>NC_044274.1:46848418-49248418 GCF_003957555.1 Calypte anna
GAGTGGAAGAACTGTGCTCCGTCTTGAGCAGTGGCATGATCCCAAGTCCCCCCTGCTAGGGAAGAACAGGTGAGGTTCTGCCCCCTTGCAAGGCACTGGTGTGTATAAAGGGGTGCATGAGTGCTGCACGCTGGCCCTGGTGGCCCCTCTGCCCCATCAAGGCTGCACCCCAGCCAAAGTCCTTCAAAACCAGCCTCTACACCCACCTCCCACACGAAAAGGCTTGTGATGTTTATGAGGTGAAGACAAGGGGAATTGCAGCATGCCTGCAAAAAGCTTTTGATTTTTTTTTTTTTTACAGTAAGGGCAAGCCAAACAAATGAGATCATTCTCTACCCAGGTGTCCACCCTGAGAGGTGTGATGGGTTACCCTGAGAGCCAGGGCAGGCACTGTGGACGTGCAGCATTTCTCCTTGAAGCTGGGACAGTCACAATCAGAAGGTGAGGGTTCCTTTCCCTCTTTCTTGCAAGCAATGCCCTTTTTAATCCCAGTAAATCTGGCGTTTAGGTCAGGTCCATGTTTCGACACTGTCTGACAAAAGCCAGGAAGCACAGACTTTTTGCTGACCCTGGGCACCTTGCTAACTCCCACATGTTTGTTTTCACAACAGCATGAGCTAAGGCTGGGCTTAACTTATGAATTTCCTGTCTTTTGTCAGTTTGCCTTTCATCCATAGTCTGGTTTGAAAATATATTTTTTCCGTATTTAATAGTAATGCTGGAAGTGCTATTTACAATAGCCATCTTCTAATGAGTGGGAAAGAGTACAAAGCCTTTCTGGAGGGGGAACATAAAGTGTTTGAAATTGGTAACAGGCATGGGGGCTGTTGGCAGAAGATCACTTATAATAAATGATCTTTCTGTTTTTACTCATTAAGAGGTCAGTTCCATAAAAAAAGAGAACATTTGTGACTCTTTTGGAGACTCTTATCACAAAAAGGTCTATTCTTTCACTGACTGCTTTGCAAAGGCAGAAAGTGAATTATTTGTATCAAAGAAAGATTATGAAGTATGTCTCAAAAGACTGTTTAAAAACAAAGAGTACGTGTGTTGGAACATGTGAAGGAGGGGAACTCTTGTTTGATTCTCTTTGACTAATTCAACTGCAGCATCTCTTGGTGGGTTTTTTGGTTGTTTTTTAATTTTTTTTCCCCTCTGAGGTCTGAGAGTAGAAAAGCTTGCAGTCTCTTGGAAGTTAATGTGACATTTCCTCATGCTGGAGTTGGGCAAAATTGATGCTTCCCTTGAAACCAGTATCATTGGTCACTGGAGATGACTTCCAGAAATGTGTTATCACAGAACACAAGGTGCATCTAGAAGAGCATTTTATATGCAGTAAATGAGGCAAACTTACCTCATCCACTCATCCTGCAGCCATTCTCTTCTGTTACAAATGTTGTTTTCTAGGAATTAAAAAAATTAAAGGGAACAGGCAGAAAAAAGAATTGTTACAAAAATGATAAAAGAAGGCAATTCAGAATTACTCTGAATTATGGTTCCTCAGAAAGAATCCTGAATACCACAGCTGCTGAGTTGTGGGCACTGTGACCTTCATCTGTGCTTCTGAGCCAGATCTTGGCGTCTTGTACGAACTGCAGTGCATTCAGTTCCTTATGGTCCTTATTCTTCTGTCATGCATTCATATAGGAAGGTCCATGTGCTGAGAGCTGCTTCCTGTGTTCTTCTAACTTGATTGCATTATCCCCTTTTTTTTGCCTCCCCCCACTTTTTCTTCTTCTGTGTTTTCAATGGGAGAAGATTCCTTCTGGCATTTGTTGTGATGGATTTAATAGAGCTGCTTTGCAGAGAAATTATTTCTCCCCTCTCCTCCCTGCCAATCAAGAGGAGTTTCCTAGAAAGCTTAGAGAAACAGCTCCCTGCAGCTGGATTAGCTTCTGATGTTACATGACTTGCCTTAGTGCAGCCATCCAGCTCGCTGTCTTTTCTGGGGCTGTAGTATGCTGGGCAAACTCAAATCATGTTTTCCTCTGGCACAGACTTAACATTCTTTGTCAAAATGATGATTATTAGTACAGAACATTACATGACAAACAGAGCCCACGTGGCATGTCCTCATCCTCCGCTTCTGCTGTTATTGGTACTTGGTTATTTCAACACACCTATAATTTGCTGTTATTTAGGGCTTTAGCCAGCCAGAGGGGTGTGGAGGGGGTACCATGCTGGACTGCCCTTGCCAGGGAACATTGTGCCTGGGAGCTGGCCAGGCAGGCTTCCCGGAGGAGAGAGGTTTCTTTTTCTCCTGAGTAGACATCCTGACCCACTGGAAGGCTGGGGGGCAGCGAGCTGACTCAGGGCTTGATGCTGCCCGCAGAGAACCTGCTCCATCTCTAGACAGAAATTGTCATTTGCTTGTTAGCCTCCTGCTGTCAGAAGCTCTATTTCCTTTTGTTTTGAGCTAAAGGCTCCCTTTCCCTCTCTCAGCTCTTGAAGGTTACTCGGAAAGAACAAAATAAGGGGTTTCTCCAGAGAAGAAAAGGCTTTTTGAACAATGGGTGGATTTACAAAGGAATGAATGACAGGCTTCCCCTGCCTGACAAGCAGCTGGAGTGAGGAGCCTTTAAGGGTGCAAATAGAAATCATTGTTCTGGGTGTTTGTGGAGTTACCTATTCATTAGATCTCTTTTCACTAAGTTAATGAACTTATGCAGCCTGATCCTGCTTCTAATTTCGTGTGTGTCAGTCACAGGTCTGCAGAGTTTGGGACAGATCACTGGGTTTCTAAACTAATCCCACTTAGCCCATTGAATTTTACTTGCATACGGGTGCATGGCTGTGGCAAATACCTTGTGGAGTTCACTTCAGAAAGGCATTCAGGCTTATTCAAAAGAATGGGGAGAGGAGAATCTACCCTTCCTTTGGTAGTCTGGTCCAGAGGTTAGCAATCCACATTGTTAAGATCATTTAGAGTGTATCTGGCTTCTCCTTTTGCATATTGCTTCTTGCCGTGCCTTTCTGAAATAGAAAAAAAACATGTGGTTTAGCATCCAGGGCTACTTAGTCCCCTAGAGTAAATCACAACTGTGGATTTTTTTTTCTTACTGCTTTTGTGATTCTCTGCTTCCTTTCCTGCAGTGTCCCAACATACCCTTAAAAACAGATTAGAGCACCGATACTACTCTGCAGCACTTCCTGCTCAAGCAAAACTGCTTATTCTTAAAAATAATAATAATAATAAAAATTACTAGCCCCTGTTTATAGGATTGCAATAAAACTGTTACCTTTTAAGGTAAGCAAAATGTGTTTATTTCTAAAAGTTTGTATGTTTGGCACTCTAGATTACCTCAGTGCTGAAGGTTGGGTTTGAACATCCTCTTCTTTCCCATCCCAGTTGCTGCCTGCTGAACCAGGGACTCTCAAAGAAATAAACTTGGTTTCTACATTCAGAAATTTTTCATAGTATTGAAATAACCTGGATATTTAGAAACCTCTGCACAAAAAGGCTTGTGTGATTGCAAAGTTAGTTTTAAGAAGGCAAAGAAGTTTGTCATTCTCAGTAGTTTAATTTTCTTTAGGGTTCAGGCATCTGGCCTAGGACTACTTGTTACCAGAAGAGAAGCCTGTTGGGGCAGCTCTGTATGCACAGGGAAGTCATACTGATCATACTGTAGTGGCTAATTTCTGTCACCATGTGGGCTTAAGGAGTAGTACTGGAGAAATATTTATAAAATAATACAAAGTAATACTAGAGAAAGATATTTGTGTGAGAATAGGGTTGTCTAGCAGGATGCTGCATCAGCCTGTATCGAAATTTATCTTATATTGATAAAAATTTCCAGTGTAGACAAGCCAAATCTTTTTAAAAAGCTGCTGGAAAGCAATCACCAGAGCTCATGATGAGTTCTAAATTTAATTTTTTTTAAATATTTCACTCATGGAGAGATACAATAAATACTCATTTCAGAATGGAGGAAACACAAAAGTCTCTCTGAGATAACACAGCAGTAATGCTGTCAATCTAGTTTTGACAGCAATTATCTCAGCACACTGTGTATAAAGTTTTTTTAGAACTAGAAACATCTAAGCTGATAATGAATGCTCAGGCTCTTGTGATTTGTAATGTCAGTTGATCCATTAGTTGAACTGAGAAGGTTTTGATTCTCATAGTGTCCCAAGGAGATGAGTAGAAAGTGTAGATGATAGAGGAGCTATATCATGTAAAGGTATGCTGTGTACAAACCACATGCTGGCCAGGAAAGGGTCATCAAAGGCCAGCAAATGAGGTGTGAATGCAGCTCAGCTGAGGGCAGATTGAGATGGGCAACAAGTCTCTGGCTGCTGATGGGGGAGACCGGTATGGAGAAGCTGAGGCAGCCTGTGGTGGATCAGGAGCTCTCTGTGGCAGCATAGAGCACAGGAAACTTGTTTGCAATACATTTTTTGTTGGTGCTGTGAGACAGAGCTTTTAGTTATGAAACACTCTGAATGGTGTGGGACTGTGGATAACTGGGCTGAAATGGAGTGTTACATGTGACGTCATTTGAGAGATACTGACTTCTTTATGTCTGTCTTGGCTGTGTACTTTCACTGTCCTCACTTTTTTTTTTTTTTTTCCTTATTTCCCCCCCCCCCCCCCAAAAAAATTAGTTTAATTCAGTTATCCTGCAGAATATTAGCTCAGCCGACCCTAGCCTATCTCAGAAAGAAAGGAAAAAAATGTTTCCATCTGTTTTAGCAAAGTGAATCAGTTCAGGAAGGGCTCTAACCTAGAGGACAAGAGCAGGAGCGCGAGTGGGAGGGAGGAGAAAGAAAGTGGGGTGACAGAGGGTACTAAGATTCTCTCAGCTGGAAGAGCTGCTTGAAAATCCTGGTGAGTGTTTCTGAGAAGCAGATGTTATGAGCAAAGGAAAGGGATCAACTCTGATTTCAATTATGTTTTATTTCAGAAGCTGGCGTTTGGCCAGTCTCAGCCAAAAACCTGCATTTGCAAACATGGGTGCTGGTGGCTGTATAGGAGGAAAAATTGAGGTAAAATGACTAAAGCTGTGGTATCACAGTAGTACTTCATAGAGGCTGGATTTGTGTAAATTTACCTGATTTGTCTTACCAGTTGCTTGATGGAGGTCTTGAGTCTCCAGATGAACTGATAGGACCTTTATTGTGGCTTATACCTTCTTCTCCATGGAATTTTGACTTTGGTAAAAATCTTACTGCTCCTCTTATTTAAATAATGTGTACAGTTGAATAACTTTTATATATTTTGACATTTAATAATAGGGTTAATCCTGATGTCTAGATGTGCTGCAGTGTTTGGTGTTGAAGACTCAGCATCCTCACTTACCTGCATTTTGCAACAGATCTGCACATATCACTGCATATATATGTGTGATACAGTTTGGTCCTGTAATCTTAAAGTCCATTGGAAGCTAAAAAATATTTGGTATGCTCTTTTGTGTATGTTCTGGTTTAGTTTCATCCAAAAGGGACCTGGTTTTATGCTCTGAGACCACCCGCAGTGCAAATCAAAATAATGGTAGTGTGAGGTTTGTTTCAGAAGTGTGTCTGTCATTCAAAGTAAAATGCTGATGGTGGTGTTCTTTTCTTGATGGTGATTTAACTTTGAAAACAAGCATCATAATATTATATGATTAAAATAAAAGTTCATTATTTTCCTAATGAGTTACAGTGCCTTGTTCTGGAGACTTCCAGGAGCCCTAGATCTGTTTTACAAAGTGTGTAGATCATGGCAGTGCAAGATCAGTATTTGGCCCCCAGAACTTCAGACAACATTTGGTATTTAACCACATGTGAGAAGGTCTCTGGGGTTGGTTCCCAATAGATAAACTAGACTGAGTGGAGGCAAAATTGAGTTTAATCATCACTTTAAATGAAAGTAACCGAAATACAGTGCTGAAAGTGTTTCCCTAAAAGTCATCCAAGAAGCTTGCAGCAAAACCAGTGAACTCTCTTTAGAATCTACCTCAGTTGTTCTGTTACTGTGCAATACTCCACACTGATACAGCTCTACAATCCCTAACAGAGCACAGTGGGAAGCTTTGCCATGGCTTGCATCACAGCATGGGCTGGCTGATGAACCAGGAGTCAAAAGGCATCTCCTGTTAAAGGAGTATCAATGGAAGAGCTCTATTTATAGTCATCTTTAGCAAGTCCTCCTCATCTTTTTAAAGTCCTCAAGGGCAAAAATTAGGCAATCACACAAGAATTTGAGGCTACTACAGTCAGGGTATAGACTGCTCATTCTTGGTTACAGCTCTCCAGACATCATTGCTTTTACAGTAAACATGTTTGGATCAGCAATATAAGCCTCTTTTCAAAATTTATTTATTTATTTATTGTCTTTTGTCTAGGATAATACTGTAACAATGCAATGATACAATCCCCTTACCATCATGGCAAAAATTATCAGCTTTTCAGTTTTTTTTTGTTGTTGGTTTTTTTTTTCCTGCTCTATGACACTCTATTGATATCTTCAGGGTATCTCATAAATTCATTATTGTAGGCATTAGTGCGACCAGCTGAGCTTAATTTTGTTATTTTGTATTGTAATTTTAAGTGCTACAGCATTTTCTCCCCTCTAAGGCTGACAGATCACATCAGGAAACACTTTGTTTTGCAGCTGGAGACCCTCAGTCTTGCAAGTGTTCAGCCAGTACTGATCTGATAAGCTTAGTGCTGAAAGTAGTTTGTGAAAAGAGATTTAATTTAGCTTGAATATTGGGTAACAAACTGTCAAGATTTCTTTCCCCTTTTAATATGTAGTTTATATACACCTTAAGCATGGATAGAACAGATATCCAGGCCAGGAAAGTGAAGAGATGTAGCTGAAGGAAATGTACTACTGAACTTTTTTTTTTTTGAACTACTGAGATTTTTTTTTTGCCTGGAAAACCCAAAGTAAATCCTACATAATTAGGTTATCATGTTTGACTTGCACCATCCAGTTTGTCCACCAGACTGTTGCAACAATGCATTAATATGTGGTTTCTTTAGTTTGAAATTCTGTGCATCAGCGTAATGCTAGAACAAAACTCAGTTGTTAGCAGGAGTAAATGGGGTGTGTTTGTTTTTTTTAAAAAGTAAAAATATATAATTTATAAAAAGAAAAAAGGCAAATGGCTTGAATCCATACATAACTTCAATTCACATAAAACTAAGAAGGCCCAAGAAGAATTAAATGGAAAACAGGCTGTAAAAGAATTTAAAAGCCCAAGCAGCCTTTTCCAACCAGGCACATGAAAAATCTGTGAATTTTGATGATATATGTTCCCAAACCTTGAAGCTATTTAAAAGACTTAGACTTTGAGGTAGCAACTACTTGTTCCAAACCAAACACCTGAAGCTCTGCTTCTTTTCACTTCTTTTCACCAGTGTTTTTTGTTTGTTTGCTTGTTTGTTTTGTTTTGTTTTAATTCACTTTTACATTAAATGTGCTAATTGGCAGATACCTGACTCACTTCTGTGTCCCTGTCCTTTTCCAACAGATCCCATCCTGGGTATGGGTGGAAGGGCTGTCGTGTGACTCAGCCCAGGGGAGTGGGGAGCTCAGAGCTGTAATCCTGCCTTAGTCAGAGGTGTTCCCATGAAGAGTAGTTTCATTAATTAACTAGACTGGTCTTTAAATGGGATTAATTAGATAGGTCTAACTTCTAAAGCTTGCTGAATGAGAGCAATAACATGGTGGGTTATGGGAAATTCATTGGTGGGCAGTAGTTTAGGACATTCATTAAACAGCCTGTGGGTTACAAAGCAACTCACATCTGAGAAATGTGAACACAGCACTGTGCAGCTCCTTTTGTCTCTTAGGTTACCAATGCAAGGACTGGCATGTTCTGGCCTTTATTTTCATCCTGGAGCCTGAAGTATCATATTTGTATATCAGAAGGAATAGAAGGGAACATATTCATTGTGGAATAGGCAGGAAGAGATGGGGTTTGATGGAAATCTCCATCGAAAATAACTTCTAATTTATTCTGGATTAATTTACTGGATTTTTTTTCAGAAAAGCATTTAGATAACCAGGTCATCTCAATCAAGGCAAGCATAAATCACACGGCAGAAGTATCTTCACAATGCTCAACACCTCTTGTACTATGTTATAAGATTTTACATACCTTACTGTATGCCCCTTCTGGTGTCCTATCCTCAAATTACTTTGTATCAGTTTACTAGTTGTTGTCGAATTAGAATTCACTTCCTGTTTTGACTGTACTAATGTATAAATTGTGACTCAAGAGGAACATTAAGCAAACAGCATCATAAATCTGACCATCACAGTCTTACTTGGCATTTCTGTTGTAGGCTTCCGTGCTTGTTGCAACAGATGATTTCAAGCTACCATTCAGCCCTCTGATGACAGTCAATAAAAACATGGGTCCTATAAAATGTGTGCTGACGGCAGCACATTAGGTTACAGGGATGAGGAAGAAACAGAAATAGATTGCTAGGAATTTCCAAGCAAGAAATTTTACTTGTGAAAAGGAATTTTGTAATTAGCAGTATGGTCATTCTGTTCCACTCTTAGTTCTGCAGTTGTTATTCACATTGTGTAAATACACAGACCATGCAGAAAAAACTGTGTCTTTCCTATTCATGAGAAAATGCACTATTTGGACACACAGTCCTATTCCCTAGGTGGAACCTTTAGGTGTTACTGCAGTACAAGCCAGCAGTACCATTGGGCACACAGTTTACAAATCTTGCTCTCAGCTGGGCCATTTGAGGGATTACTCACCTAGTGATGCTGAAAGAGCTGTGTATTGCAGAGTTTTAATAAAAGCTTTCTTCACTTTTTAAAGCAATCTCTGTGCAACTGGTTCATGATCTTGCAATGCAGGCAGCTGGTTACAGTATCTCATTGAGATTTAATGGAGAAAAGCCAGCTCTGAAAAAAATTAATGTAGTAGTCTCAAATGTTTTAATAAGGCATAGATTTCCTGTGAGCTTAGTCTTATTTTGGTTAAAAACTTGTTTTTGAAAAGAAATGTCAGAGAAAACACTTAACAGTCTGGGAAAAATCTCTTCAGTGAAGCAGTCTGTAAGATTGTTGTAGTCTAAACACAAATATGTTGCAGTTTAGGAAGTTACTGAGGCCAAATAGCCAAAAAGTTAATGAGCATGGAATATGCAACTACTGCTAGTAATTTTTATTGATTTCTTTCAGGCAATAAAAGTACACATTCCTGTAACAAAATCAATACCAGGAATACATTCTGAATGTTATAGGGTTTTGCATGTATTTCTAAGATTAAAATCTGTAATTTATCAATATAGCTATTTCCTGCTGAGAAAACCACTGTTTAGTTTATAAAGAAGTTTTTTGGCTCTCAGAGTCTGGCACCATTGGAAGCTAATATTTGGTGTGTCTCCCTGCCATGTTCAGATGAAGCACAGGCAGCAAAGGGTCAGTCTGTCTCAGGAAGGAAGATGCCAAAAATGTGGTGTGTGTGAAATTGCTCAGGAATTGGTCAGGACAAAGAAGTACAGTATTTGAAAGAACGATGGGAGGGTTTACTGTGAGCATGTTTATGGAAGAACACGCAAGTAAATTACAAGTCAGCTTAATTTCCCTAATCTGTTTATATACTCTTCTAGAGCCCAACTAATACTTAGTGCCAGCCAAAGGCAGTGTGAATGACACCTCCCAGAGTTCTTCATCCTGGGAAGGATTTAATTTCACATGTAGCTCTACAAAACTGGAAGATAACAATCATATCTGAGTTATGTTGTTGTCAAATCTCAGGGCCCGTGATCTTTAAGCTATCAGTACTGATGTTTGCAAATATCTTTCTAAAAGAGTGACCAAAAGTACTTATTCATTTCTAAGTGGCATTTGTACATAGCTCAGGTTATCTTGGCTTTAATGAGCTGTGGCCTTTCATAACTTGTGGTTCTAACATTCACTTTTGCAAGATAAAATGCACCCTTTATTGTACTTTTAAAAATAGTCTATTAAGTCCTCAGCTAGGAAAGATTTTATTAGGAAAAATGTCTGAAGTACAGTCTCAATCTGTATTTCTGTAGGATAACATGATGCTTATTTTCTCCATGTAGGCAAGGGGCAAGGAGTAAGTAACTTGTCCAAGGCTATCCATGGTTGTTTTAGGTCATGAACCTGCATCTTCCAAGTTCTTGGCAGATCCCCCGGTCACACACACAGCTTTCCTCCTCACTACTGTTTTTTATTGCTAACAGTAACTCAGCTGTACTAGAAGTGGCTGTGCTGGTGTTGTATTATAAGCAAGAGAATAACCACTCTCATAACCTGAACTAGTATTTTGAATTCTTTGAATCTATTCCAACTGGGCTTATGGACAAGGTGATAGTAACAGCTGTGAGAGTCAGAAATCTGCCTGCGGAAGAGAGAATCTCTCTGTGCAATAGTGACATTGGAAATAGTAACTGTAAACCCTGGAGTAAGATGTTTCTCCTCTTTATCACCTTCCATGATGCTTGGATTTACACTGTTCATGGTAGAAGCTAGGTACTAGTACTATTGTTTAGCCTGCCTGTTTAGGCAACTCTCAACTCTCTGTAGAATATCTCAGCTCCGTAGAATAAGTTGACTGTTCTGTGACTTCATTCTGTTATTTTTATTATCACACATTGTTGTTTGTATTAAGTAGGCAAAATGCTACTTGGTCTTTTCAGACATCTCAATACCTGAATAAAAGTTATTCCAGTTGCACTCAGTTGCAAAGGAAGAGGTAGTTCAGAAGTATGAATAAGATTTCCTTCAATAAGAGATCAATGGATATTCTAGCAGTATGTTTCCAAAGTGCAGGGAAAAAAAAAAAATCTATGATAGTGCTGAATGTAATTTCAGCTTTGACTAAATGCTGGCAGACATGGGGGGTCTCAAACAACAAATAAATACAGCCACTTTGTTTAAAACATTGACGTATGAAGTCAAACCATTCTCAGTAAACCCAGTCAAGATGATGGCTTTCCTGTAAAAATTGAAGTTGGATGTATAATTTAGATTCTGAAAAAGCTTTTTTAAGATTGCCAGGTCCTACCTTGCACCAAAAAATACAGAAGTAATACAGATAGGAGTTTGTCCTGATTTCAGGAGATGTTACTCTTTTGAATTATCCCAGTTACACCAAGTAAAAGCAACACACTTTACAGATATTATTTTTAATAGATCTTTGATAGTATTTGTAATTTTATAATTTTTTAGGTTATTTACCATAGTTTGGAGACATTATTTGACAGTGGTTACATATCTAAATATCTAGAAAGATAAATCCACAAAATTCTCTTGGAGCAAGTACTTAAGGGAGGGGGCTGGGGGGCAAGGATGGAAGTGTTATTTTGAACTTCAGGAATGTCTGAAATTTTGGGCTTGTAGATGAAGTACCAAACTATTATTACTTCTATATGCACAAAGACTCTGTCACAAACCTGTCTGGAATAAGGCTTCTGGAATGATGGGCTCTTTTCTTTGTTCAGACCAGGTGCAAACTTTGTTTGGACGCTGACATGATATTGTCTACTGTATCACTGAGTGTCCATTTCTTAGTAATCTGCAGGGGATCAGCAGTGGGCTGCTGCTGGCACACAGTGCTTGGCTGCTCTGTTTGCTGGCTTCTGGATGATCAAATATTGACTAAAATAAATCAACTGCTCTAGATTACTTTTCAGCTTCTAGTGTGATGATAGTGCTCCTCACTTGGCACTCAATATGTATTTTCTCTAGTCAGAAAAACTACAGTGACTGAGAGCTCACTATATGGGAGAAAGATTTGTCATGCTCCAGAGATCCTGAGTTCCTGCTGTTTTGAAGATAATGTAGACTCCCAGCTGCCGGGAATGGAGCACTGCTCACTATCAACATTTGAATGTTCCAGTTACAAAGTTTGCCTGGGTGTTGTGAAAGTGCTCATTAAGCTCCTGGCTGAGGGTGGTGTCTTCTTTAATGAGCTAAGTCTGCTCAGACTGTCTAGACCAAGACTATTTCCATACGATGACATGACTTTGTGCTTTGATCAATATTCATAGTGTCACTTCTTTTGAATATGGCATGGAGTTAAGATGTGTTGCTGTTGCATCAGTGTACCACAAAGTGTGTACTCTGGGTTCCTCCCTACTGTCTGTGTTTATGTGTGTCATGCCATAATCCTCGAAACTAATGAATCCTGATTTCCCAAAGGGTTTGGGTTGTGTGTCCCCCAAACACTACAGCCCTCTCTTTGAAGCACCACATCTTCTTCCCATGGCCTTGACTCTGCTCTTTTCAGTGCCATTCCCACAGCCCAGTGCCTTACCTGTTCCTCTCACAGTTGTTCAGATGGGTACTGGTGTACAATTCTGCTGACTGGAAGCTGGGCACGTGCAGATCAGCTGGTCAGCACTTACATGCTTCTCTGTTTTATTAAGGAAAAGTGGCTGTTAGTACTGCCAAAGGGGATTTGACTCAGTCTTCTATCTCTTATCCCTCAAAAGGTGATTAATCAGTCTTCTGCGCATGTGTGACTTCTTATAACATTTCTTGGAGATTTTTATTTCTGAGCCTTCAACCACATTTGACAGACAGGTAAAAGATGGAAAAATTGCAGAAGCTGTTACAGGTAGAGAGACAGACTGATGGACAATCAGAGGAATTCAATAGCTGTCACTTCCCCAGGAAACAGTGGAGTACAGCAGCTGAAACACTCCTGTGTGTTATCCTTGAACTGCGTGTTATTGAAGGTCACTGAAGTCATGTGCTGGGTGCTGGATAGACCAGTGAAGGGTGGGCTTCTCCTGTGTCAAATGCAGTTCAAACATCAAGGAGTGCTACAGGGTAATGCCAGAGAATTTGGAAATCAGAGTTCTCCTCTTGGAGCCTGCAAATATTGGATGCTGTTATAAAGACAGATGGCTGGATGTTTCAAGTAATTGTCCATTACTTTCCTTAATTTATGTTTTTTGAGTTACTGGAGAAACTGGAAAACTGTATTTTTCCAAAGTGTAATTTAATAAAAATGATTCTAGATAGATAGTGAAAAGTATAAGGCATAGTTGTACAGTGAGGTGCATGGCAGAGCCACTTGTTATTGTGCATCACATACAGGCATTACCATTCTGATCCCAACAGTTCTGATGTGGGTGTGTCAACATCACACTAGGTAATCACTATGGTCTCCCAGGGTATTCCTTTTTTCCCTTTTTCCCCTTTTCCCACTTTTCCCCTTTTTTCCCCTTTCTCCTTTTTTCCCTTTTCCCCTTTTCCTTTACTTTTTATTTATATATGTTTCCCCCCACCTACTAAGTTGCATTGTCAGGATAAGGAACAATTCAGTCTATTCATTTTAGTTATCTGCAGGGACAAAAGATGAATGCCTGCATTTTTTGAGAGATCCAGTCTTAATGGAGACAGAAATATATCTCTACCTTTAGACAGTACTAAGCATTTTCTGACAAACTATTGTTCTGCACAAACCATATGTCAGGCTGGTTATTGATTAACTTTGAAATGCCACTTGACACATGTACCAGTATTGACATGTTTTGTGTTTAAATGCACCAGAACAGATCCTGCTAGAACTGAAGTTATTAAAAAAACACAACAAACCAAACATTCATCCCTCTTGATCTCCAGCTCAAGTCCTGGTGACTTTTTTTAAGTACTGGTGGCCAGTAGACTCAAACCTGCAAGACTCCAGGAAATTGCTTTGTAGGAAAATGTCAGATAATGCTGCAAAGAGCACTTGTTTGTATCCTTTAAGGCTGACTTGCCAAGTAAAAGAATGTAAATTCTGGTAAAAATACAGCAGTCAACACCACCTAACTCATCAGGGACATCCTCATTATTGCTAATGTCAATGCAAACTCATGCCATAAAGTTTTAATTTTTATTTTACAAATTTTTTTATATCATGCTACGTAGCTTACTGCATACACTGTGTTTTTGAGTTACCAGTGCAAGTATAGTTACAACTACTTCTAATTTCCCATATGTTTTAAAAATAACATTTTCTACCCTGGATAAAAATAAAATCCAGAAATTTTTGTAGTCTGCAAATTTTAAAGTCTTACATTTAGGAAATATTGATATTTACTAATGCTTTCCCCAGAGAAGATGCTTACTTTTCTCCCCTAAAAATTGTTTCATCAAAAATGCTTAATGTCTCCCTAGAAAAACAGAACTCATGTAGTAAGTTGAATTTTTAAACATGTTTTTTTAATAGCACAGTAAACAAATATAATTCATCTTTCAACATCTTTTTCAGTGGAAAGTTAGTAAACATTGCCATCAATGCACCATCTACTCCAAGAGTAAAAAAAGCAAAACCAACTACAATGTATCTTTTCTTTTCCTGCTGAAAAAAAAAACCCAACAAAAAAACCCAGTTTGTCATTCAAAGACAGTGAGATTTGATATTAAAGTATGATTGTATGCATGTTTACCTGAATTGGGTGAGGATGTGTATTTAATTCTAGAGACAGCAGTAGGTGGTAAAAAGCAAACCTGATATTTTTTTCTTGACAATTTTTTTTCCAGCAGTGGAATTTACGTGGATTTCAGAGAGTAGCATAATGCTCTTAAGCTATAAACACTGCCCAGAACAGTGAGGGGCAAAAAAAAAAAAAAAAAAAAAAAGGGGAAAAAAAACAAAAAACAAAAAACAAACAAACAAACAAAAGTGGTGGCTACAGATAGGCAGCTCCATGAGAAGCACTGTCTGTTACAGGTTGAACTAATGTAACAGATGACAGCCATGTCCAAAATTTGCCATGCTAAACTAGTGCAACTCTATATGGCTTGCTGTGACATGGATAAAGGCTGGTGGCAGGAAGGGCTGCCAGAAGCCCAGGGAAGCATCTCCCCAGGGTGCTGATGAGCTGATGAAGATGGAGAAAAACTTTAGGGAAGTGCTGGGAGAGAACCATTTCAGAGAGACAGGAAGCCCTGCTCTAATTCATCCATTCATTGTGATTTCTATGGTTCTCACTCCCTAAAGGCAACAGGCAGTGCCACACACTTGTCTGAAGTTAGTGAGAGGTAAAACCTTTTAAATATTAATATTTCTCCGGGCCGCTGGGTTGGTTCACCACCTGCTACCTCATATAGCAGCTGTCTAAAGCGTTTTTGGGCACTTTTTTTCCCCCCTAATTTAAACCTTTTTGTTTTCTTGAACTTCACAAGCTGATAAAACTTTTAAGGAACTGAAACTGTGCAGCTGCCCCACTGCAAGTGTTGTGTGCCCTGGGGTCTATATGAAGTACAGTGGATATACTTCATATGTCATCTGTGCAGCTTTGAACTGCACAGTTAAACACAGTAAATCTGCAGAAAGACCCTGGAATCAGAGATTATGTTGTAAGGGGCACATCAAGTCTACTTCAAATCCACCCTAGTCATAAGAGGGGTCCTCTAGGGATTGATATTGGGCCCAATAGTGTTTAGTATCTTCACAAGTGGCCTGGATGCTGGGATCAAGTGTACCTTAATGGAGTTTGCAGATGGCACCCAAGTTGAGTGGGGAGGCTGAGAGTCCAGAAGGGAGAGCCACCCTCCAAGGAAGACCTGGACAGGCTGGAAGAGTGAGCTGACAAGAACGTTGTGAAGTCAACGTGGACAAGTCTTGCACCTGAGAAAATAAGCCAAGGAGTGTAACACAGACTGGAATCCACCTGACTGGAGAGTTACTCTGTGGAAAAGAACTTGGGGGTCCTGGTGGACAACAAGCTCAGTATGTACTGAGGGTATGAAGGGTGTGCTTCAGTGGCAAAGAAAGCCACAGGATGCTGGGCTGCATCAAGAAGGTTGTATCACCAGCAAAGATAAAGACATCATCAGCCCACTCTGTTCAGAGTTTATCAGGCCCTGATTGAAATACTGCATCCAGTTCTGGTCCCTGATATATAAAAAAGATTTGGACAGGCTGGAGAGGATACAGAGAAGGGACACAAAGATGATATAAGGTTGCTTCTAAATTATGGGGGAATAGCACACTAGCAAAAAGCAACCTGAGGCCACACAGGGAGTGTCAGAGTATCTTGTAAATATTGGATTCTGTGAAGATTCATCCTATTTCACTGTCTTAATTTGAGTTAATTCGCTATTGTAGTACAATGCTATGTGGGCATTGCTTCCAAAACATTTCAGTTAGGAATTAAATACAAACAGTTCCATCTACTTGCTGAATCAAACCCAGGCTATTGCAGCTACGTGACCCTGCTGTGTCAGCTTCTGTTAGGTGCAGATGGAAGAAATTTTCTTAAGATGTAACTTCAGCCTAGCTTTGGTAGTGGTGTTTGATACAAAGCAAAAATTTGGAACACAGAATGTAACTGCTATACCTTTTACAAGAAATACCATCCAGATACTAAAGCAGTTGTTTCATGGACACCTCTTGGCTTTGCCCTTGTCAGCACTGTTAGTGGTGAGAATTGCGTAAGCTCCTCTCAGGATGGGAATAAACCTGTGTAATTAGCCAAATAACACTGCTCAAAATGCAAAAGCACTAGCTTGTCTGTTGCTTCCTAGGTTTGTCTCAGTATATAAAGTTATTTGCTATTGGACACACATTTAAAAATGGCATCTTTAGTTCTTAAACACCATCATTAAGACAGAGGCTTTTCTTGGACATAAACTTTTGACTTGCTGAAGATTCGATGAGAAGTCATCAGTCTGGCTCACAGACCAGGTGGTTGTATTGTTAATGAAAATAGTACTGATAATAAGGGGTGTGCAGTACAGCATGTCTTTGAAATGCTAAGGGTGAGTCTGGGGAGCCTCTCACCAATGCCTAAGTTTCTGTTCATGCCTCAGTGAATTATCACTAACATAACTTGGAGTTTCTAGTTAAAAACAGTCTTCCCTTCATAGTGAGAGGTGCAAATGCAAAACCACTTATGGAAAGACCAATAAAAAGGACAAGTAAACATCACTGTACTTTGGAAGTGCATGTCAATTGAGGCTTTCAGAGCACACAGACAAGGAGTCTTTCAAAAACATCACAGGCAGTGCTTCCCTGGGAAAACCTTGCCACCCCTCTAGTGCCCTCTACTCCCTTGGGAAAAACAAAACACAACACTCCTAATTCCACAGGAAATTAACACCCTTTGATAAAGTGCCTGCAAGAACCCTGTGAAGTTTTGGGATTTACCACAATTAGTCAAAAGTGTTTATTCTGAATGCTGTCTCTGACTTTGTTGAGTAAGTGGCTTTTTCTGTGGCCTCAAGATCTTGTCCTAATGAACTGGGTTGGAGGTATAGAATTAGAAGCCAGTAAACAAACCCATTGCTTTGTTTTATGACTTTCCATTGCTCTTGCTCTGTAATGACTGTGAAAGGATATGTAGCAGCCTAAAGCATTTTCTCTTTCTTGCAATAGCTCAAAACAAAATTCTGAATACCCCAGCTTACAGAAAACTGGCTTCTTCACATGGCCTTGGTGATTCTTTGCTTAACAAACATTTCAAAGGTATCTAACCTTACTCATCACTAAAACCATTACAGCTGTGAAAGCTGAAAGCCAGCTCTTTGAGCTTAGTACAGCAAAACCTCTAAATGGCCAAAGATATTTTGTGTGTGTGGTTTTTGTTTTGTTGTCTTTTCTTCTGCACTGTGTCTGTGTTTTGATTTTAACATTTTAAAATAAAACTGCTTTCAACTGACACTTTCCAACTCAAATGAAAACAGTAGGGTAGAGAGAGGCAACTGAGGTTTCAGCATATTCTTTTATGGTCAGTTTGAAAACGGCAATAAAAAAAAATAAACTCTAAATTGCCTTGGAATATAGAGGCAGTAACAGCTTTAAGATTTAATGGAACATGAATGCTGAGATATTTAGATTCAGATTAATTTCTTGATTGTAGGAAGACAGTAAGTGTTCATGTATCTTGGCTATGGGTCTTGCCTTTTGTATGCATAAAATATTAAATGCATATTTTTTTATTTTAGGATTTCTTAGAGAATTTTTCTTCTTTCCAATCAGTTTTTTGGTATCTTTTGTCAGTGGAGGAAAAACTGTGCTATTGGACAGCCACTTACCTGGGGAAGGTGATGTATCTAGCTGTAAAACAATTTCATTGATGACAAGAGACTTTGATGACTTCCTAGTGCTCTTTGAAATTTCATTTCATTCCATTATTACTTCTGACCTTAAAGATCTTCCAAGGCAATGAAACAAGTTCATAGCCAAATGACTCGAAGAATACCAGAAATAGCTAGACAAAGCAAAAGCAATGCATTCACATGGGGTTTTCTGTCAAAGCTATTCATAGTCACTTTATTTCCCAGGACTTCCTTGGGGATTTGTCTGTTTCCAACCATCTGAATAAGAACTGTATTTTAAGACAAAAGTAAGATATACGGTGAACAATTGCAAGGTAGTGAATTGAAGTTGATTGTCAAAATGACTCACAGGTTGGATTAGCTGATACCTTTTTCATGTCACTTATCTAAAAGGATAGTATCCCTTTAAAGGCTAGCTCTGATGGAATACTGAAGAGAGCATCTATTTTGAGTTGCATTTAGATGAAATTTTCTCTTTAGAGGTTAATGCAGATGATGTAGCCACCAAGCCTCTGTGTCTTGGCTTTTTAAAGTGTCACATGATGGATGTAGATCACTGAGATGGATATATGAGGTGGCGTAACCCTGGCAGGACACCAGGTGCTCACTAAGCTGCTCTATTATTGCCCTCCTCATCTGGACAGGAGAGAGAAAATGTAGCAAAAGGCTAATGGGTTGAGATAAAGGCAGTGAGATAACTCACCTGCTAGTATCACAGGTAAAATAGTCTCAACCTGGAGAAATGAATGTAATTTAATACCAATTAAATGAGAGAAGGGTAATGAGAAATAAAAACTAAATTTTAAAATATCTTCACCATACATCTCCTTTCTTCCTGGGCTCAACTTAAATTTTAAATTTTCTGCTTCTTCCCCACAGCAACACAGGGATACAGGCAATGGAGGCTGTGGCCAGTTCATCACACACTGTCTCTTCCACTCCTTCTTCCTCAAGGAAAGGACTCATCACACTCCTCCCCTGATCCAGTGGGTGCATCCAGTGTAACTCCCCCAGGTGACAGTCCTCCATGAAATTCTCTTATATGAGCCCTGCCTATAGGCTGGAAGTCTTCACAAACTGGTCCATCATGGAGCCCTTCCCATGGGGTCCAGTCCTCCAGGAACAGACTGCTTCAGCTTGGATCCCCCAGGGGGTCCTGCTACCAAATCTACTCTTCTCTCCATGGGGCCACAGGTCCTGCTCCAGCATGGGCTCTCCATGAGATCACAGCCTTATTTGTGTGTTTCTACCTGCTCTGGTGTTCCATGGGCTGCAAGTGGGTATCTGCTCCACCATGTACCACCATAAGCTGCAGGAGGATATGGTCTTCACCACAGGCTGCAGGGAAATCTCCGCTGCAGTGCCTGGAAGCATCTCCTTCTCTTTCTGCACTGACCCTGGTGTCTGCAGAGTTGTTTCACATATTTTTTATCTTCTCTTCTGGATGCTGTTCCACAACAGATTTTTTTCCCCTGCTCTTAAATGTTATCCCAAAGGCCCTACCACCATTGCTGATGAGCTCAGCCTTGGCTGTTGGTGGTTCCAACATACAGCATCACTCCTTAGAAAGAGTATCCTTAATCCTTGTGCTTTTTAGAATACTTCAGATTTTGTCTTCAGTCAGATTGCTTCATTTATAAAAACCCAAAAGCTAACAAGAGACAATTACAGGTAATATCGTGTGCATTTCTTTTCATTAGGATTTTCCTTTGGTACCTCTGCAAAGCATATAAACTAAGATGACAGGATTTCAGCAGCAGGACCAATTGTATTACTAATTCAAATGATACTTAGATCTTCTATTGGAATTATTTTTGTTGTTGTGTGAAAATCAAACTGTATGCTGAGGATTACAAAATTGATGACTTTTATTTAATTTTAAAATGTAAAGAATTTTTTTTGCTTCAGAAGAGGTCCAAGTCCTTTGGAAATCTGACTGGCTGGAGTCATTTGTAGTTCCCGCAAAATCGAAAATTAGGATAAAGATGAAATAGAGAAAAATATACACTGAATTTCTGCTGTGTTATATAATGTAGGTGGGATTCTCAAGTTTTATGTGGATGAGATTCTTTCTGGGTGCCTGGACCCATTTTTATGCTTAGTGTTTTTTTCACAACACTGTATCAGAGTGATGCTCATGACAAATCAGGGTGCTGGGTACCATGAGCCAGCATACATCAGCATCCATCCTCATCCCCCTCCTCCAGCAAGATAGTTTCTATGGGATCATATGCAGATGCTCCAGTCTGGAACCTGGTACGTCCAAAAAGGGACCCCTGTCCAGACAGCCAGGGTAGCAGGGTGCTATTCTGTGCTGCGGTGTACCTAGGCACGAAGTGTGGGTACAGACTGAGCCCCTGAAATGTAAGGCAGAACATGATGCTCCCCTATCAAGACTGGGAGAGGCCACCACTGCAGCCGTTGCTGGAGCAGGACTGTCTGGGCAAGGGTATATGAAGCTGCTGATTCCCTGAGTATAGTTATGCAGAATATCCAGAATAAGGAGACTCAGAAAAACTATCAGCAGGCTTTTGCTAGCTGTGTTGCAAGAGAGAATATTAAAAATGCTTTCAGTGGATGATTAATGTGGGTAAAAAAAAAATCCCAGCAGAAACAGATGTGGTCTAAGTAATAGACATAGCAAAATGGGCTCTTACCAGCAGATCATTAACAGCCCACAGTGATGCTGAGGACTCTTTAATAGGCACATTCAGGAAGGATTACTGCTATTAGGAATAATGATCAGTGGCAGCAGTGTGTTTTATATGAATAATGGGGGATATATCCACCAGCGACAATCTCTGCTGGAGCTATTTTATGTCTGCTGATACACAGGACATTTTTCCTTGATCAGAGTGTATTTTGATACCGTATTTCCATCATTACAAAACCAAACCAAACGAACAAAAAAACTCAACAATCAAACCTCCCATCCCCCCCCCCAGGCCCACAAAAACCAACCCCAAGACCCCTCCAAACCAAATAAAACTAATAAAACTATCAGGACCCTAAAAATGAGTGTTACAGAAAAGATGGGCAAGCATCCAAAGTCAGAAAAGATTTGAAATGTGGCAGAAGCCTGTGAAACTGCAGTTCTGAAAAGGCTCCTTTTTATTCTATTGACTTTCTTCCTCCTGTTCAGAGTCACAGCCAGTAATTTTGGCACAAAATCTATTCTGCTTTCCTACAAGACATGGCACATAACATTGAGTTGAATTACACATCTGCTTCTGGGCTCCCTGCAGGCATGCTCCCATCCTAGTCTGCTGTCTGGGGTCTGGTGCAAAGTGCCCTGAAGCCTGGGGCTCTCCCCTTGTCATGGGGAACTGCTTCAAATGATGGATCAGATTGGTTCAGTAAATTGGTAATTTTAGAGTAAAGTTTCACTGGTTGGGAAGTTATCTTTGAGATGTATGTTGCTATGAGAGAAGAAATTGATCTACTGGTTTGATGTGGATGTAGTGAGGACTCAGTTGCCTTACATAGGTTGGGACCTTTTGTTGCTGATGATCCAACAAATGGAAAGTCCTTTCTTCCCTTCTGAAATATATTAACTCTGAAGATAAAGGTGTGTTTGACAGGCATTTCGGAGGACTTATGTTAAATACAGGGTCACTGAAGCACATAAAAAAATGAGACATGTAATACAATTTTTGCAGAGTAAATCAAGACATTAAGAGGAATTCTCACCAGTCACCAAAAAAGTACCCTAGTGTGCATGAAAAGAAAAATTAAAGAAACTATGGGACAAAGACAAGTACGAAGTCTGTAAAAATTCCTTGCTCTCCTTCTCATGGTGTGCTTCGGTTCTTATGACAAGCATCATGTTCCAGCAGTTAAGCCAGTGTTCAGAAAAGATTCCAGAAAAAACTTCCAGGCAAGATGTGGAGAGGGAAGAAAATGGCTTTATATTTAATTTATATTCATTTATATTTCAAAGGCCTTTCTGCAGGACCATTTTTTCAATAAACCTGTACCAAGCCAATAAACTATATAAATAGTAACAAGCAGTTAGCCTCTGGCATCTATCATGAACAAAGAGAATCTGACTTATGCTTAAAGAAAATATGCAAAGCTGTCAATGCAAAACAGTGACAAAAGGTAAGCAGGGACGGTTGTGTATCCTGTCTTGCACTTAATGCATTGCTAATTTTTGGTTTCATTTGATTGTCACTGGCCTAACACTGCTGCCACTAGGAATTATGCTTACTGATTTCAAAACTGGCTGAATTAAGACAGTGGCCTGGAAATTCCATCTCTGTCTCTCATAGAGGGCAAGTCCCTGCTTAGAGGGAGAAAGATTCCAAAGTCCCATTGGGAGGCCACAACATTCCTATAGCTCAGGCTGTCCTGGAGATCAGCATAGGAACTGATATTACAACCGGTAAGAGAATCGAAGAATCACAGACAAAGAGACATAGATTTAAAGCAGACATCTGAAAGGCTTGACAGTACCATCATGATACTGAGGTCCAAAAGATGCTGTGCTCTAGCCCATTTTCCTCATCACCAGACACTTTCAGTATCATTAAAGCTGGCGTCTGCTCTTGTGTGTGGAGAGGAAGAGATATGTGGTTGGACTACAATGGGACACAAGAATGTAATTGAAAAACCTATGGGAGCTAAGACTGCATGCCAAGATCTTGTTAATTTATGACGGCTTCAGTTGGAAATGTTGCTTCTCTTTAGTGGCTGTCTCATTTTAATTATTTTTTTGTGTTGCTGCAACACACTGTGAAGTCTTACAACATGCCATTGTCCCACAAGTAACCATGTGTCAGCAACATCCAGCTTCTAGAAATGAAATATCATAAGCACTGAGAAACATTAGCTACCACAATTTTTGGCCTCAGTTGCTGGTAATTGTGTCCTGATTTCATGGGACCATATTTTTTTCTGAAATGTTGATATAAATGTATCTTGTTTTTCCCGTTGTTTTGCCTGATAATATTTTTCCATGCATGTCACCATGTGCTGTTTCTGTGACCCCAAAGTCACTTGTGTTTTGCTCTGCTTCACAGGCATCCTCTCACCACAACAACCGGGGAGGCAGCTGTGGATGGAGTCAATTTTAGGTGCTTATGGGACACACTACACACCTGAAATAACAACAGGCAAACCACCATAAAAAAACCGGTATAGGAAACAAGGTTGTTCTTTTTTAATGCAGAAGCTTATTTTGTTTGAGAAATTATCTGGCCTGTTGATAGCTGTTTTGTTATCTGACATTATACAGTATAACCTGTTGACTCTACCTAGAACTTCCAAAGCATACCTAAATGGAAAATACTTCAGATGCATCCAAATGGAAAACAATTCAGATTTATAAGCAAACAGAGCTGTGTATTATCTTGTTATCCAGCTTGTTGGACAAGAAAATAGCTAGTTTGGTATAGTTTTCAGGGTCATGCTATTGTTCATCCTGTAACACAAAATGAATGGCACGAGTCATGAGAAAAGGCTATTGATGTAACATTACATGCTCAAGAAATCCACTATTCAATGACTGCTGCAGGTTTCTCATGAGCAGAACATCTCAACAGGGTTTTTTTGTCAAAGAGTGCAAATCATGTCTGAGTGGCTAGACTCAACAAAAAGTCAATGGCTTTTTACCAGTGAAATGTCCTGGTTACTTAGAAAATGTTTTTCAGCAGTTTGATACGGAAAGCCATACGGAAGTCAGATAACTTCTTGACTGGCTTTTTTTACCTCTCCTGTCTTGGTCTGAAGAGAAACTGGTTTTTATTTGGTAAAAGCTGGTATCTGAATTTCCCTAGTGTTCTCTCTGGGGTTATGGCAGTAGTGCCCTGAAAGTGCATCACGCTAAATCACAGGGCAAGTGGGGCTGTCAGTGCCAGGTAGCTGTGCTGGGAGCTCAGCCTGATGTGGCAGCTTCAGTGCAGGATAGAATGAAATCACCAGACAACTAGAGTCAAAAGCTGATTCCCCCTACCTCTCTAGGAATTGTTCTGTGCTGAATTAATGTGTCTCTCTGCTATGGGAGGGAATGCGAAGGAAACTCCTTGCAAAAATGTTAGGGGAAAATTCAGCACTTTGTGACACATGACAAAGCCTGCCAAAAGATCAGGTGTGTGACTCCTTACTTGCCCACAGAGGATGGTTTGTTTGACTGTGATGACCAGCCCTGGGATGCTTTCAGCTTCACGGGTGGTGTGGGATGTGGCACATGACCACCCTGCCACGTTGCATGGTAAATTGTAACCTGTGCAGGATTGTTTTGTGCACTGTGGCTACTGTACTAGCAGGTTCACTTAGAAAAGATGGTTTAATTACATAGTGAAATGTCCTGCCCATGCATGTTAAATGAGGAGCTTGCTGCTTCTCCCTCTGTTTTGCACAGACAAATCCTACGCTTGATGAAATAAATGAGAGTTTTGGCATTGACATGAAGGAGCAGAGGCAAAAAATGCATTGGAAAAAAAAGAGGGGAAAAAAGGTTGTTTTGAGACAGACTAAGTATCTCTGGCCTGAAAGAAAGAAGTCTTTGGCTACGCTAGAAAAGGTGGTTGTAAATCATACATCTCTATTGCTGCTGGCCAGGAACAGATTAGACATGGAAATAAATAAAAGAAACTCCAAGGCGGCTTTTGGATTTATCCCAGCTGTTCATGGCCTCAGCCAGAGACTGCTGGGTGTCTAAGTCTTTTTACCAGGCTCAGAACGCCATGAGCTTCCACCAGTGAAGCCAGCAGGCTTATTCTGTTCCTGTCTTTGGAGAAGCAAAACTTGCTTGCGGTGGTGAAGACTGTGTCTTCTGTGAGAGGGATCAGGCTGAGGGCTGAAATGGGAAATGAAGTACAAGGAACTATGAAGAAGAAGAATGAGCAAGAGACAGTGGGGGGCGGGGAGGGGATGGTGATGTCTCCTGTCTCTCACCAAACCTTCCCTCATCCAAACTAATTCCAAAATCCCTAACTTCAAAACTCTTCCCCCCTCTTTATCTTCAGCTACAGCTTTTCCTGCTTCCCACT
Organism: Calypte anna; assembly: GCF_003957555.1. Taxonomy (NCBI): domain Eukaryota; kingdom Metazoa; phylum Chordata; class Aves; order Apodiformes; family Trochilidae; genus Calypte; species Calypte anna. The sequence goes on from NC_044274.1 coordinate 46,873,397, forward strand.
CCACTGCCTGCAACTGCAACCTGAACTCTGTGGGTGAAAGTATTGAGATGGGCTCAGGACAACAGGGCAGTCAGACTTATAATTTCTCCTATAACCCATGCATAGGGGCAGCATGTGCCCTCAGGAATGTCTCATTTCTTCACCTGCAACCCCACTATGGCTCTCTAGAGTCCTGGTATGGACAAAACACTCAATGGGTTTCTGTTGGTCAGTGGCTGTGATGCATCGGTTGTTGTGGTCAATGAATCTCATGCCTCCACCTCAGGCAGCTTCTAAGCATTTTTTTTTCTTTGCTCATGTGCAATAGATATGTGCAAGTGTGTATGTGTACATTTACACACACATACATACACACACGTTAGACCTGAGAGTGGAGCACAGTCTAGGTCACTACACAGATAAAAAACTTAAGGGATTTGCTGCACTATTCTTGAAGCTCTTTGATGTTATCAGTGACAAAATGCATCAAACAGTGCAAGTCGGACAGGGCATCTCACTTTCCTGCTACCAGTGCTAAGGAGGAATTATTCTCCTGGGGTTAGAAAGACTTCCACTATCCACAAAACGGATTTCCTGAGGGAGCTTGAAAGCCTCATATACAAAGGACCTCTGGAAGTCCTTGGAGTGCAAAACTGAATCTGAAATTGCTATACCTGCTGAGGCTGGATTATGCAAACTCCAACTATACCTTCCCCACCCAGTATGGAAATTCCTGTGTGGAAAGAGATGGTGTTTCATAGGTGTCTTCAGGCTGTCCTTAGGCAGTAGCATGTATTCTAACAAAACTGTGATCATAAACTAGTCAAACTGACATGGGCAAGGCGTACAACTCAGAAGCACATTACCTGTAAAAAGCGTGTGCTGGGTTCTTTACTATGCACAGTTCAAATTGCAAAGAACAACATTGTTGTTACAGACATGCAAAATCACTTTTTTTGTTTTGTTTTGTTTTGTTACTTTCTACAAAGCATACAGGAGAGGGCTGAAGGGGAGAGATTATGTGTCATAGTAAGTTCTAATTCTTTCCCCTCCTGTTCACATTCTAACCATTAGGCTGTTTCAGTCAATGAGCATGTATATATTAGAGTACTCCTCTGGAGAAACTCTATCGCTTATTTTCATAGAATCACTAAGGTTGGCAGACATCTCTAAGATCACTGAATCCAACCATCCACCCTACAACTCCTAACCACTAAACCATCCACTGTAGATCTTCATATACCCATCTTTTGAACACCTCCACAGATGGTGCCCTCAACACCTTCCTGGGCATCCTGTTCCAATACCTCACCACTCTTTCTGTGAAACTTTTCCTAATATCTAACCTGAATCTGCTCTGGTGGAGCTTTACCCCATTTCCTCTTGTCCTGTCACTGGCCACCAGAGAGAAGAGGACAGTGTCTGTCTCACTGCTACCTCCTTTAAGGAAGTTGTATGGAGCAATGAGGTCTCCCCTCAATCTCCTCTTCTCCAAACTAAACAGACCCAATTCCCCCATCCTCTCCTCATAAAATCTCTTGACCAGACCCCTAATCATCTTGGTTACCCTTCTCTGCACCCTTTCCAGCACCTCTATGTCCTTCTTATACTGTGGTGCCCAAAACTGCACATGGTACTAGAAGTGTGAATAATTTTATATTACATAAAATTTATATTATATTTATACTTTTATATTATTCTGTTTTAATTTTGTGAAAATATTTTAGAAAGCTAGCACTTATTTACTTTCAAAGAGAGTATACTGAGACCAGAGGTGACTTGGTATGGAAAACCCAGAGTCACTGTCCTGCAAGGCATAAGTTGATGAACTACCAGAGCCAACAACAACCCCCATAACAGCGATGGGATAAAAGGAGAGTAAGGTGTAAATGAGGGTTGGGTATGCTGTGCGTGCTTTGGGTCTCCTATCTGGTGAGAGAGAGAGAAAGAGAGAAGACCTCCACTGCTGCTGATGGGAAAGCCTCAGATGCAAACCCATCCCGTGGTACCAGGCACACACTCACATCTCGTGCCTGCCAGTGAGATCCGGGTGTCCTGCAGGTGGCTGGGAGAGAGGACAGAGAAACAAAGCAGCCCTTCATTCCCTGCCTGCTGGAGGTATTCTCACAGTCTCATCCATCTGCACGAATCAGAAGGGCAAGTACACACAGTACTGTCTGGAAGGGCAGTCTTTGTGTCTCCAAATCACTTCTCTGGAAGGCTGGATAGTTACACTGGTGTGCATCAGCTGCTTGTTAAATGGGGGTGAACTTCCAGGTTCACTGATGACTTTCAAGGGAGGAAGGTGCCAGTACAGATTATCAAAGAAAGGTAGTAAAGACTGGGGACCAAATGTTATTTCTTAGGGGAAGCTGCTCTGATTTTGGTCTCCTTCCTTACACCATACTTATGCCCTGACATAAAAAAAGACTGAATAGCCCTGGCTTTAGAACTGGTGGGAGAAAGACAGAAATACCACCATTATCAACACTTGGAAAAGTAATTTTAAAACTTGGCTATACTTCTGCATCCTTATTTGTCTTGCCAGTTTCCTCAGTAACTATGTGTCAGATAGAAATAAATATAATGGGAGGAAATTATTAACAGGATCTAGGAAGATTTATTGCCCATGGGGATTACTGCTTCTGCACAGAAGGGTGGATCCAGTTAATGAGAGATGCTCTCAAGTGCAATCACATTACAAATATTTCTTCGGTCTGTCCTTAAGTGGTATTTTATTAAGCTCAAATATACAATTTTTTTCTCATTTAGTCTGCAGGAGAGACACATTAAGATTGAAACAGTACATATGCATCTAAGAAAATTAGCTTTCTAATACCAGATGCTTCCACAAAATTATAGTGTCCGTAAATTAATAAACTCCTCAGCTGGACAAATGGGATTCCATAAAGTAGATGCTGCCTAGCATTAACAAGTACTACTTGTGTTTAGGAAGAGGGGGAGGGCATAGTTTGACTGATACAGTCACTGAAGTTCTTCAGCAAGTAACTCCACACTCTGCAATGGCTTTTATTTTATTTTGGTCTGACTGCTAGAAGTGACCTAATGTTTCACTTCAGCTATATTCTTTGAATTATTTAATAAAAAAACAACCCAACCAGATTTGGTTTGACCAAAATATGTATAATTTCAGAGCATTCTTTCAAATATGAAATAAAAAGTTTTTTAAAGTATTCTGGATGAAAAGTGCATATGCTTTGTTTTGACATTTTAAAATATGGGTGTATTTATTTGAAAGTGTCTTTAGTATTTTATTTTCTTTAAATTAAGGCCTTCAAGAGAAGCAATATTTCCTTTTGATCAAAACAAATATTCTGACCTGTAACAATAATTATCTCTTTTATATACTTGTCAATAGTAGTAGTAACAAAAAATTAACTGAAAATAAATTTCTGTTTCTTTCTCAAATGGTCTGAAAGCACTTGATGACCTAACTGTCTGTCAAATCATGGATCAGTGTGAGGTTCATACACATCTTTTCTGTCTCTCTTTAGCTAAATGAAAGATCTCTTCTTAGCTAACTGAAAATAGATATGGAAACAACACTCATGAGATCTCTCACAAAGTCTTCATCAAACAATTGGTTCACTATTTTGCTCATACTTGAAGTCTTCTCTCTTTCCTGTTGCTTTTTTGCTTCATCATGTGAATCTCTACTTCGCTCATTTACACCACCTGGAAGGTCTCTCCCCTCTGTAAACATCTCTAACTCTCTCAGAAGTCAAAGTGTGTTTGGCTCACTCTTGCTGAGGTGAGAACCAGGCTGGGACACAGAGCTGTTGGTGGCATTCAGGTTCCAGCTGGATGAGATAAAGTCACCAAGGGCACATATGGAGGATATGGGGCTCTACGTGCTAGTTGGTTGATTTCAGATAGACTGAAAATAACCCCTCATAAGCTACTAGGTTTTTACATTTGAATTTTCCTTTCTTTTTTTATACCTTAAAGTGTTTTAAAAGTATTAAAAGGTGTTCTTTTGGCTAAGGAACATGACTGGGACAGAAGTCTGGCTTCTGGCAGCGATGCTGTAGCAGATCTCCTATCCTGCTTTGAGGGTGTATTTTACAGATCTCTTTCTCTTTTAGTTCCTTAGAGGTTAAATCTCAGTGAAGAAAATCATAAATAAATTATTTTTCTCACTGTAAAGTAACTTGATGTCTATAAATACAATACTGAACTTAAAAAGGGGAGAAAGGAACAGGCATGTATCTATTGACAAAAACAGCTCTTGACTATAGACTTGTACTTCTAAATATTAACTCTTTTCACTTTTTCAAGAGTTGTAGAGCAGATGTTATGGTATTTCTCATGACTGCCCTTGACTGCAGGAGGCAATTTTTATAAATCTGTCACCTTTCTCAAGAATAACATTTAAATATAGCTTTTTACAGTTTCTTCTGTGGCTTCTGAAACACTTTTGTGTGGAAGATGAGACACATTATTCTGTTTCAAAAGCAATTGTTCTCAGGCATTGCACAGTGCAGAAACACAGTGCTGGGGGAAAAACACAGGATAGATAGTGTAATGGTCTATATGAATGCTCATAGTTTCTGACAGCTCCATTTTCTCCTGCCATCTGTGTCCTCAGCCTTTCTGGAAATTATGGTGCATCAGCAGTTCTGTTTTATTACCCAAAGCTAAATCAATTTAGAAGGTTATTTGATATGGCAGCAATTTCTTGAGTTTCCACAGAAAAATTAGAATATTTTGCACTCAAATAGGATGTTACACATTGTAGCCTTCTTATTTCTAGTATGTGTACTTAATATCAGAAAACATTTTCTGTATTTCTGATTATTCAAGTCTTTTTGCCAAATCGCTTGGAGCCTTTTAGATGGTTTTAAGGTTGAAAATTTAGAAATTCTAGATGTTTTATCCTTGGAGAAAAAAACCCCACAAAGCCATGTTTAAGCTTTGCAATCTCCTGGGAAAATCCTTGGGACTCCTTGCAAAATCCTGGGGTAGCAGCCTCTGCCGTGCTGCCTCCTGCTATGCAAGGCTGTGCCCACAGCACCTCCTGCCTAGCCACAGGCTTATCCCATGGTTTGGAACTGTGGGTTTTCTACATGAGTTGGGAGGAAATCTGCCCTGGTGAGTAGGCCAGGCCAGGAAGAAATACAGCAGTATCTGTGGATGGTACAGTTTTAGTGTGCTATGCAGACGAATGTTCATTCAACACCTAAGTGCTTGCAGGGCAGGGAGATACAAATGCCTTTCACAGCTAAATCCTATGTATAATAATGGAAGTTCTTGTGTATCTTGTGCAGGGATTCCAAGTTTGGAATAGGTCAGGGTTTGTATGCATTCAAAGCAGTGTGTTTTCTTCACTGGTTTCAGTGGGGCCACCTCAAACAAGCTGCAGGCTAGGAGCCACAGGGTTGTTTTGAATACTCCCAAGCTTGCTTCTAAAAGGATATCTGTACTTGTTTCATCTCTGTGGCTTTATAATCTTCCTATTACAGCTTACCTTCTTCTTAAGTAATCATGTTTTTCCTGTTTTGGGGTTACAAGGTGAAAACTCATCTTCCATTTCTCTTCATTTAGTTAAATACAATATAAACCACCCTCCGACACAATGGTCTTATACTGTCTATCTATAGACAAATTCTTTGTTACCATTCCTCCTTTTTTTTTTTTTTTTTTTCTTAATCAGTTGTATTTGTCTCATCTTTGCTGATGTCAGGAGGTTGGAAGAGGCACCTGAAACACGCAACATTGATGGTGAACTCCAGTACTTTGAAAAATGCAGATGTCAAAACCTCAGGGTTCAAAAATCAACAAGACTTCTATGATTTTCTCTATCTGACACAATTCAGGAACAGGAAATGGGAAGTTAGCATTTTGGGGGTTGTGGTTGTTTTGGTGTTTTTTTGTTTGGTTGGTTTGTTGTTGTTGTTGTTGTTTTGCTTTTTTGTTCTTTTTTTTTTTTTTTTCCCAGCTGACATGGTGAGATATAACAGAGAAAATGTGGTTCATTTTTCTAGCAGAATTTTTCCCCCTTTTTGTCTCTTACTCTTGTACAGCTCTTAATTTTAGTGTGAAAATAATTTATTTCTAGGTACTGTAATTTTTTTTAGAACCACCCACCAAAGCTGCTCAAAACTTATTGTAACCACATGAGATGAGAAAAAACTATAGTTCCTCCTCCCACTTATTTCCACTTTTTATATCTGCTTTCAGTTATAACTGATAATACACTCTTATAATAGAAGTGGTATGCTGTAGCACACATGTACCACTTACCTGGCTCTGCTGATGGCATCTGTACCATGTGCTGCTCTGACTCCTCTGTCTGCTCCCATGAGTGATTTGTCTGTCCATGAGATGCTCGTCTCTCCTAGCACAGTGACAGGGAACTGGGTGTGGGAAAGTGGAGGTTACAAGCCCTTCTTTAGCTATGACAGGTGAAAACTGGCCCCAGGGAGTCAAGTGCAAAGATCCTGCAGATTTAATGAGGTTAGGTCATAATTCAGTATTTGTAGGTTAAATTCAAGATTTCAAAGCATTGCCGTTTTCTGTGGTATTCACAGGAGGCCTGGCCACAGTGTAGTTGTGGATTCTCTTCCAGGTGGAACTCCTTGCTCCTGCCAGCTTATCCCAGGTCCTCCTTTGAGATCTGGAATCAGTATCAAATTTGTCAGAGGTCAAAACCCGCAGTCCCAAAGGGATCACCTTTTAAGTACCTCTCACATTCTGTATGCCAGTCTTCTGGCTTATCAGTTATCATTGCATTGTGTTTCCCCTTTCTAGCTTCTAAGGAGATGATTCAGCCTTTCCTACATCCTCCATCAGAATTTACCAGTACTATATTGTAGACCCTGTTGTCTGGATATAGTTTACATAGACCCCACTGTCCCAGCAAGATGCTTTTGCTGTTTCTGTGGTGTGATGTTAAGATTTTTCTGTTAACAGATGAAAGATTGTTTTTCTTTTTTGCATTTCACTGTCTCATTCTAGGAAATCTGCTCCTTGACTTTGCTTTGACCCTTGCCTTGTATAAGGTTCTGGGAAAAACAGGTTAATCAGCTGGAGAAAAGACTTGGAGTAGGGACTGCTTTGAATAAGAATGCCCCTTAAAAAGTTTGGAAGCTTGAAAAAAAAGCTATAAAAGGTATAAGAAATTTTTAAAAGTCAGAAGTAATAAGGGACACAGCATGTTTTATAGCCTATAGAGTATCTAACTGAATTTTTAAAATATTTTTTTGCTTTCCAAGACAGGCAAATCTGAGTAAAGGTCTGACTATGCAGTAAAGGCAGCTAGGCTTCCTTTATATTGATATTTTAATAAAAATTTCTACTAGGGTTTTTTAATGAATGGAACTTTTTGAAATGACTCTGGGGAACTGCCAGGTGATCTTATGATACTGAACAACAAATTGGCACATAAAGTTCAGAATACTAAGTACAAAGGACATGCATGTGGGGCAGAGAGAGAAACAGAGCATCATTTACATGCATATGTGTGTGTGTACAAATTGTAAGAAATCCTGAAAATATTGGCCCAACAATTGGTTGTGGTCAGAGGGGAAGAAAGAGCACTTGTAATCTTTCTGAGAGCTGCAAGGAACAAGCCAGAAAATGTCCTTATATGTCACATAAATCACATTCATTTTTGGACAGTGTGGACTGTTTTGGTCTCCTCAACCCTAAAAGAATAAGTAAAATAAAAAACATTGCAAAGGAAGGAAGTAATGCCAACATATTAATCTCAAATACATGGAAAGACCAAAGAGAAGCCAGTAGTCTGGAGGAAGATAGCCATAGAAAAATTGAAAATAAATGGAAAATATCAATGGAATTACTATTAATTTTATTCTATTAATTAATATTATTAATCCAACTAAAATTAATCAACACCTGATTAAGTTATCAGGATGTATATTCAGACAGATAACTGAGGACTTTTCGCTTCGGGAGCAGGGCAGGAAAAACTCGTCATGGGAGATGGTCAATACCAAAACTGCCAATGGAGTCACAACAAGATCTATGAAAGCATCACTTTGTCAATTAAGTACAGAGGTGTAAATCCTGTCTATAGCACTGCTTAGTCCTGGATAGCTACTAGGCTGATGACAGAAACATACGCTGGCATGCATCACACTAGCATGTTGCTTTTCTTTTCCTTTTCCTGAATATCTGCTACTGGCCACTTTGGGAACAGGGACAATCAATGGCTGATGTATCAGACATTTTGGCATATTTTTTAATGTTATGTTCTTGAAGCCTAGTTTTGAAATGGCTGCCAATTTATACTGAATCTGATTTTGAGACTGTGGAGTGATGTATGCTACAGAATGGGAAGGATTTCCCTTCTTGGCTGTGAAGGTTGGAGTTACATGTGCAGGTGCAACCCAGGGACATGGTGCTCTTCTGCAGCTCCCTAGTTGTAGGGCATTGCAGGCAAGGAGCCCCAGCTGAAGGTCTCTTCCCCCAGAGGTGCCTGCACAGTTGCTCCCACAGGGCACTGGAATCATGTTTTAAAATCTGAAAGTCTATTGGGTTTTGATTTGTCATTATATTATCACTTTCGTAGCACTCTGGTTCAATGGAAAACCTTTCGATTTCTTGCAAGCCTTTTTTCCTCCGCCAAAAGAGAATAATTTTTCATCACATTTCTTCATACTCACTTTTCTGCATTCATCCCCTGATGAAGCCTTTCTGGAGACCAGAATCCTGCTCTGATGGATATTGTAAATGTCTGTAATGTTTGCCTTAGATAGCCGTTTGGAGGCTTCTTGATGGCAATTTTAGGGAGAATATTTTGGAATGGCTTTGCTCTCTTTAGAGACCTTGGTGAGCTCTAATCTTACAAAGACACATAGCATACGTGGCATGAATGTCTAATAATATTTGCTATGAAGCTTTGCAGCGCACTTAACTATAATTTCAGGCAATACTTCAGTAAATTAAATAAAAGTACTCCCTCTACTGAAGGCTATTTCCTAACGCTGACAAACAGTTGTGTAGCTGCTTGTTTTTGTTAACCTTTTAACATCCAGATACAACATCATCAATCAAGGAACAGGGAATGTACATCCTACTCATAGCATGGAGCCCAGAGATTGCATTTTGCAGTGCATTGTCCCTGACAGGCTTGGGGCTTATGGTGTATAATCAACAGAGCATGAACTTACAATGTGAGAGTGCATGGAAAGGGAGCTTTTTCCTTGAATGTGTGATCAGAATGACAAAGAGGAGGAAGAGGGAAGCTGAACAGACCTCGTGTCTGGCATTAGTCGGGGCATTCGGAAAGTGCTCTGTCCAATCTGCTTAAAAGCTAGGCAGACAATTGGAAATTATTTCCATGAATGTTTTGGAAAATATTTTGTCTTGTCAGGAGTTTATGTGCTCTGGTGGCTACATCATTACTGAACCAGTAAGATGACTTAGTTTGTTCCATACCATCTCCAGTGGCCTCTGAACACTATTCATTTGGGATACAGACCATTCTCAGACTCTGTATCCACAATCATCCAGATGCAGGCAGACAAATCGTTCAGCAGTCACAGCCTCCTTGCAGTTCTTCTCCTTTGGTGAGGGCAGAAGATAGCTCCTTTGGCACACATGCAGATTTTGAAAGCTCAATAAAACAAAAAAATCAGTGTCAGAGTCACCTTGTGTCAGGGACTGCACTGTGGATTGTGCGTCCTGTGCATTCAGCCAGCTGGTGCAGTATAGCCAGTGCTTGTCTGTGCAGCTTGCTGCAGCAATGAAACTCAGCCCATGAGAGTTAAAAGCATGGAAGAGAGTATTTATGATCACAGAAAACTCTGTAATCTAGCAGACAAAAGATTCAGTCAGATGCTGAGGTTAGATTAGAAATAACTATGATTATCCAGAAAACAATACACCTTGGGATGCTGTGGATTTTGTATCACTTGATGTTTTCAAATCAAGGCTGAGTATCTTTCAACAGAACAATACTCTAACTCATACAGGAGGCACTTGGCTTGACAAAAGAGCTGTTCCATGATATTCTGCAGTCTGTGTTTTTGCACAAAGTCAGGCTGAATGATTACAGTAGTTCTTAAAATCTGGGACTCTAATGAGGTGCTTTGTCTTCACAGTAAATTACTTTAGTTATTCATGTGCTGAACAAAATAAGACACCCTTGAGACACTTCAAAAGGAAATTGTATCCTTTCTTTGCTATCTAGTTTTGATATGCAGTGTGCAAAATTTGAGCCTTTCCATGTGTGATATAAGACCATGCCAACAGCAACAGCCAAAAGCAACAACTTTCCATTCTGATAGCATTTATTTGATTGTGAAGTGTTTATGACCAAGCTTTGATTCTGGTTGATTGGCAGCAGCAGCAGCCATGACTTATTTCTTTACCCAAAGAAATACTAAAACTACATGCATAATTGCTTTTCTTTTACTTTAGAGTACATTTGGTGAAGCCCATCAACTGTGTCCAGCAGAATAACCCTTGTGCAAAATGGGCATCCACACTGACATAATGCACCTTGTATATTTAAATTATTTTTACACAGAGCTGAATAGGCTTACTTTAATTCCAGAAGAAAGCTTGCACTTGGCTGAATTGTAGTGTAAGGGCTACTGCTTTGATGGAGTTATCTGTTTTGCAGTAGAGCTCATCCTTGCACTCATAATTTTGTGTAAAGAAGTCTGTGGAAGTCTACTTACAGAAGAGCCATTTGAGGTCAAATGTCTGAATTTGCTGTTTGACGCAAGTGTTTTGGCATTGACTTCTGCTCTGAATCACAACTCTGATTCAGGCTTGTCGTGAGAGAAAAGCCAAAGAAGTGCTTCAGAGACACAGCAAGAAAAAGGGAAAGAGGTTTTGGCATTATAATGGCTCTTCACTGATACTTTAGTGCCTGAACAGAAAATGGAAAATCTTTATCCTTTCATGCATTACTACCCCGTCCTGTCCCTGTCCCCATTAATGACCCCACTAATGAGAGCTATTCTAGCTCTCCAGTTCAGTATCCATAAATGACTGAATGACTGAAGACTCATCCTTCTTTTTGCCTTGTTGGAACAAAGCACTAACACCTCCCCTTCTCTCTTATCTGGATCTTAAATGTTACTGATGTGACATCAATGTCATAGTTTTTTATAGAAAGGAATATAGCATTGCTCTCCAGAGTGATACCCCATCAGAACTAACGTATGTAAGCACATGGTGAAGACTCCGCTTGACATTTGCCCAAGATTTTTCTTTCTTTGTGTTCAGACTGGGGAAAAAGTACAAGAAGTAATTCCAGATGGCTCACAAAATTAGATTTAAGATCAATGACTTGTTGTTTTAACTTCCTATCTTCTCCAGAAAAGCTTGTGAAGAAACCAATACAAGTTAGCCAGAAATCTCAGAGTAACAACTTTAAAACTTTTAGAATATATGAGTATGTATACATCCTGATTTACGGAGGGCTTTTTTTTAAGCCTTCTGGCATATTTGAAATTCAGAATGTTTCAAACATTGTAATTCTACACCATGAAAAGATGAATTTATTATTGCCTTTTTTTTTTTTTTTTGAGTTAACCATGGATAATACCCTTTTTACTTAAAAAGAATAACATTGAAAATTACCAGACATTATTTTTTCTTCATACATACCACTGGTAAAAAAATGCCATGGCTTTGTTAAGATGCTGGATAAAGTTCCTAATGTACAAATATCCCAAGCATACCAAGGGGATAACAATGGTATGTTTTGGTGATGATCCACGCGTTTTGTTTGATTCTTTCTGGAACCTCTCACAGGTCTTGCTACATGACAGTGGTCAGAGTTTTGCTTTGGACCAACACACCAGGTTACTGTATCAACATCCGTGAAAAGTCTCTCATGGACTATCGAAAAGGGTACACAGGTGCCCTTCCTACCTTGTCCTCAGAATTTTAGGCTGCTTCTGTCTTTAATGAGATCTGGGAAGTGAGATCATACTTTGAAAACAGAGAAGGGAATTACAACCCTCTCTCTTTTTTAAAGAAACTTGCCATGGGAATATAACACAAGCTATTGTTTCACAGCTTGAACATGGAGAATTTAGTGTTTGTAATATTTATTTTGTAAAAGTTCCTACACAACATTTCTAACTAAAGTGGTTGGGGTTTTCTTGTTTTTTGGTTTTTTTTCCCTTGTCCTTGACCTAACAAACTGCTCTATTGGGAAAATTTCGCAACAGCTGGATTGCTCATTAATCAACGGTAAATTAAGGAACTGACCTATGGCTGGTTATCAGCTGGATTTTGCAGTATGCTGAAAAATTTACATCAGTCTCCAGACACTGTAACATAAAGTAGTGTAACACAGACATCTCCTATTAGGGATCTCCTGGGAAGAAGAAGAGAATAGAGATTAGAAGAGAATAGAGAATAGAGATTGATGGCATTATGTTTTGTTGAATGTCATGTGAGGAGTCTATATGGTAGCAGTTCAATTTATGGCTACATAGCTGTGAATTTAATTCCCATGCTAGCACCTGAGTAGCTGTACCATGTGGCTTCATCATCTTGTGCTGGTGGGAAGAATCTAGCATTGCTCACTAGTAATAAAAGCCCAAACCCACAAAACATACTGTGAGATGATGTGTTTCTCATCAGTTTTTACAAAATGTGTGTGCACAGTTCTCTCCATTAAACACACATTTGCAGCTTTCCTGATGGATCAATGTACCTGAAATAGGTTGTTTACAGACCCTTTTCTTGAAATTCCTGTACTGCTGCCTACATTGAAATTGGTGTAAATATTGTGAACTACCTTCTGTTTACCATTTGTCCATAAAGCTTTAACTGAGGTTGCCTAATATTCCAAGAGCTTTCTTTCTTTTATGGAACTGTAATGCTTGTATATTAACTTTTAGCCAGGTTACCTACATAACTGAGGTTTCTGTGGTAACAGTCTGTCTCTCCAGCTGTGTATCCGTTCCTTCTCCCCTGGCAACTCTGCAGCCTGCTGGCAGAATTTAACTGAGTTTGAAGGGGATGATAGAAATCTTAACATGAAATGTGTCCCAATGGGCTTTTTAAAAATCTATAGTTGGAGAGAGGAAAGCAACCTTAAACAGTGCCTCAGAGTAAAAGGCACGTTTAATTCAACTCTTCGACAGTGTTTGGTAGCAGTCAGGCTTCATGCATGTAGAAGATGACTGGCCATGGCACACTGGTGACATGAAGGAATAGGGTGACTGAAGTTACTGCATTGGGAAGTTTGGAGAGATCATGCATCTGTAGGAAACTCAACTTTTATTGGTTTTGCTGCTCACTATAGAATGGGCTGGTTTTATCTGGTGTTATGTACTGATACCTGCCATACTGTGACTGCCCACAGAGCTTAAATTCATCCCCATAGGAAATGTCAATTTTCATTTAAGAAGCAATTGGTATAAATAATTAACACTAGATTTTGTTGTTGGAAACTTTTCTATTTTTGTCATCCTAAGACTTGCTTCTTGAAAAAAACAACAACAACAACAAAAAAAAGGTGAAAGGACTTACTAGAGTGGTGCATCAATGGGCTGAGGAGTTCTTCACCACTTCCTGCCTTACTTGGAAGATCCGAGTGTCTCTGATACAGACTTGGTGTTTCTGGCTTTCCATCTGGTTTTGGCCTGCAGATCTCCGAACATTTTGCCAGTGGAGATGTAGAAAACAATATATGCTTGCTGATGATAAGTTTTTTTTATCACTTAACTTTGTAAGGCCTCTTAGAAGTGGTCTGTGAATCTCCAGAAGTCTTTGCACAGAAGTCTGAAAACCTTTGCTTATGTTAGCATCCAGAGTTAGGGCTCAACAGAGCTAGTGGATGAAGTGTTGTGGGCAGTTCTACCTGGCAGCTCTGAGGAGGACTGCATTTATTTTTGTTCTTTATCTCCCAGTCTCTAGTTGCTGTAATTCTTGAGCAGTTGACCCTTTCTTGTTTGTCTGTAGATGCCCAAAGAACACTTGAAGAAATGCCAGAAACTGCATCAAGAGACAAGGGAAAAAGTGCTGGACAAAGGCCATTGGAGGAACTGCATCCCAAGGGAAAATAAAGAGGCATTGTCAGGCTGCTTGCCTGGGGGAGTGGCACTGAAGGCAGAGTGTTTGGAAGAGGTTTGTTCTAGTGGTGCCAGGTGTAAGCAGTAGAGGTCGGTGGAGGTGACCTGAAGCATGGTACAGCCTGAGGACATTGTGGACAATTCCTTGCAAGGCGTCCTGCCCAGCCTCCCCTGCCATCTCGATGAGGCAGTCAGCAGCTGAACAGGGGAAAAGGAGGTCTGCAGAATGACACTGCAGCCATCAGCAGTGCTATTCTGGGGTCCTGTGGGTCGGCAACCTGCTGTGACCACCCTGTCTGTCAGACCTGAGGCAGGGGCTGGGGCTGGTGTTGTGGCTTGCAGGTGAGCATGCCTGGGGAGAAAGGGCAGAGAACACCAGACATCCCTCATGCATGTCTCCTGAGGGAAAACAGAGTGCAGCATGTGAGCCATCATCCTCCAGTTTTGCCCTGGATGGGGTGAACAAGTTTTAAAAAATAAATCCTGTTTCCCTAAGGAGCTCAGATCTTTGCATCGAGCTTTGTGACAGCAGTAAAAGCTACTGGAAGGAAAATAATGCTGCATAATTTGCTTGTTCATCCAAGTTCAAGAAACCCTTTTGTGTACAGTTATTGCCTTTATGCAAAATAAACATCTTTGAAAATGAAACAAGTTACTGGAGACTGATTTGCTTTCTTTGGTGGTTCCTTAGCATCTACAGGTCTGAATTAGTTGCCAAGCAGCCTGGTTCAGTGCTTGGTAATAAAGCAAGCAGGAAACAGAAAAAAAAAAAAGAAAAAAAAAGGTGAAATAAAAAATTGATGCAGACTAATAAGCATATATTTGCTGTTTGTTTTGTAAGGTCATCAGGCACTACTTTTTCTCAAGTTTTTTTCAAATACATGTAATTGTGATTGAAAATTTCACTGTGGTCTCCTACCAGTGGGTGTGGGGTTGTGCTGGCTGGTGCAGCGGTGCTGTTGAGTTGTGACCTTCACCTGTAGGAGCATGGGGACAATCTGAAGAGAGAGCTGGGTCACAGAGCACCTTCCTGAGATGCTGGATGAGGCAGCATATGCTGGAGGTGCTACCACAGGTTGTTTTATGTTTTTTCTCTGCACTGGTGATGGGCAGCATTTGCATTGTACACAGTAACAAAAATGGACTGAAAGCAAAAGTAGTCCTGCCTTTAAAGTGAAAAGGGTTCAGCTATACCCATCCCCTCCTCCTGACTGGAACAGAGGTTATTTTTCAGGCAGGAGAGGAAAGGAAGTTGATGGAGGTACTCAGTTCCTGGAGGTGCAGTGGGCATCCAGACCTGGGGAAGGGAAGACAGGAGTGTAAATCCGGCTGAGACTTTACAAGGTTAAACTAGGAGACTTCAAAAAAAAAAAAAAAAAAAAAAAAAAAAAAAAGATATATAAGGAGAAGGTTTGCTTACCTGGCTTTGATTCTGATACCTCAATTGAGACCACTCTTGCCTGGCTGAGGCAGTGCCATGATATGCCATAGACTGGGTGGCTTTTCCTGCCTGTGAGGGGTCAGGGCAGGATCCTGCTGGCAGGGCAGACAGTGTCTCAAACCATGCTGGGCCCTAGAAGGTCACATAGACCTGCCTGCCACAGCCAAGAACCTGGACCACCGATGGAGGGGGGAAGTGAGAAAGCTATTGGTGACATGGTAATCCATCTTCATCTGCTGGGGCCAGCCGTGTGACCACACTGATACCATATGTCTGAGGTCTGGGTCTTAACGTAAATTGGTTTATGTCAATGTCTTCCTCAGGGCATTAGGCTCCGCAGTCCAGATGGCAGCGTTCCCTTGCTACAGAAACCATATGCTAGAGTACAGGAAAGATTCAGAAGGGCAGAAGAAACGCATTCTACTGTTTGTTTCTCTTAACAATAGGGTGAATGGCATATATGTCATCATTAGTTGATGGCACAAGTTACATTGAAGTGTAGGTACAGCACACCAAGACTTGGGCTGCATCATAAGGCTTAAATTTGATCTGAATTTTAAAGGTTTAAAACCCAAAGGCTTTAGCAAGTCAAAGGTTCTACAGGTTTTGAAAGCAGGGCACTGCACCCAGAAACAGTGGAGTGAGCAGTATTATTGCAATGTACTTTGTACATTGTACAATCTACAATGCATTGCACTTGTACAATGTACTATTGCAAAGCATTTTGAGCATTGTCAAGTCTTGGAGATCTGAGATATTGGCAGCATTGTACCCAAGGCAGCACTGTGTACAGCAAAGTCTCTGTGGTTGCATAAAGAGAGACAGAGGGAGTGTGGGTCCGTCTGTAGGGAATGGGGGGCCACAGGAAGCAGGTTGGATTTGCCTCAGAAACGGTCAGCCCAGCGCTACACTTTTCTTTTCCTGCCCTAAGCTTCAAGATGTTGAGAAGAGAGTATTTTAAAGGTCAGTCTGCAAAATGTGTTTTTGTTTTACCTCCTTCTCACCCCCCTCAAAAGGCATTTTTGTTATCTGACCTCACCAGAGCTGCATCCTTTTGCTGCTGCTGCTTTTTAATGATCATTTAAAAATGATTAACAATGCCTGGAGCCATGACAGCCTGACTTCCTGTGCTGAACTTCTGCATGTCTGGATTTGCAGGAGGGAGTTCCTGACAAGAGAGTTTCCTATATAAGAAGGACACTCATGCCATTGTTCAGAAAAACTGACTGGATAGAAGAGGTTTCAGTCCCAGCATAGGACAGATACTCTGGCAGAGAGATTTTGACTTGTTTAGGTTTTCTCTTTTTTACTACCAGAAACACATTTGTTTGTATTTTCTAAAGGCATCAGAGCAACCAAATGAATGGCTGTCACTGGCTGCATGAATCTAATCTTCACTTCCATCATCTTAAACAAAAAGAAAGAAAGTAAAGTGATGGGAAAGATTTCTTTAAGATCAGGTGGGATTACTGAAAGATTTCGTGCAGGGAGAGGCATGACAAAAGCTCGCTTATACCATGGGGAACTGGAGACTTCATAGGATTTAAACAGTGTCCTCAGTATGTGGTTAACCATCTCAGAAACAAAAAGTCTAGTGTTTACTGTCTGGTTTTACAAATAGAAACCCTTTTTCAACTGATTACAGGACTCCTGCACTGTCTGAACCCCTTGTGGTCCCTGGTCATAACAGTGTTTCTTAAAGCTTATTTCAATGAGTATGTTAAGGTGTCATAATTTTGGTTTGTTTCTAAATGCATTTGCTCATCTTGAAAAGGACTATAGCTACTAAGGGTTGGTATATTTTTATTTTTAATAGCAAAATGTTTGTATGTGTAAGTAGGAAAGAGAAGGCAATGCAGCCACTGTGCATTTTTGTCCACTTCTGACACTTCCTCTGCCTGGGCACTAAGCAATGGAGAACTGAATGTTCACATGCCTCTAGGAAGGTACAGGCAAGTGTATTGGGCACTGTGTATCAGGTGCAAGGGGATGGTATCCTTCTGGACTAGGAGTGATTTCTATAATATCCCAAATTTACTCCTGGGTAACAGAGTAGATGGAAGGAGTGAAGCCTCCATTCTTTGTTCTGAGGGAAGAAGATGATGGAAACAGCTAATATCCAACAGTAGAAGTGGTACTAATACTCTGGGTTTCAGTAATCCCTGTGTTGTATTACGTAGCTCATGCCTTTTGAGACACATGAGGCGTTATCTCATCCAACTGGCATGTACCACTACACAAGACCTTGTGGGTCTCCTTTAAGTTTCCTGGACCATCTCCTCTGAGACTACAGAATCACAGATTGGAAAAGACCTTTAATATCACTGGGTCTGACCACGAATCTAACATTGGCAAGTCCATTGCTAAACCATGTCCCTAAATGCCACATATATATGCCTTTTAAATACCTCCAAGGATGGTGACTCCACCACTTCTCTGGGTAGCCAGTACCAATGCCTTTTGATTTCTTTTTTTTTCTACCTTTGATTTCTGTTGTTTTCAAGGCAGCTGTCTCATCATTTCATCATGTTTCCTGAGAACAAATTTTAAACGCTGGTTGAATTTAAGACTTAAGATACACAAGGAGTTCCTCTGAAACAAAAAGGAAGGAAATAAAAGTCTGCATTAATCTGGTCTATAGGTAGACTGCTTTGTGGTATGGTTTGTCTCAAATTGAACATTACCCCTTGAAAGATCATGCTGATCACTAACTTTAGTTATGGCCCAATTAGCAAGGTCCCCTGGTATGTAAATTATACCCATCTATGTCATATGCCAAAGTGTGCTCTATGAAACATGAAAGCATGGCAGAGGTGATTACTGGTAAAATCTGTATCAGATATGCCTATCTGTATTATTTAATTGTCTTTTCAAATATTGAACCTGTGAGACGTTTGCCGGAATGAAAAGATAATGTCACCACATCAGTTTTCTGCCTATATCTGTCAGTGGTGCTCTTATTTACATGTTACTGATGAATTTCTGTGTGTGCTATCATAGAAGCTTTCAGTTTATACTTAGTTTTGAAGCAGAAGTGCCATGTCTGCTGAGAGAAACAGGGCCAAAAAAAAAGGTGATGAGCATCCTCCAAGATAATCAGGAAAGCTGTGCACATTCACTCAAGTAATGTCACTTCAAGACAGGGAGCAAGTCTAGATTAGATAGTCTAGATTTTCATCTTCACTTCTTGTCTGGGTCTGAAAATTTCATTATTAGCAGAAGGGCCTTGGAGTGTTTACTACGAAGGAAAATAAATGCTACTCTGTCAAAAATGCAAAGCAGTAGCATTTCTGACAAGAGAGAAACTACCTCAAAGTCACTGGGAAAGGCTGCAAGGGAGCTAACTGTGAGACATGGGATACCACTTCAATCTGAATTAGAACAGAAAAGAAATGTTGTGGAGGGCTGGTTGGTGCTATATGCTTTGTGCAGAAGAAAAAGAGTGAAATGCTTCAGTGCTATGGTAGATAACAGAATCCCCACTAATTTCTATACACAAATTAAACTTGCCAAAGCTCTTAATGACTGAAATTCTTACTGAATTAGCGTAAACACAACACTACAAAACAGGAAAAAGACCTTGTAGGACAGATGACCCAGAATTTAAACGTGCTACATATTGAATGTTTTCCAAGAATTCATTACATTGATTTATTTATTAATCTGGAGTTGATGACAATGACATATCAAACCAAGACTGGTAGCACAGAAGTCAGCAATATATTCTGAGCAGTAAGTATCTCTGCAGTTAACTGGGAGCTGAGTTTTGGAAACCATTACACATGATTCATGATGACAAAGGTGAGCTTCACGTATAAAATCAATTTGTTGATGGCAAAATTAAATAGAAAATGTACTACCACTACAGATAGAGTAGAAAGTAGCCAATACAACAGATACAGATCTCCTGGCAGGCTTCAGCAGGATATTTTTACAGCTGAGACATAGCATACCAGTAAAAAGTATGGATCAGTCACCACTTCCATAGCTTCAAGGCTGAACTGAAGCTCCATCACATACATATTTCAGCTGCACACTTCGTTTGCTGCAGGACTTAAGCTCATCTACCAGGCTAGAAAAACCAACAAGTGTATTAATTCCTTATTTGCACTGAGAATCTCTTATTTGATCAATAAATACATAAAATGTGTGCATTATCAGACAAAAAAGTATTTCTCACCAAACAATAAAGTGTTGTCATGCTAAATATAATGGCTACTGCAAAGCTCTCCATCAGCAAGGACAACTGTAGCTAAACAAAGTCTATCAATGTAAAAGTCTTAAAAACTTCATAACTTTTTAGCTGCTGAGGTAAAGAGCAGAAACTTCTGACTTTGACTCACTGAAGATAGAGATACATCATTCTATATCTTTCTTTTTTAAAGTGTTTCATAGCTCAGATAACAGCAGCTGAAGCTTACCTGTGTGGCTTGCCATCAGCAAAACTGAGGGGAGCTGGCCAAAGAGGAAATGTTCCCAGTTCATGTGCACATGTAAATGAATTCCCAGGAGATAAATATTAGCAATTGAGCTGTTTGGGAATTTCCTCATAAAAGCGGGGTGGTTTTTTGTTTGTTTATTTGGTTGGGTTTGTTTGTTTGTTTGTTTTGTTTTGTTTCTGTTGTTGAGACCAAACATTAGTGTAACTTTACATTCCTCTGTTGAAAGGAAATTTTCTGTAAGAGAAATGCATTTTTTTTCATGTCTACATGGCATATGAACCCCATTCTCCCACAACTGCTACAAGTGGCTTGATTATAGGGTTATAATGTATTTGATGGTGGTGTTGTTCCTATAGACACTGCTAGAGGTGTTCCATTTTGTATAAATACAATTCTTTAATTCTTTTGGATCAGAGATCTGATCTCTCTCTATCCATACAAATGTTGTCAAGTAATTTTCCCTGGTCCAGTGAACACCATCTCCTTTTTCTACAAATACACAATTGTCTTTCAATAGTCTTGGCTTCTTTCCAGAGAGAGCAAGAAAATTGGACCTCTTCACAGTGTTCCTCTGCTGACTCTGCCACAGGACATGGGAACCATTTCACAAGCACTTGAAATTAAACTGCAGAGCATTAAGCTGATGGCCAAGATATCCTGATGACATGCCTTTCAGCAGCTCGTAGCAGAAACTCACAGGATGCATGTAGGATTTCTCTGAGAAGCTAATGAGGTACCATCTTTCCTTTCTTTTAAGAGTCACCTGTGTCCTATCTGTGGTGTAGTTTATCCTCCCAGCTGGACAGAGTAAGTCCTAGACCATATGGTAAGCACAGAGACATAAAAGCTATCCCTGATAAGAATGCAGGGGCTGCCTGTGTTCAGGGAGCAGGGTCCAAAGAGGAGGGGATTAGAGTGAAGGTCCATTACTTCCAAGCAGATGGCCTGGGACTACCATTCTCCCAGGAGATGGGGCTGGGGAGAAGACACTGTCCTGCAGGGACCAGGTCGCAGATTTCATATGGAGCTGATGCTCATCTACATTTAAGTGGAATTCAAGTCCTGCAGCAAAGGTACCACACTACAGTGGGCATCGTGTGTCCTTGGCTTCTGCAGCCATGACTCTGGATTATAAACTAAGCTACTTGCATCATGTCCTGGCTCACTGCTATCCTAGTCTGAAACCAATGAACTGCATCTCTTTTGTTTGAGAAATTTGTGTGGGCAGGATTTTTCCATCTTTTCTCTGGTTGGCCAAATATTAAGCCTCTTCTACTGTCAGAACCATAAAGTTAAGTGGGTGTGGAAATGTGAAGAACTAGCAGAAACCACCAAAACTCTTCTCTTTCAAGGCTGACCGACAATTTCTATAGATTTGTATTGTATATTAACCTTTCTTTTTAATGACTTATGAAAATAAGTTAAGAAGAACAATCAGTAACGCTTTTGATATAAAATGTCATTGTGCTTCTGGGCAGAACAGCTGTCACACGTGCTTTCAGAGCAGGAAAAATGGATTACATTTCTAGGATGATATGTGTGCAGTGCAGCATATTGTCCTTATCCAACAAATGAAGGTTTTCCCGTGGGATATGTAACTGAGTTTCAGTGACACCACCACTTCTGCTTATACATCTGTTCTGCTTTTGAGTGTAGTATAACTCAATCATTCTGGGCAGATCTTCCTTTCAGATATTCATTTCCTCTAAAACTATCAAGTCACAGGCATGACAACATCTGAACCTATGCCAAGGCCTATTAACTACAGTCTGGCTTCCCCCTTCCCGAACACCAGGAGACTGAGCCTCCTTGGCTGCTCTTCCTTGCTGCCACTGGCCACAGGCACTCAGACAGAGAAGTGCTTGCTTCATTCCACTCACTTAATTAGCAACTTCCTGCTTTCAATTTGAAGCCTTCAGACCCCCAACAGTTTTTAAATCTGCTTTTTGAAAAAAAAAGCCTAAATCTTCAGATTATCTAATTTAGTGTTCAGATGGCAGTGCCTCGGAACTGGAGTCTAAGCTTGGTTTAGGTAGTGATGGGTGAAGGAGGAGCAGAACATGTTCATGGCAGTGTTGAACCATCTCACCATCTGCTCTGCTGAACTCCAAAGTATATTTAAAAACATCATCCCTATTCATCTGATTGTGTGCTACTGCCAGAGGGATCAGAAGGACTTTGGAGAATCACGTGATAGCAAATCTTCCTTTGTCCTGCATAACAAACTATCTGCAGGTACAGAGCACCCCATGAAATGGACGTGGAGCAAGCTGCTTACTGAGACAAGGCAGCAAGTTGCCAAACTCTTTGAAACAAAGACAAAATAATGTAAAATGATCTCAGCAAGTAGTCAGAGGAGAGGTGAAAGTTTTCAGCATCACATAGGCTCAAGGTCGAGTGTATATTTGGCTGGCTTTTTGGTTGTACAAAATACTCAGATGTAAGCACAACTAAAAAACTAAGGTGTGTTGCCTTTGCAAAAATACATCCCTATTGTTAAACAGTTGCAAATTTCAAGCAAGAATGATGTATTTACCATTTGTAATTAGACTTTAGACTGCTGCCCTAACATTCTTTTTGTTTATAGCTTTCTTTTGTAGCAGGAGGTAATAAATATTTTAGAAAATACTGGTCATTTTACATGTTGACAATGTATGTAGTGCTTTGAAAAGTGAGGAATTTGAAGCAATGAATAACTCCTCCCAGCAGGAGTGAGCAATAAAGCTGCCCAGTATTGTAACTTTGATGCATATCTCTGCAGAAACTGAATTATATAAATTCTACTAATATTTTTGTAATGCATTTTGGAAGCAGGATTGCACAGTCTTATTTCAATTGTTTCTGTATTAATACTGAGGTAAATTAATATTAATATACTGTAAGCTTGAAGGACCAATATGTGTCCTACTGAGGTCTGTAGAAATTTAGTCACTAGCTTCTGCAGATAAAGAATTCCATATCATGAAGCTTAATTGTCCAGCTTTAATGGCTTTAGGCTAGACATAAAAAATTTTTTCAGCTAGTGGCTGCCTATGACAGCCTTTCAAGTGAACTGTTGAAGGGTAAAACCCCAACAAACTAGAAGTTTTTAAGGTAGAACTTAAGTTTATAAATAAAGTTTGAGATGGTTCTTTTGTATGTTCCCAATTCCAAATCTAAACAGTGTGTTTGAGGCCCTGGTATACCTTTAAGAGCAGCAAGCCAGAGGAAAATCAGGAAAAACTAATATGAATTTGAAGTTTCTGTGACTTGTATTTTAGGAGTTGCTGCTGAGATGGTCTGCTTAGTGAAGTTAAGTTTTCACTTGTGATTTTGTGGTCCTTTTGAAAAGCATTATTCTTTCTTCCAGTTAGATTACCCAGACCACTTATGCTCAGGACTTACCTGTAATGAGCCAAGGCATTATATTTAAAACTGCTGAGATACATGATAACAAGATGTTGCCTTCAGCATGCACAAAAATGGTTGTACTCAAATGTTATTTTGGCACACCTAATTTCACAGTTCTTTTAGATTTTTACATATGTGAAGTGCTGATGATTATGTATGCCTTCAATGAGAAAGTGTTTACAGGCTCATGGAGGAAAATCAGGTTTTTATTAACAGGTATATTCTGTGTTTGCTGCTATCTTTGTTTCTGCTTGATAATCTGAAATGCTGAAGAGTGTAGATACCAGCACACAAATGAGCACTGTGTACCTCCTTCTCATTGTAGCATTTCTAGAGCTAAAGACATTTCTAATTGAAAGGAGAACTTATTCTGCCAGGTGTGTGACCATGGCAGTAGCATTGCCACATTTTGAGACAGCCACCTGAGGTTTAGTAGGACACCCTGGAAAGTGTCTTTAAACAGATCGACTCAATCGGTGCTTTTATGCCTACAGCTGTCTGTAATGGGTAATTTTTCAAACTTAGGCCCTACCAAAATTTGGAAGTGCTTGGAGGTTGTGGTTCTGCCCCATATTTTGTGGGTACCGAATGCTACCCTGAACCAAAGCTGCAATTGCACTGGCAATTAGTCTCAGGCCTCAAGGTTTCTTCAAACTGTGCCTTGGCACAGGAACCATGTCCATGAATGGTCCTAAAGTCTGCAGTTGTGGGGTACTGAGATGCCAGCTGCAGGGGAGGAACACTCACTGAAAAAGGTTTTTTGGTCTCCTTTGTCCTCAGCTGCAGACTTTGATGCGAGTAACCCGAGAGAGGTAAACCAGTGTGAGTGCATGAATTACAGAAACCTTTCTGTCTTGCAACAGTAATGCTAATCACAGTCTGGGACAGGTTCAAACAGAATTGCCAGTGGTGGCACCAGTTTGTCATTGCATGGAGTCACTGGGGGTCATTCTGTACGAAGATGTACTTGCACTACCATCCATGCTCCTGGGAGCATGTAGTGCAAAACTCTTTCTTTATGAGGTAAATGAGATCAGTAGATGGTAATGGTCATGAATCTGATACTGCACGTGTGATATGTGGTCATTGCTTTCTCGTGATGGTAATGTAACACCAGCCATGTCAGGCTTTTGTTGTTGTTGTTTTAAGACATCTGAATAATGCTGGTAATATAACCTGCAACGATGCAGGCTGTGTGAGAAAGTTGGGCACATGCTGCCTTAACAGCTTCTCAAAGGAATACTGAAGTAGCTTTGTGTATGTAAGTGATGTAAAGAATGTAAGAAAAAAAGTATCTTTTTTGTTAGATGGGACGATGTAGCTGGAAAAAAGATTGGCATGGTCTCAATCTCAATGATGTGGCCCTTAAAAGTCTTCAGCCATCAGAGCAGTAAAAGATGAAAGAGAAAGGCATATGGCAGTGTTCTTCATTCTCCACTTAGAAACATATTTAATTAATAAAATCTAAGAACTTCTGCAGTGGCCTTTTTCCTTGTAGACAAGCAATGATTGTTTACAAATTTGTTCAGCAACGAGCTTACGAGCTTCAAAGCGAACTCATTACCAGGCTAAAAATTCTTCAAATTACTTTCACATCCATCTGAATTATAATCAGTTTGTAATGAAGTTCAAATCTCATCCTTTGGAACACTAGCGAAGCCTGAAGTGGATGAGCTGTGATAAAATTATTCCAGTCTGGTGTGATTATCTTTGATTATTCCTCAGAACAGCTCACCCACTGACTTAATGAGGTTTCGATTAAAAAAAAAATTTAAAAAGCAATTCAGGATAGAAAGAATTAATTTATCTATAAGGAATAGCTTATATGATATTCAAGTTCACAGCTGAGTATTCTGTTAGTATTCCTCCAAAGGAACACAATGCTTCTGTTTTTATTGAAGTTCTGTATGAATCAATATGACACTGTATTTTTAATAGCAATGTTAGCTAGTTTGATGCTATCTGTAAAGCCAGATTTACTTAACAGGTGTGCTGTGGGTTTGTTTGTTTGGTTGGTTGTTTGGTTTTTTGTGAGATATCTTTGAAGATGATAGAATGTCCATAATTATGCTGGTGGAGTTGGACTTGAGCCTTCCTGCATGTAAACTGGAATTTCTTGCACTCTTTCTCCAGCATGCTGGAAATCACAGATCCATATGCTGGTCTGTAGGATAAATAATGAGAAATACATGATTGCTTAATTGTGGGTTTGGGGTGTTTTTAAAGTGAGAAATGAACCTGACCCAATATACTCATAACAGCAATAGGATAATTGCAGGTATAATTTCTTCCTTCCTATTTTAATTTTCATGCAGAATTCAAGAGGTGAATTCAGAGCTGGGGCTCAGACCTGACATTCAGCTCCTACATCACCAGAATCTGTTGAAATGTCATATTATTTTCCAATGGACAAATTCTCTGAGAGAAATAAGTGTTTTTCAGGAAATGTTTCCATTAACTAGAGGCATGCAGTCCCCATGAGGGACTGCATAAGGGTAGCATGGCTTTGTCTATAGGCATGCATGAGTGCCAGAAGAAAAGCAAGAACCTTTGTAACTCCTGCTAACTTGAATAATCAGAAAAGAGCTATTAATTTTAATTGAAAATAACCTAACCTATAAATTTGACCTCTAAGTAAACACATAGTGGTGAAGGAGGTAGTGAAGATAAAAATTCATCTGAAATAATGTTTGCAAAATACGGTAATATAAATTGGTTTGTCCCTATATAGTAACAAATGACATGTCAACAAGAAATATGAGTTTCATGAGAAATTATTCCTGTGAATCGTCAGCCTGTTACAAATAAAATATCTGAGGCTTGTTTTGCTTTGTAAGCAAGCAATGCAGGTGGGGAAGAGAGCAACATCACTCTCCTCCCTATTCATATTCTGTAAAATTCTTGGGGGACAAGACAGTATGAGCCAGAAAAGATAAGCAATATCTTTCAGAATATAAATGTCTTACTGTTGCATACACATAAAATATTGCATATTGAGTTTTGGAAGGGAAGATTGTCCAAGTACAGCATCTTGGATCGAGAAAATTTAAAGTTTTATAGGTTCATCAAGTCCTTAAAGTTTTATAAGTGTCTAATGTCCTTGAAAGTAAGTGAGAATTAAATGCTGACATTTCAGCCTTTTGTTGTGCCTTGGAAGAGTCATGTTGAGTATAAAGATTTGATTTTAGGTTCTAGTTTAAAGTAAGACATCCATTAAAATAATCTTTATAAAATTGGTGGAATAAATAACATGAAAAATTTTTAGCCAGCCCAGTAGTGGTTAGGTAGGATTCTTTCCCACTCTTCTGTGAGTAATAAAAAAAAATGGTCCTTTTCACACAGCAAGCAAGCAATTAGATATCCTGTTGCTGGGATTGTGCTTGCTTACAGTGGTGCATAAAGCAGTAACTTAGGTCTGACCAAATAAGAGACTCTTCAAGATACAGGCCTATAAAGAATGTGACTTGGTTTACAAAAACATGTTCTTCCTGTATTCAAACTTTTTTTTTTGCTGGGGAGATTGGGTGCAGTGGGATTTTGAGGTAAAGTGGTTTTGGCTTTTGGTTCTGAAAATCAAAACTGGACCAGCACAATTCTGGAAACTTCGGATGATAAGGTACTGCACTTATGAAGCACAGGACTATGACTGAGTCATAGAAGTGGACTCAGGTCCTGGCTGTAGCACAGATCCCTCATATCACCTTGGCAAATGACCTAATCCCTGTGCTGTTGTGACTTGGTCTCTGTGGCTTGGTTCAGTGTTTGCAAAATGAGCATAACAGTACTGCCTTTGTCCTGTCTGTTCATATTGAAAATTCTTTGGTGCAGGGATCATCTCTGTGTTTAGCGGGGTTCTTGGCATGCACCTCTAGGTGCTATTTTAATAACAGTACAAAATTGCTGCTAGTTTTATCCCAAACCTTGGAAGAGAGTCTTATTTAGGAAATCTGTTCTTTTAACCCCATCCTCACCTTGGGAGATGCAAAGACTAAAAGGGATGTCAGTCCCAAAGCAAGTTGTACTTACTTTGCAATACAGAACAAATAACTTGCTTTTGTTAATCCTGCATGACGTCTTGTGGGAAGAAAACTGACTAAAAGATCCTGTTCTCTTTGATTCTGCCAGCTTTAAAGCCAGGACATTTCATAGCCTTATCTTCCAGGGTCTAGATTTGCAGTCTGTAGCTAGTAATAAATACTATTAATTACCTCCATGGAGAAAACCAAAACATCTCTGCAGTAATAAAGATGGTTCAGAGTAGCAGAGCACTGGAGGTGCAGGAGATGCTGCTGTATCTTGAGGGACAATATTAGAAAGAAGGTGAAGGACTCCCCTGTGATAACCTGTTCTATGTATTATTGAGGTTCACTACAAATGCTCGTGGTCATTACACTCATGTGACTTGATGTAGAGTCAAATGACTGTAGAGGCAGGTAGAAAACACATGCCAAACTCATCACAGGTTTTTCAGATACATAAGTCTCATTAAAAGTGCAAAACATCAAAGATATTTTTGTCTTATCAGGTATGAAATGTTCTCAGTTCCAAGATGAGAAGAACAAATCTTTAACATGCTCCACTATCTGTATTTCCAGCTAACCTGAGATTCTGGCCTTGTTGAAGACTATGTCAGAATTCCCACTTACTACAGACTAGCATTTGAACTAGCTTTCCAGCTAGCCAGTATTAGGATAGCATCTTAGATGACTAACAGCCAGTGAGGAAAACAGTGAAGTTCCATGCAATGTGCTAACAAATCCTGCCTCTCTGCACACTCTGCAGAGCAAGTACGCAGCTGCATTTAGCAGTGGCTGTCAATGTAGTTTTCTGATATTATTAGTTTCTGGTATTATTAGAAGGTTGCAGTACAAAACTTGGTGTAACAAGGAAAAAGGGAGGAAATGTTGCTAGAGATGGGATGCATGTTTTGTACATTTTATTAGTGCAAACAAAAATGTCAGGACTGTAACTCTGTGTTCTTACTGTGTCATGTAGAAGAATCATTCAAGTTTGATCCTGGAGCCATGTTAAAAATTGTTACACTTACCTAGGCAAACTGGGGCAGGCCTAAATAATTCCTCCATCTATTTTGCTCGGGCAGGAGACCCAGCATCTTTTCTTTTACACTAAGACCCTCTTTGTGTCTGTGAATCCATAATACACAGGGAAAACAAGATTTTTAAAAGGGGATATTCAGCTGGAGTATTTTTCAGGGTTTTCCAGTTTAACAGTTATTTTGTTTCTTACCAGCCAGTCCTGCATTCACTGTCCTTCTGCTGTTTTCTGATGGAAAAAGTTGATGAGTAAATGAGCAAAAAGAGAGTGGAAGTAAACTGTTTTTGAAGGAATTTTGTGTTTTACACTCACAAGATGGAGGTTTAATAGGCATGCACCAGTATGGTCTAAAGAAGACTGTTTCTGAGTCTAATCCATTTTGCAGAGTGCTGTCATGCATCACGATATTGAACATCAAGACCATTTAAAGTCACATGATGCTTATTTCAGCCATCTTCCTGAGGCTCTCTTCCTCTGAGATTGAAGCACCTTGTATCCATATAAAGCAATCAGCTAAATCCATTGCTGAGAGGAAGCAGCAGCAGTCATACTGCTGTATTTTGTAGTTGTAGTTACTTAAAATCAGTGATGTGTTGAATAAGAAGGGATTAGATAAGCATAATGCTTCCTGGGGAGTACTGTCAAGTTGCTGCTCAAGCCTCCCAGAAAGCATCAGAGGTTACAGAGGAGGAAATGTCCATTTCTTCTTGGTAGCTTTGCAGATGCCTCATATGAGCAAAGTTCAGTTTTGACATTGGAGCAGTCTGGATGTTCACCCAACAAGACTTTTGGCTCAGAGGTCATTGAAGAATAGGCTTTCTACATTTGAGCCTGATGCTCTTGTTTTCACTTCCAGCTGCTGTGAAAGGTCTCTAACAGCTGACAGGAGCAATGTAATTTTTCACATGAAGAAAAACCTGATGATAACCATAATGTTAGATCTCTCTCTGATTTCAACAGACCCACTTGGAAATTACAGTGTGGCCCAACAAATTCAATGCTTTATCTACCCTTTCCTTCTCTGTTTCACCCTACCCTCCTTTCTTTGGGTACCTCTTAGCCTCTAATCTTCCAGGAAGGGAAAGATGGGGTACATCCTCCTCTTGGATCTCTGGTGTAGGAAACACACCCAGATACAACCAAGCCTACAAAAGAACCTGCGAGTTAACTCATCTGCCTGAAGTGAGGCCATTTGAAAGCTGTGTATCGGGTCTGAGTTAATCACTGGCTTTGAAAGATACCAGTGTAAATATCAGCTGAACATCTGGATCTAAGGAGCAAGGGAGAATTCCCATGTGCTACCTCCAAAATGTAACTGCCTTCCTGCTACCACATTTTTCTTCTTGTTTTACCAGTTCTTTGTTTGAAAAGCAATGCCAAGGGCTTGGCAAATATTTTAAATGCCTCTTATAATAAGGAAGAAAGCCAGGAGATTATACACAAGCCTAGGAATCTCCAGTGCTCAGGCAAAAGTGCACTGCAACAAATCAGCCTCTATTAACTGAGTCTACATACTGAGTAATCTATAGCAGAGAGAAAAGGGTTTGTTGAAATATTCTCTCCCTCCACGCTGATATCATGTACGCATTTCTCTAAGGGATTATCAATGGATTTGCTATGGCTGCATGGTGAGCTGGTGTTCCCCAATCTCGGGGGGCTGCATGGGGGCTGCACTGCCACTTGCCCTGTTCAGCTGAGTCTCCAGTGAGGGCAGACATGAAGGCTGATGACTGTCCTATCAGCACAGGGGCTGCCCCATGAAACCTGCCACAAGCTGAACCTCCTGTTTTTGCCTTGCATAGGCCATACATGTGTGTTCAGAAATTAGTGCTTCATCATGAGCTCCTCACAGGTTTGCAGGTTTGAGTGCCAGAGCCAGCAGTCCCTCAGAAATGACTGTCACAGCAGTCTTCCCTTTCTCTTAGTAGTGGAGAGTTTTCTTACAGCCATAACCAAAACATCTGTGAGAAAAAAAAATTCCCAGCCATGTTCTTTCCTAAGGGAGGTTGTTTTATCTCTTTCTTCCTGGCTCTCTTTTATTCAGGTGCACCTGAACTCACCTGCATGAGTCCTTTCAGACACAGTTAGGGGATCAGAGTTGCATCCCAGTGGTACCCTGGCTTTTTTCAAGGGTGAACTTCAGAGAAATCTGCAACTGAAGAGTTGAATGCTTTCATCTCCCTATCTGACCATACCTGGCCACCCTTTCTGGCTGGCTGTAGATTTGTACTGGATTGTGCTTAAGACAGTGGGTGTCCAGGAGGCTTTGTTTCCACACACTCATGTCTGTAGGTTTTTGATGACTGGGGATGTCCTGCCCTCAGCTGATAACTTCCAAGGGTATCTGTTCAGACCCCTCATTCCCCATAGCTTGTTCCCATGCACGTTCAAGATCCAGCACAAAGCCATAGAGTCCAGTCAATGTACTTCACTTCAATCACTCCAGTGCTGGTCTTTGGTTATGTGGTATGCTTGAAAAATGGTTTTAGCTCACCCTTGCTGCCCTTTCCCTCTCTTGTAGACAGGGTTATTCTTGTATCAGTTCAAAGGAGGATACACTCTTAAACCATCCTGGCTTTGGTAGCAGTTGTTGCATGTCAGGAGATCCAACAAAACTGATGAGCAGGTAGATCATAGCTTCCTGAAGCTAGAGCTTTCCCACTCCATGTTTCTCTCTCTTTTCTTGGGCTTGGCCTACCAGATGCCCCTTGCCTTCCCTCAAGAGATGGGGTAACTGTAGTGTAGTCACTTTTTGCTGAGACCAGTTCTTCTGAGTGATTCCTTCCATGCTGAATCCACTCCTCTCCTTCCCAAGACAGGTGAGTATCTGCTAGGAAAAAAGTGGGTTTTCATAAATTTTCTAAATAAAGATAATCCAAGTTCCCATTTGGATAATAAAATGTTAATAGTACACAGAAAAGAATTCAAACAGCTCGGAAATCTAAACATAATTACTTATGAACACAGAGCATTTACTGCTGTCAAAATTAATCACTTTTCAACTTCCAGCTGTTAAAATCCTCCTGGCAGATCTCCAAGCAATTCTCCTTTGGTTACTTTTCCCTCAATTAAATGTTAGTGCAATTCTCAGGTTCTTGTTATATAAGCAGCAAACCATGGTTCTCAGATCTTCTAACCATAAACCATCAGAAATTTGTTCTCATATATTCTTTCAGCTCAGATTTCACTTCAAATATGCCAGCAAAGGAGAAGTATTAATTTCATGTGTGTCCCGGTCTTGGTTGCAAAGTTTAGCTGCAAACTTTCCAAGATGAGCAAGAACTGAGCTTTGGGGCTGGATGCTGCCAGGTGATGAGCAAGTTGCTGAGGGAAATGGAAACTGAGTGCACTAGGCATTTTCTGAAACATTTAGTACTTTAGCACAAGCAGGATGCACATGGAGCTGCAATGGAGATGGGAGTGTATCTCTGGATCCACACACCTCCCTCAAATTATGCTAAGAATGCAATATCTAAAATGGTAGTGGTGTCTGTTGCACCACAAGTAGGTTCCTCTAAGGACTGTTTTAACCCTCCATAAAAAGGCTGCAGTATAGGAAAAGTTGGATCTAAGAGTGATATGTGAGCTGTGGTTTGTTTTTACATACCTGTATTTCTCCTGCGGTGCTCTGGGCAGCAAGGACACAGACAATTTCTTTGGGAATATGGGGTGAAGCTAAAGGCATGCCAGAGCCCTGATGTGTATTTAAATGCGGTTCAATGAATCAGAGTTTTGCTTCTGTTATGAGAGATTATTCCTTGATCTGTATTTCTGCATCTTGAGATGGGAATCCATGGCGCAATGATTTTTCATGTCTGAGCTGTGACCTTAGAGAAGGCTATCAATAATCTGCCAGCCTTTAAAACAGGATTAAAATGCAGAGAAAAAGAACCACACAAGTTTGAACAACACTTTTTACTTACTTTACTCCAATCATCTAAAATCATCTTTTTTCAAGAACAACTTTGGTGTGTGTATTTAAAAAGAATAAGCTTAACGATCCAAACAAAGAAAAGCGACTCTTCTAAAACCTACTTACTGTTCTGCAAATGTGTGCCCATGCCCCAGCAAGTGTCCATGGGTTTGACTGGAACAAGTCAAAAGTGATGTAATCCAATTTAAAAAATTTGTATATTAATTTTACCTATTTTCCAGAAGGAACAAAAATAGACAATCTTTTATTTTAGCAATGCAAAAGCAAAAGCAAAAGCATCTGTGTTTGCATAGTGGGTAATTGTGTAGCATCCCAGTTCAGGGAAGCCAAATCATCACACAGAATACTAAAACATGACAGCTGGAAGAGTGCACAAAATGTCTGCTTGTGAGTGATAAAACAAGTGCCTGAATAAAAATCCAGCCAGACTGTGAAAGTGAGCTACATGTGTCCAGCCAAGGTTATACTACATAAATTTTATACTACACTCAGCCTGGAGAAAATAAGGTTCCTCAAGACCTACTAGTGACCTTCCAGCACCTGAAAGGGGATTGCGGGAAGTCTGGAGGTGGATCGCTTGCAAGGGCCTGGAGTGACAGAATGAGAGGCAATGGCCTTAAACTAGAGAAGAGCAGAAATACACTGAATGTTAGGAAAAAAGTTCTGTACCATAAGGGTAGTAGAAAAATGGAACAGGTTGCCCAGGGAAGTAGTTGAATCCTCACCCTTGGAAATATTCAAGGTGAGGCTTGATGAGGCGTTGAGCAACCTGACTTAGTTGAGAGTGTCCCTGCTTACTGCAGGGAGGTGAACTAGATGACCTTTAGAGTTCCTTTCCAACCCAAATTATTCTATGGTAAAGCCCCTACATTTCCTAGGATCAATATATTTAATGCCAACAAGAGGGTTTTTTTCATCTGTTGTTCCTTCATCAGTCCCTTTGTTAACACCTTCCTGCATCTGTTTGTGTTCCTCCTGTGCCAGTGATTTCATTGTGTGCAATGTCAGGTCTGTCAAGGGAGATTATGGATGTAAGGTGGAATGGAAGCCATGGACTGAGCAGCGTGTGAGTGCACATTTTTGATTGCTAGCTGCAACCTTTTTCTTTCTAGCCCATCGCCTTCAATTTATGCTTTCTTTCTACTGACTGCCTTCGTCCAAACAGAGCAGCTGTAATAAAGTGAACAAATGCCATGAGGATGGAGGCAAACTACAGTCACAGGACAGCCATACCATGTGGAAAGCAAATCACCTATATTCATGGTATTTAGAGACTCAGTATTTATGAAGGATTTGCTGTTGTGCTGAACTTGGCTGAAACTGGTCACAGGGTTTTCAGGTTTTCATCTAGGACAGAGCCCATGGGTAAGGTAACTGCACAGATCCTAAACCAACCGTTTTGTCTCCAAATTCAGTAAAGGGCAATGAAAACTTTTGTGTAGGTGGTGGGACAAAACAACCTGAATATCCAAAAGTTTCAAAATGTTACCTGGACAATAGTGTTTTAGCATCTAGAAATCATAGAATGGTTTAGGTTGGAGCGGACCATAAATATCATCTGCTTCCAACCATCCCTGCATGGACAGGAACGTCTCCTCTAGGCAAGCCACATTCAACTTGGATTTGAAGACTTTCGGGGAGGGGGCATCCTTAGAGCTTCCTGCAGGTACTGGAAGGCTGCTCTAAGGTCTCCCCAGAGCTCTGTCTTGTTCAGGCTGAACAACTCCAAGTCTGGTCCAGTATTGTCTCAGAATCTCTGAAATTTATTTTTTTTTCCAGAAATACCTTTGATAAGGGAATTCATTGTCACACAAATAGTCATCCCAAACTAGGAATCCTCTTTGCAGACAGTACAGGAATTTAAGCTTTTATTTCCAAATGTAAGCATCTGCATCTGCACATGCAAATGTCGACCAATGTCACATACATACCAATATGCACATACTTGGGCATGTGTATTTGAGAATCTGTGTATATAAAAACTTAGGAATAATTAGATTTACTAGTTTTAATTAAAAAAAAGACATAATCAGAAAAAAATTACCTTGAACCAATATAATTTCTGACATCCTAATTTAATTTTAAATTTGTTTTATTTATTTAATTGATGGTAATAAGGAATAGAATCTAAACTAAACAAAAATAATCCTCCCTAGCGTGGGATAGGAATATTGCTCATAGCCGATCTATAATCTGGTCCTTTACAGAAAAGGAGAAGGCTTTTGAGCAACTAAATACATTCTCGACTGGAAAAAATTTTTGCAAGAAAGTAAACTTCATTGTGGAAAATGTTTGCTGTTTCTGAAGAACCAGCTGCACACTTTTGACTTTCACCTGAACATGAATATCTCTGTGTTTACTTTTTCTTAAAAGAAATTAAACAAAACCACTATTGCTTTTCCTGAAAATATATTCCTTTCTGTTACATTTCTTTGCAAAATGTAAAAAAATAACATATTTGTGCTGATTTAGTTAAATAGGTGCAAGTATGGCATAGACAGTTCCTGGAAGAGCTGAGGTTTTGAAAAGAAGCTTCTCCTCTTCCAGAAGTGAAAAAAGTCACTATCCTGAGAGGTACAAATGGAGCACAGTTCGTTCAATGGAATGAGAGAAGACACTGCAAAGCAAAACATTGCTGATACAGCATGAAATACTGCAGTTTGTCGTCACGTGTAACAGGGAGCCATAGGGGAAAAGGGGATGAGAAAGACCTTGGTAACATGCAAGAGTTTGGCAGCATGTAACTAAATGCTGCAGGAAAGAGGGCTCTAAACTATGCTGCATAGTGTGTGTGTGTGTGTGTGGGGGGGGGGGTAGCTGTTAGTGTCTTGGATCCTGATGTTCTTGATTTTTGATGGGCAAAGATGAAACATCATCTCAAAATACTTTTCACCCACCTTCCCCTTCAAATCGAATTTGCTGAGTACAGAATAAACTTGCTGTCATCCAGAGTAATGGAAGGGCAAGTCTGTCTCCCTTGCAGGGTGTTTTTCTCCCTAGAGCAGGGGGTTTGGGTAGCTGAGGAATCACTGCAATGTTGCCAGCTGCCCCCTCCAGCAGTCTTGTGTAGTGCTGTACCCTCAGGGTGCTGGGAATGAGAGGGTGGCAGTAAACACAAGCACATGAGAGCAAGCAGCAGGAATGGGAGATCCTGTGGACGTTTTTGAAAAAGAACATATATTTCATGAAAGCACCAAGAAATCCCTGAACACTGTGATCAGTGCATTGCTCTTCCTCCATCTCTACTCTCCCTGCGGAAGGGAAGAGCACATTCTGCAGAGTCAAGGGGTTTACATCCGCTGATGCCCTGGTTTTTTTGTGGTTGCACTCCTGCATGATCAAAAGAGCAACCCTGCATGGCATGAAGGTGTCACTGAGGTGCTGGCCACCTGTAGTAGGAGCACCAGGCTGGGCTCAATGTCCATCCCCAGAGCTGTGGAGACAAAGTGTTCCTCAAGACCTTTCCATAACTGAACATTCCTCCAGGCAGAGACCTCTCTCTCTGCTCTGCATGCTGATAGCCCATTGGGAGATCATCCACTGTCTACTGCTTTTATGGAAGACCTTGGCAGTCTACTGGGAAAAGAAAGTGAGATGACAGGAGTCAGAGCAGACAGAGTGCTAGGAGAGCACAAGGAGAAGCTGGATTAAGAAGTGAGCAATTCTCGGGCTTACAGTGGAGGTAAAGAAGCACGTAAGTAAGAAAAGTAGTAGTTAAAAGAGGAATTGCTATGTTGAGAACTTCCCACCCTCAGGCCATTAACGTGCTTTAAGAATTGCATGTTTCAGCTCTCAAGACTGTTAATAAGTAGCCATAGTTACTGCACTATCCATGTCCCTCTGCTTTAGCAACTTGCACTTATGTCTGGACCATAAAAGTTCAGTGTTGCTTAGCAGAAAATTGTCCCAATAAATGTTAGCTCTGCATGTGGGCAGAGCTGATGGTTTTTAGAAAGGTAAAGATAGCTGTAGTGCTATTGGTACCTTCAGAATGAATCTCAGATGTAAGAAAATAGATTTCATTGCACTTTATTCTTGATTTACATTGTGGGAAGTAGGGACCACCTCTTGCTAAAATTTTGCTTGCCACAAAGAACATAGATTTGTTTAGCAATCTCAGACACACAGGATTTTGCCCTATTCTTGCATTCTCACATTACCCTGGGAAACATGAAAAAAAAATTGGTGGTGTTCATGATTCAGGACATGGAGAAAAAGGGGGCCAATTACCTATGCAGCCCTTCAAAACATGTGTCACTGGCACTGGATATTGCCCTGAGAAGGACCTGGATCTGGTCCTGCCTGTTTATGTCATATGGAAATTCCTTAAATTGCATTCCTACCATCTCTAGTAAACAACAGTCCCAGCACATCCCTAATTGTATGGGTATTTCTGGCCTCTGGGTTTCCTCTGCAGACAAAACAGTTATTCTTTTTGATGCATTCCTCCTAGCAGCAAAAAACCCCAGTGTGCTTGGGAAAGACCTATTGACCCACTGGATACAGGAAAGGCTCAGAGTTCAGGCTAGTGTGCTTTTGATTATTTTCTGCTCAGTGGATTTTCTCCTTTTCTTCCCTCAAGGCTAATGCAGGTAAGCCTGAAGCAGTCTGTGGAAATACACCTGAGAAATTTGGAGACTGCAAGGACCTGCTGGGCTGATACATGTGTTTGGCCAGGTTCTCATTTGCAGTGGCCTGGACTTGTGTATCTCAAAACTATCTCAGCTGCTTCTTTGCACCACCCCTCTGCCCCAGATACTGCAGTGACTGTGAATATTACTGGTGCTGTTGCAATGATAGCAAGTATTGCAGTGTGCTGGGGCTGCCCTCCTTACCCTTTCAGCAACCCTGCAGCCATTTTGCTAGTGACAATCTAGCAAAGTCCCTGCAGGCTCTATTGATGGATGTGTTGAAGCAAACAGGCATGTTTCTCTCCAGTCTAATGACCTTGCTTAGTGCTACTTCAGCGTCTGTGTTTTTATGGAAATAGCCACCTCATTAAGTGAAAACCTGCTTAGGCCACAGATGCATGTACAAGTTTGGCAGGTCTGGCTGCAAACACATGACTACTTTTGAAAGTCATTCAGTCCCAACAGTGGCAACTTACCCAGTAGTAAGAACTCTGTTTCCCACGCTTTCAGGTACCTCCCTTTTGATACAGGGCTTGCCGATGGTTCGCACATTCGTGTGTACTCCCTGCCCATGTGTAAACACAAGCTGAAGTGTATTTTTCTCCAGGTTTACCTTTTGGAGGCCTTTGACAGCC
Source organism: Calypte anna (assembly GCF_003957555.1). Taxonomy (NCBI): domain Eukaryota; kingdom Metazoa; phylum Chordata; class Aves; order Apodiformes; family Trochilidae; genus Calypte; species Calypte anna. Next base: position 46,910,934 of record NC_044274.1, read on the forward strand.
ACTCCAGTGCCCAGCTCTGTTCCCTCACATGGGCTTGCTGTTCTCTAAGCAGGCCTGTGAATTCCAGTTCAAACAAAAAGGTCTTTAAAGTGATCCTGTTTCAGAAGACTAAGGAGAGTTACCCTTCAATATGCTTCTAAGAGCCATTTGAGCACAGTATGCGTCAGCTTTACTGAATGCAGGCTGTTTCATACAGAGGCAGATTATAATGTGCATTGTTTCCCCTTAGAGCTATCCCACCTGTAGGATGCCAGTGTTATAAGTGCTGCTGTCACAGGCATCCAGAGAGTGAGCTCAGGGTGGATACTCACGATGAACAGGGAGCAGAAAGTGCAAACAATGCTCAAGGAAATATTTTGGGGTCCGTTATAGTAAACAACTTTGTGTAAAGAGAAAACTGAGAGGTAGTAGTGTAATGAATATAGGTGGCTTGTGAAAGACCTTCTGCCTTGTTCAGAGACTCCTTCCTGAACCAAAGGTGGCAAGTCCCTAAATTCCACAGTAGAGCTAAACTTTCTCAATAGATACAAGGTTTTGTTAACTGCAGACCGGGCTATGAAAGAGATGAAAAGATTTCCATGTAATCACTTTAGGTCTTTTCCCAGAGCCCTGGCTAAGGATGGAGACTGGAGAAAAAAAAAAAAATTTGTCAGGCAAAAATCCAGATGACATAACACCCAAAAAAGACTTCTGACAGGACACCAGGTCCGTCCCAACAGTTCCAGCCAAAAAAGGATGCCAGGTCACCTTCAGCTGCTGTAGCAGTGTTGCTTTACTGGAATTATTTATGGGTGGTGGTACCAAATGTCTAAGATACTCTAAAAAAGAGTAGAACCTCTGTGTGTGCAAAACATTTTTGCAGACATCTCCACACTGGATGATCTAAGATGACCAGAAGCGTGAGTAAGGAACTATCATTATTCCCTTAATAAATAGGAAACTTGTGGACAGACTCTTTAAGTGAGTAGCCTAGAGTTACTTAAAACATTTACCACTCTTGTCTAGCTCAACACCACTGACTGAAGTTGTAGACTTTTATATTGGAAGGCCTGAGTCTCTTCAGGTCTCTCTGTCGCAGTAGAGGTGGCAAACAAAGCAAATTAGGATAATAAAAAAAAAAGCTAAAGACTGGTAAACAAAGAGGATGAGGCTGTATTGTGTTTGGAGCTGCTTGGGTATGGAATCATAATACTACCTGGAGCTTGTAGTGGCTTTGTGTCAGATGATTAGAGGGTAACTGAATGTGGCACTCACTTTTAAATAGGGTTACCAGGTAGAATCTAGGCAACTACAGTTGGGTAAACCCGACTGGGGTTCTGAACAAAGCAGGTAGTATAATGAAGAATATGGTCAGGAAAAAATGGAATACGTGAGCAAAGTCAGTATTCCTTCTAAAAATGAAAGACATTCCGTGCAAGCTGCTGGTATTCTTTGAATACATGGATTTTTAAAAAAAAAAGTGAATTTTCAAAATCTCAGGGTTCCTAAATTGTCATGGCATGAAAAAGGAAAAGAAAAATAAAGAAGTCTCTTTCAATATTAAATGCTTGATTAAAATACAGGAGGGGGAAAAGGAATACTGCAGGCCCTGTGATGAGATCTGTGCTGTTCACCATGCTCATATGATCTGAAAGAAGAGCAAACAGTGAGGTGCCCAAATTAGAAGATAATACAAAAGTGTTCAGATTAGCTGAAAAGGAACTTTATTTTAAAGAGCTGTGGAAGGATCTGAGGTATCTGAGTAACCACATGGTAAAGTGACATATGAAATCCTATGCTGTAAACATGAAATACTGCCAAAGTGAAGAATAAAATTTGGACAAGTGTTTTATAGCAAACAAAAGCACATTTTCACACCACACATAGTTACATATTAATTAGTTTTTACAGGGATCTGGGGATGCCAAGAGTGCAACTAGATTAACATACTAACTGAGAAATCAAAGAGTAAAAACAAGGGTATCTCTAAACTTTGAAGTCAAAGAGGAAAAACAAGGGTATCTCTAAACTTTGGAGTCCCAAGTATGTGTTGTTGATACACTGGTTTACACAGGGCATGATGTATACAGTAATTGTGTCTCTGTCCTGCTCATTTCAGGAAATGGTGCCTATTGCTGGAGACAGCATGAAAAGAATTAGGAAACTATTCCAGGTTCAGACTTGTGATTCATTAAGATCACAAATGGATTGGTGAATTTTCTGTAGCTTGGAGGGGAGATACAGCTACTCTTATATGAGGCTTCGCCTCATATTCAGGATGTAGTATCCATTTTACTTCACTCAGGGTGGTGCTATTCAAAATCCGGTTATATTATGGCAATGTCTGAATCTCTTCTGAACATGGACACAGTCCTAAAAGCTAAGTAAAACCAGTGAGGGTCCATTTTTCCAAGGAGTTCAGCTGACATCTGACTATCAAGTAGTGTCCATACTATAAAAACAGAGTTACTATTTATTCTATGATTAATCAAGATATATCCTGTGGAAAGGAATCTTTGCATCCTTTCGATTTAAAAACTTTTTTATATGAGGAAAAAATGATGCATTTAGTATGCTTATTAGTTAGCCTTTATATACTAGTCCTTACAAGTACCTTTATGTCACTGCTTATTAAGTGAATCCTAGACTGAAGCCTGTTCCAAGAGGAGTCTCATTAATCTACATCCTGTGGCTGCATTCTCCTCCATAGCAAATTACGAGAGTCTAAGTAGTTGTGCTTCCAGACTGATATCCCCATCCTTTGAGGTGGCCAGGGATTTGCTGCTGGCCTAGAGAGTCAGTGGATGCCTGAGACAGAGTAGTAGGAGTGCAAATATTCCCAGTGTACAACCCACAAGATTCAATCAGGAGAGCATGGAGAAACAGCGTGGCTCCAAGAGCATGTTGACCTCAGCTGTAAAATCTCTTTAGTAGATGGAATATGGAAATCTTTAGTAGGTTTTCCAGTGTGACTAATCACTTTTGCGCTGCTGCAAACCTGCATTTATGGATTCAAGATTTATTTTTCAGACTGAACTTTTTTTTTTTTCCTGGCTGCACTCATGAAGTAGGGGAGGTGTTGATCCCTCTTTCTCTTCAAGAGATACCAGCCAGTGTCCTTGTCTGTGATATAGGAACCTGGAATTCAAATCTTGATGTTCTACCTCATTTCAGAAGGTTCACTCACCCCTGGAGCTACAGAGTCCTTCTTGAAACTTCTGCTGGTTTGCTCCCAGTCTCTTCTGTGCATGTTATTCTGCTCTGTAGAAAATGTTCCCTTAAATTAAGATGGAAGCCCATAGCCAGCCTCTCAGGGGACATCCAATTTATCATGAAATTACAGAGTAATTTTCTTTCCCTTTGGTTTCTCGGTACTTAAGCATTTTATAACAAAATGGAACACCAGTAGGATAAATTGAGGGCATTTCTATATATGTATCATGTCACTTTCCTTTCTGAATATTATATAAAATCCTATTCAGGGAATATCCAGAATTGAATTCCCTGCCCTCTGAGATATTTATTAATTAGAGAGACTTGCTGAACTTCACTTATTTAGTAGATGGGGCCTAAGAGTAGCCCTTCATTTTCATTGTTTTTTACTAAATGCTTTGAATAGGATCTGTTTTGCTGTTAAACTTTGTATTCTTTGAACTAAACCTTAAACATTTAAAGTCCACCTGGATTCTGATCCGTAACTTTTTTTTTTTTTTTTTTTTTTTTTTTTAATTTTTTGGCTGCCAAACCAAAATCCCAGCTGTATTTTGGTTTTATGAAAAAGAGATGCAAATTCTTTATCTGGTTACTGGTACCAGGCTTTTGATAATACAAAATGACAACCCATACCACTATCCAGTAAATTACCTTATCAATCTCGCTTCCCATAAAGTTCACCATTACAACAGTTTAAACAAAACTTGACATTTCTTTTTTGTGATAAACAGCTTTCTCTTCTATTTCAGCTAACAGGCAGTACTTCAAGCAGGTCCTTTTCCTTTATATAAGTAAGTAAAATAAATAAAAGGGAGCTATGCATAAGTCTACTGCATTCAACATTATTTAATGGCTTTTAGTAGATGTCTTTTCTATGCTAAAATCTAGTTGCATGCTAATGATTTGGCCTGCTACAAGTTGGATGCACTCTCCTTTTTTCCCAAAATAGTGAAGTTAATTATGTGCTTCAATCCAAGCAGTTCTAAGTGTGTATTCTCACAGGTCTTTATACGATACAACTTTTTACTCCACTGCACATTGCCAGTAGCCAGAACAGGTCATAGTCTAGGGACCTTTCTGCATCCACAGTTACTGCCAGACTTTTTATGCATTCATCCGGCCCAAAAGGTTGCAGCCATTACTCTCAAGGGCAACACTTCTGTACTTTTCCATGGTCTCCTCACTTTGACAGTAGCTGCAGTATTACTGCCTCTTGTAGGGGACCCCCACAAGTCTATGGGACCGGATGGGATCCACCCAAGAGTGATGAGGGAGCTGGCAGATGAGCTCGCCAAGCCTCTCTCTATCATCTACCAACAGTCCTGGCTCACGGGGGACATCCCAGACGATTGGAAGTTGGCAAATGTCACGCCAATCCACAAAAAGGGCCGGAAGGAGGACCCGGGAAACTACAGGCCCGTCAGCCTGACCTCAGTGCCTGGCAGGGTTATGGAGCAGATCATCCTCAGTGCAATCACACAGCACCTGCAGGATGGGCAAGGGATCAGACCCATCCAGCACGGGTTTAGGAAGGGCAGATCCTGTCTGACCAACCTGATCTCCTTTTATGATCAGGTGACCCGTCTGGTGGATGAGGGGAAGGCGGTGGATGTGGTCTACCTGGATTTCAGCAAAGCCTTTGACACCGTCCCCCATAGCATTCTCCTGAAAAAGCTGTCAGCCCACAGCTTGGACAGGAGCACCCTGTGCTGGGTTAGGAACTGGCTGGAGGGCCGGGCCCAGAGAGTGGTGGTGAACGGGGCTGCATCCAGTTGGCGGCCGGTCACTAGTGGTGTCCCCCAGGGATCAGTGTTGGGCCCAGTTCTGTTTAATATCTTTATCGACGACCTAGACGAAGGGATTGAGTCCATCATCAGCAAATTCGCAGATGACACCAAGCTGGGAGGAAGTGTGGACCAACTCGAAGGCAGGAGGGCTCTGCAGAGGGACCTGGACAGACTAGAGAGCTGGGCCGATTCCAACGGGATGAGGTTCAACAAGGCCAAGTGCCGGGTCCTGCACTTTGGCCACAACAACCCCATGCAACACTACAGGCTGGGGACAGAGTGGCTGGAGAGCAGCCAGGCAGAAAGGGACCTGGGAGTCTGCATTGACAAGAAACTGAACATGAGCCAGCAGTGTGCCCAGGTGGCCAAGAAGGCCAATGGCATCCTGGCCTGTATCAAAAACAGCGTCACCAGCAGGTCCAGGGAGGTGATTCTTCCCCTGTACTCAGCGCTGGTTAGGCCACACCTCGAGTACTGTGTCCAGTTCTGGGCCCCTCAGTTTAAGAAGGATGTAGAGGTCCTGGAACAGGTCCAAAGGAGGGCAACCAGGCTGGTGAAGGGACTCGAGCACAGACCCTATGAGGAGAGGCTGAGAGAGCTGGGACTGTTCAGCCTGCAGAAGAGGAGGCTCAGGGGAGACCTCATTGCTGTCTACAACTACCTGAAAGGAGGCTGTAGCGAGGTGGGAACTGGACTCTTTTCACAGACGACCTTCAACAAGACAAGAGGACACAGTCTTAAGTTGTGCCAGGGGAGGTTTAGGTTAGATATTAGAAAGAATTTCTTCACAGAGAGGGTGATTAGGCTATGGAATGGACTGCCCGGTGAGGTGGTAGATTCTCCGTCCCTGGAGACATTTCAAAAAAGACTGGATGTGGCACTCAGTGCCATGGTCTAGCAACTGCTCCGGTGGGTCAAGGGTTGGACTAGATGATCTCTGAGGTCCCTTCCAACCCGGCTAATTCTATGATTCTATGATTCTATGAAGTCCACTGAGCAGCTGCAGCTCTGACACAACTCTCTGCCAGCCTTTTGAGAGGCAAAGGCCACTGGGTGCTTCTCATACCTTAATCCAAGTTTCTGCACTGGCTTCCTCCTTGCTTTCCAGAGCAGATCTTTGTACTGCAAAGGAATTTGCTAATTAGAGTGACTTAGCTGAGTGCTGATGAATCTGGTGCCACTGCTGCTCTTGCAGCCATTGCTGCTGTAAGTGTTCTTGTTCAGTCCACATAGCAGTTTTAGAACTGCTATTTTAACCCATTTGTCAAAATATTTGTTTTCAGGTAAAACTATGAAAAATCTCTGTTTTCTTGCAGAGACACAGTACAGTCATCACCCTGAGTATGCCAATGGGGAAGGATGCACTTAGAAATCCCTAGGGCAGGGCAGGTAGTAGCTCCCCACCCTGTGCAGTGAGGATGCTCTCTTGTCCTCACTTCTGGTTTAAATAAGTTGCCAGAGTTTTGCAGCAAATATGCAGATCATTTTGTGTCCAGGATGTGCTACATTAGAGCTACCTGTCCTTGTGATCCCCACTGGTTTACTCCATCTGGCACCCATGGAGACCTTCCTACTGCAGATGGGATGGGCAGCCCAGTTTAAATGGTTGACACCCAAGACCTCAACTATAAACATCCAGTGTTGCCCTGTGGCAACTTTCAATGTTGGATACTGAATGGTCAAGACAAGAATAGGACTCTATGTCTCAAAAGTGATTAAGTATATTCAGAACAAGAAAAGGAGGTCAAGGCAGGTTGGCAGAGTGCTTTGGGGAAGTGAGAATTGCTACCACAGCTGCCCTTTGAAGCAACAACTCTTTACTCTGTCCACTTTCCTTCCCCATAACCTTCTTCAAAGTTTTAGTCCAAGATTTATATTCTGAAATAATTAGAATTTGGAGACATTTTTAGAAGGAGATGTTTCATGTTGTTTCTCTCACATGACTTTGTTTTTCCAGAAGTGTCACATGAATTTTGTATCAAATCTGAAAGCAAAGTGAGGAGTTATGCCTTCGTTTGAAACTGGAGGAATATAGGCTGCATCACTTTATTCCTCCTGGCAAATAAAAACCAAAAAATGTTTATGGCAGGGAGTTTACTTGGTCTAGTGTCAGTCCTTGCATGAAGCACACCCTCAGTTACATACTGCATCTAACTTCCCTCACCTGATTTGCATCCTCATTACTTCCTCTCAAGGAAAAGCAAGCAACTGTAGAAGTAATGATTAGAAAAAATAAAAACACACTGCAGAACAGAGCATGTACTTGGTAGATTACAACAGCTGTAGCTGGAGAAGCACAAGTTGATGGCCTGACACACAGCCATCCCTAAAAATCCCTTGTAGGGCTTCTTGGTGACTACTACTCCATGGTAGCCACCATTCTTATTAGCATGCAGGGATGTTTCTCTTTTTAACCTCTGTCTCATCTCATTCTCAGCCAACTGTGTAAGAAAGTGCTTCTTTTGAAAAAATAATGGGGACGATTGCTCATTACTTTTAAATTAAACACACACTTAAGCTCTTCCATGGTCTTGCAGTGCATACCACCTTGCAAGATTAACCCTCTAGGTGCTCTGTTGTTCCCTCACATTAGGAATCTTGTGTGGGCTGCTGGGAAACTAAACAGCTCTGCATGTGATTCACAGACAGTGTGATTTGCATAAGCATCTGATTAAAAATAATAAACATTTCCCTTTCAAACATCACCCCTTGTCTGTTCAATGCAACAAGAAACTAAGCTGACATCCTTGACTTTGCCTCACACTGAGGCTTTAATAAGGCTGGAGTATTTGTGAGTATCAGATTACTTCTCACTGAGTACCAAATAGCTATTTCCTGAGGGCACTTGACCTACTTCCAACCAAAGTAAGTAATGTAACCTTCAGATGACAAAACCAAGTTTTATTCTTTATGCATTAGCAGTTCTGTTATGGCCAGGGCTTATCCTGTTTTCCCTGGTTACACTAATCACTACAGATTCTGAGAACTTCTCTGAATTTCTGTGATAATCACTTACAAAGATACTTGTATATAGGAATCAGTTTTTCCTTTAAGTCATAAAAGCATTTTTTTGAATAGAAATATCTGCAGCATGGAACAAATAGATAAATTTGGAGCTTTGCTTGGTTGGGTTTTTGTTTGGTTTTTTTTTTAACTTGGGCCAGTGGTTAATCCTGTCTTCTCCATTGTAAAGTGTGGATACCACAAGCCCTGCACTGAAATTATTTTATGCCTGGGAGCTGATTTTCCTTAGGCTATTTACCAGTTCATCATTTGCATCACATAGGTGCATATGCAAGGAAGGCAGAGGTTATCCCCACAGACGGATAACACTGTTTGCCAACTTGCACAGCATTCTGCTGCAAGCCACATCTGAAATTACAAGAAACTAAAGATATCTGGTGTCTGCAGTGCTCCCAGTGATCTTGCTGCACCAGTTAGTCTTGTTTTGTGGTGTGTGTGTCTCAAATCGCATTCAGTAGGTACAGTAATAGAGGCCATGAATAAACAAAAGGTCTTACTGATGGTACATCCCTGTGGTAGGCCTTGAAGATGTGTCATCATCTTATCTGAGATTCTGCTATATCTCAGTGAACAACTGCATTCAGCCTGACTCTGCAGGATTGTCACAGAATCATTGAGGCTGGAAAAGACCTATAGGATCATCAGGTCCTGCAAAGCTTGTGGTGTATCTGCAGAGCCTTCTTGTCTATGCATGGAATAAGTGGAGTAAGAGTTCCCTTGCTTTGATGCCTTGTGTACCTCTCTCTTCAAGGCACCTGCTTGGGTAGAAGTGGTTGACTTTCTCCCTCATCTGTCCTGGGGACAGAATCTACTTCACGCCACACTTGCTATTGAGTGACTTACCCATTGAAGTGCATAAAAAGGCTCACTGCCTTGTGTGGACTTTGTGGACTCCTACATTACTAATTTTACTTGAAGTATTGGGAGGTATCAGGAGGCTGCAGTTTTTCAATTGTTGCTACAGTTTCCTTGTGTCTCTGTGAATCTGACTTGGCTGTGGAAGTAATTTTAATAGACGGGTGAATCAGTGAGCTCAAGGGAAAAAAACTTTTGTTCATGTGTGTTTGTAATCTATTAGCAAAAAAGATCTTAGCTCACTGCTTCCTCTAGGTTACTCTTTCCATGATGTAGTCTGAGATTTCTCCCTAGTTTCCTTCACCATACTTAAGTTTCTTAAGGCATCACTTCTTACATTAATTGTTTGGTCCAGCATCCTTATAAACAATGAAATACTTGCTCCTTGTTAGTGGTTAGGTAACTGTCTGTGTATGGAGCACTCTGCCAGGAAGTATGTGGTTTCATCAACTGCAGGGACAATTGATGCTACACCATTTATCTTGGCACAACAACACTGATAACTGAAGACAGATGATGTGCATCCAGTACTCTTTGTTATACAGGCCTTAGGTGGCTGTAGCTGTAGCTGGCCAGGTTTTGTAGCTGATCTTCACAAACAGAGGAGTCATAATTTGTTTATTAGTACTCCAGAAGGTTTATATGCCATGAACAGGAATTCACTTGGCTTTGAACAGTTTTGGCATCAGCACTGTCTATGAAAACAATTTTTATGTTGGGAAAAATGCAAGGAAGTGTATTTGTGGTGTCAAGAACTACTACCTTCCAGCAAGCCTTCCAGCTCCCTCATGCCAGAGGTCAACTTTCTTCACCTGGAAACTTCCCTAGCACAGGTGGTTCCCCTAGAGCCACAGGGCTGACATGTTAACCATGCTCAGTAGGCAGAGCTCATCCATCAGTAGAATGATTGGATCCTTATTTCCTGCTTTCTGCAGAGGAATATATTGTATCAGTAACACTTTTATGTGCCTCTTTTCTCTGAGGACAAACTAAACACTTGCGCATATGAAATGCTGTGCCCTGAGAAAGTACACATGGGCAAAGGCAGGACCCTTGAGGGTCAGGAAGGGTTGTTAGTTCTGTGTGACAACTGGTTTGTCTGGCTGGAGCAAGGTGGGGAGTGTTAGCCTTCATCTCTGAGGGAAGAGGCTCTCTTGACTGTGCTCTGCCTTCAGCTTCAAGCCAAAATTAATGCTTGGCCAAACAGGCTTCTGTTCCTGTCCCCAGCAGAGTTTTGCATTGTCATTCAAAGCAGTTCTCCCCACTGCAAAATCGTCTTCAGAGTGGAGAAAAAACGTCAGTCTGCTCTGTCTTGTGAGGCTTGCAGAGTTTTGGGGTGTTCAGCACTTTGTAGGAGCAATTCAGCACCCCAGAAAATAAAATTCACTGTAGAAAAAAAAAAAAAAATCAGAAGTAAAACAAGCTCTGTATTGACTTCCTACAGAATAAATGGATAGATAATTGTTGTGGTATTTCCAGCAAATAATGTAGGCGTGAGCAAATGCTAGGCTGTAACTGAGATCTGCCATACCTACCCCCAGTGCTGCAGCTCACCAGCTGCATGTTCTTAGTCCACCCATGGTGACCTAAAATGTTCTTCCCCCTTCGTTTGATTTTCACCCATTTTGCTCCCTGCAACATAATTGTATCACAACTTCAAAATGCTTTGTTCTTCAAACTATACAATGAGTGTTTGATGCACTTTCATTTTAGCTGTCTATAGACAATTAGCCAGGACTGTTCTGTAAATTATTGTTTTTTTCATTGTTGGTGCAGAATGTTGGACACTGAAGACACATGGTACCATTTTTGGCAGACAGACTGGCTGCCTCCGTAACCAGCAGCCTGTTGTGGAGGTGACTGCAAACATTTATAACGTGAGCTAACCCATGAGCCTTTCTGGAAATAGTCTTGTGAATTAGATCTTGCTAGTCTAAACAGTGCAGAAAGCAAATAGAAGATTATGAGAACCACCAAAGCAAGCTTGTGGTAACACAAGCAGTTTGGATGAATGTTAATAAGAATGTCTCTTTTTATTATAATTTTAACTCTAATTCACACTCTAGCCACATTCTACAGTGAAATGGTCATTGTAGAAAGATTTGAAACAGGATGGTGGTTTTTCAGCTTTTACATTTTGGTCATTGTGGTAATTAATTTGAATAATGATGGAAGCATTGAAATTAAATTTGAAGAAAACATGGTGGTGTCTACAGTCAAGTAATAATGAAGGTCTTATCTATAGCCAAGTAATGTAAAATGCGTCATAACCGTGTATCAGTAGCTCCTAAGGTTTTTTATATGCAAAACTTGTAGCAGGATTAAATTGCTTTCTGTAGGACTAATTCTGAGTTTACCGCTCAAGTGGATAGGAACTAATGACTTAATTCTGAAAGCAATTCAGATGGTATTACACTGTTTCTCCAAGGAGGTGACTGATGAACTGTGATCAGCTGCAACTGAAAAGGTGTGGGTTTGCTCTTCTGCAGCCCACAGTAAAGCTCAGCTTGATCAGATGGTGAATGGATCAGATGGGAACCATCCAGCCCTGAGCTTGTGTGATTTGGCAGGATGAGATAGGAGCTAATTCACCTCTCTACTGTAGAAACGTGGAATCCACAGCTTTCCCTGGTATTTGCTGCAACTTGGTCTTATAAATTATCACAGCTTCCACTGTATTTTCTAAATGATAGGCAGGAATAATTATAGGCAGTAATTTGGACATCTGATGTAAAAGTTTCCTTGTGTGTCTAAAGCTACCGTGGCAGAAGGCTTGTTACACAGAGGATTCATATGTTCAGGCATAGAACAGCAGAATACCTGCTAAAGATCAGTGCTGAACAAGTAAGCTCAGTTGTGGCTCCAGTGCAAGGGGGAAGGGCAATGCACATGGACAAGTGAAGATGGAGTTCAAGTGTAATTAGCTGCAAATACAGACAAAATTGAAAGACCAGCTACAGGCAAACTGCAAACTAATCTGTGGTCTGTTAAGGCTGTGAATTTCAACTCAGGATGTCCCTGTACATGGAAACAAGCTTTCTCTTTTGGCATTCCCCGGGGCATGACATTGTACTTGGAAATTGAAAAGACACTTCAGGAAAATGTTCAGCTCCAAAAAGATTGTAAGGATTGAGATAAATGAAAACCTATAAATTGATTTTAAGGCTTCCTTTTTTCTGTGCAGAAACTGGAGTGTTGACCACTCACCCTGTGTGAGGTAATCTTGTGAAGTAACTCCACTCATGTGTTACCCAAATCTTTGCACTGTGTGGCAGGACACAGTGTCACTACAATGACTTCCCTGTTGGGGTAGTTACTGGGGACAGTATGTGTGCTTACTTGCTTTACATAGATTTGTCCTTCCATTGATTTTAATTTACTCTAAAGTTGAATTGGAAGTCCTTTGTTGTTTCCAAGCAGTGTGACAATGATAATTTTATAGTGTCCCCAGGCATGTCACACTCTTACAACACAGGCTGGGAGCTGACATGTGGCTTATGAAAAATGTTAGAGGAAGAGCACAGGCTGGTTCACTGTAAGCATGGTGTTACCCACCAGAGGCAAGGGAATAATTTATAGAGGGGTTGTTGAGGTGGATTTCTCAGTGTGGTTCCTCCCCGGGGAGAGAGCTCCACCAGAGCCTGGGCTTCAAGCAACATGCGTGCAGTTGAAAGTGGCAAGTACTTTCCACTATCTGCTGGTCTTCCTCCTACCTGAATGGTACTCATGATTTTGGCTTTTAGCTGTTGTTACTCAGGAAAGATTCTGAACGACACATTGTTCACTCGCCATGTAGCAACTAGAGGTCTGCCAGTAGATAGTATTCTTATTTATGGGTGTAGCATGGTGGCTACATGTCCCAGTAATGCCAGGAAAATGCACTGAATTAAGATGTCTTGAAATGAAGGCCACTGAAGATGGAAATTCTCTCTTCACCTGTCTGTTAGATACCTGTGTTAAACAAGGTAAAAAGTTCTGCAATAATTCTCTAGGCTGTAGAAACAACAACAGTAAGAACTAGTACAGAGGAAAAATTCTTCCTGAACCTTTCCTTGCCCTCTTTCATGGAAATGGAGCTTTTTTCATTGAAAGAAAGGTAGTGCCAAGCTTGTGAGCTGAAACATCCATCTCTCCCATTCCTAGTACTTGTGTGTATGTGTTGAGCTTCACCTTTTCCAGCAGACCTTCTGTGCTGCACAAGTGAGGCTGTGACCCTCTCCTTCACACAGTTCGTTGATTTCCGCACTTGATAATGCAATCCTTTCCTCTGCCCTTTGACACCAAATTAAACTTTAATTCCAATGAAGGTGGAAGGATTGCTGAGTGGGGGTTCTGCAGAATGCTCAATGAGATCTCCTGGGAGTTAATTACACTGCAGGTCTCTTGTGCTCACAGCTCATTAAATCCTTTCTCCCTCTCTGGTCTGCTATTTCCAGCTAAAGGCAGCTCCTTGTCCCCAAGTGGCTGATATCTTTCTTAGCTAATAACTGCAGATTGCCAGTTCCCTTTGCTTTTTTACAGGGAAGGCCTGTCATGCTGGTAACAGCTTGATTTCCATGCTGTCAGAAAAACTTATCAGCATTGCCATGGAGAATAGTAAAACAAAGTGATCAATTAATCATATACAGCTCATTTTGGTTTTGGTAATTACTTATTAATGTAAGTAAACAGAAACCAGCTTCAAACTTTGCACTTTTAAGAGGCAAAATAAACAGTGTATTAGTACTTTGGGGCAAATAAGAACAAGGAGATCAATGGCAGGCATGTAATCCATCACAATAATTAAAGGGGCTTAGATACTTTACTAAGTAAAATCTCAAGGCTGCTCAGGAAGCCCTTTTCTTTTTTAATCTCACAGGGAGAAAGAAGCAGGAAGTGGGAGATAGTCCTTCCATCTCCAGGAAGTGAAACAGAGTCATCAGCTCATTTTTTCTTTACAGCAGTTTCATTACATGCTGTCCTCTCACCCCTCTTGTTTATCCACCACAATTCTCCTAGGTCAGCAACTTCTGCAAGCACTGCACAAATAAGCAGTGCCATGAGGGCCCTTGCTCTTCCAAGCAGAAAGCAGGAACTCTTGCTTGATTTCCATTTTTGTTAAATCTCAGGTGACCTTTCTGAGGTACATTGGCTGCTTTGATACAAACACAATGCACCTGATTGTTGGAGGTGAGCCTGCACATACTGATTCTTTCCTGGATTTTACCTTCAACTTTGATTCTTGCAGCTCTGGGAGTGCAGCTCCTCATGCTGTGGAGAGGGAAAGGGCCCCATCAATACATTTCTGAAACAAATTTTGTTAAACATATTCTCTGTATAGTATGGCTGACCATAGGCATCACACAACTACAAGTCAGGCTTTAGAAAATCACCACCAGCTTGAAAATTCTGACATTCCCTTTGTTTTTAAAACATTCTGAGGTCCTCCACTAGTTTTCTAGGAAACCAGTTGTCTTTCATGACAATATGTGCCAGACTGTTTTCCCATAGCTTTTTCTTGTAAACAAAACCTGAAATTGTCCCTGAATCACGTCTTCAGGAACTTTAAGAACAGTTGTTAAATGTACCCATAAGAAAATGTACCCATATAGATCCCGCCTTGGTGAGGAGGAATCTATAAACTGCAGTGCTTCATCTCTAGGAGTAATCCTCTTATGAAGTTATTAAAGAGTGTCCTAAAGAAGACAGTTCATGCCATGGAAATCATCCAAGTGTTTCCCTTTTCACTACGGTAATAGGATCCAGGTTCTTCCAGCTCTTGATGGTACCTAGTATCCCTGTGCCCGAGACCCTTGCATCTCTGGTGCTCTGTAGTAGCACTCCAGACACTGCTGTTTTGTACATGCCATAAAAATCATGGAATACTCAAGGTTGGAAATGATACCTGGGAGTCTCTATTCCTGTCCCCTGCTGAAAAAAGGGGAAACTGCAATGTTATATCAAGTTGTTCGGGGTAATTTCCTGTCAAATTTTGAAAATATCAAAGGATGGAGAATGGAAATCCCATGATGTCTCTGGGTGGTGTGTCGCCATGGTGAAGGACACATTCCTTATCAAGAGTTGGAATTTCCTGTGCTGCAAACTGTGATGACTTTTCATTGTCCTTTGATTGTACATCTCTGGGAAGAGACAAGATTTGTCTTTCCTACAACACTTTTCTTTATAGTCCTCATTAGGTAGCTGAAAACACTAAATAGAGTCCTTTTCTCCCCACTTCCTTTAACCTCTCAAATATCCTGTGCTCCAGCAACTAGCCACCTTAGTGGTCTGCCTCTGGACTCACTCCCCAAACTGAACTGAATTCCACATGCAGCCTCATGAATGCCAAATAGAAGTGAATCATCTTTTCCCTGGATATACTGCTGATACTCCTGCATTGCTGCAAGACCTTACTGCAGACTCATATTTGATTTATCACCTACCTTATGTCCTTTTCTGCAGAGCTGCAGTGCTAGAAAACCTCCAGCCTGCACCAACACATTGGTGCACACATGCAGGATTTCTCATTTCTTAGTTGCACTTTGCAGTAGCCCTCTTGGCCCATTCCTCCTGTTTGAAAGGTAGCCCTGCCCTCCTACATCTTGATGGTTCATCCAATTTTGTCACACCTGCTGAGCATGTAGAATGCTGACACCAAGCCTACTATCTCTTGCAAATACACCAATTATTTCAATCTTTATTGTGCTTCTTGCAATAAGCAGCACATCTGCTGCTTATTAACACTGTCCCCCTCTGCAGAGCCAAACAGATAGGGAAATAGTTGATACTCAGAGAAATCTAGTGTATCACCTTTCCCTCATCCTCTGAGGATATTTTGGGGTGCCCTTCACCTCCCCCCAAATGCAGATTGCTGGAGCTCTTCTGTGCTGATCAAGTCACAAAGACTGATAAGTCTGCTGCCTGACTGTGTAGATGCTGAAGGCATATGGGGCTGTTCAGAAGGTAGTAATTTAAACAGCAGGCAGATTTGATGTGACTTGCTATTAAAGGATAGGCGGGGAAGAGGCATGTGCACACCAATTCAGCAGCTTTAACAAAATTATTGTTCTTAATAAAGTATCTTTTTTATAGAAAGGATAGCACAGAATCAAATGTCATTTCCTATAGGGTCCTGTCACTGAGAAGGGTTCATTACTAATAGCTGTCAGGACTGCTATCGTGGGAGTGCAAAGAGGAATATAATTCCCATTTGTAAAAATGAAAAACCCTTAGACTTCACTAAGAAACCCTAAGAGTTCACTACTGACACAGCCAGTGTTAGTGGTGCTTTGTTCTGCAAGTGGCAATAAGGTATTGAAGGGCAGGCTTCTGGGAGGAGTAAACAAAAGAACAGATGTTTCAAACATACAATTCCCTTCTTGCTCTAAGTTTATGTCTGGAGATGAATCTGTGCTGTTCTGCCTTAGGCTGTAACTTTGTATGCCTCCAAATACCTGCCCAGGGGAAGTTTGTCATCATTCTGATTTCACGGGCACATGGGCAGCTCCCCTCCTTTTGGTCTGGCATGCAGTCCAAATCACAGGAAGGAGCTGCCTCAGATTATCCAGAATTTAGATTTTGCATCTTGATAATTATGCAGTGCTCCTTGATAAGAGGGTAGGGAACCAATAGATAGCTTATTTGCTCTTTCCCCTGGATGGGCAAAATCAGCTGGGGAGGGGGAATTCAGAAGCTGATACTTGTGTACATGGAGACTTTTGAACATAGTTTTTAGTCTTCAGTTTTAAACTCTAAGAAGGCATGGGAAACAACACAGTAAGGAGAAAGGAGAAAGTCAACAGAATCAATTTAGTCAGAGGAGTTATTTATCCTACATAAAACAAATGATCATTTTTTAATCCCTTGTTTTCTTCCTCATTAACACATGACTGTTTCTTAGTCTTTACCCTGTAGGTAGGAAGAAAGACAAGTTTCTTGCTTATCTGTCAGAAATACCACTCCTTGGCTAGCTAGAGAGGGTTGATCGTGCATGGGAATCTGTCTCTTTCCATCCAGAGAGTGATCAAAGGCAAACTGATTTAGCTCCTTGCACTATTTGCACTCATCTTCCACAAACAGCATCACTCAGCGGCAGCTGCAAGAAAATCATTAAAAGAGCTACACTGAAAAGAATGACATAAGAAAAAAAATGTTAGAAATTCCCCTTTTGTTAAAGATTAGGTTTCTTTTGGCTTCACTAACCATTGAGCAGGACCAGCTGTCACCCTGGTTATAGAAATCATCCTGTTTTTTCCATTCTGCCTGTTTCATATGCCATCTCCATGGTTCTAAAAAGGTGCAGTGCAGACAGCCTTGAAGATCATCCACACTGAAATCTTGTTGCCCCAGTAGCAGCAGCAAGCTTCAGCCTGGTTGGTAGCTACAACAGATTTAAGGGGTTAAGGTAAACCCACCTATTTCATACCAGCACTGTTGAGCAGGGGTAATGGTAGAGTGGCAGAGAACAGCTCTCTTTCCCTGTGAACTGTTCAGCATGCAGTTCAGCAGTAGTGCTCGGAGGATATCTACCTCTGGGTTTCCTATGGGATGGCAGTGAGCAGAGTCTGGTGTTCCTACACCCTTCCAGTCCTGTCAGAGCTGACATATGGGAAGAAGCCTCATCTCTTCATATCAAGAGCAGGCACATCTCTGGCTAACAGAGGAACAAACATTTGAAAAAAGAGTAAAGGCACTACAAGTGGGATGTGGCAACTGGGAGGGCTTATCTCTGTAATACAGTGATTGGTGTGGCATTCCTACTGTGGAATAAGAGTATCCAAATGAGGCACCAAGAATCCTGGTCCAGTGTTGGGGCTAGACCTGATTTGTAAATTCCCATATCGTTTTCTTTGATTCTCTCTAAATCCTCTTTATAGGTCCAGTAAAATGTCTTAGGAATCCAGCAGAGCACATCATCCCCATGAACCGCAGAGCTCACTGAAATGAGTCACAGTCAAAAGGGCTGTGCACAGGGTGGGAGCTTGTGAAAGCCAGATCTTGAACTGCGTAAGGACTTTGAGGAACCTCTTGAACAAGGGGCCTTCAACTAGCTTTGTTGTCCTTTGTTGAGTTTTGAGGTGAAGTGTTATTCTGTCTCTTTGCTAAGGACTGCCATGTACCCTCCATACACCTCCTGTCGTCTCCCAGGGTGTCTGTACATCATTAATGCTGAAGCAGAACCTAAACAGAATGAGGTGGTGCAGAGAGAAACAAAGAGGTGGAAAAGACGATTTGAAAAGGAATAAGGAAGATGGGATGGAGAAATGGAAGAAGGCGCTGGAAGGACAGCTGAAATTGAGAAGATTGTGAATATTGAAGAAGATAGAGACCTGAATGAAGCAGAAAGATGGAGAAGACAACTGATAATTCTAGAAGTGAGAAAAAGGAGAATCTGAAGTACCTAAGAAAAGAAAATAAGAGAATAGGAAAAATAGGGTGAAAGTAAAAGGGAAGAAAGCAAAAGCAAGTTGGGCAACAGTGGGAGAAAATAGAGTGGAAAAGTATGGGAAACTGCAGAGGAAAACAACAGTAGGAGAGAAAAACCTATAGTTGTGTTGTGGTTATTTGGAGATGTTTTAGAGAAGAAAGAGAAGGAAGAGAGTGGCACATCTCAGATGCAAGGTTGTAGCTTTGGAGAGGATTAAAAAAAAATAAAATCACGCAGATGGCAAGAGAGAGGAAGAGAGCATTGTGCAGGAAGGCATGAGAAAAAGGGAGAACAGAGGAAAAGATAGCAAAAGAGAGCATGAGAGGTGGAATGAAAATGAAAGGTGAGGAAAGAAAAATAGGGAAGAGAAACACTCCAGTCATGAATCAAATGTTGGTCACTTTTTGTTTATTGTGTCTCCTTTCCCACTGTAGTCTGCACCTGGGCAGAGCTCTCAGGAATGGGATTTATTTCTTTTAAACCTTTATTTGCCTTTTCCAATACTGTCAGCCTTCTGTTTCTCATTTCTTATGATGAGAACCTACTCTGCCTCTGGTTGCTTCTGGCTGTACCTTTAACTGTTTCTTTAGAACCAGAAGTCTATTTTTGTTGAAATCACAGGAGAATATGTTCAATTAAAACAAAACAAACAAAAAAACAAAAAAC
Organism: Calypte anna; assembly: GCF_003957555.1. NCBI lineage: Eukaryota > Metazoa > Chordata > Aves > Apodiformes > Trochilidae > Calypte > Calypte anna. The sequence continues at coordinate 46,929,864 of NC_044274.1, forward strand.
CAACCAAAAAACACAAAAAACCCAAGCCAAACACAAACCGCCCCACCAAATACACTTTCAAGAAGAATACAGTCATTAGTACTTATTTAATTGCACTACTTAGGGTTGGAGGAATGCTTAATGGATTATCTCCACTCACAGGTGGCAATAAAATCTGCATGTGGCTTAGAAAAACAATGCAAACATTAGCTGGTCTACATTATTCAGTGATTGAATGTGACACTTTAAAAAAAAAACAGAACAAAAAAACATGATTGGGATCTTAATTACATGTATAAATACATGACTTGAAATGTACTTCTTCTTTGTACTGACAAAAGCCCAAGTGGCACTGGAGCTACTTTTTGGGTTCTGCCAATCTTGTACCAAAAGCAACTAATCTGATCAAATTTGACACTCTTACAAAAAAAGAAATTAAATTTAAGACAAATAGGAAAATTGAAACTCAGCAGGACTCTGGAGAACAATTAGCCAAGTGCTTAAATTCAGTTTGTCATGATTAATCTTGCTGAGGAGGGACTGATTCTCAAATGAAAGCTGCAAGATCACAGTTGAGTTCAAAGTGGGGCTACCAATTGTATGAAAACTCCTGGTAGCAAAGCTGCATGTATTTATGGAGCCAGCACTGCTGAAAAAGCCTATGGGAAAAGACCCACTGTGACACACACCAAGGTGAAGCTGCAGGAGGAGGACCCCAAGTAACCCAGTCCTTGGTGGTTTTAAAAAAGTGGTTAAAATGTTTTTGGTCCTAAAAGTCTGATTAAGTCTAACCTCATTGTTTTTAGATGCAATGTGCAACATCCCATGTGCTTTCCAGTTAGAAACTGGCTCCAGTTCTGCCCTGTCCTCCTGTTGCTTAGAGTACATGTCCTAAAATTGCATGACAGCCTTAACAAAGTGTACCCCTGTGAGTTTCTAATGACTGCTAAAAAGAAATTATGATTTCACATAATCTTCTGCAAGTCGGTGTTAAGAGCCCTTTTTAAGTCCCATGAACAATGAGATAACAGTTGTCCCAGATGGGTGAAGCTTTGATAAATACCATGAGACAGAACTAGGGTGCAAAAATACTTTCCTCATTCTCTGATTTGAATATTACTATTTTTTGCTGTCTTTGCATGCTCAGAAACTAGTGAGTCAGCTTGTTTAATATCAAATTAGACCAAATTCTGCTCAGAATTAATAACTGGCTGCCTTTTGGCAGCTTGCCTTCTGCATCAGACTGACTCTCTCACTCTGTATTTTCAGACCTGCTATTGGTGACAAATGAATTGAATTAGAAAATAAAGGCTATGCTCACTCCTAGCCATGCTCCTGGCCTTTAAGTAACCTAATAAAAGAGAAAAAAATGTGCAATAAAGGTGACTTCTGATGACTGTAGATATTGATTTGGGAATTTACTCTGATGGCTTTTAACTGAACTAGTCCCTGCTTCTCAGATGCTATTTATCCTGGTACTTCCTTTTGGTTCAATGCGCCTTTGAATTTCTGCATCCAGACAGCAACATCCCCAACAGCATGGGTAAGGGACTTCTAGTTCTTCTCACTGTCTGGAGCTGTCTCATCCTGTGACAGTTTCATTTTTGAACACTGCATGAGCTGCCACAGAATGAGAGATCAGAAAGTCTCAGCAGCAAAGCAGAGCTCTTGGCAAGATCCAGATCTGCTTCTGTGAAAGTCAGTGGCAAAAATCCTACTCATTGATGTCCAGTCGTTGCAAATGATGCTGGTTTATCAGCTGCACACAGGCATATTCATTACAAAACTCACTAGGTATGTGTCTCTGTATCTATATTGTGACAACAATGCAGCTGATTGCTAGATCTAAGATATATATACACTTACAAATTTTTCTTCCATTCTTTTTTTAGGCTTAATTACATTATAAAGTCAGAAGTGGTTAACTTAGTGGTGGTCAACAGCTCAATGTCCAGACAGACACCGGTGACAAGTGGTGTCCCTCAGGGGTCCGTACCAGGACCAGTCCTTTCTAATATCTTCATCAGTGACATAGACAGTGGGATCAAGTGCACCTCCAGCAAGTTTGTAGAAACACAAGGCTGAGTGGTGCAGTTGACATGCCTGAGGGACAGGATACCATCCAGAGGGGCCTGGAGAAGCTGGAGAAGTGGACATGATGTACAAGAAGGCCAAGTGTGAGGTCCTGCACCTGGTCTGAGGCAAGACCTGGTATTACTACAGGCTGGAGGTTGAAGGGATTGAGAGCAGGTCTGCAGAGAAGGATTTGTTTTACTAGTGAATGAAAAGCAGGACTTGAGCTGGCAATATGGGATTGCAGCCCAGAAGTCTGAGTGTGTCCCAGTCTGCATCAAAAGAAGGGTGGCCAGCAAGTCAAGGGAGGTGACCCTGCCCCTCTACGCTGCTCTGATGAGACCCCACCACAGTAGTTTGGGCTAGTTATTTTTAAATGTCCTTTCTTGCCCAAACTATTCTATAATTCTGTGAGCTTGCTTCCCTGTGAATATCTTGGAAGATGTGCACTTACTAGAGTCTGCACACAGATCCTCATAGAGGCTTTGTACAGCAGTGGTGATCAATTCAATGATAATTTCCTATGCACATACATACATCAAAGCTCCTCATGTGTGTGAATTTAGCAGGACCACGTTAAGACCTTCCAGCCCAAATCCCCAGTGTAATTACATTTATCATAAAAGATACACAGTTTTCCTTCCATACTTACCATGGTGAAGCAGATAGGAGAGAGGAGGAAAGAGCAGGAAAGAGCTCTTCCATGAGGAGGAAAGAGCAGCAGAAAACATATGTGATGAACTGGGAACAACCCCCATTGCCCATCTCCCTGTTCCACTAGGAAGGAGGAATGTAGAGAAATCAGGGGCACAGTAATTTGGGCCTGGGAAGAATGGAGAAGGTAGGGAAAGGTGTTTTTGAAGACTTGGTTTTGTACTCATTGTCCTGCTCTGATTTGGTTAGTGACAATTTTTTCTCCAAATTGAGTCTATTTTATATATGACCATAACTGCTGAGTGATCCCTCCTTCTTCTTGTCTCAACCCATGAGTTTTTCATTATATTGTCACCTCTCCATCCCACAGTGTGGGAAGGAATGAGAAAGCACACACTTGGTTCTCTTGCTGCTGACTGGGCCTAAACCATGACAGAAGCACTTCCCGAGTCAATAAATATGGTTTTATAAGGGTTTTGTGTTGTAGTTTTAGGAAACTGAGAAGTACAGCTTCAAAGAGGTAAAACTGATAATGATACTATCTGCACTTAGCTGAAGGAAAAGAGTGCACTCCTTGCAAAGCAAAGGAAAGTCTCTAGTCCTACTTTCCAATATGTAAGTCAACTGGGCTGTAGAAAACGGGCAGTTCTGGCCTTCATTGCATCTAAAAAGCTTTCTTACGACCCTAGCTGGGCTTGTTTCCACAAGGACCACAGCTAGGACCAGCAATAGGCATTTTAAAGGCTTGCAAATAATTAGAAAGATGAAATTAGAGAAATTTGGCTTATATTGACCAAATTCTTTTTGGACTGAAATGAAAATTAGCTTTATCCCTGCATGATATTTTCCCAACTGATTCTTTAGCATTTTTTTGCTAGAACAGACCCTCAATTTATATTCTTTTGATGCTCCTTAGTTGGCCAGCCAAGCTTCAGATTAAGATTTAATTGGGGTTTCAAACCAGTAGCAATAAAGAGGGATGTCAGTAAGGCAAGTGGATTTACTTGAAGTTAGCATCTGAGTCACACACAAAGATCACTAGATAAGAGTGAATCCAAACTGAAATGTGGTTGTACACTCTAGCTGTCACCCTGTCAACTCTCCCCAACAGAATGGCAAATTATTTAGTGAATATTGAGAATGAAATATTTCTGGCCCCTGGAGAAAAATAATTCTGTCAGGTGAGGATGTTGTACAGGATTTAATACCCTGCTTGATAACCTGGGTGTTGCTACTATGTACCACAAGTTGTGGCTCACACCTCTATATATGCTTCTCCATGTTTGTTCAGTCCTTGTGGTGACACCAAAGGAGCTGGAAAAAAAAAGAGCTATATGCCAGGAATAAAATTAAGGTAAAAAAGGAAAAGCTAATGTTTCTTGTTTTAACTTTTAAAGGTGAAATTAATACTTTTGGTAAATAACAGGTATCTGTGGAGTTCCAAGAATCCTAGGTATACCTAGAGCTGATTATGAGGCTCCTTCTGGCTAGTCATCTTAGCAGCACATTTATAACCTCTTCTATTTGTGTTTCTAGTTCAAATAGGCCAAGTATAAACCCAGTGTCAAAGAAAAGACTGTCCAAATATAGCCCTGTAGGTGTGTTTTGTTTTTTTCTCATCAGAAATTCTGCAAGTATTAATTAGGAGTGTTGAAAGAAAGAAGCCACTGAAGAATCGTACGGCCACCCTGTATGGGTAAACACACAGCACTTGCATGTTCATCTTCAAATTATGTGTAATAGCATCCTGTACTGTAACAACAGCTACCTACGCTGTTTTCCTGGCAAACATTCATATTGCACCTTGCCAGCCAGTCCTGAAAAATGCTGTGTCTATCTGCCAGTTTTAGCAGTTTTATTGCCTTTGATGATTGGGTATTGCCCAGAGTTGGGAGTGCTGCTAAACTGATTCCTCAGTTGTGGAGTGGTACTGGTGAGCATTCCTTTTGGGGACTGGCACCTGGTAATGCCAGGTCTCAGGCTGATCCTGTCCTTACTGTTGAGATTCTCACCACACTTTGCCTGCATAAACCATTTCATAGGCATGTTTAAAAAACAGGATTTCTGTTTATTTGATTTCCACGTTGTCTCTGAATATCTCAGCTGACAAGCTGAAGCCAGGGGGCTGACTGAGCAGCACTGGCTTCCTGAATGACTCCTTTCTCAGAGCTTCATCTTGGGAGCTGTGACCACCAGCTGCCCTGAGAATGTATCTTTCATTTCTCTCCTCAAAGGCAGAATGAGGTTTTACTTTCTTGCTTTCTTCTTTTTTCTCTTTTCCTTTTTCTTTTTTCTTTTTTTCCCCCTGGTTTGTTTAAATCTTTCTTAGTTTTCTGTACTCAGATTTGGAATTGCACAGAAGGGTTTATACAATACTGCTTCAAAAATTAAATGTTTATACATTAAACTAACGTGTTTCCTCTTGTGGAAAAAGTCTTCACTTTCAAATGATGATGCTGTATATGGCAATGTATATACCAAGAATACAATTACAAGAAAACGGGTATCATAAAATATTGTCACTACACATGAATCATGCAAAGCATGGTGTCTGTAGTTCACTTTCAGTTTTCCATAAAGTCATACAGAGTAGGAACAAGTTCAGAAATTGGAGTGCTTTGTCATTTACACCAGCTTTTTGCAATTCTAAGTACTCATGCTATGGCATGAGTTCATTTTGGGAACTCCCTCTGTAGTTCCAGATAATGTAATAAGCTTTCTCTTCACTTTATATCAGAAGCAGATTCCCATTCCTCTGTAAAACCCAGTCAGTTAAATAGTAAACTGCAAGGATGCTAGAGGAAAAGTCTGTATGCTGAACTGCAAGTCTATTCCTTTCTACAGAATCGCACAGAAAATTAAATTGGAAATTCTCTACTGCAGTGACATCTAACCAGGTATCACACATCAGAAAATTCTGTATTTGACATTATAGTAAAAGCACTAATAAAAGCACCTATAAAATGATTCCATTACAAAGATACCAGAAAATAATGGAAAACTTTTGCACAACATTGGCTGCTGTTTTCCCTAAGAACCCCTTTCTCCAACACCTAGGCTAACCAAACGTGGGTTTAGGCAGATATTTGATACTGAAGAAATTAGAAAGATGACAATGTTGTGATAAACACCCACTGAAGTCAATGGAACAATTGATCTTGAAGAGTTTCGAAACTCAGTTTTGCAGAGAGCTCATGTTGTGTCCATTCATGGTGACCCTCTGTAGCATGCTCTGGGTACAAAATATTCCTCTTAGACAAGAAAGTGTGCTTAAAAACACAAAGGTGTGATTTGCAGAGAACTATGAAGAATCACTACAAGATATGGAGCCCATGCCCACCTTAGCACCAGTACAGAGATAATTTTCAGCCATTTGATCAAGCACCAAAACCACATGCCAAGTAAATTTCCAAGGTGGCCAAGTAGAGAACCAAGTAGAGGAAACCTCTCAGAAGTGTGGACATACTAATTTTTGTTTGTGCTGGCATGGCATGTTTGCTTCAGATTAGAATCGCTCACTGCTCGGTGGTTTCAAGCATGTACAAACAATGTCATCTCTTTGACTTGTTATGACTTGGCAGGCTCAGCTTTTGTTTGTGTCATATTATCTCTTTGTTTATTTATAGCAGATAGTTCTTTCTTAAGTGTATCCGAAATGAGCTAATTTAATTTTACATGGCAAAGAGGCCTGGGGGCAGGGAGTGGAGAAGGATGATCGTTCTCAAAATGTTCATTAGAGTTATTTGGAACAAATGGTTGTCAAAGCAAAGTGCAGGTTCTTCAGCTGTTTTACATAAGAAATAATACTCAGTAGAGCAGCCCTGGGTGCTTTCAGAACATACACATTTCTTAGAAATACGCTGCTCTGCTGAAATAAACCCTTGTCTCTCAGAACTTCTGCAATACTGATAAAAGGACTTCTGAGATTTAGGGGTATCACACAGCTCACTTACGGAGTCTGTGGAGGTAAAATAAAAAAGATAAACTTTTTAGTCAAATTACAGCACAACAGTTTGTCTGATTTTTCTCAGACTGCTTTTCACTTACAGTGAAACAAACCCAGTCTCAAAACTGAAGAACTACTGCAGAATAGAACTTGACATTTCTGATCATTAGTGCGGGGCTGCCTTGCGCTCTCTGCAGATACATATGAAGGACATTTCTCTGAAAAAATACATTTAATTTTTCCAGTCACTTTAAGTTGCATTGCTCTAGGTCTGTTAAAAAATTACGAAAGATTTTGGCTGAGTGATAAAAATAAGTTTGCATCCTTTCTGATTTATTTTGTCTGAGGTAATTGTATGCAAAGTATTATCTTTCAGTTACTAAATATTTCAATAGGAACACACTATTAGGCTCAGCACAATGAGGCTGTAAAATGTCCTAGTAATCTTTGAAAACTATTATTATCTTCAGTTTGTGGATCTAGCTCATTGTCAACAGTGAATGCTACTCAGTGCTACTTCTGTTTAACCTTGATTTGAGAGACAATACATCATCAAAAATCAGTTTCAGTAAATGAAATAAATAAACACTTAGGGGATGGATTTCAGAAATTTTATGTTGTTCCTCTTTAAGTATTTAGTAAGTAGAAGAATAACGAAGGCAAAATTACACAGTGAGAAAAGTAAATCCTGGGATTCTTCAAAGTGGAAGCACAGTTTACTTGGCATGTACTCTGTCCCTCATTTCTGTAGCTGGCAGCAGAGGCTTGTATCCTGTACCATCTAAGACCAAAGATCTGTTTGGCACACTGTCCCACCCACGGAGGTGGTAAGTAGCAGGTACCTGGGAAAAAAGTAAGGTAAGGAGTAAACACTGAGGAATGCTCCCCGTTTTGCACTGCCCAGATTTCAAACTGAAATCTGTGATTTAAAGGCTTTAGAGTCAAAGAGTCTGTGCAAGGTTATGTGTGTTTGAGCTCTTGTCCAATTTTTTGCAAAATATGTCCCATCACTTCTTGAACCCATCTGTAATTTTGGACTTGTATGGCAAGGAAAACCACAGCTCAATAATATCTGTTTGCCTGGAGTACTGCATCCAGGTGGCTCCTACCTGGAATATTGCATGCAGCTCTAGAGTCCTAAGCACAGGCAAGACATAGGCCTGTTGGAGCAGGTCCAGAGGAGGACTACACAAAGGATCAGAGGGCTAGAACACCTCTCTTATGAAGACAGGCTCAGGGAGTTTGGGTTTTTAGTCTGCAGAAGGCTCTGCGGAGACCTTATTGTGGCCTTTCAGTACTTAACGGGAGCTTATAAAGAATATGGAGACAGACTTCTTAGTATATCCTGCAGCAATAGGTACTAGGGTTAATAATAATTTACACTAAACGAGGGTGGATTCAGACTAGGTGTGAGGAAGAAATTTCTTACGTTGAGTGCTGTGAAACACTGGAACAGGTTGCCCAGAGCAGTAGCAGATGCTATTATATTCCTGGAAACTTTCAAGGTCAAACCTTGAAGATATCTCCTGCTGCCTGCAGGAAGGCTGGGCTAGGTGAACTTTAAAGGTCCCTTCCAACCCAACCCATGCTATGGTTCTGTGGTTTAGCTGTGGTTCTCAAAACACTTGCATCTGGCTGTAGGTTAACAGAAGGGGGCTTGGGTGGGTTGGCTTGAAAATTTGGAGCAGTGATGTATATCCATCATTAGCAGATTTACAGACTTCTGAATTATATCCATTCTGTTATTTATGTCATCAATTTTACGGGTACAGGAATATGTTCAGACAAGGTTCACGTGAGTGTTAGGTGAGTTTCTGATGGCTCCAAAATGGGCCAAAGACCCAACGTAATACTCCTCAGTAAGGCTGGGCCAGTGTCTGTGAGTAGTAGAAGAGGAAATAAAATTCAAATATGTAAGTTGAGATCACTGAACAGTAAATATTTTGACAAATGTTCTTTGGAATGAGCTTTGTTTGTATAGATAAAGTGTAATAATTTATAAATACATTATTAAATCAGTTCACTTTACTTTGTAACCCCAATGTCAAGCTTTCTTCTTCTTGTGCTAATTGCCCTAGTAAAACAACTTTGGTTTTGTTGCAAGACGGATATTTGATGAACAATGGTAAAGTCAAGTATTGTTAAGGAAAAGTTCTCTGAACTCATTTCACTTCTGCTGTCTGTCAGTCATTGTAATTCTTTACTATGAATTAATGCCAAATAATCTCTTTAAATTTTATGAGCCTCTTCTCTAGGATGAACATTGTCTGAATCTACTCCACACCCGTTACCCGCTGGGTAAAAGGAAGGAGAGAAGGAGCACTTGCAGAATAGATAATGGAGCTCTGTATATTGTTAAAATGTTATTGCCTTTCTTTACTACCACAACATTATCCAACTAAAGAACCCTTTGCAAAACAGTTTATTCAGCTGGGCTTGTACAAAGTACTTGTTTAGCCAAAATGTCATATCTTCTCTGTTGCCACTTTTGTATTAATGCAATTGGAAGACTCATCCAATGACCTTGAGACACTCTCTTCCTGTTTCCTCACATAAAATATTTATGCTCTATATAAATATAGTGCTTCTTAATTGACCTTCCAGCATATTTTATTATAATATACTGTAACCATTATTACTTATTTATTTATTGCAGTGTGCAGATATTTTTATCATTCATAATTCAATCATTGTGAAGTAGGATACATTTAAAGCAATGCTTTATATTTAATTTTAATTGATTTGATGCATTACAGTTTACACAAAAACCCATGATGAAGAATTCTGGTATTCAAAATGAGAATAGTTGGTCATTTTGAGCTTAATTTTATAGAAACAGTTAACCTACTTCAGTAACCTGTCAAAAAAATGTTCCAAGATCTATGTAAGTTTGTCCTGCTCCATGTGCCAGTGCCTTGGTGTAAACCTAGCTCTTTGTGGGGGAAAGGAAATGAATGGGAAATTTCTGTCCAATAAGTTTTACCTCCAAAGAGAAATCACATCATGCTACTTTTTGTGTAAGCTTCATCATGCTGTTCTCCTCATGCTTATAGACCATACCAGCTGACCCTGATAAAAAAATGTTTCTGCTTCTCAGTGGATATAAATTGCATACTGGGTGAATGTTAACAAATTGTATTTTATTTAGTCAAAAGAAACATGCCAGAAGTGGAGTCGAATTTGAGAAAGCCCCTACAAAGATTTTGTTTTAAATTTGTCTAATAACCTGGGGACACTGTCTTTGATTGGAATGGAACAGTGTTCTCTTACTAGTGACACCCCTTTCTAAATCCAGATATCTTATAGTTCATTCCCTGTGGTCCTTTTTAGTGTGTTTGTAGGAACAGTTTTATCTTTAGTAGATCATGTTTTTCCAGCTGCTCTGAGAAGCGATCTTTAGGAAAGTTAAATGTTTCAAGTGATGGGATTTTTATCAGAGCATAATCTTTCTGTGCAGGCCTTTGCATTTTAAAAACAAATCAATGACTATGATGTCAGCATGTTTATCATTTCAGTCCTGGGAACTTTTTCTTGGCATCTGGGTTTGATCTTTTAGGTGTGTCTAATTCTTATAAAGCCACAGCTGTATGAATTAGATTTCTTAGGAAAGTCTGCCATATCTCAGGATTTCACTGGAATACATTTCTGTCTCATTTCTCACCTTTGAATTGTTCTGAAGCCCAGAGCATTTTTATAATTGAATTATGGGTTTCCCAGGAGAACATGAAGTAACACTTCCTACAACCTCAAAGGCCATTTTTTTCCCCTTTGGATTCCTACAGAAGAACAAAGACAGTTCAAAATTTGCCTCATTATTTAAGCCCTGGAGCATGTTTACAGCATAAATTATTAAAAAAAAAAAAAGATTTCTTTTTTCTGTTTTGCATATAAAGTGGTTGTCTTACCTTTAGGTACTTCCATATGTGTATTAAAGTGAAAGACAGCACTGCATACTCAACACTTTGTTGCCTTTTGGAATTTTAGTTAGGTCTTATTTGAGGGTTAAGGAGGTGTCACACAGGAATCTATTTTTGACAGAAATTGCCATTTTCAGATGTCATTTTAATGACTTAAACTTTGATGCCAATTTGATAATATACTGTCATTTTTAGATTAGATCAATATGAATTCAGCCACTCCCACTTTGTATACAAGCAGATGCCTGTCTGCAGTATGTGGGTATTCAGTATTGGATCCATTTTTATTTCAGCAAGATTTCAGTGTGATATATTCAGTAGTTTATTTCTAGAACAAAAGCTGACTAGTTTCATTTAGACTGATAGGCCTCCCATCACAAAGAGCAGCATAGGGTCCCTTAGTTTTAATGATTCAAAGTCTGCCTGGTGGTTTAAGGACCTCAACACCACCATCATTAAGGCAAGGCTTGTTTCTATCTATTCTCATGCTATAATGGTGACAGAGGGAGCTTGTCTTTTTAAATAAATGCATGAAACATTCTAACTCAAATGAAAGCATAGTGGGTTGGCGTAAGAGTGAGAGAGGGACAGTGGATGTAGACGGGGCTCTTTTCCTGGGATACTTTTCTGTAGAATTAGGTACATTTTGAGCTCCTATAACCAAATCTCTCCTTATCTTTTTGGCTCTTTCTGTTCAGAGATTCTTCCCAGCAGTGTCAGAGGAGGACTCACTCTCACTATATTCCTCAGTTTCTCTTGGTGCCTTGGTGTTGATTGCCAGCCAGCATCATCACCTAGTAGTAGTTCAGCATTCCAGCTCACTAGTTTCTGCAAAGGAGGCGTTTAATCAGGGATTATTAATGACATAGTGGAAGGCCTGGCATCTCAGTGCAAGGCTGGAAATCACTCCTGCAAACTTTGTACCCTCCTCATGAGATCACTTCTCTCTTAGGCAGCCAGCTATTCAAGCTTTCCTACCATCAAGGTGTGACAACAACATTTTGTTTGGCATTACGGCAGTTTATGTCAAAGGGCAAGACAGCAGAATTTAATCTGCTGTTAATCATACCTAGTTTAATGTGTCAGAAACAATTAATCTTAGAAGCAGGAGAATTGAGATCTCCCTAGGATGCTTTTGCTTTGTGATTCAAGGTCCACACTTATTTATAGATAGAACCAGCTCAGTGTGAAGCAAAATAATGCCAGCTTTGCTAATCTGCTCTGTGAGGATTTGAAATTTCTCCCTGCATCCCATAATAGCATTTTAATATTTTCAGTTGTGGTGCCTCTGGATACATATGCCCATAGATAGTTCTGTGGAGAATTTTAGCAGGTGTTTATGTTTTATCCAGCAGCAGTGGACTGTGTGAATCATCTCACAGAGGCAAGCAATTCAGTGAATGGAACAATGTCATCTGCTTAGGAGCTAGGTAGTTGAGGGTATGATGCTTCACATGGTGGAAAAAGTGCTGGTTTGAGCTGGCCATGGGCTGCTTGCAAGCTGCTGTGGTCCCCTTCATTTTGCTGGGCCAGATTTGTGGTCAGCTTGAGCCTAGAGGACTTAGGACTCAGGTCTTAGCTGCTTAGCCAGCCTAGCCCAGCCCAGCAATGGGAACTGTTATCTGTTCCTTATGCATCATCCCCAAAGGACCCCCACTCCCTTTACAGTTCTCTTCTCTAAATCAGTTAGCTTGGCCCTTGTCTGGGCCATCTGAAGTTTAAGGCATACAGACCACCATCTGTCTTGCTCATTTAGTAGTCATGTCACTCACACCAAAGATGAGAAGAGCACAATTATAGACTGTTCTGAACATTGCCTTACAGTACTTTTCTCTGTATGAAGCCACTGTAAGGAGCAGCTTGTACCTCCTTTGTGACTTTGTGTCAAGGCTCACAGTTATAAAGGCACCTGAATACAATGAGGCTTCCATCCAAGGCATGTTCTGGCCAGAGGAGGTGTTGCGTTATCCCCCTGCTTCTATTTGTCCTCAGATGAAAGTGAGCGGTTCATCCAACTTCACTGAGTTGTCATGCAAAGAGTTTTCCAAATGGAGTGCATTGAGAGTGTATAGCAGCATTCTAGACTTGTAAGACTGGTTCATTGTTGTTACAGGCACTGTAAGAACTATGAGAAACCAGCCACTTGCATAGAGATGAAGCTCGAGGCACTCCAATCAAATGCATCAATTTGAGCTGAACTGTGAAGGTTTAAACTGGGACAAAGGGTGAAAGATTACATCATCTGGGCTGCCATTGACATTCAACAGGATGCTGACCTCACCTTTGTGCTTATGCTGTTGCTAGCCATACTATTCACCAGTTCAGAGTTTCCAAGAAAAAAGCCCTGTGAGCATGAAAACAGGAGCATGGGAAACTCATGAGTTGTTTTAAAGAATACCAAGAAGATGAGGGAGGGACCAGCCATGCCTATGATATAACGCATTGGTCAGTTAAGCTAGTGCTTGAATCCTAGCTGCACTGGTTCTACAGCTTCTGCAATCAGCAGACTTGCAGCACTGACAAACTCACCCTACCATTTGTTGTACTGCTCTCTGCACTACCATTTGATAGCTCCAGAAGAAAAACAGATGCAGACTATAATTTATGTCCTGGCAACTCAGTAGGAGACTAGTTGTTACTTAAACTGTAAGAGAAAACCAAAGAATATTAATGATGTTGGATTGCTGAGATAAAGGATCATCAGAGATGCTGGTGATACTCTGCAAGCTTTTCAGCCTATGATCTCCTTTGGCTGTGGCAGGAGACATGCAGCTAAATACTTGCAGAGTGATGTCTAAAGTTACCCAACTGATTTTAGACTTCTTCAGCCACCTTTCTGACATTTCTTGACACTTGTCCTCATCCTTATTCCTACAGCAAGTTTCCATGGGCTGAAATACTCCCATCACCTTCCCCTGTATACGTCTTTCTTATAAATATGGAGTTCTTTCTTGTTTGGGTTGGTAATGTAATGATTAATATCCAAGTAAAAGCCTTCCTTGACTGATTTTTCCTAATATTGCTGGCTCTTTAATCTGTTTAGATCATGTCCTCTAAATCCAGGAGAGATTTCCAGCTTTCCTTTGTCTTATTATAGAAGCAGATTAGTATCTTGTAGAGCTGTTGATAAAGCAGGCAGGAATCATTGCAAAAAACAAAGGAGCAGGAACATAAACCAAGCTGTTTTTTAGATGCTGAGAACTTGGAACACACTGGGTAATGCTAGAAGAAGGAGAACAAGATACCATTTAATAGGAAATACATACTATATTTATTTCATGAGCAGATAGATCCTCTAGTTGTAGGCAGAGACATGAGAAATTCTGCAGTCTCTTTGACTTGTATTTCAAGCTAAAAGTTGTAGGGGATGCAATAAGTAGGGGAATTCTGTTGGTTTGGTTTTGTTTTCTCTTTTCCATTTTTCTATTTATTATACCAACCAACACATGTAGTTACTGCTTTAATCTGATAATTATGCTAGTAAACTATATAAAAAGGAGCAGAATTCTGCTGATGCTCTCCAACTTCTTTGGCTTCTGTCTGCAAGGTAACTGCATTTAAGTCCCATGAGTTTTTCAAAGAAACTTCCCAATGTAAGTCTTGGTCTCTCCAAGAGATAAAGCCATCCTTTATCTAGTAGGATAAAGGCCAGTGGTCACATGCTTGCATTAGCACTTGCTAGTGACATGGGCACTACAGTGATCATCCTAGAAATATTCTGACTGCTCTGGAGTAACTGGTAATCCTTCAGATGTTTAAATTTTGCTGCAACAAGGTCTGCTAATAAACAAGCCATGTAAGAGAAGATAGCTCATAGCAATCTTGTTTGGCAGTGGATGTAGCCAGCTAATTAGAGAAACAAGTTAATGATGTTGTTTCTAGCAAGCTGGGATAAAAGTGGAAAATGAATAGTGACACTTAAAATGTTTTGATTTGTAGGCAACAGATTGGAGATACAGTTGAAAGCACATTGTTTAAATTTGCTGCCTGGCAATCAGAGTTTCTTGATGTTCCTCTGAAACAAAATAAATTTAAAAGATTAGGGTAAAGCTGACATCCATTTCACTTTAGATAAAGAGAGATAAATATTGTGCCTAGAGCAACTAAAGAGTTAGGGAAGTTCAACTTCCGACACAGAGAGGGTTAACAAGATACCTGAAGTAGCTTAGGTATCATGAAATAAAGATAGTACATTTCTTCAGTACATTCCAACAAAGACAAGTATTTCTGCTCATGAGTGGACTGTCTTGTTCCCTGCATTACCATATCCAAACAAGCATTTACATATTTAAATTCTTAGTGACTCTCAGTTTAGGATCATAACAGGGACCTAGGCACCTGCAGGTTTCAGATCTGGGCCCCCTGTGATCTGTCCATGCTCAGTTGCAATATTTATTTTAAACAGGGAATGGATGTGGAAAAACAGAGATATGTATGTTGTATATAGGCATATATATGTGTGTTCTGTCTGCTTCAGGCCTTGTTAGAGGCAGCTGCATCTTTCTATCTGCTATGTTTCTGCACCTAAGCTTTTATTCATAGAACCAAATTTCACAGAATCAGTAAATAATTTTAGTGAGGTAGGTAGAAAAGTGAGTGCACAGGGAACAGTCAAAGAAAAGAGATGAGGACAGCAGCAGTTGGACAGGAGGGAATATGAGGAATATGTAACTATGGAGCAGAGATAAAGCCAAACATCTTACCCATGACTAACTGTTACAGTGAAAGAAGATTTAGTAACAAATGATGCCATTGACTGTATTTTCTTCACTTCAGGGTACTTTCAGGTGGATTTGGGAAAAAATACTCACCATAGGAATGGCACATGCCATTTGGGGAGGTGAATAAAATGCTTCTATTTACTGTTCTTTTTTGCTGTGCAGTATTTCCATTTTCACTTGGTGTAAGAATGTAAATGTCAACATCCTGGGCTTGAACAGAGGTCTATCTTGTCCTGCATCGCATCTTTGCTGAGGATAGTCAGTTACAGATGCTCAATATATGCAAAAGGCAAGTATAAGCTAAGCCTTGCCCTGATGCTTGCTCCCACCGTCCAGCAGCTGGTGGCTCAGAGGCCTCCTCCATGTTCTTGTCCTACAGAGCCATTTGACTGGCTTTTTCACACTGTTTTCACCCAGAGTTTGATTCCTTTGAGGGGAAATTTTGGGCCTCACTTTATCCTAGTAGGCATCTTCTTCTGTTTCAGAACAAGAGCAGAAACAAGCTGGGGTCTGAGCCTCTGCCCAGGTGGTAAAATAGTATAAAGATAAAGATAACTAAATAGATAAAGATAAAATAATAATAAAAATATATGAAGATAAAATAATATCCTTTGCCTGAGAATTTTACTTAGTCTTTTTTCTTCAAATCAGCATCTTCTGGATCAGATTTCAGATTACAACCCCACTTCCAAGATCTCTGCCCAGTCTCAGCTTCCATTACCCATCTCTCTTCTACTCTACTGTTCTGCCTGTTTCAGTCCATTACTGATCATTTATTCCCCCATGAAGTTCTACACTATCAGTAACTATTGGCAATAGAGTAATTCTCTCACACTCAGCAAATCCCAAGTCCCCTGCATCTGATCTTCCACTAAAGTTTGGTGTAACCCAGACAGGTGAGAGACAGAAATCTGCCTTCACTGATCCCCACAGGCAATGGCAGAGCTGAAAATCTGTTTTGCCCCAGTCTTCTCAGGAGTTAACATTTTTTATTTCTTCCTTGTGCCATCATCCAGAGTAAAACTGAAAGATTCTTTGAAAACATGGAGTAGAAAGGCTAGGTATGGTGAGATGAATTTAATCCAAAGCATGGGGGATTTGATGGGACCACAACTCTTCAGTACTACAAAGAAATGAAAATTAATACAAGTATGATAAGGTTTTCAGACTGGATGAAAATGTAGGAGGAAGCAGGGAAATAGGCCAGTAATGAACACATCAGTATTTTGCATGAGAGAGAAGGCATAGAAAATTGTTTAAAATAGTCTGTAATGCTTTACTTTTCTGACTTCTTACACGCTTTTCTTGTTTCAGGTTTTAATGGTTGGCTTCAGGGCTGAATATCTACTGGGGTGCAATCTGGGGTCTCTCACATTACTGCTCTTTCAACTAATGACCACCATCAGTGAAGGAACACCTTAGCAAGGTTTTGCAGCAAGTGGTAAATCACAGCCTTCAAAGAAGACACGTCTCCCAACAACACATACATAAAGTTAGTAACTGCCTCATCTCACTACTTCTGTTCTCCTGGAGGAAAAAGCTTAGATCAAATGAGAAGAATCATGAACAACTTACAAATAATTGCACATTTGTGCATGTTTTCATGTACACGTGTCTGTGTGTGTAAGCATGACTTTAATCATTGAGCTGATCACCGTGTTCACCAGGAAAGAGCCTGAGCTCATTATTTAATTAAAATACCTTTCCTTTCCATCAAAACCACATGGATCTTATTTGCATGTGGCTTTATATCCCCTGCCCTGGATGTTTCTGTAATAGTAGCTGTGGAAAGGAATTTCTGTCATTTTGTATTGATGGCTAAAGGGTTAGCAGCCATCTAGAGGGAGAAAGAGGGGGAAATTATCTCGGTAGGCTTACACTAGCCAGTTGACATAACAGCTACTTGGGTGGTATAAGGTTTCTGGGATGTATACAGCCGTTTAGTGCTTTCTCTTGCCAAAACATCTGGAATCCAAAATCCAGTGTCGTTAGACAGCCTCACATGTTAACAAAACAACTGTACAGATAAAACAGGCTGAAGGAAGAAAGCAACCATGATAAGGCATCATTGTTACCGCGAGGAAATTAGACTTTTAAGGCTGTACTTCAAAGCAAGTATTTTTATTATAGCATACTTGAACGGTTTGATTTATTGTGCCACAGAACAAGACTGTAGCAGATCCTCCAGCCTCACAGGGGAAAATACGTTCATTGTCCAAGGAAGCCACATACTAAGTAGTTTTAAATGGAACATGCAGATAAGAGGAGGACCTTGTTCTTCCCTGCAGCACCTCTCCTTACACACACAAAGCAGTGGAAGAGGCTGTTTTTTAGGACCACGAAGTATAGTTTCTGGTTTCTGATACCACAGTATTTTGAACTTGAAAGCAAGTAGGAGACCATGTTTTTCACTGCAGAGCTATAAAAATATTGGGGAAAAAAGTTTATGTCTCTGCCATCTGCAGGGATTATTTTACCTGCAGAGGTAAGTAGAGAAGATGGCTTTCTCTCACATCAGTACTGACCCATATTGCTCATAGTTGGAAAATTGTACAGAGAGCATTCACCGTATCCTAGCAAACTGGGTTTACAGTGACATTGATGTATTTTCTGCATCCAGTCAGCACTGGCACTTACAAAATGCCTAGCACATGCAGGGGCTGTGCTTCACAGAGCTTTCACCTCCAGGGCTTTGCTGAGATGAGAGGAGATGCAGAGAATGGTCTATGAGGAGATGGAGGCATTGGATACCCTTGCCAACACTGCTTCCAAAACCTTATCACTTGGCAATTACAATACTTTTACTATAATCTTTAAAAATGTTTGGAAAATGTTCATAAACATGTTTCTCAATCCCTTTGTGTAGCTGAAATATTTTTATAAGATTAAAATGTGGAGAAAGCTGGCACAAAGATTGTTTGAACAAGTGTGCTTGTGATTTCTTTTCCTAAGGTAAGTATGTGTAAGATTAGGAGACTTAACAACTGTGCTGGTGAGTTCTGAGTGTTGTTTGTTTGAGAACATGAACATGTTGCTTGCAAAGCCAGGAACTTTGGGAGACTGAAAAACTGGGATCTGGGTAGAAAGGAACCAAGAGGAAATGAAAAACATTGGTGGTGCTGTAGAGGAAACCTGAAGCAGTGCATGTTTCCTAAAGGCAATCAGGGGACACTTGGGATGCTCCATGTAATTTTCTCCTTCCTCTGTTGACACCTTCTGACCTTTGGATGAATCAATTAGCTTTTCTCTACATCACTTAACATTTTTTTAAAAGGTGATTTCCTGCTTCACAGCAGGGGCAGGAGAGAAAAGGAGGTAGGAAATGAGCTTTAATTATTTGGGAACCCAAAAAAAAAAAAAAAAAGATTTTTAGAGAAAAGTGTCCTTGTTTTAAAAGTATTATTATAGTAACAGTGGAAATGAAAGACAGCTCAGAATACTATTTTTTATCCCAATTTCGATTACAGGAAAAAAGCCCCTTGCTGCAAACCCTGCCTAGAGAGGTTTGTCTGCACATATTTCTACCCCTGCAGAGAGGGTGAGAGAGAGCAAACAACATGTGAGTTTAGTCCAGCTGGTGTTTGCACTTCTGAGGGAGACTCAGGGACTGCTGCGACAGCCTTGGTGTAAGAGAGAGGCTGATCAGGGAGATAGATCAGCGTGCTCCACACTTCAAAACACAGAGCTGGCAGGACAAAGACAAGAACACTTTTTTTTTTTTTTTTTTCTGAAGGGTAGAAACTTCTTCAACTCCACGTTGTCAAAAGTATCAAAAGGTCACCAGTATGTTTCATGTTACTTTGGGGGGAGATGAAGAGTGATCATCTTCGGGGTGGTATGTTTATAGAATCTGACCCTTAGTTTCAAAAATCAAAGGCATTCCTCTTAGCTCATGCATCAGAGAGAGATTTCCTTGGAGTCAAAAGTTTCATAGTATGGCAAGACAACCTGTGAGGGATTGTTTTATTAGGAGAAGGACAGAGAGAAAAAGTATGTGATTTATTTAAGTAGCAGGCAGTCAGAAAAAAGAGAGCCTGTGTTACCCTCCACATTCTCAGCTAATGAATAAGCCTGGGAAATTGGAGCAAGATCAAAGTTGCTTTACGACAAAATTGCTGACATTCCTGAAATAGCTGAGAGTTCCTCTGTTCACGCCATGTATGAATCAAGTTCACTGACACAAAAAGCACCCACAATGGGACAGTCTGCTGCATTGTTACCTTGACTCTCAGCTTGTTGCCCTGCCTGACCTCTGCCTAAAGGAGTTAAGAAATTACTGCTTCTTCACCCATTGTTCTCTTCTGTATGAAGATGTCAAGGGTCAAGATGCATAGCCATTAAAAAGGGAAAACCTTTGAAGAGCTAACCCAGGAATAAAGGGTACAATTTTTGGGTTGCAGAAACCTGACAGGGTAGATGGTCTTGAGAGGAAAAATAGCTGCAGAGTACTTCCAAATCTAATGTGTTCTCCAGTACAGGCATGCCAACAAGGTGAGATTCACTTCTGAAAAGGACCACTATTAATCTTACATCTAGTGACTCAATATAGGAATCTGAAAGCTGACATGACCCCCTCCAAAGGAGAATGCTGTCCCAACTCCCAATCAGTGGTCCTATAGCCTGGTGTATTAATGTGCTTCAGCCTAGGATCTAGTTAAATAGGTCCAAGTGCAGACTAAGGTTTTAAAACATGACACCCATGCAGAGAGTAGCAGGAGAGAGATATTGACATCTATAGGACTTTTGAATGCCTTTTACTATATTGTGATTAAAAAAAAAGTCTAAAGAACATACTCTCTTTTAAAATAGCATAAATCTGAGTGTTGATAATAAGCACTTGACTATTCTGATTTTTTTAGGGTTGATCACAGTTTTATAAACAACAACAACAAAATTTTCACAAAGAGTGAAAAATTCACCTGCCTAGAAGGCCCATAGCAGTGCTTTCCTGTGAGCTGACAGGCTGAGGACACAGCTCTGAGCTAATCTGCCCCAGGCTGGGACAGCTTTCTGGTAACACACTTTATGTTATTTTTTTTCCAGCAGTAACCCATACCTTAATGACTCAGAGAAGTAGCAACTAATTTTAATGGTGCTCTCAAAAGTGCTGGCAGTAACACTGACCCAATTTCCCTCTGGATCACAGTGGCAGTAGGTTGTGTGAATAGGATCTACCCTTCCAGCCACTGCAAAGCTTCCCCCCCTTGCATGCCTGATGCATCCTCAGTGAGGGTAACAAAACTTTGCAAATTCACTCTGAGCAGACCTACTTCCAGCTCTTGGATGGATTATTATCTGCAGGTAGGTAGAAAGGACTATTTTAATGAAATTAAATACATTTTAATGTGAATACATTTTAATGAAATACATCATTACATACTTAATATTTTGAAAGGCTGTGTTCTCACTAAGAAAAAAATCTAAGCTGCAAAGATGCTTCAAGAGCAAACCTGTGAATCTGAATGTCAGCAGTTGTGATTAGTCTCCTTCTGTGTCCTTTAATCTTGTCAAATAGGGGAAGGTAAACTGCAACAGAAAGATCTTGCCATGTCACTTCATCCATTCAAATCCATTTGAAAGAAGAAGTCGCTTTCATTTTACTCTCAGGCATTGCTCAAAGGCAATTCTTTACAAGGACTTTATTGAGCGCTGTGAACACAAGACCTTCCTTACTCCTGCCATGCTCCATGCAGTGTGTAACTATTTCAAAAGTTCTGTTTGCTGGGTGAGTAATTCATCAAACCTGCAAAGGTTAATGGTGGTCTTCAGTGCACAGGTCTCTGCATTTGTATGGGCATAAATGACAGTCTTATCACTAAAGCCCTGCACCATGCCTCAGAGTTCATCGTTAGGAAGTGTTACTTATCTGCTGTGTTCCAGGGTCTGGTAAATGTGACCTACATGGTTAGTCCCACTTAGTGGTAGATTTCTTAATGCTTAGGCAGAATGCTGTGAAAATCTGCTGTGTTACAATTTTCTGCTGTGTTCCCATAATAGGTCTTTGTGGCACAGCTACTGTAGATAATGATGGTGTTATCTTTCATCCTTTTAACATTATGCTCTGATGACTTCACATATCTTCTGTTGCCACGGGTAGTGAGGCATATCTCAGGACACTTGGAAAAATACTAATTAGTGCCTTGAGTCACTCAAAGATAGCTATGAGGTATACCTTGGAAAGACTGAAGGCTCATGTAGCAGAAGGCCCAGAAGAGGGATCTTGCCTTGACAGAAAATTATATGTTGTGTGCTGTACAGCATCTGCATGAATGATGGCAAAGGTCCTGAGCACTGTCTGGCAGGGATAAAGATGATGGCAGGGCACTACGTGAGGTACTTCCTTCTACACAGCATATTCACAAGTAACAGTGCAGGGGCAGTGGCCTTCTTATTGGCTGTGCTATCAGACTGCTGAGATAAATCTTTTAAGAGCGAATGCCTGAGTCTGGACACTGATAAGGATGGCTTCAAAGGAGAGGAAATAACAGGCAGTTACTGCTCACTGGTATGTTTTTATAGCAGATAAGCTAATATAATGCATGTTTTTTCTTGTCTACTTGCAGTTTTGATCAGTAACCTGTGCCACCTGGGAGGTTTGAAGGTGATAAATCCTTTCCACTTTCCTGCCACGTACCTTGCCACACTAATGTATGGAAACAGGGATGCCTCAGAACTAGTACTTATTGGTATCAGCAGTTGCTTTGGCAAAAAAAATTCTTTTTTTTTGCAAAGAGCTGTATTTAACAATTCAGATGATGAGGAAGCTACGGGTCATTGATATCAGGGTCCTACTGAAGCCATGAAAAATATGTGCTATGAAAAAACAAGGGAACTTTTGAGTTACATCATGGGATTGTATGCTGAGGTCTGCCACTGCCTGTACACTTGACTTCTTACAAATCTGTCACATTCCCTGTTTGCTGTGGCTTTTCTGTGTGTGTCCTCTTGAAGAAAAGGATCCTTGTGAATTTCTCCATGCAGCAGCCATCCCAAAGGATTCCTCATCTGAGGAATCTGAGACCTCTGCGTGTCCCAGTCCTACAAGCACAGAAACAAGATTTTGAAAAGTGTAAAGGTGGTGACATTTGAGCATCATCCATGCTGCCTTCTAGGTAAGGGACAACATTTTTCTGTGTCCTGAGTGCTTCGATAATGATTTCGCAACTCATTATCTTGAAGCCCTGACACATGAATAGTAAAAGGAAATGTGTTGTCAGAGCTGCAGGACTTTAAAAACGTTTGGTACTAGGAGGAAATTCCCATCCTGTGAAGTCTGAGTGGGATAGCCCTCAATTTTCATTTTAGACCTGGATGACACTAATTGTTTCAGCAAAGATTTTTTTTCTTTCCAGCTGCTGATAAAAGCTTGAAAGAGAAGTGTAGCAGCTCTGGTATGTTACCACAGTATCACGGGAATTTTGTATGGTGAAGTATGTAGTGGAAGGATGCAAACAGCTCTATTTGGGAATAGTCTTGATGAGGAGACTCATGTTCAGAATCCAACCCAAACAGTCCCAATACTGGGGGAAGCCTCTCAGTGCTCAATAGTCCCCTGCAATGCACAGGATATAAGCAGAGCAAAGGCTTTCTGTTCTTCAGATAAACTTACTTCGCATCTTTTCTTATAATGGAAACGTATGCTTTTGAAATTACAGGTATCCCCATAGAGTATCCCTCTGTTCTGTCCTTCCAAATACACTCCCAGCTGTGCAGTGCAACTGCTAGGGTTGAGCTGCAGTGCTGGCCTCTGATGCTTCATCAGGACCCTGAGAGAAGCCTACTGTGATCACTCTCCCATGGAAAAATACCACATGGGACTTCAAGGGCTCTTCTACAGAAGAAAATATTTTTCAAGTGCTTAAAGACAGTTGGGAGGATCTGCAAAACAACTCATCTTGAAATTTGTATCTCACTGCATTGTGTCAGTCTTTTAAAGAATGGGATCACTTCTGCTTTTTCAGGTTGAAATAAATCAAAGGTGTAATTCAGGGTCTGGTCTGAAGCTTGCAGAGGTCAATGGAAAGCCCTTGCATTGCTTTTTTTTAAACTTCTTTGCATTCCTTCCCAGATGGGATTTTCTCCTTGTAGTGGCTCTATATGTGTCTCAGTGGCAATTCCCCTTTCTGCAAAGACCTCTGTCTCCCTGCACCACTCCATCTTCTGTTACAAACATGGTGCTGCACTTTCTATATATTCTGATTTACTTGTTCACTTCTGTTTCATCTCCCAAACTGTCTTTGCGTAGGCAGACCTTTGCATCAACAATTCTACTGATGAAAAAAAAGAAAAGGGGGTTTACCTGCTGGGAAAACAATCAGGGTTTATCTGTAGTTTTCTGCACTTGTCTAGGGTGAACACTGTGAACTTAGACGTTGCAAGCAATTATGCATAATTCCGCCTATGTAAAAAGTCTTCTTGATTTTAATGGTGCAACTATCAGTTAAAGTTTTTCTACAAATCCTCTTCCTGGGCAGATCTCCATGGGCCTTAACAAATGCTATGAAAGATGGTGAGGGTATGTACGACCAGGGGTTTTGTTTGCTCTTGCAGAAATTAGGCTTGTAGCTTTTTTGTTTTAATATGTTTTTGTATGTTCCTCCCTGGTGCTTTTCTAGGAGAATGGGGCTTATCTGAGCATTGGTGCATGGAGCAGAACTGTGGCCATGATGTTATTATTATATGGAATGGAAGTCTGTGATGGAAATTTACGAAGGTACCACAAAAGATCAAGGTGTCCTAAGGTCCAACAAAGCCTATTGTATGGTGCAAAACACAGGCAGGTCTACTTAGCTTGTCAAGAAGAGGGAGAAGATAAAGTTGTAACTTACTGAGGTTGATGCATACTGCTAGGAGAAGGAGAGTTTTTTAATCTAGGAGACAAAGACATCACAAGATTCAGTGGCTAATGGCTGTTGATGAATAAATTCACTGATATGCCCATGGGAGTGTATGACTGCTGGTCCTGTTTATTTGGGGACATGAGGATTTCTTAGCTACTTCAAAACCACTAGCTGAAAAACATGTGGAATTGCAACAGTTACATTTTATCTCAGACACAAGACATGGATTTGACAAAGGAATTACAAGTTCATATCCCTGGACTCTGTTTCACAAATCAAGCAGGATAATCATAATGTTTTTTTCCTGGCCTGAAATCCTCTAAATCTATGAAAAGAGATAAGGAGTATAATAATGGCTTTATTTTTTGTTTTCCGTCTGACAGATCCACCAATGTGATAGAGAGCACCAGGTTCCACTGTGCTGGACAGCAAATATTTTCTATTCTACCAGCTTCAGTATAGGCCTAATGAAATGAAACATAACCCCTTTACCATGAAAGCTGATGACATTTCCTATTAGTTCACCTAATGGAACGAGCATGGCATTTTGCCTGCAGCTTTTTCCCACTTTGCCCAATCATTAGAAAGAGGCACTGGCAGCTCTTACAGCCTTACTCATAATTATCTGTTTCTGCTTGAGGCAAAAGCTTGTAACCCTGGCCCTGTTCTTCTCTGGGACAGCTGCAAATTTGAGGGCTATGGTGCAAGTTAATTTTAGATACTGCATAATACTTCTCACAATAAGGAGAGCAGGAAATCTGCAAATGAAAAATTCCTTTAGATTAGCCCTGAAGCCACTGGCTGAGAGGTTTTTCTTAGAATTGAGGAAAGTCTCTTTTGGATCGTTAGATTGTATTTCTTATTTGAGTCTTGATCAGGTCTGCTTGCTGAATGCTTCAGAGAAAGATCTTCTGTTGCCTTTTATGCCTTTTATGTCTGCTCGGGTCAAATCTTGTTAATCAACAAGCTCACTCTCCAGGTAAAGGATATGCTTGTGATCTTCTATTTTAGAGAAATATATGCTTTTTTTTTTTTTTCTTCCCCTATGCTGCTTTGTACAAGGTGTAGATACAGAAATTTACTTCTGGGGCAAGAACTGCAGGGTTTTTAAAGGCCTGCAGACAGATCCATCTTTCCTTCTGCAGGTCTGCCACTATGTAGAAATGACAAGAAAATGTGTTTTGCTTGCAGGACATGGTAAGGGAAGGGGAAAAGGAAAGGAAATTTATGCTGCTCTGTCTTGGCAGAATGCAAGAGAAGTAAAGGAGAGTGAGGGTGAGCAGGAACTTAGAGCTTTTGTGTGTGAAATAGCCTTTCCTAGCATGTGTATTCAGCTGTGAGGCACCTGCCCCTGTAAGAATGTCTGTAGGACATGACATTTTTGGCTGGATCAATGAAAGGTAGGACAATACAGGCTTCAGTCTGCAGCAAGGAAGCATTTTGTTCTCTTGTTACAATTGCTTTTTATCTCCAGGACGAGTTACTAAGCTGGTTATGGTAGTGTTTTAAGTGTTCTGATTGCTAGAAAAAAAAAAAAAAAAAGTAGTATTTGTTGAAACATGGATAAAGCATTTGCATATACACAGCAAGCTTTGCCCACAAGTTGAGAAATATGCAATACTGTGTGAGGTCAACATGTGCTAGCAGGATATGGATTCCTTAATACACAACAATGATGGAAAAGCATTGCCCTCTAAAGCTACTTATCCACCTGATCCATGTCAAAATTAGGTTGAACTTTTTCAGGATGAGTGGACCTGTATTGTGACTGCAGGAGCTTCTTTGGAGTGCTGAGTATGTGCAATCTTTCCTCAATGTGGAGTTCAACTGAGAACTTTCAAAATGAGACTCTGGGTTAGGGAGGGGTCAAGGTACCTCAGCAGGAGCCTCTGCAGTCTGATCCCTGGTAAGAGGATTAAAGCAAGTGTAGAAGACCTGGGGCTCCTTGGGTCCAAGGAAAGTGTGAGCAAACCAGGATGCCAGCAGTTAAATAAATGAAGGAAATCCCCTGAGCAGGAAATGGAGCTCTTCAGAGATAGAGTGGATTTACTGGAAACATGGAGACAAGATGACTGTGGGTGCTTCACTGTGTATTTGTAAGCAAGACAATGCAAAAAAGAATTAGAGGATGCTTCCACAGAAATATTCTATAATTTGTGCACTACCAGCTCTTGTTCTCAAGCAAAGCTGGAAAAGCCCATCATTCTTTTAAAATATTTGTTATTTTCTTTACCCACTGCATAACTGGGGCTAGTTTTTGGAACACTATGACACCTTTTTAGCAGGTATTTTGCTAAGTGATAAAAATCTCAATAAATTTACAGTAAATAAATATTGGAAATTATTGTGCTAATTGTTGTAGGTTTTATAAGATCCAAATACATAATCTTGCAAGAAATTTTACAATAGAACCAATCAGTCCACATATCCAAAAAGGCCAATTTATTTCAGAGTTTTTGCAAGCCTAGATTCCCTTCCTTTTCACTAAAGTGATAATATGAAAATATACTCTGAAGCTTACCTGAGAAGAATCATTAGTATTTTATCAATTACTCAAAATGCTTTCATGTCTCTTTTTCTTCCATTTGAAGTGCATCTTGTAGCCAATAAAAGTAGTTTCTAAACCATTTGCCAGAACAGCAAAATTTAAACAAACATTGTAGACTTAAGATACAGAGTAGAAATCCAACTCAGGATTATAATTGTCTACAGAGGAAAGCTCATTGGAAAGGTTCTTTTTATTCAGAGTACAGAAACAAACAATGTGGCTTAGGAAAGTGAGTTCTGAATATATTAAATATTCATATCTAATGGCAGGTCACAGCCTATACATTGCAATTTGCCTCACATTAATAGTTACTTGTCCAAGTCTGGAAATGGCAATATATCTGATAAAGAATTATACAAAATTAATGTTCAAATTTCCTTTCTGCTTCAGTTGGTGCTATACCACTCAAGTTTTGAGCAGTAGAAGCTGCAGTCTTCTATTGCATCTGACTGGGAATAGTGAGTTTTTAATCCAAGCTGGCATCACTGAGATGAATCCCTTTTCCAGGACTTTAGAAATACCCCCTTAATATTCACAGCACAGCACCTGCAAATTTTGTTAGAACAACTTAGTGAAACAGAAGGTAACCTCACATTAACGGCTTGGAAGGAAAACACATTTTTTAACACACTTCACTTGGCTGCTTGGAAGTAACAGAAAAAAAGTTTATGTAAGCTGTGCAATAGCAAGAAAGAAATGTCTGAAAATCCAGAGGAGGAACAGATTTGTTATTGGCAGAAGGAGCACAAGGTATTGGTGAAGTATGTAGTTGTCTGTAATTCCTCAACTAATAATTGTATCAGTATTAGGAGAGAAGCGGTTACTCAGTACTGGCATTTTTGAAGTCACTGTTCTTTACTTTTAGAGGTACTTGCTGTTACTTGACTGTTCAATGGAACAGGAATTGGGAAAAAATATCTAAAAGTGGAAATACAATGCGGAGTGACATCTGTAGATGGCTGAGAAAAGTTTGAGGCAAGATATTATTAATTAGGATTATAATACACTCCTTAAACTCACTGCATGCGTGGGTAATTTCAAAATCAACAGGCTGAAACCCACATAATTCTTGAATTAATTTAAGTTCTCTGGAATACAGATCTTTTTATGGGCAACTCATCTAGGTCTTGACCCCCTCATCTGCTAGTTTATTTTCCCATTAAATTCTGTGCCAAAATGAAGCTACACGACAGCAAAGCCATGCTGTTCCCAGCAATTGCTTCTGCAAGCTGTGCAACCTTTATGTATTTGCAGGTCTGGTATCTCAGGACCAGTAAGACCAGTGCCCCAGCCACTGCTGAAAGACAGAGTACGTTTTTCTCTGAACAGACTCTTTCAGGTCTGTCTCAAAACAACAAAATTCTTATACACAGGTCAGAATTATTTATATGAGGTAGTGCTTTTGGTCACAGAATACAGCCAAGCTTGGAGACACATAAACCTTTCTGCATGTTTGTCATCTTTGGGTACATTCTATTTTCCATGTGGAGACCCATGTAGGGTGAGGGATACCCAAGGTTAGCCCACAAAGCTGAATTTATTTCTCTCCCTCTCATGCTTCCCAGGTCTTCACAGCCCTTCTTTCTCTTTCCATAAATACATGCACACAAGACCCATGTGTCATTAAACCTTGTGAACGAGGTGAAAACAGGCTGTGTGAGTCTTGCCAGAAGGTGAAACTTCAGAAAGTTATTTGCCTAGCTTCATGATTAAGGACCTAAATTAAGCACCCACCAGTGCCTTCAGTTCCTACAGAAAGCTTTAGACTGTGTGTTTATCATGAATAAAGTCACTGAAAAACTTACATGAATACACAAAACAAGGATTATACTGTAGTCTTGGAATATTGTCATAATTACTTAGTGCATCAATGCAGCTTTATCAGCCTAAAAGTCCTTGAGAAGTGTGAATACCTTAAAAAGCAATCACTTAGAGACATAATGAAAATTAAGCCAGGAATTACACAATCTGGTTTTGGAAGGAGACAAAAGGTGGGTTTGAACTACAGAGACTACTGCACACTTGAGAGTGAAAACTGGAACTCAGAGACGCTGCATCAGCACAGATGCCTCACACTCTTATTAGGCCCTTCTAGAAATAGCAGTTCTGGCCTCTCAGGGGGTGTCCAGGATCAGCATCACATCCGCCAAAATCAGGACATCATCAGAAAGATCTGAGAACACTACATTTTGATAGTTATAAGCTATTTAGATGAGTTTTCCCACTTCTATTTTGTCCTTGTCGGTCACTACCAAAGGAGGCAAGAGGCAACTGCATCTTCATGGCACTTTCTTGATGTATGTACTTTATGACAAGCTGTAAGAACCATAGGAAGGGCAGGCTGTAGAAATGTGAACAGGTATTGCTAACAGCAGGAGCAGTAAAGAGCTCCATGCCCCAGATATGCTACTGATGGGTGTATGATTTATTCCCTTGCATTTACTTCATATATAGTTTTGAAATGTTTTAGTAGCTGTTGTGGCACATTTAACACAGCAGAGCAGACTCATGGTATAGCCAGCGTGTTCCACATTCCAAATGTCCCTCACTGTGACAGGGAGAGTTGTACTATAGGCAAGGAGAAAAAATAGACTACAGGTAATTAAAAAGTGCTATCAACCAAATAAAAAAATTATGGCGTAGCATTCCCAATTCAGGGCTGGTGTTAGTCTAAAACCATATTGTCTTGTTATTGTGCAGGTGTGTGTAGGTCCATGACCATAAGTTTTGCTGATGAAGTACATATTATTCTTCATCTAGACCACGGTCCTGTAACTGAATATCTGTTAATAACTGAATAATAATTTCATTTGTATGAGCTCCTAGGTAGGTATGACAGCCAAAGCACAAAGCTGCCTCTTTGTCTCAGTTCAGCTGGTCCTCTGAGACACCTGCATAGAAAAGAATCTCTGTAGTAAACCCCAAGATAACAACAAATTCCTGTGTCCACTTACTAATACCTGCAGGTTCAAAAAGAGAAGTGTCTGGGATGTGAACTCCGTGTTTTTCAAAATGACTGAGTAGTGCTAAAGATGAGCTAGCAATTATCTGGGGACACTCTTAGAAGTTTTTTCTGGAAACTTTTCCAGTAGGAACCTGGCTGGAATTTGAGAAGTGAAGTCTCTGAGAGTAGATGAACACAACCAATGCCACAGCCTTCTTGCCATGTAGCCCTGCAGTGTAAATGGGAGAACATCCGGAGGCATTAGGAGGCACAGGGAACCCAGTGTTTAAATTTTTTCCTAGTAAGTGAGAGATTACATTTATGTTTGCAAGAGAAGATGGAAAATTATTATGCAGGATGGATGAGAAAAGAAACATTAAGGCTGTGGGATGATTTAAAGAAGAAAATTCATACAAATCCACCCCTGTATTGTAGACTAGAACCGAAAGCAGATTATTTTTACATAATTTTCCTTGGCATTGTCTTAGAGAAACTGGCTGTTCATGGCTTGGACAGGTGCACTCTTCACTGGGTAAAAAACTAACTGGATGGCAGGCCCAAAGAGTTGTGGTGAGTGGAGTTACACCCAGTTGGTGGCTGCTCACAGGTGGTGTTCCACACGACTCAGTGCTGGGGTGTCCTGGTTTGGGCCAGTTCTCTTTAATATATTCATTAATGATCTGAATGAAAAGATGAAGTGCAGCCTCAGTAAGTTTGAACATGACACCAAGTTGGGCAGGAGTGTTGATCTGTCCGAGGGTAGGAAGGCTCCCCAGAGGTACCTGAATGGACTGGGTGGATGTGCCATGGCCAATTGTATGAGATTCAACAAGGCCAAGTGCTGGGTCCTGCACTTGTGTTACAACAGCTCCATGCAACACTACAGATTAGGGGAAGGGTGGCTGGGAAGATGCCCAGCAGATAAGAACCTGGGGGTGCTGGATGCAAGCCAGCTTAATATGAATGAGGAGTGTGCCCAAGTGGCCAAGAAGTCCAACATCATCCTGCCTTGTATCAGAAATTATGTGGCCAGCTGGACAAGTGATTGTCCCCTGTACCTGGCACTGGTGAGGCTGCACTGCAAATAAAAGGTTTGGTTTTGTGTCCCCCGCTACAAGCAGGACATCAAAGTGCTAGAGAGAGTCGAAAGAAGGGCAACATATTGGTGAAGAGCAAAAGTCTTATAAGGAGCGGTTAAGGGGACTGAGCTTGTTTAGTCTGGAGGAAAGGGACTGGGGGGAGACATCATTGCTTCCTACAACTACCTGAGAGAAGGTTATAGTGAGGTAGGGCTTCATCTCTTCTCCCACATAACAAGCAATAGGACATGGCATCAGGTTGTGCCAGGGAAGTTTTAGATTGGATGTTAGGAAGAATTTATTCAGTGAAAGAGTTATTAAGCAGTGGAACAGGCTGCCCAGGGAAGTGGTTGAGTCACCATCCCTGGAGGTATTTAAAAGATGTGTAGATGTGGCAGTGAGGCACACAGTTTAGTGTTAGACTAGTATTATCTAGTGTTAACTAGTAAGCCTGCTACTTTGTGAGAGCAAGGACTAGAAGTTGCTTTGGGCAACAGGGCTCTTGTTAAGACCATTAATCACACCACCTCTCCTAATCATATTGATAGTGTCTGCACTTATTCCCCCTGGGTGGCACTTGCCCCTGAGATCCATCAGTGATATGGGCTGTAACCAGTCTTGTCCCTGACTATCAGGCTGATGAGGACACACAAGGCCCCCCACTCATTGTCCTCAGATCTGTCTCTGCCAGCAAGGAGTCTTGTCATAGATGGAAACATTTTTGTAAGTGTTTTTTCCCCACCTATTTTGTTGAAATAAAAGAAGTAGGCTTTTTTTTTCAAAAGTGTGACATACATGAGAAAATTACTACCAAAAGGTAATTCAACTGATGTGAGATGAGGAAAAATAAATATGGATGTTTACTTAATAAACATCTGTTTGTGAAGATGTTTGGTGTACCTAATCATGTGTTTTTCTGTTACCTTTCTCCTCCAGCCTATTACTTCTCCCTGTGCTGACGTGTTTTCACTTATACTTTTAAGTATTCTAGCATTTTAAGCGGGGCTGATGATTTGAAGTTTATTATATGGTCAGGGTATTCACTCAGGCTTCCTATGTGCAGATTTTTCACTCCTTTGGGCTCTTGGTCTGTAGCATGTCTCCTTTACATGAATAAATAACCTGGATTAAAGCAAACTGGAGCCTACATGATTTCCTCCCATAAAAGTGATGATGATGTTAATTCTCATGAATACACATACTAATGATCATTAATTCTCTGCCTTTTTGCAAACACAGTCTAAGGAGAAACAACTATAATCAAAATAATAGCACATCAAGACTTCTCTGGGATGTGCCATGTATATGCTTAAGATTCCAAGATTTTTTGTACCAGTGAGCAAGTAAATGCAATCTCTAACAGTTTAGAGCACTCATTTAGTTACAATGCATTATCTCTGTATGCTTCATGCAAGAAATAATGGACTGGATGTTGTCAGTAGGGTGGGGGCACAAAGGGCTCCAGCGTCTGTGGCTGAGACTCCTGTGTGCCCCTCCAAAGCAGTATCCACAGTACTTCACAGGCTTCATCCTAGCTCCAGTGAAAGATGAACTGAAGCTTCTAAGTCTTTCCTTGGTACAGAAGTGTGCCTTGGTGTCTGGGTATGCAACAGAAAATAACTGATGAACGCACTTTCTCTAAGAGAATTTAGTCTGCTTGTTGGAAATTATGTGCCTGATGTTAAAATGCACTGAGAAGAAACACTTGTGTCAAGGAGGCAAGGTAATGAAGGACAAAATGAGTCAAATTAAACAAGAATATGGTACTAAATAATGCTAAGATGGTGGTCTGTGCTTATAAAAAGCAGGTGGTAAGACTTCAGCTCGATATTCCAGTGTGAATTTATTTTCCTTCTCAGTTAGTGTCATTACCTCATGTTGTATTTATATAAAATACTTCATTATGATGGAAGGTGAAGACATAGAGAACAGAAAAAAATAGCACATGGTAAGGGCTGTTTTCTCTTGAGGAAATATTTAGAGTCTTCCTTAGAAAGCGTACCAACTGTGAGTTCAGTTACATGGGCATAAATCTCCACTAACACTTGTGAAATCAATGTAATTATAATGGATTTATAGGGGTATAATCTGTCTTTTACAGATTATTTACCTGATAAACACTAATGACTCCTTGGATGTGAAGGTTGAAGAAATCTGGGATTCTACCCAAGGAATACAAAATGAGACTCTAATGTATAAATCTTTCTCAAATTTTGAATTGTTGCCAGCAGATAAATTCTTCCCAAGGAAATACTAACAAAAATACTTTCTAAATTTTATGTATTAACAGTAACAATGAAGGAAAACTCTACGGTGTTCTCAGGTTGCACCAGAGACAAATTTGGCCCACAGTAAATGCAGACAAAGCTTGCACCTCCTCTTATTATTTTCCTTTGTCTTCATGGCAGTGATCTAGAGGACTCAAGGCACAAGAATCTACACACAATTTACTCATTGCTGTGCTGCAGTGTAGCTTGGCATTATTCACTCTGCTCAGGGCTGGAGCAGTCACAAGCTTCCTTCTTACCTCTGATGTAAAGGACTTGTTAACTTTCATTTTATCATTATTTCCCACAGATGGCAAGAAGCCCCTTTCCCTCAACTATAAATGAGGCTGGGGGGACTTGTGAGATTTCTATAAAGCTTGCTCCGTTTTGCAATTAATTTTGTGTGCTAGTCTCAGATACCCATGTGTTAATGGATGACAGCAATATTCAGTCTTATTTTAGGTCAAAATCTATATATCTGAGTAAACTAAGTGTAGAATGGCAGGAAATGAAAAGGTAGTACATCTATTTTTCATACTTCTCTCTAGAAGAAAATTCAGAAACTATACAGATCATCTGCAAAATAGAAAACAAACACAATTGTGTGTTAGTCATAACAGAAGCACATTGTGGTTTTTGTTTTTTAAATTGGTAACCCCTAAAAAATACTTTCAGAAAAAAAAAAGCATCTATATTAAGAAGAGGTAGCCAATAAATGCTTAAGTAAATAACAAAACTCCACCATAAGGAAATGCAACAGACGGAGTCTGGCTTATCTCCTGCAGGCTCAAATTACCAGGCTCTTCCAAAAAGTTCTCTAAGCTTAACTTTCAGCATGAAATGAATCTTGCTTAAGCATTTTGCAGCTTCATGACAACAAAATAAATAACTAACTCTGTGTCTTAAACACTTCCCGTCCTTCACACTCACAAAAACAAACCAAGGGAGAGAGAGCATCCAGCTCTCCCTGAAGACACCCACTGTTTATTTGACAGAAAGTTGTTCTTTTTCAAGAGATCCCTCAATGCATGGTGGCATCCTTATCATGGATAATGACCTGCTGATAGCCTCTGGTACATCTCTGAACACCCACTGAGTGGCAAAAGAGTGTGCTCAGCCACCAGCCAAGCCAGCCATGCATGGATGTCTCCTTGTGCAGCTGGTGAAGTTGCTCCAAGGTTCCCCTGCCAAAACAGGGTCAGGCTTTAAATAAACCCTGTGACATTCCCATTGATGTTCAGAGGAAATTTGCTCTTTAGTTCTGTAAATGTATAGGTCTGAAGTGCCAGTTTTGTACTTCAAGAAAAAAAAGAGAGGAAAAAGGAGGAAGATCCCTTGGTATCCCCAAAGAGGTTAAAAAGATGGTGCATCGGTTGCTCCTTGCATTAGCCATCAGGCTTAGTGTTTTCAAGATTTTCTTCAGTGGGGGCTTAAAGTCCAGTTTAAATGCAAAACCAGTTGTTTGAGTGATGTCAGGACTCTTGGAGCAGCAAAAATAATGGTTTGCTAACTAGAAATTAACTGTCATCTTCAGAAAGTATCCCTTAGTGAAGGTCCTCATTGAACATGGTTCTGATGTAGGATTTGACAGCAAGGTTTTAAACAGTTTTTCCATCTCAGCAAAAATTTCTGTGCGGATTCAGACGAAACTGCCATAAAATATTCTTCTGATATTCTGTAGCGTGCTTATATTTGCTGTTTGGTAATCACACAGTTATGTGTATGTGTACGTGACAGTACAGAAGTTGTCTACAGGGTAAGAGTTTAGGGACCACAGGTACACAGGGAATTTGGAATGCTGTCAGCCACTGCCCTAAGTGTGAACCACTATTCCAGTGCAGAAACAGAGCCCTGCAGTACAGTACTCTCCAGTTTGCCCTTGCCAGACACCAGTTCCCCACAGTTACGTACACTGCTGCTAAAGAGGAATCAGTCTCACTTTCCCAGTCTTTTATTTTATAGACACCTCTGTGATCTCCTGACACTTTTCCATGAGCCTTTGAAGTCTGAAAGTGCCAAGAATATGTGGTGATACACCTGAATCTGTATTTCAGAGACACCCTTTGAATTGTGGCCTGTTATCAGATGATACTGTGTGCTTGGACTGTCAGGTTTAGTTAAAATGAATACAGAATATACAGTTGTCTGTATGGCTTCAGCAACTTCAAGGAAATTCATTCTGGAGAAATAAAAGTAACAATAGAAACAGCAGCAGAACAACAACAACAATGATAATAATAATAAATTTTCATTATTATTCATGTAATAAATAATAATCTTGTTCTTTTGTCCCCTTCATGGGAGCTGTTTGTATTGCTGGCGTAAGTAAAGTTTTTAAATAATGTCAAATTGATTTAATGTCACTGTTGAAGTCTCCATCCAAGCTTCTTTAAAAATTGATATGAAACCCTCAGGCCCCACCACTGAGGTAAAATAAAGGGCTGTGATATGAAACTGGCAGCTTTGTGTCAATGTCTGGAAGTTTTGTGAAATGATTGGGAATTTGCCTCCAACCACTAAATCTCACCCAGGCTTACTCAGTTTGTAAAACATACATTTGTAGCTGAAAAAACAATCTCTGTATTCTCCAAGAGGTATTTATCAGGCATATTTTGGCAATACCAGTATGTGGTTTATGGTCAGTTTCAGCTAACAGTGGTAACCCATAAACAAAGGTGGTTTTTTTTTTTCACAGCCATGGCTTAAGTCCAAAGCCTCCTTTTTCTTTCAGCATATTTACATTCAGTTTTTGTTTGTGGCTGTGATGCATTAGCCACCTGTCTCCAGCTTCATCTGTGTTATTGAAAGACTGTTGTGCCAATACTCTCCTGCAATGGATCCATGGACAAGTTATTTTTATGCTTATTGTCACAATATGTCAGGAATGGGACCTCTTTAGCCCCCGCTCCATTATCCTTCCATTTCTGAAGCACTCAAGGTTTGTATCTGCTGGTCTCTGAATGTTTTTGAGTGGTCATACTCCAAGGCTGCTCATTCAGACAACTACATTAGCCATAAACTCCTTCATATAAAGCACAGTTCCAAGAAGTCATCACACTCTTTCTTTCTGTGTTCAAACAAGTGTGCAGTGATAGCTGTAGCATTATTGTGATCCTTGATAGGTTACCTTCTTCCCCTTACATGCCTTTTGCATTACATCCTCTTATCATGTACATTCACTTAGATTTAGCCTCACATCACCAAACCTTTCCAAAGCTGCCCAGTGTCTGTGGTCATGGTCTTCTGTTGTATTTCCAAAAGTTAAGTCTGATATCCCTGGGAGCTTTTGTTTGAATCATCAGTCCTGTTCCCCATCACTATCTACTTTCTTTTCAGGGATACAGCATTGAAATCTAGAGAAATCTAGCCCTGTATCTAGGGATGCAGCCCTAGAATTGCAAGATTAGCTCTGTGAGCTTGGCCTCTTCTGTGCTTTTTTGACCTCAAGTAACTGTGCCTCTGCTAAAAAACAATGTGTTCCTATTTTACTCAGTATTTCTAATATTTCTGGACTACAGTTTCATCATTGCTTTTTTTTAAAAAATTGAAACCAACAATAATGCAAGCATCAAGTGCCCTGGCAAACACTGTTATCACCTACTAAGATAACGTCTGTCTGCTTTCCTCTCGATTGCCACCATCACCTGCAGATGTATTAAACAAGGTGGAGATTTCTGTGCCTTCCTATGTGCCTTTCCTGTTACCCCAGGTGAGCTGTGTCATGCTGATTTCTTAAGCTTTGTTGAGTTATGGAGCAACTGATCACAAGAATGAGGAGACTGTGTCTTGAAATAGCCTTCTGTGGGTTTGCACCTTGAACCCACCTGGTTTTTAACCAGTTCTATCTTCTTCCCAGGGTTTCATTATCTTGCTCAGCCTCTGGGACTGTTCATGTTCATCCACTGTTCATGTGGAGCCTGATAGAGGGATACTTCATTCAAAATGAGATTTTTATATCCTGACACTGAATTCTGCGTAACAGTAATCTGTTTAATGATCTCTCCTGAGAGCTCAAAGATACATATGGCAGGGAAGCTACATTGCTTCACTTTATAACTATCTCATCCTAGCATAAACCATCGTACAACTCCAATGATGTTCATATTACTGGTTCAGTACTATGTCATGGTTTCATGAATTCATGAATTTCAAATGGAAACAGTAAGTAAATTACTGTTTCCCCAGTGCTGGTCATTTTAGCATCCTTGTGTTTAACCTGAGCTTTTTTTTGTCATTGATCACTGAATGATTTGGGGGTTTTCTCAGATAAAAAAGTCAATTGTGTGCAAGCTACTGGACCTCTTCTAAAACACTAGCAGCTAGACTCTTTAAATTAAACTGAAAGGTAAAGACTCTCTGGAGACAACTTGCTTATGTGCTGCTTTAGCCAGTCAATTGGCATTTTGGAAAGTTTGTTCCCTTACGCTCCTTATTTTATACTTCAAGACAAAATCCTTTGGGCCTTAGCTTGGGAAAAGCTCCCACTGATTTTACAGTATGCTTTCCTACATGAAATCATTGTGATTTGGCTTATTTTGCAAATCAGTCGTTTTTTCTCAAATACAGCTAAGGAAAGAAGGTATTTTAAAAACCAGTTCTTTAAATATCTTGGAAAATGCAGGCTATGGATCAGAAGAAGGGAATTTTCTACCGCATACTCTCATCCAGTTTCTAACCAATGAATCATATTTATCACCTTGGCAAAACAGGAAAACACTGTCACCAGTTTTGCCTTCCAAAGGAGGTTAAAATACGGTATTGCAAAAGTCTTCCATAGCAAAAGTCTACCACAGCAGCAAGTCCCTTCTGCTCACCTGTCTCCTCAGCTTCCTGGGAAGCAAGAGAAGCTGCCAAAGGAGTGACTGAGTAGGCCTGCTGAGCAGTGAAGGGCTGCCACCATCTCACCTTCCTTTCCATGACATATGTGCCCTCACCACTGCACAGTGTTATCTCCATGACAAGCCAGTAGTTCCTGGGAACAAACCCCTTGATTCTGGCACCTATGAGCCAAATATAATTACTTTACAGTAAGTAAAATAAGAAGATTAATAAGAAGTACTCATATCCCCCATGGCTAACAGGAGACTAGAAGAATTTTAACTGATCTTCCCACAAGACCTCACAATTGCCCTAATGCTGGAGCCTAATCCCCAGGCTGAACCTCCAGTGAAGAGTTTTGAGGGAACTGGTTGTGAAACACTGAACAGCTAGAATTAATTAACTTCCCTTTTGGACAGAAAAATCATCTTTGTTGTGTCTATGTGCCTTCGACTTTTCACTGTAAAGAGTTCATACTCTTAAGCCTGGTTGCAGAAAAATAGTTTATTCCAAGTAAACACAGGAAATTCCTTTTTGATATTCCAATGTCTTGGACAAACCTATTGCTGCTGTGGCTTGGAGTATATGTGCTCAGATCAGTGATCTAATAACATCCTTTCATTAAAGAATCATCAAATATGCTTGCTTTTTTTCTGGAACCAGATGAGTGAAGCAACAGCAGAATTACACTGAAAGCCCAAGCAGCAGTGCCTGCTCAAAACAAAGGAACCTGAGATACATCTGTGGGCATTGTGGCTTTGCTAGGTATGCTGGTGAAAGATGGGATTAGTGAGTCTGCTGATTAGCGTGAGAGCATCAGAAGAAACAGCTGGAATAGGTCTGGGCTGCTTCCAGTTGGTATACTATGTTGTTTGACCAAAAACAAATTTAAGAGGAAGAAGCATTTTTTGTGTAGTGGAAATACCAGGTTGCAGCCAAACACCATCAGGGTGGAGAAGATGAGGTTTGGTCCATGATGCTGACTGCAAACATCTCCAGCTACTCTGATTCCCAACAGTGACTGAATGGCTGCCTGGGGAGAGGAGGAAAGGGGACTTAAGATGAGTGGCATTTTATTGTACACAGGAATTAAGTTGCATTAAAATGCATTTTCAGGGTCGATGTTTGATAGCTTATGTCTACTCTACTATTTATCTGGATGGCTTTTGCTTTCTCAGACCAAACTTTGCTTTGAACTGTTTCAATTGGAAGCAGTAGCCTGGAAGTTAATGGAGCTACACAAACAAATGATCCCAACAGAAGAAAGAATCAGGCTCTTTTAAGCAAGATTCTTCATGCCTGTGAACACATGGCATGAACACAGATGGTGAAATACTTTATTGTTGGTTTTTAAAAGTTGAGAAGATCATTTTGTAAACCACCTCTATTGTACATGAGGGCTTTATTATATGCCAACATGTACTTAATTTTTGTCTTAGGAATGAGCATTAAAAGAGCATTAGTGTTCCTCAGTGAGCATCCAATTTATATTTAATAAGATAGTGCTTGTCCATTAATAAAGTAACAATAATTAAAAACATATTTCTTGCTGTTCAAATTCCATGAAATCCACTTATTTCCTTTATCCTTTAAAGTATGTTTTTAATGATCGGCTGGAATTAGTTTTATGCAAGAAAACTGTTTTAAAGAAATGAAAATCAACTTGTTAACTCTAATTCTGTAAGGGAAAAGGAACTAAACAAAGTCCATGCAATGAGAGCATAAGCAAAAAGCTACACATAGATTAAATTTTCAAATGCTACAATATGAAAAGTAATTCTTCTAATTTTGGTGTGTAAGATTAGTTATTTTGTTTTCACAGAGCCCAGTTAGAGTTCTAAAAGGCAGAGGTTCCTCCCCATTTCAAAGACCCTTTTATTCCCATTCCACAGAAACAAGAGGCTGGAGCTGTTGGTTCTGCACTTGGAGCCCTTCTTTGCCTGTGCATTGGAGAGCCACATAGCCCAGTGCAGGACATTTCCCTCTTTGGCTGCCCATCTCATGTCCCTGCTGGTGTCTAGAAATGGCTTGTAGGTCACCTTCTCACCCTGTTGCCATTTGCCCTGGGGGATGACACCTCAGCAGAGATTTCAGGCCAGATCCAAAATGGAAGAGGAGAATTTGGAGGCAGAATCATGGATGTGATGTACCTCCTGTTCCTTCTGCATGAGAGGCCAGAAGGACAGCTGCTTGCATAAACTTCTTATATCACCCAACACAAATAAGCAGAACTACTCTGAAGAACTTCTCATGGCTCTTGGCACAGAACCATGTTGGAACCTTAGTCAGGGATGAGCAGTGTGGTTAAGATACAGAACTTCTGGAGATAATTCCAGCAGGGTCCAGCTATGGACCTGTCCAGAATGTATGGGAACAAATCACCAGCCAGGTTTATCAAGGGTCAGGGAGCCAAAAATAATGAACAGAAACAATGTTTTGGCCTCTTCTCTCCCTGCACAATAAACCCCATTCTCTGTTCCCAGCAGAGTGTACCCGTTACTGAAGATCAAGACATTGTCTTGCACATATTTTGAAACTAAAAAGAAATGATGACGATGTCAAGCAAAAAACTTGCATGGAGGTTTTGTATGGGGGGATCAAAGGGTAGATGAAAGAGGCTTTTATTTATAAACCACTTTTATTCTTTAACCCACTAGGGGCTGTCATAATATAAAAGACAACCTTTTCTTTGACCTTTCTGTGCAGCTTTATAAAAAAATAAGCATGAGACAAGTTTATAAAAGCATTACTTGAATTCTAGAAATAAGAAAGTCATTGTACTCAGCACTGTAAAGCTAAAAACACACTAGCATCATGTGCAAAATGTAAAAATAACTTGATGGTTAGATTATCTTAAAACTATTTAGAGGTTCACTATGTTTTAATATGTTCACAGGAAGAGTATAAAGTATGTAAAAAAAATTATTTTGCCCAAGCTACATTTTAAGGCAAACTAGTTTCTTTTTCCATGTCAAGTATCCAGGCTTTTTCTGGCTCCTCAAAAATAACCATATTAGTATATTTACTACTAGAGTATGACCCCGTCTCACTCACAAGACATACCTTCTTCATTCTTTCCCCACCTCATGTGCTTTGCATTTTCATTAATACCTACAGTAGCATCACCAGAATAATTAAACTATAATTTAAAAAATATTTGCAGTCTGCTAATATTTCTTTGATTATGCACAGCTGTTAAATCCTACTCTGAACTGAAAGCACCATTCTTCTAGTATATGTCTGATATGCAGATTTAAAATCTCTTTCTAGGCACCAGTAGCTGCATTTACAGAGATTGAATATTTATCTGTCTGTATCCAAAATTTTGATCCTTCAGCCTCCTGTTCAGCTGCTGTCTAACTGGAGAGGAAGCCAAATTTCCTCTGCTCTTTTATTTCTCCCAGTACAACCTCCAGTGTGCTTACATGTTTGCCATGCACTGGATTGGTCCTGCAGGGCAGCTCCCAAGGTGTCCCACTCTTGCCTTGCCCAATAGACATCCCCTCTGCCTTGGTCAATGAATTTGAAACTTGGCTACTAAAATGCCTCTTGCACAAAATAACCAGGCCGTATCTGAAGAAGCCAGGCTTCTTTTGTAGGAATAGCACTACATCTTGCTCAGCATATTGTACTGATTTCTATTTTGTTAGCTTCTCATCTGCCTGAAATCCCCAGTCATGATGATGAGACGGGCTACATTCTGTTTAAAGTCGGGATCCTCTACTTCAGCAGTTCAATCCTTACTCCTGACTGACTGAAGTTAAGATATTCAGGCCTGGAGGAACAATCGATAAGATCAGGCTTGATGCCTCAGTCTTGTAAACAGCCTCTAAGTAAATAATGTCAAGTTCAAATGGGTGTCTTGGCTATGTAAAATGAGACAGGCAAGTCTTAGTTTGCATGCCTTTTCTAACTCTGCAAAAAATCTGAAGTAAGCTGCTCCATTTTAATTTTTCTGGGCACCTTTGCCATTTTGGAGATGGGAAGTGGAAATGCTGAACTGCCCCATGGTAGCCAGTTATTTTGCTATATTTGTTCCAGACTGCTGGCAAAACATATTCATGCATGAGATTTCTAGCCCAAACTGCAAAGCCACATATTCTGACAAAGTCTTAAGAAATTTGTATTTTGTCTGCTTCTCTGAGCTGGACAAAACCTTCTAAAACCCACACAGTATGTCTCCAGAATACAAGTCAGGGTCAACACTACACTCAGTTCATCTCATTGAACTGAAATTAAATTGCATTTAGGGTATGTGTTGAGATGTGTTTGTTAGCCTTGACAAATATGACTGAACAGTTTTCTGAAGAAAGGTCCATTTATTAAAGATGTGAACTAGTGATTACATGACAGGCACAGCTCATTTGGTATTTCTGAGTGTAATTCTGACCAGAAACAGGGTTAAGTTAAAGAAAGAAAGAAGAAACTTAGTCATCATAGGATTCTGGAATCATCTTCTTTCAAAGACATATGTTTCTTCTTAACCATGAACTCGTCTTAATGCTAGCACTTCAGATCTGAAGAAATTTTGTGC
The DNA here is from genome assembly GCF_003957555.1 of Calypte anna. Lineage (NCBI taxonomy): Eukaryota > Metazoa > Chordata > Aves > Apodiformes > Trochilidae > Calypte > Calypte anna. The sequence continues at coordinate 46,972,184 of NC_044274.1, forward strand.
TGATATCAACAGGAAATTCTGCTATCATGCCAATGAATGTCTCATGACTGAAATTTAACCTGATGTCTGCTGAGCTGTGGTTGATTTTGCATTAGGTTGCATCTACTCAGAATTGAAGTATTTCTGCTTCTAGATAAAGCTCAGGCAAAATTTCCATTAAAATTAATATAATTTACTTGAACAAGAACTGGCCTACATAACACAGAGATCTAAGATATAGTTTTATATAGTTGTAACAGAGGAATATAGTCAGTGTCAAATGAGACTAAAAATTATGTCAGTGTTATGTGTTAATTTTCAACCTCTCATTCATAACAGCCAAACTGAACTAGTTGTACAGTCCCTCTACAACTGAGTCTCACTCAGCTGCTAGAGCAAAAATGCTTTCAGCATTCACAAGGACAAGAGTTGCAATGGAAAACTCAGATTGATCACAGGACTGAACCAGAATACATTCTTGCAAGTGTGATCAGGCATACAAATTTTTCAAATGCTGGTGACCTTATTGTATTTTGAATACCTGTTTCGTACTTTCTTACATTAAGTAATTTTGCTTATTTTTTTTAAAAAAGAAGATATAATTTTTTTTACAGTCAATGACTCAGGTCTGAGTTTAGCAGCTCATTTTTAATTCCAATGAGAATGAGCAACTCTCTAAAAATTCAGGTGACTGAAAATCTGTAACTTCTTCTCACCTGTGTCAGATGGTGTGACACCTTTTCCCATGGGCTAATAGTATATAACCAGCACTGAACAGGTCTCACAGTGCTTTTCAAGGGAGACTGGAGTGGATCTTCACTAGCTCAGTGAGGGCAAAAGCCAAGTCCCCTGAGTGCAGGGTCCTTCTGTGCTGAGGCTTTCCCCAGCCTACTCCAGTACAGCTCTAAACCACAGAATACTTAGGTCTCCTTCCTGACTTTGATCAGAAGCAGACATTTTTCAGTGGAATCCGGTGAAACAGCAGGAGCAACATGTGCTAACTGAATCACAGAAAATTTCGTTTCAATGTTAGAGGGAAAAAAACCCCAACAAAACATCTCTTTTTAGCTGTGAGAATGACTAGTCATTGGAACACATTGTCCAGGAAGGTCGTAGAGTTTCAGTCCTTAGATACAAATCCAACTGGACATGACCATGAACAACCTGCTCTAATTGACCCTCCTTCGAGAGGGGGATTGGATAAGATAATCTCCAGAGGTTCTTGCTGGCTTCAATGATTCTGTGGTTCATAATCTGTCCCAGGTACTCATCTCAGATTATTATTTCAATAGCTGTGCATCAAAAGCAGTTTGTTTTCAGTTGTGCTTCCAAGGAAACTGTATGTTTAGGAGAGAGACATTTCATACAAACATTAGGTCCATATCTGATCTCAGGATAATTAGAACCCAGCACGGACTCTTTAGTAATTAGGAGTATTTTAATCTGTTGACTTTTCTTAGATGAAAACAAACATTAATAGATTATGTTATTTTATTTATATACATAGGTGTATACACAGAATTTAGTCTGTGGTTAATATTACAAATCTCTCCTGTTTGCAGGAACATGAAGTGTTCCCTTGGCAGGGCTACCTCCTGGCTTCATGGCATAAACAAGTAGATTTCTCAAGAGTTTCCAAAGAAATTTTCTTCCAGTTTAGATACCAAGACCTACATCCACCAATCATCTGGAGATTTTATTGTTTTCTGATGGTGGACACAAATAGCTCTTGCTACCTTGGGAGGGAACCAAATACAAGTCCGTCCATGAAATGGAAACTTGGAGCCAAAACTATTGAAGTGCTACCAAATAATTTTTTGGTACGACTTAATGGACAGAAATTAAAGTCATTGCCAGAGATTAAAGCTGAGGAATATCCATTCTTTCTTGCAGAAGGTTTTTCTTTGATTCCAATATCTTATTACTCAAAACCATTACTGAGAAAAAGCGCTCACTCAATTTTAGATGCATAATGCCTGCCTGTACACTATGCAGAGTACTGAGTGCCAAGAGGCTCCAGAACCAGCCCACCAGGAACCAGGAACCTGAACCAGGAACCTGAGAGGTATGAAAGCTGATGTTTGACATCTTTTATGCTTTTATTTACTCATTTGGTTTTCAATTTGCAATCATTTCAAAACTTGAAACAAAACCCACTTATACCCACATGTCAACTTTTGCCCTGCATGAACATGGAAAAACCCTTTCTGCAGTTACCTGTGTTTCACCCCACTCCTGCTGGAAAACACCTGACAGAAAATTCAGCAGTAAGCAAGCCTGCTTATGACCCAGTGCAGGTCCATGTGGTGCTTCTGCCCAGGTCCAAAGCCAGCAAAGCCCCAGCCTTGCTGCAGAGGCAGTGCAGCAGGGCATGCCTGGCACTGTCCTGGTGACAGCACTGGCTGTATATTATCATGGCCATTGTTTCTACATATCTCTGAAAATGAAATTTCCAGCTCGGATGAATAGCTGACTGTAGCTGGCCATATCACCACATTTTCTAAATTTTTCAGCCTCAGAACCCCAAAGCAAAGGTTTGATAATTACACCCTTATACCTGCTGGGATCCAAGCAGGCTGAATCCTTGAGCTGTCAAGGATTCAAGTACTGCTTGTGAGCAGATGGGGAGCCATCTCTGGACTGAAACACAGCAGCCATTTAAGAATAAACAGCAGTGGCAGGGAATAATTTGGCTAAGGATGGTGGAAGAAGTGCTGCATCCAATTGAAAAGGCAGGAACATTCACAGGTAGGAAAAATGCAATTATCCAGGCTGGAAGGAGGCCAGGATGCCATTCTTACTACAGACTTGGCATTTCTCAAAATGAAATAACAGATGTTTTTGTGAACCTCTATCAGGCATACCTTTTATTAAATAAGTCTGTAAGAGCTTCTCTGTCTTTGTCTCTTTTGTTTTTGCAAATAAATGCAAAAACATGAAATTATAAACAGATGCATAAATGCATATATATATCTCTGCATACATATCAGGAAAAATGTTGCTCTCTGGAGCCTCATGATTATCTCAAGCCTCCAGTTGCAAGAGAGACCACAGACAAAATATGAGAAGATAAGCTGGAGGCATCAAATTAGAGTGACAGGGTGATAGACTAGGTGATCATATAGCATTTGTTGCAAGGAGACAAAACTCCTTTCCTCTCTGCAGCTGACTTTTGCAGGACATACCTGATGAATGGGACTGGCCATCACTGTTGCTGGCTGGGGACACAAAAAATTTTACTCTATTTAAAATTATTCTACAACTCACTTCTTTTAAAAACCTGAAAATGGAAAATAGGGGGAAACAGATTTGCTACACTACCAGAAACAAACAAAAAACCTGCAGGAAGATTATTCTTTTTTCCTATAAACCACCTACATGATAAAATATTGGCTTTCTTAGGCATTAAGCAACCAGATTGACCTGTTCCCAGGAGTGGTATGTTTGTGTGAGGTTGAGGTACTGTGAGGCACTATAGCAATGTAAAACTGAAGCCAGATGTCTCAGTATAAGACTCTCCAGGTCTCAGTGACTCAAATAAGTACCTTAATTGGTCTTCCTCCACTGACATGGGAAATCCAGGTGGCTTTCTCCCTCCCAACATATGATCATAGCAGATCATACAATTTCTCTTTTGATGCTGTGGTGTTTGTCATGAAAGCAAGCTCTGAGAACAGTAATTCCTTCCACTTGGAAAGAGCAGCACTAAAAGGGAAAGATGACATGGATGATCCCATGTGCTTGGCATTGCCGCTTCAAGTAAGATTTCTAGATTTGCTGAGCAAACTAAAATATTTAGTTTTTTGGGTTTTGTTTGTTTGATTTTGGGTTTGTTTTGGTTTTTTTTTCAATGGAGAATGAGCTTTTTTCAGCCGGAACAAATGAAACCAGAACATACATCTTCTTCTGATGTCTTAGCTATACAGGAGTCTAGAAAGTGAACAAATTACTTTTTAAAGAAAAATAAGTGAATTAAACAGGAGCAAAAGTCTGATTCTTTCAGCTGGGGTCATTAGTTTGGTTGGTCTGAATGTGAATATAGGGGAAAAGCAGATATTTTATCTCTAAGCCACTGAAGCTAGCTTGGTTATTGTTGTAACTTGACATTAACAAATGCAGTAGTGTGTCCAAACACAGTTCCCACTTGATGTTGAAAAATAGACAATAGTTTAAAAGAGCTACATGACTCAGTGAATGAATGATCCATAGAACATGCCTGGTGGTGGGAAACTTCAAAGACTCAATCTATCTGTTTTATCTGATTGCAAATCAAAAGGAAAAGTGCTGATAACAGATGATTCCTTATTGAAGGAGAAGAAGGCAGAATATGATTTCAGGGTGGGCAGTTTGTCATGGTTGCAAATGACAGAAAATAAACCTTTTTGACACTGAGGGTGATTAATACTGAAGCATCCCTCTGAGGACAGGTTTACCTGGCTCAGTGCAGAGCCTGTCAGAGATTCCCCAGAGCTCCATGCACACAAGTTCATTCATATGTCTCAGTGCCACACCAGAAAGCCCTCTCTGGTGCTGTAGTGCATTGATATGATGCTGGACTAAGGCTCAGCTCTTTGGTTTCTCCTGGCTCTTGCAGTCTTCCTGCCCCCACCGCTGAGCCTTGTGGGTCCCCAGAGCTGGGAGCCTCTCCACACAGCTCTGCTTTGCACAGTGTAGGTGTAGCCTGAAGTTTTAAAGCCAAAACTTATACTCTTTGAAATCATACAAAATACACAAGTCAGGCTGGGGTTGTGTTGAAGATGCTGGGGTTGTGTTGAAGGAGTAAAATGTGATGGGGATTATCTATACAGATTCCTTTTAGCTTCCCAGCTTCAAATCCAGAGACATGAAAGACGACAAAGTGGTTCCTAATCAGTCACTAAGCAAGGTTTATTAATAGACAAACTGTGGGAAAGGTAAACTTCACAGAAGTTAAGCACCTGAGAAAGGAAGGCTGCTAGCAAACAGAAAAAATCCAATTTCACAATGAAGCGACATTTAAATGACACAGAATTGATTTTTTTCCTGACTGGAACGGTATGTTGTTTTTTCTAACATATATAGTAAGGGCCTAAAAGTGAAATTTGTTTTTGTTTTAACTTTTCTTTTTCGTGTGGACATTTTTCTTTTCCATAGTTTTCAACCTGAGTTATCAGATGGGTGACCTAGATGTTAACAGTTATGCTTTTTTTTCAAAGGTTTGGGAATTACTGGCAGTACCCTGTATATACACATATGGCTACACATAGTGTTTTCCAGGAATTAAGGATATCACATCCGAAGCACTTGAGTGACTGGGGTTGCCTTTTACATAGGCATTTTATACACAGCCACAAAGTTTTCCACCTCTACTCCGCACTGGTCTGGGAAAATCCATGTATCTCTGCTTCTGTTGTGATAGCAGAGCTTTATCTCAAGTGGTACCCAGATGGGCTGATGATACCCATTTTGGTATCTCTGCTCTGCACTGCAGTGTACAGCATAAAAAAGCTTGGAATTACCGAGACCTGTCAAAAATGGGATTTAGACCCATAGCCACCTTAATCTGAAAGACATTTTCCTTTTAAACATCTTTGTATGTCTTCTTTTCAACCCTGTCTTTTGTAGAGTGCCCTCGCTGACTTGCCACCTCTATAGTCTTTACAGAGGAAAATAAAACATGAGCTTATAATGTGACAACTTCGCAGCTTTTTGGCTTTTTTCATTCACTATAAATGAGAGACTGTAAAAATTGCCATCTGGCCCAAAAAGATGTGTTCTGGGCAAAGTAGGTGCTTTGGACACAGAGGAAGGGCAGATGGAATGGCACAGAAGTACTTCATTCTTTCTGCTTTTGATATTCTGTTTACCAGCACACGCTTCCTCCTCAAAGTCTTTTGTAATTTGAGTAAGGAAGGAGAGTCAATGTGAATGTGCTTGAAGTAAAAGCTTCTCATTGAACACCTGAAAGAAGTGCAAAGGTACACAAGGTTTGTTTAGCTTGCAGCAGAGAGCTGCAAGGGAAATAATCCTTCAAGCCATCAAATAGAGTTTGGTTTACATTTTGCCTCCCTCCCTGTGTGCAAATGTAGACTTCAAAATGGCTGTTTTGCTTTGCTATTATCAGTGACAATGTGGTCAGTTGGGCACTTTCCTTACTAGAACCAACCACTCTTTATGAAGGTGGCTGTTTTCTTCCTCTTCTATGTGCACTGGGGTATTGCAGTGAGTTCTGAAACATCTGCTCTCCCACCAGCTGCTGCACCCCAAAGAAATCTCTGTGGCTCAGCTGATGGAGGAAGCAGAAACTATCACATGCAATAGTTTAGGTTAAGCCTGAGGTAAGGTTACACGGCTTGAACAACTTGAATCCTGCTGTAAATCTAAGAGCAGGTTCCAGGTAATTTTGTGCACAGTATACGCCTTTACCCTTCAAAATGCAGGCTATATGGATGCTATAAAGAGAACATCTGTTGGGAAATATTAATTCTGTGAAAAACAAAGTTGTATTCACTCACTACCAAGTACACACAAAGAAATAACTGCTGGTGACTGCTTTTCTTCACTTATCTGTTGAAGAAGCCTTTATCCTGGTTGTCACATGGTGTCAGATCCCATCCACTGCTTCCACTCCCTGTAAGCTACTTCTCTATGGGTTCCCACTCATGCCAGTCTAGTGCAGGTGGGTGTTGTCTGCTACTGTCCCACTAACCTTTCCCTTGCTGCTTGGACCCTTCCTAGCTCTGTTTTCCCCAGCATCTTGGAAAGGAAAATGCTGACAGATGACCTGGTGCAGCTTCCACCCCACTGGAGGTGAGCAGCTCAAAGATTTTTGCCCATGAATTCACTCACAGGACTTCCACTACTGCACCATCATGTGAGTCACAGCACCAAAGCTTCTCTGGCTGCTGGCTTGTGTCTTTCCTGTTTAGGCTATGTAGTAACTGTGATGTTTTCCTGGGAATTAGTACCCTTGCAGTTTCTGATCAAACACATCATAGATTACACAATGTGTTGAGCCTATGACAGTATTTTCTCCTAACCATTCACACTTCCCAGTGTTCAAAGGTAAAGCACCTAATTTTCAGAAACAGATTCTGCCTATTACTACCAGTCTGTTATCAAACATATGGTGCAGACAGTTCAATCAGTAGAAGCTCAAAGACTTGCCACTCTTTTTGTGTGAGTCTTTACTGCAAGATGTGCAGTGGGTAAGTACCTTCCCTGTGGCACGAAAATTATTATTGGATAGTGCTCTGGAGAAAAGCTGCAAACACCATTTGCAGTATTTGGTGTTACATCATGGCTGGGTCAGTGACCTTTTCAGCTTGGCAGGGAATCCACTGAGAAACAGCTGTGGTGTTTTTTCTCTTGAAATGCAAAAAGGAAATTCCTTGCCTTAATGTCTAGCATTGTTAGTATCACTGCAGTAAACTTCTGGGGGATTTTGTAGAACACTTGGTGTTGTTTTTTAACTGTGAAATGCTGATTTGTTTGTCATTTATAGGGGTTACCCCAGGGTGAGCCAACACAGTTTAGTCTTGAGTTACTTTGGTCCTTGAGCCTATAAAAATGTTGCAGACCTTTAAAACTGCAATGGGAAACAGATTACACAGAGACATACTGTATTTCCAGATGCTAAAGAGGTTTGAGCAAAGGCAACTGATGGCAGTATTTGGATACTGCAATTTTTCTGTGCTTATGATAGCTCTGATAAAACACTTGCCCAAGTCAGTCACAGATATACCAGGGAAATGATGACTGTTTTTCAAGTAAAAAAGTTACAATAAATGCAGAGTTTGAGAGGTCAAAATGTAAAATGGAAGAAATGTGAAATAGCAGTGGAATCTCCAGGGTGGAACTAGAGGCATCCAGAAAGCTGAAGAAATCAAGGAATAATGTGACTGAATTCCTAGTAATAATGTTTGTAATGGGTAGATTATCATAATATTCAGTGATAAGCAACTTTGCTCTGCTGAAGGCTAAAAGATTCGCAGAATTTATTCCAATTACAGAAATAGGTTACAGCATGTAATTAGAGAAATACAAAACAAGAGCTCGCTAAACTAGGCAATTTTGTTGGCGACCTGAATTTCAATATATATTTTACTTGTCAAATTGAATAAAAAGTTTGGATTTGTGTTTCTCCTCAGCACACCCATGCGAAGACTTGCTCCTTACCTACCTCTTTTGCCACCTTGCCAGTCTTATTTGGAAATATTCATCTGGAGCAGATGAACTCTTGAGAGACAGAAGGGGAGGCCAGTGTGAAGGAGTCTAGGGTAGTGGAGCAGTGCCAGGAGCTGGAGCTTGCTCTGGGATTGCCTCCCCTCTCACTTTACAGACTAAGTGAGTGAGCTGTGAGATGGTCTTCTTACACAGGGAAAGACAAAAACATTTTATTGGTTCTTAATTAGGCAAAGCAAAATCAAGGAATACAGAGAAACTGCAGTTTCCTATCTGAGAAGGAAGTGAGCCCAGCTGGAGTCACAAAATGCAAGTGATCACCAGCTTCTCTTCTTCTCTCACCACTCTGCCCCTCACTTAGCACCACATGTGGCTTTGTCTTGTTTCTGTAGCTCCACCATCAGTCCCTGTGTTCCCACATTTCCTCTTCGCAATACAAAATATTACTCTTTTGAGATTTAATACTGCCATGTTCATAAAAGTGAACTCTAAGAGTGAGATCTAAGTGTCTCTAAGAGTGAGATCCTTCCTGCCAGTCCTGTTTGAGGTTGTTTCCATACCCTGCAGTCTCTTTCCTGATGGGGAGCAAAGATCTTATCTGTTGTAAGGAATAAGGTGGGAAATTTTTTATTTTATTTTTTTTATATTTATTTATTTCTCTCAAGAGAAACCAAGCATCAGACTGAAAAATTCCCTGGGCTGAAGCAAGATAAGATTTGTCAGTGTATCACAATTGCTTAATTTGTGCTGACTGTTATTTCCCCTTCACTCTACCTTCAGGAAAAAAGCTGTCACACTAAGTTAGTGTGTTTGTGGTACAGCACGGGGTGCTTCTGCTAGTTCAGACAATAAGAAAGGAACTGTGAAATAGGGGTAGAATTTCTGTTTTTCAGGAAAGAAATAAATTTCCTTTTCAGGGAATTTATCATTAGGAAGAAATTCTTCACTGTGAGGCTGGTGAGACACAGGTTGGAAAGGAACTGTGAAATAGGGATAGAATTTCTGCTTTTCAGGAAAGAAATACATTTCCTTTTCAAGGAATTTATCATTAGGAAGAAATTCTTCACTGTAAGGCTGGTGATACACAGGTTGCCCAGAGAAGTTGTGGATTGCCATCCCTGGAAGCATGCAAGGTGAGGTTGGATGGCACATTGAGCAACATGGTCTAGTGGGAGGTGTCCCTGCACATGGCAAGGGGGGTGGGAATTAGTTGATCCTTAGGGTCCCTTCCAACCCAAACCATTCTATGAATCAATGCAAGGAAAGAACCTCACTAGGAATCATCTTAGGAAAAAAGTGACACAGTAAGGAGATAAGATTTGGAAATGACATAGACATGGATAAGATAGCTCAAATGAGACGAGTGTGTGAGGAACTTTTGCTGCGGTAGGAAAAGCTAGGTGGCTTGATGGTAAATTCAGTTCTTTGCAGACAAAGGCAAATTAATGCAAGTTGGAAGGAAAAATCAGAATTACATGCTTCTTGGCTCTAAATTAATCACAACTATACATAAAAAATGTGTCACAACAGATATCTTAGCCGAACCATAGCAAAAGAGCTGGCAAACTGATAGAATGTAGCAGGAAAAGGATAGAAAACAATATTGAAAATAATATCATATAGTTCTTTAAGTCAGTGACATGACCTCTCTGTTCCTTCCTGGACAGCCAGGTTGAAAATAGTGTCCAGGGAAATACATGACAAAAACGATTAGAATAATAGAAATGTTTGGGGTTTTTTCTTTATGTAAAGAAAATGTGTGAAGTGTAGAGATTATTATATTAGAGAGGGAAAAGAAGTGACAGCATGACAGAAGTGTAAAAATAATTATTGTTGAAAGGAAGATTATCTTTCCCACAAAATAAAAACGTGGGGACATGAAACTGAATAACAAGACATTTACAACCAATAAAACAACCCCATTTGTTTAATGCATAATGGGTGAGTTAGACACCTAGGGGAGCAATGGGAATTGAAAGATTTAGTTGCACAAGAAGAGAAATACAGAGGCCTGCACCTGTGTGGTTTGAGCCATAAACCAGATGACAGTGTTAAGGAGCAATTCACCCTTGTGGTCAGATGGTACTCCTAATAGCTGTTATGAACAACTTTTTCAAGAATTTAGGCACTCCTTGAAGCAGGGTTTCATAATGAGTAGGCCCATTAGCTGCCACAGTGAAGGCAGCTGTGTTCCCTCTGCATGCTGTAGTGTGGAAAGGCAAGACCTACACCATAGATAAGCTATTTGACATAGGCACTGGAAGAAGCTGAGATACCCAGGTATCCCTTTATCTGGGATTTCTGTGGCAGAATGCGATCTGAATGGTGAATTTGGTGCTGTCTTGGAGGCATGGGCCTTAGTGTGACTGTCACACTTGGAGCAGTAGCAGGTAGGCTACCCATGCAATATGGGCAGTAAGTTCATTGTTGGAGATTTCCAGCTCTGTGATGGCCTGTGATCCAAGCAGGTATCAAAAAAATCTAGAGAAAAACATAATTTCTGAATGGAAAGGGGAGTCACATCTGGAAAAGCTGAATGCATGGTAGCCCTGTCTAGATTTGGCTGCATGGAGAGTTGTGTGGGCTGAAGGACTCTACTGAGAGAAGACATCCGAGGAGATGCATCCTCAGGGTTTTCTTAGTAAGTGAGGACAAAAATTTCTAGCAGATGTAGTGCAGCAAGAAATGGTTCAAGATCACTTTACCACGTCTGACATCCTTTTATAAACTACATGCCCTTATTTATATTAAAAACTTAGAAACATTTTTTGATGACGTGCTGGTGGAGTAATTTTTTCAGTAACTGAAGATGATGTCTATCTTTTGCCTTACTCCAGAGAGGAAGCAAAACAGTTGATTGTCAATTTTATCATCTCCTTTTCTGAGGTGCAGTTATATGTTAACTGGAACTTTTTGGAATTTTCCCCCCCCAGCAAAATCATATTTTGGGAAATGTTTCCATAAAACGTCTGTCTGGAATATTTATAAAATGCCAAATTAAATGCTTTCTACTTAGGCTCTCCTGTGTATTGCTATAGTCTACAAGAAAACAAATCCAAGTCCTTGATCTGCCTGAAGTGTAGTGTTTCATTGTAATACCAACCCAAATCAAGAGGTACATCCCAGTGTCACAGACTGCCTGTATGCACAGATGGAAGTTTAATTTCTACTTCAGTATGGAAATCATGTTTCAAAAATGACAAAATTGCCAAATATATGGTAAAATAATTATCTGGGCATTCTGGACTATCTGTCACATTTTACTACAGGACTCAGTGGCTATACTGAACTTTTTCCATTTTGATCTGATCAGTATCCCACCTGGCAGTACTCTTCACAAAATTCAACCTTTCACAAGAGAAACTCATTAGTTAATTGTTCATCCTCTTGAAAAAGCAAGCACAGATAATGCTTATATGTGGCAGTGGTAGTGCAGCTACTGAATTTGCAAGGGTTCATAAAATGGTTGAGGTTGAAAGGAGTCTTTGGAAACTGTCTAGTCCAACACCCTGCTAAAGGAGGGCCACTGAGAGCTGGTGGCCCAGGACTGTGTCGAGAGTTTTTGGTAGAACCTGTTGTGATAGTACAAGGTGTAATGTTGTTAAACTAATCTAGTGTAGATTTAGACTAGGTATAAGGGAAAAAATTATTACAATGAGGGTGGTGAAACACTGGAACAGGTTTTCCAGAGCAGTAGTAGATGCTCCATCCCTTGAAGCCCTCAAGGTCAGGTTGGATGGCGCCCTGAGCAACCACGTCCAGATGAAGATGTCCCTGTTCATTGCAGGGGAGGTTAGATTAGACATCTTTTAAAGGTCCTTTCCAAACCATTCTATGATTCTGTGATTCTACCTCAAGTTTTAAACACCTCCAAGGACTGAAACTTACATCCTCTATGGGAAAGCTGTTCCAGAGTTTGACTAGCTTAAAGTAAATTTTTTCTTGTGTTAAAATAGAATTTCCTGCCTCATGCTTTGTTACTGGACACCACTGAAAAGAGTCTGCCTCCATCTTCATTAGGTGTTTATTTATACTGATAAGGCACCTTCTGAGCCTTTTCTTCTCCAGGTTGAACATTCCTAACTCTCCCAGCTTCTCTTTGTGTACCAGGTACTCTAGTTCTTTAACCATCTCAGAGGCCCTTTTCTGGACTTGCTCCAGTAGGTCCATGTCTCTCTCTGATTCTGAGGAACCCAGCAGGCAACAGAGTACCCAGATATGTTTCACCAGTGCTGAGCTGAATGGAAGGATGGCTTCCCATGACCTGACAGCAATCCTTCTCCTAATGCAGCCCAGAATGCTCTTAGTCTTCTTTGATGAAAAGGTGCATTTGTGACTGGAGCAGAACTTATCCACCAGAATCACCAGGGCCTCAGCATATTATGGTGCAGGGGGTTATTCTTCCTCAAGTGCAGGACTTCTTCAAGGGCTTGATGAACTTCATGAGGTTTATGTCAGCCCATTTCTGCAACCAGTCAAGCTCTGTCTGGATGGTATAGCACAGCCCTCGGTTGTATCAGCCACTCCTTCCATTCTTCTTGTAGATGTATGAGTGTCAATAATGCTTCTCAAAAAGCAAGAGCACAAAGGTGAGAAAAGAAGGCTCTTCAGGGCCAAGGCAGGCCTCACAACCCCACTGTCTAAGTCTCAAGCCTTGGAAATGAAGGATAAAATCTTGGTGATACTGAAATCAGAGATGTTTTTACCACTGCCTCCTACAGATGCTTAGATTTTCTTTTCAAAACCATGTTTATTTGTTTTTTTTTTTATTTTGTCACATGCACTTTAAATCCTTTTTGTTTTGCAGCTGGAGAAAGTACTTCAGTCCCTGAGAAAAGGACACTGGGTCAAATCTGCTTCATTGCTGGGCATCCTTGGCTGCAATATTGTTGAGCAAAATGGCTCTCTTCCAGAGCCTTACCTGCGCATTATAATATTCATGGGCAATCTGAGGAGTTGTTTTAATTCTCATTTAGGTTAACCATACATTTCTAAGACATGGGTAAATCACTTCATTGGAAACATCTTCTGTCTCCCAGCTAGAAAAAAATGTTCTGGCTGCAAAACAAACAAACGAAGAAAAAACAAAACAAAAAGAACAAAAAAAAACAACAACCCACAAAAAAACAATTAACAAACACTACTTTTCTTCATCAATAACAAAGCAGACAATTGCTACAATAGTTCCTGCTTTCATGTATGCTTTAATGAACTTGTTTAAATTGTGTTCAGTAATTTGTCTTTCCTACAAAGCAGAGAGATCACCAAATTAAAGCTCTGCTCTGTGAACTGATTCTCTAAAATGTCTAGGTCTCTCCAGACTCCTTAGCTATCAGATAATCTGGGCAAAAGCTTTGTCTGAAGTCAAAAGAGGTCTGGAGTTCTTACCTCTGTCATTCTCTCCCTTTTGCTGTCTACAGGCAAGAAGAACAAAGTTTAATAGATAGCATATGCTGTTAGCTGAGCCTTTGTTCCTGCCTCAGCAGAGTCAATGCATTGCCAAGTCTCTCTGAGTTTCAGTGTGTCTTCCCAATTTTGGCTGGAATCTCCTGCAATCTGAAGCAGTCTCACATAAACCTCTGAAGGTTCACAGTACATTTGGATGGAAAACTTGAACCATCACTCAGAGAGTGTATTTTTCAAATCTGACTCTGTTCAGTGACCAGAACTTGGCAGGTTTGCCTACAGTCTGATAAGGATGGATGAGAGACGATTGAGTTTCCTCCCTGTCTCCATACAAAACCCTAAGCTATTGAAAAGTGACAAGTCTCATAAAATTAATAAGTTGTAGAATTCTCTGCTGGTGTCTTTGTTATTGTCATTGCTGTTTTGATTTGCTTTAAAAAAAAAACAAACAAACAAGCCAAAAAGACAAAACAAAACAAAAAGAACAACAAAAAACCCCAACAAAATCCGCAATATTTCAGTATTCAAGACATTAAATATGCTGTCAGCCTTAGGTTATTAAAAAGGTGTCTAGTCTGTAATCTTAGAAAGAACAGAGGTATGTGGAAAGATATGGTACCTTTCCCTCAATGGCTGGGTAATCCTTTAACCTACCTCTTCCAGGGGAAATTCCCAGATGAAAAATTGTCTGATTCTTCTATATTTGGCCTGTTACAATTTGTTATTCTGTCTCTTTCTTTTTGAAGTGTCTTTTTCCTTTTATTCTCTCTGATTAATTGTTGAGGAATTACACAGGCTTTTAGCTTTATGCTTCTTACTAATGGTCAGATTGTCTAAGTCATTGTGTACTGATATAACTTCATGAAGTTTTGTAAAAATGAGACTTAGGATGGGCTGATCGTGAAAATCCCAAGGGTCTTCTTTTTATCTCTTCAGGAAGAACATTTGAAGCTGATGAACTTTTTCTGTGTCAGATGTTGTCTTCCCAGTGGAGGACAATGCTGCATGGTATGTGATGGTTTTAAAGTCTACTTGAGACAGGCTGAGAAAGACTTTGCCTTGAATCTGATTAATGGAACATATTTGAAAAGCCTCCAATAAACCTTTATCGTTATGAACTGTAGCTGGCACATCAGAAGGGTGTGAACTTACACACAGACATGTCTAATGGCTTAGGAAATGCCCTGCTAGTCTAGCAGGATTTTGCAGTCTAATGAATTAAATACCAAAATGATCTTGAAATAATGTTAAGGAAACACAGATGACAGAATCTGAGAAAAGAAGAAACATGCAAGGTTGGGCTTGGCATTTCATCCCCAGACATCACATCACTTTATTAAGTACAACAAAAATGCAGAGGTTCGAGTAAGGGAAGGTCAGCTCCTTTATTTTTTGTACCCTGGACTCCCAGTCTCACCATGCTTGCTCTTGCAAGTCCAAAATTAAAAGCATGCTAAGTAAAGGTTAGCAGTTGCACCAGTTACCAGGGGCTGTATTTTGAGATCCTTACTTCAACACTAAACCTGCTCATGTGCTCCTCTGAACCCATGGGTTGCTGGCACTGACTGATTTTCAGAAGTAACATACTTTGAGAGGCCAAATCATGTCAGCTTTTTAAAATTTATATATATATACATATGTATTTTATTATTCATGTCAGCTGAGCTTGATACTCTATATATTAGGTTCATAACTTCATGATGTGAGGTCCTCTTGTACCTCTCAGAAGAATGTTTTGGGGCACAAAAGCCATTCTTGGTTATTCTTTCAGGGTGGCTCTGGATAAGTCTCCTCTTCTTACTTCCAGGAACTGTGAGCTTGTATTGCTCTGGTTATCCTTCAGTGATAAGTCTGTGTACCTCAGTAGTACAGTGTAGGAGAAACTGCTGCTGCAGCTAAAGAATCTGTGACATAGAACACAGAGCAGCTATGTTAGTTAGTTAGTTAGCTAGTTAATTAGTTTGTTAATTAGTTAGAAGATGTTAGTCCCTCATCTAGGGGAAAAAAAAAAAAAAAGTCATGGTCCAAAGATAATGTTGGGTTTCACTGCCTCTTCCTCACTGCCAGAACAAAATCAGACTTGAGGCAGCAATGCTGGTAGCCTCAGTAACTCAAGTCTCTTTCTTTCTGAACCAGAATGCTATCTGCACAAGATCCCCAGTGTGGCCCTCCCTGTACACCTGCCTGTGGGAGAAATGCTATGTTCTGAGTTTTTCCTGCAGAGCAAGAATCAGAGCTTTGGCCCTTGGTGGACAGAGTCAACTCCAGCTTTGTTATCGTGGCATAAGAGTGATTCATTGCCTTTGTGCCACAGCAAGCACGTGTGGGGAAACCTAATAAGTATCCCTATTCAGCCAAGATAATGGGGAGAATTAAATTGGTTGGCACTTGGATCAAAGCTTATTAGCCTTGAATCTAACACTTGACAACCAGAGATAGTATCAGAAAGGGTTTTTTATTAGGCCATTTGCTGCATGTGTTAGAGTGATTGTTCATGTGTAATGAGATCACATCTTAGGAAAGGATGAGAAATGGCATTTTTGCTGGTTGTCGAGACCTATCTGAACATGAAGTTTATTTAAACACATTTTTTTGCTCTGACCTCATATTAACTCTCAGCAAGCTTATCCATCTCTAATTTTGTTATATGGTCATCAAACGGAAAATCCCCTTCAGATAAAGCAAAGCATTTTCATCCCCTATTACACAAGTATCAGGTCGCAGCAATTACATACAAATGTCAGACACTTATTTCTCCAGAAGAGGGTTAGCGTGTTTCTGTTAGGCACAAATAAGGAGTTGCTTATTCTGCACAACAATATAGTGAATGTGACATTGCATGAATGAAGGAGGTAGACAAGCCTAGTCAATGGATTGTGCCTCTACAAAGTCTGTGACAGTGCACTCCCTGTATGATAAAAATCTCAAATGACATCCATCTCTGTGGATGGCCTTTACAGGAAGCAAAAAGCAACAGCACAGCACATTATCATTTTCTGGTGTAAACCTCCTGCAGTGTGTTTGAATGTTACCCCACTGAACTTCAGTCCTTTTCTGTGTATTCCGAAGTCACCTCCTGTGAGAAGATGGAATAAATAAGCCCCACCTGCTACAGCATTTTAGCCATCTAGCCTTTCCTTTCCATCCCTATGGCCAAAACACTCACACACACCTAATTATTTTCTTCTTCAGCTACTGCAGTCTTTCTCACCAGACTGCTTTCTCCCTTTGCTCATCCGTCAGGACATTGCTGCCAAAAACATCTTTCTTATTCTGGCCGTGGCTTCTGTCTCTGTGAATGTTTCCTCAGTGCTCTCTAAAGAGATCTACTGTCTTAGTCTTGTCTTGAAGATCTTCTACTGTGCAGCTGCTCTCTCTAAATCAAGTGTAGTTTCTCTACCCTGTTGTTTCCATTCAGTTGTGCTAACTACCTACCTTGTTCCACAAAGGCCTCCACTCACTTTTACCCTCTCTTCACCAAAACTGCTCCTACAGCCAACTCCTTTTGATACTTTTGGCATTCAAGGGAGTGAGGAAAAACAATTTAGTGTGATCTATATGCCTTGCTATCGCTATATTTGTTATTGCCACCTTTGTGCTTTTTCTTCCCCAACTAGTCTGCCTGCCTGAGACTTTCGCTTGTTGCGTATATGCTAGATGTATTAATCTGTTTGAAAAAATAGAAAATATTTTCCAGTCTGCTGCATTAAATTGTCATACAGCAATATGCTCTTTTTGTATAGACCTCCAGCATTAGACAAACATTTTCATTATGGTGAGATGCAGCCAGATTTATGCCAGAGGTTCTTTTAAACTATGGTATTAGAGGTGTATTTGCTGAAAACCCAAACGAAATGGTAAGGCAGGCAAATTGAAAGCAAATCAAATTGTCCTCTGAATGAAAATAAATACAATAAATATATATAATAAATAACATATATGATATATATGGTAAATATAATAAATACTCATCTGAATAGAAATAAATATTGGCCTTTTCCATTCTGGAGCAATACTAAAAAACAAATATGGTCAATTAAGTATTGCCATCTGGATCCACCATGAGAGTGTGCTGAGCTCTAGTAAAGATGGGTCTTTGACACAGGAATTTGACAGTGCAAACACCAGCTGACCTTTAGGAAAATCAGTTTGATCACAATTCTGTTGTTATTTGTCTCTGCAGCCTTGTTTAGAAAAAAGCACAAGCTGTGTCAGACAGAAAGTGAAGGATGAACAAGGTGCAGTCTGCAGCCACAGCAAAAGCGAGTGTTCTCACTGCACTGACCATAATCAAGGCCATCAATCACTTCTCTATTGTATTCTTCCTGGCTCCAGTCACATCCATATTTACCAGATCAATCAAAATCTACCTTTTGTTTCCTTTTTTTTTTTTTTTACTTCAATGGCTTACAGAAAACAAAACAAAAAAGCAGCCAAAATCTAATAATTTATACAATGTATTCTGATTCGCTGACATCACTCTGAGAGAGCTTCTCCAGCTCCCAAGGAACGTCCCAAGGAAGATGTGGGCTCAGGTCCTTCATTATTTATTATCTGTACATTTGTCCTGTAAAATGCATTTATTGCACCAATTTTCTCTGTGGTCTTGTGTGTGTGTGAGTACATGCCATGAAAAAGGCTCATACAACAAAGCATTTACACAATACCCATGCCATAGTCTTACCAGTGCCTTCACAGAGGCAGCAAAATGGCTTATTCCTCTGTGTACACGTGGGAGTGGGATCTTTCTCATTGTCTTTGTGGTTGGTGTACCTAATCCACAGATCGGTCTATAACTTGATACAGAAAAACAAATTAAGTTAATGAAATTTTTTGTTTTATGAGTCTATGACTCTATGATTCTATGACGAGAACCCTGAAGCAATAAACAGATGAATTCCTGTGTTTTAGTTATGGCTCCCCTTCAGTGAAGGCTGCCAATACACAAGGACTGAAATTCAGTGGACATGCTGTAAAAAGGGTGTCGTAAGCTGGACAGTGGATGGTCTCCCTCCCTTGGCAAAGGAAATGTGCCCATGAGGAGGAGGCAATAAAACAGCCTTTTTCCAGGCTCTTTCTTCCCTTTCCAACACCAGTTTTACATTAACTCAGTGAGCCTCTAGATCCTTGCATAAACACAATGCCAGCTTTGATTATCTGCAGGACTACCACCAGCATCCTGACAGGGTCAGGCTTCTTGGAAGCATTGTGAGCATAAATCTCAGCTCTTACCACTGACTGCTAAGAATTTCTCTGCATTTAGGGCCACCTATTCACTGCCTCAAAATATTTGCAGCAACAAAAAAAAAAAACAAAAAACCCCAAACATGTTTCCATAACGTTTTTTCATCTATAAAAGCAAATTTCAATAGTTTTCAGCCTTTAATTATATACATTGAAGCTAACTTTCTGTCTCAGACATACATGCTTCTCAGACCATGCCCACTACATTATGTTGTCTCTTCCCAACTCATCATTTTTAGTATCTGATCATCTTCTGGGTGGCCTTAGGTAAGTAATTTCTTCTTCGTATCTCTCTTCTCTGTATCTCTCAGTTAGACTGACATTATTTGCCAGCTTCACTGTTGTTCCCTTTCACAGAGCACTACAGAGATGTAAAGGACTGAAAAAATTAAATGCCATTGCCTTTACACAAGATGTATTTTTCGAATTCTGCCATCAGAGCTGATTTTCAAGAGACTCTCATAGAAGAACAACCTAAGCATTTTCAAATGCATTCAGATTATTTCTATTTTTGTGCAGCCCATGTATTTTTTCCTATTACCAGTAAGTTCTAAAACAGAGCTATTCACTTGTTGGGCGTTGGCAGGAGCTCAGCATTCCAATGTAAAGTGATCTTTTTTTGTCTGCCAATAATACAATATTAACAAATTTGTCTTGATATTTATCTGTTGTTATGTCTCTTGTTAGACTGTATGAAGAAAACAAAACTTAGAACATTGCAGCAACCATTGTTTTAAGATATCTGATACAGCACTGAAGACTTTCCTTCAGGAATTACCAGTTCTGAGGCAATGCAGAATATCATGTAAGAAGTTCCCTTGAATGTTTTCCATTACTGGCCATTTCAAGATGCACTTTCTTTCATGGTCCCAAGAGATCACGTTTTATTTCTGCCAGTTGGCAATTTTGCTTTGTCATGTTATTTCTGGTAGGTTTTACATATAATGCAGGACAAGCTGAACCAGCTGAGAAGAAATCCACATCCAATATTTAAATTTTTAGAGTAAGAATATTTGGGGTTTGTCTTCCAGTACTCACAGTATCAAGCCTCCACACATCAGTGCTGGACAAGAAGTGTGAAGAATGGCATGATTTGTCAAATGTCAGGTCTGCACGAAGAAAAATCCCAGACAGAGGTGTGAATGACCAGTAAGGTTTTAGTTCATGATAAAATGAGGCTGATTAAAATAAGCATTGAATTTGTAAGTTAACACAAACGCTTTGTGTGAGCAAGTGCACCTGCAATATTTTTTTTAAGTTTAATTTAGATAACAACCTATACTTGCTGCTAAAATGCAAAGTAGCCATTATCAACCTGCTAATTAAGAGACGAGATTTTACCCAAGATAAGTAAAAACCAGTTTTAATTGAAAGCAGTGGCTTGTCACAAAACTCGTGAACTAGGATTTGATATTCAATATTTTTCTTAAATACCCATCTCCTCTCTGCAAAAGTAACTACAGTTATCTTTCTTTCCCTCTTATGTCACTGCCAGGTTGGGTTTTTTTGGTTTTTTTGTTTTTTTGTTTTGTTTTGTTTTTTGTTTTTTGTTTTTTTTTTCAGGATCCTTCATGGTTTCCAAAAACAATTAGAGTGAATAGAAAAGCACACAAAAGGAAAGGGTGACAGAGCATCAATTTATGAGTTAGAACTTGACTAGATCAGTGGGCTGGAACTGAAAGAACTGGTGATTTTTACCCAGAGTGATGACTATTTTTATTGTAATATTGATGATCAGCAGAGACTCGGTAATTGCTGCAACAGATGTGGCCTCCCTAGTGCTGTACATAGGAGCATTTTTGCCTAAGAGGGAATAGTAATTATCCACTGTTTTTCAAAATCTGCAGCCCGCAATTGAGTTGTCACAGTCTCCCAGATACTGCTCCCGGCACTGCAGATGGTACCAGCTAACACACTTGGGGCATATCATTATGAGCATGTGTTGGCCACATGATTTTCACTGCTTTCCTGATACCTCACGCATGACAGCATGTCAAAGAGAGATGCCTTTCATGATGGAATATGGGCTCCATGGAGCTGCAATCTGACTGAGGAAAATGTTCAAGTGAGGACACATCTGAAAGAAATTGCTAGCATCAGTTACAGCAGGGAACGATCAGCTTCTGTAACAGAACACTTGTTTCCAGCCTGAAGTATCAAATTATTTTCATACGAGGCCCAAGTCAATGCTAGTGAAGGCCTTTTCTGTTTGTTTTAATGCTTCATCTATTGGATTTGCTGAAGAACATTGCTTAAGATGAGAGTGAATGCATTAACAAATACATTTCACAACCCATTACAAATGATGTGTGTGCCAAGGGAATAATAGCTTTGTGCAGCTAATAAAAAGAAAACAATTGCCAATGTTGACTTGGAATTTACAGCACTTTGTTTTTAGATAATTCAATTTGAGGCAATTGGTTTCCTAAGCCTGACAGTAGCATAAATCACAACTTGAAGCTCAATGCAAGTAAAATTAAGTCAGGTTAGTGAGAAATGGGAAACACAATACATGTGATAGCAGATAATATTTTAGAAAAAAAAAACAACTTCAAAGTAATCTATGGCAGTTAGAAATCAACATTTGGTGCTGAGTGTCTGACAGGAGCCATGCAGTTAGTTATGAAAAGGAGCTGAATGCAAAAATCATTCCACAAAAATTTATTTCACCCTCCTTTCTGTCCAAAACCAATTTGTAAGCCATATCAAATTCAACCATTTCTGCCATTTCTGAGGATAATGTTCATGAATCTGCTGGAAAACTGATTTTTCTATTCAAACTTTAAATGAACAGTTCACCGCAAAGGGGAAAAAGGACATCGGGACTGTGAAAAATGCACCATGCTGCTTAGTTTTACCATGAGATGTTTGGAGAAATGATTGCTTGACAAAAGCATATAAGCAAATTCTGTGACAATTGAGTCTAGATCCTGACATTACTGTGATTGACATAATAGGCAAATAAACTGCATACACATGTTTTGTGGGTTCTGTGAACTGAAGGATTCAAATGGAAGCAATGAGCAAGGGTGTTACACTTCTACATAAACTTCATTGATATTCAATGTCTTGCAGATATTTAAATGTACCAGGTTAGGAGCAGTGCTTGTAAATGCTTCAACATTATGTTGTTATATGCCTCTTATATGCTGGATATATGGATCAGCACAGTTTTGTTTTATGGTAGTCTTCAGTTCCAAAGCATATATTTTCTGTAATTCAGACAACATAGAGGGCTCAGAAAGTACTATGCCCCCGAAATTAATTTTTTTTAGGTCACAAAAAACCTGTTAGCCTTTTTCAAAAAGAAAAATAATTTGACCTTCCAAAATCTGAGTTTCTACATCGTCAACAGACTCACACTTTCAGTTTTAATTTCTCTGTTTTAACATTACATTCTCTTAAAAAGCAGAAAGTGTTGCTCAGATAAGTAACTTAAATTGGTAAGTAACAGTAACTTAAATATTGGGCTGTCAGCTTCAGATTAGTGGTTATTTTGGACTTTGTATTTATACACAGCAAACTGAGCATCATTTCTTCTTCAGATACAGGCACCTCACAGGTGCTTCTTATGACCTGCTTAGAAAGGGACCACTGTCAACAGCATGCAGGCTTGCCATGAAGAACATGAGTATCTAAAGGGAGATGTGGAAGTATCACAGCTTTTTGTTTTGGCAAGACAGACTATAAACTACAAACCAGATCCCTGATTTTTGTAGGAAAATGAACCAGCCAAAACAGGACCTAGCTATTATCTTGATGGTTTAGCTTTGTTTGTGTAGTGAAACAAGGCAACCAGGTGCCACTAATTACCAGGTAGTGGGCATGAGCTTGTGTTAAGCCCACCTGTGCCTGATTAGGGTGGGCCCCCACTGCACATGAGCAAGATTAGGGGGCCAATAAAAAGGGGAGACCTGAAGCACAGGCTCAGCTCATGCTCAAACTCACAACCTTGGCATTGCTTGGCTTTGTACTGCTTCTATAAACACCGTGCTAACCTGATTGCACCACTGGAGCTTAGTCTCAGCACTGCGCTAACCTGACTACACCATGTTTGAATCCAAATAATAAATTGTTGTAGGAAGCCATTTCACAGTACAGTGTTCTTTAAGTGAGACCAGTATGTTGGGATGAAGTTCAAATTAGAGTGTTTCTCAGTTTTTAATCTCTGTTTCTATAAGAGACTGAAGTTGCCTGAAAATCATAAGCAAATTTCTGAAAAATTGGACCATTTTTTTCATATATTCCTATCATAGAATCTGCTGAGTTGGAAGGGACTCATCAGGATCATCAAGTCTAACTCCTGTCCCTGTGTAGGGCACCCCTAGTATCACACCAGGTGCCTGAGAGCATCATCCAAACACTTCTGGAACTCAGGCAGGCTCCGTACCATAACTGCTTACCTGGGGGGCCTGTTCCACTGCTCAACCACCCTCTGGGTGAAAAACTTTCTCCTTATATCTAACCTAACCTTCCCTCAGCACATCTTCCTACCATTCCCTCAGGGCCTATTGTCATTCACCAAAGAGCAGAGGGCAGAACCTCCTCCTCCTCCTTCAGAAGTAAGGAAGCAGTGAGCTGCCATGAGGTCTCCCCTCCGTCTCTTCTTCTCTAAGCTGAATAAACCAAGTGCCTTTAGTCATTCCTCATATGACCGTCCCTCTAAACCCTTCACAGCCTTGTAGCTCTCCTCTGGACACTCTCCAGTAGCTCTATCTCCTTTTTGTACTGTGGCACCCAAAACTGCACACAGTGCTCAAGATTGGGCAGCACCAGTGCAGAGTAAAGTGGGACAATCACCTCCCTTCACCTGCTAACAGTGCTGAGCTTGATGCATCCCAGGACCCTGTTGGCCCTCCTGGCTGCCAGGGCACACTGCTGGCTCATGTTCAACTTGCCATTGACCAGAATCCCCAGATCTCTTTCCTCAGTTCTGCAGAATCTGTCTTCACACGTGCTAGTCATCACCAGAAGTAGCTGTGGTATGAAATCAGCTGTCATAATGTATTGATTTAATGGGTATATGGAGCAAGAATATTTTAAGATCTATGGCACCACATCTGATACTGAAGAAACATTTCCTGAATTTCAGGTAACCTTTTCTTCCCCTGTGTTGCACTTTAATCTTACTGTCTATACTTGTATTATTTATAGGCTTACCATGTCCAAAGTCCTTGCTTTTCTGTGTCATTTCCCATTAACTGAGTCAAGCTTTGATGATTTGAATTAAAAAGGATCGAGATTCAAAGTATGTCCACTACTGGACGTAATATTTTTTGTTTGTTCACTAGCCACTCCAAACTTTTATTGATTGTCCATAGTGAAATCAAGGTCTGATGTTTCCCTGCTTTAAGGTTTCATTTGATAAAGAAAACCAAAACTAAAATCAGGGCTCTTCACCTCATGTAGTGAGTAATACATAGAATAAAAAAAAAATTCTCATTCTTGTCTAGTATTATGAATATTCATACTGTTGTGACAGGAGGATATCCAAGACCTCCATCTGAAGTTGCAGCAGGAATTTTAGTTAGTCCAAAATGAATTACTCAAGCTGATAGCAGGGTTTTGGCTCAGACACTCTCTGCATATGACAGATTACCATGAAATTCCTAATGATAACAAGTTCCCAAACTTAAGTTTCTATCTCTAGTGAAAGTTCATGTCTTTCAAAATATGAAATATAAACAATATTTCCTCACTGGACATATGGAAAAATCTAGCACTCTGATCCATGTGTGAGCCTATTTTGAATCTTACTATCACTTTGAAATTACTTTGCTTCTAGGCAAATGATTTATCCATGCTTGTACAGCTGGGTAATCCTATCTTTCCATAGGCCTGTGAGAATACACATGTACATAACACTTTCCTGCTCTATATACCTGTTCCTTCACATTCAAGCAAGACAATATGTTGAAATACAGAATGATAAGTAGTGGCACAGTTTTATTTGAAACATATATTTTCATGTCTGTATTGTATTCTGTCAGGCAGTCCTGAGACATCACAGCAGGAGAGCCAGTTCCTAACCCATCACAGAGTGTCCCTGCCCCAGTGTCCCTGTTTTCCAGCTTTCTGGGATAGACCTCAATCTCAGTGTGATGTTGGAGTTACTTTGCATTAAAGGTGGGAACTTAGTACTTGGTTTTTTATTATCTTTTGGTTCATATTGCATGTTCTATGGCTGTAGGAGACTCTACCACAGAAACACTATTATTAAATAGCACTGGAAGACTTTTTCCTGTTAGCAGTAATTAAGGAATGAGTTCTGTTCACTTGCAATGAACAAAGGGGTAACAGCACAATCTTCATAGAGTTTTGACAGGATAACAAGATGGGTGTAGTAAGAACTGCCAAGTCAGAGGTTCAGCTCCTCAGAGGCCTTCACACCAAGAATGATGACTGAACAAGGTAGATTCATTTAACAGGAAGAGTCAAAAGGAAAGAGAGAGTAGGTAAAAAAAAAATCTTTTGAAAATGAGCCTGACATCTTCCCTCAAAATAGAAAAAATAGAAAATACCAGAAAGTGCACTGTCAGCAATGCAACACTGTTGAATAAGAACAGGCTTTTGTTCAGGAGGAAAAGGGAAACTTTTCAAACCTGACCGGGAGAGAGTTTAGATATTCTGTTATCTATTTCAGTTGATCTATCTGAAGACAAAGAGGTTAGGGAGTGAAGACACTCAGACTGATCTGATGCTTTAGACACTAATGCACTTACTACAGTGTTTAAGATCAGGACAACAGTGAGCAATTCAGCCCTAGTGCACTACAAAACTGCCAAACAGTAACTTCTTCTGCAGTCACTGAGAAAATAATGTCTTTTTTAGGAATACAGATTCCATTACCCTCTGAAAAGCAAAGTGGTTGCATTTAGGAAAGTTTGTATTAATTGTCTTTTGGGTTTCATGGGATTAATTAAGTAATGTTGAGATGGCTTTCCAGGAGGAACTGGAGCAGCATCCAGATAAATATCTCATGATATTTGGCTCATTGTGCATAGAGGAGCAGGTTGGTTGGGGAAGAATAATATTCCATCTTTTAGCAGGGTGCTTGGTTACTCTCCTTCAAGTTTCTGTTCTGTCTCAGAACCAAATGTTGTTTTTAGGACCTGCTGAACTTTTGTACCGCATGTGATACGTGTTAAAGAGAGAATCTAAACACATGGTATTTTTTACTAAGTCACAGGCTGCCAATTTTTGGATTTCACATCAGTCCACGTTAAGTGCTGACATGGTGAGACCACCTAGTGTCCTGTATTTGATAGCATGTTAGAAACAAGTACCTGAGACTTGAAACTTGCTGGAGGTCATTCTTTTAATGTTTGGATTAAACCATTTTGGTTTAGCCTAAGATGTACTTCACTCTATGTGAAAAATAAAAATCTCTTTTGGGATGCATTTTTACCTGCAGAGGAGCTGCAAATTTAGCTCTTGCTCAGCAAGATGTTTCAATACACAGTATTCACTCACAAGGAAATAGTTTCTCTTTTAACTAATTTACCCTCTGTTTTGCAGCAAGAGGTAAAAAGCAAAAGAGATATAAAAAAAAAAAAGATGAAAGCAAGCCAAACAAAAAAACCCAAAAAAACAACCAAAACCAAAACCAAAAAAACAAACCAAACAAACAGAGAGCACCTGGGAAGAAAAGGCTGGGAATGTACTAGTAGAAGCTGTAGACTATCTTGTGGTAGGAACAGAGAACGTGCTTTGCTCTCATCCTGCTTCCCAGCCAGGCAGCATTACTTAGGAGATAGCTGGGTGATGATGAAGCCTGAGAGTACCTGCCAAAAGCACAGGGTCATGCTCTGTCCCCTCTCCCAGGCCACAGAAGCTCTTGGCCAGTTGAGAAAGGTTTCTCTGTTGAAGGGGGTCTATCTTCTATCCTCTGGAGAGCTGAAAAAAATTTACTTGGGAAATGGTCAGTGCCCTGTGGTGCCTAGTGGGACACTATTTATAAGGTGGATTTCCCTGCTCTATTAGTGCCCAGGTAATAGGTTAGTTAATTCAGAACAAGCTGAGGAAGCAACACAGGCTGAGAACTGTAACTTTGCAGTATACAAGACTGAAATATCTTGACTGCTCAGCACAGGCATTTGGCTAGATTGTGCATACAGATGTGTAAAAAGAGGCTGTGTGAACAAAGCATCAGAACCACCCCCAAAAATGCCAGTGTGTGGGCTTCTATCCTGTTGTGAAAGACAAATAATTGCAAGTGTGCCTCTCTTGTGTGAAGAGGAAGAGCTGGTACACAAGCAATTGGAGCAGGTCAGCAGATACACTGTAAATTCACCTTCAGATTCACTCTTCAATGACTCATTTATGTGCCTCCACCTTGTGTTTTTATCAAAAGCCCTTCAGCTTGTTTTAGCTCCTCTGTTTAAATTCCTGGTAGTGCTAAAGGCTTTTTCCCACATTAAGGGCTCAGATGCTGTAGAACTTCCTTACTGTAGCCCTCAGCAGTGTCAGTTTGAAGCCATATCCAGCAAGACCAGGAGATGTCATTCTGAGATGTTTGTTGGAATGGCCAGTAGACAGGTTAAATAATCTCCAGTTTTCTCAGCTGTCACTTTTTAAATAAAAAGTGACATATTTAAAAAATATTTTTAAAGTATTTCCTTATCTTTTTTTTATGACTTCTCACTACTGATTTCTCCCCCCAGTGCTTAAGGAAGAAAGTATAGAATCCTCACTCTTCATGTCCAGATGGAAAACATTGGAGCAACCATCTACTGAACTTAGTCTTGCAGAACTGACAAAATTCCTTCTTGGCACACTGCCATGAGTGTTGAGACTGCCATCCTCTGATTCAACAGTCTCTAATTGCTTAGGTGGCACCAAAGATCCTATTTCTGATAGAAAGTGTGAGTCATATTAACATAATATTAGAATACAAAACCATATCTCTTTGAGTAGTTTTCAGGCACTATCAACTGAAACAGAGATTATGTTACATTTTTTATCATTTATTCCCAAATCTAACTACCAGCTGTAGCTGAAGGCTTGTTTAGGTACCAAGTAGTATTTTATTTTCTAAAACAGATTCTATAAGTAAAAAGTAATAGGAAAGGGAAATCACAGGTGATCTGCTCATTCCACCTGGATCTAATTGCACCTAATCACTTGTTTTGGGTTGAAACTGCTGAGTTATGGGCATTGGGTATGAGATGACTAATGTCCTTTAGGTAGTCTCAAATTCTGGCTCTGGGGACAGGGATCTGTTGAGGTAAGATCTGACTTTTTGCCCTAAAAGTGTAAAGGAGTTTTTGAGATTACAAATGCTTTTACTTGAAATGTTCTCAGCTCCCTCAGAACAGATGGGTCTCACTAAGAACAGAGCCAAAGCAGGCTGCCAATGTAACTTATCTTTTTTAATACAGAGACAGGTAACTTTTCATTTTCCCTTCACTCACCAGGTTTTCTTACAGCCAGCATGGTTTCTGCAGTTGCTTGATGTGGCTATAGAAGCCAGATGGATTAGAAGTAACTGACTGAGCCATACCCATTTTCTAATTTACAGACAGTATCCTTTTGAACATGTGTACGCAATCAGAAGTCAAAGAGAAGCCCAAGAAATGGCTGCAGTGAAAGGCCTTTCAGTGCTGGATTCATATTTTCCTGTTCAGATTCAGTCCTTACCAGCTCTGATTTGAGGAATCAGAAGAGTGTGTCCAGAAGCATAGGAGGTCAGAGCTTCTGCTAGCTGCCCATTGCCACTACAATCACAGTGAAAGAAAAAAAGTAAGAGAAACCTTGCTTCACTAAGTACATAGCTCTAATAAAGCCTCTACCCAGGGCACTGAACATAATCATGTACAGTGCTGAGTGATACGTAAAAGCTTTTCTTGTACAGTGTGACTGCTTTTCTGATGTGCAGCCAAATTTTAAGTATCTCTTGAGCATACAGAAGAGGCTGAGATTTGCATGCACAAAATTCTACTTCTACACAATCCTACACAATCCTAGTGTACTTCCTACTCTAATCCTACTTCTACCTTCTGTTGCAAACAGAAACATCACAGTAATATCCTTGTGATGGTGTGTCTGGGTTTCCAGTTTCAGTGATAGCCAGTTTTAAGAAAAGGTAACCAAGATAGGTTTATTTTTAACCCCTCTCTCTTACACTCCTTATCTCTGAAGAATTTGCTTGGAGCTTCGCAAAAAACATCAATATTTTTTACCTTTGTTCATGTCATTTCACTCCTAGGGAACACGATACTTTAGCACAGGACAGATCCCATTTTTGAGGATTTCATGCTGGCTACCACCACTGCCAAACACTGGGTTTCCAGGCTCTGTGCCAGCTGTTCACATAAGATGTAGCACCATCTTCCTGCCTTTTGAAGGTTTTTTTTAGGCAGACAGAAGAGTAACTTGCTACATCTTGACTTTCTAACACATTAATTTAGCAAATATTCTTTCAATACTCTAGTAAAGGGCTTTAAATTTCTCATGGTGTCTGGTGACACATCCAAGCCCAGCTCCCACTGCTGACTGCTGCTCCCCGTGGCAGATGGAAGTTACTGGACCCTCTTGCCCATCCAGCATTCTGATAGTGTTTTGTTGTCCTTCTACACTTTGACCCATGTGAGCTGGGTTAGCACAAGCCTGCTACCTGCACCACACATGAGTTTCCCTAGCTGGCTGCTCCAAAGTGAGGAGGAGGAGGAGGGACCCATGGTCTGCTGAGCTCCCCCCTACAAGCATGACCTCCTGCTTGTCCTTGTCCCCGGCTGCCCAGGGAGAGGTGACTGCATTCCTCTTGGCCCCTGATCAGACACAGCATGTGTGGGCTTGTTTAAATAACAAACAAATTTACTTTTCTCCATTTTCTTACTAATATTATTTCACATGGAATCTAATGACAAGTGCAGACTGTAGTCAAATAGCAGCAAAGCCTGCCCTTTTACAAGGGCCAGTCCCTCTTCGCGGAGTCCTGTCAGGATTTGTCTCTTGTCCTCTGTAAATTTTCAGTGCCTAGCCCCACCAATGCAATTTTTCTTACCCTATGGAGCAACTCTAACCTTTAATAATTACGTCTACAGGAGTATTTTTCCTAAGGCAACCAGAAAGCAAGGATGGTGGCTCACCAGATATCTGTGTGAAAGATTCTGTATACTGCACAAAATACACTAGACAGCTCAGAGCTACAGTGGGAAGAGAAATTTCCTTTATGTTGAAGAACATCCTCCTAAAATGTACATAATGCAAAGTTATTTATATACATTGCAGCTCTGAGTATTTGCAAGTACAGACACATGCATATTCATAACCCTAGAAATACTCCTAATGCACCTGTCATCAACATGGTCCTGGTGAAGTATATTGCACAAAAGCTCCAGTGGATCTGGCTGTAATAGCTCAACCCTCCTCATAACTGAGTGCACACAGATTTGAGTGTATTCTGCCCAGACAGTTAAGTTTCAATTTAGTAACTGTTAGTGTACACAAGTTATATCATTTCAAATATAAAAATTGAATGGTGAACATGTTCATGCACAACAGGTAGACTCCATTAAACTGTGTGTAAATACAGTATGGACAAGAAGTGCAAGTAAAAACATGTCCATGCACACAGTGTGAGGGATGCTAGAGAACAGTTATTTAGTCTACAATTTCAGAGTCATGCTCATTATCTCTAAAGAGACATTTGCCAGTTCCTTTCAAAGTATGGTCACTCTGCTGTTTCAGTCCTTAAATCTTAAACACTGGTGAAAGCCTATAGAAAGACAAAATACTGTTCACAATACAGATAAGAGTGAAGCTGTGCCTAGGAGGGCAAGTTTTCTGTCCTACAAATGCTGCATGTGTGCTGCATGGCACACAGCAATCACCTGATTTAAAATAAATGTACACTGTTCCATTGCAGCATGACAGTAAATTGGGTTTCTACTCATTTATATCCTGAGGATCTGGGCCACTTATTTCATGTCGTATTTTTATCGTACTTTGCATAATATTGCTCTGAAATGTCCAGTTAATCACACAAGTTCCTGTTTTAAATTCCATAGTAATTGTTCTCTTGCCAGAAGTGGATTTCTTTTAATAGGATTGCATCCCTTTTTGGTAATATGTAGTTGTAGACAATCCATTCCCATCCTTATTATTCACAGTCTGTATCAAGAGACCACAAGCTCATTGGGTGAAATTCAGCCTGTGATAGAGTCAGTGGCAGGCCTCCCAGGCAATCAGGAAGGCTATGCTCCTATCAAGGTTTTTGCATTCCTACCCCACCTTTCTGCTTGTCAGGCTAATGAAGCATCTCCACTAATTGCACTGGAAGGGAAAGCCTGGTCTGGCTCTACCC
This sequence comes from Calypte anna, assembly GCF_003957555.1. NCBI lineage: Eukaryota > Metazoa > Chordata > Aves > Apodiformes > Trochilidae > Calypte > Calypte anna. The sequence continues at coordinate 47,003,283 of NC_044274.1, forward strand.
CTAAAGGCAGTAACATAATTTTTCCTCAAAGCATTTGAATCTCACAGTCTCTCACTTTCAGCCTCTGGCTGTAGACATGCATGATCCATCAGGAGATGCATCCCTCAAGAACAGATCTGAAGCAGCCAATAAACCCATGGCCACCACTTCTTAAGCACACAGGAGGTAAATAGAGCAGTTTCTGAGGAATATGTGAAGGACAACATGAATTTCACCATCACTGTCGGGTTTTTTGCTCCCATATGCTCTTATGCAGGATAGGTCCCTTTGATATGGGGGTAATGGCTACGGGTGTAATCTGGCAGCCTAACAGATTCAAAATACACCTCAAATAGTTTTTCTCCAGGATTAATATTCTTTACTTTCCTTATTGTTTTAACGTGCTTTTGTTGGGAATTTCAAATGCTTTTGTGGCAGACGTATTCATTACCATGCATAAATCTAAACACAGACTTATTTCTTTGTGAAATTTAAAAAAAAGAATTGACACAGATCGACAAGCATATATATGCATATGTTTAGATCTACACAGATATATTTTTTGTATAATACGAGATACTGTATTCTATTTATCATAGAAACTTAATACAATAATATTGTAAAATTTCAGTGTAGCTGATTTGCCTGTGCAAGTGTATTCTGTGCCAAGAAATCTTTGCACTCATATTCTGGACTTTGTTCTGGAAAATGTTAGAAGAATTTATAATAGGGCTACAACATTTGCTACAGAATGTTTTTGTAAGCACATTTTCATAGCTTGGTGTTACTAAACATGCAAAATCGTTATAACAGTAAAAAAAAAAAAAAAAAAAAAGGAGCATTTCTATGTATTTTCAATTAAAATATTTTATGTTCTATATTTGATATGCCATACCTGAGATGGGCCCTTCTATAGGGCATATGCAGCTCCTCCCTTATAATTGATACTACCAGTCCAACAGAAAGATCTTCTGCATGCCAGAGTTCAAAATTGAGCTAGCAAGACCCATTAGTAGAGGGAATACACTTTGAATTCTTAAAACATAACATAAAGGTAAAGTCAGGAAGGAAATTTACAGTAGTAGTTGTTACAGCAATCAGAGACAGAATTTCAGAAATGTCTCGGGACGACAAAGAGGTTGCACCCATACACTACAAGGTGTGACAGCCCCATCCAAAGATATAGTTGTTTCAGAAATGAACCTAGGAAATGTGGCCCTTCCTTGACACCTTCATTTGCCAAGTCTGGGGCCAAGAGGCTATTGTAAGCATTGCACAGGGATTGCCCTGGCTTTTCTTCACAAACCTTGAGCTGGAAGCATCCACATGTGAAGAGAATACCCCACTCAAGGGCTGCTCACTACCCATACTACACAGCATGGGAGCTGCTGCTCTGAGATAACCAGACAGCTGCCCCAGCATTTGACTCACCTGCTTCCTGTGAAAAGTACAATGAAGCCTCCTGTCTCCTGTTCTCCCTGGAGATCCACAGTTATCTTGCCTACTCTGGGCCACGGGGAATAATGAGGGAGCCTTATCAAAACCCCCATCAAATACACAATGCCTATCTCTGCTCCTCCAAGCATGACAGATCTAGCACTTGTATAAGAGAAGGGATACAAGGGATCAGAGAAGGCCCACATTGCCTTTGTGTGGGAAAGGAGGTGACACGGGCTGCTCATTCCTAGGCAAAGTTTGACGTGTTTACACTGAAGCCTTCAAGATACTGCTCATTCCAGTATAAGCAGATCAAAGCAAAGGGCATTATTATATATTTGTGTAGTCCCAACAGTGTGTTAGGCACTTAATTTGCCATCTGAAAGCTGTTCCTTTTGCTGTGATATTTCAGGCAGGGATTCCTATTCATCACATTGATCCCATTCTGAGGCTGGAGCACAAGGTCAGCTATCATTGGCTCTTTTGTGCTCAAACGCTACAGTGCTCTGGTAATTAAGACTGTTAGATTGGAGGGCCTCTTTTCCTGCTATTTGATGTAGAGTAGGTGCAGATGAAAGATTTATAGTTTTAATTCAAATATGGGACTTGTCTGTGACAACTTAATTGTGTTTGCAGAGAAGTTCTGGACCCTTTCTCTTGCCAAGTCATTATAGAAAGGCCTCACATCTTGGATCTACCAGGAAGCTGTTTGTATTAGAGAAATAACCAAAGGGACTCTGCATAAGTGCTGATAGAAGCAATAAACATTTGCTTGTCCTTCTTCTGCTTGTAGTAAATATGTTGCTTAAGATAGTATGTTTTTGTACTTCAAAGCCAAAGTAGGTATATGCTTTTCTAACTTTTTTTTCTGTATCTAAATTCATCTCCATAAACAGAATGCTCTTTTTTTTATAGCACCCTTATTAAAATCAATTAATGAAGCTGGTAAAATGAAAGCCAGAACAGGAGACTAAAATCAGATAGTTGTTCCTTTAATTAAAAAATTATTATAAATAATAAAATGTAGCTTAATTTGATGAGAAAAAATTGTTTTTACAATCGTTTTGTAATGGAAAGTCATTGCAACTCTTTGCAGTTATAATGAAGAGTTTCTTTATACCCATGTAGTAGGCACTAAACATCAGAACCACAAAGCAAATTACTTAAAAGTCAGGAATCACTCAAGACACCTGTATATACACAGATTTCTCACATGTGGGTATATAGTGGTTGAGCTCACATTAACTGCCTTGATTATCAGCACTGGCTTCTGTCAGCACCTGCCAGCAGAGACAGGCTGTCACACACTGAATCATGGACAGAGGGAGGAAGATGAGGAGTTTTTTGTCATCTGATTACAAAGTAATTCCCAACAGCTGAGGTGGTAAATGCCCAGCATGAGCACATGACTGTGACAGAGCACCTGCCTTCTGTGTCTGACTCCTGAAGAGGCCACAGATGGTCGGATTGGTGGGGGCAGCTCACCTTCTATGTTGTTTGGTGTACTGGTCTTGGCACAGGGTCTCTTTGGTATAACCTTGCACCCCCTCATAAAAATTAGCCCTGTTACAGCAAGGGAATTCAGATTGTCCATTTTTATTTTTCTAAAAAGCTTCATCCTTTCCATACACTGTGCGATGTGAGGGTACAAAGCTAGGATGCTTCATTTATGTGTCTCTCATTAAGGGCCATCTGAGGGTTTTACAGCCACTGCTGCAATAATCCTCATAAAAGGTCTTGAAGAAAAGAGACCTGACATTTACAAAGCATTTCAGCCCACGCAAGGGGCAGCTAGTTTCCTGGTGAGATTATCCAGAAGTCCCTAAATAGGCATTTTTTCTCAGCATAGATGAGTATCTTCAAGCTCATAAAAGTTTTCAGACCTTTGTTGTCTGTCCCAGAGTCTCAAAATGAGGAATTCAACCCCAATCTCATGAGCTCCCCACATCCAACATTTTCCCCACGTGCACAGGACTCTGCTAGTGAGGTAGGACTCAGAGCAGAGGGTGGGCTCCCTTGTAGCTCCTCTCCAAGAGAGAGAGAGAAGGGCAGGGAGGGAGAATACGGTTGGGAGAAGTGTGAATGCCACTGGTGGGACAGTTTTTTCAGAGGGAGAAGTAGATGTGTCATCCTCCCCAGGACCTCCTCTGTTGCTTTGCCTCTGACCCCAGCAGCCCAGCAGCTATGGAGAACAACAGGACCTGTTGAAAACAGCAGGAAGTAAGGACAGACACTGGGTGTAGGCCTCTTATAAAATTAAAAGCAATTGCATTTACACTGGAGGGAAAAGGAGAAAATTGTTGGTTGGATCTCTTTTTATCCTGGTTTTCCAGTGAGCACCTGGGCTGGGCAGTATGGCTCCTACCATGAGTTATTTCCTGAGACCCCAGTATGGATCCATCCCCTATGCCACGGGACCTATTCAAGGGCTACTCCCCCTCTCTCCTGGCCAGTCCTCATCCCAGGAAGCAGTGAGATGTTTGGCTTGGGTTCTGGTCGGGGATTAGCAAAGGGAATTGGCCTTCCTAATTTCTTAACTGTTGCCTAAACTTTGAAGGAGGGTTATGACCTCCCAGCTAGAGGCAGATGAAAGCAAGCTAGCTGAAGAGAGAAGCACAAGGACATAGGTCCTTGGCCATGAACAGAAGCCCCCCCTTTCCTGGGGTTACAGGAGGCCACAAGAGCAGAACAACAATTTGTGATACAAGGGGTGGGACTGTCCACCCTAGCAGATGAAAGTCATGCCCTCTGGCCTACACATTCTGCAAATAACTCCCCTTGTAACTTATACTGTGAAAAAAATCTCATAATTTTTACTGAATTGGTGGTATCAGCTTCTCCACACATTATCATCTAAGTTCAGGCCATGCATCAATGGGACAAAAGGGGCCTTTCAGATGTGAAAGCTAAGACATAGGAAGTTCCACCTCAACATGAGGAGAAACTTCTTTACTGGAAGGCTGATGGAGCACTGGGACAGGCTGCCCTCCTGCTCTGGGTACTTCCAAAACCCACTTGGCAGTGTTCCTGCATGGCCTGCCCTAGGTTATCTGCTTTGGCAGAGGGGTGGGACTAGATGATCTCTAGAGGTCTCATCCGTCCCCTAACATTCTATGATTCTAAGAAGTGTTTATTCCTCACTTTTAAGCCTGGCTGCCATGTTGTTTGCGCAGGACACAGCCTAAGAAAAATGTTTATCCACTTTTGAAAAAAAAATATAAAGGAGAAAAAGGAAAAAAAAAAAGAAGAAAAAAAAAGCAAATTTCTATTTACAGGCTTTTCTGCTCTATATAATCTGGAGCCAAGGCCTCCCAGCAGTGTTTACATAAAAAAACAATAAGAAAACACAACAAAAACCAAACCAAAACAAAAAAATAACCACAAATAAAAAAAACCCCAAAAACAAAAAACAAAAAACCAACCACCAGATTTATGTTTGCAGGGGTTTTTTTATACTTTAGAATGTCTTTTTAATTTATAGACTCGTGGATCTTATTCACCTCCCAGCTGGGTCCAAAATATGACTTTTCTCTTCATTTGCTTAGTGTTCCTAACAACCTGGCAGCACACAGTAATTGCACACATATGGTCATAGGATATGGTTTTATAAAGCAGGGAGTTTTACAGCCCTCTGTTTTAGTGTGTCTCATAGTGCATTTTAATGATAGAGCAGAGACAGTCATGTCACCACGTGCTGATGCTTCTGCTTCAGAGAGAGCTGTGGAGGCAAGCAAGAGCCATCCAAGAAAAGATTTGGCTCAGGAGTTTAAAAAAGACTCCAGTTCCCTTAATAAGACAACATTGACAGAACAAGAAGCATATTACCAGTGTAAAAGAGAGAGAAATGTCTGTGGGAGATGAAGGTTCTGATGTGTTTAAACATTTTCTGATTAGGCTAATTCATGTTTGGTGCCATAGAGAACGATGGCTGGAAAGGCAACTTCTTGCCACGTCTGAAAAGTTGAACATTTTTTCTCTAAATACCTGAAAGTAGATTTAGGAGTTTAGCATTAACCAGTGAGCTTTGCAAGTGCTGGCCAATGATAATGACAGATTTTCCCAACTGCATCTTAAATCCATTGCTTCTTGTTATTACCTCATTAAGTGAAAAGCACGGTTGATACTCCTTTAGCACATCCCTTTATGTTTCTATAGTCAGTTGTCATCTATCTGTTATTCTCCACATCATTTACTGTATGTGTTACCCTCTCCTGAGCTCTAGAGGAGGCCCCAGACAACTGTAGCATTGCAGATGTGTGTGATTCTGGCAGGACAGCTCAGTTGCTGTTCCTCAGGAATAATCCTGCCTCAGCACAGGGATGAAATGCTCCAGCAGATTCTTTCTAATTAGTTGTGAATGTTGAAGGGAGAAGTCCTTCGCCAGTGTTGCCCCTGCACTGCCAATTAGCATTCTCTGGAAGGTGGTGAGAAAGTATCTATTGCCTGAAATTACACTGAATCAGATGTCAATAACTCAGAGAACCTTTTATAAGGTGAATACAGTTTCAGATGATTATTAGGCTATTCAGCTGGGTAAATTAGCCTGCACTGAGCTCTGAGCTGGACAGACAAGGCTATTCTCAGCTTCAAACTAGTTAATTCAAAGCTATCTCAGACTCTGCCCTGTCTCTCCTTTCCTGTCTTGATATTTTTTGAAAAGACACACTCTCACACTCTCCCTGTCTGAGTTTTGAAGAAATAGAAAGCTGGAAGTGCCACCACATATTCATAAACCTTCAAAGCTGTTTAGCAGGGTTCTCTAACAGCCAGAGTGCCAGGAGCCCTGGGATGATTGCAGGTACAGGTAACCAGGGGCTAAATGTGTGAATATTCCTGACAATATGTGTGCAGCGTGCTGCTGCATATTCATCCTCGTATATTTTTTCTGAATTTTCCACATCCTTCACATCAGGCCAACCATTTGCACATTATAGGTATAGAAAAGGATCTGTCTAAAGACAAAATGAGAGGGTATAATAATGCTTCAGGCAAGAATATACATATATATACTGAACTATTTTAAACATAGGTTAAACGTCTGACTTTTATTGGTATAGACAACCTATTTCTTTTTTGAAAATATGGCAATTCTCACATTACAGAGCACTATCACTTAAAATACAATTTTTATTAATATCACTAAAAAAATAAACATTGAGATAGTTCAGTTCCTTCCAAGCAGGAAACTGAAATCCACTAGGGAAGTCACAGACAACATGTGTAAACTCTTTTGTGGATAGAAAATGATGAAACATCCCAGAGCATCATTATTCCTTCCTACTTCCTGAAATCCGTTCCTTAAATCCCCCAGACTAACGACCCAGTGGATTTATAATTTACCAAGAGGTCTGTGGGTTTCTCAGACCATTCACCCAGCTTCGTGAGGAAGTGAGGGATTACAGGGAACCACACAAGCAGGTCAGCCAAGGTTCACATCTTGACTAGCCTGTAAGTTGATGGTGACATTTTCCAGATATTTATGGGGAGTTCATCTTGGGAGATGCTCTTCTTATAGACGCAAAGTGGAATTTCCCGAAGCAGGTACTTCCAGTGCCATGTGCATCCTTGCAGAACAGCAAATGCATCCATCTCACCATTTTTTTCAAAGACACTTGAAACGTGAAGGAATTACACAATGCTCTGTAGGTGGGAGAGGAGAAAGCTGAGACATGCCCCATGTCTCCACCCATGCTGCAACCCCAGCCACCATTCACACCTGCATCTCATAAGGGTTGGGTTCCCAAAATGATTCAAGGAGGTGACAGTGTAATTCCTTCTTTTTCACAACAGGAAGCTGTGGGGGTCCTTGTTAGCAAGGGATGGACAACAGATCTGTAGAGTCAGCCCTGAGGCAGGGGAGCCCAGACCCTCAATATATCCATTAAGGGAGGTCTGTGTCTCCAAGGCAAACTGGCATAATTCCTCCTAAAGCTCTGCAAAGAATTGGTAATTGCCTTCTGCTGTGAAACAGAGTCACTGTAAATTTTAAGGTTGATATCAGCAACGCTACAGGCAGGAGACAGCCTAAAATTATCTGGGATGGGAATGACCCAGTTGAGAGCTAGGGCTGGAGAACAGGAAGACCAGAGGAATAAGAGATCACTCAAGACCCTTCTTCCATACACTGATTGTCTCGATTGTCAGGAGACATTTTGACTAGAAGTTTAAATGGAGATGATTTTAAGCAGGTCAGTGCTCTGACAATGTGAACTAGTTAAGCATGAGCTGGAAAATGATCGTCACACTTGTTGCAGATGCTTGGAATCAATGCATTCAGATATAATATTTGTTGAAAGATATGAACAGTTTTCCCATGAAGAATTTGTTCTTGCTGATCACTACAGCTGTTCACAAGTGTTTCTAAAAAATGGTAAGAAGCCAGCCCTCATTTTGCTATAATTTTCTTCTATAATGGTCAGAAAAATTGTATAGGCAGATTTTCAGATTGTCATTGCTCCATTTCCCTCTAGTCTGCACCTATAGAGGATCTGTTTCACTTATCTCTTGGGCAACAGTACATTCTTCAAAGAAGTTCCACAGATCGTTTGTTGATTTAAGAGCATGGTGGGATGCAGACTGAAGGTTATAGTCTGTATTATAGGTTATAGACACTGTAGGTTATAGTCTGAAATATATATATATGAGATATGGCCACTCAGATTTCTGGAATTTCTACTGAAATATTTATAGGTATATCACTGTAATCTAAATGTAAAATTTATTGAGTGACTGATGCTGATAGACACCCATTCTTGTAGGTCTGTAGAGAACAAAGAGGATTCTATACATGATATGAGCAATATGTTTTCTTGTGTACTCACTGCCTTGCTCAGGAGTATCTTGCAGTTAGCAGTACTCCAAGAGATAGCAAAGCACAGCAATTATCATTCAGCACAGTGAGCACCTGTATATCGAGGAGGAAATGCTGCTGGATAGCACTATTGTAGGTGGGGCATGCTTGAAGGAGAACTGTATTCTTCTCTCTTCAACTTTTTAAAAAATTTTTTTAACATGTATTTGGCCATCTGGTATCCACACAACTTTATAACTTTGATAAAATGAGGCAAATGTTTTTATTTTAGTATAATTATCTGGAGAGAGAAGTTTAGGGATTGAATTATTCTGATCATAGTCTACTCTTGCATTGTTGTAATTTCAAACAGTCATGAAACTCAATTTATTTGCCTCAACAAATGCACAGTTTGTCAAGCATAGTGTGCATAAGAGAAAGCGCAAATTCATTACCTGTAAGCAAGATCTGTGCACCTACCTCCCTTACAGAGACTTTAAAAAATGTATGTTCATAGGCCTCCGCCCAAGGAGCTCAGCTGTGTTCCTAGTTTTAAAACTTGATTTAAAAGCAAGAGTGTAAATTTAGAACTGTGCATGTTAGCCCTGGGATGTGCCCACCATGAATCAGGGCAACAACATTTCAGAAAAGAAAAAATAAATATTAAGAGGGGCTTGTACAGGAATGCCATGGGTTAAGTTACAGTTATCTATTTAATTGAAGAAGTTCTGCTAAAACCTTTTAAAATCTGGAAATCAATATCCTGAATTCCTTACTGTAGTTAGAAGAGTATAGGTTTTTGATCCCTTTCCTTCTTTGGATTCCTTTTCTTCTTGGGTTAAAAAAGTAGAAGCAGCAACTCTGAGACATTCTCTGATCTCTTATCCACACTGAGAAAGAGATGACTCCACATTTTTTACCCACATTCATTTGCTATCTGGGTATTTGTTTTCTCTTTTCTCTCATTAAATCCTTCTCTCTCTTGAGAGCTTACATCTTGAGGTTCTGTTGTTAGAAGGTAGAGTGGGAGTTTCAGAGGAAGTTAATTACTATAATGCTGGAGCTCTGAGAACAATAGGTGTGCTCAAGGAATCTGTTTGTCAGAGGTGGACCCTGCTTGCCAATAAAAGAATCATGCACTATGGAGGTCCTCTAACAATGACTGTGGGCAGGAACCCTCTGGGTGGAAATTGTTCACACCAATGTCTACAGATACAGAAACCTGTACCTGAGCTGGGCTCCATTAGGGAATCTGACTAAAGGGATCTGGTCTTTAGCATCAGTGAAAAATCTTGCAAGCGTAACTGATGGATTCTCAAGAGTTTGTCATATAGTCTTAAACTAGATTTCTAACTGAACCAGGATAATTTTAACTTCCCTAAATTCAGGAATATTACTTGCTAGGAACATCTCAAGTTTTAGTATCAAAAAAAGCCAGGAGGAAGTTGTTTCCTCCCATAAGAATGGCAGAGAAAGCAGAAAGAGAAGTAATTTAATAATAGAGATTCTGTGTGCTATTGTCTCTTTAAGTCCCAAACAAATGGTGCTGAGGCTTAATTACCTTCTCACTTGAAGTTTGCCCGAGTTCAGATAAATGGTTTTGAGATAAATACATTTCCAAAGAAACTTTGTTGGTCCACAAAAGAAGCATGTCCCAGAAGGATTATTGGACATTTACATGTTCACCTACTTGGCGGCAGAGAAACTTTGTGCTCATAAACTCTTTCTGATTGGACTTCTGTAAGTATCAGCTAGTGCCAACAGCTCTTTCCAAACTCCTTTTGTCACGACTGCCACTACATGTCATCATGAAATCTGGTTTCAAAAGGAGATTCAAGTGGTGAAGGGTTTTCTAAATGGGTTTATTTAATATACCTTGCACTTGAGTCAAGCCAGGAAATATTTTTTTCTTCATGAGAGCCTGGTTCTGCGAGCTACAGCTCTCAGGGCTGAGCATAGCAAGAATCCTTCATTTCTTTCATACTGTCAGAGTTCCTCCCATCTGGCAATCAGGAAAGTCAGGGAAGTATAGAACAAAAGGGTGTTTCCAAAAAAAGTCCAGCTTCAGCAAAAGCTTCTTTTGCTTCTAAAGTTTTCAACCAATTTTGTGTCTGCATCAGAAAGAAAAAGGAATGGAACAATATGGGAAGAGCTGTGTTGTGTAAACAGGTTGCTCTTGATGTGTGTTTCACAGCTGTTTGTATGGCTACATGAACTTGTTCTAATGCGGTAGAATTTCAACATCCAGGCTTCATGTGCTAGCTGATAAATGATGGGGGACAAATTGAAAGCAGTTCTGTTAGCACAAAACAAGGCTGTATCAGGAGTCTGTCAGTGAGGTGCTAGCTCAGAACACTGTCATTATGCAAGTGCCTTTTGGATATAAATGACTGTCCAGCAACTCTACTAGAAACCTGAATCTAGCAGATTGTTAGTGGGAGGCTGATTTCAAAGTTCATTAGGGTAAAACTTCACAGACCAATTCTCAGGCCAGATGTGCATTTTTTATTTTCAGAAAAATTGTATCAATCCATTCAAGCACCTTTGATCTTGAGTTTGGCAAACTGTTCGCAATTCTCAAAGTTTCACATGGATGTTTTTATTCCAAACTTTAGACTAACAATGGTTTCCTTTAAAAAAAAAAATATTTCTTTTAAGAATCTAGATCTTCAGGATAGCTGTATAGCCTCCTACATTTTCCCATTTCCCCCCTTCCTCCTCAAATATTGCTTGCAAATGGCAGAAATGGTAGATAGCAAAAATGTTTGAGTATGTCTCAAACATTTGAGTATGTCTCAAACATGAGTATGGCCTTGTTGCCATGCTTCAGTGCCAAATTGAAACCATGCCACCCTTTAACAAACCTTGACCTGCAGTGTAATTGCTCCATTTTTCATGGTTTCCTACTCTGTCCTGGCTATTTCAAATTGCACTGACCTGCCACCCACTATTCCAGACAAATTACCAGCCAGGAGTCCAGCTTTTAAATGAAACAGGGTTTTAACTCCTAAATGGCATGAGGAATTTAACTGCTTCAAGATGTATCACCTACTGCTAACCAAAGTCTGGAGTGCTACCTAATATGTGACATACCCATGGAAATGTCAGCAAATGCTACTGAAGTGCAGAAATAGCAGAAGCTGCCTACAGTAAAGAGGGGGAAGGTTTTGGCTGTACAAGTGAGATTCATTGATGGAAGATTTCAAGATAGGTCTGCAGCTACAGCTAGATTTTTTTTACTGAATCATGTCACAGACTTTCAGAGGACTTTGTAGGCTGTATAATATAATAGTGGATCATTAAAATGTACTTTCAAGGCACTAGCGAGTCATACTCAGTAGAGACATAGTTTGATGTCAACATATGAACTCATAGATTTTCTGCAGTCCTCCTGGTACTTCTGGAGGTACCCCTTTGTACATAGACCTATGTTAAAGTAGAGGTGCTATAAATGCTCTTCACAGGACCCCAGCTTCTTCAGATGCACAGGGGTCTAATTTCCATTTTCATTAGTGCTTAGGCTATGAAATCCCATGCTGATACAAAGCACACCTTGAAAATACAACTGTCCGGCTTCCTCTTCAGGCAGCCTGGAACAAGGATTTGTGGCATGCAAACCATCTGAGCATCTTAAGCACTGTAGTATTTAAGTCCATCAGTGTATCAGTAACAGGGACCTTGCAGCAGAGGAAAATGCTGGGCAGGCCAAACCATCCTCTAATGCAGATGCAGCACATGCTTAGCCAGGCTTAGTGCAGACCAGACCAGACACATGGTCTCGCCCTAGCAGAGTAAGTCAGCAGTATCACTCTGACCTGCTTTAGGAAGTCAGCTACCCTTCTTGGGAGAGAGGGCAGAGCAGCTGCAGGATGCTAAGGAGCCTCCTTAATCTGGCCTCTCTGGGATGGGATGATCTGGCCTCTCTGGGATGGGATGATGAGCCCATGCTACCCCATCAGAGAGAACTCTTGGGACCACCTTGAAGCTGGCGAAGATTCATCTGGTATTGGTGGCACCATAATGGCATGGGGCTTGGGTGGGGAGTATACAGTTCTCTGAGCAGTGCAACTTTCCCAGCATCCTGTGCTATCTGAAGACAGAAAAGCATCGTTCAGGTGTAGAAGCACCTGTTCCTCCAAGCTGAAGTCTGCTTGACCCAGCAGATAGCCAGCATGCTATCAGGCTCTTCAGCATTGCTTCTTGATGAATGCTATTAGTAAGTCAGGTGTTTTACCCAGACCAGTTGGTATTTTGTCCCAGAGAGGTGTAAGCCAGGGGTGTGGGAGAAGGATGTTCATGTAGTAAATCTTTTATTATTTCAATAGGAGACATTTTTTATGGGGCATATGAGCAGTTTTTAAAGCTGCAGAGCTAGACACTCCAGGGATCAGCTGTAAACGAAGGTTAAGCCTTGTAAAGGCTTCTACCTTGTTTCTTTTATTGGGATTGCTATTGTGACCGAGGCCTTGATGTTTTACAACTCCAGCCATATGGTTATGTGGTTTTGGAGAAGAGGGTTTGGCAAAGGGAAGGAGAAAGGGGGGAGGGAAGGAAGGTTGTTATTACCACAATGGAACAAGTTTGTCCAACTTTCCCATTCTGGTGTGTCCTAACTTACAACAATTGTACAGTCTTTATGGGGAAATCACATGGGCATTGTTAAATCATTTAATCTAAACTTTAAAAGAGAAAAATTAAAAAGGTGATTAGGGACAACATGAAGCTACGTGATAATGTGATGCTGAAGGGGTGGAATCACCTTTCATTACCAAGCTAGGACAAACACTAGCTGCTAAGTGCAGAAAAGAGGTAGGTGGTAGATTTTTGGGGGGGGTTGTTGTTTGTTTTTTTTTTTCAACAGGGCAGCTGCTTATGTTCTTTCCATTATAAGAGAGACAGATGCACAGATCAAGAGCTTCAATGCCTTCTGCAGAGACCTCTATTACTTCTGGGCTGAAATTGAACCACGCTAATTTTAAAGCACTGCAATATAGCCATTTTATTTCCTTCAGCTGTGGGTCCTGACTTTCAGCTAGAGAACTGGAAAAAATAAAACCACAGGATGCCTGTCAATACCTACACTCGAGTTAGGAGACTCTGAACAGGACCAGAATTCAAAGAAATTATTAAAGTATTGTGCTGCCTCCCCCTGGAAATGATCACAATCATTGTTCTTCTCTAAATATTTAGGATGTAAATTCAAAAATTCCTTTTCCACCTGAAATTCTTTTTAGGATGTTAAAAATATGGGGAGTGCCCAGAGTATTTTAACAGAGTGCATGAGGTAAGGCCTTCTACTCCAGTTCTTTTCATCAGAGGCCTCAGTGGGAAAACTTTTCAAAGACACAAATGGGAATTGGGTACTTGAGTCCTACACAGTATCTAAATCCCCTCTGTGCCACTGGAGACCTCTCCTCAGACAAATAACCAATGAACTCTAAAAAACCCATTTCCAGATGTGGAGCAGGATTTATGATACTAGAAATTCTCAACAGCGGCAAAGTACCAAATTTATAGCTCATGTTTGGATTCTTTCAAAAAGGCTTACTTGCTAGAATTTTGTTGGAGGATTTCTTATTAATCTGTACAAAAGTTAAGATGAGGAGAAACATTTGAGTGATCAGCAGGTGCTTCAGGTTTGCAGGCCTTTGCTTTGGTGACGTTTGTAGAATGGTAGAGAACTTGAGGTTTCCCAAAGTATCAGCCCACACTTTGCAGGAAGGCTAAGCCATTTCATCCTACAGAGAAAATTAAAAGCATCTGTTTCTTTAAAATTTTAATGAGATGTGGCATACGCTGCATGAAGAATTTAAAAGCCAAATAAACTTTGTGACCAGCTTTACATCTCTGTCTTTTGACCATCTAGAGGAAATAAATGCCATTTAATGCATTGTATTTAAATGATATTGTCATCAATCATGTTATTTTTTGAGGCAGTGAACACAAGTCATGTCTGGTTTAGGTAGAACTAGGGGTGTCTCACAGCCTGGAAGTGAGTGAGCATCAACGGTGAAATTTCCAAACATCCTTGGGAGTGGTAGTAAAGTATTATACCTTCCAGCTTTTCACTTACTGCAAAGTAACTAGAAATGGCAAGCATTATTGTATGAGAATAACTCCTGAAAACAACAGAGGGGTGGCTCCTCAAGAAGAACAAGGTGAGAGAATTGCCTCACCCTCTTGGGGCAAGAGCTATGACATTTCTCTGACACCTGCAAATTTCCTGCAGGCTGCCTATGATACTGCAGTGCCAAATCACTAACAACTCATTACATTCCTACCAGTAAAGACTGGCTCTGGCAACTCAATACTTTACTAGCCAATATTAGCTTATTTTTCCTAAGTGGAACTATTTGTAACAGGTGTGTGCCAGACACATTTCTGATCTTATTAAGAAGTTAGAAAACCAAATGAGGAGTAGATTTCGGCTGCCATCGAACAGAGCATGTTCGTGTATATGTGCTTTCAAATACTAAAAATCAGAATGCTTTCAAAGGACAAACATCCTTAATATAAGCATCTCGATTATCACTTGGCTTATTGTTGTTTTTTTATCTCAAGTGCTGTAAAAACGCTTACTCAAGTTCCCTAAAATCTTCTTTCTTTGCAGGAGCCTAACTAGACAAAGCTCCACAGCTTTTGCCATGCACATCTGCTTGCCTAGCCTCTGGAACCAGGGCTGCAGAGGGCCACAGGCAGAGCACAGCTTTGCTGGGAGTAAGGAGTTTTCCTTATTTCAGTGTCATGTATGGGCAGAGGAAGAAATACAAAGCTTAATCTACTCTGATCATTCCTCACCTTGAAGCTGCTTCACTGCTCCTACTGAGTGTAGTGGTTCCCGACCAGGCTTGCAACACTAAAAGCCCAATGGTAAGCCCAACATATGTAGGCACTGAAACAAGTGTCCAAAGGACTGTGAAGCTGTAGGTTTCACCACTCTTCATCTGAAGACTTACAAGTTTATAAAATAGAACAGGATCATTACTGGCATCCAACATAGCACTGGAGAGCTTCAGGATCCGGTGCTAGCAATGGGGTTACCCTTTGGAACACTATGCTTCCAGGAAAAGACATAATGTGTAGAGTTGAGTTCCTTGTTCATTCTTTTCTTAGTGGTAACTTATACTGAAAATATTTCTAAAAGAAATTTTAGTTTATATCTCCCATGTCTTCTTCAAAAGTTTTAGTGATGTCTAGATCTCTGTAATTGTAATATTCCTGGGCAAGGGTATATCCCCTACTTAGTAAACTTTACCTGTGGTGCAACACTGACCACTCCAGCAGTACTGCAGGCAAGAAGGACAAAAAAGTGCATGGTAGGTGATCAGGCAATTTGATCTGAAGTCAAAGACATGCAAAACTCCATGACTGCTACTAAAGAAACACTGGGTCCCACAACTCAGTGTGCTGTATACTTCAGTTACAGAACAGCTCTAAACTGGTGCTTTATCAAAAGCTTCTGATGCCACCACAGGAGTGTTTGTAACTGGCATAAATGCTTTACAAACCACACTCAGTGGTTCTGTGTCATACAGAATTTGTGTCCTATGTGGAAGGCTCCTGCAGCACACCTGCAGTCTGCTGACTGCCACTGCAGTCACCATGCTACGGTTGTTTGAACTGTCTGTAATCTCAATTGTGAGAGTCCTGGAGTACTTGGACTAGAAAACTCCACTGTCATGGCAACCATGAAACATTATAAAATAAGCTTCTCTTTACCTAAACAATAGTTAATAATTCCTTCTATTCTTCACAGATATCTTTTTTTCAAATCCTTGCTCCTTATGAAGCTGAAACAGTGCCTTGTATCTCAACCATACACATACGGAAAAACATAAACCAGAAAGCAAGAGCTTCTAGATACAATGAGAAGGAATGGATTCACTCCTCTGCGCCTCCTTTAAATCCCTATCATTGTCTATATTGAAGAAACTATTTTCAAGCAGAAATCCCTCTTTATTTTGGTTAGTAGTTCCACTTTAAAATCCATGACATAATGTATCCTTTGGGAAGGAAATAATTTCTGAGAATATATGAAGGCCCAGCTTTCTGGATCCTGTAAATAATACTACATTCTTTCAAAAATGCAAACTAGCTACTCAAAAAGTTTCTCAGAGGCTTCTAAAAGACAGAGAAGATCTGACAATTTATCTTCAAGCAAAAGTGTTTAGATTAAAAAATAAGTAATATTAACATGTCTTTGATGTCTTATTATCTAAAATTAGGCACTTCTTAACTCACTAATTTCCTCTGGTTTTCATTTTGCACAATTGACCTGCAGGAAACATACCCAGCATGTTAACTAAACACCAGCTGGATGACAAGGAATGGATTGATGTGACACAAATTGCAAACAATACAAATCTTAAGAGGCCTTGTAAAGGGCAAGAAGAGCTTTTGTTCAGCTCATCTGAATGTATTTGCACAAGAGCTCGTTGGGTTACACCAGCAACACAAAGCTGCCCTTCCAAATCAGGGAGCTTCTGGGTTTTAATCACTTCAATTAGAAGAGCTATCCTAGTTACCAACAGGGAAACAGTTGTCAGTCATACGAGAGAAGAAAGGCAGGCCCACTGCAAAGCATGAAATTAAATTTTCCAGGTAGTAGCCAGTAATTGATACCACAACGTGACCTTTGCCTAAAGCAGCCAATTTAGAGCAGTGTGGAAGAGCAATTGGGACAGAACAGAGTCTGTGCCCACCACCAGGCTTGCTCAGGAAAGAGACAGCTCTGGCAGTACTCTTCCCCCCCCTCCACTGGCAGATAGCTCTGTTGCTTGATAATCTGCATGAAGTGAGACTCTCACATGATGCAGACAAATTTTTTTTTTTTGGTAACATGACAAAACAGGAGCAAATTTGTATACTATTGGCAATTTTTCCTAGTATATTGTATTGCTAATATGTTGTATGTGCCACTAGGCAATGGCAGTTTTTCCCCCTAAGATTATGACTCAACAATTAATGAAGAACCTACCTGAGTAATCCACAGAGCACCCCCTTCAGAAATCAAGCACAGATCCTTTCAGGAGGACACCATGCATCACTTCTGAATGGCCAAAGTCTCCAGGCTCTCACCGACTCACCAGTAAGTGAACCTGGTGATTCCCATGCGAGATACACACTCATCCTCATCCTGTACCAGCTAACCAAGGCACCCAGGTAAGGCACACAGCCAGCCTGGCCTTTCTGGCAAGGGAAGGAGGCATTGATGGAAGGGTGTATTTATCTCAGCTGAAGGCTCAGGCAGCCTCCAGAGGTGCACATCTGACATTCAGTCACCAAACTCCTGAAATAGGCACCTTGGTTAAATGTCCAAAGCAAAAGAGAAACGGTCTTTTTCTATTCAATGAAGTTAAAAGCTTTTCCCAAGAATTTCAGATGGGCATCTAAACTGTTCACTGCTAAAAATGAAATCAAGAGGAGCTTTGTGACCAACACTGTGCTGTCCAGATCAAGCTACAGAACTGAAAGCACACATAAGGGAGTCTTTGTAAAGTGACTGTCTTTCACACATTACAAAATGCAGCAGCTGCTTAAAAAAATGAGTCCTTATGCCCACACTACTGAGGGCCTTCCTTTGGATTTTCTCCAGCACATTTTTCTCTGTAAAATTAATAGGACTGTGTGTTTAAAAATAGGCAGGATTCACCAAATTGGTGACTGAAACAAGACCAGAATCTCTGGGTCCGGCTTCCTCACAAAGCACTGTTCAGAGTACTGAATACCAACCTGCTGCTGGTATTTTTTTTTCTGTTTTGCTGTAGGAAGAATAATGCATTTCTCGGGCCACTGGAGTTTAAAAACTCATAGACCCAAGAAATGCTGAAAATGCTATCAGCTGCAAGAAATTAGATTCATATCATTTAGAAGTGCTTCTCCAACTCCAGCTGTTTCCCAGATTATTTCTTCTTACAAATATGCATCCATAATCAGACATGAAATTCTAGCTATTTGATTAGAAATGCCTCTTGAGTTTGAGCTTATTAGAATACAAAACTAAGTGCAGAAGCAGAAAGAGGTTTAAAAAAAAATCCCCACACAATTAGATTAAGCTCTCTCAGCCATGTCATTTTATGATTGCAGAAAACTGGAAAGTCACAGCTACCTATTCAATTTTGATTGCAATCAGATTCTAATTCAGAATTCAATTAATATTCTAATTTAAGGGGGGAGAACAGCACAATAATAAAGAGAAAAAATACCTGTGGGGACTTTTATATAGAATGAAATAAAGGTCAAAGTTCAGAAATACAGGAATGAATGCTGCTTATTATGACCACTGCATACCATGGAAGGTCAATGAGGCAGTAGATATCTTTTTTCCTTTCTGCTTGGATTACTGCAAAAATAGCTTTCGAATTCTCTCTCATTTCACCTTCCTGCAGATGAGACCGATCACTCCCATAAACTTCTTCAACATGTAGCCATCCTTCACAAAGGGTGACATTTGACTGTCCTGCTGTCATAGGTGGACACCAATCTCAGCGTGCTGTCACTGAATTATATTACAGTATCTGGGAGGGCTCAAGTGCCTCTGAACCACAAAAAAAAAAAAAACAAACCAAAAAAACAATTGAGTTTTGCTGCTCCAGGAAAAGGATGAAATTACTTCCTGGCACAGGACATGTGTGACATATTCCCTTCCACCTGCGTACCCACCCACACATGCACACACAGCTCATGTTTCCTCCCTGGCAATGAGCAAATCCTCTTCCACCAGATCCCCTCTGCCTGGAGCAGTGCCCCTTCCCCTGCTGCAATAGCCCACAGCAAATCTCCTGCACCCCCTCTCCTTGCAGCCTCTCAGTCAAGTGCCTTCTGCTTCCACTCTTCTGGGTCCTAAGACCCTGCAAGGTACCTCAGCCTAAATAGCTAACTCCATGGACAAATGGCTACTGACAGCCATCTGCATGTATAATCAAGTAGTCATCTGCTTCTGTTTGGCTCTCAGGTTGGCAACCATCTTCTGCTCGTTCACAAACTTCAATCAAACTGTAAAAGCCAGTCCATAATGGGAATGGAAATAAACACTTTCCCTATTAAAAACAGTCAGAAAGTCATAAAGGTTCTTCCATGAAGCAAACTGACCATAATATATGCTGTGACTAGAATGGAAATGTCATGTGAAAATACAAAAAAAACAAACTAAATATGATGCGCTGCTATTTGTCTTTGAGTGTGCTTGAGTGTCCTGAGATGTTCTGTGTAGACAAGGTAAAAGTAAGGATACCAAAGGCACCAAAAGACAGTGCTTTCCAGCAGGGAGGCAGAGGGAGGCACTGGGGGACAGGGGACAGCTGTGCCCAGCAGCATGGACAAGATGCCTGCATCAGAACCAGAGATGCCGGAGCTCTTGCTTCAACACCATCTCAGGTGAGGAAGCAGTTAGCCCAGCAATGGATATAGCCTTCCAAAAATTAGGGCTTCTTATGTGAGCTCAGCACAACCAGGCCTGCACTGTGCCACACTGCTCTCTGCTCCCCCTGAGCTTTCCCTGCCCACCTCAGCCTTCCCCAGCACCAGTTCTACCACACTCTTCCACAGTGTAGTCACATCCTGTGCCTGAGACATTTGAAACCATGTCCATGTGCTATTCTTTTAATTTCAGAGTCACTTGCTATTGGACAGAAAAACAAAACAAAACAAAACAAAAACAAAAAAACACACCAGGGAAATGCAAGTGCTTTGTTTCCTGAAGAAGTCTGTTATGGGGCCCAATACTGGGAGCTTACTTTCTGCCTTCATCTCCTCCAGCCAGCACTCCTCTCACTCCATTGCATTCTCTTCTGTTTTTTGGTTTGGTTTTTTTTTTTGTCAAGCCTTGACATTTCAGTGTTAATCTCTATGAGGCCTAAGAACAGACAGCCTGTGTCCTGCATTTACTCATCATCAGCTAGATAAGTGCCTCATGAAAGGAAGTTCAGCAAACATATTATTTCTGTCCTAATGAAGTCCCCTTGCAGCTGAGTTAAAGGCAGTACACTCCCTGACAGCCTTTGGTAGTCCTGACCTTTTCAAGGTGCCTTGCTGGGGAGATTTGCAAGTAGCCCAGGGAAAGAGCATTTTGCAGAGTTGGACTGAGAGCTTGGTAAACCAGCACAATAAGGAGTTCAATAGCTAATCAATAACACAGCCATCAAAATTAAAGTTAGGGCATCTTGTAGAGACCATAATTAATTTTATGGTAACATCTATGGACTAATAGTTAAGCATCATTAAGAGATGACGTTACCCTCAGAGCCTCTGGTGAAAGCAACTACCTACCTAGCTGTGTGGAGGTTATTGTTCTGCCTACGTGAAAGGCTGAAGGAAATAAAGTGTACAACTACAAGTATTCCTCTATAAGCAACAATACATCTGTGTCAACATCTGTGTGTGTCAACATCTGTGTGTGTCACAGGTTGTGTCAACATCTGTGTGTGTCACAGGTTGCTGGTTCTATTTGTGTAGCTTGGTGCTAATGCTTTGAGAACTTCCTCCCTAATCACTCCTCTACTGCATCCAGCAGCACTCTGGCTAGATTCAGTGTTACAGGCTCTATCATGAGCCAAGAGTTACATTTTTGTACATTGTTGAATTAGGAAGAAAAACATTTAAAAAGTGTCAGAATTAGCTTAATTTACCTGCTAGTTATGGCTGAAATTAATATCCCTTCTGAAATGTCATTACTGTCTGTATGTCTGTTATCATTTATTTGTATGCATAAATATGCACAAACATCATGCACTTTTGTACTCATCTAGTATTTTGTGAGAAGAAACAAATCTTTTACCTCAGATAATGTCGTGAGCCACACAAGGCAGAAAAAAATTAATTTGGACAAAATCCAGATGCTGTTCTGAACTTCACAACTGTCAGTTTTCTTCAGTGAGTAAATCCAAAATTCCATGTTTTAAATGCTCTTTCCATACAGTTTCCCCTGCAACAATACGTCTGGAGCAGGGTCAGAAATTCCAGAGCTTATGGCTTCAGTTTAAACATTTTGGATGTCTCTCATTTAGATACAGACCAGAATGGAAGGAGACTTTCTGCCTTTTAAGATGCCAGATTTCTTGCAAATTCAACAATTTCCCTGGGTTTTTTATTCTGGGATGAAATCTCACAACATAGATTCTGAAATTTTGACAGGATTAGACCTCTGTCTCAGTTCAGCAGCTCTAAGCTGCAACAACCTAGCACAAAGTCTCATTCAAATGTTGCCTTATGTTGAAGAGGAACAGAAATGTTTTCCAGTTAGGCCATTATTCAATCCCATCTCACAGAATATCACTCCACTACTCAATGATGCTCTCATTTCCCTCTGCAACCATCTCTTTTAGCCATTTCAGAATACCCCCTGACCCTGTTTTGCTGCAAAACCTCAAACAGGGCTTTTTTTTCTCATCCTAAGTGGCATATTTTATTAATAATGTTTTTGTGTTGTGCTGGTCTTCTCAATAACCTTTATACCTGACAGTGGCCAAAACGTAGCACAAGGTATGAGACTTCAGTTGAAGTTTTCTGATCAGAAAGGTTTCAGTTCTGATTAGCAAGACACAAAAAAAAAAAAAAAAAAAAAAAAAAAAAAAAAAAGGAAATACCCAAGGATGTGAAAAAGCATTTTGCACTGCTATAAAATGTTTTACAAAAAAATAAGTCTATATCTGTATTTATTACGATTATAATCTGTTGCTTGCCTGTTATACCTCACAAGACTGTCTGGAAATAGAAAGGGGGCTTATATAGATAGTGTATGATCTTGAATTCCTAGAATACTGCAAAAACTTAAATCTGCAGGGCACCATCTGTACCATTTCTATTGTTTGTCTGCTGAAAATCTTGAAAGCAGCCTTTTTACAAAGAACTACTGTGTCTTCTTAATTACAAATTGAGAAAAAAAAAAGCCAAAGAAAATTTCTGGCAACACCCACACTGACAGGAAATTCAAATGTCTTCAAGCATCTAAGCCAGTGGAGCTGCTGAAACAGGACCCATTTGGAGCAGGATTTCATTTTGATGCGTGTGAGATGAACCTGAGGCTGGAGGTGACTGTGTCAAACAGAATCAAAGAGAAGGAGCAGGAGGAGAAGGGTGAGGATGAACAGAGCACCAAAACATGCTTTTCTGTGAGTGTTTGGTGGGTATATCCATGCCCAGCCTGCTGCCTCCCCATGCCTGCTGCATGCAGCCTTGCAGAGCTGTTTGCCCTGGGGCCAGATGTGAGGCCTAACCAGAGTAGCAGGAAATCAGCATTTCCTGATGCCCTTTAGGGTAGACATGCCCACAGGGCTGACATAAATTCTCCTCTGTTCCAATATGTGCAGCTACTGACAGAGGCTGACACTGTAATTTTACTCCCTTGCCATGTTTCCCCAGCTTGACACATGGTGCACCATTCCCTCAAATTGTTAATCATCAGTACAAATTTCCTCTGGCTTCTTCTGCATTGTTTTCTAAAAGATCCTGCATTTTTTGTTCTAGCTGTGCACTTACTCTTCCTGATCTCATTTGCATTCATGCACATACACACAGAGACATCAATTTTACAACAGCTATTAGCATCATCTAAGGTGAAACATTGGCAGGCAGACAAAGCACAGCCCATTTGGATCTGCCCGGCTTAAATGAGTAGAATCTATTGAACTGAAAGCAGTGGCAGCAAGATAATATAACAGATTGGGAACAAAACCTTTTAATTCCTGGATAAACTGGGACTACTGGGGACCAGCACTTGGAAAATGAAAACATGCAAAAAATCCAGTTTGCCTTCCTGAGTGGAAGAGGAAGAAAAAACAAAAAAAGCCAACCAGCAACAAGCCACAAAACCAGGTAACTTCTCCATCAGTAAGCTACTCAATCCTTTACACACATTTAGTAATTTGAGTCAGGTATACAGCATTTCATTTTCTGTAGCCATTGTGTTCCCCCTACTGCGCTTACATGTTCTGCTCTCTGCTCCAGGTGGGTTGCTCTTCACAGCTCAAATAGCTGTGAGGCTTTCAGTTCCTAAAGCAAGTAATCTCTTTTCACTCCAAATACATTTCTACCTTGGCTACCACCAACCCTTTTCTTTTCCTCACTGCTGAAAGATGTCGAGGTTCACACCCAGCTGGCACCAACCGGGCCCCTGCTTCCTTAAACCCACCCCCACCATAGGGCAGGGAGGAGAAAATCCACCTGAAGTCTCCATATCGAGACAAGGACAGGGAGGTTTGCATTCCCCAATTACAGTAACGGACAAAAAACAAAGTTCAACTTGGGAAGGAAAAAAGCTAAGCTACAAGAGGAAACATGACCAGATCTTAATACCTTCCCCCCCACCCCTCCCTTCTTCCCTGCCCCGGATCCCTTCCCTGCCGCCTCCCCCTCAGGGCACAGGGGAGGGTTTAGGGTCAGTTCCCCACACGATGTTTCTGCTGCTCCTTCCTCCTCAGGGTGAGTTCTTCTCACGCTCTCCCCCTGCTCCAGCTCGGGGTCCCTCTCATGGGAGAGTCCTTCAGGAACCCCTCCGACATGAGTCCCTCCCACAGGTGCAGTCCCTCAGGCACAGACTGCTCTAGCCTGGGCTGCACACAGGGTCACGGCTGCTTCAGGAGCAGTCACCTCCTCTGGCACGGGGTCCTCCATGGCTGCAGATCCACATCTGCCCCTTTCCATGATCCTGCACAGGCTGCTGCTCCACATCTGCCCACCTGTGACACTTCAGGAGCTACAAATCCACATTTACCCTGCCATGGTTCTTCAAGGAATGTTTCACTGTGCTTCCTCAGGGACTGCTCCGCCGTGCTCCTCCATGGGCTGCAGGGCACAGCTGACATCTCACCATGGGCTGCAGGGAAATCTCTGCTTGGACACGTTTCCCCACACTTCTTCACTGACGTTGGTGTCTTTTCTCTGGCATTGCTCTCTCACTTAATCCTCTGCTCTTCAGGTCCTCTTCCTATGTTCTTGCCGTTTCGATTTCCCTTTCTTGAACACGTTACTCGCAGAGGCACATCCAGCTTCCCATATCAGCTCGGCTTTGGGCAGAGGTGGGGCAGGGACTGGAACCAGGGGAGCTTCCAGCAGCTTCTCACAGGAGCCATCCCTGTGGCTCCCTCTGCTTCCAAAACACCACTGCACCTATCCCAGACAAACAACTACATAGGTCTTGTATTCCTGAAAAGAGAGAATGACATCTGAAGGACTACTTGAGCTCAGTTGGTAATCTTAGCTAGTGACTTAGGGCAAAGTGAGGAAGGCTTTGTACGGGCCCCACAAAGTCCTTTCCTACATGAGAACTAACAGCAGCATCCTTTGCCAGGCTCCCATCAACTCTCTGGAAGGGACACAATCATGATGACCTATGGCACATACCTGCTGCTAAACAACCAGTAAAGCTGGCAGAAGGCAAGAAGGACTGCACCTTGAAATATACTTCATCTCGCACATGCTACCACTTTGCTCATAGGAAATCTGCACAAACATTCAATGGCATGGTGCTTGCTTTGAGTTTTGTAGCTGGAGTGGCTGGAGACACTATTCCTTTTAGGAAACTGCAGAGTAATGATGAAGGTCTGATGAATTTAGCATTTTAAAATACTATTAGTATAATTGCATAAATTGAGACATTGATCCCTCTGCATATTCCATGTGTGGGCATCAAAGGCTGCACAGGAGTTACAATGTTAGTGTCCAGAAAAACGTGACTGTGAATCATTGCACAACCAGATGCTAGCAAACCAGGAAAATTACCAGCTAAATTTGTTCTCTGAATGCACAGATCAGTTCCTTATATCGCAGGGGGCAAATAGTACTCTTGAGTGGACTGAAACCAATAAGCTTGAATCTCAGTAACTCAGAAGTACAACCCTTGACCTTTTTCTCTTTTTGGAGTCAAATGTTGTGCATCCTTCTGCTACTTGTCCTGTTGGGTTCTTTTTTTCAGCCTTGAGAAAGCTGGGGAGAAAGAGACAGTAATAAATGTAAAATTCAGGTCAGAACAAGCTCCTTTACCTCAGTTGCCCTTTTCCACCCTACATTACCTCCACCCTGTCTCAGCCTTCCCTGGAGGTGCATTCAACCCTGAGCATTGCCACTGACTGGCAGTCCTTGCTATTCTCCATCTCTTAAGCCATCTTTCCCATCTTCTGCCAATGGCTGTCTTTCACAAGCCCTTCAAAAGTAGAATAATACATGCTTTGCGATTTGGTTCATATTAATTAAACCTTACTGTTCTGCAAAGCTACTCTCACACTTTCTGTACCCTGCAGATTAGTTTGCATAGCTCCCTGATGAGACAGGCTCTTTTTCAGGCATGTAATACTGCTTTCATGGCTAATTTACTTTCCTCTGTTAGAATAGGAATTTTATGAATCTACTCACGTTGAAAATCCTCCTTATCATGTTCTTAAGGATTTTCAAACTTCCAAGAAATGAAATTATTCCTCGGCCTCTTTCATAAATGTTATATTTGCTATAGTGTGTTTTACAGTGTGCTTATGCAGGAGTATCTGTGGTAATATGTATTTATAAGACACCCATAACTCTATAATGTTGCAGCCATAGCCAAAGGCTGAGTCTGGGGAAAATGAGGATGGGAATACATTCACTTACTTCTTGGATTAGTCCTCACAGTTTATAAAACCCATGGTGTCTAGACCCTAATTTTGGTGGAAGCAGAGGGGCGGCTCTGCAGCCAATGAAAGCAGATGGAACTCAAGCAATTCCAGTCTTTCTGTCTGTGCACTGTAGCTGGGGCTTGCTTACAAGTCAGAAATATTTGGATTCTTCAGAAAGAGAAAAATCCTTTTCTCAAAGTGTTGTGTTTTCCAAAACAAACAAACAACCAAAAAAAATGGGCTTTGAGGTTTAGCCTGGATCCTTGACCTGCTGTCATGTAGTCCCATGGCATCAGTGGAACAGCAAGGAGTGAGACTTAGTGTTATTTAGGGATTGTACTGAGAAGCAGAGGCAGGAAAAGGTGGGGACCTTTTAAACCAACTTTTATGTAATAAAGACCTACACCCTCAGTCAGGCCAGGGGGAGTGGTTATACAGAGCAATTTCTCTGCTGTAATAAGTGCTGATGATTTAGTTCAACTATAACGAGGGTCCAGTGACTGTGACTTCTCCTTAGCACAAGGCAGAGATATAGCTCAGATTTTGCCATCCCTTCCAAAAATTGTTACTAGTCCCTTCTCCCTCAAATTTTACCCTTGTGTTTGGGAGTCAATGAGCAGCCTCACCCCAGAAGTTAAGGCCTGTAGGCAAACTGGTGTTTGGATATGGTACTGAGAAATACATGCTTCTGCATCAGGATATGGAAATTTTTCTGGTACACTTACTATATGTTAAGAAAACTTTATTCTAACAAATCTAAAAGTTTGTTCAAAATAGAGGTGAGGGCTGGTGACTTTGAGCAGAATAAAGGAAAGGACAAAAGGGAAGAAATTCACTGGGCAGGCCACGTACTTGTGAAGGACATAGCATTAAATGGGATCCTAAACTACATTGTGATATGATCATAGAGCTACATGTCTCTAAACATTCTTCTCCTCAGTGACTTCCACTGGATCTCACCATCTTAGTTTATTCGGGTAAAGGTTCAGCACCAGTCCCTGAGTTGGTCTCCCTTTGATTCATGACACCTGTCCCAGCTGGGCTTACATGGAGAATCTGGATTTTCAGAGGTTCAACTGGTACAAGATTAAGAGGTGATCTTGCTCCTGATGGGAAGCTGAGAACAAAGGGCCCTCCTGGTACTTGGTAGAGCAGTGCTGTAAAAGAGCAGGACCAACTTATTCAGTATCCCAAGAGCTGCCTTAGACATCAATGATGCAGATCAAGACTGACAGTCAACATCCACTATTTGCTCTCAGCAAGGTAAAACAGAGGTTGTGAGGAACACCTGTGCACCTGAAACAGACACTGTTTTCTGCTAGCATCTCTTGCCCTTGAAAACTTGTACTAACACCGACTGTAGGGACTAGCTTCACAGTTTGTTTTGCGAGATTTTATGCTAGTCATGTTACAAGCTAGTGCAAGTATCTCTCCTTCTCTGCTTCCTTGAAACATAAAACACTGGAAGCAGAAATCTTGATGTAGCACTGTTTGCCATAAAAATTATAGGGAAAATGTTGGATGGCAGCAAGGACAGAATAAAACTCAACACTGTTGGCAGATGAGGGAATGCTAGACAGTGGTGCCAGAGGCTTTGTTCATCTCTGCAAGGTCTTTACTGCTGAAGAAACCACCTTTATGGCGCTATATGCTTCATTCCATTTCCTAGCCACAGGCTCTCCCCCTTAGTTGTTCTTATTTATGGGCTGAAGTGCTGCTGAAACCATAAACATTCAAGGGTTCCGTCGCTTTGTTTGCCTCAGGGAGAACAAGGTGGCAGTTTTTGGAGCCCCATTCTGGCCATTTTCTTCCTCTCAGGATACAAACACCAGCTGAGGTCTAGCACCTTGTTTTATTACATGAAGACTGCAAAGAGATTTCTCAATCAGCTTTAAATTAACTGCCTCTTGTCATTGTGAGTTCCCTGAGGACTGATCTAAGGGTGCTTTCAAAAAGGCTGTTAGGCAGCCTGCCTGTGTGTCCAGTCTCTGAGCACCCACCAGACTGTGCCTGCCATTTCTCATCCCCAGGTTTAAAGCTTTAATTAGGAACCTCCTGCACGTCTGGTCTTCACAAGCACCATCTGGCACACTGCAGAAAATATGGTCCTTTTTCATTATTGGCAAATCCTAGGAAAATTGGTTCTTAGAGGCAGAGATTGGAAAGGCAGGGGATGGGACTAAAAACTTCCAGAGCAATTCAGAGTGTAAAGAATCTAAAGAGAAAATGGCATCTTCATCCAAGCTTGGGTTTGCACTTAGAATATTTATTAATATGAAGCTTTAAGCAAACATTTTCATTGTCAGGACTTCTGCATACGGCCCATGCTGCAGCAGGCTGAAGCATAACCACATTTACCATTTCCCAAGCCAGAACTGGAAAATATGACACTTCTCCTTATTCCTGACTTTACTTTTTACTGTACATTTTTACTAAGATTCAACATTTTGTCTCCTCAGAATTCACAGCCACACAAAGAATTCTGTTACATGCTTGAGTGCATCTGGTTAAATGCAAATCCTTGAACTGACTGCTGTAATTTTGTAATACCCTCCAACTGGAAAATTCAGTTACTTTTTCATATTAATACAGACATCTTCCCTTTCCATCACTCTTCTTAGTAGAAAATGTAGATTGTAATCCTAAACACCCAACCATAGTTACTGAGATACAACTCTTATTAACACAATATGTGAATGAAGAACAGGCGCCACACTGCTCAAAATCTTGAAAGCCTATCAGAAGGTGGTTGCCTGTGGGTGTCTAAAATATATGTCAACCTAAGTGAGAAAGACACTTTCCAAGTCATGTCTTGGCAACATTAACAGATGGAGAACCCCCCCATGCATTTCTAATGCATCGCATCTTCTTCTAACAAATTGCAATTGCTCCAGCCTTGCATGGCACAAAAAATACACAGCAATGAGACAAAAATGTATCCCAACCGGAGCAGGCTGCTGGGAGGCCAGCTTTATTGATGCCAAGCAGAGACAGCAAGCACCACAATGAAAGAAAACCACAGAGCAGATCTTTCTTCAGTGCTGCAATTACACGAGAAGAAAATCTGTAGTTTTAAACAATTTACTTCATCAGCAAAAGGAGTGTGTGCTCAACTAGCCAGGTGAAGAAAATACTGATAGGAAAAGTGAAGTTTAATGTCTGTACTGACTCCAGTTTTAAGAGATGGGTAAAGGGACAGAGTCTTAGAAAAATAAATAGCACTTGGCAAAATACAGACCCTGTTGGATTATGTTTCTTACTGCAGGAAGCAGTTTAATAGGTGTCTCTTCTTGAGGTTTATATTGGGTCATAAGCTCTGCATGGGGCTGGTGAAGACAACTTCTGCATATGTCAGCTTGCATCAGAAAGTAACGCAAAAGTTCTGTTTACCTGTAGATGCTTTGTGAAGTGTTTGCAGAGCAAGCAGAAGTGTTCAGACCAAGCTATAATTGAACACCAGTTTCTCTCAACCTTCCTTGTGTTTAAGCATGTTTTTTTCCTGAAATCAGATGTAAATTTGCTGTAGTGGCATATTTTATGCTGGAAGTGGCTGTATTTTCATAACAAAATTATTGTATATAGCCAAAGACTGCAGAATCATTACCCTAATGTATGCTAAAATATTACTTATGTTCAATTTTGTTTGAATTTTGGATGCAAATTCCAGTCAGTGCTTATTCCATGGGAACCATTAGTCTTAACTCTCAGGGTTTATATCCCCAGGTGAAAAGAAATGCCACAGAAAGTTTAGCACTGAGGAAACTGAAACACAGTGGGCCATTATTCCTTGCGGTTGCACACCGAGAGGAAGGAGCTACTCTTTTCTCATCCTTAATTTGGTTTCCTGGAATCCCCTATGGAGCTGTGGAGATTCACCACAGACACACATGGGAATGGCAGCCGAGCACCCTCGTTCCCCGAAATTCACCTCCAGTGCCCGCTCACCAAAGCATTGGAGGGAGGCTTTCAGAAGCTCCTCTGGTGGATGCCTGCTCACTCTGTTGACAGCCAGTCCCTAATTGCAGGCAGTGAATGCTCTTGCAAATCTGCTCCCCTCCTCTCCCCTGAAAACTCTCACGCTTTTGAACTCCCTGGACACAATTATAGGTCAAAGTCTTTGTGACCAGTCCTGACATTATGGTTTCAATGGCATTTTGCCTGAGGGAATTAATATGTCCTTCTCTCTAGTTGTCGTTAATCTGGTGAATGGCTTTTTAGGAAACAACAGAGAAAGTGCTTATTAATGGTGAAAGCCTCATGCATTATAAAATGCTATGCCTCCAAAGAGATCAGAAAATGATGAAAGGTAGAAGGAAATGTTAATTTGCCCATACCCATCAGTCTTAATTATTTATTCACAAGTTTTGTCAGATCTTCTGCTATGTCAAAAGCCTGCATCTGACAGACCATGGTAAAAACAAGGACAGCAAAATGGTTAATGAAATGAAAGGTTTTGTAACCAGATAATATTCACTGCTGAGTTTGGCTAGAGCACTGCATGGCACAAATAAATTGCTCCAAGTGAAAAGTGGGTAGAGAACTGGATTTTATGTCACTGATATTCTGAGATGTTTTAATTATTTTTTAAAAGACAAAAAATGTACTAATGTAATCTGAAAAAAAAAAATGTTTTTTTCTGGGCATGTGAGCTATTTTCATAGATAAAGTTGTACTTAAGAGTGCTACCAGCTATCTGAATAGGAAGAAATAAAAGTAAAATTGCTTCTTACCTCCTGCCTCAGTATATAATTTTCACAAGAATGATTTATCACACCGTAACATAATGACTCAGATGCATTTCTTTCATACACTGTTCTCCTCATCCTCAAGAGAAAGAGGAAGCAATGTACTCGCTGTGCAGAGACCTCTTTCAGTTACCACCACAGAACAATTAACATTACCTCATTAGCTTTTGTGGTTCCTTGAAAGCAGAAAAATCCAGATTTTCCTCTCTCCATCTGCCACAATTATTCAGCACAGACGGTTGAGTGAGAAGTAAGTTGCTTTAATTTGAACAAAATCTTCAGGGCAGAAATCCATGATTGCTAAAATGAATGTCCAGACTGTTCTGCTGCTCCCAAACTGACTAACTTGGAAGCAAAAATTCATTTATACACTGATAATTAAACAGGGGAATATTCACTTCTATCTGTTTGGGGTGGTTTGTATTTTGTTTTGTTTTAACAGTGGTACAAGTAAAGCACTTATGTAAAACCCCAGAAGAGGCAAGGCACAGCTTGTACCACAGATGGCTGGCGGGATGCACTGCAGTCCTCCCACCTCCGAATCCTGAGTTGCAGACCTTTGGTAGGCAGAAACAGGGGCATCCAGAGAGCAGAAAAGCTGTAATTATGGCCCTGTTTATATTTAGGTCATGTATTACAGTGAATCAGGGACCTCTGAGCTTTCTGAACAGTATGGTCTGCCAGTGCCAGGGCTGGAAGTGGAGGTATAGTGTGTAAATGTGTTAGCTGAAGAAATGGCCAAGCATCAGCTCAGTGACCACTGCAGGAGATTCAGGGCACGGCTGCACAGTACTGGTAGATGGGGCAGTAGCACCTGGGGTTTCCAGTGCCACTGCCCTGATATCAGAAATTACGTTTAACAGCTACTGGCTCAGCCTTAGAAAGCCCTTCAATATATGCTTCTCTATGGGGCTTTTGCTTTTATGGCCCATCAGAATATTAAACATCTATGAGGTCACTGTAAATGAAGCAATAGAGCATTACAATATATTTTGCTCACTGTCTCCACATTTCTTGAATTACACTGAATTCACTCCAAGTAAGGTATAGCAGCACTGTGAGTTAGGAAAACACTCAGCATATGCATTCCTAGATAAATTTATTATCAACACTTTCAATGGTCTCTGTGTAAGTCTCTATGTCACTGGCTAGGTATTTTCCCTGGAACATCAAGGAAAATGGTAACACTGTTTCTCAAACGAGGCACTTCATTACCAGTAAAATTAACACATTTCAAATCTTGGTATGCAATGGGGCACACCTGTTTAGAGTACTTATTGAAGGCTCTGGATCCTTGCTTCCCAGCAGATGACTACAGCAAGCATCCCAGTAGAATATATGTCCCCAGTACAGTAAGGGGCAATACCTAACTCTGTAAGGAGTCAGTTCCTGGCGAGGAGTGGTTTCTTTGGGATGCACAGATGTCCTCCAGATTACTATGCTATGCTCCCACAAAATCTACCTGAGACAAATTTCATACCCAGGCCTTTTCTCCATGTGGAGATCTTTTACCATGATTCAGCTTATTTAGGACCTGGTTCAGTGAAGCACATAAGCAACTGCTTAATTTAAAGCAGATAGATATCACCATTGCTTTTAAAGATTTGGGGTGAAAGTCTGCCAAACGACCCTAGTTAAAATACTCCTTTGAAAAGGTTACAGAATGGTTATTCCAGAAAAAAAAAAATTGACAAAATTAGACACAAAAAAAGCAAAAAGATTGAAGCATATCTGGTTTTAACATTTGAAAAGGTATTATATTATTATGTTTCTGGAACCATCACTAATTTGCAGAATTTTTCAGTAAATACAGTTATTCTCATTGTCTGCAGAAGACCAGACTCCCATTTACCAGAATGTTACTTTGGTGACAGCTGCTAAGGGAAATATTTTAAGAGAAGGCTGTGCAGGTTTTAAAAACTGAACAAAATTTAACTTTGCTGAGAGCAGGCATAACCATAGTGACTTAAATCAATTACTCCTGTTTTCAAGGCTGCAAGGCTGACCTAGTGAGTGAAAACTATCAGGTTCTTAATGTTCCCTTGCTGTTCAACCTCCATTACTTGCTCTTTGGATGAAAGGGTAGGATGGACTGATGTAAAAACCAGTCGAAAAATTGGAAAAAAACCTAACAAAACAACAAAAAAAGAAGGATGGAAAGCTTTCTCACCCCTGCTGTCTGTTGAGAAGTTCTTAAGGATTATTATAGCCATACTGGGATTCTTCCATGACATTTGTTCTTCACACCGTGCCTAGGGAAACTGCAGCTGAAATGACTCAAGAGATCCTTTTGGACTAGAGCTTTCTGAATATAGACAGCACCTTTTAACCACCTATCCAGTCAAAAGTCTTAAAATCTCTGAAAACTTTAGCAGGACTAGTTAACTAGATAACTAGTTCATGGTTATCATATTTATTTTATTTTCCTAATTTTTTTAAAAGTTTGGATGTGAGTAAAAAAGACATAATCAGCAGAATTGCACTGCATATGACAGAAGATTAGTGCATATGACAGGTGATTAGTATGTCTGTCTGGAAGCTAAGAGGATATCAGCAGTTGCTATCAAAACCAGAATTCACATGGAGATCATTACAATTCAAACAGCTATTTGACCTGACTTTTTAAAAGACCAGAATGAAGTAGCTTGCTTGGATTCCCCAGGGAATCTGGTGTTCCACTGGGAGATGCTTTAGCTTTGTTAACTGTCTAGGTATTGGCAAGTGTTTCGACCAGAATAATAAGGTTTGAATTCCCAGGGTCAGCAGGCCAACCCAGAGAGTGTATTTTTAAAAGAAATGCATGCTTTAGAAAACAATTAACAAAACTGCCACCCTAAGGTGGCATCTGTTCTGTTTATTTCAAGAAAGGCATTGCAGAATATCAGCAAATTGCCTTATTTCTTTGTTTGAGATCATTTGATAATGCATCTCATAGTAAAAGTGTTCCCAGAGGGCTGACATCAGGAACAGCAGTAATATGTGATTCTCCTGAGCTCCACTCTCAGGAGTGGAGTACAAGTAACCATAAAATGCATTTCACTGAAACCAAAAACCAAACCTGCTGTATGAGGGTGACAGCCATACATTCTCACTTTCAGACAGGTTGGTATTACCAGACAAAGCAAGCTCTTGTGCAGCCCTAATTTATAAAAAGGACCACCAAATCTTTTCTGTTGTTATTTTCCTTTTCTTTCATTTTCAGTTATGTTAATTCAGTATGTGATCAGAAAGTGAGTATCGCTATAGATAATACCCTGTTAGGACAGCTCAGTTTGGAAAGAACCACAATTACATGGTCATTATATTTCTTATTCAGCTATCTTCCTCATGCCTTTGATACACAAATCTCTGTCTTGTTTCAATATGAGTAAAACTGTAAGGTTTTATGCAATAAACTTTGTTCTGATCATATAGATCCACTTTAAGTTGCAGGCAGCTTTAAGTTACCAAAGAGCAAGTTTCACCTCCTTACATGTGCTGTAAATGCCACATAGATTGTATAAATCAAATAAACTACTGAACATTGTCAGGATTTAGGTCTGTGCTGCTGCTCTCACTATTCCAGGCCTCTTGCAAAGAATATTTCAGTCTCAAGGAACTCAGTCGGCAGTTAAAATAAACAGCATTTACAAATCATTGCAAATTTGTAATGGAAAGTATGAAGCAAAATGAACATACATTTTAGAAAACTTCTGTTTATTCCCAACACAGTTTAATACAGTGTGATCATTTCTACCACCCATTTCAGGCTCTCATGCAGAGTTAGCTGTACTTGCAGGGACTGTGGAAGTAAATTTAAGACATGCACCAGAGCCTGTGGAAGGCATTAACATCAGAATCCTGCATGTGGGATCTGAGAGTTTGTGCAGGTGAAGATCACCAAGAAGTACCGCATATGTTGCCTGCAGAATCTGTTTTTAAAATAGATATAGGCACCTCTCTCGTGTTCAAGTCCATGTTACAAGGTGCCAGAGTATCTTCTCACGTTTACGTAGTTCTTATGGTGACAGTATAAGAACTAAGTATAAGACAGCTCACTTTAATTAATTAACTTAATTAATTAATTAATTAATACAAGTGTTTAGCCTGTCCTCATGACTGAATCAGAACCTTTATGGAGCATGTATGCAACTGGAAAGTGTTAAAATGTTCAGCCAAAACTTTTGTATAACAATATGTGCTAGTAACTTTGCAGCAAAAGTGCATCATATGGAGCAAACTATGCTTGAAAACAGAAACCTAAGACCTTTATGTTGAGTTATTCTGTAAAGTGAAGCTAGAATTTTTAAAAAATAAAGGTTTGTTTGTCAAAGCAATCTTGAGCAGTAAAATCCTACTTTAGTGAAAGTGCTGTTCAGTGCCCCAAGGCAGTCCTTTTCCTTGTTTACTCTTTGAAGATATTTTCTACTTATCTTTGAAATGTGTCCACCTTAGGGATTACAATACTTCAGATGTGTGTGAGCCTGCTTGGAAGCCGCAGTATTTACCTGCTAGTCATAACAGTCTTGCAGAAAGCTGAAATCAAATACCCAAAGAGTAGAAGGAATTTTGATTACATTTTTTGCAGGTGAGCTACATTAAACCCAAGGTAAATAAGGGGTATGGGTTTTCCCTGGTTAACTCAGTTTACATCAATAGTTATTTCACTTGTAAGAGATGGCTAATCTTGCCGGTGATATTCATAATTCATTATCAATAGCTTATTCTTCAGAAATAGGTATGTGGAAGGTCAGCTTTATTCATCTGTTTTTAAAAATCTCTCCCTTTGGTGGGTTTAATTGATCAACATTGTCTCTCAGTTAAGCTCTGTGTTCACAAGAAGGTAAAGAATAACCTTCTGTCGTAACACACAAAAATACTTGGTGTTTCTCTTCCCTGGGTTAAAAAAAAGCTTATGTCTTTAAAGCAACCCAAGGCCCCAGGAAGGTAGGTGAGCTTGCATCCATGTAGTTCCAATACTAACTGCACAGCATCCTCCTCCTCTTCCAGAGGCAGGAGAATGGGATGCTCTTCAAATGTAGCTCTCAGAGCAGAAGGCTCCAACTCTTCCCTTTTGTCATCTCAACCAGAGTCATGAGAAGGTAAAGTAAAGGGTGTTGGCTTGACACAAAGAGCTCTGATTTTCAATCGTTATCTTCAAAGCAGGAAGCATCTCATCACCTGCTGTCTGTTTTACCTGCCAATTAAAGTGAGACAACTTCACTTTGATGTTTAAGGTTGGCCAGCAGCATAGCTTCTTCACAGCATTGCTCACAGTATGAGGAAATGTTTAATTCAAAGCTGCTCAGTGTTTATTAATAGAACAAAAGAAAACGCACCCATGTCTCACTTCTCCATTTACCTAAAGCATTACCATGGCACAGACGACCTGTAAATTAACTTTCAAATAATATCAGCCACTTGGCTTTGGGGACAGGGAAATGTCACTGCAACCTAGGAGCCATTGCTTCTCATTACACTATTTCTTAACTTCGGGTGGAAATATTTCACTTTCAGCACAAGGAGGATGACCTCTCTGGTCCTCTCCAGAAGACCACAATGGTGGACCACAGAATGACACAAAATGGAAGATCCTTTATCCTTGTGTGTTTTCCAGATGGTACTGCAGCTGGAAGGTCACAATCGATTTCACAGCATAGATCAGAGCACATCCCATATTATCTGTTCTTATCCCACTGAGTTTCTGGTAGCTTAGTGGTTTCCCAAGCTGGTCACTTAGGCACCCATATGAGAATACTACTTAATGGCTGGAACTTTATTTATACTGGCTTCAGCAGAATAACTGTATCCAAATATGGAAACTTTTGATGAAAAACTAGTGTTGTCCCTTAAAGGCATGTCCTTACATGAATGTGGGAGCTTGCACAGGATTTGCAGCACTTCCACAGGATTGAGCAATGGCATTACTAATGTATAATTAAATGAGCTTCTAAACTATCTTCTATATGCTTACTTTTCAACTAGCCACACCCTGCAGCCAATGTGAAAAAGTCTGGACAATGGTATGGATTTTTATGTTTGGAGGACATGGGGGACCAGCAGTACTCAATCCTTGGCGATAACAAAGCATCATCTGTAGCCAACGCTACAGATTTAAGTGCAAGGAAAAACTTATTCCCATTTTCACCTTCTACACACATATGCCAAAGTGAATCAATCCTAACTTTACAGGATTAGCTGATTGTTGAAAAATGAGAAGCACAAGGTAAATATTTAGGTTCCACTCTCAGTGTGATTACAGCTTTTAGGAGAGCAATCCTTTCCTGTGTCCCACCTAGGAGAGAGAAAAGCCATGTTACTTTCTGGAATGAATGCTCCCTTACATGTTATAACCTCTCTGGGAAAGTTCATGCTGGAATATTTACAACTTTGGTGTTACTAGAATAACTTTTCTTTTGAAATCTTCTAATTAAAGGAAAGAAGTTGGTATTTCATGCCCTTTAGCTCTAAAGAGATTTTGAAAAGTAGTTCCAGTAAAACAGCCTGCTAGAATGAATTTTACAGGATTTGCTACTTGTGCCATATCCTTATTACAATTATCATAATGCAATGTGTCTGACTTGCAGTGGTCCATTGGGAGTTAAAAGGAGGAGAAGGCACCCTGCTGGGCTCTACATTGCTCTCGGGTATATCACAAGAGTGATATTGGCAACTCCAGATGTTCTATAATCTAAGCAGTGTTTCAAAAAATAGTGTAAACTGTGCTGCTCCAAATAATGCTGTGGAATCAATATCTACTGTATTCCTCAGCAGACAGTGTCTGTAATTAAGGAGTACACTTGCTCTGTACTTGATCCCATTGTACTCCCTCACTTCATTCTCCTTTTCTGCATTTCCCACTCTCAGGTCCTAAAGCCTTAGAGGAAGCAGCACAGTTTTGCATGAACAGCCACTAACCTTCTGCATTCTATGGCATACTAAGATCTACCATTAAAAATATTGCCCAGACCTCTCTTGTATAAAAAATAATGGTAGTATTCAAGTATTTCGTATATGGACATAGCATCTCAGTTTTCAAAGTGTTGCATAATATAAGGATGAGTGAACCCTCACAATACTTAGAAGGTAAGCACGAGTACGTACTATCCCTTATTCAGTCATGGAAGTAGAGGTAAAGGTTCATACATGCTGTAGATTACCAGAAGTGGTCTCCAGCTGGTCTGTAGGCCTGCAGCTCTCACAGTTTAATGGTAATAATGTTTCATGACCACAGAGGAATCCTGATTCTTCATCCAGACATTTTGAGAACTACTGATCTGTCCAAAATCACACAATACTATGATTTGACACTGTCCCAAAATTTGTCCTGTCTTGTAATGAATACAGTTGACTGTAATGTTTGAGAGAAGGATCTGATTTTACTGAGAAAAGGTCCAAAGAAAAAACCTGTGCCAAACTGCTGTAGCCAGTACCACAAAGCAGCAGCATGTTTTGGTTTATTCTCTCTGCTCTGTTGTATGTGTGAGGACCTCTCCTGGGATCTCCATTGGAAAGGAAGCAGATCTCCCTCATGGCATTTGCTGTGCATTTCCTCATGATGTGGGTGCAAAAGGGCAGATATTTCACCAAGTGAAAACTGCACCTGACTCATTAGAACAGGAGGTCTACTGCAAATCATACTGATTACTTTCAAATTCTCACCTTTATCTGCGTGCCTGCAGATAATCCTGGTTTAATTCTGGGAAGAAATCAATTTCACTGCAAGTAATTTGGATAGTGAATTTTACTTCTTCAGTGTCGCTGTATTTGTGACACTGCCACTGCTGCCATTACCACTTATATAAGCTAGAAAAATTTCTCACAGTCAAAAAGCAAATGTCTATGAGATACCCTGGGAGCTTCCATGCAAATGGATGGACTCAGAGGAGGAGAACACTTTGAAACTCTTCTCTTGCCATTGAGGCTGCATGTGAGAGGGTGAAAATGCTGAGTGGCAATGGGCTGGCACAGGCAGCCCTCAGTTTGGTCAAAGGAAATCCTTGTGCTGAAGGCAAAACCTCTCACTAGTGTGTCAGATCACTAGGCTCATAGAAAGCAAATTTTCTGGCTTGAAAAAAGTACAAACAGCCTGCATTTAAAAAGCTAAATTCTGCAGATTAATGTACCCATTCATCTTGGAGCTGCAGTCAGATTATGGTGTCTGTCTGACTGTAAAGAGGGAGATGGGTACAAAGAGACGGGTACAAAGAGACTGCCTCTCAGACAGCTAGTTCTTCTCTCCTCTGATTTGTTGTTGGAGGGTTTTTTAATCATATTTTGATATTCTTTGGCGTGATCATAAATTGCAGTGAGAGCCCTCTCACTGCCCTAATATTTTAGCATGGCAGCAGCAGAGTTAAGTCAGTATCTTCTTCTTCAATCATTTACACAGTGCTATGCTTTGTGAAAATGAGACAAACTGACAGCCAGCTCCTGCAATTCCTCATTCTGACAAACATGGAAGCCCGTACCAAATTCAGTACAATCCATCATTTTTGTTTGGTTTCTTTTCCAACAAGAGTATCTTTCTTACTGTGGTTTCAAGAAACAAAGCCCTTGGCTGGTAAACAAAGGGAGATCATTACCACTGTACCATCAGCTCTTTCCCCAATAACAGATGCTGCATGCAGCCAGGAATGAAACGCAGCCAGGCTGGATGGATGAGCCCTCTGTTACAGGACATGCCAAGACCCACTGTCCCCCCACCTCTCCTCACCTCTGGTGAGGGGCAGGACAGCAACAGAGCTGCCAGCACCTCTCCTAGGATGCTCATCCCAGCTGTCAGGGCACATGCCCTGCTCCACCACATCGCCTATTTCAAAGCCAGAGTGACATCAATACAACACCACTCTTGGGTGTTTAATTGTTTCATTTTTCACACTATATGCTGTTGTTACCATCCCACAGCCCTTTCTGTATTTCTATTGACGCTTAGAAAAACAACCCACAGCCCCTCAACAGCTATAAAAGCTGCAAAATAGGGAAGGCAGAAGCGTCAGGACTGGCAGGAGCTGCAGGGCTCTTGGCTGTCCTTTGTGCCTGGCCCCCAGCCCTGGCTGGAGCTGGGACTTCTTCAGCCACCCCAGGATGGATGTTGGGGGGGGAATGGCATGTACTCACCTGGGTGGGATGCCAGGTGTGGGGCTCAGAACAACCATTTTCTTTTAGCAATGAGAAAACATGAAGAGCTTGAAAGCATAATTCAGAAAAAAATGAATTTATTTTATCATGATAACCTCAATCCTATGTCACACTACTGGGATTAAAAAAAATATCTCCTTTCTTAACTCCTGAAAAGAGTTCCATGGAAGCAGATGCTTCAGCTTAAAAGACAGTCTCTGCCCTCCCCCAAAGCCCAGGGAAAAGAAAGGATATTAAAAAAGCTCTTTATGGTCAAATGATTCTTGAAATAGGCTATTTTGCTCTGAGCCCCAGAGAGCCTTAGAACAATCTAGAAGATAATCTCATGTATATCCACTAGCCATGTTGATGGAAAAACTATTTGTGGTGAGTTAAAGGGAGGCACACATGGTGCTCTTAACAGCTTTACCAGCATCCTGTGAATGGAGAGGTCCCTCCCCACGGGGGAATGACAGCAAGCAGCTGCAGCTCTGCCGAGATGGAGGAGCTCCAGCTGAAGAAGCCATTACCAGGTGTTTGCATTGGCCCTGGTCATCTGAAAAGGGAGAAGAGCTTAGCATTTATTTTTCCTGGATTTCTGGGGAGAAGAAATGAGAGAAAAATGCAGGTAGTCAGAACAAGGCTCTCCCTCAAATCTCCCAGCTGTCAAATTTGATACGATAGTTAAGGAAAAGTAGAAAAGCAATCAGGAACCTAGAATCTCTGGAGAAGAGATATAAAATATCCAGAAAATATGCTATCTTCATCTGAAGTGTTCCTGCCTCCCACAACAGGTATAAACCTTCCAGGAGCTGTCTGTGCTGGAAAGGGTGGTGGAGGATTCAAACTTACCTACTTGGTGATGGGTAAGAAGGTTTCTGACCATGCTAGAGCTGCTGTTTTTTGAAAGGGCTATTCAGACAGCACTGCATCTGGTCTTTCCATGGTGAGTCTCAGCCTTTGCCACTGTGTCTTCTATCTTCCCTCATGTGCTCTCATGCAACAAGTTTTCTCTCACAATCCACATATGAATAAAACCTGAAAAGCTAACCCCCCTCCTCACTCTGCACTCTTTGGTTGATGTAGATATTTTGGCACATGTGCAGTGTTTGATCTGGAAGACAGATGAGGAGGATGGGTACAGGACCCCTAGAGTAGCATTTCCTTAACCCACCATG
Source organism: Calypte anna (assembly GCF_003957555.1). Lineage (NCBI taxonomy): Eukaryota > Metazoa > Chordata > Aves > Apodiformes > Trochilidae > Calypte > Calypte anna. The sequence goes on from NC_044274.1 coordinate 47,044,093, forward strand.
CCAGTAGCTTTCAAGGTGCATGTGAATGAGACTCAGAGATTTGTTGCTATACATTCACTCTTCTGCCAACCATCATGATTCTGTTATCAATAGTCTGCAGGTGCCTGCTCTTGCCGTTTGTATGTGTATGCCTGTATTGAACACCACCACTCCCTCCCCTGGCTAAAGCTGTAGTCAAGCATAATTATGCAAAGAAAACACAGCTCACAGAGCAGCAGCCTGTGAAAACTGTACTGTCTCTCTTATTGCCTTTTAGTGGTAAGAAGATCACAGCTTTTGATGTTTGATTCTGATCTCACACTTGTTCCCTGCTAATGGAATTTTCTTAACTTCAAAGCAGACACAATTTACAGAGGACTGAGATCCCTGTATAGGACTGTGGGAGTAAACTGCCCGCACACAGTCCCACATACTGGCCCAGAAGAGTTAATAATCATTCCAGGACTGAGTTCTTCCACTCCTTTCATAGCTGACATCCCTCTGAAGGCTTGTTAAGAGCAGTATATGCGGATATTTTATTTTTCAGTGTCTGACATTGCATCAGCACCCAGGTATTAAGCAGCCAGGACCAATCAAAACAAAAGGTACCATGATGTCAGATTTTAAATCTGGCCTCAATGCTAAGCTCAGCACTCCTTTCTAGTGAGGAGCAGGAGGGACAAAAACATGACAGCACTCTGTGAAGACCTTAGTCATCACTAACACTAATTGCACTAAATTCCAGCTTAGAAGCTCAGTCTGGTTAAGCATTATTATGTACTTCTTTAAAAAAAAAAAAGAAAAGAAAAAAGAAAAAGAAAAAAAAAAAAAAAAAAAAAAAAAAAAAAAAAAAAAAAAAAAGGCCCACATGAAAGATGTGGGCAGGAAAGATTAGGATCTCCTCCAGGTATGAGCAGAGTAAAAAGTGTGAACAATTTTCCTTCCATGTACATAATTTACAATGCTGAAAGAACAGGTCTGCTGAAAGAACCACTACTTTCCAAGGGAACTCTTCTATCACTTTATCTCACACCTATGAATAAACACAGGGCCATTAAGGAGATAGATTGGAAAAGTTAGTTTATTACTCCTTTCAGATGGTGTCTTTTTTACAGTGGAAGTAAGCACACGGCAAACTTAACAGCATTGTAATACCCTTCCTTGTGAAGGACATAAAATACCAAACCAAACCTCAATCTAATAAATTATTCTACAAATGAGTGAATGCCTTCATCAAGATTTTTCTTTGTTCTTAAAAAAAACCCACCAGCAAAAGACACTCATTAAAGTGAAGCACTGGAATATCAGTTTCAGATAACCATCAAGACTGAGCCTCATAGCTGGAAGTTTCCACAATGCAATTCACACCAACACTATTCGTGCAAAGTGCAGCATGACAGCGACACAGCAAGCTAAGGAAGAGGACAATGAAGGACATCAGAGATTGATTGCATGGCTTCAGACTGCCATCAAGGCCAGATGAGCTTCTAGGCACCTTTCCAGACCTCACATCATGACATACAAAGACAGAGAAGTGCCCTGTTGCCCCAGGCAAGAAGCTACCTCCCTTTATTTTCAGAGAGCCACCAGACAAGAGCACGCATCGCATCGTTTCCCCAGATCAGCTGAGGCACTGCCAGCTCACACCCTGCCTTGCACCGCAGTGACTTGTTCCCACTCCAAGAACTACTTAGGAGGCTGAACTGTAAAACAAGGAAGGCTTTTTGTTTATTGACCACGTGAGCACCATACCAACATTTCCATGTCCTTGCAGCTCATAACCCCCTCCCTTGAGGTGAGAGGACAGCTGGGAAGCTGCTCACAGGCAGGAGATGACAGGAATGAGCCAGGCAGGATTCTCTACATCCTCCACCCAGACTCTGCTGAAGGATGGACTTGCTGACTCCCAACGCTGGTGGAAAGGGAAACCTTTCCCTAAAGCTTTCAGAATAGCACTGTCCAGCCCTAGTTGCATGGTGAGCCACGAACCCAACGAGATACCCTTGGTTTCCTGAAGAGATGTATGTTTCTTGGATGCTGAACTGTGGGAAAATGAAGAACTGGTATATTTATTCTTTGTAAAAAGCAAAAGCAAAAATGCATGATCCTTGATGAGCAATAGAGAGCTCTACTGTCTTCTTCTGTCTTTTCCAAACTGGATTAAGCTAGATGGCAGGAGATCATCAGATTAAACTCTATGCACATTGTAGAATATGCATAAATACTACATGCATTAAACTAGAGGCAGATTACATGTCATAGACAGGAAGAAGCACAAGATCAGCACAAGAGTAGAAACATCTATAAGGTTTTTAAATTCCCATGTTCACCTTTTACACACTAACAATCCCCTAAGCACCTTGTGTAGTCAAGCTCATAAACCAAACACATTAAGCAATAGATTTTGTCAGACTTTCCCACTATCCTGAATTATCTATGTTCGATAATCCTTAGAGACATAACTTCCCCTATTTTCCCACGGTGTCTCCTGGTGAGGAAAGGAAAAAACCTTAACTTTCAACTACAATAGCCTTCTCAGCTTTTAAATAGTGTTTTCCCTGTGAAAAAAATAGGTTATAATTCATATTTCCAACATTGCTGTAAAAAGAGTTTCCAGATCAACAGTGCACCAAAGCCTCAACTCTGTACTGCTGTAATGTTCAGTGAGTATTTCTTTTAACACTGAGGATCCCAGAAGCCCCAGGGAATCTTTGGGATACCTCTACAGAGTCTACAGAATGCTACTGAGAAAAGCAAGACCATGTCAGCAGGCTTAAATGTGCTGTATAGGCATCTGTGTTTTCACCGAAAAAAAAAAAATTAAAAAAAATCAACAACTGAAACTAACTGGTATAGCACAAATATAAACTACAATTTCTTTTTTGCCTTAATGTGCATGGATCTTGGTATTGGGCCTTTCCTCCAAAGGTGAAACAATTGTTTTGCACATGACAGAAAAAGAAGGTGCGTTTTTCTGTTTGTTTTCTCCTTAAGGCTAATGCCATAAACTGTAGAGGATCAAGATGTGTTTGAGTTTTGGTGGCACTCCTATTTATACTGAAGGGTTTCCATGTCTAGAAAACTCTGTGTAGCCTGTGTACCAGGAAGGCAGCAAACACTAAGAGGGTGGGTTTGTTACTTTACCACTGAGACTTTAGCTTGCTGCTGGAATTGTTTAAGTGATCTGAGTTGCACAAGTCTAGCAGTGAACTGGATTCAATACCTCAAGAGAGGGGAGAAAAAAAAGCAAAATCTATGCAGTTTGGACTCAGGCATTTTTCTTCAGCTCAGTTTCATTCACCCATGGCTACAGCAATGCTATTGCAAAAGAAAAAAGCCTGAGCAGGCATCCACCACTGGAAGGGGTGCCCCTGCCTTCCAAGGACTCATCATTGTCTCTGTTGTCCTTCCCACACTGCTGCCCCAGCCAGAGGTGTGAGCACTCCCTCTCTCCATCAGCACAGTGTCCAACAGCCAGGCCTGCAGCCACTCTGAAAAGGCCACTGTGTTAATAAGAGAGTTAAAAATAGAAAGCAAGCAGTTTTGTCTTCCTCAGTAGTCTATAATAGTTGTCAAAAATGAAGTGGCTTGTTCTTAGGCTAATGTTTGCCAATCTGTGTTCCTGTACTGGGCAGGTAATTATTGAAACCTGTGTTTGCTCTCTTACTCTGCTCCTTACAATGAACTGAGCAGCCCATGATAAGGTTGTTATGTATTTTAGAGCAGGTATAAATGGGGAGATTCAGGAAGGAAAGGACAAGCTGAATGCTGGAATCCATGCTACCACCACCCCCTCCCCATTTGTTTAAATCCCCAAACTGAGGAACTACCCATGCAAATACTTCAAAGCATGTCAAGTGTGAGCAGCTATTCAGTATTACTACTGAATGAGTAGCAGCATGCTATCAGACAATAATAATGTTGGGTAGTGGGTGACAGAAACCCAGTATGGGCTTTGTTATTAATTTGCTTTGAGTAACTTCACTGCAGACCTTATGGAAATATATTATTTTGTCCTGAGACACAAGATACTCTCAGAAGCAACTAGCACATGTTTTTAGTGCTATAGTCCTTGTGACTTCTCTGTCCTCCTTCCCTTTGGCATGTCTTTTAGATGTGCTCAGTTAACTCAGTTAAACCACTGGAGATTCTGAAAACTGATGCTAGTCTCTCTCTCCCTCTCTTTGCTGCTGCTGCTGTATGAATACTAACTTGCAATCACTGCAGGTAGGAGGACCAGGAAGAGTCTGGGCATGCAAAGTTAAATCAATCCAAAGGTTATTTGTATCACATTGAATTTTCCCTGTTATATACACGGAGAAGAGGCTCTCGGATGAGGTAATGCACATGGAAGACATTGATAATATATTATGACAGATATGGTAAATTAATTTGGAGACTACTATAAACAGTGTGAGAACATAGATTTTACTGCAGTTTTGTCTGTGGAAATATGGCAAAAATATATCTTTCCTTAGTAATTTAAGAGACTGTAGTTGCTTCCAAAATACTTTGATGAAAACCTCAGCTTCTTAGACAAGGGAGACTCCACTTGACTGGCTGGAGTCCAGCAGATCTTTAGCAATTCAAGTCATCTGAAACTATGGCCTGTAACACTGTGTTTACACCCTCTGCCCTGGAGAACATTTAAACAGGATGGATCCAAGTTTCTACAGCCAGTGGAAAGACTAACAGTAACTTCAGAGCTAAACTGAGCCATTAGCCAAACTGAGTTGATCCATTTTAGGTGAAACAGGGGTATACATGAAAATTAATCAGATTTTCAATTTCAAAAGCACAGATTTGAGAGGGATAACTGATTAGTGAGGACAGTCAGGCCAAACAGTTGTAAGGCTCTTTAGCTGAAGTAGATATATAATTTATTTTCAATAAAAGCTGCAAGGAGCTTTCTGGAATTCATATCACGAGGAAAGGAGGAAAATTTTTCAGGAGGAAAAGCATTCAGCTTGTCCTTCCTGCATCTCCCAATTTATACCTTCTCTGAAATGCATAATAACCTTATCTTGGGCTGCTCTCTGGAATTCATTTCACAAGGAGAGAAGGAAAACTTTCAGGAAGGGGCTACACATAGAATCGGATGGAGAACTACCTTAAAAAGTCCTGCACAACATCCATTTGGAAAAGAGGAAAGAGCTAATCAGCGAAGAAAATTTCTTTTTGGAGGCCAGGAAGCACAGAGCTGGGATATAAACATTGCCAAAAGTCAAGACCAAGTTGGAAGTTTGCAGAGGAAATTAAATAGTGATAATAAAAGGAAATTGTAAAAAGTTATTTCATTATTGAAACATAAAGATTTTAAAGGAGAATGGATGTTTTTATACAGAGAGGATTAGAGGTGGTGTAGGTATGTGAATGCACTAAATGAAACTCAGTTTTAGTTTTCTCTTAGAACATTAAAATCTGGAGAAAAGGAGGACAGATGTGAGATAAGTGTCAGGAAACTGAAAATATCTCCTTGGGGAAGAAGCAAAACTGAGAGCTAGATGCACTCAGCCAGCAGGGAGCAGATCCCTCACCACAGGATGCTCGGAGACCTGGCAGCCACTCCAAGTAATTTTGTCATGCTGTGAAGGAGTGGGATCCACGTGACTTGAGAGCAGTAAATATAGTAACCATAATTAAGAAAGTGTATTTGCATCTAAAGATATGTTAGCTTGATTGTGATGGTGTGCAACAGTATGGGGTGAATTTTAAAGGAAAGGAATAATTAATGCTGTGATGATTAATGAAAAATCAGAGAAAGAACAACAGCCCGTGTCTGCCAGCTGCAGGGTGCCAGGCCAGGCTAGAGCCTATCTTTGGAAGAGAGCTGATTGATTGCTTTTAGGAAAGGAATTGCAGCTGAGTGAGGTTGCCTGAACATCAGAAATGCACTCGTGATATGGGAAATCATTGTCAAAATGAAAGGGGGGAGGAAAAGCACACAAACTGTATCAAGAAAGCAATAAATGGTTTTGCAGGGAGATGGAAGTGGGTTGTGCTGGAGGAGAACTTGTAGAATTTCCCTGGGGAATCAGGATCTTTTCAGGGACTATAGTTGAAAAAATGGGTGCACATTAATGAAATTTGCTCATGAGATAATTGCAGGACAGAGCCTTGTAAAGAAATACATCTGAACATGGTACAGGTAGACATAGATAACCTCCAAGTCTAAGTCTAAGTCAAGTAATAGTACTAGTGTGAAATTTAACACACATTTCAAAATCATGTCTGTAGTATCGTACAGGAGGATTTCTGCAGTACCGCAGGCATTCACCATGGGGATTCACTTCTACATTTCAGCAGGAGACTGAGGAGTTGACAGAGAAAGAGAGGTAACAGGGTATTTTATTAAGGAAAGAACTTCCAGTAAACGTAGGAAAGAGTTCACAGCCTTGCACTGCACAGTATTCCAAGTGTTACTTGGAATATAGAGAACAAGACCAGAAACCCACATTCAGGAAAGAGAAATTCATAGGGAAGAAGAGGGAAAAACCCTACTCTGTGTCAAGAGGCTTGGGGATTTTGACTTTCTCAGTAAATGAAATGCTCTAGGTGTGCTCAAAGTGCTGATGTAATTTTACAGGATTTTGTTATCTAAAACATCCCTCTGGATACACGTAACCAGAGGCCCGTCTTACATGGGGCTAAAGGTAGGAGATATGAATGCTAGGAGATACTAAGGGCTAGATCCAATGATGTGCTTTATTCTAAGAAACTGAGGTAGGGAATATTGTTAGGGAGCTTTTGACTTAATAGCTTAATGTCTACAGTACTTTACCTGGGCAATGGGTGAGGTGGCCTGGGTATCATTGTCAGCCTAAAAAGCTCAGATTCATGTTTTTCTACATTTCATAAGAAAGCAACTTAACCTATAAGCTCCAGGAGAATATGGGCTATGGAGATAGTCCACTTTTTGTGTTAAAGCCATAACAATGGGCACCTGAAAACTGAATATTTGTGAGGCTATGGAGGGAGGAAGCAAGAGGGAATGCAGCTTATAAAAGGGCTTGACTGAGGGAAAGGTAGGCAGGCACAGCAAACAGAAGCCTTGTTCCCTTAATAAATTGGAATAAACACAAACTGAGGTAAAGAGTTCGCTCTTTCCTGGAGACAGAAATGCAACCTTTGGTGAGATCTTTGATGATATAGATGATAATAAGCACCTGATAACTCCTTAGAAGACCTGGAAAAGAAATACACATGTCTTTGTGCATAAGACAACATGATGGAATGAGGCCTGGACCTTATCCTTCAGAGCACTTACATGTAAAGACAGTTAGTGAAGCCCAGACACACACAGGTGTTGAAATGGATGCTCATCTGGCCAACTTAGCTGTCTCTCATTTGAGTTAGCCCTCTGGGTGGAATTCATCTCACTTGATCAATATGGGACATCTAGTGGAAGCAAGTTCATCGGATGCCCCCCATGATCAGTGGAAAGAGACAGGACAGCACTCCTGCCTGGGGTGACTGTCCCAAAAAGAGCCAGAGCATCCTGCCATTTTCACAGGTGTCCCTGCTGGTCACAGCTAGAGCTGGACAAGTCAGCTTAGGTGACATACCCTATGTCTGGGAGCTAACATCATGTGGGAGAAATGCCACCACGAGGACTTTAACACATGAAGATCCAAGTAATGGGGAATTGAAATACTCCAGGGTTCAGATGCTTTTGGGAATTGCACCTGGCAAAAGGCAGGACTGAGAATGAGGATCAGCTTGCCTGTGAGAGACTTCAGGCCAAACAGCTGTGGATCAAAGGGTTTAATAGCTCAATTGGCAAAGATGATAGATTTTTGCATGTTCAGCTGACCTACTCTGTTCATTTAACTTAGAAAATTTACAAGCTCTCCTGGCTCAGTTGGTGGAGCTTTGTGATCAAATGAAGTCAATGGAACAGATGTGTTTTGAGTGCCAAGTAGTTCAGAGGGTTGCTTTCCCTCCTTCTTCCTTTAAAACAGCAGAAAAATAAAAGTAAGCAACTACAACTAAGATTAACATATAGAGCACTCAGATCCCAGGAAATCTCTCAAATCGGAGATCCAACTGCAGAATCAGTTCTGTCCCACTTATCTTTCTACTTTCTGTGAGAAGTATTTATCATCAAAATGTAGCAAGACCTCAGAGATTATCATTGTTCTACAGTTGGCAACATTCACTTCAGGAATACCTTTCGTGTTTCAGGGCTTGATTTCTCAACTTGATTTTTATCATTAACTGTAATGCTTTGCTTTTCATTATCTTCCCATTGGGAAAAGACAGAATAATTAGGAGTGCCAGTTTGATGCAGGAGATCATTTACCACACACCTACTCATTTTCCTGTTTGCATTTGTGTAACAGGGCTCTGCATGTGTAGATGAACAATGAAGAGTCCTGCGAGTCCAGGAATAAGCCATATAAAAAGAAATAAGCAGGTAAACCAAGCTAACTCATTATTGACAAATAATTCTGAGCTCACAGCGGTGGTTTAGAAGGTGCTGAAGGACATTACCAAGGAAAATGCTGAGAGGGAGCACTATGGGGGGTTATGCTAATTCTACATCCAGGGCCTATCAGACTCAGCACAGATGCAGCCATCCTGGGAGATGATGCAGCTAAAACCAACCTTCTGGGTGTGTGGGACCCCTTGTTCAAACATCCCCAGCAAGTTAGTCCACTGCCTACACAGCCCTGGTACAAGTTACTCACCAGCAGACTCTGTGGGCTTCCGCTGAGGTGGGGTGGCATGGGGTCAGCTGGAAAGCCCTGATGCCCTGGAAAGCATTTTCCAAGGCAGTAAAGAGTTTTTGAGTACAGATTTCGACTGAAAAAGGCTCACCTCAAAATGTATCACAGGAAAAAGCAATAACAAAGGCTCCACAGTTCTTCAGGTAGACATTCTTGTACCAGCTTCAAAGGTTTCACACTATGGGGACTGACCTAATGCTCAGGATGGGAAGGGATTAGCCACAATCCTTCATGTGTGGGCACAGATGTACCCAGCATTGCCAGCAGAGAAAGAGGAAGCACCTTTCACCTCTCCCTCAACTTTTCACCCTGCAATACCTGTGAGGCTGTTGTAAGCAACAGAGATCTTGTGCCTCCTCTGATTCTTGTGCCAAGGTGAATCTCTTGCTACATGAATAGCACCATAAAACACTTCTGGTATTTATGACACATTGCTTAACTGAACAGGGCCCAGGGCCATAGCAGTTTCACAAACACCTGATTTTTTCAGAAGGGATAGTAAGCAATGGTCTCCTAGGAGCCAAGGTCTGTGAATGTTTTCTGAAAGTGCAAGTGTGGGTGCAAGACCAAATAGGCCACCAAAAGAAAGGAGCCATAGTCTTAGTGCTGTGACTTTTAGCTTCTGTCTGGGTATGAAATGTGAGGTTTTCTACATGTCAGGGATGTCAGGTCCTGTTGAGCCACATTACTGAATTAGAGCATTTGAATGTGTATCTAGATCATCTTTTCTGTAAAGTCCAGAAAACATTATAACTAGGACCTTGGTTTGAGAGCAGGCAAACTGCTCAGTTTTATCCCTCTTTTACCAGTCTCCTAAAATACCAAGGTTTTACTGCCTTTCTCTTTGGGTCATCTTTCCTCCGAGCTTACTGCCAGTTACAATCACATTTGACAGAGGGACAAAAAGTTTCAGTTCCTACTTTTGTTCAAATCAGTAACTACTTAGAGGAGAAGATTATTTTCTTCAGTGGAAGCAAGTTTTCAGGGCACAAATTCCTGCTAGCACATCTCAGATAAGCCTGCACAACAAGCCCCCCATGGGGCTAATGGTGGGGTGCAGCAAGGGGTTGAAAGGGAAGGACTCAGGGGAAGGGGGAGTGTGGAGGGCAGAGGAAGGAGCTGGAGCCTTTCTGGGGACTGCGACTGTGAGGCACTGTTGTTGTTGCTCTGATATAAGGCTGTTCTTGTATGCTGAAACATACGCCACTTGTTGAATTCAGTAAGAAACAGGCAACAACCTACCCACATGTGCAAAGAAACTGGTATCACATGCCCTTCAAAAAGAAGTATTAGTATACCAAAACAATTCCCAGACACTCTTAATATTCTGCCAAACAAACTTCCATTTATCTCAGTATTGGTAGGTGCAGACCAAGAATGTACCACTTGGAAGAGATTTTCTGCATGGAGAGGAATTTTGCCTCTTCTGCATTTTCCTGGTTGGTTGGATTCACATAAAATTGCCTGATTCTTCTGGCTAAACCTAGAATTAACCTAAATGCAGGCCAGCAGTCTCTCTTTTTTTGATATATTTCTCCAGTGGAAAAATAATAAAGTTTTCACTAGTCCCCTGATTTTAGCTTAATTTTAGAATAAAATGTAGGGCAATGCCCTTCTTCTATGCCCTTCTTTTGGAATAGGAAGCAGAAGGACCTTGCTAACTGGTCAATAAGCTTCACGCCAAGTATTTTACAAAGAGTATAACCCAATATTAGCAAAAGGAATGCATTCAGAGTTGGTCTTTCTTACTGAAAGGCTCAAATCTTCACTGTTGTTGCTTATGATAAGCTCTGACACATGTCTATGCATCAGATTTAGCACTAGTGTTCTGTCTCTTTCAGGATAAAGTTAATCTTTTTCCCATTGTTTAGACCCTGAGCACTTTTGCTCTTAGTGACATGGAGTCCATTGCAAGGTTCAGTTCTGTTTCCTCCCAGCAACACATTTTTCTGTGGACACTTGCAATCCTTCTGCTGAGCCATGGAGCATGGCTGCTCATGGCCAGCTCTAGCATCCTCTGCAGTGATGTAATTAGGTGACATTGCCAGGCATTGAGCTGACCCTGCAAATTAACCTGCAAAAGTAAAGTGCAGGGATGTGATCACAGTCACAAGGTCACTATAATCCCAGCATTCATGCTGCTGACTCTCCACTCTACTACATTTCCATTATGACTTTTAAGATTCCATCATAGACAAGTTTTTAGCCCATTTGGTCTGAATTAGTGGCAGCTACATTGTTTGTGTGACTGGCTGATATTTGCCACCTTTGTTGTAAGTCATGTCCCCATATCAGGTCCCAGGCAAATGCCTTCCTGCTGCATCTCATGCCTCCAGCTCTTCCCTGATGCACCACGTCCTGCCAAGCAAAAGCATTCGCAGTCATGAGGCAGAACTCAATGCTGAGTGTCCTAAAAAAAACCCACAAACCCACCAGTCATTCTTATTAATGTTACTCCTAAGAATTTTTTTTTTTTTTTACAGCTTGTAACTTGTTTTACAGAAATACAGGAGGTTTGTTCTTTTACTCCTGTGAATCATGCTGCCCCATCCCCATGGGAGCCCAGGCATCCTGCTCCTGTTTTCCATTGCAGGCTGCTCTGGACCCAGGCTGCAGGCATCAGAGAAGTGCTGAAACCTCTCTCAGCACTTTTTGTTCTGGCCTGTTCTGAGGATGAAGGCAAGTGAGATGATAAAGTTAATCTTTTACCAGGAAAGGCTAGATGAGGATCCTGAGCTATCTAGCTGCCAGCTAATACTGCCTCAGAGGAGGCAGCTGTTTAGTGGACAATGGTCTGTACTTGAATGACTTCAAGAAAAGATGTAATCATCCATTTACTATCTTTCTTCTTTCCATTAAGTTCAAAGTAGTATATAATCACTTCAATTTTCTTTCAGCAGTGATAAGGCTCAAATATAAACCACAAAGACTGAACTCTCAGTCAGCCTCCATGTTTTATCCTGGATTTATCTTCAGCCATCATCAGGCACTGTCTTTCTGCCTGACCTGTATGGAAACTGGCCTTCAAGGAGGGTCAAGTATTCACTTTCATACTTCTCTGTGCTGCAATGCATTTCCTGGCAAGATTAGGTAAAGCAATTGCTTTTCATTTCAGGCCATCACAAGTAGATGCTTCATAAAAGATCTACTTTGAAGCAATCATTTTTCTCATTTGTCATAGGCTTATAGATTGAGACTATGGCCAGGCTATTTTTATATTCACTGTGCCAGGAACAAAGCCCAATAATTTGAAAAAATACATTGATTTTTATCTTAAAAAGTCATTTAGAGAATATTGTCAGAGATTCCTCTCTCAGTCACTGTGACAGTGACACTGTGCAACACAGCTCAGAGGCAGAGCAATAGAAGCATGCAGGGATGCACCTTAATTAAGTACAAATTAAGCAAAATTTCCATTATTTCAGCATTTTACATTGAACAGTCATTGACAAAACATAGAAGCAGTGTTGGCAACAAAAGCTGAGCCTTTCCCTTCCCTGAGCCTTCACCATGTGGCTTTCCTCTTGCTCACCAGGTGAAGCTCAATTTCTTTGCCTTGCAGCTGCACCACACACAGGGGAAAGTGTCACCAGTTTTCCTTTAGCCTAGAGAGGGGACATCAGCTGGGACTGTCTCCTGAGATGTGGGAAATTAAGCTGCATACCTCTGTGAAGAAAGTACTAAACATCATCTTTCCTGTGTGAGTGCTCTTGCCACTTGGCTCTCAGCAGGTTTGTCATTTGAAGGTGGGTTCACACTTTCACATGGGTTCTACAACGTGCATGAAATCCTGGGGCACTGCCACCTTGGAGAGAATCACTTCCATGGTGATGCTCTGCCTGCCAGTCCCTCCTCAGCCCCTTTATGCTGTGGCTGCTGGATCCCTCATCTCCTGCCCTCGACCTGTGCAGAGGGGCTACTCCTGCCCACCAGACCTGAATGAAAGGTAAGGCTGTGCTGGCTGGCACTGGGGCTCATCCTTCATTCCGTGTGGTGGGTTGACCCTGGCAGAGCACCAGGTGCCCACCAAAGCCACTCTATCACTCCCCTCCTCTGCTGGACAGGGAAGAGAAAAACATAACAAAAGGCTCATGGGTTGAGAAAAGGACAGTGAGATCACTCACCAATTAATGTCATAAGGAAAAAGACTCAGCTCAAGGAAGTCAGTTTTATTGCCAGTCAAATCAGAGTAATGAGAAAAAAACAGAACAGATCTTAAAATCTTCCCTTCCCTTCTTCCCGGGCTCAGGGACTCTTATTTCCCTCCCCTTAGTGATACAGGGTGATGGGGAGTGGGGGTTGCACTCAGTCCATCACACATTGTCTCGGCCAAAACTTCCTCATCATGAGGAGAAGTCCTCGTACTCTTCATCTGATCCAGATTGGGGTTCCTCCCACAGTAGGGATTAGTCCTTTACTAATCTCACACACGGATCCTTCCCATGGGCTGAAGTTTGTCATGAACTGTGCCAGCTTGAGTCCTTTCCATGAGGTGCAGTCCTTCAGGAACAGCCTGCTTCACTGTGGGTACCCCATGGGGTCACAAGTCCTGGCAGCAAGCCTGTCAAAGTATCATCTCCTCTCTTCATAGGATAGCAGGTCCTGGGCCTGCTCCAGTCTGAGCTCTTTATGGGGTCACAGTCTTCTAGAACACTTAGGGTTCGAAGGGACCTTAAAGATCACCTAATTCCAGCCCCCTCTGCCATGGGCATAAACACCTCCCATTAGACCAGGTTGCTCAAAGTCCTGTCCAGCCTGGCCTTGAACATTTCCAGATGTGAGGTATCCAGAGTCTCACCACCTTCATGGTGAAGAATTTCTTCTTGATGTCTAACCTAAATCTACCCTCTTTCAGTTGGAAGCCATTACCTCTTCTCCTACTACTCCATGTCCTTATAAAAAGTCATAGGATCACCAAATCTGTAGCAGAGGACAGTATCAGAGGATGCACTTCTTTGAGTGCATCCATCTGCTATAGTGATGGCATGAAGACCCTCCATGGGCTTCAGGGGAATATCTGCTCCACATGGATATCCATGGGCTGCAGGGGCACATCCTGCCTCACCATGGTCTGCACCACAGGCTGCAGGGAAATTTCTCTCCAGTGTCTGGAGTACCTCCTCCACCTCCTTCACTGACCTTGATGTTTAGGTATATGCTCTGTCCTCTCTTCTGGCTGCTGTTGCACAGCAGATTTTTTTTTCCACTTCTTAAATGTGTTGTCACAGAGGCGCTACCACCATCACTGATGGGCTCAGCCTTGGCCATTGGCAGGTCCTCCTTAGAGCCAGCTGGAACTGTCTCTGTTGTACATGGAGGAAGCTTCTGGCATCTTGTAACAGAATTCACCCCTGTGCCCAAACCTTGCCATGCAAACCCAGTACCTTCAGCAACGAGACAAACAAGCATCCACTGATGTGCATAGCCTAGATCCTCAGCTTGGAAGTCATCCTGCTTTGAATGGCTTTGAATGATGCTGCTCTCCTTTCTTTGCTGCAGCCCCTAAGAGGGTTTTCCACATCTCTGCATCTCTGAGGCAGAGATTGTGAAGCCACAATGTTGTCCATCTTCCCCTTTCCCTTGGGAATTCTCTCCACACTACCTAAACAGTAGCTGGTGGGGAGACAGGTTCTGCTACATGCAGTGGGCTGCTGGTTTGGCCATGCTGTGCCTTCTTGCCTGGAGGAAATATCTGGACCTCAATGCTGTTCCCTTGCCTTTGGTGTGGGAGCCACCATTATCTCCAGCATCATCACACACGTGCGTGCATGCATGCACATACTCATATGTACCTGCATGGACACACACACACACACATACACACTTCCTTCTGTATCCATACAGGTACAATCCAGCACACAGCTGGTCAGCCCAAATAGACAGAATACACCCCAAAAACTAAATACAATACCCCACTCCAGTGTCTTGATCATACAGAGAATGAGGGAGGTTCCTACTGTGTAGGATAATTCCAACATGCTTCAGAGCAATGAAATTAAGCATTTCATATGGGGCTGGTAGCTCCACCTGTTCCTAAGGTTAGCAGACACTTCCTATTGTAAGACCTTTTTCTCAGTTCCTCATCCACCAAATGTTGATTGCCTGGGCTGACATTAATGTGCACCATAGGTCTGCATCAGGTATCTGCAGTATTGGTGTCTGCAGCTGTAGAAATTGCAGAAACTTGTAGTAAAGGCACTTAAAATTACAGAACTATGGAAGATACTTCCTTTACTTTGTTTAAAAAAAATAGTCTTGAGGCCTTTGCTCTGGAGATATTGAGGTGTCCTGTCATCTTTGGGGAAGATCGGATGAGATGAATTAGATTGCTTTTATCCTTCAGATCTGATTTCTGCCATATTGTGAAATTCTTCCCAAATTTGTCCAGCTTGTAAGTTTAACAAAACACCCCCGTTAAGTGGAGGGAGGCCTTGACTTTCTCAGCTGCAAACCAGAAGAGTATTTAAACAATACCTACCCTGCACACATAATGGTGGATCTACACTTGCAGACTTCTTGGGTACCTTGTCCATCCACCTTTACTGTCTGAGTGACCAAGTCTGGCTGGAGAACAAAGCTCTCCCTTTCGCCTGCCATTCACAGGGTCTCAGAGCCCTGGACACTTGATGCAAACCCAAAAAAAACCAATCTCCGACCAGCTGTATTACATGCAATGCAGCACATTCCCACACCCTGCTTCAAATGGACGGAACTCAATGAGACTAAGGACCTGTTTTAACTGAGGCAGAAGGAAAGGCCAAGTGTCCACAGGAATGAAAGGGACCCCAGCTCTTGGAGAGGCCACAAATATGGTTGCTTATCTGGGATCTAACTCACATGCATCTTAACAGCACCTTCATTTGCCCCCTCTCCCAGTGAGTGGAAGGCCACTGTATTTTTCCCTGATGTTCAACAATCTTTCTTTAAATTACAGCCTAAATGTCTTTAAGAAGTATGTAAATGTTCTCCTGCCAGTGCTGCCTTTTAGCAGTGGTTTTCTGGCTTAGGTATTTTTTCTTGGCTATGTTTGTAGGCTGCAGCAATATTGATAGATTGAGCAAAGACAGAGTTGGCATGAGCATCTAAAAGGAAGGTACTGGAGCTTCAGTATAGGGAGAAGCCATGGGTTCAAACTGGAGATGAGACAAGAGGTTCAGGGTCTAAGACCTAAGATGGAAATGCTTAGATGCTGGAAATTTAAAAATGCTGGAATTAAAAAAAAAATTTCTTCTTTTGATCCACGTAGGCAAAAGAACCCTTAACCCAAAAGCAGTGTATTGTAAATGACACCTTGTTGTCATCTGGACAGTTATTACAGCATAGTACAAACTTCACAGTCTGCTTTTTTCACCAGCAACCAGTGTTCAAGACAGACCAACCCCAAGGGCAAAACAGATTTTTCCAGTTACAACGTAAAATGCCTGGCTGTAAATAGTCTCATATCCCACGTACTCAAAACTAAGTGTCTGTATCTAGGCAATACTTCTGATCCTAATCATACTGTGCTTCAGCTTGCCAGCTCTAACATGGAGAATACCCTCACTATCATTCTACAGAGCTAGTGGGAGGATTTACTCATAAATGTTTGTAAAACATTCAGGCTTCATAATGGTAAGCAGCACAGAAAAGACCTTAAAGCAGTTAATCACTTCATTTTCACAGCAGGATTTATAGGGAAGAGTAATAAATATGGTATGAAACTTCACATTAAATACCAAGGATGAAATAAAATACTGAATAATTGCCCACTAAGGGGATTCATCTGACCTATGCACTTAATGAGGCAGAGGCATACAAGAAAATTATGATGTGATCTTCTTAAAATTGTGCATGCTTCATAAGGCACAACGGCAACATAAGTAAGAGTATATAGGCAATCTTCATTCTGGCATTTTGATTAATTAATATAGCAACCTTAATAATGTGCTTCAGCATCATTACTTGTCTGTGCATGTGCTGTGATAGAAACACAGAGGAGAAAGGTACCCATTCATTCATCATATTATTTGTACAGCCTCATCATTGCTGTGCTTTATTCTTCTGGAGAGCATTATACAGGGTTCCTGTATAAGGCACCTCAGGTTTCTGGAACAATATCCTGAATTTAGGTGCTCGTCCCACAGAAAGAAACGTGCCAGACTGGATCTCAGTCTGCTCAGCAAAGCAGAGAGAGAGAGATGCACTCCTTTGGTCTCTCACACAAATCATCACCTGACCACAATGTATTTTTCAAATGCCTCAAAAAAGGATGAACTGATAAAATTAGCTTCTTGTCACTACACACTGAGCCAGCAATGCTTCCAACATTGGCTCCCATCTCTGCCCGCGGTGGATTTGCTGGAAGGGACAATATCATGTATGTACCTCAACTGCGAAATGACTGATTATTTTTTCTCCTCTCTGATTATGAAACTGACATTAGACATGGGATTTCTCACATGGGAAAGAACTTGCATTAAGTGCCAAGAATGTAAAAAATATAAACCCTTCGTGCATTCATTACATTCATACATGTATGCATGTACACACACAAACATATTTCATGTCTCCATGTTACATCTCAAGCACAATAATAGCACAATAATGGCACAATGTGCACACAGGCCACACAACAGACCAAGGCCATGGCTGGGTAAAGCAGTCATGTTCCTTGTCTCTCAGCTCAGCCCTGTCCTCAGCACTATGCTGTTTAACATCATGGTAAAACAGCTTTTTAACCATACTGGCTACTTGCAACTCAAGCAGCCCACTGTAATTAAATGATGACTGTCTCCTCTCCTGCAAAGAAGGACTGCAAACCTCAGCAGTGCACAGAGGAAAATGCTCACCCTCTCCCTAGCACACACTGGACCTCAGAAGCAATGATGTGATCACAGCAGTTGGAGTACACAGCGCTACTTCAGGTTTCCAAGGCAATATCTGGAACTTACTGTGCTAATGTCTCAAAATACAGGTCCCAAACAACCTAGTGCAGTGGTATAGGTTCAACATTATCTCTAAGGTAATTTTTAATACATCTCCTTTGTGGTTGTTCTTTCCCTTTTTTGCTTTTATATTTTGTGTTCTGTGCTAGAGCAGGTATTTCATGGTTTTATTCTGAATTTTATAGTTGAGGTTCCATTTTGTTGTTGTTGTTGTTGTTGAACTTCCTACCTTGTTGCAGCCTTGTAACCTATTTAATTTTTGGTTTGGGTTTTTGGTTTTGTTTTTTTTCTGAAGGGCAGCTTGCATTATTTCCTCCATCTCTCTGGAGATCAGGATTTCAATAAATACATTTCACATGACTCCTGCAGTGCTTCTCCTTTGTTGTATTTTCTACTCAGGAGACAAAGAAAAATTGATCTCAAAATCAAAGAACATACCCAAACAGGTAAGTAAATGTAGGAAAGAACCTCATTCCCTCTGGAAGAACAGCATCACTTCCCAGCAACTCCTGAGCAGGTCCTTCAGGACAAACACAGGAGATGAGGTAGTTATAAATAGCATCACTCTCTCTTCTTTCCTATGAGTTGTGGTACATGGCCACTTACACAGTTTATTTCTGAGCTACTTCTCTCAGGGTTCTCAATAATTTGTGTTTCAACAGGGAAAATTGCCATCTGAAACACCTCCATAAACTCACTAATGAAACCACAGCTTTTGAAAGCTGAGGTCCAGTGATACAATTTAATGTCCAACTCCTATCTGCTCAACAGCTTTCTGAGACTTATATGGAAAATTTTAATTGTTTAGCCTGGCTGGCTGAGCCCTGGATGAGGAAACAAAGCTCCCTTTTAGCAGTCTTCAAAGCTTTCACTAAGGACTGTCAGGATGCACTGCAAAGGTCTGTGCTTTTGTAGGCCTCTCCTCAGTCCTTTTTTATTATCTTTATTTGGTAACAAGATATGGCCATTGCCAAAACAACATGACTTTATATTACCTTTCTTTCCCTCAAGCTCAGACACAGGTGAGGCCATTCTTGGCAGCTGCCAGTTCAGATGACAAAGCCTCCCCGATACAGCACAGCACATCACCTTTGCAACACAAAAGTTGTGATGGAAAAGAATTTTTGCTCCAACTGATTTAGTCCAAGGTATAAGAGAATTACATATAAACATGGAAGGCTTCATATGTGAACTCTATGCTGCATATTGATAGTGTCCAGTAAAATATGAAACATTTAATTTCAGTGAGTTGTTAACACTGATTTCTTCAGGACCCCTAGAGCTGTGGTAATTTGATGAGGGAGGATTTGAAAAATTATGGATGAGAGAAGAAATGATGAAACACACTGCATGAAAAAAAATGTTACTCAAAAGGGCATTGCAGTACCTTCAAAAGAAACCTCCAAGTTTTCGTCCAAAATAAAGACATATCCTTTAAAATTAATTACATGCTTCTGGTTCAAGATACAACAAAGAGCACTGGTTAAATTTACTTTCTTCTCTATGGATTTAGTATTTTTCATGTTTAAAACAGACTCACTGGTAAAAGCCAGTGGGATGATCTCTGTTTAGTCAGTTATTATCCACAAGGAAACCTCCTAGCCTCCTCACTGTGTTATCTCTCCTCAGCCCTGCTTATGCCTTTAGACCATCAGGGGTAAAATAAACATACATGACTGTTCTGTCAACCATGAATGTATTTTAAAAAGGGAGTTAAGAGAGAATAAGCTAAACTAACCAAAGCTCTTTGACTATTTTGTGAAAGAGTTGCCACCCTCATCAGGACTCTGTGTATGGGAGGGGTACAAGCTGGGTAGGATAGGAAGACCACTTTCCAGTGGTCTTCTCTGGTCCTTTCCAGAGCATCCACACTGATGTCGCAGCTCTGAGGAGATACATCCCAAGAGGAAGGCAAAGAAAGGGAGTCATGAAGGATGTTAATACCACATCCACATGTTTCCTTTGGTGAGCTTTTCTTTTCGTTCTCCTCTCTCTTGCAAAATACCACTAAGTGATGACAGCTGATGAACAGAAGTAGAGTTTGTTTCTTCACTAATGACCCCTCAACTTCTGCACATTAATCTACTGCTGAGAACAAAATGGTGTGGCAGGGCAAGAACACAAGCAGATAAAATTGCTTTCAAATGCCAGTTTACTTATTTAAATGGGGAAAGCTCTGCATGAAGTAGCCACCTTTATAAATGAAGCTACTAGTGACTTAGCTTTCCAAGGAATGATGCAGATGTGATGGCATCTGTCCAAATATACTTAATGCTCATCACCTAGCTATTAGAAGATCCAACCCCTGTTTCTCAGGAGGTCTGCAGGCACCTGGGATCTAGCCCATGTCTAACCACCTGCCTTTTAAACATGGGGACTCTGGCATAAGACCACAGAGAAGTATCTGCCCAGCAGCCTCTTTCTTATTCTCTGTTCCTCAGGTGCAGCCCTGGCTCTTGAGTTAAGTGCATCCTCTCCCAGAAAGCTGAATATTCTTGCACCTGACTTGGACAGAGAGGTGCAAGCGGTCACGCAGATATAAATAGGCTTTGCATAGACAGTGTAAAGAAACTATTGTGTTTTCATACAAAATAAAACAAAACACATCAGTTGTGTTTAGAAGAGCATAACATACCTCTTCAGTATAAAATTCCCCCACCCAGCTACCCTTTCCTCAGTGACTCCTGGGATTCTACCAGAGTCTGACTTCCTCAGCTTAGAATGATATCCTAGCCCAAGTTTTCATGGGCACCAAGCCCACACCTGACTATGACACTAGATTACCCTGTAGCCCTCCCAGAGATATTTTTTAGTTTGCCTCTCTTTGTCTTGAGATTGGTAATTTTTTAACTTCTTTCCAGTCTTCCAGGACAGGTGGAAATTTTGTCACACAAAAATGTATGGGTATGAGTCTGCAGTGTGGCTGGGGAAGGCACCCCTGTTGAGTAAAAAGGTTCAGAAGACCTTCAGAAAGATGCCCTTGCTTTCTGATCTCTTTCTCAGAGATGAACCTAGATGAGGTTGAATTGACTCATAGTCCAAAATGTGGTCAGTGATTTATGTCTAAATGATTGTGTGTGTCCACCTATCAGAGTCAATGTTCACCTGTTTCAGTGTCCTACCAAGGACTTTCACTGAGAAAGTTTTGAAAAACTTTAAAGTTAGGTAATTTTTTAAGGTGGAAAATATAACAAATTCAGGAAATGACATTGATAAATATACTTACTGCACAGAACTGAGCTCCAGTAAGTAATTCCCAGTTCACATCCAGCAAAGTCAGAGGTGCAAGTCTTACCAAAGAGGCATGTCTGCTTGAGGAGGGAGACCCATCCAAAAATAATTAGGATTTTCTTCCTCAAAAAGAGAGGATTCTAAATGCTAATTTATAACTCTTCATAGGGTGGGACTGGGTTGTATCATGTGTGCTGATTAGCTCCTAGCAAACTAGTGGTGCTATTAATTAAAAGAGAGGAGGAGGCAGCAGAACCAACATTTGTTACCTATGTGAACCTTCTCAGTCATGTTGGCACAACTCTAGCTGTCAGTCTTTGCCTCCAGCTATTGTTGGAACAACCATCTGGCTACAGGACCTCCACCATATCCCAGTGCTCACATTAATTACCAGGCTGGCAAAGAACTTCCAACATCTGGATTGGGTCTTGGCTTAGAAAAGAGAGCAGTTCATCCTTTACCCCTGCTCAGTGCCAGGAAGAGATAAGTACACGGTGTTAGCTTTGAGCATTCCCAGCTCAAAGCTGATACAAGATAAGCACACCAATTTGGAACAACAATTGCCAGTTTTCCCACCAGCATCACCTCCCCCCATGCTTTGGCAAAGGCATTGTCCCCAAACACTTCATTTTCTATAGGTGATGACAGAGTTCACACCATCACCTCTGGCTTGGTGCAGACCTAGCCCAGGTTGCCTATCTGTGCAGGTTACTTAGGCAGTGACCAGTACAGCAATTCCTGGGGCAAAAATCTCATTGTACCTGTCAGGATCCAGCAGCTGCATAAAAGGGCTCCCCAAGCTACCACAGCAGCCCTGGCATACAAACTGCATCTTTACCTAATAGGCCATAGACTACAGACATGAGTGGGATTTCTTAGGCTGCCTTTTTCATTTGCCTCTCAAGTGGGACCCACATAGCTTATCTAAGCAAGCGTGGTAAACTTACTAAAAGTAAATAAATAAGTAAAGATAGTGCAGCTCTACACCACAGCCAGTTGAACAGCTAGTTGATTGAAAGATGCTATTGCAGGAATATGAATTTGTAGTCTGTTATTAGTGAAAAATAGTGAATTAGTGAAAAGACACTGAAATGTCTTTATCAGCTACTTGCATGGGATTATTTTTTATGAGACAAAAAGCAATTATAAAGTATGATCTGCTGGATATTATCATCTGTATTTTTGATTAGTGGATATATATCTCATCTTATTGCACAATAAAAAAAGGCAAAGGAAAAACATTTAAGTTTACTCTTGCATTAAGGAGAGATATTTTTATCCATATGCCTGTGAGCATAATATAACACTGAATAAACTAGGCTTTTCAGAAATGAGTTAGTGAAAACTGCCTTGTTTTTTAAACAAATGTAATTCAACAGACCTTCTCAGTTTGAGTCAGACATGTAAATTAGATACACACACTTCAACTGCATTGTTAATACAGCTCAATGTTTATTTCTTATTTGCATACTGCAACACTTGTAACCTGCATTCTCCCCAACAAAGAGCCATTTGATGGGCACAACTAGATAGAACAAGTTTTATCACAAAGATTTAGTAAACCAGATTTAAAAACAAGAAAAACAGACATTGAACTAAGTACTGGGTACAGACAAACTGTGCTGGTCAACATCACATGCATGTGGCCCACTGGCAACCTCACATCTCTCATGTCTTTTCAGGTCAGTATGAAAAAACAAGTTTAAAAGAAAAGGTTTAGCCAAAATTTTAGCTTGGACAGAAGGAGGTGGTTCTACAGCACAGATGTTGCTCAGGAAACATTGCAGAGTTGTCAGGATTAAATTTATGTACCTGGCTAGGACTAGTCAGATATAAGAAGCATTGAGAAAGAAGAAGGCATCCATCAACAGAGCTGTACAGGGTACTACAGGAAGTTGATGAAGCATCAGGACCATTTCCTGAAGGATGTATCTCACTGGATAATTAGGAGATGTCAAATTACAAATGAATCAGAAGAGGATGTTCCAACATTAGTGTTAGGACATTTTCTTAAAATTAAAATATATTGTTTAATGGTCTATGAAGTAGTTTGTCCTAAGCGTGATTTCCTCCCTCACATCCATGACAGCAGGTGGTACCATCAGGTACTGTCACATCAGTTTCAGGGCAATTACAAAACAGAGAATAACCTGCGGAAGGAGGCCGGTTACTTATTTTTAGCATTACTACTTAGACTGATTAGAATGGTAGAACATACTTCTTTTCTAAGAGGGATTTTGCTACAGCTTAATCCCAAAACAGAACATTGAAGGGACATCTAAGAAGTTTATTTTCTGAGCCCTACAATCCTTTCCATCTAAACTTTAAAAGCTTAATAAAAGCTTATCGACAGGCTTCAAGGTGTTACAATTTTATAATTTAAGACCTTCAGTGCTTGGTATTTGTTAGTCATGGGCTTCACTGAGCTACATTTGCCTTACCACAAGGAATGTATATATCCAGACAATTTCCTCCCACCTTTCCATCACACGTCTAGGCAGGCACGCAGTTTGGGGAGATTCTCTATTAGTTGTGTGACGCTGCCTGTGGCTATTAGTCCCACATCTGTTTTCTTGGCATCAGACAAAGAATGCACTTACTTACACATCTGAAACCTGGCTCTTAGGAACATTAAAGCTGTGCACAGCGTTTAATTCTAACCACTGCTGTTGAGGCAGCTTTTGATGCTTCTCTCCCTTGGATTTCATGTTCCAGCTGTGTTTTTCCTTTTGTGGAAGGAAGCCTTGCTCCCAACATCAGCTCCTGCTCCTATTGAAGTCAGAAGGGAACATGCCATTACCTTGGGCTAATGTCTCAAAGTGCATAAATCAGCATAACTTCTGTTTCCACCGTATGGGAGATATGCCAATACACACTGGTTGCAGATCTGCCCTTGCAGGTTCATACATCATCTACTCTGCAGCTTGCCAGTTTCCCAGATTAAGAACGGGAAGACAGGAGACGCTCTCAGAGGTGATGGGCGCAGTCCTAGTGCTGTGTGGCATGGCTGTATTTACCTGGCAGTGCCAGACAAGCTGCAAGCTGCCAGAGAGAAAGTGATGTCATCTGGGACTAAAAATCTGTAGGAACTTGCCAGCTTTCTACTGTATCAGAAGTAAGGGCTTGCACTTCTCTTTCAGGTTCATTTGCTCCACGACATGCCAATGTTGGTAGACTTCAAAGTCGTCCCTTGTTTTCTATGGGGATCAGCAGTTTCTCAGCTCGGGGTGGGATGAGTAATCAAAGCTTTGTAAGTGTGCCATAGCATTTACAGCTTATGTAATTCATACAGAAATAATATATATATTCATGGATTTGATTTCTAAGCTTTTTGCAGTCCATATGCAATGAAAGAAAAAAGAATTACTAACTCTTCCCAAAAGTGTAGATAACTGTACATGACACAACCAAGTGAATGAATCATACATAAATATCTAAGAATTACTACTGCAAGCCTAAGTCTTAATGAATGCCTTGTGAATTAAGCAAATTATATAGCTGACTCTAAACAACTTTACTGCCTTCTTCAGTAGCATTTGTGATATAATTTCTATTTTTAAAATACCATGCAATAAGACTCTAGGGTAAGTTAATCCAGCACAACTATGATGCATGATATGTTGGCCATACCTTTCCCTCAGACCCAATGCTTGGGGGCTTTTCCACCTCCTTACTTCAGCCTTGCATTTCCCTTTTAACAATCCCCACTTACTCATGGCAGTGTGTTGGAGTACTGGCAAGAGCTTACTAGCACCTCTTTCATCACATTTCTCCAATTGAAGATGATCCATTTTAAGCACCATATTATGCTGTCCATCTACTAACAGAATGTGAATAGCAGTGAATCTTTGCAGACTTACTGTTTTCTTGTTTTTTCCTAGAGTAGAGTAAAAGTGGTAATGGCAACTGAATTATTTCATATCAGCCCTTCAAAAACTTAACAAAGTTACAGTATAAGTAAAGAGTCATGTTCTGGTCCTTTACAATTATTTAATCATGTGCAGAGCACTAAATTGAGATTTTTTGCCTAAATATGTCTCTTTCCAGTTTTTCCAGGGAGAACTACCATTTTCTCCATCTATCCACTGCATTTGGGAGTTCTCTTACTTGGAAAGTGCTGCTCTGATTTAGTCCCAGCTCCCACAGTAGCACAGGACACTTACTCCCTCCAGATGGAACAAAACTATCCTTGCTTGAGGGGCTGGAAAGCTAGTTTGCAAAACCGGGAGCCCAACAGAGCCATCTTAAAACTGAAATCACCCCTTTTCTGCCAAAGGCACAGACTTGGTCCCCATGGAAATCAGTGGCAACATTTCTGCTGACAATCTGAGGCTAAAATTTTAATGCAGCACTATCATAACTTGCTGCTCATTTTCTAGGCCAGCAGTGGAATACAAGTAGTAAGCCATGTTGTCATGAGAGGGAGGATATTGATAAATGTATTTAAAGAGCAGAAAGAAAATGTTGAGGTATGGGGCAGCCATGTACACTGCAAGGAGATGGTTCAGGAAACATTTAGGCCCTGCCAGCACATCCCAGCACTTTTGACTCTGCTGCTGATGCGTGGAAAAATCTTTGTTATGTATTGAGGGGAGTTGTTTTCTGGAGGAAAGAGGCCTCTGAATGATCGAAGACCGTTCCAAATGCTCTCACGGAAAATCCTCCCCCTCGGGATTATCAAGAAAATCGTGAATCAAAAAAGCAAGTGTAGCGGAAGATGTGCCCTGAAGGCCATGTGATCATCAAATTACAGTTAGTATTTTCCAAGAGTTTTTGTCTCCTAAGTTACCCTGGTGAGAAGGCTTCTTCGGTCCTATGGTACTTATTTGCAGGACTGTGCCAATTCCTGCTTTTGCAAACAGAAATTATCACACAGCCGGGGGGTCCCAGCCCTAAGCAGAAACACAGCCTCATCCTTGTGTCCAAGGACCAAGAGCTAACTTAGCTCACCTCTGAACCCATGTAGACTTGCAGGCCGTGACCTTAGCCTTCCCTCCTGCCTTCCAAGCTGACCTGGAAGAGCCAAGGGCCCTTTCTCCTCTCTGTGCAGGCAGGATTTTTAAGGTGCTTGTTATTTCCTTGTGGCAAGGCTGCTGCAAAGCACCCGGCACCCCCTCCCCTGGACAGTCGGCATGCAGCCACAGCCCCAAATCTGTGATGCCAAGGAACGTCTAAGTGGAGAATCTGAAAAAGAAGATCCTGGGGATGGGACCCAAGTAGGGCAGTAGAAGATTGCTTGCAGTGTGACACATGAGAGCTTGGGGTGGTGTAGGGTGAGATGTCTGAGTGTTTTTGCACCCAGAAACAGCCCCACTGGTGAAAGGGCTCAGCCTGGCTCCCGCTGCTCTGGGAATAAATGGAGGCATGCTGCAGCCCTTGACTCAAGCAATTAATCATGTTGCTTAACCATTGCTGACAGAAGCTTGTTTCTCATTAAACCACCTGAAAGTAGATCTACTGACAGTCCCAAGAGGAAAATAAAGAAGAAAGGTATTTGTTTCCAGACACAGTTCGAAGGCAACAAACTAAAAACTCCAGATACAGAACCAGTTCCTGTTAATTTTTTTTCTGAGCCTGACAAATTCCCCAAGTGATATCTTGCAGAGGGAGAGTGACACAACAGAGGTAGTAGTCTAGTATGTCATGTTTTCCACATGGAGTGGCAGGAGGTTGCTTGAGAAGTGGCAAATGGGTGGACAAAAATCTCACTCTCAGCTCAGAGATGTAAATGGTCACAAACTCACTGAGGTCACTGATAGAGTTACAGGCTTACACCAGCATAATCAAGACTCCAGTCCCATAGCTGCTCAGAAAATGGTCAGGCAAGCAAGAAAGATGTGCTGAGACATAGGTAGATAGATAGGTAGATAGATAGATAGATAGATAGATAGATAGATAGATAGATAGACAGACAGACAGACAGATAGAAAGACAGAACCATGCATTTGAATTTTCATGCTCCTTTCTGCCAGCAGGTCCAGCTGACACAGTGCAATGTTGATCTGAACTAACAGAGCTTTGAACATGTACAGTCAGAAGTGGCTCTCTTCTGCAAAGAGCAGGTTAAAACCCTTGCAGCTGGTGGAAGTACAGCAAGCTTGATGTTGGCTGCAAGCCCGTTTTTTTTCTAATTTGTTTGTTTATATGTACTCCCACTGTACTAGTAAAATGCACCTGGTTTGCAGAAGGGACACAGCTGTACTTCCTTGGTCTGGATTTTGAACTGTTTCCCATAGTGTACCTTATCTCTGCGCTTCCTAAAAAAGTCTCTCATGCTAAAGAGCTAGACTGTGATCAGGCAGATAGGAGAGCCTTGGAAAATCCATATGGAATAATTCCTGGCTGTTAGCCTCTTCAGTGGCATTAAGAATGATATTACAATTTTCTGTGGGCCTTGGTTTATTGTCATCCATCATTCATAGCCTCCCAGTGGCTCTGTGCTTGGGATGGGTTGGCTGTATGGCCATATGATACAACTGGAATTCTGAGACTGGTCATGGGTGCTGCTGAAACCTTCATTGCTTGGTTTAGTAAGTCCCTCAACTGTTATACATAAAATGGAACTGAGCTTCTTTGCCCCTGCAATAACACCCAGTTTGGGTCTTCAGCAAGACATCCAGGTAACCCTGCAACCTGATGGGGGATTTATCATGCCCCCTGTTTCCCACAGGCAGCAAGCACTGGTGGTGGGAGAAGTGTCACAAAAGGAATGGACAGGGTGAGCTAGGAATGATGCAGACACCTCCCTTCCTGCCTTTTTGTGGCCACAGAGACTGAAAATCTGAGGTTCCTTATTTCCCTCTTCTCCCTGTCTCACATATTCAGGCCATTAGGGCTTGGAAGGGAGAGACACGTACCTATGTTGGTCAGACTCCCGTCAATCTAAATTTAAAGTTTGTAATTTGCTTTTGTTTTCCAAATTATTTTTTCCTGGCTCTCAACGGGGAAAGTACTTCAGATCCTGATACCAGGATATCAAAAAAGGAGCAACATTTAAGAAACTGAACAAATGGGTGCATCCTCAGATGTGATAGACAGACAGACAGACACCAGATATGCATCCCTTAGCTTTTGTTCTATCCTCTAGCAAGGCTGAAAACCACACCAATTTTCATGGTTAATGAGAAAAAAAAAATATTGAAAATATCAAATAACACATTATCTCATGTCACTGCACCCCTGACATCCTGTTCTTCATACCAAGGAGTATCAGAGGTGTTTTGATTTTATAAGAAATTTAAATTATTCCTCTCAGTCTGTCAGAAAGCTTATTATCTTCTCTCTGCTCTAATTGCCTAATCAGCTGCATCCATTCCTACAGCCTATCCTGAAACCATTTGCTAAGAAAAGTGCAATACTCAAATGCTGGAGTCTTTGCTGTCATGCCTTGGGCCTTAGCAGGATCTCCCAATGTCCATGTGCTAACTCACAGTATACCAGTTGCACATTGTGGCAGGAAGAGTCTGAAAAATTTGTCCCCAGAAGCTCTCTTTAAGACTCAGTGTGAAGGACCTGGAGTTTCTTTTGCTGCACAGTCCTAGATCCTGCTCTCAGGCTTGGTCTTTCTGCAGCAGCTCCAGAAGCAGAGGCCAAATGCATCGACCTCCGTGGGAAAGAAACATCTCTCATGTTGCCTGGCTCTTCATTCAATAGTACGATTCCATTCCCTTCTGCCAGCTCCAGAGAGGATCTGAGGATCACTGTGCCATTCCTGGCAGGCAGGCACTCCCCTCGCCACACATCACGGCTGTGGGCAGCAGTCCTGGGCAGCCTGGGGTCAATGGAATAAGGATCAAACACCCCCAACCTCTTTGTCACCCCCGTGGGTGACACACCGTGTGGTTTGGCAGTGGCTTTTACACTGCTGTTGCTTCTGTCTCTGGTAAATAAAGGGGCACCTGCATGTCTGGCTGGCACCTTTCCCAAATGCTCACAAGGGCATTTGTCCAAGGCCCGTTAAAGCAAATGCAAGTTTTCCACTTAATTTAAATGGTTTTCTTAAAAAGCTCAAAGAAAACCCATGTAACCTCAAACTATGCATCAAGTGAAAGAACTTGAAACCAAGTCCTCTGTATTTTAAAAATAATTACTAGGATTTACATTATAAAAAAGGAGACACAAATTTCTTTGACTACACATAATGGCTTGTGTGCAAAAATATCTATTAAGATCACAGGTTTTCAGCAGCAAATTCTGTGCTAGCTAAGATTTTATTATGTAGCTTTGATAAGCAAATGAGACAATGTGGACTGGTGTTCATGTTTCAGATCCTCAGTTGCCTTAGGAATTATTTCTAGACAACGCTTGAAGCCAAGGCTTGTATTCTTCAGTCCAAAAAAAACACTTTCAGAAAAAATACCCCAGTTCATCTCCTGAATCTACCACCTTCACAAGGTCAGCTAAGGTGAAACAAAACAAATAATCCAAAGAAATAAAATTCCTTCTTATTGTCGTAGTTAAGACAACACAGTTACATATCAACCCCTATGGATAGCGGTGACTGTAACAAAATCCAGGATAAAGAATGGTGATCAGTAGAACTGTATTGATAGAAAATTATTATGTGTAATTGCAGACTATGGAATTTGAATTAAGAGTATAAACTTGTTTAAGGGCAGTAAATATCTGCTATATGCCTTCTAAGTCAGAGACAGAATTAAGAAAGTGGTGAAACCAAATGAAACACCAAGGTTCTAGTGGAGTAATGAAGACAATAAGATTTTCATATCATATTTTTGGTGGGTGGGATGGAGTATATTTAATAGTAATTCACACAAACTCAGAGAGTAATTTAAGTTGAAGGACGTCTCTAGAACGAGCTTAAGTCAGGTCGTTCAGGGTCTTGCCTAGATACATTCTGAAAATATGCAAAGATAGAGATGCCATGACTTCTCTGTGCAACATGTCCCAGCATGTCTCCCACACCATGGTGAAGAGTTTTTCCTTTAAACATGGTACAAGTTCCCCCTGCTGCTATATGCACCTGCTGCTTCCTGTCCTTTCACTGGACAACCCTGAGACAAGCCTGGCTCCATCTCCTCTCTCTTCCAAGCCATTGGAGTTGCCTTGGACTCTCCTTGGATGGCATCTTCCTCTGGATCCCTAAGCTCCCATTTCCAAAAGCTGTCTTGTACTGGGTCCCCAGGCTGAACACCCTTGAAGCAGCCTCACAAGTACATAATGGGGTGAGTAATTACTTCCCTCAACATGCTGGCTGTATTTTTGCTAACACTGCTGAATTTGCATCTCTGCCTTCCTCACTGCAAGGGTACATTGCTGACTCAGCTTGACTGGGGCCCATCATTCTTTTTCTGGGTCCCTAGGTCCCTTGAGTCTGCATCCCCTGGATTCCAGCCTCCGCTGCTGTCCAGTTTTACCCCTGCACAGATGCAAGACTTTGGATTTACTTTTATTGATAAATACCATGCCAAATTTTGTTTCAGTGGAGAAGCCATATCAAAAGCCTTGCTAAAGAAGTCAAGTCATAAATTTAGCAGTAAGTGCTAGGGAAAAAAAAATGAAGGCATAAACACAGAACATAAATACCTATCCCTGCCCTATTCAATAGGTTTAGCACTGAACAACTCTAAAGGAAGCCCTGGGCTTTTTTGAATATGCAAAATGCCTTAACAATCTTCAAGCTCTAGTTCAGCAAGTTAGCTCAAGTCAGTTTGTGAGAGCTGTGTGGCTCTCACTACAGCTCATGCACATGAGGAGCTTGAGGTTGTAGCAGATACATCTTGCTGAGTATCCTAACTAGCTAAAGGTCTTTAATGGTGTTGGCTGGTGTAGGTGTGTTCCAAGAACCTTCAGATACAAAGGGAGTATCATACATTTTTGTATTACTAAAGAAAACAGACGATTAAGGACTTCAGGGAAAATACAGGTTAACATGAAGGCCAGGAAGGAAGAATGATAAGTGAAGGTGATCTAATATAGGATTAGATAGATTCCTATATAGAATATAGGAAGACTTTCATGCCAATATTATAAAAACGTGGCAACTTTTTGTTATGTATTACTAATGAAAGGGAAAAACAGTTCTTCACAGAAAAAGATGACAAATGGCTATAAGATTAGTAAAAAATACACAAAACCCCACAGTAAAGATCAGGGGCTCTGGATGAAACTGTGTTATAAAAATGGAATATGTTTCATTTGCTTAAAGGTTCAGAAGTGGAGCAGAGACAAGAACAAATTTACTTGAATTTAATTGAATTTTATGGCAAATACAGGGACAGGCCCGCTAGACAGTTAATTTAATGTCTGACTTTTCCTACTGACATGGTAGCTGAAGCAATACCTCCAGTCTATTTCAGTCTTTTCTGTTCATAATGTTATCTACATTTAATTTGAGCATATTCATTTGATGAAAACCATTCAGTCATTTCTGTTGATTTTTTAACTTTTTCTCAAATATTTGTTTTTTTACATTTTGGTATACATTATACTTTTCTTTTTGAATAAAAAAAAATAGTTTTTGATTACTAAATCAAAGTAAGAACAAGCAAGCCTCTCATTAGCAACAAGAAAAACAGAAGTATATCTAGACTCCTTCAAAAAGCAGGCTGTATTATTTTCTAATTATTTCCATAACCCTTAGAAAGACACATTTCCCAAGAGAGCATCTGAGATAATAATTGGCTATTAGGAAATGAATAGAAAATGCAGCAGATTTAGTAGGCATATTAAGAGAGAAGGAGAGGATTGAGCACCTGGGAGAGAAACATGCTTTAGTATTCATTCAGCTGGCTGTTATTTCTCACAATCTGGAAAAAAACATATATCACTTCTCATTCTTCAGTGACACAGGTGATTCAGAGAGTTTTACACTACAAATACTTCTCTTTTAAGAAAAGTATTTCAAGTACCTGATTGTTATATGAGAAGGTATGAAATTTTGCCAGAAGTGCTTAGAAAATATTTTTTACAAATAGGATCCAAGATGACAATTGTGCCACAGAAATACTCTTTAACATCTCAGAACGTTAGTATCCTCATTCTTCCCTTCTACCAATTTAGATGAAAATGCCTGTTTTTGCCTTACTACTAGGAGTGGTAGGAACACACTTTCTAATCAAGAACCATTGGACATTTGTACTTCTAAAACACGGACTTGTCCAGTTTTTGCAAAATCTATTAATCTATTTTGCAGATGAACCAGATCTTTTTAATTCGTGGATTGTGTAAGAACAAGGAGGGAAACTTACGCCTTTGATTCTGGCATTTTCATGTGAAATATGATGACCCAGCTAGATGCTGATTCTGATAGATCCTTTTCAAGTTTTTTTTTTTAATCTGTGCTTTTAGCATGCATAAAAGCATCACTTTTCATCTACAAATAATTCATTTTGTGTGAAAAGCTGTTGCAAACAAATTAAGGTGGGTATCTCTCTATTCCCTTGTTTCTCACTCCCTACACATGCACATTAATTGCAAGCAGAAAGCACAAATGACACTATATACTCCACAGCATCTGCTCACGCCTTAATTAATTCAACCTTCATGCAGCCCCCATAGCAACAAAGCACAACAGACTACCCTGACATGGAATATTCAATTGAGCATCTAATGCTATGTACTTTATTCAAATTACAGCCACAGAATTACTTCTGTGTTAGAAATGTTAGTTCTGATGGGAAAAGGATGAGCTTTGCTCTACTTGACCCCTCCTCATGCATTACCTCATTAAAATGTATAATGGCATTCAAGCTAAGTCACATTAAAGTAGACATGCTCTTTTTCAAACCCTAAGAAAGAAGCCTGTTATGACTTTTTAATGTTCAAAACAAAACAGAAAATGGATAGGAATATCTTGCAGTGCTGCACCTGCGACTCGTATCATAAAGGTGATTATGAAAACATAGATAGCAAAGAAGTATTCCTTGCTCTATTCCCTATCTCTCTAGTCCTTTTGTCCTATCAGCTTGGGCTTCAAGCATAAAATTGCACTACAAGATGTGATCCCCACTATTTAAATCTTAATGGAGGCTGCAGTAACAGCAGCTTGCTATGGCTGATGAAAGAGGTGCTTATTTCAGCTGTTGGGTGGACAAGAGGCACCCACCCTTGGTTTCCAGCTGCACCATCTCTAGCTGTGCTGAATGAGGCACTGGACTGGATGTCTCCATCATAACAACGAGGCTGCTCTGCCAGCCAGGCAACAAGAAACCCTGCTCCCTATGAATGACAACCTTGCCTCAGCCCCTCCAGCAACAGCAGTCCCAATGGCCGAAGGCCATGAGAAACCCATTGCCAACCCAGCTTCTCCCATAGCTGCATGGCACTGTGAAGCTGTTTGGATAAAATCTCTTAGGCCAGCCTCAAAGAGGGAAGCACTAGCTGTCCCTGCTGTTTTCCATCCCCCAGGAACAGCTGTGGGAAGGCACTGGCAGAGGACCCCTTTGCCACCAGCCCAGCCTCCCATTGTGGGGCTGGAGCAGGGGGTTGCATGGGCTCAGAGTTATCTCTGCCAGTTATCACCCTGTAAAGCCACAAATTATCCCTGTGTAAAAACAAAACAAAGCAAAACACCACCAGAAACAAACAAAGAAAACAAAAGAAAAAACGAACAAAATAAAAAAACATGGTGAGTGACTCAAGAAGGGACTTGGGTCTGACAGCAAGTGGGTGGGGAGGTGGCAGGAGTAGACAGCTTCAGGCTGTGACTGTGCACCAGTGACAAGAAGATGGAGGGCACTTTGGCTTGGAAAACCTCTGAGTGTTTGCATTTCATACCCTGCCAGATCTTTCCTCTGGGTATTAAATTACAGCTTTAGACACTGACAGCATACACACAGAGTTGAAAAGAATTATTTTGCTATTGTATGCAGACAACTATGTTGCTGTGACGGCATGTACAAATTAAATGTTAATCTGAGTCCAGGGATAATCTAATTATTGCTTCCTTTTGAAGTAAGAGGAACAATATTTACTGAGTAAATTATGGACCTCTAAAGGTAAAACTTGCTTTGAAGATTAAACAACACACATGGTGCTAGTGATTATAACCATACCTGACCCTTGTTGCTTTGTAAAAATGTAAATTAATTTTGAATTTTCACAGAGATATTGCATTTCAGAAACCACTACTTGTCAAATGCCTTTTAACAGTAGCTGAAATAGCAGCATAACAGAG
Source organism: Calypte anna (assembly GCF_003957555.1). NCBI lineage: Eukaryota > Metazoa > Chordata > Aves > Apodiformes > Trochilidae > Calypte > Calypte anna. Next base: position 47,078,094 of record NC_044274.1, read on the forward strand.
AGTACCAATACACAAGAAGCAGCTTGTGTGATGTGGCACACAGCCACTCTGCAATACAGAAAAAATCACCATTTTATCACAGAGGGGACAAAGGCAACATGGAGAAACTGTCTTCAACCATCATGTGCCAGGCTCGTGGCCCAGGAGCACACCTATGCCCTCAGGGACAAGAGCACTGGCAGCCCTAGCCAGATGCCTGCTGGAAAAACACACAGATCATCCGGGGTTTGTGCTGGGGGGAGATCACAGTATGTCAATGGACCTAGAGGCAAGACCTCTCCTGTTAAACAGGAGAGTTTAACAGCTCTAGCAGGACCAGACAGTGCAACCTCACATGCCTCCTCTGCCAACTGTGGATCCTCAGTCCATAAAAAAGTCTTCCCATGGATGGAAACAATCCTTCCTGCTACCTGACTGTGAATTTTTGTGCCACATTAAGCCCGGTCACTCATATTCAGCTTCACTTTCAACACTACAGTTATCTAGTTATTTAATTATATACTAAACCCCAGTAAACAAAAACCCCAAACAAACAATAACAAATTGTTGTTAAAATAACAATAAACACCTACAGGGATTTTTTGCATTGGTAACTCCATGAACACTGTACAGAAGAAGCAGTTTCCACTATATCTTGTGCTCTTTATTTCCCTAAGCACTTATTTTTGAGTCTGCATAGCTTTGTCTGACAGTTCATCATCTGAGCTTGAAAAAAATTTGTGTTGAAGGGGAACATTTTGCCTGAGTCTTTCAAGGTTGGATTCATGTCTACATGTTCCAAATATCTGACAGCCTTCTGATCTCTTTTATGTTCAGGCCCTACTCTGTAATTACCCCATAACTGCTGACAGAAGTTACAGAAATAATAGGCTGCAAGCATCTGAGCAATGTTTAGGGAAATGTTTATGCTTATCAGAAGGCAATTGGGAAATCAAGTGGTGAGCAGTAATAGAGTTACATTTAATTCACATTATAGATGGAAGGAGTGCATTCTGGGGAATTTCAGTTGCCCAGATGTTCTGAGCTCCCAGTTTCCCAAAAGGAAGAGAAGTTTGAATTTGGTATCTGTAGACGATACTCTGTTATTCATGTTCAGAACATCTAAGCAGCATGTCAGAGTCCCAGCCATTTCATGGGTTTTTTATTTCTTAAGACTCCAAAGGAGTCCTGCCTGCAGGACAAGCAGAAGTGACTAACCTCCTACAAATAAACTAAACTGCTTTTTGGTGGTCTCATGCAGTGCTGATGTATTGTCTTTGAAAGTTCTTATCCAGATCTCTTTGAAGAGCTATGCTGCAAATCAAATGAAAACAGCTGGAGTCAGAATTAGAAATGGAATTGTTTCTGCTGTGCAAACCAAGATTTCCAGTGAAAGTGCCTTAGCCTTTGTCAATAACTACTTCATGTTGTGGAATACCCTTCATTCCTTTTACATGCCACGAGTGGTTTCCCAGAGCTGTAAGGCACCTTTCACTACCTGCACACAACCCTGTAACCTCAAGACAGGTACCAGGGGGTTAAGAGCCAGATAGGGGAGTGACCTGACTGATACAACAGCTCTCCTGGGGTTTCACCACTCTGCTCTGGGGAAAACCAGGGTTGAACAAGCAGCTGGCTCCCAGCATGACCTATGGCATCAGCTTCAGCAGCACTGACTGGCTTAGTCCTCCCACAGCTGGGTTTTCTGTGTTATCAAGCTGCCAGCAATGTCCAGCTGACAGACAGATACCAGTCCCAGAGCTGGAACCCTTCCCTCTGAACCCAGGGTTCTTCTTAAGAGACACCTGGAGGAACAAGGTGAGCACCTGCAGTTTCTCAGGGAGTTCACACTACATCTGTAGACCAGCCACAAGCAAGCTTTGCCTCCTGTACTGAGTTTCACCTCTTTGTAAAAAGTTCTGATGTGCCAGACACAGAAAAAATATCAACCATGCCCTCTAGTCGGGAGTGTTAGATGTTCACCAAGGACCTAAAGCTCATGAAAAGTTATCAGGAGGAAAGCCTGGGCATCAAATGGAAGGTAGTCTGATGTGACTAAGATGTGTTCCACAGCATTTAACAGCAGCAACAGGATTTCCTACATTCTGATTACTTAATACCCAGGTATTTTGCATGGCTGTAGTCTAGATATCAAATGAAGTTCAGCTGAGGTCAGGACATCATATTTCCATGGGGGGGATAGGATCTTCAAACTAGCTGGTAGAAGGAAGAGAATCTTACAGATGCAGCTGTGTGCAAGCTTTTTCTGTTCATACAGCATCTATAAGCATGAGCATCTTCAGTGATCTGAGGACAGGGAATGTAGACCATCTTCAGTTCATTGGGTTGTTCCTTTGTGCAGGCTTTGTTGTTAGCAGTGGTAACCCAGGTTATCAAAAGGTTCACATCTCTGCATAGCTCCTGTAGGCATAGTTTGGCAGTTTATGGAAAGTTGGTAAGAGAGTTCCCTTGGGTCTGTTAAACAGCTTCCATAGAAGAAATTCTTTGTTTCAGCTCTCATGCTTCATTGTGACTTCCATAAATATCCAATCCTCACTGTATCTGGCACTGGATTTTTACCAAACTGCATCTAACCGGTTTTCAGATTATAAATCTAACAAACAATAGATAGTGTTAGAATGATTGATTTTTTTTTTTCTCCAAATACAAAATCTTGTGTTATGAAGAAGCCTTTAAAACATCCCATAGTAGGGAACACTCTTCCTGCCTTCTCTATATGCAGACCTCCTTTTCTAATGTTTCTTTTCTCACCTCCTGCTCTCTACTCTGAGTATTTCAAGACCCAACGTCAGAATTCAGTAGGTGCTTCAGAGCTCTCTGTGGCAGCCATTCCGTGTAAGGGGTGGGAACATCTTTATCTGAGGCTGAGTGAGCAAAGAGAAGAAGAAGAAAATAGTGCATAACTGATCCCTAGAAAACACAGGGAACATTCTGGGAATCTTGGAGCCAACCACTGACCTGAATAGAGCTGCTGCCAACACTGCTCTGCATGTCAGTGAAAAACACTGATATTCCAAGGTGACTTACCTGGATATTTCACCAACACAGCCCACAGAACAGTTCTTCCACAATCCTCTTAGTCTTCAGTGTTCTCCTGGTGCAAGACTAAGAAGCCTAATAGTCTATTGTCTGATGAACTTTTACAGAGCAAAGGTCTCTATTAACAAGAACTCTTTATATTAATGCCAGCCAGGTTATCCTTTGAGGTTTTTCCTTTATACTGAAGAAATGCAACACCCTGGTTTCATATCAGCCTGCCAAAGGCAGCCTTCATGCAAAATTCAAGCCATTGAATTCAGGCCATCCTGACAGTCTTATCTCAGAACTTGGCAGCAAGTGAGATAGGAAAACTTTTTTGGAGGCTAACATGTAGCTGTCCTTTGAACTAAGATTACTGAGAATATTCACAGCTACTCCGCAGTGCTTCTACATCCAGATCTACACTAGGGAAGAGAACAAAACAAATACGTTCACTTACCTTGGCAAAAATAAGTCACAAACTGCAATTCCATAAGAAAAAGCAAACATCCAACCTGTTATAGTACGCAAATACCTACGCTGTTTCTACTTCTGTAGTACAAACTGGGAAGCTTGGCTTTGGCTGGGAAGGAGTTGGGGCTGAAAATCTTTTCAAATAGAAAAGTCACTAGGAGTTATCCAGGCAGTCAGACTATTACCTCATTTTTCATCAAAGGCACAAGGCAAACTGCCTCATCTGCAAATCGTTTTGCTTTCGAAATTCAGCCAGTGCAAGTTGTACACATTACTTACTACAGTAGTTACTCTTTGCTTTTCTCTGAATGAACAACACTATGATCATGATTTTATTATCCTTACGGCACATTACTACAGAATTTGCACCTACTTTATTAAGAAGCTGTGAAAAATCTTACTCTTACGCTGAATAGGTGGCATGTAAATGAATGCAGCCCACAGGACAATGATTGCTGTTCCTTACATGGCAAATAAAAGATGTTGGGGTTTTTTTATCACTTCACTTCAGTAAACAATCTTTGGTGAGTGTTGCTGAAAGCCTAATCTGTACCTAATTTAGTGGTTAAAAAAATATACATGGACAAGCTCTATGAAAAATCTCTTAAAAATGAAGCTAAGTCTGTTGTTTACCTTAATGGTCAAAAAACAGCCAAGTGAAGCTTTTGCTTTATTTTGGCCTCACTCTGAATGCATTCTAAGTGACTGAATGCATAAATCCAAGGCTACGGGTCCAGCATACTGTAAGTTTGACCCTTTATGAATTCCTTCTTTACTGTTTCCATAGATCTGCTAGAAAAAAACCTTTTGTTGTGTTTTTCCCTTTGAAATCTCTCAAAGTTGTGAGATATGGCAGGTTTACTAGCATGCAACACTATGGAGAAAATGCTGGACAGAATCAAGGCATTACAGTAAAAAACATCCCCCACACCCCTGTTTTTAAATGATGGAAGAGAGTTAAAAAAAGAGAAAAAACTAAGAGAAAGCTCAGCCTGGTGCATTGGAGATTTGTGGCACAGAAACTGCTCCTTAAATTTAAACACTGAAATTAATTACTAAATTTGATTTTGAGCTTTCATAGGCAAAATGCCTTGAGAAGCAGGGCAAAAAGAAAGCACAATATATAGGATGAGTTAAAAATAAAAACAACAGGCCTTGAAAATAATCCCACTTCAAAATAAAGTAAAAAAAGTGAAGGGGTGAACATCCAGATATATTTTTCTAATTAAAAAACTAGACTAATCATTAATACATGCGTGACGATGGCAAAAAATGCAGCCTGCTAAAATGTCTGAGTCTCACAGGGGCTGCATTTACATTCTTTTATGTATTAAGAAATGCCTAAATAATGGACAGAGTTCAGGGGTGAATAATACATCTTGTTATAAAGAGCACCTGCCGAGACCATACTGGTCTATAGTTTAAACATTTTTAAATTAAAATACCTAAATCTAGAGGCCACCTGTTTCCTGCCTTTGCCTTCTTTGAGTGCCAGAAGTTTTACTGTAAACACAGGTGAGCAAAATATGATGCTGCCTGATGTTAGAGGATCCAAGGAATTTGCACAACAGCTGAAGTCCCAGCCAGCTGTTTTTAGACTCCCAGACCCTCAATTAAAACTGATGAGAGAAGCAGTATCCTCCCTTCCTTTCCCAGTGGCAAGTCCCTTACATGGGAATTCCCACACCAGGCTGGGACAGCATCTATCCATCCAGCAGCTTGGATTTGACAGTAACCAGTACCAGATGTTTCAGAGAAGGCATAATAAAATGCAGAGAGAGTAATCGTGGAGAAAACTAGTCTGTTTTCCCCAATTTACCAACTGTCTCTGAGCAATGCCCATATCCTGGGATATACTGCATCCCAAGGACTTGGTCTGGCTATGCAGAAATTTGCCAAAAAGCTGTCCAGATGGCAACGTTGAATTCATTGCTGAATGGTAAAACAGAGAGACAGGGGACTATCCTTACCCTAAGACCCTTAAGAGAGCTTGGATTCCCATTTTAATTTCAGTCTGTGAAATGTAAAGAAGGTAAAACATTTCCAGAAATCCTAAGAAGATTTTAGGTTTTTTTCTCTTATAAGGAGACATGAGGAAGCACTGTCAGGTGAGCAGGAATCTTGAAGGCTGGAAATGGAAACTGGAAAATACAGCTGCAGGGCCAGTCTTTTCCTGATGACATTGGCATGTGAGTTAATACCAACTGGGAATCAGGTACTGCTCATCAAGGTGGTCAGTTGCCCAGTTGTTGGCTGAAGATACCAACTGGATGGCTAATCTGGTAGCCCAGAAAACTCTGCTTTTGAGCATTCCCACTAGCTCAGCAGTACCTTGAGATGAATCCTCCATATCAGGAAACCCTTCTTGACGAACATCTACCTGAAACTCTGCTTAGGGTAAAATGGGCACCACTTGGGGCTCATCAAGACAAGTGGGCAGGGACAATCCTGTGCAACTCTGCCCCGTGAGCTGGGCAGATGTGATGCAGAAGCTCTGCCTGATGCAGGAGCTGTGCATCTGCATCTCTGCCACCCTGCTGCTGGTCCCATCAGCCAGGCTAAGCAGCACCTTGACAGTCTAGTGGACTGCCTGTGCCTGCCTGTGCCTGGAGTACATCTTTCCCTGGCCTGGACCAAAGCAGACAGCACCTGAAGCAGGGCAGGCTGCAAACCAGGCAAGGAGCTTGTCTGGACCTGGCAATGAATCAAAGTTACAAGTTTTCAGAAATGCACAGAACATTTATTCCATTCAGAAGAGGTATACAACTATTTCTGAAAGACAGAAAGGCACAAAATAGGTCCTATTTTCTTACTGCCTTATGCACTTTTCATGCCTGTGAACCTGAAATCAGGAAGCTAGCTAGCTTGCTCCTCTATGGAAAATCAGCAGTTTCAGAAGGATCTGTTTATCTAAAAGCCTACCATTTTTCCCTTTCTTTCAAGGACCAGTGAGATGGTTCCATCTGGTAAATTGTAATGGGTAAGGGCACTTACTGAAATGATGTACAGTTATTACAATAACAAAGTGTTTTACAACATCTCTGCACAGAAACTGGCAACAGTACCAAAATTAGGGTAAGCTTTGAGACATGAACAAACACACTTACAATTATGTAATTATGCTGAGACCATAACAAGCATTCTCTTGAGAGCAGTTCCTGAGCTAGGGGACAAGGAAAATTACATGATGGTTACGAATACATAGCACACTTCAGAGAAGACTATAGCCATCAATCTTAACACTGCTGTCCTCTCATTATATCACAACTGTCGTAAGGTTACTGATTCATACTCTGAAGTCTCAAATAGCAGTCCCATCTCTCAGCCTTTTTAAAAAAGAAGGCCTAAGAGAAAATCAACAGTAGTTTTCACATCTCTTCACAATTGCAAAACATTACATCTATCTTGCTACACACTACTTCTTGCAAAGCATTTGAAATCATGTCATAAATTAAAGATTTGCAAAGGATTGAAAATAACTTAAGTGTTATATTTATCATGGGTAAAATCTTGCATTTAATATCAAATACTATCCTTAAAGCCATTTAGTCATACAGAGAGAGCAAACACAGACATTCAGAAAAGCAAACACAACTACATTTCCACAGTGCTACCAAAATTAAAAAACAAGCCATCAGAGATAAACAATCTTCTCTTCTACTCTGCCTCCACTTTCTGCATCCTGCAGGTCCTCAGGCTGGTGGTTCAGCAGCACTGTGTCTGCCTGTGGCAGTGGGATGGATCCCTGATCCTGAATGCTTGTCTGGGGACACCGGGTCTGCGATGCATTCAGATCTGTAGCAAACAAGAGAAAGGACATGTGACAATGCATCCTCTGCCATGCCCAAGATAGGACAAAGATCAAATTCTGACTCCATCATTAGCACCATTTTCTGGTTTACTGCATCTGCCTAGAAAGAAAACCATTGCTGTATTACAAATTATACGACAGCCTGGCGAGAGGTACCGTAGTCACGTTTACTGCAACCTGTTCAGGACTGTCCACTGTTATCCGAGAGATAACCACTGTTACTGTGTTTGCAATACAAGAAATTCATACCCATACTTCACTAACCACACAATAATGGAACTGCATAAATGCTTTCAGAGTTGGGCTGCAGGGAAACATACAGTACATATTTAATACTCTCATTAGTAATAATACAATTGTAAAATTAATGCAAGTTGCCATCATTCTATTTGCAAGCCTTCCTTTTATGGGTGAAAAAGAATCAGCTAAGAAAAAACAAGGGAAAAGTCTACTTGACTAGCACTTGCTGTCTGTAACACAATTATACTCGTATTCAGCTTTTTCTGCCGAGTTTATTTGCACAAATGCTCTGTTCTTGTCTCAATCTTTAGGTGTGACATGAAGATAATACTTGTGCCCAAACACTAAGAAATTATTTTAAAAGTATCTTCATATGTTATCTAATTTTCTCCTACAAGTGCAAAGAATCAGGTACTAGTTTTACAGCACTGAAGTCTGAAGGCTTTTGTGATGATCTCGAAAAACCCAAACAAACAAAAAACCCAACCCAAACAACAAAAAAAGAAAACCCACAGTTGGGTTTTCTCCCTAGTCAGCTTTCTGTACCATTCCAGGCCCTCAGGAACTACACCACAATAGCTGGCTTTTCTGCATTGTTGTTTCTGTAAAGCAATTTTACCATAACATAAAAAAAAGGCTGCATAGTAAGAGAGCATGTATCCTCATAGCTAGGGATGAGTAAAGTCTGCAGTGGACAAGCAGAAATATTTTCCACTGTAATCTTGGTCCAATTGACCTCTGCTGTTACATCGAGAGGGTTAACTTTTCATTTTTCTCTCTGCCAGAAGAACTCCACAGGAAGAAGGGGAGCTTGCCACCCTTTCCACAGCTTGTCTAACACCAGAAGCAAGAAAACCCAGCAAGCACCAGGGTCCTTTGAGCCTTGATCACTTGAGCAGAGTCATTTCATGCCTTCATTCCCCTTCTCATGTGTATGTGCCATGAAAGTCTATTATAAAGGAGACATTTGGGTTCTTCACACACTGGTAACAATTTGAAATCTGGTAACTGGTAACAATTTGAAATCATACCTGCCCACATTTGGCATTCCCCTGACACATGTACCTTTCACCAGTCCTGTTCACCAAGGCAAGAGTTTAAGGCAAAACAAACCTGTTGGCAGCCTGTAAAGCCCAAGCTGCTCCCCAGCAGCGGGTGTGTGGAGCAGTGGGAGATGATTATGGGATGGGCATGTGGGAACACATCCTATCACTGCTTCTGCCTTCAGCAGCTTCTCATCTTTGATATTCACAAAGGTGGGGGGAGCAAACAGGCTTTGGCTCCCAGAGAAAGCCACATTTATGTTATACCTCCTACTGAGACCGCAGGGTTGGTGGCAAGGGCAAGGTATTTATACACAAGCAGTGCTTGGTCATGGTGGGATGACATAGGATGTTAAGAAAATTAATCCCAAATTCCCTTTCTTTTTCTGCTTTACACTGGATTTGAAGGATCAAATTTCAGTCTTGGTGGAAATCCAGAGTAAATCTTGGTTGCAGGTGAGTTCTTTGCAATATGTAATGCAGCAGGATTTGACTTCTTAACTTACTTGAACAGACCTGGTTTGTTAAAGATTACTTTTGCACTTATTTCTTTTTGATAGCCGTATTAGAAAAATACTACAACTTGGAGCAACAGAAGAAGCCAGAAATATACTATGTCTACTTTTGTTTATGAAACTGAATAATTCAGTTTTATTTATTTTTTATGAAGAGTCCTAACAATTAAAAGGTCCTCAGCCTCTAAACACTTCAATTTCAGGATAATTTCACATGTATTAATATTCCTTTTAAGTCCTGTGAGTCTATTCACCCAAAGTTATGTGCATAAGAATACCAGGCAGTAAGCACTTATTTGAAAGATCTGTTTCCAAATTTATGAAGTACATAATTGGAGAAGCCTAATTACAAATTTGAAAAAACACAGAAAAGAAAGATAAACACCCTACATGCAGTTATTTTCCACCATCAAAACTAAACAGTAATTGCTTCACCAATTAAAACAGAAGCTGTTTCCAAACCATTTCTCATGAACTGTTACAACTCCAAGCAACTGAGCTGAGCAGTGGAAACTGCCAGCATTCTGGAAAAACAAATCCAATTCTGTCACTATTTAAATAAATTATTTATCGCCACTTTAGCTGGGCTTTTTTGTTGGTTTGTTGTTGTTGTTTGCTTTTAGTTTTATTTCTGCTGCATCCAGAGAACGTGAGCAGCAGGATAGCACTCAGGAGACCAGAGTCCAGCTGCCACCGGGCTGATGAGCGGCTTTTCGGGCTGGAAATGTTGTGCTTAATCCAACCGAGGAGGGAAGGCGATGGTTTTGGCTGCGCTTTGGGTGGCACTCAACATGGGCTCTGCCTAATAAAAGCACAATGTGTCCCCGGGACAACACGCTCAGCTTTCTTGCAGAGGGGGAGCCTGCTGTTTCCATGCCCAGTGCCATGCTGGAAGCAGCAGAGCCAGGAGACCAGCTGGCATTGCAGGTGGCAGCATGATGCACCCCAGGACCAGCTGCTCAGGGAGAGAGGAGAGGGAGAGCTGCCAGAACTGGCAATAACACCTTCAGGTGAAGGGAGAGCGGGGAAAAGGGAGAAATCGGCCAGCAGACACAGGTTCTTGTTATGCAGAGTAACAACAGCTGCCAAGAAGTTCCCTCTCCGCAGAATCACAGAATTGGCACAGTTGGAAAAGACCACTAGAATCAACATGTCCAGCTGTCAACATCCTTCCCTTACACTAAAATACATAAATATATTTATCAGTATCTATATCAGCATACCCACTAGAGCATGTCCTGAAATGCTTCATCTACAGTTTCTAAATACATCGAGGGAAATTGATTCCACCACCTCCCTAGGCAGTCTGTTCCAACACCTAACTACTCTGTAATTACTATCTTAGGAAAGAGTTTCTTCCTCAGATCTTCTCTAAACCTCCCCTAGAGCAACTTCAGGCCATTTCCTCTAGCCCTGTCACTGGTCACTTGAGAGAAGAGGCCAGCACCCACCTCCCTACCACCTCCTTTCAGATAGCTGTAGAGAGCAGTAAGGTCTCCTTTCAGCCTCCTCTTATCCAAACTAAACATTTCCAATTCTCTCAGCCTCTTCTTGTATCTCTTCTTCTCCAGACCCTTCACCACCTCAGTTGCCCCAGGGGCACAGAACTGAACACAGCACTTGAGGTGCAGCCTCACCAGTACAAGGGCACCATCACTTCCCTTCTCCTGCTGGCCACACTGTTCCTGATATAAACCAGAATGCTGGTGGCCTTCTTGGCCAGCTGGGCATTCTGCTGGCATAGTCAGATGTCTGTCAACCAGCACACCCAGGTCCTTTTCTGCCTGGCAGCTTTCCAGCCATTGCTCCCCAGACTTGCAGTATTGCATGAGGATGTTGTGACCAAAGTGCAGGACCCAGCATTTGGCCTTGCTAAACCTTGTATTATTTGCCTTGGCCCACCAGTGCAGCCAGTCCACATCCCTCTGCAGAACCCTCCTACCCTTGAGCAGATCAACACTCCCACCAGACTCAGTGTCATCTGCAAATTTACTGAGGAAGCACTCAATCCGCTCATCAAGATCATTGATAAAGATACTGAATGAGACTGTCCCCAAGACTGAGCCCTGGGGAACACCACTGGCAACTGGCTGCCAACTGGATTTAACTCCCTCCTGACCAATAATGTGTAGTATGGGGAAATCAGCTGCCCTTGGCACCAAACGAGAGAATGGCTGAGAAATTCTCCTCCTTAAACACTCTCCCCAAAAAGAGAAGAAACCCCCAGAACCAGCCTTGGAAGCATCAGCTCTTTCCTACTAAGGAAGGCTGAGAACCAAGAATCATCAAAGAAAAAAAAAAAAAAAAAGAAAAAGCCTTCTCCCCTTCCTCCCCCCCCCCAAAAAAAAAGAAAAAAAGCTGCAAACAAGCAAAGAAAAACTAACAAAACAATTATCTGTGCAGTCAGGAAGGTACATGAGGTTTAGTTAAGGGGGCTGCTGTTAAGAGGAAATGGCTGGAAAGCTCACCAATGCATCCCAGGCAGCTGGGACACCCATCAGTATCTCTCCAGGCCCATTCTCCACAGCAGTACAGCTGACAGTCAGAACTGTGAATCAAGAGCCAGGTAAATAAGGACCACCTGCTTTTTATGAGCTTCCTTCACTGTTATCATAAGTCATCTGCCAACATCAGCCACAAAATTAATTTTGTATTAGTTCCTTTTTAAAAATTCTGCATTTATTCATCAATTCTTCTGCTCCCCTCCATCCTACCACATGATGCTTGGGCAGGCTGTGTTCAGCTCAACAGCACAGCACCAACACCACCAGCACCCAGCCAAAGTGTTCCCACTGCCCCTGCCTGCACCCCTCTTGCCTAGGCTGGGCTCCATCATATGCCTCCCTCCTGCATCCCTTGCACAGAAATGAGAAGCAAAGGTGTCTGTACCTGGCCACAGCCTTCTTCTTGTTCATTTACACCTAAAGAACACAATTTTCCCTTCCTATTTATACAAGCACAGAAAATATTCCCATATTTCCAAGGACTTAAAAAAGCTGAGCTGTAGCTCAAACCCTTCCACAGAGTCTTCTGAGAGACTTCCAGGCTCCCTCCCACTTCTGCAGTGGCCAAGGGCTGTTGACATCTCACTGCATCTTGGTCCATGCAGTTCATGTGCAAACTGAACACCCTTTAACTGCATCTCAGTTATGCAAAATGTATTTCTGCTACAGCACTGCAGGTAGCTCTTTCCTCAGGAGCCAGATCCACAGCTGCACCGTGAATACTCCAGACAAAACAGCACACCAGACCAGGAAAATACACTCTATCAGTGTCAGGATGGTTAAACTCCCCAGCAAACAGGGATATGCTCGAGGATGGAGAGGAGCTACAAGGTGACCTGTGACATCACTTCAACATTTTGATGCAGTGTAGTAGCAGCACAAAATACCATTTACATCAATTTCCTCCTTTTTATCAGCTGAGACCATATCTGTATCATCAAATAAAGAAAACTCAGACAACAGGGATTACCTTTCTCACCAATTTTATCAAGAGCTAGAGGCTGCTTCAACTAAACTTATGGAAAAAAAAATTACAAATAGTCTCATGCACACACACTGCCAAATCCAACATTAAAAGCTAATTAATTTTTTTCCTCCTGTTTTCCCTTGTGTTTAACTCTGCTACCTTAAGGATTGGTACTACAAAACTGCAGAGAGATACTCCACTGCCCCAAAATAAAAATACTTTTCTAGGCAACTGACAAAAAATTGCAGGCCTGCAGCTCACTGAGGCAGCCTGAATTTCTAAGGGGACCTCAGTTCTCCAAATGGGGTCATCAAACTCAAACAGCTCCTGGCTAAAAACATGGTAATGTTCCAGGGGAAACATAAAGAAGTGGCATTCCACATCTTAACTACAATGCTCTACTCTTCCTGTAACACTAAGAGACAGGATTAGTGCCATCGCATAAACTGCTTGGAAGATGAAGGACAGATAAAGCATTGACATTTGCAGGAATCCGAGATCAACACATACCAAACCAAACAGAGCCCCTTCTCCTGGGTGGGGGCGGAGGTACAAAAGCCAAGTAAACAACTCGTTAGTCACACTGCTTCTCACCTTCTGTCTGTTGTCACAGGATGTAAGCACTTACACATCAAGTAAATGCCACGGATTTTCTCCTTCACCTCTCCTCTCTCTCCCTCGAGGATCAGAGCTCTTCAGGTAACCCTGGAGCACCCACAGTGATGATTATGGGAACGACAGGAAAATATTATCAAAGCACTAGGGAAAACTCCAGTCAAAAAATCTCTCCTGAAGTCTCTTGTGTTTTTAATAGAAAGCCCCCAGCTCTGACCCTAATTTCACAGTATGATAGCATAATTCAAGTTGGAAGGGATTTTCAGAGGCCTCTGGTTCAAGCTCCTCAAAGCTGGGTCAGGTCTGAGCTTAGGACAGGTTTTTTCCTTCCTAGCAATTTAAAAAAAAAAAAAACAACCACAACCCAAACAAACATAAAACATCCAGAATAAACAGAGGGGAGGTTTGAGGGCAATTCACCACACAAGTTTTGCAGATACTGCATATATATAGACTGATTTAACTTGCTGTGACTTTTAGAGATCTGTGTCACATGTTGACTCTCCTTAAAAAATAAACTTTCATTAAATCTGGAGATATTCATGCCACTTTTAGCAACAAATACATTAAAAGTTCTCAAAACTATTACTCCTATGAAAATAATACATGGAATTAGGTTTTGGGTTTACCATTTCCTTCCAATAACTGGTGCCTGTTTTCATACCAAGTTCATCTGGACTGACAGCTGACAAATCAACTTCAGGCCAAAGCTATCTGAAATGGCAGAACTGCTGTATTTAATCCCCCCACTGGCACTCATGCATAATGCAAAACACAATCAGACACCTTTAAAAATCAGTGCTAAGTCTACTGGGTCTGGGATATTCAAAGGAATTCAAGGGTAACAGGCTCTCATTTGCCATTCCAGTTCAATAGCCACCAGCAGCCTAACGCCCAGCAGCTCCACTGAAAAGTCCCCACCGGCAAATCCCACGGCACTTGTCTCTAATGATGCTCCCGGTGATTTCCATGCAGATTACCGAGAGCCGATTCCCCAGGGAACTCCGGGCATCTCGGCCTCTCTCCCTTTCCTCCCGGTGAAAGAAAAGCACTATGATCGGTTTGCATTGCTTTTTTTTAAGTACCTACTAAGACGTTACCAGTTTGCCTTGGGTTTTCCACACCTCAGGCTCGTTTGTTTATAGTGCCGATGGTTGGTGGGAGATGAGGGAAGGCCACTCCGCAGCAGCAGCACCGGAGCTGCCGGGGCAGAGCATCTTTCCTCCGGGAACGGCCGAGACTAAGATGCTGCCCTCCCCTGAAGTCAGGACACGCGGAATAGAAAAGGTGTCGGTAGGCTTGGAGGACAATTCACTTCGAGATAGCAAAAACCTTCGAGAACCCAGCTTTCACACCTCAGTAAAGCTGATTTCACAGCGGGAAGGGAGTTTAGTACCGGATCTCAAAAAACATTCGAAAAAAATAGTTTGACCCTGAAGCCACCAAGGAAAGAGGAGCCTAATCCGTTCCCCAGATGACTGAATGAGGCGGGAAATCAATCTGAGAACTCTAATACTGCTGTTTACTTTTAAGTAGCTAAACTTCGCGAAAAAGCAGCAGCTGCATTTCTTAGGCAAACAAGCACCTTCAAGAACGAGAGGTCTTTTCACAAAAAGCAGATGAACAATTAGATCATAATATACTCCACATTACTTACTCTTTATCTGCTTTTGGCATATTTTGTTATAAGACAGAGAAGAAAAAGAAGTCAAAGTCTATGACGACTACGGCTAGCAACGTAACTCTTCTTCACATGTGTACTTCTGAATTTTTGATCAGTGCAGAACTTAAATCAGACAGAACTTAAATTTATTTCATCCAAACTGCCTTATCCTAAAGCTCTATAATTACTCCAGCTCATGCAGCTGATACTTGTTTTAAAGGTCTAGGTTTTGAAGTCATGTGATGATGGAGCTGTTTCCAACACTAGTGTTATCACAGAAAAGATACTAAAAACATCTCAAGCTCAGACACTGCCACTGATGCCACTGTCAGATCAAGTTCATAGAATGCCAGTTGCTACGTTATGACCTAGGATAGTAATAAAAAGTAATAAAAAAATTTAACTTGCTTACATGGTTATCAGTTGTGTTTGCTTCAATGCACAGGGCTTCTAAACTATTTTTGGGGTGCTGTTTTTTAATGTATATAAGTAAGAGAGATAAAAATAGGCCTGACTTGAAATCCTCACTTGTCAGTGCATTAAATACCCACAGTCTCACCTTGGCAAGGCATACTGCCTGCCGGCTGCCTGCTTCTGCTTAATATTAATTTATTTAGGTACGAATTCCCTATTAAGCTGTCTTTGTGCTCAGCTTTGAAGCTTGAGATGGTCAATTACAGACACACACATGGTCCAACAGGTATTCTGCTAACAACAAACATATGTTTTATTGACCTACTTCTTTTCCAGCTCATTAAACACAGCTGCACTCAAATGAGCAAGAGAAAATAACCATAAAACCCCAAGAACACCCTTCCTACAAAGGATCACAAGGAAGGTGACCAGCTGCTGGCTCAGGGCTGCTGCTGCACCCTGCACAGGGCATCTCTCCTGGGCAGGGGCCACTCATCTGCCCGCAGACAGCAGCGGGGAAGCCTCGCTCTGTGCGGGTGTCTAACGCGGCTGCCTCTGAAGGAGGCTGCGATTGTTTTCCTGCCGCCCCATAATCCAAGGAAGACCTTTGGCCAGCCAGGCTAAAGTCAAAAGCCAGCTGCGGTCAGAGGGTACACTGCTCCTGCTTGAATATTTGCTGGAGAAACAGAGCTCCCATAAAGTTACAGACCCAAACAGCATTTCCAAAGACTCGGCCCCTCGACACATCCGCATGGCTTCCCTTGCCTGCTGTCTCCATTTGCACTCCACAGGTGAAACACTGCAGTGAAGCTTCCTCTATTTCCCTCACAAAGAGAGAAACAGCATCAACCTTGAAAAAACAGTCTCTGGCACACGAATTCACTCCCTTTGAAACGAAAGGGGACATTTACACATCAAAACTCTTTCTCTGAGCTCCCTGTTACCACAGACAGACATTATTGTGCTGATTAACTTTGCTTCATATTTTATGGATGGTTGTTGGTTTTGTTTTTAAACTACAGTTTTGCTTTGAAATAAATATTAAACCAAAGACCTTGGCAAGCAAGCAGTTTAGTCCCCAGATTTTGGCCAGTCTTTCAGGTGCAACATAAAGGAGTGTGCTTTGGACTTTGGCAAACATTTTCTTGACTGGCAGAAGGGTATAACTCTTTCTACAAAAGCCCAAAGGAGGAGGTCACTTTATAAAACACTCCCGAGTGTCCTGAGAACATCTCTTTCCCAGCAAGAGACCAGATCTACCAATTCTTACTGAAAAGCTGATGAGATCAAAACTCAGAAGTGGCAGAAGGATACTGAACCAAAACACAGGATTGCTGGAGGAGCAAAAAATAATTCAAAGCACCTGTTTCAAATTAATTATATGCTAATTTTACACTTTAATAAAGGCTGATGCTTGTTGATTAATGCAGGAAAGAAATACAAGCATTACTATAAGAGCAAGCACCTGACAAAAGCCTCTCATCTGATAGTCACAGAGATAGTCACTTGTTCTTGCCTGGCTCAAAATACAAGGGAATAGTTGCTAACTTTTTACTGCAGCTTGAGTATTACCACAGCAATTTTTACCTATTTTTAGTTAGGCTGGCGGGAAGTATATGCAATGATGTTTTCTTCATGCAGTCATTGAAAAAAACAAAAGAAATTGAAAAATTGCGCTTTCCCCAAGTTCTGCATCATAAGCATGGGAAGTTTCAGGGTGTGATTTGAATATTTTTTAAATGGGTGCCCTTTTTAATTGTTTGCTCAATGTTCTGTGAACATATAACTGCTGTGGAAACAGTTTGCATAAAAGCTAAAGGGAAAACTGTACATCAAAGCCAGAAAAAAGCACAATTATCAAATAAGCATGTGCCTCCATCACTTCAGCTAAGTGCTTTCCTTGAGTGCACCCCAGGAATGTCCTTGGATCCACTTTCCTTTCTTAGGCTCTCACTTCTCTCCCCCTTCGTGCAACAATAGCCTTACCCTCAAGCCCAAATTCATCCCCACCCCCATCTCCCTTGTCTTTAGTATTAGTTGACTTAGCTTCCAGTGCCACAGCTGTGCCTCTGTAGACCCCAGTTCTGCTTTGGTCTGACTCCCTCCAGCACTTTGCCTGCCCTTCACACTGCATCTCTGCACCAGTCTCGTCCCACCACTTCAGAGAGTGGGCCACTTCCACACAGCAGAAGAAGAAGGGATGCTGTCTTTTAAAAACACCTTCCTGCAGTAATTTGCACCTTCAGTTCAAAACTGTCTGTTTAATGCAGAGAAGCCTTTCTTCCTTTCAGCCCTTCATGTTTCTGCTGTGCTGTAGGGGAAAGTTCCTCTGAACAGGAAACAGTTTCGTTGCAGTTCTTGCTGTAACTACTTCACAATTCTCAACCTCAATTCAAAAAAGAAATAAAAATTAACCTCTTTTCATCCCTGCCGAATATACAAACTTTCCGTGTCATGCATTCTTTAACAAAAAATTTATTCCATGACATTTGAAGGCACATGGGTTTCTTCACATGAGTTTCCTAAGGCAGACTCTAAACAGATACAGCCAAACTATATTTATTTTTGTATCATTTATGCTTCAGCTGTAGAGCAAACTTCCAAAGGACACTCAAGGAATGTCAGCAGGTGACTGCTGGAAGTCTTCCTATTTGATTAAACTAAAAACAACTTCCATACCAGCACCAAAGCTGCTCCCCTCTACTGCCTCACAAAAAATTTACATTACACCCAAAGGAAAGTTTTCTATAGCACCTGGGGAGACAGAACAAGATGCTCAATGAAATCTCCTCTAACAGTTTGGCCACAGCCAATATAATTTATGTGGAAGGCAATCGGGTGCGCCTGTGAGGAATGCCAGTAAAAGACAGACAGACAATCTTCCCCAGTTCCTCAATAAATGCTTAACAGCAGATGCTGCTGAGGATTCATATTACTAAGAATTCATTACTTTTATAGAATATGCTACAGGCCATTTCCTGGAATAAGTAAAGATTATAGTAAATAATTAAAATGAGATTGTACTTTTTAAAATAAGCCAGACAGGTACATTTGGTGATTCAGCTATATGATTTTACAGGGTGTGTTTGCATACTGTGTCTTGCAAAATTGGGCCATCCATAAACAGCTTCTCCCAGATCTAGGATGAATTATTTATTCATACTTGTGCATCTATTCCAGGCTCTAACTCTATTACAAAACATATACAAAACATTTGTAATGCACTAAAGCAGGGCACACAACCAAGTCTCCACCCACAGATCACACCGCCTGAGGAAAACACGGACCTCCCAAGGTATCTTCCTGACATCAAACAACAATTAGCAAGACTCTTGTTTTGTGACTGCTTTTCCTGAGAGATCACCTCTTTCCCTGTGACCTTGCTGCTGAAGTCACAGCTCTGAGCTGGAGCTGCTTCACAACAAACCAGCTGTCTTGCAGGAGACCCTCTCCATGTCTTCAAAATGTGCTCCTTCTACCTCCCTGAAATCTGTATCTACTGGAAAAACTTTACCTAAGTAAAGAATAAATCTGTATGTAAGAGACACAGTCCAAACCATTCCAGTTTCATTGATGCCAGTAATTCCACTGACTAGAAAAAACACTGCATTGAAGTTTCCGGAACCATAAACACAAAGAGATTGAGAAAGATTTGGCCATCCCCCTATTGAATAAGAATTCTGCAGCCAATGAAACGCTGAGCATGGTCTGCAGATTTATATGAACCAGCAGTACCTCAAAAGACAGGAATGGGCAATCTCTTCACTCTGTTTATCACCTTGAAAATGTGCACTATTTAAACTTCCTTCCTAATGAATGAGCTCTAAATGGGAAGATACTAGAAAGAATAAAATCAGACAGCAATATAGAGGAAATTATACACTTACATTAGCGTACAAAATAAAACTAGAACATCATTAACTGACTTAATTAAAAGATTGTGTAATACTGCTGCACCTACTGTGGTTCAAAAATGAGAAAAAGTATTCTGAGTAAACTAGTAACAGAAGTACAAAACCCTAGTGCTGGAAAGCTGTAAAAACAAGGGTTACTTTAAGTACACTAATTACAGATGACATATAATGACATATTTTTCACTCTGGTATCACACTGCCATGTGATTTAATCCCTTTTGCCATCTGCTTTAAACAAATGGCAGTGTTATTCCCAAGAGGAAAAGAATACTTCCCCTGCAATTCACTTCCATGAAGTATCCCCACAGTCACCAATGCCTTACTGAAGAGCTTGAAACTCAGTGGTCTGTGTTCTGGAGAGGAGGCAGGTTTGCTGCTCTCTGTTGCAGAGTTAAATTAGGATCTTACTTGTTCTAATAAACAGATGTAATTTTGAACTTGGGAGATGCAGGTGCTGATGTTACTCAGCTTCATATTCCTATTTATTTCAACTTCATTTTATTCTTATTATAACTTCTGTTAGGCACTGAGTGGCCTCTGCAGTCATGTGTGAAGCCATTCAGATGCCTTATTTGTAATGCTGGTGCCACCCAGTATCAGATCTGCTCAGAAGGCTTCACGACAAACTGGAAGCTTCACAGTCATGCCATCCTTCACTTTTAAAATGTTTCCCTCCTAAGCTTTTCTCAAGTGAATGAACAGCAGAAAGGATTGCTCCACTGTGCAGGGCAAACATTGAAAAACATGGCACTATTCAAAACATTGTGAAATACACCAAAAAAATTCAAAATAGGCAGAAAAGTATTTGCAGGTGGTAAGGCATTGGGCTGCCATTGACTATATGGAAGATGCTGTTTAAACAGGAGGTGTGAAAAGTGTGTGCTATAAGGGCACAACTGCGTTCCACCTCAGAGGACAAAAGGATGTACTCAAAAGGAGTTCATGCAGCAGCAGTAGTACAGAAATAAACTCACAACAGTCACATATGCAGAACTGTGATGGGTATTTTTGTGGGAACTAGTATTATTTCACAGCTTCCAAGTGATGAAAGTGATCATATTCAAGAAAGTCCTCAATATGGGATCCCATCAATCACCTTCAACACTGGAAGCAGTGGCTGTGCTTAAAAAATCCTGAGCTGCTGCGCTTTGCCCCTTGCCAAAACTGTATACTCACTTGGAACCACAGGGAAGGAAATCTGAACATCTTCAGACTGTTGTGCAAAGCATATTTCTCTTGTTTTTCTAAGAGTTGCACCAGTTTTACATTGTATACCTCTTCCAACTGTGACAAATTCATCTTAGACAAATATGGGAGGAGCCAGACCCCATACGGCACAGCTCTCAACCTCCCTGGTGCAAATATATGCAGGTACTTATGTGACAAGGCCATAACCAAAGGTAAGCTTTATCTCAGTTACCAATGGGAACTAAAACAAAATTTTCTGATCTACAGTTTCAATAACAGGTTCACTAGAGCAACCACTATTAGCACAATCCACCTTAAGGTACAGAAAGGGAAATTCTTAAAAAAAATAAGGAAAAAAAAAAGTTATAGGAAACTACACATTGTTTATGAGGGTTTTGTTTTTCCTATAGCAAATTAAATCTTTCATACAGTTAGAAACCACTTTCTTTGATGAAAACCAATATAAATGTATAAATGGATTATTTTGCCAAAATAAAACCGTCTCATTTGATTACATGCATATACGTACCAAACTGTGTCCTTTAGAAAAGACTAAAATCAATTCAGTTAAATAGAGCTCTGGTTTTGCTGTTTAGTAAACTGGAGCTCTGGTTCTGGCTGTTTAGAGAGATCACAGGTTCTTCCCTATAAAAGTACATTTTCCCCTACATTATGAATAAACATCCTTTATATTAAGGATGCAGTTATAACTGCAGTTACCTAGGGCAATGTCCTCTCATAATCAAGTTTCAGTGCAGTTTTCCTGCACTATCCTTTTTCAACTCTGTTTCTGTAGCTACAAATTCCAAATGAAAAAAATGAAAGGTAGCACCAGCAAACAATGCTGCTCACTTGAAAGCTTCAAAGACTCAAAACTGCACTGATTCCTGGAATCAAAGGGGTGAATCCATAGGTAAATCCTTAAGCATCACTCTGGCTAGTTAACCTGACATGTCAATTAAACTCAAGAGAAATTCACTCAGTTCTCAGGCTACTCCAATACAAAACTTATACTTGCCCCAATTCCTAATTAGCCACCGTGCTTGTCTTCTTTCATGCAGATAATTTCATACCCACTAATGTAAAGCATTAACACATTTTTCTTTCAATCATATTTTCCTCCTGTTGACTGACACACCTTTTCCAGTGAGTGTACTTGTGCCAGTTTCAGCTTTGTGGGAACTTGCCCCAAGGCCTTTAGTAGAGTTCCCTCCCATACACATAAAACAATGATATATAATCATGATGCTAGCTAGGTGAAGAGACTTATGTCTTACCTTAGAAAATATGAATGGAAAATTATGCACTGGAGGAATGTGGATGTTTTCATTTGAGTGTGTTTGTGAAGCTAAATTGCATAGTAGTTAACATACGATAGAATGCAGTGTGATTAACTCCTTAACAATGTGTTCAGGTGGTGCTTCTCATTAAATAACTTAAGGGTTTTTTTAACAGAACAGACTTCTTACAGGATACCTAGTAATTCTAGGGAAATTAATCGAACCCAAGAAATTCCTTTTGAGTATACATAAAACGTATTGTGTGCAAGATTTGGCCACCTGTGTATCTGGTATGTGGCTATTTCCATTAAACCATACTCAGTATCTGCTTCTTAGTTGTATTTTTTATTATTATTTAGGAATGTTTTTTTGAAAGACGATTATGTGACTTTATACATAGAGCTGACTGAAAAAAAACAGGAAAATGCCATGAAACATTCATCCATATGAAAATATTAGAAGTTTCAGCTAAGTTTCAAATTCTTTTTTAGTCTTTCTCTCATTGCACCTCTGTTGATTTTCCTTCATACTGTGATCAGATCTGACTGTATCCTGCAGAGCAGTCAGGAAATTGACGCACAAGGTCAGAAATCTTCTTAAACTCTGCTAAAGTCTGGAGAAAAAACAGCTACAAACCAACCAAACAAAAAAACCCAGGAAGGAAGTCTGCTTTCTTGCATGACACGTTCATACTGCTCAGCTTGATTCACATTGCTTAGGAGCAAGTGATTTACTCCATTTCCATGGACAGAGCCATTTGCTGGGACTTGGGATGCCATCTGTCTTTTGGGGGGAAGTTTAGAGTTCCTCTCATTCCTCACTCCCTATACAGTGGATTCTGATGCATGACAGAAGCAAGTCTGAATCGTGCAGACTCATGCACTCCACAATCAGAGCATGAAATACTTGTCACCCTCCCAGTCACAAATGCAACTGTGGAATGTGATGGTCTCTCCAGGGGAGAGGCTTCCAGCCCTGCCTGCTTTAACAGTGTGCAGCACCACCTGCATCATCAGGATGCTGCAAGGATTTGCTGCACTGCTTTGCCAAAGGCACCAAGTGAGTTAATCAAGGAAGTAACTGCAGGTTTTACAGACCTGACTTAGCCAGAGAGTCTCATATGAGCTTGCTACTCTACCTCTTGGGCAGGCTTTGTAGCCCGTGCTGGTCCCTGAGCTGCAGGGACTGCATTTGTGTCCTGGTACCAGGACAAGATCAGGATGTCTACACAAGATGCAGTGACAGCAGCCAAATAGAAAGCTGGCCCATTGTAGGTGAAGGGCATCTGTACCTACAGAAGCTCCATCAGCCTATCTTAAAATCAGCACAATTAAACTGGTACAAGGCAGTTTAATTAAACCAGCTGCTCTCATGTGGGCTTAATAGAAAGTATACTGGTTCACTTGCATCTGAATATTTGCCAGTGCAAGCTAATCCAGTTGTAAGAGGTTTAAACCCACATATGTGTTCCCTTTCAAATTTCCACTCACTTAGCTAACCTATTACTGAAATGACAACTTCAGTCAAACTAGAACAAGTTTCACCTGGCTAATTATTCAAGTGTTTTTAGAAATATTAATCTCTTTTACTGATCAGCTTGGTTTGCTGATTGTGGTGATGAGGCCATCCTCCTCTGCCTTTGATTCTAAAATGCTATTTTGGCAATCCATGTAACAAGGATCAGTAAGGCTGTAGTGGGTGCCTGCATAATATATTATGAGGAGTACTGAGGACCAAGCTCATTAATCAAGGACTTCTTTATTTTAACAACTTCAAGACTTCACCTAGGAAAATTAAAAAACTTTGTACCTATATCTGTTTCTAATGTGTGTGCAGCTACTCTGAGGCCAGAAGTCAGCTGATACTGCCAGCTGCTGAAAAATGGGAGCTTGGGCACTGCTGCAGTGTTGACTTGCCATGTCTCATCTGAATTTCACAACTCTGCAGGAAAACCCCACCAGATTACTCTATCTATTACACCAAGAGCACACCATTGTCCCCTACAACTGTTAGCTGTTGTGTTTTTACGTGCTGCTCTACAAGTCTCAGTATAATGGAAGAATGCAGACACCCAGTCAGATCAAAATTCACATTCTGCAACATGGGAAATAAAACTGAAATTTTAGTTTCTCACTAGCATGTTTTTAAGTCCTTCAGAGAATTTTCAGTGTACACGTCTTTCAAATACCTCCAGGGATGGTGACTTCACCACCTCCCTGGACAGCCTGTTGCCCAATGCTTGACAACCCTTTCAGTAATGAAATTTTTCCTAATATACAGTCTAAGCCTCCCCTGGCACAACTTGAGGCTATTTCCTCTTGTTCTATTTCTTTGTTCTGTATGTTTGGAAGCTCTGGTAAAATACAACAATAAAAAAGGTAATGCAATAAGAGCCATGGAAACATATTGTCAGACCAAAACTACAGACTTACAAGAAATTTTAATTTCATTCTCAATAGAGAATGAGGGAGTTAGACCACTGATTATCATTTTAAGATAGTATATCAAAAGGTGTTAGACCTAGAAATCATCAAGTAATGCACATATGTCCTCAAACAGCTAATAAAATGCCCTTGAACTGCAAGAGTGACTTCAGCTTGCAAAAAACTCAAAAAAGTCAAAAGGTATTGGGAAAGGATTTTGGGAGAATTATGTTATGCAGTGTTGTGTGGACACAAACAGTGGGATTGTGTGGTTTTTCCCAAAGGTTTTCTATATTTCTGCTTTGGTCCTTTTCTCATCTACCTTCAACAAACTCGCAAATTGTTTCAGCGTGCAATTTTTTCAGCAAAATCTGCTGCTTCCACCACTACCAAGATGTCGTCATTCTTAGGACTATTAATCCTGAGAGGTGGCAAACTCCCATACTACTTGTTAATTAAAATAAGTGTTAATTACCATTATTATAGGCATCCTTGTTGCTTTTGCAGGAAAAAGACATCTGCTGGTAACAATCAGTGGATTTCCACAGTGCACTGGTTAGCGTTGGTTGACAAGAAGTGTCCATTTTAAGGTCCACCTGATTTTCACTGATCTTTGCTCTATCAGAATCTGAGATATTCAGACCATGCACACCATCCTCATAAACGAGAGAAGAATCTGATCTGTTGGGACTGTTTAGAGACAAACACACTACAGCTTCATTTAAGTAGAGTGTATTTGCGAGGTGTAAGCTGTCGGATTGATTATGTCCCACTATCTGCAGAAGGGGAAAAAAAAGAGAGAACAGCATTTTCACCTTTGTCCAGCACCAGAGTCATAGAGTCACAGAGCATCTTGAGTTGGAAGGGACACACAAGGATGATGAAGCCAAACTCCCTGCTCCTCACAGGACTAGCTAAAACTGAACCATCATGCATCATCCAAAAGATTCCTTTATACCAGGACACACAGAACTACTGCCAGACAGCATGAGGATTCGTAGCAAAGTGACCTGATTTCCCACAAGCTAACCTCAAAACAGGTTCAAGTGGATGAGCATCCAGGAATATACTGTGATAATCTAATATATTTTGCCTTAACTCCCTTTAAAACACAGGAAAACTCAGTAATAATTGCAAAACAGCAAACAGCAAAGGACTGCTGAGATGAACTAAGTCTGCTGACTCCTTTCAGAGGGTTAATATTTTGCCCCATGGCTCAAGGAGGTACCACTTCATGTATGTAAATTGGTGTACACTGCAATCCAAAAATAACACTGTACCTCACGTCAACAGGTAATCATAGAGGACAGGACTGAAGCAGTCAAATTGGGGATGGCAAACAGCATTCAGCAAGCAGCCATGGGTCCCAGGGGCTAAAAATGTAACTCCTGCAAAGAGTCCCTGCCTTCAGGTGTTCACCAAGGCTGAACTCACATGAAAGCAGGAGCAGCAGTGCAAGTTACTGCAATGTTTGACCATCCAAACCTAGCTAGGTGCAGTGTCATGACAAAAACACTGGCACGGAAATCCTGGCTGACTGGAAACCACTCAACCGTCTCTGATCCTGCAAGGAAATATAGTAGTGGAAAATGCAGGACAGAGACAACTTCAAGGCCTGGGATGCATCCAAAGTCATGCAGCTTACTTGAAATACAAGTATTTTCATACAGGAAGTACTGGATTAAGAAGTACTAGTCTGCAACACTCAGCATTTCATTATTTTGCCTCTCCGCCTGTGTAATACTGGCCATCCCTGTATCAGGTTATCCTGATATTCAATTTCATCTTTTCCAACAATTTCAGAAGTCCCATCCACTGAAACTGATGGGTAAGTCCAGTATTTGCTTTATCATCCACTTCTTAAGCACTGCCACATAAGTCAAAATTGTACCACAAGCTACACTTGTAAGAAGTGTTTCGATGTTTGGGCTGGGCAAGGATACAGGAATAAGACATGTACACAGGGTGTTTAGGAAAGCTGATGAAAAGGGAGAGGTCAGAGGCCAATTCTTCATCCCTTCATGCAGGCACAGGCTTAGACATCGCATGGTCACTGTTATGGGTCAGTTGCCAGATGAAAAACTAGGGAGGTGACTGCCTGAAGAAAGGCACAACAGATTTTCTCGTGAAAACTAAAACCTGAGGGGAAAAAAACAGCTGTTTGTGTCAGTAAGCTTTCAGTGTATACAAAAGCCAGGAAAAATGTTTTGATTTTCAGATCCTTTAAAGAATAGTAATGGAAATCAGGACCGTACACTCCAAGACGGACTGGAGTCCAGACTCCACCTGGCAGGTGAGCACCCAGACAGTTGTGTTCAGAGTCAGTGTCTGCCCTCCATCACCAACAAACACTTCGTCACTTTTAGGACAAAATTCTTACACAGCTTCAGAGGTACTTTGAATTGCATCCCCTAACAATAACCACCTCTAAGGAATTATGCTGTCAGGGATGGAGCCACACACTAATCTCTTCCCCTAAGGGTCTGCTGGTTTCAGGGAAGCAGGACAGCAGGGTCTGACATGTGGGGTTCATGGTACCCTGGTGTTTCCCACTCCTGGAGCATCTACTGTTCCTCACTGGAGACAGCACTATAGTGCAATAACAAGGACAGCAGCCAAAGACTTCACTAAAAGCTTTACATGCCTCAAGCATTACAATAATTTAGCTTTCCTAGAAGAGGTGGAAGACAGAAAGTATCTCGCAAACATAGCAGCAAAGCAGAATAAAACACAGATTCTCACATTTCAAATTTACACCTCCTCATGTTAATACTCATCAGTCTGAGTTTGGCTGCTGTAGGGCACCCAGCTTAAAAATCACAGAATGGTTGAGATTGGAAGGGATCTCTGAATGTCATCTGGTCCAGCCTCTCTGCTCAAGCAGTCCCAATGAAAGCAAGTTGCCCAGGGCCATGTTCAGATGGCTTTTGAGTATCTCCAGTGATGGAGACTCCACAACCTCCCTTGGTTACCTGTGCCACTGCTTGGTCATTCTCACCAGAGAAAAGTGTTTCATAATGTTCAGAGGGTATCTCCTGTGTTTCCATTTGTGACCATTGCATGTGATCCTGTCCACTATGATCCAGTGGCACCACTGGAGAGAACCTAGCTCAATCCACTTTACACCCTCATTCAGGTACTTGTATACATTGGCATGATCCCCCCTGGGCCTTTTATTCTCCAGGATGAACAGCCTCAGCCTTTCCTCATAGGAGACATGTCCAGTTCCCTCAAATATTTTTGTGGCCCTTCACTGGACAACCATTCCCACCATTCCATGCCCCCTGCCCCCTAGCTCTGTGTTTCTCTGTACCGGGTTTGGACACAGTACTCCAGGTATGGCTGAAAATAGAGGCAAAAGATCACTTCCTTTACATACATACATACTAGCAATACTTTGCCAAATGTAGCCTGGGAGACCATTAGCTTCCTCTGTGGTCGGGGCACATTGCTGACTTGTGTTTCAGCTTGGTGTCCATCAGACCCACAGGTGCTTTTCTGCAAAGCTGCTCTCCAGCTGTGTGCCTCCAGCAAATATTGATGCATGAGGTTGGTACTTCCCAGGGCCTGGTACTCCCAGGGGCAGGAGACTGCACTTCCCCTGGTTAAACTTCATGAGTTTCAAAGCAAGCCCTTGGATATGCATGCATCTCATCTTGCCACATGCTCACTTTTACGCTGCAACCAACAAAACCCAGAACCATACTAGTCTATTGTCAAGGAAAGCCTCTCTAGGTCTGCATTTGGAGATGTAATTACATCTCCAAAAGGAGGGGAGAATCAACACACCTCATAGCTCCCTGTGGGATGACAACAGGCCTTACTTTGTTGACCATGCTTCCCAGTGCCGAGAAGCTGCTTCTGCATTTTCACTCTGTCTCTTTCTCTCTCCACCATTTTCTGGCCCTCCTGGAGCCTCTCCAGGCTGTGCTGGTACTCCTGCAGCTGCAGTGCCAGTCCTTGTCGGCTTCTCTCCAGCAGCTCCTCCTGGCACCCACACTCCCTCTCCCGCTGCCCCAGTCGGCTCTCCCGCGCCTCCTGCTCCCGCTCCCGCTGGTCACATTCACGCAGCCACTGCTGCTGCTCCTGTTGGAACTGCTGCTTCAGCTTGTGTATGTTGGCCATCTCCACCCTTTGTTTTTCCAGATTCCGGTATTTTTCTTGTTCCAGGAGGAGTTTAGCCGAGGAGCCATGGCCCCGACCAGCTTCTCACTCTCTTGCAGGAGTAACCTATGGAGCTCTCTGTGGCTGTCCTGGATTGCTAGTGCTGCCTAGACACCACAACAAAATCAGACACAGATGTTTAAATATTAGCATTAATCTGTTCCTGTATTTTTTACATAGAAGCATTATATAAATGTAATTATATATAAATTATATAAACGCATTAATATAAATAAAACCTCCCTTAATGCTTTTTGGGAGGTTGTTCCTCATGCAAGTAGAGAAAATTCTGTGTTCATGCCTTTATCAACACATGTTTCTGAAAGCACTCAGCCACTTCAAGCACTTTTAGCAGGGCTTCTGGTTTACACTTAGTATTATTACATACATTTATGCTACAGCTGTGCATATGCACTTCAGGTACTGCTGGGGTCCTGTTCTGTTAGACGATGTTAACACACATTGGAATAATGATTTTTTCATTGCTAAATAGGGCATTAAGGCACAGGGAATGCTACACTCAACACAGTATTCCTAACACAGATGTGGCTTATACAGATAAAATAGAACTGTTTCCAGTACAGTTTACTTCAACTCTAAGGCCCTTCTTAGAATCACAGAATCTCTAAGGTTGGAGAAGACCCTTGGGATCATCAAGTCCAACCATCACCACTACTCTAAAAACTTCTCCCCTAAACCGTATCCCCCAACACCACATCTAAATAACCCTTAAACACATTCAGGGATGGTGACTCAACTACATCCCTGGGCAGCCTATTCCAGTGTCTGACCACTCTTTCTGTGAAAATTCTTTTCCTAATCTCCAGTCCAAACCCACCCTCTTGCAGCTTGAAGCCATTCCCTCTTGTTCTGTTGCTAATTGCCTGCAAGAAGAGACCAGCACCAGCCTCTCTACCTCTCCTTGCTAACCTGCAAGAGTGCAATCCTACTAACTAGAGGCACCTGCCAACACAGTCATGTCATAAGGATGACACTGCTACATGCACCTGACTGAGATACCTGTGCTGGGAGCAATTTGCAATACAGTAATGATTTGTGTTTCAATTGTTTATTTTACTACCAAGAGTGCTATTCCAACCTTCACGAGGATGTTGTGACATTGTTTGCATTAAAGATTGTGACATCCTCCAATAACACAAAAATAACTATCTGGGATTAAGGAGGAAGAAAAGCAAGAAAGCCCTAGACTGGCTGAGGCACTTATTGCACAGCCTATCTTCAGCAGCTCACATGGGAATCTACTTCAGCAGACATTCCCAGAGAATTTCCACAGCTCTGCTACTCCATGGTGTCCACCCCAGAAAGAGTTTTTAACTTTGTGCAATGTGCAGTTCCCACTTCTCTTGGCTCTCCCTCCAGTACTGGGCCAGTTCCAGTGATTTGTAAACAAGGCAAGGACTGGATCCCCTGCTTGTTTTTCTGCACTCAAATACGACCAATTCATGTTCTGAATGATTAAGGCATTATCCCAGGCCTTACTTAACTCCTCCTCTGATGTTAAGCTGTCTTTCAGTTTTTTAAAGATCTTGCCTGAAGTACGAGCTTTTTAGTTTGCTTTTGAATTGCTTTGATTCACTTAATTTCTGAGCCCAAGGTTTCCAGAATTATGCTAATGTCAAAAGCATCCAAAAATTATACATACTCAAAGTATTTTAAAATAAACCATAAAATGGCATCTAAATAAAAAAAAATAAGTGAAAACATTCAGAATTAGAAAGAGGGAAAATCTTCAGATTAAGGCCCTATAGAACAAACACAATTATTGAGATTGAGATACCTAAAATGGGTTGAGTTTGCTACCTAAGTGGCAGAGGCACTGTTTATGAATAGCCAGAAGAATATTTTTTTTAAAATGCTAAAATTTTTCAATATTTTGAACTATAATTTCAGAAATCTATGTATGAAATAGCACTAGGTCAGTTAAGCCATCATTTTATTTGCCCCCTAGATTTTTGGGCTGCATACAAATCCTTTTTTTGAGGGGAAGACTGATTTCTAAGCAAGCAACCATTCTTCAGTTCTTAAAGAAAGCTACCACTGCTGTAGAAGAAAAATATCTTATATGATAACTCATGTAACAGTTGAGGTAGAGATAAGTATCCACTGACATAATGTCTAAAAGTAGGGCAAGATGTAAACAAACCTTAATAAGTAATTTATTAAGACTAATTACAAAATCAACAGTGGAGTAATCACCTTTATGCTGTACAAGAGACGGGTTAAATTCTGGATTGCTTGTATAATCTAGAAAATAAAGGAGAAGGATTTTCAAAGGTTTGACAACTAAGTAGTTACTACATTCTGTCTAGGGTTTAAATAAACTCACCTCTGTTCCTGTAGATTCTGGGAAACTCATACTTCCTCCCTAAAATAAACACATGATGCTTTAAAAAGTAGTTTTTACCTTCAGAATTGTATCATGTAGGTAATTTTAAAAAAAATTTTTAAGTAGTAGAGATATTCACATTACTAATATATGCAGTGCTGAGTCAAACCTTTTGTGAAAAAAGACAGAAGCAATAACCTATGAAGACTAATAATTTACCAACACTGTAGTTGCCGTGGAAATCACTAGAGAGTCTAAGCACAACTGTAAAAACAAGAATATTTCATCCACAATTTTAATCCTCTTGTGATTAATGCTACACAGAAAAGACATTTCCATTCATTCTTCGTTTACTTGACAGTTTTGAAATACAGTAACCAGAC
This sequence comes from Calypte anna, assembly GCF_003957555.1. Classification (NCBI taxonomy): domain Eukaryota; kingdom Metazoa; phylum Chordata; class Aves; order Apodiformes; family Trochilidae; genus Calypte; species Calypte anna. The sequence goes on from NC_044274.1 coordinate 47,109,057, forward strand.
TTCTGTATATACAGCACAGTGGGTTTAGATTACTTACAGGAGGACGAAACAGCACAACACTCTTCAAAAATAGAGATATTAATGTAGCAAGAAGCTAGCAGAAGTCATGTTAGTGGGTTATGGTGAATGCCTTGGGTGTGTTGTGAGGCACCAGGCAAAGGCTGAGTGCCCACTGTACTCTGCAAAAGGCACCATCATAGTTAATATTGTCCACTGCAGTGAGGCTCAGCCAATTCACACTTTCAACCCTGCTCTCTTTTCCTAAGAAGCTTTCTAAATTTATGGGGTGAAGCCACCCATAATCCCTTCAGCAAGAAGAACAGCTCCTCTGAGAAAGATAAAGTGAAACGGTGGAGAAATAAAAGACAATCCCTTCTGAGGTTATGCCGAAAAAACTTCCTGAACGATTTCTCTCAATTTTTTTTCAGAGGAGCAGAGGAGGGCTTGGGGAATATTTGCTCTCTCTCTGATTATCCTCAGTTCTCTACTGAGTCTCATTTTCACAGAGAGAAAAGCAGATGCTCCATTTATCTGTGATAACTGAAAATGGAGATGAAAAGGGCCATGTCCCAAAACACAGACTAGCTGGGGGGAAAAGGAGCACAAACCAGCTGTGGCATTTCCTCCCTGCCTCTTCCTCTCTCTCATTATCTCTTTCAGAATTTCCCTCCATTCCCCCTCCACCTCTTCACCTCCTCTTCCACTTCTCACTGCACCCATGAGCCACATAACTCCTTAGCTCTGCTGTGAGAAGCAGAGGGCTTTGCACAGATCTGTGCAGCACAAGGAAGCTCAATTTTCCCTGGGCTGGACAGCCACTGTGAACAGTGGGCAAAGAGGAAGAGCAGGGCCAAGAGGGAGAGAAGGAAGGACATGCTGGCAGGGTGAGGAAGAGTGAAACTACCAAGGAGAGCCCACAGGCTGAACATGGAATGGAGTTTCTTTCAGTGTTTGAAAGCCCTTTTTAATTTTGTGAAGAGGAGGTGAAGGCTTAGATGGCTTTGGCATGGCAAGTGGTCAGCACCTGTGGTCTACTCACTGCAGGACCACTGGAGCACTAGGGGATAATCCCCAAGCAGGTTTAGCAGAGCTAGCTGGGGTGGCAGCAGCATTGCAGCTGCACCACTTCAGCACAAGTCCTGTAAATCCAGATAGGTCTGAAGCAATTCAGCTGTTCCACCTGTGCTGTGAGCCATCACCACCTTCCTGCCACTCTTCCCAAGCACCTTGGGTCAGAGAGATGAGGATGATCAGATCCCAGGACAGGCTGCATCCACGGTGCCTCAGAGAAGCAGAGCAGGGGGAGATGGGGACTTCCCCTCACAACTGACCACCTAGGCTTCCTTGAGCTGTACAGGCTATGCTTGTCCTGGGAATTTGTCACCATCGAACCCCTCAGCTCGGGGCTTTTGCTCTGGCTGTCCGGCTCTGGGTTTCCCAGGACAGATGGCCTTAGATCGCTGCTGCCACCCCTCAACGCGACACCGAAAGCAGGCAGGGGAACAGCCTCCTTCCTGGGAAACCCTGGCATCGCCCAGTTTGTTTGCTTGTTCTGCCACCTCCTGGTAAGTCTGATTCCGACATGGTAAGACGTGAAATACTTGAGTCTTGCCCAAACAGGGAGGACCAGAATAATAAGTTAGGGTGGAAGAATTTGCTGCAGATCCTGCTAGTCCATCTGCAGCTCAAAGCAGGGCTAGGTTCAGAGTTAGATGAGGTTGCTCAGGGTCTCCCCCAGTCAAATATGGAAAAACTCCAAAAATTAAGACCCAACAACATCTCTGGACAACCTGTTCCTCCTTCATCCCTGTGTGCTGGTTTTTTTTTCCTTGTATACAATCAGAATTTCCCTTGCTGCAATTGATAATCTTGGATGTTCTTCCTTTTGCTATCCTCTGAGATAAGTCTGGCTCTGTCTTCTCCATAAACCAAACAGCAATGGTTTCATGTGGAGCTACTGGAACATTCAAGAGGCTAGATCAGAGCCCCTCTCTCCTCTATTAGGTTATTTTATTTCCCCTCACCTATCTTCTGTGCTCCCTCACTTGGACTTTGGTTTTCATCCCATTTTTTTCCACACACAATCTTCTTTCTATTCCTTTCTAATACAGCAGTCTAATAAGAAAGATTACCTGGAGCTGAACATGAGGCAAGGTTATACAGAGATTAGGGTATTAGGAGATTCCTAGAAACAGCTAGAAAAGCCAGCAACATTTCAGGCACACAAACCCTTTCAGATCTGATGCAAAGACAGTATACTAAGTATCCCGTTTTCTAGCAAATTTTGCTTTTGATTTCAAGTAATGTATCTTCTATCCTTGTTTCTCTCTTTTATTCCTTTCATGGTCCTGCTTCTCTACCTAAGGACTTGACAATTACATTTCACTTTATTTCCACACAGCAATTTGCACTGCTTTGACTTCAGCACTCAGCTACTAGGTAAAATTTGCCATTCTAATTTTGCCCAGAACTGACTTTTGATTCTGCTTTTTCTCCAGAGTTGCTTATCAGTTACAGGACTTAAAAATGGGCAGTTTCTCTAATTACTCCATTTTGGTTTAATTCAAAATTTTGAAGCAAGCTGGTATAAGACAATCCATCCTATTTTATGTGTTTGTTCTCAGGACAAAGTTCTTCCAGGGCATAAGTCTTCCTTGCATGTGCTGAGGTCTCTGTCATTGCAGGAGACTTTCATCATCCTATGAATAGGAGGAGGGAGTAAAAGGAATACTATTGTCAGCTCCACAGAGATGGATACATTGAATGATGTGGAAAAAGAAGATTTTGGCTGTTATTACAACCCACTGATCTGTAAGCCTGCCAGCAAAATTTTTCTGCATTTGGGTTGCTTAAAATTGCTAATTGCTTTTAAAAAATGTAATTGCAGTGACCTCTATTCAATTGAATTATCTGGATTTGGGTGAAATTTGCCTATTTCCATGCTTTGTGTTTTAGAACAGTCTTGACAAACCCCAGTAAAAATTTGGACATTTACATTCCCAGCACCCAGAATGCTATGTGCAACAGGGAAAGAAATATTATTTACAATACCTTATCCTCAAAATTGGCACCAGCCATTTCCTTTTCAACACTGAGATCAACTTCAGATGATTCTTCAACTTCTTTTATTTCTGCATCTAACAAATAAAGCCCAAATAAAATGGAAGAGAAAAGAATCAAAACACTCTAACTCAAGAAACAAATGGGACACTTTTTTACAGCTACTCACAGTATGCTGAAACTACAACCTTATGTAACTTGGGAGTTACATAAGGTATTCTAGGATGAGGAAAAGCAAGTTTGGAATCCAAGACGACACAGATGGGATATTCCAGTTTTCCTACCTTGAAAATAAGTAGTTTTTAACTTAGAAGAGTTTGGAGGTAAGTATAACTATATCACAAAAATGCTCAGCAGCAAAGTTTTTTAAAGATTTTTTTTGTATTTTTGTTACAAGAAATGCATGCTACCTTTTACAACTGAAATGACTGGAATGTCAATCCTGTTCTTCCAGGTCCTGACAAATTTGTCTGACTTGGGAAATGGCCTATCCTGCAACACAGATTTGCTGTGGGCCTGAGCAATAATGATGAGAAAGTGTGTGGAGATCTGACTCAATACTGCTAAAAATAGTCATGTGCTATGGAAAAGGTGTGGTGGATGCAAACCATCCTTTACTTAATGGAATTATATGACTGTGTACACTATCTGAGCATTTACCCAAAGACAGTTTTTATTCCACTATTTTCTACTGAGTTCACCATAAGCTGAGAAAGCTTTAAAAAAAAAAACAGTATCAAGTATTTTGCATCCTGAACATGTAAAAGCATCAATTTTTACTCACCACTAGGAACAGATTCCACGATTTCACTGGTGCTAAATCTGTGCTTCACACTTAATTCCTCAATGCTTTCCTCTGGTGATCTGTCTGTTTCACTCATTTGTGATGTCATTACAGCAACATGAAGACTTTCAACTAAAGAAAACACACAGAATTACAGAGGGCCCCTTAAATAGCTCCTTAAAGCCTAAATCAATGACATAGTATCATAGATCGATTTGGGTTGGAAGGGACTTTCAGAGTTTATCTAACCCAAAGCCCTCCTCAAAGCTGATCAAACTAAGGTTGCCCAGAGGTTTGCACAGACAAGCTTTTAGCTTCATCGACGATGAAGGCCTCACAGCCTCTACTGGCAACCTGCAAATGTCTTTTACTACCCTGATGGCATATAATTTTTCCTTTCATTTAATTGCCATCAGACATGTTCCAGCTCATGCCTGTTGCCTCTTGTCCTGTCACCACATGACTCCACAGGAAATCTTGCTTCTCTCCTCCTCCTAAGCAGCTGAGGACAGCAGTGAGATCCAACCAAGCCACCTTCTCTCAAAGCTGAACAGACCAACCAACCACCTCAGCCTCTCCTCAGACATCATGTCCCCTAGCCACCTTGCTGTACTTTGCTGGATTTGCTGCAGACTGTCACTGTCTCTCTTGTCCAAAGAGCCCAGCACTTATCACAGCACTCCTGGTAGGACTCACCAGGATAGGAGTCACCTCCCTCAACCTGCTGGTCCTAATGCAGCAGCATGGGAGCCAGTTGGCCTTCTTTGCCATAAGGGCAAATTGCTGCCTCGTGGTTAACCTGCTGTCAAGCAGGACTTCCAGGTCCACTTCTGAGAAGCTGTTCTCTATATAGTCAGTATCCAGCCTGTACCAACAAGTGGGATTACCCCATATCAGATGCAGAACTTTGCACCTGTCTTTGTCAAACATCTACAGGTTACTCTTAGCCCATTTTCTTGGTCTGTAGAGGTCTCTCTAGCACAGTGATCGCTCAGCCTCATTTAGTGACAGTGTATTTGAATTTGCTAAAAGTGTACTCAATCCCTGGATTAACTTCATTCTTGAATGAAGTTAATGATGTTCATATCTTGAACAGTATTGGTCTCAGGATCCATGCCAAAGGGAATCCTCTAATAACATGTTGCCAGCTGGACATCATATCATTGATCACAATCCTTTCAGCCCAGCAGTCCTTCTACTCAGTTATGCAGTCCACTTCTCATGGATTCATCTGTAAGTATACTACAAATAGTGTAGTGTTGATGGCCTTGCAGTTGTCAATGTAAACAACATGCATTGCTCTCCTCTCACACAAGTTACCCTTGATGTATTCGTGCTGGCTGTTCCTACTTATCTTCTTCTTTCATGTTCTTGGAAACGGCTTTCAGGATTTCCTCTATCACCAGCTCAGAAATGGTGAGGCTGACTGTTTTGTAGTTCCCCTTGTATTCCTTCTTGAAGAGACATACGATGCTTCCCTTTTTCAAGTCACCAGGAACCTCTCCTGATCACTCTGACCTTTCAAAGATGACAGAAAGCAGCCTCACAACGACATTGGCTAGCTCCCTGAGCAGCCTTGGATTTATTCCATCTCATCTGGTGGATTTGCATATATCCAATTTGCTTAAGCACTAATTCTATCCTTCTCCACTGTGAGCAATGCTTTATTCCTACAGAGTCTGCTATTAGGACTTAGGAACTTAGGATTTTTATTCTGGAAAATTAACCCCACAAACTGCCTACATTGTAAACAACTATAAATTCCTTACAGTGTTCTGTAGAGTCACAAACTCCGATGCATTGCTAACATCACCATTAGCATGAGAGAAAGTGAAAATCAGAAGTAGGTAGAATAAAGTGTATATATATAGGCTGTCATTTTTAACTGAAATAATATTTACTACTGCATCACTGAATTATATTTCCTAGCCAAGTTTTATCAGTTTGATCAATAAAATGATGATTTTATAAAGATGATGGGGACCAACCTTTGCTGCTTTATCAGTTCAAATGTAGTTCTGAGCCCACAGTTCTCAACTTAGGTCATGCTAAAATCTTGTATCCCTTCTCAAAGAGTATACAGCCCATGCTGGATTTGGCTCAGTTTACTAGGACTCTTTCAGCTGAGTTTATCTAACCTTCCAGCTGGGCAAGGTGTCTACAAATAATATACCCTTCCTTCCCTTGCAGGACAGTACTGTAGGTAGCACAAAGCTAACATCTCTAGTAGACAGCAGGAAAAACATGGCCCACAGAGCAATTCTGGTATTTGTTTCTTGGCAGACCTGCCAAGCTTATCTGCAGTTCAGTCTGTATTTTACCCTGCATGATTCTGATCTGTCACCAAATCGCACAAGGTAGGTGAATGCTGGAGGCAAGATGCAATACTATACTCTATCCTGTGATCTGCTTCACAAGGCTGTACCACAAGGATGACAGGTATGGAAACAATCCTCAGATGCAATCTAACACCATGTCCCTGCCTGCTTACATACAATATTATGTACTGAATATATTCCTTATCTTAAAATCTGGCAGGTACCATCTCATGCATCTGACAATTATAAACTTGAGATGCTTATCTTCAATACCCTTTGCCAAGTTTTGACGCTGCCAGTTCTCACGACTTTACAGAATTGCAGCACAACACAACATGCCTGTACTTTGTTATCCTGAATTATCTGTTCACATGAAGAACCACCAGTCCACTCTCCCCGTGCATACTCACCCTCTCTAAGTGCTGCTGCCAGCAATGAAGCTGCCTGTGGAGTTTCTGCAGAATCAGGTTTGATAAGGAGGCGAGGTTCTACATGAACATCCTCAAACCCACAAATATCTCCCAGTTCTGCATAGATGTGCAACTTCTCTTCCAAACAACTGCAGATCTGCTGGTCCTGGGTACTCAGCGATTCTGTCAATGAAAATTGAACACTGTAGTAATACATTTGTCCTGCAGGCAAGGCACACTCTCCATTCACCCTTCTCACCTTTATGCCACATAGACATTGCTAGCTCAAGCTATGCCGTTTTTTTTAAGCTGCCAGGAACCAAATTAGTGCCATTGGCAGTGTCCATAGTGGCCATAGTGCCATTAGTGTCCATTGGCAGAGGGTCAAGCTAGTGCCCTACCCTGAGGTGCACTTGGCTACACTCTGGGGCCCTCAGCTGCCTCCTGTTGCATTCGCAATGGGCAGTGATGGAAAAACATTTGGCTCAGGCAGCCAGAAGATGCACTGAATCTGCCTCAGTGTTGAAGAAGAATGTATACTCTCAGCAGATGATAATCTTCCCTGCGACTCTCTACAGGAAGGACAGGCCTGGAATTTCTTTCCTCATAGCTATATAATCTTTATACTGGGTAAATTAGATGTAGGGAAACCAAGGAAGCAGAATTTATCCCTATCAGCTACATTTTCAGCAGCACTAACAGCAGCAAAGGATGAAATGCCTTACACAAGCACTAAGCCATGAAATTACTGAAGATCTGGACTATCTCCATAAACATGGAGTTAGCAGGCCCTGATGCTAATGTGGGAAATTCAGTGTTTCTTCTGAAAGCATTTTTTTTAACTCACAGTAATGTAGCAAAAATAAAATGTTCAGAAAAAAAATGCTTTTCTTTCAATTAATTTGCATTATACCATCAGACCACCCGGCTTTATCTGCTGTGACTCTGCCCATGAAGACACTGAACCCACCAGCCAGCATGGGCACATGATTCACTTATCCTGAACTCTAAGGAGGCAGGAGCTCTCAGAGTTGGCAGGAAAGGTACTACACCTTGACATTTCTGAATTCTGGATGCTTTGGCCTCAGCAATACGTCTGTCCTCATCAGATTCATTCATTTTTCCTTCTTCTTCTTCCTCTGGACAACTGCAAAGATGAAAGACAAACAAAGGTGGATAAAGCAAAATCTGCACATCATATATTCACCTTCAGTACAGTGTTGAATTCATAATAAACAGAACACAACATAAGCACCAACTTTTGCTGCAATCTAAAAGTGTGCTATTTGTATGCTTCTTTAAAAAGCAGTAATTGGACACAAACCAGACTGAAGGACTCCTTTTAATTCTGGTAAGGCTGCATGGTGCAGCAAATGGGTAGCTGGCCCTCATGCAGGTTTGCTGTGCTAATCATAAGCTGGAGGTCCATGAGGAACAATGATTTCCCTGCCATTCTTAAAGAACTGACACCATGATAACAGGCATGATTTGGGATTTCCCCAAAATGGCTGTATGGACATTTACAGGACTCTAGAAAGCATCCAAAGGCAAAGGTGAGCAAAGATTACAGTGGCTGGAAAAGACATTTAATGGAGAGTGGGAAGGATCTTCTGATTCAGTGACAAACCAGATAATAAGAAACCAGAAGTCACAAGGGAATTTCAGCCACAGTGATAGTGCAGTTCTGGAGTCTGCATCCTTAGCTCAGAGGAAAAACCCAGCGTCACAGGATGGATCCAGTGCAATGAAGAACAGAGACTACACTGCTGTGATTATCCAGCTGACCTCCCATGGACTGCCAGGAGGAAAATCTTTTTTTCCTTTTTCCCCTACCTTTCCACTGCATCTTGAATATGCCTCATCCAGTTGTTACGTTCCTCTTTGGAGTTGGTATGAATTTCATACATCTCAGGCCCTGCAGATGAAGCGCTGATCAGAAACATCCCCCTGTCTTCGTTGGCTACTTCTCTTACTATGAGCCTCTGAAGGGAGATAACAGAAGGCTTCTGGTCCTGGGGGAAACAGTCACAGCACATAAAAACAATAAAGTACCATCTTATAATACTTTTTCTTTTTTTTTTTCTTTTTTTTAAATCATACCATCATACTTTTAGAATAGCTTTTTTTTTTTCAATTAATTGGACTAATTCTACTCCTATAGCCAGACAACGTGTTCTCACCAATTGATAGAGACTACAAATTTTCAGTTGTCAGACACTTTTTAAAAGTATTTAAAAAAATACGTTCTAGTATTTACAAATAAGTAAAGCATTGAGTATAGACAGAAAAAGTAAACCCTAGAGGCTCAATGATAATAAGCAACAGTATTAATATAAAGTCCATACCCATATACTTTGGGAACTTCTCTCCTTGACTTTTCATACCATTTATGTGTGCCAACTACATTTGCAGCTGAAGTTATTGTTTTGTTTTACAGACCCAGAAGTTAAAATTTGTTTTACATAACTGAAAGAGCCTGTTCTGCTTCAAGCCTTCATAATCAGATTAGGCGTGACGTTAAAAATGTCACTCTGTTATTTCCATCCACCCTCCTTAAATTATTTAATTTTGAAAATAAACTTAATTTTATTACTGCTTTGAGTACATGCCAGGATTTTAGAAAAAAATATCGTTATGTAGGAATAACCAAAAAACACCTAATTTTTGAGAAATACACAAATGGAAGTGCAATGTGCATATTCAAACATCAGATAATATACTTACAACAGCTGCAAAGATGTATTTTTGATCTTTTTCTTGTAAGAACAGCAGAACATCAGTTAGGAGCAGAGCTAAGGTGTCTTAAAATGAGAAAAGGAAAATGGGTTTTATTAAAGTTATTATAATTACAGTTGATTTCCTTTAAAAAAGGAGAAGCCCTAATATAGTGTAACAAGGCAACCAGGTGCCACTAATTAGGGGGCCTTTTATTGGCCCCCTGGTCCTGCTCATGCGCAGTGGGGGCCCACCCTAATTGGGCACAGGTGGGCTTGACACAAGCTCATGCTCACTCCCTGGCAATTAGTGGCACCTGGTTGCCTCATTACACTATACCCTAATAAATAAATATCCCACAGAATCCTACAGCATGCTAAACAGGAAATATATGGATTAGCCTATGGTCTGCATGAAGCAAATGCACATCACCACTTTGAATCTCCCAGGAAAGACCACACGTTCTGATATTAACCTTCCTGCAGTACTGTGCTGAAGCACTGGCCCAGGAAAAGAAGAACACTCATTCATGTGTCAGTACAGCTTCTCCAGGACATTCAGAGGCAACCTGGCAAACACTATCCCACATATATTTTATTTTCCCTGTGCTCTAACATATACTGACAGCACAATTTTACACTGGTAAAAGTATTTCTGGAATAATGATTAACAGATAGCTTGGTAAGTATACTAGCAAATACCAGTAAACTTAAAACCCCCCAACCCCTGCATTTGATTAATACCAAAAATCAAATTCTGGGCTTCCATGTACAAATCAGCCTCCAACTAAATGTGACTTCAGATTTTAATTTCCACTGCATATATCCCAGTACCACTGAAGAACAGCACGTGATTTTCCATGCATTATTTTCGATGGCCAGTACTGTGAACTATATATATATATATATATATGTACAAGCCAAGACTCACGTTATGGGATGAAACTGCAAAAACAATGAACTGAAAGGAGGGCAGAGAAGACAAAATGCAGCTGATGGCTCTGTACATGAACTTGTCTTCTTACCCAGATACACAATGGGTCACCCACAAGCCATGGCAGCTTCTGAAACTACTCTTCTTGAAATTATTGGCATCATTACCTCAGAAATTTGTGTTTACAATACAGCATAACAAAGTGCTTTAATTTTTTTAACCAAACAATATTCTTATGTTATTTGCAAATAAAGAGGTCAAGGGTTTTACTGCTCATATGGAATACCTTTGAAACGACCAGTTGCTGTCTTCCAGTACACAAAGCCATCATGAAGAAGAATCCTCTCTTTCTTCACCAAGTCTTGCTTCCTAAAAACATGTCCATTTTTCATCTTTGTATATGTTTTGTTTTCAGTTCTACTGAGAATTTCCAGCAGCTTTTGCTTTTTCTCATACTCATTCACTTTCAAATCTACTGCTGCTATCATGTCCTTAATTAGACATAGGGCTTTGCACAGGTCTTTATGTTCTTCTGTTCCTTCTGTATGAAACAAAAAAATAAATATATCGGTGGTTACCATATTCAAGAGAAGATACTAGTCCCTAGTTTCTGGGAACAATCAACATGATGTGCAAAGCTTAAATTGATAAATATGTCACTTTAAGATGAACCTGGTTATTAGTTTACTAGAAATATTAGACATCTATCTTTGTTTGACTTGCCAGTTAAAAGATGACACATACCTCAGATTTATTCATTAGGCAATATAAAACAACTGATAGTTTCTAATACATTTATGAGCTGTTAGCATTTTTTAAAAAATTACTGGCTAAGTAAACCATATAGTCTACTACTCTTCTTACAAAGTTAAAAAGCAAAACAAATTGAAAGAGGATTGAAAGCACAAAGGGTTTGCAGTTGGATGTGCAACTTTCTACAGAACTCATTTATTGCTCATTTTTGGGGCAATGACTAGAAGTTATTAGAATTTCTAAAATGCTCTACAAACTTGCAGAGGTTATTCAAGCTTTGTCTGAAAAACTGGAGAGCAATTTATGAAATGCTTGTCAAGCCTTGCTTATAAGAGACTCCACCAGAACTAATTTCAGAGAACGTGCAGATGCATGCCTTAAGTATTTACATTCTCTATTCAAGATCTTTTCCAAAAACAAGTACATTTTTCTGGACTAATATGGCTTATGCTGCTGGAATACACCAGACACCCTGTTTAAGTTACATCTGCCTTAACAGCAGTTTTTTTACATTGCTTGGCTCTCTACAAAGGAGTGAATCTCATGCTTTGTTATACCGTAATAGTGCCTATCCCTTATTCTAGAAATGGACTAGAATGGACATGAAGACAACACTTGAGTTTTTATTCACCTTTTGAGTACTGCAATATCCTTTCAACCAGCACAGGGTATTTGGTGATTCGCTGGGTGACAAGCAAAATGCACTCTGGGATCCCTCGGCGTCGTGCCAACAGATTACTATTTCTCAGCTGCACAGATACAAATACATACTTTTAAGTAGCAAATGCATATTAGCCACCAAGTGACTAATAAGAAAAATGATTGAAAGGCATCAGAATAACCTAAAACAAAATGCTGGGTTATCTAAACCATCCCTAAGGAACTGGAGGAATGAGGTGTACTACAACATGATCATGTGTGTGACACACACTGGATGCCAAGGCTTTCTAAAATTTGAAAGAAAAATGTAATGTATCAGCTCACTGGTAAAGGAGGAAAAATCTTTGCCATTATTAGCTATTAAAAGTGAGTTACTCTATATAATTTCAATTCTAAACCTAAGTAAAAGCTATGAATCTTTTTCCTAAGCATTCTGTCAAAAGTGATCATGTTTCCATATAAACTTACTTTAATAAAATTCTGGAACTTCTTGCTTTGTTGCAACTCTTTGAAGAGATTAACAGCTTGTTTTTGATGACTGCAAAACTGCCCATATATGTTCTTCATTTTAGTTGCATTTTCCTCTGAAAACTGAACAAATTAATAAGTCAATTGGGCTCAACATTGCACTTAACAGGGAAGTGTATAGCTTTAATTAATGTATTTCATTCAAATACTTAGCTTTTATGCTATTTGTTTCTCAGGCTCTCCAAATCTCACTAACAAAGCCTATCAGACTGAAGGTGGGATTGCTGTTTTTAGGAGCATGAATAGGAATGTAGGCACATTTACATTACCTTTTTGCCAGTAATAGCTAGAAAAATAATTATAATAGTCTTTCCTTCACCTCTTTGGAAACACAATTCCTTTGAGGTTTATTTTTGTCTGATCCCCACACCGCTTCTAAAAAAGGTAATATTACAAGTTTCTTTATTTCAGTGGAGTGAAAACTGACTGATTGAAGGTGAAAAGCCACACTGTCCTGACTGCAAGGAACTGAAGTGTGGCCAGCAAGCAGTTAGTTGTTCTATGACTACCATTAACATGCTGTGACCACTCATTTTTCAGAGAGCAGTAACTTGAGATGCTCTATGCCAGATTGCTACAAGAAATGAACAGGTAGTTTCTTTTCCATCATCAGTCAATTCTTCACACCTCCACTCAGATGCTAAAAAATTGAACGCATTGCTTCTATTTTTGCAGTCCACGGTGTGATGGCAGCAGCCTTCTACTGTGAACAGGATCAAGTTTATTACTTTTGTCATTGCTCGCACCATGTAGATAGAAGTTTTCATCCCAAGTTCACCACAGTCACCTGTCAGTAAGGACTTTCTCTTATTGCTGTTTCAGCATGTAATAATCTTTGAATTTTATGAGGCAAACATAGCCTTCTTCCTGCCTACAAAAGTTCTGAAGTCAAAAAAATTGTTTGAGAACCTTGAGTACATAAAGGATCAACAGAGCTGATTTGCTACCTGCTGCACAAGGATGTCTCCAATTCTGCTGATGACAAAATTACGCTCATTCCCCGCCTCATATGATTCCTGACGTCTATCCTTCATTCTGCAGAAGAACTGCCTGTGCATCTCCAGAAGCTCATCCAAACAGGGGAATATTCTGTCAACTGTGCTGTGGTCCAGCTGCAATTCTTCCTTCATCCCCTTCCTGAATATTTCAGACATAATGAATAGGGTATGGATGTGATGCACTTCTGTTTGCATCAGCTCTGTGGTATAGAAGAAAACAGCACACTACAGTAATTACCTGAACACTTTGCATACCTGCTAAAGATAGATTTTAGCAACATTCAAATATAGAGCCATAATAATTTTTTCTCTGTGAGCCTCAAGCATAATAGATTGCATCAGCAGGGAAAACCTTATTTATTTTGCTCTTGCACAGGTCTCTCAACTGTACCCTGATGAACAAGCTGGGGTTGCAATTGCTTAAGCTGGGGTTTGGATGCAGTTCTTTCCAGCCACAATCATACTGTGAACAGGGTAGACATGTCTCTGGAAGTCACTGTTCTCTACTTTCTTAGCTGTAAGACACATTGTAATTTCTGACAAAAAATTTTGACAAAAAAATATGTTCTTTGAACGTTCTTATTATTCTGAGTTGAAGCATTCTTTCTCCTCTGTAAGATGTGGATAAATGATTTTCTACACCGAAGTGTTTTTAAACTTACACAAAGCTTTCGAATACTAACCAAAAATTACATCTTGCCTCTTGATGACATCCTTTTCTTGCTTGCTGCAGAACATTGGATCCACAACAAGACTCCAGGACTCCGCCTCAAACTCTTGGGTGTCTGTGCAGAGATCAGTCCACCGAGACAAATCCATGTCATCTATGACAAAACATAAACCTCATTAACTCTAGGCACCTGAACATAAAGGGAAGTTGCTTCACACATGCAGATCCATTCCTATTTCAAGGGGAACACATGACAGCAGTGAACTTTAGACAAGGCTTAAGCAAACACTGGCAGTAACTTTACATCAGAGAAACTTGCCAGATGTCAGTGTAATTACTGAAGTGCTGAAATGTTAATGTCAAAGTGGTTGATGAGAGTAAAAAACCAAACATCCTCCTTTTCTCAAATTAAGTCCTTTTTACACTCCTTTGCTTGAAGAGGCTTTTTAAAATTTAAAAATAAAATCCAACATTTTCAAAAGTAGATGTCCAGTGAGAGATATCTGCACTATCCTTTATAAGTAATGTCCTTCCGCTTTGAAATTCAGTCTTACACCTACCTACAGAAAAGGTCTAATTCTATTCATATCACAAAGATAAGGTAGAATAGCAGGTAAGATGTTTGGCTTACTGAGGAAATCAAAGTGATGTAGTTTTACATTTTGCATAGTACAGTCAGCACAGATGATTAGATGAGTGCAGAAAAGTATATTGATGCTCTGGTTCTGCAAGCATGCCAAATATGCTTATTGCAGTTATTTAAAAATTATAACACTGTACAAAAATATTCTAGAAATTATCAAAGAAAGCAAGCCACAAGAAAGAAAACAAGAAAATAAGCAAGAAAGCAAGCAAGCAAGCAAGCAAAAAAGAAAGAGGGAAAAGATGTACTTTAAGAGTAATATGTCTTATTGTATCATTTTAATAATAAGGCTTTCTACATCAGTTAGGGAGGTTTTTTATTTTTGACTCTTATTTAAACTTTCCAATACAAGTTACAAAATGTAACACCTGCACAATACTTCTCACCTTCCAGCATAAAAGAATCCATTGAAGAAAAGGTCCCTAATGCCTCTAACATCTCTTCAGATCGTGACTTCGACTTCCAGCTGCTAGTCTCAGAGTCTTGCTCAGAAAATGGTGCAAATCTTCTAGAGCAGAAAAGAAAAGCCTTCATTTATATAATGGTTTTGATTTTCCTAGTAGTGCTGAATTATGTATTTAGCATAAATCCCTAGTGGCTGCCCTCTACCTTTCACAACTGGCACTGGGGACACTTTTGGACAAATGGGACTGGTGTGATATTTCCCTTCTTCCAGCAGACATTCCAATGGGCACAGAAGAAGAAGGAGGCACTGAGGAGAGCACCATCTGTGAAATGTCTCCAGGCAGGGAATCTGTGAGGCAAAGCACAACACAGTATTCTGTAAAACAATGTAGAGTATGGCATTAACAGCACACTGAGACTGAGAAATACTGTCTGGTGTTCATATGGACCTATATGAATGTCCGCTTGCCATGGTACAAACCCATGATACTCATAAACACAGAAAAAAGCCTTAGACAAAGTGGAATTACTCTGCCATGGATATCACTGAGAAGAAAACAGTCTCAAATCATACATTCTCTAAGACAGTAATCTGTCCACAAGAGACTCAACAAACAGTTGTGCATATGGTAAATGATGTACTCAAAAGCACAAGAAACACTGAGTACATTTGATTTCCATTTTCACTGAAAAAATAAAAAAGCATAGTAGAGGTCTCACTCATTTTAGTGGCAGACAAATTAATTCAACAGTAATTTCTTAAAAAAACCCAACTCATATTAGAGACACACACACTTTCTTACAGATGCTGAAATGAAAAATAGCAACACACAAATGACAGTTTGTGCAACCAGTGCCATGATGTTTAGACAAGGCTTAACTTAGAAGTGGCTAGGTTTACACCTCCTAACTTACTTGTCACACCAGCTTTGGGTTTGTTTTTATGGTACCTCTCCTGGGACTTCTGGAAAAAGACAAATTTTATGAAATTGCAACGAAATCATAGTTGTTAACACACTGAATTGTCAAGTCAGTAACTCACTTCCATACATCATTACACAAAAGGGCTTCAAGAAAGTGGTCCTAAATTATGGTACGAATTCCTACCAAAAACCAATAAAACCACGATTATTAGTTATTGGTAAATAATAATATTCAAAGTAGAGTGACATTATTTGTACTACAGTACAAAACAATCTTAATTCTAAACACTTAGTTACAATGTTTTAATTTCTCTATACAAATATTGCCTGTGAAGTCTCTAAGACAAGAGGGTTACATTCAGGGCTTTATATTCAAACGAGCTTGATGCATTTGTGGCAGGGCAGGAACCCCAGCTATCAGTGGCAGAATTGTTCCCAACTCCAAAGTGGACTTTTGCAAAATCTGCAGCAAAATCTTGTTGTGCTTAGGCATGTATTTCACTTGAGGTGGGTCAGTGAATATTTTCTGCACTTCATTCTTGTTGAGACAATTTAGGGGTGGCGGGTGCTCTTATCTCCTCTTGACAAATAATCCACCAGCCCCAGTAATTAACACTACCAGTTCAGCTATCCTAATGCTCTAAAGTTTCCCAGAATTTTGTGCATGACATGTGTTATAACTGAAATAAATTAATAAAACCATCTGATTCATCTCCAGGTTAAGGCTCATTTATGCTGAAGAGAATCCATAGAAACATGTTGTCCCTGCAAGTCAGCATGATGCAAAATCCAGCTATAGCAGAAAGACACACTCCATTAATTTGAAAAATTAATGTATCACTGTATCACACTTCTCTACAGGTACCACTTTATTCCATGGAATCATAAATCTTACACATTGTTTTTGAAAATGGTGTTTTTGTCATGATAAACTTACCATGGAAGTACTCCTACTTAAAGGAAGGCAGTAGCCATCAGCTCTAGGGCTGATCTTGCCCTGTGTGCAGAGGCAGCTGAACACTGGGAGTGACTGCCTAGGCAGGCTGTGGCACCTTCTCCTTCAGGGATTTTTCAGAACAGGTCAGAAAAGCATCTGCCTGATCTGTTACCTAGACGTGAACCTGCCTGAGGGTGAGGAGACAGACAGGGTTGCTTCCCAAAGTCCCTTCCATTCCCACTTTCCATTACTCCGAGCATGCAGGATCCTCCCTCCTATGAAAGAGGCTGTATGTGTTTTTAAGAAGCCTTTCTTTTCAATCACTTTTGCATCCCTCCAGACATACCATTTCACAAGTCGAGATTGTAATTCTTCCAAAACAGAAATACCTCTTTAAACTGTTTGTTGACCCTCTTCTAAAAATTATTGTTCAAGCACAGTGCTTGCTTTGTTGCTCACATCAGACATTTTTACACCTTTGCAGTACAGGAAGTTACCTTGGTGCACACAGGAGCAGACTCCTTGCAGCTCTTATGCACAATCATGTTGCAGTCTGAAAGAGAAGGCACATTTCAAAGCCTGGCTCCAAACAGGGTCCCTAGCCTGCAGAAAATGCTACTCTGAAGCTTCATCTTTTTCCCTCCTCCAGGTCCACTTACTTTAAGTAGCCCCAGGGATGCTTTTTTGTGACAGCCCCTGGACAGGAGATGTTTTTTGCCTAATGTGCTGGGACTAGAAGGCACCATGGTCCCTTCTGAAGCTATCACCTGCCATTCCTCCTTCCTCTCCCTTGCCAGTCTCAGCTAGTTATATAAAGGAGGTTGATCCAAATATCATTAAAGTTTCTTTTAGAAACAAAACACTGGACCACCATCTCAAAATGGGATTTGGAGCAACTACTCACGAGAGCACTGCAGTGACTCCTTTCCAAGGAGGGCCTTTTCACAGGCCATACATGGGATAACTCCAGAGAAGGTCCCATTTGTAAAATTGTGCCTGCTCAGTTTCTCTTTATCTTTGGCATCTTTATTTTTTGTCTTCATCCCCAACAGCCGAGACATGAAAAGAGGTAAAAAAAGGGACATAAGAAAAGAAGATAATGTTATTAGATCTTAAAAACATTAAATCATTCCTATTTAGTAACAAGTTATTCTAAAGTATTTATTCCCTGTCCTGGAAGATTTGTGACAGTATACTGTATCGTTACATCCAAAACTGCTGAAGTCCTAAAATGATGCAGGCATTTCTTTCAATGGTACCTAAGACAGCAAGCATTATCAAGGAAGTCTGGCAGAAATACCATTATGAAGATGTAAATAGGGAAGGGCTAGAAATAAAACTTAAAAAGTGTTATTGACTCTCTGCACACACAGATACCAACACCTACATCTCCCTGGGGCATACACATAAACTTGTGCTTCTGCAGTTAAAGCTGTAGTTATGTAAATTTAGACAACTTGTCTTTAGATCTTAAAACACATCAGAAATAACTTATTTTTAATTACTATTAATCAATTTCATTAATTCTACTTTTTACAGTACTTATGTTGATGTGAGCTTAGATTTTTCCAAGCAGCTATGGTAGTTATTCTTTAGAAGACCACATAAGCACAGGCTAATGTATGTGATGTTTGGTCTGCTGGACCAGAGGTACATGTTCAGAGCCAGTTCTGCCACTCTTGCACATACAGCTTCAGCCAAACCAGCTTCATTTCCATGTATGTTAGGATACCCTGGGGCATAAGAGGGCATACTGCAAGACTGCTGAAAGGCCAGCTAGAAGGATCCTGTAGGACAAATCTATCTCTCAAATCTCTCTCTCTCAAACTATCTCTCTATCTATGGTTAATTGATGCCATTAATCTACATTTCAGATGCCTCAAAAATTAAACCACAAATGTTCTAATCTACCTTCCACAGGATGTATTTGTTCAAGCCTCAAATCTGCAACTCTCTAACACTAAGCAGGGCTTATTCAACCAGTAAGTCCCATTAACTTCAAATAAGGCAAATTCAACTGACTGCATGCTAGTTTGTAAGTCAATTAATTATTGACATTAATGGCAAGAATAGGTCCATATTTCTTCATTTTATTTAGCAAAGAAAACGATGTCTTAAAGGCAATTCATACATTTGAACACTGCCTGAATCATCAAATGAGATTATAAGTAACATTAAAAATGGCAAGTGAAATAGTTGATATTGTCCAGGTAATGCTGATGTTTAAAAGGAAAGCGTTTTTTTTAAACTATGAAGGCCATTTCAGGACATCCTGCATATGCTTGAAAACTAAAAAAAAAATTCCCTTCCTATTACTTATGTGGTTTTGTAATAACAACAACTTATCCTTACATAAAAATTTAGATTGTCATCTATAATTCATTTAATTACAATGGTATAATTATAAATAAGCATATAGACATAAATCCCAAATTACCTTGCACTTATTCCGTGTGCTGGTCATTCTGTTCATTAGAAAGCTTAAAGTACGACTCACTTTACATTTTTCAGGCTCATTTTTTGAAGGTATAATGTATTTGTTCCATTCCTCTTCCTGAATCCTGAAAGAGAGATCAGTGAAAAAAAACCCAAGACATTCTGCTGGGAAGAGTCCCTTGGAAGAGTTCAGAATATGCATAGCATTTGCACTAAGAGCTATAACTGCGTGTTTTAATGTGGGTTTACCTGATGTTATAAAAAACAAACAAACAACTGCAATCCTTCTTTACAGAAAGGAATAAACAGAAGCCCCTGGAGTGCTCTGAATATGCAATGTGTTACACACTTGCAGAGACCATGGTTGGTATTAGAAGCCCCCTCACTTCTGTTACAGTACAGTGCTCTGAATGTTCCTCCAGAAGACAGAACCACATCCCTATGGCTCACGGCACATCCCTATGGCTCACGGCACATCCCTATGGCTCACAGCACATCCCTGCTGCAGGACATGCGTGGTCCGTACTGCAGCGAGAGAGCCGGGCTGAGCTTAGCTCATAGTTGAGGTGTGGGCAGAGTGATGCCCTGGGCAGGCAGCAGCCCCAGTCCTGCTGATGAGCACCCTGCTACCAGGGGCACCGAGACCTCTTCTGTGATCTGCTCCAGAGGAGACATAAGAACCCATACCTTTTCTCCCGGGACTGTTCAGGCAGACTGTAGGCTCGCTCTGCAAGACATAAACAGTTACCAGGCACTCCAGCTGCAAGGTCATCAGGCTTATTTGAAATGCACGGATGGCCACCACCAGGCCATAACCTTGACATTAAAAGCTTGCAATATAATGGAAAAATTAACGAAAACACACCATACACTAGAAGCAGCTCTGCTTAGGCTTAGTTGCCAAAGGAGGGCAACCAAGCTGGTGAAGGGACTTGAACACAGATCCTATGAGGAGAGGCTGAGGGAGCTGGGACTGTTCAGCCTGAAGAAGAGGAGGCTCAGGGGAGACCTCATTGCTCTCTACAACTACCTGAAAGGAGGATGGAGCCAGGCGGGGGTTGGTCTCTTTTCCCAGGCAACTCTCAGTAAGACAAGAGGGCATGGTCTTAAATTGTGCCGGGGGAAGTTCAGATTGGATATTAGAAAGAATTTTTTCACGGAAAGGGTGATCAGACATTGGAACGGGCTGCCTGGGGAGGTGGTGGACTCTTCGTCCCTGGAGACATTTAAAAAGCGACTCGATATGGCACTCGGTGCCATAGTCTAGTGACTGTGGCAGTAGCTGATCAAGGGTTGGACTCGATGATCTCTGAGGTCCCTTCCAACCCAGCCTATTCTATGATTCTATGATTCTATGATTAGGGTACAACTACTGCCAAGCTGACAGAATTTGTCAGAGCTGAGATGGACATCAGTGAATGCTAGTCTCTGCAAACAGCCTTTTTAAGAATGACAACAAAAATTATCTTTTGTTTTTCTGAAAAAGGCAGACTTGGATGATTCACACTTCATTTTGCTTTTCAGAAAATCTGTTGTACAATGTCTTAATGACATTCTTTAAACATTTGCAACTATCTGTATTGTGCAGCTTTACCTGTAAGATTGAAAATTTTAAACCCTTCCACATAAAGATGAATATTACTCATGTATGTACTGCACAGGATGTGTAAAGTGTTACAAGTTTACACCCGAGAATCAGTAGAGAGGACTCATGGAGATACCTTTCAATAAAATACCTTTAAAAAGAAAAATAAAGGATAAATTATTCAGTTGGGTTACTTTGGAAGGGAAAAAATGACACATCAGACACTTTTCTACCATATCCAAACTAGAAGAAGAAAATTCCATTTTGCAGAGACTTTTTTCAAATACTTAAATATTTGCTAAAGTCAAAGCATCAGGCAGGCTATGTCTTTCCTTGAAGTTAGATACAAATTGGAACACTGTTCACTGAATCAGAATGTCTTCAGACAAGCATAGTCTTCAGGTTGGTGAGAGCTAAAATGCTCATCAAAGAAGGAACAAGACTGAAAGTGGGCATTTCAGTTAGTTACCAGGCACAGCCTGGTGCCACAGGATGCTTCTGGAAGAAACAGTGGCCACGTGTCCATGAGAGATGAAGACAGCCTCTCATAAAATAGTGCAGAGGTGTTGGCACTGAGGTACTTATTACAAGGGTGGAGCAGAAACACTGATCTACAGAATGAAAGAGCCCAAAGGAGAGATCAGTCCCTCTTCATGAGTACACCACCTGCAGAGCAGGGACAGATTCTTTTCTGTTATATCTTGGCAATATCTTCTTGAATAAAAGCCAGTCGTTGTTTTAGACCTGAGCATACTGAAAAGCTTCCATCAGAAATGGATGGTGACTTTGATTTTTTTTCATACTTTCTGCAATAAGGACAGTCCTGTTGCCATCCTGCATTCATCTCTGTTGGCTTGTTTTTCAATGAAACTCATAAGGTCACCTGCACATCCCCCCTGCATAATTAAGATTGAAGCAAGATGTCCAAAGCGCTGGTAGATGGGCAGTGGAAAAGGGGCAGGTTTTCAGCACACAGACATCTACAAAGACCCAGACACAATCCCACTACAACCTGCAGAGATCTGGTTGAACTATCTGACCTAGGTGCTTGGACCAACCTCTTGGTCCAGTCCCATACACAGATATGACTGCACAAAGTGAGCGCAGCTGTGTTTGCCCCACAGCAGTAATACCCACTGTCAGGTGCCAAACACGCTGTTCAGTGCTCTTATCCTTGCAAAATGCTAGCAAAGAAGTGAAGAGGAAGGAGGTGGCAAGGAAGCACCAGCAGGATCCTCAGAAGACCACCATCCTCTCTCCCAGCAGCCTAATGCATCTGTGGTGCCAGCTCCATAACAGCCTCTTTCCATAGTATGGGCAGGAAAGCATTTCCACCTTCTCCACTGGACACAAAACAGCCCAGCACTGACTGTACCAGAAGAAAGGAGAATGAATAAGACACGGATCCAAGCCCAGATCAAGTCAGAGTATCAGTAATGTTGTCTGGATGAGGATTAATGGGCTGTGACACCAACAGTCCCTTAGCTGCGAGATCAAAGGACTTCTAACTTTTAAACACACAGGATAGGGCGTTCATCATCAGCCATGCACTGCTTCTATGACACCTCCCTCTTCTGTTGTGTTTTGCTGAAGATTTCTGACCTGATGTGTTGGATACAAATGGCTACAAATGCATTTAGTGATAGCTAAAAATATAGCACAGGCTCTTACAGCAATTTGAGCAATGAAAAGCAAGTTATTTGCTTCACTGCTTAACACAGTTTCTTAGGGTAAAAAGATGCCTGCAGCCACTGTGTCTGCCTGTCACCCTTCTCTTCCCTCACCTTCCCAACAGCTTTTGATTTTGTTAACTAGTTTCAAAGTTAACAGCAATTATTTCTACAGCTGTTGTGTGTTTTCACTTGCAATGTCACAGAATCATAGCATGGTTTAGGCTGGAAGGAGCTGCAGAGCTTTCAAAACTCATGTAGTCCAAACCTCCTCCCCCTGGGCAGGGACATCTTTCACTAGACCAGGCTGCAAGAGAGACCCATCCAACCTGCCCCTGAACACCTCCAGTGAAGGGGCATCCACAGCTTCTCTGGGTGTCCATCCCATCTGGTTCACTTTAACTCAGATGTCCTGCCTCTCACTCAGGACTAGAGGAAAGCTAAAGGTATTCTGGAGGGAGAAACAAGCTGGAAGTAAGGCAGTGGATAGGGTTATAGGGACAGGAGACCAAGTTTCTGGAAATTCAAGTGGTTTTTAAGTCAGGCAATCTATATGAAAAGCAGAGTATACGCAATTTGAGTTTTGCATGGTTTTCAAATATAAACCCGTGCTCACATTGCAAAAAGTGTTGTCTTCTAAATACAAAACTGTTCAGAAATAAAGCCCATTAGACACAATTTGTGAAAAATTACAAGTTTCTTGCATGGACTTCTCTGACTTCACATGATGGACAGGATGGGTTTTGCTCCCCAGACTGTGGAGATAAAAATAGCTTATCTGTGTTCCAGAGACTCCCTAGGATGTACAGGAAGCTGGGGCCACCTGCCCTGTTTGACACCTCTTCTGTGTCATCCTGAGCTTCCTTGAGGTGTTTGCCAGACATTCATCAGGAGGCTGGGAATAGGATCTTCCAAAAGGCAAGTTACTGCCCTTGCCTGTTTTACTTTTTCTGACTAATGCTCTCCCAGTTTGTGTGCCCTCCTGAGGACCAGCTACTGTAGCAGGGTAGGACATGATGGGGCAGTAAATCTGAGAAGAGTGAGGGAAGATGGCAAGGTTACCCAAAGATAACCAAACCATGTGCCTCGGCGAGGTCTGTGTACAGGAGAGGTCTGAGTAAAGCTGTCAGCACTGGGCACAAAGCAGGGCAGGCATGTGATGAGGCTGTGCAGGGGCAAATTCATATCACTGACCTTCATTTGCATCTCCAACTGCAAAGTCCTGAGGAATACGAGGTCTTCTTAATAAACCTTTCGGTGAGGAGCAGGAATAGGAGCGTGATCGAATCCCAGACACTGTGCAATCCTACAAAAAATTGCAGCAAAGTAAACTTCTGTTATTTTAAAATGCACCAGCAACAGAAACAAGCAAGATCAGCAACAGAATTTCTGAAAGAAAAATGACTGACCACACACATATGTTTTCTTGTTTTCATTAAAGCTTTAAGCTGAAGTACAGTTAACTTCACTTGAATTCTTAGGAAGTCTGTCGTGCTTTCACCATGATAAATTTTTATATCCTACAGGACATAGTCTGTGGGTGCATGTTAGCTTATGTTTTTCTCCAGTTTGATGGCAAGCAACAGTGTTATTGGCCATTGTATCTGATGACCAAGCTATCTTCTTTTACCAAGGGAGCAGTTAATCATACTACTTTAATACCTGAGGAACATTTAATGCAGTCTAGTGCCCTGACTTAGTAGTGCACTGATGTCAGAATTTCCATAGAAAGGTGTTAACCTTCTTCCCTTACTGCAGTTTTTTTTCTTGGGTGGGAACCTAGCAACCCCCAAATATGTCAGTGACAGTGCTTGAGAAGAATGATTTTTGAGACACCATTTAAATGTCAACAGAACTTAGTCCTAAACTGCTTACCTTGTTGTTTTTAAAAGCAGCCCTAACAATTTATTGCTTGTTCTGGATTCTTTGTCCCTTCATGTAATCATTTGCGGAAGGTCAGATAAAGCCACACAGTGGCAAAAGGTCTGTCTAATAAAAAAAATTAAAAATGCCTAAGAACAAAAAATAGCTACGTATGTGTCTGAAGATCCTAAACATGGTACCATGGTCTAGTGAAAATTAATGTAGTCAGGATACTTTTGAAAACCGTAATAAAGAGGAGACATCTGCACTGGTGGTCACAACTGGTCAATGCACAAAACCTAACTGAATTTCCCTGACTCTAGGAATTGTTTTAAAATAGGCAGCAGGATGATTTTATACTTTACAGGGTTGTAAACCTTTAGTGTAACTACAGCTGGTTAAACACTTCCTCACTATATTTTGGCTAGAAAATGTTTATTCACTGAATCTGAGATATTTTCTTTGAAATGCTTCTGATAAATGATGCTTTTTCAAAGCTGAAGCAAATCTCCAATGGACCATTCCCATGTCTGCTGTTGAGACCAGCCACAGCAAGAGAGCTCTGGTTCCACAGCCCTGTGCGTGCTGCTCTCCATAGGGACTAGCAATGCCAGCTGAGATCTCATTTTCCCCTTCAGATTCAGATGTTTCTCACATAGTTTCAGGGACATACTTGAAAGGAAAACAATGCAAACCAAGACAGTTTCAAATACCTTGGGCTGCGGACTGGTAGAGAAGTCAAATCCATCTCTGCTAGAAGCCATGATCTCTGAAGAGCTGAAAGGAGGGTAGTGAACATGGGATCTGTCTGAAACACCTCCGCTTCTGTCTTCGACTTCAAGGTCATCAAGACTTGAACTGAAGCAGACAACAAAGTTTTTAATTACCATGAATTCTAGTAACCATCCATTGCAATCTTAATGCAGAGAGCAAAGATGTTTCTGTTTACTCTCATAAATGACAACCCAAACCACCATGATTATGGCAGTTAAATCACACTCTGAGTTCCCTTCTCAGGACTGCAATCACCTGAGAGGTCAGGCTACTTAGTCACTATGTACAGGAAGCATCTGACTCAACCTTGTGGGTCTTCAGTAGAGGTGCTTGTATGGCCTATGACCATGCAGACTCACCACAGCCAGCCACCTCTGGAGAATGATTTTCAGATCCATGCTCAGGATGTCTATTAAAATGAGATTTTTTGTTCCAGGCACATAACTGTCTATATAGATAGTAAGAACTAAGGCAATGAGCTCAATTTCAGAGCTAAGATATGTAGCTATACATGGATATTCTGTGCATGTGTGTATTAGAAAGATATGATGTGGGTATTCATAGACATCTTTTCTACCTCTGTGACTTAGTGGAGGATGGAAGCAAAAATTAACAACAGAAATGAAGGAGTGTCTGAGACAGTTTATGAGATTAATTTCAAAAGATGAAAACTTAAAAACACGGAGTACTATATGCAGAGTGAAAAATCTCTGGCTATACCTGTATTTCATAGACATACAGACTATGTGATTGTTGAAGGTTTCTCAGCAGGAGAGTACAGTAAGTTTTCCCAGCAAGGTTTCCCAGAATGGGTCCCATTAGCTGCAAGAGGAAGTTCAGAGTCTCTTCCTCAGAGTGACTGGAAGGAATGGTTGACTGCTTACAATAACATTCCAGCCTTACAACATAAAACTTCAAACTATGTGTGGAATTTCTAAATAGTCAGAGTTCCCACCAGGAATAACAGCACAACAATTCCTTCACATACCACAACTCACTTTGTGGAAGGTTAAATCTACTGGTACTGTACAAAACTGCTTCCTTATTACATTTCCAGAGACCATCTTTAGCAGTGTTTTCTAGTAATAGCTCATGAGACTTTTCAGAAATTAGAACTGCATTATCAGATACCGTCACATTTTAAAATTGGAAAAGCAGTATGTGTCAATGTCAACAGACAAGCATACACATCTTACTGGAGGAACTTACCTGGGGACGTTTTCTGACATAAAAAGCTCTAAGTACACTTCAAAGGAGATGCTGCTGGAATTACATACTGCTAGTCTAATTTTATGTGTAATATTTGGATCACTTACAGTTGCCATATTAGGTCAATCACTTATCTCTAAAAATTCACATAAGCTCTTAAAGATTAAATGCAGATACTGGACCTAGGTCTTTAAAAAGGTAGGAATATCTAAAAATATATAGGAGGAAAATGTCTGTGACAGAGGGGCAAATTATTTAAGACATATTATTTAGAGTAATCTATGTGATATCCCCATAGCTAGGAAAATTAGAAGGTTTGGGAAAGTACAACTCTTAGTCTAACATGTGATGCCTCATCTGTGTTAAGATAAAATTCCTCCCAGGTGGACTTCACAGTTGCATAGAAACTCAAAATTAAAGTAGAAAAAATGCTATTGCCCACTTCAGTCAGCAACAGACACTACTGCTTCATAATTGCTTTCACAAACTAGGCCCTACCTCTAAATAGTTCACTCTTGAAAGGTGGGAGACAGATTCTAATTTCTTCTTGTACAAGAAGGAATTGATCTTGTCTCTCTTTAATCCAAAAAAGCAATAAAACCTTTTTATCATGGAAGTCTACTAGTGGTTAAAACAAAAAAATTAGTTTTGTCTTCAAAGGTCTCCACATTCCTGAAGCCAACCAATTCCCAGCACAATCTAAAGTGATCTAGAGGAGGATTCTCAGACAAATGGTTCTGCTGGCAGCAGAACTTGTGTACCAGCAAAAGAGTAAAAAAATGTCAAAACCTATCAGAAATACAAGCTGTATTCTGCACTATGTCTTTTGAGGAAAAAAGAAAAATAAGAAACCGAAATAAGCTGGTCCCACAGGCCAGTGCAAGAAATTAAAAGAGAGTTCAACAGATTTTGTACTGTTTTCTTAATGGAAAATATAACTGAGGAAAACTAAGGTGATAATCAGATTTTTGATAAAAATGGCACAATGGAAACTTTTACAGTGAACAGCTGATTCTTCTTAAAAATATGCAAGAAAATTGGTACACAGGCATGGATTTGAATAAAAAATTACTTTTCTTAGAGGATGCCTTTTATTTTTTAACTATGTCTTCATATCTATTTTATGAGAGCAAATCATTAGGACAAAAGAAATATCAGTGACTGAAAACACTGATTTTATATCAGCAATATTTATTACACCAGATTTGGCTTCACCTTTTGAAATAAAAGTTTAGCATAAATAACTCTCATTCTGGCCATACAATCAAGTCAATTCCATACCTTCTTCTTTTCATGTCAGCATAAAGTTGGCTCCGATCCTTAATAAATCCATGGATCTTGAATGGAAGATACGAATCTGCTCCATATGGATCTGAAGGTGAAACAGTACTTCTTAAGCCTGCAGTTTCTCCACTTTTCACTGGCATTTGATTTCCTTCATTGGGAACATACATATACTGGTCATTTTCCTCAAGGGAGGGAGATGAAGAGCTCTTAGCCATCAGGACTGAGTTAGTGGAATTCAAACATATTTCACTGCTGACACCATCTTCATGAACATTGCTGGTCTTCAAATCTCCAGCCTGCTAAGTAAAAATGAATGTTGGTAAAAGGCAGTAACAACATGCATTGTCAGGGAATAGGGATCAGATTAGTTTGCCATTGTATTTATGGTTATATTTTGCCTTTTCCCCCACATTTTTACAGCAGAAGAATGGAAGGCAAGATAAATGGCTACAAGATTCTAGACCTTGCATTACTTTTGTCCATAATTAAAGTAGCAATTAATTGGTATTTCCGAGTCTAATTGATTTTTCACCCATAATTTTTTGTGTGTTTTCTTAACTGTATCAGTTCATATATATACAGATTTTATTAAAACATGTTCTTCTGTCAAAGAAAAAGATATGCACAATACATTAGTATAGTGTTGGAGACATACAGATGAGAATTATTGTACAATTTAATTGAGAAGAATCAGCCTACATATCATGCACTCTTAATTTTCCATCAGCAATTTTCTAAGCTTTGAGATCAATACACATGAGCTGGAACAGAGGTTCTGCTGTGGAGGAAAGAAAAGGAATCTTTGTTTTTGACATCAAGCAATTACACAGATGAAGCACTCCTCTTTCACCAACACTATATAAATAGAGTTAGGATTTATGTTTTCTCAATTACAGAGATTAGGATTTAGACTCTGGCAACAATTCTTTATGCAACTGAGGTTGAATTCTCCTGTTGACTCTGCAGAAGATACTAAAATACAGCTTATTGTCAGTATTTTGGTTAGATGCTATTGTCATCTGTTTATCATAGAATCACAGAATGCCAGGTTGGAAGGCACCTCAAGGATCATCTGGTCCAACCTTTCATGGTAGGAATATGGTTTAGATAAGATGCCCCAGCAGCTTGTCAAGCTAAGTCTTAAAAGTGTCCACTCTTGGGAATGCATCACCTCCCTGGGGAGAATATTTCAACAACCAACTGTTCTCATATTGAAAAATTTTATTCTGGTGTCCAATTGGGATTTCCCCAGAATAACTTCCACTCATTACCCCCCATCTTTTCCCTGTGATTCCTTGTAAAAAGAGTTTCCATCTCTTCTTCATCTGTAAGTAGTGGAACATTGCAACAAGGTCACCTCTAAGCCTTTTTTTCTCCAGGCTGAACAAACCCAGTTCTTTCAGCCTTTCCTCGTATGTCAGGCTGTCAAGTCTCCTGAGCATCTTTGTGGCCCTTCTCTGTTTGCTCTCCAGGCTGTCCACATCTGGTTTTTGTATAGTAGGGACAAGAACTGAATACAGTATTCCAAGTGTGACCTGACAAGCACTGAGTAGAGTGGGTTGATAATTTCTCTTTGCTGGTGATGCCCTTACTGATACAACCCAGCATCCTGTTGGCTTTCTTTGCTGCTGCAGCACATCATTTACTCATATTGAGCTTGCCGGCCACCAAGACCTCCAGACACCTCTCCATCCAGGTGGATCCCAGTCTCTTCTGCACTCTTGTGTTGTGTTTTCCAAGGTGCATGACCTTACACTTGCCCACACTAAACTTCATAAGGTTCTTATTAGCCCATTTTGCAGCCTGTCCAGTATTCCAGGAGGGTGGCTCACCCTTCCGGAGTGTCTACTTCCCTACACAAATTGGTGCCATCTGCAAAATTCATCAAGGTACACTTGTCCCCAACATCCAAACAATTTACAAAGCTACTAAGCAATGTTGGGTCTAATACTGATCCCTGGGAGACCCCACTTGTGACTAGTCTGAAAAGGCCAGTCTGAAAAGGCACTATTTAACACCACACTACAAGTGTGGCCTGTCAACCAGTTCCCCCACCACCACACCAGACCACTTGCCTAGACCACAATGCAGCAGTTTCTGTAGGAGGGAGGCTATGGGGGACCATATCTGAAGCCTTGGATAGATTACCTAAAGCCAGGTAGATTATGTCCACCACTTGCCCTGTATCAACTCAGCAAGTTACTTTGTCATATAAGGCAATCAGGCTTGTCACAAGTGATTTGCCCCTGGTGAGTCTGTGCAGGCTTTCCCCAGTCACATGCTTCATTTGACTTGTGACAGTCTCCAGGAGGATTAATTTCATAACTTTCCCAGGGACTGAAGTTAGACTGATGGGCAAATAATTACCTGGGCCCGCCT
Source organism: Calypte anna (assembly GCF_003957555.1). Taxonomy (NCBI): domain Eukaryota; kingdom Metazoa; phylum Chordata; class Aves; order Apodiformes; family Trochilidae; genus Calypte; species Calypte anna. Next base: position 47,138,997 of record NC_044274.1, read on the forward strand.
TCGAACCCTTCTTGTTAGATGCGAGATGGCACTATTCTTCTTCCAGTCATCTGTGACTTCCCCCAATCTCCATGACTTCTCAAAGATTATGGAGAGTAGCCTTACAGTGACATCAGTCAATTCTCTCAACACCTTTAGGTGGATGGAATCTTGGTCCATTGGTCAAGCTCACATAATAATTTGCATGCCAACTCTTCCTTACTGATGGTGGGTCTGTGTTTGTATCAGCCTGGATTTGTGATACTGTGGCCTGGGGCCCAACACAGTTTGGTGTTGTGAGGGTGCATTCAATTCCACTGTCTATGTGCTGACAAAGATGTTAAACAGCACTGGTCCAAGTACCAACCCTTGAGGAACACCACTCATCACACATCTCTAGTTGGAAACTGAGCATTGATCTCCTTTGAGTGCAGCCATTCAGCCAGTTCTGTATCCAATGACTGGTCCATCCATCAAATCCCTACTGTTCAAATTTAGAGACCAGAATGTCGTGGTTCAGATAGTCTGTTTCTCTGACTTTGTTCACCAAGGCTGTGGCCCCATCATAAAAGGCCACAAAATTAGTCAGTCAGGACTTGCCCTTAGTGAAGATGGGCACTGTCACCAATCACCCCTTTGTTATCCTCATGCCTTAGCTGAGCCTTCAGGCTTCTGTAACATAGAGATTGTGATCTGAGTCCTTGACAGTGAAGACTCAGGCAAAGTAGTCACTGAGTACCTTGGTCTTCTCTACATCTTGGATGACCAGCTCTCCCGCTTCATTCTGGAGTGGGTCAAAATTTTCCTTAATCTACCTCTTATCATTGACATATCCACAGAAACTTTTCTTGCTGCCCTTAATCTCCCTTGCCAGATCCAGTTCTCTCTGTGCTGTTTCTTTCCCAACCTGATCTCTTGCTTCTCTGACTACTTCTCTGTGATTCTCCCAGGGTATCTGTCCTTGCTTCCATCCTCTCTAAACTTTGCTTTTACACCAAAGTGTGTCCAGGAGTGCCATAGTGACATGCTGACCCCCTGGCATTTCTGCCTGGATTGCTTTTCAGTGGGACGCAGTGGTCCTGGGTATGCAGGAGGTGTTCCTTCAATACAGACCAGCCTTCCTGGGCTCCTTTCCCATCCAAGGCTTCTTTCAATTCTACCCTACCAATCAGATCTTTGAAAAGACTAAAATCTGCCTTTTTAAAGTCAGTTGCTGTCATCTTACCCAGCACTTTTCTCACTGCCCTAAGGATCTTGAATTTTACAGTGGCATGGTCGCTGCAGTCAAGTCTCCCATTGAGTTCAGTTCTACACCGCTCACTATCCCATCTCTGTTGGTGAGAACAAAGTCCAGCAAAGCACTTTTTCTGGTTGATTCCTCTACCATTTGGAGGAGGAAGTTGTCAACAATGCACTCAATAAACTTCCTGGAATGCTGGTGCTGTGCTGTGTTGTCCCTCCAGTAGATGACAGGTAGATTAAAGTCCCCCATGAGGACCATGGCTTGTGAGTGTGAAGCAGCTTCTACTGTCTCAAGAGGGCCTCATCCACTTGGTCAGCCTGGCTGGGTGGCCTGTAGCAGGCCATGATATGAAATGGTTTTGTATTTCTAGGATAGTGTACTTGAAAGATTCAGACACTGAATAATACTGAAAAGTCACAAAGCCACTGAAAACAACCTCCAAAAAGCACCTGCATAAAAATAGGAAGAAAGGAAGGATTGCTAGCATCTCCAAAGTCCTGGTCTTTCAGATTGCTGACTTTCTTCCCTCCCACTTCATTTGAGATGTGTTTTCATCCCCATTGTAATAAGTCTTCTAGTAAAAGATGGAACTGCTGGAATTTTTTCAGGAGCCCCTATCTTCATTCAAAGATACTGTGCAAGTCTGCAAGTACTACTGCATTGTGCATAGATAGAAGAAGGTGACATGCTTCTCCTACAACTTGAACAGCTGTTCCTCCCTTCAAAGTTATTCCAGCCTGGCCAGTTTCCCCTCAATACCAGAGGGACCTTCTCCAGTAGCTGCTCCACCTCCTCCTGTGTGGCACTTAAAGGAGTTTAGCAACAATCAGCAATTTAACAAAGCTGAATGTGGCTATATATTGAGCACAGGGTAGGATTCCAAGCCAAAGTATCCTCAGAAATATGTTCAGGTATACAGTCTGAATCTGTAATTGGGTGGCACTTTTGCAGGTCTGTCTTTCCAACTTGCATAAGGCTTTCCAGATTGCATGTATAGCTCTCTGCCAGTTGCTCTCTCCTAGATCATCACTTCATCCCTCTTAGTGCATTAGGTGCATTTCTGGTCTCTGACTGAAACTTCTATTTCAGCCATCATAAACAACTGAATCTGCAGTGAATGCAGCAGCAGAAGTGTTCCAGGGAACACTTTTTCTAACATTATGATCTGATTGTTTCTTACTCCTGTATTCCAAATTTCACCCCAGGGAGAGCCCACAGCATGTTACAAATAAAAAAATCACTTCCATCTATCATATAATTCCTATCATCAACTGAATCTGTTGAACAGGGACTTCATAAATGGGTTACAAAACACAGCTGAGAAGCCTAAGAGTAATACTGAAGAGTAATACTGTTTGTGTTTCAGAGTTTACTAATGCTACTGCTGACAGATTCAGAAGACTTTACAATGACACAAATAAGTTACTTTAACAGAAGATGATGAAAAAATTGCCAGAAGTTCAAACATATGCTTACTTGGTCTACTACCATACAGTTTGCATATACTTCATCACTTTCACTCAGCATGGCAGAAAGCTTGGGTGCAGCAAATAAAGTAGGTGGAGCCTTGAGTTTCCTGAGAATATCAAGGGTAGAGTGTCTCTGTTCTGCAAAAAAGAAATTATGGAAAATATAAAATTAAATCTCAAACCATTTTCTCTTCACGTATATATTATACAACAAAAATGGTAAAACATTAAGCTTTAAACATTACAATTTTAGTAGTATTTGTCTGGCCTAAAAGTTGGTATATGTTCTAGGAAGTCTATAGCTGACAAAATTCTACAACATACCACATAGTAATTCATATAACTTAAAAAGAAATGTTCCTCTATACCCTCAATTTTCCACCTAAGCTAGAACTCTACTGTAGAACTCTACTGTACCTGTGGTTGCAGAAGTACACAGAACAAGATTTATGTGCTGGGATGAAATATGCATGATCCTGGCTTACACATGAAATACCTGACATCTGATACATTATATGAATGCAATACTGTTCAACTGCAGTGAAATAATGATTCTTCTACCCACTGGAAGCAGCATAAATATAAATCTTAAACCAATAAAGCAGATTACTGTTCATAAAGCAGATTACTGTTCTTAAAACAGAAAACAGAAACAAAATTGTACAAGAGATATAAACAAAACACCACGGATAGTGCCCTTACAGGGAGACAGCAACCAATCAAGATTTGACCCATGAACAAGACGTTTGGGATGAAGACTACTTTTAGTAATGAAATGAGAAATTACTTCTGGTTTCACCAGAAGTCATTAAGAGAAATTCAGAGTTCAGTTTTCAATAGTGTATCCATGACTGCAGTATTAGAAAAAGCTGCATGGGCTATTTATGGCTTTGAGCAGAAGAAAAGCTCACCAAGTGCTACAGTGCTAGTCTGTTCTACAGGCCCAGTTCTCTTAAAGCTGTACATAAGTATGAAAAGCATGCTCCAATCCAGAATCTGGGGGTAGACAAGGCCTCATATTATCTTGTTCTAAATTCTGCAAAAACAGCCTACATAAACATAATCACAATTGTAATGCAATTTTCCTTATTTATGGTGCTTTAAGTTAGGCATTGCCATTGGAACTAAACTGAGATAGACTAGCATAACAACGTGACACAGCAAAGTATGATACCCAGCAAAATATCCGAAATCAATCCCAATAAGCTTAATTCTAGTTTGTCTGTTATTAAAAACTATGCAAAAAAAAAAATCCTTCTTAGTCTGCGTCAGAAACTTATTTTCTGCACGGGTGGAAAAAAAAGATACCACAAATATTTTTTCTCACACTATACTCCTAAAGCAATTATAACTGCTTTCAGAAGATCACAGACTCAGACAGCAAGGTCTGGGTCAGAAGAGAACTTTCAAGATCACTTCGTCCAACCCATCTACTATGGGCTGGAATATCTTTCTCTAGATCAGGTTGCTCAAAGCTCCATCAAAGACGCCCATGGCCATCAGAGTGCAAGAAAAGTTATAACGAAGAAACGGCACTGGAATACAAACTATACTAGTCAAGGTCTGAGGCTTTGGTTCCTTTGAGAAAAAATAGTAGAAAATCCCAGACCAGTATCAAAACTTCAGTGCTACCCCTCAGATTTTATTGAAGATGCTATCTTATAAAATCAATAACAATAAGATCTACACTTAGAGAAAACTGGAAATTCCCATTTAGAAATGGCACACTATGAATTATTTGGTTTCTAGTCCTACCAGGCCTTGCAGGATCTCATATCATTAAAACATCCTTACACTTCTCAAGCTGCTTCTTCCTCCTGAAAGAAGTTTAACATGATTTTAGCAACTGCCATCTAGAGAACTATTAAAGTTACAAACCACTTTCTCATGTCTGCCATGATCCCAAAGCCTTTTTCTATAAATAGTATAAAAGCATTGTTTTCTACAGCAGTTCATTAGACTTTGGCAGCTAAAATCATATGGAAATATGATTTGGCAAAACTGGCAGTACTTTCTTGTGGCAACTAAAACTTTCCAAGACTTGGTCTTGGACCAGGTCTTAAGCCAACAACCAGGAAGGGGAAAAATGTCAGGCTCTCTGTTGCTTCCTCTATGCTTATTACCTTCCCCAGCACACACTCCCTCTCACGTATAAACCCACTGGGAACAACTGGCAAGGCAGTCATTCAGCTCCAGTGCTGTGCTGCAAAGGTTCAACACATAGCCTGAAAACCAGGCCAGGCATTAAGGCTTTACAAATCATGGGGTAAACCCAAGCCTATGGAGACAGGAGACTTCAGCAACAATCCCCTCTGCTGGGGTCCCTACAGGCAGCTAATGGGCTGTCCAAAGAATTACATGTCCCCAGTGAGAAACAAATAGATCCTTTTATTACTTCACATCTTTATTTACATCATTTTAGCTTTCTGTAACAGAGTAAAAACCTAAGTAACAATTCATGAGGAGAGCTGCAGCAAATACAAGAAGGTATATCAGAATATATTATCTGCAGCACTTGTCGCAGGTAAATCCTTATTGATTATCACTGCTGAATTTCATACTCCTTTCTGGCATATGCTTTAGTCAGTCTGTTGTTAAAGGTAAAATGTCTAAATAAATATATTTCAAATGATCAGACAAAAGCAGAAGGTTATTTTGGTCTTCCTCTTACAATAAGACCCCACTGTAACCACCTTGCTCACAGTCCAGCCCCCAATTCAAACATGCATGAAGGCATGACTACATCAAACTTATTTTCTAACAAGAAAAATATTTAAAGACTTTGCTGAATGCAGGGGAGAGCATTATTAATTACACATTGACAGTGCTAGTAACTTATTTCCACCAGACAGGCCTGCACAGTTTAAAAAGTGACAAAACTCTTGCAAACATCCACATCACACGTTGCATTCCTACAGCCTCATTAATTGCCTCCAGCCTGCCTTGCTGGCTTCAAGTCATCTCAGTCTCAGGGAGACCACCAGCAGCCCTTCCTCAAGCTTAACACAGCAGCAGGTTGGATATGTGAGCCATGGCTCACTGCACTAGGTACCAGCAGTAATATGCAGCAAGGCCACCCTTGCCTGAAAGACAAGGAATATCAACAAAATGCATTTGCAACATCATGTAAGTGCACATGCAAAATGCAAGGTAAAAATTACATGAATACAACACTTAAACAAACCACCAGGCACAGCTCACCAATCTGATCCTTCTGCCAGAGATGAACACTCTTTATTGTGCCAACACAGTTTATTATACAGAACAAAATAAAGGCATGTGTCCTTTAGCAGAGCCTGCAGCTCTCTGCCATCTGCCTGGTAAAAAGTCAAGACAGACACAAGCTTTATTTAAATGTGGGAATTAAATATTCCCACAGTGATGGGAAGGATATTCTCCAAACATGAATAACACCAATTAATAACTAGGAATGAGTCCTCTACATTTTCTGTTATGTTGTTGTCACACAGAAAAAACTACATTATTTACCCAGCTTAAGTGCTTATTAGAATACTTAACTTTAAAAAAAAACACGGGATCATCACAGAAATAACTCAAAACATACTTTATGTTGGTGCAGTGTATAGCCTTGAATGATCAGTGTCAAAAAACAGTAAGAACGTTAACACTGACTGTTTTTTGACAAAAATAAAAACTTAGATAACTCTTTAAAGAGTACACAGCAAAACAGAAGTTAAATTCATAAGCACCACCAAGTCAGAAGCCAGGAAAGAAAGTAGGAATTCCCTTTTCTACATGCAATGAATAGTTCTCAGACAGACCATCCCACTTACCCCCAGCAATCTGAGCAGGAGTTAATGCGTAACTGGAAGTATTATCTGTGATGTCAGCAAAAAATGCAGACTGCTAAGTTCATGGGTCATGCAGGACTGCAGAAATACTTCTCTAAATCTAGAAGTAGCAACACAAATTTGAAGACTCAATTCCATATATTCACAGTGAGGGGAGGTTTCAACTAAGGTGACATGTATTTGTAGATGTGGACCATACAACCAGTTTAAATGGGAGATCTGTGCCCCTAATTCAGGTGTTCGAGTGCCACTCAACTCGTGCAACTACTCGTGTATGAGTGCAACTACTCATGACAGCAAAGTTAAGCAAGTACACAAGAATTACATTAGCCAGAGGGTAAATCAAGGTAAGCTTTGAAGTGCTGTTGTGATAAAGACAAATATTTAACTCTCCAAAATCTCTGAAGTGGAAATAGAAGTACTGTGTTTCCTACATACTGTATGGAGAGGCTCAAGCACCTGGATGGTAGATATCATACTACCATGTTCTAGATGTGGTCCTAAAGTAACAACTAAGAAACACCGAGGATGAAGGCACTTGTCAATCACTGACTTTGATCTTTGTCACCTAAATGTGGGATGTGAAAAAGCATCTATTTCCAACATGGAATTCATACGCCTGACATCCATTCCTTAAGCAAGGTGACTACCTTGCCTACTGTACAAATACATATGCAAACAGAAATCAGTTGGTATCTCATTTTATACAACACAATGCATAAAGAACTTTCCCAAGATGAGGGATGCTTGATTTCAGTTCCCACCACTGCCTAAATGGACTCAGCATATAACTCCCACCTCCCAGCACAGTAGGACAGACTTGTCAAAAACAGACATTCTCAGCACCCTTGAAGGTTGTTAAAGTCTTCAAAAAAGCTCAGAGAGTCACTGCCTCTGAACAGGTAGGACTATGCACCATGAGGGAAGGGCAGAAGAGACTTGCCTTATGGCCATTTCCCATTAAAAAACAAAAATATTAGGAGTCTTGCAGCAAGGAATGAAACTTTGAGACCCTCCCAGCCCAATCACTAATACACAGCCATGTTCACATTCTCTGTTGAGCTTAATCAACCCTTAATTATGCCATGAACACGCAGCCTCAGCAGGAGGAAGTCTGCAACTCATGGCCTCAAAGATGCAGAGCCTGTGCTTGGCTCCTGCTGGCTCCTAGGAGATCCAGAGGAGGAGGGCACCACCCAGCCTGAGATGTCCCCCATCAGGGACAAAAGCTGATAATGGGGCACACAGGAATGTCAAAATCTGAAAACACTGATGCAGATGGTGCAAAGTAGGAGGTGGAATTTTCCACTTCAGACTCTCCCACTGGAAGTCTAGCCATTTTCCCTCCCTGCCTGGGCAACAACCAGGGACCAGGAAACCAGCAACCTGTCGGTTTGGAGAGGAAGGAGTGAAAGCTGACATTTCATTGCCCAGTTCAGCTGAAGCACCCAGCACAGGTGGGTGAAAGAACAATGACTTCATGACTTTGGAAGTGGGGAGGAAGAATCCAGAGGCACGTACCACCAAGCACTACTGGTCTCTTGTTTGCTGAGACCTGAACTCCTACATGAGGAAAATGCAGATGCCGGGTATGTGCCCCCCACCTGTCTGTCAGGATCAACTATCCATCTTCAGATACTACCAAAAAAAAAAAATGAAGATCATAAACAAAGATCATTAGCCTGCTATCCCTTTGCAGAGGCACTTCTCCTACCTTGTGGGCAGCCAGGATTTCAATTCACCAAACACAAGTGAATTTACAAGTGAACACACTTGAATTTACCACTACAACATCCACATGCACCCAAGAGCACCTTCTTGCTCCAAAAACCACACACCTGTGGTCAGATGTGCACACAAGCTACATGTGTTGGTATATTATTAAGAGGGATGGGAAACAAATTGCAATACTATAAAATGTAAACACTGGATCTGCATACACTGATTCACCACAGATGAGGTATTTGAAAAAATAAAATAACATAAAATAAAGCCAAAAAGCTATCTAAAAGTAAAATAAGTAACAGCAGTGCTATGGTGGATGGGTGCACAAGAGTATTTATGTCTTCATGGCAGATGGAAAGCACACGCACCATGCAATTTGCAGCCTATTTCATCTTGTTTGCAAATTGCATGTGCAACCATACACAATGCAGAAACTAAAAAGAAAAAACCATATTCAGAAAGTGTTCTGCACATTAAAGTGAGCATTCTGCACACACTTTTCACCCTAAAACTAGGTCAAAGTCTCAGACTGCGTAAACATGATTCTCTTGGCTCATTAACTTTAATGACACTGATGGATCATACTTCTGTTATTTGCTTTCTTTCCCCTTGCTGAAACATAAAAAAGCAATTTTGAGGAAATAAGCACAAATTACAATTTTTGCCCTTCTTTCTCTACATTTCTTTGGCTTTAGATGTAGTTAAAATTTATCTCATTAAAGCCTTTCAGTGGCAATTCTTCCTAACAATAAACTTGCTGGTCAGTGCCTTTCAATCTCCTTAAAAACTCCTTTATCATATTATAATTTATAATCCTTATTTTCCTAAGACTTCCCCACAAAGGAGAACAGTGTCTATGTGTTCAAAAACAGTAACTGACCCTGCCACCAAAGCCACTTATTAACCTTTTTTGCTTTTTTTAAAGAAAGCAAAATATTTTTCTTCTCATTCTGGTAGGACTTTAGTACATAATTTTTAAAAAATAAATTCCTGTTAGCTGTTGAGACATATTGGAACTAACAAATTCTCCTTAAATGAAAACAACTGTAACCAGCAGAGCTTTCTGCAGTCACTGCCGTGCAGCTCCCAGAGCTGCTCAGTGAGAGCTACACATGCAAACAGAAGAAAAAGCCCTAAGCGAGTACAGGAAAAAGAAATAAAGTTTTAAAAATAATAATTTAAGAACAATGGATAATTTGAAGAAAGCTTCTTCTCTCTTAACAAATTTCAATACCATTATCTACAGAAGAATAACTGACAGTGTGGTTGACTTCTGATAGAAAGAAAATCTACTTCATGCAAGCTCTCATTAGCCACCTGCACAGAAACAGACAATGAAAAGAAGGCAGAGCTATTAAGCAAGATTCACTTAAAAGAAGACAGCTTTTTCTACCTGGTCTGGATGCCCTTCTTCGAATCCTCATTTTAGGTAAGGAAGGCCAAGAGTAATTAAAAGGTGAATCAGAGTCAGAGTCCATTTTTGTGTTAAATAAAAAGAGAGGAGATTCCCAAAATTGCACTTTGTTGTTCTCTATAGCAAGTTAAGTCTAAGAGTGATGTAAAATAAAGGAATGGGCAAAAAAGAATAGCCCACTAAACACTGGGGAGGGACAAGCTGTAAATATTTGCTCTCTTCAGGCGTCCCGGCATGTAGACAGATCAGGCTGCAAATATTAAGGCAGAAGCAGGGAGGTTAAAGTATGAGATCTTCAAGTGGAGCTGTTGCATCGTGGTCCAGAGCTATTTGAAAGGTCACTGTGTGCCAATGAATCATTAACTCACCTTTCCATTTTGATGTAAATGAAAACAATAAGAACTGAGTAAGGAATGAGAAAATAGGTCTCAAAAGTAAACAAACTATTGCAAGTTTTTCAAAGCTTTGTTTTGATGTTAAAAGTGGGGTTTACAAGGACTCTCAAATTAAGGAGAGGCAAAGAGCTAGAATTAAAGAAGCCAAAGCACTACACTAAAAGCACTAATCAATCTCCTGTACCCTGTATTGCTGCAGAGTAAATTCTCTCACAATTTACAGCTTTGGCAGACCCTGTGAAGTTGCAGCTGAAAAAGCAGTGATAACTCACTCAAAGTCTTTCACTGCTATCTATCTAGCTGAAATAAGCTTAAAGCTTAAGTATTATAAAGAAAGATTAAACTGTCACTACATGAGTTCTCTTTCCAATAATATTTAGTCTGAATAGTATTTTCTCCTTCACAAAGTCACCATGTTAGACAGAGAACTGTAATGTTTTTGTAGAGCTGGCACCTTTACAGCTCTGGTCTAACCTCACAGCAATACACAATACAGCTAGTGACTAATTTATAACAAATCCTCCATTCTCATACAGTCTCCCTGAACAACTCGATGGCAATTAGTATTCAGTAGGAACTCATTATCCCTTCCCCCAACATCTTTACACTACACAAACTTCTCTTTTTTTAACAGGCTCAGATGTGGCTACACAAGAGCTAAAACAAAATAACATGTCCACTATTTCTTAACCAATTCCACCAAACATTGCTTTTAGTTACCCCACAATGTATGTGTTTTTGTATTCCATATAAAGGAAAAGAGAGAATATAGATCAGCTTAAATGTCAGTTTTTGGAAGATGATGACATTTGAGCTTGTTAACATTCCTCGCTTCACTTCAATTATTTTTCAGGCTGCTGAGGTCTGCAGAGCTACTTCTGTATTGTGTTTCAAGTGATTCCTCAATTCACATTTCAGTAAGAAATAACAATGTATTTATTGAAAGAAAATAATGCAATTCAAATGCAAATTAAATTCAAAACCCATTAGAAAAACACCTATCAAGTTTTCAGGGATAAAATAATTATACTACAAGCACTTCATAAAGTGCACAAATTACATAAAACATACTTGAAACACATAATTGTTCTGCCCTTCCCTTAACTGAAGTTCTGCCAGCTTTGTTAGGCTTGAAAAGAATAATTTGCCCCAGACACTGAAAGGCTTGGACTTTCACTTTAAATATTAGACACTCCCATAGACTTTGATTTTTATATATAATTAACAGCCCGGGGGAAATAAAACAGACAATGGGTGACTGAAAATACAGAGAGGATATAAATCCACACTTTCAGCATCCACTTCAAAATATCTCCACTCCCTCGAATGTCAGGTTCAAATTGCACGGATAAATCCCCTGGGCATCCAGGAATGCAAGCACTGACGTGCACCTTCCCACCTGCACACCATCCAGGACACTCGCCTGCCTCCTGTTGTGGCCACGTTTTGAAGGAAAAGGAAAGGACAGCACGTATTTGTTGGATCATTTGTTCTCTTAGGAAATGTCTTCAACTGCCCCAAAACAAAAGATTTCCCCTCTACGCAGCAGTTCTTCCTAAGTGTGCTCTCTTGCTCATGGCATAAATTTAACACCAACAAGAATAAAAGCTTTAGCTTACATTTAGAGAGAGATGTATGTTTTACAGTGGCTTCAAAATTTCTCACCCTTAGATTTTAGCAACTATTCCTTTCTTCTGCTTTATGAGAAATGGTAAATTTTGCTTACTTCTGTGGTATCTTCACTTATGAGTCTTTTCTCTAAATTGACCAATTCTATTTTTTTTCCACTTATACATTCAACTAAATTTTTTTTTACTCTCTCCCACTGCTCTTCATGGGCTTCTGTTTAATCCAGGAAGGGATAACTAGAACCAAACAAAACACTCATGATGCAGAAATGCAGCCAATGTATTTAATGGCATTGAAGTATTTTACATGCCAAGACATTTACTTTCCCAAATGACCTCTGTGCACTGCATAAACATTTTCACCAACTGCTCAGTTATTGCCTACTTCCTCTTTTAAACTAATTGCGTTCATTTAGAACTTTCTAATGCAAATGAGTAGTTAAGGATTATTAAATGATTTTTCAACAGCAGCCCCATTACATAACACTAGAGGAATACAGCTACTAAATTTCTTCTGTGATGAAAACCTAATCATTTACTCCAGTTGTTTATCCTCCATTTCTTGGCCAAGTTCTTAGGCTTTTTCCCCTGCCTACTGCAATCTCCCTTGAATAGGATCTCACATGGAAATTTGTCAACAGCAGCTTGAAAGTACAGATAAATTATCAACCTTAACCCCCGTTTCTGAAGGGTTAATTGAATATCACTCATGTTATTTGCTCTGTTCAGGCCTTGTGAAAGATTATTTTTTTCCAGATTGTAAAACGTCTTTATGCAGCCATGAAAAGACCTCATGCTGCCTTTTGCCACAAAGAAGGGCTCTGCCCCACAGTCTTTGACTAAAAATATTTCTCTTCCCCATTCTTGCACTTTGTGGGATGACCTAACCCACTTTTCACTTGCTACTCTTTGTTTTCACGGTGGTGGCATTTGCATGCAGCTGGCACAAAGATCTGGCAGCTTACAAGATAAAAGGTGCTTTCTATCTGGAAAATATTAACCTTACTCTACAATGAAAAAATGTTTTCAGTTACGTATGCCAAGGTATAGATCTGAAGATAAAGAACAAATGGGGGGTCTTATGTGCATTACCTAAGGCTAACACTTTTCATAAATAATGTAATGCCTTAAATTCCTTCACCCAATGCTTGCCAAAATACATCCATATGATATAAATGTTTTTCAGAGATATTTCAGTCCACTGTCTACTGTCTGACTGTTCCCGCAGCTCACAGCAAGACAGAAAGAAGCAGAGAAATGTCATCCGCAGTCTCCATGGAAGGAAGGACACTGTCACCTCCCAGGCACACTCAGAGGACACCTCTGTACTGCACAGCAGGTGAGCTTGGTCTCCCCAGACTCTGCTGAACTGTGGGCTGGCAGCTTCCTCTCTCCCAGGCAGACCAGAGGGAGACAGCCCCTCTGGTCCCAGCTCTGGTCCCTCCCCCAGATGGGAAAGAGATGTGCATGGGATGGAAAGCAGGGGTACCAACCCCAGAAACAGGGCTGGAGTGGAGCACTGGTGGACACAGGTGAGGTGAGAGCTGGCTGATGATTGGCTATGCCAAAAATTCCCTGTCTGGTTTGTTCTGGGCAAAGTGTCCCCTGACATTTGGGGTGAAGCTGGCTGCTCCAGCTTGGTTTTGCTCTAAGACTAGGAGAGCCTGCAATCATTTCCCAAAGCAGCAGCGAGGGCTCTGACAAAGAAAGATGGTGTAGAAATGGCTATGAATCATCTCCATCAGCCTCTGTGACCCACAGGCATAAAAGGCTTTCCTACCTTTTTCAGTTCTTTATTTATACTAATTAGAGCACATCTTCCCACACAGAGAGTCAATCAGCATACCTGGAAAAAACATCTGCATTACCCTACATTGGACTTAACAAACATGCTGAAAACTTGGCACATGTAAACTAAAGGCATCTAGAAGCAAAGTGCTACCAATCAGGTCCCATACATCAAGCACTTAATCCTCTTTTCACCTGCCCACAAGAAGATGATGGCTGTATAGACTGCTGTCACCAACAGCCACGCAGGTCTCATAGGATGCCTTGCTGCATTTACTATTTTTACCACCTCTCATCTCTACCAAAAACCTGGGGCCTTCTTAGCAAAGTTTAATCTAGAACAGTCACAATAAACTTTGTCACATCGCTGTTCTCCCTCTTTCCCTTTGCCAAATCACTGAACCAATAACTGAAAGACACAGAAGCGAGCCCAAACCTTTAAGATCTTGGCAGACAACCTCCCGCAGTTCTATGATCTCTTATTGTTAAATTTCTCATGGGTGATTCATGTGTTTAGTTTAAGGAACTAGCCCATTCATTACTTTATTTTGTGAACAGAGAGACGTGTTGAGGCCTCCCAGAAGTAACATGGCTGTTTGGGACTTAAACAGCTCAGCAGAGGATCCCAAAGGTCCAAGTAGGGAGTCACTGCCCATCATCACCATGTGTAAGTACTTGGTGCATCTCACCTCTCTCCCTGTTTTCCTGCAGCAGGCTCCCCATTCCACATCACCTGCACAGGTACAGCGCTGGAAAGCACAGTGATCAAGGCAGGGACAGCAGGAATGGGGATCTTCTTGCACTGCACACTTTCCATTGCAAACACAAAGTTTCCTCCTGCATGAAGCCAGTTTTCAATATGGTGAAAGATCATTAGCATTCAGCATCACAGATCCTCTTCCTTCTAGTACCTCTTTAAAGCAGCATATTTTGCTGGCCCAGAAAAGTGCCATCCTAGGTGAATTCAGGCATCAAGCCCATGCACGTTCTGTCCCTGACCCCTTCCAGCCCCCAACCCTTCAATTCACCACCTCCCTTCATGCAGGTGTTCTCCACTCTTCCATTCCCCACCTCCCTTCATGCAGGTGTTCTCCACTCTTCCATTCACCACCTCCCTTCATGCAGGTGTTCTCCACTCTTCTATTCAAACAGCTGATGGCAAAATCCACTCATGCTAGAGACTTCTTTTCTATGTATCCCATAGATGCTGTGTAGATAGGTATCAGCAATAGTAAAGAAAAATACAGAATAACCACACTGTATATAAATTCAGGCCTATTTTTGTTGACTTATTTGTGCAATTTCTTGGACACTATGCTGTTAACTACAGGTGGAACATATGTAACAAGAACAACATTTTCATGTTAAAATATCATGATTGTGATATTAAAGAAATGATCTACATTAATCTACAATGAGCTATTAGCAATACTTACCTTTTTTGAAAAGCAACTGCTTGTAAGAAGTGATACCTGATAAATGAGAAATGTACCTTCAAAAATTTAAGACTGTTTTGCATAAACTATATTAGAACTGCAAGATCCTTGAACACACAAAATTGGGATGAAGAAGGGTTCAGAGTTTCTACAAAAGTGAGGCAAAAACATGATCCCCACCCAATCCTGACTAAATGTAGCTTGAAAGAACCAGTGGGGATGCAAAATGTCTTATCTCAGGCTTTGTCCTAAACTCTTTATCTTGTTCAGTTCACTGTCCCGCTGCCAAGATTTCACAGTGTTCCTCAGATGCGTACCTTTCTGATGTCTGGTTCATGACTGACTGCAGATTTTTTTTGCTTCCTTTTTTTTTTACTGTGCCGTTTACCTGATGTGGTTTAGGATAACAAGCTCAGTTTAGGATAACAACCTCATTAATACTACTTTCACATGACAGCGGTCAGTGTGCCCTGACTCTCAAAACAACCATCAAGCACTTCCAAAGTACATAAAGAGATAATTCACCAATTTGGTCTCCTTGTCTAGTATCTTTTCACATCAAAAGACTGTTGGGATAGGCAGTACAAATGTGGATGGAAAGCTCATCAGGTTTTGTCCCATATCCTGATGAAAAGGTCCCTTGAGTTTATTTGCAAAAGCTTGAGAACTAAAGACTGGAGTCAATAAAAACCTCTTCCTGGTTTCAGTTCCACAGAGATCTCTGTGAGTCCCAGCAACACAGAGAGAGCAGATGGCCTCACATGAAAGCAAACCCAAGTTTAACTTGGACCTTGCTCCTTCTGAAGTTTTGCCAATGACTTGGTTATTGACTCTATGCTTACTCTGGCAGTCTGTCCTGACAGAAATTTCACCAAAGACCCATCTCTTTAAAAATCTAATTTTCTATGTTTCAGGAAGATTCAGGGGAAGGGCCGCCTCCTAAGAAGGAAGAAAGCCAAGACTGTGACTGTTTTCTTCATGAAGTATTTCTGGATTATATTTCACATTTAAAGAGCAGCTTACACATTATATGTATCCCTGTTTGTTTATTTATGTTAGCATGAAATTTAACCAGGCAGAAGACAGACAGGCAAAAGAGCTTATTTAAACATCAGGGGAAAAAAGCCTCTTTTTGAAAGATTATTTTGTTGAGCAAATTTGGTTTGGATTTTAGGCAGAGGAGGAGGACAAGTTCTGGGAACCCAGACAGCACATGTATGTGACTTGTTCATTTTTCTTTCTGTCTTCCTTTTGAGGTTAACTTGAATTATAATGTCTCAGAAAAGGAAGAGTGGAGGAAACCCCATGAAACAAGAACAAGCTTGTTTTAGTTCCCAGTGTAGCTTCTTCCAGATTTCTCCATGGTGTTTTAATTAAGCTCAGTTTAGGCCTACATCCCAGAAGATTCTAACTCCCACATCTTCTGTAGCTCTCAACTATTCTGCAGTCTTCAATATTAAATTGTTTATAGACACCCTGAACAAATGAGATTATGCTTTATCTACTGAGATAAACTACTGCCACATTTAAATGTTTCTTAAAGGTTGTTTCTGGCAGGACCCTGAGCTTAACCCCAAGTTAAGCATCTCTTCCACAAGGTGCAAGGAACCATGCAAAGGTTTCCCAAAGTCACATAAGGATCTCTGAAAGCTGCAGCCAAAAAAAAAATAAAAATGGCAGAATGCAATTGACAGTCATTAACTGCAGCACTAAACCTGCAGATTTCTTCAGCTATTATTTTTCTCTGCAATTTTCCACCTATCTTGGTCTGAAATGAGTTTTTAAAAAGCCTCCTTTACCTTCCAAAACTTCTTCAGCACAACCAGTCATAGTTTTTGCACTACTCCAAACATCCACATACTGCAGTGTCTCTTTCTCACCTCACATTCTATGGTCTTCCTTAGTTCAGGTAACTGAAACCTAATGAAAAGATAAGTGATGTGCCCAAGGTCCAACTGTAAATTCACTAAGGAGAGAAACTGAAGCAAAGACCTGCAGCTCCTGGACTAGAGATGCTGTGGCTGGATCACCCAGCCTCTCTCAAAGCATACATAAGGGAGAGAATTGAAAGCTGCCAGGAAAAGATAAAAATTACCACAAACAGAAAAGATGTGCATAGGCTTACTCACAGGACTCCTGTGACTGTCTCAGATTGGCAACACTTAACAGGTAACTTTTCTTTTTACCTATCAATAAACATAAATTATTTCCTGCTGTTCCAATGTCGTAACAGGCTCAGCCGACTCAAAACACTCCCACATGTAAACATTCTCCCCACCAAAACCCAAAGGCAAACACACTATAACAGGAGCAAAAGATGTGATCATAGTAAGAAGAAAAATTAACCATTTCACAGACTGAACAAAAACTGGGCAAAAGAGGGACTCCACACAGCAGGACAATTTTTTCTAAGATAATTTAAAAAAGAACACCCTTTTAAGTCTTATCAACCATGGTAAGGAAAACCAGTTTAAAAAGAACAGAACAGCAACATTGAAACCAGATTTTTTCTTAACATTACAGTGCATCCCTGCTGGTTTACAGAGAGGAGAAGATCTGTTATGTTCTGTTCCTTAAACTGATCTGTGACTAAACTGAGATTTCTGTGGAGTTGTGAAAACCAAAGGCCAGGCTATATTAAAATGCTTTGTAGGTGCCTGGTCACATACAGAAAACTGCCAAAAATTTGGCATCAGTATTTTTCTCTCTTGAAGGAAAACAGCAGAGCAAAGAGAATAAATTAGACAGACATCACTAGGTCATTGGCACTGTAACCTGGAGAGCAAGAAAAATATTTTGAAAACATAACATTATCCTGCCTTCTTGAAGTTTAGGAAAAAAAATAAATAGCTATATTTCCTTGGAAGAAAAACTGGAGGTCAGATTTTTCTTATTGGAAAAAAGAAACTTCTGCAGCTTTATAAATGGCCTTGTGAACATCCTCTTTCCAAACCAGATATGCACAACAGGAAGGAATTAAAAATGTTTAAAAACACATGCCCAGCTAATGCTGTCACATGCCCAACAGTAACAGCATTCATCTGTCATCTCTTAGACTCTCCTCCAAAATGTACAGGGTTGCTGACTCTGAGGATGACAATGTCTGGCAGTAATACATAAGTGCAATATTGCAAAGAAAAAAATAATCCCTCTTTTGTTGCTTTTCTTTTTGTTCCTTTCACTCAGTCATCCCACCTGGTTATCTTTTCTGTCTCTCAAGCTTTCCAGCGTGTTTCTTTCAATTAAAGGAAAAAAAAAAAAGTCCTTTTTTCTTTCTTTGTTTTTCTTTTGTAAATATAAAACAGATCTCTAACAATTTCCAGGGATGACAGAGAGAGG
Organism: Calypte anna; assembly: GCF_003957555.1. Taxonomy (NCBI): domain Eukaryota; kingdom Metazoa; phylum Chordata; class Aves; order Apodiformes; family Trochilidae; genus Calypte; species Calypte anna. The sequence continues at coordinate 47,157,225 of NC_044274.1, forward strand.
GGGGAGAAGATTGGCAGGTGTGACTACCACTGAACTCAGGAACCTCCATACAACCCCAGTTCAGCCTGATCTAGCATCCTGTAGTTCCTCATGGCTGACTCCTACTCCTTCAGTTCTTGAATCCAACAAACCCAAAACCCATCATCAGTAGTTGACATAGCTTCTTATTGGCCCATCCCCACCCTGACACAGACGTGGAACCCCACAGTCTCTCCAGCAATACTGGAGGATGAGAAGCATCTTGCACAAAAAAACTGAACTACAGTTCTCCAGTCTGAACTACAAGACTCAAATGGTACCTATGGAAGCAAGGTCCAAACCCAAAGATGAAGAAGACAGCGAGCAAGGATAGATGCCACCCTTTCAACATTGTACACTCCCAAAACTTTGCTGGTGGTGGGGAAAAAAACAGATCAGTAAATATGCTTTAGAAGGAAAGGCTGGGGAAGAAAACAGCAGGAGCAGCAGAGCCTTTCCAGGATCCACAGCTTTCTTAAAGGCCCCTTCCAACCCAAACCATTCTGTGATGAGACATGGTTTCAGTAAATGCTTCCAAAGGCCAAGTACCATGTGAAAACAAGAAGTGAGAAGCAGAAGTGAGGGAATTTGTACCCATTCAAAGAGCACTCTTACCCTCATTCTTACAAGTCCTCTTTGATTTACATACAGCTTTCTAGCAAGATTTGAGAGTTTGCTCATTTCTATTCATTCTTCACTCAAGCCCCCCTTAACTGTTTTCCCTCTTCCTCTCTCCCACTAACAATCATTTCCATTTCTCTTTTTATCCCCCACTGTGTGCTTTTCTGCCAAAAACATGTAACAACAAATGCCAAGCAAACACTTTTAAAAAGTAGTTTAAAACAAACCAGGGTAACAAAACTACAGTATTTAGCAATATGTTTACATGAGTCAGGTTAGAACATGCATGATTTTTACACTCAAATAAACCAACAAAACCAGCTTAAGTCAACTTGCACATTTCTTGTCACCAACCTCTACTTCCATCTTTTCTCATCCCTTCTCATTTCCACATTTCATCACACACCCCATAGCCCACTCAGAGCCCAACCTGCACTTCAGCTCCATCAGATCTCACACACAGTGCTGACTGGAAGACCTCCAGGCCCTGCTGAGCTCAATGGCAAAATCCCACTGGTTGTCTAGGTTATGAGTGCTTCAGACAACTTGAGCATGCAGCTGGGAGATGGGCGAGCAGCCAGCAGTGACTCCACGCTCCAATCCTTACACAGGGCAACCAAATTCTTGGTTACTGTGACTCTAATTCTAAAACAAGCAGAATCAATTTTGCTGCAGGTTATCCACAAACAAATTAGCTTCTTAAATGTACAAGGTAATTATAATTTAGGGAAGAGACAGATGGATGGTTCTTTTTCACATAAGAAGTACAACAGGGAATTTTTCTTAGTTTAATATAAGCTGAGTTTGTGCTCAGGACAAAAGGTATTTATATACACATGCGTAGGTACAAATGTATGTGTATCTACACATGTAAATCCATACTTACAATTTTACTTCATATCTACATGAGATGCCCAATATATTTTTAAGCATCTGTATCTTGTTCCAGGCTCCTCTTACCATTTCTAACTAAGAATATGAACCATGGCCAAAATCACTTGCTTGTTCTCTGCAGAGGAGTTAGGACCTGCTGCAGCTGCCCATCCCAGCATCAGAAAGGAGACTGAGCTGGTCTGAAGCCAGCAGGCCCGGATCCTGTTCCAGTTGTCACAAGCAGTACTGTGCAAATGATGCCTTAGAAGGAAAAGGCATTTCAGGAGTAAGAAAAAAGACATATCAGCTGTAATTTCAGGGTGGAGAACTTCCACTCAGTCAGCTTCTAAGCTACCTTATGATCCCTCCAGATGGTATAATTGGAGTGGAGACTGGAGCAGATGTGGCTTCAGATTAGCAAACCATAATCACTTCCTGATGGCTCCACACCCTCCTACGCTGAGATACATTCCAATACTTAGGTCTTGCTTGACAAAACAGATTTGATCATATGGGCCATGACTTCTTATGCAAGTGCACTGCATTTCGGTGCAAGACAAGGACTGCTATGTTGTCCTGTGCCCAAAAGCACTGAAGTCAGGATAACTGTGAATATTAATATTTCTGCTACTACTCCTAGTTTGAAAATTCCCTTATGCAGCTCCCATTTTCGTTGGATGGGAGAGAGAAACAAACATGATTAAATGGTTGAAGCATAGACTCTTGGCAGAACAAAAACCAGAAACATTGGTAACTAGATGATGATTTTAATGAGAGTTTATTAAAATAATCTGACATCTTATTTGACAACTATGCCTCTGAGATGACATCAGCTTACATCAGTCTACAATTCCCTCAAACATATAACACCCTCCCATTCATCCTTTCCCTTCCTGCACACACAGAGCAAGTCTTCATTTTGCAGCCACCAAAGTTTGCAAATGGGCTGTCTGAATGCCACCATCTGGGCTGCTCTGCCTGAGCTCAGCACCAGACTACAGGCAAGTAATGCCAGACTGAAGCTCTCTGCCTGGTACAGCAGAGCTCGCTGGCAGAGCTTAGTTACTCGTCATCCTTTCATGCCTTTCCATGCACATGTTTGCTCATTGTTTGTGAAGCTTTTGCCAAACTTGAAAATACTCACTTTTTGATTTGAGTTTCAGTCTCTAAATGTACTGCCTACAGCAAGTGGTTATATTCTCCTACCAGCCCGACAATTCACTTACCACTCTGGCATCTAAACATTTCTCTGTGCTTCATTTCATCTTCAGTCACATATGTTGTCTCTGTCAGAAATTATTTTCAAGATAACTGTTTTTCCTACAATAGTTAACATACTACTGAAAAATCCTAGGGTATCATGATACTGTTGGATACACCACCTATCTATACTAGAGACGCTTTAAAAGAGGGTCCCTCTCAGACATAGATGTAACTGATCAATCTCTTGTCATGAGAGGCTGAAATGTCAATGACTTTCATGTCTTCCAAAGAATCTGCTTTGTGTCTTTTGCATCACAGCATATATCAATAGCTTCTGAGGAGTCAAAATGATTAATTATTACTTACCTATGCCCAACAGGACATGATCTTCATTTTCTTTAGAAGGAACCACAGACTCTTGAAAAGGCTATAAACAGAAAACTTGAGCTGTATTTTTGAAGACAAATATATTTGTGCTTATTTGCAAGCTGTGCTGTAAGCTTTCAGAATTCAGTTCAAACACTATCAAGCAGGAGTCACTTCATTTTAGCCATTTGAATCAATGCAACAGATACCCCAAGCCACTCCCAGACTCTAAGATATGTACATCAACCTTATGGACTCCAACTCTGAACATAACAGAAGAGATCAAGCCACGTCTTGTTTACAGTACTAACTCCAGTTTTCAGCCTGCTCTTCTTTTACTAAGTTTAACTGTGTCCTTACTCATCAATACTCTCAAAACAAGAGACAGTCAATATGGTACCAGAGCCCTTGCCCTCCAGCAAGACTCATGAGATGCAATACTCTGCCCCAATGTAGGTTTTCAACATAGCTCCAAAATGTACGCATACCACAGAGGTATAATGCTGAGATGACATTTGAATCCCGAACAAATGGTCAATCTCCTGCACAGCTTAAATTAAAAATTTAACAAAAAAACCACCAAACAGGCCAAAAGAAGTCATTAGCTTTATAATAATGACCCAACAAAAGTGGCAGTCCAAAAGCATTCCACTAACTTCAAATGTTATTAAAAAATCAATAGTCATTGGCTATTGAGCAGCTACCACCTTTATAGTGTTTGTTTGATTTTACCAGTTTTTTTTTCCTCTCAATCTAAATCATCACTTTCGCTTCATACCCAGCTGAGGTCCTGCTTTACAAGATGATTAAAAAAACTCTGAAACAAAGATTTTCTGACTTTGTAAGCAGATACATCTAAATAAGAAGCAGGATTTAAGATTAGAGATGAAATACCACTGACTAACCATAATGGTACTTCTTAGAAATACCGGTCCCCTCAAAAGCTGTTAGATACCCCCATGTAGAAGACAATGGGAGCTGCCATATTTTTCACATCAAGCATTTATTTTTTTTGCAATTAAGTCCAGCTGAAGGCTCACAGTTACCCAGGTGGTCTCCCTCAGAGCCTAACTCCTCAGATGTAATGAATCATGCCATCTCAAGGAAGAAACTTGTGCGAGGCTGGAAGAAACCAGTGCTGCCAGCTGAACTGCAAGCTCCCTGAAGGCACTAAAGTTCACCGTAAACACAAGAGCTTTCTCGTCCTAAAACAGGTTGCTTCCCCAACCCAGTTTTCCGGTCCACAACCATACAACAGGTTCCTTCAAATAATTATCATCTACACACGTAACTATTCCCACAGGACAGAAACAGGCAGGAAATGTTGTCTGGCAGGCATTAGTCACCCTATTTATTTGTTAGCTTTGAGAGGTGCTCAGATAGCCAAGCAGAGGGTTGCTGCTTCTCAACCTAAATGAAGCTTAACTGTCTGTATAAGGAGAAATCTGTACCTTCACATCATCCAGGGACAATTCACCAGATGCCAAATTCACAGGACCTGCAAAAGCAAAGATTCCTGCCTTTAGTAACAAACCAATTCACTTTGGGTCTATTTTGGCTTCTGCTACTGGTCTCTCTCCTTTTTCCAACAGGAGGGGGGACACCAGGAGGAGGCACACAGGCAGGCAATCCAGACAATGGACAGGGCAGCGATCCCGTGGGCAGCATGAGAGCTGGATGCGTAAGTGCTGTGTTATTGTCACAGTTATGTTCAGGACAGGCAAGCACAGAGATTTTTCATCCAGCTGCTGATTAACCCCTACATGCTCAGAAAACCAACAGTTCTAGTGCCGTGCCTTACAACTCTGCAGAGCAGCCGGGCTCTCTTTTTTCTTCAGCAGGGGTTTCATGCATTTTCTGAAATAAGACCTTTTATTATCTGCACCCCAGAAAGTGAAAAATCACTTAATCTCTGTTGCTCTGGGTTTGTGATTTCTTCCCTGTGCTGGGGGGAGGGACACAGTGCACACAAAACAAAGACCACATTTTGCAAGTTTTGCCTGAACTGTTGCATCCTCAAGGACTATTGTGAAACAGCATAGAGGTGTAATCTGGATACAAGAATACAAATAACACCAGCATCACTCAGGCTTCCATAGTTATGCCAGTAAATATGTTTCATTTTATACTGAAACTTTCAACTCAAGGTTCACATCTAGTCCTAGATGCACACATCCCTCTCCATTCCCCAGCTCCAGCAAACACACAAAGTATGACTTAGCAGTCAGTACAGAACAGGTGTGGGGGACTCCTTTGGAGAATGTGGGGTTTTGGGACCTCTGCCCTTTCTTGGCATTGCGCAAAATCCATACTCATTGTTTTTTTTAAAAGTATCAATATATCTTTTGAACAGCAATTAAAAGACAGCTGTCTATTATCTGTACAACCTTTTTCAACAACAACCCTACACTAGGCTAGTCTCTGTGAGATGAAGCTTCGGGATGCAATTATGGGCCTACTGCAATCAGTGTGCCTGCTGTTCCTGACCTCAGCAGTGCCCCTGCGTGCTGGAAATAGTCACGACTGGGTCCATGCTGATCAGTACCTCAATCATTAGTTTCTACTTAATCCACCTTCTTTAATTAACCTTCTGTAGCCACATATATACCTCCCCTTACATTCAAACAGAATGCAATTACAGAGCACAAAATCACTAGTGTCATCAAACGAAGCATCCCATGTGTCACCCTTCAGCTAGAGAGAACAGACAATTTCTTCTGCAGTGGCAGAAACTTACTTTAAAAGCTTCAGTGGGAAGATATTTTTCACAGTATTGCCATGTAATTGGCAATTTTATTTGCCAGTATCCCAATTTGCTGAAATAAAAGGCTGTTTCCTCTGTATCTGAAACTGTGGAAGCAAATGGCTTTTCCTCCAGATAACACTATTAAGTCAACTCATGGGCACGGAATTTCAAGGTCAGAAAACAGAAAAAAAAGCACACACTACTGAATTAGCCAAAATACCATCTATTTCACCTTTTGTTCTGCATCCTCACAGGATAATGTATCACATCATGTATTTGAATTTAATGAAAGCTGCTATGGGAGATTCACTGCTAAGCTAGTAGCATCACTTTACACTGAGCCAATGCTTTTGTATTATAGCATTTCACAAGAAGCAATCTACTGCTGTAGCAACCTCTACTCAATAATTCCTAATAGGCTTCTGGTAGTATTGCATTTTAAAGGTCTGCTGATCTTGACTTTAGGTACACCTGGAAGTGAGTACTTACAGCTTCTTGGAATGGAAGCAATTTTAAAATCTGAGGAGGATCTTTTCATGACATGAATGTTCCATATTCACGTCCTGAGCTAAGCAGCGACTTTATAAAGGAGCTCACTGAAAGTAAATGAGAATGTAGTAAAGAGTGCTCTCTCAATAATTTCATGTCCTTTCAGCTTCTAGAAGCCATAATTTTAACTTAATCTTGATAAAAGTTCTTTTGGTCTCATGAATGCTGACAAATAAGAGAGTGTACGGCAGGCTGCTGGTCACCAGTAGTAATCACTCTTCATTTTTCAGTATTTGGATTTGGTGGTGCTTAGTGAAAAAGGCCAAAAAAAACCCACTTCCTTTATAGAAGTATGGTAACCAATGACAGTATTTACTTCCCATCAAGTGTAAAAACAATAGTGAAAGGTCCATAATGTCTACATGTAGGTAACACAGTGTATAATAAGCAATTGTGATTATTACCATTTGTTTGTACAGGTCCTGTATACTATCAAAACACCGTATACTTTTCTTGCTGTTGAACTGAAATTATTTAAAAAAACCCAAAAAAACTCACAACAAAAAAACAGGAAAAACCCAAAACCGGGCACAAAATAATTCTTGTCCATGAAGGCACAAAGTGTACAGCTTCCACTGAAAACCCTAATAGGTAGGGTGATGAACAGTAACTCAGATGAATACCCAGAGCTAATGCATTTACACACCGCATCACCAAAGCCACTGATGATCATTGTATTGTAAATCACCACTTACACTTTGAACAATAGATGCATAGTCTGCAACTGCTAGCAACAGCTTATCATTACTCTGCAAATTTACCATGGCAGAACACCTTTTGTCTGAACACTGCTGGAGAAGTTGGGTGTGAAACTCCTTTTCCAACACTAACAACATGTAGCAGCCTATGTGTCTATACATGAGTTACACAATGACTCTGTACCCATTTTATTAATTCACTTCAAGTTACCAGCTGATGCTACCTGAAGTGCAGTCCTGTTCCTCTTCCTCAGTCTCATCCTGATCCTGTCAACTGTTTATGCAGGTGCTCACGTTTCTGCTGCCTTCAGCAGGGCTGCCTCCAGCACAGACACTGAGCAAGACCCTCACAGAGCTCAGTTTTCAGCTCTTTGCTTCATTCAAATATTTAGTACCATCCACACAAGCATCTGGCCAACTGATTAAAACTTTTAATTAATAATCATACATAAGCACACAAAGTCTCATACTTCCGATGCTGAAGAATGACCTTTTTTTGTGATTTTCTTTTCAGCTCTAGAAGATGCTTGGTCCACAGTGGAGATGTGTTTCAGTAATGAAAGAGGATTCTCATCAGCAAGCACAGTCCTGCAATCCTTACAGAGGTAAACAGCTCACCAAAATATTGGATGTGTAATTGAAACACATGGGAATTTTGCCAGGGATGGATCCCAAAACTTTTCATACAAAATGTTACCCTGCTCCTATCTTTACTATCTGGGCTTTACAGAAATTTGCAGGCTTGAACGTTCATTCAGTTAAACACTGCCCTCTCCTGGAACCTTCTCACATTTTTGTGGCTCTGACAATAAAATTAGTTAAGGTTTTTCCAGTCACTATAAACGCCTTAATATTTTGTGAACAATTTTAGTCTGACACTGGGGAACTGGTGCTGTGTAAGGAGTATTGTGATTTACACAACTCTCTCATTGTATGACTGCTGTCTTCTTACAGGTCCCTAATGTCATATGAAATTTGATCTTCCTGAATAAACAAATGGTGTATGAACCTGTGCCAACTTTCCAGAGCTTGTAAAGACGGCAACATTATGGAATAAAACACTGTACCTTCTACAGAGCCTGTTGTACTGCAGGGCATTTTTGGACCTTCCACTGTCTCAACTTGGTTTGAATTAATACTCTATAAAAAAAAAAAACAAAATTACAATAACTATATTTGATACTCATAATATTTAACTGAAGACTTAAAAACAGTATCAAAGACCAGCAAACAAATATGTTATAAGCAATACTAAAATGACTGATAGAGAGGCAGAGGATTTTATCGCTCACCCTCCAGAGGAAGCTCACAGAGATTTTTCAAGAGGGAAACCAGTGAAGTATTTTCAACTAGAAAGAGAAATTACCTTCTGCTTAAAATACACAAGGGATCTAAAGGACAAAATTTAATATTCGTACTTCACTGCTTATAACCTCTTTCTCTATGAGAAAAGCAGCACAGCAGCTTTGCACAACGGCTCTGTTCAGCAGTCTAAGTTAAGTTAACCTTGGAAGCGTCACAGTAAAGGTGCAATTTTGACTGCTGGACAAAACAAAAAGCCTAAACCAGAACTATATACTGACTACATGGTAAACCCCCATGCCCATAGCCCCTGGTAGGGCTCAGATATACGCACTGATTATGTCACTCCTGCTCAACAGAAAGAGAAGGCTAAGATCCAGCTCTTTATTTACCAATTACCTTCAAAGATTATAAGCAAAGGAGGTGGATGAGACAGTGTCTCCTTTTGTGTAGTTACATCAACAACTCTGCTTGCTTCTAGTCTTTCCTTCTAGGTCAGTTGTCTGTATATTTTCCACCTACCAGAGCTCCAAAAATGGTAACCCGAATGCTAAATAAAAAGTAAGGGATGACTCCGGGCTGAATATTGGAGTCAGGCTGATTTGAAAGCCCCAGAACTGTCAAGCTAGCTAATCCCCCACCTCTGTGGGGACAGCTTCATTTTTCTCTGCTATCTGTTGGTGTGCAAGACACCTACCTACTCTACCAGAAAGAAGTCAACTCCTTTTTTCCTTCTTGGGAAACTACTAAATCTGTCCACCACTGGGCAATAAAATTACTTAATTTACCATAAATTATCTTAACAATTTTTGATTGATACCCTAGTTTGGTGCTTTTTTTGTTTGGTTGGGGGTTTTTTGTTGTTTCATTTTGGTTTTGTTAACCTGACACCATTTCACATCTCTCCATGAGTCACCAGGTTGTTTTTATTTCTCCTGCAGAGGATCTCTACCCTGCCTGCTACCACCACAGCTGTTTCTGCCCCAAGGAGGGCAGTCCAGAAGATTTTGATGTTCTTCCTGATCATCTTCAGAAATACCTCCTCTGTATTGCCTGGCACAACCACAAAATCTGTGGGTTTACACTTTCTGAGCTGCAGAGCTCCTGAAGGTTTCCAGTGAAGCTGTGGTTTCCATGTGGGTAACTCCAGCTTACCAACAGATTGTTTGTTTTAACATTTCCATGACTCTTTTAGACTTCTAAGAACAGTCAAGGGACTAAAAGAACCCACACATCAGGATGAAGAATATACTTGATAAAAACTGGGTTTTTCTTGGATGAATAAATGCAAAAGTAATCTGTGCTTCTCCCCAAGTCATCCATTTCCAGCACAAATCCAACACTGCATGCCACCATTACTGAGACAAGTTCCTTCCCTTTAGTACGTCTTTTTGTTCCAAGCCTAAAACACCAACATAATCATTTATGCAGTATCAAGATAAAATATCTTGATAGAGTCTTAATCTGCTGTAGGCTAGCAGAATACTCCAGTACAGCACTAAACTCTACTTATATTTAAAAAAGAAAGTGTATTGTGAAATCTCTAATGCCCACACTATGCTTTGGATCCAACTAGGGGCTGAAAGCCTCTGCAACAGAAAAAATATTAATTTTGCCCTACTTTCTAGATATAATACATAATCTAAATGTGACCAATTGATCATCTTCTCACATACACTTCAGGACAATATCTAATGTATAGAAAATTAACTAAACCATGCAATCTTCCCAATTACTCTGGATTATTTCTGCTTTATTAAAACTAGTGCACCACTGATGCTGGGCAGGGGGAGAAACAGAGTTCCCACAGTGGAGAATGTAGACTGCTGCAACTGCAGGAATGGGCAAAAGGGAATCCCACAAGTGAACAGTAGTAGGGTTTTCCCTGAAAACACCATATGTGGAATTTTGCTTTAAGAGGTTTTTCTTCTGAGAGCCACAGAAACATCTAACATACCCCATTTTCTTTTTCCATGTCAAAGACTGAAAGAAGGACAAGGACAACAAGGACTTGATGAGTGCAAGAAAAATCCAGCTATACAAATCACAGTGCATTCTTCATTACAGTCTTGGTTTTGCTTTTGGGTTTTCCATGGAAAAGCCACATAAAAAATTAAGGTATTCTGCAAGCTCTGAACACAGAAAAACTTATTTGTATTGGAAAAAAAATATCTTGGCAAAGTAGCAACATGGGATTACACATAAGGACTATACAATACATCACACCTTAAGTTTATGTGTTAAACACATGTGGACCATGTTCTATATAAAAAAAAAATTTTAAACCCAAAACCCATGCAGAATGCAATGAAGGTAACTCAAGGAAAATCACCTCAGTTATAAAGAAACCTGAAATGAAGCACAGAAAAGAAAAGCTGAATTTTAAGATTAGAAAAAAAGAAAAGCCTTTTTTTATGTGGTTTTAGCTCACTAGTTTTAAATAGGCGTGTAGTCTCAATCTAAAAAGATAAATGCACTGCTATTAAAGTACTTGTGCTTTCAAGTGTTCTCTTCCTTCCTCCATTGAAATTGAGAGATGTCCTCAAGAATATCACAGCATTGCCTCAGACACCTTAGAGTAAAGTAAGACCCACGACACTATAACTAAAACATAGCAAAAGTCTGAACTCTGTATTTTTGCTGTGAACAGCAGACTGGGACTGGCTCTTGATAAAGGCTCCCAGCCATTACACTACTAGACAAAAGAATGGAACTAAATAAAGCACTTTCAAATACCAACATGAATACAATGACAATGCAATTAAAAGAGCCACATTCCAGGAAAGTTATTCACTATAGAGTCCACAATGATTCAAAAACAACTTGGGAGGCGAAGAAAGCTTTGATAAAGTTCTAAATATCTCTCTTTCTCCAGCTTCACACCTACAATGTGCTACATTCACACAAAGTAGAAGCCCACAACAGTAATCCTGCAATTACACGAGCCATTAGTGACACAGGCAGCTTAAACTTAAAAGGCTACTCAAGAAAAACAAATTAAGCTGGAAGAGTCTATAGCTGAAAATTACTGAAGAAAATCTGCCAGTATTCTGAGCTAGGAAGGTACTCACCTGGTATAGAAGAGGTCTATCCCAGAAGTATTTTCTGAAGAGCTTTATGTCTGATTCCAGCAAGTGCTGTGCAGTGTGGCTAAATGTCAGCGTCAGAGCTCCTGATGAATGAACAAACTGCACGCAAGCACCCTCACTGATCTCTGCTCTTGAAATGTCGACTGAGTGACTGCCCTGGAAACTGGGAGGACACACTCTAATTTAAAGTGAAGCAGATGCCATATATAGCAGTAGGGCACGACTGGTGGATAGCAGGTTGGTTATCCCACGACAGTGAAAAACAGAAAGTTTCTCAAGGGAATACAGCATTGTTTGGACATTACAAAGAAATGAGACATTCATAACATAATGTCCTGTACATTTTTTTTTTCAGATTAAGTACTGGTTAAGTATTACACAAACGGTACACTGCATGGAGTCAGAACTGAAAGAGCCATACACCAAAATAAAAACATAACCCAGTTCTAGCACAGTTTTACTTGTAAAGAATAGACAACACTAATGCTGAACATTTGGTACCCCAAGACACATACACACACACACCATGACACTCCTCAGTTCTGTGGAGAGGAAACTTTACAGATGAAATACGCCAGAAAGCACTTGTCCTTTAAGTAATTTTAAGTCATTGTGGCAGCTCTCTGGCAAAAGAGTCATAGCTGCAGTGTTGGGTTTGCTGCTGGCTCTACTTATTCAAACCTGAGGTTTACAGAAGAAACTATTCAAAAGCTCTGCTGAGGCTTTGTAAAAGTTAGGCCCCATGGTTCTGTTTATACATAAATATATACATGTAAATATTCCTCTATATATATTTCAGGGGTTGTCTTTACTTGGAAATGAATCAGAATTCCGCTGCAATAGTGCTGGAGGAGGTACCAGGTGCAGATGGTTCTCTGTCACCTAGTTGACTATTAATTGACTTGCAAATAGAAGTAATACAGCGCATCATAAACTTCTGCTGTTTCTAAATACAAGTTTACCAGTTTAAGAAAAAAAAAAAAAAAGAAAAAAAAGAGCAAACAACCCAGAAACAATCATAAAATAGCCAACAACACTTCTCCCCAAATCCCTTAATTAAGAGGAGTTTTTCAGAGGAAGCAGCAAACCATTATACTCACTTTGTGAAGACCTCAACAAGTTTGGAGTGCCCATTTTGTAAAGCCAAATCTAATGGTGTTGCTCCATCCTTATTAGGTAATGCTAACGCTGATGACCCTCCTGGCTGGGCTGCTAAGAACTGAGAAAGCTTAACCAATCCCAATTTCATCACAAGGTGGAGAAGTGTTTCTTTATGTTTAGGCTCTGAAAAAAACCACAGCAAGCCAACAAAACCATCAATAACAAAACCCAGGGTTTTTTTTTTTTTTGCTTTCAAAAGAGAACTCAAAACAAGAAAACTGTCTGCATAAGTATCACAGTTCAGGTTCAGACATGAAGTACTTTGGCAGACTCTGTCCTTCATGGAAATCAACATTTAGATAGTTATTTGAATCCATGGAACTAAACTGGGATATTAAAATCCTATCTAATTTCAACTGTCAAAGAAATCTGTTTAAATTAGATTATCTCAGTATTCCTCTTTCTTTGCATACAGTCTGGCATTCAGCACAAGCGACTCCCTAATATTCTGCACAGGACAGTTTAGAGGCAATTTTCCAGATGCTTCGCATTGCCTCAGCAACACAAAACATCTGGTTGCATGGCCAAGTATCTATATTTTTTAAAAAGATCAACGCAATGAAGCTTAAGAGTATCCAACAATGACTTAGTCACTAGATGCTGATTCTCTGCTCAAGCCCTTCCATCACTTTTATTCAAAGAAGGGTTTATCTGTCCACACGCATTTTCAGCACAATTGTTTCTGCAATTTAAAGGCAGTTAAGTAAAATTCAGCTCAAATGCCACTCAACCTGTTTCTTACACTGATACCTCAGTATGAAGCTAAATATAAGGGGTACTTTCACCAGGGTCAATTATTTATGGACACTCTGCAACTCTCAGACCAGTTAGCTGAAATCTGTTAGTTTTCCAGCGATTTATGAAATTCCACTGAAATTTATCATCATGATTCAAAGGACTTTTTCTTTCCTATTATTCAACTACTTCAAACACATGACTGAAAATTATACACTCTAGTGGCAAACAAAAGGTGAAGCTCCTGTAGCATATGTATGTACATGTAAATAACTTGTGTAAATAGGTAAAATTAACAACAAATTGTTGTCAGATTTCCTCTCTGCATTAATATTTATGAGATAAAGATGTCAGATGGAAAGCAAACCTACAACAGAGAGAGCAACCATATAGCCAAAAAGCAAATAAACACATTTTTTTCCAGAAGCATTTATGCATTGAGTAAAAGTTTCAAGTAGTTACATACAGACACAGTGGCCCATGGCTGACTATTATTCAGTTCAAGTACTCCCTCTGAAAGCTTCAGGCATATTTAATTTATTTTTAATGATTCTTCATTAAAAAAAAAACCCTTGATGCATCCTCAGGAGGTCTTTAAGTCCATTCCTTGCCTTAATGCAAGGTTGGCTCAACCTAAACCACTCCTGGCATATGTTTATCTCATCACTCCTGACAGATGTTTATCTCATCTGGTCTAAAAGCCTTCTAATGATGAGAGGTTTTCATAACCTTCGCATGAAATACACACAAGAAATAATTTTACCCTTGCTGTTACAAAGATTTGAGTCACCCAACCTATCTCACCCTTTCTCATTGTAAACCTGATGCTTCTGTCCTACCAGAGATGGGCAAAAAACCATTTAATTCCTTTCCCTTTGCAGCTTCCTTTTACATAACTGAAGGCTGTTGTTATGTCTCAGCTGAGTACATCTTCTCTGGACATCTTACCAGGCCAGCTGCTTTCTGCAAAGCTGGGGGGACAGCTAAGAACAGGGGGCCAAAACTCCCAGTCGCCTTTGAAAATGTTTGACTTCAAGTGTCATATTATTTTAAAAAAACACAAATGCATCTCCCAGTAAGCCTAAGAAACTTGTCCTATCACTCTACAGGGAAAATAACTGTGATATCTCCAGTGATGATCACTTTTTTGCTCTGATTATTTGATGGAAACCCATGCAGTCTTCCTCCCTTTATTTTTCAAGCAGAATTAAAACTTTCAGAATGAGTCACATTGCAGAGAACCAAGTCAAGATTCCCTCAATAAATGAAACATATTCCAGACATCAGAGTGCAGGAGAGCTTCAGGACACAGACTTCAGCACTGTAACATTCAGCAAACCTGCATGCAGTGTCTGAAACCTTTATTTCAGTGCAGTTGTAACAGAAGCAGATATGTTAACACGATGCAAGGGGGATTATTTAAAGGAGAACATCACTAAACATATATACAATATATACCCAAGTATTTCTAGAACACACATATAAAATAGCCCTTCATTATGTTTTTTAAAAAATTAACCTTCAAGATTCCTTCACATGATCTGGTACATTAGCCTGCCAATGTGGCACTTATTTTCTGGGGAGCTTTTGGGCAATAACATTCTTTCATAGTTTTCAAGTACATGCAGTCTTCAAGTCCACTAAATTCATCTCAAGTATCTGCAGAAATGCTTTGCTAAATAGTCATATGAAACTGTAAAATCACTTGGTTTGGAAAGGACCTTTAAAAATCAGCTACTCCATGGGCAGGACATCTTACACTACATCAGCTTGCCTAGAAGCCTGTCCAATCTGAATTTGAACGCTTCCAGTAACGGGACTTCTCTGAACCTTTTCATATAACATTTCTTCCTTATATACAATCTAAATATACACTCTTTCATTTTAAAACTGTTACCCCTTGTTCTGTTGCTACAGGCCCTGGTAAAATGTCTTTCTCCGTCTTTCTTGTAAGCCCTTTCTATTAAAAAAAAAAAAAAAAAAAAAAAAGCTGCAGTAAGGTCTTTCTGGAGGCCTCTGTCCTCCAGGCTCATAGGAGAGGGTTTCTAATCTTCCTCTGGACCTGCTCCAACAGATCCATGTCTGTCTTCTGCTGGAGACACCAGAGTTTGATGCAGTACAGGCAGAGTCTCACAAAAGTAAAACCCAAGCAGTGGGTGAGTGGTTGGCTAAATTCAGCCCATAGGAAATACAGAGGCATAAGAATATGACTTCAACCTACAGCTCCAAAGCCCAGCCAAGCACTGCTAATTAAACACCCTGATCTGCCTTGATCTGAGACCTTCTTCTACAAAGAAGATTTAAACGTGCAGGGATCGGGCTGCCCAAAACCTGTTCAGAGATACTGGAAACAATGACTGATGTGGCACAAAAAATGAGAGACCTCAGTTCAACTTCCTCCTCAGCAGATGGGATTTGAACCCACAACACATCTTCAAACTTCCTCTGATCACTCATCTGCTGGGAGCACACCCTGCCCCCTCTTTTGCGGATTTATTGAAAATGGGTCATGGTGCAGAAGGAAAAGAAAATCAAAGGGATGTAGGGCAGAAGACCAAGAAAGCAGCAGACTGACTACAATGCAACAATCAGCTGGGAGAAGTCTCTGCTGCTTGGACATGGATGCGTTTCTCATTATACTGTCATCAGATGTAAAAATGATGCTAGGAGCTGGGTGTCTCACTTGCTCAGAGAATGCCCTAAACCATTCAGATGCAGTGTGAAAATGTGTGCAGTATCTTCCCTTTCCATAGCTATATTTCTGGATAGAGATTGATAATACCACCAGTGCTTTGCACTGGCCCCGGTCTTACTTCTGTACTTCAGAGCGTCTCCTTTTCTATGATTTTAGCAGACTCAAGGCTTCCAGTCTTGCATCCCATCAGAGCACCTCTGTTTGCCAGGCACCAGCACTCCCTTGCCTGGTGCATTTATATGTACACCAAGAAGTTAAGTTTTAGATGCCTAGGATATGCTGTGGTCCAAAACATGGCCCCTGGACGAAAACTTTGCCTTTCCAGGCTAAAGTGTTCAATGAAAAACAAGCTTTCAGAATTGCTTCTAGGTCTGGAGGACTGAAATTCTGCTTAAGTCCCACTTTATATATCAATGTGTGTTCTTCAGATGCTTCTCACATTCTGTCTACACACAGTGTCAATAAGCAGCCAGCAAATACGTCTATCTAATTAAGCCACATGCATATATATAAACCAGTACTAAGCACACTAAGCATCTGTTTAGCTACTAACCATACTTCAACCCTCAGATTAAAAACACATAAGCAAAAAGGCAAACTATTTACTCTGAACTCCATCTCCTGATTAAAACTTTGGCCTGAGGCCACTTGATTTCAATGTATATTGTAACACTGTGAAAAAGCCAGATAAACTTGCTCTGGGGGAGATAAGATCAAGACATTCCCACTCATGAAAAACTAAGCCCTTAGGAAACCTTCCCTAACAAAAGATAGCCTTCTCTCTGCTCCAGCACTGGGGCAAATAAAGTTGCACTTTTCACAGTCAAATCTTAACTCAGACTGCATTGTTTTTAAGCCTCCTACAAAACACTCCAGTTTTAAAAATAACTAATAAGCAGTAATTAATCTCTGTTGTTTTAAAACACCATCTACTTTGTGGTTTTAAACCACCATCTACTACAGTAATTTGTATTATCTCACCAATATTCTAGTAACTAGTTTTTATCTGCCTAACCTAACAACTTTCATCTAACCTTTAGCTAAATTTGTTCATAGCAAGCTTGAGTGCATATGGTAGCAGAACCAGCTGGGAGCTCTTCCAGCTGAAGTTAACTCCCATCTGGGTGGCTTGCACAAGAGTGAGCAGAACCTGATGACCTGTAGCAATTCATGATACTAGAATCTGAAATATTAATTGTAAAGCTGGAAGGATAAGTGGAAAGCTAAATATATTCTTTCAACACAAAGTAAGTATTTTTCACCACACAGGTGGCTAAACACTGGGACAAGTCACCCGAGGAGGTCACAAACTGTCTGTCCTGCGAAGTGATCAAAACCTGACCCCAAAAAACCTGATCCAACTGTGAAGCTAGACCTGCTCCAAGAGGTGGGTAGTGGCCAGGCCACCTCCAGGGACCCCATCCATCCGTCTATCCATCCATCCATCCATCCATCCAAATTCTGCTGGAGTTCTGTGCCAGGATTAGGTGTATCAAAGCAAGAACCCCCAAAAGACAAGACTGATAATAAGTTTTTTTAACAGATCTACCTAAAAAGAAAAGATCTGTACTTAAAAAAAGGTAAAGTTCTGGGAAAAAAAAGGGGTTAGATCTTTTTTCTTTTAAGAACAACTTCCAGTTTCAGTTTTCCTTCACCAAATCCCCTTATAGCTCCATAATGCGACAAAACAAATGGCATTTTCCCACAATTTTCAAGCTCTTTCCCTTCTTCACTAAGAAAAATTTAACTTGTGGCAAAATGGAGTGAAAAAAACCAAACAAAACAAAAAATTACAAAAAAAACCCCCATATTATGAAAAAATAACATAGCTAATTTAACTGCATTCAGTGGCAAACAGGAAGTAAAAGGAAAAAAAATTAAAACACAAGGCTTCATCAGTATGTTCATATTTAAATGGTATAAATACCCTTTTAAAAATGTCATAAATGGTTTAAAATAGCATTTTCCATCAAGACAGAAACCAAACAACTCCTCACATTTGAAAGATGCACTGGTGTCTGATTCATACAGGGAGGGTCAGCTACTGCAAGGCATGTGGTGCTGCACCCTCAGGAGGTTGTTTTGCATCTCAATCCCGTCCATCCTCCAGCCAAAACACTCTGTTTGAGTCACACAGACTAAGCCAAACACAGTCTGTTTAAAACATTAAATAAATCCTTTTGTTCTTCCTTGCACCTGAATCCCTTCCTATATCCAAAACAATAAACTAAACCCAAGTATTTTTTTCTGACAGGAATGACTAAACCCTTTCTGGACTATGAATCTCATTCATTTCCTGGAAGGAGACTAAAAGCCTCAAGACTTGTGGCTTGAAAAGCAGGGGGAGACATCAAAAGTGTCTGACACACTCCATTTTTTCCTGGCATCATGCTTTTATGCATTGCTGTTCACATTCTCATTTTTCCACTAGGTATGACATTTTTTAAAAAGCCACCTTGAGTGCACTTCACTGCTGCAAAACCACGTTCAAGTGGTTTTGTGAATGCACAGTGACTGCAATGCACAAAATCAGGTACATCAGGGCAGGGCTGCCGTGACACCTCTCTTTTCCACTCACCAAATATGTGAAATATCCCCCGTTTCTTTATTTAATTTCCCTATTAATCATCTTATTACCAACCAACACCCAGAGACTGGCATCAATGCTGCAGAAGGCCCTTGTTGGCTGAGTGTGTTAAGGACAAAAAAGCTGCAGTGAAGATGCTGAAGTCAGATCTGATGGTCCTTGGGCACTGCCAATCCTAAGAGATTGCCCTAAACTGATGGTATCAGGAGAGAAAAGGTTATTTGGAAACATTTTTCTCATCCAGGTTAAACCAGGTTGGTATCTTTTTTTTTAAAACAGCTTTAAGAAGTTGTTTGTCTTAATACTAAATACATATTATCTACGTAAATTGAATAACCCCATTTTAAGAAGGAAAATATCCTTTGTTAGGGTGAAATCGACAAGAAAATCAGCTTCTCTCTTGGTCTCCCCTGTACCCTTCTTTTCCCTTTCTTCAAGCCCACCACCAAGTAAATGTCTAAGCATTGCACCTCAGTTTGGTTCCCTAGTTTCCTCTAGCTGTAAACTGCTTGTGGGCCAAGGGATCTGAACAACTGACCAGTGTGTGACAAAGTTGTCACACAGGGACTTACTTAAACCAAGCATTACTGAAAGGTTTGTGTCTTCTGGTTTCTTTTGTTGAACTTTAAATACTGTGCCTAACAAGCCCTGACCTGTATAACTCCACTAAATTCCTGAATTACTTGCAATACTCCCTAGACAATCCTGGCTCCCTCTTTATTCAGTTCTTTTTATACCTTAAAAGGGAATACAAATACTTTTTCTGAATAGCAAAACTCCTATGAATAAATTATTCTTCTACCTTTCCATCAACCTTTGTGTCTCTAAATCCTCATAAAAATGAATGAGATCCAAAACCATCAGATGGTGCAATAATTTTCTCCAGTGATGTGTCACTCAGAAGTAATTTTTTTCCATAAAAATAGCCCAGCAGCTCTGAAAACTGACAGGATGTCACAAGCATGAGGTTCTAACTAGCGATGGATGATAGCACTCTTGTTTTTCACAATGCAAGTAATACAAAGAACATCCTGACACCGTCAAGTTTCCAGACACCATCAGACCTTTGGAGCAAGGAGCTGTAGGCTCCGCAGGTAGAGAAAGATTTTCATCCTCTTTCTGAATCTTCATAAATTCTGTTTCTCATCCATCAGGAACTTTTGGAGTGTTGGTAAGACACAGAGTTCTGGGACAACTCCTGATCACCTCATGGTAGAAAATGAAGACCTTCTTCCTCTTCTTACCTGTGCTGAGATCTGAAGTACTTCTACCCCATTTCATCCCATTCTCCTTCCCTCTCTCTCCTTTTCCTACAAGCACAGAGCTCCCTCAGACAAATGCAACCCCACGGCTGTGCTTGCCCTCTTGGCTTTGTGGACAAAGACACAGTGATGGGGACAGCACAAGGAAGCAACATGAGTCAGTGGTCCTCAGAGTCAGATGAAAGGAGAATATAGCTGTAAGAAGAATAAAAAATATCCACTCTAAAAGGAGAAAGAAAGAATACATAAGCCAATTTAAAACTACACACATTGCTTAGAGGATACCAGAAAAAGAGGTCAGGTCCATCCCAAGCCTGGACCTCAGAGAGAGACAAAGGGAATGACTGACCCTGCTTGGGCTGAAGAAGCAGCTGTCCCAGAGAGGTTTCAGGAGGCCCCCACTAAACAAGGATGGCTGGTAAGTGCTGCCCAGGCTGCACTGCACTGAGAGTTCCTCGCTCTGCATGAGCATCACTACCAAGCTACAGGAATTTGGATCAGGTTGGTTTTTTTCCAGAAACAAGGGAAAAGATCCCAACTTCACTGGAGAGCTATGACCAGGGTACAAAGGGAGATGTCATCTCTTCAGTGCAACTGTGCCCTGAGGAAACTGCTAGTGTAGCACGCTCAAGACATGCTCATCCAACACTTCAAATATTCATGGACCATATCCAGTGACTGGAGCACACATCTCTCCTTTTCTGCTGTATTCAATTTCTGTTCATGTAGAATAGTTATATCTGAACAGTGAACAAAGAAAAAGACAATGAAACAAAAAAATACAGGTCCTATGAAAGTCTCAAAAGGGCAACACAGTCTTTTGCATATAAAGGTTGAAGTTCACCTGAAAATAAACAATTAGCATAACTAAAAATTAACACATCTTGCTATTTGGATAGCTGTGACCCTGGCTTATTCCAGTAACAGCTGAGCTGATCTCCAGCCCACCTGACCCACAACACATCCACCATAAACTCCTCCATTCCAAGGAGGCAGGATCCATCTGGTTTCACCCAAACATCTCTCAGTACCACTGGTACACTGCTTATGCTTCTGGATTAAGCTCCATCTGGCTTTGAAAATCTTACCCAAGGCTGTGGACAAAACCATAGCTGATTTCTTCAGGCTTAAATCAAGGCCTTCATTGCTAATATCCAACAGCCATGCCAGCAGTTGAGTAATATGACAAATATCTACTACGCACCAAAATTAAACAAGTAATAATTGTTTTGTTGGTTGTTTTTCTTTCTCTCCTGTCTAGCCAATACTTGAATGAGACCTGGTATTTATTTTTACATGACTTGAAAGAGTTGTTTACAACAGAGAGACAAAATCTGCCCTTCTGAGGAAGGTTGTACCAGGTTTCAAGTTATCTGTCATTAAGAAGTAGAAAGATACAAGATGGGGAAAGTATCCTCAGTCAAAGAAATGGGCTAACTGCTATGTTTTTACTTCCCAAAAGCTTGCATGAATCTCTCAGTTTGGCTCCTATAGAAACTGCCTGTCCTCCAATTTTTAACAATTTAAAGTACTAACAGAAAACCAGCCAAACGTACCAAATTTTCAATGAAAAACATGTGAAACAGTAATACTGTTTCCAATCCCAGTTATAAATCATCTGGGTCTGCAAAAAAATTATACTCTTCAGCAAGACCTCGCTACAGTTTTGTTTGTAATTAAGCCTGAAACCAGGAAAATTTCATCTTATTTTGTTACAAAACTTTGCAATAGCACACTATAATTTAAAGTTTCATGTATATTTTCATCCTACTTCCCCTCATGAAGAAAAAAAAGCCAAAAAACTTCTTTAATTGTATTCTTCCCGAAGAATGATCATAGTAATAAATAAAGCATAAGCACTCTCAGAACCATGACAAAAATATGTTTACATAATTTACATGTGCATCAGAATGCCTACAGTAGCACATTCTTTGGCTTTATGACCATCTCCTTTTTGTCTGTGTAATTAAAACACCTCACTTGGTTGGAATCATGGTGGCAATACTTCACTGCTGTAATTCTTGCTTTTTTTAATCAGACAGCAGCTCTTTAATCTTGCAAGGGCAGAGTCTATTTATAAAGAACTGCATTCACAATGAGCCAAGGTACAAAATGCTTCAGGAGAGACTGAGTTACAACCATTATTATTTTCTTTTAAGCCTTTGGGCACAAACCAGATCTCTGATTACCACTCTCACACTTGAATAATTTCTCATCTTAAGCATCAAAGAAAGCATATGGGTTGAGAACCTGGGACAAAATTGAGACATATTCTGTTTTAAACTGTGCACCAAGTCACTGTTAATATCTTTGCAACTTAAAATAAAACCTTACCACCTTCTAAGCAGCCTCCAAGGATGTTCCAGGTCGATGGTAATTCTTCATGAGCAACAGCCATCACCAAATCATTATCCAGGGACTGCAGATCTTTTATCCTTAGTCCAAATTTATCCAGCAACATCGTGTGGCTAGCTGCAGTGACACATTCTGCATGATCGACCAGAAAACGAGACAACTTGCAAGACAGATTTTCTCTGTAAGTGACAGGACAGCTGCCAAGGACTACAGGTGAGTATCCACTTGTGTACATTAGCACAGAGACTGAAACTGCCTCTTGGCATCCATGGCCTGTAATTATAATGTACATTGATTAGTAACACTATTTTTGTTATATTAGTTTTTCCTCATTCCCTCACACCTCTAAGAGCTGTGACTACTCACGCAGAATTACTGTATTCTTCTTACAAATTACATCTATCTGTTGTAATGCATGCACCAACCACTTCTGGTGATAAACATGAATTGGGAGGACTACCAATTATACTGACATTATTAATTCAAGAACTAGTTTTCAGGGTGGAGGTTCATTAACTACAATGGAAAGAAGAGGTAACCGTATCAGGAGGAAATTCCACAAATCAAATGCCTGGAAGTTGTTGGATGAGAATTAAGAAAAATGAGATACTCATGAAAAGAGTGGCAGAGTGACCCACAACACAAACTCCGAGCAACATATCTATTTATTCACACCAATTTTGTCCTAGGCAAATCAATTCTCTAAAGGAAGTAGAAGGCCCGATATACAGAATGGGCCGATTACATACATAAGTCTGCACCTTCCCTGGGGCCCAGGTTAGTGATGTAAAGAGGAAGCTTCTTTCCATAGTACAGCCTTCAGATCATTATCCCCCTTTGATCTTTCATACAGGCAGTGAAAAAGTAGTGGGAAACCCAAAGGCAATGAAAAAGGCTTGCAGGGCCTTGGGATGACTGGTCAGAGGATTCAGGAGCACAAATCATGTTCTCTTCGATCACTCCATTTGTGGGAATGGAGCAATATGAGCTAGCAGATCAATGCCCGGCTCTGAACCTGGTGCAACCAGCAGAACTTTGGGTTCTTTGACCATGTCTTGATTTACGGGACACCAGGCCTGCTGTCAACAGGCAGGGAAAGCTTGTCTTGCAGGGGGTAAAGGATTCAAGGGCAAGAGTTATCAGGGCTCACTGGGAGAGCTTTCAGGGAGTTTTGCAGGGGGATGGGGGTGTAACTGGGGTTGCTGGAGAGGCAGCTAGGTGTAGCAGCTCAGCATTTGTGGGGCAGTGTGCTCCTATTTTGGAGAACCAGAAGGCCTGTCACCCCTAAAGGGTGAAAAGAACACAGGTAACTCCCTCTCTGAAGTGCTTATTTGCCAAGAGGTGCAGCACGGGGAATGAAGAGGCAGAGCTGGAGATGTGTGTGCAGTCACGGGGCTGAGGTCTCAGTTCCTGAGATGTGGTGGGACAGCTCAGGTGCCTGGAACACTGCCATGGATGGAGATGTCCCTTCTTAGGAAAGACAGAGCAGGAGGATAGGATGGTGGAGTTGCAAGGTTGAGACCTTGTGTATAAGGCCTAAGGGCTGACACAGGAGACAAACACTGCTGTGGGTGTTTATTCCAGGACACCTGGTCAGGATGGGGAAGCTTTTGAGGCCTTTTACAGAGAGCTGAGAGTCACCTCACAGCCAGAGGCCTTGGGTCTCACAAGGGACTTCAGTCACCCTGATACCTGCTGGGAAGGACACACAGCCCGGTGTGCACAGTACAGGAGATTCCTCCAGTGTACCCATGACAATTGCTTTACTCAGGTTTTGGAGAGGGGTACTGCTGGGCCTGGTACTGACAAAAAGAAAAAGGGAACTGGTGGGGGACATTAAGGCTGGGGGCAGCCTTGGCCATAGTGATCAGGAAAAGATACAGGATCATGGGTAGTATGCACCAAACAGTAAAGGGAATTGCAGCCTTGTATTTGAAGATGGATAACTTTGACTTCTTAAAGAAAGTCTGCTTGGAGAAATCCCATTGGCTTGGGCTCTGGAAGTTAAGAGAGCTGGTTGATATTCAAGCACCACTTCCTCCACGCTCAGGATCGGTGCAACCCTGAGAGCAATCAGGCAAAGGAAACAGGAGACCTGCATGGCTGAGCAGAGAGCTTCTGAAAAAGCTCTAGTGGAAGAAGGAAGTTTACAGTATGTGCAAGAAGGAACTAACACTTGGGAAGATTACAATGATGCTACCAATCTGTGGGTAGTACCTACCCAGTGACCCCATGTAGGCCAAACCCCAGAAACTTTTAACTAATGCAGTTTTCATGCTTTTGGCAGACTTCATTAAATGCTGTATCAGCTCTCTAAGTTACAGCTGGAACCCTCAAAGTCCATGGGAGTTTATCTGACAAACCTCCTAAGCACCTCATGCATTCCTCCTTTTCCTTTGCCATACATCTACAAGAGCTGCAAGCTGTACCTCTCACTGGAGAGCTAATCATGACTATGGTGCAAACTATGTGTAACTATCGGTGCATATCTAAATTTCCCAAAATATCCCTGAACAACTTCAAGTATATATGCAGTCCACTACCTGCAGAAGGAGGCATGTACCGACCACATCTGCAGTTGTTTTTGAAGTGTTCTGCGTTTACTTATGTTTAATTTGGCCACTACAAGACAACACTAACATCACCAGATCTATATTATAACCTTACACTTTCTTTTCATCTGTTTATGGCTTCTTCTGGGAGCAGGCTGAGGATTAAGAGTTGCCTGTAGCCTCATGTTTTTATTCCTAGTGCAGAAGTAATAATTTAATGTCTTGAAGTGTCATTTTAGGACTCAAAAAGCTTTGCTACCCTGGAATAAGCCTAGCATTACATTTTCTCCAGTTGTAATCCATGACAGTAATTTACAATTTACAGGATCAAAGGAGCCCCCTTATTTACAGCAGTGTTGTTTACCTTTTTATACTCAGCAGCTATTTTCAGACTCTGAATCCCCTTTAGAAAACAAGAACAAACAACAAAGTGATCCTATTGCACAGGTACATCATGTCCATAGCCACCCACTCAAACAAATTAAAAGGTCACAAAGCACACCAGGCAACCAGGTTTTATGTTACATTCATGAAAAGGACAGTGTCAAGGCAGAGAGCCAGCTGGGAGGCAAGGTAAGACCATGCTGTTTGCAGTGAAGTACCCCCAGAGCAGTTTGCAAGGCATTTTTGCACTGTGTGCAGCTCTAGCAGAGCTCTGAGATTTGCACACCTCCATGTAAGTGTCTTGCAAGCCAGGCTGATAGCTGCACCTAGGGAAGGCTCAGACAAAAACATGATTTTTGCAGGTGTTAGGATGCTTGGTTGTGAACAGTTGTGGTATAAAATTAAGCCACATTAAAAATTACGCTACCCCTGACGACTGCACTTTAATGCTCACCAACTATACACACCCAACAACGTCTGTGCTTGATACTGTAGTGGTGTGGATTGCTACAAAAGGCAGGATCACCTACAGTCAATCAAACTCAGTCTGGATCCTAATGGCCACTATTCAGTTCCTGCATTTCCTCCACTACAGAGCCATAAAATAGAGTTATACCAAATCTCCAGTTCTGCCCAGCTTTGAAACGGGATGGGATATAGCAGAAAGTTGAGAAAAATGAAAAACATAAACAGGAGCTAGCACTCACCCGGAACAATGGACCGAAGAGCATTGTCACTAACTCTCTCAGCAAACATTATATGCCTCTTCAGAGAGCCATCATAAACAAAGTAGAACTCAGCATCTTCTGGGAGGTAAATGCCTTTGTCAAATTTTGCACGTATCACCACCTGTCCCTAAAAAATTAAAGTGTTTTCAGAAGCATCCAGTAAATATCTCATATCCAACAAAATCATTGATCTATAATTCATATGTAAGTTTATTAAAATATTTTCAACTCCAGTATACAGATGCTATGATCCAATGACAAATTTGCTGTTAGAAAATAAAGTGGGTTTATGTCTGCACAAGCAGAGGTGATTTTAAAAACTGCCTTCCAAATAATGTCGTTCAACTAATTCCTTTTATCCTGACCCACATAAATAGAGACTTTTATTTGAAAAGTATCAGAATAAACCAGCCAGTGAACATAAATGACTTGCTATTCACAAAAGCATGCTTTGTGTTAAAAAAAAAAAAAAAAAGCTCAAAAGTACTTGAAATTGTCTTCGACTCAGTTTACAAAACAAAAGCACTGATGCAATTCTACAACTGACTACCTTATTCTCAAACAATATGAGTTCCCAGATATCTGTCCAGGCGTTTCTTTATAGTAAACAGAAAGCAACCAGCCAAGAAAAATCTATCATACAATAGCTTCAAAAAAGAACAGGAAAGGGATCTGAAAACAATAACAAATGTCTGACATGTCTGAGGGAGGAAATTTACATTTACAAGCTGCATTTCCTCAAAGAGGGGGGGATAGTGTGATCAACGATAATCCCTGGCTGCCACACTTGCTCTAAATAAGACAGAACTGGCCCAGCAACATGCAGAAATGGTTTTTTCTGGAAAACACAATGCAGAAGAACGTCTTATCAAATTCACACCTCTAAACGATACCTGCCCTGCCTCCACTCCAAACAGTTACCTCAGCACTGACACCATCGGCTCCATAAACAAATCTGGTAAACAAATCAGTTCCATAAACAAATCTGCCAAATCTGGTTAAAACCTGCACCTCAGCACAACATGGTAGCATGGAAATTTCCATGGCTGAAAACCAGTTATGCCCTTGACTGTCCTGACAAGCATCTAGCTGTTATCCTTGTCAAACATACCTCCTTGGCAAACATACATTGCTGTCCCCTGCAACATATTATCTTCACCTGCATTCCCAAAAAACATCTTTTCTTGTCAAACATACCTCCTTGGCAAACATACCTCCTTGGCAAACATACCTCCTTGGCAAACATACATTGCTGTCCCCTGCAACATATTATCTTCACCTGCATTCCCAAAAAACATCTTTTCTTGACACTTGCAACGATGCAAACCCTGCATTTGATTTCCTCTTAAATACAGGCAAGTCTATTGAACAAGAGGTGAAGAGGAAAGGGCTAGTTTCAGGAATTTAAATTTTCCTTAAATAGGATTGTTCCTATAAGGAGAGATGTAGACAACATTAGGAGCCCAGTATCAAGATCAAACATGCCTGCCATCCCCAGAAACTGATAACAAACCCCTTCTTATATAACACTGAACTCTGCAGATGCTTTAATTGCTACCATAAAAGGTGTCCCATCAAGGGTGCTCTCCCATTCCTTCTCAAAGCTGCTTAGATACAGTGAAATAATGTAATTAGCATGCTGTTAATTTCCCCTGTGTGAAGTCAACTTTCTTACCAGAACTATTAAAATTTTTGTTTTCTTCAAACAAAAATCACCTGCAGTCCATTCTAGGAAACACATAGGTAGAAAATTACTCTGAGAAAGTGATGCATGTGGGGAACTCCTCCAGAATCTGCAGCTGGAAGAGGCAGAATTCATCCAGGTCCTGAGACAGACCAGAATGCAGCCTTTCACAGTGAAGAGGAAGAGGAGATGAGGGAAAAGTCTGCCCGTTTATTTAGTTCTTTTCACTGTTTTTGGATGTACAACTGTCCTGGCTTGGGCCAGGATACAAGTAATTTTCTGTCCTGTAATACTGTTTTCAGCTGAGTCTCTTCTTGGTAGCTGTACTGGATGAAATTAAGCTTCTCAGTCAGTGTCTGCTTCTAGAACTGATAATGCTTGATGTTTATCATCATGACAGCTAGAGAATAGAATGCAGAACCAAGGCCGCTGCTTGGTTCTGAGGAAGATCTTATGCTCTGGGAAGAGAAAGGGAGTAAAGGGGTCACACTTGCAATGCTCCTTTAGGGAGAAGTGGATAAGACAGGTGATCAAAACTGATCAGAGTATTCCATCCCATACGTGTCATACTTGGTATAAATCTGAGGGGTCAAGTCCCTTCAGCTCTTCCCGCCTTCTTTAGCATCCTGGGAGGATTCTGTCCACTTGTCTACCTGTGGTCCTGATCCCTGATCCTGAATCTGTGTGTTCCTGCCTCCAGCTCCCGACTGCTGCTGACTCCAGGAGCCCAGCCTGGACTTTCCCAGGGCTGCCCTGCAGCCTCGGTGGTGACGTGAGAGTTATTGGGGCAAGGGGGGCAGAAACGTGGTATTGTTTTTTTCTGTATATTTATATACATGTAATAATTTTTCCTTCTTTATCATTACTGTTTCATTAAAGCTGTGTAGTTTAGTTTCCAACCCATAAGTGTCTCTCCATTATTCTCTCTCCTTTCCTTATCAGGGAGGGGAGGGGAATTAATTGAGAGCATCTGTCATCAGTTAATTGCCAGCCCAGCATTAAACCCTAACGATGACCTTGCCTTTAGTTGTATTTAGATGCAGACCACTCAGATCACTGACATCACTATGCTATTACTTCTGCACACAGACATTACACCATTTTCTTGAGAGCGGCCGAGTCGTACTAGCGATGACTGTACATTTCTTCCACAATCAACACATTGAAGAACTTTGGGCCAAAAACTTCTAAGGATGATACACCCCAGTATTTTCACATGAAGGTCTGGGGATGCAAATGCTGCAGAGAACTTTATTAGGAAAAAAAAAAAAAAAAAAAGCCCCAGAATTTAGGGTGTCCCAGGTGATGGAAAAACAGCCTGGGAAGAATAGTGCACAAAGTGTTCAAAAACGTATATATTGTTAAGGAAACAAAATTTCAGTGCCCATCTGCTTTGGTCAAACACTAGAACAGGCTTCTTGGAGAGGTGGCTGATGCCCCAAGCCTGTAAGTTTTTAAGAGGCATTTGGACAATGCAGTTAACAATATGCTTTAGCTTTTCATCAGCCCCAAACTGGTCAGGCAGGTGGACTAGATGATCACTGTAGGTCCCTTCCAACTGAAACTGTCTGGTCTAGTCTAGTCATTTTTTTTAGGAGTTGCTAAAGCTCTGTGTTAGAAAAGTGCAACAGAGTTTCAGAAACATGTATGAACTTGATCTCTGCCTTCTTCGCACACAACCAAATAAGCTCCCCTACGCAGAAACCCAGAAGCTATGCATGAGCCATTTATGAAAAGGGCATATTTTATTAACTTAAATCTAAGGGATAATTTATATCTTTCTATTACACCCATTCTCTGCAAAAGCATTTATTTCCTCTCTTCCTTAGGCAAAGCCAGGCCAGCCCAGCCCAGGGAGCAGGCTGCAGCAGGAACTACCTGAGCAGATCTTTCCTCTGCTGACAGATGAACTCAGGAAACAACAGAAGTGGGAGCAATGCCAGATCCATCATTCTTCTTCTGTAGCAGGGCACACAGGATGGAGGGAAGCAAGACTCATTAATGTATTCCTCCACCTACTGTGATGCCTCCCTGCTCCACAAAGCTTTCCCAGAAGCTTTCTTAGAGATGCTCTCTTATAACAAAGCTTCTTCTGGCAGAGCACAAGTTCTCAGTCCAGGCTCTCAACCACAACATATCCACTAGATAATTACAGTTAAATAGTGGAGGTAAACAACAGCAAACAGTTCCATGAGAAATTCAAACTCACAGAAAACATTTGTTCAGCATCACTTTCACCACCTGGGAAAGATACTTGACCACTGCTTCCCACACCATTCTGCAACACACAACAAAAGCTTCATCTCAGCTCTGCAAAAGGTCTCTGACATTGACTTATCACTAAAGCATAAAGTGACTGAAATTGTGGTTATCAGCATTTCAAAGTAGGTAATGAGGTCCTAATTCATTTAGTACTACAAAAGAACAAAAACAACAAAAACAAATTATAATATATGCTCTACCTGAAACAGGGACACTGTGCTCCTACAGGGCAATATTTGTTCTTAGCTCATTCCAGACACTGAAGCTGGAAACACATCCCAACTGGCACATTTTTTCTAAATATAGAACTTAACTTAAACTTAACTCTTATCCTCTAAGTACCAAAACCTAAACTAGTTAAGTAACACAGGCACCTCATCTTTGGAAAAACAGGCAGGTGGCCTGAGGAAAGGGTAGCTGTGAGAGTGTGGACCCAGAGGATGCTGCTGGACCAAATTCTTGACAATCCACCAGTTGCTAGGTTTCTTGGACATTATTTTCACAGGTTTGATTTCTCAAATGACAGCCCAATGTCTCTTGTACTCTTTTCTTTTTTCTAATAAGTCTACTTATATCATCACAAAGTTGGAAAACTACAACAGGGAGTTCCACATTTATTTCTATGTGTAGGTATGATTAAGCATGCTTCTTGAGGTCCATTTTGACCTCAGAGTTCAATCCCCATTTAATCAAAGCAAGGGAAAGGATGTGCCACTTCATACAGTGTTGATTCTGATCAACTTCAGAGAAAGAAAATGTTAATGTTAAAGAACACTTACTGAGACCAGCCAGCCATAACTTACTTAGATTTACACCTGAGTGGCTCAAAACAAGTACTCAGCTCTACCAAAGTATTACAGGGACACACAGGAACTGGAGATCTTAAAACACCATCCAGGCCTGCAACAGCAGGGAACTTCAGGCAGCCACATAAACACCTCTGACTGCAAAAACATAGCAAAAGTTGTACAGAAGAAAAAGAGCAGGGAAGAAATCCTCAGTGCACAGGAGCCAGGAGGAGTTTTGCTACTAATGTTATGAGACCCAAGATTATCATTGCAATCCTCACAACAAAAAAATCAAGAGCACGGGAGGATTGGGGAAAGGAGGCCGCAGTTAAGGGACATTAAGAGAGAAACCAACCCAACTCTAAAAGCATTAAACCTGTAGCTGAGCAAGTGTTTGGCAGCTTTGACCTCTCTGGGATTCATAAAGGAAAGCACACTTTTTATCACCAGTTAAACCATCGCCCTGGTACTGTAGCCAAGGAAGAGATTAGGGAAGGTTTGTTTTTAACAGGATTCCTAGATCTTAACACCACAGAATCATAGAAAGTTAGGGGCTGGAAGGGACCTCAAAAGATCATTGAGTCCAACCTCCCTGACAGAGCAGGGTTACCTATAGAAGGTCACATAGGAATGTGTCCACATGGGTTTTGAATGTCTCCAGGGAAGGAGACTCCACAATTTGCCTGGGCAGCCTGTTCCAGGGCCCTGTCATCCTCACAGTGAAAAACATTTCCCTTATATTTATATGGAACCTCCAATGTTTAAGTTTATATCCATTGCCTCTTGTCCTATCATTGGGCATAATTGAGAAGAGCCTGGCACTATCCTCCTGGCTCTCTTCCTTCACATATTTATAAACATTATGAGGTCACTCCTCATTCTCCTCTTCTCCAAGCTCAACAGATCCAACTCCATCAGCCTTTCCTCATAAGGGAGCTGTTGCACTCCCTTAGCCATCTTTGTGGCTCTGTGCTGGACCCTTTCAAGCAGCTCCTGTTCCTTCTGGAACTAAGGGGCCCAAAACTGGACACAATATTCCAGTTGTGGCCTCAACAGGGCAGAGTAGAGGGGGAGCAGAACCTCTCTGGACCAACTAACCACCCCCCTTCTAATGCACCCCAGGATTCCATTGGCCTTCTTGGCCACAAGGGCACATTGCTGGCTCATGGTCACCCTTCCATCCACCAGCACCCCCAGATCCCCTTCCCCTTCACTGCTCAGTCCCCAGCCTGTAGTGGTACTTGGGTTTGTCCCCACCCAGATGTAAGATTCTGCACTTTGTTGTAATTCATTAGGTTTTTCCCTGCCCAGCTCCCCAGCCTGTCCTTCTGAATGGCAGCACAGCCTTCTGGGGTGTCAGCCACTCCTCCCAGCTTTGTGTCATCAGCAAACTTGCTGAGAAGACACTCTGTCCCAGCATCAAGGTCATTAATAGAGATGTTGAACAGGACTGGACCCAGCACGGATCCTTGGGGGATCCACTGGTCACAGGTCTCCAGCTGGACTCTGCACTACTGATCACCACTCTTTGAGCTCTGTTGTGTTGTTCTTAATTAATCTTGCTGCAGATTCTTCTATCCCACATTTTGTGAGCTTGCTGGGAGCAATGGGAGACTGTGCACAAAGCCTCGCTAAGGTCAAGGCAGACTACATCCCTTGGTCTCCCTGCATCTACTCAATCAGCTACAGTATCACAGAAGGCTATCAGATTAGTCAAGCATGACTTCCCCTTGGTAAACCCAAGGATAACCTACTCCAGATAACCTTCTTCTTATCCATGTGCTTAGAGATGCCCTCCAGAACAAGTTGCTCCATCCTTTTTCCAGGGATGGAGGTAAGGCTGACTGGTCTGTAATTGCCTGGATCTTCCTTCATGCCCTTTTTGAAGACTGGATTGGCTTTTGTCCAGTCCTTAGGCACCTCTCCTGTTAGCCATAATCTTTCAAAAATGATGGAGAGTGGTAGAATGATAACATCAGCCAGCACTCTCAACACTCTTGTCTGTGCATCGCCTCAGGGCTTGTGTACATTCAATTTGCATAGCTGATCTCTAACCCAGTCTTCACTGACCAGTGTTGAGTCTTCCCTCCTCCAGGTTTTTTTCCCTTATGTCTAGGGTCTGGAGTTCACAAGGTCCTATGAGTAAAGACGGAAGCAAAGAAGGCATTTAGTAACTCTTCCTTCTCTGCACCCACTGTTATCAGGGCTCCCACCCCATTCAGCAGTGAGCCCATGTTTTTCCTATTCTTCCTTTTACTGCTGATATATTTAAAAAGCTCTTCTTGTTTGCTTTTACTTCCTCTGCTAGTTTGAATTCTAAAAGGGCTTTGGCCTTTCTTGTTGCCTTCCTGCATGCTCTAACAACATCCCTATCGTGCTCCCAGTCCTTTCTTCCATTAGCTGTGAATTTTTTTCCACAAGACTTTCTTCAAAAGTTCCTTGTTGATCCACACAAATCTCTTCCTACTTCTAGCTGATTTTCTTACTCAAGACAATGCACCTATCTTGGTCTTGAAGGAAGCAATATTTAAAAACTGAACAACTTCCTTGGGCTCCCTTCCCTTCCAGAGTCTTAGCCCACGGGATTCCTGCAGGTAGATCCTTAAAGATCCTTCCTGTGGAAGTCCAGGGTTGTAGTCCTACTTACAGCCCTTCGTCTTCCTTGTAAAACACTAAACTCCACCATATCATGGTCACCGTCAGCAAGGCTACTTAAAACCTTAAAATTCCAAACCAAACCTCTCTTCATTAATACAAGGTCCAACAGTGCACTTCTCTTCATTGGCTCTTCAACTAGCTGCATCAGAAAGTTACCATCAGTGCACTGCAAGAGCCTTTATGGCTGGCTGTATGGGCTTTCCAACAAATATCAGGGTGACTGAAGTCACTCAAGTACTAAAGAGTGTGATCTAGTGGCTACTTACAGTTGAGGATAGAAGGCCTCATCAGAACCTTCCTCTTGGGTTGGTG
This sequence comes from Calypte anna, assembly GCF_003957555.1. Lineage (NCBI taxonomy): Eukaryota > Metazoa > Chordata > Aves > Apodiformes > Trochilidae > Calypte > Calypte anna. Next base: position 47,190,853 of record NC_044274.1, read on the forward strand.
GTCTATAGTAGACACCTGTATCAGTTTCACCCCCATTTGCATGACCCCTAAATTCTTACCCACAAGCTTTCAACCCATTCCACCTCCCCCCATGGACAGAACTCAGCACGTTCCAGTTGCTCTCGCACATGAGGAGCAACACCACCATCTCTCCCTGTTAATCTGTCTTTCCTAAATAGTGCATAGCCATCCATGACAGCATTCCAGTCATGGGAGCTGTCCCACCACATTTCAGTGACTGCAATTACATCCCAGCCATGCAACTTAATGCAGATCTCTAACTCCTCCTGTTTATTCCACATACTCCATGCATTGGTATATAAGCATTTCAGAGAGGCAGTCAGGCAATCAGTTTTCATTTTTGGTATTTGATCATTTCCAGACACTTTCATGGCTAACTAACCTATTATTATTTGCTAGTATTGAGCCCTGTGTTTTTGTTGTCCTGATGTATGTATCTCACCATTTCTCACCTTGAGTGGGATGGCAGAATAAAGGCTCATCTCTAGTGACCCTGGTTTTATCCCCTTCCCCTCTTTGAGCCCAGTTTAAAGCCCTGTCAATGAGGGCTGCTAAATCCTGTGCGAAGATCCTTTTCCCAATGCTGAGGTACGTGTACCCCATCTCTCGCCAGATCTTTCAGTGCATGCTTTCAGTGTAACCAAACAGGTTTTTCAGCCATATGCTTTCCTTTGGTTTCTCTGGGCATTTGAGAGCTGACTGGGTTGGGCATGCAGCAGCAAGTTCCCCCAAGCCCCACATCCTGGGTAGGAATCAGCAAAGAGCAGACTTCCTACAGCCTCCAGAGAAGAGCTCCCACATCTAGCCATGCTCTGATGCTCTTCTGCGTCCCACTGAGGGGTTGGAGCAGGTTCCTCATGAGGAGAAGAGGGGAAAGGAGGCAGAAAATTCTCATGGCTGAGGCATGGAGCCTCGCAGGAAGGCAGGGTGGGCCAATGGGTGACCATGGCACTTCCAGTGTGCTGCAAGTCACTCCTCATCCTACCAAATAAGTTAACCTGAGAAGTTAGCACTTAACCTGAATGGCGTTTCTTCCTCTTCAACTTCATTTAGGCAACAACATCTTTTTCACCAGCAACTTGCCCCAGTAAAAAAAAGTGCAACTCAAAAAGACCTTTACAGGTTTCCAGATCCAGGAGATCACACTGGCTAACACTTAAACTCCAGTGATTGCTTCCTACCGTTGCATACACAGCCTGGATAATTCTATTTTCCCTACTGTCTCTTACCATAAAAATAATGAATTCTAAAGTAAGCTAAAATGTCTTTAACAAACTGTACAACAACCTTGATAGCTTCAGAAATAATATTTTTTCCAGCCCTTTCAAAAATATTATCTGTAAATTCAAAGGTACAAACCAACACCATATGCTCTAAGAAAAATATCTGTATGCAGGGTAGGAAAAAAAGGCTTCTTGTTTCCAAAATGCAGGTCCCAACACCTCAAAGTAAATGCTAAACCCCAAATATTGGTAGGAATTATAGGGTTTTTTTTTTCCTCTATATAAGCTGTCACTACCTACTACAATTTAACATTAATTTTCTTCATTATTCAAAATACTTATTTCAGAAAATCTATTTTAAGGTGAACTGTAGTGAGACAGGACCAGGTGCCCTGAGTTACTGATGAGTGGGTGTGGGTTCACCTGTGTCTGGCCTCCCTCCTGAGCATGTGCAGGAGCACGGGGCCAATAAGAGAGCAGCTGACACCCACAGAGAGAGCTCTCACTCTTCAGTGAGGATTGAGAAGCCCACAGCTCAAGGAGCCCCAGGAGCAGGCAAGAAGGGGTAGATCCCGGAGCCCCAGGAACAGCCCTAGGACATCGTCCAGGAATGGGCTAAGCCCCGAGGCCTCAGGATCAGCCCTAGGAGCAAGAAGGGCTCTTCCCGCTTCGGTGAACCATTTAAATATATTTTAGTTGTACTTAGATGACAATAGTTACTTTCCCAGAGCAGCCATACAGTTTTAATGACCTTTGGTGCAAATTAGCTACAACAACAAACAATCCTACAAAAAAGATGCTAAAAAGCAGTAAGGAAATTTAAAATAAACACAAAACAACAATACCAAGGAAAAAGTTATAAAAAAGCCTTTCTAATGCTCAGTGATTTTTTACAGCATCCACCAAGTACTTCTTGTCATCAAATTGCTGTAAAGGTTGTCACGGACTTGTTTAAGAAAGAATGTCTTCTAATTGGATGGAATGCAATCAGATTCAAGGCTGAACACACAATGAAACAGAAATTACACTCAGCAATGGAAAGCAGTAACAAAATGAAAAATAGGAGATAGAAGTTTAACATCTCTCTATAAGCATTAATGTTCTAACTGTATAACTAACAACACCCTAAACAAAAATAGGGTGCAGGTTTTTTCTCCAACTGAATGACTTAAAAGGAGAAGCAACTGAGTATAATAAATGTCTTTTCTATCCAGAGTAGCAGAACAAGAACAATTTCACAAACAAACTGGAGAAAAGGTACATGATGATATGAGCATATTTAGTATTGCACATTGCCCAAAAGCTTAAATATATATTTTTATAAAAATTTAGTATGTACATATAGTTGCTTTCAGTAGAGCCAGCCCCTTGATGACCTCCACTGCAAAGCTACTAACACCCCAAGAAGGTCTCTCATTTTCACCAGGTAAATCACTGATCTTCAGCCTCCACACCGTGCACAAGACACTGAATGCGTGCAGAAAACTCGCCACAGCACTTCCTCCAAACACAAGCTTTACACACCAAATATTTGTATGTACTTACTCAGAATGAGGCAGCTTTGTAAGAAATGCAGAGGAAACATTTATGCAAACGCCTCTGGGCAAAAGTAAGAAGCATCTCCCCCACATTCATTTAAGGTGAGACAGCACAAGGGAAGCCTGGTGATTAGCAGCTGAGTCAGCTCTCTGTTCTTGTCCAAAGAGCAAGAAAAAAGGGCACTCAATCCCTCACCTAGATCACTGATGAAGACACTGAGCCCTGGGGAATGCCACTACTTACTGGCCACCAACTGGGCTTAACTCACTTTACTATAGCTCTCTGGGCCTGCCCATGAAGCCAGTTTTTAACCCAATGAAGACTACACCTGTCTATGCCACCAGTTTTTCTAGGAGAATGCTGTGGAAGATGACATCAAGGGCTTTACTGAATTCCAGGCAGACAAGTCTCAGCCTTTCCCAGTATCTTCTACTACCACTTACTTTTCCTTTTCAAAAGGTATTTCATCTTAACTGAAGTGATGAACTTGCTGATACTTCATACCAAAAGAGGATAGCTTATCAGTCTCCATTAAGAAATTACTCTTTCTCTTAGTGCTTTTCTCTTCAAGGTTGTTCTGGGACCTTGCCTGAAGCATCTTTCAGATTATATTCTGGGATGCAAGTGGCCTTTCCCTCATCCACTAGGTGGGTCACCTGGTCACAGAATGAGATCAGGTTGGTCAATCAGGACCTGAACCCATGCTGGCTGGGCCTGATCTCGTGCTTGTCCTGCACTTGCCATGTGTGCACACTCAAGATGAACTTCTCTATTAATTTTTCAGGCCACCGAGGTCAGGCTGACAGGCCTGTAAGTCTCTGGATCCTCTTTCCAGCCCTTGCAGATGGGTGTCACACTGGCAAGCCTCCAGTCATCTGGGATCAAATATAATTCCTTCAAAAAGAAGATACCTTGGAACAGGTGATGCCATTCATTTGTCTCCAAGTCTCTACACTTCTCTGGCTCAGCTTCCTCTAATGTTATACATTTTAAAAAGAAACATGTATTAGACATATTGATGCATCTTATCCAGTGCACATGCAACAAGCCCGGATGCTTTCCAGGTCCCCATTTTCTATAGTATCATCTCATCACAAAAAAATCCCCCTCCTCAATATTAATTTCTACTGTTGCAGTCTCTCAGTCAGCCCTTTGCTTTTTGTTTAGCTTCTGTCAGCTCTCCCAGTTTGCATTGGTTTCATTCCCACTGCGAAGCAACAACACCAAAGACACGTGAGGCTCAAACAGAGCAGGAGCTTATGGTTCACCAAGGTTGCATAGGAAGCCTAGCACAATTTTAGACCACAAAGAAACCTTGTGGCATGCAGCAGGGAGGCAGTCCAAAAAGCTGGCCCAGCATTGCAGGTGTCACGTAAAGCTTTCATGATGCACTATACTGGTATACAGGGGGATGGCAGGGGCAAAGGAAGAACCAGGGTTCTGAAGGGAATAACTCATAACTGAAGATCAAAAGGCACATAAGTTTAGTATAACCTGAACAACCAGCCATTTCAGAGATGTATTCTAGCTCCAAATGCAGAAACTCAGACACTATATACCATAACAAGTACGTGGCTGCAGAAACTCAGCCAAGAGCAAGAATTCCCTCAAAGATTCTGCATATCATACAGATGAACAGAAAGTATCCACTAGATTCATCTGCACAGGCTGGCAAAACTTATCTCTCAATTAAAGGTCCAGCTGGCAGCAAGACCATTTACACATCACCACAAGAGCAACACCCAGCTGTACTAATCTGACCCATGCCAGGCCTGGGCACACAATCTCATTTTTGCTGAGAGCACATTATATTTAGTGTACACAGAATTTGTGCTTTTTATGCCTTCAGTGTGCCACCAGCAGGAAAAGAGACAGCACCTGATCATACTGACTTTTCAGAATTAATTTAACAATGTTTCTAAACAATCTGAACCAGAGAGCAAGTATATAGCAGATCAGCACTTCGCATCACATGGCGACTATTTTCTTAAACTTATCACCAGCAGTCCTAAAGCTGTGTTGAGTGCACCATCAAACTGTCACAACAGATAAGGTGGAGAAAAGTTTTCAGTCTCCCATATGGCAAAGTAATAAATACTTGCGGAGAATGAGATACATTCTAATTCTGGAACTGATGGAGAGAAATAAAAATAGCCTGGATGACTTTAGCAGAAAGATGGGGAAAAAATTATGAAGAAAAAAAGTAGTTTCCAGCATTACACAGTGCCAAAACATGTATTAACATTCTTGTTGGTCTGTCATTAAAAATATCATTCAGTGTTTTGCTGTCAATTTGCAACACAATTTATGTTGTATAAATTCCTCTGTATAAAATCACACAGGAATTATCAACCTTGGGCATGAGCTATTATTGTACAGGTCAGAAGACTTCTGCAATAAGGCATATTAATAGAAAAAGAGCACTCATTCTGACATATAACTGTTACCTAAAAAAAAAAAAAAAAAAAAAAAAGAGGTTCTCTCTTTCAGTTGACTTGACTTAAAATACATAAATCAGATAGAGTACATATTATTCTCATGCCCTGTGTGACATGAGGGCTCTAATGTTGCAGACAGTACACAAATACCTCTAAGCACAAAGTCTCAGCCCAGAAAAATCCCAACATAAGGACTGAGCAAGAAAACAAAAAGTGAGGGGAAATAATATACCAGGGGAGAAAAAAAATGATCCAACTGCTGATGTACATGCTCTGAAGTACCCGCTCTTTTCTTTCTTATCTTTTAAAATAGATCCCATTCTTTCACACGTCAGTCTCATTCCAGCAGTAAGTCTGCAAGAGATACAAGCCAGCCTGTGCATATTCTTCCATGTGCCCCACACAAGTCGCCTACAAAAGAGCTGAGCAGGGTCCCAGAGGGGTCAACAACAAAACACGACCCCAGCCAGCCCTGGATCCAGCCAGTGAATACAGCTTTGTGCATTAGAAAACGAATGCTGGAAACACATTTGCAATTTTTAACCACAAGACTCTTCTACATTTCTAAATTGCCACATAAACAAAAGTTCTGTGCCACTACCTATTCATACTGTGCAAAAGCACTCTGGAATTTTGTGTCAGTATGAACTTTATTCCTTTTAGAAAACAGTAATGATGTTGAATTATTTCTGTTACGTGCGTTTTCCAATTCTCAGGCACATGAAACCTACACACTAAATAAAATAAATAAAATAATCAATAAAATACTTTAGGAAAAAAAATTAGAATTTTTTCCTGACAAAAAAGATGATCCACAACTTTTCACTTGTCTCATCAAGTGTTTACAGAGCCCCTCTGCCTATGGACATCTGAGCATTTTCCAGCAGATGTGCTCAAATTATTCCTGGACACACTGCTAAAGCAAAAATAAACCCCTATTTGTCTAATCACCTTTTGCACAAGCCCCAGTGCAAAAACAAAAATTTCAGAAGCATTCAGAAGTGTGTGAACATTAGAGTGCACTTTACCATTGCCTTCAGCTGGAACAACATCAACAAACACAGAACACTTCAGAAAACTTCAGAGTAAAAAGACTTCTGGGTTCCTCACACAACTAGCAAGTTGCTCACACAATATTAAATTAATCCAGTCCCTGGGGACACACCAAAACCCTCTTTGCAGATTGAACTTTCAACCACCTTTTGCTTTCTGATCTTTTCAACAGGACTCTGACTCCTAATCTGAAACTTATTTTTCATTTCCTCTGCTGTATTCCTCTGCCATGCATATTCTGAAACAGGCCTGGAAATAGTTTATGCAAAAGGTCCATGATGAAACTCCGTAATTATTTTTCCCCTTCCATGGCACCGCTGGCAAATGTGCGGATGGCACAACAGTACCAGGGCTAATCCAGTGGGGGAACACGAACACCAGCAACATGGCAAGGCAGGATGGATCTCTGGCAGCTGCCTGGACAGAGCTTCATTCCTTGGCCAGTGTCTACTGCCTAATGTCTTTTTTTACTGGATAATGAAATTAGCTTATCTGTGAACTAAAACATTTTATAATCGATTCAGCTTCACCATGTTTCTCACCTACAGAAATCCAGGTGGTTAAACTGCCCAACAATATAGCAGGCTGTGCTTTGAAGAACCTTAAAAAATCAGTCCAGGAATTTGCTGTTCTTGTCTGTGCTCTTTGGTTATGAAATACAACCCTTATTTCACTTTTTCCTCTATTATTTACTCATACATCTTCTATAACAAGGTACGTGTGAATAAGCAGTCATGTTTTCAAGTGGGTCCCACAGAATTATGCAAACTCATCCCTGAGGAACCACAAGATCTCAACCGAAGAAAGCAGCACAGATCATAACAAACCTGGCTGTAGCCCAGGTGTGGATGGGGTGCAGGCTCACACATGCATATAAACTAGTATATCAGTTCAGGACACACTGCCTGGAGTGCTCCAGACCCCCATGGGAACAGCCCTTGGCTTCAGTTGCAGGGCAAGAGGAAGAAGTTGAGACATTTCCTCCAGTTCCCATTTATTCTCAGAGGGGAGATAGCTGGGAATGAAGACATCATACACATCCCTCCCTCTGCACACCTTTCTTTGGAACTGTCAATGAGATGGGATCCACCTCCCCTGATGGGACACGCCATAAGCAAGTTACATTAGAAGCAGCTTTCACTTACTGTGAAGGCAGAGCAAGCTACCACACACCTTTCACAAGGATATGTTTAACTTCTGAACAGATCAACAAAGGAAGGATACTGCTCCATTGTAGCATCCTAGGTTGGGGATCTGAGAAACCTGGATAGGACTGTGTTTCACTACAGCTTTCTTATATTTAAGGCACCTACTGCACTTACATCACTTTTACTTACACATACCCTTCATTTACACCTTCTTTGTAAATTCAAGTTGTAAATTCAAGTTGTAACTTCAAGTTGAACAATACCTCCTGACTACAGAAGAGCATTCTGAGGAACAGTGCACTATAAAGAGCAGACCTTGACATTTTTACAGTGCTGGAAAACAGAGGCTAACAGCATTAAGCTAATATCAGGTTGCCCAAAGCAAATCACTAGCCCAAACAAATAGCCAGAAGTGCAAAGAATAGGCATGACCATGCAAAGTCCAGAAAGACCACACTAAGATTAAGCACACTGAACAGAAAAAAAAGTTGAGGAAAGAAGAAACCCCAGAGAATTTGACATGCTTGTCACTCTGTAGACCGAGCCCAGACAAAGACCTGGGCTCATCCAAGGCAGGAGCCTTCAGGCACTCAGATGTTCCAGGGCTGTGAGCAGCCTGGTGCCCTCAGCTCTCCATGACACAGTCAGAGGAAAATCTGATGAACCCTTGCTTTTTGTAGGACTACAATATATCAGTATTAAACATTGAATACATAAGCACCCCTCTGTCCTTGGCACCCAAGCATCACCAAGAAGCTTTAACAGTGTAAGAAACACAACCCATCCTCAAACAAGAACAAAGCAGCAAAGACACTTAAGAGGGAGAGGTTTGGTGTAGCAGAATCCAAAAGAAGTTAATTAAGATTTGATCAGTGGTTGTAAGCAGGAACATGCAATACCTTAAAAAAGTGCATTTTGAGAACAGTGTAGGACCATGTGAAAGATTTATTTTACTGGAATTTTTCAGTCTCAAAGCTGGGAGTCTATGCTTCTGCCTCTTCCCAGGGAATTAGCATCCAAATACTTCTTTGGAAAAACAGAATCTACACATAACCTCCAGCATCATCTCCTTGGGAGATGAGGCCCCTCTGATCTCTATAGGAAACTGACGTGGGTATCCTCTATGGCTCAGCATTGCTACTTCTCTCTGCTACTCCCACGGGAAACATTTATGATGCTCTCAGCAGAGAATAATTTACAAACTTCTGAGATTACTTATTTTCTGCTCTTGAGAGTTGAGTACTCCCACAGTATGTTTGCCCCATGTCAGCAGGATATTTCTTTGCTAACGTCAAATATCAGCAATGATCTTATGTAATGTTTCTTTAAAATAAACCCCAAACATAATGCAGTCACCTGCCATTACATAAGAAGGAAGGCTTTTTCATCAGAAAGATTCATTTTTCTAAGTTAGAAACTGCTTCAGAAGAAGGAATAATTGCCATGCATAAATTCTTTTGAGATATTAAAGTGCTTCATCAAATATTTTGCTTTTTATCTTTCATGGACAGGCTTTTTTTCCATCTACAATTAAAACAGCAGCTGCCTAAAAGGCAGAATGATTTTATTCCATATGCTGGTTTTAGTACACTATGAAATAAAGACTCAGCTTGCTGCTCTCCTTACAGAAAAAAAATGGATAAGTATAATTTAATTCGTATCACTTTAAAAAGTTTCATTTCAGAGGGCAAAAGGTATTTAAAGCTCTGCTTATTTAAACATTATTATTATCTTCTGAAAGAAGAGATATCATGTAGGATGTTTCAATTTATCATTGCCAATGCTAAAAACTAGACAAGTTTATAAGGAGTAATTTTATGATTTGATAAAAAGTATTTTGCTGTCTAGAAGCTGGAAACAGGCTCCTCAAATTAAATGAAACGCATGTGCTTAAAATATTTAATTTTCTGTTACATTATCAATTATTTTTTTAAACTGTGACATTTATGTGTGTTGTAACTAATTATAATTGTATTGATGCAGAAAAAAACCTACTTATAAAGAGAAATGAATCAAAATTACACATTTTTGAAGTTGTATAATTTAATAGAGTATTTTAAAATCATATTTCACACAAATTATATTGCCCAGAAAGGTTCTTGAGCTTTGTGAATGTATTCCCCCTTATATAGCAAAACAAAACAACAAAAAAAAACCAACAAACCCCAGAGATCACTCAGTCATCCAGGTTATGCATACTGGTTTGGACATGCAACAAAATTCAGTACTGACAAAACATGACAATTTGAAGTGCCCCCTTCGGCTGTGTAATAGCTGCTCACATGCAGCAAGTCAACAGTGTACCCTGCATATTATCTTTTAAGATGTGTACTATAAGCAGCTAATTCTCAGATAATCTGACATGCAGTACAAATCTCTCAGATAAATATTCCTAGAATAAAGAAGAGTACAAAATCCAGTTGATACAGATTTTAAGGATGTTTAAATACAGCCTGAAAAGCCTCCTAATTTTGGACCCAGCATATAGTGTAGGTTTTCTTCATTGAGAGAGAGATCTACTTTCTTAGAGGCTGGAAATAAGAGATTACTTCCTACCTTCTGATCTCTTCCACTTTTTCTGCTGAAAGGAATGTGTTACGGCTGTACACCAATATTTTTATAGTTGCATGTCAACAGTACACAATTGCTACGACCTGGTACTGTGTAGTTACATGGTGCCCTTTAAAAAAGTCTGGAAGACATCAGAGAAATACCTGGATTCACTGCAATACAAGTCTATGTGATGTTCTCTGCCCTTGCTTATGGATGAAGATTCAACAGATTTTAGGCAAACTCAGCTAGCCAGAAAACAGCTTAATGGAAACTGAGAAACTGAACAATCAGAAAGGACTTTCATGTCTAATTTAAATGTTGACTTGACTGTGATCTCCAGTCACATCCTGGAAATAAAGCAGGAGCAGTTGGAAGATATTTCCATAACTGAGCAAATAATTGGACCCAACAAAGACCAAAAAAAAGCTTTTATTCAAGGACTTTTTCAAGATAGGAAGAACCCTCTGATACTCCCAAATACACAGATTCACATGAGGAACATTACTGTGACAAGCAAGGCTGTGAAGCTGCAGCAGTTTCAGACACTAACTCACCAGAGGAACTGCATCAACCTCAGATGGGAAGTATGAGGTCTGCCAAGACCTCCTCAAGTTTCAGATGAAGGTTAAGAGACAACTTTGCATCCTCCTCAGTTACCTGAGGCTGTTCCTAGAGCCCCTCCCCATTTGCTCCAGAAGACCTGGAAGCTTTACATAACCTTGTTCACACATACACACACACACACACACACACACACACACTACTACACAAAATATAGGAGGCTGTTAAAAAAATATTATAGTCCCAGTTTTGGGGAAACTCACCACAGGTGTACCTGCTCCAAACCTCTAGAAGTCCATATTTCACCACTTTTCTTGGGCTTATTGGAACACTGGAGACCTAGAGGAAACCACCTCCACCTCCTCCCCCCACAAGAAAACAACTGGTGGCTGCCTAAAGGCAAATCCAAACCACTCTCATTGGGTTTTCAGTAAGTTAGGAGACTCTGGGATTTACCCACCTAGGCTGGAGAGAGGCTGCAGACAACAACTAGCAAGTTACCAAAGCTCAGGGCTGGTGCAGGCTCTCAATTTAGGATGAATGTTCCCAAATAAATTGTATGCATCACTCTACAAATAAGCAATACACCCAAAGCCCTCTCCGACTCCACCTGATGAGTTCCCTGGTTCAAAACAGATGTATCACTATTAGTCCCCAAATACAAAGATTTTCATCACTCTATTTTAAACTGGATTAAGTAGCAAGTGAGAAAAATAAATCTCTTCATGTAATAACTGAATTGTCCTCAATATAAACTGACATCTCACAGTATTATGATGGTCACAGATTTATACAGATTCCACAAGCTTATGTGTGGCTCTTAGGGCTGTAATCAAAATATTAAACAGAACCAGCCTTATGCATGATCCTTCATGGACTATAGACCTGATGGAGCAGGTCCAGAGGAGGGCCATGAGAATTATCAGGGGGCTGGAACACCTCTGCTACAAAGACAGACTGAAGGTCCTGGGGTTGTTCAGCCTGGAGAAAAGAAAGCTCTGGGGAGACATACTAGCAGCCTTCCAGTATCTGAAGGGGCCCTACAGGAAGGCTGGAGATGGACTGTTTGCAAGGGTCTGTAGTGACAGGATGAGTGGGAATGATTTTAAATTAGAGAAGAAATTAGATTTAGATTGGATCTTAGGAAAACGTTCTTCACCATAGGGCAGTGTTAAAATGGAAGAGGTTGCCAGGGAGGCTATATCCCTGGAGATACTCAAGGTGAGGGTTGTCGAGGCTCTGAGCAACCTGATCTCCTGTTTACTGCAGGAGAGTGGATTAGATGGCCTTCCCTTGCAAGGGTTCTGTACCAGATCCCTCTGATACAGTGACCTATGATAAATCCATGTGGAATTTTATCCATTAGTACCATGTCCTTGATTATTCATCTCTGTCAAAGTTTAAAAACCTTGCACCACATAATCAATATAACATGAGGTGGCCTCATAAATCCCCAGCCCACTTCCTCCCATTGCCTTTAAAGATATTCCACCTAATTTTTTCAAGCCTGACATTTCCACTCTCAAGCTGACAAATGCAATGAAAACTGGTGCTGGCGCAGTAGCAATCCTTTATGTTCCTGCAGTGCTCTGGGGTACAGGGTGTTTGTACTCCTCCACCTCCAGCTCATCACAATAAGCAGAGAATTGTTTTGCTTCTATCTTTGCTTTGTCTTCTTACCACCCTTTTGGAACACATTCACAGCCTTCCAACTACCATCCTAGACACAAACCTACCTCTGCTACTACCATTCTCACTGCAAACCACAGCAGAACAAGCCAGCCATGGTTTGTTAATAATAATTACTAGATTGCCCAAGTTTTAATCCTCGTGCTAACAGCACCAAGTAAATAATATTTATCAAATGCCTGTTCTCACACCTCTTACTATCTAGTTTTGAACTCTCAGTTCACCTATTTTAAGCAATCACTTCAGGTTTTACAGAAAATAATCCATTTAATTACAACCTTTAACTTACTCCCTTTTTGACATAGCATAACATTTCCTGCTTCAAGAAAGTGCAGGGAATAGTAACTTCAAATATTTAGAGAAAAAAACAGCCATAAATTGTGGGGGGGGGGGGAAAGAGTGAGTGGTATCTCTTCACAGAAAGTAACTCTCCTTTAGAAAACTGCAGTTGCGACTACTGAAAGGAGAAAAAAATCATAAGGGAGAAATAATTTTAAACTTATTTCAGACAACTGAGCCACAGTACTGAAAAACCATCATCCCTACACGCGCCTCCATCAGACAGCAACATTCAACAGCCTGCAGCCTCAGACAACCAGAGAATAGTTTTTGGTTTCATTCACCCTGCTTTTGAAAGAGCTGTTACCCAAATGAAAGAGACTCTCCGGGCGGAAGCCTGGTGTAGCAGAACTTACATAAAGAGGTACTTCATGGCAGCTCAACTCCATTGTCACAGCACCTAGAAACAGAATAAACCAGTAGAATTATTACACTGATCAGGGGGCATTCATGTCTACAAACAAGTCAACATTTTCTTAAATTAGGGAGGAAAAAAAGATACTAAGTTTACCAGCTATTCAGTTGCCCCAGATTTCCCCAGAATGAGTAAAGGTTGGTGTGACAATGCTCGTATGAGCCTGGAGGAGGAGTGGCTGGTCTTAGTTCACATGCTGTGTGCTTTTCACACAATAGATCTAGTAAATAAAAAAGGTCATGCTGAGCCCAGCCGCTGAAATATTTGTAGTTGCAGCTAATGAATTAGTGGGAATTGCAGCATTTCTTATCTCTAGAGGAAAAAAAATGAAGTTGACCCCAAGATGTAGCTGTAGCAACTTTTACTCCACACCATTATTGCAAGTGTCTGGTGCTGGTTTTTTAGCAGCTGAGATATCTCAAAGGCAGGCTGACTTAACTACCTTTAACAGCAAGCTACTGATACAAGTTGTCACCAGGAAGTCTATAATTACAGTCATCATAGCAATTCTGATTACTATTATTCTACTTCAAACTCACTACATCATCAAAATTCATACTCTAAAAACAATATTCCTATCAAACGAGAAAAGTATACCAGAAGCAACTCTGCATCTTTAAAACAGCAAGGTGGACCAAACAACTACACAGAAGTCGTCTTCTACTTGCTGAAATATTGTGCAAAAAAAGAGGTTCATATCTTCACTCAGATATGGCCTTGTTTTTACAGCTGAGCAGTTTCTTAGAACAACAGTTGTGCAGCTCATTGCCTGTTGAAGCTTAGGTAGAGCCTACTCTGAGTCAGGTGGGATTTGAAAAGTTCCCTGTCTACAACCTGCATAAACTAAATGTACAGCTTCAATCAAAACCAAAAACCCACCACCCCTGTACACGCTTCTAAACCACAAGTTTGTTAATGCACACCTCCTGGTGCCCATCTATTCATCTACATTTGTAAGTACCTATATTCTTGAGGTTTGACTGCAGTATAGTTTCAAAAGAGAAGGCAAAATCACTGACTACAGATATTCAGGAAAAAAAGAAAAAACAAAACAAACAAAAAACCTCCAACCAAACAAGAAACAAAATAATAAAACAAACCAAAACAAATCAAAACCAAACTTTTGTATTGTAAGACAAAGGTATTAAAAAAGGTATTAAAACAAACACTAATCCAGCCAGATTAGTAAGAAGTGACTTGGATAGAGGGGTTTCTTATTTTCTGCAGGGGAAGGTGGTACCTCACAAATGACACAAAGGCATCTCACTTTGACAAAGCTCTGCAGTCTCCAGCAACAGCATCCTGAAGCCAATGTTAAAAGCAGCAGCATGGGAAGTGCTATTCTGCTTATACAGAAGAATATAGGGTTATAAGTGAAATTAAGAAATCGTGACGTTAATTCCACTTGGCATACTTCAAGATAGAGCTTTTCACAAGTGTCACCTTACAGAACAGATGAAGGACATTAACTTCTGTCCCAGACCTGTCACCAACTCACAATTACTGCCACACATAGATAGCATATTTACAGGGCATCACTTCATGGCTGACTGCCAGCCAGCTGTTTTACACCACGGTTCTATTCTGCTGTGTAAAAGCCCTTCACCTGCAATAGTTCTCCCTCTTTAAAGGAAAACATCCAAACCCCGCCATCTTCTCTGCAAAATACATTCAGATCATTATGCCAACAGTGTAAGACCTACTCTTGGTCACTTCTGTTTTATGACTGTATTGACATCCAGAGCCCCAAGGGACATATCAACATCTTCCTGCTCTGCAAGGATGAGAAAGGCAGGTGTCTGGCCTACTAATCTGTTATACTGCAAATGTGAACAAGGTGGCATAACCTAGCCCTTCCTTAGGGTATTACCATTGCACTACCAGTACCATAAACTTCTTTTGTACTGGATAACACAAACATAACTCACTGGAGAGATGATGCCATCTTGACTCCAGTTTCCTCCACGCTTTGCTTGTGTCACACTATGGATCCCCTGGGAGTTTACACGTTCAGAAATACTACGCTCAATACGATAACCTGAGGATTTAGCTTATCCTCAAACAGTATTTTTGACATGTGCTCCCCTAACAAACCAGGATCTAAAATGGTGTTTCCTGAAAACAAAGGGGTACCTAATGGTACTCCTGCCTCTTGCAGAAGAGTGAAGGTCACTAAGCAGCACTAAGCAGCTCCCTCTCATTAAGCAGCTCCTTCTATTTATCTCACGTTCTCAAGAGTGATGGTTGAAAAAAAAAATTCATTAATTGTTCATGTCTTTCCTTCATCTGGGGCTTATAGTAACTCAGCTGAGCTGCTGGGAGTGGCTGGGAGGGGCAGGAACAAGAAGAGGATACACACAGGGAGGAAATACTCAGCTCTGCTACGAAGCAAGCTCTTGTGCAACCTCCATTACAAAGCCAGGCACTGGAGGAGACACTATCACCCTACTCATCTCCTCTGTATGGCAAGGAGCTGTTCAGCTCCCCAAAAAATCAGAGTCCCCAGTGCCCATGAGGTGCCACGGCTCCCAAGTCCTGAGGATCAGTCCAGGACCAGGTGGCCAAGAAGGCCAATGGCATCCTGGCCTGTATCAGGAACAGCGTGGCCAGCAGGTCCAAGGAAGTGATTCTGCCCCTGTAACTCAGCGCTGGTGAGGCCACACCTCGAGTACTGTGTCCAGTTCTGGGCCCCTCAGTTCAGGAAGGATATCGAGGTCCTGGAGCGGGTCCAAAGGAGGGCAACCAGTCTGGTGAAGGGACTCAAGCACAGACCCTATGAGGAGAGGCTGAGGGAGCTGGGGCTGTTCAGCCTGAAGAAGAGGAGGCTCAGCGGAGACCTCATCACTCTCTACAACTCCCTGAAAGGAGGGTGTAGCCAGGTGGGGGTTGGTTTTTTTTTCCCAGGCAACTCTCAGCAAAACAAGAGGGCATGGTCTTAAGTTGTGCCAGGGGAAGTTTAGGTTAGATATTAGAAAGAATTTCTTTACGGAGAGGGTGATCAAGCATTGGAATGGGCTGCCCAGGGAAGTAGTGGATTCTCCGTCCCTGGGGATATTTAAAAAGAGACTGGATGTGGCACTTGGTGCCACAGTCTAGCAACCGCAATGCTGGCTCAAGG
The DNA here is from genome assembly GCF_003957555.1 of Calypte anna. Classification (NCBI taxonomy): domain Eukaryota; kingdom Metazoa; phylum Chordata; class Aves; order Apodiformes; family Trochilidae; genus Calypte; species Calypte anna. The sequence goes on from NC_044274.1 coordinate 47,206,950, forward strand.
GTTGGACTTGATGATCTCTGAGGTCCCTTCCAACCCAGCCAATTCTATGATTCTATGCTCCACACAGAGAAGGGGCTGCTGAGCTGCCCAGCATCAACACCTGATCTCTCCCACTGACATCTGTGCCTCTGACACAGAAACCAGCAGGACGGGCACCGAACAGGCAAACAGGTCATGTTTCAGGCACTGCCCACAAATACTGAGCTCAAGCCAACATCAGCAGTAGTAGGATTCACCTATACATAGAAAGAAACCCTCCTCAGCATCCACTTTAGCAGTAAATTTAACAGATTAATTTATTGTGATGTGCTAGAAACTGGAGAGATTTGCAGCGTGTGTTTCAGTAGAGCTGAAAGGTAGAGCTAAAGGTAGAAAAAGAGCAAAAATTTTTGAAAATAATTTTATGTAACTAACTTTTTCAATCTACAATCTCCCCCTAAACCTCGTGTCAAACATTATTGCTGGTCTCCAGGCCAGCTCAAGTTATTGAAATGAAAATCAACAAGTAGTTTGGGTTTCTACATGAGATATTTCAATAATCCCTCTAACACTTCTCACTTTGTATATTTTTATTGGCTGCCAATTATTTGACTCTCATAGATCAAATTTATTTCAACATTACACATGTTAGCATTTTATAGACTAGTTTACCCAATTACCAAGACACATTAAAAGGACCACATAAGGAAATAAATCAGTGGAAAATAAAACACTAGGTAGATGGAAGTTTTATGGAATTTTTAATGGAGAAGACTTCAGTTTTCAAGTATTTTTACTTTGTACGCACTGAAGAAATTGCATAAGGGAAATCATTATCTGAATCTCAGGCATTTCAACTGGTTTGCAAGGTGACCCTTCAGCCAACACTGTAACTGCTATTTTGATGTCCTAGCACGTACTGTATAATTTCAGCATTTTCCTAAACACAAAAGGACACTTCCTGATTCAGACTACTTCCTGATTCAGACTTAAAACTCAGAACTCAACTTTCTCCTCCTTCCTGTCAGTAAAAGATGTACCTGTGGGAGAAAGACATAGAGAAGCTCAAGATAGGACTCTCTGGCTCTGATGCCGCTCTGTGACCCAGCAGCCACTGGTTGGGACTTGACTTTTGACTTAACTCAGAGTTAAAGGTTGACTTAACTGCAGCTGTACCCAGTTTCCAAGGCTCCTTAAGCAGCAGCAGAGCAGCCTGTGCAACTGAGCTCTCTTCCATTTCTTGACTATGTAACATGTCACCATAATCAGTATTTTATTTTTCTAACCATGCAATAGTCTGTGGTGGGTAGGTGGGTCTGTAGGTGGGTAGGTGCTACCTGATGGGACGGCCTCTAAGATGGGTACAAATTACGGCACATACTGTGTTTATGTTTCTCAAATCTAAATACTCCTCAAAAACAGCGAGAATCCAGTGTGGTGCCCACAGACCAGCCAGTTTCCATTAATAATGTTCATCCCACTACTTTCTCTCAACAAGCACAACTCAACCAAAGTGTATTTTTTTAATTTATAGCTTCTGCTGAGTTATGTTACATGTGTATACCCTAAGGCTTGCCCACAGCTTCCCAGGCACCAGGAACAGCAGTGCACAGACAACAGGTCTATGTGATAGGAAATGTTCTTTAACATGGAGATCCTTGCTCTGGACATGATTAAAAGAGTTTGGAGGAATTTAATGAAAGGAAAAAATAGAATGCTGACATTACGCACCCAATAAACACTAAATTCCCAAAGTCAGAGTTTTACACATTTACAGCCTAGATTTTTAACACAATCTTTTGTTTTAACAATTGGTTCTCCTGATCATCTAAAGCATGGGATATGGGAAGGGTACAAAGTTTCGTTTCATTCAAAGTTTGGTTTAATTTCATAGCCTGAGCTAGCAGTTTCTAAAGCATACTCTTTCACTGCCTTCTAACAGTATTCAAACCAGGAGGTAAAACAAACCCTTGCCTATTAAATTTATAATGAAGTGGCTTGCACAAGTGTTGATTACTTTACAAGTGAACAGAAAAAAATGCAGCTAAATGCCTTTTAAAAGAGCTCTTTCTAACAAATTGAGACACAAAGAAACTTAAATCTTCCTCAAAAAAAAAAAAAAAAGAAAAAATCCCCCTATCCAAGGCTATCATATTTCTTTAATTCATTAAAGTCACAGCCATTTTGTGCTCCTTAACATGGAAAAATATTTGAGTCTTCATAAAAGGGTCACATTTTTTAACCTTTTAAAAATAGATTTTTACGTAAAAATACTAAAACAACTCTAGAAAAATGCCTCTTAGACAGAAGCCTGTTCCTAATGTCAGCAAAATGCATTCTTTATGCATTCCCGTATTAACATCATTAATATAACATTTTCGTTTCAGCTAAAAATAAAACGGGGCTCTACGTTTTAGAAATGTGAAATGAGGGTTATAAATTACTGAAAGACAAAAAATGTAACCAATAAATATGTAGCCAATAAAGCAAAATAAAATCTGGACATGTGTCTCACCTCCCTTACTGCCCATTTTGACAGTGATAATAGCTTTCCAATGATTAATTTTTCATTGACTTTTATAATTTACTGCTCCCTAGTTTGAGCACTTTGAAGCCATGAGACCAAAGGAAAAGCAAAAATCCTGAATGACTTCATACAGCACCATTGTACTGTTTACTGACAAGGTAGCAAAGAAGTGGACCAGAAATGTTTGGTTCTACAAATGCACTTCATTCATCCTGCAGGGTTCTCTATAATGCTTCAAGATTTCTCAGGCTTGGCCATCCACCAGACTGCTGTAACTATTGAACAACATTTGGTATATTTGGGATATACCTTGTTTTTAATGATGCTTTTGCAATTTGCATTACACTTGCATGAACAGCTAGAATAGCACAACAGAACTACAGCCTTTAAGAGCAAGAAATACATTTTAGATACCAAAACTCATGAGATATAATTCTCATATTTATAAAAGTGGCTTACATTGAGGATGACTTCTCCACCTCACAGTCCTCTTCTTATCATTAATGCAGAGTGTTTTAACGATGCTAAGGCTGAAATATACAACTCACGCTTTGAAAACTGTAAACTAGTCAATAGAAAAACCTGTAAATTTTTGAAAATGCTGTAAATCTTGAAGAACTGCAGGAAACAAGATTGACAAAAATTCTACAAATATTCCAGAGGCAGGGAGTGAGAAGATGCAACAGATGCAGTAATATTCAAATGCAGAGACAGAGAGAGAGAGGGAGAGGAGCAAATTAAGACTTCTGTAGCTTCAGTACCTGGGCACAAACATGCAAGATGACATAAATTCTCCTTTCTCTTCTAAGTAGCACCCTAGAAGTGAAACGACTTACTTGTAGAAGGTGCAGAGAATGTGCATTTCTGCTCTGAGATTACTGCACCTCCCATCTATAAACGGGACACCGAGTTGTGCAGGTGACAACTAACTGATATGTGGCCACTCAGTGAGCTGGTTTCTGGCTAGCAAAGCCAAATATTGGAACTGAATCTTCTGAATCATTGAACTAGTCACACGCTAACCTTCCTATGCCCTGGTGCAAGTTCTAGTTTAAGGTGTTTTATTTTGGCCAAAAAGATGCCAGACCCCATACCCCTCTGAAACAGCCCAAAAAGGAACTATTCTCAAAGAAACTTCTCCTGAGTAACAGCAGCATCTTCTGATCCAGATGAGGAATACTCCTCCCTGATCTTACACAACAAAGTGCCTACAGAAATGTCGAATTTACAAGTCCCCTGAGAAGGCCAACTTGATTTCCTGGTAGATAAGTATTAAGATACACACACATGATCACTTTCTTTGTTGCCCTAGATATTGAAACACCTCTTTGGAAAAATAAAAGCATGCACTTAACCTAAAATTTTCACCGTTCATCTTTTAGGAAAGATTTTACCCTATCAGTTTTTCATACTGAAGTCAAAGAATACAGCGCATTTTCTGTCTGTGTGGGAAAATGCCTCTTATTCAAATGCCCCCTGAAATTCTATTTTCACAAAATGTGGTACAAAGCAAATTATCTCTGCAACAGAAAAAACATGTGTAATCTCTTAGGCTTCCTATCATATTCATGTGCCTTATAGTGACATAGTACACCAGTCTTTAAATAGGACCAAATACAGAGGCAGGAGTATAGCCACCAAAAAAAAAAAAAAAAAAAAAAATTTAGAGCCCTTTCTTCTGTGTAAGAACCAAAGAACTTGAGAACACTAATCTATAAGATGCACACAGCAGTGTCCCAGCAACATGCTACTAAAAACTGCTTCAAAGGTTGCTTCTCATAATTTTACCCTTAGAAAGTTTTTTATTTCCTTTCCATTTTTCACTTGTTAAAGAAGCTAAAGTAATCCAAAAAGTCCTTTTGCTCCAGCTAAGAAAGGCCAGCACTTCCTAAATACCTTGTCTACTTATGGACAAGAACTGAAAAAAACCAAACACGAGCAGCTCTCGAAGCAAAATAATGAAAACAAGAAGAAACACACACAAAAAACACCACGCATAACATACATGTAGGGAAAAAGTCCTGCTTCTCCTCACTTTTGGGACCTTGGACGGTAACTGAGAGCCCACGGGCAGCGTTTTCCCCTGCTCACAGCCGTCAGAACTCCGCCAGCGCCTCACTCCCCGGGGCTCGACGTGCGACCCGGGGACGGTACCGGGCGACCCGCAGCCCGGCACCCAACGCCGCCGCCCCGGCGCTCACCCTCCCGCCCCTTGGGGCCGGGACTGTCGGGCAGCAGGTGCCGTCGGGCAGACCCCCCCCCGTCCCCACCACAGCGGCCGCTTTACCTATGCGGGGCGTCCCGGTAGAGGCTCTGCCGATGCCGCCGCCCGCTCTGCCAGGGAGGGAGGCGGCGCTGCCGCCGGGACCGCGCCTGCGGAAGGCTGGCGGGATGCACTCGGCCCCGCGGAGACACCGCCCCCCCCTGGGCCCCGGCAGCCCGCGGGGCCAGGGAAAAAAGCGATGCTGCGATGGCCCCGGTCAGGGGGAGGGTGGTGCTCGGCTCTCGGGGAGCAGCCGCCGAGCCAGCCCCCCCCACCGGCAGCGGGAGGCAGGGTTGTTCGACGGGGAGAGTAGGAGAAAAGGGGGGCGGGACCCCTGGGATCAGCCCCGACTGCGCCCCGGAGCCTGGAGGGGGAGCGGCAGCCCCAGCGCGGTTCGGAGGGGAGCGCTGCCCTCTCCCAGCCGGAGCGGCTGCAGGCACCGGAGCGGGAGCGGCGGAGGGGAGAGCTCTCGGTATCCCCGCACGGCAACCGGAGCCCTCCCATCTTCCCTCCCCGTCGGGCCGCGGCGACGGAGCCTTCATCAAGAGGCTGCCCACGGAATGTTGATGACACTGCTGCCCTGTCCCTCCAGGTGTGTTTCATGCGGCAGATCCCGACAGCCCACACCGTGTCTTGGCTTTTCAAACTGCTGCAACGACACAATATGCAACTGCAGCTATTCTTCAGCCTTTTCCGACAACCTATTACACTTGTAAAACAGTAGAGCCCTGGAGATGTGCTGAGGGGTAGGGACCCACCAAGCCCCATCTCACTGACCTGTAACTTAATTCCTGCCCCGCAGATGGACAGCTCACTCCCTCTATAAACCCCTGTGTTTTATCCCAGTGCTATGGGACAAAAAGATGTTTACCCAGGTGCCGTAAGTAATACATGAAAGAATTTGTGTTTTACTGTGAAGGTGTTTCCTTAGTGCCCCAAATATCTGGGAAAGCAGGAAAACAAAGGTGAATAGAGGACGAGAAAACATAAAGAGAGCTGGATGTGTTCATCCCAGAATTAAAGCTTATCATAGCTTGTAAGAGCTATGTAATGTATATATGTATTATGTAAGCTAATTAAAGCCTCAGTAAAGTCAAAGTGATAGTTTATTGAGCAATGCTACTAGTTTAAAAATTGCTAAGCCTATAATAAAAGAATTTATCCAAGAACTCAAGGAGTGTTTCTGAGATGAAAGCATGCTCTATTACCATACTTCTTCTCCATCCTGTACTCCTTTTCCATACCCATAAGGACACTTACAGTTCCAGAGTTTTAACCTGAAAACCACTTTACAGTGACACTAGTGACCTCGTTAATTTTAATAACCTGTTTTGACAGTTAAAAAAAAAGCATATGTAGGAAACAGCAACACCACTCAGACCAACATTTTCCTTAGCTGTTACTCAAAGCCCATCTGTCACATGTTCAACTAACAGAAAAGCTATAGCCAAGCTGGTAAATAGCACTGAAAGCTCCTCATGAAGACAAGAGCACAAGATCACAACCTGACCTACATTGCATAGTAAAAAATTCAAGTTTCTTAGTTACTGCCTTCTTACCAGATGTTCTTAATGCAATTAACCCCCCTAGTTTATTTATCTTACCCCACCTAAACCCATCGTGATTTCAAGAGCATTTTTAGAAAGCAATTCTAATGGACTGCTGCAACAGAGCACGGGTCATGAAGCTACCTCCCTGCATGAGAGAAAGAAGCCAGTAAATCCCCATCACCACTCCTTATGTTTCAGCAAGATTTTCATGGCTTTACACGGTGTGTCCATCTTTAACAACCTGAAACTTTTCATTGGTGTGCTCTGCGTGGCTTTTCACAAAGGCAGCTACCTGTAGAGTACAAAGGTGCAGGGACTCCCTCTGTTGTACTTGTTAGAACCAATCTGCAACTTGAGATTGTAAAGGTAATGCACCAGCTGGCTATGGTTCAATCAGGGCTTTGGAAAGTTAAATTGGCAACCACCTTACAGTACTTTTCCTCCACATGCAGCCCCCTGGAAGCGTATACAAGGATTGCTTTACTTCATTTGCTACATTCACTGACTACTGAATATAGCAAGCTACCCCACTGCATATTATCCATGAGGAAAAGACAAGCATAAATGCATCTGCAGCAGCTGTAGATCTTCAGTTATTTCTAATTCCAAATTTTCCTGATTGAAAGAGTTACAAAAATAACTAGTTAAGAGTTTAATTTTTTTAATTTTCAGCACAAAGTAGTTTACTCAAAGATACCTCAGTTCCAGAGGAAACCACCTCTTGCATTTCCATCATGCAAACAAGGATTTAAGTAAGCTTTTTGTACAGGTTGGGATTGCATGAAATATAACAAGGAAGTTTTGCTAGGCCGTATTTAAATACCAAAATGGGAAAAAAAAAAAATAGGAAAAACCCACAACCCCATTATACACTTCAGAGACTGCCTTCAGATGACATAGAACATCCTGGTGTCAAAGTAATGACTGTTGCCCTGGACCTATATGTCACTGGCATTTCTTTGTGATGTACAGAATGGCTTCTGCTTGAATATATCAGTTCTTAAGTACAGCTTAATTCAAAGCATTTGTGATCTGCCAAATACTACCTTAATTATTAAGAACTGAAATGTTTAGGTGAATGCTTAGATGTCAACATACACATCCAAAAAGTAATGTTACAAAGGGGAAAGCACCACAGGTAAAGAGGCAGTGAGGTGTTTTTTTGAGCTTACTAATATTACTACTACTTACTTGCTACTACTCCTTTTACTCCTTCTCATCCCCCCATCCTCTTGAGTGACACAGCTTGGAGAAGATTATCCAAGTGAAGTTCTGAAATTGTAGTCTAAATAAGTGCTTACTAAAATAAGAAAATGCTTACTAAAATGAGAAACAATCCTTGCCTGAAGACCAAAGGTGGTGTTAGAAGTTGTGGCACAGTAAGCTCCAGAAGAAAAGTAAATCTCATTGAAGAAAAAAAAAAAAAAGACAAGCTACCTGTCATCTTCCATCATAATATATCATTGTAGCTACAATATAGAAGGATTAAAATAACCTACACTTAAATCTTTTTATAATACAGTGTGTTTTGACATTTCCTATATGCCTTTCCTTCATTTTGAAGGGGATTGTAAATGAAGAAGCATTGAAAACTACTTACGGTGGGGTTTTTGATTCTTTAATTTTACCTGGTTTTCAGTTGCAAAATGTGTGTGATCTTTGCTGAAATTTGCTATGTAGCTGTAAAAATGTTATTTGAAACAAAAACTGCGTTATCTGGTGAAATCCAGTGTTTTTCCATACAACCTGACTCTCTTACTTTGCAGTATTTCAAACAAGTACAATTATCAAATCAAATATTTATGAAGATGTGCTTGTGTTGCACAAGCACTGTTAGAACCATTACAAACCTTTCTTGTTTGCTTTTAAATGCAGAGACATGATATTCTGAAGACTGATGATGCCTGTTTGCTGGCAATAGCAATGCCAAGTTCACCATCCAGACAGACTTTTGCAAGGTTGCTTCATCTGGGCTACATCAGAATTATTTTTTTTCAGTCTATGAAGGGGAATGTTATATTTCTTTATTCACTTACTCTCTTCTAAGGGATGTCTCATGCCAGATTTTTTTTAGATGCTTAACTATTTTTCCTAACACAGCCCACTCTTTCATGAGAGGGCATGAACACATACTTCTCACACATTAGTTTAAAGGGAGACCAAATACTATTCCACACTTCTTAATCAAATACTGGTAATACGTTAGGTAGAACCTGCAAAATTATTCAAGATATTTCTGCACTTGAGTAAATTCCTTCTGCAGAAAATGAGTATTGTACCTCAAATTCCAGGGCTGGGAGGGAAATGCTAGTCACAAAAAACAGGTTAAGGACAAAAGTCTACCCTGTTGTTATCCTACGTATGTTGAGCAGCCTTTGGTACACCCATCTTTCCAAACCATAACATCCTTCCTCAGCACTCCCTCAAGTTAAAATAAACCATTATCCCAGTATCCAAATACATGCTGGTTACAGTGTAGACTCAAGTTGGCACTACTGTGCATTGAAAGGAATAGAATTCCTGAGTTCCTTTACTTAAAAGTATTTTTGCAGTTTGCTTACTTACTACATTAATTAATCTATTTAGAAAATAGATACTTTCATTATCTATTTTCTACATAATTCTAGTCCATAAATGTATATGCACTCTAAAAAAAAATTGAACGACCCAACTTTTCAGCATTGCTAAGTGTATTTCTTCTATTGGACCAAATATCTTGAGTCATTTTTCTGTTTCCTATAAATTCACAGAATCACCTTGGTTGGAGAAGACCTTCAAGACCACTGAGCCCAACCAATAGCCTAACACTTGCAAGACCTTAGCCATATCCATTAGTACTATGTCTATAGGACTCTCAAATACCTCCAGGTATGGAGACTCCACCATTGCCCTGGCAGCCTGTTCCAATGTCTGGTAACTCTTTCAGTGAAGAATTTCTTCCTAATATCCAATTAAAACCTCTCCTGGCACAACTTGAGGCCATTACATCTTGTCCTCTCACCTGCACCTTAATTGAACAGGCAATTAATGGAAGTCTGAAATGGAGACGAAGCAAGAAAAAACAGTGTAGTCAAGGTTTATCAAATGAATACCTGTTTTATTCGTATTTCCAGGTATGTGAGACAGATTATTAACCTTAAATAAGGACAATGAAACATTAGAATTATACAAAATTCAACTATTTTATTTTAAATAGAAACTGAAAATTTTTCACTGTTTCTCTAGATCAATAACTTTGAACTGAATGCACAAAGCACTCCTTCGAAGTTACAGAACTTTGGAATAAAACTTTAAAATTTGATTGTTTGAAAAATATTTCATGGAAAATCGTGACAATGTCTTCCCATCTCCCCCTTTAGTACTTCAGCCTATTAAAAAAACACAGTTTGGGACACAGAACTTCAACATACAGGGGATTATTTTGAAAGGCTCTATAATAAAAAGTTACCAGAACAGGTCATGTACTTCAAGTCCACATTATGTCTGTTGTGCGCAAATTTGTTATGGCAGAAGTCAGTTATTCACATTTGTTTCAATCATCTTTTTAAGACCATTATTTTGGTTGTCTTCTAGATAAGTATCTCTTTTTTTAGTAAAAGAAGCAAACAGCGTATCCATCATTCCCAAAACTTCTAGTAGTTCCTCTTGATAGTCAATTTCTTTTCCTATGGCTTCCTGAAGTTTCAAGAATTGTCTGTCAACAATTGCTGACTGCCCAACCACAGGATGATAAATGTCTGTAAAGAAGAAAGTCACTTAAGAAACCACACTGTCTAAAAAACCGTGAATATCGTATTAGCTAATCAGAAATGCATTTAAGAAGCCTGGCACAAGGTCCAACATATTGGACAAATAAGACAACTTCAACGTTGTTCTGAAGACAGTATTAATTATTGGTATGTACTCACAGTATCAGTAAGTCAATGAACAGAAACAGAAGTTTCTGTTGACCTCAATATTATGACCTCAGATACTATTTTCACCTCAGTAGAGAAGCAAACTCACTTGCACTATGTAAGTAGAGAAACATGGAGTATCAAAGATACTCAGAGACCACAAAGAACTTTCTGCAGCTGGTGCAGACTGTGGTCAAAGTCTCTTTTGGATCATTCCCTTGACACTGGCTCATACATAAAAGCACACCCATAAAAGTGTAGTTTCTTTAAAATGTATCACTTTCTACCTTATTTCTAAACTAGCTACATGGCTTTGAGAATCTTTTTTGTGTTGTACTTACCAGTGATCATATCTGCAACAGTCACCAGAACAGGAGTAAATCTAGGCTCAATCACACGTCTGCAAAAATAGAAGACACCCTAATTTTACTTCTTTTGCAAACTCCATCCCTTCCACCAAGATGCAGCTTTATCATGCAGGCATATGGACAATTTTTTTCATCATGAAAAGATGTCACAGAACAGCAGAGATGAGGGTCAAAAAAATACTTCACGTGGTCTCTATCATCCTCCTTTCAGGAACGCAGTGAGGGGCTGTAGGATTGGCACAAGCCTCAGTCCTCCAGCACCTGAACGCAAAAGTTCCATCAAGCAGATGGAAAATAACAGACTAAGGGTAGAATGGCTGGTGAAGTAAAATACACTGTCTCACACCAGCAAAATGTTTTGTGCTAACAGGAAAATTGTTCGGCACTGTAAGTAAAATCCCAGACCTTGGAAACAGAAAGCAGATGAGATTTCAAGAGTACTACTGTTCCACTGTCACTGTTTAAACTCTCTGGCAAAAGCTGTTAACAAATACTGGTCTCAAAATAGTCAGAGAGAACTCAGGTTAAAATAGTACCTTGCTACAAAGGTAAGAAGGAGATTTATTTGCTTCTCATCTCGGCCTGCAAGTGCACTCCTCAGCGTTCCTCTGCGATGCAGCTCCTGCATGACTGCAACCGTAACCTCAGGAGTGTGAAGCCTGATGGGTGGCTGCACAAACACAACAGGAGTTTAGTACCAAGGAAGCAGCTTAACACACATGACAGGGTTGATGTCAACAAAACCAAAACAGAACCCACTCAAGTTTGACTCCTTTCTAGTTACACGTTGAAATAAAAGTGAGTTTGACATACAGAAAAATATTTGTGTCAGATCACAGCATGTAAGTCAAGAGACAAACCCCAGTGCCTCACCTCCAGCACGGCATCCAGGGCCTTGGAAGACTGGAAGCTCTTCAGCAGCTTGTCATATTTCCTCAAAACACGTTTTGCAGGTTTACTAACACAGAAATCTTCCTAGAATTGGAAGACCAGCTCAGAGTAAGACAGATGTACACACAATGAACTAGATATATTACTACGAGCAAGCTTACAAGTCTTCTGCCTTCCCCTTCCCTTCTCTTTCATCAACTTCACACACATCAAACCAAAAAAAGAAAAAAGAAATCTGAGTGCTTCAGTATACTTTTTAATTCTCCTATACCTGTTTTGGCATGTAAGTTCTTCCTTTCATATAAGTTCTATATGCTGGTTGTCTCTTCTGTTGAGACTTTTCTTTCCTTTCTTCAGGTTTCCTGTGTTTAACATTAAGTACCCCATTGGTCATGCCTACGACTATGGTTTCATCTTCAGGCTGAAACAAACAAAACGAAGTTAGGAACCTAGTGTTCTGTTTGAAGATGCACGTTCTACCATGCAGATTTTTAAATTTTTATGCTTCATGATAAGGCTCTAACCACAGCACCACAGAGTTACTTAAGTTGGAAGGCACTACTGTTAAAATCCCATTGTCAAATACCTTGTTCAAAAAAGGGATGGCCTCAAGGTGATGATCATAAGCACAGTTTTGTAAACCTTTAACCAATATATAGAGGAACTATATTCCTGAGCAATGAACTAAGTTCAAACATGCATCAACATCCCTCTGTAAGTAATGTCTGTGACAGGTTGTGAGGTTTTTTCAATGGTGTACAACTGCTTTCAGCTATAACTTGCCACACAGCAGACATTCTCTACCTATGAGAAAGCCATCATAGAACAGCAAGATTTCTGAAAAACAAGTCAAAGTTGTTCAAAACACCAGTCAGTCACCGGTGTAAATTTCACCTACATAACAAAGGCTGAATGTATTTGATGCTAACAATTATGATTTTAAATTATGCACTGGAGAAAAATACTGGCTTCATATATAAAACAATGAGTTCTGGCCCATTGCTATTAACAGATAATTTTATGAAAACCGTGAAGAGTATCTGAATGCTCAACTGTTGCTGAGAAAAACCAACACATGTAAAAAAGTGTTAGGAATTACACCACTGAATAAATCCATTGCTTACCCACATTTAAAAACCTATGCAAGTTGTTCTCAAAACCTGTAGCAGATTCAGAAAAAAAAAAGAATCAAAGACCCTGGAGGATAATCAGATTGGCCTAATTTAAGACAGGACTCCTCAGTATGGGGAAAAAATAATTATAAAAGCCTCCAGAATTATAACAGGTATGGATGGAGATCAGCTAGTCAATGTCTAGATTAGGGGCATCAAATGAAGTTAATGAAGGTTTAAAGAGAATAAAAGGAGTCAGTTCTTCACACAAGTAGCAGAAAGGTAGAACTCCTTGTCAAGGAATCTAAAAAAGGTTAAAAGTTTCTCCAAGCTGAAAGAGAGACCAAGCATGCTCACATAAGAGAAATTCCTTGAATTATAGAGAAACTACACTCTGATGAGCTAATTTCTCACCTGAAAATGAGTTTGGAGTTTAAAACAGTATTTATCATACACACCCTCTTTTCAATTTTCTATATGCATCTACTTATGGCTCCAGTTGGAAGCACTGCCTGGAATTAGACCTGCCTTTGGTTTTGTCAGTAGAGCCAATCTTATGTTCATATATGAACATTTAAAACTAAAGGGGTTTAGTCAACAGAAACTAAAGTTTATGTTTAAAAACATGTGTACACAGCTCTAGAGATGCCAAACTACAGCTACTGCAGACATTCAAAGGGTATGCTAGTGATTTTTGTTCTATACTCTTCACCCCAACCACAAAAATTCATTTAGCCACAGCTCCCTAAGGAACAAGGTAGGAAGCAAAGACACCTCCTCCATACACACCTTCCCACCTTCCTCTAGGTTCCAGAAGAGCAGGACAACAGTGAAGTAGCAAAGGCAGTGAAGATCCCTCAAAGTCCCTTTTAAATGTCATGTAGAGGCTACATAAGAGGGTGACTACATGATGACAACTTTGTGTTAAAACTGGTGTCAGCCTCCAAGATTCTGGCCAGAAGTTCACTTACCTACCTGAACTCAAATTTTCTGTTTTCAAGACAGTAAGACACATGCCTTGGCAAAGAAGTTTATTTATGCTCATTCTCTCTCCTCTTCCTTTTCATGCCAACCTGACACCAACAGCTTTTAAGACAAGCTCACCCTATTAGAAATCTTTCAACAAATTAATTACTTCTTTTATCGCTGCCACACAAGAAGATGTGCAAGAATCCTGAAATGTGAAAGATGAGTGTGATCTTCATAAAGTCAAAGGACTTCCTTTCTAAACTGAATACTTTCCCTATGATATATACTATCCTTGATAAACACATAATTTTGTACATATCTAACTGGTTAACATCTGTCATCTCAAGGTATTATGTTTGAAACCACTTAAGTGAATTTTTTATTGAGAAGGAATATACTCAGCCAGCCTGATTTGCATGTACGGAATTCTTCTGAATAAACAATAGCAATGAAAGCAAAATTGAGTTATTTCAGCGCCTTAAAAGGTATCAATAATTATCTTGCCTAGAAAGATTTCTAACATACTCACCGACAGCGCAAGACTGAGGATGGATGTGGCATAGTTAAAGCTGTGGACTACTTTGTAGGAAGTAGTACTGTAAATCTTCACATGCCTATACAAAAGAAAAATGATTGGAACCCCATTACTTATGCCTTATTGCAGACACTTTACAGGAATTGAATTGCTCTCAAATTCTATAGATCCTTTAAGCAAAATGAGTATTTATACAAAGCATTCTTCAGAAAGGTGCTGGTAAAAGACACACAGAAGAAAATATTATCCTAACCCCCAAAAAATTTTTTAAAAAAGATGAAAATAGGGCACGGACAGAAAAAGAAATTGAAGACAAATGTAGTGAATATCAAACTTCAGCAATGCTCAATAAGAAACACTTAAGGCAGTGTTTCTTCAAATCTGCTCTTAAATTTAAATTTTAAGATCTACTGACAATTTCTCAAAGTAAATCCATAGATATTGTATCCAGCTACTCTTTAATGATTTGGCTGAAGGTAGGAAACATTTAACAAATAGGAAAATAAAGTATTATCTTACAGTAAAAGCATGAATTGTGAGCAATGACACAAATAGCCACACAGACAGTGTGATCCTTCAACTTAGAGTTCTGCAATCATAAAGGCTGAGGAAGTACAGAAGGGAGGAAGACAGACATCAGACCACTGTCATTTTAGACCACTTCATATTTTCTCTCAGAGACTGAGTACCAGTACTCGGCCATTAACCCCAAAACAAACAAAAAATCAAGAATGTGTTTCACCTGTGCACCTTGGGTACAAAATCTGACACCAGAGACACAAAAGGCAAGGCTATTTACGGGTATGCTAATGCATTTTCAGTATTTAAACTATATCAAAGAATAGTAACTTTATAGACTGCAATAGTCAGTTTAGAGATTCAGAAAAACTAATGCTTACTAAGAAGTTCCCCACACACATTCCCAGGTGGCACATGCAACCCTTACTGACATTCAGCATAACGAGAAGAAAAGTTTAATGTATATCACAGTATGTACCTTGGCCTCAAGTAGTTACATCTCTTAACAGTTAAATGTTTAAGCCCAAAATATCATGCAGATTCACACTGATGTACAGTAATTTTCAAACTGAGAAAGTCCTTAACAATTTAAATTACAACAAAACCAGGATGCATACTAACCTGTCCAAGGATCCTGATAATAATCTTTGTCCAGAGCTGTTCAGGCACAAACACGTTACAGTTTTATGGTGATTTTTAAGTGAAACTAATAGTTGTCCACCTTTCAGTACATCCCAAACTTTGACGTATCGACCTCCTGTGAGAAGAAAGCACACGAAACAGTTTCACACCCATACACATTCATACTTCTCTGGAGAAGTTTTAACTGAGTCAGTGCCTCCTTCATAACACAGCTCACCATCCCTATCCATTATGACTACCTCCTGGGACATGACACACTACAAGCCTGCTTTTTTTTACGCTGTTCTGCATGCATGGCTGAACGATTCAACATACTGCACATTAAAAATAACCTGGATAACACTGTGGACACAAAGGCTGAAGGAGATTAAAAAACCTTGTCAACACTAATATAAAGATACAGTTCCATCTTTCAAAACTACTTAAGTATGTTAGTTTCTTCACTTCAGCACTGAGCTAATTAAAGTCTGTATATTATCATTAATTTTTTTTTTTTGACCAACGACAAGAAAATCAAACCAGGCACAAAAAGATCCTTACCTTCCCACAGCCACCACCGATTCCTAAAGATCTTTGAGAAATCCAACTGTTATACCACTTACCACTTCATTACCAAATAAAACCACCACACAAGAAAGCAGCAGCTGAACTATTTCTCAAGTTAGGGACACAGAAAATAAATTTGATTTCACCGAATTTATTACCTGCAGATACCAGAAGCCCACCAGAAGGGAACAGAAGCACACTCTCCACAGGCTGGCCATGGTCTATTGTCATGATACTACTTTTTGTTCGTGCATCAAATAGTTTCACAGTGTGATCATAGGAACCTGCGAACAACACAGTCAATTGCTTCAGCTTCATCACTCCAGTTATTTTAGGAACTGAAACAGCTACATCCTGCAATCTAAAGGAGCACCTGACTAACAGAAACAGTTTGAAACCATGCACTTGGAAGACCTTGTGGTTTATCTTAATTTACAGCCTTCAAGCAACAGAAGTCTTCCGATTCGAATGTTAGAAACATGTCAGGCCTTAGAGGTAATCTAAATAGTAATTTTATTTTCCCTTCCATTAATCAAGTTTATTTATAACAATAATTATCAAATAGCCTGATGAAACCCAGTCTCTTGTGTCTCCTGAAATACAGAATGCCGTTTTTGGGGATTTTTTTTTAGCAATTCACCACAGATTACTAGAAAGCTATTGCTAGGAAAACCAAAAGCAACTGGTTTCATGTAACTCCTCACACAACCTTTAGTTTTTGAGTGCCAGATTGGGACTCTACAAACTACAATGGAAATAGCATCCTCCACCAGAATTGCAGGTGTCTGCAATTTATATTGATAAAATACTCCAGTTAATCCAAACTGAAGGTTACGTACATTCACAGGATTTCTCTAAAACTTTTTACCAATTCCAACCAGAACAATTCCACTAACCTTAACAGGCTCAAGCAAAAAGATGTTAAGCATTAGTCCATCCGCGAGTTTCTCTACAAACACCAGAGTCAAGCTTAAAAAGCAAGCAAAGAAAGGTACCAACAAAGTAGGCACTTACGAGGAAGACATATCCTCAAATTTTAAAATACAATAAACACGATCCTACTGTGCCAAACAGTATCTCTCTGCAGTTTCCTCAACCTAAAAGAAGCATCTATTAAAAAAAAACCCAAATCGAACCTGTTATAAAGACATCTGCATTCACTTTACTTGCACAGCCACATCTGACGTAGTCAGTATGCTCACTGAATGAGATAATTTCTGTACCCTTCGGAATATCCCACAGATTTGATGAGTAATCATCACCACCAGAAAATATTCGGTATTTATCCGACAGGAAGCCCGCTACGTGAACAGCTCTAGAAAGCAAAATCCACAAGACACAAAGTTAAAATACAGACTTGTTTCTAGACAACTAGCCTCTATGAAGAGCTTATTAAAGTATTCTAACTTAAAAATGCAAAGTATTTACCCCTGGTACTTGCAAAGCCTCACTCTGGAGGTTAAGCACTCTTCTATTTCTAGGCAGAAAAGGGTCATGCTGAGAAGGTGCCAACCTAAGTACTGTCAGGTTCTGCCTGAAAGGTTTTACAGCTCTCCTAGAGGATGATTTAAAAGCTGTAAATTCTGCATTTGTTACTTGGAGGTTTGTATACTTGCATTGTCCTTTTGAAAAAAATTCCAACATTGAATTTTAAGTATGACTGGGTTGGACACTCTTGTCCTTTAAAAGCACTATTTAAACCTGTATTATCGTTCTAGCATCCCACTATAGAATGACTTCAACAGAAAACACAGATACCCTAAATCTTATTATAGTTAACCTAGTGGTTAAGCCATCAGATAATATCTATTCTACTATAGACCTCAAATAGAAGCACTCCCAAGGTATGCCCGTGTGCTACCCTGTGAAAGGTGCATTTTGTTGTTGTTCTATGTACATAAACCACATACTGGTCTTCCATACCACTGCAACCTGTTTAATCTAAGCATTACCACTGCCTTCCCACTGGTGCATCACAACTCCTTTTCCATTTCCTTCTCAACCATGTCCCCATGCCACCACCAGACACTCCTTCTGTTTGGTTTGTTTCCTGTTTGTTTGATTGTTTGTCTGTCTATTTTTAAGGAATTTATGCTCTTTCTAGGGTACTTCTTCACTGGTTTTGTTTAGGCACTTTTTAGAACTCTCTTCCTGCCAGCCAAATCATGCTTATAAGCATAATTAAGGTGATCAGGCACTGGAATGGGCTGCCCAGGGAGGTGGTAGATTCTCTGTCCCTGGGAGGTTTTTAAGAAGAAACTGGATGTGGCACTCAGTGCCATGGTCTGGTAACCACAGCAGTAGTGGGTCAAGGGTTGGATCTGATGACCTCAGAGGTCCTTTCCAACCTGGCTGACTCCATGATGACGCAGTCAGAATACTGTGTCTGCACAACATCTTAACAGACACCTCCCCAAATTAGGAAATGTATTTATCCTTCCATGTACTCAGTTCACGCTTAGAACTTTCTCAAGAGTGACTCAAATTCTGAACTGAATTTTAAAATCCAGTTTTCAGTAAGCTCTTCATGAGACAGTTGCAAGCAACACAGATCAACGCTGCTCCGGTTTTCAGCAACGTGCACAGGAGACGTATGGGAACACACACAAACACCCCCCTGCCTTACTTCTTGGTATGACCATCAAACTGCCTCAGGGGTGCTTTTCCACTGATGTCAAAGAGGCGAATGCTGCCTTCCTCACTGCCAGCAACCAGCAGATTGCCATCGTCTCTGTACGTGGCACAGTAGGCCGCATCTCTGAACCGCGAAAAGGTTTTGATTGGCTCCTGGGAGTACCGACCATAAATGTGGATCTGGCAGAAGAAGGAGAGATGAGGCTCGCTCAGGTGACACAAACTGACGGACAAGAGCTGAAAACCCTCGGCAAAGCCACTTACCCTCGAGGAGGCTGTGACCGCATAGTTATACGGAGCAACCGGGGAGAAGTCGATCTTATTTATGGCACCGAATTCCTTTATTTGGACAGGTGTCTAAAATAAATGTGATAAAGATCATTAATCGCACATAAACGCACCATCAAAAATGAAAATAACAACACAAAGCATTCAAACAGAATTATTCAAACAGAGAGCTCAAAATCCCATTTAGAATCACAGAATGGCAAGGGCTGGAAGGGATGTTAAAGATCATCTGGTTCCAACCCCCTGCATGGGCAGGGACACCTCCCACTAGACCAGGCAGCTCAAGGCCCCATCCAACCTGGCCCTGAACACTTCCAGACCGGGGACAGCCACAACTTCCCTCAGCAAACCTTTCCTGTCTCACAGGAAAGAATTTTTTCCTAATGTCTAAACTAAATTTCCCCTCTTTGAGTCTGAAACCATTTTCCCTTGTCCTCTCACCACACACCAGTGTAAAAAGCCCTACCCCCTTCAGATATGGGAAGGTTCCTATGAAGTCACCTTGGAGCCTCCTCTTCTCTTGGCTGAACAACCCCAACTTCTTCAGCCTAAGTTCACAGGAGAGGTACTCAAACCTCCTGGTCATTTTTGTGGCTCTTCCCTGAACATGTTGCAGGAGCTGTGTTATGCTTAGAACAAAGTTACCTTTCAAATACAACTCTACCGAGTTTCTCTCCAAATTCGTGCACTACGACTGGCCCATTAACGATGTGTCTTGAAAAAAAAACAGGCAAGCAATCTTACTCATTCATAGAAGTTTAAAATACTTCGATTACTTGCACAAAAGTAGCAAAAAATTAAATTCTACTACAGACAACTACGTCTGTTGGGCCAATCTAGGGCACAAGTCAACCTCGTTTCCCAGGAAGCTGTTTAGCAGGCTTCAGGGCAGTGTGAAGAGAGCCGCTTCTCACTGAAGCCCGCACAAGCTGGCTGCCAGGGCAGTGAGCAGAGCTCAGACCCCTCCCGGCTGCAGTCACCCGGGCGGCCCCAGAGCTGCCTTCTACCTTGTAGCCCCGCCAGTAGACCGTATCCTGCGTGATCCGCTCCCCAAGCTTGGGGAACTGCTGAACCACCACCGGTTTGTACATGGCCATGGCCGACGCGCAGAGGTGGCCGTCCGGACAGGCCAAGGCCCGCGCGGCGCCTTCTCACGGAGCGGCGGCCGCCCCGCCTGCGGGTCCGGACGGGGCCGGGGTGCTTCGGGAGGCGCTCCGGGAGGGCCAGACCGATCCGATTCGATCCGATCCGATCCGATCCCACCCGCGCCGCTGGGGCTGAGGAGGCTCCGTCGCCGCTATGGCGACACCCGCGCCTGCCGCGAGGAGAGCCACCGCGCACGTGAGGGTGTAGCGTCATTAGGAGGCGACTCTCCCCAGCCAATCGCCACGGTGGCCGGGCAGCCTCACTTACGCCTTAGGGCGACGCAAGGGTTAAGACGTCACTTCCCTCTCCCCGTCAGAGCCGCGGTCGGTGGTGCCGAGGTGAGGCGGGGCCGGCGGGAGCGGGAGCGGGAGCTGAGCCCGCTCTGCCCGAGGGGACCATGGCGGCGCGGTGACTGCTGCTGCTCCTCCCCGCCCCCAGCGTCCCGGGAGGGCGGTGGCGCCACCGCAGCAGCAGCAGCAGCTGCTCACCTCAGGCCTTTCGTCCGGAGCCGGCGGCCTGCGGTGCGGAGGGAGGGCTCCAGCAGCGCCCGGTCTGCCAGGCCGCTCCGCTTGCTGCCCAGCCCGCCTGGCCTTTGACTTCCCGCGGCGGGGTCGGCAAACCGCGGGTAGTCTGGGGATGCTTTGCGGTCGTCTGTCCAGCAGAGGATTTGTTGTTTTCGTACGTGTATGACAGAAGCTGTGTCTTTCAGGTTATGAGAGGACTCTAGAGCCATAAAGGGCCGTGAGGTCACTGACTTTTCCTGGAAGTCTGGTGGTTTTAGGCAGGAAAGTATTCTTTAGCTTATAGCTTCTTTCTGTGTTGGTATAAACATGTTTGGTTATGGTGCGTTGTTTTTTTATTGCAACCAGACTAATACTCTGATATGTCACTTGGGTGATACTCCTGCTGGTTTCGTTATGGAATTTGGCTTTAATAGCCATGTAAAAGTTAAATTGAGGGTTTGGTCAATATCGTGATAGTAGTAAGCCTGATATTTCACCAAGGTTTTGACTGTCAACACAGAATGCCATAAGCTAAGATGAAGCCAAATTTGGTGGTTTGTTTTTTTTTACACATTACCTCACCAGAATGTATTTTAACCTGTGTTAATGTGTGTTTAGTTGCAGGTTGTCCAAACATCAGGATCTCTTTAGATACAGCTCGGTTGGCCGGCACTGCTCTTGGCTGAAAACTATGAAAAAACATTTTGCATAAAACTTATGCGTGACTGACACCATGGCATCATCTATAAACTTAGACTCTGGAACCCAGTTAATTGTAGAAGAGTGTCCCACCAGCTACAGCCTTCCGCCCATGCCAGACATCAAAGTGGAGCATCAGCTTGACTCTAGCACAGAGGAGGGCCCAGCTCAAAGTGTCACCATGGGGATGAAGTTAATTTTTCCCAACAGATTTGATATGAATGACTGCTCACGGTTTGTGAAGTCTTTGAATGAGGAGGACAGTAAAAATATCCAAGACCAAGTTAACTCTGACCTTGAAGTGGCCTCCGTCTTATTCAAAGGTTGAACTTCATGGTGGAAGTTGTTACGTGTGGAGTGTGTCATCCTGTTAAGATGTTATGGGTTTTTTATAAAAAAAGCTTCTGCCTTGCATGCATGTTAATCAGTACCAGTTTCCTAAGATGTGTTCCCCTAACATTTTTAGTACACACTTAATGGTTTATTGATATAAAATTAATTTATCCTGGGATTTTTTAAAATCACATTTTAATTTTTTTTTAATTGAAAAAGTAGTCCTACGAGAACTCTCTTCTGTAATTTAAGAAAACGTGGTGATTCATATGAAAAAAAGTTACTTCTTGTGTGTAGCATCTCCTACGTGCCACGCATTGCTGAACGTGTGTCTTGACAGAGCACTACTGAAAGCACTGTCTGATCATCTCAGCTTCAGCACCTTTCTGCAGCACACTTTATCTTCTCGTTGATATGACAAGAGAATGATGTAGGTCACGTGGCTGACTTTGCTTTATCACTGTGGCCATACAGAACCTGCAGTTGTGGCAGCAAGTGGCTCACCAGTTCAGCTTCACACTAATTGCCAGGAAATGTTTCTGCAGTTTCCCACCATCCCTGCAGCTCATCTCCAGCTGCTGCTGGGCAGCTTCATCTGCACAGAGCTGTGCTTTTTCAGAGCTGAGCATATCAGCAGGCAGCAAAATTAGAACTTCTGTCTGTGTCCCTTTAACAGCTGTGGCTTCCAGTGCCTGCTGCAATATTTCAGATTGTTAGTAAAGTAACTTTTTCTATGAAGTTGAATTTGAGCCATTTCCAATAAGAAATGCAAACACGTTGTGGATTTTTATTTCTCTGATTCGTATTTGTAGCTGCAGTTCAGCCACTGTAATTTTCAAACTTTTTTGATTTGCAGGCCCTAAATGCTAACTAGTGGAGCTGAAGACCTGAATGGCTAATTTATACCCATCAGTGACAGGGTTGTTTTTCTGAGGTAGTATTTGTGAACCCCTTAGCAGTATGCCTGTGGATCAGGATCTGCAGGTCAAAAATCCCTGGCAGGTCTCATAGTTTGATTGTGTCAGCTGTATCTGTATGATTGGCAAACAAAATGTCGTTTCATTTTCCACCTGTTACCCTCTACTTCTAATTGGCTCCTGCCTGGAGTTTGCTCTTGGGTTTATGTTCATGAAGTTCTCTATGATGTGATTCCAGTTTTGGTGCTACTTGGCTTCCAGTTGCTCATTATTAGTGCATGCTGGCATCAGATCAGTTTAGCCAATAATAGAGCTTGATACTTCAATGTTTTTTCTAGTATTTAATCAGTTGGCTTCTCAAAAAACAATTTGGCTTCTCAGTTACTTCTCAAAACCTGCTTCTGAGAATTAGAAGCCAGGATAATACACATATTTTATAGTGAAATGCCATTAGATTCTAATAGAAAGCTAGGAAAGTTAGTACAAGTGAATGCAGCAGCACTGGATAACTTACTGAAGTGTGAGTGGTGACCTGCTCTTGCAATGCCTGTAAGTGTGGAATAGCTCTTCCTGCTGGATACGTGTTCATAAGGCATTCATAATGCAGCTGTGATTTTATCAAGCAGATGTGGAAGAAGTCCTAGTGAAGAAAACCAGGGAGGGTCATCCCCATTCATGCAGCAGACTGGTTATAGAGTGGGCACAGGGTCAGCTGAGCAGTTACTTGACTGCGTGGCTAAAAAGAGCTGCCCAGAGCTGCATGTTACTGCAGTGGAACTCTACTGCAGTGTCAGCGCAGCAATGCCAAGACAAGTGGAGCCATCCCACCCAATAAACCCAAGCCACACGTGTTGAACATCTACACACAGCCTCACCTTGTTTAGACACCAACTGATCTCTGTGTGAAAATGACCCATACATCATTCTCTACAACTCCCTGAAAGGAGGGTGTAGCCAGGTGGGGGTTGGTCTCTTTTCCCAGGCAACTCTCAGCAAGACAAGAGGGCACGGTCTTAAGTTGTGCCAGGGGAAGTTTAGGTTAGATATTAGAAAGAATTTCTTTACAGAGAGGGTGATCAGACATCGGAATGGGCTGCCCAGTGAAGTAGTGGATTCTCCGTCCCTGGAGATATTTAAAAAGAGACTGGATGTGGCACTCAGTGCCATGGGCTGGTAACTGCAGCAGTAGTGGATCAAGGGTTGGACTTGATGATCTCTGAGGTCCCTTCCAACCCAGCCAATTCTATGATTCTATGATACTGAGCCAGTGGGTAAGCAGTATTGGTTTGTGCCAGATACAGCCCTTTGTTCCACTGATGCAATACACAGTGGGAAAAGCAAATGTCACAAGGCTTCCTTAGCTTGGATTTTAAAGACCTTGAGGTACCGGTGCTTTCCAGTTGGGCTTAGAACTTCTGGCTCTGCTCTTCAGAGCACTAAAGTCCTGTCCGTTTTCTCTGTTAATGCAGCTGAATGCAACATCCACACTTCTCCTTCCCCGGGCATCCAAGTAAGACATGTTTATACTCCATCAACTACTAAGCATTTCTCACCAATAAAACAATCAACTACCCTGACTAATAAGCACAGAGGAAATGAAGTGTCTACAACACCTCTGCTTGTAAACTGTAAGTATCCTTCTGATATACTGTTAATAATTACTTTGTGAACTGTATGTTAGATGCTTGGCTCATTTTTTTCTGATTTT
The DNA here is from genome assembly GCF_003957555.1 of Calypte anna. Taxonomy (NCBI): domain Eukaryota; kingdom Metazoa; phylum Chordata; class Aves; order Apodiformes; family Trochilidae; genus Calypte; species Calypte anna. The sequence goes on from NC_044274.1 coordinate 47,230,975, forward strand.
CTTTCTTCTTTCGTATTGTAATGAATTTCAGTATATGAAGAAAACATTTGAGTTAGTCTAATGTAATGGGGCTCCAACCATTAAATCACAGTCCACGTGCTCTGTTGTATTCCTGAGTGGAGCACTTTCCTCAGAAATTATCCAGTTCTTGATTTTAAAAATGGAAAGATTTTTGTGATTCTTTCTAAGCTTGTAAGTTGATGTGCTTTGTATACTTCTTTTCAGAACTTCTGCACCTTTTAAAACTTGATAAATTAGATGCCTGGGAAGTGCTACAGATTACTATGATTGTCATGGATCTTGAAAGCCAAGAAGGCAGTATTTATGGGGTTTTGTTACTCTTAGTTGTCAAGAATTTTCTTTACAAATCAGTTCTTTGAAATTTAATTAATCTATAAATTTTTCTATAAAGTATAAGTCCAATGTTTTCAATGTGTTCTGTTTTATATTTTTTAAAAAAAAAAAGCTGCTCCTGTGGAAAGAACAAATCTGGAACTACAACACAGACATCTGAACAAAATGTGCAGTCTTTCTGAAAAAAAATAATGAAGTTTCATGTAGTGAATAGAGAGAGGACAGTGAACATTTGCTTATTAAGTAATTACTGGCTAATTTTGTTACGATGTGCAAAAAATGTTATATATTCCCTCCTGAGCATCTTTCAAACCAGTTCCAGGTTGCAATTAAAAAACCAAGCACCCGTGTGGAGTTTACTGTAGGACCAGATATTTTTTTTCTTCATAATCTCATGAGAATTATTTTAACTCTTGGTACATTTTATTAAAAATAGACATTGAAAACAATTTTTTTCGTGTTCCCCTGAAGATGTCATGTTGTAGATAGTTTTGTGATGTCTGCCCTATTCTGTGTTGTAGTTAGTGTCATGCTAATGGCTTTATTGAGCAGCATGACAGTTGTCCTGATGGCATGGGATCTCTTAGATGTGATTTTTAAACTACACAGCCTTAATTTATTTAAAAATGCATTTTTGTTTTGTTTGTTTGATACAATTTCTTGGGTAATATGCTCTTGGGTTGCTGATCAAGCAGCAGAGAAGGGAGCACGTTGCCTTGTAAAGGGTCAGTGTCAGAAGGGTCTTTACTTTCTATAAGGATTTAAACGTTGGTTAAATAAATTACCCAAGTGTATGAAGCTGTCTGGAAACTGGCCTTTTGGAAACAGTTTTTAAGACAGTGATTCTAGTTCAGAATATAAGGTGAAACCTACCTATGCTCTCAGATCCAAGTTCTGTGTGGCACAACAGACACCTTAAGCCCAGATCCAAGTAGAGCAGAATGAAAATTAGGGGTGAGTAACATGCTTTTACTTCCCTTTTTACAGCATTATCAGTCCATCAGCTGGCAGCTCAGGGAGAAATGTTGTACCTGGCCACACGTATTGAACAAGGTGAGGCAGAGGGAGGTTAAATGCTTTCTTTTTTGCTACGAAGCATTTAGACCCTGTTGTGCTTGATTTTTTTTTTGTTTTTTTCTTTTTGTTTCCTTCCCAAAGCTTATTATTTAAAATAACCCTCAATTCTGATACAAATTGAAGGATATTTGAGGTATCAGTCATTTGCTGATGTGTACTGTTGTTTTAGATCAGTCTCTTATCCACTCATTGCTATAATTTGGATTTAAATTGAACACAGGATTAATAGGAACCATTTGTGCACAATTTCTTCCCTCTGCTGCCCAGCTACATAGGTTCTGTGGAACAAGAAGGGAGAATCTGTTAGTTGTACCAGAGAATTTAATTTTTTTTTTTTTAAATTACCTTTGTAATACACAACACATTTCTTTTAATGGTGGTTTTCCAAGTCTGTTTAATCCATCAAGATACAGAGCCGTATTTTGGTAATTTTAAGCTGTAGTTCAGACCTGCAGTATAATAATTCTGCTCATTCTGAGCTGTGGGATAGTCTGTCTGTGTTGTGACATTTGTGTGTCCCTGATACATACATAAGATCTCAACTCTGCATAACATAGTGAATAGTATAGTCATTTTTCATTACAAGTAATCAACCATGCTTTCTGTGTATTTTTGTTGGCAAGTTTACAGGGAAGCAGGTAATGAATTGCCAAGTCTGTATACTTAGTAGTGAGCCATGGATATGGAAATCATATCAATTACAGAATGTTAGTGACAATTAGAAATGCATCTTATGGTGCTTTGATAAGCATGGGAGTTTTGTTAAGTGCTTAGATACTTAAATGGCTGAGATGGATTACTTTTTTTAAGTCAACCAATTGTTAAAAAGTTTTGTCCTTCAAGCTGCACTAGAAATAGACCCTGGTTGTTTCCACAAAGCACTGATTACATGAAGTTCAGGGCAAATAGAGTTATACCATCTATATCGCTTTACAAGATTGTGTACCTCCCTTTATTGAAAAATCCACTTTCTACAGCATAATGCAGAATGTACCTCTTTCTTTTTCTAGTAGCCCTTCTCTTATTGCCAAAGATAAAGTCCAGATTTATTTTCTTTCTTCCTCGGACAAAGATATTTGCACCACCATTGGCTCAGATTTTTGTTTTTAAAGTTAAGATGAGTATGACTTGTAGGACAAACTGGTACCTCAGTCCCTTCACCATGGATATGTCAAAGTATTTCACCACTTTAAACAGTGCATTAGTCAAAGGGATTACTAAAGTGCTTATTTTTCTTCAAACAGAAAATGTAATCAATCACAAGGATGAAGAAGGATTTACCCCTCTGATGTGGGCTGCAGCTCATGGGCAGATAGCAGTAGTGGAATTTCTCCTCCAGAATGTAAGAAAAAAAGAACTACTTGATTTTAAATTTCTTTGCTTTTCAGCTTAGTTTGCCTTCCTAAATTTGTCAGAGGTGTTACACGCTTAGAAGTTTTAAAGTTAAGTTCTGTATAAAACCTCACATTTTAAAAAAATGCAGTTAATGTAATAATAAATTATTATTATTATTATTATTCCAGGGTGCAGATCCTCAGATTTTGGGGAAAGGGCGAGAAAGTGCCCTCTCACTGGCTTCCAGTAAAGGATACACAGATATTGTCAAAATGCTGCTTGACTGTGGAGTTGATGTCAATGAGTATGACTGGGTAAGTCACACTAAGCTTGATCTTATGCCAGAGGGCGGTTTGGTCCAAAATTTGAAGTGTCAAAGCATTGGCTTGGGTTTGAAAATTGTTCTTCTGAAATATCTGAGTGTTTAAAAACTTCTCTAGGGTAAGAGAAATTGGCCCTACTGGTTCTGACTTCTTGGTAAAAAACGAATTAGACTGATGCTGAGTCCTTGTAGAAGGGTGAGGTTACAGTTGACAAAAGAGATGAAAATTTTAAAGAACCAAAACAGAACCTAATTTTTATAAAACCTCTGAAGTGGCATACTGATACATAGAAGTATACTGGTATGTTAAGGAATTACAGTTGCAGAGTGCTCAATCATTAAATGTCTAAGGCTTTTACCTGCTTTTGCAGAATGGAGGCACACCCCTACTATATGCAGTACATGGAAACCATGTGAAATGTGTAAAAATTCTCCTTGGTAAGTAGACTGTCCAACTGAATTATTAATTATAATAATTTACTAATGGCCAGAAATACGAGTTGCTTTTCCTGTTTTACATAGAAAATGGTGCTGATCCAACTATTGAAACAGATGCTGGCTATAATTCCATGGATTTGGCTGTAGCCTTGGGCTATCGGAGTGGTGAGTATTGCAAATGTAATTCTTGGATTTTCATCTAAACTATTTTAATATGTTACTATTTTATTTATACTATTTATTTTGCTGGTTGTCTAGCTGCTAGTGGTAGCTGCTGCAATGGCCTAGTAGAGGTTTTGCAGCTGTCAGAAGATCCCTGTTTAAGTCTTTTTATACCTAAATGTGTCCACCCAAAATAGTTAGGAGCTTCCATCATAGTCTCAGAAAGACTGATACCTAGTGAGAAAATGGCACAGTCCAGGACCTGCATCTGTGGGCACAAATAATGGTGCATAGGGGTGATGCAGCCATCGTCCAGACAAGGGGAGCTGAGCCCTATACAGAGGAGTGTGTATTTTACTTGACAGTGATAAGAGGCCTGCAGCCCTCCCAAGCCCTTTATCACTCTCTTGATTGGTGTATGATGTAGTGTGCAAAACCTCCTCCCACTGTCAGTACAGCTCTGGCTCTAGGTTATCTTGGAGGATCAGTGCATTAGGAGAATTGGTGAATTCCTTAACACACTACCTTCCTTGGTTTTGGAAAACAGGCAAAGAAGGGATTCCTCATTGTTTTTCCCTCATACTGCCTCTGTTTCGAAAGTTGTGACGTTTCTGCCATTACAGGAATGAACTGAATCCAAAAATAAGCCCAGCACTGCACATGCAGCTCCTCCAAGCAGCGCCGTGTGCTTTTGGAGGGGCAGTAACTTCACAAGCCTTGATACAGAACTGCTTCAAGAGTTCAGTCTCAAAACATTCCATAGAAGTTGTTTCTATTAAAAGTTTTTGCCTAATTCCCATTTATAAGCTTAAAAATTTATTTCCATATGCTGTCTATACAAACTAAAGAACAGATGTCTACTTTATGAGGTGTAACAGCTTTGTGTTATGTGGTGCTTTTATTTTCTGAAGGGATGCAAACTCTCTTCCCAGAGTGAATTTATTCCTGTCTGGGGTTTTTTTCATTAAATGATTGTACAGGACAAGCTGGCATCTACTAAAGCTGTGAAAAAACACTGGACACTGATTAACCTGATTTTTTTTCCTCTGCTTTAGTTCAACAGGTTATTGAGTCACATTTATTACGGCTACTTCAAAATATCAAGGAATAATGGTTGGCTTTTCTGTGGGTGTCAGTTCTTCACTTGGGAGATTTAGCCTTGTCATCAGTGACAAGGATTGCCTGTTTTGTAACTTTACCTCCTTTGGAGCATTTGCTGGTTTTAGCTAAGTTTTTTAATATGCTTTCTCTTCTTTGTTGTTCATAGAAATGTGATGTCATCCCTTTCTTAAGTGTATTTTATATAATTTTAGAAGTCAGTTGCCATATGTGAAAAACTTTGTAAATAAAACCAGTTTTGATCATGTAAATGTTTACACTGAGTGCAGTGGGTGGCTCTGAGCCAAATGCCTGCTGGATCACGTCATTGATACATATTCACAGGAAGAAGTTTGTTTAATTGTTGATGTGTACCACCACAGTAGATAGATGTCTTTGCTGATAGTATTAGCAAAATATGCATTATGTGTGACTGTTTTCACAATCTCCAACAATCTCCAGCAGTAACAACTGCTGTGTCATCTCTTGGCTTTGACAAGTTTTTTAAATTGGTAATAAATTCAAGACCTTTGACAGCAGTTCAGTTTCTACCTGATTTTCTTCCACTTGCTTCTGCCTTGCTTTTGTAGTCCTGCAACAAATAGGCCAGAGTATCCTAAGCAGAAATTTCTCTGGTGCAAGTGCAGAATTCCTGGCTCCTACATACCCTCCCAGCACTGTCTGAAAGGAGGCATCAGCCATATGGGGGGGGAAGTTAGCACACTGCAATTCAGCTTTCTTCAGCCAAAGTGTCACCTTCTGATCATAAAATCATAGCATATCTTAAGTTGCAAGTGACTCACAGAGATCAAGTCCAATTACCTTCTCCTCACTTGAAAGTAATCTGTAGGAGTAAAAGTATCATCTGAGACTGGATGTGGCACTCAGTGCCATGGTCTAGCAACCGCAACGGTGGTTCAAGGGTTGGACTTGATGATCTCTGAGGTCCCTTCCAACCCAGCCAATTCTATGATTCTATGATCCAGAGTTATCTCCTTAAAGGAAACTGACAGGCTTGGTACTGTGACCACTCCCCTGGGCAGCCTGTTCTGGTAACTGACCACCCTCCCAGTGAACAGCCTTTCTTAGGCCGAATCAGAACTTCCCATGATCCAGCTGCACTCCATTTCCTTGTGTCCTGTTGCTGGTCACCAGGGAGAGGAAGGAGTTCAGCACTTCCATCTCTGCTGCCCACCTTCAGGAAGGCACATGGCATATGCTGGCATGAGGTCACCATTCTCAGCATTCCCCAAGTGGAACAAACCCAGTGACCTCAGCTGCTCATCCTCAGTCTTGCCCTTGAGGCCTGTGACCATCTTGTCTGCCATCCTCTGGACACAAAATGATAAATGATTGTCTGATGTCCTTCTTACACTGAGGCATCCAAACACAGTACTTGAGGTGAGGCTGCAGCAGTGCAGAGCAGAGCAGAACAATCACCTCCCTTGACTGTGCTGTGCTTGATACCCCCCAGGGCAGGGTTGGTCTTTTTGGCTGCCAGGGCACACTGTTGCCTTACACTCAACCTGCTATCAGCCCAGACCTCCAGATCTCTTCCCATGGGGCTGCTCTTCAGCCTCCCATCCCAAGGAGGAAGTGTCCCAGTGTAGCTGTTTAGAACAGTAATTACCATTTTTAGATCAGTTGAAAAATCAGGCACTGTTAGCTGGCTTTCTGGGACCCCTGAATTTAATTAAACTGCAGTGAGTTGAGACATGATAGTTTTGCAGAATTAATAGATAAGGTTTGAAAGACACTTTGTACGTATGGATCCCGCACAACATGTTGACATATTTCCATATGCATCTCTGCTCGGTGTCCACTAGAGGCCTGGCACCTTCACATGCACACCCCCCCTCATCCCTGCCTTTCTTTCCCACTCCATAGGTTGTGAGCCCAATTTCCAATTTACTCTCCAATGAGAGTTCACAAGACAAGACTGGACCCAGCTGAGTGTCTCTACCATGTTTAATTTTTCTAGTTGAAAATAATTCCATCCGCAAAGGAAATTAAAGCTACCTGAGGTACATACACTGCAATCCTGACCAAAGGTCCTGGAAGGTTGGGGAAATAATCCATCTGAGTTCTTTGTATCAGAGACAGAGAAATGATGAATTCAAAATGCTAACTTTGTTATTTCAAAATGACTGAATATACCACGGGGGTATATGTAGGGGGAAAATAAAAACCAAAACAATCCACACCTACATGGGTGAAACCTTACCTTGTGGACAAATTTCTCTGTGACTCTGTTGAACAATCCGTGGCATGTAAGAGGTGTGTATCAGGTTAAAATTAATCTCTGAAAGGTTGTCTGTGTTAGAGACAGTCTGGAGAACCATGTCTCTCATGAAGCCAAAATATGAAATGGAATGACCTCTAAGGGAGATGGAAGCAAGAAAATATAACTGGGCTTGCAGGTATGGCTGAAATTCTTGCTGCATTTAAGTGACTATTATCTGTCTTCCAAGCTTTGACACTTACTTTTATGTGGTGTTTACATCAGTTTTACATTAGAATCATAAAATTGTTCAGGTTGGAAAGTACCAGTAAGAATCATAGAATTGGCTGGGTTGGAAGGGACCTCAGAGATCATCGAGTCCAACCCTTGAACCACCGTTGCGGTTGCTAGACCATGGTACTGAGTGCCACATCCAGTCTCTTTTTAAATATCTCCAGGGATGGAGAATCCACTACTTCCCTGGGCAGCCCATTCCAATGCTTGATCATTCTCTCCGTAAAGAAATTCTTTCTAATATCTAACCTAAACCTCCCCTGGCACAACTTAAGACCATGCCCTCTTGTCTTGTTAAAAGTCATCTGGGAAAAGAAACCAACCCCCACCTGGCTACACCCTCCTTTCAGGGAGTTGTAGAGAGTGATGAGGTCTCCCCTGAGCCGCCTCTTCTTTAGGCTGAACAGCCCCTGCTCCCTCAGCCTCTTCTCATAGGGTCTGTGCTCGAGTCCCTTCACCAGCCCGGTTGCCCTCCTTTGGACCCATTCCAGGACCTCAATATCCTTCCTAAACTGAGGGGCCCAGAACTGGACACAGAGTCCAGCCTCCAACCAAATCAAATAACCTGGTTCTACCATTCCACTGCCAAACCATCTCCATAAGCACTGCATCTGTACAATTTTTAAAAACATTCAGGAATGGCAACTCCACCACTTCCCTGCACAGCTCTTTCCAGTGCCTAATAACCCTTTCTATGCAGAAGTTTTTCCCAATATCCAACCCAAACCTCCTCTGGTGCAACGCGAAGCCATTTCCCCTTGTCCCATTATCACACATGATTGAACCAGATGAAAAACAGCAAACCTTATGTGCCTTGAAAGCAAGGGAGGGAAATTGATTCATAATCAAAACCTAAAAAGCTGTCTAACTAATTTTAGAATAATACAAAGTGGCAACTAGTGTTAAGCTGCATATTAGAAATACTGAGATTTAATGGCCTTTCTAAAAAAAAAAAATAAATTGAACTTCCATGTTTGTTGGAAAACATCGCAAATAAAATCCAAACTGTGTGTTCTTGAAATGCCATAACCTGAGCCATTTCTGATTAATTTTTAGGATATTTTATGTATGGACACATTGTATAGTATACATAGGGAACAGAATTTCCTTTACTGTATTTCAAATAATACTGGAAAGTACTTGTTCTAAGTGATTAACTGCTTTATATTTTGTCTTGAACTTTATTCAGCATTGAGTTATTATAGGAAAGAAACTGACTAATTCTTAAACTATTTCCTGGAAATGTATACAAGAAAATGCTTTTTTTTTTATTATATGGGAAGACAAAAATAGAGGCACATAGATTAAGGCAGGAAACTGTAATATTTTTATCCCATCTTTTTGCTGTAGAACTTCAGGCAATTGCCAGGTAGCCATCACCAGATATCCCCCAAAAGTGTGTACAAATGTGAAGACAGCCACTGCTTTCAGAAGCAGTTTCTTGCATTAGGAGCCCTTTCTATAGCATAATATTATGCTGCTACAGCAATGAACACAAAATTGAAGTGTCTGTGGCTCTTGTGAATGCCCTGCAGGGAACAGCCAGCAGTGTTTCATAAGCTATGATTTAGACATGCTGAGGAAAACTTAAGTTAGGAAACTAGGAGGGGGAAAAATAATAATCTATGCAAAGTACTGGAAAAAAAATCAGGCAACTGTTGATTATGCAATATTAACATCACGCTTCACTCCACATAGTTTGCATTTTTCTTAGGCACAATAATGAATTTTTATTTCTATTGGTGAAAATACTTCTCAGTATTGAGTCATTTTTTTTTTATAGTGATAAATATTTTGAAGCCCCTGATTTAGCATTGATAAGCATTTTGAAATGTCAGCCTGATGGTTTTGTTCTGGCAAACTATTTCTGTAGCCTCTAACGTCAGAGAGAAGACACTGGGAGTTAGTGCTGTACCATACCCATAGGTCTGAGGGCAGCTGGGTTTTCTTGCCATGGTATGCCACAAAACCAGAGGAGTCAGAACATTCTGCAGCTAAAATCTTAACTCCAAGTTGATTCTCCTCAACAGCTTACCAAAAGCTGTTGCAAATGTAATTTCTTACTAGAATGTTAATAAAATATTTTACATTTGAACTTGAATGACAGCAGAGTGACAGGCTGTTTTTCCAGATTACACAAACTTATTTTTGCTAAATTCCACGTGCAGCATGTAACCACAGATGAGTTCTGCCTCACAAAGGAGACTGCCCATACTCTCTGTAGTACTACAGTTTCATGTAGTAGTAACAGCCAAACACTCCAGAGCTGCACAAAGTCTTTGTCTCATTCATTCATGTTTGACTTTGCAGGATATTCTGGTCTACTTAACAGAGAGAGTACACAGCAAATCTCGTCTGCAATACAAATACAAAGGGTACATTTGTCAGAATTAATACTCATTTAGAGCAACAGCTTAGAAACCTTTCAGTGCAAAACAGACAGCCTTTATCTGCCTGGCAGGGAGGTAGAAGAAAGCTGAAGAAGCAAACAGCTACGTTCACAGAGGGCAATAATACAGCTGTGAAAGAATTCTCCCAAGGAGGAAACAAAATTTTACACATCTACTTTGTAATTGTTCAAAGAAGCTCTGCTGAGGCAATGGCTGAGATAGAAACTGAATCAATAAAGAGTGAAGAAAAACCACAAATTATTAATATTTTAATAAAAGACATTAAGACACTGCCTGTAAAGCCACTCTTTAAGGAACTGTGACCAGTAACCCCTGCACCCCACCTGTGGTAATGAAATGCATTTCACACAACTAACACCATTTTGTAAGACAAGCAGCCATCCTCTGGGACCAAGTGTGTCACGTATTCATTCCCTTTTCCCTCATTATCAGGCCCTGAAGGTCCTGTGCACCAAGCAGATAAGCCTAACAGATTTTTTTTTTCTTCCCCTCCCTGCTAGCCTTGAAGGTCCCAGGCACCCAGCCAGCCTGGTGCTGTTGGTGACCCCTCCATGGCACAGGGGAGTGCAGCAGCACCCAGAGCACTGTCTGTAAAACAAGTTAAATTCTTGACCTCAACAGGAACTGCTGCTTGACAGTGAGACCAGGACCCACTGGTGACTCCTGGCCAAGGACCCCTCCCCACCACTTGTATTCTTTTATGATTCTTCAGTCTAGATTACACTCATGTTAACTGTGTATTAAGATCCAAGAGAATCTGCAGGTGATATAGGCGATTAAAATCCTAAATTGGTGTCTAGGTAATTAGAAATTGTAAATTAAATTATATTATAGGTTCTGTTCCTTATAACTTGCACTATAGTGATTCTACTTGGAGAAATTCTGTATCACTCTAATCATAACTTCTGTGCTATACTAATCATAATACCCTGTTAAGAAAGCAAGCTTTAATTCTAACTACAGTTTAGTGCAATCGTCATTCTGCCAGATATCCCTAAAGGAACCTCTTATCCCCTCAGTGTCAGGTGACTGAAACCTAACTCTAAATCTATACATTTTCATCCAGACAGAATTCAGTCAACTGAGGAGTTAGTACAATGTTAGCATTACTATTGTAATGTCTTGTACAATGTTAGCATTACTATTTGCATGTAAATTTGACGAGTGCTTTGTTACACTCTTCCCTGCTTCTTCTGCACTTCCCTCGGGCTATTACTAGTTCCACTCTGTTGCCTTCTTTGTTCATCTGTCTTGTACTTTGATTTCCCCACTTGTATTTCTGAGACAGTTGCAGAAAGCAGCAACCTCCTGACAGTCCTTCCCAGGGCAGTGCCTCATCTCCTTTCAGCCTTATGTGTCTTCCCTCGATATAAAAATACACATCAGTATCCTATACCTTCTCATGCTACACTGGGAGCTGGTGCCCACAGCATGGAGCCAAGGGGCTGAAGACAGGGCCTCTGCTCTCCATTTTTTCTAAGATGTACGTGAGGCCATCACAGCTCCCCAGTACAGCCTAAGAGGCAAACTCTGTTCCAGGGCCATGATGCAAGGTTTCCCCTTTCCACTCTTCTGAGAATTCAGCATTTGGTATCCCAATGATATTTCTGCAGAAATAAATACTATTACTCAGATCCAAGGAGATGGCAATCAGTCACTGAACCTTATTCATACCTGATTGAGATACAACACAGGCAAACTTCTACTAAAGCATGCACAAATTTTGGACTTCTGAAGCTGTTTTGCCATGCCCTGGTCCTGCATTTTTCCAGTAATCTTAAAGCAATCTTGGAGCTCACTTCTTTAAACCCTTACGATGCTACTTAATTCATGGCCTGAAGAGACAGCTGTATTCTAAGGCCAAACTACTGTTTGTTTTCCACAACTGTTTTATAACAGTACTTAGAACAAAAAGCATCAGAAGTAACCTTGACAATTTATCCTAATTCTAGGTAACTTGTTCCATCCAAGCAGTTCACATTCAAAGCTCTAGGTAATCCCTAGCATCAATCAGATGCAACTCTGTATTATCATGGAACAGCAAAGGATGCAGGATATAGGTAAAAAAAAAAAGAAACACTGTAGGTACTGGGATGATAGACTGAAATCTGTTCTGCATTTACCAGGAAGCTGACTGTCAGGCGCATTCCAGCAGTTTTTCCTGAACACTGTGGCACAGACTCCTTTTCCTTTACACCACCAGTATAAATCACTGGAGTGCAGGCACAGCCCATCACTAGAATGATCATCATTAGTATTGTTACAGCAGTTCCGCTTGCATGCACCTCATGCTGGGCAGCACATAACGCTTTCAGGAAGTACACTGCTCCATCTGGCAATGAATGTGTAACTGGGTGAATTAGGAATCCGGTCACTTGGAACTTTAAAGATCAAAGATATTGTTAAGGGTTAGTCATAGGAATGACGTCTGAATGGGTCTTTCTGTTGAGGTTGATTTGTCACCAAATTAAGCTAGCAATTCTCCAGGCATACGGGACTGTAAAGCGTGCCCCTCCTCAGCAGACGAGCACTGATTAAGCCAACCATGCACACAGAAATCAGTGGGGAAGGTTGCAAAGCCCAACAGAAAGGCAGATGCAAGATGGGGACAGCAACAAGGTGGGTTGCAGCTGTGGGAATGTGCTGTACAGCTCATCCTTTTCCAGCAATAAGAAACCGAAGTGATCTCTGAATAAGCCTCTGATAAAAAATCCTGACTGGCATTGTGAAAGTGTACGGACGGTTTTGATTCATTACATAAAACAACTGCACGTGCTCTTTTTTTAGCACTGAAATCAAAACGTGGCAGATACAGCCACATGACATGCTTTTCACAACCTGGAAGTTTCTTTAGCACATCAGCATTTCTATTTCAGAAAATACAGCTTACAGAAGAGTATTACTTTCACACAAATTCTAGTATTTATCACCTGTATGTGGTGCAGGAGGACCTATCATACCATCAAATGCCTTGATTCAACTTTCAGTTTATTGTCAGGTAGAGGACACTCAACAATGGGCAATCTGCAAGCAAATATGATATGCTAGCACTCAGACAGGCTTCTAGCACAGTTTAAATTAAACAGGCAAGCTCTGGCTAAACCCTACAAATCTCTGTACCCTGTACTTGTAGCCATTAGGCTACAGCTACATTATCTTAAATGTTATAATATAAAGGACTCAAAACACAATTGCTTCTGAAAATGCACCAAAAAAGCAGCTTGCCTAGCTATTGTCCCCCTGTGGTATAATGTCTGTCACGAGTACAGGGTACAACAACAAGTACAGGCAAAACAACATTGCCATTGTCTGCAAAAAAGCTTTTGTTTAGAAACAGTACGCTCTTCCGCTCACATAAAACGTGAGTGTTTCAACAAGATCCACAGCCTCTCAGAAAATAAATTGCTGCCTCCTTGATGCATCAAGTCCTCCTTGGAATTTAATGTACAGCCTGCTGACATGGTTTGTCTGTTCAATACATTTCCTGATTGAGCTAGAGAATTAAAAGAGTCTGGACATAATTGAAAAAACAAAAAGTAAAAACAATTCCAGGTTTGGAAATAAATAATAGTGCTTAATTTTCAAGGTACAAGTAATTAATATAAGACCATGCTAAATATAGAAAACAAATATAAAGAGAATGTCTATTCTACAAAGGGGAGAAGGCTGGCACACTACAGCAGAATGGCAATCCATCTAGTCTACAGTTCCTGACAGAGGTCAGCCCTGACACCGGCGTATACGTGCATGAGGTCGCATCTAAGCAAATCTGAATTCTATAAACTGGTGGAAGAAGATGACTCAGTGAATCCCGAGACCTGTAGGCTACTAGAGCTTCCACAAACAGTAAAAAACACATTAAAAAAAATCTTAAAATATCATCACCTCTGGGTAGGAATTACTGGAGCATGAAATGCTGCAGATGTACATGGGGATTGTTTATCCAACTGCTGCCTCCCAACATATGCTAAAGGCAAATCCCAGCTGTATGAGCAGGCCATGCTGGTCTCATGTTGCTTAAGAACTCCCTTAAACCAGACAGAACTGCTCCATCTCCTCCCATTTCCTAACACTAAATGGTGCAAAGCAGCCAGAAGCGAAATAATTTAATGTTCACATTAACTCCTCCCTGCTGTTTTGAATGCCAACCCTCCCAGTAGGGACAAAACCTTGTAAGAGACACCCCAGATCAGTAAGTCTGCCACTCTGCTGCCACAATTGTTTATTTTTTTTCTTAATCTCATTTTTAATTTAGGTATAATCCTGCAAACATTGATGTTCACATGACCTTTACAGGATAAGGAGCCTTGAGGCATTAGCTCTCTCACCACGTGCTTACATACAACTCCTGCCTGGTGGGGGGCAGATGAATCTCCAGCCATGTAACACAACAAGATGTGGTCTCACTGACTCCAATAGGTGATGGAAATCAGAACAAATGCAGAAGTCTTTAAAAGACAGCTTATCGCAGTCATTTGTTGTAAAAATAGCTTCTACCCATGCAAGTCTGGTCACTATGTATCACAGCCATATTGCTCAGGTCAGCAATACCTGATGCTTTATTGAGGCATTACCACTTTCTGCTCCTGCAGAGGCAACAGTACTGAAGAGACAAGGAAGATCTTAATCACCAACATACATTACCAATACCATTCTGCTGTGGCTGCCAGTTATACTCAACAGGTGTGTAATGCCACAGATGTCAAACATTAATGCCACAGATCTAGCATAGTTTTTGGCTCACACAAAAGATTCTTTACATTATCTTTGTCCTGCACCATCACAAGTCAGGAGTGCAAAAGGTTCTCCTGTCTTCCAGATGGGTCCTTGAAGGTGGCAGTCTTACTTACACATATTAATTAGGAATGTCCTGCAAAACAGCAGCTCACTAAATGCTTCTGCTGAGATCTGACCCTCAAGCCACACTCAGTCACCTCTGCAACTGTCTGATGGCATTGCTGGAAATAACAGGAAAGCACAGCGGGACTAGTCACAGCTTCCAGCCCTGTGGCTTAAACTCAGAGCTCTACCTGTTTCAGTAGATACTTCTGATACCCTCATATCTTGCTTAATCTTATTGCAATGTTTTTAGCCCTGTTATAATAAGCAGGTTCAAACATCTTCTGCAAGTTCTATGCTGATTGCGAAGCAGGAAACTGCTCAGGTGAACATGGCTGGAATGTTTCAGGTTATAGCACAAGCCCACTAGACACTACTAACGTTGCAGCTTCATGAACAACTGCACAAGTGTCCAAAAGGAAGATTTTTTTCAACTCCAGGTATGTTCTAAAAACTGGGAGAGTACAGCAGAACTTGCATCCACAGTTTTCTAGCATCCCACCCCAAACAAACAAGCAATCGTCCCCAAACAAAAAAACCACCAAGACAAACAAACCTCTACTTAACAGAAATGTAGAATAAGGATTTCAAGTGCAGGAGGTTATGTCCATCACTACCTGCCAATACCCTGCATAGCACATCAAATCCCCTACTACATGAGAGAAATGCAGCAGAAGCACTGCACTCCACAATCAAACTGACCTTCAAATATCCCTGGATCTGAATAACAGCAAGAAGTCCCAGAATTCTGCCTTCTGCCTATGTAAGAAATAACAGACATACACTATAAAAAGTACGATTAGTACTTACACCATAACAACACTAACCTATGATTTGTGCAGATTCATTGGTAATGCAAAAGGTTATAGTTTATCTGTAAATATTACTAATCCCTGCACTACACAAACATTGTTAGAATTGCTTTTTTATTGTCAGGATACCTTCACTGCAATGTAAAGGCAATACACAAGTTCCATCTGTTAAATCTGTATCTCAAAAAAAGAAAAACAAACAACAACATATTACTGGAAGAGTAAAGTACTCCACAAGAGGTCTTCCTTCTGTAGTGTTATGTTCGGTAACATTACACTAACAATAACCCATGCATTAAGTGAAAACACAGTATCAGCAGAGAATGAAAGATTTTCATGATCAAACTGCAAGTAACTTAGGCTACAAAGAACCCATACCTTGATTTACACTCCTGGTTCTCAAAAGCTTCTAGAAGCATTCACTCTCTATTTATCTGAAGTTACTGAGTTTGATTCACAGGCAAACTAATCACGATGTTCAACTTAACTAAGTCATCTTGGCTCAGCTGTCAGCTCCTTTTCTGTAAAACACTTCCTTCCCAGATTCCAATCTCTGTTACAGGCCAGGAACTTTCCACTACCACTTCCACTGGAAAGTAGTTTCAGCAATTTGCTCACAAATTGCTGGATATAGCTTAAACTAAAAATCTGAAAAAGAACAAAGACAGTTTAGAAAAATCAGGAGCCACATTGCATAGGTTTACGTAACCCAAGACATGTAGCATGCTTGTCAGCATTTTAAAATGCCTACCTTTAAAACCTCTCCTCTTTACACGTGCCACCACCTTGGCCAGTCACTTAAGATTGTAATGTGGTCATCACCAACACAGACTTTACTGTAGGCTTTCTTATCTGTGCATAGCATTATTTCCCTAGTTTTGTAACTTGTTCAAACCCATTCTCACTGGATCATCAAGCTCCCATGTTCTGGCTTCTCAATCACTCCCCCCCCCCAGTCCCTTGAAAAATACTTTCACCACTGGTCTCCCAGCAGCTGTAACATTCACACATAGAAGCTTTCTCTTCCTTCCCCACTGCCACCGTGGTCACATCTTATTTTTAATTCTTCCACTTCCTCTGATAACAAATACATGCTGCAATCTTCATTTGAAATGTCCTTTGTTGCTTTCACTGTAGCATGATATGACACACAAGTTTTCTGCAGATACAGGAAACTACTTTAGGGAACATGAAATGTCTATCATTTTCTACCTACAAGAGGTATCATCAGCACAAGATTTCATGGAAGTGGGAACTACATTAACTTCCTCTGTACCCCCAGCAACTCAGCATAATAAGTAAGTATTGATTTGGTATTTGAGGTACGGACCTTAAATATTTTAAACCAGCTCAATTATC
The DNA here is from genome assembly GCF_003957555.1 of Calypte anna. NCBI lineage: Eukaryota > Metazoa > Chordata > Aves > Apodiformes > Trochilidae > Calypte > Calypte anna. The sequence continues at coordinate 47,247,697 of NC_044274.1, forward strand.
TTCTTTGTTGAATGCTAAATATACACTATTAGTTATTAAATTCTCACTGACACAATGTCCAAAGAGACACAACCTCAAACATGCAACATTAAAAAAAATCCAATCTGTAATAATTCAAGATACCTTCTAGAACTTCAAAAACAATGTTATTTTAAAGTCCTAGTGGGAAGCTTTTTATTTTTATAGATGCACAAGCATTAGCTTAATAAAATAGTTTTACTGTCTGCCAAGAGGATTTTGTCTTATTAGAATATACTAATTTTGAACCAAAGCAAAGCCCCTAAAAGCATGAGATCAACAATTATGAAGATATTTTTAAAAATAATGTAAAAAAAAAATCTCACTAGTATCCACTACTGTATTGGAAGCGAGCAGTTACAAAACTTGATGTGACAGAACCAGAACATTCCCTTAGCTTTTTTAATATAAAAAGTTTAAGCAAACCTTTGTTCAATAGAAATGCAGACATCTGTATTTTTTTTTCTCCATTGTCCAGGTAGTTGGAATGGAGATATGAAACCATTTTCCCTGAGCAGGACTACAGATGTGAATCTGTAATGGCATTAATAACAGTATAATAATTACAGAAGCTAATGAGTTCAAGCTAATGAGAACCATCAATACAACCATTTTCAGCTTCCAGCAGTTAATGACAGACAAGGAAGACCATAACCAAACTCCTAAAAGAAAATAATCTCAGCACTGAGTACAGGACTGTGCATTTTAAGCTTTAGACATGAAGACTGCTATAAAGATAACTACTCCCATTTAGAATGTACTATAATTAAACACACTTTTTATCGTATCTTGACCATCAGTCAACTTGGGAATGCAAAGATAGGCCAGCATTTCCTGAGTGGAAGCACATCTAGCACATACCTAGCACACGGGCTTCCACAGGTATGTCACATGGCATCTTACCAACAGATTAGCACTATTTTGCATTTTAAAAATACTGCTTTAGCAAGGATCATATTTTTAAAGCATACTTAGCTTTTAAGTATGCTAGTAGGGGAAAAGGCTAATGTTGCCTACCTCACCTAATCAAGACACTAACTCACTTCCTGACACAGAAACCTGCATGAAACATTTCATTAAGAAGGGCTACAGTGGCTTAAGGGAAGTATTTCTGAAGACTTACATATTTGAGTAACACAACGGGCAACACATTTACTGATTTCTCAAAAACTAAACAGAAAAGCAGCACAATTTATTGACTTGACAGGTCCCAGGAACTGTAGTTAACAGCTCTGTAGAATCTGGTTCTCACCTTTTACAGGGTAACTAAAGTAACCATCTTCATTTCACAATTGCATAGTTTATTTATTTTCTACCTTATCGCCACAAGTGAATGGATTCCCTTTTTAATTTTAATTAAGTCAATGCTAAAAGTGTCATTTACTGACAAAGTACTTGCAAACTGAGACAAGTAAACTGGAATTCTTATTTTAATTCCTGGCACCTGACTTCAGCCATCTCACACTCACACCAGATGGCTGTTCTAACCTCAAACTACGAGAGCTGCACAGCTTGATCAAGTTCTTCCACTGTTTCCCAACAGCAACGATGCAACACGATGGCAAACACGTTTGGCCAGTCAGACACAGCCCCACCTTGTCCCAGGCACAAGAACTTATGGCAATATTATACTGCAAAAGTCAGGATGAATTCAACTTCCAGAAGTTACCTGCTCTAGAGACAACCTTAGAAGGCTGCTAACTGAGTGCTCTTCTAGCTGAGCTCCTATTAGAGAAAATCTGATCTATTATTAACACCAAGAGTCCCGAAGATGAAATTTATCCCTCACCCCTGGAAGCTCCAGCTATGCAAAGGTCAGGATGGAATTTAAAGTTTCCTGTGCCAAAAAAACAAGTTAGATTTCCTCTGGAACACACAAAAGCAACAGAAAAAAATATTCCTGAAACTTCCAAATATAATTATTAGATGCTAAATATGGACTAAAATAAAAATCACAACGTTACATATTAAGGCTTTTTCCCCTTCCTATACTTCATTCACACACTTAACCAACATTTTCAGATATGTAAAACAACAATACTGGGAAAATATTATTTGACCCATTAAATATTTACACTCTGAAGCTATCTGTTAAAAATTCCCTGAAGATGAAAATTCAACATTATTATCTAACTCCCCTAAGAGTCCAAAAGCTTGCCACTATTCTTCACAACCAAAAAAGATCTCTCAACCTGCACATTTTGTTATATTCAACTACCAACAATTACTTCTCGAGTATGGCTCTACTTAATTCAGTTTGCAAAGTGACAAAGTATATGTAGGTCTGAAGTGCAACCCCTGGGAATTCACCAATTGAGTCTAAAACACTCCACTGTGCACAGAAAAAAAAAACTTAGAAGCCAGAGGAAAAGACCTCCAATTCACCAAAAGGAAGATGCTCTGCAGAGAAGCAAGACTTTTAATGAATTTAATATTTATGGCCAATCTTTCCCCATGCTTTTCTGACAAGAAGCGACACCAGGAAGTTTATTTCATATTTTTATTGTATGCCAAAATTCAGTAAAGAGGAGGTCTTGCTTGTATACAAGTTACTCAAAAATTCTGTCTAGGCAGAGTTTTGTTAGCAATCTGAATTGTTTCAAAGCATTGGTTTGTTCAATTAGGCCACAAAAATAATATTGTGTACAAGCAGTAACTAAGAGCTGCATGTTCAAGGAGTTTCCAAGTATCACAGATCTTGAGATCTCATCCGGAAATAAAATCAAAGCAGTCACAATACAAAATAGCAGCTCCGTGTAGCTTTTTCAAGTTTTAACTTTATTCAGAGTGATGCTTAGTTCAGTTTGCCTCATTCTTTGAAGCTTCATCGAAGTTTTCAACAAGATCTAGAAAAAGAAGAATGCTGAAATTAAAGTCTGACACACTTCCACTTTGCCAAACATTTTTGCTTTGGCATTTGCTTTTTCTTCCAAAGTTCTACTTCATATCAAGTGCCTATAACATTAAAAGCTTTCGGCTTATAAAACACAAACCAAATAACTTAAGAGCTTCATGTTTTTTTCTTCTTGTTCAACCAAATAAGTTTTAGATGACTCGTTATAGGGCACAGCTGTAAAAGTATTAATCTTTGCTTTTCTACAACTGAGCAAAGTGTTACTGAAAAGACCTTTGCGTTCTTCCCACCCTTCCTACTGAATGTTAATTATTTTACTTAGCTCTTGCTATTTCTATAAACAGGACAAAAACGCCAAATTAAGCAAACAGTCAATTTAAGTCTCTCATGGTGTCTGAAAACAAATAATCTGCCCACAGAAATTCTACAAGAGGGAATGAGTAGCCATCACTCTTACTCTTGGCCCAGTATTACACTACCCATGTTCTCCCTTAGCAAAATTCACTTCCTTTTCCTCTCCCACATGCTTGTGCTTACCTGGAACTTCATCATCATCATCATCTTCGCCAGTAGCAAGTGGTGCTTTTCCGTCCACAGCTGCAAAAGCAAACAGTTCACCATAGGCATCTTGATTAGCTATTCTGCTATGTGGGTTTTTTTAAACAGTATCTGTGAGCTAAAATACAATGCTTCATCCAGTTCCTGTTCTGAATCTTCAAAAAAACAGTAAGTTGACATGCCCTTTCTTACCAATAATGCCCCCAAAGCTTAGCAGGTAAATGAGAAGATGCGAGCTAAACCAGTTTACTAATCACCATCTTGTATCTAGGTATACCAAGTGCCTTGCATGGTAATAATTTTCAGCTACAAGTGAGGAGACTGATTTTACTGATTTCCCTTAAAAGCAACTTGATTTGTTGACTACTCAGTGTTTCTCAAGGTTTACTTTACATCAGCAAATTTTAAGGAAAAGTGGTCTGGGCCAGGATAGATCAAATTTTCTGTCTTGTAATTTTGCTTTCAGTGAAGTCCCTCATAAGCAGCTGCACTTTCTGAAGTTGAGAGCAAGTTTCTCAGCCAGTGTCTACTCCCTAGGACTGGTAACACTCAGTGTTTATAGTTATGTCTAGAGAATGGTCAGCTGAACCATGGCCACCACTCATTTCTGAGGAACATCTTAGGCTTCAAAAAGAGAGTAAAGAGGTCACACCTGCAACTCTCCTTTAGGGAGAAGCACACAAGAAAAATTACCAAAACTGACCAAACGGAGTATTCCACCTCATGTGCGTCATACTCAGTATAAATCTGGGGGGTCAAGCCCCTTCATCTCCTCCCGCCTTCTTCAGCATCTTGGGAAGGTTCTGTCCATTTGTCTGCCTGTGGTCCTGATCCGTGCCAGCCTGAATCTGTGTGTTCCTGCCTCCAGATCCCGACTGCTGCTGACTCCAGGAGCCCAGCCTGGACTTTCCCAGGGCTGCCCTGCAGCGTCAGTGGTGACATGAATGTTACTGGGGTGAAAGAGGGGAGGCACATAGTGTCATTTTTCTGCATATATTTATGTATTTAACACTTCTTTCCTTTTTATCATTACTGTTTCATTAAAGCTGAGCAGTTTAGTTTGCAACCTGTAAGTCTCTCTCCCTTATTCTCTCTCCTTTATCAAGGAGGGGGATTATCAAAGAGCATCTGTCGTTCAGTTCACTGCGAGCCCACCATAAAAGTGACAGAAAGGATCTTCTGATCCCAGGCTTTCAACGAAAGCTAAGGTGTAAGTGTGAAGCTGCAGGCAGAGACGCATGACTACGGGTGCTTAAAGGTACTACTGTCCCCTGGCAAAGTCAGAGGAGTGGGGAATGGGATGAACAATTTTAATTTGGTGGTGGCTTGGCAACCATGTATTCTGGCCCATATTTCTTAACCATTTGCACTGCATTTTGCCAGGCCAAGTGAGCCTTTACCATGTCCTCTGTAGAATACAAATTATCTGTGAAACTGCAGTAGTGCAATGCTAAGAAGAGGTAACTCAGATCCCTGGGTACCTGTGCCACTACATTTAACTGCTATTAGTGATACTACCATGGTAAGCTGTCTCACACTTTGTCATCTCAGTTTTATTCTAATTAATCCTTTCCAGTTTTCAAGAAAAGCATAAAGAAAGATCAATTCATACTTGTCCTGCACCCTGATCTATAGAGAACCGAAACAGAAGAATGCATAAACTTTGGTTTGAAAGGGCCTGGGACAAAGTCCTGCTAATCCTTGTCTTTTAACAGCAGAAAGCTGTTATAGCATAAGTGTATCTTAGTGTGAAATACAACAATTTAAAAGCAAACCATGTTATTCCTCCTGAATTGTCCGTATTTTCACTCATCCCCAAGACCAGACTCAGTTTATTTTAGCACCTGAAAATGTAATGATCACAGACACTTCAATCTCCACTGTTGGACTTGCACATCTAGTGGACAATGGTGAGTGGAAAGTTTTGTGCAACTACTTTGGCACCCACCCAAAGTGGAAAGGAGTAGCCATTTGCTAGGTCATACAAAGCAAGCACTTCAAAACAAGCTTTCCTAATATTAAAACATTAGTTTATTCAAAATACAGCCACCTTGTTCTGAAAAAAGAGATCTCGGGGGATCATTTTAAATCCTTTGAGGGTTTTTTTTTTTTGCCTTTCAAGCCAAATTACTACGAAAAGGAAGCCACAAAGGTGACATCGGGAAAGACATGAGCCCCACCTCTAGAAAACTACATCTAGCAGGATTTTTTCAGAAGGAAGCTGACAGGAGGTAAGTATTATCAACTTTAGGAATGGAAATAGAGGCTGTCTTGCTTGCAGCAAAGCACAGGAAGAAATATAACAAGTTCAGAACTACAGAAACTGGCCATTTTCTCTGTATGCAGGACATTCCAGACCGTGGAAGGAATGGGCTTAAGATAGTTTCATCAAAGTAGGACGACTACATGAAGGACACAAGAGATGTTCCCAGCGTCAACAAGACTGTCTTTCCCTCCCAATTCTCACCCTGTAGCAGCAGCACCTTCACTTTACAACACATACTTAACTAACTTTTCTAGTTTCCCAAAAACATTTTAGGAAGAAGTGTTCATTTTATTAATTTAAGGATGGAATAGGAAGTTCATGTATCTAGCTTCATGTTCATGCCAGTGCCTTTCTCTGCAGTGTTCTACACACAAATTAAAACATACGCCCCTACAAATACCATGCAATTACCTCCTCGCTACCAAAAAGCCCTTACAAGAAATACCTTCACCACGCCTGTGAGGGAGCAAAGCATTCTCAGGAAGTCTGTCCTCAGGTTCCCTTCTCCATTACTTATGTTTCCACTCAAAGTATCAAAACAGACATACTCAAAGTTTGTATTTTTTAAAGCCTAACCCTTCTAGAGTAATTTATTTAACTGGCTTTGATGAAGTATGTCAAAATGTGGTAGCCACATGAAAAAGTAAATTACCATGAAATCAAGTCAGGCTACAGCTTTCCAGTCATAGACCAGCTGCAAGACATGTTGACAGGTGCCTCAGATATTCAGTTAACTTGTTGAATTTGAACTATAAATACATTCTGTAAGTTCCATTTCTTTATAAGCATCTTATAAAATGCCTGCATACAGCAAGAGTGCACAGAATTTCACTGTTGCTACACAAATAATCCTCCTGTCAGCTGCCAGCATGAAATGCATTCAAGTTTCAACTTACATTGCTTGGGTAGAGCTTCTGCCAATCTCCTCAGGCTGGTCAGACTGTCAGCTCCGAGCTGGTTTAAGATGCTAGGAAGCATTTCTGTCAGCTGCTTTGTCTCAGCGTGGCCCGTGATAGTGAAAGTGTTAGCAGCCAGAGATGCCTGAACTTTAGGGTTATTGAAGTGAATGACTGTTCCCTGATTGGTAAACATGTTTACCTGCAAGAAAAAAAAAAAGTATTTGAAGCAGGTTAGCAAGCATTTTCAATTTAACACACTTTAGAGTTCAGTAAAGACCTGCTAATAATTTACAGATAAGTGAAAGATTACTTGTCAGGAAGTGGCATACATTTCATATTTTTATATAGAAAATACTATTTCCTTTGAAGCAATTACCTCTTCAATTCCAGAAATATTGTTGACTCCCAGTTTCTTCAGAGAAAACTGAAGTTTCTTGTCATCTGCTGTTGCTGTTCTGTGGACAACCTTCTTCTTTCTGCGGGCAGTACCCTTTGCAAACAAAAAATTTACAAATCAATACTTAAATAGTTCTTCACTATCTGTAATGCTCAGAGCTGTGTAACTACTTTGTACCCACTTAACCTACAAAGTTTTACTTCTGTGTCACAGGTTACACAACCACACCCCTCCAGCTGCACAGCAGTGGTCCCCCCTTGCTTTAAGGCAAGCTTTGCATATCTATGAGAAGTGTAAGGTTTTAGGAAGCAACGCACCACGGACAGGGATTCTGCAGCATATCAGAAACTCAAATTTCAAGGATCTGTTATCACAGTATAACAGTATAAAAATGAAGAATGAGTTTTAGGTAGTTTCTGAAGATAACAAATTTTCCCTTAGATCATCTTGAATTGTAGCCAATTTTTTATAACAACCAGAGGCCATAAAGTTAAGCACATCATTAACAAATGATTGAGGAAACCTAAAATACTCAATTTTTATTCTTAGTAGGCATCTCTCATCTGATGGACTCACACACATATATGAACACTATTTAAAAAAAAATATTTTATAAATATGTTAAAAAAAATATTTCCACATATTATTCCAGATTACCCCTGTTTAAAAAAGCAAAATAAGCAAAGTTTAAATTCTCCTACAGACACAGAGCTCCAGATTTCTCCGGGGAAATAACTGTCCCATATTAGAAGATATCTATATCTATTAAAAAAAAAAAAAAAGCAGGGAAGTATCATTCTACACTTGCTTGTGCAATCATAAGGTTTCAGTAAAATCTGACATAAAATGACTGGAACAGGTGAAACTAAGCTCCTTTTTAACACACTGTAACCATTAACCCAATTCCTACTCCAGTTGCCCATCTGCCACATGCTAGCAATACAAGAATGTGTTCCTGCCCAGCTGGCAGCAATACCTTGAGTTCAGTGACAGATGTTAGAAAACTGCCCAGACACTGACACCTCTAACATAATCCACTCACAAAAAGAGAGGCATGCTAATGAAAAATTCACATGAAACCAGCACTTGGAAAACTACAGATCGAAATTTGGCCAGTTGGCTGGAAAGCCTTATACTTGTTCCCTGCTGTCAGGTTAGCACACACAGTTATTTGAGAATTAGTAGAGTAATAAAAATGGCTTTACTTCAGTACTACTGCACAGACATTCAGCTTCATGGGTATTTATTATGTCTTTCTGGACAGAAGGCCTCTCAATAAATCTGAAGAAAACATGCCTTGAATCAAAAGCTATGTAGGAACATATACTTCCTTTTTACCAATTCTAAACACAGATATTAAGCTTCAGACAAGTCAAGTTTAACTTAATGAGCAGCTGCAACTTCCACCTCCACAGATTTAAGCTGCTAAAGACTACATGTTTTCTCTAAACAAATGCTATCCTGACCATACCAAGACATGCTGTTCACACACTTCCACCTCTATATTAAATAGAAGTGGGTACTGCAGGCCACCCATGGGAACACAAGGCGCAATTGCTACTGTTCTAAATAGGTTTGAAAGAAGAGCCATGACGTTTAGCTGAATGTAGAAGTATTGTACAGCAAAATTTCAAACTTCACATAAACAAGCACTACAATAGCCCTCCACCTAAACATACTATTTAGGTTATTTATAAGATCTGCAGTCTTGCAACATCATGAAAATCTTCCAGCAAAGGCAATGTCCAACCTTTTCTCACAAGGAGAAATGACACTTACTCCTTTGCCTCCTCCACTCCCAGGGTGACAGTGCCATGAAGAATCCCAGCAATGATTTCCAGGTAGTTATGAAGCAATTTTTTTAAAGTTACAAGCATATGAAGTGTTTCACAGGCCAGTTTTAAAATCAAACGACAGCATCACCAGCATACTCTAAGCTATCTTTAATTTCTTCAAAAAATGTACGTTGACCAGACTGCTGCAAAAAGCTGTAATCTGAATAAATGCCCTTATGTGACAACCATTAGAAAAGTCTCTATAGCAAGTATACTCATGCTGGTAACATACATGCAGTCAATCAATTCAGCAGTCCTCTGCAGAAATACACAAAATAACTGAACAATTTTGTTACTCTATTAGCCCTGGTCTTAGGCTGCCTAAATCTCTAGCTAAGGGCAAAAGAAAAAAAATTCAACACAAGAAAGAAAGCTGCTGGAAGCAAGAAGTTTTGCTTAGTTTGTGCTTTAATATTTTCTGTACTCTTCAGTAGGTATAAAAAAATTACTAAGAAATTCTTGCCTTAAAAGTGACAGTAGTTAAGTGTTTACTAGTATCTGACTATATTCAATGTGTTTTTTATTTTCAGATTATAAGTAACCAAAAAGCTACATACAGTCAGATGTAATTAAGTCTTCTGAGCATGTTACTCTACAAGTGTACAACAAGCACAAAATTTTCTACCTTGCCCTTAAAAGCAAAAAAAAAGACCCAACCAGAGTATCTCAAAAGATTTCTAATGAGAGTTTGGCACACAGCCCTCTATAATCCATTATACTATACTCCAAAACCTACACGTTTCCCACAATAGCTCACACAAGAAGGCTGCAAGTGCGCTACAATACATTATAACAAAACGAAACAGAAAACGCTAAAGGTTCAGCTACCATGTACTGCTTCTACAGAACTAACTCTAGAGACCCATCCCTTCAAGAGCACAGCTTCCCGTGCGGACAGGCAAGCCAAGGGGAGAGCATCCAGGGCTGCTCCCATCCCAGTTTTCAGGACTCTAGCGCTAGGTTTGATGTGCGTGTAGGGAGGGACGCGCCGTCCCCAGGGCAAGGTGATGAAGCGTCTCTTACCTTGCCCCCGATGCGCACTTGGGCCTGCAGCTTGGCGAGCTTTTCTTGGTTCATTATTGTTTCTTTCATCTGCGGAAGCAACAAGAGCGCCCGCAGAAGGCGGGTCAGCCAGCAGCCGGCAGAGCAGGTGGGAGCCAAAGGGCTCGGCAGCTGCCCCTCACCCCACCCCCTCCCCAGCGGGGTGCGGCCCAGCCCCGCCAAAGGGGCGGGAAGGGCTCTGTTCACCCGCGCCGCTGAGGCGAGGCGAGGGCTCCCCTCAGGCCCGGCCCTTAACCGCCCTCCCTTCCCCCCAACCACCGCCAACACCGCCCACCCATTCACAGCCCTCGCCGGCGCAACCACCCCCTCCCAACTCCCCTCCGCCGCCTCTTTCGTACCTTCCCGGGGGGCGGGAGGCAGCGGCTGCGCAGGACCGACGGGGAAGCGGAGGGCGGCGGGGGCGCAGCACCCAGGGAACCACGCGGAGCTGAGCGGAGTGAGATGGCGGCCGGAAGGAAGGAGGGAACGAACCTCTCTGCCCACGGCGCATGCGCCTCTGCGAGCGCCGGCAGGGGGCGCCCTTCCGCCGGGGCGGAGCCTCCCTCTGGAGGGATGAGGGGAGGGAAAGTAATGAGGTGCTGGGTCAGAGTCTGCGGAGTTTCTTACTCTCTGTTCCCCCACTCTTAAAGCCTGGCTGGCAGCTCTCCGGGCTCCACCCCCCTCCTCCAGTATTACCTATTTAATTACTTTCTTCCCAAAGTAATCTCTCTGTTTACTTTTCTTGCGTAGCGCAAACGCCCGCCCTGCATCCGCGATCCCTCTCCTCTGCCGGGTGCCTTCCCCCCAGCCCATCCGCTGATGTTTGGTCCCCTCTCGCTAGGCTGGCTGTCACCACCGCCCTTCTGGCGGGCGCCCTTTCACTTACCTTCCATCTGGGGTGGTTTTCGCTTTGATTTTGCACCTTCTTTTACATCGCCAGGCACCGGTGGGCATCTGTCTCCTCTTCGCCATCCTGCACGCCTGTCCCTCCCGCCCGGCTGCCCGCAGCGATCTCCTCCCGTAGCCGTGTTTTTCATCACTGAGGTCTTGACGTGCCCTTTTCCTCTGCCGCCAGTCCCCGTGTTACCTGAAGCCTGCTCAGGGAGCAGAATGCGCTCTTCCGAGGCTGTCTGAGTATTTGTAACCCTGCCCCTCAGGGCAGAGCTCCACAATTTGAGACCTTCACAGGTTTGCTAATGTGTTTCGGTTTGCTCTCTCTGAAGAGTCTGATGGGACTAATCTCATTTACGGGGGAGCTCTCACACACCTGGCTCCAAAGACTGTTCTCACCTTGCAGATCACGAAGCCCTCTTTGCAGGGTCTGCACCTGTATTGCATAGCAGAGTGCAGGGAAAGATTCTTGGGAGAAAACACCTGGCTTTCCCATCAGTGCCACACGTGCTCATTGAGGGATGCAAAGGAGGAGCAGCTGTACTGCTCTGTGGTCCTGCCTCCATCAACACCACAGTCAAACCAAACAGGCCTTCTGACACCATCAGAAACACTACTGACCTGGCCATCTCATCCTGTATTTTAATGCCTTTTAAGCCAATTCTTCTCTGTAACATCCTCAATAAACTCCTCCCTTTGCTCTTGCTTTTGTAAGACTATATTAATAAGTAATTAGTCCTTCTTTATTGATCAGCATTAAGGCGCTCATGTTAGTAATTCGCAGAGACAGGACTCTGCCAAGGCTGGGCTTTTCATGTGAGTGTAAATTTTATTTGCTCTTATGAAATCTCCTCACTGGACCTGAGTTAATTTCTACGGAAGACTGTTCACTGTCAAAAGTGAGACTTTCTTCACTAGTGAAAATGAATTACAAACCTGAAACTACTCCATCTAGTGGTGATAGAACGTCTCAGGGAGGAGGTGATTCAAAAGGTGCTGCTGAAGAGAGAACTTTGCTTCCCAGCAGACTAACAACACAGACAACAATTAGAGGATGATCTAACAGCTATGAAGGGTGGCGGAGGTACCTGCAAAAATTTTGCCCAGCATATCTGTAAAACTGAAACCAGGAATCAGTTTGCTCAGAAAAGACTGGGGGGAAGCCCATGTGACAGTATCTGCACTAATAAACACAGTATCTAATTCAGAAGAAGAGGAACAAAAAAGACTTGGGGGAAGGGAAGACCTGGGGAGGGATTTGGGGATAAAAGAGTTTGTTCTGAACTAAAAAGAAAGTTTGTAATTTTTTTTGTGAGATGAAATTGGCAAGGTCCCTGCAGCAAATCTGTATAGAGCCAAGACAGTAGGGGAAAAAAAAACCAAAACCAACACTCTAGATAACTGCAGGCTATCGAAAGTAAAAGCAATAGATACTTCAGCTTCTTTATCATAATCTGCTGTACATAAGAAATATTTCAGAATTACTAGCCAAACTGATGATTAAAGACATGCAAAATGCTTTAATGGGCTGAAACGCTGAAGTAAAAATGAGTCACAGAAAGATTATCCCAAGAAAGAAGCTGTAGAAAGAGCAGTCCCAGCAGTCAGCATAGAATTAGCTCAGCTCATATTCCGTTGTGTGAGATTTCGAAGACAAATTATGCTGAAAACCACATCACTGAGCTGTATCAAGAATCAACTGAAGTAGTTTAAGAACTGCAGTTCAAGGCATTGTGTATGATTTGGTTACATTTCCTGAATCAAGCAGCAGACTTACAAGTAACAAACTTTGCATCAGAGAAGAAGTATTTCAGAATGCTAAAATAGTATTGACTTGCTTTCTCCAGTCTTTCTTGTGTAATTGCATAATGGGAAACATCAACCTAAACCTGGATTTAGTTGAAGAACTTCTGTTGAGAAGGGAGACAGATCCAAAGCCTGTTGTGCTGAAACAAAGCCTAAATGCAGTAAGAATCTTCTTGATTTCTGAAAAAGGGTGAAAATTAGGATCTCAGAACCATCAAAGAACATACATTGCTAAAGCTAAGTTCATTAGCTACAGAGAAGCAGCATAGGAGTGGAAAAAATAAACCAAACAGATCATTAAAATAGTTACTCAGGAAAACTGTCTCCTAAATTATGTGGAAGCTTGAAGGAAGATGAATGACATCTGCCCTCAAAATGCCAGTGGAAGACCTCTCCCAAAAGACATGGCCAGTGCTGCATAAGTAATAACAGGTTACATTGAGAAGAGGTGTTAAGTTAGTATCATATTCAGGAAATGAATCACAGGTCATAAATATAAGTGCTCAGGCTAAACTGAAGTAATATTTGTCCTGATTGCCAGTGACTGCAAAGAACATATACTCAATGTATTTTCAGGCTGTGAAGGAAACCTGTCTGATATTCAACCTCTCATTAGGAAACATTTGTTCAAAAGAATGCTGTATTCAGCACCCAAGAAAGCAGAAGTGTATGGCATATCATCAGAGCACCACAGGGAACAATAACATTGAAATACTCCAGGACATAAAGGGAAAAGTGCTAGGTTATTTGAGAAAATATGCATATGGGTTAGTAACCTAATTAAAACATTATAGAGTACAGGGGCAAAAGTGTTATGAGAGGTACAAATGGAAACAAAACCATCTCTGAAGGTCTAGAAATAAGACTGACTGAAGAACTCTTAACTTTTTAAAGAGATACTGAATATATAAACATTGAAAGGGAGCCCAGTGCTGTTTGCTTCTTGTATATTACAGTGTTGTACCACGTGCTGGTGAGCTGTATGGAGTAATCCCTAATAGACTTCAGTGTCAAGGAAGAGAGCACACTCCCCAGCAAACAGTATCCTTTTCTCACCCTATCTGTAACTCTTAAACTCAGCAACCCAGAATACCTGGGCTTCAAGCCACATCACAAGCCTTTCATGAGCTGTGGGATGTCTCTCTGTTTATGACATCCTGCAGAGAGTAGTTGGGGAAGTGCTACATGAAGAATCCCCTGCCTTCACTTAACATGGTTAAAACAGGCTTCACTGAATACTTGAGAGTTCATATTAAGCAGGCTGTCAAAGGCTGTCCTAGAAAGGCTTTTGTATTATACTTAACAATGAAGCTCTCGCTGAAAAACGAGCTAAAGTCAGAAGTTACTATACTGCTCCCTGGCTGTGAGTGAAGATAATTATATGCACATATATATGAAGATAAATTTATGCACAGATGTCAATTAATCAGGTTATTCCTGTAGATACGTCACATACAGAATTCAAGAGAACTCGATCATTTAAGCAGAAATGTATTGATACCTGCTAAGACAATTAGTTGCAGGTCAGAAGTGTTATGAAGACATGACCCAAGATCAGCATAGTCCCACTCAAGGCAGGCACATGCAGCCCAACATGAGTCAGGACTAAATTTTCCTGCTTTCGATGTGTGTCTGACAATGTGCCATCTTTGACTAAAGTCTTTGCAGCTCTGAGGGTGCGATTAATTCTAGATTTTGCCATTTGCTCTCTAGGCCTCCTGGTCCAGCTTGGTGCTTGGCAGGAGGTAAGTGGTGAGTTGAGGTGGCCAGAGAAGAGAAGGCTGGACAAGGCAAGGGTCTTCCTCCTTCTGCAGCAGCTAGCTGTCATTTCTGCTCAAGCCCTGGCAGGAACCTACTTAGTTTTAGATGGAAAAATCAATCATCTCCATCTTTGATCACGGTATAGCTTACCCCCAAGGATTTCTAAATTGATGGAGAGCATAGCTGCCAATATTTACTGCATTTATGAATGGGTTCATTCTCCTTGAGGACTTACTAACACTGTTGCAGAATTAAATGGAAAATATCTCAAATATCTGAGACATTACATACAACATCTCCCTCCTAATTTGCCAGATTTTATGGATTAGGGGCTTATATGGCATGTTAGAAAGGCTGTCAAGACTCAATAGAGGAGTCAGGAAATAAAATGTAACCCTAAAAAACCATGATTGGCTCATGCAAAGAGTATCCTGCTGTATCAGCTCTGTTGGCCAGTACTTCAATTTGAAAATCAGATATCCCTCCACTGGTATCAGAAATATTGTCTTAAAAGAGTAGAAATAAGTTGAAATAGCAAATTTAGACATCTTGTGATGTTCCAGAAGAGTATTACAGTAATAATCAGCCTGAATTGAATAAGGAAAGGTGAAGAGGATGGCAACGATTTTAATGGGTATGGTATTATTTCTGTGCTAATCCAGTGGTTCTGAAGCTTAATCCCTCAGCCTGAAAAAGAGCTGACCAATGAAAAAAATTGTGATAAAATGCACAAAGTCATGAATGGCAGGGACAGAGTGGTTGACAACAGTTGTTCTTTGCCTCTTCTGGTACAAAAATGGGAGTGCACCAGGTTAAATGAGCAGGTAACTGTGTTAAAGCAAACAAAAAGAGATGTTTCATACCACACATTATTAGAGCTGGAGAACCATTTCACCACAGAATATATTAAGGGGTATAAAAGTACAGATTTCAAAATGTGACTGAATATATTCATAGAAGCAATTCTATCAAGGACTATTAAATTCATACGTTACCTCTGACTTAAAAAAAATCCTGAAAGCTGGATTCCTTGCATCTAGCAATCAATTTTACGTACTTGTCCTGTTACTCTGTTCTTTCCTAAGCATCTGGTATTGGTTTATGTTGAAGTCAGCTTATGCTGCTAGATGAGTCTTGGTCTAACCTAGTATAAATTCTGTGTGCTGTTAAACAAGAAGTTGAGGAGCGTTATGAGAACATTTAATCATATTTTACAGAAACTAGAAGTCAAAAAAGACCTTAAAGGAAGTGACTTTCACCTGTCACAGCAAATGTATCTGCCCTGTGAGAACTATAGGGGAGAAGGAAAAGAAGAAAAGAAGAAAAAATCCAGACAACCATGAACATGGTCAAGAAGAAAAAAACAAGTTTTGACAATGGAAGGGAGGATGGTGGGGTCATCTCCTAGGGTGACAAACTTTTTCAGCAGCAGGCACAGCAGCAAAGCCCAGGTTTTTCTTCAGCTTTCAAGTGACTGCTGCCCTCCCTCATCAATTAATTGCTTTTGGCCTGGTCACACAGACACTGCTTGAAATCCCAGCCTCTGCAGAAGGCTTAAATGAGCTGTTACCTTCCTCCAAAAGTACACAGCAAAGGAAGTAGGTGATAAAGTCACAAAAAAGTGGGGCTAAAATGGTGTCCGCTGTGATGCTATGCAATGGAGACCACAACTATTGCTTCAAGATCCCTGCCTGCAGGCAAGACCCTGGTCTGGGTGTGGACACCTCCAGGGTCATGATAGAAGTGTAGCCTGTATTGCTGGAGTCTTGCAAGGTGCAGCAGGCCCAGAGAAGGTTTTTCAACTACAGCATGTGTAGCTGGTGGCCAGGCTCTATCTCACTTCCCACGGTGGTGCCTAGACAGGCACTCAGAAAATCTCCCAGGGGTGCACACTGCCGCACTGTGTGGTGATGAAGGCAAGTATCCTTCTGCATGGTCAGGGGCAGCTACAGAAAACTTAGAGCCCCTCAGCTAGTGTGCCAGTGTGGCTGCTTGAGTGTGCTTTAAATGGTGTCCAGGGTGCTATGATTCTGAATAAAAGGCCAGGGAAGGTCTGTGGTCCCATCTATCCTCTGAACCAATGTGGGCTCCTGGGCTCCCTGCTCGGGCACAGGCTCTCCATCTCTACGAGGGTGTGTGGCCTGGGGTGCTGTGTGAGTCCCAAGGGACACTGTTCCCTAGAATGAGTGAGACATCAAGGGGAAGAGAAAGGAAGTCTCACTCAGTTTGGCTCCTGATGGTGCATCACACACACATCATCCGAGCCAGGATTGCTCTCATCCAACCACCTTCATCAGCAGAGACCTGCCAAAATACCCAGTCCCAGGACTGGATCTGGGGGATGAAGCTTTGGAGGAAAAGCTCCAGTCCTGCAAGAAGTGTGGACAGCAGGGGCTCAGCCCTGCTGTGGGGAGGGGGCATATGCTCAAGTGAAGTATAGGAACCACCAGGACTTCTTGTGTAAATTACTACAGTGCTTTGATTCCATGTGTGCACCACACTGACAAAATGTGGGGTGTTCTGTCTATGCATGCAGGAATTGTGTGTGTAAGATAGAATTAAAATTTGTAAGCCCAACCAATAAAAAACCCCGAAACTATTTACCTCTGTACCTGTATTTCACATCTTTCTTCTGTGGTACTGGGGTTTTAAGTGCAAGTCAGATTACACAGCTCACATTCAGCAGGAAATGATGGAAGAAAAGCCCCTGAGGCCCTGAGCCCGGGTGGCCGTTTCCCCGGTGGGTGTATGGCCCAGGAGAGGGGCAGCCACCCTGCCTTGGGGAATGCGGATCAGCAGAGCACCGTGACGGGGTGGAAAGGTAGTAGGGGAAAGTCCATCCTTTCCATGGAGAGGGGCTTCTAAAGTTCCCCCCCAAACCGGTGCATTTCCTTAGGGTCTCAGGTTCAGGCTCAGTCCCCGGGTTCCTGCCCTACCTTTCTGGGGGGCTGCTTTGGGCAGAGGTTCACGCCGGCTTCCCTGTCCCGGCACATGGCTCCTCGAAGCCAGCCAGTCCGCCTCCGCCCGGCGCTCGTTACCGGTAGGTGGCATCCCCCGTCCGCGCAGAGCACCGCCAGGAGCGGAGTGGCGCGGAGCATCGCGGGGTCGGCGGCGGTGCGCGGGACAGGGCAAACCCTGCGGCCCCGGGGGCGGCGGGGCCCCTCCTGGAGAAAGGCCACTCATCGATGCTGCTCGCCTTCCTTCTCTCCTGTTTTGGCCTTTCAAAAAGGCACCTGCCGGATCGGGACGGAAGCGAGAGGAAGATGCACAAAGACAAGCCGCAATCTGCGGTAACAACAGGTCTTAATTGTCCGCATTGGGGCGGCCCCTTAGAAAGGGGCGGCCCCTTAGAAAGAAAGCCTGTCCGCCCCCCTCGGAGACCGATGAAAGCTAATGTGTTGCCCAAATCTGCCGACAGGGTTCCCATCACCCCCCCTTCTTCCCACCCAAGGGCACCCCGGCCAGCCACGTCCAGAAGGACCTGTGCCCCAGCCTGGGCCCTCCCGGTATGCCCGGGCTTTGGTGGTCCCGGGGAGCTGGGGCTGCCGAGGAATGGCAGGACTCAAAAGCGCTTGCGAAGCACCGGCATGCCCTGAGTAGGCGTAAGCAGGAGATCGAGGGCTCCGCTGGGTTGTGGCTACAGTTCCTCCCCATAAATATTTTAACTGCACCGTTCTCCCTATCTAAAAGCGTGTTTTCTCCTTGTGACATGTTTTTAAACGTTTGGGCACATCAGAAAGTACCAGGAAAAGAACAAGAATAAAAGGAACAAAAAGAGGATAAGAAGGGAAAACATGACTCTGTGAAGACGAGAAACCACTCTGAAAGGAAAAGTCCTCTTTCTGCCTTCCTTTTTTGTAACCTGCCCTAGGACCCCGAAACTAATTCGGAGGCGTTCTACTTCCTATAAACTGTAAATATCGAGTGACATTATCTTTCTACAGGAAAAAAGTAGTAAATAGTAGTCAGTTTAGGGCTCGCTCTCCCTTTCTCTCTCTCTCTTCTTTTTTTTTTTTTTTTTTTTTTTTTTCCTTTCTCCCTCTTTTATAACTTTTGGTGGTATTCTCTTGCAGGCGCTTAGTAATGAATAAAATGTAAATAGGATTATTTGGAAATAGTAGAAAGGATTACGTGGTAAATCCATGGAACTGGGTTTTAAACAGGGTTGCTTGTAGCTTTGGACAATATATCGAAAACTTTGTTCAAGAACATGGTCTGAGCTGTCTGAGACGCAAAATTCAGCACTAAGGACTCTAAGCATCAGTCTGCCCTACTCACGACGATTTCTGCCGGATCATGGAATGCTTTCCCACTCCTCTCATCCCAGTCGGATATGATCAGGGTTTATCCTTCCAAAACTGTGACCAATGGAAAATTTCCAACCTTCAATTTTTAAGACCACGGTGACAGCATTTATGTCCAAGTTCGTTTGTCTTTTTTCCCTTCAAGCATGAAGAGCGTCTTCACTCTTCTGCTGTCCTTGCGTGTGTTACCTGAAACTGGGAACGGCGGGACTGAATTTGTAAGATATCCTTTGTAAAGCTTTCTTGGGGGTGTTGCTCCTACACTCAGAGCAGAATTCGCATCTTGAGGTCTGTGGATTGTTCTCCTTTGCATGCGAAAGAGGTAACGTTAACCCTGTTAGTGTTTCCCATAATGGAGGGAGCTGGCTCTCTCCCGTTAGAAACAATAGTCTTGCAAATAAACTGTGAGATTAGCGGTGTGCTTTGGAGAAGGTTCTCTGAGAGCTTGCGAGGTCGTCGTCGAGAGATATTTTAATTCTTAAATGAATTAAACTATGGAGGGGGGAGAGGAAGGGCGGAGGATGAAGGGGAGAGGGGAAGGTGGTGTGGTGTGGGTGTGAGGGGAAGAGATGTCTTTAAACTATCCTGTGAAGAGAATTCTGAAGTTTATTAACCCACCACCTCTCTCTGCGTTTTTGGTTATTTTTTCTTTGTCTTTTCCTTTTTTTTTTTTTTTTTTTTTTTTTCTTTTCTTCCCACGGGTAACAGGACCCCGTCCCTGGGGGCAGCCCAGGAAAACAGAGATTTCTCGACACCCTCCTGCCGGCTCCTAGGAAGATGTTCTAGCACTTTGAGACAGACTTGATTTTTGTTCGTCTGGTTGGCTTTTTTGTTTCTTTTTTGTTTGTGGGTTTTTTTTTTTTTTCCCTGTGTGTGTTTGTCTTTATTTCTCTTCTCTTCCACTAAAGACGTCCTGGTCGGCTCGCGGCCCCCCCAAGAGCCCCTCCTGGAGGGGCGAAGGCGGGGGCCGGGACGGGCGGCGAGGTGATCCTCGTGGGGGGGGCAGCCCGCCGCTCGTCCCGCCACGCTCTGACGCTGGGAGCCATGTGATGGTCCCCTCGCTATAAGGCGGGGAGGAAGGCCGCCCTCTCTGGGACTCGGCCGCAGCTTTTTCACCGTCTTTCCTAAGGCCCGGCAAGCCGCCCCCTCCGCCCTCCCTCCTCGCCAGCCTCCTCCCCTCTCCTCCTCCGAGGACTAGGCGCGCTCCCTCCTGCCCCGCATCCATTAATGTCTGGGGGCTGAGGTGAGGAGAAAGAGGGGGGAACCGACTTTCAGCATCGGCGGCAGAGCCCGGCCCGGCCCCTAAATCCCGACCCCAAGCAAAAGAAAACCCCCGAAAGACCCCCAAGAGGGAGCAGGGGGAAAAAAAAAAGAAAAGAAAAATAATAAAAAGAAGAAGAGAGAGCGAGAAATTAAAAAAGCAGCGAAAAATAACCCGAAACAAAACCCAAGCCAGCCACCGCCTCCGAGCGGGCGGTGCGAGCGCTCCCCCGGCGCGGCAGCGGCGCTGGGGGCCGGCGCGGCTCGGAGCGGCCCGCCTGCCCGCGGCGGCGGCGGGGCGGCTCTCGGCGGAGCGGCTCGGGGGCCTGGCGGCAGCGGGGAGGGCGCCCGCCCGCCCGCCGCACCGCGCCTGCCGCCACCGATGCGCTGCCCCGCCGCCGCGCCATGACCCTGAGCTCGGAGATGTCCGAGGCGTCGGCGCTGGCTGAGGAGACCGACATCGATGTGGTGGGCGAAGAGGACGACGAGGAGGACGACGAAGAGCCGCAGCCGCGCCGCTGCCGCCGCTCTTACGCCGAGGACGAGGAGGAGGAAGAAGAAGACGAGGAGGATGTTGGCGACCTCCACGACGACGCCCTGCTGCCGCGGTCGCCCGTGCGCGGCGGAGGCGGAGGCGGCGGCGGCGGGGTGGGCAGCGGGGCCGGTGCCGGCGGCTCCCGGCCCCCCTCGCGGGGCGGCCCGCAGAAGGCGGCGGGCAGCGGCGGGTCGGGCGGCGGCGGCGGCAGCGGCGGCGGTGGCAGCGGCGGTAGCGGGGCAGGCGGCGGCAAGAACAGTCTGGTAAAGCCTCCCTACTCCTACATCGCCCTCATCACCATGGCCATCCTGCAGAGCCCCAAGAAGCGGCTGACGCTGAGCGAGATCTGCGAGTTCATTAGCGGGCGCTTCCCCTACTACCGGGAGAAGTTCCCCGCCTGGCAGAACAGCATTCGCCACAACCTCTCCCTCAACGACTGCTTCGTGAAGATCCCTCGGGAGCCCGGCAACCCGGGCAAGGGCAACTACTGGACGCTGGACCCCGAGTCCGCCGACATGTTCGACAACGGCAGCTTCCTGCGCCGCCGAAAGCGCTTCAAGCGGCAACAGCTCCCGGCTCCCGAGCTGCTGCTGCGTGCCGTGGACCCCGCCGCTTTCCTGCCGCAGCCCCCGCCCCAGCCCCCGCAGCAGCCGCCCTGCGCCTACGGACCCTATGGCTGCGGTTACGGCCTCCAGCTCCAGCCCTACCACCCCCACTCCGCCCTCTTCGCCTTCCACCACCCCTCCCCGCCACCCCGCCAGCCCCCCGCCGCCCCCGGCAGCGCCCCCGGCGCGGCGTTGCCCCCCGCCGCCGCCGCGCCGCCGGGCCCCTTGCTGCCGGCAGCGGAGCTGGCACGGACGCCCTTCGGCTACGCGCACCCGCTGGGCCCGGCGCTAGCGGCCTCGCTTCACGCCGCCAAGCCCGGCAGCGGCGCGGCGCTGGCCCGGTCACCCTTCTCCATCGAGAGCATCATCGGGGGGGGGCCCGGCCCCGGCGCGGGCAGCAGCTGCGCCTCGCAGTCGGCCGCCGCGCCGGGGCTGGCCCGCTCGCTGGGGAGCGCCGGGGGCAGCCTGCCCCCCTCCGCCGCCCTGCCCGCCGCCCCCGGCTTCGCGGCCCGGATCTCTAACTGTTAAGGGTTTGTGAGTCTTTCCGAAGGTAGGATCTGGGGTATCTCCTTTCTCCGCCGGTCGGCTGCCAGGCGGACGCCGCCCGTAGGGGCTGCGGGCTTTGCGCGGGGATTGAGCCGCGGGGCGCGGTATTTTTGCAAAGCCAGGTTTAGCTCCTGCACGGGTAGGCGGTCACGCTATTGGAAAGTTACTCCTTACTTCTTAAAAAAAAAAAAAAAAAAAAAAAAAAAGGTGATAAATAATGTCTCTGAACTGTTAAAGTTCAGAGATTCTCAGGTCTAGGAGCTTGAAAACAGTAATGTACAGGAAAAATAAAGGCTTGAAGGAGGACAGCAAAGCAATACTTTTTCATTTTAGTACACTTGTCTCATGTACTTTTATAAAAGAAAAGATTAACATGTTTACACAGAAGAAATTCAAGATTATAATTTCTTATTTTAACCTGTGTTTTGTATTATAATAGACTTACGGAGTTTTTTATTTTGTACTTTATGCGTATTCTTTACAAGGAATATTGTTAAAAATTACTGGCAAGTATTATTGTACCGTTTTAATGTAAAATTTTTACACATTTCAAAAATAAAATTTTTAATTTAAAAAAAAAAAAAAAGGCAAAACTTAAACAAAACCTAAAGACCAAAGGAGCCCAGCCAGACAATTGGCTTTGGACCCTTCCTTCCTTAATAATTCTCCCTTCTTTGGGACATTGATATTTTTTTCCTTAGGGATTAATAGCACAATAGCCAAGAAATTTTACAGCTGGAAATTTATTATGTTGGGATTTGATGGAGAAGAAGATCAGAATATGATCTTTCCAGTCAAACCATTGTTAACTTTAGCAGAGAACGAAAGAGAAAAAAAAATAGAAAGAAAAAAATTAAAAGAAAAAAAAAAGGGGGGGGGGGAAAGGAAAAAAAGAGAGAGGATAGAAATAGATCTCTCTTGAGGGAGTAAAGCCCAGCTTTGTAAGGCACCAATCGGGATTGATTAAAAAGACAGTTTAAAACTATTTTTGTGTTTTGGGTGTGTTCTAAATCACAACTGCATCACAGTTTGTTTTCCAAGAGGCCCAGAGTAAAATACTACTAATAAGGGGCACTTACTGTACTTCAGAGAGATTTGTCCTAGATTATTATATTTCAGTGACTATAATAGAGACATGTGTTTCTACTTTTCAATACATAAAATATAAAATGAACACTGGAATATCCTCCTGTGATGAGCTGATTAAGCGCACGAGCTATTGAAGTATAGGATATGTAAGTTTAGGAAACAAACGGTGAAAGCAGCATTTCTGATTCTGAACTCTCGTCTTAACCTGCACAAGGTCGATAGATATCTATTTCATATATTTTTTTTTTTTTTTTTAACCAAAAAGCCTGCCTCAAATATTCGGAGCTCAGTCATGAAAAGAGAATCGCAGGTTTTAAGAGTAGGTGTGTGGTTGCTTGTTGTAGACTAGAAACACGCGTTTTTCAAATCAGGGAGACGCTTTTCAAGTACGACTGCGTTTATAACAATTTAGTACGTTCAGAGATAAATTATGTAAATTTTCCTTAAAAAACGGAAGGGGGAGGGAGGGGGAGAGAAGGAGGTATGCCTTCTAGTGCCCTATGGAGTGAAAAGGGGAAGGCTGTGTGGTTATGTGTTTTTACATATCGAAGTACCTCGTTGCCTTGGTTTTAAGTATCCTCGTGGGTAGAAAAGTGATGCCTTACTTTTTTCTTAGTAGCAATGCAGCGTTAAATTAGTGTTTTTCAGAAACTGGAAAGACGGGACATAAGATATCTGTCGGTCTCTATTTGCTGTCCGCAACTGGAGGGACACTTTTGGTGCCCCAGATCCCTTAGAAGACGGGGATGTAGAGTCCCATTTAATTTCCAAAACTAGAGGATAAAGATCCCAGAGCCACAGCGTTCTTGCCCTTCGGAGAGCCCGCAGAGAGCCCGCATCCTTTTCACGAGGGACCGATTCACTCACTTTCTCCGGGCCCGGCCGGGGGGCTGCGCCGGGCCGCCACGCCGGTCCAGCGCGGGGTATCGAGGTCTGCTTAGGCCTCCCGCGGAAACAGAGACACAATCAAGCAGGGGGGCCGCTTGGCGAGAGAGCGGGCTGCTTTCCCCGTGGCGGGATGCTGGTGGTCCGGCTGCTGGCTTCTGGAGCAGCGGCCCGAGGCAAGAGGCCATGGGACACCTTGTGCTGTTCCCGTGGAGTTAGACGGGAAGAGCATGTTCCGGCGGCCACTCTTGTTTCTCTTGGCTTCCCTGCAGCAAACCCTGGGGAACCCGGAGACCTTTCCTGTGTGGGGTCGGCCCGGTGGGCCGCGGAGTCCTACCGTGCCCACTGCCCTTGCCTCGGGTCTTTGCTCTCTCTGTTGTGCTCAAAGCTGTATGGCGAGGAAACTTCTCAGCCACTTCTTCCTCTCACGCTTTACGCCGGTCGTCTGCATGCCGTGCGGAGAGGGCCTTCGCCTGGGAATTGCAAATGGCAATACGTGGTGTAGCTTTATTTACTTTTAGGACCTGAAAGGGGGCTGTAGTGCCAAGAGAAGACTCCTTTGCTTGATTTCTCCGAGTCCGCGGGCCGAGCCTCGGGGCCCGGCGGTCCTGGTTCCACAGGCGGCTGCGCTGCGCGGTGGCTGGCGGCGCCCCGGCCGGAGCAGGTGCCGTCAGAAAAAGCACCGTCCTTGCAGCACTTTGATGGGCTGGCAGCACCGCCGGGCCGCAGCGCCCCATTCTCATGCAAATGGCCCGCCGTGCCCCCCCGGGTTTCAAGGAGAACAGAGGGGACGTGTAGTGCTCGCAGGGACGGAGGCCGGAATAACAATTCCTCCAAAATAGGCTGGACCCTAATAAACAAGCTGGTGGGACAAACAGGATGGTGTCTCCTCCTTCTTCTCCTCCCGGCTACAGAGTGTGGATTCATTAACCCGTCTCCTTTTCTCATCATATCCCCGAAGGGCTGAAAGACGAATTACTGGAGCTGAATTGGGAGGGGATTGCTCTATGAAGGGGCTAATGTTTCAATCAGTTCCTCCAGAAGGACCACACAAAAAGAAACTTTTGAGTTTATGGTGCTATTATGCAGAGTTTTAATCTAGGGATAGATTTAGCCAAATGTTATCTATTGGGAATTTAATGAAGCCCTTATGTATTCAATCGCTTTTTATGCCACACACAGTGTCTATCCAGAAACGTTTCCTTCCACATATTTCTTTGTTTCTGTTGGTTGATTTATATATTTTTAATTAGATTCTTAAAAATTATTTCTTTTCAAACATCTTGTATAACGTTTCTCGCAAGCAGGACTGTGTTAGGTCCCTTCCCACATCCCCTATAAAAGAAATTTCCCTTTCCCTCCTTCGTTTCGAAGCTGATTAGTTTGCTTGTCCGCTCACTGAGTCCTTCCCTCCACCTCGTGCAGAGGGGCTCGATATTGCGCTGGCTCTGCAGGTACCAGCATGGGCTGTGCAGGGCAAGGATATCCTGTGGGTCCGCCCGAGACCTGGGGCTTCCGTGCACGGCTCCCCAGCCCTGAAGTCGGTCTCCTCCCAAACTTTTTCCATCCGCAACTCATTCGGGCCATATATTCACTCCTGATTATTTTTCTGACGTAGAGGGGCACTCCTGGAGGAGGTAGGGTGTCGGCTGCTGCACCTCTCGTCCTTGCAGGCTGGTTTCGAATACGCAAGGCCAGCCCCGTCCCCGACTCCGGGAAGTTGAAAGGGGGTTGGGGTGAGAGCCTCACAAACTCTCAGATGCTCCGTTTCTTGCGGCACTGCTGGCGAGGACAGAGCCCATGGTCGCCCCCGCCGACACTGAGGCCTGTGTGAGGGATCTGTCGGAAAGCAGGTCTAGTTTAATAGTCCCTTGGCAGGGCCCGGAGGCTCTGCTCCGTATGTAATATTTTCCATCATTACTTACAGTAAGTACTTCAGTAGTCTCTGATAATATTATGTTTGACAGAAATTATGGAAATTATGATCTTGGCCAAACGCTCCCCGCCTTAGGACTTGCTAACCAAAGCAGATCCGGTTTTCAGCTCCCCCATCCGTAGCGAAGTTTCTCCTGCTTCCCTTTCGCGTGGCACCGGGCCGCACACACTGGCAGGACTCAGGGACAGGCCGACCTCCGCCGCCCCTCACCCGCAGGCCCCAGTGACTTGCAGCAGGTGACTTTAGGCTTACTCCGCCCTTCTCCGTAAGTCTTTTCCCCCCCGCAACCCATACCGTGAGAGCCACGTCGAGCAGGCACCGTGGGCCCTCCGGTCGCGGCCCCTACCTGCGCAGCAAAGCACGATTGAGAGGAAAGATTCGTGGCTAAGCGTGTGCAGGAAAATGGCACTCCTGACGGCGACGAGCTGCGTACTGCGGCAGCAAACGTGCTCCTTGCCTCCCCGGGCAGATGGGTGCCCATTGATTTGGGGGGAGGCGGAGACTTGCAGACGAAGCCCCCAGATCGGCAGACCCTTTATTCCTGTTTTTCCCTTGCAGAACAGCGTCTTGCTCTGCCGCTGGTCGCCGCCCGGAAGGGTCTTGCGGGCTGTCGGCCCCGCAGCCCCACCGGCCCCCCTCTCTGCCATCCGGCCTGCGGACCGCGCAGCTCCCGGTATGACCCAGAAGAGGAGAGGCAAAGGCTGCAGGTCTGAGGGGTACGCGGGGAGCCCCGCGGCGATTTACACAACGGGTGGCACCGCGGGTTGAAGCGCGGTTGCTCAGCGGGGCAGAGCCTCCGTGGCTGCGGCGCTGCCCCACACTGATCCAGCCCCTGGGACCGGGAAGGCACCCGGCAGCGGCTCGGCAAGAATCACCACGGAAGGTGAGCCTCCTACCAAGATGTGCCTTTAGTGCAGGGCTGCAGCTCCGCGGGGCAGGAGAGGAGAGACCTGGCGGATAGGCCCCGGAATTCCCAGAAAGCATAAAAAAACCCCCTCAAAACCCAACCAGAAAAACTAAAACCCTCCCCTCCTCCCCCCCCCAAAAAAAAACCTCCAAACCAAACCAAACAAAACAAAAAAAAATCCAAACAAAACTCCCCCCACAAAAAACCTAAACCAAAACACACACAAAAAAACCCACCCCAAAACTCTGCAGAAGACTTTTTTTTTAGTGAAATGTCTAGCTAATTTCAGAAATTATATTGTTTAGCTGAATTAATATGGAAATCTGTGTTGCTTTTTAAAAAAATCAAAATAATATAACTTGCCCTTTCACTAAACCACAAGAGACCTGTTGAATTGATTCTAAGTTTTCCTTTCGCTGATGGAGCAAAACGGCATGCAGAAGTCTGCGGGGCCCCATATTTAGATGATAAATTATACAATTTATGTTGGAAGCAAAAAGATAAATAGAAATTTTAGTTGTTGCATTCATTCGTTGTCTGAAGCTGGGAAAGCCTGGTCAATCCGAAGGTATTTGTCTCCACTCCGCGCAACAGAAAACCATCTGCCTGCATAGAAATGCGTGCATGTTTGGGCGTGTGTGCCCGGGACATGGTGCTGCCAGTGGCCCGCGCCCACGCATACAAAACACTGCGGTGGTCTCACCGGCGAATATCGGCGCTTTGTAAAGTTCTTGTGAATATCGGGGATATGGCTTTTCCTAGCGCGATAGATGTAGGTCTGCTTCTCAGCTTTGATTACGGGAGGGCACACGCACACCTGAATACACGAAATACATTAAATATACACAATCAAGACAAATGAGGTGTCTTCCTCGGGTTTTCTTTTCCTAAAATAAACACTGTCACGTTTGCTTATTCAGGAACCACTAGATGAAACTGATAGTTTTCTAATAAACGTGCATACAGTGAAATTCCACCTGTCGGTTGCACAACGGGAGGAATAAAGGAAAGACAGCCTCATCGGATAGATAGTTCACAGTTAAAGTAACTATTGGTGGAAAAAAAATTGTCAAGTGAAGAGGAAGGAAAGGGAGATATGCTTAGTGACTGGCCCCTCCGAAAGTGGAGGGGATCGGGAATTATGGACGGTGGCAAATAGGTTGTTATTCACTCCAGTCTCTCTCCGCACAAAATCCCGTCTGGTGCAGCACGGTGGGTTCTTTCAGACAACCTGGAAGTTCTTAACTTATCTTTCTTCGTGAAGATGGCTCTGCGTGTGGGGCAGCGCACATGAGCGGGTGTCTTCGTACTGTCCCGCAAGCGCTCGACAGTCCCGCCAACCCCAAACAGCGGACCTCGTCCCCCCTTCCTCCAGCTTCTGTATGAGAAGCCAAAGGGCGGCCCTTCTCTGGAAATTAACCTCTTTAGATCGCTTTCAACATTACTCCCCTCCCCTCGCTATGGCTCTTCCCCCGGTGTTCAGACAACTGCCGCTCGGGACACGTTCTTCAGGGGACACCCAGGACCCGCTTGCCTGCTCATAGAGCACATACCTGACCCGAGCACCGGAGCGGAGCTACCGACAAGCGATATGTATGTCCCTGCTTTAAACTGACTCCCTTCTCCTCCAGCCTCTCCACCACCCAAAAGAAGCCCGCAACAAGTTGCTAACACTCGGGCAAGCCAAACTCAGCGTTACCACAAGAGCCAGCCTCGGAGCTGCTGCTGCGCCTGCGGCTGCGAGAAGGCGCGGTTAGTCCGGGCGAGAGGCGGAAATCGCCGGGGCATAGACGGGGGCGCTGCGGGAAGCCCCGCTGGAAGGGAAAGGCTGCTCTGTGCCTCCTCCTGGCCACGGGCTGCCTGCGCTGGGCACCCGGCCGCCCGCCGGCAGAGCATACCTCAGCTCCTGCTGAGGGAGCGCCCCTAGGTTGACAACCCGCCCTGACACGGACAAACGGTGGCCCAACCTGGTCCTGCCGTCGGCAGCCAGGAGGGGCATTTGGATGTCTCCGAGAAGAGATGGGGAAAGGGGGTGAGGGGAGGGGGGGGGGAGGAGAGGGCGGGCGGGGAGCCCGGTGCCGGCGCTATAAATCCCTCGGCAATTCAGTTCTGCACCTTTGATTTGAAAAATCGGATTCCTTGAGTGGAAACAGTTGACAGGAACCTAAAAGGATTAGCTGCATTCCACACAGGATCATTTTTACTGGTAACATTTTGAAACGATTGATCCCTCCCAGACCATAAACAATGTCCAGAAAAATGATCTAACGAGACTTCCATTGTTTCCTTTTGTCTACGAATCCCCTTTTGCTAGCATTTTGGTTAGGGACTTTGACAGGCAGAGTCTTAATGCCACTGCCCTCTCCCCCTTTTCCCGAGAGAAGTATTGAATTTGAAATCGCTCAGAATTTGTTCTGTAATCCCAACCTGCCAGAGAGCGAGCATGTGTGAGGAAAGGCAGGTAGGGGGAGGGGGATAAGAAGAGCGGGCGGAGTGTTGGCTCAGTCTCCGCAGGGTGCCGAAATGAGAGGAGGGGGAACTTCCCTCCACCATGCTTCTCCGGTGGGCTTTTGTGCCGGCGTGGCGGAATACAGAGAAAAACCCCACCGGTGGATATACTCGCCCGGGCCCTAGCAAGGAGAGGGGCCACGCGTGGCCCCGTTCCTCTCCCTTGGCCCGAAGGAACGCACGATCCTTGTTCTCCCCTCTCCGTCCACACCCCACCCCGCCCCCTGCTCTCCTCCTCGTCCTATTTACGGGCAGGAGACTTACCAGGGTGACAGTGGGGGAGAGGGGCTAGGAGGCCCTGCCCTACCGTGCTCGCCGACAGATTTTTCCTGTTTTGACACCTGCGCGCATTGTTCCATGCTCCTCTCCCTGATTTACCGCCCAATTAAAGGTTCAGCCTTCCTCAAGCCACCCGCACTGCTTTCCTCGGCACCTTCCTCCCTGCGATACGGCGGTGGTGGGCTGGAATGTATGGTGGAGAGCCTCCTCAGCGCCCTGCTTGCCCCTGCACCCCGATCAGACCCCTATCATGCATCCTTGCACAAATGTGGCCTCGACAGTGTCTCAGCCAGTCGCCGATAAGCGGTGACAGCCGGAGAAGCCACGGGCAGAGGAGGGGGCCCGGAAAGCAAGCCGCTTTTTGTCACCTTTCCCTTTTTCTTCCTTCCCCTCATCGTGTGTGTGATCCCAGGGGAAAGCCTGTGGGGGCCGAAGCGGTGCCTCGACGGCGCGACCCGGCCCGGAACTGTGCCGTGCAGCGGGGAGCGCTTCCAGCCCGGCATAGCAAAGAGACAAACTGGAGGAAGAAAAACCTGGTCAGGAAAGTGACCTCAGTTATGTGCCCCCTTTAATAAAGAGACAGCAGATCCAGCCCCTCGGATTCGTCGGGGCTTGTCCTGTGGGTCAGACTCCGGGATTATTGGTCTCTTTCTCCTTTTTTTTTTTTTTTTTTTTTTTTTTCCCCTCCTTTATTTCTTTTTCCTCCCGCAGAGATTAAGCAGCTCCCCGGTGCAGATTGGCAGCACTAAGCATCTTCCTAACTTAACTCTGTCTTCCTTGCATCTATCAATCCACCTTTCTAATTAGACCAATTAGAAGATATGTGGAGTGTTGCTGGGTCCATAGACTAAACTGCTTAGGGCTTGTGAAAGGAAGGCTGAATGCCCGCCATGGGAGGTGGCCATTCAGGGGGACAGTAACTGTTGCTACATTTATGTCCTGCCATTGAAAAGAGCTCTGGGTAAAGCTCGATTAAAATGTTTGAAAACTAATGCCACCCTGGATCCCTCTCTAATTAGCGGGCCTGGATAGATCACCCTAGAGCGGTCAATAGAAACTCCTTCCCAGGCCTGGCTTTTCTGTTGAGTAGAATTACTTCTCTCCGCCATCACCCTGCCCCCACTTCTAAAAGAGAAGTGCTGGGAGGGGGGCCAGGAGGAGGGTGGAGGAAGAGGGGGAAGGACGGGGAAGAAGGGGAAGAGAAAAAGATAACGCAGCTATAAAAACGAAGTACAGAAAAATGGCGTTAGGCCGAAGTATTCCTCCCTGGGCGTCAGCTCCAGCCTCGGCTTTCCTACTCGCAGGCCCTGGTTCTCTGTCATCGGGAGTTTCTGAGCAGCCGGAGCGATAAGGTCTCCATTGGGCTCCCCAGCGAGGGGTGAGATCGGCGAAGAGGAAAAGCTCGTCGCCGTACTCCCGCCGCCCAGCGCCTCCGCGTTGCGTGCGCAGGTGCGGAGGCCGGCACCGGGCTTCCCACTTTGCTTCTCTGCCCGTCCCGCTGTGCAGCGTCGGCCTGAGTCCGAAAGCACCAGCAGGGTAAAAAGGGGCGGAGGGCGGGTGGGGAAAGGTCACCAGCCGGGGGGAGGGGGGCGGCTCCTGCCCCCAAAATGCTGTCTGCGGGAAGTCCAGGAGAAAAGGGTGTTTCGGACTGGCCGCCGGGTGGGGTGAGTGAAGGAGGGCTGGAAATTTGTCCAAGGGGTGCCACATGCCTCCAGCTTGTAGCTGAGAACAGCCTCGCGCACCCAAACATGCACAGAGGATGTATGCATCCCCAGGAGCAGCTCAGACGCGGGTTTTCTACCGCACTTCCCAGGGGATATGCGCGGGGACGCGGGCTGTCCTCAGGGAGACCTGCTCCCTGGGGGACACAGCCCCGGCGGAGAGCTGCGGTTTCTGAACACGTCGTAAATCTGCGGAGCCGTTGCTTCCCCGTACGATAGAAGAATGATTTTTGTCCTCACAAACGCGAATGAAAGATTGACCCTGACTGGGGAAGGGAAGAGGGAAATATTCCCTTCATTAATACCAGTCTGCTACACCCAGATACTTTAACTAGATACGCCTAGATGTGACCAAAAGTGCCTGAAAAGAGATAGCACTCATGACCTGTCAGACGGGGAGCTTCCGACAGCCGGTGCCGAAGACGGCGCTTTCTCGGCGGGCCGCAGCCCCGCTTATGCCCGCAGACGAGGGCGCGGGGGGCGGCAGTGGTACCGTCGGTGCCGTCGGAAGGAAAGCGGGCGAGGGGGGGGGCTGAAGGTGCGGATATCAAACGGGAGACTGGTGATTGCAGCGCACCACGTCTCAGCAGAATGGGTAAAGTTGGTGTGGGATTTTTTTAAAACTTATTTTGTGAAAGAATTGCCCGATGAGCCCTTTCTGGAGAAACGGTTGTATCTGCCAGGGAAGGGTACCTGCTTCTCCCGCATTCCCCCAGGAGAGACGCCTTTGAGTCACCGGTGGGTGGGATCTCTCGGAGCAAACACCCACGTGAGTTCCAGATGAGCAGGCAAGTGGGAAGAGGGGCAGCCCCGCTGCATGTCCCAGGTTCGCAGCACTCTTCCAGGCTCGCTGTCCTCTGCCCTCGGGCAGGCGGGGAGCTGCTCATGCTGTACTGTGTCTAGTTCCAGTCAG
Organism: Calypte anna; assembly: GCF_003957555.1. NCBI lineage: Eukaryota > Metazoa > Chordata > Aves > Apodiformes > Trochilidae > Calypte > Calypte anna. Next base: position 47,279,511 of record NC_044274.1, read on the forward strand.
CTCAACAGGACGAGTCCAAAGGACAAAACAGATCAAATATTTTCCCTAAGGGACATATAATCTAAAGCGAGTCCAGCTCAGAGTACAGATTTGCTTAGCTGCAGAGAGCACATCTCTCCATTTAATGCTCTTGGAGGATCTCACTGCAGCTCTGCTGTGGTCCAAGGGGTGAGGGGCATCACTGAAGCTTTTTTTCACAGCGAGAGGGGAGCCCCTTCTGCCAAGGAAGGGGATTTGGCCTGGGGTGACGAGCAGGACACTCTCCCAGCTGCCCGATCAGGTTGCTGAGGATATAAGGAAGGAGGCCACCCCGTCCCAAAAGGTGGGCTTATTGCTTGTCATTCCCGCTGCCCACACTGACAGTTTCTGGGGCCATTCACCATGTAAAGCAGCTCCGGAGGTGCCTGAGAGATAGTCATGGGAGGGTGTCCAAGCTGCAAGGATCAAATGATGGAGTGAAAGGTAGTTGAAAGTTTGCTGCGTTTTACTCAATTTTAGTGTTTCTGTAATTTTAGAGGTTGCAGGATCTTCCCAGGGCCAGAATCTACATTTCTGGAGCCCCAGGGGAAGCCCTGATACTGGTGTGACCTCCCTCTTTTGGAAAATAAGTAGATGAAGGCTGAGGATGCTCCCTGTCCAGACCCGGGGACAACTGCAGCTGTGTGCCTGGTAGTTCACTGCTGTCAGCAGGTAGCTGAACTGTTTGTCTACATTTTACATGTTTCACATTGTTTTCCTCATGGGCATTATACAGCAAGTTTCCTTGATAGCACTTGGATTTTTTAAATTTTTAAAAATTTTTTTTAAAATCCAAATGTCTCTTGTGCAATTGTGTCATTCACTCCAGGCTAGTCAGAAAGGGAAGAGTTGGGGGACTGGATGTTTTTAGGCCACAGGAGGAAGAAGATAGGAGGGGAAGATAGTGTAAGCCTCTCTGAAACGCAGTCCTTAGTGAAAATACTGTGCAGGGAGGGACACAAAGTCAAAGTAACCCCCGAAATAGAAGAATTTAATCCCGGGGGAAATGGGAACTCTTTGGGATAGATGGAGCTGTGGGCTACGGAGCTGTGGACTTTTAAAAACAGATTATTACTTTGTTTTTAATTTCACTGGGTGCTCTGGATAGAAGCAGGCCAGAAAGCAACCTCGCAGTGTGTTGCTGCAAGAGGCCTCCCACCATCCTGCAAGAGGATGGGCATTCCCAGGACTCCGAAGGCTGCTGCCACATTAAAGTGGGGAGCAGGGGGTCGAGGGCTTTACTAAGGGCAGTTTTGGAGGAACAGATCTGCCCAAGCGAGGGGTTCTCAGAATCACGTATTCTCAGAAATACATGTCTGAAAAGGCACATTCTTTGCCATCTACCACCAAAGTACCCCTGCGATCTAGCCATCTCAACGAGCCAGAGCAATGTCTTTTCCCAGATGTTGATGGCAGAAAGAGTTAAAAGGGGAATTAAAATAAATATTTTTCCTTCAGTAATGGAAGTTATTAAATTAACACCCCAAAGTTTGCATGATTTAATGAGTTTTGTCAAACATTATTTTTTAAAAAAGAAAGATCAAAATATGTGAAGTTTTGCCTTCGGCTGGTGCAGTGGAGCGTAAAAAAACCCTGTTAATGTATATCATCGAGCCACGCAAGCCACTCCTGAACACATATAACAGAAGGTAAATAGATTATTTTATTTAACAATCCTGACAGCTCATATGGAACAGAATTTGAGAGTTCTAAATATTAATAAATTCGTTCAAGTGGAGCAAAAGTTACAAATCATTAGCTGAAGAAAGTTGGCTTCCAGCCCACATTCTATAGGGGCACGAGGGAAGTGTGGTAACTGTGCTGTTGCTGGCTACAAAAGGACAATTTTTGTATATAATTTATTTAGATGAAGTGTGCAGAATGTTTTTATTTGTTCTACTTCTAGCTGTCTCACCTCTGTGTGAACTCCCCAAACCCAGATCTACTCCAAATACTTCTGCTCCCCCTTCTGCACACTTCCCTCCAACGTGTTTGCTTTGGCAACTTTCACGTTCTTGCAAACAATTCTTCCAAAGATATCAATCACTCTTGCACCCAAAGAGAAATACTGTACACTCAATGCGATGACAAAATGAAACATGTTTGAAGCAAACCATGTGTTTCAGTGTGCCAGGGATTATGTTATTTGTTCAAGGAACATGTTCGGAATATTTTAGGCTTCTGTTACTCCTGTGATAGTAAATTTCATTGTCCACTGTTGGGATTTATTATTTCAGAAACAACCAAAATACCTCTTTATACAGGGAGAGCTTCTAAAGTGGGAAGCCTACTTTGCATCATGCTGGGGGACTTTATTGGCCAGGGTTATTTTCTTTTCTAATGCCATTTGCCCTACAAAACAGCAGAAACTGTCGCAAGTGCTCCCGGGCCTGTGCCGGCAGTTCCCTGCTTGCTCCCACGCGTGTCCTGCCTGCCCACGGTAGCAGAGGCAGCAGGGCTGAGGGAGGCAGCTACACAGACCCTCTGCCCATGGGAGAGGCTGGGACCATCATGCAGCACCATTGCAGAGCCCACAGAGCCAGCTGGCAGGTGGGATGCCAGGGGCCATGGCTGCGGCGAGGCCCCAGAGGGTTGTGGCGGCCCCTGGCTGGTGCCTATGTCTGCAGCCTTTGTGTGTGCCAGGCAGAGATGCCCGCTTGCCCTGCCTCTTGCTAAACCCACATTTTACATCCTGGCCCAGTAGTTGGGTGGTTTTAGTTTTGTTTTGTTTTTTTTTCCACACCTTTCCAAACAGGAAAGCGGACAGTCATTGCGTGGGTGCTACCACCTGAAGTTTTGGAACTGCCAGGTGTTTTTGGAACTACCCAGGGGTGTGGGTATCCCTGTGCTGGAGCCCCAGCTCCCCCCTGAAACACATCAGTATTTCTCATAAACTTCTCAGGGACACCTCCTGGTACCACAGTGGAATTACTGTTCTCGCCCTTCCTGTGCTACCCTGGCATGGGGGGTAAAATGGGCCTCCTTGCATTGCTTTCTGGGGGTCCTCCTGGCCTGGCACCCATTGTGCAGCAGCATGAGGAAGCTGTCATCACTGAGTTTTTGTCCCCTCCATGTGGGTTGGTGGGATGGAGTCCTTCTCCTTCCAGGCAGCTCACCACAGCTGCCACTGTGGCACTGCCCGCCCAGGCAGAAGCTCAGGCTGCTTGAGGGTGGCTGAGCTTTCCTTATCACCTAGAAAGCCAGCGTGATGCCTTCACAAAACCCTTTCATGCTTCTGGTCTCCTGAAAGAGAGCTCCATGCTGTCAGAAATAACAGGTCTGCTAGTCAGATATCATTGCGCTATCGCAATTATGGATGAACTTCCTTGGGTGCCACCTCATTTTCCTGATATGGCATAGCTGACCGAAGTGAAAGTGATAGTGCCTTGCTCCAAAAGGAGCAGAGATGTTTGGGAGCAGAGCTGCTGGGTGGGAGATGCCTGTGTTTCTGACCAGCAGTACATTTCAAGCGATGACTATACACGTTTCCTCCAAACTCATTGTTGAACTTACTTGTGCAGGACTCCCTCTTGTCCTGCTCTCAAGCAGGATGGTCAGTTCTTCAGATGGAGTAGCTCTGGCTGGATCTTTCAGGGGCAGAAAAGAAGCTGTAGGTCACTGAAGCAATAAATAAGGTCAAACTGACAGGGTGTTGCATGCACCCTGATGCGCCATGTCTGGATGGTGAGGGCAGGAGCAAGCCATGGCTGAGGGGAAGTCTCTTCCCTCGAGGAGGACAGGACTGCTTTTCTAGGGTACCTCATGGCATTAAACACCCAATTACGTCACTGGCTAAGGGGCTGTGCTGATCCAGGGTACCACCCTCCTGGCTCCCCCGCAAGCAAAAACTGTTTGTGAAATGTTTCAAAAGGGAAAATAAGAGCCTGGTGTGGCTCAGTGCTGGAAACATTTTACTTTGTATGCACATTTCTTTTTCTGGTAAACATCTTTAAACATCTGTGTATGTGTGTGTTGGCAAGAGTAAACTGGAAGAAAACCTGTTCTAAAATAGTTGACAGCACCCAGTACACCTCAGCCTAGGGAGGTCCCTTTTGTATCTTGGTGCCCAAAACTGAACACAGTACTCGAGGTGGGGCATCACCAGTGCCAAGTACACATGGAAGATTCCTTTTCTAGTCCTGCTGGCCACACATTTTCTGACACAAGCCAGAATGCCATTGGCCTTCTTGGCCACCTGGGCACATTGGTGGCTCATATTCATCTGACTATCAATCAACACACCAAGGTCCTTTTCTGCCAGGCAGCCTTCCAGCCACTTTTCTCCACACCTGTAGCATTGCCTGGGTTTGTTGTGACCAAAATGCAGGCCCTGATATTTGGCCTTTTTAAATTTCGTACAGTTGGTGTCAGCCCAATGATCCAGTCTGTCCAGGTGCCTCTGTAAATGTTTTCTACCATCCAGCAGATCGACCCTTCCTCCCAGCTTGGTGTCATCTGCAGACTTACTGAGGGTGCATTAGATGCACTCATCAAGGTCATTAATAAAATGTTAAACAGGAGTGGCCCCATCACTGAGCCCTGGGGAATACCACTTGTGACTGTCTGCAAACTGGATTTAACTCTATTAACCACAATTCTTTGTGCCCAGCCATCCAGCCAGTGTTTAACCCAGCAGAGTTTATACCCATCCAAGCCATTGGCAGCCAGCTTTTCCATGATTATGAGGGACAATAATATATTGATTATGAGGGACAAGATATGTATAATGACAATAATATATGATTATGAGGGAAAAAAATAATAATGATTATTTTCCGTGTTATGAGGGACAGTGTCAAAGGCTTTACTGAAGTCCAGGTAGACTACATCAGCAGTCTTTCCCTCATCCACTAAGTGAGTCACCTTGTCATAGAACAAGATCAGGTGTGTCAAGCAGGATCTGCCTCCCATGAACCCATGCTAACTGGACCTGATTGTCTGGTTGACCTTTAGCTGTTCTATGATAGCTCTTGAAATTATCCATTCCATGACCTTCCCTGCCACCGAGGTGAGACTGACAGTTCTGTAGTTATTTGGATCCTCTTTCTGGCCTTTCTTGAAGATAGGTGTCACATTTGCCAGTCTCTAGTCCAATGGGACTCCCTAGTTAGCAAGGACTTCTGAAAGATGATGGAGAGAGGCTTGGCAAATACAACTTCCAACTCTTTTAGCACTCTACCATGTAAACCATCCGGTCCCATTGACCTGTGAGTGTCTAGCGTATGTAGCAGGTCCATAACCATTTCCTCATGGATTACATAGGGCCTAATCTGTTCCCCATCTGAACCTCACCTGAGTTTTTTTCTCTAGACAGGGGTCAGAGGGCCCTGGCAGTGAGAGAATGCCTCCTGGGACCCCTCCATGATGGAGCAGCCCAGTCCCAGATTTCTCTCAGCCACAGCTGGGCCAGATTTCTCCCAGCTTTTTTTAATCCCCAAAGTGTAGCACTTATGTGCCTTCTGTGCCTTAAATACAGCAAGGGTGAGGACATCATAGGACTGTGTGGATGATCTTGGTGTTCTGGTTATGATGAAGGGTGGTATCTGATGGTGGGACATTTTTACTTCCAAACAGTGCTCTGCTCCCTTTGGTTTGGAACACACATACCAGAAAACAGAAGGAGATGTGCCTGTGACTGTTCATTTCATCTATCAGAGAAACTTCTCCTGAATGACTGAATTTCAGAGTCAAAGCAGAATAATCTTAACCACATTTGGTTTTATAGTAAATTAATACTGCAGCCTGTATGGTTGAACAGGAAGTCAAAAGCCAAACCAAAACCTTTGTCAAAATAAATACTCATCAGCAAATATTTGGATTATTTAAAAATGCTTTAATAAGTGTCTAGCATTTCAAAAGAAAATTAAAAAAAAAATTATGAGAGAGAAGTGGGGAGTCAGACCAAGTGCCACATGCCTCACAGCCCATCCACAAGCAAGAGAGGAGATGTTGGTTTGTCTGCATTATGTGGGGCCATAGGAATAAACTCTTAAAGTTTTACTCTCTATTATCTCATTCAGCAGCTTGCAAAATGCTCCAAGCATTCAGTTGCCTTTGAGGCTCTGCTTTGGGGAAGGGTGCAGATTAAAACCGAGGTTTTGAAAACATGCCAGGCTGCCCAAAGTGGTGAGGATAGTCTTGTGTGCTGAGCCTCAAGGGATCTGGAGTGCAGTGCTCCCAGAATGTTGTAGGGCTACCCCCTTTCACTGGGCAGAAGAAGCATTAGGGCTGCCTCTGCTTTGCCCTCCCCCCTCCATCCCTCCCACAGTGGCACAGGCTGCATCATCAGCACTCCCTCTTCTAGGGCTGCTATAAACAGCCCAGAGACTCCCCAGCTTTCTGGTCCACAGAGCTGGAAGCATGAAACATCCAAAGCTGGCAAAGTGCGTGAAATGAAACCTTTATACACTTATTTCCCTTAAAGTCTGTATTAACTTCCTCCGAGGACCATGGCTGCTGCTGCTTCTGCTCTTGCATGGTGGTGGTCTGGCACCTCCACGAAGCACACATGCTAAACAGATTAACATGCTTCGGCTGACCCATACTTCACGAACCAGGGATAGAGTTTCTCCAGCCCCATGTGGAAATTAACCTACATGTAGCAATGGTCAGCTACAAAGAGGGAGTTCCCAAGCAATCTAAACAACCTACAATTCTTTGTTACTTTTGGCCTTTCCCTCCCTTTTCATGATTAAATATTTATTAAAGTAGGAAATAAAAGGGGAAAAAAAAGTAAAACAAAAGGAAAATATACTACTTCCTCGCCATTGGCCCCTCTTCCCCTTCCTCTGGGTTTATGCAGTTCCTGCAAGAAGTTTTTATATGACGGTGTTTTGTTGGTTTTGTTTTTTTATCCTGTTGTTGTTTTAGAATCACAGGGCTTCTTTTAGAAAACGCTAGAATCTCAGTTGCATGGTTTGCTGAATGCTCTTGAAGGGCAGGTTAAATGCACAGGTTTGGGAGTGTTATCGTGGTTGGAAAGACTTTATTTGCTGATGTTCCCCCTGCCGTCATTTACATTTAAAAGCGGCCTGAGATATTGCTGTTTGCAGACAGCCAGGGAAGGAGTTTTCAACATGCTAATCCCACCACTTTCTGTAACAGCCTCCTCTCCCAGAGCCCTTGCGAGATGGATCCTACACCGTTGCCACTCAGCTGCAAGCTCCAGGCTTCCAGAGAGGGCAAGCACAAATACAAGTAACTGTTGGCTTGTGTCATACGGGGCTGTCATGGTAATAAATACACGGCTTCTCCTTCAGGAATTCCTAATCCTCCCTGTGTGGCTCTAGCCCTGTGGATAATATCATTACAGGACTAAACAAATAAACAGTCTATCTGAATCAAGCGGGAGGCACTGGGGACCACAGTTCCTCTCTGCAAAGACGATACAAGTAAATTTACACTCATGGCTTGGAGAGGGTCCAGTGGCTATGAATAGCTTCTCAGTTCTACCACACTGGCTCTGGGCTGGGAAATAGTGCTGACCCTCCTGCTCTGTATTTGCTACAATCAATGTGAGCTATTCAGGGCTGTGTTTTCCTTGCTATCCTCTGCTGGGAACATCAAGGACCACTAACACTTTTATGAACCCGGTCTCGGAGAAGAGCTTTTACTACGAGGTTGAAGAATAAAACCCAGTGACATGAATGAAAGGTTAATGTGCTTCTGCCAACCAGGAGTTGGACTCTCATGTGATTTCCTGTTGTTCTGGCTTCTGCCTTGTATTTGATAAACTTGCTCATGTGCTGGGATGTACAGCCACATTCTTCCTATATAAAGAAAGTATAAAAACAAAGGCGAATCCAGCTGCAATCAAGATCCAACACAACCAAGACATTTTAATAGCACTCTATAAATTCTGGTCCCAAACTGCAATAAATAACTTGAATGGCATACTGGGAACATCAGCATTTATATCTCGCTCCTCCCCACTTCCCACCCTCCTTCCTATAATAACTGAGTATTTCAACCTATCTTGCTTTGTGTCATAAGATTTCCAAATCCCTAGACATTTAGCACCCTTGCCTCCCAAAAATATCAGTTAATTGCCTTTCAGTGTTGTGGATTTTCTATGCACTTTGAAAAAATTTAATTACCTAAGGTGTTATACCTTTGAGGAGGTGCTTTATTCCTTTTAAGATGAAGAGAGGAATAGAGAGACGCTTTCTTATTTGTACAGTCCCTTTGCAAGGATTCTTCTGAAATGCATTTTCTACAACTGCAAATGCTGTTTAGATCTAATGAAATAATTCCTTTATTATAAAAACTTGACACCCAAAGTGTGCCCTAAAACATGGTCTTTTTTTCCTTTACAAAGGGGAAGAATCGAAGGTGTAGGTGATTAATAGGAGTGTGTATGAGGGTTGTTGAAGTGAAAAAAAAACCTCAGATGAAGCAATACTGACTTACTGTAGATACATACAGTTATGAGTTTTCTGAAGCATGCCAGGCAGGAAGGCCTCTTAAACAGCCCATATGAGTTTTGAGAGCAGAAAAGTCCTGGATCTAATTTTGATTAGGCAGTTTGACAGATTTTGCCAAATTAAATATACCGGTTGCTAATCCTACAATCACTTAATTAACTCAGTTTGGTCTTAAAGAATAACAAGGGCTTTCCTCTGGATACACTTTGGCCACTTCAGGCCTGCCAGCTCTTTGTATCCCCTCAGAAGAGGAGTGTTTTTTGGAGGTGCTGGTGCACTTCCTGGAGCCTCCTGGCATTTAGAGAGCTGCCCCGCTCCATCCCCGGAGCAGCCACGCAGAACCCGCCAGATGCACCCTGGTTTTATTTACCAGGGATTTTTTTGTTTGTTTAGTTTTCATGGTGCTGTGCCAGTGGGTTAAAAGAGTATGCATTTTTAATTAAGTCAGATTTCTCTGACGTACCTGGAGGCTTGATTGTGGCTAGAATGAATACCAGGCTCAGAAATGGAGCATCTCCAGACACTCGTGTGTCAGTGGGTTATTGTGAACAGCAGCCTTGAACAGGATGAGAAGCAGTGACTAAAGAAACTGGACAGTCTTTGGGAAATTAGACCCTTGGCTTTGCTCATGTGAAATTCCCACAAATTGTAATCATTGCTCTGCAGTAGGACCTTATCAATGAGTAAGTGATAACACAATAATAACTTCTACAGACTGAGGTCTTTCAGGTTTTTTATTGACACCATCTTAGAATGTGCTGCAAACGTCTTCTGTGTGGAAACTTTAAATCCTCTATGGCTATAGGCTCCCTGGGAGGTCCTTTGTGGAGTGTACTGTTCAGAACATGGTTTGTGTTCTATCCTCCTTGCTGATGCCCACCAAAGTTCTGTGAACAACTGGTCAGCCCGGGTGACTGCTGAGAGCACTGAAAGTGCCTGGCTCTGATCCTTGCATCCCAAAATGGAGAGGGATGGAGGTTCCAGGGCTTCAGTGTTGTAACCTGTCCAGTGACCTTCTTGGTGAAGAAGGAGCCACTTAGCCTTTCTACTAGATTCTTTCCGAATTAATTGGCACTTTCTCCTTCTTTATTGCCCACCATCCAAGCTCTGGCCTGTCTTGCTCCTTACTTTGATTTTGCTGCTCCATAAAGCTAGCTTGGCCACTGGAGCAGAAGGTGTCCCTCTGTTGCTACCTTTATGTAGTGATCCATGGAATGGGGATAATTGCTGCTTTGAAGCACAAATTCCAGGCATTCACTGGCAGTGGTAGTGACAGAGGAGGGAAGGGAGGAAGGACAAAACCTCGCTGCCTTTTCCACAAAGTGGGATTCAGATACAAAAGCCCTTTTCCTCATCACACAGCGATGCTGAACATGGGGAAAGTGGTGTCCCCATAAACTATCTGACAATCTCATCTTTTGTTAGTGCAGTGATGGACAGAAACACCGTAAAGAGCAGCTGTACTCGGGAGAGGGCACAATTCATTTTCTTGGAAGCTGTTGAAGATAGGACTAAAGTTTGTGTTTCATTGTCTAGGGACTTAATTCATCTATCAAAACCAAGAGTTTAGCAGTTTGGTCTGCAGGGAAGGAGAGCTCAAAGGAGGAATCACTTTTACTCTCTTAATAAGATGAGTTCAGAGTACAGGGCTATTTTCTTAGCATGGCTCCTTATGGACACCAAATCACATGGGCAGTTTTAAGAGCTGGTTTTCTCTCCCCAAACTCTGCAAGCTTCTAATGAGGAGTCCAGGGATTATTACTCAGGAGTATATTAGCACTGAAAAGACATCATTGCAGAGGAGAGCCTGCAGCTCTCCATCCACCAAGCACAGTGCAGGGAGGACAGCAGTTGAAGGAGCAAATCTGCCAAAGAGTTACTGGCTCCCGCCACCCTTTTCCATTAATAAAACCCACCATGGAGTGATTGGCTCTGGCCTCCTTTTCATTGTCATAAAGCTGGAATCAAAGAATGTGACTGCTTTTATTGGCAAAACTTTTTCTCCATCAGTGATGTCAAAATGCAGGAGGAGGCTGAGGGTTCACCGGCAGCTCAGCACAGAGCTGGTTTTCTGGGTGAAAGGAGTCTTCTGTCAATGCCCCTCCTGAGACACTTAGGTTTAAGGAAATGTTTGTACTGCTCTAGAAAAAGATCTGGCCGGGTGTTTTTCTTTTGTGCTCAGGCACTCTGAAAGGAATTCCTGTGGGCACAATTATATCGCATATGGTGAGTCAGAAACAAAACAAAACAAAACAAAAAAAGGCCAAAGGGAAAAAAAAAGGGGGAGAGAAGGAAAAAAAAAAATAAATCAAAGGGCACTTGGATGCTTTGGCCCAGCACAGGAAAGGGGAAATCCACCATGGAGGATACAGCTTACTTGAGGAGAGCTGGAAACTCATGATCAAAGCAACAGGAAACTGAGAACAAGCAGTGGCCCATTGAAAAAAACATTGAAAAAAATCCCAGCCTCTGCAAAATGCAGTACTGTTGCAAATGAAACAGAAAGTGTATGTGTGCATATGTGGTGCAATTCACAGGACTGCACTGTCTGAACCCAAGAGTTTGTCTGGAACAAACCAGGAACTTCACGGGGTAAGAGGTTGCTAAGGGGTGGCCAACCTTGCCCCATCTCCACTACTGTCTGCACTGCTCACTGCCACTTCCCCTACCTAGACCTTGTGTGATGATGCACCAAACATCACTTAGTCCTTGGAGTATCTCTGTTGTAAAGGTTGGAGCAAGTTAAACCCTATGCACAGAAGGGAAAATGAAGTTTTATCTCCAGCCAAACAGACAGTTACAGGCAAAAAGAAAATCTACTGGTTTTGCTCAGCCTCCTCTCATCAGAGGAAAAGCAGAATCAAGGAGAAATTTTAGTTCAGACAGCTTACCTGTGCAGGGCAGTGGTACCCACTTGAATCCAGTAGACTGCAGGGTGTATGTCTGTTTCTCGTGCAGAAGCTGTTACCTCTCTTTAAAATTCAAAGATAGCTCAGTGTCTGGAAAATAAAAAACTTTTTTAAACAATATTCTGAACTTAATTTAAAAATCCATTGTAATTTTTAAGTAAAATAATTGTATACTAGGTCATAACTTGCTTGATAAGATGCTCTCTCTAATACTTGTGTTCACTCTTGGAGGATGGCTTAGCTACTTCACTCCATCTATCTTTTTATATGAATGCAAGCCTCTTACTACACTTGAATTCAAAGTTGCTTCATGTCCAAAGTACTTCAACATATTTTCACATTGAAGTACCCATGCAAACTCCAGGACTAGGAAAAATAGAAGAAACCCCTGAACTTTTACAGCCTATCAGTGCTGGCCGCCATCTCTCTTCCCCTATATGGGCAACACTTTTTCCTAGTGGACACTGACTGTCACAGAATCACAGAGTCACAGAATTGCCACAGTTGGAAAAGACCACTAAAATCATTGCATCCAACTGTTAACACCCCTCCTCCACCCCCCTTTGAATGAAATGTATATATCAATATCTGTATTACCCACTGGAACATGTCCCAAAGTGCCTAATCTACAGAGTTTTTAAATACCTACACTGATGGTGACTCCACCATCTCCCTGGGCAGCCATGGCCAACACCTCACTACCCTCTCAGTAAAGAATTTCTTCCTCAAATCCTGTCTAAACCTCCTCTGGTACAACTTCAGGCCATTTTCTCTAGTCCTATCATTGATCACTTGGGAGAAGAGGCCAACACCCACCTCCCTACAAGATCCTTTGTTTGTGCCACAGCACACTGTGAGGCTGATATCAATACTTGCACGGGTCAGGGACCATCTCTGAATCTGTTTCATTGGCTGTATCTACAGTTGAGGTAAAGATGGAGCCCTTGAATCAGATGATCAGTGGATCCAAATGGATCATGTTCTTCATCTCAGTAGGATCACACCAAGGATAAGGTGGTATAAAACCTTGGTGGTGGGCAATCATGGTGCATTATAAGCCTTCCTCAATATTAATCCTTCAAAGGACATTGCAGCATGGTTGAGTTCCCATTCAGAGAGGTAGGGGATGGATTAGGCCAAAAGCTTTTAAGGCTTCAAGCAGAACTTTTTAGGTTTGGCTGGTGTGGTATTTGTCACTTGGCAGATTATCAGTTTGTCAGGCGTTTGGTCCACCACCACCAACCCCCACCCTGCATGACAGCAAGGAAAACCCAATAGATACAGTACATAGGCTTTCTGAATATTTAAAAATGTTTGGGCTTTTTGTTGGTTTGGTTTGGTTTGGTTTGGTCTGGTTTGGTTGGTTCCTGGATTTTTTTTTGGTTGTTTTTTTTCGTTATAAGCAACATAAGCCAACATGTTGCCTCACTTGCTATGTTAACCTTCCCCTCAAAAAAAACCCTAGCTTGTGCTCTCTAAAAACTTCATCAAGGGGGTAAATGGTGACCTGGATCATATATTTTGTGCCCCACTTCTCTGGGTCTTCTCATCTTCAGGATCACACTCCTGGGGTGTTCCACTGCCATTTGTGGCACAGCAGTATGATGAGCCAAGATTCCTTCCCCTACAGGTTTGTTACTGCAGCCAGGTGAGCAAAGCTGCAGAAAGTAGCAAAGCTGCCCTACCCGCATATTCCCAGGATATCCAGGATGCAGGATAATGGTGCACTGCTTGGGCTCTCAGATCACAGAATCACAGTATGTTAGGAGTTGGAACGGACCTTGAGAGATCAAGTCCAAACCCCTGTCAGAGCAGGATCACCTAAAGTCGGTCACACAGGAACTTATCCAGGTGGGTTTTAAATGTCTCCAGAGAAGGAGACTCTTTAACCTCACTGGGCAGCCTGTTCCAGTGTTCTGTCACCCTCATAGTGAAAAATTTCTTTCTTATATTTACACAGAACCTCTATGGTCCAACTTGCACACCTTACCCCTTGTCCTATCATTGGACATCACTGAGAAGAGCCTGGCACTTGCCCTTTGCATATTTATACACATTAATGAGGTCGCCCCTCAGTCTCCTTTTCTCCAAGCTAGAGAGACCCAGCTCCCTCACCCTTTCCTCATAAGGGCAATGCTCCACTCTCTTAATCATCTTTGTGGCTCTGTTGTGGACCCTTTCAAGCATAATTCATGATTCTTGGCCAGCTATGCCATCACAAAACTCTGTGAAAATATTTTCATTAGGTCCAATTAAGCTACACCAAACTCCCTGTCACACGTCCCAGAATCATCTTTGCTATATCTACATTGACTTTGGGATGCGTGTGGTCAACTCTCAATCATTGAACAAAAAGCCGAAATAAAACCAAATAACACACTCATTTTTCTGTAGGTTTCCTTTGTGTGACAATAATGGTATTCTTGGTTTCTTTTGTTCCATTTAATGAGTGTGAGTATCTTGAATCTCTTATCTCCACAGTAAAGACCAAGTAAGACAGGTTTATTATTATTTTTAGTAATAATTATCTGATAGTTCTTATTCCTCTCAAATAGTTTCTGATCTGAGGGAAGACCACAACAAATTCTGTGAGGAATTAAGCTGCATGTAAGGGTTATAGATAATCAGGGTTATGTGCAGAAAAGTTTATGGGCTAATTTATGTTCGCTAAAGTTCTCCAATATGAAATACACAGGTTTGCAGTAGAGCCCCTCCATGGCAGTCGCTAAATCTGTGTATGCCCACTGGAAATGCATTGACTGTGACCTTTGTAGACAGATGCAACAGAAAGCAGAATTTGGCTAATACTTCTGTAGCTTTGATCCTGTTATAAATACAGATTCCTTGGCTTTCAGGAGTAGTCTTCCAGAAATTGTAAGATTGTATTCTATGTGTAACTACTGTGCATATGCAGAGAAGTTGCACTGTTTGGTTTTTGGCACAGAACTCACTTTAAAATGAGATTACTTAATTGAAGAAAACATTTCCTGACACGCTGCAAAGCAACATTTGAACCAAATCTTCTTTTGCGTAAGGAGAGACGAGTGTACTCTAGCCAGTGTAATCCATGTGGAGCTCAATGAATTAATTTTAACCACTGAGACATTTGATTGGCAAAACATAATGTAGCACAGTGTGAAGCAGCTTGCCATCAGCTAAAGAGTTTTGCTCAGTCAGATAGCTTTGATAATTATTAGTCTTGTGGGGGGTCTTCCACCAGTCCTTCAGATAGGCTGTAGGTCCACAGACAGAGCAACAGACCAGTATAGACTAGTTAAAGCAACTCATAATTTTATAAATACCTGGGGTCTATTGTCACTGAGTATATTGTCGTATATGTATAAAAATAAATTAAAATGTTTGTGTGTAGATGAATACATATTCATTAGAATTTCTTGGCAACAACATTTGGAAATTGTCTTCCAGACAACCAGAAACCTCAAAAGGAGCCTAGTTTATTGAGATCAGAAGTCTAAACAGCATTAGTGCAATTAATGCTAGAATTTATTTCTCTGTAATCACTTCCAGTAAGATAGTTATCCTCCATTTTGAGCTGTAGAGTAACAGAAATGCATAAACATTTGGTAAATATCTGGATAAAGTTGATTGAAACTGGATCACCAAAGGGGACCTCAAGGTCCTGAGTCTCAAGAGCATTCCTTGAGCAGGGTAATATCTCAACATTTCACTGGGTGCTCTTTCTGCTGTCCTTTTTCTGCCTCATGTTCTTGTTTTTCTGAGGGTCAGCCTGAAGCATCCTGATGTCTAAATGACCTTCCTAATTGGGTGAACATTTTTTTTCAGGCTTGACTGGTTTAACTGTTCATTAGCTCGAGTCTCCAGGAAGTCACCTTTACTATTTTGTTTACTTGACTCAGTTTTGAAATCTCACTCTTTCTGCTTCCCCACAGAGCAGATGGCAACAGCCACACAGATCTCAGTGAAGGATCCTTGGCCACAACAACCCCAATGGGGAGCTCCAGGCTGGGCACAGAGTGTCTGGAGAGCAGCCAGGCAGAAAGGGACCTGGGAGTCTGGATTGACAGGAAGCTGAACATGAGCCAGCAGTGTGCCCAGGTGGCCAAGAAGGCCAATGGCATCCTAGCCTGTATCATTAGGAACAGCATGGCCAGCAGGTCCAGGGAAGGGATTCTGCCCCTGTACTCAGCACTGGTGAGGCCACAGCTTGAGTCCTGTGTCCAGTTTTGGGCCCCTCAGTTCAGGAAGGAGATTGAGGTGCTGGAGCAGGTCCAGAGAAGAGCAAGGAGGCTGTGAAGGGATCCAGCAGAATTCCTGTGAGGAAGGGCTGAGGGAGCTGGGGGTGTTCAGTGTGGAGAAGAGGAGGCTCAGGGGAGACCTCATCACTCTCTACAACTCCCTGAAAGGAGGAGGTAGCTGGGGGGAAGGGTGTCGGTCTCTTCTCCCAGGTAGCTACCAGTAAGACAAGAGGGCATGGACTTAAACTCTGTCAGGGGAGGTTTAGGTTGGATATTAGGAAGAAATTATTTACAGAGAGGGCGATCAGGCATTGGAATGGGCTGCCCAGGGAGGTGGTGGATTCTCTGTCCCTGGAGGTTTTTAAGATGAGACTGATGTGGCACTTAGTGCTGTGGTCTGGTAACCACAATGGGACTGGATCAAGGGTTGGACTTGATGATCTCAGAGGTCCTTTCCAACCCGGCTGATTCTGTGATTCTGATTGCCTGATCATGATCTTTCCACTACTCTACCATGCCAGCATAAAAAAACCCCAAACAAAACAAAACAAAAAACCCCAAAACAAACCAAAACAAACCAAAAAACTGGACACACGTAATTTCAGCACACACTCTGTATTTTTTTCCTGTTAACTGTGAAACTGATATGTGTCCTGGTCTGGGTCAGGATAGAGCTAATTTTCTGTCTTTTAATTTGGCATTCAGCTACGTCTGTCATAAGTAACTGTACTTGCTGAAATTAACAGCAAGTTTCTCAGCCAGTGTCTGCTCCTAGGACTGATAATGCTCAGTGTTTATAGTTACAGCCAGAGAATGGAATGCAGCCATTGCTTGATCCTGAGGAAGATCTTATGCTCCAGAAAGCGAAAGGGAGTAAAGAGGTCACACCTGCAACCCTCCTTTTAGGGAGAAGTGGACAAGACAAATGACCGAAATTGACCGAACAGAGTATTGCATCCCATATGCATTGTACTCAGTATATATTTGAGGGATCATGAGAGTAAAGTCCCTTCACCTTTGCCTTCCTTTCACCTTCACCCTTCTTTGCCTGTCCCTGTTTGCTTCAGCATCCTGGGAGGATTCTGTCCACTCCTCTGCCTGTGGTCCTTATCCCTGCCAGCCTGAATCTGTGTGTTCCTGCCTCCAGCTCCCGACTGCTGCCGACTCCAGGAGCCCAGCCTGGACTTTCACAGGGCTGTCCTGCAGCCTCGGTGGTGACATGAATGTTACTGGTGTGAGGGGTGAGGAATGTGGTATCGTTTTTCTACATATATCTATATATTTAATAATTTTCCCTTTTTTTATCATCACCGTTTCATTAAAGCTGTGTAGTTTAGTTTCCAACCTGTAAATCTCTCTCCCTTATTCTCTCTCCTTTCTTTATCAGGGAGGGGGATTAATAATCTGTCATTGGTTAATAGCTGGCCCAGTGTTAAACAGTGACAGCATGTCAATAGTGTTCATGGTGTAATATTGCTCATTAGTGACAATAACCTGATTCCATGAGGGCTTAATAAGTGTTATGTATAGGTTGCTGTTATTCCCATGGAAGAGTCTAGTCAACATTATGAAGTGTCTACACCAATTTTGCATGCAGAGACTTTGCAAAGGTGAATCTTTAAGTCAGGTACAGAAGAAAAGGTACACTGGGCATCCAAAGAGATTGTTACCTGCAGCAGTTTCCACTGCTTAGGCTACCTAATCAACCTAGGATACCTATGTCTAGATTTAGTCATCTACACAAATAATTCAATATTTAATTTCTAATATACATTTAGTTAGGGCTGTATAAAACATAAAAGGTCTTTCAGCTTTTTCTCTAAAGGGTTGGTTTTCAGTTATTTATATTAAAAAATGAAGATGGTATTATATGAAGATACTTGATGGTATTATACTGTTTATTTTTTTATAGAGGCATCCTTCTTTCCAGCTTTACTGCATGTGGGCACTTTTATGCACACGCATGTACACATACATGCACACAAGTAATTCAGACTTCAGGCAGATATATGCAGCCTATGAGACAAAGATAGTATTTTCCTTGAAATCTGAGCAAATCAAGAAAGAAGGAAATTTTGTATTGAAAGTCCTTTTACCTCTTCATATGGCATCACTAGTAAAAAGTACATTCTTTTTTTGCATTAGGTGAATAAAATGCATTCATCAATACTCTGATAATCTAGGTGCAAGAGGGAAGAACTTGTGAAGTTAGAGATGCTGTCCACAGTACAAAATGGTAGAGCTTTTGTCTCCAACCCTACATTTTTTTTCTTCCTAACCTTTAAACTAGTTGATTGATTTCCTTAAGCATACTTTCTGTTGATAATTCCATACCATCCCTGCAGCCTAAGCTTAGAGTTAAATTTACTGACAGAAACATTAAAATGTTTTACTGTGTGAACTCGCTGCATGTAGTACTTGCTTTACCTGTGCACAGAACATGATTTATACGATTTCCTCATCCAGGTTCTATAAATCACATCTATTGCTCATTAAACAACTGCCAAGTCTCAGTGAATTAGTTTACTAAAGTGTCTTTCGTTCTCTTAGTGCATGAACAATAATTCACACTGAACTGGTTAATATCTCTATAAGTACTTTATACTTGACTAATATACAACATAAAATGATCACTCCTTAGGAGTCTATAATTAAAAAAATCTGCCCAGTTCAGATTTGTTACACAGATATAAAAATAAGCCTAATTAAAACATGGTTGTATTTTTCTTCCTCCCAGTCTCCTGTAACTGCAGGAAATATCATAACTTCTGGCTTAAAATGTCCTGCAAATGTGTGGCAGGAATAAATCCCAGTAACTGGTTCTAAAGGCCCAGAAGCTGGGGACAGTTCTAGAGAGGATGGTTGATGATTCTGTCTCTGTAAATCTCCAGGATGCTGGTTGCAGAACATAAAGGATCCCAGGAAATGATCACTATCTTTGCCCTGCTTTCATACTCCTTTCCTCGGCATTCTCCCCCAGTCAGAAGCAGAAAGAGAGACTCCTCCCTCAGCCATAAAATTCTTAGGCCTCAGACAATATTGCACTTCTCATATTCATGTATCTAATGGATAATTTTCCCCATTGTAGATGTGTAGCACTTATGTGTTAACTAGGGTTTTAATTTGCAAAGAAAAGTTGTTTTAGGAGAATATTTATAACTGTTTCTAATGCAGTATGTGTTTGATACTTCTCTGCATGTTTTATTTGCAATTTATTTTTCTTTGTTTCTTAATTTGCTCCTTTGGTATTGGATAATTTTGTTCCTCTGTGTATCTCTCATGCCTGCACTGTGGAATTTCCCACTCTCCCAATGCCAGGCCTTACTTTGTGGTATTTAGCCACCCTGCACTCATTGGTGGCTCCACTCCCAAAAGCTGGCTCCACTCCAGCTTATTAGCAATCCCCAAGAGATTGCAAAGCTGGATTCTGTAGAGCTCCAAATTTATCTCTGCAATGATGACAGCCAAAACCAAAAAAGACAGCAAGAACTGCATGTTCCACTAACCCCACACCAGCTCTAAGCAATTGGCTAGGAGTCACATGCTTGGAAATTGTTGGACTGTTGCTGGATGTCATGGTCTAGGCATCAGACCACAAGAAAAAAGAACAAGGATGTCAAGGGCAGTCCTTGCTCTACTATCTCTGCTAATTTTGTAATATGGGGACAGCATGTGCCTTGCTCTGTCTGATTGGTTTTGGACAAACATTAGTTAATTAGGTACTGAAAAATACTAATTGTTAATAAAGCACTTTCACATTTGAGACTTGAGGTATTTCTGCTAATGAAGACATTTTCAATTCCCCGTTGTGTCAAAAGAAAAATAATACAATGCCATGGAGTCCTCTAATTAAGATACAGTTCTTGTCAGATTTCATGGGGCATGTATTTTATACGTTTAAGACATACCAGTAATTTTAAAATGCATTCCCTACTTTTAGTTTGGTGGCAAATCACGAGTAAATTAATCAAACTGAACCATTTACTGCAATCTCTTGACTAGAAAAGCACAAGCCCAGTACACAAACACATACAGTTCCCATGCAATTAATCAGTTATTTTTTCTCAGTGTTATGATGCTATAAGCAGTAGTATAAAAAGATTTCTACAATTATTTTATCATCTTGTAAAACATCATTACTCTTTATGTCTCCTTATTCATGTTCTTGCACTCTTTATTCATGCTCTTGCAAGGCAGCCCTTTTGTTTTCCAGAACTTTACTGAACAAAGAGTTATGCTTCCTTATTTCATTTTACCTCCATGCTATTTGCATTTTTTTTTCTCTTCCAGATTTGACACACATAAAATAATGTGATATTTTATCAGCAGCTGTTGGCTTTCTGCAGTGCCCTGAGACTCCTCAGACCTCTAGAGTGGGGTTTTGAGCTTTCATCTTTTTGCTGGGCAGAGGCCAATGTTTGCAAAAATACTATAGGGCTTAATTTCTACCTGAAGTGTGATGCAATTACACATTTCATCTCAAGTTTATAGCTATTCTTCCCTTTTTTACTGTCTGTAATAATTCATCCTAATCAGTTAGTGATAATTTTTAGGCCAACAGTGGTGACACCATCCAGCTGGCAATTTCTTTCTGTTTTAGAAGGAGAAACGGCTCTTATGATCTCTAACCTCTCCTGTGCTTGAGGGTTTAAGTTCCAAGTCCAACTTCAGTGACTGCTAGAGTGATCAAGCTAAGTTTTGGGGATCTTTGTTTGTGCTTCAGTAATGCTTTGCATGAGGTTCTTGCTATGCAAAGCACTAGCTCCAGGGAAAATAACAGACTTCACAACATTCATGAAACAAAAAGACATTTGTCTGGTTGTTTAGATGAGCATATGCAAAAGGTCAGAAACAACAACAAGCTACACCTGTGGCAACATGCTGCAGAGCAGATGGCTACCCCAGTGGCAATATTAGCAGCAATGGCACATGTTACTGCTAGAAGTCTGGGGTCTGAAGACAAAGGTTTCTTTCTGACTTTGGCAGGTTCTTCCGTTTCTCATGCTGCTGATGAAAGATCTGTCTATTAAAGCATGACATAGCTGAAGCAAACACATGGTTTGCACCAAGGTGCATACAGGCTGCATACTGTAACTTAGAGATATCCGCTTCTTGTTAGAAAAGTTGTGTTGAATTTTCAAAGTAAACAGAAGGGAAAAATAACACTCCTTTAGAGTTACACCTAAGAGGGAGGTCTAGTACATCACTGGCTGACCAAAGCAAGCACTGTAGTGCTGCTACAGCCAACTATCAAGCTTAGTCCTGCTGAAGGTAGGACTTTAGTTAAACTACCTTGCCATGGACCCACTCCTGCAAGCTTCTTGTCCATGTGACTTCTTGTCCATGTAACAAGACCAGAGATCTTAGTGCCCCACAGAAAATTCCCATTTGTCTGGGATTTGGGCATTGCCTTATCAGTGGTTTGTCTTTATGGCTATGTCATTTTAACCCAAGCATGATAATCATTAACACTGCTCTGCTTGGAATGCAGTCCTGCTAGTGCACTGTGTATTTCTGTAAGTCCAGGATACTGATCAGTAGTTTCAGGTCTGCAACCAGGGCTGTGTAGTAGTGAGTACTGAGAAGGTGAGAAGAGAATAAAGGTAATTTTTAAATGTTTACAAAATATGAATTCCTAACAATTCCCTTCAGTTGCTCTTTTTTTTTTTTTCCCCCTATGGGGTTTTGTTTGTATGTGTGTTAAAAAGGGAAAGAAAAACTCCTTGTAAATCAGAGAAAGAGGACCTTCTTTCTTGCTCTGTATTTCTTATTGATTGACCCTCAACAGCTTCACTTTCAGCCTCCAATTCTATGTTAGACTGGCAAGCAATTTGTGAAATCATGAAGGCAGCTTGCTCAGAATTTTCTGCTACCCATCATCAGCTGGCTAGGGATTAGGTTAAAAACCAAACCAGGTGAGTCAGCAGACAAAGCCTCAGACACTAATGTGTAGGAAGACTAAATCTAGTTCTAGAGCCACATGATTTGAAATAAAATGAATGCACATTGGTAACTTCCAAAACCTTTAGATTTAGTGCCAGATAACACTTATAACTGAATACAGAAGCAGAGAATGGTACCAAAAATATTTATAGAGGCTACTGTGCCAAAGCCTTGACCAAAATGGTTGCTTGCACTTTCTTCTCAAAGGCACATACAGGCCATTCAGGAGGCCAGTGCAGATGAAAGCTGAGACTTCCTCTGGAGGGGAGGGAGAAAGGGAGAAGAAGCCCAGGCTGAGAGGTGCTCATTCCCTCTTTCCTTCAATGGAATTGCTAACAGCATTGCTTATGAATAACAGCTGAGCCTTGGGCCAGTTTAGAAAAAAAAGTTAATTAAAATATAACTTATTTAGATGTGAATGTGTACTTGATTTCAGAAGTTCCTCGGGTTATGAGGTATGAAAATAAAATTTAAAGAGCAAAAGAGCCATGTTGTTAGAGGCAGGAAGTTCTAGTTAGCTGTCTTACTTACTTTCATTGCTTAGGAGGAAGGATCTGCCATAGCTTGTATTTCCTAATGTACCTCATACATTAGAAGAGAATCAGGCTCCCATCCATGTATCTGTTGTATTTGGGATAAATTCATGAGAACATAACATACAAAATTTATCCAGTCAGACGAAAGTTCATGTAGTTTCATATCTTATAACAGATGATAACTGAAGGATAAGAGTACAAGGAAATACTCCCCTGTGGAGCTCCCACCACTGAGCTGTCTGTGGAGGACCTAATGTGAGTCTGTGAGGCACTGATCTGTGAGGCACTCCAGCTAGGTAGCTCTCCTGACAGGCTGCATTGGTCACAGCTTGCTCTGTGTTCAAAGGGTCCTGTCTCCATATCTTTATGTGCAGTTCAATTAGCCCCCAATTCTGCAGTTGCTCTAGATTTTTCATTACTCCAGTGGGTCCTTTGTTCATGAGGAGCATCAGTATGTTGTTGATGAGCTTTTGTTTCTTCCTGAGCTGTATGGTCAGGAACCAGCAAAATCTGCTTATATACATATATATATATATATATATATATATATGTATATAAGAATATATGTATATATATACAGTGTACATATACATATATGTACAGTATGCAGGTAACCACATTTAAGTGAACCCAGGCTCCTGTTTTTTTACGGGTGACCTGCTGGGCTTTGTGCGTGGCTCTTTATGATTTCAATTATGTTTAAAATCATTTAATGGATGTTTTTCAGTGACAGAGTTAATAAATAATCAGGTAATTAGGGGGGGTTCTCACAATATATTCAAGGGGTGGAGTTAGGGTTGTGTGACTATCTCACAATTTGGAGTTGTATGGTTAGAAACATTCTTTTAGCATGACTATGGTATTCATTACTGCTGGGTCCTTTCTCTCATTTACTGTATGAGACACCACGGGGTCCATTGTCTCTAATACTAAGAAAGCTGGAAAAAGGAGGCTTCATTCTAATATTTTTCTCCTCCTCTTTCTGAACTGTTTTCCCTAAATGATGATTGTAAGAATGGAATTTGTTTCTTGTGGGATTCCAATAGCAAGCGGATGCACAGTGAGGAAGGCATGAAAAAAACCCCTCCAGCAAAACCATATTCAGCTGTTCAGTGTTTTGCTCAGTACAGCATCCACAGCATCTGAAGAGCCAACACAAATGAGAAAACCCCTGCACAAGAGCTCATAAGCCTACATACGACTTTCGACTGAACTTTTGTCTCACTAACGTGCTTTAAAGTAAAACCTCTTGCTTACCAAATATAACTTAGAATAATTTCTTTGGCCTCTATTTCTCTGGCATTCGAGGATTGCTGCTTAAATATCACACCAAATAACTTGAGTAATACTAAATTGCAACAGTTCTAGACTTCTAATGGCAACATTGTTTTGTACTGATTATTTTTCAGAAAGACTGTTTCTCTAGGATATATTGAGGCAAAATGCTTCTATGGATTCAATCAGCCCAGCATTACTGAACCCAGTGATGCAGAGCTAGCTTGTCTCAGCTAATAATCTAGTACATTTTTATACCTGTCTACTTCTTATGGTATTAAAGCAAATCTATCTGCTCAGGTTGTGGCTGAATGCCTGTAGATGCCAAGCCAAACGCCTGCGACAGTCTAGGTACTAAGGAAACAATTGGGATAGCTTCAGAGTTGCTGTTCAGAGTAGTAGAGGGCACAAGATGAGGGATAAAATACCTGCTAAGGGAGAAAGTACAATGTAGTAGTTCTTCAGTGACTTCAAGTGTGACCTTTTGCCATTCAGAATATATTTGCTTTTTTAAAACTCCACATCCCTAAGTCAAGATTTGCATTCTATTGGTTATGTGCCTTGTCTGAAACTCAGCTGCACAAAAAGAAGTGTTTGGTCAAGGCAATAAGCCTGTCTTGTGAATGACATCAAAACTGGGAGCAAGGTCTTTGGCTTCAAATGAAGAATAAGTCTGTTTTCCACAAGGCATTTTACAACATAGGCCTGGCTGTGTTTTTTGAGGTTGGTAGGTTGTTTTTTTTTTTTCTTTCTCCTATGGTAACTCTCGCTATGTATAAGGAGTTACGTTCTGTGCTGGTTCTGAAGGTTATTGTTGCTCTGGAAGAGTCAACAAAACAAAGCTTGTGCCTACCCTTACATGCCTCCTACAAAGCCCAGTTACACCACTGATGAAAGAGGATTCCCCTGTAAGACAAACAGCAGCAGGCCACAGAAAGCTGGTACCACAGCAGTGGTCTGAATTTCTCTGGTGTCAAGTAATGTCTGAGTTGGTGTATTATTGCAGTAGCTCAGTATCATCATGGTCAGTTCTGGGCACCTCTCCAAGGCCAATTTTGTCTTTTTTCTGAGTGTCCCATCTCTCTACGCCCAAGCCTCATTCCTCTCCATGGAAGATGATAATTTTGGAGAAGTTACTGCTGCGAGGGATGCAAGTGACAACACTGTTCTCTGCACCAGACTGAAGAGGAGTGGCTGAAAACAGTGCCAGCATTTGCCTGTACTACCTTTAGTCTGAGATCTTGCACCAAGAGGAGGAGCAGTACCTTACACATCCCAGGACTGCCCTGCAGAGAGCAACTTCTGGAATGCTGTTCTGAGCTCCTTTCTAGTAGCTGCAAGGAAATCCAGTGAACAGTAATAGTGATGGAGCAGTAAGAAGCTCAAATTAAAAAAGATAAGAAAGAGAGGAAGAGAGAGAGAGTGAGAGAAAGGGGAAGAGGACAGGACACAAAGACTTTTTACAGACTGGAGTAACTTGTAACAATTTTTTATTCATGCCGTTTATTAGTCTCTCTTCACTCAGGATACAGCTCATATATCTGTCCCAATTTTTGCCAGGTTTGTCCATTTCTCCCAGGCACTTTCATTATATCTTTTGAAAGCAACCCTTGAAGGAAGATAGCGATCATCTTTGTAGCTGTATGATGGGGTTAAATCAGCTGATACCTCCTCCTTTCTTGTAGAGCACCTGTTTGAAAGAGTTACACTCTACTTCACCAGTTGGTTTGAAAGAGTTGGAAAAACAGCACGATGGGGAGACAAGACCTGGGCACAAGTGCTGGGGCCCAGTGTGTTGGGTGGGGTTTCCATATTGAGCTGAGGTCCTGTGCAAGATCAAGGGAGTCAGTGAGGAGGCTGATACCAGCACCAGAAGTGCAGAGGTGAAGTGAAAAATGCTGAGGTCAAAGCTGAGCCCATACAAAAGGAACTGGAAGGGGTGGAAAGAATGCAGGGAAGAACAAAAAAATAAGAAGACCATGTATTTTTGAAGGGAATGGGGGGGTTGGGACTTCACATAGTCTGAATGTAGTCTCAAAAGCTAGGAGTTTTTCCTCCTTTTCTCTAAAGCTGCTTTTGCAGGGCCAAGGCATCCAATTAAGAATGAGAGTATGAGAATGGACATTTGCCATTTCTGTAGAGGAACATGATTCAGAGAGCACAAGGTATGTTGGGAAAGGTTAGCTTTTTCCTGAGTCACCAAAGAACTGATAAGTGAGACTGCACATCGAAGTGATGGAATCCTGAATAAATGTGTTAAATTAAATATTGTTGCATTTGACTAGAGGAGAGCAAATGTAATACTCTTTTTTTTTCTTTTTATTTATTTTATTTTCAATTTTTTTTCTTTATTTTTTCTTTCTTAGGAAAAAAGAAAAGTGTTAACCTGGAAAACTAGGCCTTTCAGTCTGATCTCAGCAATATGGCAGTATGCCAGTTTTGCAAAAAACTACCAAGACAAAAATAGTTACATATTTGGAAGTTGGTGAAAGATAGGATTTCAGTTAGAAAATGGCAAAATATGCCAAACTAAAAGAATGACTTTCCTTAAAAACTATATTAATAAGTGAGGGAAATAGGAGTTATCTATTTTATCTCAGCTTCAGTAAAGCATTTCACATGGTAATACATAAGAAATTATCAGTTTATATGGAGAAGATATGGGAACTAGTGGAAGATCAACAGGACAGCCAAAGGAGTTACATGGGAAGGTGAAGCATCTGGCTGGCTAAAGGTTATGGAGAGAGTTTTTCAAGGATTAATCTTGAGTTAAACTTGTTTAAGCATTTAATTAATGACAGCAATAATGACTTCATAGAAAGCCTGAGAATGTGCTAATGACATTTGTTTTCAACACAGAAAAAATGAGTATGGTGGTGAGCCAGATAATGTGAGAAGAAAACCAGAGTTACTTTGGGTTTGAAGTAATAGAAACAGGATAGAACTCATTAGTGCAAATCGCAAGGTCATATGTTTACTGAAAAGTAACAAGGATTTTGCAATAAAATTTAAGCTTGTCAGTTGAAAATAACAGGAACAGAAGGTAAGACATGAGCATAGTACAGCAAAGGCACCAAGGCTAATCTCACAGGTACCAGTGAAGCCCCTGAAAATAAAAATACCTTTCTGGGTACCTGGGTTTCAAGAGGAAGAATTCAGTCAGGAACAGAAACCAAGAAGGGCTGACTGAGAGCTTATTTAGGAGAACAGAGAACTGATCTTGCTTGAGAAAACAAGAATCACTCAGCTTGCTTAGCCCAGCAAAACAAAGGCTGAGAGATGATTTGCTTGCTGCTTAAGCAACCGCAAGGTCTGCATAGAAGAAGGAAAAAATAGCTTAATGACAGCTTAACAGTATTCTTAACATAAAGATACAAGTGTTGGAACAAGGCTGGGATGGGAACTGGAAGAGTTTTCCTCAGAGGAGTGTGGTGCTGTGATAGGGTTCCTGTCAGAGCAGGAGGACAGGACTCCACCTTCTTTCTGGGGAATCTTGCTCAGAAAATATTTCTTAAGGTGCACCCCGAGACAGGCAGAGGTAGCCTGAGGAACTTCTGTACTCCAGAATCTTTTTCCTCCTACCAGCTTATGACAATTGTTCACCTCCACATACAGGGACCAGCCCTGGGGAAGAGTATTTCTTAGACAGGCTCAATCTCTTTGGTTCTTCCTGTGTGGCCTTGCACTACTCTCTATTTAGGGCATGTGGCAGAGCACCACAATCTAACCCAGGGCCTGCAAATGGTTTGCAAGAGGTTCCGTGAGAAAATTCCCTGCTTAAAATGTGAAATGTGTTTCAAATTTTGGATGGGCACAGAGGTCATGTGACAACTACTATGCTTCCTAATTGGAAGAATGTACCTCCTAGAATTAAGTTTCTTTGCAAATACTCATATTTAGGGCTTCAGTGTTCATATTCCAAGAGATTCTGACTTACATTCTTCAAATTTGCTGCTTCCGCAAATATTCCTGCTAGTAAATTCATTCTCTGCTCTCAAGCCAAAAGGGTGTGAATGCAGCATGAAATAAAAACATTTTTATTCAAATGAATAGTCCTAGAAAAATTTTCAAGGAATAGACTTAGGTCCTGGAGGGACACAGGGAACAGAATGCTAGACAATCATGAAAAGCAAGAAGAGGAACATAAAGGCACAAATCGCTTGAGACCCTGAGGCATGTCAGAAGCAGGGTTTAAAAAAAAGAAAAAATTTGAGTTGCAAAGGGAACCATGGAGGCTGCATGAGAATTACACAAATGTTAATTCCTGACACTTGGGAAGGAGAGTCCTTTTCATTCAGGCAAAGCTACACACAAGAAAACTCAATGGTTGAACTTGGAGGAGACAAGACATTTCCATGGTGAAAGGGCATGCTTTTAAAATGGAAAGGTCAGCTCAATAGCCACAGAGAAATAGAGGCAGAATATAAAGAAGGATTAAGAATGAGGTGTTCTGGAAAAGCAGTGAAGAAGAGGTATGAGAACACAGGTGAGAGTTTATGCGGAAGTACAAAGCTGCTTAAAATTTTAGTGCCATATTGAAAAGCTGTCAAGATTTGTGTAGTTTCATGTTGAAAGCATGTAAAACCACTTGCACAGTATGTGTATCATTGAACAGTTGAAGCAGAAAGCTTTTCAACCCTGAAATGAATTTTGAGGTGTTGATCAAACGACAGACCAAGAAAACAGTTTTAAGAGTGGGGGTGGGAAGCTAGGTTTAATTGAGAAAGTTCCTCCTTCCCGTAAATGGTGTAAGAAAGTGGAATATTACACTGAGCTTGTATGCAAACATTCTTTCTGGATACGGTTCCCTCTAACACAATTATTTTTTATGAAAGCTTCCCTTTGCTTCTGTCCCCTCCAGTTAAAGAACACATGAGCTCTACCTGTATACTCTTGCTGTGAGCTGGGGAGCTCAGGTGACCACTCAGATTGCTTTAGTTTTTTTGTGCAAGTCTTGAGTGCAGGTTTCATTTTACTCCTCCTTGACTCCTTAGTTTCTCTGGCCAGCCTCTTTTGCACAGTGAGGGGGATCTTTAGAGGCTCTGAAGAAAGCAAAGGAAGGAAAAAGAACGATGATTAGAGACTTCTGAAAGGGGCAGTGAGGAATTAGGGACTATACTCTTTGAAAATTTGCGTGACACTCCTTAACGGTCCCTGCCTCATTTTCCACTTGGCTGCTTTATGACTGAACTGTAAACTAAAAATGACATGGGCTCATTAATTTGGCAGCAACTGGCAAGATGTGGCCATTTAGCATATCCACAAAGCTATTGTTTATGGCTGGGTCATGTCGAAGGGCAAGCTAAATATGGCTGAACATCTGAAAGGCTGAGTCTAGGAGTCCTAGAGCCTAAACCTTCTCCCTAACCTCTGCTTGTCTTCAGCAGTGTGATCAGCTTGGGTTTTCTGGGCAAGGCTTTACATAAAGCTGTCAAGTTACTAGCAATATTATGTCAGTTTGATTTTTTTTTAAAGCAGGCTCAATTATATCATCCTCTCTTCTCATCTGACAAGCAATACAAAAAGTGTTTGCAATAGCGGCTTCAAGGGAATGGAAATGCTTCGGTTGTAGATTACTGCTGCAAGTCCAACGTAGGAAGAGAATCTAAGAACAAATGCTTTAAAATGTAAGGTACCACAGGATCACTGAAAAACCCTTCAGCACATTAGTGTGACTCATTTGTTTGGTTTAGAGAATAGGTGCTTAATCTCTACACTGTCGAGGAATTAAAGGGTACGGCAGCTGAGCAGATCTCAAGTGCACAGGCTGAAGGAGCTCATCTGATCTGGTATTAAAAAGCAACACCACAGACTGCAGGCTGTGTATTCATACCTGTCTGTTCTTCAGACAAAAAATGAGAATGAAAAAAAATGCAAGAGAAAAAAGCAACTTCTCTACTTCCCTTCTCCCAGTCCTCTGCACTACTGCCCCTCAGGTGTAGTGGAGGAGATTTCCTTTGTGTCTGTGGTGTGATGGTTTGCTTCCACTTTTGCTTGAGATGACCCTTTTAGAAACGAATGGCATCCCAGCCCACACTCTCACTAGCCAAAAGCTGACATTTATTCAGTGGACTTGGAAGGAAACCTCTCCCCAGCTGGTCCATTCCTGCTTGGGACATCTACATCTGAAAATAATACCTCTGCTATTTATGCACGTGGTCCTGTCATGACCTCGTCTGCTAGGATAGATTAACTGAATTTCTCCAATGTTTTCTTTACTTCCTGATGTCCATTATTGACTTTGCTGTGGGATGAAGGCTTTTGGAGGAGCTAAACATGAATCAGTACAGGAAACTTGGCATGCCTGAACTTTGGGGTGGCTTGCTATTCCGAGGGTTTTCAAATGTGATTTCTTCCCTCTTAAAATTAAGTCACACTAAAGCAGAAGGGACAAATAACTTAGACTGGCATTTCCTCCTTGGTAAGCACTCATCTTAATGAATTTCACAGAAGGCAAATCACAGTTCTCAGGTGTCAAACTTTAAGTTCGCTTCGTAAGCAAAAGAAAAGAAAAGAAAAGAAAAGAAAAAAAAAAAAAAAAGGAAAGCTCTTTAAAATTTAAATGTTGCAGACTTGCTTTGCTGTGAAAAATTACAAATAACTCACCCTAGCTTCCTATTATTGCATTTAAACTTGAAAGAGTGTAATATTAATAAAACAACCCTTTTTTAAAGTCAAGTTCATATTCTACTAAGATTAACAAGCAAATGTTTTTCCATGTGGATTGGTGAAGTAATCTTGAGGAAAAGCTCTTATTCATTTAAATATTGTGTAACTCAAAGTCTCTTTTTTCCCCTCTCTTCTGTGATATTTCCCTATATATTTCTATTTTTTTTTTGTTTTGGTTTGGTTAAAAGTTTATGCAGGGTTGATTAATTTTAGCAAGTTTCCAAAAATGAAACGGGCTTTTATGCCTGAAGGAATATTTTTTTTTTGACATTTAACAGCAAAGAAAACTATTTCCTCTCCCATTCAAAGCTAACCATGTTTAATTGGCCTAGAAGTCTGTTGCAGTTTGGAAAATGTTTGTGATATCCCATCTGTTTTTATATCCAGCCCTTCAAATGAGGCTGTGTTTACTGTCTTGTTGGGTTTACATGTACAGTGATGTTGATATGACAAGGTATTCCCTTGAAACAATGTTAGATCTTACAGTCTGTGTGACTCTTAATAATGCTTTGTTATGTAGGAAAAAAAAAAAAAAAAAAGAGAAACCCTGTGCAGTTTTAGCAATGGTTTCCTAACATTTCAAGTTTATTTTAACTGCTTGGATGCCTCAGCTGCATGAATAACACACAACATAGAGACATGCAGTCACACTCATCTGTGCTTTGGGGACCATTTAGAGTACTTAAGAGTATCTATTTGATGGCTGCAGTGGATTAAAATGAGTAGTATTGTATCTTTTCTCCTTGGGTTGAAATTAAAAGGCTTAATGCAACAAGCAACCTCTTAACTCATAGGCTACCATTTGCATCTCACCCTGCAGATCATTAAGAGACTTCAGACTCCAGGGTGACAAGCAATATATTTTGTAAAACAACAGGGATTTAAGATGCAGACATGTACAGATGTTGCGTTTTCCATACATTTTTGTGGTCAGATAGCAAAGTTTGAAGATGTATGTGTGAGGTCATTTGAATTCACTTGGAGATGGGAGCTTCATAGGCACAGAGACCATCTGGCAATCAGATGTGGACTGCAGGTAGACCTATTTGTTTTTAACTGAAGTCACTGAGGAATGAAAATGTCAAGTACCCTAACACTGCAGAAAAATGATAATCACTAACCACCCAGCACAGCATCTGTTTAACCAGTCTCAAAAAAAAAAAAAAAGTAATCCAGTCAATGGAGTAGGAAATCAAAGGCATTACAGTATTTTTTCTTTCTCTATGTGTGTGTGCACGCGTACATATATATGCAACTGTGTATATTATGCCAAGTCCTAAATGGAGTGGTGAGATTTCTGGGTGTCTGCTTGTGGTGGTCCACACAAGCAAAAAGACTGGTAATTGGAGAAATTGCTCTCAAATCACTTAGCCTGGAGTGTCTGACAAGCTGCAATCAGTCCATGACATATGCATGAATCCCAGTTTTTTGGGTGTTATTTGACTGGTGGGAAAGCTCTCTGGTTAACTGCTGTGCTGTTGGTTTTAGAACTGGAAGTTTGTCTGTGTAGGGGTGTAATTCAAGATGTCCCTCACACCCCACCACTTACTTCCCAACCCCAGATTTCAGCTGGAGTTGCTGGCATGGTGGCTGGGGGTATAGAAATGCTGGCACACATGGGGTTTACTTGCTTCCAAGGTTCCAGAGACCAGAGACCACATCAAAGACAGAAGAGAATGAAACCACTGTGGCAAATGGGAATTTAGAGAGCACCACATTGCCTGAAGACAGGGACTTTCTCCATAAAATTTGGATGCATTTTCAGGAATAAAAATTAGGAGGGGGGGTGGAGTGAAAAAAGTTTGGATGAGCACAGAGAACAAACTGTAGAGAAATAAGATAAATCAGGTGCCTCGAATTGCCAGTGAGTGGGTGTGAGTCCACCTGTGCCTGATTAGGACAGGCCCCTATTGGGCATGAGCAAGGCCAGGGGGCCAATAAAGATGGGACACACACCCACAGAGAAAACCTCAGCTCACTCTGGTGTGAGGCAATGGAGAGGCCAGCAGCTCGTCGAGCCTCTGGAGCAAGAAAGGCTCTTCCCGCTACACTTCTACCCTGGAAGTTCTGTGTGGTGGCTGGAGTCCTGGAAGAGACCAGCAGCTCGTCGAGCCTCAGGAGCAAGAATGGCTCCTCCCGCTACAACAAACAGACCTTAGATAACTCTGTAAGACTTTGTGGGAGAGATCTTAAGAGCTGGACAAAGTCTAAAGCATTTTGTGTCCCCTTGTGCAAGACACTCTTTTTAAAGTTATCTTGATCCATGAGAGAAAGATTTTTCTTCCCTTTCTTCCCTTTCTTCCCTTTCTTCCCTTTCTTCCCTTTCTTCCCTTTCTTCCCTTTCTTCCCTCTTCCCTTTCTTCCCTTTCTTCCCTTTCTTCCCTTTCTTCCCTTTCTCCCCTTCTTCCCTTTCTCCCCTTTCTTCCCTTCTTCCCTTTCTTCCCTTTCTTCCCTTTCTTCCCTTTCTTCCCTTTCTTCCCTTTCTTCCCTTTCTTCCCTTTCTTCCCTTTCTTCCCTTTCTTCCCTTTCTTCCCTTTCTTCCCTTTCTTCCCTTCTTCCCTTTCTTCCCTTTCTTCCCTTTCTTCCCTTTCTTCCCTTTCTTCCCTTTCTTCCCTTTCTTCCCTTTCTTCCCTTTCTTCCCTTTCTTCCCTTTCTTCCCTTTCTTCCCTTTCTTCCCTTTCTTCCCTTTCTTCCCTTTCTTCCCTTTCTTCCCTTTCTTCCCTTTCTTCCCTTTCTTCCCTTTCTTCCCTTCCTTTCTTCCCTTCCTTTCTTCCCTTCCTTTCTTCCCTTCCTTTCTTCCCTTCCTTTCTTCCCTTTCTTCTTCCCCTTCTTCTTCCCTTTCTTCCCTTTCTTCCCTTTCTTCCCTTTCTTCCCTTTCTTCCTTTCTTCCCTTTCTTCCCTTTCTTCCCTTTCTTCCCTTTCTTCCCTTTCTTCCCTTTCTTCCCTTTCTTCCCTTTCTTCCCTTTCTTCCCTTTCTTCCCTTTCTTCCCTTTCTTCCCTTTCTTCCCTTTCTTCCCTTTCTTCCCTTTCTTCCCTTTCTCCCTCCATGTAGTGATTATGAAGCAAAAGGAAATTACTGCTCATAAGGTTCTAGGTAGTTTCCTCTGTGATTGTTAGACTGATAAAAACCTGACAAAACTCCTAGCTTTTAATGAATACTTATCAGAAGCTTTGAGACTGATTCTTCAGTGTAACTAGTTCTTTTGCAATAATTTATTAGTAGTTTTAATAATATGGGTTTTTGTCATGTGTAATTGGCTAGTAACTATTTTCTCAGGAGCAGACATTTAATAAATGTGGAGTCTGAACACATTCTCTTACTTCTAATTCCACCAAGTAAGGCCCCTGCAACAGAAGCCCAGATCACTTACCAGAGATGCAAACCTGGGCTGACCCAGAAGCACAGCAATCCCTAATGGAGTTATTCCAGATTTGGTATCAGCGTGATGAGAACTGGAATACAGCCTGATAGCAGACTGCCATCTCCCCAGCCTGTGCACTTTGTTCTCGAAACCTTCTTTGAGCACACTGCAATGAGCATTGCAAGGAAGTTTACAGGGACTCCAGGTACACTATGAGGCTTGCTGAGCATATCTAGTGGTCTGTCAGCCTAACCATCTGTATCTGTTCTTTGTCACATGACACTGATCAGAGAGATATGAATATGTAATGAACGTCAAAACCTTCCATAAGTCTAGATCAAAAGTTCTCTGGTTATGATTCTGAGTTCTTTTTACTTGCACGCTTCTTGCATGCTTAAGGAGAAAGCTCCATCTAGATGCAGTAGAAATTATGTATAGATCTCCCAGGGCACATTTGCAACAGCCACAGTAAATGCATGCTCTCCTCACAGGAAGCCAAGGACATGATTCCTTTGGGATGATTTCTGCCTTGCTGAGGTTCAATGTACCAGTGTGTCAAACTGGCTAATGCAGGACACTGTGATAGATTTGGGACTTTCTCTTTGCTTTTGTGTTGATCTGTGTTGGTGTTTTTGGCTGGAGGTAGGGTTTCTATCTCTGCATTTGGCTTCTACACGCAGCCTTATATAGTAATACTCTTATCTGGTACACTTATTTGTACAGTGTGTCTTGTTATGGC
The DNA here is from genome assembly GCF_003957555.1 of Calypte anna. Classification (NCBI taxonomy): domain Eukaryota; kingdom Metazoa; phylum Chordata; class Aves; order Apodiformes; family Trochilidae; genus Calypte; species Calypte anna. The sequence goes on from NC_044274.1 coordinate 47,313,602, forward strand.
TTTTTAATAAACAAGTTTCCTGGCATTTTCTTTGCAGTCTTTGGGGTAGGAAAAATGGACTGATCCTGAGTGTCCTCCAAAAATGACAAGTTTTTTGCCCATGGAAAGCTATTTTAATTGACTTGATACCTAGCTTTCACTGGAAGATGTCAACTTGGACTACAGTCCCAATCCTTTAATTTCCATTACATTCCATCTATACTTATGATGGATTTTAGATTATTTTAAGCATTTTACTTAGTAAGGACACAGTTCACAAATAAGCTAATCTAAAAGAAAGTGCTGGTTTAAATAAATCAAGAATTAAAAACAAATGACACATGCCTGTTTTCCCAGGTTTTCTACAGTGGTGGACAATTATGACTGGCTAGTAAACCAATGATCCTTGATCGCATAAAGTGTGTCAATGATATGCATGGGAAGACAGCCAGTGTATTTGCAGCTGAAGTTGTGTCTCATTAAATATTATTTGATGGATAGTACAGAAAAGTAGAGGAAACATCAGAAACAGGGAGTCTATCAGCACCCACTACTATTTCACCATGCTTCTTTTCCTCTCTTTCATGCAGTCTGTGCCTTGGAATGCCTTTCCCTCTGGACAAAGTGAGATGGACAGCCTGTTTTTGAAGCCTGTCAGTTCTTCTCTCTGTATATTCCAGCAGAAGTTTGGGGGATGGTGACACCAGGCCCTTCTTCCCTGACCTGGGAGTCAGTCTTGCCAGTAGAGTGCTGTTGTTATAAAGACACAGATGCAGGCACTTTCTTCTTCCCCTCCGGCTGTGTTGTTTGCCTTTCATCCCAGAAGGAAGCTTCAAGACAAGGTATGGCTGTGCATCTCCTGCTCAGTTGATAGCAGAGCTCTGGCTGATGTGTGGCCCGGCATGAGTGAGGACTGCTCCAGGCTGAGGCCAGCATGCAAGCCCACCTCTCTTCTTTCTCAGGACATCTGCCAAACATCAGCTAAACTAGGAAATGTGGATTTCAACTCTTCCTTTTAGGCAGATTCAGGCCAGTCACAGTGGAGGTCTCTAGTCACCATGAGAGCATAGCTAATGGGGTCTGTGCTACACAGCTGCTGCATACTTAGCCATCTATAGCTCCCTAGGAGAAATGCAGTTGGATGTACTTTTGTGATGAGGTCACTTTCCCTTTAGTGCCTGATTTCTACCTAAACTACCCTTCAAAGGCCTTTCAGCAAGCTCATTGTAACCTTCACTGTTTGGTGCCTGGTCTGGGGCAAGTATTTTACTAAGACAGAATCCCACTGTAACCAGGTGACTTGTTTTAGCCACCTATCTGTCCCTTCTTGGTAAACATTAAATTGCTGTACAAATACCGATGTATCCACAATGCATTGCCTAGAGGATAGAAAATTATACCTCAAGGAAGCTTTTGCTATATTCAGCAGAGCATCAGCCTTGTTGCTAAGGAAAATTAGATATTTAAAACCAGTTTTACTAAAGGTCATGTGTCTGGAATTCTGAGGAATAAGGCTGCAGAATGGTAGAAGATTATACCTCAAGGAAGCTTTTGCTATATTCAGCAGAGCATCAGCCTTGTTGCTAAGGAAAATTAGATATTTAAAACCAGTTTTACTAAAGGACGTGTGTTTGGAATTCTGAGGAATAAGGCTGCAGAATGGTAAAACATGAACTGCAGTGGGGATACTTCCTGGCCCCTCCAATGTGTCAGCAACACCAAGTGGATGACTGGTTCACTTCTGCCAATAGATCAGAGCCAATACATACTTCTGTTCTTAGAGGTGGCTACCAGACTTCCTCTTTGTAGTGTCCCTTCCCAGACTTGCTCTTGGCTTTATCAGAATGTCTTTTTCTGTCATGGTGGTACACTAGAACTTCACACAGGCCTGCACAGGGTTACATGATTTCCTTCCCTTCTTCACTGAAGTCTCATGTTTAATATTTCAGTTGTATAACTCAATGGGGACATCCCTGGCTGTGCTCCTTTGTTATGGTCTCCCTACACCATCGTAATATAGTACTGTAAATTATGCAACATGAGAAATATTAATCGTGTAAGCATTTTTAAAAGACTTACAATATTTAGCTTGCTTCAAGCTCTGCATGAAGTCTACATGTGTCCTGGAGGACAAAAGAGACTTTTGAGGACGTGCTTGCCAAGACTGAGCATTTCCATCCTCTCCCTCCTGTACATACCCACATATGAATATACACACTTCATTAGATTAAAAGAAGCCCTGGGGAATGCTGTCACAGCTGCCCACATCCTTTTCTTGTATCCAGCCTTTAGACTTAAATATGATAATACTTTGCACAAGCTCTGCCATACCTAGAGAGTCTCAAACAAAAGATTGTTTTTTCTCCAGTACAAACCATCACTGCAGATGCTGGTGTTACATGGCAAGAAAATGAAATCAGAATCAGGCCCAAACTTTCAAGGTTTGCTCTGAATTTCCTGGCTTTTGTGGTTAGAATCCAGACCCTTAACATTATTTTAACATAGGTTTTGCATTTATATTTATAAACACAGAGTACTGCTGCCTATTTGAGTTTAGAATAGATTGTGGTATAAACATATTTCCTCTTTACACATTATAATCAGTGCACAATGGCCTGCTTTATGTAAAACATATCACAGTCTTTGCTTCTCTGTATGTGCTTGCATGCACATATAGCTTAAATTAACTAACTTAATATTCTCATGATGTGTTCAAAGAGGAGATCTGTGAATGAGGTAGGGAAAGATGGTCTTACAGTTCTTATTTTGGAGTCTGAGATTAAACACTGTATTTAGAGAAACACTTAATGATGATTCATTTTAGCAGGCCTTTGGTTGATGACTTATTTATAATTTCATCAACCAAACACTTCCCTTGACAGAGTATGTTTTGGCTCACTGTTGCTTCTGACAGCTATGTAGAACAATCCATAGTAAAAGTGTCCTTTACAAAATTAGCCAAACATCATTCCAATGCAATGACTCTGTAGGCGATAAGATGAAAATGATTAGTTACAGTTCATTGAATATTGCCCCAAACGTGTTCAAAACTACTGCTTGGCATAATCCTTGAGAAGGTGTTTTGGCTTCTTTAACAGCATTGCTGAAAAACAGTTGAAATTGAAGTTGAGTTTTGTTTAAAGGGTGAACCAGTATAAAACTGGGGGCTTTTCAAGTGCTTACTGCAGAGTTTGACTTAATTTTGCAAGATATTTTGCTTAACTTGGGACATGTGGATTTATTTTTGGAGGAATTAATCACACATTCATGTTTTCATGCTGAGATTTTTTGGTTGTTGGCCTTGCACAATAATTTTTTTCAGTGCAATTGCACAAACAGCAGCCTTAATAACAATGACAAAAGCATCTAATTCCTATAAATCAGAGAAGAGAAAAGTTTCCAAGATGACAGAAAGTTTCCAAGATGCTGCAAGGTGGGGTTCCCATAAGATGTAACAAGGATGTTACTGGGTGAACACCAGCAAAGGAGTTGGAGCAGTGTGTTTGGGGTGTCATCTGCAACAGAGTGATGGCAGGAGTGTGCAGTGCTCATGTCATGCACTGCGGTGCTCTCAGGCAGAGCAGTTGAAGAAAAAATATTCAATATCCTGTTGCCATCTTTCAAAAAAGATCGAATCCAACAGTTCGAGACAAAGTGTTTATAGATGACCTCTGTTAGGTGCCTGTTCCCAGCTGCATCTGTCCACAAAAAGAGCTGCACACTCAACTCATTTACTAAGGACCAAACAGAGAACTGATGTGCTGGGAGGTGGGCACACAGGCACATTCCCTCCACACTCTGTCCCCAGGCTCCACACCACAAGATGTGGCAGCTCAGCATCACTGCAGGCTGCCAGGGTGATTTTCCAGTGCCCTAGGCTGCAGTCCAACCCGAGGGAGGATGCTATGAGCACTGGTGCTCTCTGCTGTTTTTTTCAACAGCCTTAGTCCTGTTGCTTTCACCTGCAGATTGGCAGTGATGTGAAAGGGTCAAGGACTGTGTTTTTCTCCTCACTTCTTTCCCACCCAGCCTTGGGTGCTCTGGGTGGCCTCAGGGACACAGTGCTACTTTGAGCAGAGTGTGAGGGGGCAAAGGTGAAGTCACAGAGGACAACACTCCTTCTCTTCACCTTCATTCAGCAGGATAACACTGCACTCTCCTGCTTATCTGCACAATATTCTAAGGATACATAATTTTTTGTTTAAAATGCAGGAAAGATGCTATTTCCCAAGCAGTCACTGATATGAAAGTTTACATGATAGTACTTACATATGGTTTTGAAAATGATTTCATTTATTGTAAACGTAATTTTTTTTTTTTTTTTACTAAATAGTCCATGATTATGTAAGAGTTGCACACTGTCTTCCAGTTCATAAAACTCGCAGCACAGATTAGGTACACATAGGTCCATCCTCTCAGATTCTGAATGCAACTCTATTAGCTTACAATTCTATCTTACTCCTCCTAAAGGATGTAAGACTACTTTGGAGAGAGATACATGCTATTAGCCTCACTTTTTATGTCCCATACTGATGGGATTTGTCCAAAATCACTGCCTAAGTCAGCTGAAGAGCTAGGGTGAAACCTCTGTCTTCTCACTCACAATATGAAAAATTATCCTCAAGTCAGCTTTCAAACTCAAACTGGTTTTAATGAAGATAAATGGAAGCCTTAAATCCCTTAGTACATTTCAATATGTTAGCTGTAAGCCTCAATAGTAAACTTCCACCTGGGAAATTACTGCATTTTTAAAAAAGGGCAAGACAATTCCTCTCTGTCCTCTCTTTGTCTGGAAAGAAAGGAGTATACATATATCTACTCAGAAGCAACATTCCTTGCAGAGAAAACACTTTATTAGTGAAAGTTTTGTTGTTATCTCTCTTTGTAATTAACAAATACAATGAATGCCTGGTGTTTCATACCTGGCTTTCCTCTCCTAAGACTAGTTGCAAACAAAAATGTGAATAAGCTATCTTTTTTTTTTTTTAGTTTCAAATACATTGAGCTAAATTCTGTTCTCTGAGATGTGTACTGTGCTGGTCCACACTGATGCAAAGGGGAAAGCAATTTTACTTCCCTTGCCTCTCCAAATTTAATTGCATATTTCAGCATTATATGTAGATCTGCCAGATAGTGTCCTTGATGTAAAATGTGATTAGCCACTGACCACTCCCTTGCAGCTCCTGGGAGCTCCCCTCACTTGTGTGCTGGAGGTTTGTGCCCTTCTGTGTGCTGGAGTACTGGAACATCTTGGTCAGACTGATGGAGTGGAGCATGGGATGACTATGGCTTTTCTGGGGATGTTAAAGGAAGTTTGCATCCTCCTCCTCAGATTACACATGGTTTCTCACTGTATCAGTCAGCTGTGGCTGTGCAGCCTTTTTTGTTAGATGGGGGGCAGAAGTAGACTCAGTGGAGACCTTTCAAAATTTCATCTCCCCACCACTCCCTTCCCATCAGGGAAAAAAAGGCATCTGTAACACACAGATTGTATATACCTATGTCTGCCCCTGCTCCTTCCCTGAGTTGTAATTAATTTAAATCAGGGATAAAAGCTGAGTGAAATATGGTTTCTCTGAACTGTGTTAAAGATGCTCCAAAAAGATGCCTGCTGTAGTTGTATAACTGTTTAAGTAAAACATCATAAGAACTCAAGTGAGTATCAGATTGATCCCTCCAGTGCTTAATGCAGTCTCCTAGGATCACAGAATATCACAAACCTGGTACTGGTGAATGCAATAAGGATGTAGTATTGTAAGAAGAGGCCACACCTCTGACACTTCATGTTACAGATCTGCTTCACGAAGCTAGAAAGCAACAGGAATTTGAGATAATCTTTAATGTGGTGATTTGCATTAATTTCTGCCAGCCACATTCTTAAACACCCAGCTTCATGGAAACAACTGGTCTGAAAGAGAAGAAACTACCACTGTTACCTCCCCATCCAGATTTCCCCCCAGTTTGCCTGTGAAAGGCAGCCCAAGACTCCTTGGAGGTGCATGCAGGACTGAAGTGCTGCCCAGTGTTGGAGAATCAGACCTGCCTGGAGAAAGGTTGCTTCTGCCACAGTGAACCTGAGGGGAGAGGCAAGGGAAGCAAGCCCTGGAGACCTCAAATAGCTGTTCTTGCTATACTTGAGGGACAAGAGGAGGGAGGGAAACAGGGAAGGGTGCTTTTGCAAGGAACTTACCACCACCCCTGATGTACACCAAAGGTGAAGCAGAAAGCTCACTTTTCCAGGGCTCTTGCACTGCTGGTGTAAACACCTTAGCAGATGACATATTCTTTTGTAAAGAAGTCTTCTGTGGAGAGCAGCTACCACATTGCCTATACCAAGCCAGTCCCATAATGTATCAGTGTTTCTCTGAAGAAGTATTTTTTTTTTTTCCCCCCAGGAAACAAATGGGACAGAGTGACTCTTGTTGAATTTCTACCTGTGTGTTGCTCTTGTCATTCCTCTACTGATAAAGTAATAATCCAAGACCTGTTATTGAATATAGCCTGTCAAACAGACTTAAGGAAAGAAGGCTTGATTATTTCATTAGCAATAGGATGGGATGGGTAACTTGAAAATTTATTACATCAGTAAATTAAAGTCTTGCCACTATATATCAAAGAACCATTATGGGTCAAATAAAGACCATATGTGTCATTAAAATTTTGTTTTGTGAGCCTTGAAAACTAAAGTGTGTCATATTTTATTTTGGTGTCATTGTAGTTTATTTACTTGGTTATATATCTGGGGGGTTGTGCTTTTTTGTTTTTTTGGGGGGTTTTTTGGTTTTTTTTACATTTATCCAGAGGGCCAGCCTTGTGCTGAACATGACTGATTTGTATAGAAACATTTAAGTTGGTTCTTATGCAGAGATCAACCTCTGATTTGTGTTGGCTTTTTGCACATTGATTTAGCAAAGGCAGGTTTTGGCTTTGTTTTCTACAAAGTCCTAAGCTTTTCTTTTTATCTGGCTTATCTTCACATACTTGTCTTTTTGAGCTGCAAGCTCCTTGGGGCAGGGGTTGCATTCACAGTGTTTAATGTGCCTTGCACAAACGGAGTCCTGAGCTCAGGCTCATAAGTATCAGCTGAAAGCTAATAGTAAGAATGAATTCCATCTGATCCAGATCATTGCAGAAGCTGATCCTTAAACTCTAATCTAGCCCGTTTTGCCCACAGACTTGCATGTTTAGTGACCACTATGGAATGAAAAGGGGACCATGATTTGAGGAAAAAAAAATGTCAGTAGGTAACATTTGGTCTTCTCTGCAGAAAATGTGCTGCTTAAAGCAATCTTTCTTTTTTATTATAGTTCTACAATAGGTGCTAGTGTTTGTTAGGACAATAAACTTGTCACATTGAATTATGGTAGTAAAAGAGCACAGATGCACACAGAGCCAAAACCAAGCCTCAGAGTGTTTTAATTCATTAGCTCAACAACTCATGTTTTAGGAAATAAGGAAGATGGAAAATTAGGAAATGGAACAGAGTCTTACGTGAGTGGAAGCTACATGAATTTGAATGAATCCAAGTATCATTTATAGGGCAAGAAAGAACTCCTTGTATTCATTGCCATATATTAAACCTTGTTTATCCTTCCTTAAACTAACCATAAACACATTGTGTTCAAGTACTCTTTAACAACTGAGTTGCTGCGGTTGTGCTATAACTCTCCTCTGCTGCTTTTATCTTTGTAAAGGAGGCATGGCTGCCAGGCTTGGAGCCCAGCTCCCCCTGCTTCCACATCTTCAGTGTGGGAAGCCAAGAATGGCTCTGCCCACGGCCCCCACTCAGGACAGCATCAGCATTCAGGCTGAAGGACATCCTGATGTGCTACCAGTGGCATCTGAACAGACGTGTAAGAAGGGTTTCTCTGAGCTGCATGCAGCATGGCTCTTTCTTTTTTGTTAGAAGACTTTGAGCCCTTCTCTACAAATTCTGGATAATTCTGTTTGAATTCTTGACATCTAGATCACAAGTAAAGATTACACTTTTAGCAGAGAGGACCTGCAGGTTTTCTTTTCTTGCTGAACAGGGCTATCTGCATATGTTTTCTTGTATTACAGTAGAAAATTGGAAGTGTGTATCTGCTTTTGGATACCAGCTGATGAGTAGGAAGCTCAAACCTACAGACCCCAACATTCAAGTTTAATGCCTATGTATTAAGATATTGCAATAATGCTTTATCTGAGGTATTTTTAGCTTCATAAAAGAGACACTCATCTTCTTGATTGGTTTCAGAGTATCAATAAACCTAATGTTCAAATCTGTCTGATAACAAGTCCCTGGTTAAGAAAGTAGGCAACTATCTCTAAACAAAGAAAGTCTGAGCTGGTTCAGGGGTCTGAAGGAACCTTTAAAATTTTTATGGAAAGCTAGAGGCTCCAAAAGAGAAATGTGCAAAATGCATGACTGCAAAGGCAGGGACACAAAGGGAAAAAACCTCGGTTTTTATTCCCTTGGTTTTGAGGCTAGCTTGCACAGCTGCAGCTCCTATAAATCAGAGCAACTGGTGGGATACTCTGTTTTACACCAGTGGATATAATGGATACCTTTCCTCCAGCACTATCTCACACCCTGCACCCTTCGACATGGAGCGGCCTCTTGGTCTTTTTGTTGGCTGCATGCCAGAGCCACTAAACTATCACCTTCCATGATAGTCCTGGTATCCTTGACATGGTACATGCAGAAGGGCTCCTGCTTACCTTACTTGTGAAGTACATAACCTGTTCATGGCACAACAAAGGTATTTCCTCATGTTCCCCAGGCACCTCCTCCTGAACTCATAGCTGCAAGCTGCAGGCTGCCCATGGGTGGGTCCTAATGGCAGTGGAAAATGGGGTGCCTGCTTAGAACAGGGCTGCCCGTCTCTTCTTTCCCCTCCTCTAAGCCACAAATAAGTGTCAGTGAAGACACTGGAAAAAAACATCTTCAGAAAAGCATATAAAGTCCTTGATCAGACTGAGGGAGAGAAATAAATACATTGAAGGCATGAGAGAGGAAGTTTAATATCTGAAAAAACTATCTTCTCAAAAATTTCTTCCTGGATCATAAGATCCCAGCCAAAATCATTCCTTACTTACCGTTTATTTCATGTTCAGACCCCCTAGTATTCTAATAAACTCCATATTAGAAAATGAGATGTTATTTTATCAGAATAACTATTATTGTTGCAGGCTAAGGTTTTCAGGCTCCTCAAATGTAAATTTGTAAAAGATTTTAGATCACCAGCTCATGTTTACTGGGTATGGTTTCTATCAGCAGCATAGGGGAGGACCTTCATTACTTTCATGCTAGCTTTGCAAGATTGAGAGTCCTACTGAGCCACATGAGAAACATGTCACTGGGATTTGACTAGGGAGCAGAGATCATTGCCAGTACAGAGAACTGCAGAGCCACAGCTCAGTAATGGGCAGCCCCATGGACACACTTTATCATCTTACATTCCTGCTTAAGAGGAATGATGCTATTATTCTAAAGAGCAAAGGTATTAAGTGCAGACAGATGTGAATGGTCCTTATATAAGCACTGTTTTCCACAAGAACAGAGACATGCCTTGAAATTACTGTGCAAACAGGATTTGTGGTATGGGTACTTGTGTACTTCAACAACTACTTGGGTTGCTTCTGAAATCCAGCCAATGGTGAGGTGGAACATGGCAGCTTTAACAAAATACAGCAGTGCTACATAAGCTCAAGGCAGGAAATGAAGAAATATATCATGTTTATGTAAAATTTTTGAAAAAATTGTACATGGGAAAGTTATAATTGCTTTAACAGGGAAATGGAGTTAACAGCCTGGTTTTGGGATACTGTGCTCCAAGGAGTTAAATGATCACAAGCAGTTTGCATTCATGTTCATGGCTTGTCAGACTGACAGTCCATCTGAATCAGCATCATGAATATCCCTTTTTTATCCTGTTGAAGTACTGACTCAGTACTGGTTTTGAAGGATTATATTTCTGAAGAATTACTCCTGTTAGAGTAAAATTTTGAGGGGTATTTAGAACTGTGCAATTCTAAGAATGATGCTGAAATCATTAGAGGTGGGGGCTGGCACTCTCAGCCCAGGCTGATTCAGCTGCAATTTAGTGAGTGCAGAACTTCCCAAATGACTGATTGATGATCTTATTATGTCTGCTTGCAACAGATCTAAGTAACAGAGCACCTGCCTGTAGCAGCTGTAAAGTTTTGTGAACACTTTTAAAAACTAATATATTTACAGGTTTTCAAGACTGTTACGATTTCTGTGTGCTCCTTCCAAGGTGGAAATTTTCGGTCGAGAGTCTGCTGAAAAGTTGACTTTTTTTGTTTTCTCTTTCCACCTTCCTCCAACAACAGTCACTGCCTGTGTCATGCTGAAGAATATTTTACTGTATTTATTTTGCTGTTTCTTCAGTAACTTTGAAAAAATAAAAAGATTATTTTGTTTGAACTCTGCAACATGTTGCAGGCTGAAATGCTGATAATTCTGCTTCTGCTAAGCATTTTTCTTTTACAGGTGATTTCCAAACAGTAACCAAAACTACTCCTACTCAGTATTCCAGCATGTCAGTATTAAATCAAGACATCCTACAACTTGACTAGGGGAACATATTGTCACTTTTACCATGTTTCTGCATGACACTACGAGGCATAGCCATAATTCTGATTGATATACAACTTCCTGCACACTCGTATTCCTACTGCCTTCTTCCTACAGCTGTTAAAGTTGTTCCAGTACTTTAAATAAGAAAATGTATGGTTGCTCCTTCCAGCAGACAGAAATTTGGGCAAGAAGTTAGAATCCAATGGGATCTGGCACATGTGAGAATACAGGGAGAGGAGACGAAAAAAAATGTTGAGTTAAGAACATTACCTGAGTACATACAAAAGACAGTCCCTGGGGAAGTAATTAATACTGAAATATGAATGATTATGGATGACTGTAGGATTCAGCCACTTGTGCAGAGGATGAAGGCAGATCCATACCTCTGACCTGGTCCTTCAGCATTGTATTTACAGGCTCAGGGAGCTGATCTGTCAAGACTGTATACAACATAGCAGTTTTTAAGGCTTTCTTAACAATTACGACTGCTTAATGAACCTTTCCCTTCTGGAGACTACCTCCAGGGCTAAAGCCGTGGGTAGACAATCACTGTATAGACAGCACTCCAAAATACAGGTCAATATAATTCATGCTAACTTTCTCAACTTTCAGCTAAAGACACAAGCATGAAGCACTCATGTAAAGAAAACAAGAAAATGTCAAATAATATGTCAAACCTTTACCTGCCATGGAAGCTTATTGCAAACTCCTGGTTATTTGTTGTTTTTGTCATGTACAGGGAGATTTTTTAAATCTCAGATGCTGGAATCAGGTGAGTTGTAAAAACCTATCCTTTCTTTCCCCCCCTTTTTAAGAAAAGACAACTTCCCCCATCCTCAGTCTCCTCAACTGTTCACTGCATCAGTGGGTTACATCTTGTCTTAATTAGACTGCAAGCAGCTTCAGACTGCAACTATGATCTTACCCTGTGCTACGAACTGGGGCCCAAGCATGAGTGGGTCTGCTGAGAGTTTCTATAACACAAACAAACATAATTATTTTTCTTTGTTCATAGGTGTCTTTTCTCTCTGGCTCTTACATAAACAATGTTTCATGGAGCTGAAACTGTAACTTGGCTGTCAGTGTGGGGAGCCAAGGGATGACTGAGCATCCGACAAGATGTACAAATCTCTACCTTATGTTGAGAAAGAGAATACAGCAGGGTTAACTGGTTCAGAGGTACTCAGAGCAACAAAAAAGCTCAGCATAGGTCATAGACGCAACTCAGAATGATCAGGGATTTTTAAAAAATGTTTAGTGACAGGAAATTGGTGTGCAGCTAAATGAATTATTTAACTATGAGCTTTCTCTGAACAGTTTCAGTTTTCCAACGAGCTTTTTCTATACCTTACCCTCTAATGTCTGAAAGCTGAAGTATTTCCACACTGAAATTCTGCCATAGAATCTCGTGGAAGCTTCAGTTAGAAGCAGTATGCACCAGCTCTCCTCTTTCTGTAAGAATCTCTGGTTATACTTAACATACCATATGTGCTGCTGCCTGACTCACCTAACCCATTGCCCTCTGCAGTCTATGGAGCAGGGCATGGCAAACTATCTCCCCATATCACTGGGAGGAATGGGAGAGGTGGGCTTGGGTGCCTGCTTCAGGCTATGGTCAGGGTGTTTCCAGGTACAAAGAAATATCTGACAATATTTTATTTTCAGCTCAGTGTTTCCAGGGTAGAGGGAGTGAGGAATGGAATACAACATCAGCCTCTGACCATTAATATCCTCTGCCTGTGGAAAAAGCATGGAGATATGAGGTGGTGTGAGCACTCAGACCTTTGGGGACTATAATGACAGCCCTTTGGCAGCCAGCTTAGAAATGACAGACTAAAATATCTCAATTGAGAAGGACCAAATAGCATGTAGATCTCAATTATAGTGCTGAATGGCATACTTGTATTGATTTTCACCTATAGCAATTTGCTCTTTTTAATTCAGCTTACATCTTGTAGTATAGCTTACATTTTATTTTTGAAGTATCCTGCCATCTTGTCAGTCTTTTTCTCATCCATGAGGGAATTCTTGTGAAGACTATGGACAGATATTTGTTAATTTTTATCCAGAATCAGAGTAGTACCTCACTCTATGAACAGTACCAGTGTAGAGCTTTCCACAGAGCAACATAGTTTACATGGTGATGCTCAACTCTAATGTCAGAGCCTGGCCTTTGGACAGGAAAAGTCAGAACAGGTTGTCCTGGCCATTACAGCCACTGTTTTCGTACAGACTATTGAGTTTATTGGTTATATTGCTCATTTATAAGTACAGCTAATGAAATAATTAAAAAAAAAAAACCAAACAAGTAACCATCCGTGATCCTTTTGTTCACTTTGAGTGTTTGGTTGGTGCATATTTGTGAAAACTGCACTAGATCTGGGAAGGCAAAATGATCAGTATAAATTATCAGTGGTCCAGATGCTAGTGAACAACATGTGCAACTTTGTGCTAAGACTTAGAAGATTTCCTGAATCCAAGAACATTTGTCAAAACTTTTTGGCATCTCCTTGAAGAGCACTGGAGCAAACCTTCCTTGAGGTGCCATAGGCTTGGATTTGGCCCCTTGCAAAGAATGACACAGAAGCTGGCCAGGGTAATCATGAAGGTCCATGTAGAACACCACAGTGGGAAGAGAGGGAACCAGGAAAAGACTTGGTGTTTTCAGCCCATGACCTATATGAGAGTCTGCACTGTGCTGTCTGCTCCTTATGCTGGTGCCTTGAGTTTGGTGGTCCAGCTCAGAGAGCAGAGGTCATTAAATAGCAGTACCAACTCCACTGATCCTGGGGAAGTTTGAGGTCCCCTAAGTTGCTGGATGGGGTAGGATGTCTAGCACAACAGAAAATAAAAAACTCTGAGATCTCATCTCTTTCACTAACACTTGACTGTGGAATTCACTCAGGAGGATACTACTTGGAAAAAGTGAGAGAAAGAAAAAGGAGTGGGGGGTATGGACTTTCTGATACTTGGTTTCCCACTGGAAATTAAAACAAGACATTAAGCAACAGGGGTTTGCTCCACTCGGTTGACTTAGAACAGCTGCTCACCAATTTCTGCAGTACAGAGAGGAAAAGCAGAACTTTGCCCTGGGTCTGAGCAGCTTTTCAGAAGCAATCCAAGTCAAACTTCCACTCAATGACTTCATTCAAAGCTGGTTTACATCATGAAGAGAAGCTTCGTTTATTTATTTGTAATAACTTCAGGATTTTATGGACCCGCAAGAGGATGTAATTTAAGAAAACATCAGCAAGCTGTTTCAAATAGCAAGGTTTCAAAACAGGCAGTGCCAAAAACTCATCAATGGAAAGGGTTCATTATTAAAATATTAAAAAAAACAGAAAAATATCTTTTGTAGATAACTTTGAAGTAGAAGTTTCCAAAAGTTGAATTTCATTCTTCAACAAATACATATTTTTATATGACTGAAGTCAGTGAACTGTCACCAGTTAGTGAATAAAGTTGGTAACTGTAAAGTCTATCACCTCAAAGAAATAACACAGCAAATATGTTTTTAAATATCTCATCTTATCCAGACCAAGCAGTTAAAAAAAGCATTGGAGAGGCAATTCACCAACTTTAAACCTGGAAAGCTGCAGAGTGTGATCTGATAATGCTTAGGAGCAATGAATACTTTCTGCTGAGTGACCCAGAATAAATAATTTGGACTATCCATGCCAGGAGTATAAAACAGGCTTAATAATATTTCCTGATCTGCAGGAGAGTTAGCAGACCCAATGAAACTCTGCAGATGTTCCGTGACTCAGACATGACTGGAGGCTGCTGACTACAATAAGGTCACTGGTTTTATTTCTAATCTGGCTCTTAATGTACCAGGGCACATGGCATTAATTACATCACCGGTTTGCCCTCTGGTATCACCTATCACTGGAAAAACTCTGCAATGCCTTTTGAGGTCTTCAGGAAGAAGACACACAAGTGGACAGGCTGTGGCAGCCTCTCATGGGGGAATCAAAAGGTGGTGGGTGATATGGGAGGGAGAGGCTTGACAGCTGAGGTGTGAGGACTGTCACCCAGGCAAGGGATGTGCTGGAGCAGCATCTGCTGCCAAGAGAACCTCAGGAGCCCCTGTGTGTGTGAATTGTGTGAGTGGGCAGCACTGGAATGGGGAAGAAAGGTGGTTTGAAATAAGTCAGAAGCAGGATGAGGGAAGCAGGAGAATGGGGAAGGGAAGACCTTTGGTGGATTTACAGGATCCACATGGTTGTTCACTGCTCAGCACTTCGAGGTTAAGAACAGAGGCTCTGAGATTACAATGGTGCAGGCTGAAGGAAAAAGCTTGGCTGCACAGAGGGTGTTGACAGAAGGATTTTGGCTTCCTTAGCCTCCAGACAGTGTGTTACAAAGGAGAAATGCTAGGCAGAAATGGGATCCCTCTGGTGAAAAGCTTTCTGCACGGCCAGGGCTTGCACTGGCTTGAGGGATACCGCTGACAGGGTCTTCAAATGAGCAAAAAGTAGAAATAGAGGTCCAAAAAAAAAAAAAAAAAAAAAAAAAAAAAAAAAAAAAAAAAAAATCCAGGAATTTGTAGGGCACACCAAAGCAGGTTTCAGTCCCACCAGGTTAAGATCTCACCAGGTTAACATTAGCTGGGTTCACAGAGATATAACTAGACCTGGGAGAAAAGTGCAGAGGAGTTTGTAAGGCTAAGGAAGAGCAGAGAGAGTGGGTGCTGAAAAATTGAGTCGTATTTTTGTGATTTATTATAATTTTAAATGCAGATTTTAAATTTGTAGATTTGTTTATATTATTTAGTAGATATATTTAATATTAATATTAATACTTAAGAATAAATCCTATTAAGTACTGATAAAAGCATTTAAGTTCTGGATATGTAAATATTTTGAAATTCCAAGAGATTCATGAGAAAGCATTACTGACTGTGTCTGGGATTAGAAAATAAAATAAATATAAATAAATAAATTAATAAATAAATAAAAAGTAAAGGGTTACAAACCATCCTGCTGAATGGTGAGAGGAAGTTGTGAAGTGTATAAGCCTAAACCCCTCCAGTACAGAAATATCTCAAAGACAGTTCATACCACTCATTTGTTTATCACTTGCAAAAGTGAGAAATGGTCCCTCATGTGTTGGAAATGGCACATAAGCAATCGCTACAAAACGCTTCAAAGAAATTGATAGTTATGGTGGGAGAGCCACTGATTCTAGGAAAAAAGTGATTGAGAATCTGAAGGTAGAGGAAGATTAACCACAGGATCAAAAGGGAGGTTGAGCAGATGGAAAGAAGTAAGAACAGCAGAATAAGGATGCTGAATCAAAAGAAAGCAAAAAAAAAAGCAAAAAAAAAAACAAAAAAAAAAAGCAAAAAAAAGCAGATTATTAAACAGAGAACTGGTGCAAATCATGAGCTCCTAGGACTCATCATGGGAGCAAACGCCCTTGCTAGTAAAGACATGATGTGACCATGCAGCCCTGGGACTGCAGCAGTTCATGGATCACAGCATGAAACATCCAGGTCCTTACTTCTTTGAACTGTGGCAATTACTAACATACAGGGCCCTCTGGAGAATATGATCAGAATACAAAATAGTCTTGGTAAATTAGAGACATGAAGTCTTCAAGATGAAATGCAATAAAGGCCATAAAATAAAATAATTTAAAAAATCAGATTTTAAGAAAAATCTAAATACACAGACATGAGATAAGAAAGACTATGACTTCTCAGCAGTATTGTAGAATGTGATCTCAAAGTCATAGACAATCACAAGAGCATGACTTCCTGTTTCAGCATTAGGATAAAAGCAAATCTTGCTCTTTGGTGTTTCACCTGGAACATCTAACCAGTGAAAAAAGTAGTCAGAGTTCTACTAAGGGTACATTGTTAAGGCTTCATCTGATGTACTGAGTCCAGCTTTGGGAACCACACTTCAAGAAAGATGTAGACAAATTGAAGAGAGTGCAAAGGAGAGAAGCAAGAATGATCAGAGGTTTAGAAAACATGACCTACAAGAAAAGGTTGAAAGAACAGGGTTTGTTTAGTCTAGAAAAGAGAAGACTAAGCATGGGGCTCTAGGGGAGGAGGAGGAAGGGATAACAATTTCCCAATATGTAAAATGTTGTTATGTAGAGAACAGTGATCAATGGTTTTCCACATCCACTGAGGACAGAATATGAAAAAGTGCACTAACATGAGCAAAGAAAATAGATTTGAGAACTCTACAGTCCAAGGCCAGTGAACAGGATATTAGAGAGGTTCACAGGAGAATCTTCATTTTTAAAAGCTGTTATCCAAACATCTGTCAGGTATGGTCTTTTTCTACATAAGCCTGCCTTATTTTTCAGCTATATTGAGTCCTGAAGTCCTTTCCAAATACTCAGTTCAAATTTTTAGAGGTAGTTTGCATACTAATCTTCTAATCTGTTCAGACAGTGCATGCTGAACACCTTGCCCATTGGAAGCAGG
The DNA here is from genome assembly GCF_003957555.1 of Calypte anna. Classification (NCBI taxonomy): domain Eukaryota; kingdom Metazoa; phylum Chordata; class Aves; order Apodiformes; family Trochilidae; genus Calypte; species Calypte anna. The sequence continues at coordinate 47,330,608 of NC_044274.1, forward strand.
GCTATCCCTAGCATTATCAACACAGATCTGTGTAGCAGCTTTGATTAATCTCTGCTGTTTGCAGCAAGTGAAGATTCCAAAGGTCACGCTTTATGGGATTCTACCATTAAGATTTTGTGTTGCAATGCTTCAGGATCCTTTACTTGTCACTGCATTGTGCCTTTGCTTGTTGGGAATAACAGTGTTTACTCTTGTTTCTTTTTAAAAATACTTGGACATCATTTAAGGATGTTTCTATGTTTGGTGCTCTTTCAAATGGATCACCTCAGTCTTCATATATTCATGCCCTTTTTGCCTTCTCTAATGTAGCTGCCATCAGGGCCATCAGTACAATCAATATCTCCTGCCTAGAAAATAAGATTAAGATTACAACCCAAACCACTCTATGATTCTGTGATCAGTAGTTTCACATTATCACTGAGATGTGTAAATTTTAACACTTGATTATTAATAACTGGAGCTGTATCCCAACTAACTGTCCAAATTTAAAAACCAATAACAACAATTTTCTAGTGTATTGGGGCTCCTACAAGTGCCCTGCCTCTATGTAAACCCACAGATAATATAAGAAACTGGCTGCAGCTACTGTAGTTAACTACTCAGTTAACTCAGTCCAGGTAATAGACTTGTTTCCTCTTATCAGATCAAGCAAATTTTGTAAGTAAAATTTAGGCCTCTTAATAATAAGTGAAAAGTAAACAGGAATTTGTATGCAAAACCAAAACAGCAACTTTTGTGCATAGAAGGAGTACATATGACATCAGCAGTACACAGAGAAAACTTAATGAATGTTATCCTTGCACAAACAAAATCACTAGGAGTGATGATAACTCAATCATCACTATGTAAGTTAAGACTCCAGGCAAAGATTGCTTGCAGAATCACATACATGTAGCCAAATTTCTGAAGTAAAATAAAATTTTTAACTTAATTTTCACAATTCTAAATCCACTATAGATCACTTTGCCCATGTTTTTTTGTTCACAATTTGTGTAGACTTCCCCCCATTGCTTATAGTTATGAGTTGATTAAATTGGCTGAAAATCCTCCCGTTTGTCACCATGACCTGTCATGGCAGCTTTTAGATTCTACAGCTGATTAGTTTATTCAAACCATTATTTGCATTTCATTATTTTTATGAAAAAAAATTCTGAAATGATATATTAATTGTAGACATTTTGTAGTTATTAACATAACTCCAAAATCAACTTTGTGAGATCAATGCTGATGGCATGGTGTGTGACCTACATATCATGAATATTTCAATAATATAAAGGTGATATAGCTTAAGTAAAAGGTAATTTTTCTAATTTCATGTTTGGTTTTGAATTGTCTCCTAAGCTGGTCTGAGATTTAAGCGTGGAAGCTGCATCTCTTCTTGCTGCAGTGCAGAGTTTGACATGAAATGGTAAATTGAACCAGGATCATATCTTCATCCAAGGACTATCGGACACTGAAAATATTCCTCTCCTGGTTCATCTAGGTTACAGAATTTACTCTGTCTCATATCTTAAATTGTATGCTTGATGGTTTTCTTCCTAAAGTGAACAGGCTTTCAGCAATCTGGGAATGTCTTTCCCCAGTGATGACAGCCAGAGCAATGATGGCACACTGCAGGAATGCCTGCAGGCTGACAAAGACAGCTGAAGGGCTTTGTCCACCCAACACGGAGCAGCATTCCCACTCCCTGTCTACCCATTTGTACCCCTGCCTGCAAAACAGTACCCAGGGCCACACCAGGGATGTTTTCCTTTCCTGACTGGCATTTCTGATGCAGCTCAGATACTCTTGTTCTGAATGACAGCAGCTAAGCCATCTTTTAAGGCTTAGTAGATTTCTCCAAGGAGGCAGGAAACAGATGGGAAATGAATGGGTTCAGGAGCACTGGGAAAGATGAGTGGTGATACAGGCAAGGCCACAGGTGGAAGAAAACAAATGCTGCCAAACAGCAGGCTACTTTTTCTTATGCTTTGTGATGAGTGAGAAAACCCCAGGACAAGCAGAAAAATTACTAATTTCTCGCAAATTACTCTCTTAAATCTGGTCAGAAGCTTTACCATAGTAATTTCCACAGCAGTATTGAATTTGTCAAACACTGTTGAAGAAACCCACTGCAGTTCTCCCTGCAGTTGCTTTCAGAGCTGTCAGAATGCACCTTCCAATTAGTGATGGGACTACCTGCTCTGCACCATCCTCTGTGCCCTGCCACACTGTGGGCAGATGCTCCTGAGCTTTCCTACCAGAGCTCCTCCCATGCTGCTTTGGAGCAAAGAGTGCAGCTTTCCCACTGAGACCTGCAATGAAGGTACCTCCCTTGGGTTGCAAACAGGATTGTTTCCCCAGCAAAGCCTCAGCTTGGGTAAGGCAGTCACAGTATTCATAAGTTCTCCAAGACTTTGTTCTTCCATGCAAGCACCCCTCCCCCGCCTTGAAGAGCACCTCACCTAGTGTCTGTGAGGCTTCTGATTCTTGTTTGACATCCCTTGTTTACAAAGCAAACAGAATGTTCCTTTTAACACATATCATGCTAAGTTTATTAATGAAGAAAACAATCCCAGGGGGTCAGCCCAGGGGACCCTTGAAACCTGCCAGCAAAAACTCTTCAAAAGCTCAACGCGTCAGATCCTCCAAAACGATATTTCACACAATGAAGTAAAAATAATATTTTTCTTTCAGCCTTTCCAGCCGCTTTTGTGGAGAGCAGACAGAAATTATTTTCTTACTCTGCTCCCAGAGCATAGATCCGTATGAAGCTGCGTTTATTTGCTTAACACGATGATTTCATCCTAAATGTCTCGACAGCAAATAGTTGGTGGTTTAATAAAGGCTCTTTGAAAGAAGGGCCTAAGCAGCTATTTGTACAGGGAATATGTGAAGTATGTGGCTCTCAGGAGGAGAGATAGAAATGACTGTTGTGACTGAGGGATGTACGGAGGACCCTAAAATCCCTTCTGTCTGCCACAGTAAGAATGGTAAGTCCCGTGTCTCTGTTTCCTTGCAGCCACCAAGCTGAGATGCTGCAGCAGACTGTGGGGATGAAAGTGGTCTGACATTATTATTAGCAAGTGACTGGTATGCCTTCTCCAAAGAAGATGCTCCTACAGAAGGTAAAGGATTTGATGGTTTTGCAGAACAGTTTGATTATGAAAGCAATAAACTAATGATAAACAGGCTTGGAGCTGGCTGGTGAGCCTTGTGCAGCCATCAAGAGAGAAAAAATGTGTGCTGAAATGACTGGAAGTGAAGTTTGATGTGTCCTTTTCTTCATCAGCTGGATTTTCCAGCAGTCAAAGAGTCCCTGAAATGTCCATAAGCACCTGCTGTCTCTGCAGAGGCATCTCTCTCTGGGAATGTCTACTGGGAAGGAGGTCTTACATACACCACATGGATGCACACACGTGGGTGTACACACCAACTTCATGGAAGCACTCAGCACAGTTCTGGAAATGGATGGCACAAGGTGTCAAATGGGAACCTTCTCTCCAAAGGGTGTAGCAATATTGAATATCAGATGTATGACATTTGAATTCTGTTCTTAAGCTTGCAAAAAGTTTCATGTTTGTTGTTTTATTTTCAACTGAATGAATCATTATTCAGTTGGTTCTTAATTTAGCATCTCTACAGTTGAGCAAAGGTGTCTAGCTGCAGAAACTGGGTCAAGTTCAAATCTAGATCGAGGGTGTGGGGTAGGCTGTGAACTTTATTTACATTCACACTTTTAGGACTGACAGTTTCAGTGTAATTTGATTTTGGACAATGTTTCTAGATTCTGTTGATATTTACTTCATATAGACTATATACTTTGTAGGCTAAGACTGCAAATGCTATCCTCCAAAGTTAATAGTTTTTAAAAATAATTCATGCAATGCACTTGCAGTTTCCATTAACAGGTAGTAACACAGAGCCACATGTGTTGCTCTGTTACACATACGTAAGCATGTACTAACTGATGAAAATAGAGCAATAGTAGTGAAACTTGAACTTATCTATTAGATATGAGAACAGAGCTGTCCCACAAGTACTGCTGCTCTAACATGATTTTATAATGAGTGCTGATATTTTTATAATACAAAAGAAAAAAAGCTTGTCTTCATAAAGCCATTTGTGAATATTTTAATTGCACTTTCTCATTCTACTAATTATATTACTTACACTGTCACTGAAATTTGAAACGCAAAGTTAACTGGGGGCTTCAGAGGATTCAAGCCTTTATCCAAGGATCAGTGGAGCACTTTGAAGTGAAAAATAGTTGTGACCTGTCATTTATCTTCCTCAATATGGTCACATGTGCACTGTAGTGGAGCAGGATGGATGGAAGTGGGGAGTTTGCAAAATTCAATACTGATTATGTAATATTAATAAAAACATATTACTACTTATAATTAATTAATTATGATCTGAATCATAACTGTAACCAGAAAATGAGATGATTCAAAAAGCATGCAAACAATGTGATTTTTTTAACTTCTAAAGTGTGGAAGACGGTGTGATACATGAAATAAAAATGGAAATAGGAGGTGGGAAAAAAAGTTAACTATCTTCATGTTTTGCACAAAACCATTGTTGCAGCATTCAGAGTCTTGTCTCTTAAACCGAAATGTTTTGCAACATGAGCTTTGTACTCCTCCATTTGCAGATGCAAGTTAAAATCAGATCTTGCTAAACTCTAATTGGGCACTCAGATCAGTAAGCTCTAAGAAGGTGAACTGACCTGAAGAGACATTCAGAAATGTCTGTCTGATGCTGAGAAATCCAGAACACAGCGGAAGGAAAGCACAGGCTGACAAATCTCCCAGCCACCTGCTCTAGCTCCCAGTCTGGGTGGATGCACTGAAGGTGGTAAGGAAGCAGTCTGTCTGAGCATCATCGAGCCTCTGCTCATCTCAGTTGGCATCCAGGGCAGAACCATTTTGCACCTGTGCTGGGACTGACAAAGAGCAGCCTGTGGTTACTGCTAGCTGTAGGCCATGTTTCCCCACCTCTTTCCTTCTTTCCCATAGTGCTTGTAGCTGTTTGTCCAAATCATAGGGATGACCTCCAAAGCTCTATGAATAGATGAGCCTTCATAAGACAGAACATCACTGACTTGCACAATGACAATTTTGCTGGACATCCACATGCTGTTATCCCCCCAGCTTCAGGTATTTTTAATATCAGCGTTTCAGGCATCTCAAAAAATATTTACCACCTGCCTGCTGATTTCTATAACTTTATTAGTGTTTTAAGAGTGATCATCCATGCATAACTTACCAAAATCATAGAGAAAAATAGTATTTTTATTACAGAAGTGGTGTATTTTGGTGCTCAATCCCTTTACAGACAGGATTTTAAGTCATGGTATGTATGACTTCACATGGCCAAATCAGCCTTTTTACTTAGGTTGTTACCATGCTGGAAAGACAAATTCTGCAAAGCAAGGTTGAGTGATAGGAAGGTGACAACACATACCCAAGAGACCTAACCTGCCTGGCAGCATGCACTGCTTGTCCTTAATGCAGCTTGAAATTGTATCTGATCTGAGGAGCAGTTAAGAAACCCCAACACATCCCACTGCAGGAGAAGATCAGATTTGAGACTGCCTAAAAAACCTGGAAGTGCACAAGTCAATGGGACCTTACGAAGTACCTCCACGAGTCCCAAGGGAACTGGTGGATGAAGTTGTAAAGCAGCCTTTCATTATTTTTGAAAAGTCATGTCAGTCTGGTGAATGGGAAACTGATTGTAAAAGTGGAAATATAGCCTCCATTTTCAAAAAGGAGAGAAAGAAATATCTGGGTACCCACAGACCAGTCAGTTTACCCCTGTGCCCAGCAAGATCATAGAACAAGTCCTCGTGAAGTCTCTGCTAAGGCACATGGAAACTGAGGCAGCAACCTGCATGGCTTCACCAAGGGCAAATCATGCCTGACAGATCTTTTTTCAAGGGGGTCACAGTACTGGTGGGCAGAGCAGCTGATGTGTTCTCTGGACTTGTGCAAAGTGTTCAACACTGTCCCACTAGACAATCTCATCTCTAAATTGGAAGGATATGGATTTGATGGATGGACCATTCAATGGATAAGAAAATGGCTGGATGGTTGTACTCAAAGAATAGTGGTGAACAGCTTGATATTTAAATGAGGGCCAGAGATGAGTGGCATGCCACAGGGACTGGAGCTGGGACAGGTGATGTTTAGAATCTTTGTTGGTGACATGGACGGTGGGATTCAAGTGCACCCCCGGCATGATTGCCAACTACACCAAGCTGTGTGGTGTGGTCAACATGCTGGAGAGAAGGCCACCCAGAGGAACCTTGACAGGCTTGAGAAGTGGCCCCATGCCATCTCATTAAGTTCAGTGAGGCCCAGTGCAAGGTCCTGCACCTGGTTTGGAGCAATCCCAAGAACAAATGCAGGTTAGGGAAAAAACAGATGAAGAACAATCCTGAGGAAAAGGGCTTGGAGGTGTTATTGTTGAATAAGCCTTTAGTGTTTCCCAGTTTTAAATGTAGTACAAATAAAAGTTATTTCAGGCAGGAACATTTCAAATATCTTCAATTTTTCTATCTGTAGACATACACTGCATAAAAATAGATTCATCGTTTTTTGATGTGAAACCTTCAGAATCCTTTGGTATATTGATGGAACCTTTAAAGTTTAGAGACTTTCCTGGAATCTAGATAACTTCTTTGCAAATGTAGCTTGTCTGGTGATTTCTTCTATGGTGAGACTCGCTTCTCTGCTCTCAGCTCACTTTATGTCCAAGAACCAGAAATCTTGTTTTTCTGCCCACTCTTGTTTTCCTGAAAGCTTTTATGGCATGCTGAAAGAGAGAAAGGCAAAATGTTTGCTCAGATTAGCCCTCCACAGTTCTTCAACACAACCTGACCTATGCCAGGAGAGGACACTCTCGTCTACTTGCAAGAAAGAGGTTTGTTCATCAGATACCACTTTAAATATCACCTGGTTCAGCACATCAAAATAGCAACCAGGAAAGTAAGGTTTTCAATTGAAAAATCTGGTAATTACTCATTTCTTGGTGAGATTTTTCCTCAGGGCACTGGGAATTGGCTTGGCATCTCTAACTTTATGTTATATGAAACTGATACAGAAGTTCCATCTGTAATACAGGATTGAACAAAGCACTGCTAATGGTAGAAAAGCTGTAAAATATCATTTATCTATGTGACACATTTCTTCATATGTTAATTGCACAGCCTACCTAAGAATAGCATGACTTTCTCAATAAAACCACAGAAGGATAAGTACTTACAACACAATCCAAAAATTTCTTTATTGTAATCAACGCATTTAATTATTTACAGAGTTTTATGCTGAAGCAAATGCTGAAGGATCAGAAATCTGTTAAAGAGACTGAAGATAATTAGAGCACAGAGAGTATTTCCAACGAATAATGTGGACTATATTTAGTGGGACTAGGTTGCCTGACTTGCTAAATTTTCTTTGCACCACCCTGAAACTGAAGAGTGATGCCTGATGGCTTGAGGACAAGGCAGTCACAGAGCCATTGTGGTTCTCATTCCACCGCCAGACAAGCCCCGAGGATCTGGCACTCGGTGCTGAGGAACAGGAGACTCCCTTTTCCACTGAATGGTGCACATCAATCTCCAAAATTATGTCCTACTGTCAGTGTCATCACAGTTCAAGACTTAGTGGGGCACAATATCTGTGACTGATAGAATAAATATACCTCCAGCTGAGCAGATGTGAGGACTAGGTTAAGTTCCTGGCAGCTTAGCTGAGTTTCATTAGGTTGTAATTTTTTCTACTGAAGTCAGAATGTCTATTTTTGAATTATGATTTAAATCTCATAAAGTGTCATGAATTTTATTGAGTGTCTCAGCACTAGACCTACCCAATCAGAGCCCAATAAATTGCTCCTCAGAAAGTAACTCCAACGAGAAGCATCCAGCATGTTGGATGACTGTTGCTGAGAAACCAACAAGAAAGAAGTCCAAGATATACGGCCTTGAAAAAGCTGTCTCTCAGAATTTCTGTTGTGTGTGTTTTTGGTTTTTTTGTTGTTGTTCTGTTCCACTGCTCTACCCCAAAAAAAGACTAAATAGTAACTTCCAATTGTTCCATAGGGCAAAATACTTCAGTCAAGATTCCTTTCCTGAGCCCATGTTTCTTGGTTTTTCTGCCACTTTTTAGAAAGCCAAGCAAAGCTTGCAGAATGGGGTTATGAAAAGGGCAGAGATTGGGAAGGTCTCAGAAATTAGTTTAGGAGCCTAAAAGCATCTGGATGGCAATGCTTCATGCCCCAGTGAAAGGTTCCAACATGAGGCCTAAGCCTAAAACGTATCCTCAGAACTTAAGACTGCAAGTACTGACCAGAACCTACCGAAATTCACAGAATTTTTTCCTAATGTGTAATCTAAATCTCTCCTCTTCAAGTTTTAAACCATTTCCTCTTGTCCTCTCACTACACACCTCGGAAAAAAACCCTACCCCAGCTTTCTTGTAGACCCCTTTTAGATATTGGAAAGCTGCTATAAGGTCACCTCGGAGCCTCCTTTTTTCCTGAATGAACAATCAATTTCCTCAGCCTAACTTCACAGGAGAGGTTCTCCAGCCCTCTGATAATTTTTGTGTCTCTCCTCTGGACATGCTCTAGGAGTTATATGTTCTTCTTATGCTGGGGACTCCAGAACTGGACACAGTACTCCAGGTGGGGCCTCACAAGAGAAGAATAAAGGGGAAGAATCACCTCCTTTGACCAGCTGTCTGTGCTTCTTTTGATGCAGCCCAGGATACAGGTGGCTTTCCAGGCTGCAAGCACACACAGATGGCTCATGTCAAGCTTCTGGTCCACCATCCCCCTCAAGTCCTTCCTGTCCTCAGTTCTTTCTCCTCCCAACCTGTATTCATGCATGGGATTGCCATGACCCAGGTGCAGAACCTTGCACTTGGCCTTGTTGAACTTCATGCAGTTTACATGAGCCCACATCTTGAGCCTTACAAGGTCTCTCTGGATGGTATCCCTTTCCTCCAGTATGTTGAATTCACCATACGATTTGGTATCATTAGCAAACTTCCTGCAGGTGCACTTGATTCTACTGTCCATGTTGCTGACAAAGATGTTAAACAATGCTGGTCCAAGTACTGACCCTTGGGGAACAGCACTTGTCACAAATCTCCATTTGGACACTGAGCTATTGACAAGAACTCTTTGGGTGTGACCATCCAGCCAGTTCTGTATGCAGTGAGTCGTCCATCCACTCAAACTCTTGTTCCAGTTTAGAGACCAGGGGACAGTGTTTAATGCCTTGCCTGCTACAGTTCAGGTAGATAAGGTCATCTACCTGCTACAGCTCAGGTACATAATTCCTGTAGCTCTGCCTTTGTCCACTGAGGCTGTGACCCTGTTGTAAAAGGCCACCAAATTAGTCAGGCATCCTTAGTGAAGCTCTGTTGGCTATCAGCAATCACTCCTTTGTTATCTGCATGCCTTAGAAGACTATTCAGGAGGATCTGGTCCATAATCTTGCCAGGCACAGAGGTGATATTGACTGGCCTGTAGTTCCCTGGATCTTCTTTTTTCCATTTTTGAAAAATGGGGTTATATTTCCCCTTTTCCAGTCAGCAGAACTTCACCAGACTGCCATGACTTTTCAAATGTGGTGGACAGTAGTTCTGCAATTTCATCCACCAGTTCTTTCAGGAGCTGTGGGTCAGTCCCATCAGGTCCCACAGACTTGTTCACGTTCACGTTCTTTAGGTGTTCTTGAACTTGCTCTTCATCTACAATGGGGGACTCTTCCTTTTTGTAGTCCCTGCCTTTGGCTTCCATAACATGAAGGGCATGACCATAGTTGTTGCCAGTGAAGCCTGAGGCAAAGTAGTCCTTGAGTACCTTGGTCTTCTCTACATCTTGGATGACCAGCTCTCCGGGCCCACATTTTCCCTATTCTTTCTCTTATCACTCTTATCATAGAAACTTTTCTTGTTGCACTTAACCTCCCTTGCAAGATCAAGTGTCTTGGGTCCCAAGTTTAGAATGACTTACAAATTGCTTAGAGGACTGTTGATGTTGTGGCTTAAGAGTGCAAATAAACCTTATCAGAGATAAATAACATTAGAAAGTAGTGCTATCATAGTCAGCTACAGAGGCATCCATCTGTTATTAATTCTATAGTGATCATCTTTGAATTCTGATGATTTTTGTTAGTGCTTGATATATGAAAAGAAAAAAAGTGAACAGCAATTGAACTAATTTAATCCCTTTAAAATTACTGATCATTAAAGTAACATATTTTCTTGACCCTTAGAGGGAGTTTTGAACAGTCAACAGAAATGAGGATTATTCATATAAGTATTTGTGAGATCACTTATGTTAACTTCAGGAACCAAAGACTAACAGGACTCCCACAAAATATTCAGGCTCCAGCCCTGTGCCCTCAAAATATTGTTTTCACACAGATATATTGTCAATGGCCTTATCAGAGCTCATGCTGCATGCAGAAGTACTCCATCCACACACTCAAAGGTGAGGTTTTCCAACCTGGTGTCCTTAATGTCTCTGGAACAAGTTATCTATTCAACAAAAAGAATAGGATTCATATCAAAACCCAGCTTCATATTAAATTGACACACAGATATGCCTATTTATAGACTGTGTAAATTCTCTATTAGATACATGAAAGCAACTTTTTTTATGAGGTTTTTTTCACTGAGGTTTGTATAGTCAGTCTGATTTTTTTGCACTCATGTAATGATAGCAATAATAACAACAACAGTGTTTCAGAAACAGCCCTTCAGCAGTGCACACACATAAGCTGTGAGCAAACACCTTGATATAAACAATTGTACTTACTGGAGAGAGAAGCACCAACCACACAGGTGGTTGGGAAGTACATGCTCAGAGGTATCTATGCAGAAGGGAGAGCAGGCTCTCAACCCATTTGAAAACAGATCTTCAAAGCAGCCACTAGCCAGCTGCACAGGAATCAATGGCTTATTCTACCAATATGTCTAATTGTATGTGGATTAAACTCCAATGAATAAGTTTTCACTTTTCAATTGCAATTCTGTACAAGAACAGATTTCTAGAGTGAGATTCCTAGAGCATCTGGAGTGATTTCTCATCATTGTTGAACTCTTACAGACATTATGGTTGAAGTGCATTCTCTATAATATTATTTCAATACCTTAAAGAATAGAGAAAATAACCCCTTATTATATTTGAAAATAATAACAATAATATATAATAATGCTCTGGCAGGGGAGTTGGACTTGATGATCTTTCGAGGTCCCTTCCAGTGCCTAACTTTCTGTGATTCTGTGAAAATATAGATGTCAAGAAAGTGTTTATGTGTTTCAGACAATAATGCTGTGATACAGTATTCACAGTTTCTATTTCTAGGCTATGGAGGGCTTAAATCTTCAGGAGTTACTGCTCTGACACCACCAGAAGCTTATTTTTGCAGATCTCAGCTGGTGTCAGCTTTGTTCCCCTGTCAGCCTCACCTTGAGAATCATCCCAAGGTGACTACAGAATCTGGGTGATGTGTTGATTACAGATATCATGGCATGATTCAGACTTGATGTGTGGTAGGAGGGAACCTGGCAGTGGGAGCTTGTGTCCCATTTACGAATGATGCTCAAGGTGTTACATGCAGAAGGAGTGCTTTGACCACCCTACACCTCAGTGATGCCAACACATCACAATCTCCCTGTTGCCCCTGGGGCACAACACAGCTATAGCAGCCTGGTTTTGTTCATTGTGAAATTAACACAAGGCACTTTATGACATATTATCAAATACTCCAGTAAGTCCATGGTGTGATTGACAATTGTTATTACTGATAGAGCTTTTGTTGTAGTGGTGCTGAGGGACAAATTAGAGGGATGGATGGATCACTGAATCAAGCATTGTAATGACAGTGAAGAAAAGCAAATTATGATTTGCAAAAAGTCAGGAGTGTCTAGTTCCTAGAGAAACTTAGAAATTCTTGACAAAGTTTGAACACTTAAATTTACTGATATATATGTAACCTATTGCTAGAAGTCCTTCATATCAATGCTGGACTGACAGATCTGCTCAAGCTTCTTGGCTTACATAAATCTGGGATTGCTACTATTTCAAACACAACAGGGAAAAAGGTATTTCTCAGTATTTGAAATCATGTTTTGAATTCCTGTTCACTAGATGCACCTTGTCTGTGGTCCCTGCTCCTCTCTCTTGTGTTCGCCCTGATTGTTCATAGTCTACAGCTGAGTCATTGATTAGAACATCTCTGCTCTCATTTTCTCTATATTTTCACAGAAAGAGAAGACTGCACATCAGCTGAACCACAGGGTTCAACATCCAGGAATGTAAATGCATAGAAAAGAGGGAGACGTGAAAGAAGAAGCAGAAATAAGGCTGTGAAATAGTATTCCTTTCCCTAAGATAAATTGATTGCTTGGGTGTGTAGCATAATGTGGCAGAAACAGACACAAAAAAAAGTGGTTTAGAGTGGTTTAAGTCTTGTCATATAGCACCATAGGCATGGCTCTATTTAATTACATCTTTTCTCACTTTTGGCTGTTTGAAAAGTGTTCCAGCTATTTTTTTCTTGGTGTTTCTGTGGCTTTTTAATCCTTGAGGGCTTTCTGACTTCTTTTTCTCTCACTGTAAGGCATTTTGTGGGAGTAATATAGGTTGTTTTCCTTGCTGGTTTTCCTGTTAGGCAAGTCTGAAGGGCCTCTTTGGTTTGGCAGCTTAGCACTGATTTTGTGGCCTATAAATGATTGCTTGTTTGCTTAGTTCTGTCTTTGCCACTTCTTTGGACTTCTTGTCCCCTTCTGCTCTTAACACGTGGTTCTTTTTCTCTTTCCATGGTTTAGGGAGTATGCCCATCACTGCACAAGCTGACTGAATCAGACCCTACTCACCTGCCCTGGTGTGGTACTCAGCTTCACATGTGTGCCTAGGTAGGGGGACCTAATGCTGCTGTAGGAACAAGTGACTGTCTGGCTGGGATGCCTTGCCCCACAGGCAGCAGGCACCAGCTGCTGTGCTGACAAGAAGCAGACTCTGACTCAAGCAGAGACATGGAGGCAGCTGCCTGATGCCAAAATGCTGTCTATGTGAAAGGCTCCCCCTGAATGCACGGGCTGCCTTCGGTGCTATCCCTTGCCTTGGATCCTGCTCTCATTTCTGTAACTTGGTCCTCTCTTTCTGGCTTTCTGTACAAACCACCAGCTCATATCACTTCATTTAAGTGACTTAACTAGTATCACAGAGGGATTTTGTGGGACAGAGATGAACGACAGTGTTACATGATTTTTCAGCTACCTTAACCTCTTTATAGCTCTCCTGCCTTATTCCTTTCATAATTTACAACTTCAGCAATAAATGAGGCAGGGACCTCTGGAGAGCATGTTTCTTTAGTAAACAAGCCCTATTAACCAGCACACATACCTGCAATTGGTCTACCACATCTTGCCAGTACATCAGAGGTTGAACTGAGTTGCAGAGGTTTCTTTCTTTCCTAGATTTTGAGTGCCTGACTCCACAATCTTTACATTTTATCAAAAATGTAATTCCTTTTGTAATTCCCTTCCAGTTGGAAAGGTAAATGGGGCCAGATATCTCAAACTCTCAGCAGAGAATCTTGATGGCAAACCTAACACAGAAAGTGTAACGTCAGGCTGTCATCCTTTCATAATGGCAGTACCATTGAAAGAACAGATTTGCACATTTTCTGAGGGCTTCACAGTGGTTCTGCTGTGTGTGGAAGAATAGAATGTTCAACACAGCTGCCTGTTGTCTTTGGTGACTCAATCATGGGTTCTCAAGGAGGGATTTTTTTTCCAGTGCTTATAACTCATCTGCTCCTTTCCTTTCTTTTCTGATCTACACATTTGCCCAACTCACCATGCATTAGTTTTCCCACTGCCCTCTTCCTTTTCCTTTCTAGGAGTGAAACAACTTGGTCTGCTTTATTAAGTGAGGCCTGTCACATGGATAACCTAACTTTCAACAATCCTGATACTTTTAAATCAGCAGTAAACTCCAGGGGAAAAAAAACCAGCTTCACATCACAGAAAGACAAACATAAAGACATTTCTTCTCACTTCTAGGCATCAATAGCCTGAACATTTCAGCTACGTTTCTGCTGTTGTGGAGGTATTCCAAGTGGAAGAGGATGAAAAGAAACATTAAGAGGCCCGAAGGCATATAATAACCTGTATGATCATCTGTATAGCACAAAAATCAATGTATGTCTATCTAGAAATTTTTCATTTCATTTGTTGCCTTATAAATAGCCTTCAAAATTTTATGAGGTAGATGCTTGATTTAGGACCAAGGGCACTTGAGTTGTAATTTTATAGTGTAGGGATCATAAAGCCCTATTATATTCCCAATGGCAGGAGCAGGGATGATGAGTCAGCAGGTAGGAAAGTGCCTGGTATCCAAAATTAGTACCATTACTAGGTCACTAAAATGCCACGTTGTTATGTGTCTGAGCAGCTAAAAAAATACTTCCTTGGAAATACAAAAAAGTTTACAATTATTTGTTACCAGAGGAAATCCTGGCAGCCAGATCATGTCAGGAAAAAGCTGCTTAACCACCACACTGTCTTCTGAAGGTGTGGGGAAAACAAGACAGTGTTGCTGCAGGGGGTCTGTCCCCCTTCATCTACACAGTCACAGCTCGGTACTTTCTCTGATGTTGTGACTGCAGTCTTCCTCAGTAAAAATCTGACTGGATTTTGTGGAAGGGTCTATTTTTTAAAGCAATTGTGATGTAGAGTAACTGAGAATCACTGTTCAGATGAGTGTCCAGCACCAGGCAAGAGTCCACTGCTGAGGATGTGTGTTAATAGACAGAGCTGCCCTAAATAAACATCTCTATAGCTCTTACATTCTTGAAAGTTCTCCACAAAAATTAAAGCAATTGTTTGCTTTATCAGTGAGTACAGAAATTAATGGAATGTTTTATACAGCTGGCTTTTTCCAAATAATAGACACCTATAAGGGAAGCTGAAGTCAGCAGTGTTCTACCAAGTAGGTCCTACAACTCACCGGCAAGATTTCCATGGGTCACCTGTGGTCATGACCAGTTTTGCAAAATCTGGGCTCTGCCCTGCACAAGGGGGTGGAAGGACCCTTGCACCATATGTGGTTCCAGCTGCTCAGATGAGTGGGTGCTCGAGGGAGGAAGAGAAACAGACTCAAGCAGATCTGGCAGAGCATTGGCTTGGCACAGATCCTGCAGGCTGTTACTCCTGAGGATGTGGGCCTTGGCCACTGCCAACTTTCTCTGTTTATTTCTTGATACAGACTGCCTCTCTTTCAGCAATAGGATGTTATTTAACATCCTTTCTTCCTGCCTAACACTGCTAGTGCTTATCATAATCTCCTTGCTTCTCTGCCTTCTCTACTACTCTTCTAGCCAGCTTTCCTTCTCCAAAGGTTTTCCAGGTGTATCCCACTTGGTGGCATGCCTTTCACTGGTATCCAGCTACATTCTCTCCATCCCTCGCTCTTTTATTTGCTATTCTCATTTGGAGTTTTACTTGAATGATTTTACATAACATTCAAAATGACATTTTTACTGCAGTATTTGCACAGCCCAGCATAATTTGCCAAGGGAGGTGTTTTACAAATAATATTATTACTTTGAAGACTTAGTCCTGTGGAATCACAGAACATGTGGTTACGTTTAAATACATTTGTTTTTACTGTGTGTCCTCTATTATGATTTTGCCCTGCTGTGTAATGCTGGTGCAATAAGTGCTATTAATCTGTAAGATACCAACAACATGATCTGCTTCAAATGCAACATGTTGGCTTGTCTCCCTTTGAGAGACAGAGGCAATACTTCAACATAACATTGTCTGACTTTGGGGGGGGGGGTGTCCTTCTAAATCCAAGACAGAACTAGTAATAATACTGATTCAGGACAGCAGCCTAAGGAGGTACTTAATAGGTTTTCAGAACCATCACGGACCAGATTCTATTTAGGGACCAGATTGTTCTACTTCAGCACAGTGCATCCACAGGTATTTTCTGTGTTCTGTGAAGGAGCAGTTCACAGCAAAGACAGCTGGGAGGCTGGCACGTCTCTGCTCAAGTGCTCTCTGCAAACTCTGTATCTAGGTCAAGAGATCTGGTGCTGCCAGTGTCAGGAAAATAGTGATGCTGTTAGCACACAGCAAAGACTCACAGTTTCTGTTGTCCTTAGACAGAAACTGGATGATGGATTTTAACCGTGTCAGATCAAAGAACCATTACAGAGATAATTAGAATGAAGTAATGCATGAAAGATGGCACTGCCAACGAGGTAACTGCAGCTGGGAGCCCAGACCCACCAGTAGTAGGGAGAAGGATATTGAAACAGCCTGAAACAGGCTCAGTTGGGAACCTGTCTTCAGCTTATGCAGTGTCTCAAGTAAGAAAAAACAATGCCTCTGAGATCTCAAAAGCAGAAGGGCCCTCTCTTAAACAGAAGATTTTTTTCCTCTGTTCCAGCTGTATAAAACAGTCCATTTTTCCATGTTCCTATAAAGAGGAATGTAAAAGAGATGGTCTATCATGATTTTTATCAGTGTTCTTGGTGGTCTCATCTGGAAGTTTGGTAACAGGTTTGAGCAAACCAATTAATTCTCTTGATCAGCTTGTGGTCCACAGACCCACGGACTTCTGGACTGTTTAAAGAATCTGTGAGAGTTGACTAAGAAAAGCAGTTGTGCAGAATGCAAGGTTACACATAGGGTTTATTTCTCAGCAACTCCAGTGGAAATTTCTTTTTGGCAGCAGAGATCAGAAAAGGTCAAAAGTTGTAAGAGTATGTGGAAGGTAATAAACACTACTTAGTGGCTCATGTGCCTGTCCTCCTAAGGATATTGTAGTGACCAAACCAAGAGAAATATTTCATCAAGGAGTGTTATGCTCTCTGTGCAACAAACCTGCCTTCTGTATATTTAAACCTAAAATGCATGCTATTTTGAATTTGTTAAGTGTTGTTGGAAATCATCACAATTCACAGATGCAGGCTTTGAGCCATACAGACCTCTAGATCCACTAAGACTATTTTCAGGGAAAAAAATTGATGCCTGGATATAATTTACAACTCTCTCCTAAAAGCCCTCCAGGCCTCATAAAATGTATTTCTCTGGTGGATAGTTGCTTTGACCATGTTTGGGCAGAGTTTCATCCTATGAATAGTGAAACAATTCTTATTTGAATATCTTATGCTCAGAGAAAATTAGGTTTCTCTATTACAGTGAAATATTCAAGGTTGCTTTCATTGTCACTTAATTGTGTCTGAATGCAAATATATAAATTAGCGTGTGTCTGGACTTCAAGGAATGTATGGCTTCAATCAAAGGACAATTGGTTTCCTTACTCCATCTTTGTTTCTACAAAATCCTAGGCAGAAAATTGCTTGCTCCTAAATCAGAGATTAACAGTTCCCAAGGTTTATCTGCAAAGGACGCTCACTGCTTCCAGTGCAACTACTGAAACTAAAACTCCAGAAAATCCTTCATGTGCAGGTCTGCATGCTGGAGTAAAATGGCTCTTCCACGTTTTCTCAAGCCATTTCCTGTAAAATACAAGGTTAAAAGAATTATATCATATTAAAATATCTACATAAGGCCTTATACAAATATAACAGTCTTCCCAGGCCTAGCTGGCCTTACATCCAGCTAATTTTCTTCTAGACAAGTTCTCACTCTTAGGAGTTGCCTATTTTCTTTTACACCAAACAGCTTCAGAATGGATGAACTTTTCACTGGTAGCACATGTTTAATTAAAAGGAACTATCTGTCTTCTCTGAAAGCTTTTGTTTCCAGTATCATGGCATACTGAGGAAGTTACACCTCTGCTCTCCTGGGCTCTATAAAACTTGGCAAGTGGATTTTCATTTATTAAAAGATACCTGTAACTATAAGGAGGATATTTTTAAATGCACTGTTTTGAGAAGGAAAAAACATTTCCTAGGTCCCTCACCATCCATATTTTTTGTTGTTCTGGTTGATTCATTTACAACAATCAACAGCCTTGTAATGGGACATTTTGTTAATTCAGACATTAACAGTAGAAGGAATAATGGTTGCATTTACTTGTTCTGCTCTTTCTTCTACCTCAGCACCTTGCAACTGCACAAAAGAGCATCAGAGATACGGCAGTGTTCCACTATCATTGCTTAAAGTACTATCTCCGCTTCTTTGTTTCCATGACTTTACAGGTCTGTTGGTAGGTCCCAGAGTCCACAAACTGACATGGGCAATTCCATCAGTTGTATAAAGTGCATGGTGCTTCCCAAAACTTTGGTTTCACAAGCAGGGGACAAGTCTTCTACCCACATCCTCTTCTCTGTGGCTCTGCAAAGGTTTATGTGAAAAGCAACCCTGGACCAACAGAGGCTGGAACCCTCCACTTGGTTGCCAGAGGATGATCATGGGCATTTAGGGCCTTAATGAGCTTCTGTTCCACTGCCTGTGTCTTGTGAATGTAACATGGACACGTCTCTTCTCAGACTTGGACTGCTTACAGCTGTCAGGGGAAGAGCTTTGGGCACACTGGCTGACACAATCCAGACAAAAAAGAGTAAGCCTGAGCAGGTAAGAGGAGCCTTCAGAGGAGGTAGAAGGTTTCTCTCAGGTTTTTGCCAGTTGCTTTCTGAAGCAACAGCATTATATTTTTTTCATAAGTCAAATAAAAAACTGAAGACAAATAAATAAAGAAATGCCACCTCAAAGTAACATTTTACTCTAAGCTAAGCAATTCCTATTAAACTCAAATGAGCCTGATATAAACTTACACTAAATCAAACCAAGAATACCCAGCCCAGTAAGCTGTATTTAATTCTATCACGCTCTGATAGTTTCCCAGTGTAGTTCTCATGTAACTTTACTTTGCTTTTCAAAATGTCAGTGACATTTTTGCAACACACTGTACTTAGGGAAGAACTTCCACTGGGGGAAAGTGTATTTGAATTATTTTGTCATGTCTTTCCATTTGTTGGTCCAAGTCTACACACAGATTTACTAAATCTGAAGCAAACAGTCAGGCCAAAGCTATTTTGCAGCCTAACTAATGTCTGAGAAAAACTCTGAGGTGCCTGGATGGAACAATCTATTTAAGTATGAAGTGTTATATTACTATATTATCAAGATGTTCTATACCAATCTGGTTTATACAGATAGTAAAATGTGCCAAAATGGGAGGGAAAAAGCAAGCCGAGTGTGATGTTGCCCTGAAATCTCCTGGCCTCAAACCACCTGTGCTTTAGGAATTTACTGCATAAACTGAGCATGAATTTGCATCTTTGTTTTTTTAACTCATTTGCACTTCTGGGCTCTGAGGGCTCCTGAGTTGAGGTGTTCCACATCTGCACTGTGGAAAACAGACTTCTTGTGGGTGCTTCAAGCCCTCTTCTCACTTTGTTACCCATTAACTCCTGAATGTTTCCCTGTTTCCCTTACCTTACTGCCTGTGGCTTACAGGTGACAGGGACTTACCCTCTAGACTGAAAACTATTCTCTTATCTTTCTGGCAGATGCTCCATACGTCACTCTTCTTTAGTTCTCCTTCATGAGATGAGGAGATCAGGACTGCAGACAATACCACAGCTGGCATTACACCATGGTGAGCACAGAAAGCAGGTTAGTTTCTGGCTTAAACACCCAGTTTGAGCTTGTCCTTTGCCCAGTGAAGGACACTGGTTACACAGGTGGTTGGAGCCATTGCCCCGCACCACAAACCTGCCCCATATTCTCTCTTTCTCTTTGTGACCAACTTCCATCTTATCTCTTGATAGCTTCTCATAAGACTTTTGATGAGGCCTGTTTTATACACCCACGAGCACTCATCAGAGCCTCATCACTGCCATCTGGTACTTGGTTCTCCAGGGACTCCTGTGGACTTGTGAGGCACCACGATCTCCCTCACACATTTAACTGAGTGCATCCTTCCGTGTTAATTAGTATGACATCTGGAGGAAAAATAAATGTTTTCATATGAAAAAATTATATTCCTGAGAATCTATGACCACACAGCTAGCATCTGGGGAAATTACTCTCTCTGGGATAGTCTCTTGGGTATGTGGTTAGCATCTGCATGTGCATGTAAGCTGCTTCACTGAAGATCAACAGGGGTTTTTGGGCTGGTCTACAGGGAACTATGGAGAGCCAGCTGGTCTGCCCAGGTCCAGGTCCAGAGACCACCTGATGAGGCTCCCACACACTGTTTGGATTTCTGTTCTTTCAGTAATCAGTCTCCTGCCTTTGCTATTTCCAGTCCAGACATGTGGCAGTGTGTTAGAGTTGCAGCTCCCAGAAGTGATCCTGGACTTCAGGGAAAAGACAAAAGCCTGCTAAAGGGGCTGGGGCTGGGGGTATCTGAGAGTTTCTTAACCAAAGTCCAGAACTCCCTGGCCCCTGGCTGCCAGTCCACTTTGTTCCTTGCATTTGAGTACCAGATCAAGCTGCACCAAGCTGTACCTGTGCTTGCCCCTCCACAAGTCAGTTCCTTGCAGAACCTGTCTGCCCTGTTGGATTTGTCTGAAGCATAGCTAAATGGAGATAATCTTCAGGTCTCAGCAGGGAAGGAGACTGACCTACAGCTCTGTTGTCCAGCACAAAGGTGTGCTAGGCAGTCCAAGCCCTCCTTGTTGAGCTCTCTTGTTACTGTGTTCCACCTCCCAGAAGATGAAATATTCTGATGGGAAAAAAAGATACATTGCAGACCCGAAAGCCGGGCATGTCCCTGATGGGAGCAACCCATTGGCTAACTGTCAAGAGCACCTCACTGGCAGCATGGCAAGGGCCTCATCTGCAAAGGGATCCAAGCTGACCTCCTGTAAACCACTGGGAAACAAGGGGGAACGTGCCGTGATGCGGCTCAGATATGTCTGTGCAAGCAGACACTCTTGGTTGGGTTACTCGGGTCTGCGTTTCATGCCGATCTGGGACCCATCCACTGCCCCCAGGGCTTTGCCTTCCCGGCAGTGTGTGGGCCACCTGCTCTGCGGGCACGGTCGCTTCCTCTCGTCGGGGCTTCCTGCGCTCTCGGTTGTGTTCCCGGGACCACTCGTCTCACCCCGGCAGCATTGGTGCCTGACTCGGTGCAGGGGTGGGCAGAGGTAACCTGGCAAACCTGGATCCCGTGCCTGCGAGGGGCAGGGCGCAATGCTCCGCCGGCCGTAGAGCACAGGCGATGGCAGCCCCAGAGCGAAGGGCGCGCAGGGGTGGGGGGATGCAGAAGAGTCTCTAGGACGCCCCGCTTATGTCTAGTGCTGTAAAAAAACCAAACAAACCACAAAAAACAAACCAACAAACAAAAATAAAAAACACAAACAAACAAAAAAAATCCAAATTTAAAAAATCAAACGAAACCGAACAAAAAAACACCCTCGAAAACCAAAAAACTCACAAAAAACAATTAACAAAAAAAAAAAATCCCAGCAAAACAAAACAAAACCCCCACACCCACAAAAATCCAACCAAGAACTAAAAAAGCAAACAGAAAAAGCAAACAAAAAAAAATCCAAACAAAAACTCTCAAACAAACCAAAGCCAACAAAAAACCCTAGCCAAACACAAAAAAACACAAACAACCCAAACAAACCCCAAAGCAAAACCCCGAACAAAAAAGTTACAAAGTGAAAATAAACTTCCCTCTCCTCCGTCCCTCCGGAGGAAAAGGGAGCAGGGCACCGCAGCCCGCGGCAGATCAGCACTGGGGCCGCGGCCGCCCCGCGCAGGTCCGGTCCGGGGGGGCTACAGGTCCCTCCCCAGCAGGGGGGCTGGTGCTAGGCCGGCGCGCTGTGATCCCCTGCACAGCCTGCGGATGCAACGTGAGATCCCTGCGGACAAGCCGCCTGGGCTCGGCAGAGAGCCCCGGGAGGTGCTTCGGCCCGGCGGGGAGAGAAGGGGGGGTCGGGCAGCCCCCCGCCCCACCGCCAGCGTTTGCGGAGCCCGCCGGGTGGAGGGGAGGGCGACTAATTCCCCTTTTAAAAACAGATTTGTCCCTGCCTGGCTCTTTTGTGCAGCGGAAGATGGATGGGGCCGCGGCGGCCGCCTCCCAGGTGACGGCTGGCTGGGCACCGCGGCCGCGGAGCGGCGCGGAGGAGCCGCCGCCCCGCTCGTCAAAACTAGCGGCGAGGTTTGCGGTGAAGGCTTGAGAAACCAGCGCTGCAGTTCTTTCCTTTGGGGCCCGAAAACAAACGTCGCCGGCTGTCGGACGGGACATCTTTTTGTCGCCCCGGACGAAACGCAAATAAATGCGATACCTCGAATTTAGCAAGCGGTCCCCGTGACCATTTCTCATTGTGTGTTCGGTTTGTTTTTCCAGGACCTAAGCAATTTTTAATGTACTATATACTTCCCGCTTAATCCCCCTCGCTTATTATATAATTACGGTTTCAAAGTGATTATGTAATTAAAATCATGTTTCGCTGCAGCGTACTTCAAAAGGAAGGCAACCTTCCCCAGCATTATTTGCCGGTGATGTCATAATTTCCCTGTGATATTTAAAATAAACACATTAGTCGAAGAATTCTAAACATGTCTGAAAGTATATAATGGAATTGATTGGCATAAAGCAACGGTGAAACCTATCACTAGTTTAATATATTTCTATGCTCCCATGCAGTGTAAATTATAGGATAATGGGGTGCAGGCGATGGTAAGCTCTGTTTATATAATCCATTTCTTCACACAAGTTCCCATTGCTTTTCCTTCCCTTTGCTGTATGTGGTGGTTCTCTGATCCTACTGACCTCAGCCATGTGTTTTCACTTTTTCTTCTGATCTCAATTCCATGACCAGCGGGGAATAAAATACAAATTGAATAGTAACCATTCACAGGCCACTCTTTTCAAACTGTTGTTAAGCCTTCTTTGTCTTGTCTAGCAATTGATAGATAAATGTGTCGTATTTTACCCGAGTCTTTCTTCTCTCCTTGTAAAGCTTTGTTGCCCCAAGTTCCTTAGTCCATCTTTCTCTTCTTCTTTTTCTTTTTAAACAAAATAATTTCATCGGGGCTTGTCACCGAAAAAGACCGTTCCCTTCCCTGGCAGTAGAAGGACTGATGGTTAAGCAGTGTAATTAGACAAAAATATTAGAAGGGGGGATAAAGGAATACCCCCAACATTTGCCCCATCTATTCCCAGCACGACTCGAGGGTAATTATAAATTTTACTTGTTTCTTTAGTACACGGTAAATAAAGTGCTCCCTGGGCTTCAAGCAGCTCCTTTTTTTGAAAAGGGTAAAGTTAAGTACTCGAAAAGGGAAGAAAAAACCCCACTTCTTTTCCCCCTGCATGCCTCTTTCATTTCAAACCTGCTTTCTGTGCTGTCAGGCGGGGCCGACGCTGTTTATTCAGCTTTTCTTGAAAATGAAAAGCAACTAAGAGAAGTTTAAACAATCTCTTGTTATTTTTGGGCTTGTTTTTCCAGCACTCTCCTCCCTGGCTGCTTCTTTGGGGATATAATGCGAAAGAAAATAATTTTGGAAACCCATTATTCCACAGAGAAAAACATGTCAGCAATCCCATGCCCTTTATTTGATCAAAAAAAAAAATTGTCGTGAAGGTTTCTTTCGTGATGATCTAAACTGCAGAACAGCAATGGTTATAATTATTACCAAACTGCCAACGTGCTGAAGGCAGTTTGAGATAATTTAGTATAGATATTTTAAACAGCTTGTTTTAAATCTCCCGATCTTTTTAAAGACAGGGTTACTCGATCCGTACGGCAAACCGTTTTTTAACTATTAGTAACTAGTTTTAAAACGCTGGTTGGAAAGAGACATCTTTTGTTGTGCCCCTCTTCGGAGGACCCTGGCACATAAGCAAACATTTTGAAGAGCGAATCGGTCTGTAATCAAAATAATACAGATTCTTGTGTGAAAGGTAAATATTTTGCAACCACATTACTGGAGCTGGAATAACTAAAGTCAGACACCGAAATTAGCAACATGGTGAGGCGCGGGCAGTGAGAGAGAGATGCAGCACGGAAGAGAAAAGCTCCTCCTAACCTGCCAAAAGCTGCAGAGGGTTCCTTCAGCAGAAACCGCTGCCGTGAGGTTTCGAAGGAAATGCAGTTTAGCAGAAAAATTATTTTCGCAATTTTTCCGGGGACAACGACAGTCCGAGGGGAAGCCGTGTACATGTAAAAGGAGCCCCTGCGTATCACATGCTTCATATTAAACTTTCATGCAGTTTTCCTTCACTGTTTTTTTCCAACTAAAGGGTTCTTATAAACTTTCCTTCGTTTATTTAAGCCTGGTTTTCATTGCAGCAGTTTTGCATGGTTTGCCTTTGTTTAGTTTATTAACCCACAGGGTTACTTTAACTAAATATTTGGGCTGAATACTTTGGGGTTGGATTTCAACGTTTTCTAACAAAATTACTGAGTTTTTTGAAGCCACACAGAGAACTCTGTGTTGACTTTATTAGTCAATTTAACAGGCTATAAGGAAAATAAAAATAAGAAACATACTAGTGTAATCCCCTTCAGTGAGGTACGGGGTTGAAACTGGTCTCTTATTTAGTATTTCAGATGCCATCGACACTGTGTCAACTTTATTAATGTTTTAATAGAAATGGCAAATATACTGCCCTTCTGCCTTTCCAAAGACTTGCCACGTCCTTGCACAGTGCCCGATGACGACGACAGAACTATGTTTTAAGCCCCCACTCCCCAGGAAAAAAAAAAAAAAAAAAAAAAAAAAGCCGGGGTGGTGGTGGGGGGAGGGGTTGGACGGACAGCCCAAAACAAAACAAACAAAAATCCCGTCTCCCGCTCCTTTGCTGCCCCACTTGCTGCTCGGGGGTGGGAATGGTCTGGCTGAGGGGGCGGCACTGGGGCAGGCATCTCGCCCGGAGGGAGACCGCGGGGTCACCGCGCAGCTCCGCGCCCGCGGGGTACCGGCGCAGCACCGGTGTAGCAGAGCACGGGGGCCGGGTGTGGGGACCGGGACTGACCCCGGCAACATGTGCTGCCAGGGGAGCATTCCCCACCCCACATCCTGGAAAACGCTCCTGCGGTCTCCTGTTGTGACTTGCATGCACTTTTTTCGGTTACCTTTTTGTCTGCTGTGTTTGTTTTAGTTTTGTTTGGCTTTGTTTTTGTGTGTGTGTGTGTGTTTTATTTTTATTTGGTTTGGTTTTGGGGCGGTGGTGTGTTTTTG
This sequence comes from Calypte anna, assembly GCF_003957555.1. Classification (NCBI taxonomy): domain Eukaryota; kingdom Metazoa; phylum Chordata; class Aves; order Apodiformes; family Trochilidae; genus Calypte; species Calypte anna. Next base: position 47,355,741 of record NC_044274.1, read on the forward strand.
GTTGTTTTTTTTTTTTTTTTTTTTTTTTTTGGGGTTTTTTTGTTTGGGGTTTTTTGGGGGGGTTTTTTTGGGGTTTTTTGTGTTTTTTTGTGGTTTATAGTTTGTGCGTTTCTAGAGGGGGTTGTGGGTTTTTGTTTGTTTTTTTTGTTTGTTTGTTTGCAGGGCTTTGTTTGTTTGTTGGTTTGTTTTATTCTGTGTTTTAATAAAATGTAGGTGCTCTGCTGCCTAGCTGCGGCAGAAAATAGAACATTTTCCTCAGTCGTCCAGAGACCTGGACACTTGGAGAAAGCACGAGTTGTGGATGGTGATCAGTATCGGGAAGCAGAAGCTCAGCTGCAGAAAGAAACCAAAATCCCCTCGAGCATGGTGCCACTTCCCTGCAGTGTAGGACCACTGCAGAATTGCTCCCCTGAGCAGAAGCAGGGTGGCAGCAAGCAGCTTGACTTCTTAGTGTGATGTGCTGTCAGAAAGAAACCAGAGAACTCCTCCAAAATGCTGCTGTAGGTTCCTGTCACCAATCCCTGCAGGAACATTCCCACGGCCATGGGTCTTCCTTAGGACTCACATCTTTCCCAGGAAGTAATCGTCCCAGAGCTACCCTGGACGTGCCGTGTGATGCTCTACAGACAGGGTACAGGCCACAAGCAGGGTACAGGCCTGGGAGAGACCCAGTGTGTCTGCGGACAGATGTTAGCAACTCAGCCTGTAATTTTAGGAGAAGTGCTGAAGTGTGGTGTTAATTCCCACTAACTACTCCAATAACTTTCCAAATCTCAGGTTTAGTTCCTGCAGGCATGGAAACCCTGAGGCAGATACATACATGCATTGAACAGGGAGATATGTCTTCACTTGCTCTAGGCAGCTCTAGACAAGACCTTAGAACAAAAATGTAGCAGTCATTGCAATCCCTCTCAATTATGAATCAGTCTATCAGTGGCGACCAAAAATAACCCAGCAGCAAAAGTATGTCATGTCTGTCAGCGGGATTAATTCAGTGCAAAAATGAAGCAGCCATTTGTGATGGAGCAGCTCACTGCCAATACACAACAGTGAGGCAATCCACTGCTCTCCTGATAGTGAAATGTAAATATCTAAGTCCCTAGAGCATGCCTCATCCCATCCAATCAGCATGACATTGATGTGCCTTTTCTGACAACAGCATGAGAGGGTAAAAAAAAGCATATTCTGCCTTCAAATATTATTACATATTTGTGTTTTACTAACTTGCCTCTGAATCTTGCAAAATCTTTTGTGGCATCTTGAAAATAAAAGGGAAGTGCAGGAAGTCTGTGTCAGAGGCTTAGTTTTCAGAGGAAATAAAAGCTTGGAGCTTGGTTAATAGTGAAGAAATAAGATAATTCTACAAAGAGGAGTAACAAATGTTTACTCTGTTAAGTATTGTTATTATTTCCCCATCTCATAAGTGATCTTGCAGTACTGATAGGCAAAAAAATTAGGATTAGGTTATTAAAACCAGATTTTCTAGAGCTCATTCAAAATTTCCAGCAGCAGTCTTTTATTTCATTAAGTAATAAAAAGACACAAACTATTACTTCATTGGAAGAAGTTCCACATTTTGCTTCATACAATAAAAGCAAAATCTGAATAACATAAGCGATTGGTTGTACTTCAGTCTGAGATCTGTTGAAGTGTGGTAGCAATAACAGGTGAGAACAGCAAACAAGCTACAGAAACATCGACATACTGCGGAAATGGGAAAGAATCAGGAGAAGAGTAGGTTAGAAGATGAAATGGGAAAAAAAGACTCAGTGAGAAAGGCACCAAAGGTGAAAGTTTTCTGAAGTAGCTGTGCAGCCTGATAAGCAATTCCATCACTATTCTATTCCCCACTGGACATAAGTTCACAAAATATTGCTAGATCTCCACGTCAGATTTGATACTATGAAGGTATTTAGATTTTTGTCTTCTTCTTAAGGATACAATACTGTGAATCTCTCAGTCCCAGCTCTCAGTCCTAGACCTCTGCATTGCAGGGTCCCAAAACATCGATTTCAGCTCTGACCATTCAATCTGTTAACTCCAGTTGCAGCCAACATTAATTAACAAAGGAAAAAAGTTTGAACCAGCTATTAGTTGACTGATCGCCCTGCTAGCCATGTTTGAAATCCCTTAATAGCTCCAGAATAGGAATGAAACAAAGCATAGCACATACTGTGTGCCAGGTTGAAGATATATGTTCATGATATTGTGAATGAATCAATCATTTTTTTTATTTTAAAGACAGCTGTTCACATCCCTGGCACTGTAATCAGTATTTTTTGAAAAAGATCCTAACAAGAAAAATCACCCCACAGCAGAACAAAACCCACACACAATAATAACAAATTACAGAATCATCCAGTAATTTGAAGCAGTAATATATAGCCCACAAAATAAAAATTGTTCCCACACCCACAGTCTTATTTCAGTATGGGTTAGATGTGCATGTGGAGGGGCAATGGATAGGTGCCATGTATATCCAACATGACAGAGCACTTATTCTCAGACACAGAATAGAGTAAGACTTTAGACTGAGGCCGTAAGTCTTTTACTACTGAAAATTCTGGTTTTGGAGATGCATATTCAGGCCTACATTGGTTAAATGCATGTATCGTACGGTTGCTTCAGTGCTCTTTTTTTTAGTGAATGTTTTACAGTGTTGAACATCTGTAATATTAATACTTCTTTCACTTTTTTTTTTTTTCTTTTTTTACAATGATGTTTATGGAATATATAGGAGCAATAGTGGTGTGTTGTAATATAAAAGGTAGATGGGGCTGAATATCACCCATGTGACAGCTATTTCAGAACAAGGCAGTTGTTTTGTATATGGCCCACACCATCATTGCTACTTACTATAGTCTATGTGCTAGTGATCTGGATCTTGCTTAGAGGTTTCCATTGTTGTGAGCACTTGGGGCTGTGCAGTAAGAGATGATCTCCGAAATTTAAATGGGGAAGCTAAATGGTAAGTTGGAACACCAGGCTTAGAAATGCAGGCTGACCTCCACAAGAGCAGGCAGCAGCTCAGTGCTGCCTTCCACCATGGGTATATTTCATTTTCCTATGTTGTAAACGTACTGTATGAGAAATTGCTGTCAGAAAATTACTCTGAATGTATTTTTTAATTTTCTTTTTTCACGTGTGAGAAGGTTATGCTCAGTGTCTTACACATAATCAGAGAAGGCCTTGTGGTCCTGTAGTACAGCATTGGTACACTGATCACTTTAAAAAAAAATCACTGCACTGTCAGAAAAACACTTTCAACGCAGATGTATATCTAAGCAGCCTGGAAATTCACCAAAGTAATTTCAGTTGGTGGTTACAGGTTTTCATCTGCTTTATTCCAGCAATTGGTGCTTATACGAACCTGTGTTTTGTGGCATATCTCACTGGCGTTTTCCTATTGGTACTATCAGACTTCTAAAAAAGGTGTCACAAAAAAAGTCTTAATTTAGGAGGTTTTTAAAAAATCCTATTATTTTCAAAATAACTTTCCTGCATGTCAGCATTATGATGTGAATAGCTGGCCTGGCTTTGCTCTGTTATACCTATGTGAAGTGTAGTCACTTCCCAGTGTAATGACATAATTGAGGATACAGTGCAGTTCAAAATCTTGCAAGCATATATAAATAAAGAAATATTCCTCACAGTATATTAAGCCTGAAACATAAGTAAAGACACAGTAAAAGCTGTCTTTATCTGTGTCAGCTCATAATCATTTGAGATGTCCTATCCAGTCTCCCCTGGTTTCTAGGTTGACTTTATGAACACAGGCAATATTAGGTACCACCACGTTTTCTGAACCCACATACTAACAAAAGGCAACATTATCCTCTCTTTCTTTCAGGATCTGGTGCTGAAAACCATCATCACCCTGACTGACAGAACAATTAGTGTTGTCAGCACAGAAAATAGTCAGTGAACCAAATGAAGGCCAAAGTGTTTATTTTCACACTCAGAGACGTAGTCTTCCCAGGTGGAGACTCTGAAAACATTCCTGTTAAAGCTGACACGAGTTTCACTCCAGTGAGGGATTGGTCTACTTGGAGCAGGAAATTAATCCAAATGTTTAAGAGAAAGCAATACAAGCTGCACTGAGCACACAGGGATACACAGCTATACCATTGTCTCCACACAGAGACAATTATCTCTTTTTGAGACCATTCATATTTTCTCACTGTTTATTTTCCAAGCTGAACACATGCAAATGATAAAAGAGCGTGGTGGCTGTAAGGTTAGAAAAGCGGCATAAGACAGCATGTGGTAATAGCCTATTGGTGAATACTCACAAATGGCATCACACAACTCTTTAATTAAGTTACAAAATGAAATCAGAGTTAATGCACTATCTAAACATCCTCTCTTGCTTTTCTTCAGTTTCCAAGAGCTGCACTGGATAAACTACATACTACAAATAATAGCCCCGAGACTCCTTTCTGTTTAAGAAATGTAGCTTTTCTGTTGAAAACAAATAAACAAATCTTCTAAAAAATCAGTTAATTTAAAAAGCCAGTTCACTTTCTGCCACTGACCACACTGTTTGTGAAGCTTTTCCTATTACATGGTATCACTAGATATTATCAGAGAAACATCACAGTTCACTATAAAGAGAAGTTTCAACCCTCTTTTTTATGTCTTTAATTGGGGTTCTGCACTAAAAGAGAATACTCTGTGGTGTAGTGCCTTTATTTTTTGAAGGGTAATCAAACGCTAGAAGGTCCTCCTGTTTCATCTCTGTGTGTAGGGATGAAATAATCAGAAGGGAATCTGTAAGGAAGCATTAGCTAGAAGGAGTTAGGAAGGCAGCCATGTATGAAAATGTAACCTGCTAAACCTGCAAAACTGTGTAATTTCACAGTAGCTTATATTTGTCACTTGTCAAGATAGGCCCATGCAGCAGTAAGGAAAGGGGATCTACAGAAAATACAAGTATTTCCAAAAATGTAACCCTCTTCCAGAGTTTGTAGTCAGTGGAAACCCTGGTTACAGAAGGAGAGCCAGCCAGACTCTCTGGGCACATAAAGATATGCACACTCCTACCTGGGGGAATTTTATCCCTGCCACAGTAAAGCACAAGTGTTTTGGCAGGAGATGAATGTATAGGTGAGGATGTCATCAGAAACCATTGATGGCTCATGCTCAAAAAACTCCATCCTTTCTTCATCAGCTTTGGTGGGAAAAAACTCCCTCCTTTTGTGGAAAAAACCTGCTCTCTGAGTGGGGGTTTCCAGATTAAAAGTACTTTGTGAAATGTGTTAAGGATTTGAAACAAGAAAAAAGTTTTCCTTCTCTCTTGTGAGAGGTGTCACAGGCATTTGGAGTCAATGCTGTGTTTTGAGACCCTAAAATAAAAAAAAAAAAAAAAAAAAAAAAAAAAGGGTTATACCTGGAGCAATGCTCTTGCTTTAAGAATGATGTGAGACAGATTAGGGAGATTAGGGAGAACACTGAAAAAGAAAGCAAAATAAACAGTGATGATTGTCTTTTGTCTGCTCAAAAGCATGACAACAGTCCCTTACCCTTAGACCCAGGGCTGTTCCCTACTAGATGCCTGTCTGACAGCTGCTGAGAGTCAAGGCTAAGGAGGACAGGATACTTTGGAAGAGCAACGTGACTGGTATGGCATCCTGAGTGCTCATGAACGGATGTATTGGCACACTGTTGAAATCTTCGCTGCTTGTGGTGTTACCTCCTTGTGTATTTTGCTTTGCAAGCAGTAAAACATCTCTTGATTTCAAATGCTTGCCTATATCCACATATCCACATATCCTATATCCTATATCCACAGCTTGCCTATATCCCCAGGCCATAGTCTTAGCAGTGCTGGCCAACTACCCCCTTCACCCTATACTCTCAGGACTTCACTGTCCTAGCAATGCTAATGAAAACTAGTCAGGTGAATGAAGGAAAAATGCATTTGCCAAAACTGAACAAGTTTTAAAATCCACACAAAAAAACCCCCTTATTGTTTACGGAGAACCCAGAGAAACACAGAAAGCTAGTAAGAGATCTATGCAAAGATGCAGAGGTTTAAAATGAAAGAGCCTGGGCTGAGAGGCTGAGATCACTGTGAATCCCAGCAGGACCTCCATGCCATGCCATAAAACACTTCATGGACTCCACCACTGGTGTGGTAATTGTAAGGGTGTAGAGGATGTACAGAGAGCTTCTTTGTAAGACAAGTGACAAGACCCCAAGAATTTATTTTTAAAAACTATTAGTGTGACTAGGTGTATAAATTTCAGTGATGTGGACGTGAACAAATTATTGCAGGTACAGTTCAGCACTGTTTTTCCTCTCCTCCTAGATGTAAGATTTCACCAGCACCATGGACATTCGTTGAGCTTTCTTGCTCTCCTTTGAATGTTTACTGTCTTTCCCTTTTGTTGCTGTCCCTCCTTCCCACCCTTCTGTATTTGCCAGCAGATGTTCACCCTCCTCCGTGTTCCAGAGTGTGGCTAAAACCTTGGGTGGTCCAGCTTCCCCCAGGGAAACCAGAACTCCTTAAACAAGAAAATGGGAGATGCAGGAAGGCAGATGAAACATCTTTCCATCCCTTTACATAGGTTACAGCAGCATCAGCATATTTTCCTTGCTTTAAACAATCCAGGACTGGTGGTCTAGTCTGTCTGCTCCATCAATACAGCCTTTCTCCTTGATTCTGGTCTGGGTACCCATGCCTGAAAAGTACAGAGAAATGTCTGTCAGGAGTAGTGAGGAAAGCAGTAAGAGAAAAGTCTGTGTGCTGCTGCTGTCATGTCATGCTAGTTTTTTCCTGGGGACAGTAGACACTTAAATGAAGGGAATGGGGCATTAAACGGGGGGCAGGTCAATGGGGAAAAAACCCACAGTCAGGAAGATGATGGAGCTGGGCAGAGGATTGCCAGTTCTATTGAGGACCACTCCAATTGTGAATGAGAAACAGTGAACGGTGAATGAAAACATCACACTGGGTAACATGAGTCATGTCATTCTGGACCAACAAAAATGTTATCATCATCCAAGCACAGGGAAACACAACAAGGTGTGCTACCAGAAGTCCTTAATTCCAAGAGAGGGGCAATGTTTTGTTCAGGGTAAATGGACAGTCTGCTATTCCAGGAAAGGAGTTTGCTGCCCTGGGAACTGGGGGATCATTGCCCACTCTTCTGAGATAAAATTCACTTTGGTAACCCTTAATGTGTCAGCTGAAGCTTAACGCGTGACTGATGACTACACACAGGGCAGAGACACAAGCTCTTGCTGTACCAATGTCATTCCCCCTGGGAAATGAAATGTCTGGGTCAATGGCTGTGCCTGCATTTCCTTTCTCAGGGATGCTGCTACATGGCATGAGAGTGCAAAGCTCAGGAAGCTGAGCATGGGAGGATGGAAGGAAACATCATGCCACAGATATGGCAGTGGTAGAGCTGGGGCACTTCTCCACCTCAACTCCAGGCTGAGCTGTAGAATGTGATAAAGTGTCCAGAAACTCATGCCACAACCATAACAAAACATTCTGGTGCCATTCCTGCCTTTGGCCATGTCTGCAGTGAGGCATCTGCAGCAGGATGACATTTTGGGTGACCCTTGCCTGAAGCTACCACGGTCAGCTGCCGGCATGAAGCAGTGGTCCAAGGAGGCTCCTGCACTTCTGCTGGGCATCACAGTGGCAGCTCCTGGGACCAAGGAGTTGGACCTGGGGTTTATTTGTTCATGGGGTGAGCCTGGTCCTGAGGGTGTTTAGTGGGTGGATGTTGATGAGACTGGAGGTCACATGAAGAACTTTACAGAAAGTAAAGAGAAGTCCAAATCTTGTAAGCATCAAGCCATGGGAAAAAGTATGTGACATTAAGCTATTTTATAGCAGAGAGCAGAGGCTTCTGGGGCACATACAGGAACCATGATTTCCAGATATTAAAGCAGGACAGGAGTGAAAGCATCTGAGCTTGAGACCCACAGACCACTGGGGCAAGGTGGAGGAGGGGAGAGGACACAGGAAATCAGCAATTCTGCCAAAGTACTTCCCATTCAAAATACTCTGTGCAACACTGATGTGCAAACCCAACTGAAGTAAGCAGGACTAAGACCTTCACAAGACCTCAGAGACCTGTCATAACTCTAACGGTAAGATTCCCACCCTCCTCCTGCTCTCCTCTATCTAAGATTACCTTTCTCACATTAGAGCAGCACAGTCCTTCCGTGTCCCTCTCTACCTCACCATCTGTGTCTGCCATCCAGCTGTGGCCACCCAGCTGTGCCTGTCTTTGCAGCACAGTCCCACACAAAGGAAGTCTTCAGTGCTGTGTCACCACCCTGAGCCAGGTGCTGCCCTCCACACTACACTGCTAAGCAGAGCATCTGCCAGCTGCAGAGCATGCCAGCACTTCTTCTCCACAATTTGACATGATGTATCAGACAGCAATCAGGACTACAACACTGTCTCATGCTCTTGGAGGGAGGGTAGCATTGGGCAGGTCTGCTTTGGGAACCCAGGCTGTAGTGTTTCCTGATAACTTGCTCTGCAGACCACTGTCACTAAGGATGAGATGACTCTGTCAGGCTTTTGTAGACCACGATATAAAACACCCACTCGGTGCCTGTCTGAAACATGGATGTCCTATAAGCATAACCCAGAGTTGTCTTTCTGTGCTCCTTGGAATTTGCTGTGGCATCTCTCACATAACAAATATGCTCCAGAATATGGAGTTTCATTTCTGTGTATAACACCCACTTATAGCTATGATGGGTATAAAAACAAATTATTAAAGCAGGAGCTAAGTATAAATCTTTGTCATGCTGAGCTTACAGGCAGCCTGGGAAAGAGCTATGAAGTGGGGGAACTGTCTCATTCTTCTTAACAGGTTATTAACTTTGAAGCTTTCAGCCTAAAAGCATAAAAGCTAATACTATTAATGGCTTACTCTCCTGTTCACGTTAGCAGGAGGCTGTGACAAACACAGCCTGAAACCATCCTTTTCATTCCTCGGTGAGCAGTCATGGTGTTAGTTAGGCCTGTCTCCATATCTGAGCTTTTGCCTTAATTTGTGGGCTAGCCAATTAGTTAGTGCACTGTTTTCCATTCCAGCATCCACTGAGCATCAGCAGATGCCTTCTGTGACCAGACCAACAGCAGAGAGCCTACTTTCCTCCAATAAGCTGTATTGCCTCCATTAGATGGTCTGGGTGGTTAGCTGTGCAGAAGCTCTCACAATGAGTTGTTGAGCGGTGGCAAGAAGCACACAGGGCTAAAGTAGCCCTCTATCTCTTTATAATGGGACAAAGAAGGAGTGCTCCCACCTTCAGAGCCATTGAAGACACAGATGGAGATGCTTTTCCTCTCTGCCTCTTGATCGCTGCCTAGGTGCCCACCTAACCAACCTGGGCACATCAGCAGGATAAAAGTTGATGTACCAGGACAGGGACCTGACTCCAAACTGTAGAGGTTTCTCTAGAAAGGCTGCACTGAATCTTTCCTAAGCAGCTGTTGCATCTCCCCTGACAACATTTTTGTTCCTGCAGTGTGATTTCTGTATTCAGACCTCCATCACTTTGATCTTTAGATGGAGGCTGATAGAGGATTTGAATGCTAGCTCATTGGCAGGGGTTCTGCTGTTCATGTTCCTAATATCATTCACCCCCCCCCCCCCCACTCTCCCTATTTCGATCTGTGAAGCTGCTGTCACTTTTATGATTTGTCTCCTCACTGTTCCACGAACTCCCAGGTCTGTGCAGCGACACGTTAACGCTTCCTTTGGCAACCTTTTGAGAAGGGTCAGCAAAGGATATCAGAGGAGGGGGGTATGGAGCAAGGCTGCACTCTGGAGAGGTGCTAAGGGGAAAACAGAGACTATTTAAGGACAAACTAGTACATCTTGAGGATAGTTCATAGGTTATAAGAGAGTGGTGGAGAAAATGGAGAAGGGCTAGAAGCATCCATAGCTTGGGTTTGCTTAATACAATACTTTCCATCTCAGCCACAGGTATAATTAAAAGCACAGTTTAGTCCTGGCTTTGTTATGCTCATTTTCTTTTTCTAGACCTGTTGAGCAAGTTACACATGCAAAACATTTGAAATAACAAGGCAAGAGAGCATCAAAGAGGTTCGTGCATACGAAGGGTTGCACAGGCTTTCAGCCCAGGCGTTCCCTGCTGCCCAGGGAGCCTTGGGTTAGGAATTGGGCTGTACTTTGTGTGAGGCCCCGAGCAAAAAGCCGCTTTTCCAGACAGCTGGGGACTGGAATCAAGCTGTGATTGGCCTCCCCCTGTGCTTGCGCTGCTGAAGACAGGAACAGCCTGTGCAGAGAAGGGTTTTCACAGGATGCTAGACCCCAAGGAGCTGCTGCATTTTAGGGACTCTGTCTGTCATTTCTGTTGTGGGATTAGACCATGGTGGATAATAATCACACACACAAAAAAATAGTAATGCCGTGACTTATCAAACACACATGCAAGAACAAACATGAAACACTTTAGCCTCAGTGGCAGAATGGATGCTGTTTGAAATTTAGGTGCTTGGGTAAAAGAGCAAGGCTGGCTGCTGCCTCATTCCAGTGCAAGATCAACATGTAGGCAGGGGAGAAAGGAGCAGAGCAGCAAGGCTCGGAGGTTGAGGCAATTGTTTTTTTCTGAATCCATAGCACATTCAAGCAGTGGTAGAAAATACCACAAGAAAGCTATGGAAGTTCTTGCTGCACAGGAAGCTGTGGTGATAACGACACAAGCGGAACTAGAATGGCAACCTCAGAGTTTCTGGAGGGCTCACCCTTCTTCCTTCTAGTGCTCCCAGCCAACAGTGAAGTAGCCACTAAAATTCATGAAAAGAGGTGAGAAGATGTTGTGCACTGTTGCCTGAACGAATTTGTCTGAACAAATTGCAGTTTTCTATTTTTCTCCTGCACCTGGCAATTACATTATTTTTCGTGATAACAGCATAGTGTTTCTTTCCTCTTTCAAGCAAGCATGGGGCCATTCTCAGTTCCTTGCATCATCTGAGCCTAGGGCTGATCAAATCATTTGGTCATCAGAGATATCCACTTTTCTGCTAATTAAGCATAACCCTGTTACAGACAGTATTAAGGAGGACTTTTGCTGGATCCTAGCATCCAGAAACTCAAGAGCAAAACTAGTTTTTTTTTTGTTTCTTTGTATCAGAATTTATCATGTTGGCACTACCTTCCATCTTTTCTGTTTTACTGTAAGGTGTTTCTGATGAGAGTAAAAGTCAGAGCTCCCTGATGTCAGGCACTTCTGTGCTGCATTGTAAAGGGGGATGGGGGCAGCAATGGTATTTCAACGAGCTGGCTGCTAACAGACATTGTGGGATCTGGTCCTGTGCTGTGAGCAGTAGGTCAGGAAGTGTCTCATGGGCAGCACAGGTTAGGACAAGGCGGTTCAACAAAAAAGCAGAATCCACTCAAAAGAAACAAATCTTGTGTAAAAGCCAATGTGTTCTCGCTTCCTTGCCCACCCCCCTCCCTTCAGCTTTCATGTCGTTGGCTCAGTTAATTAAAATTGCAGTAATAGGGAGACTGGATGGTTTAGCAGATTGGTAATGGGATATACAGCCTTTCACCTCTAGGTCAATGGTTCGATTGCGGCCCAAGTTGGTAGTGACCAAAAGTTATTAGCATCGAATGGCTGCTCAGTGACCTCTGTGAGATGTGTGGGTGATTTCAGTGTTCTCCCTCACAGACAGGTGTCCACACCACAGGAACCACTTTCACAACTGGCACTAATTGGCACCCTCGTCAGCAGCCCCAGCAGTGGCCAGGGATGTCCTGGGCACAGAAGTGGCAGCATCTCTCTTCATGGTGGTCCTCTCCCCTTGACTGCTGTGGAGCTGCTTGCCTTGGATCACTCCTGCTAGAGACAAGCTAGAGACTGGCTAGAGACAGTGCCACTGCCCAGGCTGTCTGGAGATTCACTCTGACCAGTATCAGAGTGACTGTGAGATGAACCAGTGTGATGTTTGAAGCAAGTAGATTTTGAGGAATGATTGGCATCTGCTACTTGATTTTTACTAAGTGTAAGTGATTTGCAGTAGTAAACTTACTGTCTTACACAATAAAAAAAGGCAGCTGTATTAGCACAAGGCAGAAGACCTGCTAGCCCAGGTGATGTGAACAAAAGGTACAAAAAAGCCAGCATCCAAACCAGCATGGTGCATCATTTGCTTTGAGGAGGGCTTTGCCACAAGGCTCTGCAAAAGCAAGAGAAAGGACTGGCCATACTGAAGAAGAGAGGGCATAAAGATTTACAAGATACTGGCATTCAGATATCGACAGCCTCTAGGGAGGAATGGAGAGCAGACCCATGCCAAATTCTCCTAGTCTTCTGACCAAAATGCTATTATCTAATTAATGCCTCATTTAAAATATCAGTATGGCCAAGTCTTTAGTGGGTGTGGGTGTGAGTCATCAGAGCTGCTTTGGGCCAGTTTACACCAGCTGGCAATTTTCCTCTCAATAGTGTGACTCTTGCAGTAGTCAGGAAAAATGCCATCCATGTTTCTATTTGTCATAGTTGTGGTATGACAGTTGAGAGAGGGTGGAGGAAAGCAGTGTGTTCCCTGACTTCACTCAACACCGTACTTGAGTTCTTCACTCTGGCATGTTTCGGTTCCCACAACTCGCTTGCAAAAGACTCCTTTAAGCAGAGACAACATGCAATATTATACAGGAAATATGGGACAGGATGATTCTTCTGAGTCCCTTCTTGCCCACCAGTTCTCCAGGAGATCCCTTTTCCAGTAATACTGGGAGTCCTGGAGAAACAGTTGTTTTAACATGGCAGCCACAAATCTTTAGTAGTTTAGTAGTACTTTAGTTGTAGAAGTGACAGAAAAACCACTTCTGGTTCAGAAAGCTGTGTCCAGGAGAATCTGCCAAAGCCCTGCCAAGGCAACAGATTTGCTTAGGAATTTGGCTCCTGCTCTCCCAGAACACATGCTGTTACTCTGAAGCAAGTGGAAAAGTTTCTTTTCAATGTTCTCTCTCAGCTCCGTGAGGTCAATGGAGTCTGAGTCTGCTCCCTTCCCTCAGATCAGTTTTTAGGGCCCCAGATCACACTGCTGTCTCTCTGATTCTACAATTAATGTCATCTGCTGTCATGTATTCTAGCTTCTGGTCTGTTTTCCTCTCAAAAGATAAGTCAGAGCTGTGTGTTATCTGACAGATGATGTGTCCTTCCACAGCTTCACCAGTAAGTCTGTGTTCCAAAGCCACCCCACTGCTGCAAGTGAGCCAGGTGACATAGTTGCTCTGTCTGATTGTGGTGTGAGATGGTGTATTCCCACAAGCTCTTGTAGTTGATGATTTTCCCAGGTTTGTCTTCTGTAGGGCTGGGACTTGTTCATCACCAGGTACATGTGATTTTACCTTGTGATTTTACAGTGACTCATCAGCATCTTTCTACTGCAGAGGTTCACTTGTTAACTTGACTTGCATCCCTGAGTGTCATTCTTCAGAATTTTTAAAACCCCCTTCATTTTCTGTTTGTAGTTTCTGCCTTTTTGTGTGCTCTTAACAAACAGTTTTCCTTCATCATTTGAGACCCTGAACATGTAAGCCCTGCTTTTCCTTTGCTGGCATATTTCAGTGGCAGGTTTGCAAGTTAACGGACTTTTCCCATTTCTATGCCAGCTGCCCCATCAGTGACATCGGTCTGTGTTTAGCATGAACTTTCTTGTCCCTTTTTAATGTCTGCAAAAATGTTTTCTCCTGCATGTAGCTGTGGGGTTGATGGTCATACATTGCATTTCAGATTTTTCTGCAAATCATTGCCTTTTTGAAACTTAGGTCAATGTCTCTGTCTTTCAAGCTCTCTCTATTTCTGAACTCCAAAACTATTTGCTCTTTCACAAAGGATTGCCTCATATTCCAGATTCACAAGAGGAGCTTTTTGATTTGAGGCTAAAGTAACACTGATTCAGTTTCTTTTTCTTCTCAAGGCCTTGCCTGAAAAACATCTATTCCATGGGCAACAGCCCCAAACCTTCATTAGAAGTCTTTTCACCTCGGTCTAGCTGGCTTTCAGTGCTGTCTCAGAGCTCTTAAAAAGTGTTCTTTTCTTAGGCTTGGGATCTCAGACTTGGCTTGCAGTGATTACAGGGCTGAAGAATCTTAAAACACTTAAAATAAACTGGCTTAAGTACACAAAATGGTGAAGAAGGAAAATATTTTCTGTATAAAGAACTCCCAAATTTGAATTGTTACATGTCTGTATGCATAAGTCCAGAGATTCATCTTTCCTCTAATGCCTGGAAGTACACAGAGGACTGCATGAAATGTTCTCTGTAGCCAGAATTTTGGCACTGCAGTTACTGTGCAACCAAGATTATCAAGTCAAGGTCCCTTTTTTTTCCTTCAGAACTCTGAAATGTGTTACTAAGCTCCAATTTTTTTTTATTAGTATTTCAGCCTACATATGATGTTGATTGCTTAAGAACTGTGGAGTCAACTGCCAAAATTAGGTGGAGTCCACAAATTACTAGAATAAGATTTTTTTTTAATGAAAACCATTCAAAAATTAAAACCAGAATGCTCCAAAAGGTAAATGTAGCAATGTTTGGTACTAGTAGATTGAAAAAGCATCAAACAGCAGAAAACCATAAAATTTTCTGACCTTTTCAATCCAAAACTATGTCACAGTTGGAGCGCATCAGTTTGTTCAGTTGTAACTGTTCAGTGATAAAGGACCACTCTGCTCCCTTGACATCAAACTTTTACTTGAAAATTTTTTTCTCCAAAACACAGGCACATTGCAAAATTTCAGGAAATTACAAGAATCCCTCTTTTCTGCCAAGTAGAGATGCAGCTCAGATGCAATTAGCCACTATTCTCTCTCTTTTTTTTAAAAAAATGTACCTTGCTTTCTGCTTACTTTGTCTGTCCTCCAGGTTCTATTACAAGCTCTTCAGTCAAGTGCTCTTCTGGCACTGTACAACACTGAGCACAACGTGATGTTGATTGATGAGCACAGGGAATGCTGACAAATGCCTGCTCTCCATGTAAGAGCTCCACAAGGCTGTTACATTTATGTCAGACAAAGTTGCTTGAACCTTATGTTTTTGCATCCATGCTTAACACTTTGTAGAGCTGCATTCTCTCAAGGAAGTTTTGGAAAGCACCTGCTTAAGAAGGCCAGGACAGTGGGATTTCACTGTTTCTTCTAAGAAGTAACCTCCTGAGGGTGTTAAGGGGTTAAGGGAGGGATCCTGCACTGCATTTACACAAATTTTAAGAACATTATAGGAATTTTTCCTATTATATGCAAGGGTTTAGTGAGAAGTCTGTCAATGAAACTGCACCAAAAAACCCCCCAAAAAAACCCCAAAATCCCATCCCACTACACTGTAATCTAGGTATTTCAAAATACCCAGTCTTATTCAGGGGCTTCAAATATTTTTCACAAGACAGAACACCTTCAAAAATCAGTAGATAGGAATGTTTTATATTTTTATAATATTCAAGAGAACTGAAAAAAGCCTGCTTAGTGCAAGCATGATTTTTAGCATCCAATTTGAAGAAAAGGCTTCTTGTTAACAATTAATGCAGAACAGTCAACTCATTATGAATCACCAAGAAGTTACATAATGAACATAGGGAGGGTCAAACCTGATATTACTGATATTGCAGAGTAACAAATGCTCACAAACAATATCTCAAGGAGTATTCTCAAGTTTTTTTATGCATCATAAAGAAAAAAAAACAGGATTGGATCATTTTTAAAAGATACACTTTTAAATTGTTTTCAAATAAAAACTTCCATAGTTTGGAAATAGCTCAACTATTCCAAATTAATTTGAAGCCAGATGTATGATCCTGGTCCTTGTTCTGTCTCACTGTGACATGCCTGCAACTGGTTTATTCTTCCTCTGTATTACATAATGAAATTGACAGAATTTCTACTCTTGCAAAGACAGAGGAAAATAAAAAGCAAATATTTTCTAAGGCCAAATTGATTTCATTTGTTAAGTGGAAATCCTGGTAACATCACTACTGCTTAGAAGACAAAGGGTAACATAACATCAAATATTGGCAGTATACAACTTAGCTGGTGTCTCTGCAAAGAAAAGCATTAGTTTAAGGGTGTTTTCTGCCAAGTAGTGATCACACACAACAGAGGTTGTCACTTAGCTGAGCCTCCTGTCCTGCCTGAGCTGCCTCTCTGTGTCTCTGACCCACTTACACTTTCATCCAAAGCTTGAAGTAAAAACTATCTGCAAAGGATTTCTGTCTGCAAGACACACCATAAAAGCATTCTGCTATTCTCTACGGGCTGCTTTTTGCAACCCTATCAGAAAACTGGAAAAATCTTCTTGTGTCCCCAGTTACATTAATGTTTACCAAAGGATAAACTATGTCACAGTTGGAGTCCATCAGTTTGCTCAGTGTCCCTCTCCCTGCTACAGCTCCTTGTCTCAGCAGCACCAGTGCAGCTCTGCTAATCAGTAAAAACACACCATCCTCCTTTTACAGAGACTCTTGGTGCCAAAGTACACTCTCATGTGTCCTAGACTTCCAGTAACTTCACTGGCATAGCAAAATTGCACTGTAGAAAACTAAGAGCAGGGCCTGGCCCCTGGATGAGATCTCAGTTTAGACAACAGCTGTGGAGTTTGGAGCATCAGGTTACTCAGAGGCTGAGCTGAAAGCTGAGACAAAGTACTGATTGCAATTTTTGAAATTCAGTTTTCATAATAAACATAGACACCTGCAGCACAACACACAGTCTGCACATACTACTAATAACCTCTCAGTAAGTTACACAACCAAGATTTTAGACATGTCTGAAGAAGAAAGATGGAATACTAATCACAATCTTTTGCAGGAAACAGAGCATGTAATGGAGTGGATACATTACTTCCCAAAAGAGGCATCATTTATATTTTCTACACTTTTTTTTTTTTCCTTCAAAACTGGAAGCAAACTGAATAGCAAAAGCCTTTAGGTCAAACAATAGAATTTCTGCCCCAAGAGGAAAAAAAAAAAAAAAAAAAAAAAAAAAAGCTGTGTTAATTGCTCCTGAAGGGCCTGAACAGAATTTGTATTACTTAGAATCAACAAGTAACACTGAATTCACTGCAGGCTCTGAATCTGGTTCCCTGGTATCAGCCAACAACTACGAGTATTTGATATTTTCCCTTTATTTCCCTTCTTTAAATATTTACTTAAGTATGCTAGCCTCAAAAATTAAGCCAAAATATACAAAGAAATATTTGTGAGTGTAAAATCATCACTGCTAATAAAAAATAAATACTGTAATATAAGCACTGGAAACACTTGTAACTTACTTTTTTCAAAACATTGTTTCACAACCAACTGTTAAACGTGGAAGGAGAAAGAAAAGGTGTTCCTTCTTGGGAAAAGAACGTGTCAAATTACAGTTCTCCATTATTAATGCACTCGGTCTGCTTTGCAGTTTATATTACTTATGATTTGCTGAAAGTAAATGAATTTTTCATTTTAAGAAAGTTGAGTTAGACTGAGTCCAGATCACCTGGACTTTCTGCAAGTTAAAATCCACAGCATATGCATATTTGATAATCCAGTCCTGTATAAACTCAAGCCCAGTTTAGCATACCCCAGATTTTCTAGTACACTGTTACCATTTTGTGGACCTGAGAGGTACCTCTGGTTTTATGGTATGGTAATCCCACACTTTTGTCATATTCTCATACCATTTTTCACATTGGTAATATGTATCTCATAACTTGTTTTGGGGGTCTGAGTGGCATCATTAGCTTGCAGAATTGGGGTCGTTCATGGTGTTGCATGGTAACAGCACAGCTAAAATCTCAGGTAAATACACCTGTCCTGACCTGCTTGGGTCTGCTTGGTTATTTGCTGTTTCTTGATAACCATTAAGCTTATAGTGTGCATCTGGTCTTATACAAGCCCCTTCGTGGCAGGTTATTGTAACCAGGTTTGTGTTTTCAAAACATGAGCCAGCTGTCTCACAAATGTTTTCATCTTTTGTTACAATGAGTGCTGGTGAGCCTCAGGAGAAAGCTTGGCAGGGATGAGCAAGGATCTGAGTTATCTGTTTTGTCTTCCCCATCCAACCAGTATGTCCAGTACAGCAGTGAGGTTTAGGGGTGGGAAACAGGACACAGGCTAATCATAAGCACAGATGATGGACTGTAAAGCAGTTTCAAAATTAATCTGAAGTGTAAAACATAATGTTATTCAGCCTGTATAACATAAAATGACATATAATGACTGTAAAGACCTTGCATACCTTTGCTTTCAAATGTTTTAACTACCTGACATTTGGCATAAACCACCCTATACCAAAGTGGTTTGGGTTTGTTGGTTTTTCTGAGGGTGAAGAAGCTTTGGTTTACAGAAGTATTTTTATGGGTCTGTATGTCATTTCTGGCTGGGCTGGTTTAGCAGAGTCACAAGAGATGGTGAATGCCTTTAGCAATTATCCCAATCTCCAGTCATCTTAGTAGCAGGACACTAATAAAAGGCAATCAAGAGACCTTAGTTAGACCATTGCAGTGATCACGTTATCTTTAGTCTAAGTTTAATTACTTTTTACACTTGTTAAAAATGAGCACTCAAAATGATCACTGTATCTTTAGTTTAAGTTTTAATTCCTTTTTACACTTGTTAAAACTGAGCACTAAAAATGTTGCCAGATCATGATAGATCCACCTCCAACTGAATATCTGGTTTGACTTAAAGACTTAAAATAATGATTCTCTGCCATATGCTGAATATAACTTGAGTTTTATAGCAAAATATGTCTTAGATTAAGTGTACGGTATATTCCACTGCACCGTTGTTTCTCTGAAGAAAAACAGCATTGCTTCTGCTCTCCGGTTGGGAGGACTTTCCCTTCAGGCTAAATGAGAGAACAAATTAGGGGTGGGCCCTTCAGTGTGGTCCTTTTGCAAGTGGAAGGTGCTGCACTGTCTAACCAGGGAGGTTTCCAACTGGGGAGGTGTAATAAGGTTCAACAAAAAAACAGTCGAAATTACAGAATTCAGTGGTACCATTGCAGCTGCAGGCTGCTCCATGCCTGTGTGGCAGGGTAGGTCTGGAAACATCTGAACTGTGCTTATCAGAGAAGAGGAAAAGCCAGCATCAACTTACATGTATACACATGAGCACATGTAGCACATATAATAGCTATGAAAACAGTATTTCTGTAGCAGTTAGGTTACTAATGAGAACTACATGGCATTTGAAATTTTTATATATGCATAATAATTGCTTCATATATTTGTAACCTCTCCAAGTTATACTAGTTCCTTAATGAGCTATCATATAAAAGTATACTCAGGCTTCTTTGGAAAAACATGTGAATTTGTGTATTGGCTTTGATGGCTTCACAGGAAAGATTACTTTCATGTCTGATGTTATTTTCTGTATTTTTGAAAACTGACTAACAACACTTATTACTCCAAATAGCGTGATGGATATTTCCTTCTAGAACTCATCTTTTTTATATTTATTATTGCTCATTTCTAACATGGTGCCAAGGTACAATTACCTAAAACTCCCTTTATTTTAATTAATTAAAAGATACCTTCTGACAGCCTTAGGCTGCTGAATTAGCTATTTCTTGTAATTCCAGGAGACTGCAGTAAAACCCACTGGCAAGAGCAGGGCAGATCAAGTGCAACTATCCAGTCTCTGTCATCCAAAACAGGCTCCTCTTATGACTTCAGTTTATTTTAATGAGAAGTTTATGGATGTTTCTGTTCCCCCTTTCTGCATGCAAACATGGACATTGCTGTAATCTATAGCCATACCATTATACCAGCAGCAAGTTCCTGTTGTAATCAAGGATGCTTTGACTGAGCAGAAGGCTGATGGGTCTATAAAACTACCAGTTAGATGTGTTAATGTATCTAATCTAGTGATCCAAACAGTGATGCAGTGATCAGAGGTCACTGAGAGGACACTTAAAACAGGCTCTTGACATCCTGAGGAGTACAGTCTTACCTTCAGAACAGCTGTGACAGCACAGATATATGAAATATATTTGTGTCAATTAAAAAAACTTGTCCATGTTATCTGTAGCGGTGGCAGTGAAGACTGAGTGAGGCTATTCTTTCATGTATGCTTGTTACTGTAAGAGAAAACTACCTCCAAAAGGCCTCTATATGCTCTTCAATTCATGTTGTCAGCTTGCAAAGGCAATGGACTTCTACAGCTGTAAATTTTTAAGGCAAAGTCATGGAGGACATGAAAGACAACAAAAAGCATTTTAGAAGAGTACATCACTTCTTCTGAATTTGTCCATTTATAATCTACTCAGTAACCAGAACAAAATGTTTCAAGCCTTTTTGTGGCTATTAGAGGACTCCTGACACATTAGATATGAAATTGCATCTGCAAATCTGTTCCTAAGAGCATCACATTACCTTAGGTTATCTGAGGATAACAAGCATCTCAGCATGTGATGCTACATAAAGTGACACAAGACGCCCTCATCACACTGCACAAAAAGCACAAAGAAATCAGGTTTTTTTATTTGTTTGAGGTTTTTTTAAGTGAGTGGAAAATTGATAGGTTCAAGAGACGACTCCAAACAACTAATATCCTTGTATGAACTCTTCCCCTTCTCTTTCTTACCCTCCAGCTCATAACTGTTTCTCCACCACAATGAACAGAAACAGGTAGTCTGTTTCAGGCAGCATAAATGTCTGGTACAGAAATTAGAGTGGATTTCCACAGTTTAAAGACAAAATACATAAAAAGGATGGAAAATATTAGCTATAAATTCCAATTTGTGAGAAGGCATATCTTCATTAAAATAGACACCAAGAGCTTAAGATAATATTATTAATCACATTCACACTAACTCCATTATTGCCGCATCACATTTACTGTGCATCACAGTTGTGATTTCTACATTACAGGCAAATCAGAGACAACATCCCTTTCTTGGAAAGCTTACAATCCTAGGGAGGGTGGGGAAGGTCCTGCAAGCAATTATTTCCAGATGAAGTGCTTACAGAGTAAGCTATCAGGTGCTCTATGGAGATCTTAGGAGGTACATGGATGTGAAATGATAATAAATAAAAAAATAATATGTTTGCACTGCTAGACCTCCACAGACCTTCCTATTTTTTGTTTGTTTGTGTTTTTTGATGGGGGGGAGGGGCTAGGGTTTTTTTGGTTTTGTGGCTGAAGAGGATTGCAGAGGACTGTTTACTGATTTTGTTGATGAATTGTACATTTACAGGGAGACTTAGGTGATCCTCTGGAAGGTAGGAGCAGATGGAAGATATGGACTGAAGGGATACCTGACCAAGAGAGAGACAGGAAGGGGGACAGTGGAATGGACAGAGGGCAGAGATGACTGACACAGGGACATGATATGCACTAAGGAGAAAAGCAGGCAGAAGCAATGAAGTGCAGGCCACAGATGAAATGTGAAATTAGAATTTCATGTGAAAAGATAAAGAAAGGTACTGACAGGAGATGAAAAGAGCCATCCAGACACATAGCACATGGTTGTAAGTGCTTCAGATGGAAAGACTGGAGGGGAATAAAGAAAGAGGCCTGGTAACTGTATGCTGTCAAAGTTAAGGAATGAAGTAATAAGGCTTTGGGGCTGGGGGAATAAAAATAATGAGTATGGAAAAAGATCAAAAGGTCCCAGAGGGCACGTGGAAAGGGAGGGACAGAAAGGCCAGTGCAGCTGCCCATAGCTACATGACTGCACCCACGTCTCAAGCTGATGCCAATAGTCACTTGGCCAAAGCCAAAATGTGAAGGGACAGAAGGGCCAGGAGCAGGTCACAGAATGAATGGGAAGGAGCTAAAAGCGACTAACATGTCCCTCTGTTCTGTTGGCAGTATATTGGCAGCTCCAGGTGGCCACACAGGCTGCTCAAGGTATGAAGGTAACCAAATGCAGACATGAGATCCACAGAAAGGAAGGCACCTAACAAGAGATCCTCTAAGCGGGTCGATGGGAGAAGAGCATAATTTAGAGCTGGACATTTCTTACCATTCATGCTTGATTTTGGCACCTAGGCACTAAATACAATCAGTACTTTAAGGGTTGGCAGATGTAAGGGAAGAGAGAACTGCTCCCTTTTTCTGGCTGTACCCACCCACAGCCACACTGAAGACCTCCAGGAATAAGGATGAGGGAGATAGACAGAGGGGATTCTACATAATTTCCTGTATTGGTCTGTGAAATGGGTTGTTGTGAGGTATAGGTAGAGACAAGATGTGTCACTGTAGATGAATGTGTAAATGTTTTCATATGAGCATTCTGAAAGATACAGCTATGAGTATTTGAGATGATAGCCACACTAACTGCAGGTCTGCTTGGATTTTAAGTTGCCAGCTGCTGGACAAAGACAGATGATAAATTAAAGATCAGAAAAATGTTTTACTATAGTCTGTTAAAACAACACTATCTTAAAATAGTATTTCTTAAATCAGAAATAGCTGATGATGACAGCCAGAATTGAAATTCAGCGTCAGCTTATTGAAATAATTTTTGAGTGCTTTGAACATATATACCAAACCAGCATGTAGAATTAGCAGTAGAAAGAAACCAGTAAGATGCTGAGCAGCTCCTTTATTTCTGTGTCCCTAAGGCATTATGGTAATGGCTTTCTTTGTAAACTACTGTGAGGTTATTTGCTACAGAAGAAAGCAGATATGTAAGTGCCATGTATTATTATAATAGTGATGAGAAACGGAGCACTGCCTCACTGCTTTTTATTTCCTAGAGAGGAGTATTATTGCTCAAAAGGATGTTCTTTTTTGTTTAGCTAGTCATATTAATTTATCGCTCGACTCCAAGGAAGGTGAATATGGGTACCTTACTACACTGAAGACAGTCAGACACAGATTAAATTTATGAACTGTCCCCCTTGACAGATCATAAGCCCCTGGCTTGGTACTCCTTTTATGCACAGGGTCAAGCACAGCATAATTCATATCCTATGCCTAGGCCACAAGAGGGAGCAGCTTTCAGAGGTGCAGGCAGACGGAAAGAAAAAAAATCCTCCAGTTGACAAACGTAGACACATGGGATATCCTGTCTCAGAAAAGAACAAAGAAAGAGTGGCACTCTCCCAACAAGGTAGGTGGTATTTCAGATTTTGTAGCACGTAACCAGGAGGCTCAGCCTTCATGCTGAGGTGGACAGCACGCAGCTCTTTGTTCTTCACAAATTACTCATTTAACAGATTTCCTGTTTCATTTCCAAACTTTTTCTTGGGCTAATCTTAATGCTTTGACCAAGTGGGAGACAGAAGGTGCAACCTTGGCACCTCAGTCTTGGAAAATGTAGAGAAAAAAAGAAGTACTCCAGAGAACTATGGCAGGTCAAGCCAGTGCTGTAAGAATAATTGAGAAGGTTTCAACCCATGCTTCCAAGCTACTTGCTTAATTTCAGCATGTTCTATAGTGCCCACACTTCAGGGCTTTTCCCCTCGTTTTTAAAAACAAACAAACAAACCCCCCCCAAAAAAACCCACAACCAAACAAAAAACCACAACAGAACAAACCAGAACCGGCAAACAAATGCAACAACTCCCTCTGGTTTTCTCTAACCTTGTCAAGGAATCTGTTCACTGACACAAACTGTTGTGAGCTGAAGCTTATTGCAATGGAGCTCATGTCTGGCAGAAGCCATTAACACAGAAATCTGGAACTTAGGCATCAGGTGAATCTGCATACCTAGGCAGAGCACAGCACCGTGCACTTTGATTGCACAATCCATGCTGCAGCAATGTTTCTCAGCCATGCAGGAAAAGGCACTGTGTCGTGTGGGATCCTGAGGTCCACACACTTATGTGGTAGAAGCAGACACCGCTCTTCCCTTACATCTTTACTGGCACAAACACTTCTAACGGGATGGAGCTAAACACCTTTTAAATCACCAACCAGTGCTTGTTCAGTTCATAATATGGTTTCAGGTGGAGTCTCCCCTCCTTGGAGACTGCAGCTTTGTTAAGAACACGTCAGAACATCATCAAAACCACTTTCTTTTCATGATTACTCAAAAAGTACAGTGAGGATTTTGGAGGACATTTGAGCAAAAGTCACATAAGTGTATCTGTGAACCGTGTGACCACATGCCAGACTGTTGTCCCTGCCTTCTGCATGGCTGTAAAGCCCAGTTTTTCATTGTTTCCTACTTGGTCCCATGCACCTTGATGTCAAAGTGCAGGGGGACACTAGTTCTGTCTGTGCTCTCTGGCTACTTTGGAATGAGGCACTCAAGCTGCAGACATGCACAGGGTATGCTGACATCCCACCCCTACACCATGCAGGGTACATCATAACTGCCACACCTGGAAGAAAGACAAACCCCTGGGCAGTACAGATGAAGCCAAAGTGCACTGATTCAGCTGAAAAAGCCAGGTTCACATCAAGTATTAAACTGAATTGTTGCATATAAAGATTCATTGTGATTTCATGTGGTAAGTTCATGGCATCAGGGGAGCAGGGGTAGAGATGAAAAAGATATAACACTGAGGCCTAAGGATCTCTCTGGAATAATTTCCAAAGCAGCAGGTAACATAGGAAGGGTGTGTTGTTTACAAGAGACACTTTCCTGGTGTGAAATGCTGGGGACAGCAATGTCTAAAGGGTGCAGGTCCACAACTCCCATCTACATCCAGATAGAGTTCTCAGCAATGGTCCCTCTTTTGGAAGCAGGCAGCGAGGCTTCACTGCTATGGTATTTCCAGGAGGAAGGTCCTGTTACATGCACAATCAGTCTCAACTAAATGGTACCAAGAGTAAGAGCTTACTTGAAGATAGAGACCAGCTTTCAGATTCCTTTTTGGCTTGATGCAGAGCAGGGACTTGGATTCAGGTCTCCCATTCTCCAGGCTGTCCCCAATTGAGTCCTTCTTCCCTTTAAGCTCTATAAATCCCTTTGTATAAATAATTAAGTGTTCACTGGGCCAGACAGGGGAATAGGAAATGTAAGGGAGGAATTCTCCAGCCTGCTAGTTATCATGCTCATCTGGGATGTGGGCAAGTTGGGTTCAAACCACTGCTGTGGTGGTTAGTTAATTATTCATACAAAGCAGAACAGCTTCTATGGGAGAGAGGAAGTGTAATTACCCAACAGATTGGCAGTGGATCTACTCTTCTGGGACATGGGAAAATTGAGTTCAATCCCCAGTCCAAACCAGGGTGAGGAAAGTTTTGAGAATGACTTATTACTTTGCAAGTTAGTACTAACAATTTGGCTGTTGGGTGGAGTGCATGCATTCAGATAATTTTGGTAAACTCTGTATCCTCCGGCCCTTGGTATAACTGCTCTTGTATCATGAAAACTCATGTGTCAAGGGTGAGACTTCTTTGTTGTATAAAAATAGGTTATACATCAAGCAAATAATCTAGATTTCTTTGGGAAATCCCACCAGTGGGAAAGAAGAAGATAAAAGATGTTTTCTGAATGCTAATCTCACTAAATAAACAAGTCAGAAAATTTCTTTGTTAGAAGTTCTAGTTTACTGTAAAGGTGCCTAGATGTGCAGTCTGGATCCAGATCTGTGTCTGAGAGGTACTCAAAATACGGCTTAGAGGAGCCCCATTCAGGTTTCCACAGTGCACCTGCATCATGATGCAGCCACTCACGCAGCAGTGGGAAATGCTCTGATTCCCAGCACTAAGCAGCAGCAGAGCCTCCTCTGGGACCACAGGACAGAGTCCCAGGCCCTGCTAAGTGGCATGTGCTCATCTCATAGTGCTCTCCCCATTAACCATCTAAAACTGCTCCTTCATCTCTGCTCTCTTCCTTCAGCCTTTCATTTTGTTTTAACTGAGCTTGCAATACACATCACAGGAGCTGCTGCTTTTTCTAGGGCTTACACCTAGAGCTATAAAAACATCATCATGCCTGCAGACAGTGTAGCTGAACAGTATGTGATCTGGTTCTGTGTTAATCAGTTTATAAATTCCGAACACTGGGGGGTCCTAATCTATAGGGCAATGTCAGTTAATGGAAGGGCATAGTCTTGGTGATTACACCAAAAATGACAATAGAATCAATGAGTGATAGAGTGCACATCTCATGTTAATAGGGATATGATCCACCCAATATGCTTGTGGCAGCTCTCTCAGTGAGACTAGCTCAATGTCCCCCAGATGGGAAAGACACGAGTGAGTAGAACTTACTTTTTTTCTAGATTGCTTTCAAATTAAACAAGTAATAAAGTTGCATGACTCTGTAGAGTGACTCTCCAGCCTGCATCATGTCTTTAAATGTGGTATTAGATTCTTACTGTCGTCTCACAGCAGATGGGGCAGGAGTTCCTCCTCACAGTAAAGTTTCCAAGGGAAGCACGCAAGGGAGAACATTCTGGCAGGAAAACCCCTGTACAGTAATGTCATCCAAATGTAGAAGTATTGCAGAGTGAAAAGCAGAGGAGATGCTTGAGTCTTACCAGCAGCAAACCGGGTGTAGGATGTGAGCCAGAAAACATGCTGGTTTGTTACCTAGTCTGAACTCCAAGAGACAGTGCACATGTAGATGGGAGGGCTAATGGGAAGGAGTAGGAAGGCTACTTTGACATGTAAAGTGACACTTAGGAAGTACTGAAATCCAGGATAATAATCCAGAAAACCCACAATCCAGTAGCTACAAAGCTTGTCTAAACTATAAGCAATGCCATACCAACTTATCCATCCAAAAGTGTACATGTCCTGTTGCATGTACATAGGATCTCACAGTTCTGGCCATATCATGGCTACACAGGCTGTATAGTTCTTCAGCAGAGGTTTAATCATCTTTCTAACACTTTTATGCACCAGAGATTAAGAGATGGGCAGCAGCCTTCACGGACTGCATGTGAGTATCTCTCCTACAGTGAACAAACTTGAAGACTACCAAAAGACAGCAGGCAGTAGGTTTGGTGGCTGTGTTTTAAAGGGAAGGAGCCTGGCTCAGTTTGGCAGCCAAAGGCCCTGAATCCCAAGTAATGAAAGTGACATGCTCCTGTGAGGAACAGCAGCTTAGACACAGATTTGCTCCACATTTGGGGCTGGTGACCTCTCCATAAGGACCTCCTCAATATGTGTGTGTGTCATTGTGGCTCAGCTTCCTTCAGTGCCTCAATCTTTACAGATGCTGAGGCTAGGCTTTCATTGTGGGTTCTCTGATTTACCCTAGTGAAGCAACAGGCTTTACTTTCAGGAGTCATGAAAGAACTGTCTTGCCTTGCCTTGCCTTGCCTTGCCTTGCCTTGCCTTGCCTTGCCTTGCCTTGCCTTGCCTTGCCTTGCCTTGCCTTGCCTTGCCTTGCCTTGCCTTGCCTTGCCTTGCGTGTTTTGTCTTCTTCCGTGCCATTCAAAGGACCATGGAGCAGATGGGTGCTTCTGATCCCAGTGCTTGTTATTGATATGCCACGTAGCACTGTGCACTCCCTTCATCACTAACATAAAAAGGGGTGTTATGAGAACTTTATTCCCTTCTTTTGTACATTTTTCCCTTTCAAAACTTGTATAAGCAGTAGAAAGGCATAATACATACTGTTTTGCTTTGGAGCCGTAAGACATAAGCTGCACAGCAGATGTGTTCAGGGAACTGTTTGCAACTTTGCTTAACCTACAAATTTATGAACGTTGCTATAGAGATTTTGCACCAGTAAATAGTGTGAAAATGAACTACACAAATGCAGGAGTATGCCTACTTGACTTATGGAACTGGTATGTATTTCTTTTCCTATATGAAGCCAAACACATTAAATTATCAGTGTAATTACAGGGCAATTCTCTCTCTTCCACATCATGCTATTTTATTTTAGGTTTGAACAATACACATGTATGATTTGTCTGGTTTTTAATAACTACCATATTGCTCATCCATTCTGTTAGCTGCATAACCCCATTTAACATTCCCCATCTCCACATGGTTCTCAATTTGTTTTCTTAAGTTTCCTCTTGAAGGCAACTGCCATTCATTGGTGGCAATTGTATTGACTTTAGCTCAGTGTTGATTTCCAAGTGCTGTTCTTCAAGAAGATACAAATTGCCTCTAAAAGCATCCAGACATAAATGAAGTGTCTCTTCTTACATGGAGTGCACTAATCTGGAATTGTGCATGGCTGACATTATCAGTAGGCTGCACCATTCACAGCGTTTTACTTCATTCGCTGCATTCCCCACCTTCAAAAAGCAGGGAAGGGGCTCTCTGTGCTTCCCAGCTATGCTCTGAAGATGTTCTCTGTGGGACCTACTTTTGTCTAGATCTGCCAGTGGGTATCACCCAGAAACACCTGCCCTCAAAAGCCATTGAATAATTTTTGCCCAGAGCATCTTGCCAGCTCACAAGGAAGATTTCTTTTGCTAATTCATCCTACTGTTACTGTTAAAGCTTGCTGCACTACAGGCTGAGCTGCTTGCCTTTGTCATAGTTGAAAATGCACCCTTATTTAATATTCACTTTGCAGAGATTCACTTAGCAGATGCTGGTGAAGGCAAACCCACTATCCACTTAGTGGGGAATGCTTCTAGCATTGTATGTATATTTTTTCAGTGATTTCTTTTCTGGAGGCAGAATCGTGAAAAAAAAAAGTGACTGCCAAATGCTTTCCTGCAACATCTACATTGCTTAAACTTCTGTGCACAAAAAGTACTTTGGTTTGTTTCAGTCTGTGTTTATGTCTTCACATGACCTTCTGTGAATCATCTGTTATTTCAGCTGGTTTTGTCCTAGGCTTTTTTTGCCTGTTTTTTTTTTTTTTTTTTTCTTTTCCTGATGATCAATACCAATAATCCATCTGAGTCCAGTTCCAATGTCACAACAATATAAGACTGGCAGCTGCATTGTTACTGATTCCTAGCACTTTTCCATACCTGAGTTCATCTGGACATCTGACTAACTTTCACTGAAACATCCTTCTTTATTCTGACTTCATTTTTATTGCTAATGGATGTAATAAGGGACATTAGATTTCTCTTAAGCACCTATTATTTTTTTCAGACTGTTTAAGATTCTGTTGGATCTTTCTTTAATTTATCTCTAAAGACAAATGTCAAAAAGCACCCTTTGCCATATGTTCTATATTCAGTGTGGCACCCTGATAGCCATTCTCCCTTTATCTATTTTGCATAATTTTCCATGCTTCCCTGGAAAAAGGCCCTTTTCTTAGAAATAATGAAGTATTGCTCACATTCATTCAATCAGCCACAGCAAGGAAGTTAAGCAGTGCAATTCGTTTCACTTCTTGCACCACACACTCAGACGAGGCACACTCAAAAACACATTTGCAAGAAATAACAGCAGCGTTACTACATCTACAACATCATGAGCAATTCTGCATTTGCCACAGATGTTGCCATTTATGATAATAAATAATAATGCTCACACAGAGCCTACACCAATGCAGATACCTGGAATTCACAGGACTATTATTTCTCCTTTGCTTATGAGTGAGAGGTTTCTGGCTGCCTGCTCAGGTTATTAAAAAAGACAGGTCAAACAGAAAAACAGTGCAAACTGGCAGGAAAGATTACCACACCTCCTCTGACGGCAGTAGATTACTGCAGATTTCCTTTGCTCAGACAGGTACTATTTTAAACCAAATGTTAATCTTGAGGTGATAATAGCTACCCTGTAATGCCAAGTGACTTTGAGGTGGCTGCTTACCTGCTGTAGTTTTTGGTCCAATTGGGGCTGTTTGACCAGTTTGCTTGGGGAAAACCTGCCATGTGCACTGGGTACTAAAATAGACTCTGGCACATGGTCTCCTGTGGCATGTTTGAGCTTCAGAAGTGTCTGCCTGGCCAGTTACCTCCATGTGTCCCACCTGTTGTTATGACATTGCCATGACCTGGAGGAGCAGAAAGCCACTTCCCACATGGGCCACAGAGTCTGGTAAGAGCCTTCCCTTTGACTGTGCTTAGATATGTTATGTGCCTTAACATATCCACCAGGATATGTTAAGGAGACAGCGCAGGATTTGAGAATACTTTCATGCCTTTCCAGACTGAGATAACATCAGGCATAGGCAACAAGACCTGAAGCTAATAACAAGAGAAACATTACTTTTATTTTCTGGATCTACTTCCTCTCCAACTTTACCAAGAAAGGTCTCCTAGGTTTGTGTTGTATTACTATGAATAAAATAATATTCCCTACTGATTGCATGATTTTTCAAAAAAGGGTCTCATTGCTTCTCATTGCTGGTTAGAGAGTATTAGTCAAGATGGAGGTCCCTGGCCAGTCCCCAGAGCTCTGGTGATTCCACATGTCCACTCAAACACACACATTCCCTTGAGGCCACCCAAACTCAGTCTGGTAGTAAAAAGTAACAGGAGACCCACCTACCCCTCAGGCACAATTACATCTTTCAATGCAAAACACATTAGCAGTGATTCAACCTTCAGGTGCACAAATCATGCAGTGGCTTCTATGTGTTCAGAAATGTAAGTTTGGTTGAGTAATTGGAAGCAGCACAGAGAGCTGTGACTGGCAAAACAATACAAGACATCTTAAAAGTAAAGCTATTATTTTCTTAGTGTTTAAGTTACATGAAGAGGACTTCAACTTGAAAAATAAAACATTCAAACAACGTCAAATTTAGAATCATTATGGTTGTTTGTTACAATCCAGACGTTAATTCTATGACTGACAACTTTTTCCACAGTCAGCCCCAGTTCTGGAGAATATTTTGATAAAAGGATCAGACTCTATGACCACAGTGTCCAAGATCTACATCCAGAAAGCTGACAAAGAAAGTAAGAATATTATTAATCCATTAGCATGTTACTCTATTATTGCAGTATTACTCACCTGTTATTAACCTATTTCTGGAGATGCTGAAGCCAGGTGCTGTGGTTGTTCAGCAGGAAATCAGTTTGCTTAATATTTTCTATCATCTTCATTCACAATGAGCACACCTGAATTTGTTTTTCACTGAAATAATTTCCTCAGAAATTTCTTCAGGTGTTACATGCTGGCATGCTGACATTTTGTGCAGAGAATCTAGCAGGACTTTAATGCACAAGGAAATTGAAGGGTTTATATATTCTAAGCAGCCAATATCACAACAGACATTTCTAGTTGACTGGAAATAATGATCTGATGACATAAAAAAATCAGTGCTGCACTGCCAACTATGGTTGAGTACACAGGCAATTAGGATTTGAGTCTCCGTTCAGCATAAGTCCAGAAAAATACCAAAAAGGGAACAAGGAAGGGAGAAGTGATCTGAAGTACTTATGGCTCAGCAGAACAAATTGCCTTCATTAAAGATTTCTCAAAAACTACCACTCACAAAGAAAAACATCAGGTCAAATAGACCTTGTATGAACAAAACTCTCATTTGCCTCAGCAACTGCCTCTTAATACAAACCATTTCCACACATGGACCTCTCTCTCCCCATCTGTGTTTTTAATACCTTGCCATTTGCACTCATGTTCCTTAAGGCAAAACTCTGCTTTTAGTTATATAACTGGAAATGCAGTAGCTTTTCTCTGTATTAACATTAACATTGTGAAGAGCAAAATCTGACCTAAACCTTGCGAACAGTTTTTATCTGTATTTTTACTGATGTGTCAGAAAGCATAACAAGTACCCTGCCAGCAACCAGGTAAGTCATATTTTCCAAATTCCTGCAGGAAGAACAAGAATACAAAGCCTGTTCTGAAAGGGATTGTTTCCAGCACTGTAACCAATTTCACAGCTGATAACACACATATCTACCAGCAGATAAGCAGAGAAAATATGCTTGTGTGATTAACTACATTTCTGAGGCACTGCACAGTGCGTGAGTGGCACTTTCCCCTTCTTTTAACTTCAGAGCTACTTAGTGTTTCTGTTCCCATAGGATTCAACAGATTTCTATTAACTTCTTGTGACCAGGTCTTATATGCAGCTAAGCATTTTAGACTGCAGGATGTTAGGACTGATGCCTGAAAATCCCATGGGAGACTAGAGAAGCATTTAAAGCTAGACATAGTTCTCCTATGTTCTCAATCTGGAATTTCTGCTAAGTGAAGGGGGACCATCATGAGCAATGTTTTGACCACCCAGCTCACAATAAGCAGATTTATAACACCATAAATGTCCTCGTGTTTACACATGACAACTAAATTGTTTCTGCCACTTGTGACACAGTTGAGAAGTACCATTTATGAACATTCTCCAGGATCTTCTTAAGTTTTTTTCTTGAAGAATTTGTAGAACTTCACATATAATTTTTAAATTTTAAATTTTAATTTAACTTGAAATGGTAGATTTTTACATAAAGGTATATACATTTTTCTTCCTAAAGATAATTGCCATCAGTCTCTTGTTCTGTTAATTTGCATGAATCTTC
Source organism: Calypte anna (assembly GCF_003957555.1). NCBI lineage: Eukaryota > Metazoa > Chordata > Aves > Apodiformes > Trochilidae > Calypte > Calypte anna. Next base: position 47,387,995 of record NC_044274.1, read on the forward strand.
ATCAGTCAATGTAAACCAAAACTATCAGCGAAGCTATGGAAGAGACAATAAAAAGAAAGTAAACAGTTTTATGAATCCAATTGAAGAACACCTGTCAGAGAAATGGAGGATGTTTACCTGAACATACTACTCTGGTTTAAGCCCGTTTCCAATGACAGTCGCTTCAGAGCATTTCTGCTTTCATATCATCTACAAATGGGCATTTTCCATGAAGCCTAAACTGCTACTACCAAAAAGTATCCCAGAGAATGAAAAATCAGATAATCCATGCTACATCCCACCACTTACATTCCTTTGGCCAAAGATAGTGGTAAACATTATGAAAAGAGCTGACAAATGTATTTCTTGCACATAATGTAATTTTCTGAATGTATAAAGTGGAATCTATAATGGTCAGCTTCCACTGAGAAAAACATGTTAGAATTAACTTCTGCTGGATGAAACTATATTTAGGATTTGTTGTCTTTTTTAACATTGCATTTTGGAAAATATGCAAGCAATGTTTTTATAACTAAGGCTAATTATTCCTAATGTAGAGTCATCTAGTTTCTTGCTCATAAAGACTGTTTTGGTCATAAAGATTAATATATACCATAGCAGTAAAAGTGCCTGTTAGTGGTTTTAGTCGCATGCAACCTCTCATTGTCTGTGGTACAGCTTTACCACTGCTCTTGCTCACTAACTTGTGGCCACTATAATTGTCCAACAGTGCTTGCCCAGCACACGCTTCCTATCAACAAGATACTGCCAGTTGCCTTCTCTGCATTTCTGGAACACTTTCCTCACATAGGGCAGTGAGCTCCTTGTTGCATCTGTCTGCTGAAACAACACAGTGTTAAACAAGAAGAAAAAAAATTAAATAGGCCTACAATGGTAACCTGATAGAATATAGTTCAAGAATCAGCTCTTAAGCAGCATTCGTAACTGTCTGTCATGCAAGAAGTACAGCAAATAACAGATTTCATTATTATGCAAGACATGGAGGGGTTAAATAAAAGTCCTGAGAAGTCCTAGAGATTCCTGAATTTAAGCTAAAGTCTTAACATTTAAACCAAAGACTTTCTGACCATGATGTTCAATGCAATATATGCAAAAATAGCTTGTCTTTTTTTGAATCATCTTTCAAGAACAAATAATAAGACATTAACTATAGATAATTACTTAGATCATCCCCAAGATACTATTGGGTGAAACAAAGTGAGTTGTAGCAGTTTAGAAAAGTTTTGGGCAGAAAGGCTATGGGCACTTCAGCCAGCTAAAACGTGAGGAGGAGATCAGAGAGGTGGAATAGGTCGTGTGCATGAATGGTTATGGTCTTATTGCTGCGCTTTAGACAGAGGTGGCACCTGCCAACAGCACAAGCCCATCTTCTACAAGATTTGTAGACAATTCACTTTTGGTGAGACACAGATATCCAGTTACCTTGGTACCAGATGGCATCCTAGTTCAGTTCTGGAGCACTGGTTTAGTTTTAAATACATAGAGATGAGTGCTGCTTGCTCAATCTCCCATTGTCAGCTTAATACAACCTCGTAACTCTTCATTGCAATTTCTTCCCATCCAGGCACTACTGCCCACTAGATCCACTTACAGATGAGACTAATGAGACCCTGGTCCAGAGAAATATTTGCCTTTTTCTACACACAGTGTGATCAGCTTCTTTTTGTGCTATCCAAGGAACATGGTAATATGGACTAAGAGAGCAAAAACTGCTCACACTACACTTGATGTATTCAGATACCCATAGCAGTGGCAAGGTGTAAAAATGAAAGCTAAGTACAGTTTTATCAAAAAGGTAGATTTATTTTAAGGTACACTCAGAGAAACTTGTATCTGTAGCAAGTTTGATACCTGTGTTTGCTCTCCCTGTTCTGAACAGGGGTACCAAGTAAAAAGAAAACATGTGAATATTATTATCCTTATCTTCAAGGTGAAATAAAGTTCACTTTGCGTGAATGCTGCAAATATTTCTCACTAATGTAATCAATGATACAGAGACTGAGAAGATACATTTGAATCTGGGAATGAAAGAGTGAAACATATAATTAGGTGCTTCAGATAGACGGGTAGAAGAGCAGCTGGGTAGAAGATGGGTAGAAGAGCAATGCTTCTAATGGGCCTTTTTTTGACCCAAGGGAGACTGACAATTGCTTTTGCTGACTGGAAGCAGTATTTAGGGCATCTGGGAGATGATCCTCTGATACATGGGTTTATGCATTTTCTCAAACAAGCATGTTTGTGAGCAATGCTTTTGCAATCATTCCCAGAAAAGAACCACAAAGATCACTAATTCTTGTGAGCCATCTCTCACGTTCTGTGAAAGACACCCAGGTGTATGAAATCATCCTTTAATTCTCAAATAAATGCTGTACACCATCTCCTGTGTATAGAAGTTTAGCTGTCACCTTCTCCTTCTCTATTCTCTATGCTCTTCCCCCTCCTCCCTTTGTTCCAGTTATACTACCCTTTTTTTAGAGGATTTACCCTTTATCTCTCATAATTTCAGAGTTGAAATTTGGAACTTTCTTACATTTTCTTTATCTTATGTCTTTCTTTTTAGTACTCATCTTCAAGGCTTCACAGGGTCCATTTGAAGCCAGCTGGAGCCCGAGTTTCACTTTACAAATTGACGTGAGACTTTGAATTTTGTTTCCACAGAACTAGAAAAAATATATATCTCTAATTCCCTCAGAATTAGAAATGCAGAAATAAGTAAATTAAAATTGTTTCTAAAAGTACACTTGCTATTTAGCTTCAAAATAATTTGATTCAGGATTATTTTGTGATTGTTCGTTTGCTTGCTTTATTTTCCTTTACTTCATGCTTGTCATATTTGTATAGAATATTAACCCAAATTTCCTTTTTAACTTTATTTTAAAATGTATGAGGGGCAGCTGATACGTAACACTGATAGAACTATCTTATCTTTAGATCAAAGTGTATCCAGTTCATGCAGAAATGGTAAGTTTCTTCACTGGTATTTTGATATATAGAGCAAGAGAGTAAGAAACCTGTGCACTAACAGGCAAAACAGCTGGTTTCAATATCTTTGAATACTTTGCTCTAGGTCATCATAAACTGACACAGCAATGTCTGTAAACCGAGCATGCCTGTAATATTCTCCTTTCTAGGTTCTAATCTACAGCACATCTACAGATGATCATAAATGACTTCAAGTTCAACAATTATTTCGGATGACATGCTCCAACTGCATTTAAAATGCTGACATCTGCTGAAGTAAATCAAATAGGATTGAGATAAAAGGGAAAAACTCATTGCATTAATTATTTTTTCAGATTATTCATGCAGTTAGCTATATATCAAGGCTTGTTTGTAATTTGTTGGAAACTGAAGTAAAAGACTGAAAAATTCTAATGGAAGTAAATAGAAGTAATTCAATTGCAAGAATCACTTCCTATTGCCTACCAAGGGAAATTTTGCTTTCCAAGTTCTGTAAGTCAATTGACACTGGTTTTGCAGTCTTGGAACTGGTATTATCCATGCACTTCAGCATTTCCTTCTGGACTGTAGACTATTAGGAACAGGATAAATGTTCTCTCATCATGAGGGCAAAGAAAGGCAAAACACATAAATGACAGATACACATCTTAGTTAAAATTCGAGCGTACAACTGTTTGGTTTGCTTTTAGCTATGGCCTTGTTCTTGAGTTATATCTTCAGTGTTTCGAGTGAAAGTGTCTCAAATGTACAATTAATAGAAAAGAATTTTCCAAACTCAACTGAAGAGAAGCATGTCATGTGTTAATGGCTTTATCTAGAAGCCTACAGAGGGAAAATGAGGTATTTTTTCTCCTAGCACATTCCACAGCATATGTATTGTATTTGGGAGGGTTGCCTTACCTGCTTGTTGCCAAGACTGGTCACAGCTGGAGGCTGGAGTGAAGTCTGGGCTGGTGCTCTCAAGAAGAACAGAGAATGCTTTCTCTTTTTGCTTGCTGTTGGATTGTGGTTATATGTCACTATTTTGGGTCCAGAGGGAACTGTCGGATTAATCTGTCAGGCATATTGAGACTCTATCCTTTGATTTTCTGTAGGCAATACAGATTGCCATGGCTACATAAGAAAATCAAAGCCTCTCAAGGCTGTGCACCAAACTTCAGGCCAGCATTGAGCACCAAGCTGTATGCCAGGATCTTCAGTGCTTGAGAGATGAAAGACAGATACATACCACATGCTTCTGAAAAGAGGGAAACAGAGAATACCTAAGATATAGCAAAGGCTGACTGAGATTCCACTGTTCAACTGGGACACATGGCTGGATTGCACATTAAATAAACCAGGCTGTACATCATAAGATGACCTCTTGTTTTCAGGCTCTTCAGTGCCTACTTAGTTGCAGTTCTGAGGGGGTTTGCCACAGACAGCCGTAGATCATGAGGCACAGGAGCTGCACTTTCTGCTTTCATACTGCACAACTTTTGGCTCACATAATTGTCACTCTGCTAGAAAGTCTGCAGCTTCCAAGATCTCTCACAGTGGTTTTTCAAGAAAAGTTGTTAACAGAGAGAATTTTATGTCTATGGCTTTCCCTAGTGTTTCTAAGTTCTCATTTCGGTGGGTATGGAAGCCCTGGTGGAGACATCTTGATTTCAAAGTTGCACAACCAAAGTTGCATATATAAAAATGTATTTCTTTGCCTAACCCAGCAAACTGCATGGGCTAGCAAAGTCCAGCTCCACTCACTGTCATTCAGTGAACCTCTCAGCACTAGCTGAAGCTCCTTTCTCAAGTCCTTGATGCTTGGATGCCCCTTGCATCTCATTTTGCTCTCACATAGCCGAGGGGTGAGATAGCCCACATGTAGGATTAGAACAGATCAAGACATACTATCAAAACAAAAAGGAAGGATGGAAATAAAATTTAAGAATTGACTTCAATAAATATTACACACATTCAAATAAAAAACAAACAAAACAAACAGAACAAAATGAGGAAAAATGTTTCTTACAGTTTTTTTGATTTTGAAGTGAAAGTTCTCATCATCTTCCCAGATCTGAAGAAGTTAAAGTCTTCTTAGCTCGACCAGTCACTGACCAGGTTAGAATCAATTTCTAAGACAACTAGGGTAACAACTAGGGTAACAAATTAGTAAAAAGATAAGTTGACAAATATGATTTTTTAAAATAAATCCTTTAAACACGTGTCTCTGTTTGTGTCTATGTATGGCCAGTAAAAACACTGTGTTTGGAGCTGCAAGGATCTGAGTTCTGCAGCTGAGTGTGCAGGAGTGTCTGGAGTATCTGCAAGGGATAGGCAAGTTATGATATTGCATTTAGGATGAAAGACAGGCTTTGGAAAAGGTCTCAGCTTTGTGCTGGGAAAGAAGCATACTCTTTAGAGTATTCAAGGGTAAGAAATTTGATTCTTAAGAACTAAGTATTTAGAGGTATTGAAAAACAAGTACTATTTCACACAGTGCAATGTTATTTTGTATATGTTACCCTGCATCTTAGACAGATATTCTGTGGCCAGTGTGCCTGAATGAACTAAGAATCCAACATGATATTAGCAAAAGGTCTTTTAGCCACTGAGTGATGTCTGAGCCCATCGTTGTGCATGTTAATTTGTCTTTGCTTGTATTTTTTTAGCATCATTAAATGCTACTGGCTAGCTAGCAGTTCTTTCCCTTGGAGGATTTGCATATAATTATTCTTTGTGATTGCTTCTCTGTGGCTTGTGGCACCTGCTACAGACTGGAACATTTTTGCTTTGGGCTCTTACAAGCCATGAAAAACCATGTCTGGTACACGAGGCTTCTCTTGTTTGCAGTTTTCCCTGCACCAATGTTTTTCAAAACTGGCAACTTTATATCAAGATAAACAGAAACAAAATTATCTCACCTAGGAAAACTTACCATAAACAAATGATAACACTCAAAATACTTATCTTTTATTAAAACAAACAAACAAACAAACAAACAAAACCTCAAACTTGTTATTAAAAATTTAAAATCAACTAAAAAACTGGGATTAACTTCTAGTTAAAAAAGATTTAATGCCTGGCAAGTAGCATCCAGATACTAACATAACTCTCTCTCTGGAACACTATATATTAAGTACTTGAGACAGCATGTATAGTAACTCTTCCCACTATTTTTCATCCACTGATGGTAATAAATGTTGAAAACAATTACAGGGACCTATAGAAATATTCACAAGTAAGTAGTGTGTATAAAAATTAGGACTGTGGGATTTGGCCCATCCAGTACTTTCACTTAAGAACTCACATTTGTTCCTGCTGAGCAGCAACTGAAGTCAGATGCTACATGGTCTAGTTATAGCTTTGGAGAATGAAGCATTTGTTGACTTATGGAAAAGAATAATGCAGTGGAAAAGACTGGACAATGTAGCAGTTTCTATGTGATTGGATGTCAAATCTGTATGAGGAGAGGAAATAGTTATATTAATGCTGGTTTCTGCTACTTAAGAGCTGGACTGAAACCATTCCTAAGGTACCAACCCTTCTGGATTGGTTAGTCAGTCTGTGTGACCAACAGTGAACCTTGATGTATGCAGTTTATCTGGGAAGTATCTGAATAAGAAATGTTAGTGCGGCCTCCTTGCTCCAGGGAACAAGGACTCTTTTGCTGAGGCTGAAGGGTGAGGGCTAAGACATTGGAAATCCTGATACCAATCAGACAGAGATGTATAAGTGGGAAGGATAGCTATTTTTATGTCATTAATTTTGGCCAGAGGCTGGTAATGAGAAAATTCTTCCATGTGTCAAGAGCACAGAAGCTACTGAGCCAAAATACATTCTTGATCCCAAGAACCTCAGAAGTTCTGTCAATTGTACTGGAGACTTTGGATCTCACTCTTTTGATGAAAGACACTGCTTTTGCCTGGGGTGTTAGTCTGTGACCATGGCTGAGAGCTGGTGTGCTGCAGCTGCTGCCTTGACTGATACAGGTATTACTGTGCTACCATATTTTTCCCCCATTTGCTTGTGGGATCCAAGTGCTGCTTCTCACTGAGTATATAAATTTTAAGGCCTTTAAGGCCTTCGGAGGAAAACAGCCTTTAATTTTACAAATTGGATCCACACTACTTAGTGTGGCAAGCTTTCTAGGTGTCTGGGACTTGTAGGCATTTCTGAAGTAGCAATGAAACAGCCTTGGCCACCGATGTCTTTTCAGAGGATAAATCCACAAACACTCAGCCCAGTGCAAGGTAAATCCTGTTCTGCAGCCATCTCCCCGCATGTGTCTGCCTCTTGCTTTTGTGGTGCTGCAATAGTAATCCCATGACTCATGCTTAAATGTTATTTCCTCAGTACTTCACTTTCTTACTTACAGAAAAAAAGAATGAAGGAGAGGAAATTCACAGAAAATATATAAAGACACTCTATTATAACTGCTTTGACTATTACAGGTTTCTTTCATCCTTTGTAACTCATAAAATCCATGTTGCAGCTGTTTTCTTCTGTGGAGGGTATAAAAACTGCAAGTATATTCCTCCTGACAAGCTTGCAACAGTTTAGTGATGATTCAGACACTTCACCAAAGAAGAGATCCTGTGCAATGTGTAAGTTCTACTGAGACCCTGCACAGCCTGTGAACTCTTCAGGATCCATTGCAGAACTCTTCAGTAATCAAAACATTCAGAAGAAGTAAAGCTATTACTATGCTTTCCAGAATCTCCACAATTCTCTCAGGTCCACTCAAGAGTAAAAACTGAATAAGCCAAAATATGCATTTTGGAATTCCAGTTGTTATTGAGAGACTTTTGGTCAAAAGTAAACAAAAAACTCTATGGATTTTCAACTCTGAAGCGTATTTTCTAATTACTATCAGGCCTCCCACAAATGATCTGCTGGCAAGAAACTTTCATGATACAATACAAGCTGCATGGATCCCAAACAACTTGGATTTTTGTGGCAACTTAATGTCACTTAAAAAGTAAAGGTTACTATTCTGGCATTCATACTGTCTGTGCAATTGAGCTGGCAATTACAATTTAATAATAGTATTTTAACAATTATAGCTCAAGCTTCTAAATGAAAAATAAATTAAAAAAAAATTACATGTTTGCGTTCTGGCATATTCTTATAGGCATTAAAAAAGGACCATTAAAATAGTCACAGAGGTTTCAGTAAATTATATTGGCTTAAGTTTGGATCAGGAGCTGGGAACCCAAGGCACACCAGTAACCAGAACAGAGCACTCTAAAGCTTATGGTGTTCCTTGACATACAAAGATTTTAAACAAAGAACTTTAAATACATGTAATGTGCTTGGAGGGAAAAGACCAGTTTAATAAAATACAATTTTAAAACAATCTGGGGTCTGTGGCTACCAAGAAATGGCTTAGACTTCCAATATCTCTGAACCCAGGCCTCCTCCTACAACTGGAGCACTGGCCAAGGCAGCTAGCTGTAATGCCTCTGAAGGTCAATGTCTAGGCTTATGGCAATCTAGCTCCTGAATAAGCTGATCTCTTTCCTCTAAGGCATTTTCCAGGTGTTTTACCATGAAGCTATTTGACTATCACCATATTGCTTCTGCTTCCACTGTCTCTTCGTTACCACTGCAGGCTGCTGTGCTGGAGAGGGTAACCTTTTGCTGTTGTTGGCCTTCATAAAATTATTGTAGTTGTATATTTCCAAACTTTCATATTAATGTTTTATTTCTCTCAATATCCAACTGGCACGCTATTTTAATAAGATTATCTTAATATCTTACATCATACCGATATAAATAAGGTAATACCCGTATAAATAAGGTTTGGCCCATCCAAATATCTGTCGTTGCCTGCTAGCAGATATTGATGCACAGTTAAGTGGTTAGTGGTTTTTTGGCTTGTTTTTTTTTTTCCATCTCAACAGCTTTCTGCAGAGGGTACCACATTCCTGGCAGCATTTGTCTTGAAGTGAATTCTCTGATGGGAAACACTTATTTCCTCCTTTATTTCTCAGAAAATTTTCTTCTGTTAGGCCTTAGCCTTCCACTGTTAAAATCCAAACTACATCCACTGTCCTAGAACTGTCTCTGAATAGTCACATCTTCACTTATAAAATTCAAGGTGGAAAGGCTTTTTCATTCTTGCAGTTCTTCAGTCCCCACCAGGGAAGGGGAAGTGGGCAAGTGGCTACCTGGCACTTAGTTGCTGGCTGGGATTAAACCATGGCATCAGTGCACAGAGATTCCCTGTCCTAAGCGTGGTGGGAGCAGACACAGCTTTTGCTTTTGCAGGCAGGCATTATTGAAGTTCTCATTCTAAAACAGTGGAAAAGAATGTGTTCAACTAAATGTGACCCAAATTTTGTAATCATGGTGACTCTAACAAAATGTTGTGGGCCCCACATTTTGGAGCAGGTAGAAAACAGGAAGGGTTCTCTTTAAAGAGATCTCATCAAAGTTTCTGGCAGTTCTTACATATTACTGAGCTTTCTTCCACACACACACCAAGGCGAAAAGGTCCACAAAGTCTCTAGCTTTTCCGTGAAGTTCCTCTGTCTTAATTCTGTTTTGTGTAGGTAAGTGGGGGAATTATTGAGGAAATAACATTGAAGCATGAGTCCTTGATGGCTATTGCAATGTCACAAAAGCAAGAGGCAGACATACAACAGGAGGCTGCAGTGGAGCAGGGTTTATCTTGACTGGCCTAAGTCTTCCTGGAGTTGTCCTCTGTGGGATCACAAAAATTTGCCTCTGTCTTCCCCATAGTTCTCTGGCTGATGCTGCTCATCACCCATGTGCATGCGGGTGCGTACCTCTGCAGTGATTTTCTGTTTTTCTTCTCCCACCCCTGTCAGTAATTACCAACACAGAGTACTGGGGAATGAATAAGGAGGGAGAGTTCTAAAGGAGCCTACCACCAATTCAATTGGGCTTTGATTTAACAGCTCTGAGTCCTTTGAAAACATTTTGCCAAGAAAAGCTTGCCATCAACACGTATAATCTCTTATCAGGGGCCATTGAAAGCCTGGGCTCCGAGGTTAATTCTCCCATCGCAACGAGTTTCAATCAGTTCAAAACTCACATCGAGATGAAAGCTACGAAGCCTTCTCGCACGGCTTGTCCCGCAAAACCCACTGAGATCAACCGACTGGGGAGGATTAGGGCATGCTCATCTGCTGGCTCTCCAGCAGGACGGGCAGGCTCAAAAGAAAAACAATAATTAGGGATAATTGCTTGTGTCCAAACACAGGCATTAAAGCCCCTTTCCCCTTTGGTACTTCATGAGCTGGAATGAAAAAGACACCCCTTGTTTTGACAGCTGGGCAGGCGAGCAGAGCTGGTGACAGATGAAGCGAGACGTCCCCGGGCATCGGCGGCGCAGCGGGGCGGGGCCGGGTGAGCCGAGGCCGGCAGCGGAGAAGGCGTTCCCGCATCGGGACGGCCCCGCGATGGGCGGAGCCTCCGCACCACCCCGGGATTGAGGCCGCGCCCTCCGGGAGACTCCGCCCTCAGGCGCTGCAGCTGCGGCCGTCACGGCGTCCCGGCACCCCGTCGGTCCCTGGGTGGCGGTTCGTGAAGGGGGAGGCTGCGGAAGGAGACGAGGGTCGAAGTGTTGCCCTCCGCAGCACGGGCGCCATCCCTGCTTCCGGCATCCCTCTGGGACCCCGGCAAGGAGGGCGGGCTGAGGGGTGGGGTAGCAGGGACTCAGCTACGGAGGGGCGCGGTGTCCGGGCCGCGCTGCTGCGGGGAGCGATGCGGGAAACGATGCGGGAAGCGATGCGGCCGGCCGGAGCCTGTCCGGAGCGGGAGCAGCGCCTTGCGCCTTCCCGCCACATGGGGCGGGGTGAGCGGGCTCCGGGGGCGACGGGTGGCCCCGGCTGCCCGGGGCGGGGATGCTCGGTGCGGCGGGGAGCCGGGTACCGAGACTCCTGTCTACAAGTGTGACGTTTCTTGCACGCTTCATCGACAAACGCAAATCAGATGGGAGCAGCAACGCGCTTCAAAATAACTGCCTAACATTGCAGTCCTGAGCTGTAATGTATACAGCAGCATGAGTGATTAATTAGGGAAACCCACATCCGACAAGAAAGATTTTTGAAAGGAATCTTGGAAAACACTGCAAATACAGCTGGGAGCCAGATTAATACACTTATCTAATAAAGCGCTTACCCGTCGCCTTCTATCTCTCGCCTGGTCCTGTCTTCTTCTGCCTCACATTAGGGTCGGCTCACTCTGCACCTCGATGCCTAATCGGACTAGCTAAATTTTCGAACAAGACATTAATTGCAGCGTTAAGGCGTTGGACACTGAAAGATGGGGAACAGGCAGATGCTTTTCTTTTCCATTTGGGAGGTAAAGTAAGGTTATGATCTTTCCTCCGGAAGCAGAGATGAAAACGGAGGGATATTGTTCCAGAAGAAACGAGGCACAGCCAGCGTGTTTCGTAGGCGAGATCTTTAGCAGCAGCATCACTGCTGCGGCCGCGGCACTTCCGAACATACATTAAAATGCATTTTTGCAACAGTTGCAGGTACCAATGTGGGGGTAACTATAATATGAATTATCACAAAAAAAATTGTCTAAATGGTGACATAAAAAGAGGCACGAGAACCGTAACATTTGTCATCCCAGCAGAGCAGAATTAGAGCTAGATCTCACTTCCATAAAAAAAAACAAAAACAAAAACCAAAAACACACCATAAAAACCAAACAAACCCCCCAAAAAACAAACAAACAAAACCCCCCAAAAGCAAAAACCATTTCTTTTACATCTGCGTGAAACCCCAAATACCCAGCACCTGGTTTACTACAGAATACACGAAGGAATTAAATGGATGGGAGTTTAAATCTCCCAATCTTTTTTTACAGTATTATGACGATCTTACAAAGGATAGCAGTTTTCTTTCTTCCCACTTACCCTGGAATTCAAGCGTTCTTAGCAGCTAATGTAAATCCATCTGCATAGACAGACTGTCTATACTTTACATAGAAAAAGATGTATACATATGCAAAAGTTTAAAGGATATATATAATTTTAAAATATGAATTAATTAATTAAGTACAGTCTGTTTCCGAAGTTTCCTCAGCTGCTCCCATCCATGATCCTGTTTCCTCCAGCCGCGGCAGGCACGGCACCAAGCTGGACACGCAGTCCCAGCACCCAATAGCCCCATACAAATATGAAGATTGAAGACAGCAAACTCTGCAAGGAATCACGATGTATCCCGCACGAGAAATGCCAGCGAGAGCATAGTCAGGATTATTTTTTATTGGTGTTATTTTTCTCAACCGCAGAAAAGTAATGAGAGGAATTTTGAGTGGAGAAACATTAAAATAAATACATTACAACGTAAAATATAAACTCGGTCCTACGGGGAGAGATGAAGCACGCCCCTGTACTTTTTCGAGGCTGTTGCAGATATGTGTGGAACTTTTTCCATGTCTATACCTCCTGGTGCCGGACGGGAAAGTAGAACAATTATTAAGACAAGCAATAATTAGTTTTAAGTATCTCTGACTTATGCAGTATCTCTGATTTAGTTCAAATGCAACAGTCACCTCTTTGGGAGTCCCGGGGGTCCCCAGCGTATAGCAGGTTGTCATTAAAATGCGGTGTGTGTGGGTGTGTGGTGTGTGGTTTCTTTTTTATTTTCCCCAAGGATAAAATCTGGACAGCTGTTTCTCACGAGAATCTTTCGGGTGATTTTTATGGAGAAAAACTGACAATATGCAGTCTTATTCTCTAACCCAAATGCCCACTACAGCCTCACCAACACACTGGCATATGGAAACCCAATTCGGCCTGATCTGTCTTCCAGCTCCAAAACTACAGAGAAAAATCCCAATCCGTTTTCCTCCCTACTTTCACTTGCTCTGATTAGACAAGTTTTGACAAGCTGCAGAGCCCTGATAGAGACCCTATCCCGCCTGTCGAGACTCGGAGGAATCTACCTAAATATTTTATTATGCTGCCGAACTGCGGTGTTCTGTGTTGCTGGATCGATAGTTTTTATTGACAGTCGTCGCAATTCAGTTACGGTGGTTATAATGGTAATAATCGTCAGTGACCTACTAAATGTCGTAGTTCGTTCTGAAAAGCTGATAGAAATCATAAGTATAGTTCTCAAAAAAATAGGAGCAAGTACTGGACGAAACTACCTTTCTCCAGGTACTCCTGGGGAACCTTTTTACCTAGTCAAGCACCAAACCCCAAACAAGAAATGCTGAATTTCGGCATAGACGGCAACCTGAAGTTGAAAGGAGAGGTGCAAGAGTAATCTCAGTATACTGCAAAGCAGCCTCCGACGATGAGTGAGAGGACACCACGGGTTTGTTCCTTCAGCTCCTCTTTTCCTAAAAAAGCTCTTGAATAAATCAGTGAGAAATTAGAAGCGAGGAGGAATGACTGCGCTCGGCGGAATGGGATTTGACTTGTGCGGGCACGATTCTATTCGGAACTTGCTGTTCACACTGGAAGTATAGAGCGGGGGAAAGTGCCCTTAAAAACGAAATTAAGCTACTTTTGCATTTCTTTTTTAAATGAGGTCACTTATTCTTTGAGTACAACTGCATGACAGCCTGCCGCGGACAGGCTCCCGCACACATCTGATGGCGAATACGCGAATCAGAACCGTAGGCTAGCACCAGCGCCCAGGGGTTTCATTCTAAATGTTGCACTTCGAGGTTTACGTTTTTGTTTGTCTAAGACGATTTATGTCAGGTGGTTTTCTTTCAAATTAAGCAATAGGCGCCAATCGCTGTAAAAACTACCTTATATCAAGTTTTAGGTGGAAAAGGGAATTTGACAATGCCGCAGTTGAACATTTCAGCAGCCATTTACCACTACAGAAAGCAGCTTCCAGAATTATATACCTTGTACTACAGTTCATAAACTTGATTTATGATGAAACAGAATTGCTGCGTTTTACTGCTCTGGCCCTCCCAGCTGGTAAGAATTTGTCTGCAACGTGTGGGATTTACAGTGGAGGAAAACAGCATTATTTCGAAAGCTTCCCTTAAATATATGTGATCCCATTCAACAGGTAATGGAAAACACTGTCTTGCAGAAGAACACGGGTATTCAAAACGAGGTTTTCGCGGTCAGGTGGAGCAGAGGAGGTCTGTGGTCTCCTCGCCTCAGATATGCCCGGTGCCGCACGCACAGCAGAGGTGCCCCGCGGTTCCATTCTGGAAGCGGAGAGATCCAGCTCTGAGGACTCTCCTGCCCGGTGCCGGCAGCTACCGCCTGTGCTGTGAACGGGCGCAGCCGCGGTGCGGGAGGGTGACGGGGAGCCCGCACGCCGGTTTTACACTCTCCGCACACGGGCCGGGAGGAAAGTGCGGGCACCGATTTTTCAGGAGCAAATCTTCTCCCCAGCATCCGTGGCTGTCCCGGTGCCACCGCATGAGAGCAGGTCGGCAGACAGGGTGGAATTTGTGCCAGTTTGTCATGCTAACATTTGTACCTGAAATAACTTGTCCATATAGCCACGTAACCTGGTGTGTTTCAGTACAACAACGTCGACAACACGCGATGTTTCATGTAAATGCCCATCTCCCGGCTCGGTCCCCTCGAAAAATCACAGCCCCAAGCAACGACAGCGGCAAAGGCGAGTGTGCTTTAACTAAAGCATTATTAACAAAACGACTGAGAAATCAAAACGCCACCCCGCACGGTTACCTCTGCAGCCCCCAGGGGACGCAGCCTCCCAGCTCTTGTCGGCTGCAAGGAGCTCTCTTTGCTGTCGTTCACCCTGCGGAGCCGCTCGCACCCTCAACCCCGCCGTTCCCGGGAGTTCTGACAGCCTCTGTGGGGCACCGCCGCCGGCAGCTGCCGGGGAAAGGAGTCCCCACGCTGGATCTGCCCCTTAGCCCCCCGGTGATAAGCCCGGCATTCCACCAGCTCGACCCCAGGCTCTGAGCCGGCGGGTGCTTTTGGGGACCTCGCCGCTGCGTAGCTACGGCTGTGCCCTTTCTGGGCGCAGCGAGGTTGCGAGAGGACCTCAGGGCTGCCCATGGGAATACCCTTGGGTTTTTTCCTACTCCGACCCTCTCTTTTCTCCCCAAGCACCGCTCTGCAGACCTGTCTTAAAACGTGCGGAGTCTTACCAAGGAGCGTGACAGAGGGCTACCTCTCACCTGGAGGGAGAAGAGAGAAAGATGAAAAAAAAAAAAAAAAAAAAAAAGTGGTAAACTGGTGAGGTGGTGGGGCTGTTTCGACCCTGTGGAGAGGACCTGGGGCAGCCCGGGAGAACGATTCTCTGCCTGTATCCCAGAAAGGCTGCAGCCGTGGGGTGGGAGCGGGAGCCTCTGGAACAGCGCCCTTCGCCAGCCGGACTCCCAGCACAGCGAAGAGACACTCGGGAGTGTTTTTGTGGGTGATTTGTACAAACCCGTGGAAAGCTCGGGAGTGGGAGGGATGTGGCAGACATTTGGGAGAGTGCAAAAGCCGTGTTGGAGAAAGAGTGCTTGGTTTGGAACTACAGAACTGTATCTTGCCAAGGTGATAATTGGAAAAATATCCCCCCGAGCCAGCGTTTCTATACGTTTGGTTTTCTTTTTCTCTTTCCTTCTTTATTTTGTTTTCTCCCTCCCTCTCTGTTACAGCACAAGTTCATGTAAGCTTTCGACAGTTAAAGTCGTCAGAGTTTCCATCCCTCACACAGAAAGCCACTAATCTGAGTGGCTTTTGCAGTGGCTATTTACAGGCAATTATAGGATAGGCATATGTTAGCTCAAAGCAGGAACGAATGCGGTTTTTCGTCCTCTTTCATGCTTTCAATTAAATGGCTCTCTCTGTTCGCGCACACTTGAAGACTTTTCTTTTTTACTTGCCTGCGCCCTTTGCTTAAAAAATGTCACAGTTTTAAAGATTTAAATTTTTTTTATTGCTGTCCTGTCTGGGCTAAAATAAAGGTGATGGTTTTACTTTAGACCTTTCATACTGACCAGAAGAGTCAAATAATGATTAACGAGCGTATTTCGCTGTTGGGGATCCCAGGGCACGGGAGATTTTTCTGCGCGGGTTTCCCCCTACGCCCCGGCCCGCTGGGTGGGTGCTCGCGGGCCGTGGGACTGTCGCAGGGACAGAATGTGCTGTGGAAATAAAAAGCGGCGTTATCACTGTTGTTGTTGTTGTTGTTTATTAGTGCTACAACTATTACTGAGAAGGAATAATATAAACAAGAACTCCAAGGTAGAAGCGAGCAATTTCTAGTTTCAGCGATTTTGCAGGGTATTTGGCGTCTCATATGGTCTTGGTATTTTAATTGTGGCTTCTCTATCTGTATGAGATGCGGTCTTGACACAGCTGAGTTGTTAAGTCAAGAAGCCACCAAGAGACAATCTTAGGCAGGGCTGTCTCCTTCGCTGAAAAATAACCGAACACATTGTAAAGCCAGCTTTAGAATCTCAGCAGCAGTTTAACTCAAGCTCACAACTGCTCTTAGCACAGAAGCGCTATTTGTAAAAATTTCTCTGCAGTAAACCGGCTCGTTTTCGTTTGAGGTTTCTATGCATCTATTTCTCGATTTGTTGGGGTGTACATTTTTTGTTTGGAGTCTATAAAGTTAGTAAAACTGGATTTAAAACCTCCTTTAAAAAACCCCTTATATTAAAAACCTTGCTGAGAAGAAGTGTAGTGTTGTCTGTCTATTACCTGCCATTAAAAAATACCGTTCTTCTTTCCCCCAAATGATACGTCCGCGGAACATAGTATCAAGCAACCCTTCTCTTCGCAGCGATGTGGGAGAGAGGAGAATCTCCTGTGATAATACTGACAACACTATCGCGGGTGATCAGGACATTCAGAAATCTTCACACTGCAATTGTGTTTTGCTTTTTTATCCGAATCTCAGTCACTATCCCCTTTCATCCCATGTCTCAACACCTCTTTCGCTCTTTTTCTCAGATCAGCCTGAGGTCTGCCTTGTCTAGAGTCAGAAACTTCTTCTTTTCGTAAGCTCTTTAAACCACCCCCCTCTTTCCCCTACACACCTTTAGGACCTTCTCCGTCACTCCTGAAAGACGCTGGCTAGCAGGAGGCATCCCCCCAGGGCGGTGCTTTCAGCCTTGACCGCAGCCTCAGTGTCTCCAGTCTGACACACTGAGAATTCAAGAGGAGCACTGGATGACGGTCCAGATCAAAAGGAGATAATCCAAACGACACTGAAGTTTGAGCTGTGTCGTTTCCCCCTTCTTTCTAAAATATTTATTGAAGGCAGCAGTTCATTAATTGGAATAAGATAGGGTAACTCTATTGATGCCAGTGGTATACCACAATTTATAGCAATTATAGAACAGTATCACAGTCAAATGTCAGCCTAACACAGGCAGACATTTCAGCAAAGAAGAAAGTCTGTTACTGGGCAGGAGAGGAAGGAATGAGAACTAGAATTGGGTTTCTTTTTTAAAAATCTAGAAACAAAAGAGGCAGATCTGATTCCATTTGAGGTTTGTGCCTTTTCTTATTTTGTCCTTGTGGTTCACCAATTCCTTGCTAAACAATAGTAGACATTCTTACATAATTTGATATTTAGCTATTAAAATGATTCAACATGTTCTATACATAATTTAATTTACATCCCACCTTAAATCAAGCACTTGCATATAGCAAGCATGTGCCCACGTAACACAGGACAGTTTCTGGACTGTTTGCAGCTGGTCCTTATGGATCTGGGCCTTTTCCTTTGTTAGACATCTGCCATGTGATCTGTGTGGAGGACTGGAAAGGGCAGTCTTGTAACAACATTATTTCAGGAGGATAATAAGTAGCCATCATAAATTCCTTTTTTAATAGTTTATTGCCGGTTGTAGCCTATTGACAGTGCCTGTTTTATAGCATGGAGGAAAACAGTTCCTTGTTGGCACTAGTCACTAAAACTGTTTGATAGCTCTGGCCCTTTTTAGTGCCTTCAGAGAAAACCTAGTGTCTCATGAAATGAATCATAAATAGCTGAGTTGAAGCTGAACAAAAGACCGAAAGAGGGAGGAAAAAAACAGTCTTACACTTACTGAAATATGTTTACTTTGGACAATAATCTATTAACTAGTTTAACAAAGATAGTTTAAGGCTCAATCCTGCTGTCTTAGCTGGAAGAAAAAATAAATTCCATGGGAATTGTGTCTTGGGCCTCTTATAAGGAGACTGTTTAGCAAACATTATCTTCTAACTCACAGAGCAGTGCATACAAAAATCTTACATACTAGACTTCACCTTATATCTTTAGTGCTGTTTTTTTCATCACAACCCTCCTATGTAACATTATGCAATTTATGCAGTTTCTCAAGATAGGACACAATGAAATATATAGGTATGTAGAGACAACTGAGAGAGAACTGGATGCCCACTACGTCCCACAAAATCCCAACTAGGCTGTTGTGTAACTCTCCAGATGTTTACATTTACCGTCCTTATCCTGAAACATTTTACTCTGAAGCCTAAGACCATCACCCTTATTTAACTCTGTTCCAAATACAGAACCCTGGGTGTCTCAGTCAACAATGGGCTTTGCTGGCAGTGTAGGAACACTTGCAGTCTTTACGGGCACCATCATATAATTTTGCTAAAGGTTGCTAGCTGATCCTTCTCCTTCTCCCTTCCCTCCCCAAGGGCTGGTCATTGCAATGTGGATCCCAAGACACTAGTTTTAGTCTGAAATATTATTTTAATTTTTTGCCAGTTTTCTCCCTAGCCTGCCCTTCTCTAAGTGACCTGTCTGAACAGGTGGCTTTTAAGTTCACGTAAGAGACATCAGGAAGACTTTGATTTATACCTAATTTATTTTGGTTTAAATATGCTGCTAGATGCCAGCTTGAAAAAAAAAGGACTAAATGATGGAGCCCACTGTATATACAACACTAAGGCAGAAGTGAGAGATCTGGGTTCAGATGTTCTTCTCAGCCTGAAAGGCTGAAAGGCTGAGAAACCTTAGATGAAATCTGTTTCCCATTTGTCATAATAGTATCTAAGCCATTGCTTTTTTTCAGATGGGATGCAGTGAAAAAAAATTTCTCATTGTGACTGAGAACAGCTCTGGGGTTTTGGTACTTGGTTCTTGGTCTGCTAATCTAGTATTTTGATATTTAGTTCCTCAGCAGAGGACTCAGAGCCCCAGAGCTCCCATGCCTTCCAAGTGATGCTGGTTATGAGGCTAGAGACACACTGCTCCATGTTAGTGTAAATTCTTCACTTCAGCTTCACACAGCTGCAAGAGGAACAAGGAAGGTCTATGATGTTATGAATAGGACAGGTGTAAGTGTGAGCTGTCAGCCACAGGGCTAAGACAGGGAACGAAGCCATCCTTCCCTCTTCCAGAGAAAATAATGTAAACCTCTTTTCTTCTTCTTCTATTCTTTTTTTTAATTAAACTATATAGCAAATGATAACATCTCCTGCATCTGAGATAAACCCAATGGCCTGTGTGGAACATATGATGCAAAGGGAGTACCGGGCCACATTACTCACATAGGTAAAGACAGCTTCCTACAGAGATGTCCTACCGAGGTCTTTAAACTGCAGAAGGTCAGGTGGGATTTCACATGCTCACCTTTCCTTAGCACTATTTATTAGCTTGTTCTGTACACCTCTGTGCTCCATCTCATAACTGTGTGGTTCCTCTTCTTAGGTGTGCATGCACTGTATAGAAAAACCTGGGCACTTTAGGCTGAATTCTGGATTCCAGTCCAGACTGACTCATTTTGCCCATAGTTTACAACAACTTTTGTTCCTTATTGTATTGCAGTCTGTGATTTTATGGGGTGAAATCTCACTTGTTTTTTTCCAAGTAGGCTCACATCGTTATATTAATCCCTACCTTGTTCACTTTAGGATTTCTCTTGAATCTTCTTTTTGGCCTCTCCTCCTGAACATCTACTATTCTCTATTAGATGAGAATAGTGTCTCTATTTCAATCTACTTCTCTATCAGACAACACTGTGCCTATGACTTATGATTAGCAGTGGTCTCTGTTTTGTCCGAGGGCCAACACAAAGCATTGGTCTTGCCTGACAGCCTGCAATCTTGTCCCAGTAAACATCTCTCTCCCCATGTCATCTTCTGGGTGCTGGCATTGGCTGACAAAGAAGACCTAAACATGTCAAGTTTTGGTGCAAGGGGAGAGGTGTCTTTTTAAAAAAAACTTCTAGTAAAGAGTTGTGACGGTAGAAATTTTGTTCCCTGGTGGCATGATTTGGGGTAGTATTCTCTGACGAGTGTACAGAGTCTGATCTGTTACAGAATGTTTTGGAAACCTGAGGATAGAATAGAGAAGTACAGGCAGAAGTTAATAATAAGTATCAGATCACTCCTTCGTTTCTGGTGCTTAAATGTTTTTAGTCACTGTATGCTTTCAATAAGACCTAAGGGAATTAATAAATGGAATACATGCTGCAGTAATCCTGTCTGCTATTTGTCAAACATCTGAAACTGCAGATGAAAGACATGATTGGTTCCAACAAGAGTATGCATATCTTACTTAGTTTTGCAATACCAAGTGTGAGGCTAACATGGCTCGATTGCTGCAGCCACACACAGCCCCAGTGAATCTGACTCTGCAGCTCTTTGCGTGCAACAGGCTACAGAGTAAGCTTCTGATTTGCAGAGTTGCTCAACAGGTAACTTTGCACTGATGAATGGTTTTCTTTCATTTTATTGACTCTGAAACACACAATTGTCTTCCTTATTTCATTTATGTTGTAAATGTAAAGTAGCTTGTTACTTTTCAGTGCTTGCAGGATCCTCACCCACAGCAATAAAATAAACAAATAATTTATTTTATGTCACTGGTTGGGGTGTTTTTGGGTTTTTTTGTTGTTTTTTTTTAAGATTCCTGTCACCTGTGTGTATCTGGTGCAACAGTCCATGATTTATTAGTGTGCTCTACCTTTCTTTCACTTGGGTCTCAAAGTCCACAGGGTCAGCAAATCTCTTTTTCCATTTTCATAGCACACCTACAGCTTCCAGAAGCCTGCAGAAATGTCAGTGTATGGAGAATGAGAACCATTCTTTTTTTTCCTGTGAGACATTACACATATTCTGCCATAACACTTCGTCTTTCCAGATGTTTCATTTGTTATTTTATGTGGTATGAAGTCTTAATCCTTTTTTCTCCACCTTTTCCTCATGTCATTGGGACATAGCAAGGTGTGGAAACACTGCAATACTGACACTTGCCAGTATCTGTCTGCAGAGCACTAACCAACTTTCCAGGGCCTCTTCATGACCTGACTCTCGTGCAGGAGAAAAATCCTCTTTATTTAAGTAGTAGTTGAAGACAAGCAGAAATGTTGGAGTCTCCTGCCCTTTTGTCTATCTTGTGATGTTTTTTTCTTTTTGTTTTTCTTTGTTTGTTTGGTTTTGTTTGTTTGTTGCTTTGTTTTTTAATTTTATGGGTTCTGATTTTTTGGAGGCTGTTTCTTTCTTTCTTTTTTTTTTTTTTTTTTTTTTTTCCTTTTTTTTTTTTTTGTGTGTGTGTTTGTTTGTTTTTGTTTTGGTTTGGTTTTTTGTTTTTTAATCTAACTAGGGAAAATAAGAATAGAGAACTGTTCCAAACTGAAGAGAAACTTAGAATCATTGCAGTAAAATCCATATGTACCCAATCATTTTAGTGATATATTACTTTGACTAATCATTAACCTAAAATGCCATATAAGAATTTGTAATCCACAGTAAATCATTTGGTAAGAATGATTTAAATATACTGCTGACTAATGTAAAACAGTCTTGTTTCCACACTCAGTTGGCTGCCAAACATTGTTTAAGAAAAAGGGGTGTGTGTGATCCAAGTTGACATAAGTTATAGCAGATATAACGCTGCAATGTAGTAATGGTTTGCATATTATTTGGTTTAAAAGATAGGAAGAAGATGACATATTAAGCACCATGAGGACTGCCAGGCCTATTTTGTGCCTTAATTAGGATGCTTTGCAACTCTGTGTTTAATTTTTCCAAAGTTGCTTGGAAATGCCTTCATGACCATCTTATCTGTGATGATACTGGAGAAGTGAAGTGCTGTGTAATTTACTAATACAGCAGCAGAATAAAAAGGATGCTTCTGTGGTAGAGGCACAAGGTTGCCTCTTAGAATGACAGAGGAGTTAGTGCTGAAAAAAAGATTAAATCAAGCATACTCTGTGCCAAAGTGCAGAAAAAAACAAGGAGCAGTGGTAGGAGACACATCAAGTGGATGTGCTGCTGAGGAGGGAGCCTGGGAATGGCCTTGGGCTTAAAGAACAACGATGATGTGAAATGCAGCAAGGAGTAGAGAACAGTCAGCAATAGTAAAAGGTGAGCGTGAGGGAGACATCTTCTCAATCCCCAGGCCTTTTCGTTTAGATTTTTCTTTGAAAGAAAGGAAAAAACCCAAGGATATGTAAATGCTGATTTTAATGTAGACAACAGTCATTTCACTGAAGTGCTTCTATTCACTGGCTTATATTCACTGTATTAATTTTGCTGTCACGATTAAAATATTCTAGAAATTGAGTCACTTCTGTATGGGCTGGCATGTTGTATCTTTTATCTTTCCTTAGGCTAAGATGATATCAGCACCACAGTGGTACAAAGAGAGAGCAGAAGGTCTGCTCCATAGCCACTGCAACATGATGTAGCACAGCTGAAAATGAACTGTGACACTCTTTGTCCAGCTGTAGCATCACGAGTGAAGTTTGAATATTTACTCAGCTTTTCCAACTATTTGCTGAGCCCTCCGTGCTGCCCTGGATACATCGCTGACCGTACCTGAGGCAAAGCACTCTGCCCTTGCTGGCACTTCTGCCTCTGGCACTGCAGCCACAGCAGGGTAGCACCTCCCAGAAACCTGGGCAGGGTGCCTGTGATCTCTGACCCCTTTGGTGCCTTGCAAAATATATGCCCACGGTGTCTGTCTGCAAATAACACCATCACAGCTTTGCTCTTGTGGGAGGTATGAGAGCACGTTTCCAGAAGGGGAATGTTAGGGAAATAGCTCATTCTGCATTGTCACTAGGCAGCTTCTACAGACCTTACCTCCTACTCCACCCCCTTTAGGACTCTTCTAAAAAATATATCTTGCAACTCTTCTAGACACTGTGCAGAGAACAGCCTTTGCAAGCTAAATTGCTAATTTACCAGAATTATGTAGAATTAACAGGTAAGAAAAACAGAGAAAATAGAAAAAAGCAGAGATTAACAACAACAAGAATACTGTGTTTATGAGTATGGAAAGTAAGACTTTTCCCTAGGAGGTTAAAAAATTTGTTTCATTTGTGTAGTTTATATCCTAAATGTCCACGGGTTGCTAATGACTTCTGAATTAACTATTTTTGGAGTAGCTGTAGCATCTAAGCTACATGATTTTCAGTGTTACTGAGCATTTTCTGAAAATCCAGTTGCTTTTAGGCAAAGGTACTAAAAAAGATGCATCTAAAACCAATGCTAGAAAGCAGACAGCAAAGAGGGTAGGCAGCTTGTTACAGGGTGTTCACCAGTAGGTGAGGTTGAAGGGGAAGGAAGGTTTTGTGCAGCAGGAAACAAGACAGCCAGGCAGTTGCAGTGAAAATAAGAAAAACATTTTCAAGAGAACTATTTGACCTGTGTGGAACTACTTTCTCCTACTGCTATCAGTGACCAGCATATGCACACCCAGGGGCAACTTTATGCTCCCGTGGTGCAACATGTAGCTCTGTGGAGATTTAGGCCTCATGCTTACAAGTCAGAAGGCTCCAGAAGAATTTGTTCAGATTAAGGCTGGTTGTGGCAGTGGCTGGAGCAGCAGAGCAGAACACCAAAGAAGCAGAAACAAACAAAACCACAACCTCTCCTGTAGTATCAGGAGGTCTCCTTGGACACAAGGAGGCAGCATCATGGCAGATGCAAAAGAGAAGACAGCAGAGGATGGTCACCACTGGCTTCGTGGCACATGTGTCAGGTCAGACACACAGGTGGATGTGAGCACCAGTGTCTTTGAGTGGAGAAGCCTTTTCCTTTTCCTTTTCCTCTGCCTTGGGTACTGCACAGCCACCTGAGGAGGAGCTGGGTGGGTAAATATCCCCTGCAAAGCTCCTGACTCACATACATGTCAAAGTGTGAACTTCACAGTGTAATTTTGGTGCCCCTGCCTCTTCTCTCTCTTGTTGACCATCCACAGGTGTTGACACAGCAGAGCTCCAAAACTGGCTGGATTAATACTGGCCTGTGATGGCTGATAGGATATTGAAGATCAGGAACTGGGCATCATATATGGGTTATGCATCACTATAGATAAGTGGTGTCCTCCCAGCATGCTGGCCATGAACAAAAGAACTTGGCCTTTGTGATACCTCTAATTTGTGTGGGGGATAGACTCCTCGATTTGGTCAATTTTGATCACCTCTTTGTTCTGCTTCTCCCTAAAGGAGGGTTGCAGATTCCTTTAGTCCCTTTCTTTCTGGAATATGCTTGTCAGCACTGAGCAGTGCCCTCAGTTCTGCATACCATTCTCTAGCCATAAGTATTATCAGTCTTCAAAGCAGATGCTGACTGAGAAACTTGCTGTTAATTTCAGCAAGTGCAGCAGCTACTTAGAAGAGACCTAGCTGGACATAAAATTAAAAGAATGCAAACTGGTTTATGCTGGCTCAAACCAGGACAAGTGGGCATGCCAGCTTTCTCTAAAATAGAAGAGCAGAGACCATGTCCACCATGGAGCACCAGCTTAGCTCCACCCAGGTCTTGACTTCAGGGTCTGCAGCTGCCTCCTCAGTCCCTTTAAATCTTGTTTTTAAAGCTTACATAGCTTCTGGCTCAAAAGAAAGCAATCCACATCAGACAACTTCAGGGCTCTTTTGCTTGGAATTAATCCCTGTCCTTTTCTGCAATTTCTTTTAATGCCGTGGCTGAGACTGTCTTTTAGTCTGTAGCAGCAGAGGTTTGCTCTTTGATGCCCTTTTTCCATCCCAGAGTATCCAGCACAGGTGATGCTTCTAAGTGCTTGTCTCTGGCCTCCCTAATGCTGAGGGAGTAAACCCTGCAAAAAATGACACTCTGGGCCACAGCTTTTTTTTTTGCTTTTTTTTTTTTTTTTTTTTTTTTTTTTTGCTATCTCAAGAAATTCTTGTATGCTCAGCTAGCTGATAGCCTTGTTAGCTGTGGCGAAAATCCACGAGTAAGAGTTCTGTCTGGATGCTTGAAGACATCGCTATTTTGTCTAAACAGCGACATCTCCTGACACTCGAGCTGCAGCTGCGTTAGTGGGTTACTACTCCAATAAAGTTGTTGTTGTTGTTACACACAGTAAATGGCCTCCTGAGGGCCACCCTTAACAAGAACCATGTCTGCTCCTGCGTTTCATTCAGTGCCAAGCATGCTGTCAGCACTTAACAGCTATTAATAATAACAGAAGAAATTACAAAGCTTCATGGGACAGAATAAAGCCTACTTAAAGCCAGTTCTGTGAGGGCTGCCCTATTTTGCTTCTATTCATACATCCAAACGGCATCTATTTAAGATGATAAAGTTAAAATTACCAGCTCAGTGTACTTCTGAGTTTGAAGCTTTGCCAGACGTTAACTGCTAAAGCTATTTCTAGAAACAAAGTGTACTTTCTAAAAGAACATCCACTTCAACTTTTAACTGTGATTTCCTTAGGAAAAGAGTTGTGTTGGTGAAAATCCAAATATGCAGTTTGTTCAGATGTTAATTACAAACTGCTTACAAAAGCCACAAAGGTTTCTGGTTTGGGCATATTCTGGCAGCTGTTTGATTAAAACTGTTTGAATAGCTCATCACATTCTTGGGCTCTTATAGATGTTTGGTAAATTTCAGCAAATAACCTTGTGAGAAGGTAATTATTATGCTAGATGAATTGGAGCAGTCTGGTATAACTGGGGGCAACTGGCATTCTTTTTAAATGGTTGCACCTAGGGAACCGTGGCTAAATTTATTCCAGTATTGCAGGTAATGAGCACCTTAGAAATTATCACAGCAGGCTGAAAAAAATACTTGTATATTAAGCATGAAAGGCACTGTATAATTTTCCACTTTTGAAACAGATGGATTTCTCTCAGTTCTCTGTGGCAGGTCAGGAAACATTAGTCACGCTGGTGAAAGGCAAAAGAGCTGGGTAGCAAAATTCTGCTGTTGAGCAGCATAGGATTAGGATCATATGGCTCTTTAGTAAATTGAAGATGGAAAAATTATCCACAAAATACAAACTATGAATTTTTTTTTTTATTATACGAAGTATTTTAACTCCTATTAAAGTGAACAATTAAAATAATTTTGCTCTGATAAACAATGAGCAATAACATTAACTTCCGAAAAATACCAATGGATTCTTTTTTCCTAATATTTCCATTCTTGTTTTTTTCAGTCCTCAATGACTTAACAGAGGGGCATTGTGTTAATAGGTGAAAGCAAGATACCTGCATTTTAGGCATACCCACATGTGCATACCAGCTGCACGCTATCATGTACCCCAAGATACTCTAAAAGGGTACATGACTTAGCATTTCAATCATACACTTTTTGCTGTTCTCATTGCTCTTACTGGGCATGTAACTTGACTAAAATGTATGCCCCAGTGCAGCAGAAAACATACAAGCAGAGATCCCCTTCTATATTCAGGATCCTGTTGTCATCTCCACGCCTTTGACTGCCAGTGCTTCAGACTAAACAATTACTCTTAAATTTCCACATGAATTTTCATACACTGTTGAATTAAAATCAAAAAAGCATATCCAAATGAGAGTGGTTATAGTCAGTTCTGTTTGCTGGACATATAAAAACACATGATGAATCTGGCAGCCACAACATCTATGGTAGTTGTTTCATGGGGCATATGAAAAACCTCTGCTATGTGGCAGTTTAATGGTGTGGATTGTTACAAAAAATTGAAGGATCTAATGCTCCCAACACCAAGGAAAGCAACTAAGTGCCAGGTAAATTGAGCCTGAATTCATTAAGTTCCACCTGCACTAACAGTACTCAGGCTGATACTTCTGAGCGGATGATATTACAATTATTATCAAGTTAGATCACAAGTCCAGCTTTGGTAATGAAGGCATGTTTATTCACATCAAGGTTTCATCATTTGTTTGGAAGCAGGAGCAAAGTTTTGTAGCTCATTTGGATTTTTTTTTTTTTTTTTTTTTTGCTAAACATAGGAGGGCTTGTTTTTTTGTGAAAATAAGAGAAAGGTAACATAAAATACTTGAATAAGTAAAATAAAACTAAAACATCTTAGTAATGCTAACCTATGGGTCACCACCTCTTGGTCTGTGTGTCTAAATAAACATTAAATATTAACACTTTTGTTGCTTGATTTTGATTAAACATCAAGACTAAGTGCAGCACACAGGGAGGGCATGGGCTGAGAAGGTAGAAGCCTTGAGAACAGGTAGCATAATGTGTAAAAGGAGCTTTTTTTTTAATCCCTGAGCCGGTACCTGTCCAGTATCTCTCTTTTCTTCCATGTTGGGTCTTACTCTCCCTTCTGAACTTTTTCCTACCTTCCATTAAAAGGAAGGCCAAATCCTAACTAATTTTAACATGGAGCCTGAACAGTTTATGAAAGGGCTTGTGCAGTTGCCTTCCACAGCAGGAGCCTTGCAAATCTTTTCCACTTTGATGCTCCCAGTGCTGCAGCCTCTCATCAATTGCTGCATTAATTCAGTTCTCACTGACACAGCCCAATGGTAGGTGATTTTAAGAAAGTTATTCTAACTCTTTGAGAGTGTGTGCTGGTGTTTTTGTGTATCTATGGTGGAGTATTCTTGTGCTTTGCTCACCTACCTAGCAGTTTTTTCAAATATAGTGAAATTTATCTAAAAAAGCAGTTCTAGGAGAAAATCTCAAATGTGTTTACTTGAAAGAGTTAAGAAATTCTTTTTAACTGGAACATTGTTTAGTAAAGTGGTTACCTGAGTCATTTTGTGGGGTGAAGAGCTCCCCATTTTTCTTGCTCCCCAGCACTGATTTGTTATGCTTGCTCTCTTTTTCCCAGTTTTTCTTTCTCATTATAGAAATAAAAGAATAGAATACATACTTCACTGGCATTCCCATAATCCCCCATTTTTCTGTCTTCCAATTTTTCTGGACATTTATGCCTTTGCCTCATGGCTTTCTTGAAGATGCATGGAATTTGATGTCAAAGCAATTACGGCAAGGATTTGCAGGTGAAGTTTGCACTGCATCTTCTCCTCCGAAGTTTCTTCTCGTTTGTTCTCAGCATATCCAGGTTTCAATAGGCTGAAAAGAATCCTAAAATACAAGAGTGATTTCCATAGCTGATGCAATGGATTTGTAAATACAAGGCATGTGCATATTTGTGCAGCTCTCACAGACAGAGCTCTGCTCATTCTGTCTGTGAAAAAAGACATCTAATCTTATATTTGGTATATATGACACAATCAGCCCTGATGCAAAGGTGCTCTGTGTCCCTGTGAAACCACAGTACTGTGTATGGGTGTCCTAACTGACCCCTGCACAGCCATCTTGGGGGGCTGGAAAAGCAAGCACCAGAAGTGTCTGCAAAATACCAAAAAGACATAGTATATTTTATAATCATGCAGAATGCTAGCACATCACAGAACACTCAAGCACCTCTGATTTTGAGGGCAATATGTTAGGAAGTGAAACATATAAGCCTTATTTGAGCAAACATTATAAAAATCATATTTGTCTAACCTTAATGTTTTATCAAGATGAGTAAAACCACACATTTGATGGATTACATATGTGCAAATTTGGAGCTACAGGACTCCACTGCATGCAATAATTTGTTTGTCTTTTTCTTCCCCTTACTCTGTAATATTTTGCAGGGAACTGTTTTTTCCTGGCAAAAATCCTACTGCATCTCTACAGCTCTAAAGAGATTAATTTCTGACAAAGTCTTATTGATTTTTTTTCCTCCCTGCCTGAAGATCTCATAAGAGATGTGTGTTTGAAAAAGATAATGGAACAGTTATTGTGATGCACATGCTGTGATATCCACTGTTCTGCTCCACAGGAATGCAGAAGGTGTCATGTAAACGGTGAAAAACAAAGGGTGACAAACAAAAACAGCAAAGAGGTACAAACCACAGTCTTCTCAAGCTGTCACCTTTTGCCAGGCCTTTATGTGAGGCAATGCTGTGTGCAAGAGCCGCAGTGACGTGTGGCAGGTGCCAGGGGCTGTGACAAGCCCATGCTGTCTTAAATGCTAGCATGGCTTGGTGCTAGCTGGGTTTGGGCTGCAGAGCAAGAACATGAAAGAGCAGAACATGAAAGGCACCTTGAGTGGTGTCTATTAGCATGGAAGCTACCACCAGTTTCAGATGTGTGAAATTCTCACTTATTTCTTTTTTGGCAGGCATCTACTCAGCCTGCATTATTTTTCAGTATTTCCTTAGGTATGTCTTCAGGCTGACAAAGCCTGATGCTTTGCTTTACCTTAAAGTTCAGCTATTGATGGTACCCACTGAACCTTAAGTAAAGAGAAAGCTGCAGCTAAGCAAAACATGAAAATACTCAGGGTTGTTAAAGTGCATGCTCTGTTCCCATCTTACAGATAGACTGATGATTCACCTGAAAGAATACACAGAATTCATCCACTGAGTTTTAAAAAGCATCAGACACAATATAACCCAAACAGGAGAGCAATAATCTCATCCTAGGATTTTATAAAAGATGTACAGCAGCTTCTCTGCTACAGCATGCCCCGTGGTGTTTGCTAAATAGCATATGTAGCTGCCATTGATTGCTCATTAGAGATGCCACACACACAGACATAACACAGACACAAACAAACCTGGAATTACTGATTTGGCCTCAACCCTGTGCTGTTATCACATGTGGAGAGGTTCAGAAGGATATTTCACATGAGCCAGGGAGCCATTTCTGTCTGTTGCCAAGGAAAAACTCCTTCCACAGTTTTGCAGATGTATTGAGGAAGACACATGAGCAGAAACAGAGCCATTAATGGTTCACATGGGTCTGCTCCACCACAGGCACCTCCTGTAGCTGCTCCAAGTCTTTCCATGCCTGTAAGGCAACGAGCGTTTCTAAATCAGGCACTTCTGAAGCCTCTGCCCACAGTCCCCACTTGCCCTGTGAATCTTAGCACCACATCACAAGTGTCTCTTATATAACATCTATTGGGTGTTATTTCACTATTTCACTTTGCAGACCCCCTCCTGCTGAGCAGTGCTGCTCAGCTAATACAGGCACAGCCTGTGAGATCCCACCTGGCTGTGCTGTGTGCTTCTCTGCCAGGTACACCCCAGCACACTGGGGATGGAGCAGCAATAGCGACTCTCATCACATCCTGCTGATGTCTATTCACTCTGACAGCTAGAGTGGAGACAATAAAGATATTTGCAGCAGGCAAATATTATCTTATGTGCTGTATACAAACAGCACATACTAGTTCTTCGCAAATAACCCTTGGACTCCCCCCTGCTCCTTCACGCAGAGAGGACTCCGTCCCATTTGGTCACAGGAGTGAGGAAGAGGGTGCACATGAGTGCACTGGGCAGCACTTCTCTCCAGGCTGAAATCCTTCCAGGTGTCCACTCCTCCTGCGGGAGAGGCGATACCCAGTTCCTCGGTGATTTCACTGAGGCTTGAGCCACAAGTGTTTTTTTTTTTCCCTTGAACAAGCCAACCCTCAGTTTACATGTGAGCCTACTTTTTAATAGCAACTTAAGTGTCCGTAAAAAGGGAGGAAAGCTTCAGCCCTCCCAGCTCGTAAAACAGGTGACGAACAGCAATCTCATTTTGGGCGGGTGAGCAGAAACAGAGTAGGGGGAAGGGGGAGTGTCCCGGTGGTGCCCGAGCTGTGGAGGCAGCCTCCGGCATAGCAGAACCGCGGCCCCGGTCCCGGCCGCGGCTCCGGTACTCCGCGGCTCCCCCTGGCGGCGACTACGCGGCGCTTTATGTCGGGCCCGGTGGGCCCGAGGTGTGGGAAGGCCCCGAGCAAAGCCCTCTGGCACCTTTTGGGGTGAAGCGGTTCGCCCGTGACCCAGCTGGGGGAGGAGAGGGGAGGGAGTGGCTCGCCCCCCCGGAAAGGGGGGGGTTTGGGCTCCACGCGGAATTGAGGGCGCTGCGCAGCATCCCCGAGCATCCTGTGGGACACCCCGGGCCAAAGGCCGGGTGTGTGCGTCATCGAGGCTCTCTGGAAAAGAACGAGCCCTACTTACGGGTTTATTTTTTCCTGAGGACCCATTTTCCTAAATCCCGATTCAGTTTAAAAATAACTCGTTGAAGGATTTCAGCATTACTGCTCTTGAACGGCCACGTGTATGGGCTTTCTGCTTGGGTACCACTGGGGAAAATCAGTCTTCTTGAGAGAAAGTGCTATAAGATAAACAAAATACTAAAAAAAGCCAAAACACAAAAAACAAACAAAAAAACCAAAACAAAAACCCAACAGAAAAAACAAACCCAAAAGCTGAGGTGCATTCACGTGGTTATTTTATCACTGAAGATATAGTTACAAAATCAAAGAAACACTGCAGATTTAAAAAAAAAAAAGGTGAAATAGAAAAACAGGTGGAAGTACAAGGTGGAAGGAAGAATAGGGAAAAAAAGACATCATAGGATATTGCTCTACTTGTAAAAATGATAAAAATAATCAGTACATCAAAGAAATGCTGTTAAATTGGAACTTCTCTAATATATGCGTAGTGTGAAATTACTCCTACAGAATTCAGGCAGAAATAATCTGATGGGTCAAGATCATTTAAATACATAGTTATTTATTTATTCAGCGTTCTTCCTAAAAGGAAACTCAGGGCTCTTTCAATGAATTTGGTTGTCTACAGAAGAAGCAAACTTTAAAACCAATATGGACTCCACAGTGCAACCTTCTAAGAGTTCTCATATATACTCTGGCACTCATATTTGGTGTCATAAAATTAAAGCTGTGATTGTGCCATGAAACATTCTTATGACACGTATTTGGGGGGGGGGGGCAGATCACCAAACAAAACAAACAAACAAAGAAACCCAGCAGCAGTCTGTGGTTTTTGACTGAATGGGAGAATTTTCTTATTGTGAGGGGAGGGTGATCTGTTAGAAATTTTGACCCTGGTCCTTCAATTGGATCCAACAAGCCTGACCTTTGAGGTCCTACAGTGCTGGAGTCAGCAGAACTACATGCTAAGTGCAGAGATCTGTGCATGTGGAACTAACTGAGGATTTGGGACCTTCCAGTTTCCTGCTGTGGAGGGAGGATGAGTTCACCTCTATGTAAATTCTGGAAGAAGAGCAAGAGATTTCCATAAGAGAAACTTTTTATTTTTAGACCTTCTGTTCTTTCACTCAATCCCACAGAGACTGTGCTGAACACAGAGTGCTTGCCTTTCTCCAACTACAAACGCCTACCTGCTAGCACAGGGCCTTTGCTGCTGAAAATCAGCGTGCCCCATATTTCTCTATTGTGACAAACCTTGCATGTAGTTTGCAGCCACTGTTCAGGAGCTGCTGCTGCAGTTGCTAATCCAGCTTTGAGTCAGTTTAAATGTTGTCTCCCAGGTATGACTTCTATCAGTGTCATATCCCTCACTGGGAGCATTGTGGTTGTCTTGTGCTTCTCCAAAAATGCTTTATTTCTTGGTACCCTCTAAGCATACAGGACAGGGATATTGACATGCCCCAGCAGCTCCCTGTAACTGGACAATGTCCTGGATGCACCTCTCCATCCAGAGCTATGTCTCCTGATTGCTGGCAAGGCTGCATGGACAATCAGTGATTTCCATTGCCAGGTACATCCCATATCACCTACCCATGCTCAATGACAGGTTTCTTTAGCTCTCAGAAATGAGATCAGTGAGATCAGTTAGATCAGTCACAGCTGGCAGGAGCTGAGACTGCTGTGTTGGCAAGTAAGAGAATGCTCATGCATTCCATAATGGACACCTGCTTTTTAGTTAATACTATTCCAGGGCTGGACACTGACCTGCAGGCACACTAGTTTCACACCACTTCATTATTTTGGATGGTGATCATGGCCCTCCAGATTGTTTTGTGTGATACCTGCTCCAGCAATCTGGCCTGAGAACAGCTTTTGGTTTGGGCCCTTTGAAGGAGATAGGCAAAACTGATGGTGTCCTGCATGGGGAGATGCTGACTTATCCAGCTGTGTCAAGTCGAGGCACACACTAAAGCAGAACTTAGATAGAAATTCAGAATAAAAAGTGAAAGGACTCATGACATCCTCATTGCTCTAGGGTTCAGACAGCTGCTGAGCAAAACTCTCGGGGACCTCCATTCTGGGTTGCAAGGTTTTGGAGCTTATGCACCTCATCCTTTGTCAGAAAAGGCTGTAAATCCATTTGTGGACACAATGCCTAGAACCATGTTGATCATGAAAACTGAACAACAAAGTTTGCTGCAGCCCACAGTTGCCTGGATGCTTTGGGGGAACCTACAGCCTGGGTTGCTTGGCTAGGACCCACATTCAAATAAGAAGAGGGTTCATGAGGAGTTCCACCATGGCTCTCCCACACAGTGGGGTTGCAGCATGAAGAAACTGTGATTGTTAAAGCCTTTAAAATTGGTAGGACCACATATCACTGTCAAGGCTTCTGAAAGTTGTCATTTTCTTTAGGGACATTTACCTAGTAGTTGTTAGGACTCCTGGTGGGAGATAGTGCTTTTCATCCCATCAGGTGGGGACAGAATCTGAATTTGATGTATGTAGGAACTCATAGAGGTCTGTGGGCAGAGGTCACCATTTGTATTTTCTCTGTTCTGGGATAATATGATTCAAGCAGGGTCCTCTTGAAATGCCTAAAGGACTGAATAGGTGAGCCAAGCAGAGGAAATCTAATCTGTTGACTGGACTTTGCAATGAGTAAGCTAGCCTAAAGAATCAGAGACAATTAACACATTGCAGGCACTTCCATAGATCAGACACCTGAGCACTTCTGAAGCTTCCCAAGTAATCAGGGGGGGAGACATATCAAGAATAAAACAAGTTTTTCTAATGATGCTGAATGTCCAGAAGCAACCATGACCTTACACAAACATCTTGTGCATTCACAGTTAAAATTGGCTTCAGCAAGTCTGAAAATCAGGCTTCTTGTTGGGGTAACCCTAATACAGATTTAGCTCCTTGAGCTTAATATCTTTGCTATTAATATTTTTTCATACTAAGTAATTAATAGCTCTGCTAATAAAATGAATAGCACAAGGCTCTGGATTTTGAGGGAAGAAAAGAAGGAATTGGTTAATATCTTCAGTGATACTGAACTGTGTATCAGTACCAAGATCTTGCTCACACTTGCCTATCATGCAAATGTGTAAGGACAAGTTTCCTTGGAATTAAAAAGCTTGCATCTCTTAGAACTGTCATCTACTGTCCATGGTCATTTTATGAAGACAGTGGGTATATTTCCTCATAACGTGGAGGTAACAAGTTATCACAGGTGTAGTCTTCCAGCAGTTCATCTGGATCATCAGAACTGTCCTGTGACCTGAAAATAGGAGTAGGCACAAAAATAATTTAGCAAACACAAAGCATGCAAGTAACCTCAGTGTTGCATCCTGTCAGCCTTATCTGGACAAAGGACATTGTGACTTTCTGAGAAAATGTGACAAGATGAAGTTTTACTGCAATTTGAACACTTAGCGAGTTCATTTTTTGAAACACAAAAGTATCAGGAGGTAATCTTTGTTTTCCTGCTCTCTGTGCCTCTTACACAAATTGCTGAAGACAATGGATCAATCAGCAGTTTTTCAAACAGACTGTGATTTGTAGACTAAAAGTGACTTGTATTTTAGGAGGGATACAATTCTGAGCAATTCCTTTAATTGCAAAAATTACAATTTTCCCCTAGAAGAAAGAACTACAAGAAATTGTTTTGTGTCTGATTTCATACAGAGCAGTTTCATACTGTTCTGTAATACTAGTGGTGAGTTTGTCCCCCAAAACTGGGAAAAAAGTAGAGGATGGAAAGCTGCTACAGTGGGAGAGAAGCACGTTGTGGCCAGGCCTAATCAGGATGCATTGTTGTAAAAATGCTGTTTGTGCACTGACTCATGTTGTGATTGTGCCCAAGTGGAAGATTCTGGGTGTTCATATAATAAACTTCTAGTCAACAATCTGAAGGTGTTAAGATAGGCATTAAACTATATATATATATATAACATATACCGCTATCTTTAAAAATAACAAGAGATTTAGTAGAATGGAAACCAAAAGGGATACATAAATGAATTTAATGTGGACAAAAATGCTTTTCAGAAAAAGTGCTTTCCATAGTCTTTACTCAAGAATCAGTCCTAACAAAGAAAAAAAGTGTCTGAAGGATAACACCCTGAGTTAGATTTTTCTTCCTTCGAAAAGATACATAGCACTTAAAATACTCAGAAACCTGTGTCCATACACACTAAGGCATTTCAGAAATGTACCTCTGATTCCTGTTATTTTCTGCAGGGTAAGTAGCATAGTCCTCATCTCTGGTAAAACCCGGGTTATCCAGGAGGTAAGCAGGACAGAAGTGAGGAGAGCCAGGGGTGGGACTTGGTGAGGCACTGGGGGAAACAGACCCACAGCAGCTGAGCACAGGGTGAAGGTATCCAGGACTCACAGGAATGCCTTCCTGGGCTGGGTAGGGTGGAGGGATGTACTGTACCACTGTGGCCCCGTGAAAAGTTATAGGCTGGTTAATGCCGGTGAAGACAAAGGACTGTCCGCTTGCAGTCTGGTCCAGATCTGATGCATTTTCCTCTCTTTCTTTACAGGGCTTGCACGTAAGCATGTTAAATCTACACACGGCAATCAGAATGAAAGTCACCCCAACAGACAGCAGAATAGGCCCTAGTAACTGCGTCCACTCCAGGTGAGTAATGCCATCGTATTTTATCCATCCCATCACGGTGAAAGTGATCCCCACCAGTCCCAAAAACACACCTGAGAAGAGTAAAGTTGTGCCGGCTTTATCCCCATCTGACACCAGGACATCAGATCTGTTTGGCTGATAAGGAGAGACAGAAAAGACATTCAAAGAGAAATCTTCCACATTGTTGTTGTTCTGCTCCATTACTGACTACAACGTTATCTGCTGTCTCAAGAGAAAAGGAGCTTGTAGGAGACTCTGCAGAGCATTTAAAGTTGAAGGTTCAGTTTAGTTATACAAGAACTTCGTGTATGGTTAACAGAGTCCATCATGTGAAAGAATAAACTTTGCTTAGAAGAATAAAGGTCTGGGAAGTGAAGCCTGAAGGAACCACTAAAATCTTCTTGAATTACCACCATCACTTCCGAAATGGCTTCACCCTTGCATGGCTGTTTATCTCTTTGATTAACCTCTTCTTCAATTTGGCACCCACTGGTACTTCCTTGCTGTGCCCATACCAGATGGGAAAGGAAGCTGCAGCCGCCACAGCTTTTAATAGGCCCCTTGCCTGCTGCTGAGACACCCAACATATGGACAACATACGTTTAATTAACAGCAGCAGCATGGCAACTCTTGTTCTCGTTGGGCCACAACTCCAACCACCCAGCTTTACAGAAAAACGAATGGCCATTGCTGGAGTTGTTTTGCAGTGCTCTGAGCATGACGTTTATAGCCACATCTGGACCTCTCTTGCATCTTATTCTGCAGTCCAGAGCTTCTGTGGTTTAAAAAATATCACAGTATGAGTGGGTGGGTGGGACGGTAAGCAGCACAAGAGTTGTGAGTGCTGAACAGCTTGGGAGAGCTGCTGGTTGTGGGAAAATAGTTATTTCAAGTCAGCCAAAGCTTTCCATCTGTTTGAAGGTAGCATAATTGCTCTTTAATTTTCCCCTAATTGTGGACATTTTCTGTTGTGGGATCTTCAAACCTGCCTCAAAGTTCATGCCGAATAGAACACACATACCCTCAATGCCACAGCACTGCAGGGGTGAAAAAGCATCTCCTGTAGTGTTAAACCTGGCAAGGTGAGAGATTTTATGCTGTACACAGAAGTACCTAGAACAGGTTTTTTTACATCAAAATGCATTGTTCTGTTGAACACGAGTCCCATATATTAAACAGACAGATTACTCAAATGTGGAAATTTTCTGTTTTCTTACAGCTTCAGACTAAAGTAATTGCTGTTGGAGGGCTCTGGTTGAATGTCTTTGTGTAATTCCTTAAGGAGGAAACAATCTCCAGCTACTCAATCTGTTTTGACTAGCATGAGAAGTGCTGATATGACAGAGATTACTCCTTAGGTGGAAGAACAAGTAATGCTATTTCCTGCAGCAGCTATGAGGAAGCAAGCTTATAATGAGATTTTTAATATAGCTCTAAAACTAGAAAACTTACCTTTTCAAGCTCCTTCTTCAAAATCAGTAAAATGCCTTTAGTCTACTCTTCATTCATCCTACACAGTGTGACAGCAGCTCACTTCTGAAAGGGGCTGCTTGCTTCAGAGCTGCTGCTGAGTGCAATTGCAGATGTAGTTTTCTCATTTGTTTGCATAGGCCTTGAGGAATAGCAATGCTGGACTCCTTTGAAACACATCTGGTAAGATGCCAAAGTCAGTATTCTGTCTTTTCTATTACCTAGGGTGCCAACAAATCTTCTGACCAATACATTCAAGATCAGCCCTTCCCCTACCACCAAATCCAGGACTCTGCATCACTTGATAAAGCCCTAGGGCTTGCAATGCTGTGGTTTTATATGATGACAACTAAATGAGAAAGTGCTGAAACACTAGATAAGCTGTCCTTGTGTTGGTAATGGTAGCCAAAACCTAAGCTACCTTTAACCTTGTATTTGTTGAACTTAATAGAATAAACTTCCACTACTGCTCTCTGCAAGTCATGTTTGTCCATACCGTGAAATCATTCTTGTTGCTTTTTGCTGAGTCTTTCAGGCTTTGCAATATTCTTTTAAAAGCAGTATTTTATCCTAAAAACTGCCTAGCTAACAGATGTAGTGTCACCTTCCTGCCCTCATTTATTCAAGAGCTCTGCAAACTATTTGCAAAAGGATGGTTCTGGAGCACTTCCTTGGTCCTGTGCAACGGTCCTTAGGTGCTGGCTGGAGTCAGAGTTCTCTGGGTTGGGTGTTGCATCATTCCATGGCTGACGCTTTTTGCCTCTGGCCTAGGACATGACTTCATGGTTGCTAAGCAAATGTGCAGCAGAGCTGGACAATACAGGTGGTGTCTTCCAAGGATACTTGTCACTTGAACTTTGAAAATGGGACGAAAAACACTTTCTGTTTGCTGCAAAAGGATCTAAATTAAAATTACATCTTTTCCTGTAAACTGCCCCTCTTTGTAAGATATAATTTCCTCTGAGCCTCCCCACACCCACCCATTATTTCCCCAGATCATGGCAAGATGCATTCAAGCAGCTGTCAAAGTCTCAAAATCTTACTGGATCATATTGATTTTTACAGCCAGTGCTTTCTTTTGCCAAGTAAGTGAGTGGATGTTCTGGGAACTCACTTAAAGATGCTGATTTATCTAATATATGCCCCCTTAATTGTTTCTTGTCTCCTCTTTCACTAATTTTCACTTAAGTGCTCACACTGTCAGTCAGTTGTAATGAGTTTTTATTTTCTTACATGACTGTAATGTATTAGTCACGGAACATACAAAACCTGTCATATGAAAAAAGAGTACACATAAAGTATCACTTTCTAATGAAGCACTCAATTGTAGGGAGATCAAGGAGCCAAGGACTTGACTAAGACAGACTTTTCCCTATAGAAAGGTGACTGCATGAGGCATCTTTAGTGTAAAACATGAATTACATGTCTTGAGAACACTACCTGAAAAACCTCCATGTCTGGGCCTTGCACCCTGGAGTTCTGCACTACTGCACTGCCAGCCTCAAAGTGTAAATAAGCTGTGAGAAACAGGTTCAGCCAGCTGCTCACAACTGCATCTACAGCAAGGTGTTTTATACCCTCTGAGGGAATGTTGTTCTGTCAGCAGGCACAACAAATTGAAGGCATTTCCACACCTAATTACCCAGATACATGCACGTGTGACAGAGGGAAGAGCACAGATTTAGATGAATGCCGACACATTTGATGCATAAATGTGGAGGTACTGGCAAAAATGTCTGCCTGGACACAGAAATGCCCCACAAGTCATAATTTGGAAGAGGCAAGATGGAAAGGAATAGATGGATGCAGTGCTACTGACCACAAAGGGCAAGGAGGGTGTGGGTGCAATCCAGTGAGTGCTGCTAAACCTAAAAACATAGCATCATTATCTCAGTTTTTGAGGTGAGTTAGCTTTCTATTTTTCTTTAGCTGCTGTTGATGCAGAAGAAAGACTTCTCCTAGAGAGGAGGCATCTATCTACTTATATTTGCATTAATCCTTCTCATACTCAAAGGATAGTAGTGTTGCAGTTAGAAGCAGAGCAGTGTCAGTGCAGGCAGCAAGAGAGAC
The DNA here is from genome assembly GCF_003957555.1 of Calypte anna. Taxonomy (NCBI): domain Eukaryota; kingdom Metazoa; phylum Chordata; class Aves; order Apodiformes; family Trochilidae; genus Calypte; species Calypte anna. The sequence continues at coordinate 47,427,235 of NC_044274.1, forward strand.
TTTAACCTTATTCACAAAGGACAAGCAATCGTTACCTCCCACTTTGCCTGTTTAAGTAAGTGTGAATCAGTAACCAACTTGATTTGCTCCCTAGCATTTGTACGTCAAGCACTTAAACCAACCTCAGGGCAGAAAGGGGGCTATAGCACCATTACCATGACAGTAAAGTATCTCACTTCCTCAATAAAAATGCTATTCCGTATTATTTTAAGCTACTTTTATAGTTTTACAAGGTGTTGCTTCCTTTCTAATACAGACATTTCATTCTTCCCACTAACACTGTTCATCCAGTGGTAGCCTTCAGTGCTGGAGGCAGACCTGCTGCCTCTTACACTTTCTAACTTTGCTGCAACATATTTCAACAGCACGTTAATCAAATACCTGTTGTTCTGGCTGTGTTTGCTCTCCTAGTGCTGAGCACACTATGGAGATGCACCCAGCACATCCACTGAGTTTTCAGGGACTGATTCTCCAGTTCAAAAGTAGAAGCTCAGATGGCTGCACATTGAACAATTTCCCAAACATCTTCTCAAAATGATCCAGAGAGAAATAATTGAAACAGAGAGTTTTCAAGTTTCAGAGGTAAATAACACCTATCCCCAAAAACTTGGGTGCTGACTCCTATGGGTCAGGTCAACAGATTTTTAAAACATGCTTTCTGTAAAAAGTGTTTTTTCAGACATACAGTGATCTATACAGGAGAGTGGACAGTAGATCAAAACACAGTAACCCTGAAGAAAACCAAGAAGACCATGCTTCAGTTCCAGAGGACTCAGATCAGAATAAGCAGCATATTTTACTTGATCTGTGTGGTTTCTTGGGTACACCTTAGGAAATACTGACTGAGCAAGCTGCAGGAAGAACAAAAGGTTAATACCTTTACAATTAGCAATCAGATGTGACTGAATTTTTATTCTTGTTAAAAAATTTTGTTTAAATATGTAGGGGTTTTTTTATGTAATGTAACCTTTTCACTAAAATGAATGGTTATTTATAATTCAAACAACAACACAAAGTCAGTGTGGGTTTTTTTTTGTTTGCATAGGATCTTTTGGGTAGAACATCCAAGCTCATGTACTTGCTATATAACAGCGTAACAAATCCAGGGAGAGAAAAATGCTCCCTTCAACACGTGTAAGGATTTGTAAGCAAGGATCATACACAGCAGTGGGAACCACTGTTAAAAAACCTGTTTAGAGCTTTAAATCATATAGGTAGAAAAGCCTAGCTTGGATTACAGAAGGCTCTCAAGGAACAGCATTTTCAAAAACTCACTAGGTAAAAAAACACTTGAAAGAAAGGAGGGCAAAATGCCTGTTGACTTTTTGTGGATCTCCTTCCTTCATATAGACATTTCCCATGTCTGAGTCATGCCAATTTAATCAGCTCCCACATACTAAATCTCCCTCTGTGCTGTGTTTGCTGATTACTTTGCATAAATAAGCTCCTCAGCTCTGATGCTGGCTAAATATACCACCCTCACTAGCTGGTTTGTGTGGCTACACGGAGAGCTGCCCAAACACAACTGAAGTACCAATGCAGAGGTGGAAATAAACAGCCAAATGCAGGAATTTCTGAATATCTCTCTAAAGAATTCTGCAGGTGAGAGGCATGTTATTGAAAAATTACAAGAGGCAATCACCTTTCTCTAGGCACAAAATTGAGAGCCTGGCACTCTGTTACAGCCAGGCTCACTGAAATTCAGCATGGCAGAAAACATGCTAAGGAGTAGCTGAGGTCCCAGAGCACGCAGAGACCTAGCTGAACAAAACAGAGATTGCTCTTGCAAGATGTAATGCTGGTAAGTTCATCATGCTGAACCAAGCCCAAAGAGTAGCTCTGCCGTGTTGTTTCTGGACACATAATCAGCTCTCAGACAGGGTTCAGAGCAAGTTGGTAAGTGTCAAAGGTCAGCAGCAACTCGATTCCTGCCAGTTATCCTTCCTGCAAGCAAGTCCTTCAGTTCAGGAATGGGGGCAAGTATTTAGAAAATAGAACTAGAACTTGTTCCTGCCTGTTTTGAAGGCAGGCAACTACCACTAACTCAGGGGCTGCAGAGAGACAGAGAAGCAAAGAGGGCTGTACCTTTGTAGGGTTTGCCAAGTGCTGTCAACTAAAAACATCTGTTGCATGCATGAAACTGCCTCTCTTGCATTTACTGATAAGTAATGTCTGCACTTGAAAAATGCTGTTGCTGAGCAGCATTCACCCTCACAAAATAATTGATCCTTGTATGAGAGACATGAATGGTGATACACAACAGCATCACAATCCCCTTTGGAATCAGTCATTATCATGGTTAAAGTGCTAGCCTATTAAACATCCTCAGCACTGCCTCAGAGCTCTCAACTGCTGGCTAAAACTGATTTCAGGGATTATAATTACGTAAGGACCAGATAGGGTCTAAGTTAAGCTATGGAGTGTTTGTTACCACACAGATCAAGAAGTAACCATTTAAGTTCTCCATAAGGTATTTGCTCTTAACCTTAAACACCCTTGTTATGCTCTCAGGGTACATGCGAAGTCAATAGCTTTGCAAACAACTATGTTCCATAAAAGCAACACAAAAATAGAAATAAAAACACTTCCTAATTATTTAAGATCCAGATTTAATTAAAATAAGCAAAAAAAGTTGGCCCCCACTTCGTGCCTCCTTTATATAAAGAACAATTAAAAATAGAAACTGAATTGTAACAGAACAAGATGAGCATTTAATATTCTTCCAGTGAACTGAATCCCTTCAGACTACTTGCTCAAAAGCTCAAAGCATTATCCAGTACTTCTTGAAACTCGAATTAATCATTTACATTTTTTGATGAAAAATTAGACAGAGCCAACATTATTGCTTTTATTACAAAATGTAAATAAATTAAAAAATTGTGAATCTGAATGTGCAAATTTAACTTAAAACTTAAGTCTAATTGACAGTCATCTATGAGCTGGTGTCAGACGTGTCTAAGGAAACAGATGCAGTAGATGAAGAATATTCATTATTTGTTATTGGTGCTTTTTCTTCATATTTTGGAGGTGATTCAGAGGAGAGGTATAACATCGGTAGAATACCTGAAGGTGAGCTACTTCGAGAAATTGTATATATGGTTTCATAGCCTCTAACAGACACTGTTCTTTCATCATCTGTGAGTTGTGATCTGTAAAACACAAAATTGTCTATTAGCATAATTCATTTCTCTACACAGAAATGCCACTTGATTTACATAACTATACATGCATGCACACATCCCCTAAAAATCCTGGAAGCAAAGAACTTGCATGAGCATTTTGATTTCATTCTGGGGGCTACAATGAAATGACTCACATGAAAAATCAAGTACTTCAGAGGGAAGGGGCAAAAAGCTCCCTTACAACCTTTCACATTACCAGTCACAGGATGGCTTTTGGGTATTCGCCATTTCTGGCAAGGCTATCTTAAAATTTCATTAAAATTAATTTATCTTCTTCTGATCCTGAGCTCTGAATGTATCTTCCCTTTCGCAGTCTATCACATACACTGTCCCCTTCCCTCACAAAACACATGGACTTAGAACTGCATTGCAAAAATCACAATCCTTAGCCATTTGAGATCTTGGATGAAAGGCAACCTGAAATTTTTATTCAGCTCTCCGGCAACCCCTGACAGACATAAGGAGGTGGCATTCCTGTTCAGACATGGAGAAACAGAAGCAACAGGACATGACCAGACTGCTAAGTTCCCAGTGACAGTCTGGGAGGGCAGCCATGTATTCACAACCTTCATAACAGGATCATCATAACAGGATCCCAACTAGTTGCATCCGTATGGTCCTTGTACCCTCCTCATCCAGCTCTGGAGCTGGCCCTCAGCATATTGCTTCAGCTGCTTCCCAAGGAAAGGATGGAACTCCTTGTGCCTCTGGCTCTTGTCTTTGTGCATGCATCTGTATTGCCACCAACACAGCATGTGGAGCAGGAACAGAAAGCATGGTCACCTCAGTTCCAGTGCTTTTACTGGTGTGTGAGTGTGTATTTAATGAAGAGAGAACATACTATAAGACAAACACTTGACAAACACTTCATAGCACTGAAGTGCTATGAAACTGACTGCAGGGAAAAACTAACCACTCCTGAGGTCAGACAATGACAACTTCCTACAAGTTCTCATTCAGCACAGCCTCCCTCACAGCACTTGCAGAGAGAACATAGAGCAACTGACTGAAAAGTTACAGCTTAGTAACCATTCACATATGAAAGGACTATTCCCTTCCAGCTCCATCCATATATGAAAGGACTATTCCTTTACAGCTTTGGGACCTTCAACCATTGCTATGTTAGGAGGAATAAGGCCACTGATTCTCCTCCATGCAAGGGCTTGGGAACCAACTTGCACTAGTCAGGACGATACAGCTGCTACCAAGTGCTGAGCCACAGGAGGGCATTACTGAGTGAAATACACAGAAGTGGTATCAACTCAAAGAGTCTCTGTGAGCACCCCAGGGAGCATGGACGGACAAGAGCTAGAGCACCCCCAGCCACAGAACACCAAAGCAGGAGGTCAGGGTTTCTGCATCCATGGTTCAGGTCTTCTGTTCACTCCACTAGAAACTGCCTGGGCTACAAGCTGTCTCTTTGTGTTCACAAGACAGAGAAGTCCAGACAGGTAACCAACAATAATGGAAGTTGATGGGCTTACACAATTGGAGCACCAGAACTGGACACACATGGATTAAGGCAGGTGATTGAGTGGTAGGGTATTTTGTAGGGGAATGGGTGAAGGAAAGAGAAGTCACCTGGCATGTACACCACCAGCAGGGAGAGCCCACAAGGTGTCTGAGGAACTAGCTTTTTTTTCTTTCTTTTTTTTTTTTAACTTGCTCACCACATTTTGCTTTTCTTTTCCCGTTGCAGGATGTGCTGCTTGCACTCTTTCATACACATTTTGCCAGCCACATGGGCAAGCGGCACACATTTGAACTCAGGACCTGAAATTACAGGGTAGAGAGGACTTGCAGCCCTCGGTTTTGTGCCCTGTATTATTGCAGACAGGTAATAAAAGTAACTGTTTCTCTGCTGCTTGTGAAGCGGCAGCAGAACACGTATATTCCAGTATTTCTCCCAGTTATTTGTTCCAGCTGGTCTTTTAAATGTATTTAAACTGAAATGCTCCTCAAGGATGCCCTTGGACCAAGTTTGAATTGGCTGCCTCAGGGCTACCAGAGGTCCAGGTTCACACTCAGGCCAAGTCATTTCTCCACACACACCCAATTTGCTTTGTATGTATACATGAAATGTAAATGCCAGAAGGTAGTCATGCTGGAACTCCAGCACTGGCATGCTCAACATGCCATCTAACTCCAGGACTGGCAGCAGCTGTTATGAAACTCCTTCCAGCTGTGGACACCATCATCCAGAACAATAAGAACACTAAGACTTCATGTAGATTTCTTCTTTCAGCAGGAGGAGTTCATTTTCTTTCCTGCTTGCCCTGGGTAACCTTTGATTGCAGAAGCATAGCTCTGCGAGTTGATATGTTTCTCTTGAAATCTGAGAAAAGGCAAAGATTTTAATACTTCACAAAATAAAACGTTTCTTCATACAACAATTTGTACGTGGTCATGAGAGCTTGTGGTCTTGTAAACTAAAGTCATTCAATGAAAAAAGTCATCCCACACCAACTACTGACCCACAGATCAAAATCACCTGACACAGGACCTTCCAATGAGTAAAGCCAAGTAAAATCTGAATCATTCAGTGCCTGAAAATAAGTTGGGGGCTCTAGACAGGTGACATCTAGCTCTCCTGAACAGATGTACTTCTGGCTTCTAGTACACAGCCTTTGCAGTGACCTCTTTCACTGTCAAATTGACAGGCCACTGGTGGTAACACACAGCAGATCAATAGCCGCCAACTTCTTATGGTGCAGACAGCTCTTCAGTCCTGTCAGCAGCTCTTGCTCCCTGAGCTTGGTGACAGCAGGATCTAGCAAATCAGCTGTACACAGTGTACAGAAGAGTGTCTGCATGGGTAAGGTACACCATCTTATGCTGGCATTGCAACCTACCTTTTAAGCTCCCTGGAGCCTCCTGCTTTTCTGCAGTATCAAGATATCCTTTTATGTCAACACACTGCCACAGAAGGAACAAGAAAGGCCAGCAGAACATGTCTCACTTCCTCAAGGAAGTGAGATAAGGGTCATGGGGAGAACTGCACACACTAAAGTGTTCCCAGGGCCTGTGGGCAGATGTTATGATGGTTCTACTGCATGTAGAACTGCAATGTCTGCACTGGTTCTACAGAGGCTTCTTAAAATCTGGCAGTGTGGATATGATGCCAGTGGGGCACTGCTGTTAGGACACCTTCTCTGACAGCCTACAAAAGAATTATCTAAGTATAGATGAATATCTAGGAATGATTTGCATCTAGGCTTATCATATGCTTTTTTGTTTGTTTGTTTTGTTCTTAACAAATGGAAAACATTTGGTAATAATGTCTGTATTCTGGAGTAAGAATAAGAATATCTGAATAAGAATATCTAAGTATATTTAAATACTTTTAAATTTTTAAATACTTTTAAATCAGTATTTTAAATACTGATTTAAGGATTCATTTTCACTTCAGAAGTTCTCCTTAGTGGTAATAAATTTATCCCTCATGAAGGACTCACTGTGGTTTATGATTCCCCTTTGATACTAAGATATTTTAATGTCATTTTGAGTAAGGGATTCCAAGTAACAAGAGTGATGCCCCAGGAAACTTTGTAGTGCTAAGCAGAGAGCTAATTCACAGTGTACAAACCTCCAAAAGCAGAGAAGGAAACAGTCTTACCCATCACTGAAGATAGAGTAGTATGGTGGAGGATTTTCACTTGTAGACATATCACTTGGCATAAGACAACGTGTCATGGTCGGTGACACAGTGTCAGCAAAATAAGGAGGTGGAGGAGGAGGAAATACCATTACAGCATCACCTACAGGAAAAAACACCAGTTACTACCACTGAAAAATTGAGCACCATTGCTTATTCTAACTGTATCCTAGAATATTTCCTGACTTTGGAATTACTGTATTTGTAATTGTCTACCTTTAAAGATTACATGCAATGATACCACATTCAGAACTGTTATATTCTGGGCTGTTAAAGTATATTGTAGGTACGTTTGTAACAAAACTATCCCAAAATAAAGATACAGAATATTTATAAATGGATAATTCCATTTAGAAAATACAGTTGGGAAGCAGGACTGTTCCATTTAGCTAAGAGACACAAATCTCTTCACTTTTGGCTGCCTTCAGTAATTGGAAGTGCAAGCCACACAGTTACTGCGGGCTCACGTTTATACATTCTCGTATATCTCAACAGGGTATTTTAAATTTCTCCATATCTACTGCAGTGTTAGAACAATGGTAGTCCAGTCATTAGTGGTTCTGATGGCAGATTTTGTGTACCTTGAGAGTTTTCCTACTAAATTACTAGTAGCTGAAGGAAAACTACTAACATTAGGACCACGATATTATTGATACACAATCACTATTAAGTGTGCTGTGCAGCATTATCTGCCAATTTCACCTTCATAATTGAAGAGTTTAAAATTTATTTTTTTAATCAGAAAGTTCATATCAGTTACATGATCTTGAATAATTTCTATACACATTCACTGGCACGGCACCTTTTTTCCTTTGCAATTTGTGTGCAGGCACAGGTCAAGGAGCACCAGAAACCTTGAGGTGGTGGCTGAGTCACCACTATGCCAGAACATCACTACATCAACCAGACTATGGCCTCTCAGTTTTTCCGATGAACATCTAAAAGAAATCCACTAATTTTGCTTTCTCACCTTTCAAGACAAACTGAATCCCTTTCTGTGACCCTTTGATTTATCCTGATGGATGGAAAACTGATTTTAAACCCTCACATTAGAGGAGGATCACCAGGCTACAGGTCTGTATATAGGTTTGACAGGCAGAGGGAAAAAGTTTTGCATAATGAATTATAAGTCCAGTCAATCAGATAACAGTAACACAGTACTGTGATTGACTCAATCCTTTAGGAGAGCTATAAAGTAATCAAAATAATATATGCATAGCATATTCATGGGGTATTAAAAGCAGTGCTATGGAAAGGGGAGCATTCCCTGCTAAGACACTATATTTATTCAAATACTGTGCAATTAACAGAAGCATCTTACAAGTACATCTGTGACAGGTAGAATTTGATGATTTTTAAAAAATACAATACACTGCTTATGGATCCGATTGTCCTGCTTAGGGTGTCAGACCCTAAGCTAAGGCTAAAATAAACATTAAATGCAGACACACAAGTCATTACACCCGTGATCTGCAGCGTCAGCTACGCCCTTTGGAAAAGGGAGTGGGACCAGACTCAGTTGTGTCAGATTATGTGGCTTCTTTTGCAGATAGATCCTTCTTTTTATGTCAAAGGAGAGGTTTTGTCTGTGAGAGAAAGGTAACTGAACTGATCATAGAGATAACACAGGAGACAAAGCAACAGTTTTCTGTTTTGGTGGGTTTTACCTATCAGAACTGACATGCTTACAGTTACTGATATGTGAGTAGTAGCCATAGGTGTATCATTAGTGGGGAAAAAACCCTTACTAACTCTCAAATTTAAATGTCATACATTATTTACCCACCTACTGTAACCTGAAAAGATTCAGGGCTCTGAGGGTGTTCTTCATGATCAGAAGATTCTTGGTTGAGATTTAAGTTTTGTTTCTTTTTGACATGAGCTATCATGAAGAAACACAACCCAGTGAGCACAATCAGAGGTCCCATGATTTGAAGTGACAGAAATCCACAGCCCTGGAGGTTCACATCAGAAGTGCTGGTGTGGTTGAGCTGTATGCTGTGCCAGCTGGGGCTGCAGCCAGGAACCCAAATGCCCAGGATGCTAATTAGCATTCCACTAGTTAAAAACAGGAATCCAAATATGAGGAACTGGGCAAACTGACAGCTCCCACGACAAAAAACAAGGCTGTACACCTGCTCGTTTTGCAATTGTCTTTGTCTTATATACAGCCTGGCCCTTGATCGTGCAAGTAAAACACAAACCAGTCCAGTTACAGCCAGCATGGGCCCAGCAGCCTTAAGGACCTCATTACAGTCACTGAAGGTTCCAGATGGGCATGACTGGAGAATAAAAACTGAAAGCAGGAATCCAGCGCAGAGCAACACAGCTCCAAAAACAAAAAGAAGAAAAATAAGTTTCCCATGTTGTCCATTACTTCCTTCACCTCCTGGTGCAGCCACTGGATACATTACAACAGAATCTCCTCAAGCAGACGAGATGGGTTATTTTGTTTTTCTGTTAGCACTAAGTGACAGAAAACTAGAATATATCTGTGAACATGAAAATACATTAATCAAAAGAAGAAAAGAAACAACAGCGGGACTAGCTACATTACAATACTTAATTCTGCATTTGCTATTCAGCCCATATGGTGTACTCCTGTTGTTTTGCAGCACCTCCATTATGGATTAAAAGGGTCTAACCAGGTTTGCTGCTGCTGAATGCCAATGAAAAGACAGAACTTCAGCGAGAATGAAAACAACTCATTGCTGCTGCACAGCTAAATGATGTTTCTTTAGATATTCAGTCTTATGGCTAAAGGGACACAATTTTAAAAGGCTGAATCTTGAAAATGAGGACAGGCCAGCTTTCCCCTTGAAATTAGAAAGTTAAGGAAAATTTCTGTAGGGAATGGCAGGAGGTGGCTTTCTCTTAAGAGAAAGGATATTACTACAAATGAGCATTGATAACAACTGGACATTTCACCAAGTAAATCTCCTAATACATACCTTTGCAAAGCATTTAATTCACTCTTCTCCTTCCACGGCCAGTAAAGAGCAGAGCAAATACACAAAATTTTGGTTCCATTCTGAAGAGACAAAGAAAAGAAAATAAAAGAGCCATCCTAAAGACAATGTATTACCAGTCTCACTGGTTCCACAGTTAAGAGATGGTAAGCATGCTGCTCCCACACTTCCTTTCAACTTCTCTGAGTCCTCTGTCTGCAAGCTGTCCAAGACAGCTTTAAAAAGAAGTATAACAAAGCTGGCTCTCAGAGGGCTTCTGAGCCCACAGAAGCCTAAATGCAGCAGTAAAATAGAAGAAAACAAATGTGCTGGGGCCAGTAACAATTCATATGGTAGACTGGGTGACAAATCTGGTGGATGTGGACAAACCGAGGCAGGTAAAGCTGGTGGAAAATTAGGACAGAGTGCCACTCAGTGAGCTCTAGGAAAAAAAAAAACCAACAAACAAAAATCTGCCATTAGCCACAAGGAAGTCTGTGCTGCTTTGACACTCTGGCCTACAGGGCTCAGTTGGACACCAATACTAGATATACCACAATGACCAGCAGCCAGTCATTTCAGTCCAAGTGGCTACCATCCACCAAAAGTCAACTTGAAACCCAAGGAAATTTCAGACTATGGAAAGTAAGAAGTCTGGAGGGAGCATGAGAAAGATGTCTTCTGCCAAGCACTGGAGGTAATTAACTATGCTCATATTGCAGTGTTCTGACTCTGCCCTCTTCTCCTCACCAGCATCTCCCATAACATCTACCATAATCTACAACTTGGATCTATCAGGAAGGATATATAGGGACAGAAGAAGTCTGTCACAGATTGAAGCAATCATCTTAGTTACTGCTGTTTGTTAGTTAACTCTCAGCTTTTCCTCTGTTTCCATTGCCCTGCTATTAAATTCAGATGACTGGAAGCTAAAAGTCAAGTTAGATTGACTCCTCCTTACATCTGCCTCAACAACAGCTACTCCACAAAAAAACCAGAGTACTATGTGATTTCTGGAAGTGAACTGTTGAACATGTGTCAGCCATAACAAGCTTCACGTCACTCCCCAGTAACTGCAGTGCCCCACTGAGATGAAAACAAAACACAACCATAAAACCCACTAGTCACTCAAAGACATAATTATCTGTCTGCAGTGTAAAGCAATCTATCAAGTCACTTTACTCAGCCACTTTTAAAAACAGGGCACGATTGCAGATCTTGTCTGAGCAAACAGGTACTCGAATTATGAACTGCTGTTTTACTGCTGAACATCAAACTAGACTCCCAGCAGCATGGAAGAAGGCAGAGAACAGAATACAGGTAAGAGGCATGGTAAGTTTGAGACTTAATGGGTTAGTGTGCTACACAGCAAGATGGACACTGCAGGAAGCAACAAAGTCTCCCAGATGCCTATCTCAAACATCAAAACTGAGAGATCTTTCTTAATGCATCCAATTACTGTAGTCAGCTGATCTGTAAACTATGCCTGCTACCACATTCTGCTTCATGTTCTTAATTCAGTCGATCCCTTTAAGGCTGGCTTGAAGAACTGCTGAGGGTCCCTCAGTGGAAGTCACAGTTTCACTCTGAAAAGAAAGGTGGCAATAAAGCCCACTAAATTCAGGACAGTAATCCACAGAAAATAAATTCTAATAGATTTCAAACCAAAGACCTTTCACCAAGCACTTTCAATACTGCATGAGCTGGATTAACTTTGAGGGCTTCACTTCTGAGCAGAGAAAGTAGATTAGGTTGGTTATACCCTCTCCCCCAGTTTCATAGGTCTTTTTAAGTTAAAAAATTTTTTTCTCGTAACTGCATATGATCCTCCAGACCTAGAAATTTCTAGATCTAGAAATCTAGATCTAAATCTAAATCTAGAAATCTAGAAATTGAGATCTAAAAATTTCCATATCTAGAAATTTTCGTAACTGATCTAAGATGGTTCAGATTTACTGATTTACCAACAAATACTGATTTACCTGCACTGAAAAACAAAACAAAAACAAACAAACAAAAAAAGAACATCACCCCCAAAAATCCAACAAAACCCACAAAACACCATCAAAGCCTGGTTTTGGACACAGCGGTCTTCAGGTATTTTTCTGCTGAGGCACACTAACCATTTTTAAAGCAACACATTTATTACTAGGGAGAAGCCTGAATCCATTTTCTTCACTCTGAATCCATTTTCTTCGCTGTTCCCTCTAGGGAAGAAAACATGGACCTAAGTACAAGTAAATTAGGAAAAAGGAAGTCATGTGAAGGAAAAAAATAAATTCAAATATTTAGCCCTTAAAAAGAAAAATCTAGAGATTTGTCCTTATTATTCCAATACAGTGCCCTGCTTCTCTTTCACCAATCTTGCTGTTATGAGATTAAGTTAAAACACACATTAGAAATGAAGCATGTGCATATTTTCTTAATTCTTTCAGGCCACAAGAGAAGGAACATTCAGAACAGTCTGTTGTGGCTTTGAAGATGAAAGCCACAGATTTAATGCCACAAAAATCCAAGGCAGGACTAATTCATATTTATGCTACCACCACATTTTAACAAAAAACCCAATACAAGATTGAGCTTTATTTCTCGTGTTGAAAAAAAAATAAATAAAAAATCGTGTTTCAAGAAAGAAGTAACCTTTATATTGACTACATGCTCAAAATACTTACATTAAATCTGATATTTCAGGCACATTAAACAGGCATATTAACAAGGGAATTTTCCCTTCATACTGTCCCAAGTCTGAGAGCAGACATGGAAATACCAGGTCAGAAACTGCTAGAACAAAATCCACTAGTGGGGAGGCAGTTAAGTATAATGGAAGAGTGAATTGGTAACATAGCTTGCAAAGGAAGTCTGGTTATGAGCTTAACTTGAATGATACAGTGCTTTACCCGTTTGTAAGTCTGGCCCAAGTATATAGAACAGGAAATAATATAAAAATTTCTTTTCTGTTTTCTGTGTAACATTTGCACAACAACTTTCACATCTTGGGCAACTAAGAATTTTAAAATGCAAGTTTTAATGAACGAACTGGGGCTTGCTTTCTATTTGAACCTTTAGAGTTCACATTGTCCAAGATTTCCACTGCAGACATCAGGGCCATAAATTTACTCCCCCTTACTCATATGAAATTTGATAGCCTCATGCAGTTATACAAATTCATGAACTGAGGACTGAAAAAACAAAAAAAACAAACCAAACAAAAAACCACCAAAAAACCAAGCAAAAAAACCCCCAAAACCAAAACAAACAAAAAAACAAACCAAAACAAAAACTCTGGAATAATTAAAACACTTCTGTCCCTCTGTTTTATGTTTCCCAGAGTAGTACCCATTCCTGATCTTTTGCTTGTAAAAGCTCCCAAGTCACTCCATGCAGAAATATCAGGCCTAATACATGTTATTTCAAGAACTACAATAATCTGCCAGTTGTAGTCCACAATGGAAACTCCACTAGAAGACACAAGCCACCCTTTTCAAGAGTTTTCTTTTTAACTGTTTTCACCCATACTTCCAAAATTTTAACTGCTACTGGGAAGTTAACACTGCCATTGTGCAATTCATTTGTTTTGTTTTTTTTTTTTAACTCCTCCAGGCTCCAAATTAAATCATAACTCCTGACAGAACGAGCTACTGAGAAGGAAAAATCCTCTCAGCTTCATTCATTTTAACTTCCACATCAAAACACAAATGGCTCTCCACTTCTTCTCACTCCTTTTATTTAATTTCCTCCTCCTTTCACATCTGCCTCTGTATCCATGCTATTTTCTATTCTTTCTCATATAAAAGCTTTCCCTCTGAACTGCACTCAACTTGATATTCAGCAGAGGCATCCATCCATGAACACAGCTGGTTAAACTAAGGTGAACTGGAGTTTACTACCACCATCCTCACGCTCTTCCCTCCCCATGGTGTTGTTAATCACTTGTATGAAAAACTAGGGAAAGACCCAACAGGATTTACTTTCCATTTTCAATCAACATCAGAACTACAAGAACTAGTAAGTTTTGAGATGCCAAATACACCCAATTTGACCTCTTGTGTGTATAATCCCTAATTAGCACCTGACAGTGCTTTCATTTCACAGGCCATACAACTCTGATATCCCAGGAGAAAGATTTCCAAGACTTGGGTGTGGCGTGAAAAGATCCCTACGGGATGTGGATGCCACAGAAAGAAAATCTGCCCAGAGTGTTGACAAAATGATTCTGTCAGCTCACAGTGTAACAAGGGTAATGCTGTGCTGTGATTTACGACCATTGCAGGTGGGGCTGAAGTCAGTGTCTGAAGAAGTGCTGGGAAGCATCTTCCATATGAATTTCCAGAAAACTGGATGAATCCTGCCAGTCCCGACATATGTGCAGCAAGGATCTGTCTCACCAGAAACTGACAGTCCGTGATTTTTACTCATGCCAGAGCTGTACTCTGTCAAGAAACTGCAGCTACTATCACTGTGGGCTTCAAAACAGCTAGAATAAAAGCTGGTCCCCAAATGCTCCCCTCTTCATTGGTGAGGAAGAGAGTTCTGATGCCACTACTGGATGCAAGGACCCCAAGAGGTCTGGACACAGCAGATTGCAAAGCAAAGTTTGGTAACCCAGTGGCTGCATGCCATGCAGACAACTGGGACAAAAACTACATTCAACAAAGGGCTCTGAAGGGTGTTGTGAATGCGGGTGGGATGCTTTTTTCCATGACACACTGGTGGCACACAGCTGAGACAAAGCAGCTCCTATGTGCTGCAGCAGCTGCAGGGAGACTGAAGAGAAGGCAGATGACATTGTTAAAGGCAGAGCTGACTTTCTGCGAACAGGTAACAAGACGGAACAATTTCTGCAAGTCCTGGAAAGGTCTGTCCCATGGGCTGATGCACCTCAACGCAGCAAAAGACACAGGCAAAGCACAGATCTTTGGGAGCATAAGACTGTGACCATCAGGAAGATGCAGGACTCCAAAAGCTGCCCAAAGTCCTCCTGTCCCCATTTCTTGAGGCTTGTACAGGGTACTAAACTACTCAACCCACGGCCAAGCAATTAATTTTTAACCCACCAGGGAAAAGCACCATCCCGTGGCATACTTCTCCTCATGCACCAGCCATGCTCTCCTGTAAGTCAAACCACGGTCTTCAGCAGGACTGACCATGCCCCAAAAGCACAGCTCGGGGCGTCGTGCTGGAGCAAGGAGTGGGGCAGGGCTGCCTGTCCACCACCTCACTAAATGGGAGCAACCCATGGCCCACGGAGTCGCCCCCTCACCTCGGCCAGTGCCTTCCCAGCCTCACCTCCCGGAGATGCGTGGTACAAAGGCTGCGGCAGGGAAGCACTGTGGGGAGAGGCCGGCTCTCCAAGGAGAGGGAAGCTCTTCTTACCCCAAGACATTTACGCTTGGACAACCGACACGCAGGGGCACAGCCCGAGCCCCGATTCAAGCCAGCGGCAGCCGCCGGGCGACGCGACCCGATCCCACCCGCCCCTCATCGCCCTGGCCCTCCCCGCAGCGCCCGCCCCCCCGACGGAAAGGCCGCTCGCCGGAGCCTTCCCTCTCTCCCCACCGCACTGACCCCCATCCCACCCCTGCCACAGCGGCTGGGGATGCTCCGACATGTTAGCGCCCATCCGCCCGCGTTCCGCACCCAGCGTCAGCCCCGGCGGCCAGGGGAAGCACCCCGCCGAGGGAGGCAGCGGGGCGGCCTCCACGCACCACGGCACCGACCGGGACGGCCGGCAGCCCCCCTCCTCCCGGGGTCGCGTGTAGCGGAGGAGGTGTAAGAAGGATCGGCGAAGGGCTCCTAGCGCCCGCCCCTTACCTGGCCGCGGTGCGAAGGACTGCCGCGCCGCAGCCGCTGACGCTGTTTAAGCACCTGCGCCAGGCAGCGCGCACTTGGGCCGGGCCGAGCCGAACCGAGCCGAACCAAGCCGAACGGAGCCGAGCCGCACCGCCCTGGGAAACCATGAGCGCGGCGGTATGCGCCGCAGCACCGCCTCCCCCCGTGCCCAGCGCCCCGCCCGGCAGCGGCCTCGGCCCGCTGGCTGCGCCCCGCAGCCGCACACTCCCCCCCTCCCCCGCCGCGCAGCTCGGGGGCGCTTCAAGCCCGCCGCGGCTCTGGCTGCCGGGGCGGCTGCGTCACCCGCAGGCACCAGGCCCCTCGCAGGCCTGTGCCGCCGGCCCGATCCGCATTAGGGCTCTGCCTGCTGCCCTGCAGGGGTAGGAGGAGGAGGTAGGAGCCGGCGCCACGCTGGTCACCCCCTTCGAAGCGCTGGCGCTGACGGCCAAGCGGAGAAACCCGCCCCGCTGCTGGTGCTGCCGGCTCTGCGGCGGTGTGGGAGCGTTTACCGCCCGGCTTCGGAGATTTCCAGGCTCCTGGGCTGGAATGCGGGCAAAGCTCGCTGGGCAGGACTGTCACGGGTGACTCTGGAGGTGTGCGGACGTGGCCACCC
Organism: Calypte anna; assembly: GCF_003957555.1. NCBI lineage: Eukaryota > Metazoa > Chordata > Aves > Apodiformes > Trochilidae > Calypte > Calypte anna. The sequence goes on from NC_044274.1 coordinate 47,443,462, forward strand.
GGTTTGATACCGGCGGCTAAGAGGTGATGCGGTTAGCATCAGGTAGCCCATCTTCTTGTAGTCGCTTCAGCCTTACTAACGTCAGCCTTACTTCTGTACACTTGGGACCGTGCTCGGCATGAAAGATGCTCGGCATGAAAGACAGGCCAAGCTTAGGTATGACAGATTTCCCTCCGTGATAAGGCAGTTCAGCCACTGGAAACGGGAGGAAGACCCTTTCTCTCTTGCTCGCTTGATGCAGGCAGAGTGGAGGAAGCAGCTGGGTTCGGCAGGCGAGACGGGAGCTGGAGTTGTGTGAGAGGACAAAGAGCCAGGGGAGAAAGGTGACAGTGTGCCTGCCGCCTGCGAGTGGGTGTAGCAGCCGTAGGACACGAGTGGGGCTAAAGCTGTCCTGCTGGTTAGGCACAGCCTGGTGACTCGTGAGGGGCAAGGGATACAACTTGGGTTTATGGAAGTCAGCATGAGAGGAGCCAGAACAAGGCTCCAGAACAAGGTGGAGTGATGCTTAGGAAATAGGTGGCAGGAGGAAAAGGTGGTGGATTAAATTCTTGCCTGACAGGGAGGTAGTTTGGTTAGGCAGTGAGACTGAAGGGAAATGGGGTATGTAGGTTTTTGGACAGTATCTGTTGTTGGAGGGGGCCTGGGTTTGGGTAGAGAGCTAAGGGAAACTTGGAACTGAATGAAGAACCAAGAATTGTATGAAAGTACATGTGGGATGTAGGAAGGAGCTTGTGATGGAGTCAAGTTTTACAGAGTTGTAGGTTTCCGGATGTTAGTGACGCTTTCTTGTCTTGACTGTTTTATGTTCCAGTTCAGCTGCCATTGACTGCTGTGAACAGTCTCACAGTAAGGAGAGACCAGAACCTTAAGATTCCTGTAATCTGTGGTTTATTTCTATGAAGAAAACAGAATTTAAAAAGGAGCTGTGAGGGGTCATTAAAGCTGTAAAACTGTAGTTTTGATCCATATCTCGTGATTTAAGAATTATTTTTTAATTATTTTTTTAAACTTTTAACATAATACCCATTTAACTATGAGTAACATATTTTAATTCCAGCACCTACGTGGTAATATTTGGCAAAAATGGACCTAAAGGTTTTTTTGCCACATAGGAAAGTTCTGTGACAGTGCTTTTTGGATGATAGTGTTAATAGAGAAAATAAAGTACTTTGGATTGGCATGAAAAGCAGTCCTAGAGATATGGAAGCTACAGTGCATTTGCACCTGGGGTATGACAAGGAACCCACAACTACCAGGAAGTCATTGCTTTTCAAGTTATAGTAGCACTTATGGGGACACTGACAAGAAGATGACCATTTGCTATATGGCACAGAGAAATACAGTTGTTGGTCATTGATTGATTGGGAGTTAGTCAAGGCAGTTTTGCTGGAAGACACTACTTACTGCATTTACCTGATAAAGCATAAATGAAAATAATGAAAATTCCTTGCTTCTCTCCTTTCTCTTTTCTATCTCTTCTCTCTTTTTTCTCTTTTCTCTCCTCTTCTCTTCTCTTCTCTTCTCTTCTCTTCTCTTCTCTTCTCTTCTCTTCTCTTCTCTTCTCTTCTCTTCTCTTCTCTTCTCTTCTCTTCTCTTCTCTCTCTTCTCTTCTCTTCTCTTCTCTTCCTCTCTTCTCTTCTCTCCTCTTCTCTCCTCTTCTCTCCTCTTCTCTTTCCTCTCTCTCTTCTCTTCTCTTCTCTCCTTCTCTTCTCTTCTCTTCTCTTCTCTTCTCTTCTCTTCTCTTCTCTTCTCTTCTCTCTCTTCTCTTCCTCTTCTCTCTCTTCTCCTCTCTCTCCTCTTCTCTCCTCTTCTCTCCTCTTCTCTCTCCTCTTCTCTCTCCTCTTCTCTCTCCTCTTCTCTCTCCTCTTCTCTCTCCTCTTCTCTCCTCTTCTCTCCTCTCTTCTTCTCTCCTCTTCTCTCCTCTTCTCTCCTCTTCTCTCCTCTTCTCTCCTCTTCTCTCCTCTTCTCTCCTCTTCTCTTCTCTTCTCTCCTCTTCTCTTCTCTTCTTTCTCTTCCTTCTTCTCTCTTCTCTTCTCTTCTCTTCTCTTCTCTTCTCTTCTCTTCTCTTCTCTTCTCTTCTCTTCTCTTCTCTTCTCTTCTCTTCTTTTTTTGTCTCTTGACTTTTCCTTTTTTTAATGGCAAACATGCTTCTGTGGTTTGGATTGTTTGCCTAATGATGATGATCTCTAGAAACAAAGGCACAAATGAAGTAACTACGATTAAATGCTGTTCACTTATACAATAAAATCCCATTGTGCAGAAGATTTTAGTCTGTTATGAACAATATGAGACTGGTTAATGAGATCACAGCAGTTAGGGTAATCTTTCTCTTTGGAGATTAGGTGTGAAATACTGGGTGTGCTGAGATGGGGCTTCAGTGCAAAACACTAAATATGATCTGCAGATCCTGCTTGGATGTTTGAAAAAACAGTGAGAAAATCCAAGCTGTCCTGAACTGTCCTGGAAGCTTTTCTGATGTTTTTCTGGTATGTGATGAGGTCTTTGAATCAAGACTGGTACTACTAGCTTTGTTTCAGTGAGAGATAACCTTTTATTAGTATATGCTGAAGCAATAAGTGCTGAAGAATGCATGGTTGGTAATGCATAGTCCATTTTATTTTATAAATTGCAACTTGCTTACTGTGATAGTGTGAACCAAATGAGATGATGGCACAGAAGTCAAGAGTTACCTACCCGGTTCTCCAACTCCCATTAAATTCTGTAGAACCAGTGCACACCAAGCACTTATAGTCTATAGAAACTGCAAAGCTCAGTTGAATAGCTAAGAACTCTGTGGTTTGGTTTAATTATGTTCTGGTAGACTCAAAAGAGCTATACTTAGAAATATGAGGATATAAAATTGTTTTCTTAGAGTTGCCAGTTCACAGGCTCAGAAATGACAAAAGCGTTGCTGCCAACATTCAGTAAGCTTTTAAACCAAACTTGATTAACCCTGAGATAGTTCTACTTTGCAGCTTGGCAGATACCTACAGAACCACAGAGAAGGCTATACTGGAAGGGAGGGTGACACTGACAGCCACCCCCAGCACAGCAGCTGACGGGATCAGTGGTGTGGCACTCGTGCAGCCTACACTAGTGACCCATGAAGATTGCTCCTCCATAAGGAACCAAGGAAGACCCAAGAGGATTGCTCTCTTCAGGACCTGGGCTATGTGTGTGTTCTTGGCTGATGGTCACTGCCTCCTCTGCCCAAATCTTCTTTCCACCCTTCCCCTCCCATCTCTCTAAAAAGTGTGTGAATGCAACAATATTTTTTATATTTTTGTTAGTAAATACTTTGTGCTGGAAAAGATTTTAGAAGTTCATTCTGTCCTGTGCCCCTGCAATGAGCCAGGACATCTTCAACTAGGTTGTGTTGCTGAGCACCCAGTTCAACCTGACTAATGTTGGGATGGGACATCCTACTGCCTCTCTGGGCAGCCTCATCCAGTGCTTCACCACTCATTGTAAAAAAAATTTCTTCCTTATATCTGCTCAAAATATAGCTTCTTACAACTTAAAATGGTTACGACTTGTCCTGTCACAGCAGGACCTACTAAAAAGTCTGTCCCAGTCCCATTTTTCTTATAAGTCCCCTTTAAATCTTGAAAGGAAATTAAGACGTTTAGACAGAAGTGATTAAAAATCAATAAAATTCAAAGAGGTTGTGCATTGACCCTAATAAAAACCGAACAGTTTTGTTTGGGCCGGGAGAGGTAGACTCGTATCTGACATCTGCATCTTAATTTGTTGGGTTCACTTATCAGGCTTGCTTTTGATTTTTAAGAGGAAGGCACAACAGGAGCTTCAGCTGGTGGTGCTGGTGACCCGTGACCTGTTGTGCTGCAGTGTGGTGGCCTGGGGATCAGGAAACCAAGGGAAGGCCTGGGAGGGCTCCTGCATCATGCAGTGTAGGGGCTTGGGGCTGATACTCCTCTGGTTGGAGACTGCTCTGCCTCTGGCAGAGGAACTGAAGCCTGGAGAAGGGCAGCTTGGTCATCAGTCTCTAGCCTTTGAGAGCATGAAACTGACTCAAATCATTGGTGTCTCATTCCACTTGTTTTGCAGGTCCCATAGCTTTTTATTTAAATACCTTCTGCTTTCCATATTGGCTCTGAAGTAGGTTAAATGGAATAGTGTTAAGATTATTTTTAATGTCTCTCCCTTTGCATTTTACATTTTAGTGCATCTTGTTAAAAAAACAAAACAAGAGTGTTAGCTTAGTAATATATACTATATACTATACTTCAAGTATGACGACAAATGCAGTAGTTGGGTGACTTTTTTTTTTTTTACAGGGACCTTGCCTAAGCTGATTTTTTTTCATAATGTTTTGCTTGCTTTTCCTATTTATTTTTCCATTGTAAATGACAATTTATGTCTGCACGTTTTTTTCTTCTGTATTGTGGAATTCAGCACTACAGCAGAGGCAGGTTCCTGATTCTTCTGAGTGTCCTAAGTGCATAACTGAGCATGCATGTTATCTAGGTATTGAATCTGAAAGCCTTTCTCTAAGTAATGTTATCCAAGCTACTTGTTTCCCATTGTGAAAAGTGATCTAAGTCACTGTGCAGTGCCACAGGCTGTTGGATTCTCAAACTCAGATTTCTGTTACTTACTCAGAAAACTTGTAGCCACAGGTCATTTCTGAAAGCTTTGAGAGAAAGAGAGAAGGTTGACTTATGTGTCACAAAGAAGAACTTCTGAATATTGATTCTATATATCCTTTTTTTTGACATACTCTCTGTAGGCCTTTTAATACCATGAGTGACTTCCAGGAGGGAGTCGCAGATAAGCCTTGAATATAGATTCCAGAAACAGAAGGAAAAAGTGACTGAGGGGCTGTTTCACTGAGGTTTGTTTTTTTCTGCGTGGCACTTTACTATACTGTGGTATATTAAATTTAGAACAGCATTGTGGCTAGAGCTTTTACTTAAGGGATAAGCATGTTTGACTTGGTTCTGGTAATGTATGATTGAACTGTATTAATCAGCTTAATCTGTCTTTAGGGGCATGATGGGATCTGACATGGACACTGAGAAGAGATGGGTCAAGATCACAGGATGATCCTTGGAGGCAACAACAGAAATATGTTGTGCCCAAATAATGAAAATCTGGGCATGCTTTGTCAGGTAGACAGATATTTCTCTTGTGGATGAACAATATTTAGAACAGGATGTGTGGAGGTGTAGTTTCGACAAGGCAAAGCTCAAAGATTAGGTTTCAGTAGGAGCTTTGTGTTAGTCTGAAGACAACATTGCCTCCATATCTCTTGTATAAGCAGACTGGTCACATCCACTGGGATGTGGCTGAATGAAAATATAGCAGGTACCAACTTTTATTGAGGTGGAAAAGAGTAAATAACAACAAAGATTTACCTCACTGTTCCATCGAGGTCAAGAGAGTAAAATAAACCTTTCTCCTTGTTTCTTCATTAGGAAAAAAAAACTTGAAGGAGGGTGCTGAGAATGGAGTGTGGGAAAAAAAAGCAGAAAAGACCTAGGTTAGAGTGATAGTTAAACTGATGTTTGCTGTACCAGTGAAAGGCCCAGAAAGCCAACAAAACTGGGGGGGAGATGGTACTGGTAATGTACTGGAGGAATTATTAGTTCCACAGAAATATTTATATTTTTCGTACCTTTTTGTTGTTAGAACCCACATTTTAATCTCTGAAGGGCTCATCAGTTTAGTGAAACTTCAGGTCTTTGCCCCAGGTGATCTCCAGTGTTCCCTTCTAGCCTCAGATCTCTGTGATCCCATTAAGAGCTGCAGACTTACTGTCAGCTGTTCTAGCCCTGGATGTCTCCTAAGGATAGTTCAGATAAGTCCTTAGTTATCCCAAAGTGTTAGGTTATTTTGTCCACATTATTTGATCCTTGAGCCTCTTCCTGCCACTTTGTGTGATGATTAAGTGGTAATAACTGTTTATACATGAGCTCTAGCTTACTTTTTTTCTCCTACAGTTAGCATCTGCAAAACTTCAGGTTTTTAGCATCAGGTTAGTGGAAAAATATTAAATACTATGAAGTCTGCAGGAATCCACCAGAAATGTATTCAAGTTGACCCCCAGTTTAGTTATGGCTTAAGACTGATTTTTTTAATCTATTATGTTCCTACATGGCTCTAGTTATAAATCAAAATGCTGTGTGCCGCTGAATCATGTATCTTACATAAATCTTTTCTTCCTTTGACCCTATTACTCTTTATGATCTAGATTTTCAATCTAATCCAAAATTAGTTTAAGACCTCTATGCAGTACATCCTCGTTTAAAAATATTTGGCTTTAGTAGATGATGTGTTAACATCTCTCTTTAGATACTGGTGGATTACAAAGTATTTTTACCATGTGACCACATGATCTAGAATCCTTTTAGGAAATATGCTGGACTGTTTGTTGGACACTTTTCTCTCTCCCCGATTCTGTGTTTTTATAGATTCTGGCATTTCCAGCTAGTAAGGGTTCAGTAACACAGTGGAAGTCAAAGATGGTTTGTTATTTTTTAGAACAAACGTGGACTCCCCTGCCCCCTGTATTTATTTACTCTTCTTATCAATGTCTTGCAGTTTATGATTTCAGGGTTTATAGCCACTATTAGAAGTCTTCCATTAATTATGTCGCTGGAGCCAGCTGCTTTTAGTTTTCCTGTCTGTCCTTCAGCTGGCAGCTGGGCTGCGCTGGTCTCGTGTTGCTGCCAGAAGGGTCACATCTCCTTCCCTACCCATTCCCTGCTCTTAGGCTGGGAATCACCGTGCCTGTTTTTTGCCAAACCCTGCTGCAAGATGGTTCAGTTGACCTTGGCAATTTTTTTTTCCTTCTTTTTTTTTTTTTTTTTTTTTTTTTTTTTTTTTTTTTTTTTTTTCTTTTCCCCCGCTGTGTTTGATGTATGGCAGGTTGTTATGCTGACTCATAAACAGATATGATGAATACTAGAGCTGGTACAAGGTGCAGTGGGTAAAGGCGTAGCCTATGTCTTTTGGCAATATTGAACTGTTCAACTGGCCCATCATTAATTCTAAATAAGTTTTGATGGTTTTAATTAGTGTAGGCATCTCCATCATACAGTTATTGCATTATGAGTGTCTGGAAAAGCTGTAAGTTGACCTTTTGAAGTACCACTTGCCCATACTGTTTGAACATGATTATAAATAACAAATACTATGAAGTAGTGATAACTTGGTTGTCACTTATATTTGGTTGTGCAACCCAGCCAGGCATCTTAAGATGAGGCATAATTTGTGATTCTTTGTTTGGTGACTGCATACAAGTGTTTAATTTATGTTTATTTCTTTCCACAACCTCTGTGCTCCAGTTTTGAGCTCAGTATGAGATACTATAAACAAGTAGCCCCTAGTGGGCTCACAGCCAGCAAATGTGGGGGATTCTGCAGAGTTTAGGACCATCCTAGAGGAGAGCAGCTGCTGTAGAAAATTACTGGAACATAGAGTTTCTTAACTCAGGAGAGTGATAGGCCAAATAAAATCTCAAGATTAGAAAAGACTGACAGCAGATCACTTGAATGCTAACAGTATCTCTCTAAATCAAGGTGTGAGCAGACTAAGTAGTTCCAGTATGGTCCTTACCAGCAGCCCTGTATGTTTCTACCTTGTAAGTACACCTTGACTACAGCAAGGAGATCTCAGTGCTTCATTCTGGAAGGATGGCACTGGTTTATTCACTACAGAAATACTCCCACATTATTTTCAACATACTTCTTGCATTGACCCAGTTGCTAGAATTACCATAGTTGGGTTACAGAGGTGACAGTGGAGTGTATATGAGATGCTGACAGAATTCTCTGTAGAGGCAGTAATGCCTAGGAACAATGCTGAAAGGTGTACCTGATGGATTTTACTCATTATTTGCAAACATCTGGTTAGATCTGGTAGTGTATCTTTTGTGAAATTAATTTGAGTCTTTAAATATAGCTAATGGCAGCAATAAAAATAAAAAACCCTACCTTGCTGTGGGAGAGGTGAAGAAGGTTTTGATAAACATTCATGATGTAGATACAAAGGCAGCTATGTAATTTTTAAAATGTTTAAGAGAATAGAAGAGCCTTCTATTGTCTTTCTGTAAGACACTGAAAAGTGTCCAGAACAGACTTAACAAGGACTGTAATCCAATTGGATAGCTTTGGACTGGACAGATGGATGATGATAGATACTGTTGTTTACCATAAAAACTAACCAAATTCTTAAAAATATTCTACCCTTTTCCTAATTCCTGAAAAAACCGGGTCATCACAGGAGTTTGAATATACTAGCAGGAGATTCCAAATATTACCAATTCACTTTTACAAGGTCAATGAAGAAATTTCCCTTGTGTTCAAACTGTGTTGTATACAGGCAGAGTATGCTGTGAATACCTTACAGATTCTGTGAAGAGGACACAGCAGGCTACTGGTGCTGCTGGACAGAGGAGCAAGGTCTTTATATTTGCTCCAGATGCTAAAATAATGGCTTGGGGACTGTTGTGAGTAGTTGAAATTGTGTACATCACTCTGGATATTATTGCTCCTGCTGTGTGTCAGTACAAACACCTTTACTGATGTCCTGAACAGCAGGTATGGCTGAGTCTCTGTTCCCCTGGGCTTGGGAATGATTCTTCAAGGGCAAAGCTCAGCACAAATTCTGCTTTTAAACTGGTGTCAAGGTAACAGTCACCAAGTTGCAGCATTTTTTGAAAGCTTATTTTCAACATGTGACAACTGTTGGCTTTTCCAAACCATCTATAATGTGAAAAGCAGGAGACTGCACTGTTGCTTCCTACACAGTGGATGAGCTGACTCCTGAAACACAAGTTTGTAGCAAGATGAACCTCTTCTAGGGCACAGCACTTCAAGATCCAACCAGGTGTTCCAGCAGAGACTCACGAGTAATGCCCTAAGCCTATAGCCCTCAGGGCTGACCAGCCCGGATCAGTGCTGTTGCTCCAAGGGCGACTGATCTCTCTGCTGGCTAGCTCAGGACTGAGCTGAGCCTGGGTCTCAGGCCTCACCTTTTATTGCCCCCCTGGTCCTGCTTATGCGCAGTGGGGCCCACTCTGATCAGGCACAGGTGGGCTTAACACAAGCTCACGCCCACTACCTGGAATTAGTGGCACCTGGTTGCCTCATTTCACTACACAAGTTATGGTTTCAGTCTTTTTGACCAAAACTGGGTTATTTTAAGGGCTGTCATTTTAAGCTGGATGATCCTGTGGATGAAAGGCTAGAAGACGCTATTTGCCGGGTGGGAGGCTGGTGCTCAGCACGCAGGGCGTTTGTGCCAGGCTGCTCCTCCGCTGCTCCACCCTCACAGCAATTCTGTTTCCTCCAGGCAAGAGAAATGCAGGACAGCTCTCTGCTGGACCGCATCCTGATGTGCCTGAATGATGCATCCACAAACATCAGGATGGGGGCCTTGCTGCTCTTCCAAAACATGATGCGTCTCCTGAAGAGGAAGGAGGCCAGCCCTGTCGCTCTGCTGCTGGTGGAGAAGCTCCCAGCCCTCTTTGGTGATGTAAGGCTGATGTGGGAGCCTGATCCTGTAGAGGAGCATGGGGCAAGGACAGCTGCCCTCCAGCCCAGCCTCTTTGGGCAGCACATGGGCAGGGCTGCTGCCCTCCTCATGCCCCTGGGCTCTGCTGAGAGGGCTGCTGGGCTCTGCACCCAGCATGGCTTCTCCTTGGCCTCAGCCTCTATGGAGGTGCCCTGAGCCCAGCAACCCCCCTTTCCAGCTGTGGCCAGGTGACTGCTGCCTCCAAGAGGCTGACGATTCACTGGGCGCCCAAGGTTCTCACAGTGGGACTCAAGAGGTTTGAGGATGTCTCTGGTGGGAAGATCACCAAGGTAAGTTGGCAACTGGAGGGAAACCTTCCCTTCCTGGAGCAGGAGGTTTCCCCAGGCGGTGTGCTCCCTCACGGGTTGTTCGTGGTGGGTTTTTCCTGCTCCCTTCCTTGGAGAGGAGAGGAGAGTTGCCAAGGGAAGAAAAGTGTGTGCTCTGCCCCGACAGAGCTGCTCTGGCCCAGAACAGTTTCCTGCCGCCCAAACCAGAACATGGAGCTGTAGTGCTGACCAGCTCCAGAGCTGGATTTCCACACACCTGGGTCCTGGTCTTGGCAGGCTGTGTCATCAAGTAATTTGGGATCATCTCTGAGCCCTCTCGCTCTCTCCATAGGTTGTGAAGTATCCCAAGGTCTTGGATCTTGGGCCATACACAACAGCAGGAGAAGCGCAGCACTACTCCTTGTACGCTGTGCTGGTGCACAAAGGAGAGAGCTGTTACTTGGGACACTATTTCTGCTACATCAAGGTAAAGAGCAACTTGCTTCCTCAGCAGGGGGAATTGTGTCCTGGGGAAGACCAACTTTCCTGGCAGTGTTCCTGGCCGCCAGAGGCTTGGGGGAGAAGGTCTCCTGAGGGCTGGAGGGGATTGGTTTTGGAGTGCTCTTGGTTCTGTAGTGTCCTGCCTGTGTTCTGGTGGAGAAACCAGGCAGCTCATCTCCCTCTGATGCCCTTTTTGCAGGCCAGTGATGGGCTGTGGTACGAGATGGATGACTCATCTGTGACTCCTTGTGATGTTAACACAGCTCTGCAGCAGGAAGCCTATTTACTGTTTTATGACAGGTTAGAACTAGTGTAAAAATGCCTTCAGAACGTGTTTCCTCTTCCAGCTTTGGCTCTTTTTCTTCTCATCCTCCTGAGTGTTCTTCTTTCTGTCAGAGGAGACATTTCCTCCACAAAGTAGCACGGAGTGCTGTCAAAGCTGAACGTCCCCATGCCGGTCCTTGTCTCTCCTTGCTGGGCTTCAGGCTGCTGCCCAGCTGCAAATGTCTCCTGAGGAGGCCATAGAGGGTATAAAGAGGAGGTCTTGCTCCAGCAGGAGCCCTGCTCCCCCAGCCCCACACGGAGGAGCTGGTGCTCTCTGGGAGGAGCGGAAACCTGCGAGGGGCTGTGCTTACGGCGGCTTTTGTGCCCCTCGCCCCAGGTGTTTCCCTAAAGACTGGGTGGGGTCTTTAGCCTCTTCTTATGCTCCTGTGAGGCTGCCCAGAGAATAAGGGTGAGCTTATAAGCAGAGCAAGAGACAGGATCTTAGTGCTTGGAGGGTCGAAATGGAAAAATTATTACTCAGACACAAGGGTCAGCATTTATCTTGGCTGTAGCCTTGGACTCCCTTGGGCTTCTTTGCTCTGTCCTGGTTTGAGAGGAGCAGGAGAAAAAGGTGCCTGGGACATGGCCAGCAACTGTCAGGCTGTTGATGTGACAGTGAGAATGGGGACACACAGCTGTGCCCCTGGGGTGGAGAGGATGGTTCAGGTGACCCAAATGGACTAATGAGTATTCCTTGCCATGGTGCTCAGTATAAATGGCTCCTAAGAGAGCCTGGTGGTGGATTTTCTGGGTTGGGCCCTGTTTGTTATTGAGCTGCACGTGGTGGTGCTCCTGCTGCTCGTTTCCTGAGTGGAGGAGGACAGAATTCATGGATGCAGATTGTCAGCTGCCTTGTTAAGTAGGTCCAGATTGGTTGCTGTAAGGGTCTCAGGGCTTGTCACTTGGACCCTGGGCTTGGGCAGCCCTGTCTGCTGCTGAGCCCAGTGTGGGACAATTGTGGTTGAGCCAGAAGCAGCAACTAAGGAGGCAGAGTTCCTTATTTCTCTGTGTTGGATAGCATTGTATATCTGATTATAGCAAGGGCTGTTTGTAGTTCAAAGGACATCTTCAAATACCATAGATGTAAAATGTCCTTTCTGAAGCCATTTTAAGTTCTGAAAGATTAGAGAAGTTCCTTTCACACGTGACTGTTGCCCATTACATCTGAACATATTTCAAAGCAAAGTAAGTCGCTTCTTTAACCTGTTTTGAGAAATACCAGCATGAGCCTCCATCCCCAGGAGATTTACTGCCCCGTGCAGAGCCTTTCCCAGACATTTCCCTGTCCCCCCTTGGCCCCACGGGCTCTCCCCGCAGGCTGTGCAGCTTTGGGGACAGCAGCACTGCCACCCCCATGCCCACCCCCCATGGCCTCTCCTCCTTCCCCAGGATTGAGCAGAGTTCCGGGAGCCAGCTCCCACTGGCCTGGGTGGAGGATGAGGAGGAAGACATCAGTCTCCCCATCCCGAACAAGGTGGCCCAGCTGCAGGAGACAAGTGAGTGAGTGGTTTGTGGCTGCTTTGCTGTGCTCCTGCATGGCAGGGGCTGCTGGGCACATCCCCGGCCTGTTCCGTGCCAGTCCCCTCTGTGGGTCCCCCCGCCCAGGGCTGGCTCTGCCCTCGGGAGCTGGCACGGGGCTGGGTGCCAGCTAAGGGCCCTTTAGTCTCTCCTGCCAGCACCTTCAGCTCACCCTGCTCCCTTGCTTTGTTAAAGATTCCTGCTATTCATCTGGGAAGAAGGAAGAGGGCCAGAAGATGGTTGAGGATGCTCCAGAAGACTTAGGAGAGGTACCTACAGAGACTGCCACCTGCCTTGTGCCTGTTGCACCTGCCCCCACGCTCAAAGATGCCTTCCCAGACAGCTGCCCTAAAAAACAAAAAACAAAAAACCACAAAACAGCAGAGTCCTGTGAGTACAAGGGATCAACAAAGGAGCCCCATAATCTTCTCTTGTTGCAGGACCAGGATCTGAAGTGGTTGAGAGATGTGATAGTCAACCTGTCACCCTCTGTCCTCAGGAGCCTGCAGGATGTCTCACAGGTCTGGCATTTCCAGAGCAGGTCACAGTTTCCCCCGTGCAATCCCCCAGGGAGGTTTCTCCCCCAAAGCCCTCTGCACCCTGAGGGGTCCAGAGGCATAGAAAGGAGCAGAGGCTGCAGTGGGAAGGGGCTCTGGCCACCTCCTGGCTACGGCAGAGTGGTGTGGGGATTCTTCCCTGAGCCTGCTGGGAGGGACCCCAGGGACATGAAGGCAGAGCCAGGCTTTGCTGATGTTCCCAGGAAGCTGTGGCAAATGATCCCCGGGTAAGGAGCCTCAGCTCGCTCAGGGGAGACAGCTGGCCCAAGCTCTGTGCTGCATCTTTGGGAGTGGAAGACCAGGACCTGACCAGGGAGCCTGGGCCTTGGGCTGCTGGGAGGGACCCCTCCCTGTGTGTGGCATCTGAGGGGATGGTTGCAGTCCAGTGACAGCACCATCCTCCCCTCTGTTCCCTGCAGGCCGAACAAATCTTGAAGTGCATCCACAGAAACGCGGAGCACATGCGCACGGAACAAGGGCAGTTCCTCCTAAGATCCGTGCTTGGGCTGCTGAGCGAGTGCTGCCCTGAGGAAACAGTTCAGATCCTGCTGATGATCAGTCCCTCCTGTGACAAGTATGAGCCCCAAGAGCCCTGGGGACTTGCTCCATAGCCCAGGCACAGCACAGTGGCCAAGGCAGCCCTGCTAACAGAGTGTTCTGGCTTGCAGTGCTGCGCTGGCCATGTGGGAGATGCTGCTGTCCCTGCCCAGCACTTCAGTTCTTGACCGGCTGCTCGGCGTGATCCAGGGCTGGAAAGCAAAGTGTGCTATCCCACCTGTGAGTGACCAGAGCAGGTCTTGCTCCCCTTCAAGGCTGTTCCTGGCTCCCCAGGAAAAGAGACACAGCCCCTCCTGCCTGCCCCAAACAGCCCCCTCCTCCAGGCCTTGGGGACACAGCCGGACAGGGCCAGCAGGGACCTGCCCTGCACCAACCCCCTTATTCCAGCCCCACGAGGCTGCCCCATGAGCTCCCCAAGGACAAATAGGAACCCCGCCCCTATCTGGGCAGCACCCCAGTGGAAGCAGACTTCCCCACTGCCTGCACCCCCTGCCCCGCACTGCAGCTGGAAACCTGGGGCAGGGGCCAGAGTTGGGTGCCAGAGGGGGGGTCACCGTGCTGGCCCAGGGAGGCTTGTGGGGCCACCCTGAAGCAGGAGGGGATCCCCCAGGGCTGCTGGGCTGTAGCCTGGCAGATGGGTCAGAGCCTCCTTGGGTGTCTCTGTGGGCTGGGCCGGTGCCTGAGCCGCACTCCACGTGCAGCCCAGGGGCTTTGGCAGTGCCCCAGCAGCTTCCTTGCACTGAGAGTTGTCCCTGTGTCTTTCTGCAGGCAAAGCAGGTTCTGTCCAGACTCAGTCAGCAGCCCCGCTGTCAGGAGATCCTTCAACTGCTCTTCCCCAGGCTCCTCATGAGCGTGATCTACAAGGTTTCCCTGGGTACAGTGATCCTGGGACAGGAGCCACCTCAGGCTGATCAAGCCAGCGCTTTGGGGTGCGCCAGCCCCTTCCCCTGCCATTCCTTCCCCTGGGCCCACGGCCAGGGCCCCTGCTCTGTGTGTAACCGGACCTTGCTCTGCACACAGGGTGGCAGTGGAGGGCATTAAAGCTCTGCTGCACGCCGCTGGCTATCAAGGCCACGTTGAGAACATCCAGAAAGAGGGCGGCTGGGACATGATGCTGGACGTGGACACCCTCGAGAGTGGAGTCACCTTGCTGGCCAGGTGAGAGCAGAGGAGTCCCCAGGCACCCAGGCCCCGGGCTGCAGCCACAGTGCTGGCCAGGGAGCGATCTGAGTGGCAAGGGGTGCTCCTTGCCTGGGGAGAGAGCAGCAAGTGGTGTGGAGGCTGTGGCTGGGGGCAAAGGCGTGTCCTGGCTGGGCTGGGCAGGGCAATCCCAGCAAGGCTTTGCCTGCCCTGCTCACTGCCAGCACTGCTTTTCTTTCCCTGCCCTGCCCAGAGAGATGAGGAAGAGCCCCGCTAAGCAGCAACGCCTCCTGTTCCAGCATGTCAAGGAGATTCTTGACCAGAGGAGGCAATGGCAGCTCAACTTTGCCATGACTTTCTATACTGAGGTAAGCCTGGTGGGAAGCAGTGCCTCTGCCAGATGCTCCTGAAGCCGTCCCTCTGGCACAGGCGGCTGCCGCTGGGTGGGATGACAGTCCCTGGAGCTGGGACAGAGGGCTCTGCTGCCTGGCAAGTCAGTCCCTGGGGCCTCCATCCAGCCCTTCCTGCTGGGGCAGTGCTCAGCACCCCGACGAGTCCACAGGCAGGGCTGCCCCCCGGAGGGGCTGTGTCAGCCCCCAGGCCCTGAGCTGGCAGGGGTAGCCAGGAGCAGCAGAATGCCAGGGTCCTGCAGCTCTGCCCGTCTCTCACCGCTGTTGTTCTTTCAGCTGCTGGGCTGCCAGGGCCTTGGGAAGGATCGGAGTGACGTGCACCTCCTCCACTCCTACCTGGGCCATGGCAATCAGACAGTCCGTCTGCTGGCACTCGAGGGCTTGGTGGCACTCTCGGGAGATCCGCGGATGGTGAGTGAGACGTAGTCAGGCGGAGCCGTGTCGGCAGCCTGGGGGTGGGGCAGGGGTAACACACTGGCTTGGGCCTGGCTGAGAGGAAGGAGGTGGCTGTCAGCAGAGAGAGGGGTGGCTGAGCAGGGGCCACAGAGCCTTTGCTCTCCTTGTTCTCTCCTTCATCCCCATCGGCACGCGCAGCTCCTGCCGGGAAGCCGGGTGGGAGGCTGGTGCTCAGCACGCAGGGCGTTTGTGCCAGGCTGCTCCTCCGCTGCTCCACCCTCACAGCAATTCTGTTTCCTCCAGGCAAGAGAAATGCAGGACAGCTCTCTGCTGGACCGCATCCTGATGTGCCTGAATGATGCATCCACAAACATCAGGATGGGGGCCTTGCTGCTCTTCCAAAACATGATGCGTCTCCTGAAGAGGAAAGAGGCCAGCCCTGTCGCTCTGCTGCTGGTGGAGAAGCTCCCAGCCCTCTTTGGTGATGTAAGGCTGATGTGGGAGTCTGATCCTGTAGAGGAGCATGGGGCAAGGACAGCTGCCCTCCAGCCCAGCCTCTTTGGGCAGCACATGGGCAGGGCTGCTGCCCTCCTCATGCCCCTGGGCTCTGCTGAGAGGGCTGCTGGGCTCTGCACCCAGCATGGCTTCTCCTTGGCCTCAGCCTCTATGGAGGTGCCCTGAGCCCAGCAACCCCAGAGCATCTCCCCTCACACTGACCATGTTAATAGCCTTGGTCACCGTGGGTGGGGAGAGACTGTAGCTGCAGTCACACCGTCTTCCTTCCTACCAGGAGTCCAGCCAGGTGCAAGAGCTCTCCCTCAGCCTCTTTGGGGAGACAATGAAGGCTGTGGCGAGGAGGGACAGGGGAGAGATGAAGAAGACGATACGTAGGGTCGTGTTCTCTCTCTTCCTGCAAATGTATACTGAGAGCAGGAGTATGGCCGAGGTAGAGATTTGAAATCTGAGCACCTGCTTTGCCCTTCCTTCCCTCTGCCCCAGCCCTGGCAGCAGCAGCTCATCAGCTCATGCCCATTTCTCTTGTGCTGGCTGTGAGAGTGCCATAGCTGAGGTGGTGGCTGCCCCGTGTCCCTGCCTCGGGCATTGAAGCCCGGGCATTCAGGCTCTGTCCCCAGCTGCCTCTTCCCATAAGTAGCTGGGGGCAGCTGGCAGCCTTGCCAAGAGGAGGGGGAGGACAGGTCTCCTTCTCTGAGCTGTGGTGCCAGCTCCCACCTGCTGCTGTTTTACAGGCCTCTGGCAAAGCCCTCCTTGTCAGTGCCAAGTTCCTGGGCTGGAGGAAGCTAAAGAGGGTGATCAAGAAGGGGAAGAGCTGGCTGATCGGAGAGACTTTGGTGAGGACAACCCCCAGGTGCCAGGGCTTGGGCTGGACAAGGGATGCTCCATGTGCCCAGGGTGTGGATGTGTAGCTGTTCCTGGCTGGCCCTGATCCAGAGCAGAATGCAGAGCTTGGAGCTCAGTCCCCCTTCCTTCCCCTTTCCCTAAGGCACAGCCAGGGCTGCTTCTACAGGCCCCTCTTCCCCCCAGCCCCTGGGTGCTTCAGGAGCCCCCGGCCCACCTGGGCCCTGGCAGCAGCACGGAGGGGTCACAGTACCCCCAGCCAGACCCCCTCTGACTGTGGCTCTGGGTGCACCTCAGCCCCCCTGGGGCTCCTGGCTGGCAGAAAGGAATGGCCTGGGGGGGAAGGAGTGGGCTGGGCAGAGGGACTGCTCTGGCACACGGGGAATGGTCTGTGCCACCCCCATGACATGACTTTGGGCACTCTCCAGCTGGAGCAGGACAGGAGCAGGGTGGAAGACTACATGTGTTTGTGCCTGCCCTACCTGTCGGACTCTCGGGCCAGCGTGAGAGCGGAGGCCATGAGATTCATAGGTGAGCCACAGCCCCCAGGGACCCTCTTCTGGCAGCCCTGGCACCCCAGCCCCCGGCACTGCCCTGGCAGGAAGGAGCAGCCCAGTGGCTGTCTCGGGCAGGGCCCTGGCCTCCTGCTGCCCCCTCTGCTCTGCCCAGGCCTTGGTGGCCTTGGTGGCCGCCTGGCTCAGTGTCAGCAGCGCCCTCGGGGACTTGCCCGGGGCCATCCGTGCGGAGTGCTGGGCAGGAGGACGTGCGGCCGAGCTGGCCGGGCCGGGGGCTGTGCTGCCGCAGTGCTGGGGAGGGGGAGGTCTGACGGGAGCTCTGTGCACAGGGACTGCTGTGCAGCTCCTGGGGAGGAATCCACCTGAAGAGACGCTGGAGGTTCTGTGCAATGGTGAGTAGGGTCAGAGGTGCTGGGTGCTGCCATTCCTGGCTCCGCTGCAGGGAAAGGAGGGAGAAGCTGTGACTGTCCCACCCCTGGAAGTGTTCATGGCCAGGCTGGCTGTGGCTTGGAGCTCCCCGGCCTAGTGGGAGGTGTCCTTGCCCGTGGTGGGGGGTTGGCTTGGGACTAGGCGATCCTTAAGAAGGTCCCTTCCAGCCCAGCCCAGTCTGGGAGCCTGGGATTCCTGAGCAGCAGCTTCCAGCTGCTCCCTTGGTCCCAGCTGCTCCTCCTAGGTAGGGAAAGAGAGGGATGGGGCTTGCATAGAAGGGTCTGTGCAGACAGGAGCCTTTCACCACTGCTCGCTTTCTTTCTGTTGCAGTCGTCAAGCACTTTGATAAGGACCCTGATGCCTCAGTCAGGTCCCAAGCAGGTCAGACCCTGCACATCCTGCAGACGGTGACGGAGCTGCAGAGCCAAAGATGGTCCTTCTGGAGGCTCTGCTTCTGGTGCTGATGAGATAGGTCAAGGACAATTTTGCTGCCACCATCTTCCTGACGGTACTTGCACCACTGCCCTGTCATGGCTGCTGTTCCCCAGACCCTCATGTGCACCACCAGGCTATGCCCGACTGTCTAAGTCCAAATGAGTGGCCCTGGAACTCTCCTGTGCCCTGACTCTCCCAGTTAAACCTCCCTAATGTCATCCCAGCAGGAGGAAGTGGCTGTGCTGGGGTGAAGGTCCTGGTGGGATGATGATCCCCGAGCGTGCAGAGCACACAGCATTTGTCCTGGCCCCTCCTGCTACCTGTACATCAGCTTACCCCTGTGAGTGCCCTGGCCCCAGCTTGTTGGACAGCCAGGTTACCCCTCTTTCAGGAGGTGGTGCAATGAGGCACAGGGCAGAAGGGAGTCAGGGTTTATCTCAGCAGAGCTCTTATAAACCCCAGCACTGCTTTGTCTTCAGGGCTTCGTTTGGCAGCTGCAAGAAGAAGGCAGAGTGTAAAATGGAGGGCGTTTCACCCAGAGTAATGAGCCTCGTCACCAAGCACACCTCCACGGGGACAGCCCTGGTCACACCTCAGGATGAACGCTTGCTCCTCACAGCAGTCCTGCTCAGTGTCCTGGGCATCATGAGCTGGTGCTGAGTTCTTACAGCCCACCTACAGGTGAGGAATTGCATCAGCAGCCGGAGACTCCCAGCTGATTCCAACTCTCCCAAGAGAGTGAGAAGCAGCTGCTGCATTCCTCTTCTGTCACTTCCAGGAGGTCACCAGGGTGTCTGCAGAGTTTGTGGCCTCTCCCCCAGAGACCTGGAGCAGCTCGAGTCATGCGGCTGAGCGCACGCCCAAACCAGATCCCCTCTCGGAGGCTGTTTGGATTCATCGGGAGCTGCCCCCCAGAGGCTACAGGAGGTTCCAGCCTTGCCGGGCAGGGTCCGTGTCACCGTGTGGGCCCAGGCGGCTTGGGACAGCTGGGCAGAGCACAGCTGAGCCAGAGCTGCTTTCCTTGTCTCCTCAGAGCAGCGGGACGTGCAGCCTCCTGGCCTCTGGCATAGCTTCCAATAGGTGAAAGAGGTCCCCAAATAAAATGTGGCCTTTGGAAAGCACAGCATGTGGTGAAATCTGTTCTATGGCACCCAGGCTCTGATCCTGGGACAGATGGGTGATTCCAGGCTCAACGCATCACCAAATCACAGGAACTGTCCAGGCTCCATTTTCTCGCCTCTCTGGTGATTGTAAATGCTGAACACTGTGTCACAATCAGGCTGTTCAGTGGCAGCTTCCCTCAGAGACATTTGGGAAAAACCAAAACTCTGTTGTTTGATGTAGACTAAGTCTGAGCAGTGCTGTGGTCCTGGCTGAGTCCCCTCTGTGTCAGAGCCCCGCAGCAGCCCCGGCCATGAGCAGCCGGGCCGGGCACTCAGGCTGATGCCCTGCAGCTGGGCAGGGGCCGTGTCCTGGGGGTGGGGATGGGAAACTCCTGGGGCGGGGGGCACAAAAGCTGCCGTGAGCACAGCCCCTCCTGGGTTCCTATTCCTCTTAGCAAACAGCAGCTCCTCCGTGTGGGGCTGGGGGCTCCGTCCTGCAGTAACTTTGCAAGAAGGTCCTTTTGGGTCATCTGAGAGGAAGCCAAAAGCAGGACTCTGATACAACTGGTAATTGAAAGCTCTTTATTCTGATGGCTGTTTGTTGCTTGGGGTGTTGGGCAAAGGGCATTGGCTTTGTTGGGTGTGACATCAATGCTCTGTTCTGCAGTAGACTGGGCATTGGCTCTACCTGGTTATCTATGGCAATCTCTACTGAACTGTTAGGGTTTTTCTGTTGATGGGGAACTACACATCCTTCCTTCATACCAAGCTGAGTCCATCAGAGTCTGGAGGTTTTGGAAATGGTTGTCCCTCTTTTATATGTTTGTGTATCAAGTGTGGTTTCTTCTCAGTAGACATAGAGGCAGCTGTGGGAATGGCAACACAAGTATGGCCACCACTTGAGCTTTGACAGTGGCTTTTACTGATGTGCCTTGGCCAGTAGTGGCCCAGGGCACTGTTCTGTCGGAGCCTGCAAGAAGCAGTGCTGCTTCCCTGTCCTGACCCAGGGGGACAGGGAGTGGGGGTTTTGGATCAGTTCCCCACAGGTTGCCCCTGTGGTCAGGCAGTGAAGAAAGGCAGCTGAGCCCTGTGTTACTGAAGGCAAAGCAAAGATGGAAGGTGTGGGGGAGAGCTCTGATGGAGGTGAAAGACCAAATCCTCTCCAAAAATTCTTCAGAATCTTCTGCAGAAGGTTGAGCAGCAAGCCCTTGTGAGGTCGCTCTTCCCTCATTACAAAGGGAGGAACCTGAGCCAGAGAGAAACATTCAATCCTTTCTTCTGAAGGACTTGTGAGATGTAGAGAAGGGCTGTGGCTGGGAGTTGTTTGGGGTGTAGGGGCGGAAGAGCATCAACAGCACCTTTGGTGCCCTGTGTTGCACTGCGATCTTTTTGCCATGGTCGCCGTGGTGGGGCTGACCCGAGAGAGGAGCAGTCCCATAAGATGGGGGAGAGCTGCTGTCTGCACCTGAGAGGAGGGAAAGGGAGCTGGCCTCGACGCTGGCCATGTAAGAGCCCGTTGGCGTGATGAGAGCCTCTTGGCCTCGACGCTGCCCTCGGGGGGGGCGGGGGACGAGGAGGGGAGGGAGAACTCCGAGGCTCTCCTCCTGCTCGAGGGTAGGGATGGCTCCCCAGACACTGGCTGCACAGACCCCGCTCTCTCTCCTGCCAAGTTGTGTTCTTCCCTGCCCGTGTCTGCGTCCGTGTGAGTGAGCAAGCGAGCGAACGAATGGGCTCCTCACTTACGTCTGTGTTGAAATCAGTGCAGCGTACTTCGGTTCAGCTTTGCAGGGGGAAGAGCGGGGTCTGTGCAGTAGCCAGGGGTTCCCCTGTGAGGCTGCGAGCAGAGGGAGGGTCCGGGTTGCCCCTTTTTTGGAAGGAGGGAGCGCAGCCGCTTGACGCTGGTGCAGGCGAGGCACCGCGCCTGTGGTCAGGGCCTGGGTCTGTGCCTCCGTGGCTGCCTGTCCTGCTGCCAGCCCTGGAGTCAGAGCGTGTGTCCCGAGCCGTGGAGGCCTGTGTCCCCAGGCAGCCCCAGCTCCCCGTGAGCAGGGCTGTGCAGCCTCTGGCCGCTGCTTTACATAGCCAGCTCCATTTGCCTAGGGGGTCTGCCTGCGAGCCCCCCTCCCGCTGTGCCTGGGCAGGTGGCTGGAGCAGTGATTTGGAGGGAAGAGCTGATCTGTGAGGTCTTTGTTTGTGGTTGTGGTGAATTCGGCCTGTGAGGGGCGAGGTGTGGAGAGCTTTCATGCGGGTGGCACTGTGGTGGGCAGGGAGCAGCCCGGTACAGGACGGCTGCCCGGAGACCTGCTGCCCACTACCCCACTCCCCGCCTCCCCATTGCCCCGTGTCCCCGGTCCCTGCTCCTCGGTCGCTGAGTTTCCAGGATGTTTTGCCTTTGTCAAATGGTTTTCCCGTGAACCTCCTACTTCAGACCAAAACCATCCAAGCCCTGACAGGTTGGGGCTATGGTGCAAGGGCACCTGGGACATGAGAGTCCCCAGGGCTGGAGGGACTTTAAAGGTCTTCCAGTTCCAACCCCTACAATGGGTAGGGGCACCTCCCACCAGCCCAGATTGCTCCAAGTGCCACCCAACCTGCCCTTCAACACTTTCAGCATCCATAACTTCTCCAAGAAACCTCTTCCAGGGTCTCACCACCCTCATTTTTTTCATTAGCTCTCATCTCAATCTCTCCTCTTCCAGGCTGACAACATTCCCCCTTGTCCCATCCCTCTGGCTCCTTGTCTGGCGTCCTTCCCCTGCTCTCCTGGAGCCCCATCAGGTCCTGTTGGAGGTATCTGAAGGTACTTCAGGGACTGGAAGGTGCTCTCGAGTCATTAAAGAGAGGAGCCTGAAAGAGAGGCACGTGCCAGCCCACAGCTTCCCAGCTGCCATTGCAGTCCCCTCCCCACTGGCTCTTGCCACCAAATGTCCCCAGAGCTGCCCAGAAGAAAACTCCCCATTGATCCCCGACGCAAGGCCAGCGGGTGTTTTAATTCCAGCTCTGGTGCTCCTTCCTCCTCTGGGCTGATGCCTGCCCACCTGGTGGCAGGGTGGGGGGCACCAACTGCCCCCAGACATTTCAACACTGATGACTCCCGGCGAGGACCAATGGCCAGCTGGCCAACTGCTGTTGCAGTATCCAGGTGACAATCAGTGGTATCACCCAGTTCTCCAAGGCCCGGCCCCATCACCCCCTGAGTCTTTTCTCTTTTTTTCACTTCACAGAATCCCAGAAGAGACCTCCAAGATCATCCAGTCCAACCTTTGACCAACACCACAGTCAACTACTAAACCATGTCCTTAAGGACCAGGCACTTGGGCACTGAACTCTTCTTCCCTGCAGCTTCCATGGGCTGCACAGACCAGCTGTGGAGATCAGAGCCCCCCTGCTGGGACCTGCTCAGACCCCTCTTCCCCAGCAGGGTCTTCTCCTGGACAGCACTGGGTGCTGGAGTCTCCATGGAGCAAGGCTGGGTAACCCTCTCCTGCTGTCTCCTTGCCCACTGCGCAGCCTACAGGGATGTGGTTCTTTGCAGACCATCCCCACCATCGCCTCCTGCCAAGACAACAGTTTCTTGGGCCCTGCCCATCCCTTCAGCAAAGAGCAGAAGAGTGGGGAACCCCCAGGAGCTGGCTGAGGGGAAATCTCAGACCCTCCCAAAGGCTCTCCTGGAAGGCTGCAAAGGCAGAGACGTGGGCTGGATCCCAACGTGTGCCCCTGAGGCCATATGGCTGCCACAAACTGTGGTGGCTGCCATGGAACTGGAGGGTTCCAGAACACAGGTGCCGGGCCACTATGGTCACAAAAAGGCCACTTGTGATGTGCCACCTGTGATGTCACATGGCCAGGCCTACAAGAGCCTGAGAAGTGGGCCAGAGGATGCCAGTGTGGCTGAGCTGACCTTCGGGATAACTCGGCTCCTTCCTTGGCTGATCGTGTGACTTCTGTGTTCTGTTCGTTGCTCCTTTCCTGCCCACTTTTCCTCAGCTTCCCTCCTCTGTCAAAGGTGATTGGGTTTGCCTTGCCGGGACAGAGGAGAGAGGAAGTCAGGTCAGGGTACGGTACAAGGAGAGGACTCTCCCTTCCCAGCTCTCGTGGCTTTCCCGGCTCTCCAGTGCTGTGGGAAGGATTCATTTCGGCTCCCTCTGCTAACACCACAGGTGAGCAACAGCTCCTCTGCAGACAAGGGGACACACAAGGTGATCTTTCCAAAGGGCCTTGAGCACTGCTGTCAGATGGAGTCCTGTGACAGGGACAGCAGGGCCATCAGCCTGCAGCTCTGCAGGCACACAAGTTTGAATGTGGGCTGGTTGGCCAGGCTGGCAGGGCACAGGATAGTTTCCCAAAGGGATTCTCGACCAGACAAGTTCAATGGCAGCCTCTCCTGAGGCTACATGACTTTCTGTCTTTGAGGTTTGAGCTTGTTCCCCTGGGTGGTCCTCCTGTAAACAACTTGACTTGGGAAAGATGCTTTCGTGAACCAGAAAGGCTTCTTCTCTTTACAAATGTCATTTCCCTGCAGTTGCCATTGGAATGGCTCCACAAGGAAATGAGGACAAGCAGCAGAGACCAAGAGTTGGAGCAGGACTCGAGAATATGGGCAATACCTGCTTCCTCAATGCTGTCCTCCAGTGCCTCACGTACACCCCATCTCTGGCAGACTACCTGCTCTCTCGGGAGCACAGCCAGTCCTGTGAGTATGAATGTCTCCTTGTCAATCTGTTGGGCACTTCCCAGGGATTCCCAGGATGTGGAACTGGATGCAGGAGAAAAACAGCCCTTCTTTATCAACCCCCTGTCAAACCCAGCCTTGGGTTTCTTGGAATAGAAGAAACTTTTAGCATAGAAGCCACTTGTCACATCTGTCAGAAGGGCACCTCTTTCTAGCCCTGGGACTTGGTATTCACTCCTGCAAGTGAAACCTTCTTTGCCCCAGCACAGAAAACTTCTGTCAGTTCAGCATCCTTCTGCAGAAAGGTTCCCAGGCACTTGCCGGGACACTGGCCTCTTGAGAGCAGAGGAGTGGAGGCTGTTCTTACCACTTCAGGATCTCCAGTAGGTTTTCCACTGCTAGGGATATTTGGCTAACCCAAGAAGCTTCTCTCCCTCCCCTCCTCCCTCTGTCCCTCTTCAGGTGTTCAACCAGGCAACTGTGTGATGTGCAGAGTGCAGGAGCACGTGTGTAAGGTCCTGCATGCCACAGGATCTGCCATTGTGCCTGTGGACATCATCACTGCTCTCCCAGGTAAGCCCTGTCTGGTGCTTTGCCAGGTTTTCTTCCCTCCTTGGATTGGAGGAGAGAACTCCCAACTTCTTCTTTCTTAGAAATCGGAGAACATTTCAAGCTCGGCGTGCAGGAGGACGCCCACGAGTTCTTGCGCTGCACTCTGGACGCCATGCAGAGAGCTTGTCTGTGTGACGGCAGCTTGGACACGTCTTGTCAGCAGACCGTCATCCATCAGATATTTGGGAGCTTTCTGAGATCCAGAGGTACTTTTCCACAACTCTCCTCTCCCTGGGACTGGCTGTGCCCTTCCCTCTGCCTGTGGGAAGCAGCTGTGTGTGTGACTGGCGCAGGAGGGATGAGCAGCGTAAGCGGCACATTCGGTCGCCTTCCCCTCTCGCTGAGCTTTCCAACTTCCCTTCCAGTCTGCTGCTCAAGCTGCCAAATGGTTTCTGATGCCTACGATCCCTTCCTGGATGTCCTTCTGGATATAAAAGTAAGAGGATTTGTAGTGGTGCTTCAGGATGTCCCAAGGCCCCTGTAGCTTTCCAGAACCGATGGAGTTGGTTTCAAAACATCTCCTGGGAACACACGAGAGCTTGGTGGTGGGTGGCAAGTGGAAGGGACTGTGTCCTACTGCGTTGGCCGTGGCAGTGGTCACCCTGTAGGTGGTGGCTTTAAGCTGGACAAGGACACCTGGTCCTCTCTGCACCCTTGACATGCTCTCCTGCTTCCCTTTTCCCCCCTCTCTGCACCCATCTGGCTCCTGGGCTGATGACTTGGGTTGTTGTCATTCTTGATGAGCCTGCAGCCCACGGGGAGCTGAACGCAGCAGTGCCACAGAGAGGCAGCTCCTGTTGGCCTTGGGAATCCCCGGGGAATGAGGGAAGTGTTCAGCAGAATGCCCTCTTTAAAGCTGCCTCTGCTTGCTGGGCACTGCTTGCGGGTTGCCCGGGGGTCTCCTCAGCCCCAGCCACCTGGGTGGTCACGCCAGCTCCTGGTGAGGAGGTTGGGGGAGAGCATTTCCCTCAGCTCAGGGCTCTCCTTTCTCACTTCTCCAGGCAGCGGCATCTCTTTCTGAAGCTCTTGATACATTTGTGAAACCCGAGCTGCTGGATGCCAGAAGCGGCTTTAGATGTCGCCAGTAAGATGATTCCTAACAAACATCTTCATGTTAGATCCTGCCTTGGGTTTTGCTGTGGTTTAGAGTGCAAGGGAGGCTTTGGTGGAGGGGAGGTGCACAGTGATGGGACACAGCTTTCTTGTAGTCCAGCCTTCTGACTGTTCTTCAATGAGAGTAAGGGTGTGGGAGATGGGAGAGCTCGTCTGGCTTTCCTGGGGATAGAGAGGAGGGGGCATTGCAAGGGTCCATTGCAGCACTTGGCTCTCTGCTTGCTTTCCAGCTGTGGCCAGGTGACTGCTGCCTCCAAGAGGCTGACGATTCACTGGGCACCCCAGGTTCTCACAGTGGGACTCAAGAGGTTTGAGGATGTCTCTGGTGGGAAGATCACCAAGGTAAGTTGGCAACTGGAGGGAAACCTTCCCTTCCTGGAGCAGGAGGTTTCCCCAGGCGGTGTGCTCCCTCACGGGTTGTTCGTGGTGGGTTTTTCCTGCTCCCTTCCTTGGAGAGGAGAGTTGCCAAGGGAAGAAAAGTGTGTGCTCTGCCCCGACAGAGCTGCTCTGGCCCAGAACAGTTTCCTGCCGCCCAAACCAGAACATGGAGCTGTAGTGCTGACCAGCTCCAGAGCTGGATTTCCACACACCTGGGTCCTGGTCTTGGCAGGCTGTGTCATCAAGTAATTTGGGATCATCTCTGAGCCCTCTCGCTCTCTCCATAGGTTGTGAAGTATCCCAAGGTCTTGGATCTTGGGCCATACACAACAGCAGGAGAAGCGCAGCACTACTCCTTGTACGCTGTGCTGGTGCACAAAGGAGAGAGCTGTTACTTGGGACACTATTTCTGCTACATCAAGGTAAAGAGCAACTTGCTTCCTCAGCAGGGGGAATTGTGTCCTGGGGAAGACCAACTTTCCTGGCAGTGTTCCTGGCCGCCAGAGGCTTGGGGGAGAAGGTCTCCTGAGGGCTGGAGGGGATTGGTTTTGGAGTGCTCTTGGTTCTGTAGTGTCCTGCCTGTGTTCTGGTGGAGAAACCAGGCAGCTCATCTCCCTCTGATGCCCTTTTTGCAGGCCAGTGATGGGCTGTGGTACGAGATGGATGACTCATCTGTGACTCCTTGTGATGTTAACACAGCTCTGCAGCAGGAAGCCTATTTACTGTTTTATGACAGGTTAGAACTAGTGTAAAAATGCCTTCAGAACGTGTTTCCTCTTCCAGCTTTGGCTCTTTTTCTTCTCATCCTCCTGAGTGTTCTTCTTTCTGTCAGAGGAGACATTTCCTCTACAAAGTAGCACGGAGTGCTGTCAAAGCTGAACGTCCCCATGCCGGTCCTTGTCTCTCCTTGCTGGGCTTCAGGCTGCTGCCCAGCTGCAAATGTCTCCTGAGGAGGCCATAGAGGGTATAAAGAGGAGGTCTTGCTCCAGCAGGAGCCCTGCTCCCCCAGCCCCACACGGAGGAGCTGGTGCTCTCTGGGAGGAGCGGAAACCTGCGAGGGGCTGTGCTTACGGTGGCTTTTGTGCCCCTCGCCCCAGGTGTTTCCCTAAAGACTGGGTGGGGTCTTTAGCCTCTTCTTATGCTCCTGTGAGGCTGCCCAGAGAATAAGGGTGAGCTTATAAGCAGAGCAAGAGACAGGATCTTAGTGCTTGGAGGGTCGAAATGGAAAAATTATTACTCAGACACAAGGGTCAGCATTTATCTTGGCTGTAGCCTTGGACTCCCTTGGGCTTCTTTGCTCTGTCCTGGTTTGAGAGGAGCAGGAGAAAAAGGTGCCTGGGACATGGCCAGCAACTGTCAGGCTGTTGATGTGACAGTGAGAATGGGGACACACAGCTGTGCCCCTGGGGTGGAGAGGATGGTTCAGGTGACCCAAATGGACTAATGAGTATTCCTTGCCATGGTGCTCAGTATAAAATGGCTCCTAAGAGAGCCTGGTGGTGGATTTTCTGGGTTGGGCCCTGTTTGTTATTGAGCTGCACGTGGTGGTGCTCCTGCTGCTCGTTTCCTGAGTGGAGGAGGACAGAATTCATGGATGCAGATTGTCAGCTGCCTTGTTAAGTAGGTCCAGATTGGTTGCTGTAAGGGTCTCAGGGCTTGTCACTTGGACCCTGGGCTTGGGCAGCCCTGTCTGCTGCTGAGCCCAGTGTGGGACAATTGTGGTTGAGCCAGAAGCAGCAACTAAGGAGGCAGAGTTCCTTATTTCTCTGTGTTGGATAGCATTGTATATCTGATTTATAGCAAGGGCTGTTTGTAGTTCAAAGGACATCTTCAAATACCATAGATGTAAAATGTCCTTTCTGAAGCCATTTTAAGTTCTGAAAGATTAGAGAAGTTCCTTTCACACGTGACTGTTGCCCATTACATCTGAACATATTTCAAAGCAAAGTAAGTCGCTTCTTTAACCTGTTTTGAGAAATACCAGCATGAGCCTCCATCCCCAGGAGATTTACTGCCCCGTGCAGAGCCTTTCCCAGACATTTCCCTGTCCCCCCTTGGCCCCACGGGCTCTCCCCGCAGGCTGTGCAGCTTTGGGGACAGCAGCACTGCCACCCCCATGCCCACCCCCCATGGCCTCTCCTCCTTCCCCAGGATTGAGCAGAGTTCCGGGAGCCAGCTCCCACTGGCCTGGGTGGAGGATGAGGAGGAAGACATCAGTCTCCCCATCCCGAACAAGGTGGCCCAGCTGCAGGAGACAAGTGAGTGAGTGGTTTGTGGCTGCTTTGCTGTGCTCCTGCATGGCAGGGGCTGCTGGGCACATCCCCGGCCTGTTCCGTGCCAGTCCCCTCTGTGGGTCCCCCGCCCAGGGCTGGCTCTGCCCTCGGGAGCTGGCACGGGGCTGGGTGCCGGCTAAGGGCCCTTTAGTCTCTCCTGCCAGCACCTTCAGCTCACCCTGCTCCCTTGCTTTGTTAAAGATTCCTGCTATTCATCTGGGAAGAAGGAAGAGGGCCAGAAGATGGTTGAGGATGCTCCAGAAGACTTAGGAGAGGTACCTACAGAGACTGCCACCTGCCTTGTGCCTGTTGCACCTGCCCCCACGCTCAAAGATGCCTTCCCAGACAGCTGCCCTAAAAAAACAAAAAACAAAAAACCACAAAACAGCAGAGTCCTGTGAGTACAAGGGATCAACAAAGGAGCCCCATAATCTTCTCTTGTTGCAGGACCAGGATCTGAAGTGGTTGAGAGATGTGATAGTCAACCTGTCACCCTCTGTCCTCAGGAGCCTGCAGGATGTCTCACAGGTCTGGCATTTCCAGAGCAGGTCACAGTTTCCCCCGTGCAATCCCCCAGGGAGGTTTCTCCCCCAAAGCCCTCTGCACCCTGAGGGGTCCAGAGGCATAGAAAGGAGCAGAGGCTGCAGTGGGAAGGGGCTCTGGCCACCTCCTGGCTACGGCAGAGTGGTGTGGGGATTCTTCCCTGAGCCTGCTGGGAGGGACCCAGGGACATGAAGGCAGAGCCAGGCTTTGCTGATGTTCCCAGGAAGCTGTGGCAAATGATCCCCGGGTAAGGAGCCTCAGCTCGCTCAGGGGAGACAGCTGGCCCAAGCTCTGTGCTGCATCTTTGGGAGTGGAAGACCAGGACCTGACCAGGGAGCCTGGGCCTTGGGCTGCTGGGAGGGACCCCTCCCTGTGTGTGGCATCTGAGGGGATGGTTGCAGTCCAGTGACAGCACCATCCTCCCCTCTGTTCCCTGCAGGCCGAACAAATCTTGAAGTGCATCCACAGAAACGCGGAGCACATGCGCACGGAACGAGGGCAGTTCCTCCTAAGATCCGTGCTTGGGCTGCTGAGCGAGTGCTGCCCTGAGGAAACAGTTCAGATCCTGCTGATGATCAGTCCCTCCTGTGACAAGTATGAGCCCCAAGAGCCCTGGGGACTTGCTCCATAGCCCAGGCACAGCACAGTGGCCAAGGCAGCCCTGCTAACAGAGTGTTCTGGCTTGCAGTGCTGCGCTGGCCATGTGGGAGATGCTGCTGTCCCTGCCCAGCACTTCAGTTCTTGACCGGCTGCTCGGCGTGATCCAGGGCTGGAAAGCAAAGTGTGCTATCCCACCTGTGAGTGACCAGAGCAGGTCTTGCTCCCCTTCAAGGCTGTTCCTGGCTCCCCAGGAAAAGAGACACAGCCCCTCCTGCCTGCCCCAAACAGCCCCCTCCTCCAGGCCTTGGGGACACAGCCGGACAGGGCCAGCAGGGACCTGCCCTGCACCAACCCCCTTATTCCAGCCCCACGAGGCTGCCCCATGAGCTCCCCAAGGACAAATAGGAACCCCGCCCCTATCTGGGCAGCACCCCAGTGGAAGCAGACTTCCCCACTGCCTGCACCCCCTGCCCCGCACTGCAGCTGGAAACCTGGGGCAGGGGCCAGAGTTGGGTGCCAGAGGGGGGGTCACCGTGCTGGCCCAGGGAGGCTTGTGGGGCCACCTGAAGCAGGAGGGGATCCCCCAGGGCTGCTGGGCTGTAGCCTGGCAGATGGGTCAGAGCCTCCTTGGGTGTCTCTGTGGGCTGGGCCGGTGCCTGAGCCGCACTCCACGTGCAGCCCAGGGGCTTTGGCAGTGCCCCAGCAGCTTCCTTGCACTGAGAGTTGTCCCTGTGTCTTTTTGCAGGCAAAGCAGGTTCTGTCCAGACTCAGTCAGCAGCCCCGCTGTCAGGAGATCCTTCAACTGCTCTTCCCCAGGCTCCTCATGAGCGTGATCTACAAGGTTTCCCTGGGTACAGTGATCCTGGGACAGGAGCCACCTCAGGCTGATCAAGCCAGCGCTTTGGGGTGCGCCAGCCCCTTCCCCTGCCATTCCTTCCCCTGGGCCCACGGCCAGGGCCCCTGCTCTGTGTGTAACCGGACCTTGCTCTGCACACAGGGTGGCAGTGGAGGGCATTAAAGCTCTGCTGCACGCCGCTGGCTATCAAGGCCACGTTGAGAACATCCAGAAAGAGGGCGGCTGGGACATGATGCTGGACGTGGACACCCTCGAGAGTGGAGTCACCTTGCTGGCCAGGTGAGAGCAGAGGAGTCCCCAGGCACCCAGGCCCCGGGCTGCAGCCACAGTGCTGGCCAGGGAGCGATCTGAGTGGCAAGGGGTGCTCCTTGCCTGGGGAGAGAGCAGCAAGTGGTGTGGAGGCTGTGGCTGGGGGCAAAGGCGTGTCCTGGCTGGGCTGGGCAGGGCAATCCCAGCAAGGCTTTGCCTGCCCTGCTCACTGCCAGCACTGCTTTTCTTTCCCTGCCCTGCCCAGAGAGATGAGGAAGAGCCCCGCTAAGCAGCAACGCCTCCTGTTCCAGCATGTCAAGGAGATTCTTGACCAGAGGAGGCAATGGCAGCTCAACTTTGCCATGACTTTCTATACTGAGGTAAGCCTGGTGGGAAGCAGTGCCTCTGCCAGATGCTCCTGAAGCCGTCCCTCTGGCACAGGCGGCTGCCGCTGGGTGGGATGACAGTCCCTGGAGCTGGGACAGAGGGCTCTGCTGCCTGGCAAGTCAGTCCCTGGGGCCTCCATCCAGCCCTTCCTGCTGGGGCAGTGCTCAGCACCCCGACGAGTCCACAGGCAGGGCTGCCCCCCGGAGGGGCTGTGTCAGCCCCCAGGCCCTGAGCTGGCAGGGGTAGCCAGGAGCAGCAGAATGCCAGGGTCCTGCAGCTCTGCCCGTCTCTCACCGCTGTTGTTCTTTCAGCTGCTGGGCTGCCAGGGCCTTGGGAAGGATCGGAGTGACGTGCACCTCCTCCACTCCTACCTGGGCCATGGCAATCAGACAGTCCGTCTGCTGGCACTCGAGGGCTTGGTGGCACTCTCGGGAGATCCGCGGATGGTGAGTGAGACGTAGTCAGGCGGAGCCGTGTCGGCAGCCTGGGGGTGGGGCAGGGGTAACACACTGGCTTGGGCCTGGCTGAGAGGAAGGAGGTGGCTGTCAGCAGAGAGAGGGGTGGCTGAGCAGGGGCCACAGAGCCTTTGCTCTCCTTGTTCTCTCCTTCATCCCCATCGGCACGCGCAGCTCCTGCCGGGAAGCCGGGTGGGAGGCTGGTGCTCAGCACGCAGGGCGTTTGTGCCAGGCTGCTCCTCCGCTGCTCCACCCTCACAGCAATTCTGTTTCCTCCAGGCAAGAGAAATGCAGGACAGCTCTCTGCTGGACCGCATCCTGATGTGCCTGAATGATGCATCCACAAACATCAGGATGGGGGCCTTGCTGCTCTTCCAAAACATGATGCGTCTCCTGAAGAGGAAAGAGGCCAGCCCTGTCGCTCTGCTGCTGGTGGAGAAGCTCCCAGCCCTCTTTGGTGATGTAAGGCTGATGTGGGAGTCTGATCCTGTAGAGGAGCATGGGGCAAGGACAGCTGCCCTCCAGCCCAGCCTCTTTGGGCAGCACATGGGCAGGGCTGCTGCCCTCCTCATGCCCCTGGGCTCTGCTGAGAGGGCTGCTGGGCTCTGCACCCAGCATGGCTTCTCCTTGGCCTCAGCCTCTATGGAGGTGCCCTGAGCCCAGCAACCCCAGAGCATCTCCCCTCACACTGACCATGTTAATAGCCTTGGTCACCGTGGGTGGGGAGAGACTGTAGCTGCAGTCACACCGTCTTCCTTCCTACCAGGAGTCCAGCCAGGTGCAAGAGCTCTCCCTCAGCCTCTTTGGGGAGACAATGAAGGCTGTGGCGAGGAGGGACAGGGGAGAGATGAAGAAGACGATACGTAGGGTCGTGTTCTCTCTCTTCCTGCAAATGTATACTGAGAGCAGGAGTATGGCCGAGGTAGAGATTTGAAATCTGAGCACCTGCTTTGCCCTTCCTTCCCTCTGCCCCAGCCCTGGCAGCAGCAGCTCATCAGCTCATGCCCATTTCTCTTGTGCTGGCTGTGAGAGTGCCATAGCTGAGGTGGTGGCTGCCCCGTGTCCCTGCCTCGGGCATTGAAGCCCGGGCATTCAGGCTCTGTCCCCAGCTGCCTCTTCCCATAAGTAGCTGGGGGCAGCTGGCAGCCTTGCCAAGAGGAGGGGGAGGACAGGTCTCCTTCTCTGAGCTGTGGTGCCAGCTCCCACCTGCTGCTGTTTTACAGGCCTCTGGCAAAGCCCTCCTTGTCAGTGCCAAGTTCCTGGGCTGGAGGAAGCTAAAGAGGGTGATCAAGAAGGGGAAGAGCTGGCTGATCGGAGAGACTTTGGTGAGGACAACCCCCAGGTGCCAGGGCTTGGGCTGGACAAGGGATGCTCCATGTGCCCAGGGTGTGGATGTGTAGCTGTTCCTGGCTGGCCCTGATCCAGAGCAGAATGCAGAGCTTGGAGCTCAGTCCCCCTTCCTTCCCCTTTCCCTAAGGCACAGCCAGGGCTGCTTCTGCAGGCCCCTCTTCCCCCAGCCCCTGGGTGCTTCAGGAGCCCCCGGCCCACCTGGGCCCTGGCAGCAGCACGGAGGGGTCACAGTACCCCCAGCCAGACCCCCTCTGACTGTGGCTCTGGGTGCACCTCAGCCCCCCTGGGGCTCCTGGCTGGCAGAAAGGAATGGCCTGGGGGGGAAGGAGTGGGCTGGGCAGAGGGACTGCTCTGGCACACGGGGAATGGTCTGTGCCACCCCCATGACATGACTTTGGGCACTCTCCAGCTGGAGCAGGACAGGAGCAGGGTGGAAGACTACATGTGTTTGTGCCTGCCCTACCTGTCGGACTCTCGGGCCAGCGTGAGAGCGGAGGCCATGAGATTCATAGGTGAGCCACAGCCCCCAGGGACCCTCTTCTGGCAGCCCTGGCACCCCAGCCCCCGGCACTGCCCTGGCAGGAAGGAGCAGCCCAGTGGCTGTCTCGGGCAGGGCCCTGGCCTCCTGCTGCCCCCTCTGCTCTGCCCAGGCCTTGGTGGCCTTGGTGGCCGCCTGGCTCAGTGTCAGCAGCGCCCTCGGGGACTTGCCCGGGGCCATCCGTGCGGAGTGCTGGGCAGGAGGACGTGCGGCCGAGCTGGCCGGGCCGGGGGCTGTGCTGCCGCAGTGCTGGGGAGGGGGAGGTCTGACGGGAGCTCTGTGCACAGGGACTGCTGTGCAGCTCC
This sequence comes from Calypte anna, assembly GCF_003957555.1. Classification (NCBI taxonomy): domain Eukaryota; kingdom Metazoa; phylum Chordata; class Aves; order Apodiformes; family Trochilidae; genus Calypte; species Calypte anna. Next base: position 47,476,838 of record NC_044274.1, read on the forward strand.
TGGGGAGGAATCCACCTGAAGAGACGCTGGAGGTTCTGTGCAATGGTGAGTAGGGTCAGAGGTGCTGGGTGCTGCCATTCCTGGCTCCGCTGCAGGGAAAGGAGGGAGAAGCTGTGACTGTCCCACCCCTGGAAGTGTTCATGGCCAGGCTGGCTGTGGCTTGGAGCTCCCCGGCCTAGTGGGAGGTGTCCTTGCCCGTGGTGGGGGGTTGGCTTGGGACTAGGCGATCCTTAAGAAGGTCCCTTCCAGCCCAGCCCAGTCTGGGAGCCTGGGATTCCTGAGCAGCAGCTTCCAGCTGCTCCCTTGGTCCCAGCTGCTCCTCCTAGGTAGGGAAAGAGAGGGATGGGGCTTGCATAGAAGGGTCTGTGCAGACAGGAGCCTTTCACCACTGCTCGCTTTCTTTCTGTTGCAGTCGTCAAGCACTTTGATAAGGACCCTGATGCCTCAGTCAGGTCCCAAGCAGGTCAGACCCTGCACATCCTGCAGACGGTGACGGAGCTGCAGAGCCAAAGATGGTCCTTCTGGAGGCTCTGCTTCTGGTGCTGATGAGATAGGTCAAGGACAATTTTGCTGCCACCATCTTCCTGACGGTACTTGCACCACTGCCCTGTCATGGCTGCTGTTCCCCAGACCCTCATGTGCACCACCAGGCTATGCCCGACTGTCTAAGTCCAAATGAGTGGCCCTGGAACTCTCCTGTGCCCTGACTCTCCCAGTTAAACCTCCCTAATGTCATCCCAGCAGGAGGAAGTGGCTGTGCTGGGGTGAAGGTCCTGGTGGGATGATGATCCCCGAGCGTGCAGAGCACACAGCATTTGTCCTGGCCCCTCCTGCTACCTGTACATCAGCTTACCCCTGTGAGTGCCCTGGCCCCAGCTTGTTGGACAGCCAGGTTACCCCTCTTTCAGGAGGTGGTGCAATGAGGCACAGGGCAGAAGGGAGTCAGGGTTTATCTCAGCAGAGCTCTTATAAACCCCAGCACTGCTTGTCTTCAGGGCTTCGTTTGGCAGCTGCAAGAAGAAGGCAGAGTGTAAAATGGAGGGCGTTTCACCCAGAGTAATGAGCCTCGTCACCAAGCACACCTCCACGGGGACAGCCCTGGTCACACCTCAGGATGAACGCTTGCTCCTCACAGCAGTCCTGCTCAGTGTCCTGGGCATCATGAGCTGGTGCTGAGTTCTTACAGCCCACCTACAGGTGAGGAATTGCATCAGCAGCCGGAGACTCCCAGCTGATTCCAACTCTCCCAAGAGAGTGAGAAGCAGCTGCTGCATTCCTCTTCTGTCACTTCCAGGAGGTCACCAGGGTGTCTGCAGAGTTTGTGGCCTCTCCCCCAGAGACCTGGAGCAGCTCGAGTCATGCGGCTGAGCGCACGCCCAAACCAGATCCCCTCTCGGAGGCTGTTTGGATTCATCGGGAGCTGCCCCCCAGAGGCTACAGGAGGTTCCAGCCTTGCCGGGCAGGGTCCGTGTCACCGTGTGGGCCCAGGCGGCTTGGGACAGCTGGGCAGGGCACAGCTGAGCCAGAGCTGCTTTCCTTGTCTCCTCAGAGCAGCGGGACGTGCAGCCTCCTGGCCTCTGGCATAGCTTCCAATAGGTGAAAGAGGTCCCCAAATAAAATGTGGCCTTTGGAAAGCACAGCATGTGGTGAAATCTGTTCTATGGCACCCAGGCTCTGATCCTGGGACAGATGGGTGATTCCAGGCTCAACGCATCACCAAATCACAGGAACTGTCCAGGCTCCATTTTCTCGCCTCTCTGGTGATTGTAAATGCTGAACACTGTGTCACAATCAGGCTGTTCAGTGGCAGCTTCCCTCAGAGACATTTGGGAAAAACCAAAACTCTGTTGTTTGATGTAGACTAAGTCTGAGCAGTGCTGTGGTCCTGGCTGAGTCCCCTCTGTGTCAGAGCCCCGCAGCAGCCCCGGCCATGAGCAGCCGGGCCGGCACTCAGGCTGATGCCCTGCAGCTGGGCAGGGGCCGTGTCCTGGGGGTGGGGATGGGAAACTCCTGGGGCGGGGGGCACAAAAGCTGCCGTGAGCACAGCCCCTCCTGGGTTCCTATTCCTCTTAGCAAACAGCAGCTCCTCCGTGTGGGGCTGGGGGCTCCGTCCTGCAGTAACTTTGCAAGAAGGTCCTTTTGGGTCATCTGAGAGGAAGCCAAAAGCAGGACTCTGATACAACTGGTAATTGAAAGCTCTTTATTCTGATGGCTGTTTGTTGCTTGGGGGTGTTGGGCAAAGGGCATTGGCTTTGTTGGGTGTGACATCAATGCTCTGTTCTGCAGTAGACTGGGCATTGGCTCTACCTGGTTATCTATGGCAATCTCTACTGAACTGTTAGGGTTTTTCTGTTGATGGGGAACTACACATCCTTCCTTCATACCAAGCTGAGTCCATCAGAGTCTGGAGGTTTTGGAAATGGTTGTCCCTCTTTTATATGTTTGTGTATCAAGTGTGGTTTCTTCTCAGTAGACATAGAGGCAGCTGTGGGAATGGCAACACAAGTATGGCCACCACTTGAGCTTTGACAGTGGCTTTTACTGATGTGCCTTGGCCAGTAGTGGCCCAGGGCACTGTTCTGTCGGAGCCTGCAAGAAGCAGTGCTGCTTCCCTGTCCTGACCCAGGGGGACAGGGAGTGGGGGTTTTGGATCAGTTCCCCACAGGTTGCCCCTGTGGTCAGGCAGTGAAGAAAGGCAGCTGAGCCCTGTGTTACTGAAGGCAAAGCAAAGATGGAAGGTGTGGGGGAGAGCTCTGATGGAGGTGAAAGACCAAATCCTCTCCAAAAATTCTTCAGAATCTTCTGCAGAAGGTTGAGCAGCAAGCCCTTGTGAGGTCGCTCTTCCCTCATTACAAAGGGAGGAACCTGAGCCAGAGAGAAACATTCAATCCTTTCTTCTGAAGGACTTGTGAGATGTAGAGAAGGGCTGTGGCTGGGAGTTGTTTGGGGTGTAGGGGCGGAAGAGCATCAACAGCACCTTTGGTGCCCTGTGTTGCACTGCGATCTTTTTGCCATGGTCGCCGTGGTGGGGCTGACCCGAGAGAGGAGCAGTCCCATAAGATGGGGGAGAGCTGCTGTCTGCACCTGAGAGGAGGGAAAGGGAGCTGGCCTCGACGCTGGCCATGTAAGAGCCCGTTGGCGTGATGAGAGCCTCTTGGCCTCGACGCTGCCCTCGGGGGGGGCGGGGGACGAGGAGGGGAGGGAGAACTCCGAGGCTCTCCTCCTGCTCGAGGGTAGGGATGGCTCCCCAGACACTGGCTGCACAGACCCCGCTCTCTCTCCTGCCAAGTTGTGTTCTTCCCTGCCCGTGTCTGCGTCCGTGTGAGTGAGCAAGCGAGCGAACGAATGGGCTCCTCACTTACGTCTGTGTTGAAATCAGTGCAGCGTACTTCGGTTCAGCTTTGCAGGGGGAAGAGCGGGGTCTGTGCAGTAGCCAGGGGTTCCCCTGTGAGGCTGCGAGCAGAGGGAGGGTCCGGGTTGCCCCTTTTTTGGAAGGAGGGAGCGCAGCCGCTTGACGCTGGTGCAGGCGAGGCACCGCGCCTGTGGTCAGGGCCTGGGTCTGTGCCTCCGTGGCTGCCTGTCCTGCTGCCAGCCCTGGAGTCAGAGCGTGTGTCCCGAGCCGTGGAGGCCTGTGTCCCCAGGCAGCCCCAGCTCCCCGTGAGCAGGGCTGTGCAGCCTCTGGCCGCTGCTTTACATAGCCAGCTCCATTTGCCTAGGGGGTCTGCCTGCGAGCCCCCCTCCCGCTGTGCCTGGGCAGGTGGCTGGAGCAGTGATTTGGAGGGAAGAGCTGATCTGTGAGGTCTTTGTTTGTGGTTGTGGTGAATTCGGCCTGTGAGGGGCGAGGTGTGGAGAGCTTTCATGCGGGTGGCACTGTGGTGGGCAGGGAGCAGCCCGGTACAGGACGGCTGCCCGGAGACCTGCTGCCCACTACCCCACTCCCCGCCTCCCCATTGCCCCGTGTCCCCGGTCCCTGCTCCTCGGTCGCTGAGTTTCCAGGATGTTTTGCCTTTGTCAAATGGTTTTCCTGTGAACCTCCTACTTCAGACCAAAACCATCCAAGCCCTGACAGGTTGGGGCTATGGTGCAAGGGCACCTGGGACGTGAGAGTCCCCAGGGCTGGAGGGACTTTAAAGGTCTTCCAGTTCCAACCCCTACAATGGGTAGGGGCACCTCCCACCAGCCCAGATTGCTCCAAGTGCCACCCAACCTGCCCTTCAACACTTTCAGCATCCATAACTTCTCCAAGAAACCTCTTCCAGGGTCTCACCACCCTCATTTTTTTCATTAGCTCTCATCTCAATCTCTCCTCTTCCAGGCTGACAACATTCCCCCTTGTCCCATCCCTCTGGCTCCTTGTCTGGCGTCCTTCCCCTGCTCTCCTGGAGCCCCATCAGGTCCTGTTGGAGGTATCTGAAGGTACTTCAGGGACTGGAAGGTGCTCTCGAGTCATTAAAGAGAGGAGCCTGAAAGAGAGGCACGTGCCAGCCCACAGCTTCCCAGCTGCCATTGCAGTCCCCTCCCCACTGGCTCTTGCCACCAAATGTCCCCAGAGCTGCCCAGAAGAAAACTCCCCATTGATCCCCGACGCAAGGCCAGCGGGTGTTTTAATTCCAGCTCTGGTGCTCCTTCCTCCTCTGGGCTGATGCCTGCCCACCTGGTGGCAGGGTGGGGGGCACCAACTGCCCCCAGACATTTCAACACTGATGACTCCCGGCGAGGACCAATGGCCAGCTGGCCAACTGCTGTTGCAGTATCCAGGTGACAATCAGTGGTATCACCCAGTTCTCCAAGGCCCGGCCCCATCACCCCCTGAGTCTTTTCTCTTTTTTTCACTTCACAGAATCCCAGAAGAGACCTCCAAGATCATCCAGTCCAACCTTTGACCAACACCACAGTCAACTACTAAACCATGTCCTTAAGGACCAGGCACTTGGGCACTGAACTCTTCTTCCCTGCAGCTTCCATGGGCTGCACAGACCAGCTGTGGAGATCAGAGCCCCCCTGCTGGGACCTGCTCAGACCCCTCTTCCCCAGCAGGGTCTTCTCCTGGACAGCACTGGGTGCTGGAGTCTCCATGGAGCAAGGCTGGGTAACCCTCTCCTGCTGTCTCCTTGCCCACTGCGCAGCCTACAGGGATGTGGTTCTTTGCAGACCATCCCCACCATCGCCTCCTGCCAAGACAACAGTTTCTTGGGCCCTGCCCATCCCTTCAGCAAAGAGCAGAAGAGTGGGGAACCCCCAGGAGCTGGCTGAGGGGAAATCTCAGACCCTCCCAAAGGCTCTCCTGGAAGGCTGCAAAGGCAGAGACGTGGGCTGGATCCCAACGTGTGCCCCTGAGGCCATATGGCTGCCACAAACTGTGGTGGCTGCCATGGAACTGGAGGGTTCCAGAACACAGGTGCCGGGCCACTATGGTCACAAAAAGGCCACTTGTGATGTGCCACCTGTGATGTCACATGGCCAGGCCTACAAGAGCCTGAGAAGTGGGCCAGAGGATGCCAGTGTGGCTGAGCTGACCTTCGGGATAACTCGGCTCCTTCCTTGGCTGATCGTGTGACTTCTGTGTTCTGTTCGTTGCTCCTTTCCTGCCCACTTTTCCTCAGCTTCCCTCCTCTGTCAAAGGTGATTGGGTTTGCCTTGCCGGGACAGAGGAGAGAGGAAGTCAGGTCAGGGTACGGTACAAGGAGAGGACTCTCCCTTCCCAGCTCTCGTGGCTTTCCCGGCTCTCCAGTGCTGTGGGAAGGATTCATTTCGGCTCCCTCTGCTAACACCACAGGTGAGCAACAGCTCCTCTGCAGACAAGGGGACACACAAGGTGATCTTTCCAAAGGGCCTTGAGCACTGCTGTCAGATGGAGTCCTGTGACAGGGACAGCAGGGCCATCAGCCTGCAGCTCTGCAGGCACACAAGTTTGAATGTGGGCTGGTTGGCCAGGCTGGCAGGGCACAGGATAGTTTCCCAAAGGGATTCTCGACCAGACAAGTTCAATGGCAGCCTCTCCTGAGGCTACATGACTTTCTGTCTTTGAGGTTTGAGCTTGTTCCCCTGGGTGGTCCTCCTGTAAACAACTTGACTTGGGAAAGATGCTTTCGTGAACCAGAAAGGCTTCTTCTCTTTACAAATGTCATTTCCCTGCAGTTGCCATTGGAATGGCTCCACAAGGAAATGAGGACAAGCAGCAGAGACCAAGAGTTGGAGCAGGACTCGAGAATATGGGCAATACCTGCTTCCTCAATGCTGTCCTCCAGTGCCTCACGTACACCCCATCTCTGGCAGACTACCTGCTCTCTCGGGAGCACAGCCAGTCCTGTGAGTATGAATGTCTCCTTGTCAATCTGTTGGGCACTTCCCAGGGATTCCCAGGATGTGGAACTGGATGCAGGAGAAAAACAGCCCTTCTTTATCAACCCCCTGTCAAACCCAGCCTTGGGTTTCTTGGAATAGAAGAAACTTTTAGCATAGAAGCCACTTGTCACATCTGTCAGAAGGGCACCTCTTTCTAGCCCTGGGACTTGGTATTCACTCCTGCAAGTGAAACCTTCTTTGCCCCAGCACAGAAAACTTCTGTCAGTTCAGCATCCTTCTGCAGAAAGGTTCCCAGGCACTTGCCGGGACACTGGCCTCTTGAGAGCAGAGGAGTGGAGGCTGTTCTTACCACTTCAGGATCTCCAGTAGGTTTTCCACTGCTAGGGATATTTGGCTAACCCAAGAAGCTTCTCTCCCTCCCCTCCTCCCTCTGTCCCTCTTCAGGTGTTCAACCAGGCAACTGTGTGATGTGCAGGGTGCAGGAGCACGTGTGTAAGGTCCTGCATGCCACAGGATCTGCCATCGTGCCTGTGGACATCATCACTGCTCTCCCAGGTAAGCCCTGTCTGGTGCTTTGCCAGGTTTTCTTCCCTCCTTGGATCCCAGGAAGCTGTGGCAAATGATCCCCGGGTAAGGAGCCTCAGCTCGCTCAGGGGAGACAGCTGGCCCAAGCTCTGTGCTGCATCTTTGGGAGTGGAAGACCAGGACCTGACCAGGGAGCCTGGGCCTTGGGCTGCTGGGAGGGACCCCTCCCTGTGTGTGGCATCTGAGGGGATGGTTGCAGTCCAGTGACAGCACCATCCTCCCCTCTGTTCCCTGCAGGCCGAACAAATCTTGAAGTGCATCCACAGAAACGCGGAGCACATGCGCACGGAACGAGGGCAGTTCCTCCTAAGATCCGTGCTTGGGCTGCTGAGCGAGTGCTGCCCTGAGGAAACAGTTCAGATCCTGCTGATGATCAGTCCCTCCTGTGACAAGTATGAGCCCCAAGAGCCCTGGGGACTTGCTCCATAGCCCAGGCACAGCACAGTGGCCAAGGTAGCCCTGCTAACAGAGTGTTCTGGCTTGCAGTGCTGCGCTGGCCATGTGGGAGATGCTGCTATCCCTGTCCAGCACTTCTGGGACAGTTCTCGACCGGCTGCTCAGCGTGATCCAGGGCTGGAAAGCAAAGCGTGCTATCCCACCTGTGAGTGACCAGCAGGTTCCCCACTTCTGTCTCCAAGAAACTTACTGATGCCTACAAGCAAAGGTGGATGCTCAGGTGAACTGTGCTCCCCATGCTCTGTCGGCACTGAGTGTAGTAATGCCAAGTTCTACCTCATAGCTACATGGACAGCAGCACTTCTTGCATGTAAGAACATCCTGCGTGCTCTCCCACAGCATTTAAGACAGAAGTTTAGTTTTGGGAAGTTTGTGGGTCTCCTGAAGTGTCTTGCAAAATGCTGTAAGAATAGCTCTAATGGCCCATCACCCCGAGGTTGTGTGTTTTGCTTTTTTTTCAAATTTCAGCTCCTTTATGGGAAAGTTGTGTCAAATAAATATTCTCCCCATTAATCTAAAGGAAACACTTGGGCCCATATTTGGTTTTTCATGTAATTTCCTTCCTCTGTTTCCTGTGAGCATAGTGGTAGTTTTATATTGCCTAGAGAAGTCGTGCCAGAGTAGGAGTGTGTTTGAGGCTGTTTTTTTCCTAAATCCAGCAGTCTTTTGCATTACAGTCAGACCTTAAATAAAACTAAATTTATTCTGTCTTCTCTTTAAAAGCAGGCTATCAAGAGGCTCAGAACTTCATAATGTGATTTCAGCAGGAGAAGAGCAGCAGCATTTGGCCTGTACCTGGGAGCAGATTGGTAAGAGTTGGGAGGGATGCGAGCTGCAGAGTTGGGAGATCACAGACTGTGGCAGTCCTCCTGTGTTCATGTACTCAAGTACTTGGTGTGTGTTATCCATCTAGAAAATGCTCAGGAGTAAGAAGGGATGCTGGGGGATTCTGATGTGCAGGAGAAACTTGTGTTCAAGAGTGAGGTCAGGTGCTTAGTCAGGGGCTGAAGGTTGTGTCTGCTGCTTCTCTTTCAAAATCCAGCATTCTGCAAGGCTGCAGAGAAACAGAGTGCAGCACCAAGTAGTAGGTAAACAACAGGTATTGAGACTGGGTTGTTGTGGGTTTCTTTTGTTTTTCCTTCCCAAGCTGTGTTGGTGCACCCTCCTGGATGCAACGTCATCAGTGCTAACAGTAGGACAGCTTTAATATTTCTGAATTAATGATGACTATTTATATAACCTACCACTGACAGTAGTGGGAAAGTGGAAGGGAAGGCTGTGGATGTTACATACATATCAAGTTTATCTAATTACAAAGCAAGAGGAAACATCTGGAGGGGAGACTCTGCAATTGTTGTAAAAATGGGTTGCTCCATTTAACTATGATGAACACATTGCTACTGCAGACTATGGAGCAGCAAACATGACTTAGGAAATGAGGTAGATTGGGTGGTGTTGAGAGGAAAAGTCAAGCTGTAATTAGAGTAGTGAAATTGGCATAATTTATGGCTTGTGATTATTAACCTATTTTTTAAAATTAAAAGTTGAGTTTTAATAATGGTGGAAAAAAAGCTATATTACAGAGCAAGGCTTTTTAAAAGAAATGCAGGTGGGATAACAGCAAACAAAGTCATGCTTTAGGTTATAATAATTGAAATAGCCATCCTAGCTTTAAACTCAGAGAAAGAGGATTCCAAGGGAAATGAAAGCAGCTATAGAAGATGTAGAATTTGAGTGTTAAATGTTTCTTAAGTAATCCATAAGAGGCTTTTTGTGTTTTTAAGATTATTTTATTCTTTAAAGACTGTATGCTTTTTAATGGTTATTGAATGAACTAAGGGAGAACTTAATAATCAACATGGCAGTAAGCACAGAGGTCAGACTGAGCCAAGAAGGAAAACTCGGTAGTGTAATAGTATGCAAGGTTAAGATAAACATAAAAGTTTTCAACTAAGAGGCCTGGTAATCAGTCCAATCAACAGCACCACACAGTAAATATGTTAATTGCTGCTTTAGTACCTTGAGCTGTTTTTAGCTTCTTCTACCCTTTGTGGAATTTCTGAGTTTTTTCTTGCATGCTCTAAAGTAAAATTGACCTTTCCTGACAATGGAAATGGAAATCAATTATCTTGCAATTCCAAGGAAGCAAAAGGTACAAGATATCAAGAGCCTGTCCTGAGCTTTTCAGACATACAACACTTGAAATGTAATCCCTTTTGGCATGATGCAAGCCCTTCCCTTGTGGTAAGATACCCACCACTTGTGACACACTTTTTTTAGCAGATCCCACTACACCTGTGACTCACAGACCCTTCCAGTTGACAATCAAACATCTTAGCTCTTTCACATACCCTCCATAATATTATTTGGCAGTGGTAAAGGTAGTCAGTCATCCCTGAAAAACCTCCTGATTATGTACTTAGATAATCACAAACCTGCTTGAGCCGTATAAATCCAGTTTGTAGTAGCTGTTAGTAATATGTGGGCACTAGCTTACAATAACAAGTCAAATGTTGGCAGAAGTGACAGAGCAGTGGCAGCAAATATGAGAAGAACTGAGCAGTGTTGCACCCTTTCACAGCCCTAAAGCAGTAACTGGGGATACTGGGGGAATGGCAAGGAATTAGCCTGTGAGCCCTTCATGTCATAATCTGTTCTTTAGCCAGTGTTGAAGACAGATTGCTGGGCTAGATGGACCATTCAGTCTGATTGTTCATCTGTCTGTTTTCCAGCAACAGATAAGAATCATGCCCCTTGACTGCTCCTTTCCAGCACAACAAGAATGGTGCTTACTGCAATGATCTCCAGCCAGCTGAGAGAATAAATTTAATAAGTCATAACTTTCACAAGCTGTGGGATTAGTAGGAAGGAAACAGATTCAAACACATTTGTTCAGTTGCACCTTTTGCTTCTGTGCTTGCAGCTCCGAGTTTTTTCTGATAAACATATCCAATTTTGTCTAATCTAAGTTATTATTAGTTAAGCATATCAGTTTAGTAAAGGTGTAAGTGAATGTGGGCGTCTCAGGCGTTCCAGCTTAGTAAAGATGCAACTCTTTGCAGAAGTCAGCTTTGCACTCACTTTCTCCGTGGTGCTTTTAAAATATCTAAAAGAATTTTTATATTATCTCTACCCTTGTCACTTAAAAAGCAACTAAGACTTTAAAAACACTTGGTACAGGCAGAGTTTTGTTGTTATCTTATTGTTTGGAAATCTGTGGGACTAACTGCAAAAGTATAGGCAATGTAAATCAGCATTTAAATTATATATTACATGTTTATTATGGGTGCATTTAAAAAATTACATTTCATGAAAAATCAGAAGTATTTACAATTTTTGAACGATAAACTTGTATGCTCTAATTTACAGTTTGATGTAGTAACAATTCACAAAAATTCAAATCCTTTAGAGTTGTGTTTACAAATTAATTTTCTTAGGAGGCAGCTACAACAGATATTGCTGTATACACAAGCAAGAACCAGCTTGCTATGTATGTTTTGTTTATTGTTTGTTTGTTTTTATCAGATAGCTACATGTATTTTTTTACATTGTTTTTTAATTTCTTTACAAAAGAGTCTCTATGAACTTGTATGGCTTCAAAATTGTAACCTGCACCCAATACAAATGTATGTGTAATCACCTGAATGAAGTCTAGTTTAAAAGTGCTGAAAAAAGTACTTCATTTAATGTAGATATCTGAGTAATATTTGATCAAAAATAGCAATACATTTTGGGCTTTCATTAACAAAATATTGTCATGTTAAACATGGTTTGATTGCAAAGCAGATTACAATTAAGATTCCAGTAAACAAGCCTGTAACTTTTTTTAAGTTGGAAATCTAACATTCAGTAAGTTTAGCAAATTAAGGTCCAAATATACTCTTCCAATCAAATCTGTAGTACAGTACGTGCCATACTTAGCACTAACAAGGAACTCTGGTCTGCAGAATTGTGTACTATACATTAGAATTTATGTAGCCTCTACCTAGCTTATTTCCTTGTAAAGCTTCAGCAGTTCAGTTCATTGCTGGTTTTGCATTAATTAGTTCAAGCACATTTTATTATTTTAATAGAGAAATGGAAATAGATACCGGTATTCAAAACAGTCATATGAAATCCCCATGTGCAGGCTATTGAATTATTTTGCCTGAAGTACTTATAATTTCAGCATTAAAAAAACACTTAATATTACAAATACATAGAAGATCTTCTACATTAATTACTTGCTTTAAAAGACATCACTTCTCTGTGCTTAGGCTGTGGCAAGCAGATTAGATGACAATACACATGTTAAAATCGGTGGTTATAGTAAAATTTTAAACTAATAAAAATGGCAGTACTTGTCATCTGGCTGCTATAAAATACTCTTCTAAAATGTTATTCCTCCTGAAGTACTATGTTTACATTCACATCACACAACCTCAAAAGCACTCATAGTCTGAAGGCTTGCAGTCAAAGTGAAGGCAAATGCTATTTGCTTTTTAAAAGTTTACTTTTACCATCTCGGGTGATTTTGCAGGATTCTCGTCTTTGGTGACATGACAGTTACTATTCCTACATGGTACATCCCCTTTTACTACAGCTGCATTTATTGCAATTACCCCATAAGGAAGTAATCCATTTTTTTAAACCTCTTTTGAAACAATCTCCGTTTTTTGCAAATCTGCCTTCTAAATAAATCTCAGTCAAAGGAATTTTTGTAAAGTTGTGTGTATGATACAGTCACCGTCCTTTCTTAAGAGCTAAACTTTAGAAACGGAAGTGAGGCACGTGAATAACAAATTGGATAGGCACAGACTTTCTTAAAAGGCACAAAAGTTATGCAATTCATAAAAAAATAAATTAAATCTACAGCATTAATTCAAACAATCAAAACGCCCATAAAATTAACTAACTGCAGAAGTAAATCTCTGCTGTGTTTTGCAATTTTTGTAACACATTGCACTTAAGAAAAATCCCCTATATAAACCAACGTGTTAAGAATATATGATACGTGGTCACATAGTTACATTTCTTTCATACATCTTTAACTCAGCTGGTTTCATGGCAGAGTGGACAGAAGAACTGCGTTAGACTTTGCCTCTGCTTTCTTTAAAGAATCTGAAATATGAATATTACTTATAGAAAGCTCAAATATTTCTTTCTCCCTCTCCTACATTTTTAGGTTTAATGTTTACAGTATAACATACAATTTCATACTATCATTACAACTGTGGGTTAATATTTTGACTTCATCTATATAAATTTACCAAAATTTCAACAAGTTTTCCCAAATATTGCAGTTGATAATTTACAGACAGTGTTGAATTTAACTTCAGTGCTATTATAAAGTAATAAAAAGTTTGCAAAATGACTTTTAAAAGTGCGCTTTCTGTTCTGTAGTTCAGCCTCAAAGTAGGTCAACATTTTGGAAAAATTAATGCATGTTAAAATAGTGTTTGAAAAGTAGAGAGTGAACTTCTTGCACTCCTCTGATCCAATGACTTTCACAGGTACATCAGCAGTCTGCCATATACCGTCCTGAAATGTAAAGACAGGATTTTTAGCAGTAAGCAGATAAAACAGATTTTGTCAGTATTTCATGGGATTAGTTTGAAGAACTATGGAAAACAAAAAAACATGTGCAACAGCTTTCAGCCATGTTTTAACAGAAAATAACTATTTCATATTTTAAAATTTAAAACTATGGAATATATATAATATTATTTTGAATACATAAGCATGTCATTGTCTTACCAGTGGCAAATCTCTTCTTAAGGAGGGAAAGCCGATAGCCAGTGCCAACAAGCTCCACATCTACTCCAGAAAGGGTACTTCCTTCACTAATGAATTGCACTGCAAGTGTTGCTGGTTTACTGGGTCCCTCTGAAAGTTCAAATTTTGCCCTGAGCGATCCAGAACCTATAAAAATAACAAAGCAAAAATCTTTGTTGTTTGGCAAAACAAAATTTTTAGTAATACCTGAAACCACCATGGTGACCTTTGTGCTCTACTCCTAGCAGGAGTCCTACATAGATTTTCAACAGAGATGACAGTACAGATCTACTTTTTCCAGTTCCCTATTTAAGATACTGACTAGTGAATGACTTAGAAACAATACAAATTTCTGTAAGATTATGGAGGATGTGGGTATCAAGATGCCTGGTAATCTCTTATTATTTGAAATGTATGATTGGTCGCTATAATCATATGTAGTCTTCTTCATTAGCAGAATTGAAAGCACATCAGACTTTTAATGTTGGCATAATCAGTCTGTCTGGGTGAATGTACATGAACAAAACCATTGGAAGAAATGCAGTGATACAGTAATGTACCCAAAAGAAGGAAAGGTCAGATTAAATATTTTTCCCCACAAATTTCAGTTTATATTTCAAAGACTGTGGTGAAGAGTTATCACTTCCATGCTACTGTAGAGCAGCTCTAGTTCAAAATTACTTTTAAGTAGATTCCTGTAGTAAATACAAGGCATTAAAAAAAACAACCAATAGCATTGTTACTAGTCTCTTTTTCTAGTTCTTAAACAAGTTTTTCCTCGTTCTTGCAAAATATGGTTGGGAGAATGATATTCAATTATTAATAATGAAATTAAAGTGAGGCTTTCTGAGCCTACTGTCCTGGTTTGGTCCAGGGTAAAGGTAATTTTCTGTCTTATACTTTTGATTTCAGATAAGTCTCTTGTAAGTAGCTGCACTTGCCAAAATTAACAGCAAGTTTCTCAGACAGTGTCTGCTTCTGGGACTGATAACACTTGATGTTTATAGTTACAGCCAGAGACTGGTATGCAGAGCCAAGGACACTGCTCAGTTCTGAGGAGTATTTTGCCCTCCGGAAAGAGAAAAGGAGTAGAGAGGTCACACCTTCAAGCCTCCTTTGGGGGGAGGAACAGATAAGATAGATGCCAGAATTGACCAAACAGAGTATTCCATCCCATACACGTCATACTCAGTATAAATTTGAGGGATCACGAGGGTCAGACCCCTTTCTGCTTCCCCTTCCTTGCCTGTCCCTGTTTGCTTCAGCATCCTGGGAGGATTCTGTCCATTTCTCTGCTTGTGGTCCTGATCCCTGCCAGCCTGAATCTGTGTGTTCCTGCCTCCAGATCCCGACTGCTGCCAACTCCAGGAGTCCAGCCTGGACTTTCCCAGGGCTGCCCTGCAGCCTCGGTGGTAAGGGGGAAAGGGGGGAGGAACATGGTATCAACTTTCCTGTATATATATATATATATATATAAAATTTTTTTTTCTTTGTATCATTACTGTTTCATTACAGGTGTGTAGTTTAGTTTCCCATAAGCCTCTCTCCCTTATTCTCTCTCCTTTCTTTATCAGGGAGGAAAGGGGGATTAATAGGGAGCATCTGTTATTTGGTTTAATTGTCGGGCCAGTGTTAATGCAATCTCTCAGGTGGAAATTCAGAAGCTGGTGAACTGGTAAATGGAATACAATGTGAGAAGGAGTGTTAACAGGCATGAGGGCACAGACTCTAATATTATTACCTTTCTACTGTTAAAAGTTTTCTATACAAGAAAACAAAACAAAAAGAGTTAAACTTGCCTCCATTCTCAGACTTCTCTGAGATGCTAGATATTTTCCAACATGCTTTCATATGGTCTGCATTCCTGTAAGAGAACAGTAGGTTAATGACCAGTTTTGGGAGGTTATTTTAATGGATTTACATAGTATGTTACATCTCTAAATGGAGGTTTATAAAAATACTTGAGTATTTTAAAGTAACTTTGAGGAAAACTATAAAATGCAAACAGGAAAAGAGAAGGGTGTGACTGCATAGCCCCAAAGCAGCAGAGCTCAGAAACACTTTCTATAGAGTTAACGCTGTCTTACACTGTGGTGCTGGCTACAGAACTCAAACTCCTAAGCAGTCTCAAAGGGTAAAGACAATGCTGGGATGAGTTTGAAACTGTGATATGCTTCATTACAATGGTATGAGGGGGAGCAATGTTGATTTCTCTCCCCTTTGTGAGACTCCTGGCAGCACAAATCTTATTTCCATGCCAGTAAAACTACTTGACATAAGAGACACAGAGTTTAAGCTAACTACTGATGCTGCAGAGGGGACGAAAGGGCACCAAGCACCAGAGTCTCTAAGCTGACAGGTCATTTTAACTCCTGGAGTGCTTTGCAGCAGTTCCATCAAAGGAAAGTCAACAACTTGAAGCATAAAGTGCTGAGATGTTTGAAATTGCTTTTGGCATTGGTGTAGCAGGAGTGAAATGCTCATGCAAGTAACACAGATGGTAGTGGTCACTTGGATGGGGCAAAGTTACAAAACACTTTGTTTTAAAAAAACCAAAAGACCACCACCCCATCCACTAGACCAGACAGGCATCACAACACAAATGCCAGAGCTGCTTGGGATATGACTTGTTTTGGGCTTTTTTTGTCAGCTTTCAAGGCTCAAAATTCTGGCGTTGGGTGATGACTGGGTACATGAAAGAATCTGAACTCAAGTCCCTTAAGCTGATGAATCTGTGAAGAAACTGCCACTAGCTGTCTGACATTGGGTTTTCTGGGCAGCTGTTTCTGTTTCTCTGCTCTCACTCAGGCTTCATTGCAGAGGGGTTTGTGAAAGAAGGATAGGTAGGGAGACTCCTTTATCAGACTGTGGAGTCCTGTTGTTCAGGTCAAACCACGGGTGCTGTGAGTGTTGAATCCTTCTCAGCTGTTCTTCCAGACATACTGCTCTGCCTGTTACACTACCTTCTGCTTTTCCACTAACGTGTAGAGACAGTTGCTGGAGATCTGTGTCTCACTTTCAAGTGCTACTGTAAATGCAAGCTTAAAAGTTTGTGGCAAGTAGCTGCTAATTAGATAATACTCTGCATAATGCTTGAATTGAGACACTGTGCTACCTGACTAATGAAGAGCTCCTCAGTTATTGATATTTTTAACAAATTTCAATTCAATTAGAAGCTAATTTTTAATGTAGAAATCATAAGAACTGTGTTTCTCTTAGTCTTTCTGTATAATCAATATACATGCATATATTTATATACACACACAAAACTGTTTTCAAAAGGTAAGAGATTCTGGTTTCAAATTAATATATGAAAAATGTCTATCCCATTGACCAAAAGAAAGCAAACACTAGAAGTCTTATAAAGGTTTATACTGTTACACAGTTGGAATGAGTGCATCTTGTCTCAGTTATGTGTGTTGGCTTCACATGATCTGTTTTGGACCAGAAAATGTCCTAAATATCCACTATTACACATCTGATCAAGACAAAAAAATGTAGCTGTTTCTTTTAGTTAAACTTTTCAGGCTGTCTGTGACACTAATGAATTCAATGAGATGAGTCTGAAATAATAGAGAAATACCAAGATTACCATTTTGCAGGTGGAAGTGATTGCATGCTTGTTACTCCTCCATCAACTGGCACCACAACCTGGACATTAGACAGCATGCTAGGCACATTCATAGACTCTGGATTGTATTTATAATCCACTCTCACATCAGTAGTGCTAGCATTACATTTCCAATAAGTTGCAAGATTCAAGGGAGTGGACTGGATTCCATTTGAAGATACCTGTAAAAGGATAAACCATTTAGAGAAATGAAAATATTCCCTTTTGACAGAATCAGAGGACAATGGTAATGAATTTATCTTTAAATCTTGACAGAAGATCAAGAGAACAACTGAGCACTGAGTCCTTAATTCTGAAGGCTTCTGCAGCTTAAAGTAACTGCTGTTATTTTATTTTTAGTTAAATAAAAGGTTTAGACTCCCTCTGGCCAGTGAGGCTCTCTCATGTTCTGGCTTTTATAAGTTGAACTGGTTTTGTTTTAGTCCTGTGTTCTGCCTCACACATGCTTGCAGCAAAGTTACTTCCTCCTCAGCAGTATTGTGCCATGCTATTTCAGCTGCCCTGCAGCCAGCAGTAGAGGGCAATACATGCCAGTATGGGACAGGCAGCCAGCAAAACAGTTCTTACCTATTCAAATCACTATTTTCCTGCTGCCAGAGGATGAGGCACTGCTTCTGCAGCTGAGCTTGTGCTACTGCCCTGATGAATCTCTGCCACCTTCCTAGTCTGATCGAGGAACATCGTACGTACTGGTGCCTGCTCTCACTTTCTCTTGGCAGCCCAGAAACTTTTCTGTCTGCCAGGGCTTCTGCATGCCACTACCTCATTCTTCCTGACAGTAAAGATCTTAAATAGCTCCTATTCTTCCACAATACTAGTTTCTGCAATCCAAAGTAATGTGATGGGTTTTCCTTCCTTCTCAGGAATCTGTGTGCCTTACATGTTTTTTATAAACTCAGTATGCTCAGAAAGATTTTAAACTATTTTGGCCCTTTACTGGACAGTCTCCTGTATGTCCATGTCTTTCTTGCAATGGTCCATAAAGAACTGGACACAATACTCCAGGCTCCAAGCCTGGGCAGAGCCTACGCACTCTTAACAGTGACATACCCAGGACTGGCCTAGCTGAGGGAAGACGAAGAGCAAGTCTCCCAATTTCTGTGTAGATTTTAAATCTGTCAGAGTTCCTTAGAAAATTTCCAAGGTACAGAAGTGTTTACCTGATACTTTAAAACATCCACATTGTAATAGGATGCAGATGGATTCTGCTCTGATAATTTCTTGAGGTAGGAGGTTATAGCTTGCATGTTCATCCAGAAATCCTTAGTGCTGGAGTCACTTTGTGACTGATCACTATGAAGAAAAGGAAACGTAGGAGTCAGAGGCCAACACTGAGTTTTAATATCTTGTACATCTAAAAACTAAGATAAGAGCTTTTCCCTTTCTAACTATTTCCAGCAAGAATTTATTTTAGTGCTGTGTAACATGTAATTGTATAACACATAATTCTAGCTTCCTAAATATTAAGATAGATTAACTTCTTGTTATATCGAGTAAAAATTCTTCTTCCAGGTTATGGAGTAGTAGGTTTACTCCCCTGAGGATCTGTATCACAAGATGCAGTTAATGCTGAATTTGGATTCTATATTTAATAAAACACAATTTTAAGGCAACTAGGTGCCATAAGGATGTGTGGGAGGTGGGGATCAAAGTGGTAGTTGAAAAGTAACTTTGTCCAATTTGGGATAAATCCTAAAATCATAATTAACTTTGGTTATGACATATCTTTACTAATTCACTGAATTAAGAATTGTGCTTGCCTTATTTTCATATATTTGCAGAGATATAAGCTTTCAACCTTTTTTCCATTTTAAAAGTGATTTTCTCGGGTACTTATAGTTGCATTCAATTTTAGTAACAATTCATATAGTATAGATAATATATACTATATACTATATATATAGTATATGTTACATATTCTATACGTAGGTAAGAGCAAACACAACTGCAGAAACAAAATCATGTTTGGAATGTACTGGAGCATGGTGTTCTGCAAGTAAAGAATATTTTCAGGTGTGTTTGCATCAGATTTATTCAAAATAAGGACGAAGCTGTAAAGTACTGATTAAAAACCAAATTTCAAATCACTGAAGAATTAAAGGCCTCCTCTAAATGTCTGTGGGTAAAGTAAGAAACTGGATCCAACCCTAAGGAGGAGAGTACGATGTGCCTGCAGAGTGAAAGCTGACAATAAGCACCTGGAACACAATAAATACGACAACAGTGGGTTGAATGTAGATCAGTAGTCTGTCCAATATACTTACAAGTTGGATCTCAGTATGCTGTTGTGATACATTAAATTTGCATTTCCAGTAGAATATGTAAACATTTGCTTATCACTACAGAGATCTCCCACAATTTAAATAAATGAAACCAGTAATAAAATCTTTCTGCTTCTGTACAACCAAGTGCAATTCAAATCAGAAACTGACATCAGCACAAATATAGCTGTCTGTAAAAACTTCAATCTCCACAGATATCAAGCAAATTATACTCTTGCAGTAGATGATGATTAGTCAAATTTTACTTTGTATTTTATGTTGTAAATACCCACTTACATGCATACTTTCTAATAAATGAAACTGCTCAGCTGAAACAGATCTCTGCCTGAGATCTTTTTATGTATTTTTTTAAAGATCTCCAAGCACTATGTTTTCAGAATTATCCTACACAATCATCAGACTTTTTTTCTTAAGGATTCTCCCAAGCATGCTGCTACACATCTGCGAGATACAGTTATGTAATAGACCTGATTTATAGAAATGATACAGGTACAAAACGTACTGGTAAACAAAATGTGAAATGATGTGTAGCTCTTACTACTTGTTTTCTAACTGAGGCTACTGTTTCATCATTTGTTAGTACTGTGTAAAGAAAAAAATTATAAATGCATGTTAAGACAAAGCTACATTTATAAACTAATTTCTATGGCTCCTGTTATGCTCAGCTTTAAGTTTCAAGTCTAGTGATCACTGAGATCTTAATGCTGGCAGTGGAGAGAACTGAGCTGAACAAAATTAATTCAGGGAATTGATTTATGTGTGAGCAAATCAACACGTCTGTAGAGAATTCTGATTTACATATATAACAAGTCACATTTTACAAATCATGTAGTTTATAATTATATTAAAAAAAATACAAAACCTGTATACAAGTTGTGCATTTGGAAGAATCTGCTCTAGTTTGCTTGTGTTTTTTACCCTAAAGCAGAGCACAGCTGGAGATGGGTTGCTGGTGAAGACTTTAATTATCCCGCTTGGGAAAGATACTGTCATATCACCAGTAATCTTCACAATACATCTAGAAGAGAACGAAGATATCAGTTTTATTGCAGCTCATTAACTTCCTTGATTTAATACTGATTTTAAAGCAATAACTGTACTTTTATAATCTGATCAACTGAATTAAAACCAGAAAATCAATGTCAAATGAGGTTTATGTGACAATGTACTGTCACTTTCAATTTGGGAGTCAGGTGAAATCAGTAAAGAAAAACATTTATCTGGTTAAGCATACAATAGTCTTGGTGGATCTTTTTCAAACACGGTACAGCTATGCTTAGGCAAGGCCTAGAGTAGCATAGCAAGGGGTATGACAGAGTGAATGAGGTGCTTCCAGGTGGCCAAATTTACATATAGCACCAATCTGACAGATAAAATCCCTTCTCATTTTCAGTATTCCCATTGAACACCTTTTCATGAAGCAGGGATATATGAACTTCTAGCAGGATGCAGGCCAAAATAGAGCAATAAGCCACTGTTGTCAATTATACCTACAAAAATAATCCTTTGAATCCCCCTTGCAATGTACATACATTTTGCCCCAGAATATTAAAAATAGGACCAGTGTGGTTTTTTTATTTTAACTTTTTACATTTAAAACAATTCACTATTTAACTAACTTTGTGGGATCTGCTCCTTTAAAGTAGGCGTTAACAGATTCAGTAAGGGCTACTGCAACAGGCAAGGTGTCCTGGTTTCCAAGGCTGACAGGGCTGGGACCACGTGAAACACCTAGAATACATATAGTGTATAGGTTTAATTTTCAACAGATTTAAGAATGGTTGATTATATCTGTAATTTTCACAAAAGGTGACTACCATCAAGGTCACAGTAGCATCTGAATGTACCATAAAAAGGCTGCTTAGCAGCCTAAGAAAACAGGACTATCAGTCTGACATGTAAACGGACAGACACAAGGAAATACATACAATACAGAGGAACACTGCATTAAATAGGCTACTGATTAAAGTGAAATTAACTGAACCAAAGGAAATTAGACATTGACTAGAATACTTTAACAAAAATCCTTACTGTATGCTTACAATGGTCAACGGAAATGCAAATAATTCACTTACAGCATGCATGGACTTCAATGCAAATGCATTACTGTTACTCTAAATGTGAACTGTTGAATATTCCTTTAATTATTTCAGCCAATTATAAGTCCCAAGAATTTTTTTGAGAACTCTTCACAGATGCCTGTGCCAATACCACACAGTTCCAATACATAGCTATGAAAATAAAGTCAGATCTCATACTATGGCTTTTTAAAATGTGTGCATACAGCTGATGAAATGAGTAATCACTGGATTCTACTTTTCAAGAAATTGCTTTATGAGTACTAATTACAAAATACTGAAGCTCCATCTTTTCATCAGTGCAGCAGTGTAGTGGAGAGCATCGTACCAATTTTTTTTACCACTGCTGAAATGCCGTGTATCACATATTATCAATCATAAAGGAGGCACAAGCTTTCTTGTTTCATGAGCAAAATTAATTTTTTTCCTTCATACCATAAAGTAGAAACAAAATGCTTCCATATAATATTGCCTATTCCTATTTACTCAAGGCAAAATAATCCAAGTTACTCTAAAACAGTGGCTGTACGTTCTGAGTTCTTTCAGAAGCAAAAATGAGGTTGGGACCTTGTTTTTCTGAGAAGGACTAATAGCACATACCTTAAATTCTGAAATAAGTGAAAGTAGTAGTAACAACCAGAGAGTAAAAGACATGACTTGGTCTAATTCTGCTACCTCGTACCTCACTCTCCATCATAATTTTTTGACTAAAGCAGTGATGAATACTTCTCAGCACCATAAAAAAAAACCAAACAGTGCAACAATCAGGCCTCCTTAGAAAGTATACTCTAGTCACAAGTGTTCAAAACAAAAAATTCTTCAATGAACAAAATTATGATGTTGGCTTCAAGAAACTGATTTTGTTTTTCAGTATGAGCAGTAGGTTGGTTTAATGTATTCTTTCAGACATTGCATGGTATTGTTTCCAATTTGCCCTTTCAGAGGGCAAATTTTGGCCTGTTCTGGAGCATGTTTGAGAATGTTCCTTGGGAGACAGTCCTGAAAGGCAAAGAAGCCTAGGAAGGCTGGTGATAGTTCAAGGAGGAAGTTTTAAAGGCACAGGAGCAGAGCAAGTCATCCTCAAGTCTCAAAAGACAAGCCAGTGGGGAAGAAAATCAGCCTGGCTGGATAAGAGACCTTTGGCTGGAACTCAAAAACAAAAGTAAAGTTTGTGGCCTTTGGAAAAGAGGGCAGGCAACTTATGTGGACTGCAAAGATGTAGTGAAGCTATGCAGGGAGAAAATCAGAAAGGCTGAAGCCCAAGTAGAACTCAACTTGACCACCACAGTTAAAGACAACAAGTAGAATTTTTTTCAGTATACCAACAGAAAAAGGACGACCTAGATAAAATGCAGGCCCACTGATGAACAAGGTGGGTGCCCTAGTGGCAGAAGACACAGAGAAAGTGGAGTTATTGAATGCCTTCTTTGCTTTGTTTTTCGTTGCTAAAGCTGGCTCACTAGATGACAAGACCCTGGAGGGAAGGGAAAAGGTCTGTAGAGAGGAACTTCCCCTTTGGTAGAGAAGGACCATGTTAGTGACCACTTAGCCAATCTGGACATCCACAAATCCACGGGCCCTGATGGAATGCATCCACGGATGCTGAGATAACTGGCAGGTGTTATTGCCTGGCCACCTTGCTGGTCATGGAGAACAGCAGAGGTGCCTGAAGACTGAAGGGAGGTCAGTATCATTCCAGTCTTCAAAAAGGCCAAGAAGGATGACCCAGGAAAATATAGACAGGTTAGTCTAACCTCCATCCCTGGAAAGGTGAAGGAACAAATTGTTTTGAGTGTCATTTCCAAATGTGGAAGAAAAGAGAGTTATAGGGAGTGGTCAACATGGATTCACCAAGGGTAGATCATGCTTGACCAATCTGATAGCCTTCTGTGATGACATAACTGGCTGGTTAGATGAAGGGAGAGAAGCACTCTCCCTTAACTTTAGGAGGGATTTTGACACTTTCCCACAACATCTTCATTAAGAAACTCGGGAAGTGTGGGTTAGACGAGTGGATAGCAAGGTGGATTAAGAGCTGGTTGACTGAGGGCTCAGAGGGTTGTGATCAATGGTGTAGGGTCAAGTTGGAGGCCTGTAGCCAGCAGTATTGGGTCCTGTCTGGTTCAATGTATTCATCTAAGAGTGGACAGAGTGCATCGTCAGCAAGTGGGCTGATGATAAAAAACTGGAAGGGGTGGCTGACATAGGAGAGGGCTGTGTTGCCATCCAGTGTGACCTGGATAGGCTGGAGAAGAGAGAAACCACATGAGGCTCAACAAGGCTGAGTGCAGTTCTGCACCTAGGGTAGAATAAGCCAGGCACCAGTGCAGGTTATGGGCTGACCTTCTAGAGAGCAGGTCTGTGGAAAAGACCTGGGGGTCCTGGTGGACAAGAGGATGATCATGAGCCAGTAATGTGCCCTGGTGGCCAAGAAGGACAATGGCAACCTAGGGTGCATCAAGAAGAGCGTGGCAAGCAGGTGGAGAGAGGTCACCCACCCCCTCTGCCCTGGTAAGGCCTCAGCTGGAATACTGCATCCAGTTCTGGATTTCCCAGTTCATGAAGGACAAGGAACTACTGGAGAGAGTCCAGCACAGAGCCACAAAGATGGTATAGGCACTAAAGGCCACACCTTGAATACTGTGTTCACTTCTGGGCCCCTCACTACAAGGAGGACATTGAGGTGCTGGAATACGTCCAGAGGACAGCTACCAAGCTGGTGAGTTGCCTAGAGAACAAGTCATACAGGGAGTGGCTGAGGGAAGCGGGTGTATTTAGTTTGTAGAAGAGGAGGCTGAGGGGAGACCTCATTGCCCTTTACAACTACCTGAAAGGAGGCTGTAGGAAGGTGGTTGTTTGCCTGTTCTCCCTAGTGGATAATAACAGGACCAACAGAAATAGTCTGAAGTTGCAGCAGGGGAGGTTTAGATTGGATATGAGGAAGAATTTCAGGTCAGGCACTGAAATAGCCTGCCCAGGGAGGTGGTTGACTCACCAGTCCTGCAGCTATTTAAGAAATGTGTATATGTGGCACTTCAAGGCATGCTCTAGTAGCAGAGATTATAGGGATATTGTCCTCCTGCTTGTTGCATGTGTGTATGTATGGACTTGGTGATCTCAGAGGTCCTTTCCAACTGAATTCTGCGATTCTGTGAAGGAAAGGCAGAGGGAGCTGGGTCTGCTCAGCCCAGAAATGAGGAGATTGAGGCGGGGGGGCTCTCATCAATGCTAATAAATATCTAAGGGTGGCTGTCAGGAGGATGGGACCAGACCCTTTTCAGTGGTGTTCAGTGACAGGACAAAGGGCAATGGTAACAATCTGGAAGACAGAGGTTCAACCTAAACATAACGAAAAGCTTCTTTAGACTCTTGTAAGGGTAGCAGACCACTGGAACAGGCTGCCCAGAGAGGTTGTGGCGTTTCCATGTCTGGAGGCATTCTAAACCCTCTTGGATGCCATCCTATGCAACCTTCTCTAGGTGAGCCCGCTCTGGCAGGGAGGGTGGGCTACATGACCTCCAGAGGTCTCTTCAAGCCACTAATATTGTGAGATGCTGTGAAAACTACCAGAAAAGCTGTGATTCTCAAGTCTCAGGAATCCAGAAATCACAACACCAAGAAGCAAATGTACAATAAAATAATGAGTTTACAACAACCAGAAATTCTGTTTGGTGAACTGCACAGTGAAGTATTTTCCACTAAAGCAACAACATGCATGCAATGTATGTGGCCAGGGCAATTTTATGTGTTTTTCCCTCAGTTTACTAAGGAACAAAAAACAATTGTAAAGCAGATAGGAGGCAATTACCTTGTGTTAATTACACCAGACTGATCACAGATGTATATATTATTTTTAAGATTTTCACCCATGTTTTTATGTTGGTATTTGAAATCATGAAGAGTAATTCTAATATATACATGGTATTCCTATAGGCAAAAGACAAATACTGATTTCTTGACTAAGGAGTGAAATTTACTAGAAATAACAACACTTTTTTTTTTTTTTTTTTTTTTTTTTGTGAGAGTAGCAAAACTTATATGTGTGTATGTACGTTTTTCTGAGAAGTATTGGAGGGACTGTAAATGAGATAGCTTCTTTCCTACTTTCTATACCCCCCTGTTTATCACCTTTTGATTCGTAAAAATCTGCATGTTCTCCTGAAACACATTAAATTGCAACAAATATAACTGCTTAACCCAAATCTGGAAGTCATTGTCTTGTTGCCTCACAGCTTGAAATGCAACACAATGCAGTGACATCTAGCCTCAGGATCTTCCGTGCCTACTGCGTGCTCTCACAAGAGCTGCACCAAGGCAGCTTTACTACATCTTAGGATACAGTCCAGGTCAGGACACACTTCCAGCAATTTTGGCAGTGACAGCTTTGATGCCCTGCCACCTGCCTTGGCCTCAACCACCATTAGCTGCCCTTCAGCTGTACTGACACAGCCATGAAAGCAGTTGCATTAACACACTGAAGGAGGCTGCCAAATTGCAGAATAAAAGACTGCATCACTGGTCATAAAAAGGGCAAATAAATAAACCTCATAAAATGATTTTAATTCAGTTTAGGAACAAAGATTCAGACAACTTTAATATTGGCTAAATGGCTGTCACAAAAGTAAAACATTTTAATTTTAAAACATAAAACGTTAAAGCCATTACAAATAATTTAAAACATAAAAATATTACCTTTACTATGTGTATCTTCAGATTTGTATTATATGTATATCTATGGATTATATGTACATTTAGAAACATTTTTACCCATGCATCTTATGAGAATAGGGGTTGTCAAAATAAAAATATATTCACTTTACTTGGAAGGAAGTAGTAATGAGAAACTGGCAAAAGAAGGCCAAGTTTCAGCTTGTTTGTGTGGGGCAGACAGACAGGAGATTAGGTTATATAAAAGTGGTTACATCAAGTTTTGGTGATTTCAGCAACATGAAACTGGTTAAGTAGATGAGCTTTCAGGCTACTTGTATATATTACTTGTAGCCTGAAAGCTGGAGAAACTTGTTTCAAAAGTAATACAGTTTTATTAGGTGTAGTGTTTTAGGGTGATTAGTTAACATGTAAATCTGCTTTGAGTACAATACCTGGTGGTGGCTCACAAAGCTTTTCAATTGAAGAAAGATTCCCAATCAAAAGATCATCCTCTATTACATTTAAATGGAACAAAACATTGCAAGAAAAAATATTTCAAGCAAAAATATTTGTTAAAAAAATTAAAATATTATTTTAAACTTTGCAAATTAAAATAAGGCTGAACATTGTTCACATTATTTGTGTGAATAAAAGATACATTCAATTATGCATGCCTTAAAGTTCACTCAGAAAAAGATAGCTAAAGTCCACTCTATTGTTCAGAACAAATAGGGTAAGGGAAACACTGGATTGTGGAAAAGTCAGAAGAGTACAGTCAGCAGTGCAGAGTATATCCTCATGCTCCAACGTCATTCAGCCATCTGCACTATCCTTTCCAGCTCTCCAGGATTTAATTCTCTATTTAATTAATATTATAAGCACACATGGAACTGGCCTCGCTTATTTTTGCCAGGCCAGGTTAATAACCATATTAAACCCCAATGTCAGCATACATCTCCTTACCTCCTTCCTCATGATTTCACTCTGTTACTGTCTCCAGCAGCACAGACACTCAGAGCTGGGGATATTGCTGCTGCTGCCACCAGCTTTTCATTGCTGGGCACCAGTGCTAATGCCTGAGAATGTGAGCCTGGATGGACTTTGGCAACAAAAATACCACCTGTCTTTCTGTGATGCTCCTCAGCATCTGGGAAGCTGGTGAATACTTAACAGAAGCAGCTGATGCTGTGTTCTGCACAGGGTGAAAACAGCTGCACTTTTTTAGTGCAGAACTCCCAGTACAAGTTGTGCAGATCCTCTACTGAGCTGCTGAGCCTGGATGAGGAATCCTTAGTCCTTAGATAACTAAGTATTAACAAAAGAATCTGATCCAGGGACTTCAACCTACTGGATGTCTGCTGAAAATACAAAACAGCAAAGAGGAGGCAGCCTAGAAGGTTCCTTGAGTGTACAGAAGGTAATGTCCTGACACAGCTGTTGAGGCAAAGCTGCATCTGCTGTTCACAAAGAACAGCAGATGGTGGAAGATGTGGTGGTCAGAGATGATCTTGGGCTTAGTGACCATGAAATGGTAAAGTTCTCAATCCTTAGTGAGGAAAGGAGGGGGAATGCAAAACCTCTGCCATGGACTGCCGGAGGGGAAACTTTGTTGAGAGAGTCTATTTGAGAGAGTGACTTGGAAAACAGTCCTGAGGGAGAAAGGGGTCCAGGAAGGCTGGATGCTCTTCAAGAAGGAAGACCTCAAAACCCAGGAGCAGGCTGTTCCCTTGCACCGTAAGACAAAATAGGAGGGAAGACCGCTGGCCTGGCTGAACAGGGAGCTTTTGCTGTGACTCAGGAAAAATAGGAGAGTTTAGCCCCTTTGAAAGAAGGGACAGGCATCTCAGGATGAATACAGACATCTAATTAGGTCATGAAGAGAAAAAATTGGAAAGGTGAAAGCCCATTGCATGTTCAATCTGGCCACTATCATAAAGACAACAAAAACAGATTATTACATTAATAACAAAAAGAAAGCCAAGGAAAATCTCAATGCTTTATTTGATGCAGGGAGAAACAGTGCAACCAAGGATGAGGAAAAGGCTGAGATAATTAATGCCTTCTTCATCTTCTTTAATAGTCAGACCAGCTACCCCTGAGGTATTCAGCTCCCTCAGCTGGAACATAAGGACAAAGAGCAGCACAACTCCCTATAATTCAGGAGGAAGCAGGTAACTAATGTCCTGCTAGAGCACCTGGACACTCACAAGTCTGTAGAGCTGGATGGGATCCACCTGAGAGTACTGAAGAAGCAGGCAGAAGAGCTCACGAAGCCTCTCTCTATGATTTATCAGCTGTTCTGGTTAACTGGAGGCCCTAGATGACTGGCAGCTTGCCAACATGACAGCCACTTAAAGGGCTGGAAGAAGGATCTGGGGAACTACAGGTCATCCTGACCTTGGTACTGGGAGAAATTACAGAGAGGTTCAACTTAACTGTACTTACATGGCAAGTGCAGAACAGCCAGGAGATCAGGTCCAGCCAGCATGAAAGGCAGGTCCTGCTTGACCAACCTGGTTGTCTTCTGTGACCAGGTGACCCACATAGTGGATGAAGGAAAGGCTGTGGACATTGTCTAACCAGAGTTTAGTAAAGCATTTGACAGTGTCTCCCACAGCATTCTCCTAAAGAAGCTGGTAGCTCATGGCATAGACAGGTGTAGTCTTTGCTGGTTAAAAAACTGACTGCATGGCCAGGCCCACAGAGCTGTGTTGAACAAAGATAAAAGCCTATTCAGCAGTGGGTACCTGTGGTGCCCCCCAGGGGTCTAGTCTTATTCAATATCTTCATTAGTTATCTAGATGAGAGGGTTGAGTGCTTCCTCAGTAAGTTTGTAGCTAATACAAAGTTGGGTTGGAGTGCTGATCTGCTTAAGAGTAGGAAGGCTCTGCAAACAGACCTGGACAGGCTGGATCAATGGGCTGAAGTCCCATGAAGTATGAGGTTCAACAAGGCCAAGTGCTGCGTACTGCATTTCAGCCACAACTTCAGGCAGTTCTACAGACTTGGGAAGAAAAGCACCTGGGGCTGTTGGTCAACACTTCACTGAGTATGAGCCAGCAGTGTGCTCAAGTGGCCAAGAAGGCCAACAGCATCCTGGCTTGTACCAGGAATAGTGTGGCCAGCAGAAGAAGGGAAGTGATGGCTCCCCTGGTGAGGCTGCACCAGGTGACGCTGCACCTTTAGTGCTGTGTTCAGTTCTGGGCCCCTCACTGCAAGAGAGACACTGAGGTGCTGGAGTGTGTCCAGAAGAGAGCAACCAAGTTGAAGGGTCCAGAGATCAAGTCCTACAAGGAGAGGCTGAAGAAACTGAGATTGTTTAATTTAGAAAAGAGAAGGCTGAGGGCAGGCCTTATCACTTTCTGCAACTACTGGAAAGGAAGTTGTCAGCCTCTTCTCCCAAATAAATAATGGTAGGACTGGAGGAAATGGCCTGAAGTTGTGCCAGGGAAGGTTTAGATCAGATATTAAGAAGAATTTCTTTACTGAGAGAGTAGTCAGGCATTGGAATGGGCTGCCCATGAAGGTAGTGGAGTTACCATCCCTGGATGTATTAAAAAATGTGTTGATGTGGCATTTCAGGACATGTTCCAGTGGGCATGGTGATACAGACATAGATAAACATATTTTATTGGGGGGATGTTGAGAGTTAGATACAGTGATCTTGGAGGTCTTTTCCAATCATGACAATTCTATGATTCTGTAATTCTGTAATCTGTATTAGGATTTACCTCATTATGAAACTGGCTATGGGACTTGATGTAAACACTTAGAAAATACAAAATATGCCTCTTGACTCAGTATTTTTTCTACTCTTTTAAAAATATATCAAGCATATTCTCAATTAACAGATTTTTTACCCCAAACTTAAGTAGCTTCTGTTTTGTATCACGCCTGACAGGCACCTAAAGATAAGAATGCTAATCAGAAGGTGTCCTGGTATGCTGTCAAGACCAAGATAATAAATTTATCAAGGTAACAAGGACTGAAGGATCACAATCATTTAAAGAGAAGGTCTTGGGATGGCAAATTTTTGCCAGTGTGTGCCACTGATTTATGAAAAGACAGAACCCTTTTTGCTGTATAAAAACTCAAAGAGAAAAGGAGAAGATGCTGGGTCTCTCTTCCCCCTCAACCCCTTCTTCTTCTCTTGCCACTTGGGCTTCAGCTACGGGACAGCACCAGCAGAGAAAAAAAATCAGAGAACATCAGCCAAGCAGGAGCTGCAGCTCCTACGGCACCGTCCCGTCCCCCCCCCCCTAGTCAGAGACCAGGGCTGGAGGAAGGTGATGAAACTTAATTGCTCTCTTGTTTTTTCTTTTTTTTCCCTCTCCCCAGAGTGACTAATTTATGCAAAATCTCTCCTCTTGTAAAGTTATTTTTTCTTTTAAAGGTGGTGTTATTGTCTCCCAGGCTGACAGTTGGACTCTGTGACCTGTAGAGGTCTTTTCCAAGTATGATGATTCTGAGATTTAAATTGGGACTAGAGTGGTAGTAGTGTACAGGAATGAAAAGCTTCAGTTATGCTAAAGATACCAGTTAAAATGTCTTTTAAACAAGCAAACAAACAAACAAAAAACAACCAAGAAAACCTCTAATAAGTCTCCTTTTCATTTGTTTTAGTCAAATATCAAAACTTTGAAATCATGATAAGATCTGCTGCAATTAGGAGTAATACATGAAGGCTAATTTGCTTTTCATCTTAATTTCTTCCTTATTTGTTTTGCTTTTACTAAACACTTTGCTAGCATGAAGAAAAAGATGTATTAGTGTCACTTTTTTTTTTTTTTTTAAATTACAGCAAACATAATAGAACTTAAAAGTGCTCAACTTTGTGAACATTTTTATTCATGCAAATATATCAGTATCTCAAAATATTTCTGCACTTATACAACAACATCTTCTGGGTAAATACTTGATAGCATATTGTATTTGATGAAAGGGCATTGCAAATAAGAACTAATGGAATACTGATTTTCAAAAAGGCTTCCCTAAAGAACATGCCATGATTGGATCTATGTGTCTATAAAATTAAATCCACTGTCACTTTCTCACAGCATCATTTAGAAAGAGGTATTGCAAAGGATGATTAAAATACCTAGACTGTACTCAGATGTGGAATAACTAACTACAACAAATGGTTTTCCTATCTAGTTGATCTTAGTAGCAGAATTCTGCTGTTTCTAAAATAAGTTAAAATGCTTAATTTAACTTACCAACTGTAGGTGTGTTTGCTGCACTGAGGGAAGCAGAGGAGGATATTGAGGAGATGCTCTCTGCTCGTGCCAAAGGAGCTGCAGGAGGTGGACTGGAGTTAGAGGTCAATGGAGGGCTGAATGGCCTAGGCTGAACAAAAGAGATTACAACAGTATTACAGTAAGTGGTTTTAGAAAGATGAAAAAAAAAGAGACTGTAAATAGAAGAGTTCTTAATTTCATGCCCCATTAAATTTCACAGTGTTTCTTAACATAGCTCCTTTACTGCTTTATCTGCTCTAGTTTTCAGTGTTAAACAGAAAAACCATATTTTCCATTGGACTAAATTCTATTATTTCATAGAGTATCATTATTAATTTTTTTTGCCTGGGTAGTAAAGTTTAATATATTTAATTATGCAGCAACCTGGCAATAATTATGCTGTAACACAGTATCAGAATATAAACCTACTGTGTGTATGTGCAGCAAGTATGGATTTACAGAGCCAAAGGTGGGCTAGTAACAAAATGGAAGGTAGTCCAGCAGAGGGAAGTAAAATAGTTGGGACTGGAGT
Organism: Calypte anna; assembly: GCF_003957555.1. NCBI lineage: Eukaryota > Metazoa > Chordata > Aves > Apodiformes > Trochilidae > Calypte > Calypte anna. The sequence goes on from NC_044274.1 coordinate 47,508,349, forward strand.
ACTGAAGTGAGGGACAGGCTGAAGAAGGACCTGGGTTTCTTAAGAGGTGGTACAGGGAAGGCCAAGTCAGTTTCTTCTCAGAGATGCAAGAAGTACAGCAAATGAAATTTCGGCTGAATTTAGGAAAAAAAAAAATCACAATTTTTCTTGTAACCTTGTGATTAAACCTGGGGACAGGTTGCCTCTAAGATCTCCCTCTCAAGCTTTAAAAGAATTAGCAAGTCCCTGAGCAACCTCATACAATTTTGAAGTCAGTCATTCTTTCAGCAGGAGGTTGGCCTAGAAATCTTAAAAAAAACCCTCCCATAATAAATCTCTTGATGGCTTAATGTTTCACTTAACTGCGAAGGTATGAAACTGATAATTTTGGAATTAACCTATCTAAAATGTACTGGGAACCCTGAAGCATCTATTTTGGGTAGGTAACTGTTCTGTGGTTTTTGGTTTTTTTTTGCTTTGGTTCTAACACACTTATTGCTGGGTATGTGACTTTTCTACAAACTTTGGGAAATGTAAAATGAGATGATACATAATGAAGACAACTGTCAATCTTCTACTTTAATCTGGATAATAACCGATTTCTAAAACAAAAGTATAGAAAAAATATAGAATCATACTTTATACTGCAGAACAGCAACAACTAAACTCTTCTCTGTAATTAGGATGACACAGAACGAACTCATTGGTGTAAGACCAATTGCTACAATTTTGTATTAGAATGAGAAAAAAAAAATCTCAAACTTAACACTATTCTGACCTTACAGAAATGCACAGAAATTGCCAAAGTAGAGGACCAGAATTTTGTCTGTAACAAGAACATGGTAAAAAAGATCTTGCTACTTTGAAAGACAGTAAGAAGATCACAGTAACATTTTTTTTTAAGTCAGTAAGTCAAATGAAACCCAAAGAATCCTAATACTCATGGAGAAGATTAAGCATGGCTTGGCCTGGTATGCTGCCTGGGTATTTGCATTCTTTGCCTTATTGGCAGGTGGACCTGCATTGCAGGCAGTGATGCAGCCAGAGTGCTACCTCCTACTACCCTGATGGGCAGAGCTGCTGCAATCTGCAACCTTCCTTCTCCACCAACCATCACCAAGGGCAGGGAGAAGTCACAGCAAGGATACTTGTGTCAACATATGGCTGATAAAGATCTGCTTAATAACACTCATTCCCCAAAGCTTTGGTGATACCTTTAAATCACTAGACCTTTGTTAATAACTTTGAAGTTTTAAAAATATGAAATACTAGCACTCTCATACATATCCTATGCTTTCATTATCAAATCACTGGTTTGTTCAATTAAAAACATACAGACAATGCAATAAACCTATGTTTTGAGCCTTTGCAGTTCTACTAAAAATGATTCTGTTATATTAATACTGTTATCTGAAACAATTTCTATCCTTATCTGGCAACAGTGAAAAACTGAATATATGATTCCTTGAACATTTTCTGGAAAGTAACTTGACTGTAATAGTAAAAATGAATGGTATATCTGACATCAAGTTACAATTGAGAATTACAAAAAGCAATCAATACATACTATTTCATTAATCCCACTAAGTTTCCCGGTAGACAGCTTTGGTCTTGAAGCAGGCCTTGGAGGGGGTACAATGGTGCCTAGAGAAAGAGGAGTTGTGGGCCTTGCTGAAAGAAAGCAAATTCAAGAAAATAATATTATGGTACCCACACTGCACATAAATGCTCACTTGAATAGAATATTTGGAAGTTATGTTTCTATAAAACCTTTCCATAAGCTCTACCAGTAAATCATAAATACTTTTAAAATAGGGCCATGTGATAGCCTGAAAAGTGACTCTAAAAATGGCATCATGGGCTTTCTTATTACTAAGAAGTGAGTTTATACCAGATGGTCTTGGAGATTTGTATGTAAAAATACGGTTTTACCCAAGTATCTTTTTGTGTATAAACTGCATGGATTCAGCATATGGGGCAGTTCTTCATGTCTGACCACAAATGGAAAACTCAGTGGCAAATTATATATGGTTTTGGCTGATGATGGCATTGGTCTACACCAAATTTTACCCCCTGAAACACCATTGACTTTAATATATATACACCACTGTAACAAATAAATGACTCTCTTGATTGTAAGAGCACACAGACTCCTTATTATGCAGTAGCCAAGCTATTGGAAGAAAAAAGCTGTAAAAAAACCCCAAACCAAACAGCCTCCTTGTTGTTCCAAACCTAGCAGAGACAACTAGCAGATGGTGGCTGCAATACAAAGATGCCACTTTTACAAAGTCACTTTTCTGAACAGAAAAAGTAGAACTGTTTTAAAATAAGTTTTAGATTCCAATGGGTATGCCAAATGTAAAATTAAATTCAAGCCACACTGAAATCCTTATATATTAGCTATGCTGTTGTAGAACATGCCATTATCTCCCTCAAATAATTCTCAATGTTTCTTTTTTAATTATAATGACATACATCAGTTTATGTTATTTAAGATGCAGCTTTTAAGCAGGGGGTTTTCTCAGATATTCAGCATTAACTCTTCTGTTGTTAAGCATAGGAGTTTCATCACTGACTTGAGAAGAAAGAAATTAGGCTAATGCTGATGACATTCACCTTAAGATTTTTACAGTCAAATGCCTATAAAATATCAGTCATTCCTTTAAAATTCTTATCATTCCACAATGCATGCTAAACACTGAGCAGACTGCTGCAGTACCACAGGTATTCAGTGAGTTGTGTGTCACTTGCTCAGATGTGCTTTTCCTTTGCCTTCTTAGTATGTAGCATTACCATGATAATTATACACACTTTAAAACAGTGGGTGTTAAGAAGAAAAAAATTTTAAATCCAAGTTATTTAAATTTACATAAATAGAAAATACCTATACAAAGCCTTTTAGGAATTGAAGCTTTTTTGAAATTCACTCTCTTAATCTTTAAGAGCTCACCACTGTCTGGTGTCCCACAGAAATATGTTTCTATTTCTAGAAAAGCAAAGTTCTCCATACTTAAGAAAAAGCAATGGCTTTAATTGAATAATTTGCATGTTTCTTTATATTTCAAGCTAAATATTCACTTCATTGTACTAACTTTCAAGGCATTAGGTGCTGTCAGGCAGTTTAGTACATTCTAAGTAAGAAGATGAGTTAAATCTAACATCAGGTGAGTGACAATAACAAAAAAGAAAAATGAGTCCAAATCTTGCTTTTTAGAGTCAGTTATTAGCAAAGAGAAGTACACAATGCATGCTTGCCATACCCTTATTTGTATGAGCACAAGAAGACACTAAACTATAGTCCAGTAGTGCTGAAGATGATGCAGAAGAAGCTTCAGCAGCAGTGAGAGTTTCTTCAATGAATAATTGTTCAAGACATACAGTGTTACTGAAAAGGTCACTTTGATCCTCAGAAGCACAGCTGTTGGAAGAATTCCCAAGCAAAGCAGAAGAGGCAAGGCAGGCATTTTCAGTTTTAAAATGCAATTTCTGGGGCTCCTTCTTGTCTGTACTTGTGTGTCTAATTGTAAGAAGTTCATCAGCAAAGGAAATCCACTGACTCTGCGACCGTGAAACACAGGATAAAGAACTGGTATTCCCTGATGGAGCTGCTGTAACACCAGCTTTGCACAAAGTGCTAATGGTAAAGTCTGGTGAGGATGGACTTGTAGACCCAGAATCTGTCTGGTGTCCAGGCAAACACTGAGATACTCTACACCCAGGCAAATCAGTGGTGGATGAGGAGGAGCTCACACTGTGATCTTTCAGAGTAGCTGAAGGAAAAGGGAAGAATTGAAACTAAAACCATCACTGAAAAGACAAAAAATTCAATATTCAAAAAAGTATTTAATTTGCACTGCAGGACAATGAAAAATAACTGCTCTTCTGGGTTAAAAATCCCACTTAAAACTAAAAGAAAAAACACCCTTGCCACATGTTAGTCACATGTACTGAATTCATACAGCCAGTCACAGCATTTTCTATTTTTTAGGAAGTCAAAAAGAACATACTGTGTTTCCACATAAAGCTCTACTTCTTATCACTTTCCTATTCTTCTTTTTCCCTATCACTGTTTAACTTAACTCTCATCTTTTTTTTTTCCTTCTTGTGTCCTACTCTATTTTTGTCTTCTCTCCATAGCTTTCTGCTTTTCATTTATTTCTAAGTTATTTAATCAAACCTATACTACCTTGTTCCTTCCAAATATTTTTCTACTCTTAGTCATTTGTAGTGGAAAGGCCCAACATAAATGGCTGTTCAATGAATGACGACTGCAGCAATGAGATCCTATTTCATATTTTTCTGTTTGTATCAACTCGTATCTTAGGAGTAACTGTGTATGAGGCATCACCCACCCCAGTTTATTTCCTCTCCAAGATGCTCAAAAAACATGAGTTTTCCCACAAATTTTCCCTGCACTTGGCTGTTGGCTACTGCAGTAGATGACAACAGAAGCAGAAAATGCAAGGTTAGTAAATTTTCAACATATTGTAGATTGGCAAAGCTAGGAACAGAGTGACATACAGAATAAAAACTAAGAGCAACACATTTAAAAGCTCAGATCAAAAATAAAGGCTTCTCCTCTACAGTGGTCCTTTTGCTATGAACAAATACATTCTTACATTCTGTAAGCTTACAGAAACAGAGATTTACCTGTATATCTAGGTTTAGCTTTAACTTCCTAGCAGATATATTAAATACCATTTAAGAGCTTCAGACACTAGTTCGAACCCTATTTAAAAAGCAATGCAGAAATATTCAAAGTAATTTTAAAAATACATATGAATGAAAATGAGGAAGATGAATAAAAAGAAGTATTCTTACAATATTATTAGCTGGCTAAAAAGCGTCTGTTGTGTTTGTTCAAGATAAAGTCAGCTTATACTTCTAATAAAGCAAGATTATTCCTGGATGAACAAAGTTTACTTTTGTGCTGCATAAACAATTCACTTGTATGACCATTGCTTAAATACCATGCTAGTTTATTTGTTTAATGACTAATACAGTTATGAAACAACATTGAAAGGAATTCTTTAACAGTAAAAAGAAAAAAATAAGCAGTGGTACATATTACATCATGATGTGCAGATATGCTGTAAGCAAAAACAACTGATTTATGTAATTTAAGTTTTGGGTTGAGATCTTTTTCACATCATCATTAAGCACCAGCTTACCTATATTAACCTTCAAGCTGAGGATAAAACAATGAAACAAATAATGAAAACAAGGAAAATACCATCAGATTTTAAAAAAGTATTACTTTTAAAAGTCTTTTGAACTAAGCCACAGGTTACTGAGCATCATACCTTGATTCAAACAACTCTACAGATTGATTTAAACAATATGAACTACGACAATCTAGTTCCCCACCTCCAAAAATTTTGCTAGTAAGTTGCTATATTTTAGAGTACTCACTTTCTACTTAACTCCATGGATCGTTTCACAAATGTAAATATCCCAGTTAACTCCTACAACACAATCCTTTAAAAAATTATGTAGCAGCTAAACTTTGCCAAGAACAGGTATATCTAAAATTGACTTCTGTCCTCAGGACACTACATTCCACCAGTTTCCATGAAATGTGGGGCTTTGGGCATAAGCCTCTTTTGGATCAGTCACTAGTGGGTCACTAGTGGGCCACTCCCACCAGATATGGCTACAGAGGATGTTATGGATTCCAATTACCTGTCACTACTCATCAGCCAGAGACTACTTTTTTCACAGTTCTGCTGCCAGGGGGGACTGTAAGAACATTTCCTAACCTGCTTTGGCTGCCCATCCAGGCGTAGCAATAAGCAACTGGATACAGTAATACACAGCAGCATAACAAATTAAATATCTCTGCTTTCCCCTACAGACTTCAACACCAGACCAAAGCTAGCAAAACAGATTATTCTGAGAAAGCACCACTTCTTTTTGGCATATTTCAGTAATATCTCTCTATATAATTTGCCCCTAAGTATGTTACAAATAATAAATTTGACTGGTTACCTGAGTAACCAGAGACAATCTAATAATTTTTTAAGCTAGATTTGTTAAAAAAAAAAATGTAACTTGTAAACAACATGACTTTCCAGGGAAAGAATAAGTTCCACTTAAAACCCAAAGGGTTACATAACAATGCTAATTGCTACTAGAAAGCCATGATTGTGAACAAAGAAGTAAGGACTATTATAATTTTTGTAATGTGAACACCTAGCTAAAAGAAACAGTGAATGCTTCCTTTCTCAGGTAAGTGGGAGGAGAAGAGCCTCTGCTAATTAAGACAGCAGAGTTTGGAAAAAAGATCCACGGGAGGTAGACTAAAAAGAGCTATGGAAACAACATATCTACTGCTCACTGACAATAGTAATCAACACAAATATCAAATAATTTAAACAAATACTTTCATTATATAGGTCCTAATATAATAATATCTTTTTTTCTTTTGACTGTCCTCACTCTTTCTCAGTTAGTTTCTCAGCACCTGCTGTCAGCCTCTACAACTTACATATCCATGCTATTTTGCCTCCATCTTTTCCACTGCCTTTTGAATATAGTAGTCAATAATGACTATTTCTAAGATTATTTTAATTGTATTTTTTCAAAGACCAGGCCTCTATAAAGCCTGCCAGTATCCTGCCCCCACTAATATCCTGGAGAATCCTGCACCCCAAAATTCCCGTGCACCCTTTGCCTTTACCTACCACACTCCTTGATGCACCCTTTTCTTTCAAACACTTCTGCTCTCAGGTGGTGCCAGGAAGTCCCCCTTAATTCTGGTCTTAGTCCTGCCACTTTTATCCTGCTCCCCTTGGATTATCTCTGCACATCTCCTATCAGAATCACCGTTCCCTACAGGGAAGAAGTTTCTCACAGCAAAGCTCCATGGTGCCTTTTTGATACACACTTCATCAGACTTTCCTGGGAAGGAGAAACCTGTCTCTCTTAACAGTACAATCACAGCTTGTATCACAGTTGCTGAGACAACCTCCATTTAATCTTGCAGCTGAAAAATAGGATTCAATTACAAATGGTGACCATTATTTTGGGAAGTGTGATAAGGTGATAAAAAAATGCAAAGCATGACAGAATTTCTCTAAAGTTTCTTCTCCTTGTGCTCCCTCTTCCCCTTCCTCCCTAGCTTGAAAGACTGGTATGCTTGCACCTTCAGTTGGGTATTACTGAGAAGACAGAGTACTGCTTTACAAAATTATTCCAATTGGCAAAGCACATCCCCTTGCAATAATTACAAAAAACCAAACCAAACCAAACCAAAACAAAACCAAAAAGCCAAACAAAAGGCAAAAGGCAACAACAGAACATCCTGGAGTACGTAGAAAAAACATTTTCTACTATCAAATATTTTACCTGAGGAGGATGAAGATGCCAAGGAAGCTGAAGAGGAAGATTCAAGAGAACTGCTGAAGAGTGGATCCCATGCCAGGAGGTCACTGTTCCCCTTTCTATATTAAGAGTTAAAATTGGAATAAAAATGAAAGATGTGTAGGCTCATAAAAATCAAACGAGTTCAGTAGTAGTTTAATAGTATAAAAATTCACTAAGATGAATAAATTTGATACATTCTTTAGTAGTTAGCCTCTGCATCAAAAAATAAAACATTCTTAAAATTGTGGATCAAGGAACTGATTTACACATAAGGATACTATCTGAACTGAAAGCTTGGTGCAAGTTTGTGTGTGGATATACTTAATAATGCCAGTTATATTGTTGTTTTCAAAGCGTGATCCATCTTCAAATCCATTTGTTTCAAGATATCAAAAAAAAAAAAAAAAGCAATATATGAATATATGCAGACCTGTTGAAATATGGGGCTTGTAATCCTAAATCCTTTACCATAACATACTATAGGATAGAAACTAAACCTGTCTTATTTAAAACCTCAGATTTTAATAAGAAACAGGATTTTGTAATAGTATAATTATAAATATCAACTGAGACAGATCATAAGGAAGCAAATGCAGTAGAAGGGGAAAATAAATGAAGGGAAATCTCCATTGTTACATAATTATTCTTTAATTCTTATGATGCAGTAGATGATGGACTTAAAATTATATGTTCAACGAGTTTCTGGTTATTAGGTATATTAAGACCAAATTAAAAAAAAAACCTGCATTCCATAAAATTTTATATTTGAACTTACTCATTAGTTGGAGCAGAAATCTTAGATTTTGTTAACTCTTCACCTAAGCAAAAGACATAGAATTTTCACCAAAGCTGTGATAGTCTTAAATAAAATTTCAGCGTCATTATAAAAAGATAGTAGATGCAAACTTTTTGTTGCAGTTCAAAAGTATAAAAATTAATTAATAATGAACTATTAATTATTTAATTATTAAAAATGAAAAGAGAAGATGCATTATTTCTGATAATATAAATTCAGGTACTCCTGAAATACCTTTTAACAGGAGAAGACTTCATAGAGCAATGCATTTTGGAAACAAGTGCTCACTTGAATTGTTTTCCTTAAATTATACTGTTTACATGAATATTATTCTTCATCAGATCTGTCTTGGATAATCAAAACCCCCCAACCCACAGGACAGAGACTTATACTCTGTCCTCTGTGTCCATGGCCACATTTTATGTTTTTGACTATAAAACAGAGAACATGCTTTGTTAGTTTGTGCATCATATTAAACTTTGGTAGGAAGAAAGTTCCGTAAGTCTTTCCCATGGGGTTCCCCCCTTAGTTCTTGGATGTCTTCGTCATCCTTGTCACAAACAGCCTCAGCTACTTTCCCAGAACAGAGAACAGCTGAGTATATACGATAAAAAACCAGAGGTATCTAGAACTGACAAGAGAAATATTTTTTTTTATTTAAAATACACATACTTAAGAAGTCTGTCACTTCAACAATGAAAAAAAATATTTTATTTTTAAGCTATGTTAAAAAAATGAAAGACTAAAAGTCAAAGATTCACACTTACTGGATGAATTTCGATTCATTTGTGCCTGAAACAGGGGAAAAAAAAGTGAGGAATAAATTCTTTTACCAAGTGTCAAATAAAATGCCCAGTAGTCCCAGGGTTCTTATTTCCACTCAAGTTTCTACAAGATCCTTTGCTTTCAGTGCCAGGCCAAACATTCTGAGCTTGCAGAAGACCAGAACATGAACAAGCACAGAGCAACCAGTGTACACCTGTCACACCAGTAAGAAGAGGGAGGAACACTGTAGAGCTGATAAAGGAAGAATTATTGCTAAATCCCTTTACTGGCTGGGGCAGTAAAATGAAGCAGCTTATATATCACACAATATATATGAAAAGAAACATTCCTAAGGCTCTCCCAATAACTCTCCTCTCTTGCTCCTAACTACACTTACTTGGTTTTAATCTAAAAATGTGAATTAAAAGCCATTCTGTACTTACAGGACTGTGTCTCTGCTTTCAAAATTTGGAGGGGGGGGAAAGAGAAAAATAGTAATTATTATTTTAATGTTATGCACAACATTTTCCTTAAAATCAGAGCCATTCTTACTCTAATACTGTACTAGCGTATTTTAATACTATTTGTCATATCATCTCATGGCACAAAAGACCATCCTGTGGATTGGCAGAATATATAAGTAAAGCTGCATTGTAAATGTTGCACTTATCCATATTATATATGATCTGTTTTAAAGGTTGGTGTATTATCAAATACTAATTAGTAAAATCTGTTAAAACCATGTTCCACTAACCCTGAAATGTATTAAAATGTCTTGTGGTGGCAACAGCAGAAAGACAAGGACTGAGCTCTCCCAAGATTCAAAGGAAACTTAAAATCTGAAAAGGGACAATTAGTGCTGCAGTGCAATAAAGTGTACAAGAGATGACACAGTAGACAAGTGAAAAAGAACCATTGGACTTGAACCTAGAATAAATTCTGAGCAATAACATATATGGTTACACTGAAGATTCTTTACCACTATTCTACACATAAAAAAAGACAAGGAAACAAACAAACAAACAAACTTACAGATACTGGTGGAGAAAGAGTGATATTCCCTATAGATACTTTCAATTCATCCAAGGAAGGCATGGTATACTGAGAGCTGTTATTTGGCTGGACAGGCTTTATTTCTACATGGAACCTCCTGGGTTCATCGTCTTCAGAGTCTGAATCACTGGATGAATAGAAATGATTCTCTTTGGTATGTTTATGTCAGTTAAGGTAGAAATACTTCACATTCATCTGTTTAACTGATTTAACAATTATGCACTACAAAATACTCATGTTAAGCGAACACCACAGATTAATTAATAAAACCTCTTTATGCACTTACACCAACACTTCAAATATATCTGCTGTCCAAAATTCACTATCCAGAGTTAAAATTGTTTTTCCATTCCACTCATGTTCACAACAGTATTTTTTTCTGAAAGGTAGTATGTCAGAACTGAACAACTGCAATACGTCACATAACAAAAATGGCGTATTTGACACTATCAGGAATAATTAAAGCTTCTACAGTAGCAACACTTCTGCATGTTAGGTTTATGATTTCTAAGACTGAGCCAGGGAGCCTAACACTTGCATTAAAAATGCAAAAATCCTTTTAAATTAAGTGGAGAAAAGCCCTTCTAACTAGCATTGAGATGCTATGGTACCTATACCAACAGGTTAACAGCAGAGGAAGCAGCAGCAGTGGCAGCCACTATTTTTTGCCCCCTTTGCAGAGTGGCACTGAAAATTTTTCAAGAAAGGATGCCAGTTACCCAGAGAGCTGCACAGTAAACTGAACAACATCAGCTGCTTAAAGCACTGATAGTAAAATTAGAATCATGACAACTCTGCCCCCCAAAATGAGCAAAATACACAGAATTTAGCCTTAGTTCTTTATATGCACAGGAGATGCACTGAACAAATGCTCTGAAATGCTCATGCCAAGTCTTAAAAGATGTGTTTGTTTTGACAAGAAAGAATTTGAAAATATTCCTCTACTTAAACATAAAAGTTTCATTTCACCTAGGAGGAGCATACATATTCTATACCTCACTTCTGTTATTTTTACTTAGAAATATGCCAGTCATTTGAATTAAATCTCTTCAGACTATTCCCTGACAAAGATCAAAACCTGAATCCTAAAGGCATTGCAAATCCATTTGAGCTGAAAGAATCCTTTAGTTGTGATGAGAAAATGTCAAATGTCTTCATCTTGCAGCCTATCTGTATCCCAAAATGGACAATATCTAAAAAAGAAAGTTAAAAGCAGTTTTTTATTTCGTCAATCTTATCTCGAGGGTTTATCACTTAGTTTCACAATTGGTTTCCTATGAAACAAGCAGCTCTGGTAAAGTGCTTTTCCAACATTAAGGAATATTTTACATCAATTTTGTAAATTGGAGATAAAACAAGCTGCTTTTATTGGTATAGAAATCTTAACTGGGGGCAACAGAGGTGTATTCTGCAAAGCTGATGAAAACAGAAAGGCTATGACGATAGACTGGCTCACTTTAAAATACTGTTAACCTCTTAAAAGCTTTCACAGTTTAAGGTAATTGCAAAGTGTCAGTTTACCTTTTATCTGCCTTGCACAGGGGAAGTATATATTCAGTGAATACATTTCCTAAAATGAGCAAGCCAACATACTAGGCTTGCTTAGATCTACTGCACTCAGAGTTTCCCTCTGTTTCCAATGGTAGGAAAGAAAATGATAGAAATATCTTCCTTCAAAGGATGAGCACAGAAAAATCATGAGCCTCCATAAAAAATTACTCACAACAAAAATGTTTTCTGCATATCCAAGCTATTATTATATAGACAAAAAAAGCTAAAAGCACCGATTAAAACAGCATGTGGTGTAAAGACTTCATCAAGTAACAGAAATTTTTTTTCTAGAGAGCTGGAGCATCCATGTTTTTTTATAAAAGAGTGGGAGGGTACAGATATAGCCACTTTGCATGCTTAAAAATGATTACAAACATCACCTTACATCAGAGCTTTTTAAGGGAAAAGACCTGCATGGTCACCTGAAAGCTTGTGTTCAGGCTTTTGGTATTATTATTATTATTATTATTATTATTATTATTTTATTTTTACTGTCAGACAAAAATATAACCTCTCTAAAGTTTCCAAGATACCTGATCTAGTCTTTCACATTTGCACAGACACAGAACCTATGACAGAAAAATTCTGCACATTTTGCATATACTAGGAACATGAGTATACAAGGTTGCAATTTAAGCATGAATGTTACTCATCTTCCTTTACTTAACTCTTCAGTTGATATTTCTACTCTCCAAAGAATTGTATTAACATTCCACAATTTGGCAAAGTAATAGTGAAAAGGATATCCTGTGTTGCTTCTGGCTTAATGCTGAATCCTTCATCATCTACATCAGGAATGTTCTAAAAACAACAAAAAATTATGATATTAAGGAATAATTAAAAAATTATACTGTTTTAATTCATGACACTAGCAAATTAAAATTTTATTTCGACAGCTCATAAAAGTAATTATTATTCACAATTAATTATTCAGTTGTCTTCAATTATGGTCTCTAGTTCAGAAGTAATAGTACAAGGTGACTCAGGAACAGAATGCAACAAAACAAGCTCCAAATTTCCTGTGAAAACTGGCAATTTTAAATGCACCTGCTTTTACTGGAATTCTATCAAAAAGCTCAGAAATTAACTGAGTATTAAATAAGTCCACAATCCTCTCAGCTCCAAATATTCTCCCAATTTTTACTACCGCTCTCCACTAAGTTACTGAAGGCTCTGATGGCACAGGAGCAAAACCTTTAGCAAGTACTAGTCAATACTTTAATATGTGAGTAAAAGTATTGCAGGTTACACAGGTTACAGCTTCATCTTCCCCTGAAAAGTAAGCAAGCCTGCACTGTTGCTTTAGCAAAGAATACCCACATCAATTTAAAGGCATGGAAGAGAACTTATATACAAGTGGATCAAAAGCAGGTTCTGAAGTTTTCCTCTACACACCTCCAGCACCATCCTGGATTTTCAGAACTCGAAGCATCCAGGAAACTCAGAGTAGTTCAAATTTACAGCTCTTAACAGTCAATTAAATATAAATTGAAGAGAATTTTGTTTCAAATGCTTAGCTCAGCACTCAGTTTCATAAAAAAGCTTTGAGGCAAAGAGAAAATAGTCCCAATATTATAAACTTAATTTTAAAAATGTGCAAAAAACCACTTATGTATATTACATATTTAAAGGGATAACCTTAGATACACTGACACTTTCTCCATCCAGAAAAGCCCGCTCATGAGTTCATATGCATAATTGCTCTATGTGAACTGCTCAGATGCTTCAGTAAGTATATTACAGAAGATCAACACACAAATGCCTTAAAAATGTAGTTATTTCACCTGTTATAAACTACTTATTAAAATTACAAGATTCATATGAAAAAAATTATTTAGTTTGGTGTAACAATCATTTTATTTTACCAGAAAGTAGGTTCTGGGAGGTAGTTTGACTAACAGAGATACATAACATATAGCCAAAGTATACCTTGCTGCTATAAGTCATGAGTCACAAAATGACTTACACTGGAGACTTCAAGTGGACCAGCAAGGAACCACTTGGCTTCACCTAAAATTTGAAGCCAAATTTAAAGAGATATTCATTTTGATTAGCTTTTGAATTACAAAGGAATATAAACATAAAAAAGTAGTTGTCCTTCTATTCCTTTTACAGGTATTACAAATGAGATGTCTGATATTTTATTAAGGAATACTGTCCTCTGTACAGTTCTCTAAATCTAGCACTTCTGTGCTACACACAGTGAACTTAAACACAGATCAAACTTTGTGCTAAAAAAGCAAGAAATGCAGTCCTGTATAGGAGATATAATACTATATCCAATTAAACAGTACATCAAACTAAGGCCAAAAAATAATCTTTAAGTTCAAACCTTAAAATATGGAACACTGAGATGCAACTTCTTGAAATAAATGTAAAATCTAGTTTTCCTCTCTATTCGAGGATTAAAAAAAAAACAAGGAAAAAAAAAAACCCTGAACATAAGAAAAGGAGTAGGATCACACGGTCCAGTACCTTAGCTCTACTTGCTCAAATCAGAGTTCTTAGCTACGCTTGACCTCAGGATGACCTTGTTTATATACCAAAAAACACTAATGAAACTTGACATCAAAGTAAACAGAACAAAAAAATATTGCTATAGGGCAGGTACAATCCTACAATACTACAACTTCTGAATTATGAAATTATTTTAGTTCTCATACTAGGCAATTTTCAATACACCAGGATCATTCATGTTTAAGATGAACTGAAAAACAACCAAAATCTTTACATTTACAGTATTTAGTTTTTCTTCCAGACGGGTCATTTTTGTAAAGGATATTATTGTTGGGCACACACAAGATGCACAACACAGCTGGCAAATCTGGCTATTTCGATATAAAATTGTGAAGGAACTTATTTTGCAGAAGTTATTTTTACTGCATTATTGTCAATTTACTGAACGATATCCACCATAAAATAAATCCTTAGAGAGTAGTGAAATCTGAAAGTTCTTAACCTATTCAATATTTCTAAATATTTTAATGTTAATTATTTCTGATCTTATCTGAAAATATATTTGAATAATCTATTCCTCAGCAATGGCACTTTACCATGTAGCCAGTATTCATACAAAAAAATCAGTGTTAATATCTACGTAACAGAGATGGATATTTTATGGCTTAACTTCTGAAAACAGGAACTGAGAAATTTCTTGCTTTTTTTTTTCAGCAGGTCTACATTACCACATTTCTCCAACACTGTACAGAAAACTTAATTACTATGTTTATTTTTTCCTATTTATAAAATTTAAATATATGTAATTTAAAACATTTGATTCTACACAGTATATGCAAAATGAGAAATAATCCACTTCATATTTCTAGCTTTGCCAGTGACTTAGATTGATCTTGTATCAATTTATGATCATTCTTAAAATGCCTTCTGCTTTCAATTAGATATTTAATTTATATTTTCATGTCAACCAACCAAAGAGTGGAAGAGATAATTTAGGCACCTTTGTATCAACAAGTACCTCAAAATCTTTTTTACAAGCTAGGTAAGCATTATTTTCAACATTCTGAATGCTTGAAAAGTTGGATGGTTCTGCTTTCTGAAATACAAGAATTTTATTTACTAAACTATATTTTTAACAGTAGTAGAGGACACAGCATTTTGAAAAGAGATAACCACTCATGAATCTGATAGTAATGAAGGCATTGTATTTACTTGACTGATTTGTACTCTCTTCTCCACACTTCTGAAGTTACAGATCTATATATATATATTATGTCACAGGAGACAGTGCCTTTTTTAAAGGATCAGACACACAATAAAGGCAACACTTGATTTGCCTACCATGTTGATCAGAGGAAAACCCCACAACATTCATGTGTACACGTTTCACTTTTGACTTTCAATGCAGAGATAGGTTATCTTTGCGGGGAAAACAAAACAAAACAAAACAAAAAACAACTTGATATAGCTGTGACTTAAACTCTATGGAAGTAAATTAAAAAGAGTACTTCCTTGGAAGAAGGTATCACTTTCTCAGAGGTTCTGTTAAGCAATTGAACATATCGTTATAAAACCATTGAGTTTTTCCTGTATTTAGAGATGTGATGCAACAGATTATTTATTAAGGTATTATACAGTTTTAAATATACATTTAGGGCTTATAACTTGGTCTTTGCAATAGTATGCTCTTTACATTATTATATTCTGGGGTTAATTTTTTTAAGAAACAGATTAAAATGGTTTAATAAATAGCAAAGTGAAATTGCTTATACAAAAAACATGAGGACTAAGCAATCTACTGCCAAAACTTCTTAAGTTTTGGTGACTACTTTGTCTCAGTTTCCTTGCTCTTTGCCGTGTGTCATCCAACAGCAATGAAATAAGCCACAACGTTATCATGTCAATTTCTCTGGGCTATATATAAAGGTCCAAGAAGAACATGTAGAGCATCCTACAATCTATCTGCTTCATTTGGCCCTTCCCCAGCAATGATGGCACCACTTACAGGTTGGTCATCTGTCAAGAAGCAAAGAACCCTCAGTACATTTCAGCTTGTTTTCTGTCTTATTTTCTCTTTCCCTGGCATACCTATAGTGTTCATGAGAGATCCTTCTTGCATTTTTCTCAGACAATGCTTCAAGGCACAGTGCAGCTGAACAGCTCACTGTTTCTTTTTCTAATGAACTGTCTACCACTTTGCTGAACAAGACTGACTTCCAGTAATCCAGATGAGGACCAAAGGGAACTCAAAGTAAGCAGCTGAAGCTCAGATAGCCTGGAATAAGAGAAAAGAGCTTCGGCACTTTTGACAGTATTTAGATGTCAATTTGACTCTGGTATATTCTTAGGTTAAAACAGAGGTATTACACACATAAGCCTTCTCTCCTCTGTGTGCCTATGAACCCAAAAGACATGAAGGAAGACAGTAGTCAGTTTCGTCCATTGCCAGTTGCAAAATGAAAGAAAAACAAATACTAAAAGTGCCCCCTGTCTTGTGCTGGGAATACAAAGCCTCTCACCGTATATCATTGGCAGGTATTGAAAATATGGCAGAATAAACATTACAAAATGTAAACAAAATAATTTAGTTTCACTGAATATAAGGTTATACTTGTGTTCCACTAATTACAATCCAATGGCTCCAAATCTGATTAGTCACCATCAGTAAAATTGGTGTATAATTCTATACAACCATAATTATGCTACAGTCCTGTGTAAAAGGTTAATGAAAAGTTTCAGATGCCCTGATGCATTTGTTTGCATTCCAGTTTCCTGTGAAAAAGTTTCAGCATTATGTTCTGTGCATCTGTGGTTCTTAATTACTTTTGAACTTACTCGACAAGTTTCAAATGGATTTGACAGACAGAACAGAGGACTCAAAGATAATTACATTACTACAATCTTCATGAAAATAGGCAGTCAAGTAGAAGAAGATCTGCAAGTATCCCAACCAAGGGAAGAGCAGCATTTCAAATTCAGATCTTACTGGACACAAGTGGAACTTTGCAAATGCTTTCCAAGAAGAAAAGTTTCTACTAGAGTTTGTATCTTCTGACAGACCATACCTAGAGACACCTCCAGCTCATGGGAAAAAATATAATTAGTTCTGCCTTTTGAAAAACTTTGTGGGTAATAAACACAGAGACAGGCTTCAGTTGCTTTCTCTTTTGAGTGTACACACAGTTAACCCTCTACACTTTTCTTAGTTATCAAGGCTTAGCTCAAGCAAAGATACATAACACAGGAATTTTAAATCTCATGACATACTCTGATCTGTATTTAAACAGAGACTGCTCATTTAAGTGGTCAACCTTATAAACAAATGTCAGCTCTCAGCTCACAGCTGTTCTCATATTTATAAGCACGCAGAGATCTCTTATAGTAGTTACAAAAAAATTACTGAAAGGAATTAACCATTTATTCAAATGCATCACATTTTCCAATCTATATAAGCTAGTAGATATAAAAATGATGAGCACAAGTGATGCCATAGATAAATTTCAGAATTTCTACTTTGGTCCAAAGGAACTTTTTTTTGGACAATGTTATTTTTTTGTTTTGTGGAAACAGAGAATACAAGTTTGAACACACTGAACTATACATTTTGTACTAGTGAGAAAGCCCTAGTGGTACTGACTACACACTGTGTTCAAAAATTCACAATATAGTGTAGAACTTGTACATGAAGTATTTAAGTCACTTGTCACTGGCTCCTTAACTTCAAAAAGTCTCAATATTTTCACCTCAGTGCTTACAATTCTAGATAATTGTAGAGTTGTTTGTTATCTTGTATATTCCTTTCACAAAATTAGAATTATTGACAAATAAAAAAACGCCACCTTTTTTTTAAAAGGTCATGTTATTAATAAAAAAGCCAGACAGACTTTCTGTGAGTGACCTAAAGAATAATTGAGACACCTTAAGTAACTTGGATTTTCTCAGGGCTGATCCTCTATTTTTTAGCACCCAAACAGAAATTACAGTTGGTATCAATTTGGGTGGTGTTTTTTTGTTTTGTTTTACAGCCACTACAGATGGTTATAACTATTTAGATCAAGACTGAAATATAAACCAAGGAAAACTTAAAAGTGAAAGACAAGAAAAATTAAAAATATTTGAAATGGGGCCTTCCAGAAGAAAACATCAACTTTAAGATGTAAAATCATTCCAGAATACTTGTTTGCTAGGGGTGAGATGAATCTCATCTATGCTATGCTATAATTTTTTGTGCCAGTAACAGCTTCTGCTATTGAAGCATCCTAAAATTCCGAATAATACTGTTGCTTATAAAAAGCAAGAAGAAATGATAGATCAAATTTTGTATTCCAAATGGGGAAATAAAAGATAAGGAATGGAACAAAAGTGGAAGTTTTGTTAGCCACTATGAAGTTAGACCCTTTTTCTTAAGTAAAATATAAGTTACATCCAGACAGATAAATTAACTTAGATGATCATATGGCATGCCTCATGTAGCCAGAAATAATGTCAGACAATTTGCAGCTTAATTTTAAAAAAAGATAAAAACCAAAATAAGCAAAAAAGACAATAAACATTGCAAGTAAAGTCCAGTTGTGATTTACTTCCATACAGTTCAACCTGAACTGTCAAAAGATATTATTTCTGTGAAAAAAATGATAATTATAGTGATAATTCTAAAGTTACTTTCCTTTACATGTACTGCAATTTGTTCTAAATCAAGATGACTTTGCACGGGATAAAATAACTATCTCAGTGATGCTTAGAAAACTGCTCTTAAACATGTAGTTATACTATGCAGCAAAAAATTAGTTTTCCTGATTTCAAGAATGGTTCTACTAGATTTTGTAAACTAGAAATTGGAAATATTAAATGCAAAGAAGAAAATCCACAAAACAGATGACCTTCAGAACTTTAATTTTTTTAATACAACTGGCATCTAAATAAATGAACTGA
Organism: Calypte anna; assembly: GCF_003957555.1. NCBI lineage: Eukaryota > Metazoa > Chordata > Aves > Apodiformes > Trochilidae > Calypte > Calypte anna. The sequence continues at coordinate 47,527,250 of NC_044274.1, forward strand.
AAAGCTAATCAGAGAAAAAGAAGAAAATAAAAGGCTCAATTAAGGAAGTAAAAACACATATACACCAATTTAATTTGCACTTAACTGAATTTAACAAAATCATCAGATGTATCACAGATCAAACTGACAGCAATGAAAACCATTAATAAAGTGCATATAGAGAAAGTGCATTTAAAGCCATACTTTAAGAAGTATATTCCTACAGTATATTGCCAGTGATACAGCAGAACTCCATTAATATTAGAAGGATTTATTGAAGGAAACAGTAGTAAGCAGAATATGATGCTACAAAACTGGGTCCACAATACACTGAATTTTTTCTGACTTAGAATCTACTAGCCAAGCAATTCAAACTATTAACTTGAAAAATAAAGCAAATACTTACAGGAAAATCACCTTCTTTAAAATATAAAATTATTAGGAAGTATACATGTATATATTATATGACAATGCATATATTGCCAAACGTTATGCACTGAGCAAAATTAACACTTAAAATACATTATCAGAATACTAAATCATGTATCGTATCTATACAGTCCCTGCAATGCATGATTTAAGTTTCATCATATTGTAGTTCTTGACAATACTAGCATATGCATTTGTTTTGAATATAAGACTACTTACAACTGAGTCTGCATCTGGACATTCCCTATTAAAAAAACAAAGAAAATACACAATTATAACATGCACAAATTATTTTATTTGTGCAGTTCTGGTACATATTTTAATGCTTTAAATTATTTTGAAATTTTAATTAAAAAAAAAAAAACTTTAATTAATATTTTTGATTCTGTTAAAATTTTCACTGTAAATAATCCCTATTCAACTGAACAAGATTTAAATAAGTTTAAAGTTTATGCTCAAAACACCATAAAAGAAAAACTCCAAAGAAATAACGAAAAGCAAACTCACATCCTAGTGAGAAAAGAAAAATAAATGCGTAACAAGACAAACAAAAAATCCACAACCAACCAACCAAAAAACAAAACACAAAAGCAGCAAAATAAAAAATAAAACAAACAAAAGTCCCACAGGAGTAATTATGCTGTATTCTGCATGAATATCCTTTGAATTATTGACTATGGCAGCAAGAAGTCACCAATCCAAATGAAACAGTCCACATGCAACTTCAAAATATTTTGAACCATAACCAATTCCCAAATAAATTAAGACTATCTTTAGAGGAATTCAGAGCTTCCCTCTTTTGGAATTTCATTCTTAGTTTGTGTTTCTCAAGCACAATTGCAGTTCATTGCAGTTCAGTTGCAGTTCTAGTCATGCACTAGAGGATGCCAGAAGAAATAATAAGAGTACACTCAAAAGTAGAATTTTTTTTTTTTTTTTTTTTAAAAAAGTCATCAGCAGAAAGGCAGTGACTGCAATGACATTATTCACCAATGTTGTATTTTTCCACTGTGACTTTGCTTTAAACAGTAGTATTAAAAAAAGGATGACATTGAGTCTCTGTGATGTCTGCAAAAATCAGAGGCAATTACATTTACAGAGCTTAGGAATACTTGAGCAGGATACGAGTCCTCTCTAACTTTGACAAAACTGTAGGTTGCCATTTTAACTGAGTAACTGTGTTTTTATGTAATCAAAATGAACATCCTAAACATGGACTTAAAGGAAAAAAAGGGGGAGGTGGGGCGTGTTTGTTTGAGGAATTAGATTTATTGCAATCTAAATCATCTTCTCTGAAAGGCTAAACAGGTTAAATGTAAAAACTACAGTGTCTTTAAAAACATGTACAGAAAGTTGCTAACATGGAAGCATTACTATGAAACTCCGTACAGCCTGTTAAGGAATTGACAGTGAGATGAAAGATTGTCTCCTCTGAAAAACTTCACACAAACTGAAGCATTTGTGACCAGTTTCTAATTGACTTACATCTTATCTCCCTCTGCTGGCTAAACTGAATTCATAACAATAGAAAGCCATTTTAAAACAAAGTATAGTCTTCTCTCAAAAGATGTAACAAACAGATTTTCCAACATGTGGTTTTGAAAAAGTGTCTGTACTCAAACAAGACAGCTTGAAGGCCATAAAAAAAATAATTCTAGAAATGTGAAAGATGTCAGGCAAACTATAATGAAAGCAATTCAGCCCACAATGAAGATTTTCAAAATTAGAGAGTGAATAGATCTCAAAAAGTAATGTCAGACCAAGTATCATCTAGAGAACCACCAGCAGCACCTCCCAGAATCTGTTATCAAGATACAAAGGAAAACACAACAGTTAGCAAGTGCTCGTGAAGTAGAAAATGAGGACATTAGGTTTTAGATATTAAGTTTAGATGTGCTTTTACATAGCTAGATAGATGCATGATCTTTAAAGAAATAGGTCACTCTTCTACTGTAAGGTAGCATTCTAGCAAATATTCACTCTGTAAGGGAACTTAAGGGCTGTGAATAAAAACTAAAACAACCACATCATGCAAAACAGTGTTCAGAAAAACAAATGAAATCCTTGAGGAACCTGTGCAGCAACATGGAACAGAATTCTATGTGTATGGTATTTCCTGTGTAAACTGCACACAACATCCAGTTTACATTTTAACACTTTAAAAACTGTATTAATAAAGTGAAAAGCCTACAAACCATGAAAGTTTTTCTAGATGTGGAAAGCCTGGGCTACACAAACTGAACAAGCTTACAGACAATTTAACAAGAGATTAAGAAAGGATCTGTATGTGCAGAGAAGCTTCTGAAGATAGAATTTTACAAAATACAGCCTGTAACAGGACCACAAGCTAAAGATGAAATCAGACAGAAGTTAGACTAACAACTATCTTTCTGATCTCAGAATCTATTCCATTTTTTATTGCATGTAAATATAGAAATGAATAAAATAAACCAAATTTCAGTCAAGATTGTTGAAAGCAAAGCAAAATCTTTTCCCATTTCATAGCAGCTGAGTTGATTTGCATTTTCTCATGTCAAGACTATGCCATGAAAATCGTTTTTTTTCCTAGAAAGATACACTGGTATTGTCTTTCAACAACAAGTGTCTCATGGAGAAAGCCTTTAGAAAAGTATTCAGATATTAAAATGGATAAACATACAAAGGTAGAAAGTGTTTCACATAGTGTAGAAGCCAATTTTCATTCCTCAGTACAAGAAAGTTTTCTTTCTGTTATAGGTCAAAGAATGGAGTAAGGACACAATGAGTCAAACACCTGGAAAGACTTAATTTGGATCTTCCAGGCCTTTACTAGCTCCAGAAAACTATTAAAACGCCCATGTCTTTGCTGGGGCCATATTAAATTTCATCATCAGCCAAAGAATGGATGGAAGGAGTAGTCTGTTTTGCAAGAAGGCTTATAACATACAGGAGGTTATTTCGAATAATGAAACATGTAATGGCAGAAGTAGGACTTTGTTGGACAAGAAAAGCTGACAGCTACAGAATTCAATCATGCAACATCATTCAATACCACAAAAATCACTACTTTGCACTAAAGTAAATGCAAAGCACAAAAGGCAAATAGTTGCATGTATTTTTTCTGCTGTTTCATACAGTTCTGCATAAGAAAGTGTAATACGTAACTTTTTAGAGAGAATGGATTACTTTTTAAAAGAGCCCTAAAGCTATTTACAAATATCACACTACCATAAAATATTTAAAGCATTTCATGTTCAATATTTTAAAGTGAAGCTTTGCTGGTAAGGATAATTCTTTCTAACAAAATAGTATTCTCGGAGTCACACCTCTCTCACCATTTACTCCAGCCTGACAAAACAAAAAAGAGGGTGAGGAAAAGGAACAGAAATACAGAAGAATGACTTAAAAATCAACACCTCAGAGCTCTACCAGCATCATGACAGGGGAAAAAGCATTGTTCAGAAGTGTATCACTATTAAAATTAAACATCAAAAGAAAAACAGCTATTAAGGCATTTGGTGCAAGTAACCAGCACCTGCAGTTCTAGGTCATTAATTTTTCAGCTTTATACTAAAAACTGAGACTGGAAAAAATATTTTTTGAAGCACTCTTTAAAAGTACGTATGCAGATGTTGCCTCAGTATTTTAATATTGCTAACTTCATCATATTGTAAGCTATTTTTTGCTAAATCAAATACTTCTGTTGAAAAAAACACATCTAGAAATCATGAAAAAAAAAATTAGAATACAGAGACAATAGCTATTAATGCACAGACTACAACAAACCCATCTCAGAACTTTTCATTGAACTCACTTTTGAGCGAGTTTTAACTCCTGGGAGACAGAGAACGTGCAATGAGTATGGCAAAGAACATCAGTCCAGACACACATCTGGGACATCAGTCATGAGTTAGAAAGTGGTCTTTGAAAAATGAGTGTGCTCATTTTTCTTTACTGAAAACTGAACTCATTTTTCTTTACGTTAACTGAGAAAACAATTAAAGATTTTTCTGTTCTTTGATACAAATGGTTTTCTAATAAAAGAAAAACTGAAGATTCAGTTCTGCAAACACAGGCATCTGGTACTTTTTTCTCATACAGAGATATTATTGCATCAGCAGTGCACATTAGAATCACATTATTTACAACGTTCAAATGTAGAACAATGAATAACTACTTACCTTGGCACAGGAAACACTGAAACACACAAACACTACTACAAATACTTTTCCTTAAAATCCTTAGTTACAGATCTGTGCTGTTTTCATACTCACAGCATTCCTCTAAACTTCTGTTATGCACCCATTTGCCTTTAAACATCAGCTAATATTTACCCCATTACTTTTACTAGTTTTCATACAAGACAAAGCTTCAAGATGGAAATATACTTACACAGATTCAGTATCTTTTTCTTTTTTCATTATTCCTGATAAACCAAAGGGCTTCCTCTTCCGTGGTTTTATCCCTAGGGAATAAATATTTTTCATGTAAAGATCAAATTGATAAGTACATATTTAGCACTTTTAACCACGGGTGCGTATCAATGTCAACACCTTCTAAATGTTGCCGCAAGTCACAAAAAAACATAGAATCTCACAGTGGAGATAGGTATATAACCAAACTATGGTAACATTATTCCAGTTTGCTACTAAACAACATACTGCTAAAAAAATTAAAATACAGCCCAACACATTATTAAGTTCTTATAAAACTGATTTGCATTGAACACTGAATTTTCTTTTGTTTTTCTGTAGAAAATGAGTGTACTGATAATTTTGAGGAAAAGGACTTTGCTCACAGAAACTCAACAGGAGGTATTGATCCAATTGATCCATATGGCCAATGTATCTGGCTTAGAAACTGAACCCTGCCTCTCTCCCAGCTACAGCAGCTCAACACCCTGCTGTGATTTCCCTGCATGTTCCTGGTAGCTGCAAACCTCTCTCTCTCCCAAGCAGTGGGATCTTGGTGGTGCAGAAAAGCAGAATGTCTCTCAGCTTTCTACCTTATGCTGAGCTCATGATTTTCCTGTGCCCTAGACAACTCTAAGGCCTGCTCTCACTGAGTCTGGAACCATGCTTCCCCTCTGTCATTTCCCCCCCATTTTTAGCACTGGATAGATATAGCTATAGAACTGATAAAAATTTCTTTTCATACCAGATTAATGTACTAGAATTAAATTTAAATATTCCATCAGAGCTGCTGTCATGTCTGCTTTTCTCTCCAATTTCTGCTGAAGTAAAGTAGATTGTCAAACAAAATGACTTAAGTCCAAGCATCTGATTTAATTAGTCTACAGTTGTGATGTATGATACTATTGATGGCATGCTTTTGAGCAAAATGATGGAAATTATTTGGTTTCTGAAGTTTAGCAACTAGCAATTTAAACACATAATTAAAAAAAATATCATTATATTCTCCTTTACAGAAATACATTATACAACACAAAGAATCTCTCCACCCCTAGACATTTTCAGGGCTAAGTAACTGAAAACTTCTCAAGCTCTAAACTCAATCAGGTCTTATAATAGAGACAGAATTTTCCAAGATTTTTTTTAAGTACTAATCTGAGCTTTATTTTTTTCTGGCCCTTATGCAGCCTAAAATAATGACAAATGGAGAGAAAGAGTAATTTCTGAACATGGATTCTCTCTACTACAGTAAAAAGATTTTAAGTGTCAGCTGCAATCTTGGCAACTTAAAAGTTGCTGGCTGCTACAGTTATACCAACAGCTCCTATGTCCCAAAAGCAAATACCTATCTTATGCAAAGAAAGTACTTCTTAAACCAATACCATCTGCAAAATAAGCCAGGCTTTGTGACCATAACCCTGCATTAGCCTCGGTATAACTATCATAGTAACAAGGGAAAAAGCCTGAGCCACGTTTTAAGGCTTGCAAATTAAGACATAGTCAGAAGTGAACAAAATCCAAACTTCTGCAAAGTTAGTTAAAACACTTTAGTTACGAGCTACTTAGTTCACGAATTTTTATAAAAATATTAAAATTATCTGATCTTTGTGCATCAGGTTTATAAAATAGCACAGGTAGTATTCTCACTGAAAGTTTTTTTTTGTTTTGTTCTCAAAAGAAAAACTGCTTCTTAGTCTACTGCAGGACTTCAAAGTTACACAGAATCACATTCTGAATACCCTCCCCTTCTTAGTGTCAGATTCTTATCCACAGCATTCTTATATAAATAGCTATCTTAAAATAACTCACCTTCAACTGCATTGGATGTGTTACATTCTTCAAACTCAATAGGACCTTAAAGAAATTACAATGAAGATAAACATTAGGTCAAACTTAATCTATGATCTTTTAATGGCTATTAAGATTTCCTGAAAACAGTAGATAATCTAAATTATAAACCTAGGTGGTAACTGAAAAGCACCATTACCTTGCCAAGTGGTCACACAGATTGCAAGATCATACATGTATATTATTAAATATTTTCACTCACAGTGAAAAATTAAAATGCTATCTTACACTGCCTAAAACAACTTAAATTGCCTAATGTTATTACAACCACATGAGCCATCTCTAATTTCTGTTCTCATTCAAAGCTGCATCTATAATATAGCATCAATGTGAAGTTTTCAACTTATCTTCTTTCATTATGCAAGTTATATAACAAAAAATTTAAAAAAGCACAGCTATCACCCTAATTTTAATATTCATTCTTTTCTAGCTTTGCATTGTTAGTTTTTCTGTTCCCTTTTCACAGCCAATTGTCTACAAAGTGAAAAAAGGCATGCAGAATCTTAAAAATAACAATAAAGAAGTAAAGACTAAACAGGAAAATAACCCAGACAAACAAAGAACGTTAAGCGCTGTGTCTAAATGAATTAAGCATGGTTTTCCATTACAGCTGACACAAGCTAGCACTCAGTTGTCCTAACCCTCATATTCCTTCAGTTTGTCCATATCTAGAATTTATTTAACCCACTATGAGCCGTTTTAGGGGTCAAACATGCAGAAAACCAGTTGTTTTTCAAAGGACTATGTTCAGGAAATGGCAGAAGCACACTAGCACTTCTGTAAGCGGAAAGAAAACATAAAGCACATGCAGGCTGGCACCACCACTTTCAGTCCATGCTAAGAAATAGCCCTTTGGCCCCTCTTTGAAACAGCAGCTTGCAATTGTATCCAGAGGAAAATCCCCCCAAGTTTAACATGACAGCACTGTGACATAGGGCATATTAGGTATTTCTCTGTAAGCATTCTGAGGAAGTACACACAATTTTATAAACAGGCACATTACCAGTAAGATGGAGAAGAAAAATTAAACCATGTCCCAGTTCTATACTTGAAGGCAACCAAAATCCCCCTTCTTCTCCTCACAAACTTAGGCAACTACTTTGTGTGAGACTTTGACATTTTGAAAAATTGAATTAAACCCAACTGGAATGAAAGTGATTGTGGAAACCTCAAATACAGAAACAAAAACACACCTGCTTGTAAGTGCTCCAATTTATTTATCCGTATTAGGAAGTTATGATTATTTGTAAGCACCCACCATAAAACCAAGAGCTGTGCAATTTTTAGGGTGTTTTCATGTAAAATAAAAGGTGCACTTGAAAGCTTTTCCCAGGATTATCATTTGTACTCTTTTCAAAATTAGTCTGTCATACTCTTAGTCTTAAAATAAACAGCTGACACAAGCAGATCTCATAGACAAGAAACACACAGCCTACAAGCTCCAGATTGATTTTAAATAGCACACCAAAGTAAATCATTGTGCTGCAGTTAGAAATGCCACGATGAAAGTAAAATATAATATAGCTGTGAATTAGCATTGCAAATTAAACAACTGGGATTAATCTGTGTTTGATTCATGCAGCTAAGTACCTCAAATGGTTCTATTTGCAATGTAACCCCCATTATGCATATTTAACTCTTGCAGTGCAAAACTGTGTTCGGATCAGTATAAACACTACATTTTGACAGCATTTCTCAGAACTGCAACACAATAAAGTATATGTTAAACAAATGAAATAATTTAGAAGCTGACAACATAACTCAATACTCATCAATGATACGCAAATTTATTTCAGACATGTTAGATAAAAGCTACCAAACATTTTCTTTGAAATGCTGCAGACTTCTAATGATTTGAAACAAACAAACAAAATATGGTGTGCTAAAAGTAATGATTTGTATTTGCTGTAATTAAGACTGAGTCTACAAAATTTTCCCTGCCAGTAAAAACAGGTCTCAGTGCTTCTAAAATTAGCAACAGGATGAGAATCTGGGACTAGAACACATCAATACTCCACTTATGTTAATATAATTGTTTGGTCTGCAAGCAAAGCTCTTGAGAGTTAAACACAAAACACCCAATTTTGAATGGCAGTCTTAACTATCCTTTAAATCTAAATTATTAAATAATTTCAAATGCAAGTCTAATTATTCAATATAAATAGATAAAATACAAATTCCTCACAGCTCTCTCATTCTACTAAGTATCATAAATACACGGGCATTTTAAGCTGGTCTTCCAATTCCTTTTCCTTTGCTCTGCACTAAATTCGCAGTAAACAAAAGTCAGCATGCTCCACAAACCAGCAGATCTGGGTATGTCAAAAACATACACACACAAAAAAAGAAAAATCCCGAAAAATACACTGTAGTTAACTATATCCCCACATTGATTCCAGCAGTATTTTATTTTAGAAATTTAAATCCTATTGTTTAAAATACATTGAGCAAAATAGTAAAAAAAATACCACAGAACATAGAGGCTGAAGAACAAATCTATTATTTTTTCAACACTGCTTCAGACAATCTATTTTTCATCACTTCACTAAGGATTCAATTACTTCTGTTTCTTGCTTCTATATATATTCCCATTTGGCCAGGGGAAAAAAAATGCAAACAAACAAAATAAAAATTCAACAAAACAAGTGCCAAACCAACCACAAACACTCATTCTCAAAAAAAAGCAGAAGGAAAAGCTGTAATCCACTGAAACTTACACATATTTTTAGAGAAAAACAATACTCAAGCTCTTCCAGAATACCGTCTTTTATTTTACCCTTTCCAGCTACTACGACTGATCCTCAAGTCTTAAGTCTTAAGACTTTTATACTAATGATTAAAATAAATATTCAAGGTTCAAGTAAAACTTATCCTTATTTCAGATCAGTATCTCTAACTTTTACTTCTAGCATATGCATAAAGCAAAGGTTTTCTTTAACAGCATAACCAAGCTCCTTTGTTTTGTCTCTGATACTTGCCTAACACTTGTCTTTGAAAGTGTGGGTTTTGAAAAAAACTTGTCTTGAAAAAAACTTCTCATTTGAAGAGAAAAATATTCGTGTTTAGCACTGGAACGTGAAGACAAGAAGACCAGATTAGCATTTTCTGTTGGGTTTAATAGCTGGTTTACCCCTAACAATTCTCTTTACTCTTGCAGCAATGTGTTCTTTTCTCACAAACAACACTATTAAATGCAATCTGAAAAAAAATCTCAGTCACTAAAGAACTGCCAGAGATAGTGATGAGATGCAAGCTGCACAACAACTTCAGTAAGCAGGTCCCACTTTTTCACTGAGAAATTGAAATTAATTAATGAAATTAATTTTAAAATTTTAAATACTCGTTCCTCCTGATGATACCTATTAGCTTATTTTATGCTTCACCAAAATGGGCAGTTATCCTAGGGATCCCTTCTACAAATGCTCTTTCCTTCCTCTGCTGCCTTATCGCAGCAAAGATAAACAGCAATCATGAAAACTGTGGTTTCTTACAGCAGGTTGTGTGAATCAGTTTACAATTCAGAAGCACCTTTTAATCCTAACTTACTCTTCCTACTTAACTCATATTTCTACAGGGCCCTGCACCGTTTGGAATCTTGGAAGTGCGAGATGCCATGGCTGTCCCTAATGAATCCAGAGACATCAAAAAGTTACTGTCAGCATTTTCCACCACTGCCCAAAACCATTTGCTGATCTTGTACAATTTGTATTTAACCTACCTCCACCGATATAGCACATGCTGCATTATTTCCTCGCAGCAAATAAAAAAATCAGGCGTTTTGCACTTTTGAATGGACTGCAGTGAAATTTTCAGCAGTCTTTAATTTTCTAAGAGTTTTATTCTGTAACTTCAGATCAACAGTTTGGCTCCCTATGTGTCTGCTGTAAAGAATACCATGCTTTGCGTGGGGAGTAGTAGTTTTAAACCAAAATAACATTACAGAAGTAGATATTTTGTGTGATAAGCTTTTGGTAGCCCACATCATAGCTGTAGTGTTCTGTGGGTATCTTTGTGCTCAAAGATACAGTGATACTGTGGCCCAGCCAGAAGTGTATCCCACACCATCTCCTGATAAAACCAGCTGCAGTCTCCTAGCCAGCCAAAAGGCCTTAGGCACACATATTACCATGGGACTATAGCATCAATAATGAATTTGGATGCTTCTTATGAAGCTCCCCTGCATTGTCCTCTATTTGTGTATATAGAAACAAAAGCATCTGCACTATCACTGCAAAAAGAAAAGAAAAAACCCAAACAAACAAACCCCCCCCTACAAACAAGAACAAAAATAAAATAAACAAAACCAAAACCAAAAAATCCCCAAAGACACAAAAAAAAACCCAACAAAAAAAGCTTTCTTGTGTGAATCATGGTAACACCTGTCTTTCCAATTCTTGATTCCTTAATCACTAGATGGTATAGTCAAAAAACTCCCAGTGGGCTGGCCTTATTAGCAGACAGGTGAAATATGTAGATGCAAGTCAGAGCATTCAAACTCAAGAGCTGGTACCACAGTAACTTGTGTAATAGCGGCACAAACATTTTTACAGTGGATGCACCTTAGATGCAGGAAAGTTTTCTTAACAGACTTTTTGCAAAATTGCTTAAGTACGGAGAAAAGCTTAACAGCAACAGGAATTTCAGCTCAAAATCTGCAAGGTTATAAATATAAATTTCTGAATCAAGTAACACATCCACTGCCAGCTGCAAGATCCAAAGAAAGAAAAGCAGCTGTTTCAGTTTTATGTAGAATTGCTGATGTTGGGGACTGAAGTCACTCCCTGCCACATGGTCACCAAAAGGACCACTTATATGTTGCCATACTGCAATAATGATGATAATAATGATAACAATAATGATGATATTCTGCAGTGCCATAGTCAAAGCATTGTGATATCCTTTGTTCTTTTTCTTCTGACAAGAAAACAATGTGAATTGAGAAGCAAGTCTTTTCTCAAGCATTTCATATGAACACAAAATAGGATTGAATGCTAGAACTAAAACAGCTCTGCAAAAATTTTCGGACATTTATCAGAGTAAGTGAAAAGTTATATATGAGATCTAGTCCAACCCTTTCAAAAGTCTCTGAATTAACATTCTGCTGGGTTAAGAATGACTTGTTTCAGGTTCAAGATATCTTTTTAGGGTCCAATCTGCCTGTTGTTACATTCTGATTCACAGAATGGTAATTGTGGCTAAAGTATCTCTAATATCTGTACAAAGACTTGAAAGTATTTGTTACTATGCAACCACGGAACAGAAAACAATGAAGTCCATAACAGGAGGTTAGACTTTACAACAGAAAGAAATATGAGTATCCAGTATGATTTCAGTCACTGAAGGATACATAACTAGCTACCAGGATGGTAACAAAAATTCATTAATCAACAAAGGGAGCAGGGTTAAAAAAATAAAATCAGTAAGCTCCTCTAATTGCAGGTGAACATTCCCACCAAGTGTCAACCTGAAGTATTTTCCAAGGCAAGCTGCTGCAGCTCACCACATTTTATCAGCTAAGACAGATATGGAGACGAAGAAAAGGCAAATGGATGATGGTTTCACAGACACATGGAACCAGACAGCTGCTATTTGACAAGCGACTGACGAAAATAAATCAGGAGTAGGTCAGTTCTTAGTCTCTTGGAAATGAGGAAGCTTTGACTTGCTAGAACAGAAAAGGCAAAAGGTTATGTGAATAAAGTGAATTTTAAAATTTTAATTCATCAAATAACTTACAGTAAGTGAAACTGGCATAAATTAAGCACCGGTGAGTCTGCAGCCCATGATGCATCTCCTATCCTGTTCTGAAAATCCATGCACTTTTTTTCTTTTTGACAAGAGGCACACCAGCATGTGGGCTTTCATGACACTAAGAGGCAAAGTGGATGGCTAGCAATAAGGAGATACTGATCTTATACTAAGATAAATGAAGATAAGATACTAAGATCTTATGCTAAGATAAATGTAATTGCACTGTAAATTACATTTCAGTATCCACTACATATTTAGCCCCCATCTATGGGAACAATATTTTCAGAATACATACAAGGCAACTATAGAATAGAGTCTATAAATTACAACCCAAAGACTGTTACTTAATTTATCTACAAAGTGATATTAATTATCCTGAAGACAGTCGGGTTTGTTGTCAGCTACCTTGACAAGAGTTACAAAACCTGTCTCCACAAAATCTGAGAGATAGGTTTTCTAATCTATCTGTATACCCCTTACACAAAACCTCTGTGAGGAAGACACTGGGAGAATGTTTTGCTAAGGTAAAAACAACAAAATAATTGGCACTTTTCTCAATAGATAGGGTAGGAGTAAAGTTTTACTGTTTGGATTCTTAAACAAACAAGGCAAATACAAAAGCCAGCTACCACTACTAGGAAGAAAAATACAACTTCATGTCACAACTTTAAAAAGAGCTCCCAGTAAGTATATCGTTGAACTGGAAAATCCTTCTGCGCTAAAAAGGTAAATGAATCAGGAAGTCAACAAAAAGCTACTTCATATTTGCATCTACTTTTGAAAACTGTCTCTTTTCTAGCCTAAGAATAGGTACACACTACAGAAACATTGCCCCATCTAAGCATATACTTTTATTAATTACACCTCATTTTCAGTAATGAGAAACACTTTAGAGACTCAAAAAAATTTGCCCTTCCCCCCCATCCCAAGGAATCAGTTTACACACACACATGCACACATATAAATATTAACATATCTGTTTCAAGCAAAAGCTTTTAAAAAAACTCTGTAAATCTGTACTTGTAGTTACAAATACAGCAACAAACCATATTCTTGTTTTTGGTAAAAACAAAAGTTTGTCTTTTTGAGTGTAAATCATGCATGAAAGGAGGACAATTTTTTTTTAAACGGCATATGCTTCACATGCTGCTTCAAATGGCAAAGCTTTGCGTGCCTGGCCCAGTGCCAGTTGACAGCTCAGCTGGATATCAATGCACATTCTGACCCCCCTTGCAGCGTGTCACTTCTGAATTGTTTCCGCAGTAGAAAGTTTATTCAACCTCTCTCTCAAATTCAGTGGACCGACCATCATTCTGCTATTTAATCATAGCAGAACAGGTTATTTTTCTGACAGCACTAAAGCCAGACAGCAATTCCTAATGAACAGCTTGATACAAGTGGAATTTCGACTGTTTTAGCCTCAATTAATTCTGCTGTCAAAACAAATGACTGCTTTTAGTGTTTAGATGTTAAGCTGCATCACAAAGGTCAATTTTATATGTACACAAACACATAAGCAATCTTTTTCTTGCTATCATCTGATCCTGTGACAAGCTCATTGGAAAATTTCAAGCTTTCAAATTTAGAAGCCAAAATATACTTTCTCAACGTTACCTGTTTCTAAAATTAGCTTCTTGGTTTTACTGCCTGTCCAAAAAAAGAGATGTGATTTTATAATGATACATAGGACTTAATTTTTCCCCAGGACTTCTTATTCTAGGTTTATTTAAAGAAAAAAAAACCCAATTTCAAGCATAGCTTATTTGTAAATGTACAGACAAAAGATGAGTAGCTGTTACTATCTTTGAAGTAGGTAACATATTTTGGTTATATTGATCATGCTAGTAGTAGATTGCCACAAGCAAGCACTAGTTTGTTGACTGAGTGAGCTCTACTTTGTCAAAGAAAAGGTAAGATGAAGGACAGAAAATACAATTTGCCTGTTAACAGGCAAAGCTGAAGGAAAACATTGAAATAAAAACTGGTAAAAGGGTACCCTTTAGTGTAATTCTACAGATGCATAGTTCCACCACAAATAATAACTGAATTTGACTACTCATTGATACAACCTCAGGATGATATATATCAGCCTATCTGGTATGTAGCCTCTACAGTTGCTTAAGACTTGACCAAATCCTTGTTTTTTGTTTTTTTAAATTCATTTTGAAAAAAACAAACTACACCATGGTGATACTACTGAAAAAGAGAGGTGACAGTGGCAGCCTAAATAAATCATCAGTAAATAAATAAATAAAATAAATTGTTGGTAGAAACATCAAAACACAGGTGGCAGTTCCAAGGAAAGTCTCTCTCTCTTTTTTTTTTTTTTTTTTTTTTTTTTTTTTTAAATGATGGAATTAACATAGGAGAGTATGTACTAAATAGGCAATTAATTCTAACACTCTAACCCTGATTCTACTACTAGATTTCCAGCCCTGCATTCAGCTCACAGGATTAAAGGGAACATTATTCATGTCAGGCTCTTCTGGTACTGAGATTAAAAGCTCTGTGAACACACCAAGTACACTGATCTCAGGGGGCAGTATTACCATGTTACTCACAGAGCAAAGACAAAGCAGAAAATAACCATAATCTGAGTGACTTTAAAATAATTACCAGTTAAGATGTTTATCTTAAATGAGGAGAACAACTTTTTTTTCTCTAAACTAGAAAGGTAGCCATCTTCAGTTACCAAGAAGTTTTTTTCTTAGATAATGAAGGAATTTTCCACAAGAGACTTTAAACACATACCTAAGGCAATGTTTCAACTTAGAGATCCAGCTAGCCTGCAACACCCGAGTATGACAACAAACACTAGAAATTTCAGCCAATTCATGAAAGCATAGGGTCTGTAAGCAGAAAAAATGTTAGATGAAACACTAATTTGCAGAATTTGCAGACTGCTGTGTTCCCCAAGTTCTGTCCTCCACACCTCTCCCAGACCTTTTTCATCTTTTTTTACTTTTCTGATGCTTTACACTTCGACTTCACCACAAATTTCCTTTCTGCCTGCATAAATAGCAGGATGTGTGATGTGGCTGGTTTTGAAGTATCCACAGGCTAAGGGGCTGGCCAACATACATACAGACAAATTAACATATACTCAGCTGTCTGCTGATTCTCCAAATGAGTAACTCAACATTACAACTGCCTCTCCCTTATGTGGCATGAATTGTTTGTATCCTCCTTCTCTATCCTATTCCTCATTTTTATAGTCTTTGAATCCTCTACTTTTCCATCAAATTAGGTTGAAAGTAGCAAAGTCTTGTGAAAGCTATATGGCTGTACAACGAAAAATACTTGAAAGCATCAGAACTCTAAGTGTAGTCTATAAATCTAAATATCTATAATAAATGGCTCTGCATGACTGCATAGTGCCTGATTCTCCTCCTGAAGGCAGAAAATGCAAGCACGCAGTGATGCAAGAAATGCACAAAAAAGAGTAAAGTAGTTTTCTTTAGGGAGTCAGCTAAGATACTGACACACCAGACATTGTAAATACCTACAGTTATAGCTTTCATCTTTAGAGACTGCTTCAAAGAATCATGTCTTTGAGACTGTCACACATTGCTCCTGTAAGCCAAGAGACATGGTTTCTTAGTGAAATTCTGCACTTAAACCCATCAAACCTTCACAGGTTAAGATGTTTGATGGGACTCTACCTAAAACCGAACAATAAAGAAAAAAAAAACCCAAAACATTTTAACCAGAATTCTTCAGACAAAAATCAGACTTCTTTCAGCTAGACAAAATCATCTTAATGGGACCTTTTCCTGCTTTGTAGTGCTATCCTATTTACTTTGACAGAAGATCGATTTTGTGGAGAATTTATGAAAACTATACATGATTAACCACCTCTCCACTGCAACAGCAAAATGAGAAGTATTGATTAGTATACGACATGCACCACCAATAAGAAAGGAAAACAATACAAAATTCCTCCTGGTGTGCTTTTTATGCAGCTTATGGTGAGTACAAGACAGCTCTTTGTGGCAGAAGAAAATTGAAACTACAGGAATAAAAGTGAGAGACATGTTATGGATTACCACAACATCTCCTTTCCCCAAATTTATGCTCAAAGACCGACTTGAAACCCACGACAGCACAGGTTTAACTTTCAAATATGCGTCAGCATTTAAAGATACAAAATATGCATACTATTATGAAGTACAATCCATAATAGTACCCAAGTCAGTGGTGGCAAAAAGGACAAATGCATGTGACAAGACTGATTCTCCACTACTGTCTGTTCAGGTAAGCCTGAGCTTAGGTCTGTGCAGCTAGTTTAATTAGCTACTGCTTAGGCATTCTCCCTTTTCCTTCCCTCATACTGGCAATAGGTCAAGGGTACTTACACAGTATACCTGACATTGCAAAAATGCAGACAAAACAATATCTATAAAATTGAGTTACTGACAAAAGGTCACCCAAGTGATCTATAATAAGTAAGACAACAATAAAAAGACAAAGACAAAGCAGAAAAGATCCCACATTTCCTGAGAACTACCATGGACACAAAATTCAAATCACAAGTCAAGTGAGAATTGATTTTTAAATGCCAGAATAGATATTTGTGCTCAAGAAAGAGTATGACAATCAGACCTAGCTGACCAGACAATCAATTCATTGGAAAAGCTGACTAATATAGTTTGTCCTGGTATAATGTACTATCATGTTGCAGTATTTTTGACAGTTAAATTATAATTAGAGGCAAGACCTTGTGCAACACAACTTAGTGACCACTAATACTAGAAAAAGCTTGTGTAACAAGACTCAAGCCATTGCTCTTCTCTTCTCTAGACTGCAATCTAGAATGAAGAATGAACTACAGGTTGCTATAAGGTCACCTTAGGCCCTCCTCCAGGCTGAACAACTCCAACTTGCTCAGCCTTTCTTCACAGGGGAGGTGCTCCAGCCCTCTCATCATTTTTGTGGCTCTTCTCTGGACATGCTCAAGCTCTGTGTCCTTCTCATGATGGGGCCTCCAGAACTGGACACAGTACTCCAGGTCTCATAAGAGCAGAGCAGAGGGGGGAGAATCACCTCCCTCAACCGATTGTCTGCAGCACTTTTTCTACTTAAATTACTGAAATGGACATTGCTTTGCTCCTGCAGCCACCACAAAACTATTTCCTTCGAGCTGCACCTGACTTGGTTTGTTTGTAACAAGAAAATTCAAGAGGACCCAACAGTACTACAACTTAATAAGCATTCAAGATCATTCAAAACCCAGACTTTGCACTCTTGGAGATACAGATGTTACCTGAAGTATTTTCATCAAGGCTATCAGTATTTCACTTGAATTAAGAGACTTTTGAACAAAAGCTGTACAGTTATAACCCTTCAGAATATTAAAAACAAATAAATAACAATCTAAAAGAAGTTTGCAACTTAGGCATATGTAGTTACTAAAAATCTGTGCTAGTAGATGATAGTTCCCAAAGTTCAGCTTAGGAAGGTTTGTTGTCTACAGAAGAACCCAATTTTTGCAAGCAAGAGACATCTAAAACAGGAAATAGGGCTGTTACTTGGTACAGCTCTTGAGCTTGCAGCTCACCATTGAAAACATGCCCTCTACAGCACAGTGCTGTTAAATACTTTTCTACCTGCCTCATGACCAGCTTCTCAAAAAAATCCTCAAGGACTCTCACACTTAATTTCTTCTATTAACTTCTAAAATACAGCAATGGTTTGCCTTCCTTTGCAAAGAATATTTTTTCTGAATCCCTTGAATACTGTCAGTGTTGATAAGCTCAATCTTCTGTGCAGAATTATGTGTAGGCAGTCTTTGAGAAACTGTGACACTTCAGGCTATTTACGCGCCTGAACACAAGTGTTGGTAGTATTAAAATATTCACAATATTTACAGAATACATAAAGAAAATAAATCATAAGAACATAAGAAAAAAACATGCTTTGTTAACACTTCCGTGTGGAAAGGAGGCTTAAAGATGTCATGCAGAGCTGTTCAAAAATTCGTACTAGCCATTTTCAGTGTTTACTTCCGTCTACTTTGATGTCTTTTAGAGTCCTAGGAAAGCATTTTTTATAAATGCTTTAAACTATTATGCTATCAAACAAATCCATGGAAATAAATAATTGCCACACCCAGCACTATTTCAAGTCTTTGTCTCAAAGCAGAATCCACTATTCAAGCACATAACAAACCTAATAGCTTTAATCCAAACAAGCTTCAATAGCCCATGGCCTTGTTTTGCCTCACAGTCTCTGAGAAATTACCAACTTGTTTCTAAAACTTCTTATGAGTATGCAGTTATTCTTAACCCTTTTTTTTACCCCTACATTATCCTGCTCATCTTGTGCATATCTTCATTAGACAGAATACAAGTAGTCAAACACAACACACTAACTAAAAATATTAACATGAATTGAGGACAAACATGCATTTACAGTTTGTACTAGCCTCTCACTTGTGATGCAGCTTACTGTCATTCACTCTGGAAAAAACAAATAAGCAGCGCACTCCACAGGCACTTAAGACTAAAATTTAGGACATTTAGAATATAAGCAATTAGAAAAGACTTGAGAGTAGATCATAAAAATGCTCCAAACTTTACACTAACCTCCAATCACCACCAACAACCAACAGCCACATAAAACATTAATCAAATAACCATTAATCCATTTGAGTTTACTGAATCAGATATCAGTTGAATTTCAAACTAGGTAAAACTTGTTTTTTAAATGTATTCTGAATGGAAGACCTAATGCTTTACAATTCTGAGAACAGGTAATACTGCCAGCAGTAAAGATCCGGACTAAACTGCTTTGTTTGCCATGCAAATGGCTTATGTAAAAAGTCCACGCTGCTTCAGCAGGAATGCCATATCTAAATAAACCATTATTTTTTTAGGACTTCAAAATACAAAATGTGTGAAGCTTTCCAGAAACAGAGCTCCCAAACGTGTTCCTTCAGCATAGACAAGGATCACCAATGTATTGCATATTGACAAGGATACCAGGTTATTTTTTTCTGATACGTGCTATCTTGTGAAGCAGAAATGATCTTGGCATCATAGCTGTCTTAGGTCAATGGTAAATTTCTTAACTCCAGACAATTTGATAGTTTTCCCAGAAAGAATTTCAAAAATATATGGGGGAAAAAAAAAAGAAGTTCTGAATTAATGTCTCCATTTGACATTCATGACCTTAAATTTTCCATGACTGGACTTAATAGAAGCCTTAAGACATTTTTTTCTGCATGGGCAGATAAAGAAAAACAGCTTTCAGCAGCTCCTAAAAGCAACAGACCAAAAATTCTTTTAATCAGCATTGCTGATCAGTTTCTAATCAGACTGCCAATTTCTGGATTTGGTGGAGGGAGTAAACAGTAGGAACTTTAGATCTGTCCTTTTCTGAATCTTGTTATCTGTGGAAGCACAACTTGATCAAAACAACTTACACTATTATTCCTAATATTTAAAAGCACAAGGTGGACAAAAGTCAAACGTTTTACTGCATGTGCAAAAGCCAGTGATGGCTGTTCAACTGCAATTGTGGATAATCTCATAGAGTACTTTTGTTACTGTTTAATCCAAAGAGCTGATGAACTGCAGATACTACTTTTATGATGTTTGTAAACTAGCTTCTACGAGCTCATCCATCATCTACTAGAACATCCAAAAAAAGTTCTTTTTTTTTTTTTTTTTTTTTTGGACAGAAAAGGAAAGGAGACAAGAAATACTTCTATGGGCTTGTATTTTCCACAGTGCAAATTCCACATGATTTTTACCAGTATTTGCATGTGACTATTCCTCTTTGTCAGATTTTCTTTGCTCACTTGAGTGTTGCTGTTTCAAATCATGTCTGGATTATTCAGAATGTGAAATTCAGATGAAGCTAGTATAAAACCAATTAATTTTAAAAAGAAATATAGTTAAGAGATGACCTAGCACCTCTCTCAATGGCACAGTATGTGTAGTAATTGCCATCTGTAAATCAGTTTTACTGGAGGGTTAAAGAGCCAGCAAAGATTATGGTTTTCCAGTCTTGTCTGTATTGCAATAAAAATTTTTAATTTCCTCTTTATTACATTTTTAAGGGAAAAAAGTAAAAATACAAAAAAACAATAAATTACCAACAGCCACTAATAATGACACTATAATAAATGAATGAAAACAAGAATCTAGATTTGACTTTTGTTCCTGGTTGGGTTGTTTTTTGGGGTTTTTTTTTGACAATGCAGCACAGCTGAGTCTTCTTATTTGGCCTTCAAGGTACATTCAGGGTAAACTGTAGCAGCCAAAAACTAATACAGGGACAAACACACATAGTTTCCCACATCTGAGAAGAGGGCACAGTAATTCAGTAGCTGAAAACCAAAAATCATTCATAGCCAACTGCAATTATATGGGCATTCATTAAGTTCTTCAAATATAGATATTTTCCTGCCAATTTCAGACATAAGATCTTGGAAGAACATAAGCCTGTACTTCCTAGCACTTTCTGTTTCATGCTTCATCATCATCAGCTTTTCATGCTGAACATACCGATCTTTTAACTGATTTTATAAGATTAAGTAAATAAAACCAGAACTCACTGATAGATAATTAATATGGAATAGACATCATCTCCACTATTAACATAACATATATTTGGGGTAGAAGAAAAGCTGACATTTTCTGCAATTCAATACATTAACTTTCCAAGGAACATGGAGCTGCAGCCTATCACAGAAACAGATTCACCAGAAGTGATCAAGAACTCTTGAGGAACACTGGAGGACCATGCAAGGTCACAAAAGCATTTTCTGGCTGCTGGTATCCCATCTGCTACTAGGCCTAATGCAGAAACATATCAGAGAACATGTCAGAAATGTATCAGTTCAGGTTGGAAGAAACTTTTAAATGTCATCTGGTGCTACCCTCCTGAAGTGAGCAGGGACATCTTCAACCAGATCAGGTTGCTCAAAGCCCCATCCAACCTGAACATGAATGTTTCCAGGGATGTGACTCTCTGGGCAACCTCTTCCAGTATTTCACCACTCTCATTGTAAAACATTTCTTCCTTATATCTCGTCTAAATTTACTCTTTTTTAGTTTTAAACCATTACCCCTGGTTCTATTACAACACGCCCTAATAAAATGCCTGCCCTCAGCTTTCTTACAAGCCCCCTTAAAGTACTGAAAGGCCACAGTAAGATCTCCCCAGAGCTTTCTCTTCCGTAGGCTGAACCCTAACTGCCTCAGTCTTTCCTCATAGGAGAGATGTTCCATGCCTCTGATCATCTTGGTATCCCTTGTCTGGAACCACTCCAAGTGGTCCATGTCTTTCCTGTGCTGAGAACTCCAAGAGCTGGACACAGTACTCCAGGTGAGGCCTCCCAAGAGCAGAGCAGAGGGGCAGAAACAGCACCCTCGACCTGCTAGTCACCCTTCTTTCAATGCAGCCCAGGGTAGAGTTGCCTTTCTGCACTGCAAGCACACATTGTTGGCTCAAATCCAGCTTTTCATCCACCAGTAGTCCCAAGTCCTTCTCCACAGGGTTTCTCTCAATCCCTTCATCCCCCAGCCTTTACTGATACCAAAGGCTGCTCTGACCAACGTGCAGGACATTGCACTTGGACTAGTTGAACATCATGAAGTTTCACATGGCCCATTTCCCAAGCTTGTCCAGGTCCCTGTGAATGTTAGAATGGTTCAGAGAACACATTAAATTCTTACTTGAAACTACACAGGTTATTGCAGGTCCTGCAATAACCTGCCAGCTCTCTGTTTTCCAAATTTCACAGTAAGTGATGGTTTTTGTTTTTCACTTGAAATAAACTGATATGCTACTGGAAACATGTGACTAGCATTTTAACAATGAATAGAAGTGAGAAATAAATAACAACAACAACAAAAAAACTTTATCGAAATATTTTGTTAGTAGAAATTTCTAAACTAGAAACTAAACTAGTATTGAAAAAAATATTTAAGTAAACTGAGTAAGAAGTAGGTGATAAAGTTGACTAGGTAGACTATTAAGGTAGCAGTTAAAGAGCCATTGTAATGAAGTCAATAAATGAAATTAACCTCCCCACAGAGCATTACTGAAAGAAACATTTGTACCAGAAAAAGAGTTTAGAAACCCCTGTGTATTAAGATTCCAGGTGGCAGAAATTAGCCACCAGAGGGAGCCCATGTAACCTAGTACTAAGTATATCACTGTAAAGAAAAAGTTCAGATATGCAGATGAGTGCTTAAGAAAAACTAGTTTCAAAAAACTTTCCTGTAAATTGTTTATGGTTCAACCAACAAAACCACTCTTCTCAGTATTTCATTTCAGATTCATTCATATTTTTACAGGTATAAAGAAAAACAAGTGAACTCTGCTATACAGTATTAACTATAGCAAGAAATTAGTGAAATAGGCCATAATACTTTGTTATGCATTACATTTTTAGCTTATTGTGTTTTCAGAATTCAGCATTTCAGAAAGCGGCCCATAATCTAACGTGGCATACTAGACAACACGTAATGCAGAGAGGGGAAGACCTACATAGCCCTAAGGAATTTTAAAGTTTTTTTTTTAACAGATTTAGGACAGGAATCTTAAGCAATGATGACCTCCATAAGACATTTTTTGGGGCATTTGTTTGGTACACCGCATCATTTTTACACTGAATATTTAGACTTATCTGAGGAGCCATCTCCAGCCTAATTAATAAATATATCTCACACAGAAAGATTTCCATTTCATGTTTCATCCTTAGGTAGCTGACACCTCACTTTGTCTTCCAAGCCTTTGGTATCACAAAGCTGCATGATTCTAAGTTAGTAAAATAAATATAACAAAAGCAGTAACCTTAATTAACATCACTAGTGGTCTGTGTTTCCACTCTTTGACATTTCACAGCATCTGGTAAATCTGTATTCTTTTACTGCCAAATTTGCCTGTGCTTTCCACCTGCACCAAGTTGGTATCAGTACAATGATTTAACATTGTAAAAGAAAACTCAAGGTGCATACATATATTTCCACGCTACACAAGCTATTTTTCCTTAGAATACTTTGCTTCTGTAAGTGGTGAAGAAACGAAACTTGCTATAGGAAAAGCTTTTACTTGGCTTTAGAGAATACAAGTGGGATTTGAAAACGTCTGTACTGCAGCAGCTAAGTACAGAACATGTATGGCTTTTTCAAGCAAATGAATAAATGAAGTGCTACTTCTTACTATGTTGTCTAGTAAAAAAAAACCAAACATTAGTAACATGAATAATGAAGCGCACCATGCTCCAGGATACATTAGCAGGGGTCTTTGTAACATAGAGGATCAGAATCCTAAAAGCAAGATGGAGATCCCTAGCTGTGACGTATCATGCAATAGCTAGACAGAGAGGTCTAACATGGAATTTTCAGATCTTTGTCCTGATTTCAGACCAACTGATCTTGAACCCCTGAAGTCCATATTTTTTCTTTCTTAAACTTTACTGAAAGAAAGATAAAATACACAGGAAACATTAAAAAAATGTATCATATACAATCTTACCTCAGCCCACTCAGATATCCGCATTAGTGAATCACAAGAAAACATATAAAACAATATTATGTTAAAAACACCTCACAGAGGCATTGTGTGATACTAACCATATATAACAATTTAATACAAATTCTCAGTACCTAATCTGTACATTCCTGTTCTGAAAAAAAACCCTCTGTGCTTTTGCACAAGAAAACAGAGATGCTAGTTAGATCTTCTTCTGCTGAAGAAAACAGGAAACAGTACTACTGAATTCCTGTATTCACATACCTAGTGACTGTATTCATACTCAAATATTAAGGTGAACACTGTTTGTCCTGTAATGCTAGATATGGACTACTGCAAGACTGTCTTTTTATGACAGTCCTGAAAGTTACATACCACACTCAACTAGCAGTACTTACAGAAAGTACTACTCAATTTGCTGCTTAGTAAAGAAACAATCTATTAAAATGGATAATTTTGTAAGCTAACTGAATAAACTGGTGCAATTCTTGCAACAGCTTAATATGTAGCTTTAGAGAAATCCATTCTGAAAAGATCCATAAATTTATATTAAAGTTCTGAAATATAATTTATGCAGAAATACATAACAGATGGTTTTTTGCAAGGAATTTGTTTCTTGACAAATATCAGTGAGGTACCAAGGAACAATATTGTTTAAAATCTTCCTTGAAGGTCTAGATAGAGAGAGAGCTACAAATTGTCATGCATTACAAACACAAATACCACATGTACTTAATAACAGTATGTTATCAATTTCTACTAATCTTTTGTTATAAAGAACAATGTCAAATTCTCAGAATTCATTAGAAGTACAAAAAAATATATAACACATTAATAAAAATGGGTTTGAACTTTTATTAGGAGTGGAAATCTACAGTTTTAAAATTTACATTTCCTGTCAGTCATTTGTAATCTCTTACCAGGTCTTTCCTTGCCAGTTCCTTTTGACTCAGCAAATTTCTGTATTAGACTCTCAACTGTAGTATTTGCCATGTTATTAATAAACTCTTCGTGCACCTTCGAAAAAAGCCAGAGCAGAAACAAAATTAATTAAAAAAAAACAGTAACTGAAGGAAAGTAATTAACTT
Organism: Calypte anna; assembly: GCF_003957555.1. NCBI lineage: Eukaryota > Metazoa > Chordata > Aves > Apodiformes > Trochilidae > Calypte > Calypte anna. The sequence continues at coordinate 47,552,223 of NC_044274.1, forward strand.
AAAAAAAATGTTTTTCTCTACAGATAGGATTCAAATTATTTCCCACTAAAATGATTCCAGGGCTTCCAGAAATCAACAGGCATTTTATCAAGGAAGTTCCTCCTTCGCTTTAGTACTGGCAAGTGTGTGTACAGTTACGTTAGACACAAACTAAGAATTAAATAATACAGCTTGATGATGGGGGTGGGACTTACTTCCACTTCTTTCATTTAAACAACTTGTGTATCATTTTCTGAGTTTATCAGCAACATGTCCCCCTCCGAGGGACATACCAGGAAGACATGCAGACTCCTAAACTAGCACCAGTTAAGGGTGTGTACTGTTACTACTGTATTATCACGGCTCCCACCCGCTTGAGTAAAAGCATTACTGTTGTAATGTTTTTGTCTGACAAAGAACTAACCACATGCTGTTAGTAAGAAGTTTTTCCAACAAGACAGTATGTATGTGCTTTAGAAATAAAGAGCATGAACCTTGTGACCAACATTCATTAGCAGAAAAAAACAACAAACTAAGGAAAACTGTGAATCCAAGTATCCCGAATCAAACTTCAAAACACCTAAAAATTAAGGCCTGTTTATAAGGATGATTAGTTAAACCAACTTACATCTGGAGAGAAGGTATAATAACAGCTTCTGTTACCAGTGAACATTTGCTCATAAAACCCAAAGTGTATAGAAACTTTTCAGAGTGATAGAATTTCAAGTTCTAGTCAAAGAGACGCATAAGTATCATAATAATTAAGTCTGAAATGGATGCTAATTTAATATGTAAGGAAAATAACTTTGAAATACATTAAAAATTCTTCACATTGTCAAAATATTTTGTCTTCAGTTAAGACAAAATTTATTCAGACTTATTCTGTAAATTTTGTGGTACTGAAATTACAAATGCAACAAAAAAATTTGAGCTTATGTTGAATTTACAATCATTTGAAAGACAGGACCTTGTAATCACCATAAATAGTAAAAAATGCTCCATTTAACAGCCAAGAAAAATACACAGCATAACCCAAACAAACCAATGATAATACAAAAATTACCTCTCCTATTTGTAAATGAATTTCTTTTATGGTATTTGACAATGATTCTATAATCTCTTTCATACGAAGAAGGTGTGTTTCTTCAATGTCTTGAAATCTCTGAAAAATAATACAAGCAATTAATCATAATGAAGATATTTAGCAAAATACCGAAACTTAGATTTTAATAATTAAATACACTAAAGAAAACAAAGTACGACCTATTATTGATTACAGATCAGATTCCCTTCTCCTGTTTGCAATATACACAAACTTTCTCTTTTTCTGGTTAAATCTATATCCTTCCCTTCCTTAAATATGATTTATTTGTTTGATCTTTAAATTCACCATACACAATGTTGGCAGCTTGTTTCATTTTACCAAGGCTTCCAACTGACAGCTATTTTAAAATCATTCTGAATGTTTTCAGTGACCCCTCCCCAGCCAAAGATTACAACTAAAAATGTCTCCATCCTTCCCAATAGTAAACGGTAATTGTCTTGAAATCTTTATTTAGTCCTGCTCTTCCCTAGTTCTCTTCCTATTTCTGTAACTGCCCTTTCAAGTATGTCCAAACTTTGGAGCACCGCTTGATCCTCTTTACAAATTGTACAGGGTTCTCTGAAGACCACCTCTCCACATTTCACACCTGCTCTTACTGTGATTCACAAACACATCTCCATACAGACAATTTAAATATCTCTAGCTTCTACTTCCTAAATCTTAAGTATAAAACAATGAATAAGAAATATAGAAACAGCTGGGGGAGAGGCCAGCTCATTTGGCATACATTGCAGAGACTAGTTTAAAGGAGACTGGTACCTCTGTTTTTCAGAGTTTTATGGGGAGCTCAAACAAAAGATGAAGGAAGCATCATTGGCATAATCTCAAAAACTGACTTTGTGTTTAGGTTAATATTAGGTTGTGGAAAAGGTGCACATTTGATAGAAACATTGTGTCTTGACACTCAACAGTGATTGAAAGAAGGCACAATAGAGATTGACCATACATAGTTTTTAAAGCAAAACAGTATAATTTCTGTAATAAAGCAATCAGTAAGAGAAGTAATATCATAGACTTCAGAAGATGACCATATCGTCATATATGTGATGATACATATCACCATATCTATGATCATCCACATCACAGATATAATCATTAACTTAATTGTGTACTTTCACTTTTGGAAGATCAGTCCATTTTAAAACTATGTACTGAAAGGAATCTGCAATGTTAATGACCTAACAAATGCAAGCCATGTCTTAGACTTTTAAGCTGTAATATCAATGAAAAGTCATCATCAACAGGATCTTTAGATGTTAAGCTCAGAATACACAGTTTCAGTGAGCATTACTCCTTTAAATAAGTGTGGATGTCTTCATTTAAGTTTTATAGTTTTTAAAAAAATTAATAACTACTAATTTTGCACTTAATCTAAATGCTGCAAATGTCAAAGGTCAGGCTGAATTGGGCTTTGGGCAATACAGAATAGTGGGAAGTGCTTTCCCATAGCAATGGGGTGGGACTAGATCTTTAAGGTCCCTTTCAGCCCAAACCATTCTATGCAGATTGCTCAACAGCACATGCATCTGAACTCAATTCTGAAGATAGAAGACTTTTAAATAATAACTTAGCACTTTCAGCTATTTGATTTTTTCCACATAGAACTGAGTGTTCTATGTGTTTTTTTAAAAAGAAGCTCCTAGCAAGGTAGAAAATCCAGAAAACAAGAATTTTTTTCTTACCAACTGCATAGCAATTGCATAATACAACTATAGCTTTACTCATAAAATCTTTCATTGTGAACTTCTGTCAGATTAAATTTCTAAACATTAAACTGTATTTTCCTGCTTCTTTGATCACAACAAAACCTCCCATGTTTATCAACAGCAAAAATCATAACTTGACATTCAAGATTAGGAAGACTAGGTTTCAAAATTCAGCCTCTCAAAAATCACATATCATGAGTCACTTCACTTTGATAACTCTAGGTAAGACAGCAAATTACGAAAGAGGAAAAATATGTAAAACTTATGCAACAGGATGTGTGGAGTTTAAACAGGAGGAAAGCTAAGTGAAGATAGTATTATATGATAAATCCACAGAAATTCCAGATATTTGTCCTCAGAAAAATAGTATGTGAATAGTGTAAGAAAAATATAAGCAAGACCAACTAATTTTGCACTGAAACATGACAATTCTCACACTCTTCATTGACCTCATTTCCAGAACTAGTATATTTAAAGCAAAATGTACGCTAAGACAATCTACGGTTTGCTTCACAGAGAAGTGCACTTCCACATATTCATGGGTGTTGTTATTTTTCCTGTTGCATAATGTTTAGAATAGCCCTCCTGCAACAAAACTATACATGAAACTATACCACTATACTTAAAACAAATTCCACAGCAATGAGTCACACTGGCAGAACGGCAATTTCATTCCAGTACAGACAAGTGTGGAAAATTTCCATGTGTCCATTATCACATTAAGTGAAAATAGAAGTTTTGTTGTTGCAGGTAGGGAACTAAGGACATTGTACTTGTGGGAAAAAAAAAAAAAAAAAAAAAAAAGAAAAGAAAAAAAAAGGAAAAAAGCAAAACAAAACAAAAAAAGGCAAAAGCATGGTGGGGTATTCCCAGCTGTACCATCTGATGGCAATATAATACAAAGATTTTTTCTCTCTCTCTATAGCTCAGCCTGGTTTAAATAGGTAATACCTACCCCAAAAAAACCCCAAAAAACCCCAAACCTACAAAACAAAAAAACACCTACCAAAAAAAACCACTGAAAGGTGAACATATTCTGTCTCTAGATACAAAATAAGCTGTCACTTTTCTCATTCTTTTGTTGTAGTGGATTGTTCAAAGGCATAATTATTTTTTTAAGTACATAATGAAAAAAACAGCTAGTTTGTTTGCTGAAAGCCTCTATATTTTCCTTCACTAATTCATTGACAAAATCCATGTCAAAGAATTTCTCTTTATCTTCTGTCAGTTCAAAACAAGAACTCCTCTTCATTAGTCACAGCTTTCTTGCTTACTGGAGACAAGTTTGCAGTACAGTTTACCGAGTTCAGCTTATTGAAACATTTTTTCTTACTGTTTGAGAAAGCATTAAGTCAACTGTTAAAACACAGTCTTTCTCATAAGGTAAGGAATAGACAGACAGATTTTGAGAATAAAAACTTAAAGCAATCTGACTGAACTTGCTCTGCAGTGGATCAGAGGCATCCACAGGATCTATTTCAGTGTGGTTTCAATAACTTCCGAAGCAATGTAACTGACAAACAGGGTAGGAACGTCATGACCTAGAAAATCCACACTTTTATATGACTTCAGAAAAATAAATGGACCAATTGAGATTTTTTTCTAGTGCTACTGGATTCCTTTGTAGCTACAGGTGGAGGTGTACAGCAAAAGTCAGACTGAACTACAACTTATACAAAACACAGTGATGGAGTTACTGGAACATTTACTGAACAAGTACAGTAGTTACATTAATAGGAACACCAAAAAAGTTACCAATTTGGGTAGCATCAGTCTATGTTCACATGTCAGTTTGATTCCTCCTACCCATTTCTAAAAACTCGAGGGGGAATTTTACACTTTGATGATTCTTTTGTTGCTGTTATATTATCCTTGTTTCCAAGAACTGTTTAAAGATATGTATTAGTTAATTTTAAAAAGGTTGCCTAGTCCTGAAATTCTCAAGCGATTGTATTCACACATACCAATCCCAGTCCTAATCTCCATCAAATTACCTGTGTAGTACTTACATGCAAATATTTAAAGCTGCAGTGAGACAGACACAATGCTAAGGCACTGGACGCAAACATATAAAGTGGACAAATATGCAAGTGAGTGTTGGTCAGAGTCACATGTTAAAACGCATTGAAGATGCAGTTCTCTGCCCTTGTTCCTTCATTGCCTCTGTCTGGGTGCCAGTACAAATGCTTGTGTGACCCCTTAATAAGCCAGACTGCAGGTCTCTTCTGTGTTAAAGCCAGCCTTCCTTCCTTCATCACTTTTATCTGGATTGGTCCTGCCAGGTAGTTCCTCACACAAATACTTGACAAAGAAAGAAGCCTGGAAACAAACAGTTCTGACTTTTGTCAGCAAGGCTAACCTAAAACATATATGTTGAAAACAGCTTCATGCAGCAGAGACAAAAGGCTGGATGAAGCTAGATACAGCACTTAGAGATGGCACTTCAGCTGATGTGGTAGTGTTAGGTCACAAGCTGGACTTGATCTCAGAGGTCTTTGTCAGCTTCAATAGTTACGTGATTCTGAGAAGAAAGTGGCTTAGACCACTGTAACCATGAATTTCCATATTGAAATTTTATTACAGCCTTTCCATAACTATGAACACATGTAATTATCACCATTTTACATTCCACAGTAAAAAACCCTAAGCATTTAAAGGTCACAAGCTTTTCAAAAGGAAAGAAAAAACTATGTATGTGACAACATTTAAATCCAACTGAAAAGAAAGGCATATGGAGAACAACTCCTGCAATCAGAAACAGCTCAGGATACAGCACTAGTAGATGCCTTCTGCAAACTCTTTAAAAGAAGGTTGTCAAAGCTCCTAATGTAACAGCTGTTAATTTGCAGCTGATAATTTTGCAGTAGCGTGTCTGAAGCACTTCTCTGTTGCAAATGCCTGGACTGGAGGAGTAGGAGGAAAGAGTTCTAGCATGTGACATATGTGGTACACTTTCTCTAGCAGCTGTGTTGAGTGTCTATTCAGAGACCAACTAGATCAAGTCCTGATGGAATTCTCAAAGTAGGAAAGCAGTCTAGAGTGTAAGAGAGGGCAGCTTTTCTCATGTCAGCCTACACAACCCACCAACTGTGAAATCTTAATTTCCAAGGAGTTAAGAAAAACCTTAACACTTTCCCAATTAAATGTTAAAAATAGAATGATGACTCCATCTCCATAACAATTCCATCTATGCCTAAAAATGAATCATTGAAACTAATGAAAAGAGCAATGGATTTTCAACCAAAAAGAAAATTCCTACCTTGTAAAAGCTTCACTAAACAAAAAAACTTATACAAGTAAATAAGCAAACTAGTCCTTAACTATTACAACTAAAAGTAGAAATGATGAAGCTTTCTTTTTTAAATATGGGGCAGTGGAAAAGAGTTCAACAGATCTGAAAAAGAAATTTTAAAATTCAACAAGAAGCAGCAGTTCCAGAGAACTTGATAGCCTCTGGAGTACAAACTAAAATCTTCAAAAAGCCCCAGAAACTTAGAGATATAAGGGCTTCTTGCAATCTCAGCTAAGCCCTGGGAATACGTTTGAACAAACTAAATAAAGCATTTTGCCAGAATGATAATGAAACAGCAGAATGATAAATTTCAATATAAAAGCTTCTACAAATGTGTACAGGGTGTATACGAATTCGCAGGGTTTCTCACGTGATCACAATGTATCTACAATACCTCCAGAAGGTAGTTTTATTTTCTTCCTAAAATATTTTTCAAAATGTCCTTCTTGAGTGCTAATGCTTAGCTGTGTCAGTCAAGAACAATCTCATCATAACACACATGGTCAGTGTTTGCCCTTCAAACTTCTCATACTGTTCATATCAATTTCTAAAGGATATCATTCTGCCCTGAATCAATTTTTCAAAAGCTTTGTTTTCAGATGTCTTGAGAGATTAAATTACCCATATTAATCTGTTTTAAAGACACCTCATTTAATCTAACACTTACCTGTGCAGTTTCTGTCATTTTCTGTTCAAAATCAGATTTAAATGCAGCATATTTCTCCACATATAGTCTATAGGTATCTGTAGCTTTCTTTGATTTAACTGTTGCCTGTAGATCAGTAGAGAAAAGTATTAAATGTCACTCACACAACATGATCCAAGGTTTTTAAAGCCACTACTAAAACAAAGTCTAGAGTGATTAAATTATTCAGTGGCATAACAAAAACAATAAAGCATCATAAAAAATGTCACCACTAAATAACAGATTCTAGCCACTGGAGATTTCTATTTAAAGTTATACATAAAGTTATACATATAAAGTAACAAACCAATTACCTAATTTTAATTCCTTCCTCTTATCAGCAATGACAAATTTAGAATGTATTTATTTTGAAGTCAGATTTGTACAGCTGAAGTTAACTAATTTGCTCTTCAAACATTTAGGACAGCAACAGAAAAACAAGAAGAAAGGAGACTTGGAATACAAAGCAAACAGTTATTTATGCAATTCTGAAAGAGTCAATAGTAAATAGAAGCATGAAGGTGGGGCTCTCTGTTACAAATGAAGGAAAAAAAATTCAACCACACAGCAGTTACATCTGTGGAAATTTTAAGATTAAGATATATTTGAAAGTGAAGTTCATGCAGAACAGACAGATTTATACAATTCAGAAAAAGTGATTTCCAAACTTTACAGCATGAAACAACTGAGATAGAGTTTTTCAGACCTTTGATATTCGTGCTGTTTCTAAGTTAAAAGCCAATGAAAATAAAATTCTCTTAAACACCAGTTTCTTTACTAGCATCTTTGTTCAACATGCCGGCTTTATCTCACTGAAATCTCCCATCAGCTGTAACCCAATTCCTCAAGTGTTAATGACATCAGTAAAGCAGCTGTGTTCATCTGTCCCACAGTAGAACCAGAAACTATTTCTCACTTGCAATGACTTGTAAAGCTGACCACTATCTGCAACTTTCAAATGAACGCCCTCTAGAAAGAGAGTTACATTCTACAATTTCCAAGAAGAAAAATAGATTAAAATAATGAGTAACAGTACAGTGTTATAACTGGTTCCCCTGGGGAAGCATCAGCAAGCACTACAGAGGAAGAGGGACTAAACCTACAGTTTCATTTTTTCGGATACAAAGATCTTAAGGAGATCTTAGTCAGCTGATCTTCCAAACCCAGTTTAAGAGAGTATAAAAATATCTCACTGTATGAAGAATATGGATTCTTCAGGCACTAAAAGGAGAGCATGACAGGTTGTATAAAACTCATCAGTTATTAATTCTAAATTTTACTTCATGATTCTGACTCTTGCACATTCAAATAGAAGAATAAGCAACAAGAAAACAATCCTATCCTGTTTCCCAAATGTCATTTACTATTCTCAAAGTACAAGCTGCTCTATGAACATTTGCTTTTAAAAAAAATTGAGTGCTTTGCAATGAGAGGATTCCAGATTTAATAACTGAAAAGAAAAGATATGCCAAGTTAAGGGATTTAAAAACAAGGGTGTTTTTGTAAATCATTATGTAATTGAACCCTATAAGCATGGGATTTTGAAAAACGCAAAACATTCTGTCTCTTACAATCATGTTTGATGATGAGCTGAAACTGAGAGCTGTGTGCTGAAGAGCATCTATAAAAAACATCATTTTGTGTCCTGCTGAGTCATTAAAACATACGAACATTGTATGATTAACCAGTAATCTCCTCTGAAAGCAGAATGCCTCTGTTCTCAGGTACAGCGATTGCCAGAACTCTTGCAGATATACAGTAAGTGGAAGAATAAGGAACAGTCAAGAATTTTTTGTCAAGTCACTGTAAATAGAGAAGTCCAGATGTCAGAGAAGGCCAGGAAATTATTTCACAATTCAGCAGGAACTTTCAGCTGCAATGAAAATGGCAAGGTCTCAAGCACCTCCTCAGGTTCTTCAATAACGGATTTCTCAAAATATTTGGCTTTGTAATAGGCTCTTAGGATATTGCTACAGATCCCCTGCTTTCTGATAAAGTAGTTAGTCAGTGATTTTGGCAGAAAATATTTTTCATGTTGTGCTAAACGTAGTAAGCCTATTCTCTGACAAAGGAAAAAAAATAAATTAATACAACCTTTATCCCCATGATTCTGAAATTACCAGTGGAAATTTGAATATAGACATGACAGAAGAGTTGCAACTGTCATGGTTACCTCCTGCCACTGGAAACATTTTGTAAGTACTCGAAGAGCAGAGAGCTGGACAGTTTGGCCTGGAGAAAGTAAGACTCAGGGAGGATGTTACCAACAGCTACAGATGAAGGGTAAATAGAAGACATGGCCAGGCTCTTTCCAGTGGTGCCCACTGGTAGCACTAGAGGCCATGGGCACAAGCAGAAACACAGGAGGTTCCCTGTAAACATCAGGAAAGAGTTTTTTTTACTCTAAGGGTGACTGAACAATGGAACAGGTCACCTAGAGAGCAGGAGTGGATGGCCAGGATGTCCTCGAGAAGCCATTTTGTGAAAAGATCAAAATCCCTCATAACGCAAGGACAGTACCAAATAAAACACCATGATACTCATCCCTTGGGATTTTGGTCCATGTAATTGGCATCTTTTAAATTAGCACTAAAAGTAATGTTAACTTGTTTTTTTTCCTCGATGGAACAGGCTTCAAATACTGGTGTAATCAGCTACATTGCCCCATTGAAGGAAATGCACAGTACCTCCTTATTCCTTAACTCAGTAATAGGGTTGTTGAGTGCTTGAGTATTTACCTAAGGAATTTTTTCCAGGACATGGACTTGTGCACTAAACAACGCAGAAGTGCACAAGCACATGGGACCTGACGAGATACCTCCATTGGTTCTGAGGGAGCTGGCAAATGAACTTGCAAGGCTGCTTTCCACCATATTTGCAAAGTCATGGCAGTCTGGTGAAGGGAAGACTGACTGGAAAAGGGGAAACATCACCCTTCTTCCCAAAAGGGAAAAAAGGAAGAGTTAGGGAACTACAGGCCAGTCAGTCTCACTTATATGCCTGGCAAGATCATGGCACAGATCCTCCTGAAGGCTCTGATAAGGCATGGGAAAATTGATGAGCTGGTTGGTGGCAGCCAATGTGGCTTCACCAAGGGCAAATTGTGCCTGACAAATATGGTGGCCTTTTACAATGGGTTCACAGCATCTTTGGACAAGAGGAGAGCAACTGTTGTCATCTATCTGGACTTGTGCAAAGTGTTTTACACTGTCCTGCATGACATCGTGATCTCTAAATTGAAAAAGATGGATTCAGTGAATGACCATTCAGTGGAGAAGATATTGGCTGGATGGTTGCACACAAAGAGCTGTGGTCAACAGTTGGATGTCCAGGTGGAGATCAGTGATGAGTGGTGTTCCTCAGAGGTCAGTCCTGGGACTGGTGCTGTTTAACATCTTTGTTGGTGACGTAAACAGTGGGTTCGAGTGCACCCTCAGCATGTTTGCTGATGACACCAAGATATGTGTGTGTGTGGTCAACATGATTGAAGGAAGAGAGGCTGTACAGAGGGGAACCCAAGTCAACTTGATGAGGTTCTATAAGGACAAGTGCAAGGCTCTACACCTGGCTCAGGGTAATCCTAAGCACAAATACTGTGTAAAGAATGTACTGAGAGCAGTGGTGAAGAGAAGGACTTGGGGTTGTTGGCTGATGAGCTCAACATGGGCAAAAATATGCACCTGCAGCTCAGAAAGCCAACAGTGCCCTGGGCTGCATCAAAAGAAGTGTGGGCAGAAAGTGAAGGGAAAAGGATTCTGACCCTCTACTCATGTGAGACCCCACCTGGAATACAGTGTCCAGTTCTGGAGCCTCCCTTACAGGAAAGGCATAAAGCTCTTGAAGCAAGTCCAGAGGAGGGCAATGAAACACAATGATCTGAGCACCTCTCCTACAAAGACAGACTGAGAGAGCTGGAGTTGTTTGGTCTGAAGAAGATTCCAGAGAGAGTTTCTACATGTAATAGTACATGAGAGGGGCCTACAAAGAAGATGGACAGAGACTTTTTACAAGGGCGTGTAGGGAGAGGACAAGAGGGAAGAGTTTTCAAATGGATTTAGATTAGACATTAGGAAGAAAGTCTTTCCTGTGAGGGTAGTGAGACACTGGCACTGGTTGCTCAGAGAAGCTGTGGCTCCCCCTCCTTAGAAGTGTTCAAGGTCAGGTTGGATGGGGCTTGGAGAAGCCTGGTCTAGTGGGAGGTGTCCCTGAATATGGCAGGGGAGTTCGAACTCGATGACCTTTAAGATCCCTTTCAACCCAAAGTGTTCCATGTTTTATGATAGATGCTGAAACAATCATATAAAATTCCCATAATAAACAATGAAGAAATTTATCATATGTTGCAAATAAATAATTAGAACAGTAAGTGCAGACAAAACCTAACTATACAAATTATGAAATGGCTACAACTACTTTCACCTGCTTACAGCCATTTCTAAGCATTCCAAAGCAGATGTGATACTCTATGACATCACAATGAATTAAAGTCAGATAGCACAGCACTACCTTATCAACTTCTCTCTGGGTTGCTCCTTCCTTTTTCAAACGTTCCTGTTCGACACATTTTGCATTGTAGTTTTCCTTTGCTTTCTGTAAGGCCTGAGTGATACTTTGAATATTTTGCACTGCTTCCAATGTTCCTGAAACATCTTCTTTAGTCTGCCAAATATCATATGGTTGTCAAAACCAAATAAGTTTAATTTTAATGTTAATATGTCATTGGACATGCATAAGAAAAAAATTAATAACCTTTTTATAGGACTTAATTTGTTCATCTCCATACTTGTGAACTTCTTTTATTAGTTCTTGTAATCTCCTCACAAGATCCAAGTGACAGCTTGCGAGTTTTTCTGTTGAGGTTTTGAAAACATCCCAGACTGGTGCAAATGTCCTAGATCGAGGAAAGTAATATTTAATGTTCATCTCAATTTTTACTTAATATTTTAATTATGCTAAAAATAATACTAAAGTGTAATTCATAAGTTTATAGAAATTCAATTCTATTCAATTGTTTCTAAAATTGAAGCAAAAAAATACCCCAATAACTGCTGTAAGTTTTTACTAAATGTTTCAGATGTGCTCGGAATTGTATCTACTATTTTCCCCATGTTTTATGTTTTATGTTTTACTTGTGTTGACTCTGAGTAAAACACAGCAAAGTTCACTTAATCTTCTCTATCAGTACACAAATGTCAAGTGGCATTCCTAAATACTATGAAAGAGCAGTTCAAAATAATTTCACATGTAGAAATATTTTTCCATGTACACTTGAGTAGTGCAAATAAATCAGTAATTACTTGGTTCGTTAAGTTTTCAGTTGTGCTACAAGATGCTGGAAAAAATACTGGCAAGGATGGTCTGTTAGTGAAAGGGATTACTGATTAACAGAGAATAACTGTACGGAAAAAGAACATGGGGACAAGTCGTTTTCCATATTGAATGTACTTCTCCATCTGCTCTAAAGATACATTTCTCCCTCAGTTTCCAGGTTTATGCTGCTGAAAAATTGATACTAGCATTTAAAGCACTGAAGTTCAAACATGCAGATACAGAACTTTTGAAGGTCAGCAGCAATTGGTATCAAGTTATCTACTGATGAAAGCTCCCCACTTTCTAGCTGTAGTTACTACAAATAAAGTCAAGGCTCATCTAAGTCTAAGCTCTTGTTGAAATGATCTAATGAAAAAAACATCTATTATTCATTCCAGTTTTTAAAAGCATACCCCATGTATAAAACTTGAATTAAACTATGGCATAAATTGACTGAAGTATCTTTAACATCTCTAAAGATACATATAACACTCCAGAAAGCAGAATTAATATAAATAAATTAATTTACTGTCATGTTTGCAGATCCTATGTTCTCGTTAGAATAATTACCGCAGGCTTGGGACCCTATGAAATTACAGAATTAAACCTTATTCTTAGCATGTATACTTACTTATTTCTTTTTATGTACACTTACTTACCCAAGCTGTGTGTAATTGCTTGCTGATTTGGCCAGTTTTGTCATTGACCTTGAATATGCCTCCTCTATTGTAGCCCTGTCAAAGAAAGCCATCAAAAGCATAATTGAAATCTTGAAGATATTTGAAGATAGATGAATATGCATTCTAAAGGTGCAAAACAGGGGACTTTTTACTTTATCTGAAAATTACTTCCTTTTATTGACTCTTCAAAAACTGTACACAAAATCACAGAAGGTTCAAAAAAATAACCTAAGAATCCTGGTACAGAATGCTGGAGGGAACAGAAACCACTAAAACTTAGAAACTCAAGACTTGAAAAGGGCAGTTCCTTCCTTCCTGTACTCTGCTGTTCCCCTCTGCCTTTAACATTCTTTAGTAAGAGCCAGAACAAAACAACATAACAATCATTCAACTAGCACTGTCTAAAAAATAGAGATTTAGAGAGCAACAAGATCAAATACATTCATAACATAAACAAACTGAATGCTTAGTCAGCAACCACATTTAATAAAATGGGGTCTTGTCCAGTCTTTTTGTAGGGGAGTTCTGGTTTGTGGGTTTGTTTTTTTTTTATTTTTTAATTAAGTTCTTTGCACAATGATATTCAAGTTTGGAAAACACTGAGAAGAACATGAAGAGAAAAGTGTAGTGTTGTACTGTTTATACTTGTTTTAAAGAATGTTGTCTCAATACATTCTGATTTTTTTTATAACCTCTTTCCTATCTAAAGTTTCATTATACTTGCCTGCACTCAACCTCACAATTTTACTCATCTTTTGGCAATTCAAAATCCAAGGGTGAGCACAGATCTCATTATTAGAGCCTCTGCTGGGGCAATTGCCATGGAATAAGACTCACACAGAACTCCCTGCAAGTCCTTCTCTCATCTGTTTTCTTCACCCCCTATTAATAAGGTAAAGATACAGGCTATTTTAATTTTCCACCCTAAATTAATACTCAATGTGCATTGTCAACTTATATATAGAAATATCTTGAATTTCTGTAAATATTGTAATTGCCTTTTCTTGAAAATGCAAAAGTTCAAAGCAATTTTTTTTCCTACTGCGTAACCTTTATTCAGGAGCATAAAGGGAAAAAAAAAAAGCTACATGTCAAAAAAGTAGCCACCTGGAACAGATGCATGTATTTAAACCTATTGAACTTACATAATAATTATCCAGTAAGCTGGAAAATCAATTTAGAGAAGTGGGTTTAAAATGTAAAATGCAGTAACTTACTACAGAGCAGCAAGCACATACACACAGGCACCCAGAAGGCACAATGATTTTTTTATTACCATTGTGATCACTACAGTTTGACTAATTATGAGTTATTTCTATCAAAGTCTACCAGATTTGAGAGCTCAGTGCCTCACCTCCCCTCCGCCCCCCCCCTTTTTTTTTTAAAAAAAAGACAAGACTGCTGATCAAAATCCATTCCTCTTTCCTTTGGAGCAATTACAGCACACTTACCTAAGTAATCTCCACAAAACTGGGTTTCTACAACTTACCACACAATATCAAAACACAACAGTTACATCAATAACCAAATGATGCTGTTATTAACCACACAGCACATTTGTCCTATAAACTGACTTTCCAGAACACTCTGATGTACAGGTAACACACTATCAAAGCCTCCGTAGATTAATTTTCAACCATTTGAAAAATCTGCCATTGCTTGGGATCTGTTAAACATTTAGAAGTTTAATACATATTGCCAGTTTCTTCTGACCAAGGACATTCTTTTTATGATGCTTACAGGCAAGTGGTGCAGAAAAAAAACATCCAAAGGACTTCTGGATAAAGATCAAGAAAATACCTTTTCAGTTCCTAGCTGAAAGCAGCGATTCCTTCCCTGTAAAGACTTCAGGTGTTAAATACACAAAAACACAAGACAGTGCACCTACAAAACATTCCCAGTATTTAAACAAACAAACAAGCAACACTTTTGGCATCCAACCTTCTTGTATTTTCACTTCTTTGAAATTAACTGCTTTTCCAAAACCAGAACAAAGGTATCTCATTCAGCAGATACATAGATGAGCTGCCCCATCCAAGATTTGCCAACATCAAACAGATTGTCTGCCACAACATTCATTCTTTTGGATGACCTGTTTCTGATCCAACCACCCCTCAGTTCTTTTAGTACTTGACTATTAACAAATACTAAAAAAAAAAAACTAAAAATTTGAAACACTGTTGAAAATTGAATTGGTATTGAATAACTGAACACAGCCAAGGAGGAAAGGAGAAAACTTCTGCTCCTTCTAAGAATATACAGCTAGAACAGCAGATACAGTGGAGAAATATTATACTCTTACAAAGCAACACATTTCAAACTTTTTTGAGATGACCCAACCTTGCAATTCTAAAAGGTTCTTATAGAGTTTTCAAAGAAAAATCACTAAAAAATCCTTAGGCTGACTATAATTTTAAAGAAACATCAACACCACAGTTGCCCACATCCTATAATTTTTTTCTTTTTTCTTGACTATTATTAAGGCTGGAAAAGAAAAATTAGTCTTTTCCCTGATTAGGCTGTGTATAACCAAAACACTAGTCTGAAGAGTATAAGTAACAGAGATTATATTCATACAGGCAGGTGTCCTTTGGGCCCTAAGTAGTCTGTTCATCCAAATACACTGCCAACCATCTTTCATTTCTCTTTGATGTAGGTGCAAAAGAAAAAAAGGAGCAAATTCTCTGGTTAGTCAGGAGACTCCAGCCTTCCTAACTGATCTGGTCACCACAGTCAAAAGAGTACATACCAATGTTAAGTACTCTAACTTGCTGGAAGTAATAAAACCAATTCAGATCTCTCTCCTGTACCTACCTCCCCAGTTTTCACTCTCCTATATCTCTACTTCTGAAAAAGCCAACTAACCAACCAAACCCACAAAAAACAACCAAACTAAACAAAAAAACCAACAAATGAACAAACAAAAAGAAACAGGAAAAAAAGAGAAAAAGGGGGCCAATATGTTTAAAAGGAGCAGAAATGCAGATGTGAAGAAAGCTCAAACACAGGTAGGTTTAGTTCTATTAGGGAATGATTCAGAAAGCCAGGCACATAAAAGTCAGTGCATAAAAACACTAAATTGAGGAGGCCTCTAAGAAGTGTTATTCATCCACTTCCATATTTCTAGCAACAAAGAGTAATGCAAAAAAATATTCAGACTATACCTATGGAATGCAAAGGGGAACAGATAATTCTGTGCAACATCTCAGTTTCTTTACAACAAATAAAATAGAACATAGTCAAGACAACAGGACTGTTTCAAAATACAGCTGAAATACTGCCCAAACCAGTTTCTTTTGAGATCAAGACTTAGACCCATGTGAATACATGTGTGCTACTGAACCACACACCTATTTCCCAGGAAACTGACTGACACTCCACTGTAACCTCACAACAGTTGTGAAGGGCTTCACTGCCTAGAAATGAGACACTTGAAAACATTTTTGCTGAAGAAAGGATGCCAAATATTTAAAGCTCATCTACTTTGAAACTACAAATTATATGCCACAAATTATCACTAGCTTAGACTGACATTGATCAGTGACTCACCTCACACTTGAAAAGTAGCATTTGGTATTCTGCCTTTTTTTAGTGGCAGGCTGGCATCTGAGATGCATCAGTAAAGCAGAGCTCAAGAAAACAAAATGGAACAGACAGCATGCAAGATTTAATATCCTGATGGGAGAAGGTCACTGGGAAGGACTGAATTTACTGCTGCGGATCACTAGCAATGTTATCTAATCTCAGTGCAAGTTGATCTAAAGTAACTATACTGATGCCTTGTCAAATAAATTAAATGTAGCACTAAGATTCTAACGAATCTCAGTGCATTCATGAGAACTTAAATTTGTCACATTTTACCAAAATTACCAAAATTACTGTAAGATTGCACATCAACAGAAAATATATTTCTTGATCTCTAAATGAGGATAAAGCAGTCGTGTGGATCCTCATGTATTCCTACATGGTTATTAACCTCTAGATTTAGATACTATTTGATCTTGTTTAACCGGGAAAAATAATTGCCTTCTCCTTGACAGATTTCTAACATTACTTAGCAGAAAATTCAGCTGAAAACATCTTCAGTACGTGGAGAAATGTCCAAATATTTTATTGATTGATTGCAAAGATATATTTAATTTAAAATTTGCTTTGAAATAATTATAGAGAGAAAAAAAATAGAACACCACATTCTTTTCTCTAAGTAGCTTGTGTAAAACGGTTAAGTTTTATTTTTGTCACTATAGCAAAGCTAAGAAACCAAGCCATGACAGCTTCTGATATAAATATGGAGGTAAACCAAAATGCAACAGGTGCAAAAGTAGGAAAAGCAAATGTGTCCAGGTAATGTACAGCTTGCTACCATAAAAACTGAGTGATTCCAAAATTTAGAGCAGGTTTCAAAGTCAAGATCCAAATAATCACAAAGCTAACATGAGTCAAACATTTAAAACATTCCATATTAAAAGTGCAAGCTTGTGAAGCCTTAAGTGTTTCATAGGAAACAGGAACGCTGTAATATCCCTACACGAAATTCAACACAGGATTCCACTGGGACCCTGTCTGGCTTCATAATGTGTTCTCTGAAATCAAGGACTCTTGAAACACAAGATTCCTTAGTTTGCATAGTCCTTCCGGCAGGAGACTGCCCATCAAACATGGACTCTGGAACTCACTCCTTTCTACTTAGTAGAAAAGTTTTTGTCATTTTCCCCAATGCACTTTGAAACTACAGAAGTGCCTGTGCAATGAAATACCTGACAGCTGGGGTTTTTTGATGCCTTTTACTGCAATAAACCTTCACTGAAACAGGTCCTCAATCAGTCCCTTTCAAGTTTTGCTTAGTCATCCTCTGGTGACAAATTCTGAAGCAGGCATACAGTTAATTTTATTCAGAATGTAAATCCCTAAACTCAAGGCAGCAGCAGCAGTCTTCTTTAACAAAGAACTAAAGCAGCATTAGGTCATCTGTTCTAGAAGTTACCACATCTGCAGATTTCAGCTCTGCCCCTTGCATTCCATAGAACCTGTATTTTTTTCTCCAGATAATTTTCTTGTCCATATGTAGCATTCCTTCTTTGTTAACAAACCTAGTTTCTTAACATCTTAATGTGAAAATATTTTTTTTTAAGATGATACTAACAGTTTCTACATCCATGGTCAAAAACTTTGTAAGGTTGATAATTTTTGCTATTTCAAATTATTCAATTTCTTCCAAACATAACAAAAACAAAGGGATTTAAATAAACTGCAGGACATCTAATATGACACTTTTAGGTTTTTACTCATACCGTAAATTCACAACTGAAAAATTAGAGGCTTGTTATTAACTGATGCTTAAGAGTCCCAATTCAGTTCTAGGTGAATGGAATAAGCATAGATATTCTTGCAGAATAGATTTAAAATGCGCTTTGGTTTTTATGTATTCTTCATGTTACTGTTAAACATAAGGATAAACTTAAATAAAACCAACAAACAGTATACTGAAGAGCCAAGGTCACCAAAGACAATACTTACCTTTCTCTTATAAAATCTGCTAGGTCTTTTGTTGACAAATGTCCATGTTTCATGTTGTGATAGAGGACATCAAAGCCATTGTTCCTTTCCCCCTAAAGATCAAAAAAAGAAAGCATAAGTATGAAACACAACATGCTAAATCAGTTACAGAACGAAGCATACAACCTATGCATTTGTAACTGATCAGGTTCCACAAAGTGAAGGATTTCCAATGTTTCAGCTTTTTGCCAATTGCTGATTTACATATACAGGGATTGAAGGAAACTAGCAAACAAGTCACCCCAGCTACTACTAATACCATTCTAGTTACAACTCTTATATTACATATTTCTAGGCTATATTCAAAGCCACTTGTTTTCTGGATTTCTACAGGTCTTGTATTCATTTACCTCCCATTTTATTAAACCCATACTTAGTACTGTACTCTCTCCTCATTCTTACATATCTTTTATTATTATCCATGAACTGAAATTCACACTTTGAGATTACTCGATATCCTGCTTCCCCAGTTTTTCAAACTTCATGTATTTTCCTCATTTTTTATAAAATTGGTTAGAAATAAATAATATTGCCAATCTCTTCCTTCTTACAGGTAACTTTCCTTTGTCTGTTCTTTAGTTTTAAAACTGAAAGCATTTTCCACTGAGTAAGGCACGCTTCACCATTAAAAATGAGACAATGACCTAAATGTTGAAAAACAAACTCCATCAGATTATCAGCTCTGTCATTATGGTAAACTTCTGTGAGACAAAAGAAAGAAACAATAGAAATGAAAGGTGGGTGATTCAAGGTATAGCATAACAGCATTGCTACTATCAGAGTTTTTCAGTCAAGCTATCCATCCCTTTCCTCCTTTCCAAAAGCTTGAGATCCATAACGGTGCTGCTACAAAAGCATGCCCACTGGAAAACTGCATGAATGCTCAGTGAAAAAGGGAAAGGGAATTAGAGTAGAGTAAAATAGAGTGGGACAGAGTAGAATAGAAGTTTTAGTTTAGTTAGAAGGGACATACAATAATCATCTAGCTCAGCTGCCTGACCACTTCAGTGTTGCCCAGACATTAAAGCATGTTGCTAGGGACATAGTCCAAATGCCTCTTAAACACTGACAGGCTTGGGGCACTGACCACCTCTCCAGGAAGCCTGTTTCAGTAGTATCAGGCCAGCCTCGTGGTAAAAAAATGCTCCATAATGTCCGGTATAGACCGTCCCTGATGCAGCTGTGAACCATCCCCATGTGCTCTGTACAGGTTAGCAGGTAGAAGAAATCAGCACCTCCCTCTCCACTTCCCCTCCTCAGGAAGCTGTAGAGAGCAATGAAGTCACTCTTCAGCCTCCTTTCATACGAACTTGACAAGCCCAAAGCCTCTAGCCATTCCTCACAGGACATACCTTCCAAACCTTTCATCAGCTTTATTGCCCTTCTCTGGGTGCATTCAAGGACCTTCACATCCTTAATATCCTTGTTTTTTCACAATGTCAGCTCTACATATTCAGTGCAAGAAACCTTACGATTTGGCCTTGCACTGCTACAAACATTTCTATGTTTTCTGATCCAGAAAAATTGGTTATGCAGCCATAAGGTGCACCTGATCAAAGCAATTACACAACTGAAAAATAAAGCTGCCAAATAAAAATAAAGATCAGTGATCCAGATCACTATGAGGACACAAACAGCTGCATTACTCAGCAGAATAGCTGGTGCAAGGGAGGAAAAGGCAGGCAGGGATCTGCCAGCTTAAGTAAGTGGAAGCAGCCACAGGTGGCTGAAAGAACTTTGCAGCAGTCACAGTAGTAGTGCAGTGTTAACTGCACTGGGTAAGATACCAGTTAATATATTAGCAAGTTGCCTTGAAAGACATGGTGCTTAGACACATAAATTTACAAACAACAGATGACTGAAGCCAATTTGATCCAGATTACTAGTCAGAATTATTTGCTTTATTTCTACTAAGCACTGGGGAAAACCAACCAAACCAAGCAAAACCAGCCTCACATCTATAAAATCACGGTTCCTAAGATTGAAGTAAGCTTAAACCTGGAAATTTTCATCAAAATGCGAATTAGTTTATCATAAGCGCAGTTACAAACAGGGCTGTAGTAAGTACAAACAGAATTAAATTGCACACAAGAAAATCACCAATTAGTAGGAAATGTAATTTATTTTTATTAAATGTTGTCTTACTCTTTCAAGTATCAATCAAAACAGTTTCACTGCTCTTTCACACCTAACCATTTTTCCTTTATTTTGAAACACACAATAATTTTGACTATTGATGCATTTATAGGTAGCTTATTTGCCTTCTGTACTTACTCATTATAAAACTTGAATATCACTGCATTACAAAAACACCAAAATAACCCTACAGTTAAGACCTCACTGATATTTTCAACTAGAATACAAAATACAATTCTTACTTAGCTATTTCAGGGGTGTTACTGTGTTTAAATATGGACATAAGTACTTACAAATAAGTGTTAGGCACTTCTTTCAGAAAAACTAATAAAATTCTCCTTTATGGAATGTTCTTTCCCTTCGCCTTAAGATGAACACTTCTAGCTGAACCAACACATTGAGCAAAATGTGCTGAATACAGACTGATTCTAAACGTTTCATAACAGGAGCTTTAATGGGAAATTTTCTACAGTGGAGCTCCATAAACTTCCTGCCACTTCAGAAATACAGGAAGGATAGCATAGCCGTGACCCGGCCCTCTGTCTGCAGCCTTCCTGATTGTTGATAATCTATCAGAAATGTAATTTTGCAAACCTTTAGAGAATGGAATGAGCCAGAACAACAAGTCCATCACCATCAAGTTCCCGAACTATAAATGAAGATTACTGCAAAGAAACTCATTTTTCCACTTATATGAAGTTTTCTAAACACTCCCACTCTTGTTTCTGTCTTCACACTGAATAGCAGGAAGCCTAAGAGAGCAGATAATTGCCTTAATTAAAAGCCTCCTAAAAGCAACATCTTTCATACATTTTCAATAGTTATCAGAGATTAAGACACTCTGTGAAGTACATGTTAAGGTTTCAACAAAGCAGCAAGTCCAAAGCAGGCTCCCAGATTTGAGGATTTATGTGATTTAAGTTCGGCACAATTTGAGGACATGTTTTTCCTTCAGAATATAATGTCAAGTGTAGTCTATCTTACCAATACGAGGCTCTAACCTATAGCACAAATGTCTAGATATCAAAACTGTTCAATAAACAAACAGGATCATGAGTTCTGATTATTAACATGATGCCAGTTTTATAAATTACATTATATTCTACTTGTGTTCCATGACATATCTGTACCTATGTCAAATTCAGTGCAGTAAGCAGACACTTTTCTGCTTTGGAGAAGCTGTACAGTCTTTCCACAACTCCTTCATTCAGTAATTCATGAAATTCAATTTATTTCATGTATGAAATAATTCATACAACAAGCATCAGAGTTAAGGCTCTATATTCAGGATAAACACAGGGATGTATACTGTGGCTAAAAGGAAAATAGTTCATTTTACAGACACCAAGTATATGTTCACTTGCATGCACATATGCAACCAATGCTGTTTACTTGTGGTTTTCCTCAACACTGCCTCTCCCCACACATATTATATTAAATTCTGTACATGGAACTTGTGTGCCCACTCAGTTTTTCAATAAGTTTTTTTTTTATCTGTTCTCTCCTGGTGACAACAGCAATAGATGAGGAAAAGCCCAATGGCCTAACTTAAAGCTAAATAAATGCACCACATAGCAGAGGGAATTGGTGACACCTTTCCACTCTAATCCAGAAGCAACCATCCATTGCTGTGATAGTGAAGTAAGATAGGGAAGTAAGATGCAAATTCTCCTGGAAGCTGCATCTTGGTGAAAGAGGAACTTCTGCTGCCACACAGAGCAGCAGGTTCTATGCAACAGATTCCTAGATCAGTTTTAAAGACCACTCTGAATGTCATTTCAAAGGTAAAATACTATCTGTTGAGAATGATGCTGTCATTACTCGACAGAAAACAATTATAAAACTGTGTACAAGAATGCAAAATTTAAGAGGTCCTCTCTCTGTGTAGGTTCAGTTTAATTACTTTGAAATTCATCAGTTTTCTCCTTCCCTAAAGCCAATAAAATTTTCCCTTCAGAAATGGCGTTCTTGTTGGGGTTGCCCATTTTACAATGCATTGAGAGCTCTTTTGTGTATAGGTGTCTCCTGACAGAAAACCATAAGGGGAAGCAAGGCTTCAGATACAAGTAAACACTTCACTTAAGCTTACAATGAGGCATTACTGACCAACTCTGCATAGAAAATAAATTAAGTCACAGAAAGCAAGGGCAGGCAGCCCTTCTCTTTCCCTTCATCAAGAACAAGCGGCAATGACTTTCTCATGGAAAGGAAAGCAACCCCGTCAGCAAATGTGAACTCAGAATTCAGCATTTCCATGACTTGTGTGTAACAGGAAACAGATTACAGGAACTCTGTTTTACGGGACTACTTAATAGACTTTGAAAATTTTCAAGAGTAAGTTGGTTTGTTGCATAAAAAGATGACTCTGAATTTAAAACCTACACTTGGTAAAGTAGCCTGAAACTAGCAGCAAGTGAAGAACCATTTGACAGTAAGTGAAATGAATTACTGTTATTTCAAACTAATGCTTTTAGAACATGAATTAGCAGTGGTTAGGCATGCATAATCATTCCTTCAACACTTTAAACATGACTACATTGCTACACTACTAAATAAATAAATGGAACAGACTGAGAAAAGTGTACTTCTGATTATAAACAAAGTCATAAACTGCCTGATCTTTCTAAATCAGTCTACCAAACTCGCAGGATATTCTCCAGGGAACAGGCAGAGAAATATTCAAATGTCAACATTGGGAAGTGGCCTCTTGCTTAACTACTGGTTTTCTTTTTGACCATAAAAGACTTCTGGTCCCTAGCTAACTTCATATTGTCATTAAATTAAAAACGGATAATTTCCAAATTAAGTTTCAAAATTCTAGTTACACCCTACACTGCCTTTCACAAATATGTTATATCAATTATGACCAATATCCCTCCATCTTGCTGGATAAATGCAAAGTAGGAAAAGTCTAGTAAAAGAAGGAATGTGAAGTTTTGGGTGTGAGAATAGAAAAATTTTGCCTCTTGTTTTGGTCAGGTCCAGAGAAGCTGTCCCATAGCTAGTTTTATACTTTAATTACTGTTCATACTCTGTTGTCTGATACAAGTATGAAAAAACCACACTCCTGATCAACAGATTATGCATGCAAGAATCCCAATTCAGACAAATCATGAAGGCATCAAAATATCTTTGGTAAAAAAATGTATATCAAGAAAATTCCTAAGTTGCATCAATATGGCAAGTAGTAACTGAAAACAGTCCATTAATGGGGGTTGCAGGAGCACAACTCCCTCATAGAGATGAAAAATCAGTATTTTCTGAAACTAGTACAAATGCTCAGGAACTGCAAGATTTGATCTATGCTGCTTAAAAGATACCCTAGTTAATAATTAATGTACAATTTAATATACAAGTGTTAACAATTAATGTACAAATATATAATTTAATATGCAACGGAACAAGAGAGACTGGGTGTTCATTCCTGTAATTCTAAAATGAAAGTTCCAAATATTAACCAAAACCAATCTTTACCCCCAAACTTAAGAAACATACTGTTCATTATGTTTTTTCCACTTGTAGTGTCAACTTGCTTTCATTCACTCACAACAGAGTAATATTTTAAAGAAATAAAGCAACAGAAATTCTTTTAACTCTGGGGATATGTGAACTCGAATGCTCAAAAAACCTGTTGTAATTTTCTTTAAACTGTTACTCCTTGTTGCAGTTTCAAGTAAGTAGCATATGTTTCACCCTTTTCACCAGAGAATTATTTTATTTAATGGGACTTATAAACATGAAATAATTCTGTTATTAATACTACAGCATTACAGCTTTGAAAGCTAGCTATCAGTAAATTTCAAGTTCTAAATGTCTGAAAGAGCTACAGAAAACTTGAGAGTATCTAAACACAGGAAAAAAGCATCCACCAGGCAATGTATCTTCTTCAGTCTTGAAAATTGAGAAGTTTGAACACAAAAGCAACCCAGCAATTTCCATTTCCTTCTTCCAGCTTCTATAAATGAAATAAAGCAGCAGAGAAGCTCGATGCATATAAGGAAAGACAGACATTTCCCCACATATCTAGATAATTGGAAGTATTTTTTTGAAAAGAAAGATGGAAAACTGCCAACTTGTGCTAGCTGCGCACACACACACACACACACACACACACACACACACACACACACAGAGGGAGGAGACAAAGCAAACGCATATTGCACAACAGTTCTGAAAACGAGCATCCAACCGTATGCCAAGCAGAAGAGCAGCACTGCGTAAACACGAGTGGAACTCCAGATGGAAGCACAAGTCTCAGTGCCTCTCGCATCACAGAAGTGCAAAAGACAATATATTTTACATTTACTCCAGCAAGCCTCTTCACAAGGATAAGGTTATTAACCCTAGATACTGCCAGCCCTTACATGTTACAAAAGCTCGTGAAAGAAAGCAATCCTCCCTACATCCATTCTAAAAAGCTACAAGTAATGCAGGTGATTAAAAATAAAAATAAATTAAAAAAAAAAAATTAAAAAATGCCAATGCCAATTTAAATACATATTTTTATATCCCAGAGCTTCCAGTTAGCAAGCTCAGCATTATAGAGGGAACTATTTCAGCTACATATCAAACACTTTAATCAAATCAATTAAAAAAAATAAACACTTGATCACTGAGAAGTGGCTTAGTTTTGTTGATTCGGTGTAGTTCAATGGACTCACAATTAACAACAGTATCACCTGCATCAGTCAGTTTAAATACAGTGTCAAAGCTTATGCAACACTTCCTAAACAGTGTTAAGAAAACTGAACATCAGTGATAACAAACTTTTCATTCTGCTGTGACAGTATGAGTGTACACAAAGTGACACAATGTAGCTATGTATAATGACTTGAGAGTGCTCCCTTTAAATTACATCATTATTTTGATGTAGCACATACATAGCACCCAATTTTTTATGGCAACATCCTAATTAGGAGTTGGGAATGTTTGGCCACGTGATCTAAATGCCTAAAACTCAGTCATAGGAATCAAAGCCATTTGTAGTCTGTACTAGTAGTTCCTTTTTTTTTTTTTTTTTAAACATTTTTTTAACATAAAAGTAACTGTGTCCTACTAACTCTGAAATCTCCTGTTCCAGAGTGAGCAGACTCCTATATTTTTCAAGTGATAATAACATTTCTCAAGTAACAGTACAGCTTTACACATCCTGAAAATACTTAGTCAACTCTGAGAAGCAGTCAGCAGATGCCAAGCCCGCAAAACATTATTTTTTCTTACACTTTCTAGGGAGAAAAAACAAGCAAACAAACAAACAAAACCAACCAAACAAAAGACCCCAACCAAACAAAAAACCCCAACCAAACAAAAAACCCCAACTACTTAAACACTTTTAAAAGCAGCACACGACAAAAGCTCATCTTAAAGATTCAAGGCTATTACAAGAAAGAAGCTAAGATTTGTTTTGTTTACATGAGCACTTTTGGGAAGCTCTTAAAAAGACAGCAGCCTTAATACTAGGAAACCAATATGTATTCAATTATATGTCACTCCTTTTCTGTGAAAAAATCAGTCAAGTCGCTCAAGTTTCTGATGTCTTTTCCTATTATTTACAGCAAGTTATCAAGTCAGGAGAGACAATCCTACAGCTCCAGATCCAGACTTCCATTTCTAGTGCATGATTTCAGCTGCAAATTGATGACATGCACATCAAATAATGAAATCGTAGCTACATTTTGGATTCATTTTCACATGACTGTTTTACAAAGTGTAATTTACCATTCCACACGACAGAAACATTTTTGTCTGGTGTAACCTAGAAGCCCAAGGAAAAGCAAGAAACAGAAGACGATTCTTCCAAAGTTCTACACAGTGCCACCTTTCCTTCCCCTTGTGGATTTCTTTTTGTTACTTTTAGTCACTATGCAATCAGTTACATTTTAACACTAATAATCCAATTTCCATCTTAACTTTCTCACCACAGTCTAAGCCATATGTAGATATTACCCTGAGTTTTCCAAAGCACTGCAGTAACAATTCTGAACAATAGCTGATTCTGAAAAATTAGTAGAAATAGAGAAGCTTAATGATGAAAAATGCACAAACCTATGACATAAGCTTGATTCTGAGGATATACAGAGACTCAATACTTACTCACTATAAAATTCCTTTATAATTAGACACACAGTTAATCTAGAAAGTTAATCTTGCCCACAACAGCAGGGTACTTAGCTTTCTGAAGCAGTCCCTATTCCTTCTTATTTTATGTCTACACAACAAAAAAAAACCCTGTCCATGGTATTACCAGGGTTTCTCAGTCAAGTTTTTCAAGTTTAAGACCCTGTCTAATGTCTTTGTCCTCACTGCAAGACAAACAAGAATACACTTGTTGTCCTGCTTTGCATGAATTTTGGAGGTAGGTAGGAGAAAAGCCTGCACTAAGAGAAGGAAACTTCCTTCTTCTGGCATTAATAGCTGACCCGTGTAGCAGTCTGGCCAGCAGAGCTCTAAGACAGAGACTTTCTGAATCAGAAAGAGAGAGAGGGAAGTTTGGGTAGATACCTAGCACCTTATATTTGCTGGTAGCTGCTAGGAAGACACAGATGGGGATGGACATGGAATGTATGGGAAATGCCCGCTGCCTACTGATTTACTAGCAAAATAAAATACAACCCATCAGGCAAACAGTTAAACGAACATAGTGTGGTACATAACACAGCTTAACATAAAACTGCTCCATTTCTGTTGAGACGGACGAACCAAAAGTTTTATTTTAAACTTCTATCCAAAAATTCTATTTTACCTTAATCTCCGGAGGCAATAGTAAGTATTCCAATGAAAATGTGACTTTTAATAATAATTTAAATCTTATTTTTACAAAAGATAATCTTTCCCCCACCTATTAGCTTAATACTGATCCTGCACACCGAGGTTTCAAATTAAAAGCAGATTTGCATGCCAAGAGAGCAAATCTAACATCTTGTGTAATTAGATTTTAATACTCTGTTGAAAGCAAAACTTTGGGTAGTCAAAATTAGACACAATGCTGCACACAAACATGAAGCCTAGGCTGAGTTTATATTCAAGAATTGTATATTGTATTTGTGAAATTAGCTTTTCCCGAACTTATGATCAACTGACAGAGAAACTTACAACTTACAGAGAAAAAGGATCCAGCTAAAAAATATTTTTGTCTACTTTTTTGTTTCAGGCTCGTTAAATAACCATTTTTGTTTCCCCTTCTAGTTGCTTAGATGCACAATCAAAAGTATACATCCAGAGAATCAGCAACATTGTAAACAGTCCGACAACTAGTTCAGCGTTTCAGACCACCTACCGTCACAATGGGCACAAGTTCTATTTCACGCGAGGCTCAGTAACAACCCAAATCTATCTATCTATATATTTTTTTTTTTTTTTCAAATCTCTCCACTTTAGCCAACAAATATCCCCGCAAAGGTGGCTGATAAACAAAGACAAACTGAAACAAACTGGGAAGTCTGCTGTTTCCCCAGCTGGCTGCTGTTCAGCCCGTACGACACCGACATGCAGACAGAAAGTTATCGCTACAAAAGCAGAGATCTCCGAGGGGAGCAGCTTTGCGTTTGCGTGATACAACTGTTAAGTTGTTTCAGTCGGTGCTATTCCCCCGACAACTGCATTGTTCGGGAGGCTTAGCGAAGGGAGACCGGAGCGCAGCCCGAGCCGCATCCACTCACCACGGTGCCCGCCAGACCCAGACCACGGCGCGCAGCGTCCACCGCGCCCCCCGGCCCAGCGCCCCCCGGTCACCGACCCAGGGACCCCCGGGCCGGAGGGCTGGGCAGGGACGGCGCTCCCCCGGCCCTCCGCGGGCTGCCCGAGCGCAGCCAGGTACCCCGCTTCCCCCACGGCCCAGGCCGGCCGAAGCGACCCGCCAAGGGCGCCGGAGGCAGCGGCCACCTTCCCCCCGCCGCAAGGCCACGGCCCAGTCCCAGGGGTGGCGTAAGAGCCGCGGCTGCTCCCGCAGAGGGACCCCGGCTTCACCGTGCTAAGCGCTGCCCCCGTTCCACCCGGGGCGCGGCAGACCCGGCTCGCAGCGATTCCATACCCAGAAACTCTCCACGAAGTACGCCATCACCGCCGCCCCAGCCACCGGTGAGCCCGGCCCCGGACGCCTCAGCCTCTGAGACGCGACGGAGGAAACGGGCGCCGCAGCGGCGCGCCGCCCTTCCCGTTACGGTACAACCGCCTCCTGCCCACCGCCCCACCGGGACCGCCCCGCGCATGCGCTCATCCGCCTACGGGAGCCCGGGACCCTGCGCAGGCGCACAGCCCCGGCCCGGCCCGGCTCGGCTCGGACCCGGCTCGTCCGGAGGGTCATGCGCAGGGAGCCGGGACCGCAGGAGCCGCGGGGGTGGCTGAGGTCCGGGGCTGGTGGTTTGTGTGCTGTCTACCTGCTGCCCCTTCGTACCCCGCCTCCCTCGGGCGGGGACTCAGCCGCCGTCGCGTCTGCCGCGTTCCGGGCATTCCAGCCCACGGGGAATGGCGGGGCGGCAGCTCCTGCGTGAGGAAACTCTGATCTGTAGAAATACGGACATGGTGACAGAGGACAGAGTTGGAAATCTTGTGTAAAAGCCCCTCAACGGTATTGAGGAACGACAAGGGAACGGCTACAGTGAGCGTTACAATGCAGGGAGGTAAGAGAGAGAGTGTGTGAAGTGGCTCTGCAGCCAAGCATCCCTCCAGCCCAGTCGGATAAGATCCTTCAGAGCAGGACACCTCCAGCCCGGGGTGGAAGGTTGCCGGTAAAGTCTAGCTTACCCTCCCAGCTGCCTCCTCACAGGGGATTTAACAGTTCCAGTAGCAGGGTCCTAAAAACAAAAATCATCATCTAAAACCAGTGTCTGGAGAAACTGCTCCCCTCAAGCCTCCATCTTCCATCACAGTCCAGTTTCCACACCCTTCACTTGATGTAGAACACGTAGCCAGTGTCAGTGATACTGATGGCTGGAGCAGAACACAGAAACCCTCTTCAGTCTGTACCCGGGTTTCTGCTGTTCCGTGTCTTAATGCTTTCTTCATGGCAGCCAGCACCACCGGGCTCTTTCTAGGGCCCCAGGGAGCTCCTGTTCTACCTTAATGGGATGACCTGTTGCCTAAGACAGTAGTTCGGTTTTCATTACTGACTGAAAAGAGAGGGACAGGCGCAAGCAGTGATGTGAGGGGGTGCAGCTGCTTCTCCTATACAAGTATGTGGTAAGTGCTTTATCCTGAAAAGGCTATCTTAGGCATAAGGGATGCTTTATCATATGGTTTTGTCAGCATAATGCTTTATTGAGATGCAAAAGGTAAGAAATTTATATTCTGTTCTGGCCTTTCAGGGTCTTCTCAGCTCTGGTTTGAAAAATCTCACCTACCTCTATCTTACTGATGATGTTCTTTGGCCTTTGTTCTGTAAAATATTAGGTAAGGCATAGAGCAGAACATTCAAATCATCTCCAGCAACCTAATAATTTCACCAACATATGACATTTATACTGATTAAAGACTTCCATGAAGCCAGGGGGCTGGAAAAATATAGTTCAGAGGCTTGTAGAGCTACAGAATTTCATTAGGCACTAGTTAGGACAAACAAAACAGACAGATCTGTATTAGTCATATACATATACGTCACTGTGATTCATTCTGTGATACAAGATTTCAACTATCTTTACCAAAGATATTTTCATGGATGAGTAAATAAAATTCTGAACTGGTACTCCCTTTATTAGTAACTAACTAGATTTAGTCCTGCCAAGGTCAGGATATTGGGCTAGGTAGACTCTTTGTCTACCTAACAGAAGAACAATTGTTCTTTTGTTCTCCTGGTGCAATGGGGCTGGACAAAAAGGAACATTATTTTGACAGCCATAACTACACAGTGAGTCTGTTTAATAAAACAAACACTCCCACTGCATTTTTTCAGAAGCTTTCTTGGAAGATCCATGCAGATTTCTGTATTATTATTTTTTTTTTAGTAGAGAGTTAAAAAAACAATTTCTGAAAAATTATGCCATTGGTCTTTAATATGGGTTGCATACATGTAAAGAAGGTATTTATCTTGAGTTCCCATCTCATAAGTGTCCCTGATTCTGCAGTTTGATCTCTGCATCTCAGTAAACCCATTTCCCCCGTCTCAAGCTTCTAGTTTTATAATTGTTAATATTTACTTATTGTCAACAGTTACTTTAAAACAAGTAGATAATCTGAAATGCGACATTAAATACACTAAGATGTTACTTGAAAGAATTTGTCAAATATAATAACTAAAAATATAGTGCATATAGATACTAATGACTGAAAAATAAATATAGTATATAGTATTTTTACTTAAAATAACTAAGTTAATTTGCCTAATGTCTAAGTGATTTGAAAATGGATTAGGAATTCTAGGTAAAATAGCTGTGTTCAATAATTAGTAGGACTCGATGTATGTACATACAACTGAATGCACTAAACCTTCAGATTAAAAAAAAAAAGAATAAAGAATCCAAATAGTTGTGAAAAATAATTCAGATTATTGCATTATTTAATGTCACAATGAATTTTTAAAAAGCCAGTGAATATCGAAAGTTTTTTTTACCAATTAAAAATGAGTAAGAAGCTTATTCAGGTAAAATACATAATTTCACATTGTTTTATTTTTTAAGAGAACCTGAAGAAGCAGGTGAAGGTGAAGCCATTTAATATACTGGGTATATACATTTCATACAGCAGATCTGAGGATATGCCTTGAAAAGTGTTCCTTAGTGTCCTTGTCAAAAGAACTATACAAATAATCCTGATAAGAAAACAGGAATATATTCTCTTAGTTGAGGTATGTTGCAAAGATTACGAGCACCAGGAGAAGATATAAAAAGCCAGAGTTGTTTACCACTGTGGTGGGGAGCAAAAGATGGAGAAAAAGAAAAGAGTAAACTGTTGGTCCCTTTCAAGAGTGATCTAACTTTGGTATGTACAGTCAGGTTACCTTGTAGGATTTAAAAAACAACAGGACTGTGTTCTAATGAAGCAGTTACACCTGAATACCTGCAGACATTACCCTGGAGTTTAATAATTCACTTGCTCATGACCTACACATTACCTTTGTGATTAGACAGTTACTAGACAATTAATTTTTATGTAAAAGTGTGATGCAATCCCACAGGGAGAAGTTAAAGCTAGAAAAGCTTAGGGGAAAAAAGTCTGGAAAGGGGAGATTGATTATAGAATTAGCAGTGAATACAGCTAACTTTAAATAATTTATTCAAAGGGTTTTGGCAATGCTCCAACACAGTATTAAGACAGGGTAGACCTTTTTCAGGAATGTGTGCACAAGCTTGAATTGTGTTCCAGTAAAAGATCACTGGTGAGATTATGACCTAACATTACACTCTGGGTAGGATGGGTATTTCTAATGTCTTTTCTAAGTTTAGAATAAACAAAAATGCTTGTCTACAGAGTTAGATAGCAGTATTTCTTACAATAGGAGATCAACTGAATTTTTTTCAAGTTGGTGCAATACCTCAATGAAGTTCTTTTAAAGCTAGCACATTTTACTGACACTGTTTTCTGCACCCCTTTGAATGATGTATTCCATTAGGCTGCATCATCTGACTCACTGTATACTTAAGTGCACACTGCTATTGATCTAGTCATCAGGCTTGATCGCATCCCATTCATTACTTCAATTACTTAAATTACAAACCCAACAGCATTGTTTCACAGTGAGTTGCTTGGTGCCAATACTCAGCCTTTATTACTCTTCTGCTCTGTTGCTGCCAAAAGCATGTTTCACCAAATCAGCCTCTAATCAGATGGAAGGCTTACAAAGAGTTAGTAAACATTAGTAATGACAAACTGAAATATTTTAATGGTTTTAGATTCCATTTTGATTTCTTCAGCCCTGCATGAAAAATTCTGCAAGATTTCTTATGTACTCAGAAGGTGCATTACTACAGAAACACCATGCTGAGTTTTTCTTTTGTATTTTATGTAAGATGGGGAAATAGTGTGATAAATTATTACAGGGTAGCAGTGTAGTGCTGTCAATAATACTTTTAATTATTATCTGAATTTAGACTGTTGATACATTGCATATGTTTTATTCACTTACCTGCAACTGCATCAAGCAATGAACTTCAAGCATCTTATTTGCAGTCAACTAATAAAAATAACCTAAATGAATGAAGACTGAAAATTTAAAGCACTTCAATTCAGCGAGAAAACAAACAAACACGAAATGTTTAGAAGAGCAAGCTCTGATTGTGTAACTTCATTTAGTACCAAAGTGCTCCACAGTACCTACCACACAAGCAAGATGTGGTGTCCAGATCACAAAGATCATCTCCATTATGATCTATGACAAACAGAAAAAGTTCTGCTGGCAAAAGCCTCTAAAGCTGAGCTAGTAGAATTACATGGTATCTCAGGAATGTATGCCTACTACAGCATAGTGGAATAAACAGTGCTTATGTTCTTAAACCAAATACAGCTTATAATTATTACTATAGTAACACAGGAGAAGTGCAAAGACTTAAGAGTGAGTTTATGAAAAGTAATAAAGGAATTAATGAAAAAGAGAGATATTTGTCTGAACAGATTTCTTAGCTGCCTAGGTAGGAAGTAGGAATATTCAAAATATTGTGAAAGAGCTAAACCAATTTGTTTCCACTTAATTAGTATGACAGGTTAAAAATCAGAATGGCATCATGAACAGGATGGGCAGAGAATGGTTTGCATTTGGGCCGAAGTCATGCTATGTGAAAAATAATTCTTACCTTTGATTCTTCTCAACATTCAGACACACATACTAATGCTAACCAATGGCAGTCACCAGCTGGAAGGTGAAAACTTCACAGTGTAGTTACCAGCTTGTTAAACCTCTCACTGTCTACATGGCTTATGAAGATGTGCAGACTTGTATTAGTAATGACTTAAAAGGCCTCCTCTCTCTCCACCTAAATCATACCCATTTGAAATGCCAAATTTGAAATAAAGATACCAAGGTTTGAGTTGTTTGTTTTGGTTTTATTTTAAAGAAATAAAAGTAGCCAATATACCTATGGTTCCTAATTAGACAAACAGAACTCCTGAGTTGTTAGTTACACCGGGCAATTATTTGCTTAACAACCTCCTGTTAAACACTGCCATTTTATGGACTGAGAAACAACTAGACCAATGAGTGAATGCTTGCTACAAAGGACAGCTGTGGTCTGAGGCTGAAGATTGCTTCCATCTGGCTTTGTCCCAAAGCTGGCAACAGTTTTGGCGTGTAAGGGTTTCAGTAAGGAGCATGGGGATAAACAAACTAAAATTAGCTACATCTTGCTATGGCAGAGAACCAGAGAAATTGCTGCAACTATCTTAGTTCCTTATGCTAAAGTGTGGAAGAATTTAAAGAAAATACTTGCATTCTTACTTTTTCATGTGATTCACCTTCCAAAGTATTTCCAAAACTAGAAAGAAAAAGGTGCATATATTTACATGCCTCGTTCAATGCTTTTATTTGAGCATGTACATTTCATAATGAAAAATGTGTATGGAAGAAAATGGCCATCAATGCATTAATGTGTGGTGACAACTCAAAATTTCCTTTTGAGATAATGATAATATTAAAGGAGGACACAGAAAATTACCTTGTATCTAGATGCAGTTCTAGGATAGCACCTCAGAATTTAGTTATAAAACAGTATGTATTTATTTAGCAAATGCTCTTTCATTTTTTTATGGTCTCATTCATTATATTCTAATTTCCAAACTATGGTTTCTATATCAGCAAGAATCCCCACAGAATCCCCTCAACAAGTCAACATGAATGAAAGTTGAAAGATAACTTCAGAACACTGGAAATTAAACATGCCCAACATGTAAGAACATTCCTTAAAAATCATCTAGAGGTAAAAGAACTGGCAAATAAATATCACTTCTCATTGTGTACAGCATGTTGCCAGAGAAACAAAATTCTGTTTGGCATTTGCATTAAGCACAGTGGTGCAGAGAGAAATAATGGAAAATAAAAAAATATTGTTATCAGTTATAGTAATACTGCATGCATCCAAGCTATGCATCCAAGCTTACCTGTTTGCTGTAAACACAGAGGAAGATACACAGTTCCGCTGTGTATTTAACAGAGGAAATCTATTACTATCTGTTTTGCCAGGGGCAATATGAAAAAAAAATAATGGGTAAAGCTGTCAGCATAACAGTTCAATGTATTTTATTTTAATGTTTTAAATATGAATTAACATTCAGCAAAAATTAGTACCTGCAGCTACAAAGTAAATACCTCAGTTTTAACTTTTATGATTCAAATGAAAGTCTGGCAAAAAAGAATTGTCACAAAAGTACCCTGAAAAACTGTAATTCAAAAATAATCCTGTACATGCAATCACTTACATATGTATGCATTTGTATGTGTGCAGCATAATTGCATCTGTGTTCCTTAGCAGATGGACTAATTACTAGAAATACCTTCTTAAGTCTACCATTATTCATATTAATATTTGGGTGTCCTTTTGATGTTTCTGATGGTCTGGACTGCCTATTGTATGCAAAACAGGGGTAAACGCCTCTGAAATAAACGTATTTTATGTATTAAAACTTGGTATAAGAAGTATAGTTCACTGTGAGTCATTCTGGGACAACAAAAGCTACAAGCATCTACTCTGTGAGCACTTAACATACATACATTTTACACACACAATATTCCCACTGAAATCCTTTTCATTCAAGTTTTATTCTTAATAGATAAATTAAAAAAAAAAAAAAGCATGATCTATAATGAAAGTACAGTTCTTTGCACTGTTGCAATCTGACCACAAAATTAGTCATAACATTCATTTCACTTCATCAGGGTGCTGGTACTTACTCTGCAAGGGAGTAGATACAGGCAGTAATTTACCTCAAACTTGAGATACAGGCTTCATCTTAACATGAGGCTCTAAACTGATAGTAGGAGATTTAAACAAAACATTTGGCTAACAGCAGAATGTTTAATCATAGGTACCTGATAACGTAAAGGGAGAAGGGAGGGTTATTTTGAAAGAAAAAACTCTCACATTCCCTCCTACACAGCCACTGCTGTGCTCAGCTAAGAGGAACTGAGCTTTCTGCTACTCTCTACACACGATGCTGTTAACAACTATTCCGTGGCCTTCTCCTCTTTCTGGAGGCAGAAATTGAAGTCCTTCATTAAACAGACTTTCAGATGAATATGTAACAATTTCTGCTATGAAGTGTATTACTGTGAGTAGTTGTATCATAACAATGCATTTTATTCAATTTAATCATTACACCATAGAAGCTATCTGTGCTAGGCATACATAACTTTCTAAGTTTTCTACATACTATTGACCAGCTCTTAAATGTTGAAGGTGAACATAATATGTTCAAATCAGCATGGGTGTATTTTGTCCAGAGAGCTACTACTATGAGGTACTATGAGAGCTACTACTTTCATTTAGGGACTTCTTTATCAGGAAGATATATAAATGGAAGGACACACGTCTAAATAGTTCATCATGAAAGATAAAATTAGACTAAGACCACTGCAAGATTTGGTTTAAGGTCTTAAACTAGTTTAATTTATTTCTAGTTTACTTTTGTTGATTTTTGTTTTTCCGTTCACATTATTGATAGCACAAGGAATGAGAACAATTTTTTCCCCTTTCTCATTTAATCAGAAATAGCAAGCATTGGCTGTTTCTAACAAAAATATGGTCTATATACCATTTTCTCAGGAGTAAAGCAGTTACCAGTTATCACCCAACAGGCATTGATTTGGGTTCACATAAACCTCTTACTTCTACACTGATCTGCCCTCAAGCAGCATGCAGCATCTAAACTGTACTGGCCTTAACTTATCTGAAGATAATTTTCTTTCAGATAAAATGAAAATCCTTATTCAAGAGACTCCAGAACTTATATGCGTGAACCAGGAGAGTGCACTACTGGGTCAGGCAAAACTTAAATTGAAATTTTAATATTTAATTTAAAAATTGGAATGCAACATCTATATTTAAACAACTTTATTAACATAGTCAAGCAGTGATTAACATTCACATCTATTATGTCACATCATACAAATGTAAATACAAAATTACTACAGTACAATATATATTCTCTGCATGATCCAAAATATTTGGTGGCCCCAAAAACTCTTAAAATTCAGCAGCTTATCAAAAATTAAAACCATATTCTATTTAAAATGAAGTTCTGTTAGCACATAGGCAGACTTCAAGAAATATCACTCAGTTTAGTACAGTTTGAGAGGTTGCAGGAGGATATGTTTGAAGGAAGCATTCCAACATTGTGGCAGATACAGAAACATCAGATTTAAAGCTTTCAAGCGAAACTCATACAACCTAAGTTGTCAGCAGAAAGATCCAGTCATCTTTAATTTTAAACTATTTTGTATATCACATCCAATTTGAAATTTTAGAAGTGTCTAGCATTAGTAGGTCAGACAATGTACGACATAACTAGCTATCTCTTCCTATGAAAAAAGATACTACTACAATGGAGATTTCAGCAGCCCAATGAACCTGCTTAATACCAATCTTTTTTTTTCCTAATTGCTGTCTTGCAAAAAACACACAGTCCTTCTCAATTCTGCTGTTCACCCAAAGCAAGGAAATAGATATCTAAGGCGAAGTAGCACAACAGAACCTGTTTTTAGAAAAATTACACTATACTGTAAGTGCTGAATTCTTTGAGATGTGAATTTGGCTTTTTTAAAGTCTATTGTAACGCCACATGGATTCATCTGACAGAGCCATTTTTAACTTCCCTCATACAAGTACATTCAAGTGCATTACTATCCATATTATTTTAGGAGAATATATGCAAGCAACAAGAGTACTCGCCTCAGTTTCCCATTTAAAATAACAAGCTAAAGCTGGGCTGCTCCAACCATTAAGTGCAAAGAGCAAGCACCAGTGGCAGACAAAAAATTCCTATTGAATATTTAGAAGATGGATGGAAGTAATTCTGGAGAATGCATAGGTGAGTGAAATATACAGCTACTGATCAAGCTTTATTTATTCAAGATGAGGTTACTGGAAATACTTATGCAATATATAACAAATACATACGCAAACTACATCAGCATCTATCTGAGAAAACTGCAGGATGTTTTGCCATTCCACTGTGGAGCCTAACTTTTTATCTTAAAGTTACATTTTAGACCCTATATAGGAGCTTTTTGCATCTATGATCCCCATGAAAGAAACAGTATTGAAGCAATTAGTGTTAGTAGCAACTTCTTTCCTTGACATATTCTGAAACAAACTAGTTCCAATATAATGTTGCATTTAAAGCATTTTTCCAGAAATATTTCAGTTCTTTGAATATGGATGTATTCTCCTCAAGGGAAGAATGTTTTTTGCACCTTATATGTTAATACATTCAATATGAATAAAATACGTGAAGCAGAAGTCATTATTATCCCACAGTAAAACGTTAATTTAGAGTTAAGACAAAGGAGCTGCCTAAATTAAATACATAAACTGATATAATTAAGACACATTTTTATTAGCATGTGTTCTGAAGAAAGGGGGTACAAGAGTGTTCACCTGAGATAAAGCTAATATTTTAATATTTCTAAATAGCAATGAGTTTCACTTAAGGAAAGCCACTTGAAGTTTTAAAATATACATCTTACTATTTTACAATATATGCAGTTTAAGTGATTAAGATTGATGCTAAAATAAAATTCCTAACAAAAAAAAAGTCACAGTGTGTATCAATATTGTTAGTTACAAAATTTATGCTACTTCATAACCTTAAAAATTATAACAATTATAAATTTTAAACACCTACTTCTAAAAGTGATCTTTGAGTACAAGCTTAAGGAGCAATAAACTAAAGCATAAGAATTACCTTATTAAATTTTAAATATATACATGTTCACTGATTTAAAAAATAATCAAGCTTTGGAAAAAAAAATTACAAAATTTATTATTTTTGCTTGCACTGGTGAAAATAATGAACTATTCTAATATTTTTTCCTAAATGAAATTATCTGTTTCCTGAATATGTAATGAAAAAAATTTAGAACTGAACTTCACTTAGAATTAATTTAACAGTAATTTAGAACTTCCCAAAAGATGCTTTTATAAGGATTTTAAATACACTTTCTGTTACCAACTTAGGTTGATCAGCAGCTTTTCACTCTCAGAATCCTTCAAAAAGGGAAACTCAAAACAGGAAAAAGGCATATATAAAAACAGTAAACACTGACCTCCTGAGGTTCCTACAACAAAAATATTCAAGTAGAAAATCTACACCATTACTTAGCAGCGGCTATTTCTGTAGTTCAGCACACTAACAGCACTTTATTCAGTGTGTAAGGAGCAAATGAAGTAAGCCGTGCTTTTAGCATGCCAAGAGGCAGAAACACTGGAATGTAACAAAGACAGACTCACAATTCTACCAGTATAAACATTCAGTCAACATTCAAGAACTGTCAAGACTACACCACAACAATCAAGATGCTTTTTATATATCCCATGATGCAATAACTGAATTGTCAATGTTAATGCTGATTCAGAACTTTTTTAACTTCACATTATCCCCTTAATGGCTTCTGCAAATATCTGCGCTATATTACTATGCTTTAGGAATACAGTTTATTTGCTTTTAAATATATCATGACATAACTTACTGATACAAAAGACTGCATTGTCAGTACTGTTTATTTCTGCCTTATTTTAATTATTTTCCTTGCTGTTAGACCAGATCAGTTCATGTCTGTACAAGCACCTATTAAAATACCTACGTACAAAAGTGGCATCCTAAGCTAATCCCAGGGGAGGTGGAATAGTTATATTTGGTTAAAGGGGCTTCCTGACATTTAAGAATTTAGGTAAATCCAGATTCTAGCTGTTATGCTACAGTATGTTTGGGTAGCTTTCCTATTCCACAGTTCTTGCTGTATTTTCAAGGTTGTTTTTTTCCCCAGAATTTGATTTTAAAGCTTTTTTTATTGACTATTATTCATTTACTTCAGTTGTTAATTAAGAAGGAACTTTGTATTTGCTACCACAGCAATGTAATTTGAAACCAAGTTATCACATGCAATTTGGACCAAATCAAATAAATACAATGTACTAGCATTACTGAACGTACTTCATACAGTACATGTCCAAACTATTCTTCAGGCATAATCCCTCCAAATTTGCAAAGCCAAAAAAATAAGGAAAAGGGGGGGGGGGGAAGGATGTAAAACATGCATGCTATCATGCATTAAAAAAAAAAAAAAAATCAAAACTCTTTAAAAAGCATTTATAAGTTCACACTCACACACCTCAAACTTCAGTGCAATGGGCTAAATCATTCAACAGTCAGAAAAGAACCATGCAAAGAAGAGCAAGTTCTTAAAAAAAAAAAAAAAAAAAAAAAGCAACAACAAACAAACAAAAAACCCCAAACTGTTATCTAGTATCCATTCTGCAATGCAAAGGTGAGAAACTAAATCTACAAAAGGCTGTTATGGCTTAATTTTATCTTGCAGATTAATTATGCAGCACTTGAAAAATGGAAAGGTGTGGCTTCACCTCTGACCAGCAGAGTTAAAAAAATCTCTCCATTTTCCTTTATCATCATGGGATACTCTTTAGGCAATCTAAATTATTAAAGACTTGCCACTTTCAGATGGACACAAGATCAAGTGTACCAGTTAGGATTTCACATTCACAGTACATAAGAAAATACACATGGAAGGAAAAGTAAAGGGTTAACTTAACAAGGATTTATTCACAGGAATACATGTAAGTAGAGAAAAAAACACAACAGAAAAACTAAACAAATGAAATGAAGAGGATCCAAACCAACTTTCACCCTGTAGCTTTAAACTTGCACCCTTGTGCATTTAACTACATCACAAAGGGCCACCAACATGCGCCAATACAGTGTAGATACCCTGCATTACATCCATTAACTTAAAACATCTCTTTAAGATCATGCTTTGAACAAAAAGAAAGCATAGAAGGTAATATGTTGAGTGGGAATAAACACAAATATAGCAATCATGTCATCAACTTCTACAATTGTCTTTACGTGCCAACTAACATTTACGCAGCCTTTAACGGGTCTTACCATGTAACTCATTTTTAGAGATTCTGATAAAATCACTAGTATATAACCATGCAGAAAGCACATCACACTGACAGCACAGAGGCAAATATTTTGCACAGCTATATCAGCTTTCCACATTGTGCAGGTTACACACAATACAATATCAATCTTATTCTTAAGAGATCCTAAAGGTATTTCAAGGCCTAATTGTTAACTACAGTACTTTATATCTATATTCTTAATGAAAATGAAATCCACAGAATCTTAGAAAGGAATTTTAAATGCAGGGCTATATTGAATTGGTAAACTGCAACACAAAACTGGCGCAACATAGGTAAATGTATACCAATTTCACTCTATGTGATGCAAGCATGCTACTTTTCCACTAATTTAAGATTACTTCTGATCACTATGAGCCAGAACGCATGCCTGAACCTTAAACTGCACGTTAAGAATAATGCCTTACTCTAGAAATTAAATCTAATGAAGTACAATAATCAAATTATATCCACTACTTTAATTCTCTTTTTAATGTAAAAATCAAAATGTCAATCTTTTCCTTTGAAGTGTCCCTCCCCCTACCCCAAAAATGAAGGAGTGACTGACTTGGCAGCTTGCAGGTTGCTTCATTTTTGTCCAAGTTAACCTTTATTCATTTATAATGGGGTTTCTATATTGTACGCTGCAAGTGCCTGCTCCTATTACAGACACAAGCTGCATTTTAACAGTACTAACTTCATTTGTGTAGTTCTTCATTAACATGCAAATACCTAGGAATCCCATCAGGCAGGATGAAATAATGTAGAAAACCCTTACTTAAAAAAACATAAAAGAAAAAAGAAAGCCTTTTACTGTTTGTGACCCCCATTCTTAGGTTTCCTTTATTGTGCGCAAAATAGTTTTCGTCTTTACGTATCCCCTATGGTTCAATTATATGGTTCTTATTTGGTACAATTCCCCACAATATTCCACAATGTGCTGTTTTGTGACTATATTCTTTTTTTTTTTCCTTTTTTTTTTTTTTCTTCTTCACATCCAGTGCAGAGTTGTAATAGGAGACAGATTTCCACCCACAAAGGCTCCAGATGTTAAAACATTTCCCAACATCGACTTAATACAGTGACGGCAACACCTCCCTCCCGCCCCTCCCAGTAGGGTTGGGATTGTACTGTATTCCCTACTGGTTTACCCTTCCCCCCAGTAAAGGGTAACATTTTCCCTGGGTGCAGAGGCTCCCTCATAGTCTCCCAGACTGAAGGACCTGTAATAAAAAAAGATAAAGGTATAATTAAATCTTACCTTGAAGCCTAACTAACAGATCTGTGCATAAATCAAGATCTTTTTTGCCTCTTTTAAGGAATAGTTAAGGTGCTAACCTTAACTTAAAAACAGATTTTTGTGCCTATATTTTCCCATGCAAGTCTGTTAAGAAAAGAGCCCATTTATAGCAGGGGAATTACTATTCATGAAAAAAACATACGCTTTAAAAAGTCACTGACTTTGAAAAAAATCTCAGACATTTAAATAATTGTCCATTCAATAATAATAGAGAATTGCATGATTCACTCCCATAATTTCAGTAAAAAAAATCTACTGCAAGTAATCAAATTTATATAAAGAATAAGTGCATAAACTGAAGTCACTTTCTTTTTTGGATAGTATAAGAACCTATTCATTTATTTCCATATTTAATTTGCTTTATACAGTGTGCTGAGATAATATGCAAAACAACGTGGTATAATTATGTAACTATTATAGAATATCTATCACTGCACTATCACTCTTCTTTGCCAATTCATTCACTGTTCATTCTCTGAGTGTATCAACTCTGAACTGGTGCACAAAATGGTACATAACAATAATGAACCTATCAGCCTCCCCAAACCATTAAATTCTACAGTTGCAGTGGAGTTACAGATTAGCATAACATCCTTTATTCAGATCATCTAGTATGTGGTTAGAAGTATATTGGACTTCTCATGGCTAAAGAGTATTAACACTCTTGCTTTCCTATCCTAGAGGAATACTCCTGTACAGACTGCATCTGTTACATACTAATTGGTAAGACATGAGGGAGTCTGTCTTCAGTATGATGTCTTGAGGCTGATACTCATCACTTTGCTTATTAAACCTGAACTGACATGCATACCTGCACTTCCAAACTTTATACACTACTGTGTATATTACTCTTGCTCTGTTAAAATAACAAAGTCAGGTACAGCTACCATCATTTAAGTATACTATCATCCCTTTTCTTCCCATCTCATAAGGAAGGAAAGGTTTCTTCATTCAACATATCTGAAAAATGCAGGTCTGATGAATTAATTATGTTTCATATAATGAAATCAGGGAGGAAGTCTGTCACACAGCTCTGCTGAGTATGGAAGATTATGTGCTTACCTCTAATTATGGGACTGCAGCTACAGTGCATGAGATTAAACTCCATAGTAAGCTGCAAGGCGCTCTTTTAAGGGAAGAGGAAACTGGTCAGAGAAATGCCTCCAATTTTCATCCCCAACTTGATTTTTAAATCCATGAAGAATCTATGAATGAGATGGGGGAAGGCAAAATAATCACTAAACAGAAGACATTATTTACTAGCAGAACATGAAGTAATCCACAAACTACTAGGTTGTACATCTATTTATTTGAATTCACCACATTTGAAATGCTACTAATAAAGCAGAAGGAAGCCTAATAATGTCTTTCTTAATGGAAATATTTTTTCTTTTAAGGATAACATAGAATATAGCTATCTACATACATCAGTGTGTGTAGACATATCTGTATGTACTTCTAATACACAAGGTAACTTAAAACTTTGAGTTAGGCCATTTCAAAATGCTAAACATTTTATCAGTTGACACGATTTACATATGTTTACTGTATTCACATTTCTTTTTTAAATGTGTAGTATGTTGTGGGAAGAAAGTGGAGACAAAACTGCAGCATTTCACAGAATGAATACCAGTCAATTAGCACAAATACAAAAGCATTTTATGACAACTGTTTTTACCATGGAACTTGTAAGCCAACTGTCACTAAAAATAAAGCTGTTAAAATCTTTTGTGTTTTGAAAGAACAGGGATCCACAGTTACCAGCGGATAATAGCTAGGAAAACAGGGGGAAAAATAATCTATAGGTTTCAGTCTGGGCCCTTCAGCATAAAAAATTAACTAGATAGCTCTGAAAACAGCGGGTTATAAGGTAGATTAAATGTCTCCTCCTAATAGAAAAGTAGACCAAGATTTTAAAGTTTTGTTTTTCTTTTTTAAACTTAATGATACTGAATTGTGGAACAGTCTGTCATGAACATATCCTCACAAAAAAGGCAATGTCACAGAATGGTAGGGGTTGAAAGGGACCTGTGGATACCCTCTAGTGCAACCCCTCTGCTAAAACAGGTTCACTTGAAGCAGGTTGCACAGGATGGTGTCCAAGTGGGTTTTGCATAGCTTCAGAAGACACTCCACAGCCTCTCTGGGCAGCCTGTTCCAGTACCCTGTCAGCCTTGAAGTAAAGAAGATTTTCGTCATGTTCAGATGGATTTTCTTATGTTCCAGTTTGCACTGGTTGCACCTTGTCCTGCTGCTGGTCATTGCTGAGAAGAGTCTGGCCCCATCCTCTTGATACTGTTCCTTTATATATTAATAAGGGTTCTTAGGATCCCCTCTTCTCCAGGCTAAACAGACCCAGGTCTCTCAGCCTTTCCCATTAAGAGAAATGATCCAGTCCCCTGATCATCTTCGTAGCCCTTGGCCAGACTCTCAAAT
Source organism: Calypte anna (assembly GCF_003957555.1). NCBI lineage: Eukaryota > Metazoa > Chordata > Aves > Apodiformes > Trochilidae > Calypte > Calypte anna. The sequence continues at coordinate 47,596,462 of NC_044274.1, forward strand.
ATTTTTCTTTCTTGAACTGAAGAGCTCAGACCTGGACAGATTACACCTGGTGTGGCCTCAACTAGGGCACAGTAGAAGGGGAAGATAACCTCCATTAACCTCCTGGCCATGCTTCTTTTGATGCAGCCCAGGGCACTGTTGACTTTCTGAACTGCAAGCACACATGGCTGGTCCTTCTCTTCAATGCTGCTCTCAGTATATTCTCCACACAGTGTTTGTGTTTGGGATTGCCAGGTGCAGGACCTTGCACTTGGCCTTACAGAACTTCATGAAGTTGGCATGGACCTACCTCTCAATCATGCCAGGGTCCCCCTCTGGATGGCCTCTCTTGCCTCAAGCATGCTGACCACACACATAGCTTGGTGTCGTCAGCAAACATGCTGAGGGTGCACTTAAACCCACCACCGATGTCATCAACAAAGATCTTAAAGAGCAACAGTCCCAAGACTCATCTCTGAGAAACACCACTCATCACTGATCTCCACCTGGACATCCAACTGTTGATGGCCATCCAGTCCACTGAATGGTCATTCACTGAATCCATCTTTTTCAATTTAGAGATCACGATGTCATACAGGACAGTGTAAAACACTGTGTACAAGTCCAGATAGATGACAACAGCTGCTCTCCTCTTGTCCACTCATGCTCTGAACCCATTGTAAAAGGCCACCATATTTATCAGGCACAATTTGCCCTTGGCTGCCACCAACCAGCTCCTCAATTTTTGCCTTATCAGAGCCTTCAGGAGGATCTGTGCCATGATCTTGCCAGGCATACAAGCCATGCTGACTGGCCTGTAGTTCCCTAACTCTTCCTTTTTTCCCTTTTGGGAAGAAGGGTGATGTTTCCCCTTTTCCCTTCACCAGACTGCCATGGCTTTTCAAATATGATGGAAAGCAGCCTTACAAGTTCATTTGCCAGTTCCCTCAGGACCAATGGAGATACCTCATCAGGTTGCATGTGCCTGTGCACTTCCAGCTTCCTTAGAACATCCTGAACTTCCCCTTCTACAGACAGTGAATCTTCATTCTCCCAGTCCCTGCCTTTGCCTCTTGCAGCTTGGGTGGTGTGGTTACAGCCCTTGCTGATAAAGTCTGAGGAAAAAGAGTCACTGACTACCTCCTCCTTCTGTATATCCCAGATTATCCCATTTTCTTCTGGAGAGGGCTCATTTTCCCTAGTCTTACCACTCTTGTGCCTGTAGAAGCTTCTGTTTCTGCGTTTGATGTCCCTGGCCAGACTTCATGCTATTTGGTCTTTAGCTTTTCCCAGCCTCAGCCCTGATTGCTCATGTAATTTCTCTGGATTCCTCCCAGGCTGCCTGTCCTTGTTCCCACTCTGTGTAGGCTTCCCTTTTTATGTCTGAGTTTGTCCAGCAGCTCCTTTTTCATCCATGCAGGCCTCCTAGAGTTCTTGTATGACTTCTCTCTTGGGATACATTGCTATTGAGCTTGGAGGAGGTGATCTTTGAGTACTGGCCAGTTTTCTTGGGCTCCTCTTCCCTTCAGGGCTTCATCCCATGGCACTCTTAACTCTCTGAAGAGGCCCTGAAGGCAAGGCAGTCTTTTCTATAACCTTTCAGAGATGATAGAGTATGGTTTTGCAGTAATATCTGCCAGCTTCCCCAGCAGCTATGGGTGCATTCCATTGGGGCCCATGGATTTGTGAGTGTCCAGTTTCCCTAATGGATCTCCAACCCTCCTAAACCAAGAGAAAGCCTTCTCTTGTTCAAACTTTCTCTTACCTCCAGGGTCTGGGATTCCTGAGGGCCAGTCTTAGCAGTAAAGGCTAAAGCAAAGAAGGTATTTAGTAACTCCACCTTCTCTATATCCTCTAGCATCAGGGCACTCACCTTGTTCAACAGTGAGCCCACATTTTCCCAAGACCTTCTTTTTCTACTGATGTACTTGAATAAGCACTTCTTGTTCTTGGCATCCCTTGCCAGATTTAATTCAAAGTTGGCCTTAGCTTTCCTTGTTGCAACCCTGAATCCTCTGACAACATCGCTATATTCCTCCCAAGCGGCGAGTCCCTTTTTCTATATTCTGTAAACTTCCTTTCTTTCATTTGAGTCATTCCAGAAAGTCCTTACTCAGCCTGTATATCTGAGTCTCCTGCTTCCTTTGCTTAATCTCTTACTCACAGGGATGCCCCTATCTTGAGCTTGGAGGAGGTGGTGCTTGAATGTATTAACCAGCTCTCTTCAACCTCCCTCTGCCTTCCAGAGCCGTATTGCATGGGATTCCTCCACCATCTCAAGGTCACTGTATTTGAGGATGCCCCCAGCCTTCACTTTTCCAAACAGTCCTCTTTTTGTATAAGGTTCAGCAGCATACCTTGTTGGCTCCTCTACTGCCTACATCAAGTTATCACTAATGCAGGAATCTTTTGGACTGTGTGTGCCTGGATGTGCTGCCTTTCCAGCATGTATCAGGGTGGTTGAAATGCCTCGTGAGAACACTGGGGCCTGGAATTGTGATGCTACTTTCATCTCTCTGTAGAAGGCCTCATTGACTTCCTCTTCCTGATCAGCTGTCCTGTAGTAAACACTCACAACAGTGTCACAGGTCCTCATCTTAGGAGGCAGCTAAGGTACATTTGTTGCTGCTCTGCTTAGCCTGGCTTATGAGCATTGCTCTTTTGGACTCTACTCCTCAAGTCCTTCAGTTTAAAGCATGTCTGACCAAGCTGGCCAGCCTGCTGCCAAAGATTCTCTTGCCACTTCTAGTTAGGTGGATTCCAGCCCTCTTAAACAGGTTATAGTAAAAAATATCTTGTTGTCAGAAAGGCCAAAACCCTTGTGACAATATCAGTCACCTAGCCAGAAGTTTTAATGCATTATATATCATCTATTTCTGGCTGCCTCCTTTTCTCCAGCTGGTAAAACAGGAAGAAATTTCAGCATCCGTATTTTCCACTAGCACTCCCAGGGTTTTCATGTCTCTTGATTCTGCCTTGGTTATGGCTTGCAGTATCATTTATGCCCACGTGAAAGAGTAACAAGGAACAGTAGTCTGTGATCTTGACAAGATATGGCACCCTCTTGGCAATGTCATGTATCTTAGGCAGCATACAGCAGCATGACTGTCAGGCCAGCAGCTGGGAACCTCAGTGCCCTTTAACAGTCACCCTCTAAAAGCACTAGTCATTTCTTTTTATGGTATCCACTGTGTGCTGCTGGTACAGTTTCTCCTTTCAGACCTTGCTCATGGGTGTCTACAGCTGTTAAAGCTTCACAGCTATTTTTGGCTGTGATTCTGGAGAATGGACACTGAAGTGGAGTCCTGCTATGGGGGGGTCAGCGGGGTCCAAGGTGCCTCATCATCAGTGGTGTCTGCTACAGGAACATGGTTATGAAATTACCTGTCTATCTCTGTCTTGGCTTCCCTAATACTGTGCAGTCAATGTTAGGGTCAAAGTTATAGTTTTCTTAAGTAGGATGTAGTGATAACGATATTGCAGTGTCACTAGTTAACTAACTGCTTTTACCACTGAAAGAGATCTCCAGGAAGCAGGCTCAGCTCTTCCCTAACCCAAGGAGACAGATGAGCCAGTTGCCGAGATACTAATGAAAATTTAAGAATGTTCTATTATGACAAAAGGAATATTTTTAAAAATCATCTTCCAGTAGAGTTTTAGCAAGTGAACTTCAGCTATGGTCTTCAGATACCCTGCTTTTATAAAAACCTATAAAATAATTGGGTTGTGTGTCATATTTCAACACTGGCAACTCATCTAACCCATGGTCTTAGAAGTGGTATTTTTCTTTTTTAGGTCTAGTGCTAAAAACAAACACTGGTCAATCCAGCTTTTTTCCCATTGTTGCTGAATGACATAATTATTGCTGGAGAAACATTTACCTGGACTACAACAATCAAATAGTCAGGAGGAAGTAATCTAAAACCTATGCACACCATCACTTGAAGAAAGCTTTGTCTCCTTTCTTGCAGGGCAAAAAGCACAAAAGAATACACCTTAAAAAGCAAGAATGTCCTCATGCCAAGTGACCAGGAACAATTGTGTCGTGTTACATTTCACACACCTAGCTTGAAGAGAATCTGAAACAGGGGATACTAACTCAGTGAAGCCAAAGGAGCAGTGCAGAGACACACACAGAGTGCTTTGAACAGTCATCACAGACAGCACAATGAAGTTTCTTCTAAGCGTGTAAATACCTCGTTTCCTTCTGCTGATGCTAAAATACTCAAAACTCTGCACTTTGTGGACTTGATGTTCTTTCAAAGACCAGTTATTTGAGAGGCTAACTAGTACATGGAGATTTCTGTCTCTGCAGTTCTAGCTTTTGTTCTGTTGCTCACACATGGCATTATTTGAAGCAAGAGTGCCAATACTGCCCCACAATTCTAATGAGTACTTAGGAAGATGCTCTGGTTTTGCCTTAAGAGGTGCAGTATAAGTTCTTGACATACACCCTTCCTCAAAGTGGTTATTTCACTTTACAGCTTATAAGAGGAGCCGCACTTCTGAACAGTAACAGAAGGTAAGGAAAAAAAAAAAAAAGTCTGGAAGAAACAAATGCGTGTAAGAAAATACAGGTTAAGAAAAAAAAAAGTCAGGATTTTTATGCTGTTTTGTGTGAAATTTTATGATCTAGCAAAGATGTTTCTGTGATCATAAATGCAGTAAGTGCTAATAGTGGAAAGAGAAAGCAAGAAAAAAACAGAGGATACAAACCAACCACCACTAAGATATTTTGTTGTATTAGAAACCTTACCTTACAGAACATGTCTCGGAGATCATCTTTTGGGCTAATCCACGATGCAACAGCATCACAAAAAAAAATAAAGTCCTATAAGATTAAATAATCACATAGGTTAGAAACTGCAATTTATAGGTCTGAAAACAGCACTCGGTCTTTATTCTGTGAACTACCCAGGGTGTCTGATCCTGATTCAAAACTGCTTTTTTTAATGTATTTATTTTCCAGATAATTCAGGCAATAAAGACAAGTACAACTAAGGAAAAACAGCACAACTAAATAAAACTAGGAAGAGAAATAGATGAGTGTAGGAATAGCTTTGTTTAGTAAGGTTTTTGATTAAATAAAACTTCATTTAAAAACAACTAAAACAACTCTTCCTTCCCACACCAGACTTGTCTAATGGGAACTCTTTTAGTACACTGCCACATTCCCTAACTATTGTTTTATATCTTGATTGCAAGGAAAAATCAGCCACTGTGAGTAGAGAAAATACTGTATTGAGAGACAACTTTGTATTTTCAAGATGTCCAGATCATACACGAATGAAGTTCAAGAACCAATCACCAAAAGAACAAGCAGCAAACTCAAGATCATGGTTGCAACACTCTCTCTTACCCATTTCCAGTTTGGAAAAAAAAGCTGTTGTACTTATTTAATCAGAGCCTGAAGTTTTTTCTGGGACACATAATGTTTATAATACAGGATCAAAACTAAAGCCACCCCACAATCCCTATGCTTGGTTCATCTGCTGTCATGTATTACTCCCTACCAGAGGATTAAGACAGCAATTTTAATCATTAAGTTGATAATGCATTTTTGGGGAAGACCTGAGGGTAACTACAGAGAAGAAGAGATGAGATAATGAATAGTGTCCTTAATTATCCCCTCCCTTTAAGTTGTATGAAAGAACAAATGGACAGAAGAGAGAAATATTAAGCACAGAATATGGCATGACTGAAATGAAATGCAAATTTCAAAACAAGGTAGAGGCTCAATTCTTGTTTTTCAGGAAGAATTCCAGGCAGAGGAGAAGGAAAATCACCATAATTTTCCTCTTGGAAAATATTACATTGGTGCAACTTTGGTTTGGTGAGTGGAGTCTAAAAAGCAAGTCATACTCTATTCTTCTGATATAACCTTTATTTTAAAGAGATGTGGGTTCTTTGTGAATTTGACTGTTTAAACAATATCAAGTTGAAACGGAATATTCCTACCCCAGTTTTAAAAATGAAAGAGTGTTTCATCTTTTTGTTCTGTTTCTTGGTTTAAAAGTCTAGGTTATACCTGGAACATAGATTTAAGTATGTCAACTTTTGCTGTGTATTTTCATACAGATCCTGACCACAAACTGGCAGAAGTATCAAAATACACTTATTTTAACCTAAGTAATTGTTCACATATTCTTCATAAGTAAAAGACAAACCTGAATCAACAATACTCCTCCTTCCCCGCCCTCCCTTTCCTCCTTCCCTAGCTGATAATTACTGAAGCATCATCGTATGTATCATTTGCAGAATAAAATATTTTGGCCTTCTTAATCTCAAAATAAAGCTACATCATGTACTACAGGGAATCACATCAAGCTAAACTTTTTCATGCTCCATACACATCTTTCACTAAGTTTCATATGAGTAAAGAAAATAAGTTAAGATCTATTCATGTATCTTACTTGGACTACTCCGCTGGGGTTGACTGAGATCATGGTGCATATCCCACGGAACGCTGAATCCTTTTCCTCATTGTCTCTTATGTTTCGCAGAGAGGTACACCTAGCAAGTTGGAGATCAAAACTTAGCTAACTCTTACTTTTTCTTCAATCAAGTCAGAACTACATGACAGTATTTGATGGAATAAGTCACACCAACAAAGTTATCTGAAGAACTACCTTCAATACTTATAAAAACACTTGTTGCACAGTCTTTGCTAGCACATTTCCACTAGACATCATTCTCTAAAATTGTGTACTCCTGTTCCAATACACTCAGTTAGAAAGTGTGACCTATATTCCATTAAATACAAAAGAAACATGTATCTGAAATAGTTATAGAAACTGTCATTATTAGAAGCAGAACATATAGTACTATCACAGTATGAATTATGTCAGATACCACTTACAGAACAGTTATTTAACTTTTACAGCAGCAAGCAAGCTATTTTATACATAACAACTCTATAAACATATATTCCTTACAGCAATTCAAGCCTCAGACTGTATTTTTATTAAAGTAATGCATGGTTTAAATTTTACCGTATTTGCATGCATTGTATTATCATTCTGGTGGATTTTACAATGGTCTTTCATAGTCAAGCTTTAACACAGCAAGCATGTGACAATCTTATCCCATGCATAAATTAGTCATTAGCCACAACATAAAGAATACATGACGGTGCTACTAAAAACTCACAAACCTGATAGGACAAGATTAGTCACATGGTTGGCAATGATTAAGGATTGAGATTTTGTAACCAACTGAAAATATATCTAAAAGTGAGATAGAGAGAAGAAAGAAAGAAAGAAAGAGAGTGAAGAAAAATGAATTAAAAAAAAAAAGATTGAATAATACACACCAGGGTCTTATAAACTGCTGTAGCATGGGGGCCACCTCTTGAGGACAAACGTAACCAAGACGACCAATTGTTATTGCTAAGGTAACGCAATCACGGTTATACACCACCAAACGCCAACCAAGACATGAGCAAATGAGGGGGGAGGAGAAAAAATAAAGAAAAAACAACAAATAACTCAGAAACAGAAACCAACAGAATCTGTGTATGATAATAAACATAAGATTTCACCAGTGCTGTTTATTACCACCCCCTAATTAAGAGGCAGCAACATATATGGTATACTCTCCAGGGTAAAAGAAAAATTAAAGAAGTAAATGAGAGAACACCAAAAACACAATTTAAACCCCAAAGGCTTTTGGATGTAAGCAGTGATTCTGCCCTCTTTGAAGTAATCTTACACTGAATTTACCTACCACACACATGGAAGTTTTTATTCAAATTACTTTATACAAATACAATTATAGATACTCCATAAAAATAAATTAGCCAATTTCACTTATATTATAAAATATTCTACATGTTATTCTTTCAATATTTAGAATTCAAGATTTTAACAGATTTACTCTACCAGTAAAAATAGATTTATGAATACTTTTACATAGAAAATACTGTGGTCTACCTAGAAATGCTAAATGCATGAAACAGTTCTTACGGAGCACCAAATGTATTGTCTTCATAATCTTGTAGAGAATTTAATTCAAAATGGTTGCTATCTCAAAGAAACTGACTACGGAATATTACTTCATTTATTCTAATATGTCTCCTGTTCACAAAAGGCTTCCTCATGGAAGTCATACAAGAATCTGACTTTTGATACCAAGGCGTAAGGACACATGAAAAGCAAAATTGCTTCATCACATGATTAGGCAGCTTGGTGCTTTGTTCTGAGGGACAGACTGAAGAAAATACCATCATTCAAATGTGTTTTAATGGTGTTTGCTCAGCTCACGAAAGATTAATTTTCAGAAAAAGGAGAGGGTGGGGAAATAATGTATCAGGATTACTTGAAGCAAAGTACATAAATAATACTAAAATCCAGCAGATTTATATGAAGCAGAGAAAGGAAACCTATGTTTAAGGGACATACTATGCAACACTCTAATTAACAGGCATTTATGAACAGTTTCATGAAACATGCAATAAAGCAGATGATGTTTTCTCCAGTGAAAGTTTGGTGCAGGATATACCAACAGTTTGAAACATACTCTTTCCATGAAAGCTGCAGCTTGCTGGCAATATACTGTTTTGTGATGATATCACTCTATTTCAATATTAAGTGTCTCTACTTTCTGGCAGATCTAAGTTAGAAAATTGCATTTCAAACGTTACTTTCACGTGAAATGCACTTCAGGTTTTATCTGTGAATTCTCACAGCTACATTCTGTACAAGAGATAGTAATTTTTGTCAAAGCTCAACTTTTTGGCATGTGCTGGTTATTTTCTACGCAGTTGATTTTAATTAAGGTCATCTCATATCCATGGAGAAGTGTCTCTAGCTCATTATGTAGCAAGCTGAAGTAGAAAACAGTAATATTCTTGCACATACTAGCGTTATGCAGCACAGTATCCCACAACAAACTTACAATACATCACACTCAACATTTATTTGCAGTTATGCATCCACATTTAAAGTAAATATTAAGAGAATTAAAAAAAAAAAAAAGAAAGGTCATTGTTTGGATGCTTCCAAAAATTCTCTAACAATGATGGAAGCAAACATTTAAGTACTGGATGCCTCTCAGGTACAGGTATTACACATCCATCGGTGCACAAGAAAAGGGTCAGGGTAGGAGCAGGGGGAAAGAAAATTTATATTGCTAAACTATTCCATGACATATTTCATAAGTAGGTATTTGCTCTGAAATTATTTTTTTGACTGGTACCTATAATATGCCAGACAACTATGTAATTTTTCCTTCAAGTTCACCTTCCATACTACATGGGGAGAGGAAGGGGGACAGAGAAATGCAGCTTTTAAGTTTTGAGAAGACCAGAAAAATCTATCTCTTGCTAAGTTCAAACAATATATCACTCTATCTGGGTAACTTTCAGTCTTGTCAGGTGTAATGACTAAACCATAATATTCTTACAAGACATTTAGTTTTCAAACATTAACAGAAATAAAATTTTAAAAATTCTCAGTTAGTAAAACAGTAAAACAGAAACCTGTCAAATTATTAATAAAGTTTTGCTTAAGTATGGAAGGTGCTCTTCATACCAGAACATGCTCTCTATAAATGCAAAAGAAACAAGCCTCAGAAATTCCAATTCAGTAAGGCATTTGGGGATTGCTCCCAATTTTGAAGGCAAATCTGTGGGCCAGAATCTAAAGCATGCATGCCACTATTATAATTTTTTTTATAATTTTTTCTATTAAGTGTCCAGGTAATAGAAGTTATACATAACTACAGTTATTCTGTGGTAAAACTGCCATCACAGATCTAGATTTTTGCGCACGATATTGTGATTTTATCTTTAAAATAGAAGTGCATTTTTTTGTAAATTCAAATGATTCATTATTAGTTTTATACATGCCAATTCCATCTTTTTGAAACACTGGACATACAAATACACATGTGTAAGGACATGCATATATTAAAATCAACATGAGCTAAGTATTTAAGTGTTACTGCATACATATCATATTCAATACCTATATAAAAATTGAAGAATACTTATTTAAACAGATGGCAAATAAATATAAAACCTTTATAAAAGTCAGAAAGCAATAACTTTAAGAATTTAGATACTTTAAAAATGGTTTGCTTCAAGACTGAGACTTGTAAGAGCTTCTGCAAAACAGAGTTGCTTTTACTTATAAAATCAAAATGCATAACCATGTAAGTTCTGGTGTGGTTCCCCTATGCAATTTTTAAAATAATTCTTAAAATCTCTAAATTCCTTCACCATGTATGGTTCAATTTTTGGGTACCTGTGTTCTCTAACAACGTCTTTGGTGTGTTGGGTCTGTTAATTATTTCTACAAGCTGGTGCAACACCATTGGAATATAAGGCTGCATCTCTATACCTGAAACAGGTAAAAAAAACAAAACAAAAAAACCATTTTCAGATTAAAATTATCATTAATACACATAATCTAAATAGATTTGGCACACTGAAGTTACTAATAAGGAGAAGAATTTCAAACTTGAATTACATTTTAGTTTGAAAGTATAACTAAAAAACCAAAACATCCCAAAACCAAAAAAACCCACAACCACCCAGAAAAAGCATGCTCAATGTATAGAGATTTAAAAGGAAAAAAACCACGAAAACAAAACACTTACCCATTTGGATGGAGATTTCTCCAATTGCCCAGGTGGCATTGTTACACACAGAAATAAATTCAGGGTTTAGGTTGGTTCCCAAAATTGGCATGAAATCAGCTAGAAAGAACAACATTTTAAAGTCTCATCACACAATACAACAATCTTGTTCCATAAATGCAAGATCATGGGGAAGAAAAGAAAAAAAGGGGTTTTAAATAAATTATGGGAGCCTATATATGCTTGGGAAGTGTTATACATGAATTAACAAGAGCTATATTTCTGCTTCGTATCAGCTAAACCTGGATTTTAGAACCTAAGCAGATCATTGCAAAGCCTCTCAAAATTATGATCTTACAACATTTCTAGTAGGCTTTACTTTTATGTAACTCTGGAAATATTTTTCTCTCTTTCCCTTGCTGGGGCAGAGGAAGAGAGGGAAAGTTCAAAAGAGGAAAGACACCCTTGCTGACAAAGGAAAATGAAAACTTGAGCACCATGAAAAGGCAACCCACAGAACAGAGAGCTTAAAAATTACTAAACCACCCTCTCATAACTTCGAAAAACAAATTCTTGGTTCAATATTTAAAAGAAACATACCGATGCAAGGCTTAACATGCTGAAAACATGCCTTTGTCAGATCCCCTAACAATGCAAAAGAACTCTGCCGCACTTCAGGCATTTTATCCTAAAGAGAGGGAAAAAAAAATAAAATTCCAGAAGTGTTTCTGACTCTCTTAAGAAAGCAAATCCCTGCATCAAACAGGTGAGTTATCTTACCTGCATGCACTGGTACATTAGTGTCAGGATATTGCTGCGAGCCACTAGCTGTTCAATGTTGCCTCCAAGTCCTTCAGCTAAACCACTGAGTAAATCAAGAGCCACAATCATGAAATCTTTATCTGGAGCCTCATATTGGTCTGGCTGAGCATTATGCAACTGCAACAAGGTACACATTTTTACAATTAGTATTAGATGTTCTCCTGAGTATGCTTTAAAAAAAAGTTTCAGAATTGCAGCTTCATTTCAATGGTTATATTCAATGGTTATACTACAAATCTCCCTGCAAACCCGTAACTTCACATAGTTAATATGTTGGCTTAGTGAGATATTCTGGAAACACTGAAATAGCAATAGGAAAATACCATGGCTTGTGCAAGGGTCTTCTGCACTAGATTTACACAACGCTGGTATACAGGTTCACAGTATGGAAGGAAGCCAGATTGCAAGGCAGTAGCAACTGACGACAGGCACTGGAAAAAAAAAAAAAAAGATAAAAGCATTTTCAGTATAACCACATGTAACTCAAAACATAACCCAGAAAGGCAGTATCAATTTGCTGACCCTTCAAGCCAAGTAGTAAATTGCTGCTCTCTCAGCAGTATTGTCTTGAAGGTAGCCAAGAAAGTGAATACAAAACCTGTTACAATAATTCAGCCACCACTTACATTAAAGCTTCACTATCTTGACTATGTACAAGCTTTAATATTGCCTAGAAGTTATGAAACCAATTTTTCTAGAGGTGCTTTCCTGCATCTCACTAGGAAGTACAGAGAACCGACTACATGATCTGGATCTTAGGTTTGTCTGATAGTAGTTTTAATGGAGGAATAAAGTGCGAAGCAAGGATAGAAAAGACAAAAAACCAACTTTTTTTCTTTTTATCTGAAAGTATCCCAGAGGAAACACTTCCAAATGTCAGAAAAAAAAAATTCTGCTGAACCTAATGACATTTCCTTAATCACAAAATTTTCCTATTAAAACCAGAATATTTTTTCTGTAATGGTACAGTGTCAGCTTTTATAGTCACACTTCCTAGTGGGAGCATCATTAGTAGGATGTGTAATTCCTAAAATAAGTTGATAAAACATATTAAAATTTTAGCATTTACCTCTAACAAAGGGAAGAGATCTTTATCCTCATCCTTCAACATGTTCCACTTCTGGATCAATGGAGGCATTAGCATCTGAATATATTCCTGTTTAGGATGAAAATGCACCAGCTGCTGAAACCACTGCATACAATTTCATTTCAGAGCTAGAAAACAGCTATTAAGAACTGATATTTATTCTACTTTTTCTGAAAAAAAAAAAAATAAAATCCTGGCATACTGCCACCTGCTTTCCTCAGCCATTTTCCATTGCCCTGGTGCTATCCCCTTCCAATTCCTGAAATTTCTTTCTCAAGCAACTAACAATCCACAAAGAAAATTATTTCCTGTGCTGCTAGATGCACAAATTCAACCCACCTCCAAAAAGCTGTTGCATATTCCCTGCCACTGCACAGCCAGAAGGACTGGCAAGGCATCCCCATACAGCTGTTGCTCCCAGAAGGTATCTAAAGAGCCAGCTGATGCTGGCAGCTAATACTGTGTTCAAAGATATAAAACTCTAAGTTACTGAAGAAAGTCCCACCTTCCCCAGGAGCTCTCATTTAGCTTTCTCCTGGTTCTGTCACACTAACTCCTTGGCCAGGGTCAGAGAGAGACTGAAATAGAAGTCCCTTGATGGCGTGGGGGGGTCTCAGATGGCAAGTAAAGTGTCATGGATTAATTAGTTTTATTCTAGTGAGTCTAAGACATGTGAAGCACTATAGAGGAATAAAACATGTTTCAATAAGCAGTCTCAAGTGATGCATATATGTGACATGTATGGATATTCTATTAATATATACAAACAAAACCCCCCCAAACCACTATATTTGCCTGTGTGCTATCTATGCTTTGTTCAAAGGATTCTGTGTTTTTATGTATAAAATGAATGCCAGTCTGACTGTCAGATAAAACAATTTCTAGTGATGATGTGCTCCAGTACATGGGAAAGAGAAACACAGAGCTATACCTTCAATCACCACAAAAAACCCCCCAAACCAACAGAAACCAACCAAAAAAACCCCAACCCAAAAAACCAGAAAAAGATGTGGTCACTAGGAATTAAAACACAGATTGTACCAAAATACTATTTCCCCATTTCATATTGATACTGATATATGTATCTCTTCTGAGCTGAAAAATTCTGAACAAGAGAAAAAAATCTCACAATGAGAATCATGTTTCACAAGCCACTTCACATACAATTCATTAAAAATAGCAACTGTTTGTGTAGTGGGAATAGTACATGCGGTCATGCATACATTTTACCTGTAAGTATTAAGTATTATTGAAACCTAAACAGAAAGATCAGTGCTTCTGTTTCTAACATGTAAAGTACACTACAAAAAACAGTGAACCAGTTTTTCAGTTGTAATGAGTGCTTCCACAAAAGCATTTGGTATACTCACTGGTTTATTTAGATGATGTCCTACAGAATCTGCTAAAGTTCCTATGGCATCATAAAGAATGAGCAAGTTTTTATGCTGGTATTTACTAAATGCAAAGACCAAAGTGTCAAGTATATACGCGAGATAGGGAACAAGCTCTGTACAAGCCTCCTCTTCTAGAGTAGCAAAGGCACTGAGGGACAAAAAAAAACAAACAAAAAACCCAAGTCTGTTAGTAACGCGGAAAAAATGAAACAAGATGACCCCAAAATGCTACTAATTTCTGATTAAACATAAAACTGTATTTAGTACTCAAATTCACCCAAGATATTTTTTCAAAATGGCATTACTGTAATAATTTTGATTTTTTGACTGAACATTTAAGGACTCAGATCCTTCATTATGATGAAAAAATTAAAAAAATATTTCCACAAAACCCATTGTTTATACTCAGGAAGCCGCTACTGAGAAAAGCGCTACTGTCCACAAGCTACAATATACTTAAAATAGCAGGAACCATAGCAAAAGTTTTTCATTAAATTAAGGATGTCGTACTATCTTTATTGTATGTTGCAGCTGCAACTAGGAGCCCCAGTGCCACTGTACCAGAACAATGCCAACATCAGCCTGTACTCTCAGCAGCCCATTACATAAAGAAACAGATACATGTAAAACTAAAAGCATATAGAGATGATGAAGAGCTTTAGGCAGCCTTAGTCAAAGCATACATTATGGCAACATAAATCTTTTCAGGTTGTCTGTCAGATGCTTGAACATCAGCAATAAAAATAATCACTCAAAACAAAAAATCCCACCCCCCACCCCAGACATGCTGCTTCAAAGAAACATCAATGAATGGAAAAAAATTGAGCTGTTGAAGATTTACTGGCCTACCTTGTGTCAACAAGATTATTATTAGCCTGTCCATGCACTAAAAACGCATGCATCACCCCATGAGGTGTACAATTCCCTACTAGTGTGTTACCAAATACAGAAATGCTTATTTTCATAACACAATACAACTGTGAACATTAAGTGGCTAGCATTTTTTATTTATTATTTTTTAATAATATTATAAAGCATTCTTCCCTAAAGGTATACAGTGTGAGTAGGAAAATGTGTTTCAGGAATGTGTTTTCCTTTTATGTGTCACCAACTAGAGGAGCAGTTCCTCAGTAACACAGAAATTAATGTTAAATATCTGCTATGATACACAATTCATTGATGCAAACATACAGTATCCTGACCAGTCTTCAAGTTGGTAGATATTGACAATCTGTGCAACCATTTATTGTAGGGATGCAGCTTTCTGCTCCTCTCTAAGAAGGAACACTGCATTTTCTTGCCACTTAGAAAGCTAGCATGTTGAGACTTGTAACAGCTCTACATTTTTCCTGCAGCTTCCCAGGCAGTTTATTTTTTAGCTGCAACAATAATTTTAATAAATCCCTGCTATAAAGAAAGGATTTTGAAATGTGCTATAAATCTAAAGTTTAACTTAAAAAAAATCTATTAATAGTTTTAATTTTTCCATCTTATCTCTTTTGTATGACTTTAACATTTTTCACTGCCTCTTGTTCTTCCCTTCGTAAGCACTACATGGGGTTTTTTAAAAACAGCAATGCAGCTGTCTTCAACTACATGCATATTTCAACCATGTTTTAGACAAAGAAAGTATGAACAGAAGTGTGGGACTTCGGCTTATTGGTGGTTTTACGTGGGGCAGGGTGTGAGTGTTTTTGTTGTTTGGAGGTTTTCTTACAGAATGTGTAACCATTTTTTTCCTTGGATCTGAAAATATCTGAAGCAAGTAGTCTTGTATAACCATTTTTCTGTCTATTCAGGAACAGAAAACTATCACCATGAAAACACAGAATGGAGCAGACTTTAAAGTCCAAGCAATTTACTAGCCCATTGTTTTAAAAGGTTTAGAGATAAAAAAGGAAATAGTGTTTCCTTCAATCTTCCTCAATTTCATTAAACTAATTGTATCTGTTCTCAGGTAAAGATACATCTACCCCAATTCTAAAAATCAAAGCACAGGAACTCTGATCCCAGACTTGTCCCCCTGGACAAGGGTCCTATCTTTGGGGATGGAATGTAATAATTATAACAACAACAACAAATTTGCGTGTATCAAGTGTTAAGAATCCAATCAAAAGCATATCTAGCTGCTTTCTTGGCAGTCTACTGCCCCACACTACTTATAGTCCTGCCCCCACACAAACTGACAAAAACTTTATTTAACAAGCTATCTGCACAAGAGGTCGACCCATTCTCACTCCATTAATTTTGTGTTCATTAATGAAGCCATTAATTAATTTATTTTGGTAAAAAAAAAGTATCAGTGGACAAGGGAGAGAAGGCAATTTTGTCTCCCAGCATCTCCCCTGTACTCAGCACTGGTGAGGCCACACCTCAAGTACTGTGTCCAGTTCTGGGCCCCCCAGTTCAGGAAGGATATCGCGGTCCTGGAGCAGGTCCAAAGGAGGGCAACCAGGCTGGTGAAGGGACTCAAGCACAGACCCTATGAGGAGAGGCTGAGGGAGCTGGGGCTGTTCAGCCTGGAAAAGAGGAGGCTCAGGGGAGACCTCATTGCTGTCTACAACTCCCTGAAAGGAGGTTGTAACCGGGTGGACGTTGGTCTCTTTTCCCAGACGACTTTCAACAAGACAAGAGGGCATGGTCTTAAGTTGTGCCAGGGGAAGTTTAGGTTAGATATTAGAAAGAATTTCTTTACGGAGAGGGTGATCAGGCATTGGAATGGGCTGCCCAGGGAAGTAGTGGATTCTCCGTCTCTGGAGATATTTAAAAAGAGACTGGATGTGGCACTCAGTGCCATGGTCTAGCAACTGCAACGGTGGTAAAAGGGTAAACTCGATGATCTCTGAGGTCCCTTCCAACCCAGACAATTCTATGATTCTATGATTCAAGAAAATGAGAATATCCCTTGAAATAGTAATAACTAAAATGTCTGGTAATCCTAATTTATAAACAACATCAGGAATCCAATTACATAATAGTTTTCCATTACAATCAGTATTAACATAGGTCTTAGGTCTATTTTAAAAAAAAGTCAGATTTCTGGTGAATAAAGCACCATATATTGAAAATAAACAAGTGTCACAAAGAGACAATTTCTTCTGCTACACGAAGTTATTTAGTTTGGTGATTCATATGCTCTGAAAACAAACAGGACAAGAGAAATACAAATAAACTTTTTGCATGTTACTATGATGCAGAATAATTTGTAACTACTCCAGAAGAAGCTTCATCTACTCCAATTTAAAAGAGAAAGGAATACATTAAGAGCTAGAAATGGAGTCATGCAGCCATTGATAAAGGCATTAATTTCCCATGAAAAAGCAGTTTCATGGGTAGTACTTTGTGTTTAAGCTTTGGCTTACCTGCAGGCAGCTTCTTGTACTCTCTTGTTGCTATCCAGGATACGCTTTAGCAACTCAGTCATTAATGGCTTCAAGTATGTGTCTGGGGGTTGGCTAACTACCCAGTGTGCATAGCGACTCAGGGTCCAGCATGTAATGGAGCGCACAAGAGCCTTTTTGTCCGAGAGGCACTGAATAAGATGAGGGATCAGCTCAGGAAGATATGGAATCATACCCTGCATGCA
Source organism: Calypte anna (assembly GCF_003957555.1). Lineage (NCBI taxonomy): Eukaryota > Metazoa > Chordata > Aves > Apodiformes > Trochilidae > Calypte > Calypte anna. Next base: position 47,613,908 of record NC_044274.1, read on the forward strand.
GCCTAGAAGGCAAAATATAGCTATTGCAGTACCAGATTTAACAGAAAGTGCTACTGTTTTCCACTTCCTAGAAGCGACATATTTTCAATCTGTGTCATGCAGGAATACATTTTAACAATATAAAAAGCAGTCTACCTAATTTATACTAAGTCCTAAAAAGAAACTTTACATAAGCAGTAGTTAAAACCCCCAGTTAAACATTCATTCCTTTTAACTACATTTATACGTATGTGTTCCCCAGTCTCTGGAAATTCAGATTTATTAAATGTAACATGGCAAGTACACTCAAATAAAATGAGTTTATAAAACTTGGAGGTCCTACACCAGCCTGCTCAGTGCAACCAAGACAACAAGTAGAGAACAACCTGGTCTTGGATACAGATTATCCATAAAGATTCTTTAAGAAATTCAATTTTCTTCTTGTTTTCTCCTAATGTCATACAAATACTGACCAGCAATAAAAGATATGAGTGTCAAGGGCAGCAATACACTGAAATTTTCCTGCTTAGCCTTATTTGAAATAAAAACCATCAAAAGTGTTTGAGTTACAAAGAAAGAAATATGTTCACAAGGTACTGTAAGAAAAGGACATAGACCTGAATGTATTCCCTTCAGCCTGCAATAGGAACAGAGATGCTGCAAAAGTAGGCAAAAAGCCAAGTAACACTAAGTACAAAGAAATGGTAGTAATCGTGTTTAAAATGGAGAACTATCCACAAAAAGCAGCTCAGGGCACTGACTTCTTCCTTTCTGGAAACACTTTAATGAAATGCAATGCTCAAATTTATTTGAGTAGTATTTCATGAGACCAACAAATATATGCTGCAGAGTTAAGACAGGAAGAAATAATAGAAACTAATGCTTTTTAAGTTTCCAAACATGCATAGATTTGAAAATGAAAAATTAAATAACTGCAGTGACCAATTAGATGTGGAGATAAACCACTGAAACCAAAGCAAATAAAGACACGTATTTGTTTGCATAATCAGAGCTGCTTTAGAATGAATAGAAAAAATTCCATCAATCTGATATGCACTGTAAACTTACCTTCAGCAATTGCTCCAAGAACAAGGATACCTGATTCCTTAACTACCCATTCTGGATGGAAGAGCAATTCCTTCAAAAGGGGCAAGATGTGTGGCAAAAGTTCATCACGAAATACATTGGCTAGGACATCTAGAGCAGCAGCAGAACATTTCCCTGTAGACAATTAACAGCATTAATTTCTGCTTACTATGCAAGCAGTTACAGCTAGACAATATATTCTGCATTTAAACTTTGAACTGCCAGTGGAGTTTCAGGACATTAGGAGTAAAGATACTTCCATTTTGCAGTGCTTAAATAGCTGCTGAAAGGACTTACGCATTGGGGATATTAAAACACTCCAGTGACAGGAACCACAGCATTGTATTGCAACATTAAATATAATTAAATATGATTAGCATGATTTCAGGATAGCACAACAATAACGAGGAAAGAGAGTCTGTAACATGAATGTAACTCACTGGAGAAACTAAGGAGAAGTGGCCTAAAAACAATACCATTTGATTCAAAAGAGAAAGCTAAAACATATCCAAGTTTCAAAGTGAAAAAGGCAAAAACATCAACTCCAGAAACTAAGAATTTGCTGCTCCTTAATGCTAAACTACAATGTACCAAGACAAACACCCCAAAATTTGTTTGAAAGTTTTAATCCTATGTTTTTAGCAAACAAAAGCTGATTAAATTAAAATCAGGAAAATTTTCAAAGAATGATTCAGAATGTCATGTCTAGAAAAAGTAATGCTGTTTGTTTCATAAAGAATACTCCTCTTAGAGAATTTATACTGCACTTTTTGCTTATCTCAGTTCCTTATGAATCTGCCATAAGAAATCCTACTCTTCTCATTAGTAAGAAATGCTGCTAGATGTCAGGCTGTGCTGATGCTTATTCTCTGTTCAAATTGGAAGTCAAATATAAAACAACAGGTAAGAAACTGAGCTCATAATTTTGATTTTCAGATAATCAAAGTTTTCAGAAGTCCAGATAACACGTGTCAATACAGATTTTTTTTAACTGTTCTGCTCTCTTTTAAGAACACCATTCCTTGACACCTTCCTCACCATCTTAATCAAAGCTATGCACCACAGGGCACCCTCTGTCATTCAGCTATCTTCTATCAATTATTACTATTCTGTTGATTATGAAAATATGAGTGTAAATACACTTGTTTCCATAAAGCCTCTTCTATACAAGAAGTATGTTTTTAGATTCATAATGCTGTTCCTGTCATTGCTGTCTGTAGAATCTCATAATGTTATTCCACAATGAGGTTACCTACTAAGTATACTTAAATCATATTTGTCAGAATTTCAGTAGCCATTTTCTATCAATGAGCTTACAATTTGTGGCATTTTCTTTCTTTACTTCACCGCATGGCCTAATGGCCTATAACCCATATAGAGGCCATTAGAATTGTGATTTCCTCATAGCTGTCTCCTCTCTTCGTAACTGCAGTACTACACTGTGGTCACAAGTAAATTTCACATATAGAATATAATTACTGGTAATGACTATCAGTACCAGCATGCTCATATGGAAAAAAATAACCCAAAACAAAAACAAAATTTTAGAGGGAAAAGTGAGGTAAAAGAAAGCAATCCAGCTATCATTGTATAACAGCTTCTTTTTTTTTTAGAAAATGAACGTCTGCCATATCTGAAATAAGCTTACAGATGGCTTTTGCCAATACAGTTACATGGTGAAATTGTCATCTGAAATACTACCCTTTTACCCCATCCACCAGTTACAACAGCAGCTTTTCTTTGCATACAAAGCCTCAATATTCCAATGTGTAAAGTTCTCTTTTTCCTATGGTTCTTGCATTATGCGAGTAGAAATCTTTTAAAACATTTAAAAAAAACCTCAGACCTGGTGAGGCCACACCTCGAGTACTGTGTCCAGCTCTGGGCCCCCCAGTTCAGGAAGGATATCGAGGTCCTGGAGCAGGTCCAAAGGAGGGCAACCAGGCTGGTGAAGGGACTCGAGCACAGACCCTATGAGGAGAGGCTGAGGGAGCTGGGGCTGTTCAGCCTGGAGAAGAGGAGGCTCAGGGGAGACCTCATCACTCTACAACTCCCTGAAAGGAGGGTGTAGCCAGGTGGGGGTTGGTCTCTTTTCCCAGACGACTTTCAACAAGACAAGAGGGCACGGTCTTAAGTTGTGTCAGGGGAAGTTTAGGTTAGATATTAGAAAGAATTTCTTTATGGAGAGGGTGATCAGGCATTGGAATGGGCTGCCCAGGGAAGTAGTGGATTTTCCGTCCCTGGAGGTACTTAAAAAGAGGCTCGATGTGGCACTCAGTGCCATGGTCTAGCAACCACAGTGGTGGTTCAAGGGTTGGACTTGATGATCTCTGAGGTCCCTTCCAACCCAGACAGTTCTATGATTCTATGATTTTACACGTTACTTGGACATACTTAAATTCCAGTCAGAAATAGCGTCATCATCATCAAGTTCATCATCATCGTCGTCATCATCTTCAATACCATCTTCTTCATGTTGCTGAGCCACCGTCCGTGAACGATGAAAACGAGGTCTTATGTCCTGTTCACTATCTGGAATAGCTTCATCTTCTTCAACATCCCCCTGTCATCAAAATGTTTCATCAGATAAACTAGTCCAACAGTATTACTCATAAAAGTTAAGAATGTGGTTTGAGTTCAAGATTTTAAACACATATAAAAGATGTATATCCCACTTATGCTGCTCAACTAACTAAAAACATTCTGCTGTGACATTTAGTAGAAAAGTATAGGAATGTAGAATATAGAAGCAGGAGTGGTAAGGTCACACATAAAGCATTCTTCTTGTTAAAAAAATGGTTCTTAATGGGAACAAAAAAGAAAGAGGTAGTGGTGGTGAAATTCTGTTACTCAGACATATGTAGTGATAGAAAAAGCTGTGTAGAGGACAAAACAAATTATGAATATTTTTTCAGGCATTGCTTCAGTAGTTTATATGCACAAATGTCCCAAGTCTGCCTAAGTTGGGTGGTATGGAAAAGAAGCAAAGCAGTAAAGCCTGCAGATTTTTTTCCAACGAACATGGCATCAGTCACATTTAGTATTTCAAACAGCACGCATTCTTACAGAGGAAAAAAAATAAAAGATCCTCACCTTCAGTAGAATAATATCGATTTCTGAATATTTCATACCATTTACCAGCACAGGTATCAGCCTACAAAGAAATTATGATATGTGTCAAAATAACACACACACCAAAAAAACAAAAAGGAAGACAGTTTTCAGTTATGTTGGCATACATTACAATTTTGGTTGTAGCCCTCAGCACCCCAACCCAAAGTAAAAAAAAAAAAAAAAAAGCCACAACTAGCCAAACCTTAGCCTGATAACAGAAGGTAGTACTCTAAATCAAGCTCCATGTCATAAGGTTCAATCCTTTGTAATCTGGAAAAGTGTTAATTTCAAATTACAAACTTTTTGCTAAAGGAAGCCATATAGCACAACTGAGTTTTAAACTTAAAAAAAATTATACATATATGAGTTTATTCTGAAGAGCCTTTCAGAATTTAAGACTAAAGCTTTTCAGTAAAAATTCAAATTTCCACAATATGCATGATAAAAAAAGTCAGCCATCACCAATAGTACTTATCACTTCATCTACTTGGGGCTGATGACTATCTCTCACTAGCCTAAAGATGGAAGGCTAACTATATTAGGCCCTCCTATCCTTTTGCAATTACTTCAGTGAGGCAGATCCCCAGCACTGGAGAGATCTTGACTAATCAGTGTGCTGGCCAGACCAATCCCACAGGAAGTATGCTGCCTCCTGGAAGCCCAGATCAAAGATCTACTTTGTTAACTCACTGATCTGGTACAACCCTCTGATTACTACTCATTACTGGTCATGCAGGTGGGCAGTGATGAGATACACAAGATAAGTCCAAAGGCAATAAGAAGAGACTTCAGAGCACTGGGCTAAATGGTAGACAGATCAAGAGCACAGGTGAAGTTTTGCTCAATAGCTTCAGTGGCAGGGAAGACTGAAAGGAAGAGATGCCCACCTCATCAACAGGTGGCTTAGAAGCTGATGCTACAATAGGTTGTATTTTGGGTTCTTTGATCATGGGACTCTTTACATTGCACTTGACCTGCTGATGAGAGATGGAGTGGAACTATCCACAAAGACAAAAGGTTTCTTGACCAGAAGTTCACAGGGCTCATTGAGAGGGCTTTAAACTAGGTCTGAAGGAGGAAGGGGTTAAAACCAGGCTCACTAGAGATAAGCATGGCAGTGATAGGGGTGAAACCAACAGCCCAGCTCAAGTGCATCTACACCAATGCACACAGCATGGGTAACAAACTGGAGGAGCTAGAAGCCATGGTGTGGCAAGACAGTTAAGATGTAGTCAACATCACAGAAACATGGTGGGATGACTCTCATGACTGGAATGCTGCTATGTGTGGCTATAAGCTCCTAAGAAAGGACAGACAAGGAGGAAGAAGTGGTGGGATGGCTCTGTATGGTAGGGTGTGTTTTAATTGTATAGAACTTAATGATGTCAGTGATGATAAGGTTGACTGTTTATGAGTACAGATGAGGAGGAAGGCAAATAAGGAGGGCATCCTGTTGCATGTCTGTTTTAGACAGCCCAACCAGGATGAGGAGGCAGATGAGGCATTCTACAAGCGGCTGCCAGAGGTCTCACAATCACTAGACTGTTATGGTGGGGAACTTCAACCTACCAGACATCTGCTGGACATATAATGTAGCAGAGAGAAGACAGGGTAGGAGGTTCCTCATATGTATGGAGGATAACTTCCTGACACAGCTGGTTAAATGAGCCTATGAGACCAAGTGCCTCACTAGACCTGCAGTTCAGAAACATGGAAGGACTGCTGGGAGATGAGGTGATCTTGGGTATAGGGACCACAAAATGGGGAAGTCCTCAATCCTTGAAGAAATAAAGAGGGGGTTTAGCAAAACCCCCACCATGAACTCAAAGAGCAGACTTCATCCTGTTCAGGACATAGGTTGAGAGCATACCTTGGGAGACAGTCCTGAAGGACAAATGGGTCCAGGAAGGCTGGAAGCTCTTTGTGAAGGAAATCTTCAAAATTCAGGAGCAGGCTGTCTCCATGTGCCATAAGACAAAATAGGAGGGAAGACCACTGGCCTGGCTGAATAGGGAGCTTTTGATGTGACTCAGGAAAAAAAGGAAAGTTTACCCCGTTTGAAAGAAGGGGCAGGCATCTCAGGATGAATCTTGTTAGGTCATGAAGAGAAAAAATTGGAAAGGTGAAAGCCCAGTGAGTGCTCAATCTGGCCACTATCATAAGGGACAGCAAAAACAGATCTTGTAAATACATGAATAACAAAAAGCCAGGGAGAATCTCCATCCTTATTTGATGCAGGGGAAACTGTGCAACCAAGGAAGTTGCTGGAGCAAGTTCAGAGAAAGGCAACCAAGCTGGTGAAGGGGCTGAAGAACAAATCCAATGAGGAGAGGCTGAGGGAATTGGGTATGTTTAATTCAGAGATGAGGATACGAGACCTTATTGCTTTCTACAACTACCTGAAAGGAGGTTGTAGGGAGGTGGGTGTTGGCCTCTACTCTTAAGTAAATAATGATAGAATTAGAGGAAATGGTCTGAAGTTGCTTCAAGGGAGGTTTAGCTTATATATTAGGAATATTTCTTTGAGAAAGTAGTCAGGTATAGGAACAGGCTGCCTAGGGAGGTGGTGGAGTCATCAGCCCTGGAAGTATTTAAAAACTCTGTAGTCCACAGTAGTGCCACATCATGCTCAAGTGGGCATGGCAATATAGATATAAATATATTTTACTTTGGGAGGGGGGGAGGGATGCTGACGGCTGGACACAGTGATCTTAGAGCCCTTTTCCAACAATGACAATCCTGTGATTCTGTAATCCGTATTAAGATTTACTTCATTATTAAACTGGCTATGGGACTCCAACTGTGCAGATATATAGCTAAAAACAGTACTAAGGGAAAGAAATCAAATATTTCACATAAAACCATATCTTCTACCAAAAATAAAGTCCATAAAGATAAGTATTACAAGCCAAAGCCAACTAAGAATTAACATAGACTGATTCAGCACCTGCGACAGGCTCAATTTCTCTATATTCCTGCACTTGAGAGTACTGTTTCTGAAGGCATCAGGCCAGCAATAATACCATGCATTGCAATGGCAATTACCTTCCGAACTTTGGAGGAAGCAATAGTAAGTATACAGAATTCATAGGCAATTCTGCAGTTTACTACATGAAGTATGCAGGAGCTTTGTATTTTATAAGAAAGCCTACAGGAGCAAAATGGAACAAGATGTTAGATACCACATGAACAGATTTTTAGAAGATCTTGTCCCACTTTTAACTTCATATAAAAAAGAATTACCATCAAATACTGACAGACTTATAAAGCTCCCTAGTCAAACAGGGCTTGCCAACATTTTGCTTTCAACAGACATGACACTGAAAGGTGAGAGAAATGTAGTGTTACTCTTACACCTTTGTTTTCTAGAATTTAAAAGCTTTTTTTTAAAAAACTTGAGTATGATGCTGTTCACGCAGGCCAAAAGAAGTGTAATACTAGCAGTTATCAAATACTAATTAAGAACTGCTATTATTCTCTGTATGAAAAGTTGTTAACTAATAGTTAACACTCTTAAACATAATGTGTGTTGGGAAGGAAGTGGGTAGACTCAAGAGCTGTGTCAAGAATTTTTATGTCTTTTGAACTACAGGAGTAGGAATCAAATAAAACCATTTTAGAACTTAATGATTTCTTGTAACATTTGTTCTCCTGTTTTTAACTCGACTACTCCACTACAACAGTAGGTGTTTTAATTTGCTGCTTTCTAATTGCTTACAAAAATGGTAATTTGCTGATTTTTATAAAGTTTTTTCACACCTATAATGCTTATTTTTGAGGAGAAGAATTCATCCCTTCTCTTCTTGCACTCAAGATGTTGAGAGAACTGCCCTAATTTCATGCATATACAGAAAATTAGCAAGTTACCATGAAGACTGAAAATTTTACTTTCTACTGCAAAAGCCTTTGGATTAGTTTGGGGAAAAGTTACATACTATTGCAGACATGCAGATATTTGTTTCAAACATGGATATTCATTCCCAGTCAATCCAAGACCTACGTTTTGAGGCATAGGCTAACTCTTTGAAACTTTAAAAAAGTAGTTTTGAAAACTTGAACTATGAGGGAACATACTGTACATGCTTTCTTCAAATTTAAATTGCAGCAGCAATTGATTTAAAATTTATTCTTAAATGCAAGTGCTGTCATGCTGCCTTGGCTACATTTTTTATAAAATCTGCAACCATTTCCAGGACTATTCACATGGAAGCATTACACAGACTCCTACATCAGCAGCAGGACACCAGGTATTCCAGGTAATGTCATGCATGGGTGTTTGTTTCAGCATAAGTGCATGTTAGCATATCTTTGCATCCATGTGAAGCTTAATAGGCTTTTAAGCTTGAGGTAAAGCACCACAGTGACACAAGTTAGGTTGCTTCTGGCAGTCTCTGGAGTCTGAAATCCTCAGAAGTCTTTCCAATGAACTGTGTGCTACAGCCATTTTTACTATGCATAAGAACTGGCTGCAGGAAAATTCTAAGCATAGTGCAAGCTACAGTCTCTGCAAGGTAACCAGGAAAAAGTCAGCTGAAGTTTAAAGACAACTATTTCAAAATAAACAAGAGTTGTAATTCCTAGTACTTACTTAGTAAGATGCCGACATAACACATCTTTACAAATTGGCTGCTCAGCCAAAGTCAGCCAAAACTCGCAAGCCTCCAATGCCACATTTTCATCTTGGTCCTGGGTCCTTTGAAGCATGTACTACAATATAAAATAAATTACTTGTATAAGAAAGAAGTTTTAAGTGTTCCAAAGAAGCTACTAACATTATAGAGTGTGTTTGCAAAATGACATTATGCTACAATAGCCATCTTATTTCTTTGGGGAAAGGGAAAGAAACAGTCATATAATAGATTACTTAAGATTAGATTACATATAATAGATTACTTAAGGCTATCATGAGAATAACCTGAGAGTTTTCAATCTTGTATGACTCAGAGTCTAAATTTCTTTATTGCTTAAGTGAAAACATTATTACCAAGAATCCACAAAGATCTGTGACTAGATTTTAAAAATATTTTGCTCCCCCTTTGCATATTTGAATAAAAAAGTGGGACTACACACTTAATAAAATGGAAAAACTTTTTTATTTCTAGGACCATAAAAAAGTTTCCTTTACAAATATTCATTACCTAACATAACTTAATTAAGTAGAACCTCTACTGCGGGCACAGGTTGGGGGGAGGGAAATCGGCACAAATTCTCACTTTTTTTTCTAGCATGAATGCTAATTCAGAGATTAAGTATCAAATCTTCAAGCTTGCTATTAAAACTTAACCTTACTTCAGCCAAAAATAATGAAATACCTCCATTAAAAAAAAGCCTAAGTAGAGTACTGCTACAGCAATTTTTTATACACAACTGCCAAAGCATTTTAGGGAATCATAGCAGACTCTTATAACTTCCAAGCCAGTAATTTCTCCATTCTTCTGTGCCAGGACTTATTTCTGCAACAGTTGGTTCTACCATGTATTTAAAAAACGAAAACAACAGCCTTGCAAAGACCATTCAGCTACCTTTCCTTATAAATGTATTTAGAGAAAAAGAACTCCCTTTTCAGTTGCTTCAGAATACCGCTTTATTTTCCAAATAGGAAAACCTCAGTAAGACTTATGAATTTCAGGGATTCATCAGTTCCTAAAGAATTAAACTAAATCACAGTATTTTCCTAAGGATTCACTTTGTGATTAAGAACTCACAATAACAGAAATACTGCTCTATTATGAGTTGTCAACAGACTGCAGCTCAGAAAGGTAGAAAAATGTCCTAATTGTGGCAAGTGAGGCTTTGTTAGTAGCTCTTAAAACGAGAGATTTTACATTTTTCCCAGTGGAAATCCACTATTTTGTTGTGGATTTGTTACTTGTCTGGAAAACAAAAAAATAACAAAAAGTAATCTGTTTGAAGATTCTCTCATGCTGTCATTTCCTCTTTAAGTATCTACGTATCATGTTGTACACTCCATGACATTAGAGAGAAGACTGAAAAGGCTGCTTTAACTCAGCAGCGAAAGATAGCCATATACACAGCCTAAAAATCATAGGAAGAACAGTGACCCTAGTAACAAAGGAAAATGTGGGAATTTGTTGTTATTATTTCTGCAACCCCAAACATTTTTTTCAGCATGGAATCTGGGAAGTAAGACTCACCTCAACTATACTAATCATATGAGGAAGCAGGCGATCCATTCGAACTTCCAGCAACATCACCAGAGCCCGGCAAACATTTTTGCGTACTTCGGGCTCCTCATCACCAGCCAGTGCAAAAAGATTCTGTTGGAAAGTATTATCAGTTGAAAAGCCTCTGTTCATTTAGTTCAACTTGTACTTAGATTGACATCACTAGCAAACCTTTACTTCTGTACTCTCCTACTCCACACACACCTCAGAATACCATTCAGACGTGGTTTAGCAAATGAATGCTTCATAACCAAAACACTAATGGAATATTAGCACTGGCACAGGAACAGTGGATTTTTCCTGGATTTTTTTTCCCTCCTAAGCATAAATGAAGTTCTGAAGCCAGAAAACTCCTGTTAGTATGTGACAGCAGCAATTCAAATACTCTAGATAACCCAAAATAACCACCTTGCTAATACACATTCAGTAGTAATACTCAGAGGTACCCAGACGGACTCAGTGACATGATGGTCCTCAAAATGCACCTTCCATCACAGGTAAGTGACAGACTCCTGCCATTACTTTTACACCTTTGTGCAACAGGAAGTTTCCTCTACTTATGAAGAGGAAGCATCTTCCAAAATACTTTTTTCGGGGATTACAGAATGCTTAAATGAATCAGCTCTGTGCACAAGAACAGAATGAACTTCAGTCCATAGGGAGTGAAGCTAAGAATGGGAAACCAGAAATAAGAATTCTGGGGGAGGAGGTGGTTGTAAAACATAACTCTTGATAAATCATACATGTCATTTGACTTCGCCTCCCAATGAAGAATACACACCCACCTCAATAAAAGAATCAATATGCAACATAAGAGCTTGAGTTCTGCTGATGATAAATTGATTGACACAGGCAACAGCATGAGACCTAAAAATGAACAGTGAAAATTTATTTTTTCATAAGTTTGAAACCTTTTCTAAATAATACACAGGCATGAAAAAAATTAGAAAGCATTACACTATACTGCCCACTGTCTAGAATCAAGAGGGTACAAATCTGTGCATGCATAGTATTATCAAACAAAATTACTAAACCACATTTTAAGTATCACTCTGATATATCTGTTAAATGTTTTTTAAAGTATTCAGTAAATAAAAATGAAACATGAGTACATCTGGCATATTTGCTCTGAGCAGTATGTAAAGATGTTCTTTTTACATATATTACAACTACTAGTCTTCTCAGATATTGATCATTCCATACAAGTAAACATGGTGAAATTTTAGCATGCCCTTTTTCAGTGCTAAGTATCCAACTTCTCCTGTAGTATCTTCAGTTTCTGGTGAGACCACTATTTGCTAACAATATAGCTGAAGCTTAGAACAAACACACTAGTGGTAGAAATATACTGAAAAATGAAATATTGGTTCTTCTACTCCATTTTGTGCAAAGCCATTATCTACAGGTCTTTATCATTCTCAAGAGAGATAGATAAATCAAATTCAGCAAGTGAAGACACATGGTAAAACTACCTGTAAAAGTCCCTGTAGATCCATTAGAGTATTATTAAATAATGTTAACTCTGAATGTCTTTCCTCTTCAGATGTATCTTGGAAGACTGTCTCATAAAATATTGTTAATTGTTATCCATCTCTTCACAAATTTAAAGTATTTTACTGACACTACTAGTACCTTTCATACTTCAGCACCATGCACTGAAACCTAGCTGCAAGTCAGCAGATGGCCTGCTCTAAACTTGAGACTGGTTTAATAGTCTCAAAGCCACAAACATCGCAGCATTGGAAAAAGTGCAAGACTGTACAGTGTGTTAAGGAAAAAAAACATGTTTTTTTACCGTAGAGATGGAGAGGTATTAAGTTTATCCTCCCACAAGAGGAAGTTAATACTTCTCTTACACACTTTCTACGTGTGCATCTATTTTATGTGAGTTTCTAAATTCAATTTGAATCCTATCACAATATGCCCAGGACCATGTCCAGATGGCTTTTGACTGTCTCCAAGGATCAAAACTCCACCAGCCCTCCAGATGACCTGTTCCACTGTTTGCCCAGGCTCACAGGAAAGAAGTATTTTCTAACAGACAGAGGGAACTTCTTGGGTTTTTCATTCTGAGTCCACTGACACCTGATTTTATCAAGGAGCACCACCGGAAAGAGCCTGGCTATGTCTTTTTGCTCTCTCTTTTCAAGTATTTACATACAGTGAAGAACTCCCCAGTCCCAGCTCTCTCAGCCTTTCCTCAAAGGAGAGATGCTTTAATCCCTTCATCACCTTCATGGCCCTTTCCTGGCCTCTGGATAGTCCAGAACTGGACACAGAACTTCAGGTGAATAATCCCAAGTCCAGGAAACCATTAGACTTCTTTGTGGCCCAGGCACACTTCCAGATCACTTCGGGGTAAAAGATACTGGTCCTTGTAATGAAGATTAGCAATAACAATTCAATTCAGAGTTTTTTCTTCTGTCCTGTACTTCTGATAATTTAGAGAGATTACTATAGTTTTACACTGAAAACTTATGAAAGCTGAATGATAAAGACCTTTCTAAGTTCTGGTGCAGCTAAAGTGGATTTTTCTTATTCTGTGAGCATTCAGAAACTACTGCCAATGAAGCATGTATTAAGCAGATTTATAAAATAGCAACTTTGCTGCTCATGTAAGAAATGTAACAGGTAACTGCTACAACACCTGTAACAGTACAACACGTGAACTCACCTTATTTTTGGACTGCTGTGCTTGAAGAACTGCAAGAACTTAGGTATCATTATATTGAGTGGTCGGTCCAATACATCACTATCTAAAATTTCAGCAGAATCTTCACATATCTTCTGAAGAGCGCCAAAAGCACCCTGTAATTAATAATAAATAGTTCCTTTTCTTTCACATTCTGAACCAAGCAAAATTTCAGATTTTGTACAGAGTAGGTAATTTCAGCACAGCACAGCAAGTGTAGCTACTGAAAGTAGTAAATTCACTTAACTAAATATGGAGTTAAATTGATACATCCTTAAAGGCTTCTAATTTGAGCACTTTATACCAGCATCTGTAAGTGCTCAATCTAGGCAAGTCAGTAATGGATAAGCAGTAATTTTAATTCTAGCATTCAATGTTCATTAAATGGTATTTTTAAAAAAAAATCCTTAAAAGCTAGTTCTTATGTGAGAAAGAAGTGTCCAGGTGCAGAACTATTCAATTTAATTACATATATAATTGTATTTCCTTTTATGGTCTATTATGGGGTCAACCAGAATTCTGGATATGACCTTGATATGGTTCAAGAGTGCCCAGGCTAATTTTGTGGTATCAATCTATGCAAGTGTGAAGGATTCAGGGAAGAACACAACAAGTCAGTGTTGTCTCCCAGTTCCAGACATACTCTGATAAAGCCTCAAGGGCAGAAGCCTGTGCCTTCCTGCCCCCTTCTTTCTTGATGAATTTCTTTGCTTGGAGGTCTTGGAGAGAGACTCTGGCCCTTTGTCACCAGGCTGCCACGTACTATGCAGAAGCCAAATCAACCTGGTGCTGGGAGGAGCCTTGGACTCTCTTCCTGAGTCAGCTCTGCCTTGAAGGACTTTCAGGCACTTATATCAGTGACACTTTTATCAGTGACCATTAAAATTGGATTTGGCGTATATTTTTATGTTTTTCAGTATTATCCCACATTCCCTGTACCAGTAAATCTGTTTTAGTTTTAACTTGCAACCTATAAGTCCCTCTTTCTCATTCCCCTTTTATTTTCTGGGAGGTTCAGGGGAGTAAAAAAGATGCAGTGTTGCTCTCTGTGTTACAGTTTGAGCTGGGCACTAAAAGGAAACATAATCAATTTGTATTTCATTTTGAAGTGTTTTCTTTTTCTTGACAACACAACACTAAAACACTCATAACAGTATGGCATCTTTGACTATTGTCCTATCTCCGAGGATAATTTTATACAAAATGCTTCACAGGCTTTCATGGACACAGTATCAAGTAAAGTGTGATCAGAGATATTTATTTTTTTAAATCGCACCAGGCTGTTCTTCCCCTTGTAGTTTTAAACAGTTAAGTTGGTATTTCTTTCTTTTCCTTTATGCACACTGAACAGAACTGTTCCCTTCACCCTGATACAGCAATGGGAGGGATCTTATCCAGATGAAGTTACAAGAAAAATGAATGCTTTCAGGGTAAACTTGATGCCTAAGAGACTAGGCATCCCAGAATGGTAACTTCAGGACACATCTCAGACGAGATGCAGCAGTCTCTTACACAATGTGCAGGGAGAGAAAAAAAAAACCAACAAACAGATTATAATTTTCTGTTTTCTGTGAATCTCCTTACCTCACAAGTATTGTAATCTTCAGAGTCCAACAAGCTGCAAAGTTTTGGTAAGAGTTCAGGCCAGTTCTGTAATTCTCCTTTTGAAGCAATGGTTGTTATCAGAATGCCTAAGAATCAAAAGGGTGAAGGAAATAAGTTCTCACATATATTAACATGTTTCATAGTATGTTTTTTAACTCAGAGATCTAAAGAGTTAATTCATTCCTTATTTTGTTAAGAACTGGCAAGCATAAAAAGAGGAAGTGCATTTAATTACAAAAGGTATTTGAAGGGCTTTGAAATCCTTTTTGCTGCCACGAAGGTCTTGGACATGAGAAATCGATCACAAAGTAATTCCAGTTAAGGTAATAATCACGTCCAAACACTACAGGGCAGCTTTGGTTTTAAGTTTAATAAAATCTCTACAAAGCTTGACATCCAGTAAATGCAGTGTCCACCTCAAGTCACCTCTTCAAATGACATGAAAGCATGAATGAGGAAATCTGTAATTCAATAAACTTACAGTCCAGTGGTAAATTATGTGTTCACAACTTTGTCTTTACACAAAACATTAAGGACATATCCTAAGATAAAAATACCTACTAAAAGCTTAAACACTATGACAGGTCATCCAGTGATCAGCTGTAGGGGTTGGCTGATTCACCTAGCAGATAAGCCCAAAGAGTCACCAATTCTGCTTCCAGCACATACAAAATCCGAAAAAAAATTAATTAGGTGACAGAACAGAGGAAGGCTGCTTATAACCCAGGACTGACTTTGTAGGAACCTATTTTGCCGCAAGACAAATGCAACAAGTTGCATAATCTGCTATGCTACTGACAGATACTTCTAAGGAACACAAACACAGAAAAACAATACTACAACTAGTAATCTTCCGAGTAGCAAATGATGCAAAAAATTCTCCTGGGTTTTTTCATTGTGCTAATCACAATAGATAATTTTTCTCTGGAATAAAGTGTTAAAATTCCTGTTAAATACACAAGAAAACATGTCAGTATGGTGCAAAGGATATTACAGACAAGGCACAAAGGTAAAATCAAAAAATTACAAACATTTTGCATTATGTCTCCTTTGATTGTAATAGACTGGAGAACCCACAAAGGGCAAAAATTAAGACAGAGGTAAAGCATGATTTCATAGCTCCAAAAGTAGTTTGTATCCAGTTCTCTTCTTAACTGCAACTGAATGAGAAAAATTACCAAAAGCCTCTGGAGCTCTATGGTATCTTAAAGACTGCATTTCTCATTAATATTATGATCCTGTAAAGAATGCAGTAACAGAAAAATACTTGCATTACTGTTGCTGGATCTTAATGACCCACTTTTTCTTAAATTAAACTGAACTTCACAGAAAGAACAAAATAAATCAATTGTATCGCCTCCTAGTTGCAGTATTTAGATTGTCAAATTGTCTCCTTAACTTAGATCTGGCTGAAGTTTCATTGTAGAGTTAACACAGCTTCAGGAAAAAACATAAGAATGAAATTCCTGAAGCTCCTTTGGACTATGTGTGAGAGAAGCTGTAAGTCTCCAAGGGCTCGATAGTTTTAGAAAAAGTGTTGGTTCAAGATTTTTCAAGGTCCTAGAAATGGCTTCAGAGAATGAGAAATGGCCCAGCTATATTTGTAATAGATGCACGCTTTAACAGCTGAAGGAAGGATTATTTGAAAATTACTTTAATTGTACTTCCAAAAGGATTATCCCAGACAGCAACAGAATAGCCTAGGAGAAAATACTTCCAGATTCACAGTCAAGAAGTGACCTAAGGCCACTGCCCCTTTCAGAGGTATATACAGTTCAGAACACACATGTCATTATGAACTTTCTACACAGCTCTGCAAAGAGGCCATTTTAAAATGTTGCGTTAGTGTTTTTGAAATTACAGACATGCTGGGGACAAAAAAATTAGTATCAGACTATAAAGAACTTAGAGGCAACAGCTATAGTATTTGAAGCTTTGGCAACCAGGCTGGTGAAGGGACTTGAGCACAGACCCTATGAGGAGAGGCTGAGGGAGCTGGGGCTGTTTAGCCTAAAGAAGAGGAGGCTCAGAGGAGACCTCATCACTCTCTACAACTCCCTGAAAGGAGGATGTAGCCAGGGGGAGTTGGTCTCTTTTCCCAGACAACTCTCAGCAAGACAAGAGGGCATGGTCTCAAGTTGTGCCAGAGGAGGTTTAGGTTGGATATTAGAAAGAATCTCTTTACAGAGAGGGTGATCAGGCATTGGAATGGGCTGCCCAGGGAAGTAGTGGATTCTCCGTCCCTGGAGATATTTAAAAAGAGACTGGATGTGGCACTCAGTGCCATGGTCTAGCAACCGCAACGGTGGTTCAAGGGTTGGACTCGATGATCTCTGAGATCCTTTCCAACCCAGCCAATTAAAAAGGTTTTAAGAACAGTAAGGGAAGAAGAACATAAAATTATATTTTAGACACTTAGGTTCATGTTAAAAGGGATCTTCATTGGCTTCTATTAGCTTTAGCTTGCATCAGCTGAGACATTTTTGTCACCCATCTGCTGCTTTGCTTGCCCAGCAGGGAACAGAATACACCAGAGATCAGCCTTAGTGGCTTTCTCTGCAACACTTCAGACACAGAGACATAGACAATAGAATAATTAAAGTAAAGCAATAATTGATTTAGTAGCTAGAGTTGACAGATCAAGCAAGACTTCCTTTCTGACCAACAAACTAATCTGCAAGGTTAAAAATACGAAAGTCTTTATAAATATGGTCACTGTTTTGTAATGGAATTCAGAATTGTAATAAAGAATCTGTTGGTACTTCACTTGACAAATGTGAAATCCAATGAAATGTGAATCCAATCCACCTGGGCTAATTGAGCAGTACACATATGAGAGAATAAGCTCCAGAGGGATGTCAGAAATTGTTAAAAACATCAGCATAATTGTCATGACTACATCTCTTATGTAACTGTTTCAATTTATATGCAACCCCAGTTCACACCATCGATTCTTCAATTTAAAAACCGAACATAAAGAAATAGTAGCTATGCTTCAATACTTTCATGCCAGTTACAGGACAAGGGGAAGTTTGGGTTTTTTGAGGTGGTCTCTCTGAAAGCTATTTCTTGACTTCTTAATTCTAAAAACCTGAACTTCACAACAAAATTTCTCCTCACATGAGATGATTAGCTTTCTTTTTCCTTCTGCAGTGAAGCTCTCTAGTCCTGCCACTACTCTTAAACACTCAGGCTACTTACTTTCCCTTCAATAGTTTGTAAGCAATTGGTACACAAAGCTCCTGCCTAGATTAGAATCCCCAGAAAGTTTTAAGAACAGTTTAGAAGAACAGACACTTCCTAAATAGATGCATTCATTTTCTGGCAAGTTTGTGGGTCCTCAACACATGCAACCACAGTTTTTGAATTTGAATTCATATCTCAACATTAGCACAGGCTTTAAAACCTGTATCACACAGCACAGAGAAATTCCACTGTTATTCATTTGGTTATGAAAGCAGGGAAAAGCTAAGTAAGGATACAACAATGTGTAGTTACCATTTGGCCTTAAGTCACAGTCTAAAACTGGTTCTATTGCCATGCTCATTCTCCTCAGAGAGGTGACTTCTGATAATAGGATTAAGGAACCTGCCTCCACCTTAGCCAAAAGGTTCAGCTTTTGCCTGGTTAGCACCAGATGCTAGAGGCCACAAGGGAGAGTCAATTGCTGTATTACACCTTCTCTGATGCTATTTTTCTGTACTTGTTCATCTTCCTCTCAGAACTGCAAAGATTTTATTTCCAATTGGCTTGCTAAATTGATACTGCTTGAATGGCAGAAACCCACATGCATCTCAATGAGTGTTTCTAAATAGGACATAGCAAGTCCTGTGCCACAGAAGCCTAGGTAGGTAGTAATATATTTACACCTAGCTAGTATCAAGAGACAAGTGGGTATGGGAACAACCTCACTATTAAAACAGACTACAAGGATTCAACATTAAATTACTTTAAACGACAAGATGTAAAGCATGTGCAAAATATCAATTCTTGCACTGTTCATCAATTGATACTCATCTTCAGTTCATACATGCTTGAATAATCCCTGCAAGGATCACTTAAAGATCAACAGTATGTAAGCTACTAGTCCACAAATGTTTCATACTAGGAGAAATCAAAGAAAACCACTTGAAAACAAAAATGTCCCACAAAGACCCATCCCAAAAACCATCACCATTTAACAGCCCTACAACTGCATCCAAATGAAGCTGGAATACATTCTTTTGTCAGCTCCATGGTACTCCACTGACAAGTCCCATGAACAAACAAAAAAGCACGACTCTTCTACAACCTGAAATCACCAAAATACCTGCCATTTAAAGACTTGCTTCTACTGTTCATTTATTAATGAAAGTGATATATTAGCAAAATCAATAGTAAAGCAGCTTCACAAGTGACAAGACAGCAAGAAAAATCTAAAAAGATGAGTATTTTTCTCTAGTCTACAGTCTATAACCCAGATGTCTGGAGAAGGAATCCTACAGAAAAAGCAAAGGATTCTAAATGAGCAGTAACTGGTAGATTTTATATAGTCAGATAGCTGATAGAAGCTGGATTTCTTTTTTGAACTGGCACCCAACCCTATTTCCTATACTGTACTCAAATATGTGTGTACATATTAATTATTTTACTTTTTAAATTTTTTTAGTGGACAAATTACAGTAACTATTGTAGCAAGTGAGAAAAATCATATTCTCAAAACACAGACAGAAAAGCAACCTTACCAAGAAATAACTAACAACAAAGTAAACATGCATATTTTACAGAAAAATTATAATTGAAGTATCTACAAATTCTGAAATCCACAAAACAAAAACACTTCTCACTGGAACTAGGCTATCTTTAACATCCCTTCCAACTCAAACCATTCTATGAGTCTGTTCCATGATGTTCTGTATGTTATATGTGATCTACTTTTTTCTGGCAGAATGTATTTAAAACAGAAACACATTCTATGAATGCATTACAATAATTCCCTGAAGGGATGTGCATGTCTGCATAGGAGGGGCAGGGCACAGGAATCAGCTAAGAGAACTGTACAAAAGTTAGGCAGCAATTTCAGCAGATTCAATTAAACATTTTCAGTTACATTTCAAGAGAAATCAGTTCTAAGAGAACAGGAAATAAAAACAAGTGTGACTTTTGTATTTTCACACTGAAAGACACATACCAGCACTAAAAAATAACCTTGTGACAATTATAAGAAGCAAATGGTTTTAGGATGTCATTAGTGTGGCTTTCACTCACAGAATAACATTTTCAGTATGCAGAAGACAGCAGTAAGAGCAGACTTACCTACAGTAGCTCTAATTAAAGGTGATGAATCACCAATATTGTTAAGACATTCACTTTTAATGAAGTCAGTTACCCCATTGGGAAAGTTGTGAAAATGGGCTTTTACATTATTCTTCAAGATGAGTCCACTCAAGGAACGTGTTGGTTCATCTGCAACAGAAAATAATTAGTCAACCTTCAATGAATAAATCAGATTTCCAGAACAATGCAAAAAAGTAAAGCTTATGGAGAGATATTAATCTTTGTTTTCTTATCTCTCCACCCAAGCACATTCATTAAATCATGTAGCAAAACTATTTCTGTTTGCTGAAAGTGTTACATTATAAGAGAAAGTTTTGTATACAGGTATAGATTGAAGTCACAGGACAGAGACTCATGAAACAAATTGTTCAGACATTCATTATACTGACTGGTGTGCTGGAACACTGATGACAAGATGTTTCCACTAGAGTAAGATACAGAAATTATCTGGGGACTATGGCAGTAAATCCTCTACCTCCTATTCTCACAGAAATACAGTGTTCAAATTTTCTACAAAATACAATGTTGTAGTAGCGTCAAGTATCGTGTTTTATTGAATTATTAAATTAATAATTAGAGGGAGAAGGAAAACAAAAAGCCTTCACACAATGACAACAGGTGTTACATAGTGTGAACTGTAAGAAATAAAGTGGCCAGAATTTCTCTAAATTACGAGAACAACAGGAGGAATGGAAGAACAGCCTAGATTTTCCATTTATATTGCATCAGGTGCATATTTGGTTCTTCAACCCATGGCATAACTTCTGAAATATGCTGAAAGTGGGATCTGGAGGTTCTGCACAGAAAGGATTAGTTTATAGTACAAGAAAATTTAAATTTAAAGGAACCCTAATCAGAACAGGAAGCTAATTTTACGCAGCATTCTAGCCACTTCTTCGAATTTTTTCCATGAAGCCCTGATTTGGGCAAGAAATAAATATACTCAAAGTTCATTTGTGCTAAGAATTAGTTGACAGGCTTTCAAAATATCCCAACAGAAATAAGGATAAGCAAAATAACTTTCAGATATAAAGTATTTTCAAAATAAGTTACTTCCTCACAAAACCAAGACATTTTTCATGCTCCATACAAGCATTTTTTCCACACAAGCGATTTTCATGTTCCAAGCCTATCCTTCACATAGAATTCAGCAATTTATAAAACAGAAAGCCATGTTATGCATATATATTTGAAACAATTCTGTAACTTTACCTACTATAACTATAGGTCTTAAATACCCAACTTCTAAGCAATATAAGTAATTTCACTTGCACATCATTGTATTTCAAGGGCCAAAAACTTTCTGTGGAGAACAGTGAAGAAGGAGGTAATGAGGTTTAAAAATAGGAAGCTTGTTCACTCTCCCTTGCTCCCCCAAAAAATGAGACAGAATGGGAAAGAAAGTGTTAGAGATTTGTGGATTAAGATACTAGCAATTTAATGACAGAAAAAAGAATAATAATCTCATTATTGTTGTTAGTATTATTATATCAGCAGTTGTCAAATATACAAACATATTATGCACACTGCAACTGTTCATTACTTGCTGAACAACGCCCTGCCTATCCCTGGATAGTGATCCAGCAGGAGCAAAATCCCAAAATTGCAATCCCAGAAGATATAAAAGGCTTCCTGGCCAACCCTCATCTATATCATGTCCATGGTATTGACTGATAAGGAATATCCCATTTGGACCCACTGATCCTTGCTATGCTGCCTCCCAGCTTCCTGTGAAGCCACACACTTGCAAAGCATGGGAAGTTGAAAAGCCCTTGACTTCTTAAAAATAAGTAGAAATGGAAGTATATTAAAAGCATTTTTTGCTTACCAAATTCCATACTAAACCCAAAACTTAGCACTATTCTAGCTACTAAGAAGAAAAGTAGCTTTATCCCAGCTGCAACTAGGACATTAAAGACTGGATGAGTGGACAAAGGGTTCTCAACCACAGCACTTGGTTATGAGATGTCTTAATTATTACTAACAGTATTATTTGGTAAATCAAAGACAAAAAAAAGTTTTGCAGTTTTGTTTGAAGTTTTGGATATCATTATTAAAGAATGACTTATAGATAGAATTTTTCACTTAAACATTCTTAGTCTCAAATTTGTCTGAGCTACCCTCTGAATTAAAAACCAAATCTCCACATCAACTCTTAAACTAATACAGTATGTTAAACTCTGAGTCTTCCTCCAACTTCCACATTATTTAAAACCCCTATAAGCCACAATAAAAAAATCATTGTTAGCAGCCATAGACACAGAATAAAGTAGTTACTCATTCTGCATTGGCCAGGGGTACCTTCTTGGGATGAAAGAGGTAGGAATGCCAAACAAAGTCTGACTAGAATGTGGCATGCTAGCCACTACTAGTGTAAATTTAAGCATGAAAATATTAAAGCAGTCTATTAAGAAAAAAAATTAGTCCCGTAGAATGCCTGGCTATTACTTAAAAAGGGGCAAGTCAACACCTTCAAATTAACCAGAGCTCAATACTATTACAGTGTCAGAAATAGGTAGATTATAGTCAGATAGTTAAGATAAAAATCAAGGTGAACATTAAGGGGAAACTTCAGCACCATGCTTCTCTTCATGAACTATCCTATGGGATGCAGCAGAATGAAACATTTTAAATCCATTCCTTAGCTAAGGTAACAGAAAGACTATTCTTCATAGCAAGTGCTTATCCCACATACCTGCAACAAATATTACGAAGGGACTCATAATGAAAGTCTTGCCTCTGGCAAATTAAAAGGCATCCAAGAAGCAAGAAAAAGAAGAAAGATTAAAAACAAAAAGCAAAACCAGTTTTCACTGTACTGAAAGGTGACAACCAGAAAGCATAGAAATGGATTTGAGCTGTGGCATAGAATTTGATGCTCAGACATTTAGAAAAACAAAAAAGAACAACAAAAAGCCCACAAAAAAACCAAGCAGCAAACAAAAAAAACCCCAGCAACAATGATCAACCAACAAAAAAACCCCAACAACCCCAAAACAAAAAAGCAAACAACCAGAAAAAAAAAAAAACCCTAACAAACAACAAACTACAAAACCTGCACCATAGTCAAAATCTTTGCTTGAGAAAAAAAAATTTCTGATATACGTGCACAAAGATATTTATGGAATCCAGGGTGTTCAAGAATTTAACAGCTATGCTCTCAGAATACGGTAATATAGGTCTGGATAGAGTTATTGCTGTAACACTAAGATAACAGGCAGATGGCCTAAGAGCTGAGTAAGGCACTCTTTAGTCTTCATAAATTCTGTGACAAGTTCTGTCAGCCATATGTTTCAGCCTCAAAAAAGATCAGCCTTGTCTCCTCCTATGTCAGTCAACTTGGAAGTACACAGAGTTGACAAGAACATATAGTACAAGAAAAAGAAGGAAAGCGAAGCATTTGATATCATCTTCGGTGCCAAATCAGTTAATCAGTGCAAGAGACTCCTCTCACATTGCCTTGCTTTACAATAAAACCATATCACTTAATCATAATTTGGTTCTAAGTAAATTTTCAATTCTGTTGCAAGACTCCTAATACTAGTTTCAGATTTTAATTTTATGCAGTAAATAAAAATTTTAGGGGTACTGCAATGCTTGTGAGAATTAGAGTGTGCCTTCAAACACTGTATCTCCACTAATAAGGGTTTGTTTGACACATGGTGCATATGTGAAAGTGATAGTTTTTGTAAATCACCTGCAATCCAGTTAAGCATATTTTCCACCCTGTCTTTTTATCTTCTCTACCTTAGAACATAACTTCCTAGACTGCTAAAAGAAATTAGCTACAGGGATGAGGGTAGTGTTTATCTATTCACACTGTGATATAATGGTTATGAGCATTGGTATATTTTTCTCTCTATCTCTTGAGATATTTGAGCTCAAAATGCCAGTGAGACTTTTTCTACAGCAAAATTGCTCCATCAATTTGAGTTATAAAGCTGTTAAGCCTTTTTCAGAAATAAGACCGCTTTTTTTTTAGCTACTGGTATTAATTTAATATGAACAAATATAACATGATAAAAATCATGAGTAGTGTCACTTGTGCATGAAGATTTGTGATCCACTAATGAGAAATTGGTTGTCTCTTAAGCTAAAAAAACCCAAACTTGAGGATCCCTTCAGAGCAGTGTCATATAGAGAGCAGATTAATAACTTCTTCTGTCCTAATGTACAAGAATAAAGTACAAAGACACTTTCATGGGCTTGCTAGAAGAGGAAGAGCCAACTTAATGCTGGATTTGTAACTAGATCTTTCGCTTAAACAGTTGTGATTTACTACAATGTTAGAAGAAGGATCAACAATGTTTCAAAACATTCAGTGTATCTGCATACACAAATGACCTTGAAATTTAGTGGCTAGTCTGAAATTAATCAGTGCTCAATTGACTGGTGTGAGTCATGGAAAATAATATGACACAACTACCTAAGCTTAGGAATGTCTTAAGATGCCAAAACAAAGCTGGAAATGTTCCACTGATGCTTGAGTGTTGCATATTTATTGAATAATAAGTAGCAATACCTATGCTACTGACCATGTTGTAAACAAAACAGAACTATGAACAATGAGCAGGGTGTTAAAACTGCTGACCAACAATTAGCTTGCTGGTTAGTTACGGAAGTTTCTGCATTCTAATGAATAATAACCACAGGCCAATCATAATGTCAACATTTGTACTCCTCTGCAGGCTTGCAAAAACACAAAGTATAAATAACTAATCCTGTCGTTTCACTCCTACTTCTAAGTTTCTCTATCACACCCACACAAACTGGATGTCTTGGCACTTTTCCCCTCTACTGCCATATTGCGTATCACTTCTTTATCCTGCAGTTAAATCAGTGCTAAAATTCTGTCAGAAGCAGAAGAATCCGTAATAAGATATGGAGATTCAGTGTGATAAGAGTATGATTCATAAGATTTTAAACTATGTAATGAATGCAGATTATTGTTGCAGTTTGAGAATATATATAAAAGTAATGTCAGCTATCTTTGGTGTTTTTTTGTTGGGGACAGGGTGAGGATGGTGGATAAGTACTTTTGCACTATGTCAGGTTCACAGGGAAAGAAGCCAATGAGGCAATGGAAGTTGCTTAGACAGCATTTGGCAGCAAACAAATTAAGATTTAGTCATTAGTCTATCTGAAGAAATTACCTAGTCAGATGAATAGAAGTTTTGTCTCTCTGAAAATATCAAAGGTGAATGTTATATACTAGAACAAGTCAGAATCTGTCATATGAATAGCTGCTGGAACACAAGGTTTAAATGGGTAAGTAAAACAGTCTCTATTACCAAATTGAGTAATTCATAATACCTTTTCCCCGATAGTACCAAATTAATTCATGACAAAACCTCCTCATTTTTATTTCCTCAGTCTGTACTCAGCTTGTACCTTTTTTTTTTTTTTTTCCCTCTTCTCCATTCTGTCTGACTTTTCTTGACTATAAACATATTTGCAAGTTGCAATGTTAGGCTGCTGCACTCTGGTGCATGGCAGAACAGTATTCTGACACCAGAAGAGGTGTTCTTCTTAAGCAGCTGTGCATCCAGCTAAAATAATAAAATAGGAAGCACAGACCTGCTTTTACCCCAATATATGTTTATAAAACACCATCTTTTTTTACTACGATTTTAGGAACTTTTTTCCCCCTAGTATTTGGCAGCACAAGACTTCTTACTAAAAACAAGGTGACTAATCCTCTGCTACCTAAGAGTACCAGTGAAAACACGACTGTATCCAAGAAGCTTCAGTGTGTGACCACTCTTCAGTTTCTACTTATGATTTCTTAGCCTGCTTACTTTGAGGATGGAGGAAAAAAAGAAAATGTGAGTGACTGCCATTCTGAAGTGCATGAAGCACCTGAGACTTCAAGCTTGCCAGTCAGAATTACCTCTTGTCATTAGTGTATCTACTGATTCTGAGAAGAAAATTGATCACTAAGTTACGTAAATGCTCTTTCCTTTAACATATCAAGATAAAACCTTATACTGTTGAAGCTGTACTTACTTGAACAGCCAGTGTGTGCCACTGCAGCTGAAGCAGACAACCTCACTAGAAAGGAATGATGCTGCTCAGTCCAGTGATGCAGGGATAAGCTGTTATCAGCTCCCTATACTGAGCTGAATGCAGACTGCAGTCATTATTGGTACTTGTGACTCAGTAATAGCACTGTTGCTCCTGCATACGGTTTGAAAGCAGAAGGCACAACTCGGTAAAATCTTCATGTGGTTCTGAAGACAATTATGTCATTATAGGAGAAGAAAGGATGCTTCCCTCTTTCTTAAAATGCTTTGCAAAAGAAGTAGTAATGCTTAGCCAGTTATTAATTTTAGCATCAAACTGTAGTATCAAGAAGTGCTTTAACATGGCTCTTTCAACTGCTTTCATTAAGAGGTATTCACATCTGAAGCCCGACAAACATCCTGTGGGTACTGTTACTAGACTGAAAAATATGGGCTTTTTCTCTGTTCCCTTTAGACATTATAGGAAAGGTGTTTTTACTTGCACTTCAGAAGCAATAATGGGCATTTCTTTGTAAGGCCAGATTTGGCTTCATGAGGGTGGCCAGGTAACCAACTGCACTGGTAACAAAACACTGAAACTGTTACATCATCCTAATGCCACCCAGCAAGCCTCCTTTCTGAAAACCTAAAAGAGGCGGTGATGTTGCTTCTTAGGAGCCATCAAAGCCTAGGTCAGACCCCGACACATAGCCCTCTAACTAGGGGGCACCATTTTCTCTGATAGGAGACGCCTCAGAACTGCACTGAATCAGGTACTGCTTTGGTGGACAAAAGTGCCTTTAGAAGCCACACCAGCAACACTTTCCTTCTCTGTAGGAAAACAACACAGGGATGCTTAATACTGCCATTTTAGGCTGACTTAGCCTTGACAAGAGAAACAAGCAAACATCACTGAGCAGTAGAGTCTGACTTTTAGAAAGCATACAAAGGAATACCCCTTACAAGAGACGTCTTCATTCAGCTCATAAGATGCACTAAGGAAAGGCTTCAAATAGCTGGCTAAATATCTCCAGCTTGCCACCAAAAAAGAAAAATTTTAGGGCAAAAGATATCTTGCCTAAGACTACCTGAACTTTAGAGAAATGCATCACAAACAAAATGGAAAATTTGATAATCTCAAGAATCAAGTCTGCAAACTTCTGCCTTTTCTCTCTACGAGCCATTTGAAAGAAAACATATTCCAAGACTCCTCCCCAAAATGCTTGCAGCAAACAGCACTTTTGAAGAATCTAAATGCACGTGTTAAAGTACACAAAGGCACTAAGCTAGTCAACAGGCCAAAACATTCCAAAGCTGCCTAGGAGGACCCCTATCAAAGTAGCGATCATGGACCTGCCTCCAACATAGACAAGGCTTGAAGGAGCCTGCAGCGTGTTGGTCTCTTCTAGAGACTGGTAAATTCTCAGACAGCAGCCCTTGACTCCTCCAAGGTAAAGACTCAAGGAGTTTTGACAATGTTGGTTCCAAGTCCATGCCCTGCAGGACCTCAGAATTCTCACAGGCATCTTCAGAGGTGTGTTGGCCTCCTCTGGAGACAGGTTAATCTCCAGGTAGCAGCATCAGACTCTTATAAAGTAGCTACCTCAAGTGTTTTGTTGAAATTAGAGGCAGCTCCTTCCCAGTAGCTCCCAAGGACTTCTCACAGGTATCTCCACGAAAATTTTTGTTTCTTCTGGATACCAGTTCCAGGTTGAAGCCCCAAACTCTTCTAAGGTAACTACTCAAAAACCATTGTATGTGTTGGGAAAAAGATTCATGCCAGGTGGAAATTCCCTCTATAATCAAGAAACCTGCTATTCTGCATGTTCTTTTTCAGTGCTTTCCTTGCATGGATTTCAGGGATAGGAAAGGGAGAATAATGGAGGTATCATACTCTAATTCTGGATGCTCATATTAAGGAGCTCCAGGAATGCATTCCTGAAGCACTGAATCACATAATACAATCTGCTGGATAACTTCAAAGTTTCTTTCAAGACTTTAAATAGATAAGTAACCTGTCACTTCTCACATATGGAACCTATGCCATACAACTACTTAAGAGAAGCCTTTTGCTTAATTCTGGGCTAATATATGCCTACAGAGTCATGGAAAAAAAACAACAAACTGTTGGCATAAAAGGAAAAAAACCATGGAATTTAGTGATGTGAAAAAAATTCATTATCTTATAATTGTGTTTCCCTTAAGATATTTATGCACCTGGGTTACCTTATGTGTTGATTACTAAAACTCAGTGAAGCTTAATTTCTTTTTGTGATTCTGAATCTGAACTTAAGGGAAAATATCTTTTACTGTTACTTAAGTAAGAAACTACGTATGTTATGCAGAACTTTAAACTGCAAGGGCACATTAATCTGGCTTGACTACTGAATTGTAATGCAATCAGATTGACTCCTTGGCAGTTATTTTAGTGTATTTAATGATGACATCATGCAGGATGATGGTACTGAGGTGGGGGGAGGGGAAGGGCATTCATTTTAATTAAACAGTTAAAGCTGCTGAACCACTTTCCTGGATTAATCCTGCTCATCAGATACCTTCCTAAAACTGGTAGCTGGCAAATTAACTCCTGACCTCACACAGTGGTCTCTCTCTTGCTCAGCTTCAAAGATGTTAGAACACCGACATACTAAGAAAGTTCATAATGTAATGAACCCATAAAAACTCCGTTCAGATCAAGTTTAAATTTAAACATTTGTCAGAAAACATTCACATGAAACCCACAAGAGCAATCTGGATCCCAGTAATAGTTTACAAAAACCCATTTAAAACTCCCCTTTCAGAGCTAGATGAATTATTACTGTCATGATTACCAGAAAATAAATCACCATCTGTGTAAATTCTGCTGAAACAAAAGCTTGCTCCATGGTAACATTCCATGTCAAAGCAAGGTAGTCTGAATTACTAAGTAATCACATTAACAAGATCAAGAGGTGCAGAGACAGTGTCCTATCTTCAAGAAATCCAAAGCATTTTGGAAAGCAACTTAAAAGACCATCTTTAAAGCCTGTGACAAAGGCAATACTAAAGCAGTGTTCTCGATCCCAGGTCATTCACCTTCAAACTAAAGTTCATCTCAAAGATCCCTGATGGCAATAGCTATGATCAATCCACAATCTGTTGAGGCTGGAGTCCCTGAGTTAGGATGGGTTGAAGACTCAGTCACTAAAACACAATCCAAGATCAGAATCACAAAGCCTTTGTATACCTGCAAGAGCTGTAGATAACTATGACTACATGGGGCAGCAGAAAGCTATGAGGACTGTCATGTATTTATCTCAATATTTATTTTCCCATTTCCCATTTGTTTTCTCTTCTCATGACAAGAGCCCAGCAGACCGGGGAAAGAAGACAAACACAAAACTTGACAGAAATTGTGCAAATTAACCATGTTCTCCGTCTCTTGTCTAAGATGCATACAAGATAGATCTAAGCAAGGACGTGAGTGTTTTGGGAATAAGGATGGACAGTCTGAATCATAAGTAGAGCAGATACCATACCAGGAGTTGCTCTTTTTTCACCATGTAAAGAGGTGTTGGGTACGACAAATCTTACCTAAATGAGAAGCTTAAACATCACTTCTGTTCTTGCAATTTTATATAAAACCTTCCCCAAAACGAAGCCATACTAGTCCATATAGAATGACACATTAATTCTGACCCCATATAAAGACAGCTTTCCTTTGTTTCACTCAGGGATGTGAAGATCTCAATCCAGGAATGGGTATGTGAAGAAACATAGTGGAAATACTCTGCAAAGATCACAAAGTCTCAATTTAGATTTTCTTCAGAGTTGGAAAGAGAAATGTTACCAGAAGGCAACACTGGAGTCTTTGCTGATTCAAGGAGGCCCTGCCTATACAACTTTGCATCAACAGAATACTACAGCAGGATTGTGACAGCCATCACACTCAGTGCTCCCTAACTGAAAAATTGACCTGCCTCCTTCTTCAGATGTCTTTGACAAGAGTCTCAATGTGTTTTAACTAGAGGCTGGGACTAGCCTCAGCAAGGAGTCTGAAATTAGGACAACACTTTGTCATTTCTTCCTTCAAGGAAAAGACTCTTGATTATGGAAACAAAAATGTAAACGAGTAAAATGAGGAATTAGAAGCATGACCTGGAACAAAGAAAACACAAACAGAGGTACTGGACTGTTTCAGTCAACCACACAAAATACAAAAAGTGATCCAAGAGACAACAGCAACATGCTTCCAGAAAGCAACACATCAAAAGAATACAGAAGGTACAAGTTTCTGAGCTCAGCTCAGGAGACACCAGAAAAGAAAAAAACTCCTCAAAACCAGGAGGACAAAACTAGCACTACAGAAAGGCAAAGCCACTGTATAATCTGTGGTTCTACACCTGCCAAAGAGGGAACAGCTACAAAGAAGGAACAGCTACACTAATGGAACATCTGAGTGATATTTTCATGTGCAGATAAATTAGTAAAACCAAACTTCTTTCATTCAGATAGTTTTCAGTAAATCTGGACTCCATCTTGCCCAACTAAAAGTTCTCCAAGCACCACACCTCCTAAAAAGCACATTCTAGAGACCTATACCTGAATCATTAATGGTTTGAGACCATGTTTTATTACATCAGTCTGCCTGTTTCCCAACTTCCAGGACAGAATGTTTCCCTGACATTTTTTATATTCTGTGATATGCATAACATTGGCATTCATCCAGATTTACAACACTAGCTTTTGAAATGTGCACTAGTTAAAAGAAAAAAATGGCAAGCCGGGCCATATACCTTCACTGGCGGTAAGGCAACACTTGTTTTGAGGAAGACCCAAGCTTAGTATGAATCATAGAATCATAGAATCATAGAATCCTAGGGGTTGGAAGGGACCTCGAAAGATCATCTAGTCCAACCCCCCCTGCCAGAGCAGGGCCACCTAGAGTACATCGCGCAGGAACGTGTCCAAGCGGGTTTTGAATTAACATGTATGCTGTAACTTTAACAAGGGTCAGAGAATTTTACAACTAAACCATAAAAACCACCACAAAAGACCACAAAAGACCTAAAACCAGTAAGTCACAAACATTCAGACACAGAGGCCTGACCAAACTAACACTGGACGAAATAAGAAGTTGTACTTTTTGCTACTAAAAAGTAATACTACTGGTGCTAAAACACAACAAATTCATTTCACATAAGGTTTACTCAAGTATCTTAGAAGCAGGCCTCAGGGAAGCAGACAGCTTTGCAAGCAAAGTTACTTCCTTGCAAATGAAAGTTTGCTTGTATTTGTATGCAGAGGTGTGAGACCTGGGAGAGAGATAATGTGGTACAACCTCCACTGCAGTAAAATTAGGCTGTTAACACACTTTTCAGTCAATAATTACAGAATTCTCACATTCAGAAACTTTCACCTAAATGCATAGTTTTCTCAGCAGTGGTTTCAACGGTGACAAAAACTGAGCTAAAGCTTGGATTTGAGGCAAATCCAAATAACAGTTTTCTGCTGTTCCTCATCAGTCCTGCCCAGGATATTTAGAACTTGGGAAACATTACAAAAAGCACCAGACTCTCTGGTTCTGGCACTCTCAATATTCTGCAGTTTTCCTGAACTACTAAAATAAACCTAAAAACCAGGTGGAGTTTACTCTGAGGATGCCACTGATGAAGGCCAGGAGCACCACTGGAGCAACAGCTGCTTCTTATCAGTCTCACAAATGACCTGGTCCCACACACCTCTTCTTAGAAGTTAACTTACTAGTTCTCCCCAGATTGCTTGCTGCCTGTGGCTTACTGCCAGACCTTTTTTTTTCCACCTCAGTTGAACACCTTTATACAACCATTTTGCAGTAGTTAGCATCTCCTACTTTTCATCCAATTGCAAACAGATTTATGGG
Source organism: Calypte anna (assembly GCF_003957555.1). Classification (NCBI taxonomy): domain Eukaryota; kingdom Metazoa; phylum Chordata; class Aves; order Apodiformes; family Trochilidae; genus Calypte; species Calypte anna. Next base: position 47,645,768 of record NC_044274.1, read on the forward strand.
TCTAAACGTTAAGAATGGCAAAAGAAGACTACTAGACAATCTAAGAAGATCTGGAAGGAAAAGTGATTCTGACATCACTAAACACAAGCCAGTACCTAGAACCTTAAGTGGTGAACAGAACAAAGAAGGGGAAAGTAGCAACCAAGGCCGTGTTAGAAAACACATTTGGGGTTGAAGTGGGAGGTAGAACATCCTTCTTGTAACATCTTTTGTACAGAATCCAGATTTCACTACTGGACTCACTCCACTTTTCATTTTTCTGTCAATGGTATAAAGCACATGGTGTACGTACACTGGCGCCTTGCTCAAAAATTTAGTATTTTGGCTGATTCTGGTCTTGAAAGGTCACTCTCTCAAACTGAGATAAGCAGACAGCACAACCAAAACACTAGTCAAAACATGAGATAAACATTCTTGTAGATCATTCAAATGTTACAGGGCAACAAATAAATAAATCTAATTCAATGGAAAAAACCCAAGCATCCAGAAAACTAAAAGTGAAGCACTAGAAAACAGAAAAAACACTGGTAGCAGGACACTAAGGAAAATAAACCCAGAAAATAACCCGAACAATCAAATAAACGTAAAGAAATCAGATGCACTAAAATCCATCTTGAAATACATTCCTTTCACTGAGAAAAGATCTCACAAGAAGTACACTGGAAAGAATTTCACATACCCTGATCCTTGCTAAAACATTATCCAAATTTACCAGCTGGTAGAGGCTACACAATATGCCACATGCCATTTGTACTAACACCCATTGGAGTAAGACAAGTAGGTAGTTTTGCAGTTGATTTCCATCTGCATTTTACCAGAATTAAGGACTTCAGAATGAAGATTTTGACAAGCATCATCTTCAGATAACTCACAAATGATCTTCAAATATTTAACAGTCTCATTACTAGGGAGATCATGATTCACAACTGAAGTTAACAGTATGTTTTATAATGTGTATAGTCATGATTCATCAACGTTGCTCAACAATTTCACTGCAGTCTAATAGAGGTATGATGCTTCAACACTTCCGAGAAGATTTCATAGGACATTTAGAATGGAATCTATTCTGAGGCAGAAACTACAAGCACCAAGCCTGTGCTGGAACAGGCTGCTGGCAGGTCCTGTTGAGAGGAGGCACCCTGGAGCAGGTTTGCTGGCAGGGCTTGTGATTTTGCAGGGGACTCACATGGGAGCAGTTTGTTCCTGAAGACTGGACCCACACTGGATCAGTTCCTAATAAACTGTACGTAGCCCATGGGATGCAGACATTGGAGAAGTTTGTGAAGAACTGTCCTCCATGAAAGGAACCCCACACTGAAGCAAGGGAAGAGTGCGAGGAGTCCTCTCCATAAGGGGGAAGGAGCAGCAGAAACATGATGGACAGACCACAGCCCACATTCCCTATCCCCCAGTGCCACTCAGGAAGAGGAGGCAGAAAAAATCAGGAGTAAAGTTGGACCTTGAAAGTACTGAGGGGCAAGAGGAGGGGGTTTTAAAATTTGGCTTTATTCTTCATTACCCTACTCTGATTCGATTGGTAATAAATTAATCTAATTTCCCCAAGATGAATCTGTCTTACCCATGACAGTAATGGGTGAGTGATCTTATCGTGACCCACAAGCCTCTCACTTTACCACCCAGTTGAGGAAGGGAGTGATGCTGCAGCTTTTGTGGGCACCTGGCATCCAGCCAGCATTAACCCACTGCAGGCATCAGAAAAAACACAGAATTAAACAGTCAACATCTCAAAAACTTACCTTCAGACTTCAGTTTTGTAAGAACAAAAATCAGGTAGTTGTTGAAATCTGGATACTGATTGAGTTGTTCTAGTTTCTGAAGAGATAAACAGTTAAAGAAAGTTGAATCTTCACAAACAGCATTTACAGCTTTCTGAATACCAAGATTATGAAATGAGTTGTGTATTCCTGTGTCGCTTCAACCAACTGTGACTATAAGCTCACAATATATAGAGTATTAACAACGTAAAAAGTTTGTGATTTTCTTAATTAAGTGATTGCTTCTAGTTATGGGGGAATCTGGAAAAAATAAAAATTCAGGGAGAGACACACAAAGTAACAGATCCTTTAGAGTATTTGTAGAGTCACTAAAAAAAAGCTTCCATTACAGTTTAGGATTTCAGTTTTTACAGTTAGAAGCCCACCAAACTGTAGGAACACAGAGACAATTCTATCATACCTCATCTTTCCCTTTCCACAATTCATAAAAAAAATCATTAGAACACAACAACTATCATTTACATAAGATACTGATTATAGTATTAAGCATATCCTTTTTTATGATGCTAAAGATCACAAGCCTAAGATCTCAGCAAAGAGAACCTGTATAGTTGTAAATGCACAGATATCTGTACCAAGAAGTTCATGCTTATCCACAGTCTCTCTAAAAACAAACAAAAAACCCCCCAAACAACCTAAAAATATAAACTACTCCTCAACTGCAGGAAGAATGGCTACACTTTTGGACAGCTATGAAGGTGTGTAGTTTTTTTCCCCCAAAGATCTATGATTACTTTTTGCCTCAACTTTCCCAGCATCCTGACAGTGCTTGGCTAGAGCAGTGATTTGACATTCTCCTGGTATTCTCTTCTCACACCCTGTTACTACTAGGAATTCCATTCAACAATAATATTTTAAGTCAGTGCAGTGTCATCTCTAAGTTACTAGTATGGCAAACAATCAGGACATTTAGCAAGAAATAATTTTAAGAAGTAAAATTACTTGCTCCATAGGCATTTACTTTACTTGTTTAGCTAAACCTCTAAAAATTCAGAGTACCTAAACCTTAGCCAAACACATCTGTGTAAGGACTTGATGGGCCTGCAAACCCTTCCAGTTCTAAAGGATCCATTTCTTTCCAATGGCCACGAGCCAGTGTCTCAAACACAAACTTACAAAACTTCATTTTTAGAGCTTTAGGTTTTCTGCATCAAGTAGTAACTTTGTTAGAGAAGCTTGCCCTTCTTCCACTTAATAAAAGAATAAAGTGCACTTATCACAGCCCCAAGCTTCTTTGCTGTGAAACACGCAGGAGATGCAATATAAACAGGAGGATGGTAAGGGCAAGTGGAAAATAATACAAAGGACTTTACATGGCCCCTGGAAATGAAACCACATATCCACAGACTGTTGCTGAAAGTGCCAAGCAAAAGAGCTTTTTCAGGAACAGCCAACAAGTAGGGTAGTCCATTTTGATTTTTTTCTTCAAGCTTCAGAAACAATCACCAAGTAGTCAGTAGAACATTACTAACAACAATGAATTCCACTTGATCAAACAAAGTAGCAGAAGTGAGCAGAAAGAACTGAAAGAGCAGTATTAGAAACTTAATAAGAAAACAGCTAATTTATCTATGAATTAAAGAATAGCTTATATGCCACATTTTCTTAACTTTTTCAGCCCCTTCTTTGGACTCCAAGAAATATCTAATATTTTAATTTGAAAAACATCTGAAGACTAATTTATAAATTGGTTAATAAAGAGTTTTGGCTAACCTGTACTCCCCACTTTGTTATATTCAAATTCTAGCCACTCAACTGTGCCAAAAACAGTGTCATAAAGGAAAAGTAGGACAGCCCTAGCACACTAATAAACTTACAAAAAATACCAAGTTAGAGTACTTCAAATTTGTAACCATTAATCATCACCCTGCTTGGACATGCTACTGTGTAGCGTTTTACAATGCAACAGCTATAAATTTTTTGGCTGGAAAGAGTTTCAAATTATATATATATATATATTCCTATATTATATACATATACATATATCTTTTTACACATCTTTTTAAAAATTACAGGACATAGCCTGTCAAGTTGTATTAGAATATTTTCCCAAAATCATGTATAATAAAGTAGTAAAATGTGCCACTTCTTAACATTTACAGGCACACCAGTGAGGACTTCAATGAAGTACCCCAGCACAGCAGAGAGTTACCACTACCATTTAAAAAGAATTTCAGACATCAGTTTACAGCCTTTTTAGTGAACTCCTACTCATCTGCAAGTCAGAGAGCATCAATTATAATTGCTTACCCTGCACATATGCTATATTTTTCAATAAAGAAGCCAGCTGCTATTATTTGTAGCATAGCTTTAAAATCTATTTTTACATTAAAAGCTACCCTATAAACACTTGCTACAAAAACTTTTGTATTTTAAATACTAAAGAGCACCAGTTTAAATTTGGACCATTATCAGAACACTTTATTTGGTCAAACTCTTCTGTTTGGTATTTTTCAAAGAAAGCAATAGTGCCTTAAAAATCAGAAGCACAGCCAGAAGAATAAGATGTTTGAGATGGAAACCACCTTTCCCTTTCAAATAAGAGCAGCAGCCTATTTAAGGTTGACCACATCTGTACAAAAGCCTGCAAGTAGAGCAAATTTGGCTTCAAGCTAAAATTAACACAAATATATATATAAATGCTTTTTATGTTGTTATCTACTTTAACAAACTGTGTTGCCTTCTGCACAGACTTTTCAAGCAAATGCCTTAAACGGGGATCCAGAGAGTAAACTCATATCCTTCCCAGAATTTCAGGACTTCTAAATATTTTGGATCACTTACATATCTGGCTCAAAGAGCAGGAGACAGATGAGGGCTTCGTTTTTCAAGACCTATATTTCTACTAGTCTTAATTTAAAATTTTACTCTCCTCATCTTTGTTCTTAAAACCAATATTTTATCACTTCTGCAATCAAGAAAGACTTGGGGGGGGGGGGGATAAGAACCCCAGCAATCTGCAACAGTAACACCAAATGCACTGCAAAGCAGCACGAGAAGCCACATACCGTAGATTTCCCCATTCCCATGAATTTTAACGACTGTAACGAGCAGTGTTTCAGGCTCCTAGGCATGCAAACACGTCCTCACAACGTAGCAAAATGCGTTCTGTCGGAGCCAGCGGGCCAAGGAGGCCGTGCAAGCAGCGGCTCCTCCAGGGACACTCCCCTCCACCAGCTACGGCTTTCTCCTCGAATCCGAGCGCCGGATCATCTCCGGAGGCCCCTGCTCGCCGTCGCTTTGACGCGGCGGCGAGCGGCATCCCACGCCACACCACCCCCGGCCCCTCGGCGGGATCCGCCAGAGCGAGGGCCGCGCTGCCGCTCCGCTGCGGCCTGGGCGCTGGCGGCCGCCCAGCGTCGGGGAGCCCGGGGAAAAGCGGCAGACACCAGCGGGGCCGCGCCAGAGCCCCGGCTTTAAAAAGAAAGAAAAATCCGAGAACACCCGGCCCCTGGCTTCTGCCTCGCAACAGGTGCCCGGGCCCCCGCCGGGGGAAGGCGGCCCCGCGGCCCACAGGCCGCCTCGGCGGTTCAAACGCCGCGCCACGGCCACCCGCTCCAGCGGAGGCTCGGCCCACCGCGCCGTGGCGGCTCCCCGAGCAGGCCCGGCAGCCGCTGCCGCATTGTCGGCCCGCCGCCGCGTAAGGCCGCGCTCCCCCAGCCCGCCGCCCCCGGCCTCCCCAGCGCCCGCCCGGGCCGCCGCTGCCCCGCTCCGCCCGCCCCGCCCGCGCGGCGCAGGCCTCGGCCAAGGATACTTGTTGCACGGCCCTCTGCGTCGTGGTGTCCGGCGACTGCGACTCCTTGAGCAGCTGCAGGATCTGCTGGAGTCCCTGCTCGTCGGGCTTCCACTCATACTCCATCTTGGCTTGCTGGAAAACACAGAGAAGAGGCGGCCGCTGTTTGCGGCGCGGCAGGGCCCAGGCTGGGGGAGGCGGGAGGGCGGAAAAGAAGGCAGGCCGGAGGGAGGGGGCACGGCGGCGCCCAGCCCGCTCCGGCTCTCGCCCCCGCAGCGCGCACCCCACCAGCCAGCCAGACACGGACAAACGAACGACACCAACCTGCTCACACCGCCTCCCGCTGCGCTCCGCGCCGATCAGACTGAGTCACGGCCAATTTGTAATCCGGCCCCAAGAGCCGCCTCGCGTCCCGCTGGGTCCTAGCGCCGGGCACGCCTCCGCTCGCCCGGGCCGCCTCGGGCCCGCCGGCGCCGCCGTCAGCCTTTTCCCTGTGCGTCCCACACCGCCAGGAGCCTGGAGGCGACAAAACCCGGGCCCCTCAGTCCCGGACGGTGGGAAACGGGGAGTCTCCTCCTCAGCCACCCGCCCGAGAACTGAGAGAAAGCTCTCGCAGCCGCGACAGGAGAGGGGCGTAGCGGCGTCCCGGCCCCGGCCCGGCCTCCTGGGACCCAGCTCCGCAGCCCCTGGCAGCGAGCGGTGAGACCGCTGCCCACGGAGGAGAAGCGCGGGTGCGAAAGCAGATCCAGGAGTCAGGACCGTGGTACCTGCGTTGCCATCTGCTGTACTCGTACGTGACTTGGTTGCGTTCTGAAGAGCCCTCAGAAAGTCTCAACTCTATGTCAAAAAGGAATAGGACCAACGACGCAAGAAGAGGGATGGCGGGGCAGAAACACCAAGGGAGGATGCCACTCAGAAATTACGGACACAAGCATTACGTTTGCCAAATTCTACCGGCAAACTAGGTGCACTAGGCAAAAATAACATTAGATATATGAAATGAGGGAAGTGACCAGAAAGCATGGTTGTAACAACAGAAAAAGGCAGGAATAAAAGTGAGCCATGGGTCCACAGTTAAGAAAAATACAGGTTTTCTTTCCATTAGTGTAACCAGAATTAAATCTCTCTGCAGAAAGGAAAAGGCCTGCAAATCAGAGTATGATTGGGAGCCTACAATTGGTGGGGATATATAAATGCTTTATACAATTATCCTCCTTGGACAGGTTCCTCCTTAAGTTCCATATGGGATCCTTTGCCACTGGGAACTACTCAGTGTATATAGAAATCAAAGCAGCTATCACATCTTCCTGGATACAATCTCATCTTGATCATTACCTTTAAGTTATTTTTTCCTACGTTAATTTTTGCTTCTTTTAAATTCTGTAGGGGAGCAGGAGAGGAGAAAATAATTTAACTGAGCCAAGAAAAAAATTCACACTGAAAGCAAAGAACATTACAGAACAAGACGAGAATATTGTTTATCTATCCTTCAGTTCTTTCCTTTCTACCACTTGTTTCCTTCAAGAAATAATCTTGGGAGAAAGGAATTCAGAGTCATGTCAAATGAAGTACTAGGCAGAGACATGACAGCTAGCATTCAAAACATAAGATGAGCCTGTTTCATCCCACTCTGTCATCAGAATGTCATAGAAAAAAATCTAAATACTCCACCTGTATATGTAAAGAAAACAAAAGTTAACTGAAGAAAAGAGCCTTACACAAATGCAGAAGCTGATCTTTGATTTCTAATTATCCACGCTTCAGATGTCATGCACTAGCCAGACTCCACCAGTTCACAACCATGTTAAAAAAAAAAACCAACAAACAAAGAACCAACAACAAAAACCCGCCACCAAACAGTAGCCTGGATCTTTAATTAATTTCTCTCTCCACAAACCTTGTCATATTATACTTCAGTATCCCTAAAAACCTCACAATTTTTTTATCTTTGGCTTTGTTGCTAGTACTGTCTTCCTTTTCTCAGAATGTCCCATTAGATCAAAATGAAGTGATACATATCTGGCATTTGCTGACAAGGAAACAAAAGGAATGGCTACAGTATGTAGCAATGAGTACTAATTCAGAACCTATTAGCTTATGTAGTAGCTCTGAATGCTACCAGGAGGGCTTCCAAGACAACTCAATGTTTTTTTCTGGAAAGCATCCTTACCATCACATTCAAGTCTACTTGGTGCTAGGTCTTTCAATCTCTCCTGTTGCTATCCATTATGTTATAAACAGATACTAAGAGGAACCTTTCAGGTTTTTTATTAGTTGTTTTCTAATCAGGAACCTGTATAATAATTGACAGAAAATACTCTAGAAACACATGTAGACAGCACAAATAGGCTATTCATAACAGAATGGCCTCCCCACTCCTTCAGTAGTGTCAATGCACCAAAAAGAGAAAGGAGACTGGTGTAAATCCCCCCCAACGAGGAGGCAGTAAATGGATCTTCACAGCTAGGAAGTGTTCCATCCCTCAAATGCCATAGCCTCCAAACTGTACACTTGGAAAGCACAACTTCTTGCTAATAGTGATTTTGAAACTAGTTAAAAATAAACGCTCTATCATAAAAATTAATTATCAAATTTGTTCTGTTTTCAGAATTTCTGCCACTTCACCATTTAGAAAATGTTTTCCAGGATTTAGTTTTACTGCATTGGTAATACTGGAGGGTTTTTTTTTTCTTTAGGGAGAATTCTAACGAGCTAACTTCTTGTCACAAAATATAGGCATCGCTACTTGTAAATAATAGTAATCAGTCACTCAACACACTGCTGAAATCCAGGCTTCCAAATTTCCATGCAGACTGCTTATAATGTCTCTCCGTACCTCTGTGTATAGAAAGCTTGTATGCATGGAGGAAATAACAGTTATTCCATAATAATTTTTTGTGTAAACCCTCTTATTTCAGACACAGACTGATGTGGATTAAGCTAAGCAGAAAAACCCCTCTCATAACAAAGAATAAGCGTGTCTATGCGAAGGAGCTCATGCAGACTAGCTAGTCAGGTATCATATTGTAATGCCTTCTGCCTGGAGAAATGCCCCAAGCTTTTATTTAGCATACTGGTAGTCCTCACATCCAGCATAACAAAGGAAAATCCATTCTTAATGATTTAGTCCTGTCTTTCTCAGGTCAGACATATAATACAAGATCAATATTTATTTTAAAAATATTTGAGTGGTCTTCAGAAGAAGATAGTTTTACACTTTGAAGTACCAGAAAGGTTACTGAAGAGACAGATAGGATAGACAGTCTGGAAGGATTTTCTGTCCATGGATGAAATGTCTGTAAATTTAATTTTCTGCTTATCGAGAGATGATTGGTTATTATGAGAGAAGGGTTGTTCTAAACACCAGGCTGAGGAAACTTCAGAAACACGTTTCAAAAATGAGATCTGAACATTACTTTGTATTTACGGAGAGTCCTAAAAAACATGTGTCAGAAAAGGCTTAAATACTTTCCGTCTAATGCAACAGTAACTAATTTCACTGTTGCAAGTACAATTCTGTTCAACACAGGACTTCCATGGTAAAATCTGCACAAATCGTTAACAAGTTCCCAGGTGTGGATTTTCTTTTTGGTACCTAAGGTCACAAAAAAACACAGTTTTTAAGAGTTCTTCAGGGTCAGAGAATTACAAAAGTCTGAGTAAATACCAATAGGAAATCCAGGTAACAGAAGTTAAGACAAATCAAGTATGATCCAACCTACAATGTTGTAGTCAATGGGATGGAGTCTATTTGGAAGTCTGCTTCTAGAGGAGTCCCTCAGGGGTCAGTACTGAGACCAGAACTATTCAATATATTTATTGATGACCTGGATAAGGGAGCCGAGTGTACTATCAGCAAGTTAGCTGATGACACAAAACTGGGAGGAGTGGCTGTGCTGTCCAGAAGGCTGTGCTGCCATTCAGAGGGACCTGGACAGGCTGGAGAGTGGGGCAGGGAGAAATTTAATCAGTTACAACAAGGGCAAGTGTAAAGTCTTGCATCTGGTAAAGAACAACCCCCGGTAACAGTACAGGTTGGGGTCTGAGCTGTTGGAGAGCAGCACAGGGGAAAGGGAACTGGGGGTGCTGGTGGATGAAAGGATGACTGTGAGCCAACAATGTGCCCTGGTGGCCAAGAGGGCCAATGGCATCCTGGGGTGCATTAGAAGGGGGGTGTTTAGTTGGTCGAGAGAGGTTCTGCTCCCCCTCTACTCTGCCCTGGTGAGGCCACAACTGGAATATTGTGTCCAGTTTGCGGCCCCTCAGTTCCAGAAGGACCAGGAGCTGCTTGAAAGGGCCCAGTGCAGAGCGACCAAGATGATTAAGGGATGGAACATCTCCCTTATGAGGAAAGATGGAGGGAGCCAGACCTCATCAGCTTGGAGGAGAATGAGGAGTGACCTCATCTATGTTTATAAATATGTAAGGGGCGAGTGCCAGGAGGACAGAGCCAGGCTCTTCTCTGGGGTGACTAACAACAGGACTAGGGGCAACGGTTATAAACTGGAGCACAGGCAGTTCTGTATAAATATTAGGAAGAATTTTTTCACTGTGAGGGTGACAGAGAACTGGAACAGGCTGCCCACAGAGGTTGTGCAGGAGTCTCCTTTCCTGGAGACATTCAAAACCCACCTGGATGCATTCCTGTGTGACCTGAGGTAGGTGACCCTGCTCTGGCAGGGGGGTTGGACTTGATGATCTTTTAAGTTCCCTTCCAATCCCTAACTTTCTATGATTCTTTGATTCTATGCTATAATAGTGAGCCTTGGTCAAAAGTAAGAAGTTTTTCAGAATGTACCAAACTAATAATTTGCATCATTGGTAACGATGGTAAGATTATCTAATAAATGAACTTTATTTTTTCTATCTATAGATGGAATTCTTCTATTTGTAAGGAGCAATTTGACAGCAACATTCAAAGCAGCAGATGTACTGGGCTTTCAGATACTATAATTTCAGATTTGGGTACAGTTAATTGACCTTAATTTCCTGCTGTCATTCATGCCCTGTGGCTAGTAGGTCTAGGAGTAGATTAAGAACAGACAATTCTAGCTGAAATTGGTTTTGTCTTATGTTGCATATCATACTAGAAACAGTGTGTGTGTGCAAGTTGATGCCATAGTGTGACACCTCATAACAAAGCTGAACTCAGATTTCCTGTGACACTGGACATCTTAATATTGGAGGCAAATCTGTAATGCAGTTTGCTTTCCCTGGAATATCACCTTGATGGACTTTTTGATAAGTTACCTGCTAAGGAAATCTGCTACACTGCTGTTTGTGAACAAGGGAGAACTGTGCCAGCTCGTGATTGTGACATCCTTATCCACAGTTTCACAGTTTCTTTTCCCAAAGGTGAAAAGCAGTATTTCTTCTGGCAGATTATATCTGTAAAAGCCTGCACTGTGGAATCCCATGAGCAGATAAGATAACATGCATGATAACCTGACGGCCTGTAATTCCATTTTTCTCACAGAGGTATGTTCCTTCTGTATTTCATGAATACCTGTAATCCTCATGCATCCAATGAGTATGAAGGCAAGGCTACAGCAATAGTTTCCATATATACATATGTTCCACCCCACTATTGCAGATAAAATGGAAGATAGGCCGCAGCATACCCTATCACTTGATGTTTTGTAGGACACTTAAAACTTAATGCAAATTAGGTTTACAAATATCAACAGATAGCACAGGCTCATGTACAAGTCAGAAAGGAAAACCAAGTGCAGTGCTGTTGTTGAGTTCAATTAGATACATGAAATGGTCAGCTGCAGAGACAAAATCCTGCTACGCTTTCACCAGTTTCAAAATCATCATGAGTGCTTTGAATTCCAATTCAATATGACCAAACACCATTTTTGTAATTGATTAGAAGTCCAGCTGACTGAAAAAGTGGTAGACATAGTGCAAAACAGCCATGCTCTCTGGATTTCAAAATATCTTTGATCAACTACTTTTCTGTACAAGAATAAATTTGGATGCATCATATCTTCAAAATCACTGTTATTTCATTTCTACAGATAGAGGTATCAAGTGGAAAGATACTGTCTTGCATATGATTGTGTGCACTGTAATCACAGGCTAGATATCAAAATGGCAGTACATGTTCTTAATGCTGGCAGTCATAAAAAAACCTGAAACTAAATAGAAGGCTGGTTGACAAAATCATCACCCCCTCAATTTGTGACAGAAGATATCAGATCAGATGAAGCCTAAAATAGTAAAACCTCCGCCTCTCACCTCTTTTTTCATTTTTTTTTCTCCTGACCAGAAGCTTCTTTCTCCATATTTTAGAATACTCAGGACTCCTACATGAAACATATGAGCCTCTGTAATTGCCGAACATGAGAGGGATTTTTGAAGGCATTTAAAATAAAGAATAACTACAGTCTGAGAAGTGAAAGTGGAATGCTCTGCCCCAGGTAACAACCCTACTCTTTACTGTAACAGGCTAAATCTATTCTGAGGGGGTAAATGAGCATGCAAAGGCATAATTCTTAAGGGTTCAAGAGTCTTACTTCAATCTCTAATGTCAAATTTCATGTCTGTAATTTAGCATGTGCTCTTTTCCAGCTAAAAATCTTTCAAGCAAGTGTCAGTTGCATATGAACCCTGTTCAACTCCCTGTTTTTGTACATAGTAAACCTTTCTCTTTGCTGTAGGAGACAAAGCAGCTGGTGTCTGCTACAGGATTTTGGTTGAACTTAAGTTTCTGTAATTGATGATTCAGGGTACCCAAAGACAGAGATAAAACCAAAATGATATCTAGCTTTCAAAGCTGTTCCTCCTTAACAAATCAGGACTTAGACTTTTGCAAATACCTGAGAAAAGTAGCAGATATAATTTAAAAATAAACTTATGGATGAAAAACTACATCCTTGAATAAGACTGTGAGAAAAGTCCCTGAAATTATGGCATTTACTTTCCTTCTGTTAACCATCATCCATATCAACTTAGAGGTCAGTAAAAACAAAACAACAAAACAAAAAAAATCAGAGATGAGAGATTCCTATCTCCACTTACTGCATGTTTGAGAAAGTGGTCCTAGTCCCTGCAAACCTTGGAAGGAAGGTCATAAAAAAAGAAACTCCACAGAACCTTTCCCTCTAAGAATGGCTCAGCTGTAACAGACAGGGCCTTTCTGGAAGGCCCCTTGGTGGTACAAGATGTAGTAAACATCTTCTTCTTTTCAAAAATGCTCAGAGAGGAAATTGCCTCCTACTCTGACAATATGGGAGAAGTACACCACAGCAAATGTGAAGGAGAGTACAAGTTATCATGAGACAGAGCCAAGTTCAGGGAAGTTCTTGATCCTGAAGAGTGCATCGCTTTTTTAAAATTAAGTTATTCACAATTATTAACGTCCCCCGTCCCCACCCCCCCCAAGAAACTAATCTAAGGAAGCTGTGATCTGTTTCTAAGCTAATTTTGAAAATTCTGTACCATGATGAAGCAAAACAAATCATCAGTTCTTTAACTGTAGTAAACAGATGCTTTAATGAACCAACTAATTTTAATGCAAAATATGTATAAATCGCTTATATGTCCCCCATAAAACAGCTGACCAGTTTAAATGGATTTTTTTCTACACCACCATCTCAATAAACATAATTATGCAGTGGAGACATCCTTGGTATATTTTTACATTAAAATGTAAAAGACGTAAAGATATCAAGACCCTTTTGCTAGCAGAAAGAACTAACAAGTACAAGAAAAATAGCATATATATTTAGAAGTATATTTTCATGCATAAATTAGATAAGAATGAACTACTGAGGAGAGAAAAAGCTATAAATGTAAAGCAAAACTAAAAAAACATAAAATCAAACTTTTTGACATTATGGTTTAAGTTAGTAAAACTGGTTGTTTTACGTTGTTAAAATCAGGCCACTGTCTTTTCACAGCATGCACCGGCACCAATGTAAAGAAAGTACTACAAAGGATGTCTCAAAAAACTGATGGATCTCCTCTGGTGCAAAACTCATCAGGCATTATTAGGAATCCAGTATAGGGATCAAACCAAATATTATGTCAGGAGCACTAAGAACTGATAAGTCACAATTAGGTTTTATTTTTACTTCTTGGCAAAATATTGCGCATTCAGGATTCACACAATTCAAGACCACACACTCACCCAGTTTTGTCCCCTTTTTTTTCCTTTTTTAAATACACACTTAGTGTGTATTAAAACATTCACACACAGAACACACATGAAAGACGTGCAATTGCCCGCCACACTACCACTGCCAATGACAGTATCACTGCCAAATCTATCACTGGTGGCAACACCAGTGCTTTGGTGATACTGCAGTATGGACAGCAACATTGCAGGCTAAACCATCACCCCTGGTGATTGTAACAGAAGAGAAATTTAGTGTACCCTAGATGGCTGATGAACTTTATTCCTGCAGTAAGTGCCTTTTCTAAGGTCCTTAAGATGCTCTTTCCTCAAGGAAGTGACAGGCAGTATTTGGGTTGGTATTAGTCCCCGGGTGATTCCAGCAAGCTGGCACCTTTCCTGCCTAGGGACTACTGGAAGTCATACATGAACTGATAGGGACACAAATGGGAAAAAAATTTTAAAGACCTTCAGAGAGAAACTGGAATTCAGTCTTCTATCTTATGAACCTAAGTACAATTTTTTGGCCTTCCCTAATCTCTAGTGTCAGATAAATATTCTGAAATTACAACCTCCTAGAAAAAAGTGAACAAATAATTAGTGATTTGGATTTCTGTTCCCTCCAAAAGAGACAAAGCTATGCTTGTGATCATCATTCCCAAATTAACTGCTCCAACCATACACATAAACAAAAGGAATTATTTCCTAAGTACCTGAATCACATAAGCAAAATTTTTTACATAAATGAGCAAATAGGACTTATTTGAACTTCCAGACACCTCTAAGAACAGACTGCAGACATTGCTTGTCTCTCAAGCCTCAGGCAAAGAAAAGAGTAAAAAGGATTGGAAGGTAAAGGTAGAAGGTACAAATACCCACCCCCTACTCTCCCCAAATTGTTCCTACATAAACATACGCAGTGGAAGTTGCACACATATTAAAAACAAACAAAAAAAACCCCCAAGTATTCAATGTTTTAAAAGGTTTGTTGTCTTTTGTTTTTTCCCTTGCCCAAAGGCAAAAGAAATTTATTTAGTGGAGAAAACATAATTCAAAATAATTCAATCTACCTTAAATGCACAGGTTTTTAAAGAACTTTAAGGTGATTTTAATAAATTTTATAAAAATCAGTTGCAAATAGCTTCACCAACTTTACTAAATAAATTTGGTGGCATTCTACATCACATCTTTGCCATAAAATAGTATGTAACCACATGAAACAAAGCTATAAAAAGTTGAAAACACAGACACTAGTTGAACTGTCTGCAGATAAGGGAATAAGTTAATGTCTCAGTCCTGTGAATCATTTCTTATACATTATCATGATGAAGAATCTCAGGGGTTTTTTCTGATGGTGATTTTATAGTCTTCATCTTGAGGCTCAATTTACTGATCCACAGAACACTTTCTTCTACGCTGTTGTCAATAAAACAGAATGCAAAAGGCATTATGAGATAGTTTTTGCCCTTTCACAGATTTTAAGTGGAAATTCTCTTTCAATGCAGTTCACAGATGTCTTAAGTCTCTCTCTCAGTTCTCATTCTCCCCCATATCTGCCTACCATACAACACCTGCATTTGGTTTCATAAGTCACTTGTAAGCAACACACAGAGAAGACTGTTTTTCCTGGGCACTACTCTAACTCAAACACTACCTATAAAATTATTTTCAACTGTAAATGGGTATGGGCTGGTATTTGCACAACATGGCAGACATTTTTTTTGTTCAGTTTTTTAAAAATTTCTTTCAAGTTACCTTCAACAACAAAACTCAGCCTTTGACAGTGTACTAGCTTTAAAATGGTGTATTACAAAAAATTTAAAAGTACACTTGTCAAACCTGGTCCTACTATCACAGCATACCACTACCAAAAGCATTAAAGTTGCTTAGAATGGATAAGATCAACATGGACTTTAAGTATTTTTACAGGATCAAAATTTAACTTAGAATTCTACCTAAGGAAAGCAGAATTCAGTCAAATACACAGTACGGACTAAATTAGCATGATCTTAAAAGATACCAAAAGTATAGAGAGAACAGATAAACTTCACCCAAATAAAAAGATGCATTTGCTTGCCTTTGTTCAGGTCTTCCTAGATAAAAGGCTGAAGCAATTAATCTACACCATACTGTCACAACAGTGTCATGAATTTTATTATCTTAAATTGACATAATCTTCTGGAGGCTGCAAGGATTAAATTGCAATGAAAATATTACACTGTAAGTGACCACTTTATTTAATGTCCTCTGTACTTGACTTACGTATTGTAAGGTCCAGAGAAGATGCTGGAAGGGATGCTGCAGAGATAAAAGCACACACCACAGCATCTTTCCTAGGATTCCTTCTGACAGATGTAAAGTCCTGTCACAAATTAAAAATTCTCCTATACTGGATAACTTGAAATTAATACTTCACCTCCTTATTTACCATTTTATCATCAGATCTCTCCCTTCTAACAAGTTCCTTACGATTTCTGCTAGTACCTCTGATAAAACAAAAGCATTAGTAAAAATAGATGAAAAATATAAATCTTATTTTCTATTATTATACACCCTACCTGTAGAATTTTACATTAGAATAGAATATTCCTAAGTATCACTTTTTATTTGTGACAACAGCAATTAAGATTACCAGTAAATCACAGGCCATCTTTTAGAATTTTTATCACTGCTGAAGCCCAACTTGTATTACCTCAGATAATCGAAGATAGTTATTTGTTTTCAAGGGCATACTGTTTCACTGAAGCTTTAAGAAATAAGCGTGGTAAAGAAGTTCCAGATCATCTCCATGTCCCGTTAAATCTGTATTAGTTCTGCATTTAGAAACATCCTGAAATATATTTATCCAAAGCAAGGCCTAAAGGAGACTCTCAGAAGGCAGCCTTTGGGGTCTTATTTTATTTGTCTGTCTTTTTTTAAACTATGTTTAACAAAAAAAAAAAAAAAAAAAAAAAAAAAAAAAAAAAGAGCTCCACCCTAGTGGAGCTGAGGTTATCAAAACCTCAGTATGATCCATTAGCCCTGTTACCTAGCACAAAAGAAACAAAGCAAGGGCAGTAGTTTCAAAGTCTGCTGATTCTGAATCTCATGACCTGATATTCTGAAAAGAGAAAATATTTTAAGTATGCAGCTTCACATATCCTATTAATTTCTCATCTAAACCTCTCATCTTTCAAACACATTGTATGACAATTAATGGTAATAATACTAACAATACTAATACTACTACTACTAATCACATGCAAGAGTGACCTCTTTCTCACAGAATTTGCTTATCAGTATAATCTTCTTCAACCTACAGTTTAGAAGGCTGCAAATGGAAACAGCAAACAAAAGGAAGGATACCTTGAACTGTACACTGCAAATGAGGGAAGCTGTGAATACTGCTAATTTCCCTTTCTATAGTTCTTTTTGCTATTTTGATTCTGCTCAATCACTGATAAATTAAGAGAATCACTGAAATAGACAGTGCATAACCTAAAACAAGATTCCTTGGTAAACTGAAAGACAGATTGTCATAATAAATTGTAAAATATATCACAAGTACTCATTTGCTCAGAGAACCAATAGAGTAGTGTTCTGGGAGAACCAGGTATTCTCCAGAAGCAAAGAATAGCCTGAAATTACAGTAATGAGGGTAAAACCAGGTGGATGGATGATGACAGAGAAGCAGATGTAGTTTATCTTGATTTCAGGAAGGAATTTGACACTTCCTGAAGTGTCAGCATTGTCTCCCTCAGCATTCTTTGAGCTAAACTGAGGAAGCGTGGCCTGGATGATTGGGCAGTGAGGTGGATTGGGAGCTGGTTGAAGGACAGAAGCTAGAGGGTTGTAGTCAATGGGATGGAGTCTAGTTGGAAGTCTGTTTCTAGAGGAGTCCCTCAGGGGTCAGTACTGAGACCAGAACTATTCAATATATTTATTGATGACCTGGATAAGGGAGCCGAGTGTACTATCAGCAAGTTAGCTGATGACACAAAACTGGGAGGAGTGGCTGTGCTGTCCAGAAGGCTGTGCTGCCATTCAGAGGGACCTGGACAGGCTGGAGAGTGGGGCAGGGAGAAATTTAATCAGTTACAACAAGGGCAAGTGTAAAGTCTTGCATCTGGTAAAGAACAACCCCCGGTAACAGTACAGGTTGGGGTCTGAGCTGTTGGAGAGCAGCACAGGGGAAAGGGAACTGGGGGTGCTGGTGGATGAAAGGATGACCGTGAGCCAACAATGTGCCCTGGTGGCCAAGAAGGCCAATGGCATCCTGGGGTGCATTAGAAGGGGGGTGTTTAGTTGGTCGAGAGAGGTTCTGCTCCCCCTCTACTCTGCCCTGGTGAGGCCACAACTGGAATATTGTGTCCAGTTTGCGGCCCCTCAGTTCCAGAAGGACCAGGAGCTGCTTGAAAGGGCCCAGTGCAGAGCGACCAAGATGATTAAGGGATGGAACATCTCCCTTATGAGGAAAGATGGAGGGAGCCAGACCTCATCAGCTTGGAGGAGAATGAGGAGTGACCTCATCTATGTTTATAAATATGTAAGGGGCGAGTGCCAGGAGGACAGAGCCAGGCTCTTCTCTGGGGTGACTAACAACAGGACTAGGGGCAACGGTTATAAACTGGAGCACAGGCAGTTCTGTATAAATATTAGGAAGAATTTTTTCACTGTGAGGGTGACAGAGAACTGGAACAGGCTGCCCACAGAGGTTGTGCAGGAGTCTCCTTTCCTGGAGACATTCAAAACCCACCTGGATGCATTCCTGTGTGACCTGAGGTAGGTGACCCTGCTCTGGCAGGGGGGTTGGACTTGATGATCTTTTAAGTTCCCTTCTAATCCCTAACTTTCTACGATTCTATGATTCTGTGATAATGTCTTTAAACTGGAAATGGGTAGATTTAGGTTAGACATCAGGAAGAAATTCTTTCTTTTGAGAAGCATAAGACACTGGAACAAGCTGTCCAGGGAAGTTGTGGCTGCTCCCTCCCTGGAAGTGTTACCGACCAGGTTGGATGGGATTTTGAGCACCCAGTTCTGGTGGGAGGTGTCTTTACACACTGTGGGGTGGGTTGGATTTAGATGATCTTTAAGGTCCCTTCCAAGCCAAACCATTGTGTATTACCATGATTCTCCGTCAATTCCACTCAGTTATGTTACACTTCATAGAGTGCAGTGAAGTCACTCTTGATTTCCAGACATGTAACTCAGGGCTTGCCTGTACAGGAGAGAGTAATTTAGCTTAAACTTGCCTGTACATCAACTTAGAGAACCCTGTGCAAAAGATTTTACTTTAATTTAAGGCTGGCTTACACTTTTGTTTTGTTGTGTGCCTTTTTTTTTTTCCCTGGGGAACTGTCTCAAGCTCATCTGATATAAAACACAAAAAAAAAGGCATCTATTTGGACTTCTGTATTGATTTAACTTATTTGGTATAAAAAAGTAGACCTGTGCCTTTAGTCTCTGATGAGAATTAGACTCTTGCTTCCCCAAACTTGTTTGCCACTGATTTTCCTTGTTTTGATATAAAAAAAGTGGCCAAACATTTTATGCACATGCCACTCATACCTGCTTCCATGATATGTTAAGCACAGAAGTGAGCCATAGCTTCTGGGTCACACTGCTCTTATGCAGATGGCACAGCAAGTGCTTCCTACTTCCCTTAAAACTTGTGCTAACACAGGTAGGAACTATTGCAGCCATCACCTGCATTCATCAGTAATGAATGGCACTGCTGCCCCCAGGCAGACCTGTACTTCTGGTTCAGGATACAAGAACACAACCACGATATGCTGAAATAGGAAGAACAGGATTAGAGAGATAACATGCATACAGAGAAAGCCAGGGTTCTGCTCTGCCTTTGCTGGACTTGGAAGATCATGATTTGGTTGCGTGAAGGAGAAGGATAAGGGTGTGTCTGAAGTCAGAATAAAGTTTTGTGGGTACATGAATGGATGGGAAACGTTAAGTGTGAGCATGGGACTGCAATCGTATCTTGGAAGACAGGATCATGCAGAAAGAAAACTGAAAAAAAGAGCCATAAATGCAGTTCTTGTTTTGCATGGTTAGAAAAACACGTGACCCTGGATATCAGAAGCTGCTGGTGATGACTACATACACACTAACTAGGTTTGGAAAAGCCTGGGCTACAGCACTATTATTTCTGCACGGGCATATTTGCAGGTTCTAGTATAGTAATACTTTTATTAAATTTTTGTACATACTCACCTACTATCTATTTTCTATTCTCTGCCATAACCATTTTGTCTTGCTTTTCTCTCTGTTTTTTACATTTAGCATTGATCTATTATTTAAATAATGCACTTAATGGCAGGCTCATCATAGCAGCATATTTTGAATGTTTAAGGGTATTTCACAATGGTTTGCAGAAAATGCTTTACAAAATTAAATTATTTAACAGGTGAATCATATAAGAGCAACTTCCTATTCTCTAATCAATGTCTTAAAACCAAGTTTTGCTTAAACATGAATTTTATTTGATTGATGCCTTACTTCAGATTTGACTCAATATACACACACAGATCTACAAACTCAAAATTTCAAAAGCATTCCATGTGGACTAAATAAATAGAGAATTTTAAAAACTCTTTAAATTTCTCTCTGTAGTCTGGTTTGGAAAGGAAAACCTTCAAGAGCCTGAAAGTGACATTTGAAAGTTTATTTCATAATAGACCATTAAAAGATGTGATTCCATGGCATCCATGTTACATGCACAAATAGACCATTACAGAAACTGTTTCATCATGTATGTGACAGATCACATACATAAACCCAAGAGCACTGGGTCTGCACAAGTATGTATCTATCAGAAATTTTAAAACCCAAAATTTCAGTATGAATTGTGTACTATACTGATATGAATATCTTTACATATAATGTATGTAAACATATAACATTCATATATGTATAATACATACAGTAATTAACATTTTATTCTATACATGCAAAAATTATTGATATATGTAGAAAACCTATGGAAAATATGTAGAAACTATCCAGATTTATAATATAAAACAGTGGAAAGAATTGGAATTGGTGATCAAAACCTCTTACTTTTATATGCATTGAAATATTCATAGTCTGGAACTGACTTAACTAGTAAAATTAATTTATGTGGTCAAAACAAATCAAAGTTGCAACACAGTTAAGGTATGAAAATAACTGAAAAACAGCCCTACCCTTTCAAAAAAGCAAAGAAAAAATCCTTCCCTTGTTATATGTCACTGGCATAACTTCATTGACAATAATGCCTTGATCTGTGTGTACTGATTTCACAAACCTGTGTTACAACTTTTTGCCACTACAGTGACAACAAAGCTAGGCAATCTCTTACAATGAGACATAAAAATTAAACAAAATCTCAGTCTTTACTTTAGCACCGTTCTTCAGATTGTACAGGTTCTGAATGAAGGAGCTTTAATGAATCAGCTTTAATGAAGGATTATCCTTGGCCTTCAGCCATCCTCCTTTGTGTCCATAGCATTTTGATGTGCCTGATGCAAGAGCTGGAAGAAAACTTGATTGAATTAAACTCTACTCCAGCTCTTCCAGTCTGTTCGACAGCTCTGTCAATACCTGTCACCTGATTATAGGGTACCTCTGTCCATTGTGTTGCAACCATTAACCTAAAATTAAGCACACATCTCTGTGTTCTCTTGAATATCCACATTCAAGGATTCCTAAACTGGATTATAATTAAATACAAAAGTACATCATAAAACCCAATAAAACCCTGCATTTATAAACCATTCATTAATGTTGTTTTCACCTTCCTGTCACAAGGGATGCTTAGCTCAATTTCACAGCTGTGCTTACATCTGCATCAGTTTCTGAAGTCACTGAAATGTGTGTCACTGTCTGTGTTCAATAGTAAACATGGCCCCTAGCCAATAACAACTCTAACCTCCTTTATGACAGACAATAAACGGTTTTTAATCCTGTTTTTGCATAAGTTAAACATCCTTTTATATAAACTAGAAATTCTGAAGAAATACATTCTAAAGTACTTCTCATCATACATCAATTACTTATCTCAATTGTAGGCACCTTTTCTCAACCTCCCACATACAACTCAAAAATAACTGCAGTTTACAGCAGATGTGGAACGAGGACTTTGAGAAACAGACCATGCACTGTCATTCTTGAACATCGCTGAGAATCTAGATTAGTAATTTGTGTTCCGTGTCCAATTCTACCAAAGGCTCCTTTTATGATCTTGGGCATGTGATTATGTTTTCTGTTCAGTTATTCATGTACAGAAGGGACATAAGCCAGCTTTTTGTTCTGTTAGTGTTGTAAAGTTTGAACATCTGTGGTATTCAAATACTACATTAAGAAATACTTAAACATGCAAGAAGACAAGCAGATAAATTATCAAGCTATGGTGGCCGCAGTTCAGAACAATCCTCACAGTAGGAGGATCTCAGTGTCTGAGCAGAAATTCATGGAAGAGAAATTATTACCTTCACAGCAAGGAGATAAATATATCGCAGGCTAATTAAGCCTTTTACAACGGCCCAAAAAAGCATTCCTGCCCTCTGTACAGTAACTCCATCGAAGCTTTGAAAGTTCCACTTGCTATTTCCACTGAGTGCCTAAGCAACCTCCCTAAGCAAACAAGCACAAGACAGAAACTAGAGTACTTTCCATTCTAATATTTCGTTGGGAAAAAAATACTGAAATCCTACCTAGCCAAATCTATACAGCAAGGACCCCAAGCACTGCAGAATACAACGCAGGAAATACGACCACCTCCTATAACCCGAGGCGACTTTCACTTTGCGGCTCACTGCAACCCCAGAGTTTTCGGCCCGGCTGCGGAGATGACACCAGCCGTAGCATCGGTACGGACGAACCGGGAGATGGAGAGGGGGTGTGTTCCTAGCTCTCGGCCCACGGACCCTCAAGCCCCGGACGCCCCTCAGGCAACCGCTGCCACCCGTCCCGTCGCCCTCCACATCCATCCATCCATCCATCCATCCATCCATCCGTCCATCCATCCCATTCACCGATACAAGGCGGCAGAGCCCGCCGGCGGCGGGAAGGGAGGGGCCACCCACCGCTGGGCCCCCACAGCTCCCCTCCCAGTGACGACGAAGAGGCCCCTGACACCGGCGGGCCCGCGTCGGCTGGGCACCCCGGCCGAGGCTCTCGGCCCGGCCCCCGTACTCCTAGGCAGGCGTTGGCTGCCGGGGATGGGACGTCCCAGCCCGCCCCTCGCAGCCCCGACACCTACCCACACCATCCCAGAGCCCGACGCCAGGGGAGTGGCGAGGGAGCGGCCCGTCCTCTCCCTCCACAGCTCCGCGCCTGCTGCAGCCCCTGAAATGGCTGAACAAAGGGAACGCGGCTCCGCCGCCACCGCCCCGCCGATTGGCTGAGGGGCGGGCGGGGGGCGGGGCTCGGCGCGGGGGGCAGGGCGGGGGCGCCACGGGCCCGTCACCTTGGCAACGGCGGCCTCGGCTGGGGCCCGTGTCCGTGCGTGTGATGGAGACGGCAGCGAAATGGCCGCCCGGCCCCACCCAGCAGCTCACCCCCGGGGCCGGATGCCGCTCTCTGCCTCTCCCCGACTCCCACGCAGAACGGCGCTGCTCCCTGCTCCCTTCTCCCCGCTCTCTCGCGGTCGTCTGCTGCAGGTGCACGCACGCTGGCTTCGTGCCCGCGCAGTGCTTCCCGCAGGGATCCCCCTGCGGCCTGGCGAGACATCCACCTTGCTCAGATGCACCGTTTCATCCGACCCCTTCCCACAACCTCCCTCAAAGAGGCACAAATGGGAAGGGCCACGTCCCCCTCTGGCACCACCCCCTCCCACAGGGATCTGTCTTCCCTCATCAGTAGCACAAAAGGGCTCCTCACGGATGCTCTCCCCCTGGGCAGGCTCCCCAGGCTGCTTCTCCCCACGCCCTTCTACTCTTCCCCATGCCAGCAAAAGCAGAGAGCTGCCCGGGCTCCACAGAGGTGGCTGACAGGCATGTCAAAATCATAAAAATGAGGCCAAGGTCTAAGCATCAAAAGGCTCAGCACCCTGGATTTCATCTTGACACGAGTGCACATCCAGGGGCTGCTCTGGTGAAACCCCATCTTGAGTACTGCATCCAAACTTGGAGTTCTTCATCACAGGAAAGACAGGTTGGAGGAGGTGATGCTTCCCTCTGCTCTTGTGAGATCCCACTGGGATCCCTACCTACACAGTCCAATTAAATACCTGTTGTTTTTCTCAAGTAGTATTTTATTGCATAATGTTCAGAGCAGATTGTATTGTACTTATAGGCAGCATTTAGCTACACTACACTGAGTTACATCTTACACATGCAGCAATCGTATCTCATAAAAAAATCCAACCTCTCAGCTAACATGAAAGTAGGTACATGGGACTCAAGTCTTACACCTCAGCTTGCCCAAGTACAGAGATGTAAGACCTATAGCTTACCTCCAGCTTTGGAGATGTACATGCCATAGCCATAAACGTATTAATACACATATTAGCCATGGCTAATAGCAGGCAAGGTGCCAGAGCACTAGGATAGGATGCAAATGTGTTTGTTGCAGTTGCTGTAGCTAAGAAAAAGGATGTGAGATAAAAAACCTTGAGTTTTACACTGAAAACCTAAAACTTGACCAGTCAGAGCAAAAGCTGCTGGCAGAAAATTAAAATTGTTCAGTAATGCTACATAATACTGAAAGAAACAGAGTAGATATTCCAGTCAACAAGTTAAACTACAGTGATAGAAGTATATCAACAATATATTTGAACAGTGTAAGGTGTTTGTTTTATGTGGTGATCCGTGGCAAACATTAACAAGTTGTGCATTTACATAAGCAATATTTGCCTATCAGCTTTTTAACTTTTTACATTTAATGTACAAAACCCAAGGTGGAACATCTAAAATACACATACTGCAAATCCAGCAGGTACTTCACATCTTGAGAACCAGAGCTTTCACACTTCTATAGTTCATTCACAAAAGATACCAAAATTAATTTCCTGTGACATGAGTCCTGTCCTCCTTTCTTCCTGACATGATGCTTTGTGATTCTGATGTCTACCTGGATGCCCAGTCCTCTGTTATTCTTTTCTTAACAATTTTCAACAATTTTTGGTCAGCTACAGTCAAATCTGACTGAGAAGTGGACATATATGGAAGGTGGCAAAGTTCAAGTGTTGTGACAAGTAGCAGGGAGCCAGGTGGAGGAGAGGGACTGTACTAATAAGGACATGTTGGAAAGGGTAGAAGGAAGATTCTGAGTGTTTGATAGGCTACCAGTTTATTGTACCAACGAACTGGCTAGTCTTTATAACAGGACTTATAATCCTGGCTTTGGCCCTGCTGTCATTAGGAGTTCATTTTAGCACAGAAGGTTTAGTGTAATGGGGAGAACTGAAAATACTCAGGTTATGGTGCATGTCCTGTACCTACGATAGGTATTTTAAACCAATTCATAATACAAGAGAGATACAAAAGTGGCATAAGCAACTACTTAGGTATTCCTGCTAAAAGTGATAGGGAAGACACTGTGTACACGTTACACTTGTATTTCACAACCTCCAATTGCACAACAACTTTTTTGGTGCTTACAATCAAAATGATCGAAGACCACCGTGTCCATTCTCATCCTTTCACTGGCTAGAGAAAAGGAGATGAAAGAATGAAAGGTGAGAGTTACTTTTGCTGACCTTTATTGAGATTCAGGATAAATACAGAATAATAACTTCCCAACAACCTTTCTAAGATTTATCTGTTTTAATAAAATTACATTTTAAAATAAAGCAATGCATATTCAGTCAGCTAGACTCCATTAAAATGAACCCTCAGGCTTGATTGACCAGTCTGCTGTACCTAAACAAGGCCAATGAGACTATATGGTATATTTCTTTTTGCTCTAGTGATAGACATCACAATAAATAATTTCTGCTTTCCACACATTTCCACACATTCTCAATATCAATTAAAGATGTCAACCAAAAACATCTGTGCAAAGGAAGGTTCTTTCCTGGCAGTCCTGTTCAGGTGGTACTGTTGTTCTATCAAAAACACGTGAAAGAAACGGGTACTTGAAAAACCAATTTTGTCTCCATGTTTGTATATGGGCGCTGTAGTTGCTTGTGGTGAGGCACCTGGGTACTAAACACAGCATAGCCTTGACATCCATGAGCTATCTTTCCTGTTTTCTCAGGCATTCTGCTGCTTCCTCAGCAGAGTAAGTTTTCCTGAGAAAGCCAAAGTTCTGCGCAAGACAGTCCCTAAGGTTATTTGGAACCAGCTTAATCATCTTTACATTGCACTAGGTGGTGCAAGATACAGCTATACATTTAATGTATTTATGTTATTTTTTAGGAATGGATTTAATTAAATTACTTGTGCTGTCATTTGCTATGCTAATTAATTGCCTGGATCATCTGGATGCAAAAGATGTTTTCTTAGTTAGAAGGGAAGTTGTGCAGTTCCCATGCAAATTTGTTCTCTAGCTTCTAGAGAATAACTTAGCTGAATTATTGGTTTGTTCAACAAAGCAGTAAGATAAAATCTGAGGTGGTGAGTGGATGGTGAATTGGTATGCTGTGATTGCTCCAATTTCTTGTCATTTATTAACAAGTAAGTGTAAATTTATGATAGAACAGAACCTTGAAATTAATGTAGAGGTCTTGTGACATTCTTCTGAATTTACAAATTTCAAAACAACAGGTAGAAGAGGTGTTACTGTCCAATTTCATTTAGTGAGATGTCAATTTAGATAGTGATTGACTGTATTTAAATGTTAGTATTGCTGCTTTAATGACCATCAAAGTCAGGAGAAAAACAAAATCATGACTGGAAAATCATTACTTAGTAGCTGGGATATTTATTCTTGCTTGATGTTGGTGGACTTGTCAGAGTACTAGCAGTTACTGTATTCCCTAAACAACAAATAACTGCAGGAAGAAACCTAGCAGAAGATGGGAAATTTGACAGAAAACTGCTGTTCTGAAAAGGAAGAACGAAGGGCAAACGTGAGCATTTGCATGAATGCATTGTTTTTGAGGCATTAAGAAGAGTAAGACACATGCATGGATAGACAGACTGCAGGAAGGAAAGATTTTAGTAGTTAATGAAATATATATTTGTGTACAGTTTATTATCCTACTTAAAAAATAGCAGGATTTGATCAACAGTATGTGGTTTACACCTTTTTTGAAGCATGATATGTGAAAACAAAGTAAAATAAATAACTTGGCAAGACTGGTCACTAGCTACAATAAAGTAGTAAGTAGTGGTGCTGCTTTGATGGAAATAGGACAAATTAATTAATTTAATTGAAAATATAAATTGATGCCATAGGAAAAAAATCCATTTGCCTTCAGCAAAATTACTAACTTAACTAGTTTCTGGTCTACAAGAATACGAAAATACCACTGTATTTCTTTTTTTGTGAAGTTCATGAACTATCTCGATTCAGCTGGAGAGACTTGAAGAACTCACTGTTAACAGAAATGACATATGAACTTTTAATATTTGGTTCACTGCCTGTAAGAATTGATCCATATTTTTCTAAGCTAGAAAATATATTTTCAACTATATACAGGAAAGGTGGTGTTTGGTGTTAGCTGTTGAGATCTGGTTAAAGTTAGTTTCTATGACATATTGATACAAAGGAATAAGCTACCTTCCTAAAGGTTTTGATTCACAACTGAAGATAAATTTAGCAGTGGCAACTAAAGCTGTTGTTGTCTAAAGCAATCTACACCAGCTATTTCTTTGAGATTAGTTATAGGATACGAAGTACATTTTAAGTGGAATTAAAAATATAAATGCTCTGTAGTTGTCAGAAGTTTAACACTGGGCCAGCAATTAACTGATGACAGATGCTCTCTATTAATCCCCCCCTTCTCCCTGATAAAGAAAGGAGAGAGATAAGGGAGAGAGACTTATGTGTTGGAAACTACACTACACAGCTTTAATGAAACAGTAATGATAAAAAAAGGAAAAAAAATATTACATACATACAGATATACAGAAAAACAATATCAGGTTTCTCTTTCCTTTCTCCCCAGTAACAAGTCACAACTGAGGCTGCAGGGCAGCCCTGGGAAAGTCCAGGCTGGACTCCTGGAGTCAACAGCAGTCAGGATCTGGAGGCAGGAACACACAGATTCAGGCTGGCAGGGATCAGGACCACAGGCAGACAAATGGACAGAATCCTCCCAGGATGCCAAAGAAAGCAGGAAGAGACAAAGAAGGGCTGAAGGGAAGCTTGACCCTTGTGATCCCTCAAATTTACACTGACTATGACACATATATTCTGTCTGGTCAATTTTTGTCACCTACTTGGTCCACTCCTCCCTAAAGGAGAGTTGCAGGTGTGACTTCTTGAGTCCTTTCCTCTTTCCAGAGCACAAGATGTTCCTCAGAGCAGTGGCCTTGGTTCTGCAGATCATTCTCTAGCCATAACTACAAAATTGAGTGCCATCAGTCCTAGAAGCAGACACTGACTGAGATACTTGCTATTAATTTCAGCAAGTGCAGCTACTTAGAAAAGACTCAGCTGGAAGCAAAATTACAAGACAGAAAATTAGCTCTATCTTGGCCCAAACTAGGACAGTATTAAGGGTAAAATTGTATTGAGTAGAATGTGTCTAAATGGAAACAAACAAGATATACACTATAAGGATAAAGTTTCACTGGCCAGGCTGAAGGTCACAATAGGGCAAATGTGTGAAGAAGGCCATCAACAAGTAAACCAAAGATGGTGGCAGGTGCAGACAAAATAAACTTATTCATAGCATGTCGAAGTACCATTTTGACAGAAAATATTTGATGAACATTTCCTATCACCATCATGGTTTTTTTTTGGCCAGCCAAGAATTTCCAATAAGACACTGGCTCCTGTTTTGGTTCTTGTTTCATGAAACTATTGATTATCCATCAGGAAACAGCAGTAAGTCAAAGACAGAAGAGATTTTTGGAGAATCTGAAGGATCAGAATGAGCAGTGCTGAGAATATAATGCATTACCACTCATGTTGTGTTTTACGGAATTTTCAACTCCTTTCCTCTGAGTGGAAAAGTGACATTGTTAGAGCCATCAGAAAAGATACAAATCCCTACCAGACAAAGATATATTGTGTGAGTATGACCAAATTTATAAAGAGTGAGCTACAGACATAGGCATAGACCTCTTATATCTGTCTTTACAGTGAGTAAAGACAACAGCAGTAAAGGAATGCTGAAAGCCCCTTTTCCTCTTTTCAAGAACAGTGCTGGTGACTACACTAGCCAGCTCTGAAGATCTGTATGTGTGCTGTCTCCCAGATAGAAGTGCTGGAGAAGAATGAAAGAGGAGAAATACTAGGAGATGTTAGAGATTAGCTAAAGATGAAGAAGTTTGCACAGAAGACACATATTTCCAAGGTTAGTGAGCAGTGGTGTTGGGAATACAAAGGAGTCAGAGAAAGGGAAGGAAAGGAAGGTTGTCAGCTTTCTCTTCCTCCTTTTAATTTACATAGTTCTTTCTTGCAATAAGGTGCTGTGTAACTTGGTTTGTTGCTGCTTGATTTAAGTTTTTATGAACTGCTATATATCCTAAAGCACCACTCTCCAAATGGTGTAGTGTGGAGTCTCCCTGGTGAAGCTGTCATGGCCCTGAAGAAGCAGTCTGAGTGTTGATCCTGGGACTGGTGTGGTGGGGAGCAAGGGCAGAGCTGGATGTGATGCTGATGCAGGGTCCTGCCTGCCTGGTGAGTCTGGTTGGGTGAGAATCCTGCCAGCTCCAGCAGTAGAGTTGCAGGGCCAAGGAGAGGTGGTGACTGGTATGGAGTTTGGACAAGCAATCTGTGGAATACTGCTAGTCTTTCCAAGATTGTCCTTCACTAAAAAGACTCTGGGAAAGACTGGTCTAGAAATTGCAGAGGCTATGACTGGTTAGTGTGATAGGTGGAAGTCTCACATGCAAAGAATGCATGTTCTCTGGGGTCTAGACTGATGACCAGATCCTTTAAAAAAGGGGATCAGGTGTAGTTTCAAGGGTCTGGATACAAGGGAGACCAAAGAACACACCTGTATATGCCCCAGAATGTTCCGATAAAAACACATACTGCAGTATTTTGCCCAAACAATACAAAAATTTTATTTTTTTCTCACACCTCTACTCAGTAGATGGCAATAAATCCTCATCTAGAAAGTGAAAAAAAAATTCCAAGTTCCTGTAGCCAGGTTGGGTTGTTTTATGCTAGCTTTGACACATCTGCAATTTCTT
Organism: Calypte anna; assembly: GCF_003957555.1. Lineage (NCBI taxonomy): Eukaryota > Metazoa > Chordata > Aves > Apodiformes > Trochilidae > Calypte > Calypte anna. Next base: position 47,675,651 of record NC_044274.1, read on the forward strand.
TGTGCCCATTTATACTTATCCTAAAGAAGAAATACAATTACTGATCCATTATATACATTATCTCAGAGTGGTCAGCCACTGTGGCACAAAAATAAAGAAACTGAGTGCTTTCATTGCAACAAATCATATCATATCAAGTATTTTAGTACTAAAAACCAAAATGACAAATATAATTCCATATGTATAAGAACGTATCTTAAAAGAAGTATATAATGAAACATCTCAGTATTACAAATAAGGTTAAATTGCTTTTCTGTTTTCAATTTTTTTGCTATGCTTATGGATCTAAAGAAGAAATTGTATGTGTTTCACAATTGCAGCCTAAAATGCGTTATGATGTTCAAGTGATATTCAGGTCTAGATATCAAAGAATCTTGTGGAGTAAATATAAAATTATTACATCACCCCTAACTAACTCTATCTTCATCAAAAGCATGGGCAGAATTCCCACATTTTATGTGGTGCTAGGATTTCACCCATTGCCCAATAGAAATCACACCAAAAGTGCCACATAATTGGATTTCTCAAGAGAGCTGACTTCTTAAATATGGATAGTATCCACATAGATATATAATGAGGTCAAATATTATAGTAAAATGATTATATTTGATGCAGGAAAAAAATTATTCCAAAGGCATTCTGGGTGGTCACGTAACTGTTGTGACAACTGTCTTTCATGAATCTACTTGCATCTCTTGAGCAATAATCACTATAATTTTAAATACCTCATTTTTTTTTGTCCCCAATAGAAATGTCTGTTGAAACAATTAATTCACAGATGATTAAAATGAAAAAAAAAAAAAAAAGCAAAGATAGAATGATAAACATGTTAGTCACAAGAGAAAAAATTTCTCTTTTTCCCTAACCTCCCAAAAGACAGAATGAGGGATTGCATTTTTGCTTAGTTAGATGCTGGAAATTTATCAGAGTGGAAAGTGTTTCAGTAGAAGCTGTAAATGTTCTTGCTAAGGAAATATGTTCAGAAAGACATTAACTGATCTTTTCTGGACAAAATATTCCCCTATAAAGTATCAGAGATGGGCCTGAAAAACCCAGCAGTCCTAAACAGTCATTAAGTGAGCTAAGTTAATTTACAGTATGTGAGGCATTAAGTTTGGTTGAATGGCAGCGGAGCTTTTGATTTGGCGTGTGTTTCTTCATGATCCCCAGAGGCATTCTGACTGCTGACCAGAATCATTCTGGAGATTACTGAAGGCTTTTACTGCACAACCTTTCTTCCGCTCACTGGTGCAGCCTGACAGCAGTAATAATTTCACTGTTTGTGAACAAATTGTGTCTCATCTTATTGCAGATTCAAAGGAAGGATGGAGACTACAGCGTGTCCTTTTATTCCTTTAGCATATCTTTGTGCATATTATTAGTTCTCCATTTTGAAGGTGGCAGAGTGGGGAGAATATAGTGACCGTGGTCTGATCTCCCCTGCTTCTGCAAGCCTGACCATTGGAAAAGGTACTTCCAGGAAGACACAAAGGCTCTCAGAGAGGTACTTTGTACTGTACCAGGCACGCTTCCCTCGGAGATGTGGGAGCTAAAGAAAAGGAATATGCCACATAAGGGATGGAAGTTGGCTATTTGTATCTTTCAGTCTTAGCAGCACTATTATTAGATAATGTTTTAATTTACAAAGAGAAGGTCTGTAATCTTAATCCATTTTTATACAGAGTCTGTTTCTCTTTTTCATTTGCTTATAATAAAAGGCCTCCGTGGTCTTCACCCAGTACTAGTATTAGTATTGATTGTTGATTGGAAAACCAGCCATTGACTTAATTTCCCAACATTAGTGCAAACTTTTTCCCACAGCCTTTTGAGCTGATGGATTTCTGCCAGCCCTCAGACTTTCTTGCAGCTTCTGTTTTGCACAATTTAACATAAATTTTTTTAAATGAGACGTTTTGGTTTTTGTTATGTCTATGACCAACTATCATGACCTCATGGATCATCAGTGGTTTCAGTGTGGAAACAATTTCCCTAGACTCCAGCTAGTAGAAGCAGTCAGCAGCCAACACATCTATTGCACAAGAAATATTGCATACTAGTGAAGCCATTTGTTTCCTAGCACAGCACAGAGAGCAGAGCACATTGCTTCTGCTTGTCATTTTAAATAACATTTACGTTCATCAAACATCTTCACTTCTCTAGCAATTAAAAAAGAAAGGATTAATGGTGTAATAAGTGTTTTCCCTCTAAAGATTTATACTCCTCCCCAGCTGGACAAGTGTTTCCTTTTATTTCTTTAAAAGCTATGCCAATTATTTCTTTATAGATATAATTCTTCAAGACTGATTCACCATGTTTGTTAATGTGCTCTATCCATTCATAAAAGTTAAAAAAAAAAAAAAAAAAGAAACAATATAAATTAGGTTTTTATTATTAGGTTTTTATTCTTTTGGTATGCTGAACTTTAGAATTGATGGACAGATATTTTTCTGTCAAGGAAAGAAACATATGGCAGTTCTAGGTGTAGCCAATTGCCCAGGACCATGTCCACATATCTTTTAAAGATCTCTAGGGGTGGTGATTCATTAACTTCTCTGAACAGCCTGTGCTAGCCACTCTTACAGTGAAGAAGTGTGTCCTTACATTCAGGAGGAATCTTAGAATCATAGAATTGGCTGGGTTGGAAGGGACCTCAGAGATCATCGAGTCCAACCCTGAAATTTGGCACCACTGGAAAGAATCTGGTTCTTTCTTCTATGTACCCTCCCTTCAGGGATATATTTGCATTCGTGAGATTCCCCCTGAACATTCTTTTCTACAGGCTGAACACTCACAACTCGCTCAGGCTTCCCTCACAAGAGAGGTGTTTCAGTCCCTTCACCATCTTTTTGGCTCTTCACAGGGCTCTGTCCATTATGTTCCCATCCTTCTTGTTGGTGGAAACCCAGAACTCAACAAAGTATTTGACATGTGGCCTTGTCAGTGCTGAGAGGAGTACCTCCCTCAACCTGCTGGTAATACTCCTCCTAATGCAGGCCAGGATATCCTTAGTGTTCTTTTCAGCAAGGGCTTTTCAACAGATTATTTTCTTGCTCTGTTTTTATTAGGATTTTGTTTGTAAAAAATTACCTTTTTCCCCCCCCCCAACAATTTAGATATTCCTTTTGCTGTTGCTGTGGATCTCTCAGCAAAAATGTGACAGCAGTAATTTTTTCTAAAATCAACCATAACCAGAATCTATTTCATTATTTAATCTGAGATAATTATTTAATTCTGAGATTAATTTTTTAATTAATTTTAATTATTTAATTATTTAATTCTGAGATAATTTCCAAATAATACCCTAGCTCTAATGAATAACTATTCTAGTTCAGCAGAACTAGTAATTTCTCTGAACAGAATCTACAAATGAATTATTATTGTCATGCACAGTGTAATGTTGTCTTGATGTTCACACAGTGTTTTAGAAATTCATACGGTGGTTGGTTGAACATTTTAAATTGACCACAGAAGGAATGTTGAAGAAAATGGAAATGGCATAGGATGCAACTGGGTGTTCATGTGGGTAGCTGATCTTTAAGGACACAGTCTTGCATATTTTCACTCCGCTGGATGAGTTTTACAAATGGAAGTTGTTCTTTCAGTTGCAGTTCTATAAATTAGGACTACCCATCCTCAATTAAGACAAGGTGGTGGAGAAAGTTAAGAGGTTACACAATCATAATGGACCAAGAGAACCATAAACAGAATATGATCCAGCAGTGTGTCCAGGTGGCCAAGGAGGATAACAGGGTTTCAGCTTGTATCAGGACTAGTGTGGCCAGCACTGAGGAAGTTATTGTCCTCATGTAGTTGGCACTGGTGGGGCTGCACCTCGAGTGCAATGTTCAGATCTGGGTCTGTTGCTACAAGAGAGGGACATCATGGTGCTGGAGCCAGTCCAGAGAAGAGTCATAGAGATGGTGAAGGGTCTGAAGAACAAGTTTTATGAGCAGTATCTGAAGGAGCTGGGGTTGTGTAGTCTGGAGGAGGCTGAGAGGAGATCTTATTACTCTCCAAAGCTACCTGAAAGGAGGTTATAGCAATCCGTCTCTTCTCCCTAGTAACAAGCAACAGGACAAGAGGAAATGGTCTCAAATTGTGCTAGGGGAGGTTTAGACTTGACATTAGAAGAAACTTCCTCACTGAAACTGTTATCAAACACTGGAACATGCTGCCCATGGAGGTGGTTTAATAACCATTCCCAGAAATGTTTAAAAGATGTTTATATGTGCTCGTTAGGAGCATCATTAACATTAGATGTGGTAGAGTTAGGTTAATGGTTAGGCTCAATGAACTTAAAGGTCTTTTCCAACCAGGACAAATCTGTGATGCTGTAATTCTGTGGTAAGTCCTCTGTGCTTTTCATCCATCAATCTGTAAAGAGATGTCAGCAGGAAGAAGTTACAAGGGAAAGATGGCTAACCAAGCCTCTCCTTGGCCTTTCAGTAAATTTTCTGAGGAAGGCAAGTGATATAAATTGAAATTTTACTAGTCAAGTAGCACAATACTGCAGTAAGAGACAGTGAACACAGTTCCAATAATGTTTGTTGACTTTGTAACCTGAAACTGAATCCATTTTGCATGTGGGGAACCTCTGGCAATGGAGGTTCTTCTTGATGTTACTAATTTTAATGCACTAGAGTCTACCTGTATCAGAAGCCTTATTTGAGAGAATTAGAGCAATATATTCTTCATGGCTAATGATTTCTATCTTTGATTTGTTTCAACTTTGTCTAAATGAAAAATTCTGAAAATTAATCCTTCAGCAACTTGGCACCATCACCCAGGGAATGACTGGGACAGCATCAACCTCACTGTAGTCTATTAGTTCTGAGACCTGCAATTTATAATCACAAAACTGTGGGCTCTTCATTATTTTTTGTCCCCAAGTTTCAGCCATTGTCTTTTCTTGTTCCAGCATTGTCCATTATTTAACAATTGCAATATTAACACCTGTTAGGTGCTATTTGTATTTCTGTTTTTGTTCTTTCCCTTCATCACTAAGAGCAGAAAGAGCTTGAACACTTTTATGCCCTTTCTTCTTCAGTGGAGACAGCTGATGTACAATCTTTCCCCACTTAGATAAAGAGTAGGTTAATGAGATTTGAGTGCTGTTTCTGGTAAGAGGCCAGTGGCTGATTAATGAGCTAGAAGTATACCGACCTCCTCCTTTAAACTGCTTTATACTCACTGCATGACATACCAGTGCAAGTCTTAAAACCACATATATAAGGATGTTTCCATGACTCCACACCCAAATTTTCACTCATAAAAACTTCTATGCATGCAGAAGGCTTGCTGAATGTTACCTGATTTCGCTAATACATCACTGAAACTGAATATGTAGACATAGATGCTAACAGTGTAGAGATTCTGTGCCTTGCCTTGTAGGAAGTTTGATTTTACGTATTTTGAGGTATTTTAAAAATATTTTGATAATTAAGATTTATCTAGCAACTTTTCTGTAAGTGGTTAAGCATGACTTCTTAAAAATTTACTTGTTTGGATTTTTTTTCACACGATGAACCGTGCCTGTCCTGGTATTTATCATATTGCTAGATAAAATTTTAGAGAAATACAAGAATATTTTAAACTCCATTAAACTGCTTTTTAGACCTGGTTCACATCAAGTAATGGATAGAAACTGGCTACAGCAGAATACATCTATAAAAATTCTACACTAAATCAAACTGTGCTGGAATGTAACAGTTGCTGCCTTCATGAGTGTCAATGCTATTTGCTGATACAGCTCAGTGCAGCTGAACCCCACAAGGGAAACATTTCAAGAGCTCGGTGTTCAAGCATCTCTTGGATGAAATCCATAAAAGAGCAGACATGAGCTGAGTAATAAATCCTGTAGACATATATGCTGGTGTGACAAAAAGGTATCAGTAATCTTATCTGCAATTGCAATTAAACTATTACAGAGGAGCTCTACCAATATTTTTTCTTTAAATAAAAAGACTAATCATGAAAACAAAGCAAGACATAATAGAAAAATTCATTTAACAATGATGCTCTATTTCCAGTTATTAATATTTCACAATGGTGAAATATATGGCTAACTTTCTCTGTGTAAAAGTTGAAGCATAAAAAATATGCTAAAAAAGTCCAGACCCTTGGACTTTTTATGCCCATATCTCCTAATGTGCTGGCATTCTAAAATTCCTTAGGAGTCTTTCATAGATGGTTGTATGTACTTTAACATCTCAAGGCAGCTTCTGACACTGCAGTTGAAGGCTCCCAACTCATTAAAATATAGAGAAGACTTCTAAACTTAAATAACAAGACAGTTGCAGTCTGGTTTTTGCAAGGCACAGAGTCAAAAATAGCAGAGGATGTGATTTTCAGGACTGGACATAATAATGGAAAAATAATTTAGACTTTTGTCACTGCTCTTACTAGGCTGTTACAGGAGCAAATCCACCCTGAACCACCTGTGACCCACTCAGCCTCTCCCGGGGCTTCTGAGATTTCTCTAACAGCTGTCATCTTTGATAGAATACTTTTAGTGCTCACATCTGAGGATGTGAAAGTTATTTTGCCAAAACATAGGTAGCATGTGAATTAAATAAGAGAGAGAATCTTCAGTGGCAGATTTGTAAATGGTTATTAGGTTGCATTAAAACTAATGAAATCCTAAATCATATGTAGGTAAGTTACAAATACCAAATAGTTATTAGGCATGCCTGGATGAGCTTTCAAATTGTCTCCATCATGATCCAAGAGTGTGTTTCTGTATTAACCTTGCTAACCCACAAATTATGGGCAGCCATTATTTGTGCAGAAGAATTATAGTTCCTTTCACACGGAGTACTTAAATGATTAAGATTTATTTTGCAACTCATTCAACTTTCTTTTCTGAGAGGTTCTGTTGATTTCACACTTATTTTAATGTGAATTTGACTAAACTAAATTTGACCTTTCATTTTGAAGTCAGTATTTTAGTTCCTCTAGAGGGCTAGGGTTCTACAATGCACATGCAGTAATAGCCATCTCTGTGCTTACATTTTCCCGTACATATTCTTTTTTAATAAGAGATTTTACCTATGGCATCACAATGAAGACCATGTTACTGGTGAAGAGTGCAAGCAAATTTCAGACTTAATTTTGAATATGTGTTTTGATTTATTTTTCATTCCCCAATCAAAGAGGAATTTCTGTTCTATAGATAGATAGATGCAGAATGTCGTGTGTAGATCTGAAGATACGTGTATTGTGAAGGATTGTGTCATCGCTATAGTTTCGTGCAGTTATTTCTTCTCAAGAAATGCAGAGGCATCAATGGGTTTTGCAGCTGGCTGGTGGTGGGTAGGGCTGTTTAATGTGCCAGACAACCTCAGAGAATCCCTTAGCATTGACTTGCTTCTTCTGGTCGGAGCATGATATCTTCTGAAAGGGGCATTTTGGTTCATGGGACAGAATCCAGAGTTCTTTCCCTTTGCTACAGTTCTGTCCCATTGCACTGCATTTCCTATAGCAAAAAACCACATGGTCCTTTTTCTGCAATATGTTCTAGGAAGAATCAAGGTTCCAACTTGCCAAGTGAAAATGAAGTTAGCTTTGTTAAAACTTTTGGAGGGATGTTGGAGGAGGGGTAAGTGGTCAAGATAAAGACATATTTGAAATTCATTTGGGAGTGGATAGGGCTATGACAGCAAAACCCATACACCAAGACTTCTTGGTAGAGTCACTACAGGATCTTTTTAAATGAGTTTAAATTTTGAGTTTTCACTAGTATTTAATGCTTCACTGTATTACTGATGAAATCCATATTAAAATGCATCATGATTTAAATACATGTAGGCCAACAATTTTTATCTTGACTTAATAATAGTACTTGTAAAAGCTGATTAATTTTTAATTTGTAACACACGTACATTTCACAGTGGTAATCACATAATCCAGATAATCTGGAGATAATCTGTTGATGACCCTAACCCAGGCTTCACTGTGCTATATTCTGAACTCCTGTACATTCATTATGCTATTTTTAACAATATTATTAATGTAACAGTCTTTACAAGAAATATGAAGACACAGCTCCCCATCCCAGGTGTGAAAAAATAGATTCCTACTGATAATAAATTAATGAAATAAAGGCTGAAAGTAGCCTGTCAGGAAGGCCACATGACAGCAACATAACTGTATTGATGCCTTTTATTTATGAGGGCCCCTTGTCCCGTTTCATCTGTTGAAGAATGCCATACTTACACAGTGTATTTTTTCCTATTTACTGGTTCTTTTACTTTTGAGTGGGCGAAGAGAATGTTTGGCCATAGGATAAGAAATGGCTTTTGTTTTTAAAGATTAGCCAATTTTACACCAACACAAACAAACACACTTGCCTAGTTGCTTGAAATTATTTTTATCTCCTAAGATTAGAATGGCTGACATTTACTTTTTATATCTAACTATTTATGCAGCACTTAGAGACATGATAACACATTCTGGGGCTGTTTAGTCTGGAGAAAAGGAGGCTGAAAGGAGACCTTATTGCTCTCTTCAGCTATCTCCAAGGGAGGCTGGAGCAAGGAGGGAAACAGCCTCTGCTCCTTAGTGAACTGTGAGGACCAGAGCAAATGGATGGAAGCTGCACAAGGGGAGGTTTAGGCCTGATGTTAGGAAATATTTTTTCATTGGATGTTAGGAATCATTTTTTCACTGAGGAGGTTGTCAGACAATGGAATGGCCTGCCCAGGACACTGGTGGAGGTATTTAAAGGGCATTTGGACCTGGTCCTTAGGGACATGGTTTAGTAGTTAGCTTACAGTGTTGGTCAAAGGTTGGACTGGATGATCTTGGAGGTCTCTTCCAATCTAAACATTCTGTGGTTCTGTGATTCAAAAATGTGAAGAAAGAGAAAAGAAACACAATTTTGTAAACATAATGCTAAATTTTATGCTAAATGCAAAGATATTACAGTTAAATAAATTTATATTTTTAAATGGTCTGCTGTTTCCCTAGATTTGCAGAAGTATCTGAGTTGTCTCATAAAAGCTGACAGCCTGATTCTGTGGTTTGCTTCTTAGATAAACAGACCAACATTTTTTTCAGAAACTTTTACTAGTGCCCAAGACACTTAATATCTAGATCTGCAAATGTCTAGATATATTTGGGAAATTAATATTATGAAAAATATAACAAAGAAGTATGGTACAATTTTCCTGAATTTTGGCATAATTTTGTGACATAGGATGATATATAATTCCAGATGTTAATGCTGGGGTAGATAATCGCAGTGCTGATAAAAGTATGAAGTGCTTGCTGAAATTCTAAATGCTGATAACATCATTTTTTTCACCTAATTTATAACTGTCCAGTAATCAATGTGTCAACTAAAGCAAGTTTGTTTACTACAATTCCTGGTTAATTATTAAAATGATAATGCAGCATCTTCTGTAAAAGTTTCTATTGAGCATAAGAATGAAAAAGCAATTTCATAATAATTGCGCTTTATTTTCTTTTTCCCAGTTACTTTGCTTAAAAAGTTTGCATTGGCCCAGTGCTTAAGGATTAATTGAGGCTTTGGAGCAATCAAAGATGAACTGATGAGGTTTTGAAAGGAACTAGAGTGAAAATTTTAGAGCTACAAACCATTCAGCTGGGGAAAGTTCTACCTGAAAAGAAATGGTTGGGAATAAATTAGAGAGCATGATTAGACCATTACACTAGAGTACATAGTTGCCTAGAGCTCAACAGTATCAGAAAAAATATATATTTATATACTTGCTTTGTTGGGAGAATGAGCCACCGGGGACTGACTAAGGTTACAGGTATAGTGAGTTAGCTAAAAAATTATTTGAAATTCTTTTCTTTTGTTGCATACCCAACAACTCCCTTTCTACCTCCTGCACATATGCTCTATCTTCTCCCTGTCTTTTGGAATTTAAAAATACCAGTTCTGAGGCAGCCCATACCCAGCAAAACAATGGTGAAGCCATGCGCCAAAGGATTTCCCAAAATATCTACCCTCCCATGATGTTCAAAGAAATAACAAAAATGAGTGCTGAAGAACAGAAAAAAGGTATGTTCTGTGAAAGCAAAGGAGGTACTCATTTAAATGGTGAGTATTTGGGAGACTGGCTTTTGACAGTAAGAATCTCTTTGTAATAACCAAAATAACACATCCAAATTTTATTTCCTTACTGCTGACACATCCAGGCTAGCAAAATTCTTTCTCTGGGGGTATCAACAATGACACATCGATTATATATCAGATTAACAGACTGGTCTTCCCGTTCATGTACATATGCTCATGTTACATAAGATGAGCTGAAAAGGAAGACGCATGCTTCGCAGCCTTCCTTCCATCCTCATCACGAAATTGCCTCGATTAGAACCTGTTAACAAATCTTATTTGGGTTTATGAGGCTTCCATTTGCCAGAGACTCTTGAGTGTTTACAACATATCCAACTCTTGTTTATTACAAAAAATAAAGAGAAACAACTAGCCCTTGCTCTAGCTGTTTGTCTTAGTCAAGCACAACTGGTTCATGGTGGGTAAATGTGTTTCTGATCCCAGAAATCGTTCTGGCGTGGACTTAGTGTGCTCCTTTGGAGAGAGATTTGGGTACTCAGTAAAGGCCAGATTTCTAAGGCTCTGATCTGTTGCACTCATTGTGATGAAATGCTGCAGTAGGAATCTGCACTGTACTTTACCACACCAGTCAGCAGTCTGCATTAAGAATCCACTGCTTAACAGCAAGAGTCTGTACATCTGAGTAAGGGAGGGCAAGAAGGAGGAAAAATGAGAGGACTGATCATCCGAGGTGCACAACTGATGCATAACTGCCCAGGAGCTAATTCAGTTCTAAAGACCCTGCAAAAGATGTCTGTGCTCATAGCACAGTGAAAGCCTTCTTGCTCATTTGGTGTCAGCAGTACCATCCCCTGTTAATTTCTTTTCTCTCTCTGTTAGTCTCCCACCAAAACTGTCTGAAGGAACAGAAGGGCCAGTGATGGATAATAAAACAGCTGGAGTGACAAGGGCTCTACTACTGTTTTAGGACTTTCACAGTAATGAAAAGCATCTCAACTCCCACTCTGCCTTGACTAGTATGGAGATGTGTTAAAAAAACCTGTTTGTTCAGACAGTTCCCTGGTCTGTTAACACTCTGCATTACATCTGGTGCTCCAGCAGCTGGCTCCTTTAGCTATGGTGAGTTGGAAGATTACTTAAAAAAAATAAACATGCTAAAATACTCACAACAGCATTTTCAGCATTTCATTTTCAGCATGGCAGATGTAGCACCATTACTTGATTCTTGTTGCAAGACAATATTTATTTACAGGTAAGCAGATCTAGTCAATGACAAGGACCATGCTATGACAAGACAGATCTTCAGAAGCTGCTAGATAAAATAGGGTGAATCCTGGTAAGATAGTGGAGAAACTTGCACCTTTCCAAGAATTTGTGCAGAAACTGTTGTCAGAGGCAAGGCTGAAGCTCAAGCAGCTACAAAGCTCACATGAAAAACAGGCTCCAGCATGAAGGACAGCTCAGTGAAGTCAGACAAACCGGATACACCAAGGCTAATGAAATAGAAAAAGGAAGCAAAAGGTCAGCTGTACCCAAATGCCATAGTTATGGTGGAGAACAGAATTTGGTTTATCGCCAGGTTTTGCTTCTCTTCAGCCAGGTCTGGGGTTTTGGGTCTTGTTAACCATAGATAGTAGTTGCAGTTTGGCTGCCCAGGCAGATGTGGTAATATGTAGTCAATTAAAAAATCGATATGCAAGACTGGTACCAACTGACAGGATTTTAAAATGGTAGTTGGAACCAGACAAGCAGGTTTTTTTGTAATTAAAGTTGACATTTTTCTACAGACATGGAAAGTGTAGTTGTGAGGATGTGAAAATAAGAAAATACATTCACTCAATATTCATACAGAAAAGTGAGTCTCTAACTAAAACACAGTGTGGATGTATTGTTGGGATGTGGATGCTGAAGAAATATTTCCTGCTATGTGAAAGAAAAATAAACAAGTTAGGAAGAGTCTATAATGGCTTGCCTATGGTGAGCATAGGAATGTCCCTGGAGTAACTGTGCTCAGGACCCCTAAAATTGCCAGCTTGGAGGTAGGCTGATCCACAAAGATGCCACAGCAACTGACTCCACACGGGTGTTTCCGCTGCTGAGGTGGAAAAGCTTACTTATATTTCGTTGTAAGAATGCTTTCTGATACACCTATATTTATTTTACCCATTTTTCTCTGAGAAGTAATGACCTAACATTCCCTGTTGAGTCAGACCTGCCAGAACAGTTGTAAGCCACTGTGGGAACATGCAGACTGCAACATGCTTGCACTGTACCCTTTTCCATTGTTTTAATAAAATAAAAAATTTCTTGTTTCCACTTAATGCATTGAAAAATGTGTGTGCTGCAATACAAAACACTATTTTTAGCATCTCTTAAAATATTAAATATTAAATGCCAACTTGAGGGAAATTTCTGCATTTGTCTGTTCCCGTGAATGCATAACTCTTGGATTTATGCACTCAAATTGAGTTTTGGTTTCTAAAGCCATCACTTAAATTGGACATGGGCTGCAGAATTTTTATGAATGCATCACATATTTTCCTGTTTCTCTTAAGAGATTTCCCAAAGAAATAAATTGTAGTCATCTGTAATCCCCATAGTCCATGAGTTCAACACTTTCCAAACACATAATAGCACATGGATATTCACAGCTACTGTCAAACCCAGCATACATCACCGTGGTGTTAATATCAAACAGCAGGGACTTCCCACTGGAAAGCTGGTACAAGTAGGCTTAAGCAGACTGTTCCTCTATCTAATAATTTACTCTCATGTGTGTCATGCAAAGCTGGCACAACAGCTTGCTAACAGACATAATATCACTGCAACATAGCACTACAACCATAACTACAAAAGCATGTATGTACACCAAATTGTAGGAAATCCAAAAGGCAGACATGGTATGAACAAAATTCTTGGCCAGCTCAGTTTATCCAAAACTCACATGTGTAAGTATCAAATAATAATTATAAATACTAAATTATAACTCTCGCACTTCTTCAAATATCAAATATTTTACATTGATTTTTTACAGCACTATTGAAGGGAATCTGGCAGAGGGATAAGTTTAGGTTGTGCTCCCCAAAGTGGCACAAATCAGTGTCACCACAGGTAGAAACAGTCTCGTTCTTCCTATGTTCCATGTTCCACAAGGAGCATGTACAAGGGATGTGCCTACTGAAGTTATGCTGGGGAGGCTACATCACTATAAGAATGGGTACAAGTCTGGGGACAAAATCCCTTCTAGACTCTCTTGATTGCCTGCAAAACCACAGTTAAATGTTGGAGAAGAGCTGCATATTTTTCCTGGAGCTTCAAGCTCTAACTCTGAATTAATTAGGTAAAGCAGAATAGTAAAATGGTGTTAAAATATATCCACCCAAAAAGAAAGCATTTAACTTCTATGCAATTGGTTTCTGTGGCAGCCTGAGGGATATAATTCTTTATGTTTCTGCAAAATGTGAAAATAATTCTTTTCATGTTAAGTCCATCTGTACCAAACATCACAGTCCTGTACAATGTATTGAACTGCTCGGGATCCAGCTGCCACTAGAGTCCAGTGTGGGGGGATGTAAAAATGACCACTTGGGAGCCCATTTTGCAGTCCATCTCCTGCCTCTGTTCCTGTCCTGGCTTGATCCTGGCCCTCTCCTTTCTGCCTTTCATGCTTTTTTTTTTCTTGAAGGGCATATTCCAGAAGTAGTAAATCAGTACTCTGCACTGTCAAAACTCTGTTTTCCTCCTCAGTTTCATTTTTTCCCCTTTGCCTTTCTGCAAGTAAAACCATGTTGTAACATGGTTTAACATGTTAGTGTTACACTCTGTAGAATTTCCTGCATTGTTTTTTACCAAAATTAACTTTCGCTTATTCACTTGTCTCTGGCATATAAACAAATAAAATGCATTGTTCTATGTTTAGATGACTAAAACACTGTTTCAGTTGTTTATTAATAATAGGCAGAGCAAGCCAGCCCAACAAGCTTCCTCTTTGACAAGAAAAGCTTTCTCGTTCTGGATGAATAATGCAAATTGGAGAAATAACACTGCTCCTGCATTTTATGCGTAGGCAGATAATGTCCTGTCCTTCAGCAAATGCATTAGGCAAACAAGAACACTTTGGGGAAACAGCCAACTCCCGGAATAGAACATTGTGTTCTTGCCATAGAAGAAAAAACTTTCCAAGTAAGTTACAGTATTACAAGCTTTGTGTTTCAAAGTTTTGATGTGCAGCTGCTTTGGGTGCTTTGCCTTTTCAGTCATGACTGGAGCTGCTGCAGCAGAAGAATGGTCCCTCTACTGCCACCAGGAACACCTGGCTTCAAAGGGCTTGTGCCTTCCCCAGCAGGTAGGAAAACAAGGTGATGCTTTACCCTAATGAAGCAATGAAATAAAGCTGCAGGGAGGTTCAGAATGTCCCACAAATATATGCTCAGTACTAGTGACTTGTTTACTTATTGATTGTAATTTTCCCACCATGTCCTTAGTAGATGTGATAATGTTCTCTGGAAGGTGTCAGAGTAATACCCCTTTCACTGATGAGAGTTGCTTTCATTTACAGGCTTTGACTGACCAGAGGTTGTCAGGTTCTTCAAGGACTCAGGTGGGGAAGTCCCCAGTGACTCAGCAGGCTCAGCATGTCCAGTTTTCCAGAAAAGCCCTGTTAGGCTGGTGTTAAAGACATGGATTTATATAGATATTGATAAAGAAATAACCAGGGGGAAAAAGTGTCCACAGGCCTCACACTGTAAGAGCTCTAAGGCAGGGAGATTCATGACAAGTGCACCTTTACATATTCACAAGATAAGAAAGAATATGTATTTATGAAACATATATGAATGCAAAACACATGCTGCATACAATGGAAAGATTTTTAGACTGATCTGAACTAGTTACTGTTTAGGAAAAACACAGACTCAAATGTTTGTCTGGACTATTTAAGAAATAAGTGCAGACAAGGTAGGATGTTCTGATACTCTCACAGAAAATGTCACCATTTTTCTTTTCACTTTCTTCATCTTAGACATGTGGGTGGTGAAGACAGCTGATTAATGTGTCTGTAAGATCATAAATAAACTGGGTCTGTTAAAGATGTAAATAGAAAGAAGGCAAGAAGGCATGGACAGGCACAGAAAACTGGAGAAGAAAACAAAAGAGCCAGCTACACGAGCGTCTTTGACAGCTCCATGTTGAGTAGGGGGAAGATCAAAAGCAATCTGGGGAGCTGATTAGAAGATTGAATGTTCAAACGTAGTTTGGAAAAAACCTCAATGCATTAGAAAGTTATTCAAAGCTGAGGTTTACCTCTGCGATAGTATATGTGACATATGTGGCATGAACGTAACAGAAATAAGATGGCATTTAGAACAATTTTTTCACAGAAGTATAATGAGAAGTATGCCTGTGCAGGGAACATCAGAAGTTATTAATGCCTTCCAGGTTGTGGTTCACTCAATCCCATGAATTTTGCATACACAACCTTGCAGGCACTGTGTCCATTCCTTCTGGGGCAGTGACTCTTTTCTTCCAGCTGTCCTCTCAGTGCCCTGTTCTCTGCAGCATCTCTGCACAGCTAGCTGTTCTATGGCATCCATACTGACCTGTTGGAATGGGGTCTGGGGTCTGGAATAAACTGCCTGGTGATAATTTCTTGACTCACTGCCTAGTCTGAAAATATATTCAACAATTTATGGGTATTTAAATGACACTCTTCAAAAGGAAAATATCCTAGTAGCTTTGACTACGAACTGTGGTTTTTGAAACTCAAATGTGAGAATGAGGCAGAAGAGACTGAGAACACATCAGGGAAAGTTCATGGGTATTGTTTCTCTATTCATCTAGTAAGAAAGTAAAACTGACCTTGTGTTGCCATAATTTGGTTTTTATCTCTGAGCTGCTGTTATGGTTTGTGCCTGGCCAATAACAAAGGACCACACGGCCACTCATCCTCCCTCCCCCATTATGGGATGGTGAGGAGGAAATCCACCTAAAATCTCATGGGTCATGACAAGGTTATCACTCACCAACTATGGTCATGGGCAAAACAGACTCAGCTTGGGTAAAAAATCAATTTAATTTATCATTAATGAAACCAAAACAGGGCAAAGGGAAAACACAAAACAGAGCTTAAATACTTTCCCTCCATTCCTCTCTTCTTTCCAAGCCCAAATCACTTTGTTCTTGATACCTCTACCTCCTCCTCCCGTTGCACAGGGGGACAGGGAGTGATTGTTTATGGACCTTCAGGTTGCTTTTTGCCACTCCTTCCTCTTCAGGGAGAAGGATTCCTCACAGTCTTTCCTTAATCAGAATCATAGAACCTCAGCCTTACTGAGGCTGGAGAAGACCTTGGAGATAATCAAGTCCAGCCTATGACCTACCACCACATAGGCTAGACCATGGCAATAAGTGCCACATCTGGACTTTTCTTAAACACCTCCGGTAATGGTGACTACACTACTTCCCTGGGCAGTCCATTCTGTTGCCTGATCATCCTTTCTGTGAAGAAGTGCTTCCTGATATCCAACCTAAACCTCCCCTGGCACAGCTTCAGGTCATGGCCTCTTGTCCTGTCACTAGTAGCCTGGGAGAAATGACAGCTTCGTGTTTCCTGATGCCTGATTGTACACTTAGATCTCTGAACTTCTGAGACCAAGAGAAATTTCTCTGCATGGCTCAAGCATGGAGATTTATATATCAATTAGACTAACTCTTGGTCTGAACTTTATAGGACCATGGATGACATCTTCTTAGGGAACTACTATCTCATGTAATTCAAAGGATAATGTAGGTGAGTCTCACAAAAATCCACACCATAAACTAGCATTGTAGGAAGAGCATTCTTCTTGTGCCTGAGCTCTGTGTGCTCAAAACCACCTGGTAAGGCACACTTTGCAGTGCAGTGCTCCTGGAGGATAACCCTTACAGAACCAAACCAACTCAAGCAGCATCCTGGGGAGCAATGCTCTGTAGCAAAACGAGGAAGTGTAGAAATACAGAAAAATCCTTCCCTTTTGGGTAGTGCTCGGTGTCCTCGTTGGAGGCAGGAGTCCTGGCTAGATCCTGGCTTACACCAATGCAGGGACTCTGCAGATAGAGACTGCTCTCAGCCCTTCTGTGCTCTTCATGAGCAGACAGACATATCCTGCATTATTTCAAATTGTGAATGAAACAATACACCTTAACAAGTAATACAGAGTCTGTATATGCAATGGTTCATGTGTGGCAAGTAAGATATTTCTCTCCTGATACCTGAAATCAGGTATGGTATTAGCGGCAAAGATGAAGAAGTAGTAGTGTGTCAGGCTGGCAGGTGCAGTAATGATACTCTTTGATTTTGCCTAATAACAGTGGAGATGTGGTAGAGATCTTACATTAGAGGCAGCATGCGGGACAGTTTTCTCCAATATTCCTTCCTCTTTCTTCTGAAAATGTAGTCACTGATGTTGTCCTTGATAATACATCTTTTTTTTCTGAGAAGGTCTGGCATTATAATATTTCCAAGCACTCACCTAAATGACCAAACCATAAATTGAGGCTGTCTTAAACATTTTGTGGAGCACAGTTTTTTTCTCACAGGGAAAACCCATGCAAAGAGATGATGCAAACACAAACTGCTTAGATACTATCTGATTTGCAAATAACATGTTAAGCTGGATTAATGTAATGACTTCCATGGTGAAAATAACTTCATTTAAGCTTAAGAATATTTTACAAACTATCATGGCTACTAACTCTTGTGAAAGGTTGTGCTGTTTTTTCAGTGCATCTGAAAAACAAGAAAAATTTTCTAAACAATCTGATTTTGAACACAATTGATGTTTTCTTTACTGTGTTTTTCAGCAACAACTAAAGATTTCAATGATGCCACATGACAGTGATTAAGAATTTGCCTCCTTTATCTCAATTTAGCCTCAGAGTGTGGAAGCTCTAGGCACAGATTAATTTTTCTTATTGTCTTATTTTCCTCTGATTCCATCAGTTAACTTTATTTGGTCTCTTTTCACTGGGTCTTCAATTTAATCACATTGCCTTGTTTAGGCCTCCAATCTTCTTGTTAAGGGGTGATAAATGATTTAAAATACAAATCCTCTTCATTATGAATTCAGAGAATGAAATGCTCAAGTCATGAAAATTTGTTTAGGTTTTCAATTCTATCTTTATCATTACACTTACTAAGTTCAGTGGGAGGAATACAGAAGTTATGCTTTGTTAAATACTTCATCTGGTATGATGGCCTCTGGTCTGCATCCTATTGTTGCTCTCAGTGTTACATTACTCAATAAAATCCTCTTGCTGGTTTCATTGATCATTTTGTAAAATGCTTTGTAAAATGTTTTGTAAAAGTTAGATCAAAAAACACTGGACATAGTAACTTGTTCCACAGGATGACTGAAATCCATCACCAGCAAGATAAGCTTGGCCAGCTGATCTGAAATTTTCATTCACTTGCCATACAGTGGCCTGAATTTCCTTCGGCAGTCATGGAACAGGCTAGACTGCAGTTGCCTTCAAAAGCTCACCTGATCTATCCTTCCATGATTCCAGAGCAGTCCCACATATTGGACCAATTTTGTCCAAATCTGACATAATGTTAATTTTGGGAGATATGCCACCAGCTCAGCTGCAGGAAAGTTGGTTCTTGAAAATTACTTGCATTTATGAAGATTTTAGGATGGGTTTATCTGTTAGTGTTATTATGTCAAAGCCAAGAGATTTCAGCTAGTTTGGGTTGCCACACAGCAAAGCATTCTGCAGATTCTGCAGAGCATTCTGCTCTGTCAAGAGCTTAGTGTTTACATCATTACCTAAATAGAAAACAGCAAGTGAAATGAAAACACAATGACTCTCAAACTGCTTTGTAGCAGAGCCAGGAATAAGAAGCCAGTTCTTCCAAATTCATTTCTATGTCCCTGTCTACAATGCCACATTATCTCATCAAGATATACAGATTAAGTTATCATTTTATGACAAGAAACAGCTTCTATGTGTAGATTAAACATACATGTCTGTGTAGGCATATGGACACATATCTACATATATCCATATATACATTTTAAAGATTCCTTGGAGAGATGAGTTTCTTTGCCCATGAGCTTTGGCTTTCACATGAAACAGAAAGATAATGACCATCTCCTTTGAGGATAAATGTTGGTATATTTGTCCTTTCTATTTCTTCTTTATTTTCTGCTCCAGTAATGCCACTTGTCTTTCTGTTTTCTGGAAAATACAACATTAAAATAAAAACAAACCACTGGGAACACTAGCACTTCAAGAGCAAGCTTAGTGCCATCTCATAGCTACATGACCTTTGTGTTACCTTGGTCTGTTTTTTTTTCACCCATACTACACAGGCCCAGATCACTATCTTGCAATTATTTACATGTGCAGAGTTTGTATTGTTGCTCTTGCCGAGATGCATAGACACGTGAATACCTGAATTACTGCCTTAATACTTTTGAAAATGATAAATGAATTAGGTAGATTAAATGGTAAATGAATTTGCATACTTAGACAATACATACCTTAAAAAACTGATAACAAGATCTTAATACTTAATTTCTGCAATACATAAGATGCAATACCTAATTGTTTAATTATAAATAATATTGACAATTTATATGTATAATCATTTGCGCTAGGGAAACAATGTCTAGTGTCTTAACTATAATTGGAACAGTCAGGATAGAAGGTTTTTTTCTTCACATGTTTCTTCATAAAATCACAGAATGGATAGGGTTGGAAGGGACCTTGAAGACCATCTAATTCTAACCCCTGTGCATACTTCCCACTAGACTAGGTTGCTCAAAGCCCCATCCAACCTGGTCGTAACTTACGAAAGTTAATGTGGTTGTTCAAGATATCACTGAAGATTTGTTTGGTATATGATGTCAGGGAAATAATTTTCAACCACCCTCTTTTTATATGCAAACTAAACATTGTTCTTTATTTATTGTTCTATATTTTATATACAAACTAAACATTGTTCCGTGATAAACTGAGGACACCTACAATATGTCTACAAAAGACTAGAAACATTCTTGATCCCCTCCGAGCTGCTATCCCTCATTTCAACTTCTTTCCCTGCCCTTCACCCTTCCCTGAATTTAAGCAAAGGTGAATTTGTGTGTACCAGTTTTGAAGGGACCACAGACATAATAACAAGCTGAAAGTGCACAGATTTTCTTAGCTATGCAGAATGTGCATTTTGCAAATCATTATCACATTTTCCAGTGACTAATATTGCCCCTATATCACCAAGAGCTGTCCTTAACAGTATTTTCCTTAATATGTTCCTGAAGTGGGACAAAGGGCTTGTGTTTTTTGAGGTGTTACTCTGCTCTGCAAAACTTTGGGAACTATTTTCCTTTTCCACAGGGATATTGGCAAGCAGGGTTCTGAAAGGTGTTGTCCACTGCAATGGGATCCGTGAAGTTCTCAGGTGTTTCTGGCCCCAGCTGCATAGCCTTGTGCCAGTGGCAGAGTCTGGCATCTACAGTACCAGGAGCAGGGATGTGGGTCTGAGCAGCTCACTGCCAGATGTGCCAGCTTCAGCTTCTGTCATTGGTGACATTTACCAGCCTGTGACAGAGCTGACCCAGGTCTCTGCCAAAAACCGTGGGGCCTGATGCCAAACCTTTTCTCAACAGACTTATGCTATAGGAAGCTCTGATTTCTTGCACACATACATAGACACTCATGTATGCACACTCTCACCTAATCACACAAAGATTCTTTTTCATTAATTCTTACTTTTGCTGTGGCTCTCCACCAACTGCAGCTTTAAATTACCTGTGTTTGGTTGAAAGTGGTAAAAATGAAGTAGCCAGCACATGCCAGAATTGCTCACAGAAGTTTAATGTAATTGGCAACTTGAAACCATGTGCAATTCAAGCTCCTGTTTTCATTGAACAGGGAATTAACTTCTGACTCTTGCAAACGCAGTGAGGAAAAAATAAGAAAGGAGAAAAAAGTTGAGGCTGGGCGAGACATATACTTGGTGGCAATATATATGTCTGACTTTATTCATCATCAGCTCTCTTTATAGTGGAGTAAACATGGCACCATGATAAAGTGGATTATGTTTTTAAAAGCAAGATACAATAAACAGGGACCGTGGTCTTGCTAGCTACAGACATCTGCAGCACTTTCCCATAATAAAACATCCTGGGAAAACCAAGAGTCGATAGAATATGTACTCCCTTTATTCAGAGCAGGTGTCCTCCAAATTACTTACTCTCTTCTGGCGATGAGCCTTGCTTCATCCTTAGTTTTCTGGCAGCAGGCCTTGCCTTGCTGCTATTTCTGGTTAGCCTTGCTTTTCTTCATGAGGCCCTGCTTTTTCACTAGCTCTCAGGTCTCTCAAATTATTGAGGCAGTTCTCCACATCTGATAAATTTTGTAAGCAATTACAGTAAAGTCCAGTTGCCATCAAAAACCATAGCAATGACCATGAAGTTCTGTACTTCCCTGTGCTGCTGAACCACTGTTTTGCTTTTCTCACAAACATTTGCCATCTGTTTCAAGAAGACCCCCTACAGCCCTTTTTTTTTTTTTTGTTTTGGTGATGGAAATAGCATAGTGATTCAGTCTGATATCTCTTCAAGTGGCAAATTACTGGCATGCAGGAGCTGTGAGAGGAGTTGGGTTTGACACCACACTGTATTCTGAAGCTGACAAAAAAACCCACATGCCTGCAGGGCTTTCTGAAACAATAGCAAATGGTCATAAATTATTACACAGGGCATGAGCACTGAAGCCCCAGGTGTAAAGGCTGAGTTTGAATACCATGCTCATACAAATGCATGCTTCAAAATTTTAGGTTTTCCTGTCAAGAGCTGAAAATTTGTATTGAAATACAATTGTAGTGAAACTCCTGCTGTTTGCATTTAGCTGCTGTGACTTATGCCACTATGGTTTCTTCCACTGTTGTTGTGTGTGAGTCTGCTTTCTAAGAGCTCTGCTCTGCAGAGATTAGCATCCATTTTACAAGGGGCTATTATATGTAGTCTGCAGCAGAAGACACATAATGTTGATCTTATTTTAATACAGCTGAAAATATTTCATGTAGAAGTTGTAAGCTTATGTAAGAAACCTTTGCTCTGTGAGGAGCAATCCACATACAAGTATATGTACTCAGGTATATCTTCAGCTGAAATGGATTTAAATACCATTGTTACTTCTTGTGATTGAACAGGAAAATTGCTGTCTCTTATGCTGTCATTATCCTTTCAGATCTAGGGGACATTTTAACCAGCTTAGCCCTCTAAGAATTTTACATCAAAGTTTTTTTAATCAGAAAATGTCAGCAATTTTTCACATAAAGTGTTTTATGAAAAAATTACCTTTTTTTCTGATTCAGAACAAAAAAAAATATTTTACTGTGAAGAGATTCCTAACTTATCATCCACAATGTGTAATGTTTTATTTCAGTTTAATTTCATTAAGAGTATCTTTATCAAAAGTTGAGGGGTTTTTTGGGGGGGTTTGTTTTGGTTTGGTTTTTTTTCCCCTGGAACTGGCTGTAACTAGTAATGACATGAGAAATAAACATTAAAAGCTCAAATGAAAAATAGAATGTCAGTGACACTTAAAAATTACTGAATTTTAAAAAATAAGCCTACATGTCTGGAGTGAAAGCTGGTATTTTCTGCTAAGCTGTTATCAGGAGTTGTAGTGACAGGCTACAAAGTTTTCCTTCCTAGGCATAAGAAATATGAGTTAAGTTTTGTTGCTATTGATGCAAACCACAAAGTCCAGGATGATGATTGTAAAGAAGATGGGTATTGAAGAAGCTTCTAAGGACAGAGTATTTAACAGTGCTCCTGCTTGTACTGTCCAGAAGATTGGTTCAATAACCATAAAAACCAAAGCAGGCTGAAGATTTAGAAACAGACTTGGTGTTTAGACATCATATCAAATACTTCTTAGTAGGAAACAGTTCACAGTTTTACCTTAGAGATCTCTAATCAAGGACCAGCTGTACTACAGATGAAAGAGTTCTGAAGAGATGGAGAACATCAGTATGTGAAAGGGTTAAAGCCAGTGCTATATCTCCACTGTAATGCACCTGCCAGTAAAATGAGGTGATTTTAATAATATACTTTATGGCTCCTTCCCACCCAGCCCCTTAAAAAATCTTTCTAATATCAAATACTTAATATAGCCAGCTCATTCCTGTATTTTCTTAGTAATATATATGCCTGGGAATAATGCCATTTATTTAGCTGGGTGTTCTCTATCTCTGATGCCCCTCAGTACATTTTTTGTCTCATTTTTAATGGGGAATAGAAGTACCTATACTACTGACTTCAGGATGGGGTGCTAGTGAGGGCCCTCAGCCTGGTATTTGGGGATGTGCTGGGTTTACTGCAGAACACTTGAAGTCTTATAGAGATGAACCAGGGGCTCTTGTGGTAGCAGGACCCAGAAGCGCAGAAGCGCAGGAGAAATATCGCAAGGGAATTCCAGCCACTCCTGCTAGTGAGTCAGCTTCAGTGCAGGCACAACTTAAATGCCACCATGAAAATGCACACAGCATGGGAAATAAACAAGAGGAGTCAGAGATATATACGTGCCTGTGGGCCTATGATTTGATGGGCATCATGGCAACATGGTGGGATGACTCCTGTGACTGGACTCCATTGGAATGGAAAGTTACAGGACCTTAAGGAAGGCCACTTGGTGGATGAAAAGCTGGACATGATCTAACAGTGCAGGGCTGCAGCCCAGAAGGCCAATCACATCCTGAGCTGAATCAAAAGAAGCATGGCCAGCAGACTGAGAGAGGTGGTTCTGCCACTGTACTCTGGTAAGACCTCACCTGGAGTACTGCATCCAGGTGGATCCCCCAGCACAGAAAGTTCATGGACCTGATGGAATGGGTCCAGAGGAAGGCCATGAACATGATCAAGGGGCTGGAACACCTCTCCTACAAGGACAGGCTGGGAGATCTGGGATTGTTCTGCCTGGAGAAGAGAGGGCTCCAGGGAGACCTAATAGTGACCTTCCAGTATCTGAAGGGGCCTACAAGAAAGCTGGAGAGGTACTGTTTACAAAGGCCTCTAGTGATAGTATGAGGGACAAAGGCTTTAAACTGGAGAAGAGCAGATGTAGACTGGAATTTAGGAACAAGTTCTTTATCATGAGAGTAGTGGAACAATGGAACAGTTTGCCCAGAGGCGTAGTAGAGGCCCCATCCCTGGACACATTCAAGGTGAGGCTCAACAATGCTCTAAGAGACCTGGTCTAGTTGAGGATATCCCTGCTTACTGCAGGACCTTTAGAGTGACCTTTAGAGGTCCCTTCCAGCTCAAATCATCCTTTGATTCTATGATTCTGTGACAGACAGAGGAGACAAAGAGGGGGTATTGCCCTCTTGAGTCAATGACCATCTGGTGTGCATGGACCTCCACCTGGGGGTTGATGAGGAGCTGACCAAGGGCTTATGGGTTAGGTTTAAGGGAGGGCAGGGGCAGATGACTTTATAGTGGGGCTCTGCTACAGGCTACCTGACCAGGAAGACTGAGTGGATGAATGGATGCCTTTTATAGATAGCTGGGAGTAGCCTCTCATTCGTTAGCCGTGGTCCTCATGGCAGGGCTTCAACCACCCAGATATCTCTGTTGATGGGACAACAGATACCAGTGCAGTGGAAGAAGGTTCCAGATAAGTGTGAGATGAACAACATGGCAGGGCACCAGCAGTGCAGAAGTTTCCTGGAATGCATTGATGATGACTTTCTTCTCCAAGTGACAGAGGAGTGAGTGGAACTGTGCTCTTGTGGTCACATTAAGGATGCATCATGGGTGCCTTTGTGTGGTTTAACTTACTCTACCAAAGGGCACTTCTCAAGACTGGTAAGTCTTCTGGACAAGCTCTCTGTATGAAGCACAGAGGTTGGAGAGTGTGGAGTTTCTAACCAACTTTACGAGATGAAAACTGTAATATGG
This sequence comes from Calypte anna, assembly GCF_003957555.1. Lineage (NCBI taxonomy): Eukaryota > Metazoa > Chordata > Aves > Apodiformes > Trochilidae > Calypte > Calypte anna. The sequence goes on from NC_044274.1 coordinate 47,700,641, forward strand.
GTAACTGGAGGAAGGATTTCCCCTGCAGATTAGTATAGTTTCTATATTTTGTTAATATATTTTGTAATCTAAAAGAAAATTAACAAATAAATTTGTTGGAAATTTAGGGTTGGAAATTCTTTTCAATAGAGCCTTGAAATGGTAACACAAATAACTTGCACAAAAATTCAATATAAGCTCCTTGATAATAATGATTAATTTCCTTCCATTAAATTAGATTAAATTATGAACTTTCGTTCTTCAGAGGTACTTCTGCTATGTAATGTACAAAGGACAAAACCAATCAGTGTTTACAGTCACATGAATCAATACAAAAAGTTATTGCTACTGTCTTTTATGTCTTTCATGCATTATATACCAAATAATACACCTAATGTGTTATTATTTTAAATGCCGACAAAATTTATTTTAAAATAGTGTTTCCTAATGAATTTAAAAAAATTTTTTTCCATACCTTGGACAAATGTGTGTAGTGTGGGTTTCTCTTTTCTTTTCAACATTAAGAATTATAATAATGTGTAAAAACCAAATAACTGAAAAATAGTATCCATGAAGCTACAGCACCATTGTATAATCATTATATAGATCTTTCTCTGCATAATAATATGTCTTCTTTCCATATAAAAAGTGGCAGCTTTAAAAGCATCATATTTTCTAGACATAAATCCCATCACCTGGCACTGAAAAACCTCCTTTGTGTTTTGAGAACTTGAAAACCTGTGTAGGATTTAACGATGCTCTGTTCTTAGAATACTGGTGAAGTGCTCCAAGATGCTTAAACCAATCTAGCTCTAGCATGGTCAGCAGGAGTGTAGAATGGCTCTTGTGTTCCTAGGAGGAGTTAAAACCATTCCTTCCTCTTTACTAAGAAGAAAGCAAACAAGCAAAGAAAGTGAAAAAAGAACCAACTAACTCCCCTAACTTTCTAGTCACTACAATACCGTCATACGTACCCTGTAAGAACATGAATATTGATATTATAGCTCTGCTATTCAGGAGAAAAAACATTATCTGTACAATGGTTTACACACTCTCTGCTTTAAAATTTATGCAGGCCACACAGCTCCAAACTGAAGCAAAATACAAAAAGCATATGCTGCAGACAGGCTCAGTCTGAGAGGGCTCCTCCTCCACAGCTGCTGTGCATGTATACACAGACAGGGAATGTAATCCCAATTAACCTGCCACTGTCCTAGCATGTTAACTCCTGGTTCAGCATTTAACTGGCTGAAACATTCTACCATTTAGTGTGCTGCTGGTAGGGGAAGGATACAGGAGTTTGGAGGGAGCCCCAGCAGAGCTGGCTGTGAAAGGGATGTGAGGCCCTGAGAAATGAATTAAAGACTCAGGAAGGGGCTCAGGCTGCACCCTGGCTGCTAGCAGAGGATCCAGCAGTACGTTAAGGGGGAGCATCCTGAGAACAGGAGGGCAGCATGGAGTGGGGCATTCTGTGTCTTGTACTGCTGTAAAAGCCTGCCTTAGGGCAAAGCATGTTGATCTCTAAAAAAGTGACCTCCAGTGTTCCAAAACTCAGCCTTATGAATGATTTCACTACTAATTTCTGGTGGCTTTTCTGAGATACCTTCACTTTGAAGTAGCATAAAATGGAGAACTATGGTTCCACTGAGTACAGCTTCAGTGTCCCTAAGAATTTTCCAGGGGATGATGAGACAATATAAACCTGTTGATTGCAGAGCTTCCATCCTTACTTCATTTTCTTAGAAACCCTAGGTCCCCAGGGCCTTCAGATCATGTGTTGTAAGTGTTGCTGGAAAAAAATAACAAACCTAATTTTGCAAATTATTACACTTAATAATATATTTTTATTTGTGGCTGTAAATTAAAAAATGCATGGAAATGAACTCAACTGTATCAGGTCTAAGAAGTTTCAGCTATTTTCTATAACATCATGGTCAGGTTATTTGATTTCTGGACAGTTCAGAGAGGTAAAATCAACATCCACTTGGCAGAATTTGTTTGCTTTTCTGTTCATTCCTCCACTGTTTTTCCAGTCCATCAGGATTTCTACAGGAAAACAGTATTTGTTTTCTTTTGAAGCTAACAGAAAGCACAACATGTTACTCATAAAATAAGAGGAGGCCTTAATACATTGCTGTTTTCCTGAGCTTTGTGAGCCAGATTCTACCCACAATTAGTTATGAGGTGAGTTTGACCTGTACATTGTTTGTACATGCCACCTCTCACTACCACTTCAAGTAAATTGACTGTAGAAATAATAATGGAAAAAATCTTAACAAAAATGGTAGACTTTTTATGTGGGTTTTTTTGTCCTGTTTTTGGTGGGGTTTTCTTTTGCTGTTGTTTTTTGTTTGTTTGTTTGCTTTGATTTTTGGGGTTTTTTTCATAGTTGTTTCTGATCCTGTAAGTTTTCATCTCATTTGCAGGAAATGAATGTACAGACCAAAATGAAATCCTAATAACGTGATATATGCACAAGTCACATTAAGAATACAAGAAGAAGAACTGATTTTGAATATGATTTAAACACTTGCTGATCAGAATATGTATAAATATGCTCACAAACACATGCTTTTTCTCAGCTATGAGTCTCTGAGCTTATTTAGAATTAGTCCTGGCAGTGACTAATCTCTGAATTCATCTTCCATAAAAAAAAAAAAAAAAAAAGTAGTTGCTATGTCAAGTATGTTAAACCTTTAAAGAAAACTGTCCTAAAAACTTGTCTGGAATGTGATGATTTCACCAACCCATGGGACAGAGTGTGCACAGATTTCCAGCTGTAGAAATCTGTTCACGGTTTTATGACAAAACACTAACCTGACCAGGGGCCAAACTCTGGTGTGGTGTGAGGAACTGGAGAACTGATTTAAACTGATGAAGTTGCACCAAGGGGGACTTTCTACTCAGGAGTCCCAGAAATGTCCTTGGTGAGTATACTCCAGTTGACAAAGCTATGTTCCTTCAGAGACAGGTTTTGCTGATCTCTTGCTGAATAACATCCACTTAAGACACTGAAATCTCACTGTATTTGATGGATGAAGTAGGAGAGCCATTCTGGAATGAGACCTAGAGATGGAATTCCTTTCCAGTGGTCTAAAGCAGGGGAAAGCACACAGCACTGCCTGGGAGAGAGTCCCAGTATGGTCTACTTCAGACCACTGATAGAACATAAATATTCATTATGGCTCTTGGGACAATAAATTCACACTCTTTGTAACAAAAAAGCGTTCACAAAAACCTTTGTAATTTATTTTAGTGTATTTTGCAGCATTATATAACTGATGACTTATTTCAATGTTCAGTAAATGAATTGACAAAAAAGTAGGGGTGGGAATGATAAAATAATCTGACATAACTTGTACATTATTCTAGACATTCTTGACAGACACAATGTATGTCTATTGAAGAAAAGACCTAATATCCATATGCTGAAATCTTTGACAATCTGAGAAGTGGCTGCGAATATACACAGTGTATACAAGCATTAAATTTGTCTTTGTAGTCCTGGACTCAGAAGTTAAAGCCCCCATCATTTGGACATGAGTTACTGGGACAGAAGCTATGTGCTTGATTCCACCATTACTTTATGAGAGTTATTCTAAGTAAGATAAAACTGAAAAAGTGAGATTTGTGCAAGCCTTCTTTCCTTTTTCAGAGCAACAGCTAGCTGCTGCCCATGGAAGTGATTTGCTGTGGCACTCTATCCCACCATTGTGGCCATGACCTCAGTGGGGTCCTCTGCCAGGTGGGCTGTTAAGGCCTTCTTATCTTCCACAGAGAAATAAAAAGGAAAAGACAAGGAAATTACTCTGTAAAATGTTATCCATACCGTTTTTCAGGACCTTCTGAAGCATTTTGCCTTGAGTCACGTGGTAATACTGAACAGAGCTGAGCACCATTCATGCTGTCAGGCCTCTGAATTTGTGCTCCCCTTCTCCCACCCCATAGGGCATCTGGCTCTGAGACTCAGGGAAGGACCTTCCCCTGGACCCAGGGGTTTCTCCATCCCTGCTGCCTTGCCTGTGCCCAGCTGTGGCCCTGAACCAAGAGCCCACCCTGTCCCAGGCTTGTCCCATCCTCATCCCACTGTCTGACCCTGGATGCCCTTATTGTGCCTCATTTCCCAAATGCCTCGTCAGAAAGTCAAACACACTACATTAAAATGAGGCACATATTGATAGCTCTCTTTTAACACTGCATAGTTATTGTTAAAGGAGCCGTGTCATAGTTTCGGAGAGTTTGTCTTAGACATCCTTTTTCACACTGCTTACAAAGTCAGTACAAAGTCTGATAAAAAGAAACATACAAAAAAAAAAAAAAAAAAAAAAAAAAAAAAAAAAATTCTGCTGTCAAGAAAAAGACAATATTGACTAAAAAACATGGACCATACATGTCCAAAACTGTCAAAGAGTGAAGCTTTGATCTGAAAAGATGTAATGTGAAAATATGTAGTCTTCATTGTACTGTTTCCCTCATGGACAGGTAAGCACTGAATGTTGCAAGATATATCCCCCATGCAAATAGGAAATATATAAAATCTATTACTTGCCTTTGTATGCATACTGAGAAGAAACTAATTTTTCACCTGTCAACACATTTCAAAATTTAGTGCTTATACTTGCAATACTAAGTGTGTAACAACAATAGATGGAATATAAGGAGCACAAAATCTTTTTGCTTCTATCAGGTTAAGGGGAGAAGGATATGCTGAAGGACAGGTCAAAATGGTTGGAGCCAGTGAAGAGAAATGAAGAGTCCAGCTCATCGTGAAGTATGATCCTGTTCACATATGCACTTGGAGCATAAGGATACTTGGACTGTGCTGCTATTCAACTCGAAGAACACAATGCAAATAATTTACTCTTAAAGTTATACGACTCTGATGGAACAAGTATCTAGTTGGATTTTTAAACTGTTGCTTCATCTGTTAAGTATCTAACCCCATTCAAACAGACAAGGACACTTACAGAGCAAAGCAATCTTTTTTTCTTGCTGTAAAAACACTTAATCAAATTCACTACCTCTGAACAACTTCAGTAGCAACATCTGATTTTGCAAACACAAGATTAAGCATTTGCTGATAGAATATGCAAGCACAACTCAGCTGAATACAGTAGAGCTGTGCCTGCCTGTGTCAGCAATGGATTTGGCCCCAAGGCTTCATTATTTAGATTGCAAATTCCTGATGTGAGAAACTATGTCTCTGTTTGAAAGATGCTTCAGATACTTTAGCTGTTTTATAAATAACAAATAAAATCACAACTAGAAGTCTCAGAGAAGAGAAAGACTAAATTTGAGAGAGAGGGCTTTGTACAAATACAGAAAACCCTCATTCCAGCTACTTTCCAGGGACTCAGGAAAAAAAAAACAAAACCCCCTGAATCCCCCCAAAATTTAGGTACCTATGAGGTACATTGTTCTTTAATTATAAGCTTTGATCAGTGTGTCTAGTCTCTGTAGAAACTTCAATGTATGTGCTCTGGACAGTGAGTTATTAATCTATGGATGGTCCTGCTGCAGATCCCAGTGTCCTTATTAGGTTTTGGGGAAATACACAGAAGAAAGTAAAGTACAGGAAGAATGTTTATGGCTCCTTTTTTAGATGCTCTCAGCAGGTCTCAGAAGATATGTACCTTTGCTATGAACTTCTGGGCAATGTCTCACCATAACATGATGCTGTTGAAGTCATCACCTATCCAGGCACCATGAATCCTGGCACCTGGAGAGAGCTGGTAACCATTCAAAAGCATTTTACACAACCTAACTGAGCAGCTGAAATTTGCTTTGACTCAAAAAACAAAGAACTAAGCAGTGCAGCCCTTAAGAACTCAGCCTCACTTACAAGTTACTGGGAAAATTTTTACTTTAAATTTTTACTCTAGATATGGAATTTCATGGTCTTTATGAGGGAATGAAAGTTTAAATTTTTGAGACATTTGATGAGTAACCTAACCTTTGTCTGTGCCATTAGCAGTCTAGGCAAGCATCACTGTCCTTGAGCATCTTGAGACCATGACTAAATAGGAGTTTCAATAGTGTGATGAGTACAAGAAGATCCCAGAAGAGTGACTCCACAGAACTGAACTTGTTTGAATACTCATTAGGTGAATGTATAGAGATGGCTATACAGTCAAATTAATAGTAGGAATCTGCAAGAGCCCTCTTGCTGCACAGATTATTGGAAGATGACAATCACAGTGCCACTTTTTCAGCACAGACGAACACTACTCTAAGAATTATATGCAAGGGAAAATTCTCATGTAATTGAAACTTATTCCCACTGAAAATATTAGCGTGAAATGTGTTACCTATATGAGCCTCTGGAACAATGTGAATAGTAATAGCTTTGAGACAGATAGAAAACTAGATCCATCTGAGAAGACAAGGACTATCTTGGGACTTTAGGTCCTTCTGCTGGTTTGTTGAATCTTGGAAATGACAGGTTCATTTAGAAGATACATTATTTTCTTATTTCAGTTTATCTAATCACAGAAAACCTCTGAAAGCCTCAGAGATTTTGTGTCAGTACTCTTCTACTGCCACAAGCAGTAGAACAATCTCTGTTTCAGATTGTCTAATCTGACATGACTTTCATGAATGTACACTTTATAGACTAAACTTTGAAGGCACAGGGAAAAAAAGTCTGTGTTTAGGGGATGTGAATGTTACTAGAGGCTGGATGAATCAGCAGTAAACAGCACATACTTCATTGTACAATGATTAATAAAATGCATTTTTCATTATTATTGAGATGGAATCTTCAATGACTACCAGTAGTAATGATGATTTTCCTGCAGAACTGATGTAATATCTGTCATATGATAAATCTAACTTGTTCTCTTCTAATACAAAAATAGATACTGTAGTTTCAAATGAAATGAGCAACTCCTGACAAAAAACAATTTTGCCCATAACATATTGCTTTGTTACTGATCATCTGATTTAATCATCTGCCATCCAAAGTGTTCATAATATTTCTTGAGACAAAGCGGCCTTTTTTAACCACTCTTCAGGACAGAGTTTAGAAAAACATTTCCTTTGTAAAAAAAAGACAGTTCTATGGGATAAATTATTTCTTCTATACATTGAAAGAGAAGAACAGAGTGTACATAATTGTGAGAGGAATAAGGACTGTGTACTTCTACACAAATAACAAGACCATTCAGAATACAACAGTGGTGAAGGATTGCCAGACCAAGCAATTTAATCAGAGAATTTTCAGAAATCTCCATAACTAATTTTTCCCAGATATATTTGGCTGATCTAAACATGTGCCTTTTACTTTAAGGACTACACAGAAGTAAGTTAAATCTTAGCCGTTCTACTCAGTTATTACAAATCAGTGAAGTTGTAGCAGTAAAACTGTTTCTGTTCTCAGATATGAGACGTTTTCTGATACAAATTAAAAAATTCAGTCTCTGATTAAGCATGGAAAAAACCAACTTCACCTATAAAGAGAACAGCTTACAGAAGGAGCACTCCCTGCATGTGAAAAAATGTAGAAGGTTTGAGGGTTAAATTGAAATCAATATATAATAACTTTCTTTATATAGTGTTTTTTTGGTTTTGTTTTTGTTTAGAGGAATGGGAGAAACCTCATTTAGTGTTAGCCCCAACAGCACTTGGGAACGCTTTTTTGTTTTGTTTTGTTTTGTTTTGTTTGTTTTTAAAGTTGCATTATTTGATCAGCAAACTATAAAATTAGTTCTATATTCAAGTATCTGAAGCTGAAGTAGTGGCTTTTGCTTGTTCATTATATTTGTTGAAAATTCCCTCTCCTCCCATCTGGTCAAAGAACAAGAAAAAACCCCAACCCTTTCATCCCTTCAAGTATGCTCTAGCAAAAAGGTAGGAAGAAGCAATAGAGTTTACTCAGTTCTCCAGAGCATAGTATTTGTAGTTGATCTTGTAGTTCTATTGCCAGGCAATAGGAAGTTCACAGAGTGCCTCTTGACCTATGAAGGTCACTGCACTCCAGGCTCAAAGAAATTGTTCATGACTACAATATATAGGTACTGAAGTCTTTGTGTGTGTGATACTCAGAAGGGAAAATTTGTCAATGAGTCCCTGACACAGAACACTGGTTACAGCAATAATAAGTTAACCTACTATGGTTTTGTGGACTGGGCACAGGCAGAGTTCTTTCTATGAAGTTTGAAACCTCCCTCCTTCATTTTCCCTCTATGTAATATGGGAACAATATCTCTCTGCTGCAAAAGAGAGATATTTTTGCATGCATAAAATCATCATTATTGGTTTGTTTTTCCCATTGTAGATCAAACCCACATGTCAGATGCAATGCAGTATGTTGTGTGTACAGAAAATCTGGGAGAAGAGATGATGGGAGTACCTGGACTAATGTACCTGAAGTCTAATAAAAATTAACTGTGGGGTGCTGAGAAGTACATGGGAGCTGTGGATAGACACACAGAGGTAGGTGGGGAGATCTGGCTTAGAGCACCAGCAGTGTCTCAGGACAGGAATATTGTGAGCTCTGAGATCCAGGCTGGGCTGGTATAAGCACTGCTCATGGGTGGGTGGAAAGAAGATTCTGGAATCTGTACAAGGAAGTTAAAAAAGGTATCACTAACTCAACTTATCCATAAGCTCATAGTGATCCTGGTGGTCAAAGTTCAGGCACATCGCTGAAAAGAGCTTTCAGAGACCACAGAGGCTGAAGATTTTCCTGTTGTCTGCTCTCCAGGGTCCCTGTTGTTCTGCCTTGATTTTCAGCTCTGCCCTTTCCTTCTTGTCTCCTCTGTATTTCTTCATTTCCCCTGAACTCTTCCTTAGTAATTTCCTGTCCTATTCCTTCTTTATCTCCCTCTTTTTTGCATTCCATGTTACTTTCTTCTTTGTATTTCACAGTATACCTGTGTACTGTTTTTCTTGAAGTCTCACCATGTGTTGTTCCTTCAGTAAATAATAGCACTGACAGCTCTTCAGCCCTGATTGTCTTCTCCAGTTCCCTTGCTTGGACATAAAATTCCTGTGTCTAATGTTTCTTTTTAGGGAACCCAAACCAAGCCAATGATCCCAAGCCTACAGCTACATGCCATATAGCTGCACAGAAATGCCTTGTTATAAAAAAAATCTGCTTTAGTGTACGATAAAAGAAACAGATAATAATTATTGATAATTAACAGATAATTAATATTGTCAAGGAGCAAGATACAAGAGAGAAGAACCAGCCTGATGAGCCAAAGTCTTAGCAACTTGTCTCTAAGAAAGACAGAATTTTTGTAGGTACCCCTGTAAAGAAGATGAGTGATGGGGGTGATCTGAGGCAGAGAAGAAGAGGCCACAGAACATGTAAGGAATAACAAAACAAAAAGCAGTGTCCTGGTTTTGGTTTGCATAGAGTTTATTTTCTTCATAGTAGGTAGTATGGGGGCTGTGTTTTGGATCTGAGCTGAAAAGAGTGTTGATAATACAGAGTTGAGCAGTGTTCAAGACTTCTTACCCCACCCCACCAGTGAGCAGTCTGGGCGTGCACAAGAAATTAGGAGGGGACACAGCTCACCTCAGGTGACCTAAGGGATATTCCATACCATATGGCATCGTGCTCAGCACAGAAAGGTGAGGGAGGAAGAAGGAAAGGGAATGTTTGGAGCTACAATATTTGTCTTCCCAAGTCATCATTTCATGTGATGGGGATGTGCTATCCTTGAGATGGCTGAACATGTGGCTGCTCATGGGAAGGAGTGAATGACTTCCTTCATTTGCTTTGCTTGTGTGTGCAGCTTTTGCTTTTCCTAATAAACTGTCATCATAAGAATCCACTATTTTTCTCAGTTTTAGCCTTCCAGATCTCCATCCCACTCAGGAGGGAGTGAGCTATTGTGTGGGACTCAGCTGCCTGCTGGGGCTAAACCACGGCAAGCAGAAGAGACCTTGTGTGAAGATTCACTGTATGATATCATCATGAATGATCAGATGTGGGAGCTAGTCCTGCACTACCAAATGGAAGAGAGAAAGGCTATGGAAGGCCTGTGAAAATGAAGAACAATTCCTGACCTCCGTCTTAGAGTAAGAGGAGCTAGCAGAGTGACATAGTTGAAATGCTTCAGCTAGGTGGGTATTGTTGTCCATTTAGTTCTGATTTCAAGCTTTTTTTGCTTCCTATAGTTAGAACAACTAAAAAAAAACCACACTGGGATTCATATTACAACATTATTTCAAAAGCTGTGGCACTGATCCTTGTGCAACTTTTAATTGAAGAGCTAAAGTCTGTGATGCTAAATGATAACATTAAAGTTTCACTGTAGAGTTGTGGTTGGATATGAGATTCTTCCAAAATACAAAGAGGATAGAGAAGACATGCAAAATATCCACCTTCATCTGAAGACATCCTATGGAAAATGCAGGTGGAAAGCAGCTGTGGGCAACTTCTCTGGAAAAGTTCCTCTCATAAGTGTCTCTGTTTCTGGGTCACTTGTCTCCAAGGCTTCCTTCAAGAAAGTGGCAAGTCCTTTTCCATTGTCACTGAGGGCAAAGACTCCAAAGCATCTGATTCCAAATGCCATTTCAGTGCAAGGTTGCTGCTCAGACCTCACTCTAAGCCTCCTTAACTATTCTATCCAGCTCTGGTTTGTATCCCCATCATACCAATACCCTGATTTTTTGTTTCCTAATTGAATTCACTAACCTTACAGTTACAGAGGAATCAGATCAGCTTCACAGGAGTTATAATAGGGACCAGAAATTCTTTCATCCCTTCCTCCAGAGCTTTGGTGAGATTCTTATTCTACTTCTGCCAAATCCTGCTAACTTTTCAAAGCAAATATATTATTTAATCTAAAAAAGACTCAACTCATTGTATTATTTAATGTCAAGTGTGTCTTAATATATCAGCATGTCATCATCAAACTCCCAAAACAGGAATGATTGGTAACCAGTGAATTACAAAAAAACCAGCAAGATGTTCTTTTACAAACAGATAAACAGATTAAATATATAGGGTACTTCTCTTTAAGTGGTTATCATACTGAACCATCAGAAGCAAAACTAAAAACCTGTAGTACTTTTGTGATATGAGCTCTTAAGCCTCATTAATATTAATTGTTTATATGGTTCAAAGAGGTAACATATACCAGAATATTTAACTTAATGTAACTGGTTGAAATACAAATGCTACCGCAGGCAATTGGAAGAAAAAAGATACTGAGTGTCTGATTCTGCAGTCTCTTTTTCATCTAGTTAAATATCCAGTCATAGAGAATGTACCTACATGCTGACTGGCTGACTGCATCAGGCCCTAATTTTCTAAATCAAACCTTTCCTTCGTACTAGAGGAAGACAGCTAACTTCAAAATTATGGTTTTGGAAAGACATTTATTGGCTGTTTTTAGTATCATCATCTAATCCTAACATAGTTGTGTTGAGAAAACCTACTTGTCTTTCCTTCCATCCTCAGAAGAATAATAAGTAAGAATATAAATAATGTGTCACACTTGCATAATGTCCTTCTTTTCATAATCTTTAAGGACTTCATGGTCATGAATAAATTAAGCATTATGACAACAGCCTGGAAATAAGTAATGTTGTGCCATAGGGAAGAAAATTAAGTGTGAGGAGTGACATGAATTACTCAAGTTGAGTCAGTGGCTGATTGAGAAGCAGAACCTGAAGGTCCTGCCACTTGCTATTCCTCCCTGCTAAACACATTTTCTGCATTCTCTCACTAGGAATGTTTTGTATCAGCAGAATCAAAACAAAAGTCTCATCAAAATGTTACAGAAATAAAATAATGAATCACGAATTGGAGAACATCAGGACTGTGAGAACACTCGAGGAGACTGCCTCCTGAAGGTCTTTCTAGATACAATTACCAGGCAAGCAAAGAGAAAACCAGGAGCAGCTATTTTTGAGAAAATGTTGCAAGATTCCACCTATGGTTTTCTAATTGGACTCTCTGAAGGTATTTTTGAAGCAAATTCCATTCAAAAGTCAGAGACATGTCTGCAAGTGGAGAGGAGGAAGGGAAGCTGTGCACTCACCTACCCTCCATGCTTCTCTTGGCTGCCACCAGCTGTTTTCTCCACCTTGCTCTAAAGATGAAAGAGAAATAATCTAGCAGGTCTTTTTTTGTTATTTAAACTCATAAAACTGAACTTTAAAAAGTTCAGTAAATCTATTTACCAAAGGATTTACTTTCAGACACTGGCCAAGTGCAGCACTCGTTGACATCAGTACAGTCCTTCCCCTTACCTGTAAAGACTATGGCTATGTACAAGAAGTTGAAGATGGTGGTTTGATAATGAATATTGGAGTGCTTTCCTTATATTTTTCTTGACATTATTATAAGAACTTACAATACTGAAAAGGCAAATACACAAGAAGAAAAGATAGCATATAAATGTAGCATGTAGAAAATGTAGCGTGGAAATGCCTTTGAGAGTAAATTTGTGACCACTATGAGTTCAGCTTGTGATACAGTGCTTTTCTTAGAGCTATAAGATATAATGAAACTTGTACAATAAACAACAGCAAAATTATCAGCTTCAAATCTGATAATTCGCAACTGGTATAAAATGTCCACACACATACCCAGGTACAGGTGCATATTCCCCCTCATGGCTAATCTAGGGCTAATCACACTCAGGTTTTTTGTGTATGATTTCAGGTCTGTCCTTGTGATTACAGGAAACCTGAGCTGAAAGATGAGGGGCTGCTTCACTGAACAAGCACTGATACAGTCTTGAAATGAAATCCTAATCTTTATGCTTGGAGGACTCTGTAATAAAATGGTCCCGAGATGGCTCCAAGAATTCAAGTAAGGCCAAGAAACACTGAAAAGAAGAGCATATGGGGAAACAAATAAAAGTAAAACACAAAAAGGAAAGGAAAAAGCAAGATTTCCCGTCTTCCAGTTTTACAGAGGTTAATGTTCCAGTTACTTCAGAGCAGTAAATACAGAAAACTTGCTGACTTGAATGAACTTATGATGAAAATCCTTCAATTAACAGAAGGATGTGTAATCTGGCATGCTCTCAGCAAAATAACAGTTTTTTGTCTTTTGGTTTTTTTTTGTTGTTGTTGTTGGGGTTTTTTTGTTTGCTTGTTTCTTTTGTTTTGTGTGGTTTTGTTGTTATCACTGATATTGGGTTTTGGCAATGAAAAAATTGACCCAGTCTTGATTTTCTACATATGTCTCACTGCATTTCACTTTGATCTGAGATAGAAAGCATTCATCCCCCTCTACACTTGTTTCATCTTGTGACTGTATTTCTGTGCAGACATTCATTGGCCAAAATGTTCTTTAAATCCAGGTGAGAAAGGGGAAGTTCATGATGACCTGCCTGACAATAATAATGGGACCTGGTACAGGGACAGCTGTAGCAAGACACTGCAGTACCCTTTTACTCCTCCACGTGAAGAGGCTGGGTTTTTGTCACCACTGCTAATTTTGTGACCTGCTGGGAAAAGCAGTTGACTTAGAATTTCACCAGCTGCTTGAGTTCCCTTCCTTCATTTTTGCAATTCTTTTCTTCATCTTTAGGAGTCTCTCCATGAAGTTATGTTACATTACCATTCACCTACCCTGCTACCTCCTGGGCTCAGAGCCTGGTTTGACACCATCTGGTTTACCTGCCTGGTTTACTACAAAGTCCTCAGAATCCTAAGATCTTAATTTGGCCAGTTGTCAGGCTGTACATTATAAGGTGACACAGGGTAACGCATTCCAATGAAGCTTGACATTGTTTGTGAAATCCACAGGCTCGGAACAATACAGCTTTTGATCTTGTTTAATGAAAAATGTTACACTGAACTTGACCTTCTATCTGAATGCAACACTGCTCCAGTAATATGTCTTTCTCATTTGTATTGCTTAAGGAAATCCTGCTCTCTGAGACGGTGGGTTTTATCTAGACCATCAGTCTCTAGCAGAAAGACATAAAGAAGATCTTCTTGGGGACTGCACAAATCTTTTTTATTATTATTAGTGCTGAACATAATCACTTCAGCTTTGTAGTCATTATTTTGGAATTCACCTGTTCATTTTTCTGGAGCTTGAGGAAAATGTAGGTATTATGTCTTATTTAATGAACTGTGGTTCACACTGCAATGGCATTGCAAGGTACTGTCAAACCACAGATAATAAACCATCTGTGATGTTATACTAAGTTGCTGGGACAAATACTCTTGTGTAAGTCAGCATGTCTTAATTTACATCAGCAGGGGCTTTCGATTAAACATGAAATGACAAATTCATCCATGTGAATGATCTTTTCCTTCTAATTCCAGAGCCAAAGTGCAGATTTCAGAAGTTGTACTATAACCTGCAGGAGTATGGAAGCACTACAGCAGGAAAGGGAACAAACATATCAAACCATTTAAAAACATTTAAAAGAAGTTCACATATATCCTAAATACTTCTGTGTTCTCTTTGCCTCTAAACCTTAAATGGGTCAGTCTATAGCAGAATTTTTATCTCTAGTCCTCAAAAATTAGTGCATGAACTGAGCCCTTCTGTTTGTTGATAGTTGAGGTCACTGTTTTTTAGTTGTGAAGGTGGATATTATACAGGATAACAAAGCAAATTGTATGTTGGCTTTTTAACAATAGCAAAAAAGCTCTCCAATTTCATTGTATTTTTCTTGTACAAACACTTGAGGTAGTCCAAGTACCCGGGGCAGCCTGTCTGTAGCAGGTTCACTACAGCAAAACAAGTAAAGCATACTTGCTTTTCAGCAAGGACAGTGTGTCCCAATAAAATGGATACTCTGCATCTATGCTCTTTCTTGTGGGCCTAGAAGGAGTGTCTAGAAGAGGCAGGCTGGAGACACACATCTTCAGAAGGAAGCAGTGTTGGGGGCTAGCTGATAAAACACCTTCTCTACCCTGCAACCTCACCCCAATACCTTCTGCACAGGGGTGCTCAGTGACAGGCTTAGAGGTTGCTGTGGGCAGATGAACTGTTCAGAGATCCCACAGACAGCTCCAGTCACATCTGCTCCAGTGACAGAGATGTTATGTGACCAGATTTCTATCTGACACATGATGGGGGAAGGAAATGCTAGAGGCACTTCCAGTCATTGAACAGCAGAGAATATGGCTCCTCAGTGCCACCACAGGATGTGACATGACCTGTCTTTGCTGTAACATTTTTTCACCCTGGTTTAAAATCACATGGAGTCACAACTATTGCTGTTATCAGGCGTTGGCAAGGGTAAGCACAATGTGAATGCTGTGACTGTATGACCAGTGGCATGAGACAAGAACCTTACAACAACATAGAACTTGGGCAAAAGCATGGAGAAGTAAGGTAAGCAGTACATGAGAAGAGAGCAGCACAGGTGTGTTCAAGACTTGCCCAATCTCTACAGTTTACAGCAAACTGGAAAAAATAGTAAGACTGACAGTCTTAGATGAAAAAGAATGATCTAGGACCTGTTGGAAAGACAGAGCAGTATCTGCCGATTCCCCATCCCCCCACTTTTTTAACACTCATCAGTAATAAATATTCTGGACTAAGAGAGGGTGAAAGCTGAAGCTCTGCCATTTCTGTCCTCTGGAAGTAGAACATTTTTCCTTTCACCTTGCTGAACATTAGCACAAATAGGACTGCCCACACCCAAACAGTTAGAACCACCTATCCAAAACTCAATCACTGTTTGGAAAACAACCATCTTTGGGAAGGAAAAGATAGGAAGATTTTTTCCCACAATGTTTGAGAATGTTTGGCATGCATAAAACCCCTGCTGGCTGCCTGCCGGCCTGCCTGGGAGACAGCGCACAGAACTGCAGATTCTGCTGGTATTGTACAAATGTGTTAAATTTTGGTGCTGCTTTAAGTGTTTTTTGTGATCCTTCTCCAAAGTAAGAAATAGACAGAGGAGGCCTTTTTACTGCTCCCTTTGACACCTGTGGTAGGTTTCCCTCCATTAGCAAAGTGCCAGGAACTGTGCCTGACTAAATAACTGTGCTTCTGCATCCAACTGCATTTTCCTAAAAGCACTTGATCTAAACCATGTTTCCCAGTCAGAATCCCATGGCTCCATATGGACAGATTTTGGCCCTGGAGCTGGTATCAGAGCAGATGATGCTCTTCCACTTAGTGTCTCTCTCCATAGAGAAGCTGGGGTGTCCTATTAGTGGCAATGCCCTCCCTGTTGTCTGTGGGACTGCCTTGCCCTAAAGCCTCAACATTCCTTGTTTTTCACTTTTTGACTTGTGCTCACACTAAGGCACCAGCACTGACCATGTTAGCACTTTGTCAGGTCACAATTGATCACCAGTGAGAATCCTTTCAGCCCCCCCTGTTCTGATCCTGCAGCTCAGTGTTGCCTTTCAGGAGAAATAGGCTTAAATGATATCCTGGTGACTCATGCGTGCTTTAGTTCTGGTTCCAGCAGGCACAGTTTGAGACCTATGACTCTTGAGCTACATGTCCTAAGGAGGCAAAAAATTTGCACACCACCCACACTTTCAGTGAATTATATCCTCAGGCAGAAATGGGAAACTAAACTCCAACCTTGAACTCTGTGTCTGTAAGCATGGATTGTTCCACACCAGTACTCAAGGTGTGTGCATATTCTTGTGGTTTCTCCCTCCCTTGTGGAAGGAGGAATCAAGGGAAAAGCTGTAATAATAAAATAAAGCACAGGGCTCTGAGAGCACATCAGAGATTCACATTCATGCTTAAGGCCTTCAGATGAGAGAAGAAATGAGTCTGTTAGAGAAATTCCTTATCTGAAATTCATGTGGAGCAGTAGCATTTGCAAGATGCTTATGTGCACAGAGTTAGCAGGCACAATGATGAAGCAGGAGGCCCTGTGTTACACGTTTTTACAACGTTATGTCATGTGTATTGCTTTTCACCAGGTTATGAAAAATCATTTGCCTCCACAGACTGACATGCTTTAAAACAATCAGCACAGGGCTGCATTGTAAATCAGCTTGTCACTGCTGATTCTCTTAAGTTTTCAGTGACCACTGCTTTGCCCATAATGCTACTGTTCGTCCATTTGAAAAAGAAGTAGCAACATAGCACATACCAAAGCCAGAAGAAAGGAACATGGTTAAAGCAGTTTAACCGTGTCCATCCTGTCTCAAAGCAGAACTGGTGTTTGACATCTGCAGTCTGCACACTATTTTGCTTTTTATCCAAAATATCACATTTATTTTCCTTTTTATCCAAAATTTCATGAAGCTTCACAGGCAATTCTTAAACCTCACAATCATCAAGCAGAAAAATGTGTCTGTGCATTTTGTCAAGATGGAAACACAAAACCAGAAGGATCAAATGACCTGTTAAAAGGCATACAAGAAAACAGTGCCACCATAAAACAAAACCTAAAAAATCCTATCACACCATTTCTTGTACCAGTCATTGTACCATAAAATCATCACACTCCGTATAATCTGACTGCTTCCAGTGGTGTTCTACCATTAGCAGTTTTACTGATCAACATTTTATTTTTCTGGATATGGGAAAATGTTGCAATAAAATTTTCCAATGTAGATTATTTCCTGCCCATAACTATTGTCCCTAAAATCCTCATGTGCTTCTTCAGTGTTTTGTGCTTTGAAAACAGCATGCATTTAGCAATTTTTACTGCCCAAGCATGAATAATTTAGTATTAATTTTTTGGGGTAGGATATTGGGTTAGCTGGAAAAGATGACATGCTTCTTAAGAGAATTCTATCAAGGTCTCTAAATTTTCTTAAATTATTGCCATCCAAGTTGAACGCTAGGGGTCACATTTAGACAACCACTGACTTTCTGCAGAGCACACCCACGAGAAAAAAATAATGACACACTCAGCAATGACCCGTGAATAACAATTCACAGAGGAACAGTGATTTTCCTGATACAAAGCACAAATGCTGGTTTGCTCTGAAGTTCTGTGTTGGCTTCTGTATCTCTTTGTTTTCAGCAGGAGTTTGATAACAAAGTGGGAAGCCCACAACATGTTCACAGCATCAGAGGAGCCCTCGTTCCCCCTAAAGGAGATTGACTGATTGATTACCCTTGCACAAATGCCTCAGGGTTTGTGCTCTCCCTTCTGTGTTTTCATTGCTGTAACAATCCCAGTGCAAGAAAAATGGGGCACAACATTTTTGTTGCTAAGCCAAAGCACCCTTAGGAAACCCAGAATTTAGGATCCAGATTCAGAGATAGCAACCCAGTTGTTCCATCAGTTTTGCTAAGCTGCTGTGTATTTGAATTTTACCACCACTAATCCCTTGGCAGAGGAGAGCTGACTCCAAGCAAAGTACCTTCATTTTGCACAGTTACCTGGAGGCCCAAATAATGCCTTTGTGAGGTATAACATCACTTGTTCATCATTCTTATAGTGGTGGAAAGATACAGCAAGGAAATGGGTAGCTTTTGTGGAAGTGCTGGTCCACTGGTGCTGAGAAACAGATATGTTCCCTTACACCAAACAAGAAATTCTGGAAGTAGCCTGGCAGATATCTTTGCACCCACCCAGGTTCCCCAGCCAGTGGCTGCAGAGGGCTCAGGTGCATATGATGTTAGGGATTATTGCAATCAGGGGTTGATACCAATTTGCAGCATTTGCTGCTGATATTTCACAGAATGAAATGCAGGTGTAGAAAACAAACACTAGGTCATGCTTAATACCTTTCTACCCATGTGCTTTGCTTGTTTCCTATGTTATAGTTTCCACTGCGTTGTCCAGTCACTTTTCAAAGTCTTAAGTACAGGAGTTTCCACCATTTCCTTTGGGAGACTAGTTCACAATTTGAAATATCTGGCTGTCAGGGAGGTTTTCCTGACATTCATCCTAAAATTTCCTTCTCTTAATTTAATCTCATTATCCTAATGAAACACCTAGGTAAAGAATTCATTCCCACAACTAGAGCCAGATTGTGGCCATTCCTTTATGTACATGTAAGCCCAAGAAGGAAAAGTGAACCTGAATTTACCCCTGCCCTGTGAGGTAAACACAGAGCCAGCACCAGGTGACTCTCTAAAGAACATTCTAATTGTCCTGTAGTTTCAAACTGAATACACTTTTCTTTCTTTCTTTTTTTTGTTTTGTTTTGTTTTGTGTTTTTTTTTTTTTTTGTGTGTGTGTTTTTTTTTGTTTGTTTGTTTTAACATTTTTCTTCTAGAAAGCGGCTGTACAACATTGCTTGTACACAGCTGCTGCTTTGGTTACATCAGTCCCAGACAACAAGCCTCAACAATGAGTGGAACAACTGATGAAATATTTTAACCCTTAAATATTCTGGAGAAAAAGAAAAGGCTCTGTCCAGGTAAAAATTTATCAATATAGATTTTTTTTTTTTTAAGTGCATATTTGTTTATAAACTTTGCTCTTCAGAAACCTGTATCTTTCCTTGCCTATATTAAGCTTACCTCTGGCTTGATTTTGGCAAAGTCAGAACAATACCAGCTGATACCCAAAAAGGGCAAAGCGAACTTTTAGAACACGAAAACCTACAGAAATATAAAGGAACTTTAAAAAATGCTCGAATTTGAAATTACCTGCATTTAAAATGTAACCTTGTCTTAAGAAGTGACTTGGCTTTAAAGCACACCAAAGCTTGATACCAGCACTTGAGTCTAAGGTTTGTAAACTGAGTTAACAAAAATTTATGTGAGTTTCCTGATTTTTCCTGACTGGGACAGGGAAGCACAACATAACTGAGAGCCCAAGCAAACATGGCCTTTGTTGCCTTCTGCATGGCTGGATTTCTGGATTCATTTCTAGAACTTGGGCATGGCAAAGAGCTTTGTGTATCTACCTCCCCCAGCTGGTTTCGGAAGGTAGGATTTGATGGGCAGTAATGTGATGGTGACCCTGATTTCAGGGTGGGTGAGGAGAGCACAGGTCCATCTCCTGGGTTCTGCAGATGGATTGGGCCACTTTTGTGGAGTGCAGGTGGAAAACCTGCTTCCTGTTCTACCTGTGTGTTGGAAAGGGCCTTGTCTGAAGAAAAGCAAAGCAAGCAAAGAAAATTTGAGGCCCTATAGAAGGTATGGATGCAAAACAGGTATAGTAGTAACATTTTTTTTTTTTTGATTGCTTGGCTGCAATGTGACAAGGGAAGCATGCAAGGGCTGAGGCAAATATCTGGGACAAATTGGCTTCTCATGTGAATATTCATAAAGCTTTACTGGTAGTAGTTTCATACTGGTACATTTTAAACAATTTTTTGCAGTCTACCATGACGACCTATTTCTGATCATAATGGGTGCCCTATTGATTCCATGAAATTCCATCCTGAATAGGAGAAAGCTTTACAGACTGCCAGAAGCTCAATGTTTCACTATTTTCTGTCCTTAGAAGTGGGTTTTTAAAAGGAGTTACATTTTCATTTTGAATGATCAATTTATCTGTATTTAAGCATAACCTATTCCTAAAATCAGAAGGGCTATAACAGAAGGATAAATATTAAGCTACAGAGCTTCTACCGAATATCCATAGATTGCTAATTTTAACAAATATGTTTTGGTACAAAATACACACCTGATGTAATAAAAAAGCCAGATGGTGCAGCTCACCAGAGGCAGATTAGAGGCTGAAAGGATTTGTCTAGGAGTCTCATACAGACCACTTCTACTTAATATGCTTTTGTATTCCAGTAAGTAATCATATAAGCATAATCTATGTGTTTGAATGTTGATTTTAACATTTCAAGTCACAAGCTGAACACATTTTAAAATCTGGTGACTAGGACTTGGCTAGGGAATCACAGCTTAAGCAAAACACTCAAGCATGGACATTTGCTGAGGAGATGAAGACAATGGTTTTGAGGAAGTAACTTCAGCAGTTGACTCTTTACACAGTTTCCCTCCTTTAGGCCTTGTGGCTGCACATCCTCACTTCTTCTTTTCAATGAGGATTGGGGAATTCAGTACCTTGCAAGAACTGGGTAACATTTAGGGAACCACACTGTTGTGTTTTATTGTAAGTTGCTGTAAAGCTCATAAAACATTCCTTCAGTAACTCATAGTTAGGGAATAATTTAATCATCCAGCAAGTCAATTTTTTTATGGTGTAAGAAGTAGGACTATTTTCTGCAACCTATAGATCTGGAGTTTTATCCAAAACATATTAACAAAATTTACAGATTCATTAGGCAATTCAACAGAATGCACATTTCTCCATAATTTGACAAAATATAATTGTTTCGCTTTAGCAAACAAGGATATAGAAGAAAAAGACTGCAATATGTCAATATGATAGTGTTCACTTAAGGCCATGCTTTTCAAAAGTAGTCATCATAACTATTTGGCTTATGCTGACAGTTTGCTTGCACCTCTGCAATAGCAAGTAAAATCATATTTTAATAGCTTTGAGCCAACATAACACAACCAGACATGAGAGAAAGTAATGGAGATATTAAAATAACTAATTTGAATTATTGCCATTAAATTCAAATTTATAGCTGTTGTAAAAAAAAGAAAAAAGGAATGGGGAATATGGAATGTGAGAAGAGCTTTAACTCTGGTTAATCAGGAGCATTGAAAGAACAGTTTCCACTATGCTGTTCTTGCCATATGGGCTAGGCAATGGACATGCAATGTACTGAACATTGGTTTTAGAATACTTTACCTGAGATCTGCCCTCTCAGAACACTATTTATCTTATTGAAAGAGTACTCAACTCTCCTAAAACTCTTAAGAAAGATGTTGCAAAGGCTGAACCCCGCCATACTCAGTTTGTTTTATTGTTTCCAGCCTGCCATAGTACAATGTGGATGCAAGGAATCACCATGTGGGCAACAGTTTGTCAGAGGCTGAAATTCTCCCTCAGTCACGCTGCTTAGCATGGAAGAGAGCTCATAAGTGATTATAGCTGCTAAAAAATATATTAATTTTTTTTCTTAAGTCACCTTCTTTGAGTGTTTTCTTCATTCTCTGCTGAATCATATTCGGCATTTTTTACTGAAAATGCTGTACTACAGGAAGAGATCCAAATCATGAGCTATTCCAAGGACGATCCTTCTTTTGCCTGCAGAAGCTTTCCTGATCTTAACTCTCCCTCCACCCTTACAGAATGACTTGATTTGTATGTTCTTTAAAGATCACATTCTGATATTTTTCTTTGGTTACACAGATCCTGCAGATATTCTGATAGTGTTGTGGAAACTGAATTTTGATTCTGTTCTCCTTCACTCAGGTTTAGGGTCTGTTCCAACTTGCTTCGTGATAATTTTCGCCCACGGAGAATCTGTGTCCTAGGTTCTGAACCAGAATCAGTCCCACACAAATCAATCTTGACTTTTATTTCTGTTCTCAGTAGAAAATTCTAAATCCCCTCCTGGGACCTTCCCTCTCCCATGTGTGGGACATTTAAGGCTCCAGGTTTTTTCCAGCATGACTCCAGAACTGTTCGGGTTTTTTAGCACAAAGAAAATCAAGACATAACTAGAATCAGGCATTCAGTTTCTGACTTGATTTCATTATCAAAGCTGACCTAAGCTGACTTTTCATTAAAATAAGCCATTACAGTAAGTCCAGCTAGGTTTGCAACATGCTCACTGTCTAGGCTAACAGTTGGAAAAGACAGGTCAATTGCTATGAGTAGCTGCTAGCTCATATATGCATTGGAGAATACTAAAAATAGCACAGAGCTCTTCAGTGTGTGCAGTCACCATGAAAAGCAGACATCCAGACTGGCCAAGAAGAGGTGTATCATAAATCTGCATATGCATTTGTCTTGCACACAATTCAAAACTCTTGGCTGGGAATGGACATTAATCGGGAGATGAAGCCTACATAGCAACTCTGAAATTTTATATATTTATGTTTTAGTTTAAGTTTTCGCTCATCTCATACTCAAAGACAAAAAATTAAACAGGAATAACGTCGTAAGTGCTCTAACAATTTTCCATTAGAAATAATTTCATTCAGAGACAACAGAAATCTGGATGTATTGTTATTTTTGCAGTGTGAAAGAGGGTTTTAATATCTGTAATTTTATTTCATTGAAAAGTGGAGAAAAAAAATTATTGCAAAAAAACAATTGAAGAAGGTTTTCATTATGGTCTAAGGGAAAAGTGCATCCAAAAATACCCCATAGATGCAAAATAATATGCTGGACTTCATAAGATTCATGCTGATGTATGAGATTAAGATCATCTTCACAATTTTATAGGGCTGGGTGGAACCAGTCTTCCTATGGATTACAAAAATCTCAATCTACAACATATATTTTACATGTGGAAAATTAACAAAAGCAATATTGCAGTTGAGCATGAGAATGATGTCACCCCCAGCTTTGACAGGTATTTACAGCATTGTCCTGAGGCTGCTGGTTCACTACCACAGCCTGAATGATGTTGCTGAAGTTATTAAGAAAAAGAATAGAGAAGAAACCAGCTGCTTATATTATTACTACTGTTTTAAGCCATCTGATTTGGAGCCTCTTGGCCTTTCATTGTACAGATACAACTTCTGTACAAGGACAGGTGCCAAGCAGCAGAATGACTGTCTTGTACCAGGGTATGCTTTTAGACTATAAACCAAAGTGGGCAGCCCTGTTGAGCAAAGGGGGAATATACAGCTAAAGAAATCCTAGTGTCAAGATTTCTAGTGTAGTCTGAGTTTTTTCCTGTAAATGGGTTTTTTCCTGTGCTTTAAATTATAATCAAATTCTTTTTTTTTACAAAATAATATCAGCCTCTGCAAAAGCGTATTATTAAAACAAAAAATAACTCCCCCCAAACAAACAAATCAACCCCCACCCCAAAACCCAGCAACAACAAATTCCCCAAAAAACAACCCCCCCGGTGCCTCAGACCCCCCCCAAAAAAAAAACCCGAAAAACAAAAAACCCCAAAAACCCCAAGAACCAAACCCAAAACCTGTTTAAACTTTTTGAGGAAAACAGAGGAGAATATGCAAACATTTCTCTTTTTTTGTATTTTCTGTAGTGAAATATTTTTATGGTATTAAATGCCCAGCTTAAGTCTCTCAACCTGTTAAGTAATATTGGGTGTTACAGTACTCTAGTACATGCACGTGCTTAATCAAGATCACCAAAAAAGACCAGAACAAATGCTGGATTAATATCTCAGTCTAACTAAAGGTAAAACTGCAGCTTTTGTTGTTATCAAATGAAAAGCTTGGACAAACTACCAAGAAACTTGGTGAATGATAATTGAAAAAAAAAAAAATAAAAAAAAATAGTAATACCCTGGCAAATCACACATGCTAGAGGTCTTCAAACACACACCAGATTACAATGTACTGACCAAAGCCAAGTTCTTGTCTATCTCTGACTGACCTGAAGAGGGCTCACAAACCTGCTCACATAACTTTCCATATGTTAAAAAGATGAAAACACATCCTCTTTGTGATACCATCTCATTTTAAAATATGTTTTGATGGCATTGTTTTATTAAAGGCATTTGTGATGATTACATACAAGGTACAGGAAAAGCTTGTCTTCAAATGACTGCAGTCAGTGTCATTTACCAGAAATTAGTTTGGCTCAGGATAAGTTATAAAGGCCACCTTAAATTGTAATAAAGTGTTTATTGCCAGGAAAGCACCCCTCTTTCATATAAATTCCGACTTTTCTCTCCACAAAGTGACTAGCAAATGTGGCTGGTCCAAAGGTTGTAGTCTGCAAATTCTAATAGTTTGTTGAAGAGGAGATTAGAGATTACCTGACACAAAAGTAAAAAATATGTAGATATTTTTACAGAGCAGTAAATATAGCTGTCCGAGCACATCGTCATGAGAATACTCTAGACATGTTATGGTCATGAAAGACAGATAGTAGAAAAATCTTTGGCGTATTTTCTGATATCCTAGTGGTTTCCAATCTGAGAAACTAAATTAAGTACATATAATATGACTGCAATTATAAAAAATAAAAATAACAACTATTGAGACGCATTACAGTGAAACAGTATATACAAGCTTTATATGTAGAAATGCAAAAAATCACAATGTATAGGACTTAATCTGGTAATTAGAGATGAATTATCTACATGCTGCAGGACAGAAGAGGAGTCCTTTAGACTCAGCTCTACTTGTCTCTGGTCCCAGCAGCATTCTGTCAGCTCATTCCTGAACAGTCTTTGGTAAGCATTCAATGCAGAAAAGAAATCAGGAAAGCACAGTGCAGGATGAATTATGGAAACCAATTTAGCATCCTTCAGGTGATTTTTTTTAATTTTTTTTTTTTTTTTTAATGAGGACTGTATTGTTTTTACTCAATTACAATGCCACATATATACTGTTATCCAGAGGGAAACTTGATATTTTTTTTCAGAGACAGCTCAGATGTATATGGTCTTAAAGCAAACAAGTAAGCAAGTAACTGTCTCTGTTTTCTCCCTCTGGTCTTATTTTCTCAGAATAAAGTGGAATACTATTGCTGCTTCTGTTACTCATGTGTTTTCTCACATCTTTTCTGGGTAGAGGCTCAGATTATTTTTAGCATACTGAACTTTTAAATTTCATTCTTATTTTTAACATATAGGAAAGCATCCATGCTGTCGTTGGATAGCACCTTGTGAAACACAGTTTACTCTCTACCGGAGTTTAAAAAAAAAAAAAAAAAAAAAGTTAAAAAAAAAAAAATCAAGACCTTAACATATTAGATGTCAGTCTGTTTGGAGAACTAATCTGATCAGACTGGTACTAAAGAATCTTCTTAGTCGTCAGTATTTACCCTGACTATGATCACAAGAATGTTTTTATCCTGGACATTCCTTACAAGAGATAATGCACTGGACATGTTAAGCAGGACTTCCAGGTCCATTGAGGTTATTTTGAGGCTGCCACTGTAACTTTCTTTTGTGCTGTTTTTGTAAGAAGCACAGTTGGAAAAGGTAAAAAAAAGATAGGCTAACACTTCTCTCAGAAATCTATTCTGAAAAATTGATTAACTTATCCCTTAAAAATTATAAAAATTATAAATAGTATTATTTGTTTTGACTTGATTTACATGACTCTAGACACCAAAGATTTGAGCCGTACTTTTTTTTTTTTGGTCACTGTTTGCACAGGCGATGACCTTGCAAAGTATTTTTCTGGCTTTAAAATCAGTTTCTGTGCCTCTTCCTCCTTGGGGTTTGATTTTCTGGCAGCAGGTGGGAGAAACTAGCAGAAGTAAGAGTAAGTCAAGTACTACCAGGTCTGCGTGGAGTAAAGCAAAATTGCTTTCCCTGTCCTTAGATGGGGCAACCAAGTCCTGAGCACCTGGGTGGAAGAAAGGATGGTCCTGAGGTAGGATTAGCAAAGACCACCCTGACCTACTTGCTGAATAAGGGGACTCCCACAGACTCCTTCAACCAGAACAGCAAAACCTCATAATTTGTGGAAGATTCCACATGGATGTTTGTGGTCCTAGTTTTGCAATCCTCAGTAAGGGAAATCTGCCATTTGAAGTATGGGATATTGGTGACAGTTAAGCCCTTGATAGGGAGCTACACACTTCTATCAAATACCATTAGTGACTTACATAAGAATGTTCCTAATTTTGTCAGTATAAATTTTTGTTTAAACTCCTACAATATGTTCCCAATAGAGAGAAGCAGAATGGTACATAATGGAAGCCTTCAGGGTCTCATTAACCTGGCACACCTGACAGATAAATAAATAAAAGAAACTTTAAAATCCTGGAAGCTGCAAATATCTTGATAAACAATTTCAAAATAAATAATTTTTTTTTTTTTTAGCTTTTAGATTTGCCCCAAAGGACAATACATTAATTTGGTGGCTTTCCATGCTTCTTTACTTTCCTTAGGTTTGGTATAAAATAGAGATCTATGTGGTTAGGGCCTCCATTCCCAAGTGACTATCAAGGACTTCATTTACTGTACATACCTGTGTTGCATTTTTTTTAATTTAAAATTAATCCTCTGGTTAAGCTTTCATTCATTCCAGAAAACACTGGTGATGCTATAAGGCCAGAGATCACTCTTAGCATCTACATTGCTCTGTCAGCTACTGATGTCTCTGATAAAAGCTTTCAGTTTTTGAATATTAAAATAAAAGTTTCTCCAGCCAAAATATTGCTATACATCTTCTGGACACAGAAATAATACAGGTCCTAAAGAAATCCTTTCTCTGCATGCAGATGATCAATTCTTCTTATTATATCATAAAGGAAATAATAATCTTTATGGGATAGGGTGCCAACTTGTCCTTCCGTTAACACTGAATTTACAACAATAACTCAAGTTTACTTCAGCAGGATTCATCAAGCTGTTGGTCCTAGAGCAGGGTCTGGATACACAAGTTATAAAAAAGAGTAATTTAAAAAGGTTTTTTTTAATGTTTTCACAAAGCTCAACACAGAACTGCAAGTCAATGAACAGCCCCATCTTCAGTATCACATTAAAAGACTAACTGAAAACACACCCCCAGAGGCAATGTGAAGGTCTTCACTAGCAAGAATATTATAATGAAAAAATATGGGTAGAAAAAATAAAGAGATCATCTAATCCCTGAGTGGGCTTCAGACAACAGACAAAGTCAGAAGAAAACACACAAGTGAGCAAAACCATGGCGTACTCCAGTGGATTAACTTATCCCAAACATAACTTCAGTGAGCTGGCCAGACTCTGGTAGTCATAGTATGTTTAATGGGTAGAGAAAGAAACCAACTAAAATATAAAAACTGTCCTAGAACATAGAACATTTGTTTTGTTCAGATATATTAGGGTGCTTTCTGTAATGCAATTCATTGAGATAAATTACTTATTGCTGCAACTCCAATATTGAACTATGATCCTTACAATTTTTGAGACTCTTTTCATGCTTTTTTTTTACTTCGCAGCATTCTATAGGTATCTAATGTGATATTTGTGTTATTTTCTTGTAATCACGGGAGAGAAGGGTTTTAGGAATTTTTGGACTTACATCACCTTGGAAACAAGACATGTACATACAGTAAGATCACTCCTTCTCTAGAGTAAAAGCTGGCATCATCTCCGCAAGCTTATGGCTAATTGTTCTGAATAAGATATGGATGTCTTATTCCTACCCACTACTTAGGAAATTAATTTGTTTTAATGTATTTGCACATAGCAACTATAAAGTAGGTTTTATGAAGCCAATAATGCAGATATAATACTTGAGGAATTCCTTTTAGTTTGGATATATTTATTTTTCCAAACATTTTGTTTGAGAGAAAATGAGATTGCTATCTGCTGTTTCCTTATTTTTTTGCAGGAAAGCAAAGGGTTGTTGACTTCCTCTCCCCTCCCTTCCTTCCTTCTTTCTGAAGGTACTGTACTCATCTGAAAAAAAGAGAACGAAATGATTGTTCCTGTTCTCTTTCTTAAGTCATTTGAAACACTGTCCCTGCTAGTTTTCTAAGTTTACTGCAATCTCTGCACGGGGGGAGGGAGAGAGAGGGAGAGAGAGACAGAGATTACCAACATGAGAGCAGGTAGAAAGTTTAGGGCAAGAATCCTTCCAGCTTCAACAACTGGTAAGTTAAGTAAAAATGCTTTTATGGTTAACTCTTTAACAGTACAATATATGTGCTTTTGTATTAAGAAAAGGCATTATACAAGAATCACATTTATTTGATAAAAAAAACCTATAATAAGCATCTGCATTGACAAGCCGTATATTTACGCTTTAGATACCTATAGTCTGTTTTTTGGATACTGGTGATAATAGCATACAGTTAAACCAACACAGGCAGGAAACTGTTTCCCAGTGAGGCTGATAATACTCATAACATGATATGCTATGAATTTCGCATAGGTAGATTCTGCTACAAAAATCCTGTTACAGGCTTCATTAACTTTATCCTGAATGTCTCAGCAAGATTCACAAGGCCGTTGCTGAAACAAAAAGAGAAGCTGTGTCATGTGCAAACTGATGTATTTAATGTATCATCTGCCACTACTGAAGTTTGCTTCAACCCATCAACCTGTGCTATGGTTGAAGAAAGATTACTTGGGCTTTTTTTTTTTTCCTTTTATGTAGTGTTGTTTATGATTACACATGTTTATCTCTACTCATCTGTGTATATGATTAGTCTAGGAACAGTGACATTTAAGACTTGGTAAATGCAGTTCACACTTGAAGAAAAAAAAGCAAAAAATGATGTCTAATATAAAATAGCATCAAGGATGGACACCAGCATCAGTAGCAGGATGGATTCAAATGTTTAGTTGTTGTTTGAATTGTTGCAGGTACCAGTAATATTTTTCATGTGGGCATAAATGTATGAGTGATCAGTAGTGGCATGTCAAGTGAGCAACTGGATGCTAGAGTGTGTTTCAGATATTGGATCCGAGAAGTCTCCCCCATGCTTTTATGAAAGCTGAATGCAGAGGTGGGTAAAGAGGTAAAGATTCAGGATAGGTGTCCACTTGCTAGCAGAAGGAGAGCTTGGTCACCTTCTGATCCAGGATTTCTTCAAGTTGCAGCTCTCTTAAGTGCAGGGTGCTCTGCAGAGTGCCTGGAGCCTGAAGAGAGCAGCTCCCAATGGCTGGCAGGCAGCTCCAGCTGCCCTGCTCCCTCTCCCTCTGGGGCACCTGGGCTGTGCTCCCACCCTAGAACAGCCCTCTGCTCCCATCCCTCACTGAATCAACTAGCAAAAAGGATTTTCTTTGCTCTCTATCTTTCTGCAAGTTCTTCCATACGAAGGAGCAATCCACCCCAAACTCAGCCCGATTTCTGGGTAAGTTGTAGATTTCCTTCACTTTAGAAGCAGCTGATGGGTTCTGCCAAAGGACATGGAAGTAATTTGTTTCTCAAACTCTGTAGCTTAAATTTGCAGCTTGGTCTAACTTGGTATCAAGTATTCGGTTTATATCGTTATTCTTCACCCACAAAGAATCCTCTGCTAATAGCAAGTAAATGCCAGGTGTTACCTTGAAAATTACTTGCCACGTCTTTAACTTTATGTTGTGGGCTTATGTTTTACATGACTAAATTCTAATTCAAAATTAAAAAAGAAAAAAAAAAGCGTTTGGACAGCTATTTTGGCAGTTACACATCAAACATCTATAGAACCACTTTCTACTCCAGGTGAAAAGTAGAGGAATTTCCCATACATTAAAAAAAAAAAGTGCATACGCTCTGTATTTGTAGTGGTATTTTGCTCAAACTGCAGATTGTTAGTCTTGATTGCTGTCATCTGTATGTTTAGATCTCATTAGTTCAGAAGTTCAGTTTACCTCATAGGCAAGAGCCAGTCGCAGCCTTTAGATACATGTTTTGTTTCTGAAGATACTACACAATACGTTATTGGTTTGGGCTATGTATACAGGATATTCTTCCTCTGAGAGATTGTCTGAATCACATTATTAAGAATGTATATGTTCATAGTAATAGTAGGTGGCCAAAAGCAGTACAGGCTATTCTTAGACCCATGTCCCATTAATAAGTACAAAGAAAAAGTATTATTAAAGGAATGCTTAGTAATTTAGCAGTAAGAAAAACAGACCTTGAATTTTGAATGTCATGCTTAAATTTCAGCTATTGGGATAACTGTTCCTTCAGATAATACGTCTTTGTAATCATTTGGAGTTAATTTCTTTTTACATTCTGTAATATACTACTGATACAGCTGTAACATTTAATATTACAGTAGTTTGTAACACAATTAATATATTTCTTGAGATGTCAGGACAATGAGATTTTTGGCAGATGTGTTATCCTTGTCTGGCACTGCTGAGGTATTCCTGAGCAGCAAAGGGTGTACTCTGAGGCAGGATTTAGTATAGATTTACTAGTAGTTTATGGTAGAAATTAAATGTTTGTGAGATAGATTTTCAGTTATTCACCTCAGAATTACTTTTAAAAAACGCAGCAATAAAAAGAGAGAGGCTCTGTTTATTTTTATTGCAATCTTACTGTTTCTGTTGTTAAGAGCCATGTTTATGTATATAGCATATAGAAGTAAATGGTCAGTCAGTGTATATATTTTCCCAGAGAATTAGTTAAAATAAGTTTAAAAGTATTTCCATTTAATTTATTCTCAGTTATAATGAAATGAAAGTATAGGCAGATTTTACTTTTTGTTCTGAAAATTATAAAAAAGATGGCGAAGATGTTACAGAAATAAATTTTAGACCGTGGAAATCCCAATGTAATGGGTCTGATGAAAGAAAGCATAGAAACTAATGGAAGTATTATGTAAATGTGCATCACCTTTATATATTTAGGACTATTTTTTTCATGGTGAAAAATGAAGACATGCATTTTGGAAGCAGAATAGAAGTAAGTTATATTCCTAGCAAAATTTTGGCATCTCTAATACAGATTTTTGAGCAGAAGGGAATTTGAATCTTTGAATTTTAAAGATATTGTTTTTGTTCTCATATCCTTTTAATAAGTACATCAATAAAAGCCTGGCCTTACGACTCTCTGTATATAAAGCAGACAAACATGGACTGGAAGGCACAATGTACATCTCACAGATTAACATTTTAGCGTGTTCTTATGTGCCATTTCTAGTAGCAACTGATAGATATCCTGGTTTTGGAATGGGAGAAGGATAGGGGGATGTCTCATGGTAGCAATATGAAACAAGCCTCATATACAGAGGCAGAAGACTATGGACTGTCCCATAAAGAACTTATATTGTTTCCAGTCCTAGATATTGCAAAGCCTTGATAATGAAGAAAGGCCTCTGTATGAATGGATGACCCCACTCAGCCAGGCATGTAATCAGAACACCAGCCTGAGAAATAAACACAGTAAAAGCTGCAAAAAGTAAGAGTTTTTCTGTGGCCATGGTTTAAAGACCCAAATCAGAAAAAAGGTGTGTGAGTAAAGGCAGCTTCCTATTAGTTGATAAGAAATGACCCATAGCTTCTGTGCACTAATGCCAGGTTTCTCAGTAGTAACTCGTCCAACGAGACAAACTTCTCCATACAAACCTTACAAAGGCTGTGTTGACTGCTACAGACAGTTGTGAAATTATTCATTTGTTTGATGCACGGATCTTATAACCCAATTTACTTTAAAAATAGACCACCTAAACCAAATGAGCATTTTCTTCTTAAATGCAGTAGTTTTCCCCCCACTGGTTCAACATCTTAGAAGAGCACTGACAAGGAAGGAATGCCAGCTTGGAGAAGACAGAGTAATAGAGTTGTAAACATTATGAAGCCTTTAAAAGGAATGAAACAAGTACTTGGGATTATCCTCTTTCTGCTGAAGCCAATGAAGCTGAGACCATTGTCCTCCATTGCTATTAAAATGCAGTGGAATTTTATGGACAATATTCAGATTTTCATCCAATGAAGAGGCCTAAGTTAATATGTTTTGGTTACTTAAAACACATATTGAACTGCAGGCTGGATGTCTGATTTTACTTTATTTATATCTGTGAAGGAATAGTCCTTCTCGGACTCCTAAAATACTACGATCCAATGAAGAATATTTTATTTTTGTTATAGGTCTTTCCAATGTTAAACATTTTGTGACTTGTTTTTGTACAACAAATACCTTTATACTAGTGTTATCCTGATCTTCATAAGCAGAACACAGTGTTATCCTTTACAACACATTACACATCATTTGTTTAAAAGAGTTCCAATGTCACTGGAAGAAATTATGCTAGGTAATCGTATATGAAAAGAAAACATATTTGTCATTTGAAGGTTTCTCTAAGGAATTATGTGAATATTTGCCTTGATTTTTTTTAACTTTCACTCCTTATTTCCTTCTTTAGAAATGATGTTAGAAAGACACATTAATTATCTGAATGAAAAATGAAAAAAAAAAGAATTATCAGTTTGTTTTCCCTCTCTAGCTAAAAAAGCCAAAACACTGACATACTTCTCTTCTATGCTTTGGGTGTGCATGTGATTTAAAGGAAAAAACTCAAAGTAACTGTGTGTTACCTGAAAATCTATTTTTTCCCTCACAGTATTCATAAAAGGTGTACCTGGAAATATCCACCTTTCAGGTACCTATGCTCATCAGTAGCCCTGGAGATCAGAGAACACTGAAAAATACAAGTGTTCATTGACTGTGAAGGTTCATTTAGCTACAAAAAGCTACAAGGTAGACTGAGTCTCATACATTGATAGTATTGGTTCTTGTTTATAAATGAGAAAACCACAGCTGATTTGAAATTTAAAGCAAGGCTATGAGAAGGATTGTACTTTTTTTTTTTCTTCTTTTTTTTTTTCCTTGTTACTTGTGGAATATGGCTGCAAGGAATGTTAATGTGTAGCAAGCAGGCATTACCCATGCAGTCTGAGGGTGGAGGAGAATGTTTGGTGGCTCTGAGATGGAGCACGTGGTGTTCTCAGGGAGATGCCTCTTCTGACACCAGGCCCATCAATAAGCTACAAGTGTGATGTCTGAGAGGGACAAGATGACTTCCAGTCTTCCTCCTCACTGGTTAGTTGCTATTCCTGACTGTGAACAAGCCACTCATACTTTAGTTTTCTCTGGTTAGGGTTGTGATGGGTTAGATTCTGGAGCTTTTGTTTCATGGAAGGCTCTATTCTGGGTCTGGTACTAGAGACTGTAAGCTGGAAAGAGTACACTTAGGCTCTCACCAACACCAAATACAGTACATTTAATCTAAATACATAAATGTACTCTAAAGACATCAAAGAACAACACATTGGAATATAGTTACTATTGCAGGTTTAGTCCTCTCTATGAGGTTCACTCTTAAGCAAGTAGTATTTCAGATACAGGTAAAAATTATTTGAAAGGGGAACGTGTTTCACACAGTAGTTCCAGGCAGCACAGTATTTTTCTACCTGTCTACTTATTCTTGAAATTCTTAGTATGAATGCATGTGTAATGTAAACAATATCAGGAGGTGAAAAGAAAAAGAGTGACCTGTTTTTAAAAGTGTCAGTTTCTAATGAACATCAAAACTTGTTTGAACTGCCAGATAGGTAGCAGCCTACGTTGGGCTGGATCCCTAGTGCAGGTTTCTGAAGCTATGGAAAGTGTCCTGTATCTGCTCAAAACTATTTTCCTGTGACAGGAATTCCATAAGACTGTAAAGGACCTCCTGGAATAGCAAGTTGACAACAATGTAATACGTTTACCAGAAATGAAACCCATCCATTTCTATAGCTGCAGGAAAATAGCATTTTTTGCACAGTACCACAGCAAAGTATCTCACCATCATGGATGTTATCTCAGAGAGTTTTTTTGCATAATGCTGTACTCACAATGTGAAGTCACCAAGGTTTCCAGAATAATTTTATATGTCTGTATGTAGTATTTTGTCAGGGTGCTATGGAAGCAGTCACAAGCATCAGAGAAATGATGCTGACTGACTCCTCCTCCACTGTATTCTCATCCCTCTGCCTGAAAAATCAAAATAGCAATTAAAGACTTTTAATCTGAAATGCATTAATTTCTTTCCTCGTGTCCCACAAAAAGGGAATCCACTTATGCTTAAGACACAGGTAAAGAAATGCAACTGAGCAGATGTCACTGCATTCTGTGGGAAAATGATCAGGACTTGGGATTTCCTCTAATGAGTGTAGTGAGGATTTATTTAACCAGCTCATTCACTACAGGACACAGAAAAAATGAGTGAGTGCAGGCCCTGGGTGTGGTGAGGACAGTAAGTCAGAACAGTATTCATACAATTATTTATCCTCTGGGTAGCCTTCACCTGCCCATATCACAGCCGTGTCTACCATTCCTCCCCAAACAAAGTGATAATTTCTATAAAATTTTCCAGTTTTTTATATGTGACACTTGAATTTTTTTTTTGGGGGGGACACAATCACTGGATAGAATGATTTGTGGGGTGGAAATAGAGGGTGGGGACAGAGAGAAAGAATTATATTAATATATAGGGGGGGTTTCCATAAGTTGGTGAGCTTTTTTCAGTAGTACATAAGTTTGATATTTGGGGTTTTTTTGTTTCTTTTTGTTGTGATTAAGATCTGAACTGAGCATCCAGAACAAACATTTGGTGAAGGATTAGTACTGGAGTGGTTTGGGAGATATTTAGAAATTCAGATTTAAAATTATGTTGAGTTTCTTCTCACATTTTTTTTCTTTTCTTTGGTAAAAAAGTATTTTCTTTTGTAGAAAAATTTTGTAGCTCTAGTTTCAGTTCCAGTACTGATGATGACATTTGGCTAAGTCTAAGCTGACATTCCTACTCCTTATGTTAGTTTATTGAATTCTATAAAACTGGTATTTTAAATCTGTTTCAGTTTAAAATAATTAACTTCGGGATTTTTTCCTTGTTAGATGATTTACATAAAGACTTGTTTTGCAGTTAATCAAAGTCACAAAAGCAATATGAAATTTGTTTTAAAATTCAGATTTTCTTTAGTTGTGTCGACAGAGTAATATTTATTTTTAGATCTTTCTGAAAGTTAACAAAATAAAAGCAATATGCAGGCTGCATTTTGGGGATAAGATAGAGAAAGCATTTGCTTTTTGCTCTTCAGTCAAGGAGAAGACTCAAGTTTGGCATCAAGGAGAATATTCAAGTTTGGAATCACAGACGAAGGGCAAAGCAAGAAAGGAAGTTATCTTAATTTACTTCCTTACAGTACTTCATATGATTAAAGGCACCATTTTATTCTAAAACTGAAGAACACGTTTCTCCTTAAAAAAATAAACTGATTTTTAAAATTACCCCCCACTTGAATGTGATTGTGAGATGTGAAGGTGATAATTTCTCTGAACAAGAAGTTCATATTCAATATTGTTTCAATGCTTTACCACAGATTTTATGTTCTGGCAGTCTGGAAAGCAAATATATCAAAAGCAGCTTCCTCCAGTGCCCCAGTAATTTGCCCTAAGATCCATTTTTAACTCATTGCTCATGATTCTTAGTTTTTCCTATTTGGATATCAACGGAATAAACACAGTGGTGTCCTAGAAATGGCACTGACATCTCTAATTCCTTTGCTGTGTTTCCTATTGAACTTATCTTCAGAGAGAAAGATCTGAGTCACTACTGAGCCAGCTTAATTGCAAGTGGGTACCAGTGGTTAACAGGGATTAATCAGTCCTTTCAGCCTAGCAGCTTTCACACCAATTCTGCTCAAACTTCAGCTAAAATAAAATTTACTGTTATTTCCTAAGTGATTAGGAAAGCATCATCTGGTCATTACTTCTAATGAACTGGACACCACAAGAACGATTCACTAGCAGATATATTTTTCTTAATTCTTTCAGTTTCTGGATGAAATCCTCTTCTTTCAGTTCTTGTAGGATGTAGCATGTCTTACTGGAACACACATTACCTACCAGTTTAGCACACCTCAGTCTTGTTATGAGTTTTTTATTGTGTGAAATGAAGAACTAAATGCAAAATAAATACAAACTAATAATGTTAAAGTAAAACTAGACTTAGTAAAACTAGACTTTCATATAAACCCTGATCTGTTTCAGAGGCTTTATGTGAAAACTCTCCCATAAAATCCTTTCTTCTTTGGTCCTTTTCCAAGCATACATGTATATTTCATCTACCAATTCAATTTTTTTTTTTTTTTTTTCCCCCCAGGTATCTGAGGCTTTATGCATGCAACACCTGAAAGGTGCAATTAAATGCTAATGGTGTAGGAGACTGCCAGCAGACTGTCTTGCAGTGGGCTGGCTGAAAGTCCGAAGGTGGCCCTTAGCTACCTTTAACTTAACAAAGAGATGGAAAGAGACCAAACCATCTCTCTGGCCTCCATAGAGGTGATAAGGAAACTGGGACTGCAGTAGGAAGAAAAGCTCAACCTATTTCCTTTCAAAAGGTCATGAATGCCAGTGAAAGGTTTGCTTTCAAAACAACAGCTCAAACAGGACAGCATGAGGGTTATGGAAGGGCATACATTTTCAATCATTCTAATTTGGGGTGTTCTGCATAGCTCCATTGTTTCTTCTAAAATAATACTGATGTACAGCTCAAACTCCCTCTGTCTCCACTTCACTCTAGAGTGTTAAACAATTGTGTTTTGTAGGTGAGAATATAATGTCTGAAGTGTTCTTTCAAGGACTCCAGGGTCTCTCCAATACTACTATTTTATTAGTCGTCCTTCCTAATATTATTTAATAGGTCTCCTGTTCAACCTGTCTCATATAATATCTGCATGGTGGGAGAAAAAAAAATATGCTAAAACTGCATGAGTGTTATTTGATAATTTTCCAGAGGAAAAGCTATTTAACACATAGTATGCCTATGGTGCCAGAACTGTACTGTTTTAATTTGCAGTGGCAGACATGAAAGTAGACTGAAAACAAGGATGGAGTGATAGGATTTCTCTAAACAGTGATTAAAGTGTCTCTAGATATTTTATAAAGGCAGGGACAGATCTATAGTTCCAGCCTTTGACATGAGTGCTCCTTATCCACTTAAGAAAAGGAGGAAATTTAACTTATTGGCATCAGCTGATAATATCCAAATCCCAAACCTTGTTCTTAGCTACTCCTCAGATTTTCCATCATAATTTCAGTACAATATGGATGATGCCAGGGAGAAAATTGGGACAGTTACTTAGGATCAACTACTGCCATTGTTTATTTGAGTAATTAACTGAGCTGGCCAAACCATTGTTAATTCCAATAACTAGTGAGGGCAGGATCAAATTGCATTTCCATC
This sequence comes from Calypte anna, assembly GCF_003957555.1. Taxonomy (NCBI): domain Eukaryota; kingdom Metazoa; phylum Chordata; class Aves; order Apodiformes; family Trochilidae; genus Calypte; species Calypte anna. Next base: position 47,738,071 of record NC_044274.1, read on the forward strand.
CAGTCTGCTGGCACCAGTTAAGCTTTGCACATTTGAAACTCTGCTACTATGTATGGTCCCAATGTCATCACTGTAGCCAGTCTGGTTCTGTCAGCCCTGAACTATGGCCAGTGTATAGCTATATAAGAATATGCAGAATACCTATGCCCATATACTCTAGGAGACCCAGTCCTGTAAGATTATTTATGAGAAACTGAATACTCATAAATGACAAAATATTCACTGCAAAACACAACAGCCATGAAGTTGGAGACTTTGATTCATTTTCCTCTATCCTCCTGAGGAATCTGGACCCACAGCTCCAGCCTCTTAAGGCAGTGCCCAAACTAAATGGGCCATTATATAGACAAGAATTGCAAGTGCCAGTGGGCAGAGAGCAAAGAGAAGTCCCAGGGATAGTGTAGTCAGCTGCTGCAGACTGCATCCCCCTGGAGGTAGGTCTGGGTTCCCCTTCAAGTGTCATCTCCCAGGTTTATTGAAATTTAGAGGCACTTCACCCTCCTGAGTGACTGCATTAATGGTTTGGCTATAGTGTCAAGTTCCTTTTAGTTCATTCTACCTTGTAATCCCTCGTCTGCAGAGAAAAAGCCTCCAGAAGAAGGGACTGAGGGCCCAGTATGGGTGAGTGCTGTGGGCACAGATGAGGCAGGGCTGCACTGTGAACCCAGAGACAGAGATCTTCCAGCAATCATTCCCTCTCCCCTTTGTCCCCACCCCAAAGCAGCCTTGACTTCCCTGTTGGTGCAAGAGAATCAGGCAGGTGGAGGTGCTCAACTGAGGACATGCAAACTTTGTCCCCTTTACACACTTTCAGACCAGTGCCTTGAATGCTCCCACCATGTGTTAGCTGTGGTTTGGAGTCACTTTGTGTAAACAGCTAACTTCAGCACCTGAGGACTTAAGCATCCACTTCCTTATCCAGATTACCTTTGTGTTGCTGACCATTTTAGCAGCTAGAATAGTGAAGCAGAGGGGATGAACAATATATGGAACGGAGACGTGAAGAGGGAAGGAAACATAAGATAAATAAGAAAATTAACAAAAAAGGAAGAAAGAAGGGAATAAAAAGAGAAAGGAGGAAGTAAAAGAGAAAGGAGAAAGAAAGGGTAAGAAAAAGTGAAACAAAAGGCCAAAACAGCAGCAAGGTTAAACTGTAGGTAAAGGACATTTCACATGTACATTGTAATGACTGGCCACTATTCATGATCCCTAAGTACTGCTAGGAGCATCACCAGAAAAGCCCTGTTGCAGGTTCACTGTTAGGGCAGCCACACTGCTCTGTGGCCTTCACCTACTGTCTTGTAGGACAACAGAAAAGTTACAAGAATGATAGCAAAGATTTTACTACAGTAAGGACAGGACACACATAAAAGCAATACGAGGGGCAGCAAACCATTTTGATAAACGGGAAACACAGTATTCATACTGGAGAAAAGGAAATTATCTACAACTACCTCACTACAGCACCAGACAAATTGTTTTTAATCTAATCAGTGTCACCACTAAGAAGCAAATTATGCCATAGACTATTCTGTAAACACTATCTGATGCCACAGATAGTGCCTCGGCTTTGTCAGGCTGGGGGGTGGGGCTGCTACAGACTTTCAGAGGGAAAATCTCAGGATCTAATTTAACATTTTCAGTTATTATCAAAACAAAAATGCTCTATAAGCTATGGAAAAGTGAGTGTGCATTCACTTTTACGCTTCCTCCATTACAAGAAGTACTAAAGTAACTATACTCCTCTTAAAGTGTTCATATTATCTTGCTTCCTGAAAAATGAGTACAAAATCAGGATCCAAGATGAAATCAAAAGCCACTCTAGGCAGTACATGCAAGTGGATATTTTTCCTAAACTTCTGTATTTCCCAGATAAAATTAAACAAAAAGTAACGTAAGTTAAAATATTAGTATTCGGGGAAAACAAAGAAAATGCAGGGAGGGTATTTCTATTTCACAGTTTTCTAAGACCCATTACTTCTCTGGTGTCATTGCCCAGACAGTATTAATGCAGCTACACTGCACAGAAAGCCCTTCAAGCAGAAGGAATGTCTAAAATGACCAAACTTCAAACATAAAGGAAATTAAACATGCCAAAACAGAGACAGTGAAGTAAATAATAGATATATTATATATATATGTATATATAGAGTATATTTGAAAGTTCGTTGCTTGTTACATCTATTTACTGTGTTATGTTAAGCTGCTTAAACATGTCAGATTTTTAAATCAATTTTATATTTTAGGTGCATAATTGCATGGTTTCCATTAAGTTACCATCTGTTAGCTTACTATCTCAGAATCAGTTACTTATTCCCTGTGTATACATCTTTGTTAAAAGTATCAGATTTTGGTCACAAATGGTGCATATCTCAGTGGACAAGAGAATCCATAACAAATGGTGAGGAAAATTGTGAAGGATTAGTCTGAGAGTTTACTAGAAATCTTGCCATTAGACTCACTGAGTTTTGGTTGTGTCCCCGAATGTTACTGCCAGTTTTCAATAACCAAGTATTTGCTGAGAAAAAATCCCACACTTGCTGATGGAAACAAGTTTTATCCTGAAACCTGGTACCATCAGATGAAGGTGGTTTCCCATGGAGAAGTGAGAAGACACCAAGCTCCTCAGTACTATTATACTAATATAGGAAGAAAAAACTTGATCTGGTGCACTTCTCCTTTTCAGTTATTCCAGATCGTTATAATGAACAATTGTTTCCAATTCCAATCCTATTAATGATGGTAATCTAAATGGGGAAGAGAAATCTATATGGCAATATATTTGTCCTGATAGTGTTCTCCATTTAAGCAGACTTATCTGTCTTACAAAAGGCATGGGACAAGAAGCCTTATTTCAGAAGACAATTAAGTTAATGGTGAAATCATGAACTTCATTTGACATCACGTCTACATAGAATCATAGAACTGCTCAGGCTGGAAAAGACCTTCAAGATCAGTGAGTCCAACCTTGTCCTAAGCCTATTACCCTATTTCTGATGACCCACCACTAAATCATGTACCCAAGCACCACATCCAGATGACTTTTAAACTCACTCAAGGATGGAGACTCAACCATCTCCCTGGGGAGCCTGTTCCAGTGCTTAACAACTCTTTCTATAAAGTTTCTCCTGATAATGTCACACACGCATGTGTGACAGAGAAAACAAGTGTTTGTGGAAGTAGTATTGGAAAGGATTTGACTCACAAATGGCTTTTATTCCCATCTCAGCACTGCTTTTTTAAGGTTTTCCCAACATTTGTGTCTCTGTGATCAGTATATGCACTCATTGATTTTGGGTACCTTCCCTAAAGCCTTTTTTATTTTTTTCAGGTAGTCTAAATTTCTGTCTTCTCTTGGTTCCACACTGTGGCAGAAAAAGAGCTCTCTTAATTTAAAATACATATCATCATTTCAGTTATCTTCAAATAATGTATCATAAGGACTTCAAAGATGATTTGGGTGTATTACAGATATACAGTTTACATACAACATGTACTCAATTTATATACTCGGCCTGAGTTTATTAACATAGAGTCATCATATGTTAGTTAAACCCATTACTGAATAACAACTCTTGAGTTATTGAGTGAATCTGTATTGAAATAACTCAAAATCTTTGAAGTATATTTAGAGCTTCTGCATCATTCAACAAAGCAGCACCTACAAAGAAAAACCTGCCTGTAAAATTGACATAGATTTTACAAATATGAACATAATTATCATCTATATTATCAAAATCCTTAGTCAAGACAACCCATGAACCCAGCAAAACAGACAAGGTAATATTGAAAATGGAATGTTAAAAATATCCATATGATGGCTTTCCCAATAGAAAGCAAAATGGGGAGAAGCAATGTTACTACACAGCTTCACTCACACACTGGAGGCAGCATAAAAGGCTGGAAGGAAAGAAAAAAGGGGCTTATGGGGGTTTCATGGTTCCATTGAGGGAAACAACTGGGGAAAATTGTGTGTAGGGATCATACATGTTTCAGCTGAAAATACTTGGTTACCAGTAATAGACACGTTCACAATTGTGTAAGCGTTTCTGGTATCTTTAAAGCCTGAGAAATAACTCAAAGCAATGTAGATTCAGTATGGAACACTGCTTCACTGCTGAAATGAGCTTAATTTATCATAGTAAGATCCCTTTTTTCAGATCCTGAAACTGAGACCGACTAAGTAATGAATATGTTGCTTAGTTAAACATCTGTAAGACAGAATCCATTTAAAACCAAAAACTATTTGGAAGTTTGCACTGAATGAGGGAGATCCCATGAAACCATTTAAGGTAACCATAGCCACCTCTATAATAACAATTACAAAATTAGCTACTGAAAAAATCCCCAGCCAGCTGTTCACTAAGACTGACATTCTCCAACTTTAGCTCAAGAAATGTTTTGGTATGTCACTTTTCACTGATCTTCTCCACATCCAACGCAGAAAGAGCTGTTAGATTTCTTTCCTTGTACATGTCCACGTTTCAGTCTCCAAGAGGAAAGTAGTAATGTGCTCTTACAGGGCACAGTTTCTACAGTCATGTATGCTCAATTGTACATGGAATTCCTCTTCCAGGTAGGAGAAGTGGTTCAACCTATTCAGCCTTTAGACTTCCCACACTTTTTTCTGTTTCATCTTCTAAAATAGCAAACAGAATTGCAAACCTCGTTACATTTTTTCAGAGGGTACATATTACTTTCACTCATTTGGTCTCATGTCTGTTTTTAACATTGTGTTGCCCAACAGAAAAAACAGAACTGTAGTAGACATTTTTTAAGCTTGAGAAACTCCAAAACTTCACATTTTAATGGCTGTGCTTATTATAAGTCTATGGACAAAAGGCATTTTTTAAAAGAAGCAGAATCTTGGTTCTACAGGTCTAAAGAAAACTGGGTGTTGAGTTTGGTACAGAATATTAAGTGGAGACTGTAACAAAGTATTTTCTTGTAGATAGAATAACGTGATTTTCATACTTTTAAAAATCCTTTTTTCTGTAGAAATATGAAGCTTGGAAACAAGAAAGTAGCAGTTAACAGTTAACAGAAAGTAAAGTTAATAATTTTTATACCTGCTACATAGGCTTTATATTTTGAAAATACCGTAATGACTATCTGAACTTGCTATAGTTTTCTATTCTTTTCCTTTTCCTTTCCTTTTCTTTTCTTTTCCTTTTCCTTTCCTTTATTTTCTGAAGAGCATTTGTTCTATTTTTCAAAATACTGCATTTCCAAATATACTTACTTACATAAAGAAAGAAACTGTGAGGATTCGTCTTTAAAGAAGAATCTCTTTTAAAGAAATTAGCTTTCTCAGAAGCTCTGGAGTAAAAGGTTTAGGGTTTTTTTTTATGTTTAAGTGTTAATACAGCATGGAAACCTTTAGGTAAGTGAGCTTTCCAGATGAAGTTTTCAAAACTGAGGAGCTAAAATACTACTGACAAATGATAAACTTTTAAATGTCTTTCTAGGTTTAAGCTAACCTCAATATTTAGAACCACAATTGCAGTGCTACATAGAATGACATTTTAAATAAATAAATAAATACATTTAAAAGTGCTTATATAGGAAACACAGAAGATCACTAGAAGATATTTAAAATTAAAAAAAAAAATTCAATTCACCTCCTTGTATTTATTGTTGAACGTTACAAAGAGTTCAGCTGCTCCAGTGAGAGAGAGAACAAAATTATTTTGGAATTGTGCTACTAAAATCTTTAAAATTCCCTACTGGAAAAGGACTTCTTAAGTACTTCTTGAATGGTGGTCGTATCCATAGTCTCTTCTATTGTTCCCTCAGAGCCTCCATTTTTATGGAATTAAGCTCATGCCTCCATTCCACTGAGCAAGACTTTCTACCCACATGAAAGGAGGTGATAAGAGAGGCTACATTTAACCTTTCCTCATTTAATTTCTACATCATGGGGTTTGGTATATTTAAGAGAAAAACCAACAGCAATGTTATACATATTCAGACTGAATATCTGTGCTTTCCCTCCCCTTTTAGGTGCTCTTTTTTTGGATTATGTAGCACCTCTCTGATGTGCTCTTCACTGACTGTTTAAATACTTCCCCTTTTAGGCTTGGTCCCGTGATGTGTGTAGCCATGGAGAGTGGAATAAACCCATGCACTCTGTGAAAGCAGCCAAAGGTTAGTAGTGCAACAAATTACATCTTTCTAGTAAATTCAAGCATTTCTGCAGCCTCTGCCATGATTTTGTATTATAGAAAGACTGAAATTTTGCATAAAACAGGCTGTTGAAGAAGGAGGTAACAGGCAGCCAAGAGGCAAGAGGGCAATTAGACACAATTCACTGTCACTTCTGTGTGTTTTTGGCAGCATTTCAATAGTCTAACAAAAGAAGTAAATAACATAGGTTCTCAATTGCTATGGGCCTTTCTGAAGCATTCTGAAGACTTTAATTGCTGGGAAAGAATCATATACACAAGCTGGAAGGTATTTGAAAGGAGATTTGGGTCTACAGGTATATTTTACATTCAGATTATGAGTTTAACTTTGCTTAAAATCTATTTTGAAAATAAATCTTTTTCCCTTTCAGAAATAAGTGGAGCCTATTTCAGAATTCAGAAAATCCCCTGTTCCCTTTTGAATAATTCAAGTCCTTTTCCTCAAAGAATCTTCTAGGTTTAGCTGTTCCTTATTTTGCCCAGGGATCTAGGGTGACAAGAAAACACAGCAGAATGCATACTCCCAAGCAATCCTCTCTGATGGAATAAAAACACACATATAATACTTATCTACACATACACACAAATGTAGTGCATATCTACAATGAATATATATATATGTGCATTGTTTCAAATCAGTGAGCTAAGGACAGAAAACCACATCCAGATATAATTATTAGATGCTTCTCCAGTTCTAAGCAATTTTTTTAGCCTTTTCCAGTATCACAGGTTTTTCTAGAATCATTAGTTCGAAGTTCCTAGAATTCTTGCTTCAATTACTACTCTTGATCCTTTTTTCTAAAGGGATTTTTTTTTTGTCAGTGGGCCTTTTGCTTCACTCAGTATCTTAAATAGAATTCCACAGTCTACCATGTTAGAAGGAAGTGGTCTGTTTGCAAGCAGTTTTTAAGATGCCTTCTGTTCACAGCCTAACTAAGTCACAGAGATGTTTTTTTGTCTATCTTTAGAAGCAAATTTATCCAGCATGTAGCTTCCTGAAAAAGAAAAGAAGAATGTCTTAAGTACTCCAATCAGCTTCATGCTCTCCACCAAACATTTCCAAGAATGATGTTATAAATAGCATCAGCATGTCACAGGTGACATGGGGAAAAATGTGTAGTTTTTCAACCTAATCTCTGCCTGTTTGGATAGATGAACTTACACAAATACACACATTCAGAAAAGTACATCCTTCAGGAGGACTAGAAGGTTTTTGAGAGGTTATGCAGGGAGAAAATGATAATGGCCAAAGCCTGCTAGAACTTAATCTGGCTTCTCAGTAAAATGCAAAATGTTTCTATAAATACATTAACAAAATGATGGCTAAGGAGAATCTACATCTTTTGTTGGATGCAGAAGGAAACATAATGACAAAGGATGAGGAAAAGGCTGAGACACTTAATGTGTTCTTTGCCTCAGTCTTTAGTAGTAGGACCAGTTGTTCTCCGGGTACTCAGCACCCTGAGCTTGCAGACAGAGACAGGAATGACAATGAAGCCACCATAATATACAGGTCATTGATCTGCTACACCACTTATATACAGATAAGTCTGTGAGGATGGGTGGGATTCACCCAAGGATACTGAGGGAGCTCGAGGTAGCGCTCACCAGAGCAGTTTCCATCACTTATGGGCAGTCCTGGTAACTGGGCAGGTTCCAGTTGACTGGAGATTAATACATGTGACCCCCATCTACAAGAAGGTGAATCAGGGGGACTATAGGCCTGTCAGTCTGACTTTGGTGCCAGGGAAGATTATGGTGTAAATAATATCCAGTACCATCATGTGGCACATACAGGGAAAAGTGATGAGGTCCATTCAGCATAGGTTATGAAAAACAGGTCCTGTTTGCTACCCTGATCTTCTTCTATGATGAGATGACTCATTCAGTGGATGAAAGAAATTCTGTGGATATCTACCTAGGCTTCACTAAAGTCTTTTACGCCATTCTCCCAGGAAACTGTCTGGTTGTGGGTTGAATGGCTTCACTCTTCCCTAGGTAAAAAACTGTCTGGATGGCTGGGCACAAAGAGTTGTGGTGAATGGAGTTAAATTCAATTGATTGTCAGTGTAAAGTGGTGTTCCCTGGGGCTCAGTGCTGGGGTCAATTCTATTTCATATCTTTATCAATAATTTGACAAGGGGATTGAATGCACCCTCAGTAGGTTTGCAGATGATACCAAGTTGGGTGAGGATTGCTGTTCTGTTCAAGGGTAGGAAGGTTCTGCAGAGGGACCGAGGCAGGCTGGATCGATGTGCTGAGGCCAGTTGTATGGGGTTCAATAAGGCCAAGGGTTGAGTCCTGCACTTGGGTCACATCAGCCCCATGCACTGCTACAGGCTTGAGGAAGAGCGGCTGGAAATCTGCCCAGAGGAAAAGGACCTGGGAGTGCTGGTTGACATCTGGCTGAGTATGAGCCAGCAGCTTGCCCAGCAACAGCATCCTGGTTTGTACCAGGAATAGTGTGGCCAGTGGAAGAAGGGAAGTGATGGTGCCCTGGTGATTGGCACTGGTGAGGCTGCACCATGAGTGCTGTGTTCATTTCTGGGACCCTCACTACAAGAAGGACACTGAGGTGCTGGAATGTGTCTAGAGAAGGGCAATGAAGCTGGTGAAGGGTCTGGAGAACAAGTCTTGCAAGGAACAGCTGAGGGAACTTGGTGTTTAACCTAGAGAAAAAGAGGCTGAGGGGAAACCTTATCATTCTCTACAGCTACCTGAAAGGAAGTTGTAAGGAGGTGAGGTTCAGTCTCTTCTCCCAAGTAACAAGCAATAGACCAAGAGGAAACAGCCTCAAGTTGTGCCATGGGAGGTTTAGATTGGAGACTGGGGAAAAAAACATCTCAAAAAAAAGGTTTATTAAGCATGGGGACAGGCTTCCCAGGTAAGCGGCTGAGTCACCATCCCTGAAGGTATTCAGAAGAGATGTAGATGTAGTGCATAGAGACATGGTTTACTGGTAGACTTGTCAGTGCAGTGGTAGGTTCACAGGTGGACACGATGCTATAAAAAGGTCTTGTCCGGCCTATCTTATTCTGTGATTCTAAAGAGCCAAGGGAAAAGGCAACAGCCTTATTTAAGATGAGCCAAATTTCATAAACAATATTTTAGTTGAACCCCAAATTCAGGAGAGGCTCCCTGTATGACCAGTGGAATACAAAATACCAGAAGAAAATTATCTGTCTGCTTTGTCACACTGAGCATTTTTTGGTCACTGTTATTCTGGAGACCTGGGGGGCTGCTGACATTATTTCTATATTTAGTTTTATTGTGGAGATTTTGCCCACCTGTTTAGAGAGAAAAAAACCCCTAGATTAAGTCTATAAACTGACTGTAATTTGGAGAGCTGTCAAAGGTCTTTCCTCCCCCAAATCTGCCAGGTAAATACCTCTGGGTTTAAAACAAAGAAAATAAATTACTCTCCACCTTCTTATTACAATACAAAGTGAGAGAAGCCAGGAAACACACAAAACCTGATGGTACACAGTGTCCTTAGATCACTTGGCCATTGTTTTCTCTCACAGCAGCACATGTTAATGATACAAAGAACTTTAACATTTTTTGGCTTTGGCTTTTCATGTCACAACCATAATAAATGTGCACATTATTGTTTGTATTGCTATATCCTTTAGAAGCACCGCCAACCTCTAGAGCCTGCACACGCACATCCAAGAACAGGATTTTGCCCACAAGTATCTTGGCTGAAGTAAGCTAGGCAGAAGCACTACTATGCAGATTCAGCTGTGAAGTTGTGTGTCATGGTACAGCGTGTTTGTGTTGCAAAGATGTTGAGTGTGTCAGAATTGGTTTAAAACGCTAATTCATTCACAGGAAGATCAAGGATTCTTTGCTCTTCATTAACCAATTTAATTCTGCTTTAAAAGGCCTTCATTTTATAGGGCCCTAAGACAACCTTAGTTGTATTTAGTTAAAGACCCCAACAACTTCCAGAACAACAAAGCAGACAACAGAATGTTGAATCCAGGAGTGCAGGAAGATATAAAGAGATTTGGTTTTTTTGTTTGTTTTAAGGAGTTTGGGCAACACAAAAAACCCTCAAATATGATGAAGAACGAAGAAACAAGTTTTAATATGGACAGCGCCAGAGTCTCTCCCTTCTCCCACTGCCTGCAGCCTCTGAGCCCCACAAAGCCCCACAGAACAACCCCATTTGGTGGAGAATTCAGATCACAACTCTCAAATTTCCGCTATGGCCCTCCTCCTCTTGGAGACATAGAAACATTCCAGGGGTCCTTGGAAGGAGGGTCTCGGAAACGCAAGAGCATGCCAACAAAAATGCCTCCTGCTGTTGCCCTTGAGGGTTCCTCATCACCACTAGATAGACCTGAAGATAACAATGACATAGGCTCTTCCAGTCTGCCCTTGGTGTTCCAACAGCCAGCACAGCCCAAGTACAGTTCCCAGATGATAGACCTCTGCAACTTTGGTTTCCAGTTCTACAGAACTCTGGAGCATTTCGGAGCCAAGCCCATTAAGCAAGAAGCAGTGAAGCCTAACACGGCATGGCCCAGTAGCCCAACATTCATGCAATCTCCTTACCCTTATTATCCTAAAGTCCACCCTGGCTTAATGTTCCCTTTTATTGTGCCACCAAACTTTCATTTCAGGAACCCCTTTCAACCAAAAAGACCTCCAGAAATACCCTTCAGAAGGTCTGAAGTAAGAGAAAGTGGTGAAAATAAGCAGAAAGTGGAAAGAGTTGATGTCAACCTGCAGATAGATGATAGTTACTATGTTGATGTGGGAGGTGAACAGAAACGCTGGCAATGTCCCATGTGTGAGAAGTCCTATACATCCAAGTACAATTTGGTCACCCATATCTTGGGGCACAGTGGCATTAAGCCACATGCTTGCACACGATGTGGCAAGCTTTTCAAGCAGCTGAGCCACTTGCACACACATATGCTGACACACCAGGGCACTCGTCCACACAAGTGCCAGGTATGTCACAAGGCTTTCACTCAAACCAGTCACCTTAAGAGACACATGATGCAGCACAGTGACATCAAGCCTTACAACTGCAGGATCTGTGGCAGAGGTTTTGCTTACCCCAGCGAGCTGAAAGCACATGAGTCTAAGCATGAGAGTGGACGAGAGAACATCTGTGTGGAGTGTGGTCTGGACTTCCCAACCCTGGCCCAGCTGAAGAGGCACTTAACAACCCACCGTGGCCCCATACAGTACAATTGCACCGAATGTGATAAGACCTTCCAGTACCCAAGTCAGCTGCAAAACCACATGATGAAGCACAAAGACATCCGCCCCTACATCTGCACTGAATGTGGCATGGAGTTTGTGCAGCCCCACCACCTCAAACAGCACTCCCTGACTCACAAGGTAAGCCAGCATGAATCATGCTCTCACCTTGCACCAGAACGGAGCATAAGGACGACAGGTTACTAAAGATGCATGTATGTACCTCCTTGGAAAAAAGTTAATCCGTCTATAGAGCCTCATGGTGGCTCTTTGCCAGCTGGGGAGTTTTGTGCAGAGCAAAAGCCCCAGCAGTGCTGGCAGGAGTACAAGTTAGATGCCTCTGTCAGCCTCAAGAAAGTACAAACAAAACTCTCTTTGTTATAAACCAGAGTTCAATTAAACCACCTGTATTACTTCCCAAAACTGTATTCACCTCTCCAGCTCTGGGTTTTATCTTTAGAATGACCTCCTGTAACATAACATAGTTTTGTAGAGCTGTATATCACACCTCCCCACCCCTAAATGGGAAGTAGGTGAATTTGCAGTAGACTTTATGCATGCAGCAAAAGAAACTATATTATTACTCACTAGTCTTTGAGGAATCATTATAACGAGGCATTTAGGAAAAAAACCAAGCCAAAACAGAGAAAAATTCCTCTTTGTGTGGAAGTTATCGATAATGCCAGTCACCTGTCCACAAAAGTGGACAAGAAGGACCCAGCCAATTTGTATCAAGCAGCAATCCTGCCACTGCTGACAGAAATGACAGCAGTCAGCTTAGGCTAGGAGCAGCCTTTGTAACACTTCAAAGATAATTTTCAAAAATAGGCAAAATATAACTTCTGTTACATTTCAGAAGAGTGTCTGAAATTGGCTTATACATCTTTACACAAATATTATTGAGACAAGTCAAACCTAATAGCTTAAGATTTGGTAGTTTGGGTTTGTTTGGTTTTTTTGGTTTGTTTTGGGTTTGGGTTTTTTTTTTTTTTTTGTCACAGGAAATTCCATGCCCTGTAACCTTTAAAGAGCTCCAGCTTATTTGTCCACAGCTGCAGGTAGATTCAGCTGTGGATGTAATTAACAGCATTCAGCTGCCCAAATGCAAGCTCACAGCAGATAGGCTGACACTTTAAGCTGCTGGTGGTATTCACAGTTTTAGCTCTGAAACTAACTGTGAAAACAATGGAAGGTGTAAAAGTCAGATAGTTTCAAGCCTTCTTTGTAGTGGGCACCTGTAGGAGGAGTAATTGCTTTCAGTAGTCCACTGGGAAATCCTCGGTGTCTTCAACAACTTACACACAACATCTTTAAGTGTTTAGTTCTAAATTAATGGATTTTCATAGCATCTAAAAGTTTTTTTGAGCAGCTGACAGTTAGACCTTGTGGGTGTGCACAAGAATGTTGAATTATGCAAGAGAAAATAGGCTGAATGGTACAAAAGGGGCTAAAAAAAGTAAGTAACCACAAAGTAAATAAGTAAGCACCACATGAAAAGATAGCACTCAATCAGGATTAGTAGAAGTCCCAGTAGGCGTGAGCAATTTTTTCTCTTCATTGAATGTTAGGAGTGTATCCTTATTTGGTGACATTGCTTGACTGCTTCTTGGCTCCTTCTATTCTATTTTCTATAGCTTTGTTCAAGACATGGCAATGCCTTTTATAAAAGCCAACGATGTTCAATTATCTAAGTAAAGCACTACTTTAGTCTCTAAATGTTTAGCTTTTATTCTTGATCAATAAGTGTACACATTTGACTGATATTTTACATGGGCATCAGAGTAGGACAAAGAAGCTCTGCTACTGACTATGTCTCATTGATTTGTAAGCTCACTGATAGAAACAAAAATCATGATTTCATTAGGCTTACATTTTGTTTTCCTTCTCTGCTTCTCATAATAATTTAAGATTTTTCTAGGGGAAAAAAAACCCCACCATAAGTATTTATGACTTGAGTAAATGGTGTTAAAAGACAAATAATTTACTACCTGCTTTGCTAATGCAGAATGAATAATTCATGTATAACTTACAGAAGATGATAAAAAAGAATTTCCACCTACAGATTTTTCTGGGTTTTTTTTATCTCTTACAGGGGGTGAAAGAGCACAAATGTGGAATTTGTGGCCGGGAATTTACTCTGTTGGCCAACATGAAGCGACATGTCCTGATCCACACCAATATCAGAGCATATCAATGCCATTTGTGCTTCAAGAGCTTTGTGCAAAAGCAGACTCTCAAGGCCCATATGATTGTTCACTCTGATGTTAAACCCTTTAAGTGCAAGGTCAGTGCATGTAACAGCAGAAGCATTAACCCACTGGGTATTTCTCTGGTATTATCATCTCACGATATGGTAGAATAAGAAAAACAAGACTTGCTAACAAATATTGTGTTTGCATTTAAATTAGTGTAAGCCAGCCTGTTTTTCTTTTTTTATTCAGGTGCTACTCCCTTCCCCTTCAATATCCATAACTTTAATTCTCAAATCTGTTTGTCTGCTTTGTCAGCATTTAAATGCCATGGCAGAAGAGAGCAAACATACCTGCCACTTGCTTAGTACACACACCCAAACAGAAGTCTAAGTGCTTGAATAGCTTGAAACACTGACTAAAAACGTAAATCAAGCTGCATAGCCTATGAAGGGCCATGAAAAAGCATCAGCCACAGCTTCACACAGTGATGCTATCTGATAGTTCAGGGAAGGACTCAAAAGCCACAGCAAAACACAATTGCAAAAGGGATTTGAATGGGCCAAGTGTTATTGCCAGACTGAGTCTCAGACTGGGACATCAGTATCCTGGCCCTTTTATCAGTATCATCTGTCCCTTGTAGGATCCTGTCCAAATTCCAGTTTGCTGTCCCCTTCACACTGTTAGGACTCTGAAGGTTGACGTTCCCTTTCCATCCTCTCTTCTCTTCCCCCTTCAGAAACTTTTGAGCTTTTAGCTTTCTTGGATGCTCTCATCTCTGGTATCTTCCTTATGAATTATTCAGGTTTACATTATTACTCAGTATGCAATACTATATCTGTTCCCTTCACTGCCTATGTTGTTCATTACTGTAGTCATGCCTTGTGAAGTCAAAGGTCATAGGTTTTGTTCAGAGTTTGATTTCTACTGAGAGGGCTACAAATACAGAATGGAGCATGTTACCTAGTTTATGCATAGGTAAATGAAAGTTGATCTGGAAGCAATTTCTAGAAAGTTTTCATCCAGTATCATTATAGATCTAAGAATTTTCTTAAAAGGGATGTTTCATCAAGAAGCAGAACTTGATGAAAAATTTTAAAAGGAATTATTGAAAACTGTACAGCTTCAAAATATCATAGGAAAATATAGCATTCAGTGATAATTTTAATCGGAAAATGTAAAAATTAAATCTTTTTTACTTTCTCATTTTGCTTTTACACCTTTGAAGCTTCCTGTTAAAATGTTATTTTGTATAATGGGACTTACATTATTCTATATTGATAAAATAATTTCTCTTACTGAAATGCTTGAATAGTTTCATGTCAAGTTTGCTGCAGACTTTCATTCTCTGTGAACACCAGTAAACCTGTTTTTGCTCTCACTTGATCAAAGTCCTCCTCTGATCCTTCAGTTTTCAGAAAAGATACTAAACTGTTTGATCAGCTATTCTGGATGTAGTATCTGGACCCACACTCTTTGCTAGGTATTTGCAGAATAGCTGGAAGTCTGTGTTCAGGTTAGGGTTTGATGGTGACAGCCAATTAAAACTTGGGGATGGCAACAGTTTGAACCAGGAGCTGCAGTACCATCATTCTGTTTTCCATCCAGTAACAAAAACTTTAAAGTAACACCTATTTTTCTTACATCTTTTTTATTTCTCTGTCCCCACCCAATGTTCCTAGGAGGAAAGAAACAAGTAAGCACAGTGAGACAGTTTCTTCTGTGGCTGAAGGGTTATGGATCAATGTCAGCACCCCTGAACAGAGCAGAAGTTGCAACAGTGAGGGAAGGGAGAATCAGGAATTGCATTAGGAGCATCCCTCTCCTCTCTGGCAGAGCCCTTGAAAGACTCGAGCAAGTGCTTCTGGCTGGTGTTCAGAGGGTTAAAGCAATGACCAGATAGCAGCCTTTTGGCACCAAGCTCCTCCTCAGCAGAAGGAAGGATATAGCTGTATGAACAGCCTGCTTAACAATGGCTCACATGTCCCCGGGGAACCGCCTGCAAATAGATTTCATCTTGCTTTCTCTTGTACTTTTCAGAGCTTCCTGTTTTCTCACGGTCCTTTTGGACAGTTTACAGTCTTTCTCCCTCTCCCTCTCTCTTTGAGGAAAGGAACACCCTTCTTATGAAGAAAAAAAAAAAAAAAAGAAGAATGCAAGGGAAGGAGAGCACAGCAGTAGCCTTTCAACTTCACCACATGCAATGGTTTTCTTTACCTTTTTTCTCACAGCAAAAGAAAACATGAAGTTTTCCTATGTGTCTAATCACAGCTAAGCACAGACTATCTGAAGTGAGAGAGTCTCAAATCGTTGTCCCTTCTGTTTCCTTATCCAGCTGCAGCCTACATCTGTGTTTGACTTTTCTCTGAAGAGTGAACTTCTCTGTGGCATTTAGAGACCTATGCCTGTGATGCCTTGTTTATTTCTATTTCAATAAAAACACTGAAGAGTTCTGAAAGAGTTGCACCCACTGGTGAAATGGTGCTAATTTTGATTTGTAGAGGAAGCTTCTATGAAATTTACAATTTATTTTAATGATGAAGACATCAATGTTTCAGGCCTCCAGTAAAGAATGCAATGAAGTTTTCTGTAGCCCAGCTAAATATAGCTTGCAGCAGATGTTTTGAAATCCTTTTTTTGTCTTATTAAAAATCGTGGGTTTAGATCAGAACTCAAAATCAAACAAAATGAGAGAGGGAAGTCCCTTGGGAAAAACCAGAACAGACTGAAAAATCTAGAGGGGTGATACTTCATGTAATGGCTTAGGACAACAAAATCTGATGTTGAACTTATCCAGCTTTTCTAGCCAACTGCAGCAAAGTCCAAAGTAAACCACGCTGATCCTCTTATCCCAAGATCTCTCGCCTGAGATTTCTGTGTCCCTGAGTGCAAAGGTGCTTTGTGGTGAGTTTTGCTGGACCTCCCTCCCATGCAACCAGCTCAGGGTGATCTTCCACACTCTGCTCATCAGTGCTAAAACCCCTGCTCTGTCACAGAGAAAGATTTTTTACTTCCTAGTAAAACAAACCTTCCTAGTTTGGTTTGCTTACTTAGGCTGTTCTTCAAGAACTATCTGCGAACAGAAGCTAGGCCTGCACTGCTGTCTTATAGCACATGAGCCCAAACCCTCCTCTGTTCACTCTCTTTACCATGAACTTTAATCTGAAAGTCATCTTCAGCCTTCCAAAAAGGGTATGTTATCCACAGACACACAGAGCCATCGCTCTGAAAAACAATTTTCCTATCTACATTTCTTTCGTTTTCCTGCCACACCTCTCCACTCTAGTACCATTTCCTCATGTCCCCAGAGGAGATTTCAGGACAAGAACCCATTACACATCCCTAAGACTATGCTTGACTTTGGGTAATGGAAAACCAACACCCATCATTCAGAGGCACACATTTTTCATGCTGTAAGGACTACCCTTTATGAAGTCCCCTGTCTTTTCATTACCAAGAAAGAAAAAGAAATGTTGCCTTGACAGCAACTGAATAAATGGTTCTACGATTCAACACTCAATACCTTATAAATATATTTGCATGAAGTGCTCTAGCCATGCACTTGGTCAGCCTGATTCTCCTATCAGAAAGCAAAACCTGGTGAGAACAATATAAGGAGATAACTGGAAGCCTAAGAGATGTTAGAGAGGTATTATTATTGGCATTCTTGTAGCCAGAGAAATATTGACATTTCATATGTTGTTCCAGGGGCTGTCAATGTATAATCAGCTTCTGTTCTTCCTTGCAAATTTTCTGTGCTCCTAAGTCCTCCTTCTTTCCTCCTTGTTCCCTCCTAGCATTTTGAGAGTAGGTTTTTTGTGCATTTATTTCCACGAATTTTTTTCATCGGGCGTATCAGCTTTCTTTGAATGCAAAGAATAGACAGTCCTCTTTCCTAAGTGGATGGATGACTCCTGGAATCAGAGATCTTCAAAGACCAGTCATTCCCTGTGACTATATCCTCCCCCTTACACACAGTTTGTTGGACATATCGCTGATAAATTGATTTGCTAGAATGTTCGTTTTAGCAGAATTGTAGAGAGCAAATAATGGAAGAGGACTTTTGTAGCTTAAGCAAGTATTTTTTTACAAGCAAGTGAAAATTTTGAAACCCTCTTTTTACAATATTGACTCAGCTTTAATTTTTATTTAAAAACAATAATCCTATAAATTTTTATATTAGTATACTCTTTCCCTTTTGCCTCAAGAGATGGTTTAAAATGCAATGGATCCACTACTATTTCACCAAGGATCATTCTACTATCTACATTCATCCAGATATTTGAGGTGATGGCTTTGCAATGTTGAATCAAAAACTACTGTAGCAGGCCTTCTTTGCTACCAAAATATATTAAATCAGAATTCAGATTAGACAAAAAAGTTGGTGGAGTAAATAACTCAATAAATGCTCTTTAGTAATTTTCTCCCAGATGAGTGCACTGCTTGATGAGTTTCAATTACTCAGCCAGTGATTCTGGCTCATATAGTAATAAATAATGTTAAAAATACTAAAATAATTTTGTCTAAAATAATTTCAAAAAAATAAAGAGGAAGTAGAAAGCAAACACAGAAGTCTGCAAAGGATGGAAATAGTGACTTGAAAATGAATAAAATTGTAAATCCTGATTAGAAAAGACCATAAGACATGTTATAGCAGAAACTTGCAACACAGATGTCAAAATCTCATGTCTTGAGAATTCATTTGATTTATAAGGGACCAGACTATAAACAACAACAATGAAAAAAAACAAAAACCAAAACCCCTTATTGTTTCATCAAAGGGAAACTTGCAAGATCAATGGCTTGAGCTGGCAGAAGCCTGCTTCAGGGAAAGCTGAGTCATTCCTGCAGCCACATGACTGTTTAAATTCCAGCTTACTCCACCAGAGACTTCGAAACACAGAAGTTGGTAAACAGAAGATAAGAGAATGAGATAAAAATGGAGGAGCAAGAAACAAAGAGAAAAGGACTTTCGTTGTCTAGCTTGAAGTAAAATGTTCAGTAAAATGTGTTTCTGCTTAAGGAGAATTAATATTCTGCTTGACTGTTTCACAGTAATCTTTTACTGGTTTTCTTTTGTATCTCCGTCTCCGCCTGGTGATATTCTTGATTAAAGGCTAGATTTATAAACGACAGACTAAATGGTTTACCAAGGCAGAAAGTTACACTTGGAAATTCAAGCCTTACAGTAACATTCCCTGTTCTAGGGGAATCTTTGACTGCATGTTCCAGTCAACAATACAAAAGAAATAACAGCAGTGCAGCAGGCCCTGGATATATCAGACTCAACCACACAGTCTTTTCTGTAGGATTTTTATTTCTATCTTTAAAAAATGCAATGCAGTCAGAAGGTGTTAGGGGTAAAGTTTAGATGAGTAGGTTCTATTTACTTTTAAAATGTTCTTGCAGTACCTTTTTGAAATAATAATTTTCATTTTTCTTGTTTTTTACAGCTGTGTGGAAAGGAATTTAACAGAATGCACAATTTAATGGGACACATGCACTTGCACTCAGACAGTAAACCTTTCAAGTGCCTCTATTGTCCCAGCAAATTCACCTTGAAAGGAAACCTAACCAGACACATGAAAGTCAAACATGGAGTCATGGAAAGAGGATTTCATTCTCAAGGTAATGTTTTTCAGTAAGGTTATTCTCTAATAGATTAGACAATATATATCAATAAACCCAAATCGTCTTCATACCACAGATTCATGACTTTGCTGCATCCATACAATGCTACTGGAAGGGATTAAAACCCATAAGCCTGGGAGGTTGTTGTTAAATACCTCTATTACTCCCAGTACTAGAGATCAGGGAGCAGACTGTCGTGGCCCTTGCCTCAAACACCTTTCAGATTGGATATAACACAGTGGTACAGACCAAGATGCAGGAGTAAATGGATTCAAAAGGAGGCAGTAATTATGATCACAAAAGAAATAATTTTAGCTCACTAAGCTGCTGTCATCAGGTGTTTGGGAGAATCAGGCCAGCAGTGTGGGAGCAGAGGATTTATCAAGCCATTCTTGTAGTTAGGACCAGGCATCTCTATCCATCACTGTGAGAAGATGCAATACCTACAGCACCACCAAGCATCTCCCAGCATGTATGTGGGTACCTTGAGACACAAATGGGAGTAAGCTGGGAAGACTCAGCCTTAGTGAGAATGTGATACATACAGCTGACCCGGAGAACTTTTGAATGACACCATCTACCTGGCTGAAGATGTAGTTCCATTACTTTAAAAAAACTGTTCATGTTTTAAGAGTCTTGACTCCTGGAGGCTGACAGATCATAGTATAGCAGTCATATAAAAGCAGACATTTTTCCCCCAGACACATCTATTAAGGAGTTTATAGTTTTTCTCTCATGTTTAAGACACGCTACAAATCATAAATTCATTCAAAGCTGACAGAAGCAAGAAATCTAGAAGATTTCATTAGCCTTGCTCCTTGCTTGTTGTATTCCTTTCTGGAATGAGAATGGAGGCCTGAATGGTTCTATATCCAGGAGCTTTGGTTTTTCTGTATCATATTGACACAGATGATGTTAGCCAAAGCCATAGGTTTAAGACCCATTTTACAAAGAATCACATCAACAGAAAGAGACATTCTCCCTCATCTTCCTGTCCTCCACCTGCATTTTGTAAAATTAGTCTTGTGTTTGCACACATGCCATTGCTATCTATAGAAGTAGGGGAATTAGGGAGCATTGTTTTGAGAGTTTGCCTATCCAAGATATTTTGCTTGTTAAGACTTTCTGGATAAATAATTCTCTCATGGGAAACATTTCTTGCTTTTCCTCAAATTCAAGCTTCAGGGCATCTGAATATGTTTGTAAAACATATGTCTTATGACGTTTGGCATAAGATTTACGAAGACCCTAACTGGTAAAGAGATAAATGGTCCTTTTTTTCCTTTAAGTCTCCTGCTGCACCATGCTAGTTACACAACTACTTGTAGTTAGAGACAGACTTTTTGAGTGCACTTCAGCCCTTGAGTCTTATCAGACAAAACACAATCTGTAATGGCTGCACCTTGCTCACAGACCATGTTGACAAATACAACCTGTTGCAAAGGATAAGCTTTATCAAGTGAGACTACATACCTCCTGCAGAAACTGGATTCATTACTGACCCAACACCAAACTAAAATCAGCAAGTGGATTAGTAGTTCTTGTAGATAATTGCTTTTGGGTGAATTTTACACCTGGTACTGTCACTGTGCTTTTAATTAGGATGTACTACGTCTGCAGTGTGTGAATATTCTTTGGTTCATCCTAACGCCCAGAGCACATTAGAGCCCAACGATTCCTCCTAGGTAATGTCTGGATTTCCAGCAAGAGAGAAAATTGTCAAACACAAAACCAAACCAGGTCCAGGACTACACTCAGACTTGTACTGCACTGCTGAAAATCGTGATTTGTTTAGAGTGATTCCCTCAAGGCTAAGCAAAATGCTTAAGCATGGCATCCTAGTGCAGAGATTTTCAGTGCCACGAGTGTCTCCTTGGTCAATGAAAGAAGAAAAATTAAGGAGAGCAGAGGCTGTTGTAGATTGTTGAAACTTACTTGTCGTTTCGTTTTTAAGTAGTAATTTTGAGTGAGTGTGTTCATAGAACAAACATGTTAATATATTATTAGTCTCATCCACTCCTCTGGGAAAAAATGTTCAAAACTTGGGACCTTTTGTATACTCTGTGATGCTTTAGATCAAAGTTTTCATTATAAAAACTATAGCAAGGAGGAAGTGGGTCCGTTCATTAGCAAAAATAGTTTACAAGAGGCCAGACCACATCACTTCTATTCCTCGGCTCTTTATCAAGTGTCTGGCATGGAAAGCACTAGGTTTTGTGTCATTTGACCTGGCCGTGTCTAGTATAGAATAGTACTTCTTTCAATATCATCTCAGAGGAATTGCCATGAGATATAAACAATAAAGTACTTGTCCATAGCTGAGTGGAAGACAAAGGTAAAGTATGAAACAGAAGGTCTTCTCATGCTTTGTTTTTTTAACCAGGTATCACATAGTAAATTTTCCTGTATGTAAGCTGTTCCTTTTCTTCTCCCCTCGAATCACTGAAAGGTTTTGGAAGAGGAAGAATTGCTCTGTCCCAGACAAATGTCTTGAGAAGCTTGGAACAGGAAGAGCCCTTTGATCTTTCCCAGAAAAGCCAAGGGAAGGGAATCTCATTTCATTCAGATGGAGAGAGTGCCAAGGGAAGCTCATGCCATGAAGAAGAGGAAGACAACTGCTATGAGGCTGAGCAGTACAGCCCTGCCATGTACCACCATGATGACAGCAAGATGTACGTGGCTCAAGATCTGTCTGGCAAACCTGAGTGCATGATGAAGGACTTTAGAGAGTCCTACTGCAAAGAAAAGGAAGAATTGCTGAGTGGGGGAGGACTGGAGAAAAGAAGAGGAAATTCAGACAAACAGGAGGGCCAAGGAGAGCGAGACCTTGCAAACAGCAAAGAACACCTCAGCTTTAGATCCTTGGAAAAGGCCAGACTAGGCCACTCTCTCTCTGATTACTTGTATTTCAAGCACAGGAACAAAAGTTTAAAAGAATTGCTAGAAAGAAAAATGGAAAAGCAAACAATGCTGATAGGCATTTAAAATGGGCATTTCAAAAGATCTGGAAAATGGGAACCAGATCATTTTTACCGTAAGCTATAATTTACCAAAACCTGGAAGTTTGTAGTAGTCTTTAGAAAGAAAAGAGCCAAATTAATAAAAGTATTTTAAGGTGGACCACAAACATTAAAAAAGTAAAAGTAGTCCAAGGTCACTAAGAAATGCAATAGATAGAAACCAATAACATTTTTATGCTTACATTTTGATGTACAAGCAGACGATGGGGTGGGTATAGAAGTTTATTTTCTTTTATCTGGGGTGGTAGAGACATATACGTGATTCTCTAGTTCTCAAAAAAACAGTTTGATTTATTATCTGACTAAATATACATGAACACTTCTAACCATATGTCTCAAAAAAACCTGAAAATACTAAATATTCCATGGTATAAACCAGAGTACTATTACGTACTTTGTGTGTGTAATGTGGATGTGCACAAAGGTGCTGTCACTTCCAGAACTAACACAGTCCAAATACTTTAATTTGCTGAAGTGACTGTTAGTTCTGTAAGTTACAATGGGAAATGGGAAACAAAGTAAGAATAAAATCTAATGACTTGTGAGATAGTGAAGGGCAGCTCTCTGAGGCTTTGCAAGGACTGGAATTTATTATGGTCACAGAACCTTTTTGTCTTGCACAAGAGATGTTTATGCCTTGCAATGTTTCAGTTAGTATGGGAGCAATCAGCAGTTCTTCAAGAGAAATAGCATGGACTCTGTTGATATTTTATTTTACTGTCTGCTCAGACCAATAAATCTAACGAGCAGTAGAATGTAAAATCTGCAAGTCTTGCATGAAGTAATATGAGTACTGTAATTGAGAAAAAGATGCAATTTTGCCACTTATGTCTTCAGTTTATCTTGGCTAGTGAGGATAATTTTGAAATATACAGGCATGATCAGGTTTTATTTTAGAATGTATACAAAAAAAAGAGCCCTGACAGGGCAAGCTGCACCTCACAGAGGAAAACTGGTTTTGGCTTTCCTCTTACTGGAGACAGAATTTTTATCTTATCAACATGGCTTGACAAGTAAGCTCGAGGCCTTTATGAATAATTCTACTCACTTTGTTATTACTGAGTGATTCCCAGCTTTTCATCCTCTAATTCCCGTATGATTACATGTTCATAACAAAGATGCATATTCCATTAAGCACAGTCTATTAATTGATGAATAATTTCACCACCATCTGTATCTTCAAGACAGGTGACAAACAGCCCCATACCATCCTTATAAAGAAATAAAGACTTAGCCAGTAATTTAATTACATCTATATCACTCTAGCATTCCTCCTCAAACAGTTAAAATCCATATATACGGCACCTTTTTTTCAAATATTACTTCCTTCTGCACTTATCTATGAATTTCTTGATTTGAAATGCCTTGCTATCATTCTTGCTATATCTATAGCAAGTTATAATTAAATATAGTCATATACTTAAGGCTTTCTAAGGCTAGAGACAAGTAACTGCTTGCTACTTGTCTGCCATCATAAATAATAACCTAATGATGCTCAGACCTACCACTTAATCAGTGTTCATAGGGCAGAAGCCCTTATTTGTCATATAAAACTAGCTTTGTGTAGTCTGAGATTGCAGAGAGTGGTTTCATTTTTCAGAGCTTAAACATGACATAATGAATAATCTGAATGAAAAGCAGAAAAAGCTATTGATAAAGAAGCCATAACATATGGGTGACTCTTCTAAATGTAATTAACTACAGCTGATGTACATACTTCTTTCAAATAAAAAGAGTATACCCTGCTGAAGCTGAATGTAGGTCACTTCAGGCCTAGAATTAATGGTATCTTTCAAAATGAGGTGCATTTCAGACGTAAATAGCCATGTTTTTCAGAGATTAGCTGTTTTATTACGTACATTCCGCTTTCTTGCTTCCATAGCAAGATATTGCCTCTTGAAAAAGGAGCCATTTTCTTTCAAGGAAGACACTGTGATCAAGCAGAAGAGCACAATAACTTTCAGAGTAATGTGTGTAACTGCATTCTTTCTTAACCCAGAAGGGAAAAGCTGAGCTAGAAATTCAGCACGGTCTGAGATTGTCTCTTAGAAATGGGAGAAAGTCCTTTTGTTACCTTCTTGGTAATATCTTTTCTCTGCCAAACAAAGGCTCCAGTTTGAGAACATGTACAATCAAGAGCTGGGAGACATTGACTCTTAGAAGTGTCTCTCTCAAGGTGTTACATTTTCCACCTGTATATGATTCAAGATCAGTTCGCTCCACCTTTGCAGCCATAATTGTTCCTATAGTAAGAGGAATAAGCAAAGAATCAGGAACTTGGTTGCAATTTCTAGGATTTCTAGATTATGTGGATAAATTGAACTTAACAAGTCCCTTCACTTTTGTGGTGGGTAAAGCAGAAAGGCATGCAGCTCTTCCTTTGCAAAATGCTGTTGTCTATGCATTGGGGAGTGTTATGGGACACCTAGACAGTCCTCACCAAGAAAGAGGTAAATTACATATCAACAGCACTTCAGGCAAATGAAGCAAAGGAGACATTTACAGCAGATCTCATCCCTCAGTAGATAATATCATAACCACAAAAATTATGTCTACTGGAAGTATTCAGTCCAGAGTTCCCCTAGAAACTATCTAAGAGAAAGTGCCAGACATGTTCCTAGGAGGAAATAACTGCAAACAGTTCTGGGCTGTCTGAATAGTTAACCCACTTTCAACACCATCACTGCAACCCATTTGTCTACTTCTATAATCCCACTTCTCCTTAGAGCCAAAGTAACTACCAACCACATACATTCAGGTGAAAAGGAGTAGACATCCCCAGAATGGCAATACTATTTGGGAATAGTTCATAATGTGAATCCCTTTGAGTGTATTCTTCCTAGAAAGCTGAGAACAGTCCATCACAATGAGGCCTTTGAGACTGTGCCCAGTCATAGTCACACTAAGCTAATTCACAAACATTCAAGCCTAATTCATATTAGAATAGTAAAGAACTCATTTAAAACCTTAACTCACCAGTCAGAGGAATTGCAAACAACAACTATGGTTGAGGTAAGGAGACAGTGCCAAGTGACCCCAAGCAAAAAGATTAGGAGATGATTGTCCTCCCTTCTGCAGAACATAATGGAGCTGGGTCTAAGACACTTGCTACAAAGAGGCCTCTAGGGACAAATCAGAAGTGAAATAACAGTCTTTATTGTGAAGCACCTTGCTTTTCAAACAGAAGTTATTTTTCACGCTATTTATATTGGCACTGTTTCGGGAACAGACAGTAACAGCCTTTGCTTTTTAATAGCTTTGAAAATGCTTTATAGAAATTTGCTCTCATAATGAAGTTATTTCCCACTTCTAATTTTCTAGGGATTAGCTTCCTTGTTTTGCTTTGAACAGAGGTCCTGCAGGAACGCTGCCTGTGTCCTGGACCTCAGGGGATATTTTTTTCTTTTTTTTCTACTTCCTAGTCTGAATCTATCTACCTTCTTCTTGCTATGCTGTTATAAAAACAACCCCATGGTTATCTGTCTCTTCTCTGATCCAAAATCTATTTGGATTTTCAGCTGGTAACACATAAAATTAAACCCTGTCTCCTCTTGGAGAGCACCAAAACAAATAAGAGTGGCCACAAACTCACACAACTGAGATGCTTTCCAGACTCAGAGAAGCTGAGATGCTTCAAGAAGTGATGCTGAGGAAAAATAAATTGGCAATTTCATAATGAGTCTGAGCAAGTGAAGGCATGTGGTTTGTTATAATTAGAGCTTATCCACTGTTAAGGGCAGAAGGGAAAATTCTGCAAGAGTATAATAGAGTAGGTGGATGAAAAATAAAAAATCTGCCTAGTAAAACCTAAGGGCAAAAAAATACAACATGTTTACTGAGAAAGTGAGGTTCTAGGTGACACTGGAATAAGCTGTTTTGAACCTGGCCACTAGGACTCAGCAATCTTTTTGTGAACCAGAGCAGTCCAGGCTGCTGGGCAGCCTTCAGTCTGTGAAAGCAAAGACGGGTGCTCTGTGTTAAGCATCTCAAAGGATAAAACACTTAATGACAGTAGTGTAAGAGAAGTCTATCCTGTGTTTTGTCCTGCAAAGCAAGTTTCTGGAAAGACCAAGTAATGCTACTGCACCCACCTTTTTTCAACTCTCTGTTGGTTTACCAGCTATTCTCCAATTTCTCTCTTCATGTGGTGCTGCTGAACTCTGCTGTTATGAGTGTACAATTAAGAAGTAATATAAGTACTATATTTATTATTTGAAGAAGGTTTTAATAATTGTTAACCATTTTTGGAAATAATCATGCCTGCTTAGCTGGACAAGATGCAACAGAGCTAACACTTTGTACTCTTAACAGATTCTGCAAATAATGTGGTGTATATTTATTTCATATACAACAATGCATTCCTATTTAAAGCCCTGACTCAAAAAATGGATCAGCTGTCTGTGATTAGTTAGTTTCTGTCTTTCTATCTCAATAATACAAGCATGTACGATGTATTGTATTAATTTAAGCAAATAAATATGTACTGAAGAAGCTGCTGTGCTTTGTATTGAAATGGGTCTGGAGTTCTTGGCACTCTACTCTACTCTTTTGACACCGTCTCCCACAGCATCCTCCTGAAAAAGCTGGCAGACCACAGCTTGGACAGGAGCACCCTGTGCTGGGTTGAGAACTGGCTGGAGGGCCGGGCCCAGAGAGTGGTGCTGAATGGGGCAGCATCCAGTTGGCAGCCGGTCACTAGTGGTGTCCCCCAGGGATCAGTGTTGGGCCCGGTTCTGTTCAATATCTTCATTGATGATCTAGATGAGGGCATTGAGTCCATCATCAGCAAATTCGCAGACGACACTAAGCTGGGGGGGAGTGTGGATCAGCTGGAAGGCAGGAGGGCTCTGCAGAGGGACCTGGACAGACTGGAGAGTTGGGCTGATTCCAACAGGATGAGGTTTGACACGGCCAAGTGCCGGTCCCGCACTTTGGCCACAACATCCCCAAGCAGCGCTACAGGCTGGGGATAGAGTGGCTTGAGAGCAGCCAGACAGAAAGGGACCTGGGAGTCTGGATTGACAGGAAGCTGAACATGAGGCAGCAGTGTGCCCAGGTGGCCAAGAAGGCCAATGGCATCCTGGCCTGTATCAGGAACAGCGTGGCCAGCAAGTCCAAGGAAGTGATTCTGCCCCTGTACTCAGACCTGGTGAGGCCACACCTCGAGTACTGTGTCCAGTTCTGGGCCCCTCAGTTCAGGAAGGATATCGAGGTCCTGGAGCAGGTCCAAAGGAGGGCAACCAGGCTGGTGAAGGGACTCGAGCACAGACCCTATGAGGAGAGGCTGAGGGAGCTGGGGCTGTTCAGCCTAAAGAAGAGGAAGCTCAGGGGAGACCTCATCACTCTCTACAACTACCTGAAGGGAGGTTGTAGCCAGGTGGGGGTTGGTCTCTTTTCCCAGACGACTTTCAACAAGACAAGAGGGCACGGTCTTAAGTTGTGCCAGGGGAAGTTTAGGTTAGATATTAGGAAGAATTTCTTTATGAAGAGAGTGATCAAGCATTGGAATGGGCTGCCCACTGAAGTAGTGGATTCTCCATCCCTGGAGATATTTAAAGAGAGACTGGATGTGGCACTCAGTGCCATGGTCTAGCAACCACAACAGTGGCTCAAGGGTTGGACTCGATGATCTCTGAGGTCCCTTCCAACCCAGCCAATTCTATGATTCTATGATTCTACCTTTTTTATCTAGTAAACACATGGGGCTGTTCTGACAAGGTCATACTTTACTCAGCTACACTGCAAAGAGGTCCTCTTCATAAAGGGAAACTTAAATCAATGATGGAGAAATAGTTAGAAGACAAGGGAAGGAGAGCTCAGGAGAGCTGCCAGATGCTTTGAGGTAGAGCAGTCAATTTATTATTACAGGCTTCAGGAAGAACATAAAGAATGCTCTGGAATGATGATGGTATTTATTAAGTTGGCCTCCAACAAGCTAAAAAATGAAGATGTAGCCCTTATTGTAAAGATGTTTCAAAGATCTCCATCATGTGAAGAAAAAACAAAAAGAAAACCAAAAACCAACCAAACAAAAACCCACAAAAAACAAAAACCAAAACCAAACCAAAAGAAAAAACCCCGTAGCTCTCACAAGATTGAAATCAACAAAGTAGGAAGTAGGAATACCTTTATTACTCTAGGACTAAGCAGAAAACTGAACTCAGAAGGTCAGAGTAAAATGGAATCATAGAATAGTTTGGGAGGGATCTTAAAGATCATCTAGTTCCAACACCTCTACCTAGACTGGGTTGTTCATAGTCCTGTCAAGTCTGGCCTTGAATTCTTCCATGGAGGGTGTACCCACAACTTCCCTGGGCATCCTGTTTCAGTATCTTTTTCTAGTGGAAAGCATCACTGATAATTGATGAGTTAACCCTTGGATTTTTTTGTTTTAATGAGATCCTGGTGGAACTGGCATCATCACATTTCACAGAAAACATTTTAAGCTGTTTCTGAGCACTCAGAAAAAGCAACTGGAATGATGGCTGTAAAATAACTCTAGTACTGAAAAAAATAGAGATACTCAATTTCTGATTCCCAGTGGTACACATTTTAAAAAACACTTGAAGGCTTACACAAACACTAGAAATACATGTAAGCGGTGATATGAAGGAGAACTAAGATTTTTTTTCTTTCCTTACTTTGTTTTTCTCTCTTCTATTTTGATTACAGGTAGCAACCACTATGAAGGTTATAAACTACCTCTGCTTGAGGAGGATATGTTAGGACTACTGTCTTAGGACTGTCATGTTCCAAAGGCTGGAAATGTGGAGGCTTTTGTTGGATCCCACCAAGACAAAATAAAGATAACACATTATTGGGTGCAATTATACAACTTTATTGAACATACACAGAACTTGTAGGCATTAAAATTGTAGCTTTTACAGACAAACAATAACCACAAAACCTAGTTGTATAGAGAAATAGAAAGGAAAATAAAATAAAATAAAATAAATAAAATAAAATAAAATAAAACCAAATAACAAAAGAGAAAGAAGGAGAAAGTTGTAGAAGTAGATAACAGAAAATTACCTGTCCTAGATCCAAAACTGGATGAGCCTATGGGGGAGGGAGTGAGGGAGGCAGAGGGTATTAATGAAACTGCCCTCCAAAGC
This sequence comes from Calypte anna, assembly GCF_003957555.1. Lineage (NCBI taxonomy): Eukaryota > Metazoa > Chordata > Aves > Apodiformes > Trochilidae > Calypte > Calypte anna. The sequence goes on from NC_044274.1 coordinate 47,767,428, forward strand.
CCAACATCCCAGCTTCTTCTTTTATAGGCCTTTTTTGATCAAGCAATTGTTTCACAATGATGAGTAAGGGTGGTTGAGACATATCAAATCAAACAACTGGAGCAGACCTCTGGCTCCTTTACTCCTCAGTCGTTCTCTCTACCCTTGTCTCCACATCCAGACCTTAGGCTATGTGCAGGCCATTATTTCCACAGGCACCAGGCAGTCCTTTAGTAATGGTAGCAGCTATTAGTTTGAGGCTCACAATGGTGTTGCCACCACTCCCAGTGAGCCAGTCCCTTAAAATTACAGTGGTGGAAGTGAAAAGAGAGAAGAAGAAAGGGAAATAAGGAAGTTAAAGTGAAGTTACCAGCCAAAGATCCAGCAGTATAAAGTTCTGCTGGGTGGCTACCTCCCCTGCAGTTTGCACCTCTGGTGCTCACTTATGTCTTAAGCAAGCAGAAACTAAGTAGAAGAGAAAGATAATCTCCCAGATGTTCCCAAATGGTTTTCCTATGGCTGTAGTGCAATGGTGAAAGGCCCGCTATATCCGAAATACTTTCTTGGAGACAGCCAGATTAATATTGATGGTAGGACAAAAAGTCATCAGCCATTTAAAGGAAAAACAACCCTAGTTACATACAAATGACATAGTATATCCGTGGGAAAAGTTAGAAAGTTGCTGTCAAGTTGCAGTGCGTTAGACCTTAAACAGATTAAAATTGTAGTTCAGGTAACAAGGCTGCATATACAACCTCTTGCCAAATTTGCCTCATTAATACAAATTAATTACATTAATGCAAATTAATTAATACTATGGCTTATATAGTGTGATGCAGCTAAATGTATTTGCCTGCTGGCTCATGGTACAAAAATCTGATCTCAAAACACACGCAAGGTGCTAGTTGTTTCAGCACTTGTAATTAATGAAACACTAACATCACAACCAGTTTCCAGATATGATATGAATGGTTTGTTGGCTCATACAGTATATATATCCCTAGTGATCAGCCCACCAGCTGAACAGCCACTTTGTGAATACAACTTCTGGTGCTCTACCATTCTGTTTACCCTGTCTGAAAATATACTGTATATCCAATCCAATCATAGAAATTATTTAATTTGGATTGAATCAGACACCATTCCCTTTCAATGGATTGTTTCTTGGGTTGAAAAAGCTTACGTAGTGTGAGCTTTTGCTTTCAATAAGCCTCTGTAATTTTAGATCAGTGGAGAATGCTGGTTTGTGTTCTGGGAGCTGGGATTGTTGGTACTGTACTTCTTTCAGTACTTAAGTACCTTTACAGTTCTGAATGGAAAATCATGAAGGAATATGTTATAATCAGGACACTAATGAGCCAACTGAAAGATGGGGTGCAATAAAATGAGAATGGTGGAGTTGTGTGGAAAGAAGAAATGTGTTTCTACACAGCAGACACTTATTATAAAATTAGAGGAAATGGGAACAGTATAAAGGTGACAGACAAGGCGTCACAGAAATGTGTCTAAAATAAATACAGTGGCACATATAAAATCAGAAAAAGTAACTATAAATACAGCGTGACATTTTGCCAGAGAGTTCTGCAAGTTGCTTAATCCATTACAGAAAATTATGTTTTCTGCTACAACTATAGGACTTTTCTAGAAACGCTAACTTTTGATCTTTTGTTTCAGAGGCCAAATAATTTATAAAAGTTAGTATATAAAGCATTTGTACAAGAGAGAGGTTCAACTTTCCAGCAAGTCACATAAATAGAATGAAAACTAACAACAATGCTGAAGTTTTGGTGTGAAAAAAGTTACATGAAAACTGAAACAAGGCCGTGCCTAGTGCAATCTATCTTAGAACTCTGTGAGAACAACAGCAAGACTATGTCTGATACAGGTCTGACAAATGCCCATGCAAACACCATGTGGGAGCTTAAAAAGCGATGTGATGTTACTTAAGTGAAAATAAACTAAAAGTTAGCTCCTAATGAGAGCTTTTATTAAACAGTGAATTACTGCACTTCAAGTTCTAAAGCCATAGCATGAAGCAGATTTCACATGAGCAACCAGTTGAGACTAGACACCAGAAGAACTAATGCTACTCTGAAATACTTCCTACAGAAATATCTGATGTTCTTCATGATACAACAGCAGGTCTCAGTCTTGTTACCTTCGCTCTGCAGGAGGCATCCACCCCACAGCCAGACAGGAGGATGGATCATGGGAAGGGGTTTGCAAATCTCACCCACTCCAATGCAGTTAGTCCCTTTTAATAATATCCCCAGGTTAAGCAAACCTGCCTAATTTCACTCTGAAAGGGATGAGGAATGCTTGTGCAGCCTCTTCCACCCACTCCTCTGTAACATGCAGCTGCAGATCAAATACATTTTAAATAGCTGCACCCATTTTAATAGTGAACATATGATGAGGACATCCCCTAACCTGCCTGATTTCTGCAGTGAGGTCTGTAGGCCTTCCACCTGAATTATAGCAGCACCAAACCCTATACAGCATGAAACCATTCAACAGCTCATACCCCGCTGGAGAGAGTAGAGTTTTTCATTTCCATTGCAACAAAAGTGTCATTGCAGGAGTCCAATAACCTTGCAAATGGTTTGACCTGGTATCTTCAGTTTCTTCCAGTCACATACTTCCAGGTGTGTTTTTCCAGTTTTTTAGCTCTGCATTTTTAGGCTTCTTCATAGAACTAATTTTTGTGTAGATCTTACCATGCATTCTGAGGGCATTAATTACAAGTGATTGATTGTGTGCATTTCTGACAGATGGTGGCAAACCAGCATATTATGCTTTCTTATGCCTCTATTTTTTATTTTGTATTTTTAGAAAATGTTTCCTCTTTTCCATTTTACTTTTTCTGATAAACTCTCCAGGGCCCTAGTGCATAGACCACTGATCAGTTTCCTAAAGGAAATCCTCAGTATTCAAAGTTCTCTATTCTGAGACCAGTGCTCCAGAGCTATTTCCATCCTTTTCTTACAAAATGCTTGAAAGAAACAAGACTATCCCAGCGTGACAGCCAGACAGAATGACAATCCCAGGTGCACTTCATGTAATTTCCAAGAGTCAGCACCATGACTACTACACATAAGCCATTTCAAAGCAATATGCTGTTTTAAATATTTTATTAAAGTCTTCTGGGGTTGGCACTTTTCAGGTTATGAACTCAATATGTGAGTAATAGCAAGCAGTATGAACATGCAGGTTTACTCATAGTGGACAAAAAGTGTTCATCTCCCATTTATCTTTATAACACTTTCAGCCAGAGTATATTCATAATGCAGATAATTACAATTGTGAGCTCTTACAAAAGCACATGGAAAAAAGATCCCTTCGGGTTGACAGTAACCCCAGAGTCCTGCCAATCAGTCCAACCAGGATATGAAAGGTGGTCTTGTCTCATTCATGTAATTCCAGAAAAACAACTTCATAAAACAACACAGTCAGCAAACCTAGACTGACTATTGTTGTGGAAACGTGGGTTTATAAGTGCACAGTCAAATATCCCTTTGACAAAAATAATCTGCCACCTTTTTTCTGCAGCTCAAGCACCTTACAGGGTGGTCCAAAGGACAACAGCATTTTCTTGTATACTAGAAAATTTTCCCCTTTTAAAGTTTCTGATTTCAACTGTCTCCAAATTTTGACCTTCAAATGTCAACCTGAACTGCCATGAATCAAATAAAAAAAAGTTAGGAGATCAGGTAATGACAGAACAATAATTTTGGAGATCTAGATTGATTGAAAATATAGATATTCTTCCCAATATTAAACACCTTTTAAACTGTATATTAAACATTCCTAAAATTTCTTTCATTTTGGAGGTTCTTTGTAATGTTAATATGAAGAGGCCTAGTTGCCCAGCAAGTAGAAGGCTATCCTACTTTGTTCAAACCTGAAAACCCTCCAAAATAATTTAATATGTAGATCTTCAAGCCTTACCCTGCAGTTATATTTTGTTAAATTATGCTTTCACATTACTGACCCTCCTTCCATTTTCTAAGTCATTTAAGAAGGACCATGCTTGGAGGCAAGGCCACCAAAGCAACCACATCTCCCTCACACTGCACCCCTGCCCTCTCTAGCCAAAGTGTCTCCGCAGCTGGTAGCCCCTAAGGGTTGCATTTTGCAAACTGAGCAGTGAGAAAAAGCATTCCAGCTTGGTGTTATGGGATGCAAGCCATTGCAGTTGGTTTTACAGGAGCAATGTAATGCTTTCCCCTACCATGTTAGAGAGTGACAAGCTTTGAACAGGGCCAACATATCCCAGGACCAAAGTGTCCACACCACAGCTGCCAGGTTTGCCCAGCAGTCCAGAAGAAGACTCCCACTGGTGGGAGAAGGGGATGCAAAAGGTGTACAAAAAGAGAATACACCATGTCTTTGTGTCACCACCACTATGAGTAACCACTGTGGGGCACAAGCCCTTCTCATAATGCCTCCATTAACCATCTGAAAAGGACAAACAGCCCCTCCACTCCTCACTTTTCACTACAGATTTCCAAGACCTTTAACACAAAGTTACATATAAAAACCTCAGTTTTCCCTCCAAGAACTGCAGAAACAGTACTTCTTCCCTTTGGACCCCTGCCTCTCTCCACCTTGTTGCTCCCACTGGCAAATCTCCCTCTCTGAATGGGTGAGCTCACTTGGTTTCCACACTCATGGATGAGCTCAAACCCTTTTTTCTCCTGGTCAGAACCCTCCTTCTCACACTTTGTGTTCTGCTTAATTTTGGGTGTTTCAGTTTAGAACCTGAATGATGTTCTGTAAGGGTGTACAGTTTGTTATTACAGAGCTCTCCTTTGTGAAAGGTGGAATAACACCACTGGCCTCAAGTGCCATCAGGCTGTGCTCCTTGTCTTCTCTAGCAATCTTTTTTTTCCTTCTGCTCTTCTTCCTTTTGATTGATTTTTACTTTTTCCTCTTGGCAGATGCAACTGGCACATCCTGTGTTTAGATGGGAAGTGGTAAGTGGTTGTGTCAGTCAGACTACATGACCAAAAAAAGCATATAGCAGAACTGCATGCCGCTCTAGCTGTGCATCTGAACCATATGTTAAGATTTACTGTGCACAAAAGTAACTGCAGTTTCACGTTTATGGCAGATGTGATTGCATTCTTCATCTTTAGATGAAAGTTTTAATTCACCTGTCTTGAGCCATCCCAGAGATGTTGTTTGTAAAAGGGTAAATATAAAAACCATGATCCACACAAAGGTTGAATTGATGTTCAGAGAACACTTTCACTTTACCATAAACCAATAGTGACAAATATAAGAGTAAAGAGGATTTTATGGAGCCAGGATTTTATTTCAGCACACGTGAACAGCATCCCAGGACTGCTTCTGTCTTTAGTCAACAATAGACTGGGTCTGACAGCCAGAACTGTGGTTGCTTCATCTACTGGCGATGACAGTATCAGCCCAAGCTATGTGCTCACAGGCAGGGCATATACACAGAACTTAAAAATCCACCTAGACCACCTCACAGCTGAGATGGAAATAGCTTTAGCTGTCAGTAAAGGCAGTTGCCTGATGGTTATGCTTTGAGGCCATTAACTGAGGAAGGGATGTACCTAAAACAGGTGCCACTAGACCTTTCAACTTTGAATGCCTGACCAGCTGCCAGGTGGCTATTTACAATAAAAGATAAAACAAAGTTTCTGACAGCCAAACTTCCTTTGCTCTCTCTTCCTCCCCCCATGGCTGAACAGACTCTGATTTGAAAATGCAACTATGCCAGTGTCTGGCTAGACAGCCTTACCCTGGTAAAGTGCAAATCTGACCCAGTTTGACTTGGTGGTTCAATTTTGAATGGCACGCAGCCAGCTTGCTACCAGTTGGGTTATTCATGCTGCAATAGGAAACAATCTTCCTGACATGCAAACTTCCTTCTTCTTCTGCCTGAACAGCAGTGCAGGCAGTCGAAGATGCCAAGCTAGATAAAGAACAATTCGACCCTGTAAAGACAGGGGTCTTGACCCAAGGCTGCACTGCAGCCTCATTGGCTAGCGAGCAGCAAGAAACATCATTACCCATGTCAAATCCTGGAAAGACAGAAAGGAACTCTTGCAACAGACAATTGTTGTTACAGCTACTATGGCTGGACTTACCTCATATTCAGAAGCAATGTGTAATCTCTGATTCTTGGTAAATAAAACGGACCATTGATGTGGAGACCTAAACTGGAATTCAAGGTGCCACTGCAGAGCTTGATTACATTAATCTTGCTGTCAAGATTTCTCACCTGTTAGAAAGGACTTCATCATCTCTGGGCTAAACTGATTATAGAAGACTGGGAATGTTGATCTGCTCAAGGGTATGAAGGAACCTAGACAGGCTGGAGCAATGGGCCAAGGCTAATTCTATGGTGTTCAACAGAGTCAAGTACTGTGTTCTGCACTGCCATCACAAAAAACCCTGGATGGCAGGACCCAGAGAATTGTGCTGAATGGAGTTAAATCCAGTTGGCAGCCAGTCACCAGTGGTGTTCCCCAGGGCTGTTTTGGGGCCTATCTTGTTCATTATCTTTATCAATGATCTAAAAGGGACTGAGGGCTTCCCTGCAAGCCTGCAGAAGACACCAATTCAGGTGGGATTGCTAATCTGCTTGAGGGTAGGAAGGCTCTGCAGAGGGACCTGGGCAGGCTGGATCGATGTGCTGAGGCCAATTGTATGAGGTTCAACAAGGCCAAGAGTTGAGTCCTGCACTTGGGTCACATCAGCCCCATGCAATGCTACAGGCTTGGGGAAGGGTGGCTGGGAATCTGCCAAGAGGAAAAAGACCTGGGGGTGTTCATTGACTGCTGGCTGAATATGAGCCAGCAGTGCGCCCAGGTGGCCAAGAAAGCCACCACTATCCTGGCTGGTATCAGGAATAGTGTGGCCAGCAGGAGAAGGGAAGTGATGGTGCTTCTGTATGATCACACTGGTAATACTACAGTATCAGTACTGTGTTTGGTTCTGAGTTTCTCACTACAAGGAAAACACTGAGGTGCTGGAGCATGTCCAGAGAAGGGCAACAAAGCTGGTGAAGGATCTGGAAAATAAGAGTTATGGAGAGAAGCTGAGGGACATGGAGAAAAAGAGATGGAGGGGAGACCTTATCACTCCTTAACTGAAAGGATGTTGTAGAGAGTTGGGGCTCAGTCTCTTGTCCCAGGTAACAAGCATTAGGAGAAAAGGAAATGGCCTCAAGTTTAGACTGGATATTAAGAAAAATTACTTTACTTAAAGGGTTGTCAAGCACTGGAACAGGCTGCCCAGCAAAGTGATAGAGTCACCATCCTTGGAGGCATTTAGGAGAGGTGTGGATGTAATACTAAGGGACATGTTTTAGTGATGGATATGGCAGTGTTGGGTTAACAGTTGGACTTGATGATCTTAAAGGTCTTTTCCAACCAGAATTAATCTATGATTCTGTGTTCTTCTGGAGGGCTGCTCTGCATTCTCAGGGAGCAGTGCAGGAAGAGAAAGATACGATAACTCCTTCTGCTACTTACATAAATGCACAGTTTGCAAGGATAAAAAAACAAGCAAGTTTTAGATTCTTGAACTGACTCTTTCTGCCAAAGACTGAGATGGACTCGTGGCTGTGCAAAAGAAGCTGCCTTAACAAAAGCAACAGATTTTAGAAAAACAATAGCTAGGAACTAATTATCAGGCATCTCAGGCATATAATTCGCCTTCAGCCGAGACTTTTGAGGTAAAACAAGTTAAACCTGAAGAATTTAGTATTTAAGGTATTAGAGCTCTCTGTTTACAAAGAAAGTAAGCAGAATTCTGTCTCTTTGAATACAGTAGGGACAAAAAACAGGAGACAGTTTCTTTGTTCAGAAAATCAAATCTGTTCTAAGCCAGCATTCCATCCAAAATTAGAACTTTCTTTCCCTCTTTGGATGTCTTCCAGGTCTGTGCTCCTGGTACTTCCTTGTCTGGCCCAGGCTCTGTTTGAACTGCATTTTTGTTAAGTTCACTTCACAGTCACGCGTATGCACCTACATGATCTCATCTGAACCCATCATCTCTATTTGCAAAATATTCCGGAGAAAGATTTTTACTGGTATACCCAGGCTCTACTTTGCTGGCCTATGACTTGGGTAGCAGTTTCTACTATTTTACCTGTTGCAAAGCAAAAGGTTATTTAATACATTTACTACATACTAGCTAATACATACTAGCCAGCTAGTCTCAGGTTTGAGATTATCAATATGTCAAAATTACAAACCCTGACTGCTACTAGCAACTTCAAGACCAGAAGTGTTACATTTATTAAAACAGGGTAGATTATGCAGGAATTCATCTGGGAGTTTGACATAGTTAGAATTGAGAAGCTGAATCTGAATTCTAGATTCATCTATTCTAGATGAATTCTAGAATAGTGTGCATTTAAAGTGGAGCATTATCACAGCTTTAGAATGTTATGTGTTAAGGTAGCATGAATTTGATTTGATGAATTAAGCTACATAAAGATTTACTTCTTGAAAACAGTAGAGAGGAAGGGGTTAAATATTGTTTCCATAATCTACTTTTAAATTAACTTGGCTTCACATCCCCTAGAGTCACCTTGTATGTCAAAAACATAAATGCATTGCCTCCCTGACTCCTTTCATGACATCCATGAAAATGAAATATGGCTGGTCAGTGTAGTATTAATATGTACTGACATGCTTCAGCCAGAATGTAATAGGTTTTCAGTACTGTTCTGAAAAATAACTCCTGCTGATGACATACAAAACAGAAGGGTATAACAATGTGATTCCTCTGCCAAATTTGCTCTTAACAGCAGCGGTTGTTACATGTGACTCACAAACACCGTGATTTAAAAAATGCTTTGCTGCTTGGGAACACAGCATATCCCTAGCTAGTTCAGTTGAGGAATCAAATAGGAGAGTGGACCTAATTCATACACAGGAAAGGGGCATGAGCAAGCTGCTTGGTTGGTACCACATCTGTCTGAGATCCACTTTAATGTGAGTAGCAGCTAGCTGTCTGTTTTATTGTTTGTGTTGTTGGAGAACAATTTGACACATTGCTTTAGAAAAAAGCTTTCTAAGCTCAAGCTTTTTTAGGATCCTTTCAGCAAATGGAGGGCAGTAACTGTCTCAGCCTGCAAATCTACTTGCCTTGTTCTTGTGAGTCACCATCACAAAAAACAAAGACACTTGTGTCTCTTTCTTTGCTGGCTATGCAAGGAGACTGGCTTCCTAGTGAGCAGCCAGTTTACCTGGCTAAAGGTAAGTAGAATATATACCAACTTCTTCTCCCCAGGGTGTTTCAGTATAAATCAAATTTAAGTCACGTGTTACACTAGTCAAATTAATAACTAGTAGTGGTAAGAAACATAAGCTTGCAGATGCCCAGAAAAACATTTACAATCACAATTTGTGCTGTGGTGCATGACATGTTGTATCATATTGCTTGTGTATGTATTACTAACATATTACTTATGCATCATCATCTAATGACATCTAATGACTTTTATTTTTTTCAGAATAAATTCCAAAATGCAATTTGAATCTTTTCTGAAGTAAACCCTTCCTGACTGCAGAAATTTTAATTGAAACCAATATAGTCTTGCAGGAGAGAAATACATTGGTTTGAAACAGGTTTTTTTCTGAGAAAAGCTACTCAAAAAGCATTTCTTAACTGGAGTTACTCCTAACCTTATAAAAACTTCAACTGTTCTCTACAACTTGAAAGCTGTGATGGTTACATCTGGAGTACTGTGTTCCTTTGACTTTGACTTTTCCTCTTCCTTTAAAATGTAAAACCAAGACAGATCCATCTGTTTGTTTATCTTTCACAGTACAGAGCCATGCACATTTCTTGTCCTATACAAGTGATTAATAATGTCATGACTTTTTAGCCACTGACTATGAAGAAACACTTTGCTTCTTACCCTCTGCTTCATAACTTGAAGTCTCCCACCCCCATCCATGACACACAGGCCTGTCATTCTCTTTCACTGTCATTTCCTTCTATTTTATCTAAGTGTTTCAGAGTTTTCCCCAGGAAATTCTTTTCTATTCATTTTTAGTGTTTTTAAGGGAGCAAACAAGATGAAAGCTTAAGGAAAAAAAATGTTGTCTTTCTTGACATTGTAAATATAGCTGATGTTTTCCTTTCTGAAGCTATGAGGGATGCAATCTGAAAACTATTAAGGTAAATAGCAGTTGTTGAAGCATTCATTTTTTTCAGCACATCAGGCATTGTTGAAACAGAGTATTTTCTAAATCAGTTAAAAAGCAACACAGAATCAGATCTGTGGAATATCATATCAGTGGAATATAGTATCTAAACCCTAATTGCTTCTCTCCACCTCAAGACATGTTAAATGTTTAACTACTTGTTGGTTCTTATTAGTGTTTTTCAGCCCAGGGATATCACTTGATTATCTTCTTATGGGTGACATACATACACAAAATATGCCTTTTTGTGGTGTAAACCATGAATAATTCTTTTGTTGCTCTCATGTGCAAGGCTGCTATTCAGACACTGGTAAAGTAGATAAGAGTGATTTCATTTTCTCTAGGTACTTCTGTGGAGTAAGCAACATTCAGAAGATGAAATATATCTCCACATTTGTTACTGGCACCACCAGTGACTATGCTGGTATTTAACCAAATCTCCATTTAACAGAAGAACTGAACAGTACAGCATGGAAAAAAAAAATCTGTAGTAATCAGGAATTCCTCTACCTTCAGTTAGAACTTCTTGAAAAAAGGTAATTATTCTAACAAGTGGGAAAAATGGAGAAAGAGGAATTCCCTTGTTTCCATGAAAATTACAGCTTGTCTGACTGATGAAGGAAAAGTTTTGTTGTATTAGTAACTTCAGCTTCTGAAGAGGACACAATATTTATAGAGCTAAAAAAATTAAGGAATAAGTGAGGTTTGAAGGGACCTCTGGAGGTCATCTGCTTAGTTAATTTCCAGCCACTCATCCCACTGTCTGTAGTGGTGCTGAAGCCTGTTCTTTACAAAGACTTTTGACTTGTCCTTGTTGATCTTTCCGAGAGTCCTGTCACCCCATTTTTCCAGCCTGCTGAGATTTTCGGTTTCCCTCCAGCATACCTGCTGTCCCCTGGCTTGGTACCATTGGCAGTTTTGCTGAGGATGAACTTCCAGAGATGTTAAACAGTATGGATATCAGTATCTGCCCTTGAGGGACACAGTGAGTAACTAGCCAACAGTTGGACTTTGTAGTCGTGGTCACACAACTGCTTGAGCCCAGCAGACCTGACAATTTTCTGTGTACTTGACCATCTGCATGTCTAATCCTTGGCTCACCAATTTGGGTAGAAGGATACTATGGGAGACCATGCCAAAAGCCTTGCAAAGTGAGATGCAGCTATCTCATTGTAGGAGTCAGACAGTTTTGTGCCAGTGACCTTTGAACTGCTAAAAAATTGGTATTGTTTATTGATTTTTTGACAGTTTCTTTTCAGGCAGTAGTTTTGACCCTGGTATTTATACTCAGTTAAAGCTTTTGGTTTCTGTCATCCAGGCAACCTGGTACTGTCTGGAAAACTCAAAGATTGTGTCAAATGAGGGAAAAGAATAATAGAAGCCTATTAAAGGACACCTTCACTGTCGTATGGCTCTTCCTAGATGTTTCAACCAGCCACATTTTAAACAGATTTTTTGACTCAGAAAGCTATCTTTCTCTATTGCTTTATTAATTGTTGATAGACAGCACAAGAAAGCAAGTCTTTAATTTAATCTGAAATATAATAAACTTCAACCAAAAAGAAGACCCATGCTGGTTTTAAGACATTCCATGATTTGCCAAAACAAACAAACCCCCCCAGAACAGAAAACTTATTCTTTCTCTAGGGAAATGAGAAAATCTTTGAGGAAAATGAGGAAAATCTTTGAGGAAAATCTTCATCAAAACCCAAAAACTTAGTTTTCTTCTGAAATGCAATTTAGTTAGAAAATATTTCCAATGTACCAGCTAAGGCTAGGTGTGATGAATCACTTTTAAAAGTAAAGCTTGAACAAATGACATTCATGCACATCTTATAAAATGCCCCAAATTCCCTCATTATAGGCAAAAAAGTTCTATCTATACTCCTCTATGTGTTTTGTAACAGCAATATTGAATGTTGGGTATTCATAGATATACTTGAATTGTGTGACATTAGGGGAGCCAGGAAAATAACTGCCAAAAATCCCTGATTCATCAGATGGCAGAGCTGTTTGCCTGTCTCCAACATCCATCTGACCCGCTAAAGGCCTGATGTGCTCTTAACAATTTTCTACTGCATTCTTTCTCAGGATATTGTATTTACTTCCTTTTACCTTACAGTAAAAGTATTAGTAGCTCATGTATCATCCTTGCATGACATTAGTTCTTGCAAATACCATCTTAGAACCTATCTTAATGGTTCCAATTTGCATTTGTGTAAACACTTCGTGCTATTGAACTAGAAGTCACTTAATTTTGCACCTGTCCCTTCCTCAGTTTAAATAATACACACATATTTCTCCTTCCTGCTATTGTTCTCTCATATAGGAAAAGTAAGAAGATCCAGAGTGTGCAACTTGAAAAGGAAATGACAATAATGTATATTGCAAAAGAATATCAATAATAAATGAGTTAGCAAATGCCAAAATTTGCCATAGAAAAATCCAGCTTTCATTATCAAAGGCATCTTTCCAAAAATTACAGATATCTAGTTTTCTTTGCACATAGACGAGTCCAGTTTCTATTTCACCTTACTGTAATGGTCTTGTTTTCTTCCTTTAGCACTAACAAAATCTGTGAAGAACAAGTAGGCAAATGATTTATATATTCTGCTTATTGAAAGTCCCCACGTACGTCATTAACCACAAGAGATTATATACTGTGTGGATGAGAGGAGGTTTAAATCAATTGTCCTGGAGCTGTGGGGGATTCAAAGGAAAAGACCTCTAGACTCAGGGACATTTTGAGAAACGTAATTGAAATGTGGGACTAACCAAGGTTAAGTTACATTACAGACACCAGAAAAAATGGTTTTATTAGCAAAACCTAGTGCAGCACTGAAACAATCTGCCCAGGAACCTCTCTCAGTCTATGGATGTTTTCAGGACTTGGCTAGAAAAGGCTTTGGCTGATGTAACAGTCTGAGGAGGACAGTGGGAAACTGGACAACATTACCACCAGTGGCCCTTCCAGCCCACATTTATAACATCCTGTGAATTAAATTTGCCTGAAATCTGTCCACCTTAATGACATGCAAAAAGAAGTGAAAATACATACAATGATTTTTGCTAGATGTTGTAATAGATGAAAAGCTAACAGCGTGCTTGGAAGCTAGTGAAAAATGAGGAAAAGCAAGGTATAGGCAGGAGTACTTGGAGATTTTTTTCATGGTATAATGACAGATTTCAATATTTGCTATTGTGAAGACAAGCAGAATTTGTCAGTTAATGTGTTTTGGTATCTGTTTTCCTCTTTAGTGGAGAAGGATGACAATTTGTTTTTCACAGCTGCTTATTTTGAGGGAAACCACCAGCCTTCCAATCACATACACCAGAGGAATAATTTTAAGAAAACGAGTTTCAAAAAATTTAATTTCAAAGTACTTGTCGAAAGTGGTTAGAATTGTTAAGCTTTTTGTTGTGAACTCTAAAGCATTTCTAGTTGCTGCTGTATAAAATGCATGAGAGGACACCAGAACTTGTCTAGACAAGTTGCAGATTATAAACATCATTATTCTTCAAAACTGAGCAGGAGAAGTGTGATGGAAATTACATTTTCATACCATGATGTGAGATCTCATAAAGGGTACAAGTAGCATCGTTCTTTCCGTGGTGAAACTTGCACAACTATAGTGATACAAGAAAGTCTATTTTCAGTTCTGTGGCACAGAGAAGGTGCAAGAACTGGTACCTTTAACTTTCCAATCTTGCAACCAGTGAAGTTTCAGTGGTGTTCACTGCAATGCATTGGTGTGGCAGGTGGACATTTTTAGATATTTCAAGGGTTTTTCTAAATAAGTGTTGTTCAGGTAATACTAGACTTCAGGCTGCTGTGTTACAAAACCTGGGATACCGATCCAGAACAATGTGCTCATATTCAGAATAGAAAAGTGTATCATGTTTGATGTTATCATAACTATGCTGGGATGTTTATTTTTTATGTAGCAATTTGGTAATGGATGTATTATGATTTAAGAGTAGAAAATATGTTTAACCACAAAATTAATCTGATTCTTCTTTTATGAGTAGAGGTGAACGTATGAAGGTCACTATGACCTCTGAAACTTCTTTAAAACTGTACATAAATTATTTCAGCATTGTTCTTTTTTTCCGCTACTCTTTGAAACAGTTCCAAAGATTCTGTCTCTTTGATAGAGTTATAGTTTGTGAAGTTCTTGAGAGTTAGCATTTCACGCTGGAAATGATAGAGGGCTTATTTTTCTGTATCAGTAGGGCAGTAAGACATATTTTATTTCTTTGAATAAAACCTTTTCACAGAGGGTGTAAAAACAAGGTGTTCCATCAGTGTTATCTCCTATGATAGCTGAAATTAATGTCATAGTCAAATGAAGTTGAAAATGCAGTGGTGAAATTGAAGCAGAGCATCTTCTGTGTAGCCTGTAGATGCCTATTCTTTGTAAGAGTGCTGGCAAGATGCAGTCCAGAATTCAACAGGTACGCAAAATGAATCAAACCACATACTTGGAAAGAATCTATAAAAGAGATTTTGTCTCAAATATGTTGAACACAAAACAGAATTATGTTGAAAATACCTAAAATACAAGTAGTTGGACTTAGTCAAACAGTGCTTATAAGGTCAATGACAAACTTGCAGTTATCTTCTGATACATCAGAAACACTAGCTATAGACTTTACTACATTTATAGTATGTAAGAAATTAATTTTATTTATGTATAATATACACTTACAATGGACTCAGTATGTGTTAAATAACCATTGACCAAGTGTAACATTATCTGCTATCAATATATTCTTCTTTCTTGTAGTATATTCATAGTTTTTCTTTTGTGAAACGGTCAGCATAACTACAACTTGCTCTCTAGATTCCCAGCTGTAGAAGATTTCTCCTGTGTATAACGAGTTTACTTGAACTTTTTTCTCTATAATCAACATAGAATTTTGAGCTATAACTCTTTTTGTAATGCTTGAAGAGTTCTTGCTTTAGCCTGTCTTAATTTGCCTCCTCCTGTTGCTGATTCAGCATGGTATCTGTGTTACCAGGTTGGATCACAGGCATAAATGCTTTGTAGTACCATGAGCTGGTCTCACATAATTTCATCTACCATGCTCAGAATTGCATGTGCAGCTATCTGGTTCCTGAAACAGCAAACTACTGCTCTGTGTACTTGCCCAGTTTCTGTCCATGCTCTTGAAATTTATTGCCTACAACTACAATATATAGTTTACAGACACAAAAAGCTGTTGTATGCCAGAAGGGCAGTATCACATTTAGCAATAGTGAGAGGAAGTGCACAAAGCAACATCTGGTTTTCAGTGGAGTATGCAAACAGAACATATCTTTTTCTCAGAAAGCTCTTGGGCTTCACGAGTTGTCAAACATTTGAATCCATCAGTAAAAATAATTTTTGTCTTGCTCTAGCTTCACAAATATGACACAGGTGAATACAGACTTAGCAAGACATGTTTGCCACCATTTTGCTGAAGAAATGGTGAACTGGGTATGTCAGTTTATTCAATAAATGTAAAAGAACAAGAAACAGTAGAGAATGGCTGCAGCTACAGGCAACAGGAGTTGTGAGACACAGAAAGTTCCATCTATATCAAAAGTAAAGGCCCCTGCCTCCTGTCTCAGCTGTCAAAGCAGGAGGTGTGTGCTCAGAGGTAATACTGCTCCACCACAGAAAAAGAAAACTACTTGCATAGATAAAGATCATTACAAGGAGAATGGATTCCTACCAGGTCAGGGCACAACAGAGTAACTTGGTCAATCGCAAGGCATAAATCTTACAAAACACATGGGACTTATTCACTTACACAGTGAAGAAAATAAATTATACAAAGCCAAAACTGGCTTTGTGAAGTAAATTGCAAAATTATTTTGGGTTTGTCTACATTTCTGGACTGAATTTATGTCTATTACTCCAAAAAAGTAACTTTAAAAAAATGTCTGACATTCTTAGTTTTATACCTTCACTTCTTCCCTTGAGGTCATTTAGGGAAACAGGAAGCATTCTCTCATTATGTTTCTGCTTATTGTTTAAACAATAAAATTCTTTGAGCTGCCCTTTTAACCACATTTACAAAGTCTACAGTCTGGGTGCTGAGTGCTGGAACCCAGCGAAAAATCCACTAACACCAGAAGTAATCAGAATTGAGGTAAAGCACAGAGACACAAAAATTTGTATCAGTGGAGGCCTGGCTTCTTTATTTACTTGAGATTCTACAAATGCTCACAAACTTCACATACCCTATGAAGCTTATTGGGATGCTGTAATAGAAAAAGAGTTCTATTACAAATTAGGTATATTTCATAGAAAAACTCAAACATCTTGATGTTTGTGAAGTTCTCAAGGTAATTATGCTGGAATTAAAAAACTGTCAAGATTTCAGGATCCTTGGATTTTCAAGGCATGTAGGAAAATTACAAGATCACATTGCTTCTCATCCTCCTCCTTCATTTCTATTTCTGGCACAAGGAAGGGCTTTAAAAGTAAAACAGCTTGGCTAAGAACACTTAAGAGTGGGCATGTGACTTGACTACCAGGAGCTATGAATTCATTTCACAGCTGAAAACCACCAAGATCCTGTATAGCTATCAGCCAAAACTGTCAACATTTACAAAAGTCATCCAGCCTGGGGTTCCCCATTTCAGGGACACCTTACCTCGTACCTGATTTTCAGGGCTTCTAGACAGCACACAAACCCCATGTGAAACAGTACCTGAGAATCATAGAATCATAAAATGGTTTGGGTTGGAAGGGACCTTAAGGATCATTTAGTTCCAATCCCCCTCCATGGGCTTGGTCACCTCCCACTAGACCAGGTTGCTTCAAGCCCCATCCAGCCTGGCCTTGAATGTTTCCAACAATGGAGCCTCCATAGAATCAGTCCCTACATTTCCAGACATGGTCTCTCCAAAACTGAGGCAAGTATCACAAGTTTGGCTGTAAGTACATATTTGTCTACAAAATACATGTAATAATCTAATCACCAAAAATGTCACTTCTTAGCCTCTTCATGTTTCTGACTAGCAACTCAAGAATCAGGTTGGCTAAATTATCTCAAGTGGTCCTAAGGAACAGATTTCAGGTATCATTCAGGTTATTGATTGCTGTCACTGCATCATTCAGAGGGTGCACTCTTACTTGAGCTCATATTACAAGAGAGATGGCAGTCCCTCATGGCATTCAAAGGAAATTCTATAAGTTATTGCATTACATAGTGAAACTGACTCAATTATTCAGCTTTCCAGTAATTTTTAATGTGTTTTCTTTTTAAAAAACACATTAAGCAGAAGCATATTGGGTTACTTAGTAAGATATTTTGGGCATTGAAACAGCTGAGAAACATTATCAGCATAGCTATGAACCAGCTGACTTGTTGCCACCCTCTCTCATTTCTCTGATTTGCCATAGTTGCCCTAATCAGCAATTGTGACCGCATCCAGGACAGGAAAACAGCACTGGTGCAGCGAGCACACACTGATGTAGTTTTCTCCTGACACAGAGAGGCAGTTCTCACTTTCTCTTCCCCATCACTCTGTTTTCATGCACCTTCTTGGTGAATATGTAGGTTTAAGGAAAGAAATAGTAAGAAAGCAAGAAGAGGACCAGCACAGTACAACACCAATGTGCAGCTTCCAAGCTGCTCACATAATGTCCAGGCTAATGAAATGAACAGTCTTGCTCAGAAAACGCACTAATGGCCTGACTCACTATTTATAAGACTGACCTTGAATATTTATAAGATAAAAACCACATGTGTAAATTATTCCCCACAGCAAACAGGAAGACCAAGCATTTATGCAAGCAAAATGTTATAATAACATGCATGATATTCTCATTGGCAAATTAAACACAGTGTTACACCTCTTTCTAAGTGACAGGGTAGGAACAGGACCAAGCAGAACACAATGAGGTGGGGAAAAAACCACACCTGGCTTTATATGGGGGCACAAAAAAGAAGAAGCATACATTGGCATGTCATCTTGGGAAGACAGAAAATGTCTGACTGTTCAAGCTCACCATGGGAAGAAAACAGTCTGCTCTTTGGACATTCAAATCTGGGCAATGGAGAAGAGACAGAAGAGTAAGCCCGGTGTTGCTTGTAAGCCTTATGCACAACATACACCTCACACAGGAATAACCACAGCCAAACTGGGATATTGCTTCCTATTACTCCTGTTGTGGCAGTCTGCAAACCCTTTCCATGATCTGGACATTTCTAATTATGTCACCAAGCTTTGACAAAAGGTCTTTAGACAAATATCCTTGGGAAAAACATCACTACCAACCCCGTATCTAGGATTTCTAGGAGATTAAAATGGTTAATTATATAGGTACTCCATTAAACAACTAATATGGGAAGCCCTGACATAGTTCAGGAAGTTGTACATCCACCTTGACCCTATGAAAAAGACATTTAAAGTGTAAATATAGAAAGAGCATTAATTAAATAAATGAGACTTCAAATTGTATACTAGTTGACAGGAAATATTCACCAGTGGTGAAGGGTGAATGACTGTGATTTAGATCATAGGCAAGAAGTAAACTGTGGGCAGAATAAAACAGTGCAACAGAAGTGAGATATTTAAAATCCTCTGTCAATGGAAGAAAACTTCCTTATTCCATTCTCTGAAGGTCAGAGGATATTTTTAGGCACCCCTGTTGAGTAAGAAAAGAATTATAGCAAGTTACTACTACAGGCCCTGATTCAGAGAAGTTCTCAGCCCAAACACTACTGATTCTGGAGCACAGTCCTTTTATGAGTAGGCAGGAACAAGAACTATCTATAACCAGCTATAAAGCAAGACAATTTACTAAAGCCATATAGCTCTTAAAGTGAGAAAATAAATAAATAAATTAATAAATAAAGGAAAAAAAAAAAAAAAAAAAAAAAAAAAAAAAAAAAAAAAGAAGAAGAAGAAAAAAACCCAGAAAGAATAAGCTTTATTTCACTCGAAGAAAAGGGAGCTACACCCTTATGGCTGCAATTGCAAACACACAAGGACTTTAATTTCCTTCTTCTGATTTAATTTTTCAGTGCTATTCTCTGCTGATACATAATGGGGGGGTGGAACAAGATGTTCTCCCAACACCTGTTCTAGTGTAAATTAGGCTACAGTTCTCTGGTTAGTCTGCAAAACATAATCTACCCAAGATATAAGTGTCACTAATTTTGTTGGAAATACTTGTAAAACCAATGAAAAATCTAAAACTTACTTTGGTAATAGAAATATGACAAGGTACCACACTTCTTTCCATCACACTCTTTAGGGTAGCCAGCTACTTTGTCTGGATGTCCAAGGCAGATACACAGCAGCCTGAGTCAGCAAAGTCTTGCAATCCAGCTACTTCTGCCAATAAAAAAGTGCATTCTGTGTAAACTTTCAGGACAGAATTTTGTCACACTGATGTTTTCATCTGCGTGGTTGGACACAGAGAGCTGCACTAAGCCTATAGCTACCACAGGTTCTTTTCTAAAATCAAGCTTGCCCTTTTTCCCAGTGTTTTGTGAGGCATTTTCCAAAACTTTATTTTGCCAATGCTTACAAATGTTAAACTCTTCCAAAGGGTAGTAAAAGTGCATCAGAGCAGATTCTGTGGTCTGAATTTCCCCTGAAAGTACTCAACCACTAGGGCAATTTTGTAGATGTATCATCCTTTCTCCATCACAGTTCTCTTTTTCTGTCATTCTGGTGTGAGAACTGATAAAGCTTCAAGCACAAAGAAGAAGTTCTGAACAGTGTCTCTGCCTTTTATTTCTCCTTTTTACTCCTCCCTTCCCTTTACCCCTCCCAAAGTGATGGTATCATAGAGAAAGAGGATGAGAAGTTTCTCAAACTATTTTGCTAATGTTCAACCACACACTTAGGACTTTTTTTAGATTAGGTAAAGTGAATTTGGAACTGGTTCCCTTTCCTGTTCTAACAAGTTATGCTGCAGCAGTTCTGCAGTGTGTGGTGCCTGAAAGGAATGCAGGACTGCTCCTTCTGTAAAGGCATTAAAAAAAGAAAATAAAAAATTGAAAACCTGCCATTCGGAGCAAGGTCCATTTACTGCCATAATCCCGCAGTACTACAGCACTTGTAAGCAGTTACAAATGGACTAATTACCAGGGAATTGTTACCTGGGAATTCACACTGCACTCTCTCAGCTGTTCCAAATGTAATTACCAAGTCACTTTTTCCATTATTATTTTCTAAAATTTTCCATCAGGATTGTTTTTGCCATGTCTCCTACTACATGGCATTTCTTTTTCCTAAAAAAATGTGGCAGTTTCTTGCATGGTAGTTAGCCTGAATTACCTACCACAGGCAAGACTGGAGGTGGGCAATTTCCTGTTTTGTTTTGATACTGCAGTTCTTGCTGGGTATGGCCAAGGTCTTAATCTCTCTCCAAGTGTCTTACAAAGGTCAGTAGTACTGGGACCCCCCAAACTTCCCATGGCTGTATAGAAACTGAAAGCAAGAAATAGCTCAGGAGACTGTATAAAAAAACCAAACCCACATCTTATAATCTACCTTGAAAAACACATCTTTAATGTTACCTAAGTGGAAAACTCCTTTTTTTGAGTAGATGTGGAGTGGATATAGGGGCAGGTTACTGCAAGCAACCATCCCCTTGGGCATCCAGGAACGAAGAGCCTGCTCTACCTATTTCAGGCAAAACAGTGATCTGGCCTGTCCAAGGACACCATCAGCCCAAGTGGCTGAGTCAAAGTTTTGTGTTTGACAGGAGGAGTGCACTTTTTTTCTGAGGTAGGCAATAGGTATGACATGGATAGCAGATACCTGTGGCAGCATCACCTGTGCTGGTCTGTCCTCTGATCCTTACCCACAGCATCTATACTGGCTCATCACCTGTGCCTGGGTGAAGCTCCTTGCACATGACTCCTTTATACAGAGCTCAACCTCTCTGCTGTCCTTGCCCATCCCTGTCTTTCCTGCATCCTCCCACTTAAGCACTCTGGTCACAAGTTATCCCAGAACATCACACTGCTTTTGCCCTTCATATTGACACCAGGTTCAGCCTTAGCTGGCTCTGATCCCTTATGCCAGATTTGTGCAGATGGCACTAAGACCAGCTTCCCTCTGATATCAGTACATGTCTTGCATATGCAAGAAAAAATACTATCTTGCATCTATTTTGCATTGCTGCTTGGTATGGAGACATGGGAACTGACCTTGCCTGACAGTATACAAAAGGATTTGAAGTAATTTAAAGCATCAGTACTTGAAAAAACATGCACCGGTGCTGGGGGAGATGAAGGCAGACTACCTTGCATTTCACTGCATATACTGCTGGAATTACTGGGAGGTCCAGACAAACTATACAGAGCTCAGATATACCAAAAGCTCCTGAGTGTCTTCAGCCAAGGATCTTCAACAGCACAAGCAAAGATAGGTATAGAAATAGACTATATTTCACATTACAAAAATGGGGCTAGTATTAGTACTAGTTTTAAGTCTTTCTAGATCTACTCTCTGTTTAAATTTATCAGTCAGACGAAAATAAGATGACTTTAAGAGTATCTTGGAAGGGGAGCAGACAATCAGACAATTGTGGAGCTCAAAACATAGTTCATAAACAGCAGGAGGAAAGAAAAAGAGGAGGAAGTGGGTATATGAGCAACATTTATTTTTAACAAATGTGCTCAGGAATATGTGTCAGTATAGGAATATGTAAGCAGTCACAACTGATGTAGCTTTAAAACAAACAAACAAACAAATACAAAACAAGCAAAGTCTCTGTTTATTTTGCGGTAAAGAAGGGTGCAATCTGTAACAATGCTGAGGAGAAAAAAAAACCCAAACCACAAACAAAAAATTTGCCTGGGGCTGAATATCTCTACACCTATGCACCCAAAGTCTCCCTTCTTTCTACAGTGCTACAAAGCTGTAACATGTCTTTGCATGAAACTCATCTTGAGGCCTACAAGAACTGAGCTCCATTGCAATAATTCTTTCACCTTCATTTTTATTGTTTGGAAGAAGAAAATTAACCTGAGAAAAGCATAGAGGAAGTGATCCTTTCTTATCAAGATTCAAGATGCTTGGGGACAGTAATATGAAAGAGAATCCATGGAGAAAAGCAGAAGCATCTTTAGAAGAGGAGTATCAGTCCTTTGAAGACTGTACACAATCCAAATGCCATGTGAATGTGAAAATGAATTTTTCCAGCTCCAGTTGGGAAAGCCCCCAGACTTCCTCTTAAAGCATAGCAAAGCAAGCCTTTATAATTGTCATTGTTGTACTAGAAATAAAAGTAGCAGCTTGCTACCTAGGTGATTAGTATTTCCACAGAATACTGTAAAAACTGCATTGTGATCATTGGCAGAGATGAGTTGTTACAGTGAATGCAGTAAGTTTAAAACTAAATGTTATAAACATATATGTTTGCAGTCTATATCCATCACCAATTACTCGAGGCTGCTGACTAGTGCCTAGATTTCCCATGTTAAGATTAAGCTCGCATTAAACATATTGCAAACAGTTCATCCTACCCTGCTTTTACTTAGCTGTAAAAGCTGTCGCTGGGGATGCTGCCGGTGGGAAAGCGTGATCCAGGAACGCCACCTGCTGTCGCCAGAGTCACTCTTCCAAAAATGCTGATGCCGTGACAGAACACACACAAAACTCATGTTTTGTTGTATTGCAGGAAGAATATTTAAATATGATGAACAGCAGTCCGTTCCCACATAACAGGATTTCCCCATTATTCACAAAAAAAAAATAAAAAAAAAATAAATAATCCTAACTATAAACTGAATTGTCGGCTTTTAAATTTCAGGGTTCATCCTTGATTAAAACTTAATACAAACAAAGTAAAATTATTCTGCTGGCTACAATAATACAGCACAGACCCTATTGCTCTCTAGTAACTCAGCCTTGACTCAGCCCCTGTCATTCCAACACCTCCAACTCCCCCCTAAAAAACCCCTAAGTACTTGCTTCACTTTGGACAAGTTTGATTTCCTGATTTAGGGTGCTGGAAAACCAGAAGCCAACCACATGTAAATATGTTGAAGTAAGCACATGGCTGAAGACTCCTGTACACAAAAGCTATCTTGCACAGACTTTGATACACCAGTAGGTAAATTTATAAATACACATTCAAATCCAAGCTTTCCCAATTAATAATCCTCTGTGCAACTCCTGTGAAAGAACTAAGCTTCGTTTGAAATGAACTATATAAATATCATAAGTTGCTCTTTTCTATCCTCCTTTTTCCTAAGGCAGGATGTTACCAGTCTTCTACAAGATTTCCAGAGCCACCTTCCATATTCTGGTGTTTAATTGTCTGAATTCTGTGTGTGCTTCTTTGGACCTATCTTGTAATCCTTCTTAGGTTCCTGCTTGCTTTTTCTACTGAAGTATCACTGGTTATTCGTATATATTTTGCCTGTATCAAAAACAGTGTGTCCAGCAGGAGCAGGGCAGAGATTGTTCCCCTGTACTTGGCCCTGATAAAGGCACAGCTTGAGCATCGTGTTCAGTTTTGGGCACCACAGCGTAAGAAAGACACTGAGGTCCTGGAGCATATCCAGAGGAGAGCTATGAGGCTGGTGAGGAAAGGTTTGGAGGGCATGCCATATGAGGAATAACTGAGGGAGCTAGGATTATTTAGTCTAAAGAACAGAAAGCTCAGGGGAGATCTTACTGGTCTCTACAACTACCTGAAGGGAGGTTGTAGAGAGGCCGGTGCTGGTGTCTTCTCCCAATATCTAGAGACAGAATGAGACAAAATGAAGTTGTGCTGGGAAGGCTTAGTTTGGATATTAGGAAAAAAGTCTATACTGAGTGGTGAGTCATTGGAATGGGCTCCCCAGGGAGGTGGTAGAGTTGCCAGCCCTGGAGGTGTTCAAGAATGGTTCACATGTGGTGCCTCAAGATAAGGTTTAGTGGTTGTGGTAGTTGGATCCAATGATTTTAAAGGTCCTCTCCAACCTTAATGAATCTATTATTCTGTAATTCCATTTAAAGGCAACCCCCTTCATTGTCAAAACAAATAAATCATATTTCTTTAAAATGAAGAGTAAACCTGAGCACATCAGTCTCAAGAAAACAAGTCGTGAAGAGAACAATGGAAGACATCAGCTTCATCTACCACTGCAGCAGGTCGTGGTCTGATAAAGCCTCAGCCAGGAGCCTAACCACTTCAGACTGAAATAAACTGATATACATCTCAGTCCCAGCATAAGCTTCTGGCAATTGATAAAAATTTGAAACTGACAAATAAGTTAATTGAACAGAACTGACCTTATATATTTGCTGTGTAGCGGGCTAAATGGGTCAAACTATCTTCTATTGCCCATAAAAATGCAGTTCTACATAAAAGTTGTCCTTAAAAAAAGTTGACATAAAAGTGTCAACTAACTAAATTGAAAAGTAATTCACTCCTTTAATTAAGTTGAAAATAATCCTTGCCACATTGCAGTCTTTCCAAATCCTGTATCAGATTTGTGGAGAAAAATCTGGGAGCTAGTTATGGGCCCATACTGTAAAACAGTCAAAAACCTCTACTCCTGAATTATGTGTGAAATTATGTGCTACACAGCATGACAGAACAATTAGCTGTGTTCTTAGACTTAACATAGGTTGTCCTTTAACCTATTGAGACACTCACAAAAAACATACACATATTTCATAAAAATATGATAGAAACTTCAAAGTATTCTTCCTTACACTCGAAAGAAATTTCACCCACTGTGTAACAGTTTTGTGCATTTTATTATTAATGTGCTGGCAGAAATGAGTTGCAATGTTAAGAGCCTCAGAATAAAGCCCCTGGCCTGCTGTAGTCCCATTTGTTTTGATGGCTAAAGATGTGTTCCTGCGTGGGTGGGCTGTTTCTTCTATGACTCACTGGCTTCAGCAGTTTCATATATTGAGTTCTGAAATTTGCTGGAGGAGGGGAGAGACAAAATAAAAATAAAAGAAGCCAAAGGAGACATAATATGGCCTAAGATGGAAAGTACCAAGCTGGACTCTACCTAGTTTTCTGCTCACAGGTCTCACTCATAATTACAGCTTTTTATTACTGGAATCAAGCACAGAATCACAGAAGCAGACGGGTTGGAAAGGACCTCTGAGATCATCAAGTCCAACCCTTAATGCACGACCACTGTGATTACCAGACCACGGCACATTGTGCCTGGAGTCACTAAAGCTGGGTCAATGTGAAGCTTCTTCCTATTGTTTTTGTGATCACTTGCTCTACATATGAGTGAATTACATAGGTGGTATGAAAGTCTAGTCTAAAAAAGTGATCATACTTGCCCTAAGAAACTAATATGGACTTAGCCACAAATCTGCATCAAGGTCTGCTTATGCTGGGAGGCTTAATACAAAAATTCAAAGTAATAGACAGGCCCAGTAACTCTAAGACCTTGACTTTTGTTCAGGAATCTCTTTCAAGTGAGAAAACTTGAAAATCAGCTAATCTGATTACCATGCCACCACCCATAACATTTCCTTGATCCCATTTGATATGAAAAAGCATAATAATATATTGCTTCTGAAGATCTTAAAAAGAAGAAAAGTTGTTTGCTTCCCTCTGACTCTCTTGAGATCTACAGAATTTCAATAAACAGTTAAAGCACTCTTTTACCTAAACTCCGTACTCCATCTATCCTCTCAGTGAGAACATTACATCCAACAAAGGCTGAATTTTCTTCTCATGAACCACAGAAATCAGGCATACCATTATGATCACTTCCATCAGAACATTTAGCAGATTTAAGTGCCTGAGGAAAAACTTCAAACCACTTTAAGACCCCATTTTTGAAAGACATACAAATACCCACAGTCGTGGCTTGCTTTCAGAATCAAAACTGAAACAGGGAAGCTACATGACCTGCATCTAAAATGCAGCTTCACACAAACAACTTAAACAATTGCTCATTGTGGTAAGAAGATATTTTATTTGAACTTGTCCTAAGAGATGGTATCAGCAGTTCAGTTTGCCATCAAATATTGAACTACTCCAACAACAGATTTGACCGAAGACTTTTAGCAGCCTGATAGCCGAGTTGCTTCTGGATAAAAAACTTTGCAGGGGTCTTCTTTGAAGTAGGAACCTGGAAAAGCATGTCCTCTAGTGTACTGGAAGTTAACCGTCCTGAAGCTTGTAGTTTGGTATATATATTTCCTAATTTAGCAGAAAGGTTGGGGTTTTCTTCCATCTTTTCCCTGACTGTAGCCAGCTAAGGAAGAAAAAATGACAGACTGTTACAGTTCAGCAAGTAAAGATCTCACTCAACCACCATACTGAAAACAAGAAATCACTCAAAAAACAAGTAAGCAATGTAAGATCCATGGCTAACACAATGACTCATAAAAAGAGGGTTTTACACAGCATGTATTATTCAACACCAGACAACAGTGAAAATACACTGGATACCTATTTGAGTTTATTAGATTTAAAACTTCCTTGAAGTTTTACAGTCTTATTTATTGTTCCAGTAAAGACTAACACAATTATTTTCTATTTGAACTCAATAAATGTAACTGTTTCCTGGAATCAACTTTACAGATTATCCTGACATTGTTATGGATCACACTAGATGTCCAGTGCAGTACAAATCAATGAAGTCAGACTACAGGACACTGAGAAGTTCTGTGTGCTATACACAGACTATGAGTTCAAGTTTAAGTAAGTAGCTTAAAAATTGCTATCAGTCAATAACCATTTGAGGAAGGAATGGGTTAGGAATAATGTTCCATCTTCTTAGGGACTGTTACAAATTTATCAAACAAAATCAAAATATAACATTGACACATTTAAATATATAAATTTTATTTTAAATATAAAAATACTTATAAATATTTAAATAGAAATATATTTAACATATATAACAGATATATATTTAATGTAAGTATAAGTATATTTTTGTGTATTTATATATATCTATAAATATATTTATAAAATGTAACATTGCGACACTTATTGCAATAAATTTACAAAATGAAATGTTGATTTAAAAAAAAAATAATTATTTTCAACATAGCAGTTAGTAGCCATGGTCCTTGTTTAGAAACTTATGCCTGCCTTCTACCTAGTACTTGTTATTTTATGTATCAGTTACTTATTTTTTTCAATATGCAGCAGTGAAAGTCTAAGTAGTTAATTATTAAAACAGTCTTAGAATACTTTGCTTCAGACATTCAAAATTAATATATGAGTAAGTTTCAGGAAAAGCAGCAGTAATGCTACAAAGCTGACAGGGGTACTTCCCTTGAAGGAAGCCTTCTTGATGATTAACACTGTAAAAACTGTTTTTTAATAGTAAAATAAACATTAATGTACTTTTAACTGTTTTTTACAGTGAAATATAGTGAAATAGCAAAAAAGCTATTATTTCCCATAACACACTTCCCTGTATAGCAGCACAAGTCTTTGCAAACATTACCAGCCTACCAAGATTGCTGTTATTAGAACTTCTCATTTTTACATCAAATGAAAAGAGCACAGAAGGCAAGGGATTAAATTATTTATTGCCATTAGGGAATCTTTAATCTACATGCAGATGAAAATCAAGCTTCTAGGAACAAGACACACAACAAAAAAAGGGAACTAGACAGCTAAGTGCTTTGTCCAACAGTACAAAGCCAGATAGTTGCTTTGGCACCTCAGTGTATCAGAAGCCAAACAACTTTGCCAGGGTGAACTCAGACCCCTGAAGTTCTGTAGCTGAAATGCTGCCATTATGGCTCAGCCTAGCACTGTGGACCTCATTGTTTTTACTGTATACTCACCACCTGCTCAGAAAACTCAATTTTTTTCACAAAGGGAGGAGTATCTACTTCCACTGCTTCCTCTAATGTCTTTATGACTTCTTCTAGCAAACCAGATCTCAGCTGGACAAGAACCTTTAAAATAAAATAAAGCCACACCACACCAATACTACTTTTCCTCAGGAAGCAAATTCTTAAAACAGTGTTTGAGGAAGGCATTAAGCAAAGCAGGGCAAAATGCAATTCTAGACACTGCACTAATAAAAATCCATTAATCATGAAGAAAGTAAAGGGAATGATCTATTTCCAGAGACACTTGGGTTTATTTCACAGCTGGTACCCGGAAAGGGTGAGCTTGGAGGCAGAGCTCCTCTGATGGAGCTTCATGGCCTGTTCTTGAGTAAAGTGGGGTTTTTTCCTGTAGCTTAGAATGCTCACTTGCAGGGTGCATGCAGTAGACTTTCTCTCATGTTGTAGGCCATGCAATTAAAGAAAAAAAAAATTGCTGTATGTACATATGTGGTTATGGTTGACAGTGATGAAGGAGGCCTGAACTGGGCAGAGCACAGCTAAGTACTGCATTTACATGGAGCTCTGTTTTTTAAAATATCTTGTAGCAGCAAAGCGAAAAAGTCACAATGTCATTAGTAGAGATTATTCACTGGTCTGTAATCCAACACAGGATTAGTCTACTTTCCATTCCCATCTGTGGTAGGCAGTGATTTTAAAAAATGAAGGAAGGGTATGAACAATTCAAAATGTTACTCATGCAATTGACAGAACTTGTTGGCTCAAAGCCAAGGGCAGCATTAGTAATGATATGTGCCTGTGCTATTAAGAAGCTGACCTTCTGTTCTTTTGCAAATGATAGGGCTTTGTCTAGTACAGCCTACTTCTCTGCAAATTCTAATAAAAACCAAGCTCACTTACTTTAAGATTATTGTATAGTTTGCTCTCTGTTTGCATTATCTGGGAACAATAGAATTTGGCTAGAGCCACATCATTCTAGGAAGAAATTATAAAGAATTAAAAAAAAATGGTTAAACATGTGACACACTTTCACAATAGAAGTTCAAGAAACACAACTGTCTTTCACAACTTTTTAATGAATCAAAACCAGCATTTAGAACCCCTACTCCAAGACTTATAGCCCAGAGTGGTGGTCCAGCCTCTGAAAGGAACACCTCACACTGGAGTTCCCATGCTACCAGGCTCTTTGGCACACCAGACAGTACCCCCTGCAGGGAAAGGAAGCACATCACCAACACTGAGCATGACAGCACCTAAAAGATACACGTCCTACACACATGCTTGGTTTGGCATATGCTGGAGAGTTTAAATGAAGTGCAGCATGTTACTGTGAGTATCCTGCTCAGCACTCTTAATCTTTTGGACATAAAGATTCACAGTACTGTATCTATGACATAAACTGATTTGTATGGGCAGTGATGGTTACAGTGACACTTAGGAGACCAACCACTGTTACTTGGGATCAAGAAATGTCTTACAGCAAGATGTAGTGACACAGACAATACAGACTAAGGAACAGACAAGTGTATGGAGGAGCATTATTCTGCTTGCAAAACATGAATTTTAACGATTTTTACAAAGCAATAGCATTAAGGGTATTTCATGTTGTTTCAGAGACAGAGATTTTGTTTTTCAAGCTCAATGCCAACGAGAAGCCCTGTCATGCCAACAGGCACATGAATAAATTAGTTTCAATTATGTTATTGTTCAGTGTCTCTGTTCACTGAGACAGCATAAAAAAGACCAGGGAAAGCTTAGAAACATTTTAACAATTCTCCTTCATTCATTCAAATCCATCATCAAATAACTAGTTCTTAAAGTGAATCTGACCTCTCTTGAGACATGAGGCAGTGGATGTTCAGAATTTCTTTAAACTGTATACACAAATTAATAGCAGAGGAAACACTGGACTTCAGAATTTCCTTGAAGTTACACTCCTGCTCAATATTCACCCTGTACTGCTTCAGAGCCTCTTTATATCCATGCTTAAGAACATGAGGGATACAAAAACATCCTGTGAAGAAACATGTGAACAAAAACGGACTATCTCTGAGTAATGCAACATAGATTTTGAGTCTGCCTCCCAAGACAAGCATTTTAAAGAAATGACTGTACAAATAATTAAATTATAATTTTAACTTCATTTAAAGGAAAACATTACAAAATAGCAGTATTCACAGTTTGGGGTTACATGGTTACATCTAACCTGCTTGTGCAATGAGAATATGGCATTGTCATTAGCACAAAACGCCAGCGCATTAGACACAAGATATGTTTAGATATCAGAATTTCCACACCCACTTTATGTGGGAGCTGTCCACAATCCTACCCTTTTTTGGGGCGGGTCTAAGAATTCTAGCACTTGAAGTTATTATACAGATCACTCACACTTCCTCTCCTAGCTTCGTTTCACTGACTGTCTTACAATTGAACTATAGAGACTGGGGGATAAATCAAAACAAAAAGTAAGGTACCTGCTTCAGAGCAGTTGCCACAGCAAAGTAGAACACTCGCAGTGGCAACGTGACACCTTTTAGCTGTGCTTCTTCAAGCAGTTTCAAAGAGATTTTGCAAGACTCCAGGCTGCCCTGCATAGAAATTTCAAACTCAGTTTGCACTCATTATTCTTGTGATATGACAGGACTGTGTGCAATTGCAATCACATTCAAAAGGCATTCAAAATCAACATTATGTAAGATTCCCAAGGCAACCCATATCTGAACCCAAACAAGCAGATTCTGTGCAACATTTCTTGAGAAACACATTGAAGTATGATATTCAAAGCCAAATAATTTCCATTATTTTTACAACTATGCCTTGCCCGAACTGTTCTGGCTTCAAGAAATGAAACAACCCCAGCAGAAGCTAAAACCAACAGACACTTTCCACCTGCTGGTCATTCCCAAATCAGGAAGAAAACATTTTAGCTAGATAAGAAATCATGACTGAGAACATTCTGAAATTTTAAAATAAAGAAAAGAGAAGACATAGAGTATGCATTTTAAAGACTTTTTTGTCATGTTAATTGAAAATACTTACGAGTTTGTAGCATATTGCAAATGCAAGTAGGTAAGTTTCTTTGCTGAAAGGTACACCTTGATTTTTCATTTCTACCAGAACTTCCAAAGCACCTATCAAAGATACACTGCTGTTACTTTGCAGAAGGAAAAAAAAAATGGGATGAGCTCAGTAAGTCTATTTCAAAGTAAGAATGTAAACCAGAGCCTATTCTTTAAAAAAAAAAAACCACAACATTTTGAAAAGTTTAATTTAGGGTCATTTTAGGGTCAGGATGAAAATATTTCTTCTGGCAAGGTTTTTAATCTACATTAGCATCTGGCTTTACTGTCCTATTATTTTCACACATAACTAAATTCTAGATATTTGACAAAACAACTCTCATTTTTCCTGACTACCGAGAAATCAAGCCTTCTAAGCACACAAGCAAAGCTACCACGATTGCAGGCAAACTATCTTAACAGCTCCTCAATAATGCACATGCTCCGTGGCACCACAGCATTGCATCTGGTTTCAGATCTCGTTATTTTTACAGGGGCTCAGTCTTAACTTCCAGGACAATCACTGGACTTGGATTTGCCCAAGCTCCATAGGCCAAGTGCTATGTGTTTAACAAATTCCAAATAAAGGGGTCTGCTTGAAAAGCTTACTCCAAACTCAATTTAAGAACCTCTCATGGGAAGTCTTTACAGTCAGGCCACACGACTCCTCTTTATTCTCACAAAAGGCCAGAGTGATTTGAAGCATCTGACATAAAGACTGAAGTGGCCACTCCGTGTGGGCAAGCCATTAAGACAAACTAAGTGAATACTATGGTCTGGTTTTGTTACCAAAAGAAAAAAAACATACTCATTCTTGATTTTATATAAATGCAAAACTGCCAAAAAATTATTGAAGAATTTATGGTTTCAATAACCATGTAAACCAAACTTAGAGAAACTAAAAGCTTTGGGCAATTCCAAACCAAAGCCTTCAGAAGAGAAGGTTTACAAAACAAGCCCATCTGGACAATCACAGTTCTATGCAACTGAAATTATAAGAAAACTTCTGGCCACATGAATCATATACACACTTCCATTTTATTACACACTAGAGTACAGTTCATTCTTATCTACACTTATATATATGATGTCTGATCTTCTAAAACATAACCCAATCAGCAATATTAATTTTAAAAGCATGTATTTATACACACACAGTGAGAAACATTCTCCTCAAAATGCATCTGCCTATAGCAAAACAGTACTTACTTTCAAAATTACTCTTTTTAAACAACATAGTCATCAAAATATGGAATGACGTACTCTCTGAGAAAAAACCACGCAAATTCTGGAGAAGAAACGTACAAACACAGCAAAGTGTAAAGAAAGGTAAGACAGTAAGCATTCCTACTGTGCCTATCACTTAGCAGGTCTTCCTACCAGAATAATCCCCGTCTTCACAAGTTCAACATTTAACTGTCTGGGTTCCCTGACTCTGTCAAATAACCTCCAAAAGAAAAATAACCCAGTATGGTCAAAAGCTTGTTTAAATGAAATAGAAAATTCCCAGAGATTCTCACTAGCACTTTTTTTAACTGGCAAACTGTGACCTTTAAGTTAATGCAAGCAGAAGTCATGGTAATGGCAGCTCCAAAATCTCAGCAGAAAGACAGCTTGCAGCTGATCAACAATACCCTTGGCAAAAGTATCACCAGCAGAAATTGAAAGAACTTTTTGTTAGTCACACTATCAAATGATGAACAGATCAGCACAAGAGCTTGAGAGATGACAAGCAGAGGAGCAGAAGAAAGAGCAAGAAGATTTCACATTTCACTTCAATCACATTGTGTACTGGGAACAGCCAAATAAAATGCAAGAGGTATGAAGTCTAAACTTCTACAGCAAAGCCTGAAGAAGTGGTACTGTACCCTACTATCCATCATTTACTTGTCTTAATCACATAGATATCAATAAAAAAAACCCAGACAACCAAACAACAAAAACAATAACAAAAAACGCGCATACTCAAACACATGACTAATTTAAGAACAGTAGCCCAAGAAAGAGTGCTCCCATTTCTAGCTAGGCATATCTCATGCTACAATGAATTAACATTATAGACATGACTTTCCACAGGCTGCCAGAGGTTTTTGAAGACACAATATTATTGCACAGAACATTTAAAAAATTATTATACACTGAACATGATTAATGTCCTGTCATAATAGCATAAATAGCATTTTACAGATGTTTGAAAACAAGTCTTTAAATTTCTTCAGCACTAAAATGGCCAAATTTCTGATCTGATGAATATCATATCACACTTACAGTGTTCAGAGAGACTTTGAAGTACAGAGTAGCATGATGAATTTGTTCCTGCAAATAAGCCACAGAATTACGAAGACCTACTGCATAAAACTCAGAAGTGTTCATTTCCAAGAATGATCAAATGCAACAAAGGATGCAGGAACAAAAAAAATGTGTTTATTTGAAGAGTTGTTTTTTAATAAATACTCTAGTCAAATGACGCAATTATACATTAGTACAATAGTAAAGCCGTCAGACTAGCATGTTACTTTAATTACTCTTTGCTATTTTATAATGAAAAACATGCGATCTGCATCCTTATGTTACTGTCATAGACAACCTTAGTCCTTCAGTTATATTGGATTAATAATAATAATTTCAGTATGTACAGGGCAATTACCTGATCTTTGATAAGTTCTACTGCAGGGCTTTCAAGGTCTAGCTCATAACACATTCTCATAAAGAGTGGCCCAAATTTAAAATTATCTACATTTGTAATTCCATTCTGTTCATGGTACCTATTAGAAAGATAAATAAAGTTAATCACACAGAGCATGGAATTTGTAAGGGGAAAGCAGCTTTAACCAGACAGCGAGATCTGTATATGCAATGACAGAGGCACACATGTATGTAACTATCTGCACCAGCCGATGGCATTTAGATAGAGGGAGAATTTTGGGGGAAAAAAAAAAGGAACTGTTTTGATCAAGCTAATAGATTTACTAGTAATACGTAATTTTTAAAAAATTCCAGTAAACTGCATTGGATTAGTTATGGAATAGGTCTCCGCCCTGACAATTTGCAGCTACTTTACCTTCTATTTACAGAGAAATAGCAGAGGAAGTTGCAGCAATCTATTTTAGCAGCAGTACCTGCTCAAATACCTCAACTTTTTCTCTCCTATATTAAAAAAAACAAAAACAACAAATATTAAACCATAAAGTGTTTCCCTTTTTTCTCTACAGCTGTACACTGTAATTGCTGGGAAGGCTTTAGTTCACACAACCTCCTGACCTGCCACTGCTGGGGCCAGAACAGTTTATAACCAAGCATGTCTTGGCTGGAAAATGCCACTGAACACACTGCTACCTCTCATCTGAGCCATGACATTTCCTTGTGGCTCCCCATTCATTCTGCATAGAGTAGGGCACCACTTTGCTGGAAGATACAAAGCAATTTAAAATTTACAGCCTTAGTTTAAGGGATTAACTATGTGCATAGACACTAAATCAGGGCAAGCCTTCAACTGCAAACGTCACCTGAGATCATCTAATAAAAGCAGAAAAAAAAACAAGACAGAGAAGAGTGTTACCTGGATTATTAAAAATACCTGTAAATAACTTTTCTGGCTAGTTCCACATCAGATGAAGTCTGACATAAATGCAGTAACTTTGTTAATTCACTTTTGAGAATAATTCCATTTGTCTTTAATTTTTCTTTAATACTGTTAAAATATGGATCTGAAAATAAAACACAGCAGGAGTCTATAGACAATTCATTTACCTTGGAGTTTCAATGAAGCAGAAAGCTTGTTTGTTTTTTTTTTCAACAAGAAAAATGCATAAAGCTTCTCACACTCAAGGATGCATAGTTGTCCCCATGAAGCCATGCCAAACTTGAAAAACCAAGAAAGTGCTTATTTTGAACGTAATTGCATTGTGCAAGTTATGGAATATATGTAATACAAAACTTCTAAAGAGCAAGGATTCGCTCAGCATTCAAATGGGCCTGAATTTCTCCTCAACACTGTTTGTAAGGAAGATTGAAATTCCTTCACAATTTATGCAAATACTAAGTGTCTTATATATAATTGATGTATTTCTATACATAGCTATATACTTAAGAGTTGATTCCTTCCCCCCAAAAAAGAAATCTCTTTATCCAGCACATTTTGCTCTGACAAAGCAAGTAATAAGACAAGTCTTTCAGTTGTTAATCTCAAGGCTCTGATTCAGACATACAAAAGTGCCACATGGCAGCACCATTCCTCAACTGGTGCTGCCTTCCCTCTACCCTTCCCTGTCTTGGGTATAGAAGTGAACATTTTTAGCAGTTCCTGGGTCACTACAGCTTCCAAGTTACTAACTACATGACAGGTAACCATGTGAGCACCCCAGAGAACAACATGCTCAGCAACTGGATGCACATCTGTTGCTACATGCAAATACAAGTTCTTCCTCAAGACTGAGATGCAGAAATTAATTCTGTGAAGACAGAAGACAGAGAGAGAGAGAGAGAGAAAGAGAGAGAATGAGAGAGAGTTCGTGTGTGTCTGTGTGTGCTTGTGTGTAGCCAAATAATTGACTTTTACAAATCAGGTTAATCCAGAGACTAATTCTGTGAAGACAGGAGAAGGGGAGAGGGGAGAGGGGAGGAGAGGGGAGGAGAGGAGAGGAGAGGAGAGGAGAGGAGAGGAGAGGAGAGGGAGAGGGAGAGGAGAGGAGGAGAGGAGGGGAGAGGAGAGGAGAGGAGAGGAGAGGAGAGGAGAGGAGAGGAGAGGAGAGGAGAGGAGAGGAGAGGAGAGGAGAGGAGAGGAGAGGAGAGGAAGAGGAGAGGAGAGGAGAGGAGAGGAGAGGAGAGGAGAGGAGAGGAGAGAGAGGAAGGAGAGGAGAGGAGAGGAGAGGAGAGGAGAGGAGAGGAGAGGAGAGGAGAGGAGAGGAGAGGAGAGGAGAGGAGAGGAGAGGAGAGGAGAGGAGAGGAGAGGAGAGGAGAGGAGAGGAGAGGAGAGGAGAGGAGAGGAGAGGAGAGGAGAGGAGAGGAGAGGAGAGGAGAGGAGAGGAGAGGAGAGGAGTGTGTGTGTACATTTGATGTATCTCAAGTACAGCATGACTAATCATCAATTATATGAGTACATCATCACAGCAAAATATAGTAACATTACCATTTGCCACCGCCAAATTTAAATTCTACTTTTACTTAATATAGAAAAACTGTTATGATGAATTTACCTCCTCCTCTGTCCCAGAATACTCATCTATCTTAAACTAAATTTGGTTATTTTTCTCTCACTTGACACAAAAAAAATTAAAATTAACTATGCCCTTTGGAACAAATGTTAATTTGTATCACTAGAATACCTGCACCAGTTCAATTAAACTCATACTGGAAATGCAGTTTTGTCTAATCTCTTTTAAAAATTGAGAGCAGATTTACCTTTATATTTATGTTCCTTAGAGAAAGGAATTTGCATATACTTTAAGCAGCATGCAAAATACCCACCAGAAAAAAAATCCATCGATCTTGCTGCTTCATTAGTTTGGAAAACCTGAATTTGTTTTCCATATTCTGAGTATGTATAACTCATCTTGAACTAGGTTTACAACTGAGATCTTATATTATGTAAATGAGAAAAAAAGTCTGGAAGAACAAGCTAATTAAATTTACAGAGCAGATTAAAAAAGAATTACGAGCATAGGCTGTCTCCTGTTAATTAGCTGTAAGACTTTGTATTTAACTTTCTCTGATGATGACATATCTCAAGCAAGATTTGTAGACTGACACAATATTTTCTATTAGACTGACAAAGCTGGAAAAGCAGGGGAAGAGACATTTCAGGTCTTATGGAAACATCTCACATAACTGAAAGCTTCTCCATGTTTTCCAGCACACATAATTAATCCTGTTTCATTCTGCAAAGCCTCAGATCTTCCAATAATTTTAGCTAGAAAAAAAAATCGCAGGAGGATGACACAAATTGCTGCTTTAAATATCACATTATAATTACTTCAACTGTCTTGTTGCCTAGGTCTCATGCTAAAATTGGGAACGGTGATTATGAAATAAACTGTACCTTTATCCCCATGAACTTCATTTCTAATAGCCACTTTCACCTGCTGAAATTCTTGTAACTTTATATCCTCATCTGTTAGAAGATACCGCTTCCCTATCATAAGAAGAAGAAGAGGAAGGTTGAGTTTTACATCACACTGTTTCAATACTGCTGAACTTTGCATTAATTAATTACTGCATATAAATTATTACCATAATTAACATAATTATTGTGTCATGCCAGATCACCGGCACCATGACATGAAAAAAGGACTGCAAAAATTGAAGTTGTTCACATCAAACATAGAAAAACCTGAGCACTACGTAACAGCTTTCCAGAGTTAGCATGTGCAAGGATGAAGAAGTCTGTATTTACTGGCTGTGCAAAAGAAGAACTAGAGCCACCATTCGTCTCCACCTAGCTAAGGTACAAGGGGATTCTGGGCAAGAGTAAGATCTTGCTTCCTTTTCATGGTTCTACAATGACTTGTCTCATCATCTTTGTTTACCACAGATCACTACTGGCACAGCTTCCTTTCCTCACATGAGCTGTCCTCGCTATGGCAGAATGCTCGGTTCTGGAAGCTCCAAACACAGTAGAAGACAGAAGGAAAAAACCAAAACTTGTTATTTGGATTGTAGTAACACTCAGGACACCGAGTGAAGTTCTGCTGCAGTAGAGGCATCAGAGATAAGACCGTAATTAAACACAGAATAACAAAATTAACTTTGGGTGTTGATCTCAACTGTACTGTGCTAGAAGCTCCTTTAATGTCATGCAAATACTGTATGTGTAGTTTTTGCTGTCACAATACCAGATCTCCAGTAGATTTTTATTTGCAACAGATGGCTTTGTAACAGTGAGTCACTGTAATAGTTTACATTGTAACAATCTCATCTTTTTAATGATTCCAATAAGAAGGGACAAGAGCAAGTATGGAGCTGAATTTGGTTATTTATTCTCCTGCATTTCCCTAGCAAAATGTAGCAGGCTATGCAAATAAAACCACTTGTTTTCTATGCAAGCAAAAGCAAGCTACTAATACTTTCTAAAATCTGAAGGGTAAAAATACATTGAATGGTACCTTTAGCCAGTAAATTTAAGAGAGTTCCAATTGGGAAACAAATTTTGTCCAGCATTAGACCTGGATTATCCTGATACTTACTTCCCATAGACCTTCTCAGCTGGTCTACCAGTGAAAGACCTGTCCTGGCCCTCTGCAGAACTGACACAAGCATCATGCTGGTGTCTGTCGGGGGTGCGACAGTCCCACCACACTGCAGGGACACTCAGAGGTCACAGGCGGCATCAGCAGAGAGCTTGGGGCAGCAGAATTTTGCCCTTCTTTAATTAAACTTGCTGAATTCTACCACCTCCTGAAACTAATACCTTAGAGTGTTATGGAAACAAAGGAGTGAAGAGCCAAACTGAAGGCCCCTGAGGAGAAGGGAGTGAGGTCAGTATGATGGCTGGTGCACACAGAAGGTGCAGGCCATCCCACTGAACTTCACCAACCAACCTGCTTTACCTCAGACGTGCCACAACCCTCTAAAACGAAGTGCAGAAAAGAGCTGTGGACAGACCACCACGCAGAGGGGAATCTGCATGTCTCTGAGGGGTCTAAGTGACAGACCCCTCCATCTGTGCTGATGCAGGAGGCCGGGAGCCCAGAAAGAGCCTATGGCTGGGAAGCCCACTGCCACAGACCTCCTTTCCACGGGCCCCCCTTCCATCCTCCGGGAGAGGGAGGACCTTAGAAAGGCCACTGAAACCCAGGTGCGGTGGTGGTGACAGAGCAGCTGGTGCAGCCCTGGGTCTGGATAACGTTGTCGTCGTCCTCTTCCCAGAATACATACGCATTTATGAAGCTGCATGTTTGGCTTTGTGTCTTTGGCGGCTCGTATCAAGCCAAGGGCAAGCACGGGATAAACTCAGTAACGCTGCTGCCGACCCTTACCGCGGGATAACTCTGCCGGACCAGCTCGGGCAGCCCACCACAGCACGAATGGCCCCGCACTGAGAGACCCCCTCCGAGCTCCCCACCGCACGCCCCGCGCCGGGTGTGGCATTCCCGAAGGAACTACAACTCCCGACAGGCACACGGCTGGCAATGGCCGCCGGGCCTGCACAAAGTTGTAGTGCTCCTCTCGGCCACTCTTGCCGGCGGGTAGCCCGGGATCCCCGCACGGGCACCCCGCCGCCTGACCCCACCGGGCAGCCCGCGGTACCTCCAGGAACGCAGCCCCAGCAGCCCGAGGCGGGGGAACGAACCGCCGAGCGCCGCAACGCCTCCCGCACCACCCGCTGGGAGCCGCCAGCGAGCACCGCCGCCATCTTCTGCCGGGGCCTGCCGGGCGGCGGCCAGGGGCTGGGCTGGGCTGGGCTGGGCGGGACGCTCGTAAGCCTGCCCCGCCGCGCTGCCAATCCCCTCCTCCCTCGGCGCCATGGCGTCCCCCGTGCTCTGGCGAGGCGTGCTCTGGAGCGGGAGGGCTCTCGGCGCTGCGGCAGGTCGGTGGTCTGGTGGCAGGCGGGAGCACACAGCGCTGCGGCGCCGGGGCGGAAGGGTGAAGCTCTGAGACACGCCGCGGACCGGGGCGGGCTGGGCTGGGCTGGGCTGGGCTGGGCCGGGCCGGGCCGGGACGGACAGGACAGGACAGGACAGGCCCTCCGGTCACGCTGTTTTGCAGCTGGCTGCTGCCGTGGGAAGCGTGAGCAGGGACAGGGTGGTGGTTGGGACATAACTTACGTGTGTCTGTATTTATTATATAACTGGAGACCTCTCCGGCAGCGGCAAATCATTAATATGTGAGGAGAGGAAGTAATTTTAATCTGTTTTTCATAGTTATTCCACTGTGCCTGTTTCATAGCTCGTTTATGTGCCACGGGAAACTTCACATAATTGTATGGAGGCCGCCCGAACCCGCGGCAGTGGTGGTTTAGCTAAACCCGGTTAGCTCAAGTGAGGAGCACTGCCATGACTGATGATTTTGAAAAGCCACCGTTCCAAAATCGTGACCTTTGGGAGAACTGAATTCAGTCATGTTTACCTAAGGCGTGCTGGCGGTGTTTATTGCGCTTTTTTCAGCTTCCCGAGCAGAGTTTCTCGGTGCTGTTTCCTGGTAGCCCGTGGCCGTGTCTCAGAATGCCCTTTCCTCTGACACCGACCTGCAGGTTACCAGGGCAAGGCACTGCCAGACGCACAGCTGATGGTACTACAGAAAATAGGTCTTTAAACACTCAGAAAAATAGGTCTTTCAACACTTATGCTTGCTAGTGGCATCTGTGGCTGCCAAGGAGCATACAGAAATTTATCATAAAATACTGTCAGAAGTCAAATCCCAGATCTTTTGTGTGCTGCTTTTACCAACATAATGAAAAATAGCTTTAAAAGAAACCCCGCCAAACAAAGCAAAATACCCCTTTTTCTTATTGTTCTATCTGTTAGGTAAAGCTGGGTAATTTTATCATATTCTGACTGGAAGTCTGTGTAGTAGGCCTTTGACCAAAAAATTGCAAAGATGTTTCGAGCTGGACATGTCCATATAATTGTATGTCAGAAAGATGGTAAGGAGAAAAAGGGTTTCATACCCAAGAATGTAAAACTTTTAGCAGTAGCAGATAGATCTTCAGATAAGGACTTTAAAGTAGTCACTAAGAATTGTGTGTAGCATGCTAATGTCTATTTAAATATATTTAATTATTCTCAACATTAATTTTCTGCAGCCTTCTGCATGTGTTTCTATATTTTTCTTCAAAATGTTTTGTCCAGATGTTCCTAGTGCAACTTCAAGGCCATCATTTGTGACTGATGCATGAGCATGGTTTGTTCTTC
This sequence comes from Calypte anna, assembly GCF_003957555.1. Lineage (NCBI taxonomy): Eukaryota > Metazoa > Chordata > Aves > Apodiformes > Trochilidae > Calypte > Calypte anna. The sequence continues at coordinate 47,808,259 of NC_044274.1, forward strand.
CAACTGAAGCATTTTCGCATTTTGTTTCAAAAGACAGAACAGTGTCTTGAGCCTGGTACAAAGAATATTTGGAAAAAACTTTCAAAAACATTTGTTTGAACTCTGCAGTTCAGTGGAGATGCTAAAAAAGCAGCTGATCAAAAAGTGAGGTATTTCCAGATGAGCATCTACCTTTCATCTCCATTGAGTGGAGAGGAAATTGGAAAAAATAACCATCCAGTAACAACAGAAAAGCCTTTTTTTTTTTTTTTAATAATCATATTTTTGCTTATATTTCATGCCTACATTTAGCTAATTACTAGCATTTGGTGAAAAAAGGTCTGTGTGCACAAAGAAACTTTTTCTACCCTTACAAATTCATAGTTTTCTTAATACAAGTTTTCAGATTTGGGAAGATTTGTTTCAGGCTGAAAAAGGACATCAAGAAAAAGCTTTTCTGTTTTAAAAATAATGAGGTAGTGGCTTGTCCACATATAAGGAATCTGAACTGTTAATGGTAGCTGCAGCTGTGTCATACAGTTTGGTGTATCCAGCTCAGTAACTGTGACAGTTACTAATCTGTATAGATACCACTAGATAGGTGGTATCTAATAAGATGTTTGTTTAGAGATGTCTAAGCAGCCTGACTTACTTAGTGATTTCTTTTTTTAGGTAGAAGATCTCTTCTTTCTGCAGCCTATACAGACAGCTCAAAATGGGAACAGAGATATAAAGAGGAGCACAGCCTGGGTGAGAAAAGTTTGCTTCTTTTTCTGCACTTTGACGAAAAAGTTGCAACATGAACTCATTTTAGACTGATTCATCATCTGTAAAGACTCCAAAATAAAAAGAAATGAGAAAGCAAAATGCTTCTGATGTTCTGTGACAAAATCTGCTCAACATGATAAAAATCTGTCATATATTCAAAGCTATAATGCAGAAACATGTTAGAATTTGTCCACTTGATTTCAGAAAACTGATTTCCTTTACAAAATTCATAGATTTTATGAAAGTTAGTTGTCTGTCTGACAGTTAAGACTCTTGCAGGTCTCCTCCTCATTGGTGTTGTGTTAATTGTAATGCAGTGCAAAAGAAGGCCTATTCTGTTTGCAGGAATTCGTATTTAAAAAAAAAATTTCAAAATATTTTCTCAGAGTTTTTGTAGGAAGGAAAGATACATTTGTTGTGGAATTTTACATTTTTATTTTGGAAAAAAAAATGAACCAAAACATTTATTTGCAAGGATTTGTACATTAAACTAGATCTGCCTATAGTACTGAGATCTGTCATGCAAAGCATTGTTTCATTCTAAGATACATATGCATTATTTCAAAACCATAAGTTACTCCTTAATGCATAATCTTTCATCTTCCATTTTTCATTCTTGGCTCCTGAACTGTGTTTGCTCGTAACACAGATGATGAGGCTGAGAGAAGAATCTGCAAGGTGAAATTCAAGAGTTTTTGTCGGGCAGGTAGGCAGACAAAATTACCAGAGTAATGGGGTTTTTGCACTAATTCATTTCTGTTACTTGCCCATAAACAACTAAGCTGGTAATTGTCAACGTGTTCTAGTGTATATGGGCTGAGAACAGCTAGTGGGTGCTCATGACTGCTGTTTGGATCCTACAGAGACTGTTAATGCTTAAAGAGCTATTTACTCTCAGTTGGACTTCCTCATGCAGTGCTTTTTTGGGGCTCATGTCAGACATGGGTGCCCTGCAATGCATTTGAACCAGTTGGAAAAAGGGTTTCTTACTTTCACAAACAGAGCCAGTGGAAATCTACTTTAAAAGAAAACATTGTGCTGGTGCGTCCACATTTGGCTTTGCATGCCTAAGAAGACTGTAAGTGACTGGTAAGCACAGTTCTTTCTGCTGCTCTGCCAATGGTCCTGATCCAAAACCAATGTCTGTTCAGCCCTTTTCAAGTAACTGCTTTACACTTCACAGAAAGAAAAAAGAAAGTTAACAAGGTTGCACAGTATAGCATTTTCAATGACGAGGCAGTCCTGCAGAAGTCTGCTCTGTAGCTGTAAGTTGAATGTTTGCACGAATTATCTTCAGTGTAGTAATTGGTGATTTAAGCTAGGGTGAATTTCTGGTGTTGAGAGATGCTTTTTTATTTGTGAGTTTCAGACACTGATTTCAGAAACATTATCCTGCAAACTATGTTCTGAGAATAGATTTAAAGGAAAAAGAAGTACTTTCGATTTAAAGTCAGTTCCATTTCTCTTCTTCAGTGGTATCATCTCAAGACTCCAGCTCATTTACTGTGTCTGCTTAGGATATGCTTTATCTATAGTCTCAGTTTAACATTCCAAGCATGAATTAAGCTTAGCAAACGTCAGTACTAAAAAAAGTGTAGGAAAAGACAAGAATGTGTGTGCAGAAAACACATTGGTTCTAAGGGTAGGACTAGAAAATATATTAATCAGGAATTTATAAAATGCTTGCTGGTAGGACACTAACTGTCCAGTAGTAGTTTTTGATTCCTCTTACTAAAAAGGAGATACCAAGGAAATGGGAGGTATGACTGGATTTACATTCTCCAATGTTTCAGTTCGTTCATGAATGAAAAGGTTAAAATCAAGTGTCAGGAAGCATCTGATTAAAAGAATGGCAGTTGCCAGAGTCTAGAGGGTGGCAAAATCCAGGTAGGACAGGAAAGGTCTTTTTTTTATTAGAAAACGCCAGAATTAGAAAAATACCCAGAATGGCTCATCCGTATCACCAGGTGGCAGTGTTGCTTGTGAGATTTGAGTTTGAAAATCCTCGGTACTAAGTTGTAGTTCTTTCCAGACGGATTAGAAATAACTGAGAAATGTGAAACATACAAATTTGTAAGCGCAAGTACTTGCCTCAGCCTTCCTCTATATTTTAACTAGGTTTTTAAATTAAATCAGAGTCTCCAGCATAAGGAAGATGTGGAGCTGTTGGAGCAAGTCCAGAGGTGGGGTGTGTAAATGGTCGGGAGGGCTGAAGCCCTCTCCTGTGAAAACGGTTGAGAGAGTTGGGGGGTTGTTCAGCCTGGAGAGAGGAGGCTTCAGGAGACCTTTAGCAGCCTCCCAGTACCTGAAGGGGGCCTACAATAAATCTGGGGAGGAACTTTTTACAGGGGCATGTAGTATAATGTTTGCAAACTGGAAAAGGGTAGGAAGAAATTCCTTGCTGTAAGGGTTTGACCCAGAGAAGAATGCCCCTTCTCCTGAAGTGTTCAAGGACAGTTTGGATGGGGCTTTGAGCAACCTGGTTAATAGGGATGTTTCTATCCCCATGGCAGGGGTGTTAGAACTTTAGATCTTTAAGGCTCCTTCCAACCCAAACTGTTGGAACTAAACTAAGAGTCAAATATTTATTCAATAGCAAGACTATAATTTTACTGCACAAGAATCCATGCACATATGTTGTGAATTGAGAGAGTATCTTTAAGGTCAGACTAGCATTGAATGCTCTTTTGTAGTATTAGAACTGCATACCTTTCAGTATTCTCTGGTGCTGCAGGTGTGCTTTGAAGATGATGAAAACCCATAAACCACTTGTTTTATGGCACAATATACATGGATGCATCCCTCAGAGACACAGCATGCTGCTGAAGCAATGCTGCTTCCTGCCCCTGGAACTTTCCTGGAGTAGGAGGCTTCACCTGTTGTGATCTGGGTGTTGCAAGTTGTCCTTGCCTCACATTTCATGGACAAATGTGGAAGGTCAGAGTCCCTTTTTGGAAAATGAATTGTAAAACATGCCAGTCCATCAGCTCTTGAAGAATGGTAAGTGGGATTAATCAAGTGGTGTCAGAAGGGATGGCTGGGTTTAGTAATAGTTGTAGTGTTAGGGTGGTAAGAATGGAGCAAAGTGCTAATGATACAGAGAGCTATGTTGGATTCCTAGCCCTGGAAGATGCAGGAGAAACAGAAAGAGTATGATTGGAGTCTGGATTTTTTTTTTTTTTTTACATTGGTTCATGTCACAGCTAAGAATTTAACAGCTGACACTAAGCATACAATAAACAGCTTACTCTTCCTGAGCAGTCATTTTTTTCCCGGAAGAGGACAGAACTAAAACTGCAAATTAGATTATTTTAGCTTCCAATTAAATTAATTAAATACAATGGTTGGCTACCTGCTCAACAGACAGAAGCTTGAAGTTCCTGTATGATGAAAATAATGCTTTATAGCTGCTGGAGCAGAATGCTATAAAGTTAATAAGGTGCTGGCACAGTGCCCAGTTGGGTTAACAGAATTTCTTTGAAATGCTATTTCTGACTGTACCTTTATCAGTACTGCTTGCTTGCTTCTGTCTCTCATTGTTTTATCATAAAATAAAGGACAACCTATGCCAGAAGCACTGTCCAGCACATGCTAAGTTAGAAGTGAGTGTGATTTTAAGGACATCTGCTCCATTTAAAAAGATTATTTATTAGTTAGACTAATGTAATCCCACACATTAAAGGATGGTTTGCCTTTTAAGCCCATCTTTGTAATAAGTTAAAATCATGATGTTGAGAGAACTTGCCATGTATTATTTTTCTGTCGAACTATTTAACAATAATTGAAAGTATTGGTTTTGTACAAATGCAAAATGAATGTTATCAACGAAACAGATTTTGATTTCATGGATAAGGTTCTGTTCTGGGTTATATGATGGAGCTGCAGATTTTCCTGTAATGACACTTGGTTAAATGTACTTTTTTTTTTGTTTTCTCCAGCTGACTTAGCTCACTTAATGGACAGAACCTATGAAAGAAAGATGCCTGTCAGCTCTTTGACAATATCTCGGGTAAGGAAGTAAATCCTAATCATAAAGTGATAGAAATGACAGTGGAACAGTTACGAAAATCAAGTGATCTGAGGTGATACCATTTATCCCTTCACATGAAACTCCTGGAGTTGTAGATGTCTTGTTACACTGCTAAATTCTTGTGTTTTACTGGAGCTGTTTTACTGTTACTTTTATACTCATTAGTTAGTAAGGTCTTTAGAACATTTTTTATTTCAGTAAAATCAGGCATCATTGATACTGGATCTGGTTTCTGTAGTATATGTTCCCTGTCTTCCCATGGTTTCTTTTTCAGGAGACTTTCCACCCCCTCAGGCACTTGATAAGAGCCCAGGCTGCTAAGGAAATGAATTATCACACTGCCTGTCTGCATGCCTCTTCCTCTGCTTTTGGGTTCCTTTCAGGGTGGAGGCAGACATATATGGATACATTCTGCCTCTAGATTTTCCTTTCCTTGCCTCAGCAGAGCCAGCACAAATGCTGGTATGGGATAAATGAAGCCAATATGTTACTGGAATAAGTAACCATCCTTTGGATGGGCTGATCTGTGGAGAGGGATAAGGCTGAGATATCAGTTGTGCTTCAAGCCCCTTGTGAGTATTTGTACTGAAGGACAGTAAATATGCCACTTGTTTGTTTGGTTTGGGGTTTGTTTTTGTTTTGTATGCGGTGGGGTTTTGGGGATTTTGTCTGTTTGTTTAGGTTTTGCTTTTTTTTTTTTTTTTTTTTGTTGTGTGTGTGGTTGGTTGGTTGGTTGTTTTTTGGGGGTTAGGTAGGTTTGGTTTGTTTGTTTGCTTTTTTTAAACCCAACTAATTTCAGCCTTCAAAATTGTCCAGAAAAGATGACTCACTACCCTGGTTCCTCACTAGATAATTTACACTGCTATGTGAGGAGTAGCAGAACACTTTGTACAGATCAAGCATTTTTGATCATTCTTTCTAAGACAGGGTTCATGGGGAAATGGGTGTTTCTCTCCTTTTTGTTACTCAATCAAAGTTATTCTTTTCCTTCATGTTCTGCTTTGGGCTGGCCTCTTTCCTGGAGAATCATAGAATCCTAGGGTTGGGACGTCAAAAGTCACATCAGATTCTTGTTTTTGAAATACAAATAAAGCACACAAGCATGCAAAGATAGTTAAGAATCCAGAGTACTGTCAGATGAAACTATTATTGTCAGCTTATGCTTAAGATAAAGACAAACACTGACTTTCAGAACATGTTGTGTGTATATTTTGAGCTGCAGGTATTATATTGGGAAGACTCTGGAATATTCCAGCATGTTTATGCTTATGTTAGTAAAATGTGTAGGAGAGTTGGATTCATTATTACTGCAAGACAAAGTCTGATTGAAACTTGATTTTTATTTAAGTAATTAATAGCAGTAGAATAGAGTGCTTGGAGTAGACAAGGTTTTAAATGAGGGGATAATGTACTTCACAGCATGGGAGGTAATATTTTTTTCTTACCTTTATTTTATGTTTGTAAAATATAAAATTCTGTTCCTGCTGTCCTTCAGAATGTATAGTATAGTATAGATAGTTTGCACAATAGCAAAATTAGGGGGAAGTATATGTTCCAGAAAGAGAATAAATACATGTGAAGACTCAAAAACTGGGAGAGGGGGAAGAAACCTAATGAATTCCGAAATGAAAGGTTGTAATTAAATAAGAAAATTCAGAGATGAGCAGCAAATATTCAGGGTGCTGAGCTGTATGGACATATTTCTCAGATGGTTTCCATATTTTCAAGGTACATAGCAGTTCTTAGAGGTGAGGGTTATTATCTTTGTTAAAAAAGATCTGATTCTTAGCAGTCCGGAAAACCTGAGTAGGAGCAAGCAAAAACCTGGGAGACCTCCACTTCTGTCAGACACCTAAACATGCCAATGAAAAGTCATTTGTTTGTTGAAGTAGCATTTTTCTTCTAATATGCGTCATGTGTGCTCCCTCTGAAGCTTTGTTTTCTTTTTCTTTAATCAGTTTTTGACAACATTTCTTCAAGAGAGGAAGTGGATCAAGCTGAGTAACCTTTACAAGTAAGTGTCTTTCCCCCCAACATGAACTTGAGTTACAAGTAAACACCTCTTGCCCTTTTAAGACTTGGCCCTTTTCTGGATTACTGGCTTTGAATTGTCTTTTGTTAAATATTTGCATTTGTTTCTTATAGTTCACAGCTAAGGCCTTCTTGGTAGCTCCTTCCTTGTTATGATGCCCTCCTGGATTTTTGGTACCAACTTCTGTCAAACATGTTAGTCTGAGTCACTTGAACAACTAATATCTTGAGCAGGCGTTGAGCAACCTGATCTAGTTTAATGTGTCCATGCCAGTGCAAGTGGGTTGGAACTAGATGATATTTAAGGTCCCTTCCAACCCTAGCCATTCTATGATAGTACAAGCTTCAGCTTTCTTTTACAGTAGAGATGCTGAAATTATAAGGAATTATGTTCGATTACTGATTACTTATTCTGATACTTTTTGTTCTGTAAGTCATAGTTTAACTAAATCTGCAATAACGATTTGCATGTGTGTAAGACTCAAGTAAGCTTGTTTACTTTGAATTAATAGAAATGAAAATGGACATGCTATGGCAGTGATCAAGTCAGCATGGCTAAATGAAGTGTAATCTTTGTTTTTATTCCCTTAGTACATTACATTACTCAGGGAAGCTGCATAGTTCCCCCATGAATGGGTTGTTAGAGTTTTCTGCAGCTGTGCTGAGTGAAGCTTGTTTAGGTACATTTTCTGCAAACATCAGATTAGTGCTTGTTTATTTCAGGTCCATTCACAATATTGACTTTAAGAGGCAGTAATTATTGCTGATAACTAAAATAAATCAGTCTTTTGTTGATGGTTGCACAGGTGTTTTGAAAGCTAGGTTTCCTGATGGAGACACTAACTCATCTTGTCCAAGTATGTGGCAGAGTATCTTTGTAAATAGTGTTTCGTTGCCATTTATAAGTAATAATGACTGTTACTGTAATGGAGAAGTTTACTGGATGGTGCATAGTTCCAAGTGTGTTAACTGCATTACACTTCAATCTTTATGATTCTCTGGTACTGCTGGGGCAGTATCTGCACCTTACAGCTTCAAGATAGAAACAAGGGAAACCCAGTTTGCTAATACTAGCAACATCCTGTAATGAAAAAATAAGAGGAGGATCAAGAATCTCTCACAGAGTGGGAGCTTTCATTCCTTCTAATCAATTTTTCATGAGTACTGTCAGAATCTGTGGTCAGAAATAAGTTTTCTGTCCTGCAACAGATGAAAACAGGAGAAAGTAAAACCAGTTTAAGGTAGGCTGTTATTTTTGTTTGAGAGATGTGCCATTAGTACCTTCTGCTAACATTCTTGAAGATTGTAATGTACACTTAGCCACAAAGACTTAAGTTCTCTCTGTTGTAGTTGGGCCCTGCATGTTAAGGGATACCAAGAGCCTTTGAATGCCCTGACATCAAGAAGAAGGTCTGGTAGTTTAATTGTTGGATCTCAAAATGATACTAATAAAATCCATATAGTCAAAGTGATATGTTTATCGTGACAAAAAGTGAGAAGCATAGAAAACATCCCATAGTAATATGGAGAGAATAGACTGGGAATCTTGCTGTGTAAATAACCTCCACACTTCATCTGTGCCTGGCTACTACATCAGTGTAAAATGCAGGGTTTTTTTTATTCTTAAAAACACATTCTAAAGAGAGATTTGCAGTTCAAAAATATTTAGTTATTTACTGTTTTCTCTGAGAATTCTGCTGCAGCTGGTGAGAAAATAGTTATACACACTTCTATTATGATAACTTGTAGTTGATACAGATTTTAGTAGCTGTGTGGAGAGAGCTGAGGTGCTGATGTGTCACATGGCTTCTCAGACATTCTTTGGTTGGAATTTTTCTTGTGCGTGTCTCAGTATTGCTGCTTTGTTTTGTGTTGTGAAGTGTCTAGTCTTTGATTATGTTAAGCATCATTTTTCCAGGAGACTTCCATATGATCCATAAAACTATTCTCAAAATGTATTTATATGAAGATAGTGAAACAGTGTAGAGAGCTTTGTAATTCCTGTGAAAATGTAAAAACCCTAATCTGCTTCCCTTTCAAAAGAAAGCGTGCTAGTTTCAGGAAATGGGAGATGTGTTGGTATCTGCAGGCCCCTTCTATTGTTCTTTACATTTTGCATTTAGGCTGGAGTTCACATGAAGGACATGTTTTTAAAGGTACGTGTTTGCAGCTGTGAGGATATGTGACACAAAAAGTTCTGCAGAAGTGGTGACACCATGAGACATACAGAAGGTGGCAGAGAGGAAAGAAAGACAGACTTTGACAAGAAGTCTCTTATGGCTTAATGAAAACATTTTAAAGCACTATTTATGTTCTTTATGTAAAAGTGTAAGCTTCTAAAAAAGAAAGGCCTTTTATTGTAATGTGTACAAATCCATTGTGAGCACATGGCATGGTAAGTTGGCTCTATGTGCATTTGCCTGAGCATAAAAAGCAGCGTGCTTCTGGAGTCCTGTGTTTTTCCCTTTAACCTTTGTAAAATATAAGGGGGGAGATTTTGAATGTCTCTCCCCAGTGTGGGGTTCCTCTGCAAGTCTGAGGTGAAGGGTAGTCAGTTCCAAGGCCCTTACAAGATTCGAAGATATTTCCTGGTATGAAAGGGCAAACTGTGCCTGTGTGGGAAGAATTAGGAGGTAAATGGCATTCCGTGCATGCTCTGTGGGCTTTTCCTGAAGAATAGGAGTGCCCAGAAATTGTAACTGTAAGCTCTATAGACTGTAAACTTTCTTGTGTGTTTTAGGCAGAATGTAGCTTAAAAAAGTAGTTATTCTGGACCATTGCCATAATGCACTTAGGGTCCCAAAATGCAATGAACATATTACATTAGACCTGTTTCAAATTTCTGTCCTATAAAAGCAGTGGATCTCCAGCTGTATTGTTTCCACTGAGGATCTTGAGCTCTCCAATAGCTGAGAGGAAACTGCAAACACACTACATTGTGGAACATGCAATGAGATGGCAAAAGACCATTTTAAAGCATGATGTCATTTGCTTTCATCGCTTTCTTTTTTTCTCTTCTGAATATCCTCCCGCCCTCCATTAGCTGTCAGACTTAAAATCCTTTCATCTCCTAGGATCCGAGCAGAAATTCTAATCAGAATGCAGAGCAGTTTTCAGCCAGATCAAAGGCCTGCATTTCGCCTTACTTTGTCCTGTCTCGCTGAAGATGCCACTTTACTCATGTCAGGGAGCTTTTTCATTATGATAGAAAACATTAGCATAATGGAGAGGGGGTTTGTGGTGAGGTAACTGATGATTCTGGATGTAGGTTTTATGCCAACAAAGATTTTCAGTGTGTTTGAGGGCAATTGTGTAAGTTTTTTGTTGAGATTTCTGAGGGAGGATTTTAGTTGCATTAAAGTCCTTGCCCCTTTAGTTTAAAAAAAAAAAAAAAAGTGTACACATTGTCTGTAAAAACCTAAATGGTTGTACCTGTGCTCTGCAAATTCTTGGACCAATATACCTGGGTTTTTCATTACCTCCAGACTGATGATAGCTTTTTGGAAAGTGAGTTATTTCTGGAGATTTCAGGGCCTATTACCCAGGCCCCTGATAGAATGGGACAATAGCAAACTTTTAGCAGTTCCATTTTTGATACTTTAATGTCAATCAAGCAGTTTAGTGTTTGAAAGTGTTCAGTTACTCTAAAGTATTGCCTGTAATAAATGATCATAATGGATTAAAAAAAAGTTACTCCTAAACTACACTTCGCATGGCATTCATTCTCACTAATATGACATTTTGTTCCTATATATAAATCTACAGGATGTAATGAATATCATTAACCTGTTCCCAGTACAAACAGGTAAAAGAACAGACCTAGACATAATCCTACAATTCATTTAATCCTTTCTGCTAGATGTTTCCTTTGTCCTAAGGCTGTAGCTGACATAGATTTCCTCCATTCATCAGGCCTTGGCTTTTGCTGCCTCCAGAGAAGTGTTTGGATAAAAACTCCCAACAATTATATATCAAAATAATGCATCAGCAATAGCTGACTATTACTCAAGTTTATGCAGCATTTATATTTGAATCTATATTGATAAAGTGATGGCAGCATGTGAGAGAAAAAATGCACTTCATAGGCAGAATGGTATGTTTACCAGTTTGGACACCTACATCAGCTGACCCATTCAATATAAGTTAATTTGCAGAAAATCTTTGGCTGCTCTATGGCAGATTGGGAGACACAAGAAAGGGAAGCACCAGAGAGATTTGGCTCATTAGACTGTTAGAGTAATTGCATGTAAATTACAGAAGTACCTGTGCTATTGTGTTGTGGTGGCCGGAGTGTGATGCTGGTTTGGCTGGAAGAAACTGTTGGTCACTCCCCAAGGCAGTCCTGTTGGGGTGTAAAGCATTCTGGTCTTACTGCATTACTTCACTGGCTCCCAGCACTCATTTTTGCACAGAGGGGCCACATGTGCTTCCCTCCCTTTGTAATTCTTCTGTGGTTTCTCTGTTTTCTTTGTCTGTCCATGGTTTTGTCAAAGGCTGAGCTGTAGAAATCAATTTGCAGAAAATAGCTAGTAACTGAATATCAGAACCCAGAGTCAAATTTCAGCAAATTCTGTAACCACATCTCATTCAAGCAGGTGTGCTCAGCCAGCTGTGACTGTGCTGTAAAGTAAGAGAGAGCCATCAGTAAAGATTTAACACTGAAAAATATTCAGAAAGACCCCTTCCTGTAGCACAGGTCTTTTCAGTCATCTGCTTTTTCATACTTAATGTCTTTTTGTATATTCTTTCCTTAAAGTTTGGCAGACACTAGAAAGGAATTTTCTAGGCACTGCATATCAAACCAGAAAAAGTTGGAAGGCTTTCCTTCAGTGCTAGCCTTTTTCTTTTTTTCATGTTGTCAGCACTAAAGGGGTGTTTGGATTGTAAAAAACTTTCTATTTAAAACAAGGGAAAAAATAGAGATACTTCTGCAAACAGAATGCTTATGTCAACCTTAGGCGTTTCCCCCTCCATTCACTCCCCCAGAATTTGTGGAGTAGATGGGAAGATAAAGCCAGTCAGATTTAGAAAATGGAAAGAAACTGTTTCTGTTCACACTTGTGTGAGGTGACACAGGTGTAGGACACAGGAACAGCCACAAAACCACAGGTGAAATGCAAAGAGTTTTATTCTCATTATCTCCCAAACTGGGAGCAGCAAAATAATGCTTGTCTGAAGCAGCACTGAGAGCAGTCAGAGCAGTCACACAAGGGGGAATGCAGGCACTGTGAAGCTTGGTCATTGCTAAGAGGAAGTGTTCACACTGGATGCTTTCTCTTGGATATCAGGGATTTTTTTGCATATGTAGTGGAAAACACTTTGCTTTGATCTTTCTCACAGCAGGACAGGAATCTCAAGCATGTTTGGTAGGATGCTTGGGTGTCGGTCAGAGGCTTCTGTTACCTAAACACAGATGTCAGGCACAGAAGACTAAAAAGTGATTATATGAAATGTGTGTTTTTTGACATCCCCAGCTGCAAGTCACTTGAGTGTGTTTACAGTCCTCCTCATCAATGTTGTGTTGTATTGCCCCAGCACTGCCTGCAGATAGATTTGTCATTTAGTACCAGGAGAAAGGTCTTTGTTACTATTCTCGGAAGAAAAGGCTATTAGCAGAATTGTCTGTCTTGCCAGCAGCTCAGAGTGTTATATCTACTAGTAGTTAGTACTGGAAGTAGACTGAGGTACAGTATGAGTGCTAAGTATGTAGGACCAGGTGTCAAATGTTGACCTGGTAATATGTTGAAGGAGAAAAGGAAATTTTGTCTTAGAATTTTACTCATTACTTACCTTGCAGGTCAATTTCTCTATGTCCAGTGGTATTCTAAAGGTTGCTTTCTAAATTGCTACACCAACAAAAAGCGTGTCTGGAGGCAGATCTTGCTAATGCAAGATCTAAAACATAATTATTTTAAAATATTAAAAAAAAAATTAGAAATTCTGAAAGTCTAGACAAAAGTTAAATTGGTGCAAAAAACAGAGAGAGTAAGCTGTTCATATGAGTACAAATGACCGCAACAGAGTAAAGCCTTGTAAAAGCTTTGGAATTCAAAAGTCAAACACATGCAGAATAGTTGCAGAGTTACATATGAGAATTAACCCCATCCAGCCCCCTCCAAAAGGGACTTCAGGTTCCATTATAACCCCAGGCAGTACTGGCAGACAGAGCCAGGCAGCAGCTCCAAACCCCTGTAAACAGAAGAAAAAAACATATAAAGCTATTGGTGATTTTGGTGAATTCCCTCTTACAGCTTTTCTAAGTGGTATTAAACAATAATCAATCTTTTATCTTTAAATGGAATTGAAGATGGCAGCTACTAGGATAAAACACTGATATTTTATTAGGCTTTCAACCATATCCAAAATTGCCATGATCCCTTCTTTAGGAAATGGTAACTTTGCTTTTATTGTATCCATCAACCTAAATCATCCCTTCATGGTGCAAGTATTTGTTCTTTTTTCAAACAAACAAACAAATAGTAATTAAAAACTCAACAGAACAAAACAGCAGAAAAAAAATAGTGAGGAACTACAATTTGGGCTGAGGATATATTTGGAGCACCCCTGAAAGAAAGTATTTGGTGGTGTTGGTTGATGACAAGCTCAGAGTGAGCTGGCCATCTGCACTTGCAGCCTTATCCTCAGCTGTGTCAAAAGAAGCAAGGCCAACAGGTTAAGGGGAGGTAATTCTCCTCTACTCTGCTCTCCTTAGACCCTGCCTGGAGTACTGTCACACCTACATCTCTCCTTTAGGAAGGAGCAGAGGAGGAAACAGTTGGCCAAAATTGAGCAGAGTATTCCATCCCATACATGCCATACTCAGTATAAATTTGAGGGATCATAAGGGTCAAGTCCCTTTTTCCTCTTCTTTATCCATGACTGGCATCCTGGGAGGATTCCATCTGGCTGCCTTTGATCCTGATCCATGCTCTCCTGAGTCCATATGTTCCTGTCTGCTGATGACTCCAGGAGCCCAGCCTGTGAGTTTTCCAAGGCTTCCCTGCAGCCTTGGTAGTGACATGAATGTTTTTCAGGGGAGAGTGAAGGAACATGATACCACTGCTGTGTATGCGTATTTGAATATATTTAATAATCTGAATTCTTCATCACTATTGTTTCATGTGTTTCTTTCACAGCATTCTCCTAGAGAAGCTGGTAGCTCGTGGGATAGGCAGGTGTACTTTTGATTGGGTTAAAAACTGGCAGCGTGTCTGGGCCCAGAGGGTTGTAGTCAGTGAAGTTAATGCAGTTGGTGGCTGGTCAGCAGTGGCATTCCCCAGGGCTCAGTTGTGGGGATGGTCATGTTCAGTATTTAGAGGAGGGAACTGAGTGCTTCCTCAGTAAGTTTGCAGGAAACACTTAAGTTGGGTGGGAGTGTTGATCTGCTTGAGAGTAGGAAGGCTCTGCAAAGGGACCTGGGCAGGCTGGACCAGTGATCCATGGCCAATAAAATGTTTAACACCAAGTGATGGGTCCTGCATTTTGCTCATAACAAGCCCATACAGCACTTCAGGCTTGGGGAGGGATGGCTAGTAAGCTTCCAGGCAGAAAAGGGCCTGAGTGTACTGGTGGACAGCAGTGTGCCCAGGTGGCCTGGGCATTCTGGATTGTACCAGGAATAGTGTGGCCAGCAGGAGGAGGGAGGTGATGGTGCCCCTGTACTCAGCACTGGTGAGACTGCACCTTGAGTGCAGTTCTGGGCCCCTCACTACAAGAGAGACACTGAGGTGCTGGAGTGTGTCCAGAGAAGGGCAACCAAGCCGGTGAAGGGTCTGGAGAACAATTCCTATGAGGAGTGGCTGAGGGATTTGGGAATGTTTAGTTTGGAGATGAGAAGGCTGAGAGGAGACCTTACTGCTCTCTACAACTACCTGAAATGAGGTTGTAGGGAGGTGGGTGCTGGCCTCCTCTCTCAAGTAAATAGAGATAGAACTAGGGCAAATGGCCTGAAATTGCACCAGGAGAGGTTTAGACAAGATCTGAGGAAGAAATTCTTTGCTGAGGGAGCAGTCAGGCATTGGAATGGGCTGCCCAGGGAGGTGGTGGAGTCACCATCCCTGGAAGTAATTAAAAACCATGTAGACGAGGAGGCACTTCAGGATATGCCCAAGTGGGCAGAGTAATACAGATATTGGTATATACTTACAGATGGACACGGTGATCTTTGAGGTCTTTTCCAACTGTGACAATTCTGTGACTCTGTGATTAAAGCTGTGTAATTTAGTTTCCAACCTTTACGGCTCTCTCCCTTACTCTCTCCTTTCTTTGTCAAGGAGGGGGATTAATAGAGAGCATCTGCCATTCGTTTAATTGCTGGCTCTGTGTTAAACCATGACAGTAATAAATGAGAGAGTAGAAGCAATTTATGAGATAAGTTGTGGTGCTGATTTGTTGCCATTAGCAATGGTTTTCTATGCGGTGAATCAGTGTGTTCATGGCCTAGACGAATTGTGCAAGCAGTACACGATGAGTTTATGAGGACAAATATTTTATTGAAAATGGATTTTTAAGAACAGGATGTATATTTAGAGCTTGGACATGGTTTTCATTTTGTCAGTTTTACTCTGGAAAAATTTAAGTTAGGAGCTAGAGAGGAAAGATACATAGAAAATGATTTTGTTTTTTTAATTCTTTACTATACTTGAAGATTTCTTCAGGAGACTACTATGAGTGCTGCTAATACCTGTAACAGGGAGTTTCTTGATACTGGTGATTTTCTGCTGTGGAAACAGCATGAGTTCTTGCAGGATGCAGGAAAGTTGAGCTGGAACCAAAGCATCCCTCTGACAACACACTTAATGAGAATTCCCATTATGCACCACCTTTATTAAAAAGAGTGTCAGTCTGGTTGAATGATGGCAAATCATGAGCTGGTTTATAATGTAGGCTGATGGAAAGAAGGACAAAGGCACTCAAGTATTTTTTTCCTCTGTTACCTCAGCCAACATTATGAAATACAAGGTTCACACATGTTTTCTGTGGTAACTTCCCTTCATTTTACTGTATACTAGGAAAAATCCATATGGTCTTAATTTTATACGAACCATTCTGTATAAGCTTGCTGTGTTCCACAGGGTATGTACGATGAACACTGTCTGACTGAGTATGTAAAAAAGGCCTACACAAGTTTTTTTTTTGACTGCTTAATAGTCAAGAAAAGTGTTACATGTTTGTGTTTTTTTTTGTTTTGTAACACTGAAGCATTTAGCCTAGCAATATGATGTAGTAGAGTGTATATGAGTTGTGCTCTGAGAATATCTGGGATTTTGATGCATGTTGCTGCATAGTATGTAGTAACAGGTAGTAGACGTGATGCAGGCTCCAGAAAGTAATGGCCTTTGGAAACTGAAAGAACATTAAGATGACCGTGATGAAAGGATGAAATAATGCACAGCAGGTATAGATCTGATCTTCTTTTGTTCTGTTAAACACCATTATAGACCATTATAAATGGTTATAGCAAAATCAAAATTACCGATAAAGGAAGCTGAGAGACGTGCTTTAGCACACATCTTTCTTAGCTTATAAATTATCTGGGATGTTAATTTTCAAATAGCTGGCTGTTTTTTACAGAAACAGATGTGTATGCATGTGTAGGACTGAGCATACTATCAACTGTAGGACTGGGTCAACTATCAGTTATTGAGACATCTAGAATATCTTTCAGGTTGTATATTTATTTTTGGCCATAGTAATAAATTTGAAAAAATAGCTTACATTGATTTACTTCCATGATTTGGTTTTTGTAAGTACTTCCATCTTGTTTAGAAATGTCCAAAAACATTATTAATGCAGAAGAAAGATGAAATTAAACCAGTACATTTATTCAACCTGTAAGGCTGCTTATTTCTGCATACACATTGGTACCCGTGAAAAAGTGTTCAACTCTCTAAGGGGAGAAGTTTGCATTGCAGGCAGACCCACAAAACAGTGCTTTGCTGTAGTTGAATAGAGGTACTGATAAGCTAAGGTAATAGTTTCTCTGGGGTGATTTCTGGGGTTATTACCCTCTTTATTTGTTTTCTAGAAATGAGAAATCAGGTGAAATTTCTGAATGGAAGAAGTAAAAAAAAAAAAAACAAAACCCCCCAAACAAACTATAAGGGCTGTTCAGGTTGCCTGCTTTTTTGGGGGGTTGTGTTTGGTGGTTGCTTGTTTTGTTTGTTTGTTTGGGTTTTTTTGTTCTTGTTGTTTAATGCTGCTTTAATTGTGAACTGGTTTTAAAACTGCATTTTCCAGGTCACATCTATACTGTCTGCTGGAATCAGTACTGTTGCATTTTCAGTTCTTCTTGATCGAGTTCACTTTAGCCAGAGTGCTCAGATACCTGTGACTGCACCTGGCCTCCCATTTTATCTTTTTCTATTCATTTCTGTCCTTTAGTTGGTAAATCTTTGGTTTCTAGGTAGGCTATTTCCTTTTTTTTTTAACTCTGGAGAAGTATAGAGTGGGATGTAGACAGCATGGGGCAGGGGAAGCTTAGATAGCTTAGCCCAAGTCCCCAGCTGATGATATCCCCCTTATCTATTTACTGAGAATCCAGGTGTGACCCCCACTCGCCCTGAAGGAGAATGTCTCCAGGCTTTTCAGCTGCAGTTCTGTCTCTCCTTTGCTACATAGGTTTGAAAGTCTGCAGGGTTCTGTTACATGTGGAGTTGGTTATTTCAGCAGTAACACTGCTGCAGCTCTCAGCAGTTGTTTCCCATCTTCACCACCCTGACAGATTCTGTAGGACACTGATCTGCACATCTCTAGAAAGTGTCGGTCTTGCCCTTGCTTCTGTGTTTTAGTCTAATAAATGATCCAGGTGCACAAGTGATACATGAGGTCTTCAGCTGAATGAGGCAGGTCCCTGGGAGGTGGGGGAACCATGTTTTTTCTTTGGACTGGGTGAGGATTTGACTTAGAGTTTAATTGAGGGAGCATTTAAAGGACCAACAAAGAATGCTTTCTTGGCTTTGTTGTAGAAATTGAAGGGGTATACAAAAGAGCAGTTGGTAGAAGCTCTTGTTTTCTCAGCTGTAAATGTAGTCCTGGTAAACATTCCTTCTTCCTCTTGCTGAAAAATGAATGGGCATCTCAGTGTTTTACCCCCTCCTTCATTGCAGAGCTTGTCAAGATGGACGGGCTCCAGTGGCTAAATCCATCCACAAGGAAACTAAGTGGCCTCTGGCAGTAGACAGCTGGGAGTAAAATGGACAACCTTGTCCCCCTCTCTTGCTGATAACTGTGCCAAAGCTCTGACAAACCGGACTGATAGTGTGTGCTTGTAACTGGGGGTGGACAAGCTCTTGTGAAAGCATGACATAGGAGTGTTTGCAGCAGAAGTGGTACATTCTGTTTTCTCTGCAGAGGGGTTTATTTTACTGTCTTCTCTTGAAGTTACTGTCCTGCAGCCATCACGGCTTTTTGCAGCTGTGTCCAGGTTAAATCATAAAGTAGAAAGTTGTTCTTACACAGGATACTATTGTATTGGTTTGAAAGTCATGATCCTTTGGAGGAATAACATGAGCAAAGCCAGACTGAAACATATATGGTACATGATTGCACAGTGTTTTCCCCCTCTTTTGTCTTCTTTGTTCTTTGTGTGGAATCCTCTGATAATGAGACTGCCTTGGAGAACTGGATGCATGTAGGTGTTGATTCAGAGCCTGAATAAAGGAATAGGCCACTGCAGCAAGGCACAGTGGAGGGTGTACATGCCTTCTATCATGCACTGATGCTCATCAGCCAGGAGCAAAGCCAGTAGTAATTATATTAATTACTAACATAGGTAACTATATATAAAAAATATATAGTTGTATATAACTGTATTCCTATCTCAATAGGGGAGGAATTAGAAAATATTCCCTTGAATTTTTATATCCTCTGCCAGTTTTAGTAGCACAGCCTCATTTTACTATGCAGCTTGTACCTACCTACATGAAAGAACATTTGTCCTACAGTATGCGCAGTAATTAAAGTGGGGTACCTACTGTTCTCTGTTTAAATAACAGATCTGACAGCAGAGAATATGAGTAAAACAGCCACAAAGCTGGTAAGAACCCACATATGTCAAAATGTCTGACTAAACGCTTGAGTCTATTTTGCCTTACTTATGCTTGATTTGCTTACTGGTTGGTGTGCTTAACATCATACTCAATGAAACGTAGGCTGTTTCTGTTCCCCTGAGCTTGGAAGAAGTGAGATGCATTATGATATACACTAACTAGAAGTTATCTTCCAAAATACTGTGTTTGGGTAATTAACTCTGGTCAGGCAACAGCTGAAAATGTGTCATGAAGGACTCAAGGATTTTTGGTTTGGGTTGCTAAAACTACTTAGGAACATGCATCACTGGAGGAACAAAAAAATGCCAGCTAGCAGTTGCTTATTGAGACATAACATAAAATGGATATGGATTCGTGGTGGACTTCTGGGTAGCTAAGACCAGGATATGGACCTATGGCTTACTTTTGGGAAATGGTTGTTGCCCTCTTTAACAGTAGCTGTGGCTAATGCTAGAGGTGAGCATCAGGTGTTTTTTCCTTTCTAATTTGAAAATTATGCTTAATATCCTTAATAATCTTACTTCTTTGCCTTGATAGCTTACCATGTAGCTCTGCCTCCCCTTTGCTGACAAGGGGCTGAGGGAAAGCAATGCACAAGGAAATCAGGTTGTAAGAGTGAACAATGAAAAGGGCACAGGTTGGTCAAAATTAACTTAACTTGAACTGTAGGACTGTGGTGACAAATGTGAAAAGGTAAAACCTGAATACAAATCCAGTTTTTGAAGTATTTGGCAGCAAATGTAAGATTTGGCTCTTCCCTTTGTTGAGGTAGCCACCAAGATCCATACAACACTCTTGCCAGCACCTTTTTTTTGCTTAGGTTTTGCTTATGTGTGGTGTGAAGCTGAACAACTTTGCAGAATAAAAGGTTTCTCTCATGCACTTGCTAATTCCAGCTTTTGATACTCAACCAGAGGAATACATTGCTTGGAATGAAATTGTGATCAAACTGGAAAAAAACCTGGGTTGTGTCAGTGCATGTAATGTTACACTAGTTTGCAGCTAGTGTGTTATGTATTTCTGAGGGATATTTTGTGAAGCATGAAGAATTTGAGTACAGTAAGTAAAAAATTGTTACAGTGTAGACTCCAGCTCTCAGTGAATCAGACTTCTGACAAAATTATGTTTATTTTATCTCGGGTTAAATGTATGTGTTATATTGGGCACCATTATAAATTGCTGTTTGGAAATACTGTAATATATTTTCTAGTTACCAGCTGGGCTTTTTTCTTGCTCTTAAAATGATGTCATTATTGGCTTTTGTTGGCAGTAGTGTTTATGGATACCCTTGAAGTGTTCCTTTTTAAGACATTATGGCCTTTAAGAAAGGGCTGTGCTGTTGTAGTTTAAGCTTAGGGCTAGAATTCAGTAACTCCTAAACATTGATCCTAACTCTGATTCAATTCCCCGTGACACTGAATGAACTACTATAAAACTTGGAGTACCTCTCAGAATTCTTCAGTGCTGCCTCTCTGTCCAGCTTAATGGTTACTGGAATGTAGGCTTTGCTGTGGCTTACCTGCAGTAGTTGGTGGCTAACAGTGATGGTGATTTTCTAAAGCATCTGAGGTTATTTGTTTATTTTTAAAAATGAAACATCTAACTTGCTGTGAAGCAATTTATTCCCTAAAATCACATAATCTTACAAAAAGCCCTGGTTGAGGAAAACCCATGACAAAAGTACTCTTAGGTACCCAGAAGGCTTTAAAGTTACTTTAAGTATGCATCTAATGAGAACTAGCTTTCTGCTAGAAACTAATTTTTGTTAGTCTTTAGCAGGGAATTTCTCACACTGCAAAGTGAACTAGGTACAAAGGTGATTTCAGCATTTAAAAATTAAACAGTGTTTCACAAGCATTTCTCATTTTGAAAAATTAATAAAGTAGGTAACTTGTGTACCAACTTTCAGATGGGTAGAGAATTAATTGAAGTAATGACAGGCATAGCTGGGCTAGTAATATGATAAGAATGGAATCAGTACTTTACTCATGTAGGCAGTTTTTTACAGCCTTTCTGTTAAATGGAGACATGAGTAAAGATAGCAGAACTGACCCTTTCTTGAACCTTAATACAGCAAGTTTCAGTCTGACACACTTAGAAATTGCTGAGATTAAAAAATCACCCTAAAGCAAGAAATTCAGTGTTGTATGTTCTGAAACATATGTTTTTGTATGCTAGGATACAAGGAAAAGATATAATTAATGAAACAGCTGGTTTTAAATTAGTCTGCATTGTAATTGCATGGGGAGAAGGTAAGGCACTAGAGAGGATCTTATAGCAACAGCTCACCCTATCATTCCCTATGTTTCTCTCATCCTGTGGTAATGTGTATTCAGTCACTAGATTATTAATGGCATTTACCTTCAACACCAATCATGTCATCTTAGACCTAGAAGTATTTTGAGCAGAGATAAATTCTAGGAGCTGTGTCATTTACAGTTAGTAGCTTGAGTAAAAGTTGGGCTTTTTAGTGTTATTCTTATGACAAGACCTTTCCTTTCTCTTGGTAACTTGCTCTGAGTGAATTTCAACTTTGTGCTGGAAGTAGTATGGATTCTTCATGGGTGTGAGAAGAAAATCTGTTTTTCTCTGCATGCCTTTTCCAAAAGTAGTGGGAGAGGTGAGGGGTGCTGAGTAACAAGACACGGCTCTAGGAGGAGAAAAACAGAAATACTATACTGAAGTGTCTGTTTATTTAGTTTCTTTCATTGGGGATATATCACTAAGCAACAAGAAGTGGAGCAGATCCCCCATGCTGTTCACCTCATTCTTCTGCCTTGACTATAAAGGAAGAAAGCCAAAAAGGGGGGTTGCTTGTATCACATTTCACATTTGAAATAAAACTTCTGAATGTCAGTGATGTGAACCAGTTTTATTTTCTGCATAAGACTAAGCCAGGCACCACCATCTTTTTCAGTAGCAATATTTGTACCATCACAATTTTTTTTTTCCTATCAGTTACACTGGTAATCTGCACATGGCCAATTTTAGCTTTAGTAAGCTAGCTGGTGGCCTTCCCTGTAACTTGCAATGTTTTAAATACTATTCTTAGTACTACATTGATACTGTTTTTAAATGTTAACTTTAATTTCTAGCTAGACTAGGGATGCAACTGTTGTGAAAGGTTAAGACACACAGAACACCCTTAGCCAAGTTGAAAAAGCCTGACTCATATTGTTTCAAGATATGAATTTCCATTGGTGTCCTGCCAGGGAGTGTATAGTTCTGGAGTGTTTTGAATCTACATGGCTAGTGCAGCTTTTTAGGGAGCACATTTAACAGCCTGGAAGAATTTTCTCAGGGACAAAATGTGTTCTGAGAAGCAGTGTGTTGTATTGCCTGGGCCTTACTTTTTCAGTCTGGTTATGAACTAATTAGTATAAAGGTTAGAGATATTCAAAGCAAACTTGTGGCATACTTAAGTTGATGGAATCATCTGAAGGATTCCTCCTCTCAGTGCTTTATATATGATTCCAGAGGGGTTGAAGGTTGCCTGGTGAAGCCTGATGGCAGGAGGTTGGTAGGGCTTCTCTGCTCCGGTTCTGTTATGTTCACTGCCTTTGGATGGAAGTACCGATAAATAATTCAGGTAATTTGCAGAGCCAGGAATCCAAATAAATTACTTCAACCCTTGCTGTAGGCTCTGAATCTGTTTCTGGTGCTGCTTATTTTGTGGTGGTTCTTACATCCATTTGTGTATAAGCACAGCATTTCTTTTGTGGTTATGTAAATGGCTTCTCCATTCATATGTTGCTTTGAAATTTATAACATTTATCTAGGATATTTGATAAGGGTACTTTTTCTTTTTAGTGTTGTAAGGCTGTTCTGCTTGTTTTGCTCATGGAAGTGACTCAAATCCATCAAAAAGAACAATATTTACTGATACAAGAAATTGACAGAAATTGGCAGAAATGCTTGTTGTATCAGATATTCAGCTTGTCATTTTCAAATTAACTTTAACTGTCTGTCAGAGTAGCTTGGTCATCAAAAGATTAGCTAGATCCTAGCCACTATATGGTTGATTGCTGGATGTGCCAGCCACTACTGAATGGTGAATTTTGCCCCTTCAGTTGTTAGAAGAGCGTGGTTACCAGGTTGACATCTCTAGACTTTCTAAATGAATGTATGCACTTTGACCCAAAATACCTTATTTCCTAGATCTGATCTTTTTTTCCAAGTGTAAGTTAAGAAAAAGGTAAACCTGTAACACTGGGTGAGCAGAAATGGAAGATGAATGTGTTATAACTGGAAAAAAAGACCTGACACTAGAAGTATTATTTAAGTCTACTGTTTATCCTTGTTGTTTGACTGCTTCTGTTCAGTAGTTTCTCTGTATCTCTGGTCATTGATCTGATCGGATGATCCATAAACTGATCATTGAGGCTGCATTCACCAGTGGTGATAGAGCTCCATACAGCTTCTGAAGAAAAGATGCTGTGCAAGGAATATGTATTCAAATGAAGGTGGAGCAAGCCTAATTTAGTAGAACTCATTTTATGTCAAAGCAGTCAAGGTCTAAATTAGTTTAAAGTCTAAGATTAGGGAAAGTCAATAAAAATTAAAACATAATAAGGGCTAATGTGGGCTTTTCCTCAGGGAATCCTCAAACCACTTCTCTTCTTGAGTAAGAACAACTCCACCTCATCATCAGACTCTGTTACTACTTGACTTGTCTAATTCTTTAAACCTGTCCTGTTACTGGTTTTGGTAATTGATTTATTATACTATGTATGCTATTTGAGTTTTTTTATTTCAACACAAAAGGAAAGTGTTCCTTCTGTGTTTGCTTGAGTGTAGGCAGTTAATGCATGAGGTATTTCTTACAGGACTGATAGGTTTATATGTGAAATTTTTGAAAGGATGCATACAAAGAAAGGTGTAGGCTAAGATGAAGAAAAAGAATAGATGTAAAAATAGAGTTTTGTTCATGTTTAAAAGGAAATTTCAATCAACAAAGGTTTTTTCAGGGCTGTTGCCTTTGACACTGACATACGAGCAGTGCCTCTGGGTCCACTTAAAATGCAGATAATTTTTCTCAAGGCCTGTGTCTTGAAATTACAAAGGGGGAGTTTTGGATGATGTTTTTTTAGCTTTCCAGTTTCCAAGTTAAGCCTGCCTGGAATCCATTTGATCATTATGCACTGTAGCTTAAAAATGTGCCTGGGACTGAAAAAACATAGCATTGCCAAGGAGCTTCACAGCTCTGTGTGACTTGTGTAGTGGCTTTGGATATATGCCATTTAGAGAGCTTCTTCCTGCCTCACAGAAACATTTCTTACAATATTTATTCATTTTAAGTCTCCTTATTTTGCTTCAGGAATTTCTAGCATTTTAAGTGGATGAGAAGAAATTTGACACTCTCCCCTCTTGATTGAAGCAAATGAACATGAAAACCCATATTCGTCTGTTTCAAAAAAAAGTAAGAGAGATCTGAAGTATAGGTGGAAGAAATTTGTTACAGTGACTACCCCTAGGTAGGTTCCTTCCTAAACTAAGACCCTACAAGGAAACTAATGTCACATAAAACCTTTTCAGTTTGAACTCTAATGAAAGCACAATAACACATGTAGATGATATATACTAGAAATAATGAAAGACTGGAGATTATTCAGTGTCCTTTTGTTGTTGATTTTTTCACTGTGGCAGAAGGTTGTACAGGAATTTTGAAGCAAGTACAGAGAATAACACTGTAGTTGTTTTGTGTATCATAATGCAAAATTAGGAAGGCAAAACACAGGTGAAATTTACAAAGGCTTGAAGAAATCAGAGGGCCTAAGAGATCATACAGTTCTGTGCACTGGAGGTATAGATACTGCTATTTCTCAGCTGATCAAAGTTGCAGAAAGGAAGGGCACTCCTCCTGTTTCACAGATGGGGGAAAAATAAAAAAAATAGTGTGTTACACAAAGATAATCTCTGACACTACCAGGAATGGGATCGACCCTTAAGAAAGCCACGGGGTGTAAAATGGCAGCTTCTGATCAGCTTAACAAAGAATTGTAACATGCAATTGAGCTGTCTTTCCTTCTATGCAACAGAGGTGTTTCTGTCACTGTATTATTTCTGCAGCACTTGCTGATCTGCAGCCCAGCAAATGTTCCTTCACGATTTTCCTCATTTGTAACTGTTCCCAGAGCAATGAACTCTCCTATACCAGTCCTGGGGGAAAGAATGCAGTCCGGCAGACTGGCACTTCTTTGTGTTCTCAGGTTTGCTCTGTTACTTCCCTTTAACAATACAAGGTATGTGAAAGCAGCAGTAGAGTGCATCACCACTTGATGGCACCAAACAAATTGTTAAGACCATTTAAAAGAAAGGAAGAGAGGAAGGAAGCAACTCAGCTTTTCTGTAGTGTGGGAGAGCACCAACAGAAGTGGCTCATGCTTACTGTATTAGCAGATGATTCCCCCTAATACATCCGATAACACAACATTTTTCTCTAACACAGCATGAGAACTTAAGCACAATTGTAAATAGTGAGCAATAGGCCCTTTTGCAAGAAATTAGTTAACTGAAAATGCATTTTTACCCCAATGTGCTTGGCAGTTTGTGTGCAAGACAGAGTGTGCACTTACTTGGCTAAAAATGTTCTAGTTGCCTTGTACTGAAGCTGTACAGTCACTGAATCTCTTCCAAGTTAGAATGATTTTGCAAGTACAAAGCAATGGTTTAATGAAATTCAGGTTTCTGGACTCCATAATTTTAACAGTTTTCCAAAGTAAGTAGAGTTCTAATACTGTGTTCAGTACTGTGTTCTGTCAGATTCACAATGACCTTGATACTGCAGAAACTCCTTGTCTTATAGATATTCCTTCTCATGTTCTGCATAAGGACAGATGTTCTCAGTTCAATGACTGGACGGATGACCATATTGATTCTATAACCATTAAAATTAAAATGTACCAACAGGGAGCTCCCCTAATACGAAGGATGCTTTTCCTTACCTATTCTGATTGCATTATAAAAATCTTGTGCTGCTTAGGTTTTTATTCTCAGAAATATAAGTTCCAATAGCAGACATCTGCAAGATAACCTCCAAGTCTTTCTATTAAACACACAGCAATTGCTAGAGGCTTCCTTTATTTAACTCACTCTGAATCCTCTGCTTTCTGTAGTTTTAGCTTCCTTCTGTCTTTTCGTCTGTCCATTAACATATTGCCTTGCATAATTATATCCTGTTGTGTGGATAAAGAGAAGGAGGAAGAAATTAATGCTTTACAGAATGACCAGCAATATCCTCTCTTCCCTGACTCCCTGTCAAGTAAAAATGTCTGCCATTATTGGGTAGTATGTCTAGGTGAGATGTAAAAACATATGCTTTGTTGTCTTATCAACTGGGAGAATAGAGGCAGAACTCATCTTGGCACTATATGGATCAAAAGCAATTAAAGATTGCAGCATACTTGTTTCCTTTTCACTTCCAATTCTTGTTCTATCACATCATGCATTTGTAGAGTTGTGTAATCTTGGGGGTTTGTGTACAATCTATTGCATTATTGTTGATAGGGAAACAGAAGAAATTTGGCACCAGTCCACGCACTTCATTCCAAGGCAACTGTTTTGTAATTAGTTAGTAGAATTAATCTTTGGCTGATAAACTGTTCACTTTCTATTTTTTGAGTACCTAGCACAGTGGAAGCCTGGTCTGACCATAAAGAACTTAATAGTAACATACAGTAATTGTATCTGACAGATCGTATGGTTGTTCTTACCCACACAGATCAGTCCCAGCCCTACAAATCTCATGCAGAGATTTTAAAGAGTTTTTATAACATACATCCAAATTTTATTCATATCAATTTGAGAAAATTGTGCTGCTAGAAGATCAGTTTTGTCCTGTTCCTGGACCTCATCGTAGCCCAGTTAGACATTTTGCTATTTAAGCACCTTTTGATTTTGGAATATAGAATACTTCAGCATTACAGTAGGCTGTAGGATTCCTAAGACGCAGGATGTGTTGGAGTGCTTGTCTCTCTCACTGTGGTGTACTCGAGAGAATAAGTAGTTCTGCAAAAAGGTGAACAATCAAACCCATTAACACCTGTGGGTTGGTGTTTTGTGGGGGTTTTTTTGTATGTTTTTTGTTGGTTTTGGGTTTTGTTCTTTTTAAGGTTCACTTTCTCTCTGTGTAAGTCATTAATAGAAAGGATGTCAAAGATTGTACTAAAAGAAAGGTCTAAGTCTTTGAGAGCATGTCTTGTTTTTATAAGTCTGTTCATTTCCACATGTGAAATAAATGATATTAACTGTTTACTGAAGCAGCTTTAAAAGATGGTGGCAGCTTTGTTTCTGGGTGCTGGTGTTGCACTCTGACCTGTCTTATTTAGCTGGTGAAACAGTCTATAGCAATTAGGAAAGTGTTTCATCAAAATATGATTAAGTCCTAATGCTTGTAATTGATGCTTCCTGGAAGCTTTATTGTAACAAGACTTTAATGAAAGCAAATATATCTTCTTGCTGTTCCGAATAGTTCAGCTCTAGAGGGAAGAAAGTGGAAAGCAATTAGATGTTTGTAATTTATATTCAAAGCATGATTTTCTTCTTATGTTAAAGTCTGTTTTAATGGGAAGATTTTGTATGCCACTTACAAAACTGTATATTTAGACTGTGTGTAGTTGTTTAGCTCTGCTTTTGGCACAGATGTCTTATGCATTTGGAAGGCTCT
This sequence comes from Calypte anna, assembly GCF_003957555.1. Classification (NCBI taxonomy): domain Eukaryota; kingdom Metazoa; phylum Chordata; class Aves; order Apodiformes; family Trochilidae; genus Calypte; species Calypte anna. The sequence continues at coordinate 47,835,782 of NC_044274.1, forward strand.
TTAGGCTGCAGTACTTTTCCAAGCTTGGTCATTTGGTCTGTAGCCGTCAGCTGTGGGATGCAATATGCAGAGGTTCACTGAGGGGGAAAGGGAGTTGGTGGCCACATTAATCTGATAAATGTTCTGGAAAGCATGCTCACTCAGATGGAAGAGCCAGCCCTGCCTCTAAATGGTGCTGCATCTTGGCTTGAGGCTCCAAGCATCTGCACATGAGCTCAGCTCAATCTTTAGCATTTTGTACAGGAAGTGGCAGTCACTTCTGTGCAGTGCACTGAGCCCATTTTTCATACATACAATTTGAATTTCATACTGGGGTGTGAAATTCTGCCCAGGACCAAGAAAGCAGCTTCTTCTACTCTTAATTGTTTCTTGAGTCTTTGCCAAAGGTAGAGCTCCATATGCTTTCTGTCACCACCAAATACAGAGAAAAGTGTATTATGTCTGAGTAAGGATGAAATGAAAGAGAAACTTGAACTTGAAAATGAACTTGAAAATACTTTAATTTTAAAAATTCACTGTGCACTGGAGCATGTTGCCTGGGAAGACTTCTGAAGCCATGGTGTAACCTCAGAACAGGTTAAAAAAACATCTTTGAGGAACAAGGCAGGGGAGGGCTCTCCAACAGAGTTTTGCCTTGCATTAGGCATACATCACTGAATAACTTCTAAACACAAATGAATCATGCAGCAGCCCAGGGGTCGCTTGTGCTAAGGTGCAAAGCATGAGTTAGCAAGGGTGGGAGGCACCAGATTATGCAAGTTCCCAGGGTTCAGAACCACCTGTGTTTTGATGTAATTCTAACACTTGCTGATATCATCAGTCATGGAGCAGTGTTGCTCTTGGACAAGACCAGCAACAGTGCAATGTTGCACAGTCAGAAAGACAAAGTGAAAAAGTACCGTAGTGTTTATAGCAATCTCAGTTGGCCTTCATAAATATATGAAACTATTATTTTATAGTAGTCATCTTTTCAAAGAAAAAAGTAGCAGGCCTTCTGGAAAGCGAGAAGGTTAAAATGTCACACATTGGTGCAATAGTCAGGTTCTCTCTCTTTGTACACACCATTGAAGTGTATCTGTTTTGTTTCTCTTACTTGAAAGTGCTAGCTAAAGCTCTTTGGAGTCTGACTGAAAGGTCAAATACAGATAGATTTGTATTTGAGATCATGAAAGACAGGGATTCTGAAACTCAGAATGTTTTTTACAATACTTGCTTCTGTGATAACAAGGAGTCAAATTGTCACTTGGATTGTTTGTCCTCCTTTAGGTTTCGTCATAGTCCAAATGGCTGGTACTTGAGAGACTGGACCATCCACAGCTGGATCAGACAGTGCTTAAAATACGGTGCACAAGACAAAGCTCTATACACATTAAAAAACAAGGTAAGTTTTTGCAGGAAAAAAACATCAATATATCTTTTTGAGACTTACCTGGAATGCCTACCGTTGCCGGGTTCTATACACTATGGTTCTAAGTTCATAGTGTCATAGAATACATATGTCTTTGTTAAAAAAAAAAAACCAACTGAATTTTATCTAAAGCACTTTGCAGCTTTTATTCCTGCCTTTGGAAACTTTTTGTTTTTAAGCACTGCTGGTCTCCAAAACATGCTAGATTCTGGAAACGCATAAAAACCTGATAGGCAATGTGTTTCATGGTCCCAAAGGGTCAAAAAAAATGCAAAACCAAATCCAGTACATTAAAGTTTAGAAGGCCTACATCACAGCAGCTGTGCTAATCTCCTTTTGTTGCTTGACTGTCATTGCAGCAGTGTACAGTGGCATGGTTATGATCTGTCAAATACCTGCCGTGCTATGCTTGGGAAGATTTGAACAGTAGGTTTTAATGCTGATTTTTTTCCCCTTCTTCTCTTCAGGTTCAGTATGGAATTTTCCCAGATAATTTTACATTCAATATTTTGTTGGATTGTTTTATAGAGCAGAAGAAATATGAAGGTAATAAAATCTTTACCAATTCTGCATCCTTGATTGTATGTTCTTATATCTGTAGACCCTTTTAATTAAAAATATATAACTATATTTTTTCTGAATGCAGATTTTTAGTCCTTTAAACTAATTTTCTGCATTTTATATCTCATTTCTGTGGGTTTTTTTTCCAGTATATTATTTTGCAACATATGCCATTCACAGTTTCTACTGTAATTAATCCAATTCCAAGTGTAAACCAACAAGTTTTTACAAGTCTGAGTTATATGCTAACAACATTACTAGTGACAATTCGAGTGTTTAAAGAATTGGAATGCAAGTTCTTAAGAGTTTATCTTACTGATGTTTAGCTATTCAGGAAGCTACAGATCTAAACTGTTTGTCTAGACTTTCTGTCTGTCACTGAAGAGGGCCAGCTATGGTGATGCTCTTGTCATTCACTATTAACTTTTCAGGTGTTGAAGTGAATGATCATCTCATGTTTGGTGCCGAATATTTGAGATTTTCATTTCTCTTCTGGTACTGCATACGTGCAGTGAGCTTTTCTTTGCATAAGCTTCAACAAATAATGGAAAGGGACAATAGAGGTTCCAGGACTTTATCGTATTTCCAGGTTTTATCATAAAGGTTTTGCTAAATGGCAAATTAATACTTTTTTTTTTTTTTGAGACCCTTCTATCTGTGAATTCCTCCTTATTGCATCCATATTTCTTTCCTGTGACAGGCTAAAGGGCTTTTGTTCCACAGACTGTCCTTCCTGACAGGGAGTGTCACAGGAACTCCCCGTGGAGCTCCTCTGGAGCACTGTTTGCTGAATACATGGAGTGCTGTGGGTGATTGGTGACAACATTTTGGCTCTGTTGTACACTTCTGTCACCTTAAGGGTAGTGATTTAAGCCAGTCTTCTTCTGTTTGTAGTCTAAATAGAAGGCCAAGGAAATAATTTTTAGAGCTTTTTAAAAAAGTGTTAATGATTAAAAGACTGAGCAAATTGAAGTCTGTAGAGCTAAGATGAATTTGGAAAGCTCTTTAGCTGTGGCTTTGTGCTATTCAACCCATTCTTCAACTCAATACATTATCACAGCAAGTTTGAATAAGTGAGTAAGACTAATTCTTCATTACTGATCCTAAGACATACTTAATTTTCTCCTAAGTGCTTCAGAATACACTAGGGCTATATAGTACCAGTGAACATGAGTGGGAGCTGTGTAAATTTGCACTTGCTCATCACTTATTTTTTTCCTCCATAGATGCTCTGTCAGTAGTAACAGAGATCATGCTGCAAGAAAGTTTTGATGAATTATCAACACAGCTTCTTTCTCTCTATGTTTTATACCAGTACCTGGCAGCCAAGTCTGAACATACGGTAAGCCTACTACACTCAAAATGGTACATGAAGTCTCCATGTTGTGCTGCAGTCTTTTGGGCATTTAGTCTTGAATATATTTTATTTCCCGTAAGTTTACCTGGGAAATTATTTTTTTTCAATTATTTTTACACTTACAGAAGAAAGACAAAAAAGAAACAACAAAATATGAAACCTGTCAAACAACTTAACGCCTCATTTGCTTCTTTCTCTGAAAGAGATGATGTATTGGGATTCTCAGAGGTAGTGTGAGTCCATTGGAAGCTTATGAAATGGCATTTTCAGTTCATTTCAAGCAGGGCTCTACCGGTTAACACAAAAAACCCTGTCACCTATTGTAGGACCCTTTTAGGTTGAGTATTGCTTACCCATTATAGCTTGGTAATGATGATGTTGGAGAATTATAAAGTATTTTCACTAGGAAAGTTACCATCCCATTTAGCTTTGGGTGTATTTTTTCTATTATATATTTATTTTTCAATGGAATTAGCTACATTTCTCCATTCTCCAAGCATTAGGGGTATGTTATTTACATATCACTTGCCTAAGACCAACATAACAGTTCAGGCTTTTGGACCTGGACTTACTGTGCCTTCGCAGAAGGGACTCAGGTATCAGCAAAGGGCTACACCATGTCCATCACTTCAAGCAGCTGCTTTTCTTTTGCACAACCCTTCAGTGGCTTGTTGCCATCCATAAGGAAAATGCTTGAAGCCTCCGTTTGTCAAACATGAGACATGTCCCAGAATGCTTATTACCAGTGCCTTAAGGTTTTACTCAATTGGGTTGCTACTTCAGTTTACAGTTCAGTTTTCACTGTAGAAAGCAGATACGCATTTACCCTCTTGTCTTTTCCTTCATTCCTCAGAAGTCAAGTATTCTTGATTACTTGGAAGCAAAATCTCATTTTCCGTTGCGTTTGTCCATGTTTGTGTATCCTCAATGCAAAGACAATCACTTGTCAATGCGTATAGCATTTCATGAAAGCTGAATGTGCAAACAAAGGTGGTGTGGACATACAACACACATACAACAAGCATATTTCATATACCTGTGACTTACTCAATACACATTTTGAAATAAAGATATCCAAAGATGGAAATAAGCTCTATTTTTATATGTATACATCATACAGAGTGCATATGTATACACCATACATAATGCTCAGTACCAGTATTCTGTGTTTAAGAACTGAGGGTAGATGGAGTTACAAGTTATGCTCAGCTACTTCTGAAAATCCCATTCCCTTTTTTTCAAGTTGTGAGACAGGTCAGACAGTGTTCTGTTGCAGACAGAGCCTTCACCATAGCTTAGAGTCCAACAGCCTGACAGATGGCTTTTTAACTTTTGAGAGATGAATCTTGGGAAATCTGATTGCCCTTAGTGTGCGTAGCAGTGGTGATAAAAAGCTTCCATTTTTCTGCTGTTGTAAACACCACTGAGAGCCTGACTGATCTTAGCTCTCACCAGAGTTTCTTCCTTGACCGCTGCTGCAATCCACTGCAAAAGTGTTAATGTTAAGTTCTTGCAGTAAAGAGGCACTTGTCCTTGATGTTGGTACTTCTCTTGTCTTGAAAAATGTACTGTACTATCCCATAAGAGAACAAAATTTACACTGCACTTGTGGTTTTAATGTACTTGCTGATTAGGTGCCCTTCCTTAGCCATCACTGGTGGTCTAGCTAAGACAACTGATACTTTTCTCTAGCTGGAGAGACAGCTGTAATTTTAATCCAGGGTTTACAAGCATTGCATATGTTCCTTTCACAGTTCAGATTTTGGACTCAGAGCAACCATCAGAAGCATATTCTTCTCTCAGCTTTTTCTAGTTCTAGCAAGGGATAGGGGAGCATGTGTCTTAGGACATACTTAAATGCAATGGCTGCTCTAGTGCCATACAATTTTGGGTTCAGCAGTTTTAGGCTGAAGTTAGTGGTAGGCCATACAGGACAGAGAGAGCTTGAGCAGTGTAAATCAGTGTAACCTTCTGTCCTGTGGCAAATGCATGGATTGATTTCCATGCAGAATCTCAACCATTTATACTCTGTCTTCTGGAAAGAGAGGTGTTCCTCACCATAGCATGTACTGTCCCTCAGGGTATGCATAGTGTCACCCTTAACATTAGACATGTTTAATGATTTTTTTTTACTTCACTTTTATTTTCTTTACATTTGATGAAAGCCATGTGTGTTGTCTGCTGACATTTTATGTTTGTCAGGGGATGCTTACTTAATTTACATTATTTGCAGTGGGAAGAGGAGAGAAATCTTGGAGCATCACTAGTGCTTACGGGTCTAAAGCTGGCAAACACTGTGGGGTTTAGCTCCCAGTTGTATGGCTATGCATTCCTTGGTAAGTTTTACCTCCCTCACAGCCTTATCTTTGCTCTTGTCTTCAATGGCTAAATGAAATAGGTATATATTTTAAAATAAAATCAAGAAAAAGGCTAAGGAAAAAAAGGTCAGAAATACAAGAAGGAACAATTTCAGAGTTAAAACTGAATCTGTTTTATAGCACTAGAGGGTGTAACTAATGTGAGTGGTATGACCTTTATCAGACAAACTTCAGAACCTCCATCAAGTTTGGATTGGCTGCTGAAAGATGTTCTTAAAGAACAGTAGGGTTGGCTTGATTGTGGACCAACAATTTTTCAAAAAAACACAAAAGTACCAGGTTCCACAACGTAACTTTAAAGTTATGGACAGTTGACTCTTTTTATAGTTATTGAACTTCTTAGAATAATCCTTAGCCTCACAAATTTCAGAGGGCACAGTCTGGAAAACAAATGTTTAGAACATTTGCTACTCCTGTAAGGTTGATATTTCTGTTGTGAACAGCTGGTAGCAGTGCCTCTCTCCTGTATCTGTTAAGCAACTTTTGTTGCTAGAGATGAGCTGTATTATTAAAGAGCAGTTAGATCAGAGTATATCCAGAATGGGAGGGAAGAAGAATGAGGTAAGTAATTATTGAATTTTCTCCATAACCTTTAGACTAATGGCAATGCAGATAGCTTTTGCTTGTCTCTTCAAAAGTATAACTTAGTTGAAAGCAATTAATTTAAAATTTTTGGTTATGCAGTTGGTCCATTACTATATTGTATTTATTCCAGAATATATTAAGAGCAATAAAAAGTGGACTTGTTCTTAAAATGAGACCTCGAAATACTATGTGTAAGTGGCAGATGTTGATTTGGACTTACCATGACTGCACGACAAAATCCTAATTTTAAATCAAAAAGGCAGATAAAAGCAAGAATTAAATTTAAAGTAGGATTTTCCTTAGAGCTCTAGTTTGCTATCCAGTGGAGATACTGATACAAATAGGAACTACTGTCCTGTTGGCACTCAATTTGGGGTGGGGTGTTCTTTGTGTCATATAGATCGGTTGAGTAGTGACTGTATTTAAAAAATGTACTTCGTTGTTGTCTGTGAGCAGTAGTGCTTGCTTCATGACATTGATATTCAGTAGATCAAAAGCTATTTACTGTTATGTCACATATTCTACAGTCTTGCCAGCACTAATGGAACCAAACTCTGCAAGAGTGGAAGATGTGTATGGGCACAGAGTGGCCTCAAGCACCTTAGCTATTTTAATTTAGCAGTAGTCCACAAGCTTTGTCTGTGCACTTAAATACCTGGCTTTTCATAATCTATTTTTACCATGTAGAGTATGGTGTGTTTTGTAGTTTTATGTCACTATAGCCAGAGTGCAAATTAGATTGAGAGCTTGGATGCAAGTCTAGTAAATTACACTGATGTGGTATTATTTTTTTACATAGACAACGAAAAAGTCAAAACCATAGAGTGACAGTCATTGTAAATTAGTACTCACCAACTGCAATGGGAGATTTCTTCTATAATGTAGGAATTTTTTGTTCTCTTAAGAATTACCATCATAAGAAAAGCCACATTGTCAGTGCTGCTGTGTATCATAGGTCCTGCTAAGGTCACTGAAGACTTTGTTGCACAGAATGTCCTAAATCAAGAATCAGAATTCCACTTGGCAGATCTTCCGTATTTCTTCTCAGGAAGTTTCAGGAGAAGTAGGGGTACTAAGCTCTATAGTTAGCCAGATTGTGTGCTGTAAATAATGTACAGTCTGGTCATGACACATATGTGAGTAGACCCTAAAGGCCACAGATGTGAGTCTGGAGACTTGATTTTGTGCACACGTACTACACAGTTAGTCCCTGAAGGCTGACTGCATCCCTGAAGGAGACACTTGTCTGTGATCTGCAGACATCCTGCTCAGAGCTGCTGTTACAACTGCCAGACAGCAATGAAACATGACTACTTCTCTTCTTTTCCATCTGGAGAAAATTTCTAGTTTAGGGGACAAGGGGCCATGGGAAGGAACCAGAAACCAACACATAATAGCCATGAAGTTTGGCAAAAAATAAGGCACCTTATTAAAATAAGGTAGTAGCAGTTCTGTTAGAGCAGCTTTGAAGATATGTCTTGGTTCTACCACAAAATGAAAGTACTTGCTGTGACTTCTGAAAAACAGAGCAAATGCATATGTATTTTGTGGGGATTCAAGGGTTGAAGTACTAACACTGAAGTGTTTTTTTATCATAGGGAAAGTGGAGTTGAATAAAGGGCTAAGAGCTGTATACAATCTAATGCCACTAATGTGGACACCTGGATACCTTAATCGAGCATTGAAAGTGATGGAGAATGTGGCTTCATTGTCAGGGGACAGCAAAATCTGCAAAGAAGCTGTAAGTATGAAGACTAAACCTCTGAACACGAAATTTCATACAGATTGCCAGACTACAGTAAAACCTGTTCATTCTGTGCCTTGCTGGTTAAAAGAGGCCTAGCAATGCCTCAGACATTTTTGGAAGACAGTAATGGTTAGAACAGAATTACCCCTTCAGGTGATGAGCCAGAGATGATGTCTACTGGTGTGTCCTTGGAAATGACTGCCTGTTACTGCCACAAACCATTTAAGTATGTTTCCTAAGCCTTCCCCTCCTTATAGAGAAAACTGGGTCTCTGTCACAAAAATCATGTCTGTTTAGGTGGTAAGACACCTTTATCACCTAAACTTTGGAACTCTGAAACATCCTTCAGAGCAGTGAGGATGAAATACCACATCTTGTTCCTCTGCCAGCTAATTCCATGCGGTTTTGTGCTCTGTGAGATGACGTTGTGAGTGATACTGATCCAGCAACAGCATAGAATAATTTCTAGAAGGGTTGTAATGCTCTCACTTGGGGGTGATGGGAAGATCTGGTCAATTTGTGAGATCAGTCCTGACAAAGGAACTTGGGGCTTAAGAGTGCTGTGGGGCAGCAGGCTGATCCTTGAATCAGACAGGTTAGGGACAAGTAACAGGAAGCTACACGAGCACAGAAACAGCATTGAGGTCTCACCTTCTCTTCTTTGTACTTGTTCCTGAAGGTGTCTCTGTTATGACTGTGGTCTCTCTTTGGCTAGCTTCACTACTACATTGGCAGTCTTGGTTTTCGTGTGACAAAGAGCAAAGCACTTCTCAGCAGGTTCTCCTGTCTGCCACTTTATACTCAGAAGCAGCTCTATGTAGTACTGCACAGTGCAAGTAAAAAAGTGTCACATCTACAACATCCACCATTTTGAGTTACCTTTTCAGGTGTGTGGGGTTTGTAGTATTTCCTTACTCCAAGCCTGAAGAACTCAGCCTAATACACTTGTGATGTTTTTTGCTTACAAACCCAGCAGCCTCTGGGTTGTAGATGAACATCCTAGTATTGAAACATTCCATCTGTCTTGGTACAGCAGGCCCATAGGATCATAGAATGGCTGGGGTTGGAAGAGATCTCAAAGATCATCAAGATCCAACCTCCTTGCATGGGCAGGAATGCCTCCCACTAGACCAGGCTGCACAAGGCTTCATCCATCCCTCTGTGTACTGATACTGCAAAAATAGTAAATACTGGTCATATCTAGCAATACTTTCTTCCCAGAAACTCTTTACTTCATTCAGTGAGGAACTAAGATTTTATAAGGTTATTATAAAACCAGTAGTAGAGCCCAAAAAGCAATGCTCATGAGAGACACAGACTTTCCTGAGGAGATATTTGGCCTCATTTGGATTTCTAGGGAGTACTATATAAACAGTGGTGCAAGTCACGTAAGTTTCACCAAGCTGAGGAACCAAGGCCAGGCCTCGTCCATTTGTTATTATCAAAATAATTTTTCTCTAATGTATTTTTGTGGCCCCAGTGGAGAAAGGAATACAAGGAAAATACATTCATCCTTATCTGGTGTAATTACGATGTATTGATTTGCATCATCTGGCCTTTTCTACCTAAATGCTCATTAATGTTTGATTATTAAAATCTATAAAATGTATTTTTAATTACTACTTCCAACTAAAATACATTACACCTAAGGATGAGGGATTAAGAGCATTGACCAGGTCAATACTGGGGTCAGTCTAATTTCAGCAGAGGTATGACAGAAAGAACATCAAATGCCATAAACCCTTTTTTCCTGGAGTGTCCTGGGCCTGTCTTGGCCAGAGCTAGGTTGACCATTACGCAGTTCTCATAAATCCATATCAATAGCACTGAGAAATACAGGGCGTATTATAAATTACCGTCTTTGCATACCTGCACAGTCACAGAGTTACTTGTGAAAGACACAACCCTAGTATGGCAAGCTTGGTTCTTTTCCAAAAGGTAGTAATAATTTCTGGCTGAGTAAATGTCATTATCTTAAAGGGAAGTTTTCAGATGAACTTTTTTAAGTGCTCAGGTTTTGTGTGAACATTTTCAAGTAATTTGTGTGATCGTTATCACTTAGTTTTCTCTCAGACTTTAAGCTTCCATACATTTCTGATCAAAAAGGTGTGTGTGTCTATCACTACTACCTTAAAAACATAATAGAAATACAATTTTGGTATTGAACTATACTGTTAAACTGTGAACAAGCAAGTGGTTTTTTCAGTTGTCTGAAAGTCTCTAAATGAGTGTATGTATTTTCAAGCACATTATTGTTTTGTCATGGTTCATTACATCCTGTTTCAGTACTGCTAGTTTGAAGATTACATTTCATTGTCAAGAATGTTAATTCAAATAAGCCTAATTTTTATTCCTTTAGCATTATATATGAAATTGCAAGTATCAAAAACCCTTTTGCTTTGAGAAAGCATCACAGATTCAGAGGTTACAGAGAGCTATTTCGTCCTGCTGATAAGCATTCAGAATTAGGATTGATGGAAGGTTAGCAGCTTTTTGCATTTGCAAAAGCTCAATTTTGAATTGCAGTCAATCTGCATGAAATAATTACATCAGTAGCAGAATCCATACAGCAGTTCCATAGTTCCATCTTTTCTGGCAATAATACATACAGAACTAATCTTGGAGATGCTAATGCATTCTTTTGATACAACCACAGTTAAATTAAGAGAGGGTGATTCTCTTACTACATCAAAAGACAAAAAAGCATGAAGAGAACAGAGACAGAAAAAAAAACCCAGCCAAAACCTAGTATCAGTATAATACATGCCTGCATGTCTATTTTTCCTGTGATTTCCCTACTTCTTTTCACAAAAGAGGTATTGAGTTGATCTGTTAGAAATTATATTGTTCAAATATTGGATAGTAATATCTGAGATTAATCTGTGATTCTGTATCATGCTAGTGTTATTACCACTCTTGACTACCACTTAGTATTAATGTTTGTGGCCAGACACCAGGCCAAGAGGGAGCCATTAGACTAATATCTGACAAATTTGCAGATATCAGTTAGCGTCTGAGTCATTGGGAGCTTTACTGTTGACAGGGGATGGTGGTGTTGTTCTATTGCAAAGATTTAATGTCCAACCTCACAGTTCCCACATACAGTACAAAATCCTTCCAAGAGTAAGTCCTATTTCCTATTAGAATTTGCTTTTCTTTTTATCACACATTGAAGTAATCTCAAAATGCATGGTAACTCATGAAGTTGTTTGTAAGCTTGACACCAGTGTTACTCAGATTTGTGCAAACAAACGGTTTATACTAACGTTGACAAATGTGATTGCTCAGATTGATGCTCTGGAGAACATTTTGCAGTCTGTTCTTGAAGCAAAACTTGGTCCAGAATCAGATGAAGAAGTCAAGGAATTAAAGCAGAAGTCACAGTACACAGAATCAGAAGAAACAGAGCAGTCTAAAGCACCTGAGTACTACAGCCGATTCAAGGTATCATTTATCTAAATATTCTAAGATGTACTAAATAATATATACTAGAAAATATATGTGCTCTGTTATTATGGGTATTAGACTGGCAACAGTTCAGTGCATCAGGAGTCCTACCTAGCATTTTTTAACCTAACGTCACCTTATATGTTCACTTCTTCAAACACGAAGCAGCAGCCTACAAAGATAAATGCTCAAGGCCACTTGTCTTTTGGCTGTCTGCTGGGATTTTATTGTCACTTTTCATACATCAACACAATAAATTCAATCCTCTTTGCAAAAGTGGTGTGTCATTAGAGATCCATTATCTGACCTTGTGTGGGCTCTTGCTCATTAAAATAAATTGTAACAGGCATGAGACACTGCTGAATTTATTTTTCATTTGTGTATGTTGTGATTAAATAGGAATGCTGCATCCTGTACTTTCTGGGGAATTAAGTAGGGCTATATTGCCTCCCTTTTATCTTTATGCCTTCATACTGATAATAACAATGTGAAACACAAACAGTTGTTCATTAGGGCACAGCTCCATAATGAGTGCTTTTTATTTGATCATCTCATAGCTATTTAATGGACTCATTTTACCATCTCTGATTTATGCTGTGGTAAACAATTAAATACCCCAGGTTAAAACTAATCTGGCTTATAGTTTCAAGAGCAATACTCTTTTGGTAGGCCATCAGTTTCCATTGTTGCTGTCATGACCTTGGGCAGTTGTTCCTAAGAAATCTCAGAAGTTAAAAGACTAGTATCATATGATTTCATCCTACACAGACTCACTTTTCCTTTCTTAAATTTTTATTCACCTAAATTATTTGCCACTAATCTATAGTGCTTAAACTTAGAACTTTTTAAAGTTCTTTTGTGATCAGTGAGTGTTCGGCCTGTGGTAATAAATGCCTGAATGTATTACAATGAACTAGGTAAACACAGCTGCACTTCCAAGGAGTAAGTACAACATTTTTGTGAGTGTCATTTTCTGTCTGCTATCTAGCTTTACAGAAAGTCATGCAGAGTGCTCAAAATAAGGTCTAAATCAAAGAATTACAGAGTAACAGAATTGTCACTGTTGGAAAAGACCTTTGAGATCATCTAGACTGACTATTACCTAGCTCTGCCAGTGCTTAAACCCTGTTCCCAAGCATCACATCTGTATGTCTTTTAAACACCTCCAGTGATGGTGATTCAACCACTCCCCTGGGCAATATGTTCCAGTGAAGAAGTTTCTTGTAATATTTTATCTAAACTCCCTGGTGCAACTTGACTCCATTTTCTCATGTCCTCTTGCTTTTTACTTAGAATAGAGCGACCCCCATGCCTGCTACAACCTCTTGTCAGGTCGAGGTAGTGAATGATATAAGGTCTGCCCTCAGTCTCCTTTCCTCTAGGCTAAGCAGCTCCAGATCTTCCAGCTGCTCCTTGTAAGACTTATGCTTTAGACCCTTCACCAGCTTTATTGCCTTCCTCTGGACTTGCTTCAGCACTTCAGTGTCCTTGTAGAGAGAAACCCAGAACACAGTACTTGAGGCATAGCCTCACCAGTGCTCAGTACAGAGGCACAATCCCTTCTCCTTCTGGCCACACTATTCCTGATACAAGCCAGGATGCTGGTGGCCTGCTTTCCATCTGGGCACACTGCTGGATCATATTTAGCCAGCTGTTGACTAGCACCTCCAAGTCCTTCTCTGCCTGGCAGCTTTCTGGCCACTCTTCTCCAAGCCTGTAGCAATGGATGGGGTTGTTGTGACCCAAGTGCAGGACCTGATGCTTGACTTCATTGAATCTCATGCAATTGACCATCATTCCAGCCTGCCCAGATCCCTCTGGGGGATCTGCCCTCAGGCAGATCAGCACACTCTCCCAACTTATCATCATCTGTAGTGTCAAACTGGGAACAAAATAGTGCCAACAGAATATTTTTCTTCTCACCTCAACCCTCCACAGTTTCCATAATTAACTCCAGTTTAGGCATTCCCTGATATGGCAGTGATTGCCTTGACTTGAGCAAACTATGGTCCCGATGCTGAACTCTAAAGCTCTCACCAGAAAAGCCTCAATGTAAGACTAGGCGTCCAACCATTATGTATATGTAAGTAAGCCACAGTTTCTGGTTGTCTGGATGAGAAAAGGAGCTCTCTGGCTGCTTCAGCTAAACCTGAAAGAGCCCTCAGATTCCAACTCAAATCCATTCAGCCAGTACCAGACAGTGTTCTGAGCTGAATCTCTGGACACTTTCCAGCATAATTCACAGGACAGAGAGGTTGACTGGAAGTCCATACAAGTCTGAAGAAAGGTGGCAACTCTGAAGCAGCCTGGTGGTGTTGGCATTCACCCTGGCTGTCCCAGCACAGATTAACTGCCTCTCATGCAATGTAACCCCAACACAGGATTTGCACTTCTGCTGCTGAAAACACTTGGCTTGTGCTTTGTCCAGACCTGCTTTAGCCTGCACTTCCCAGTCTTTATCCTTGAGCTCAAAACCAATTACTACTTAAGACTCCTGCTTGGGTGGTTCTCATACACTTGGATGTGAGGGAAAGAGCATGTGGATTAGCTCCAGACATGCAGTTCCTGTCTAGAGCTTTTTCTTTATGGCTTTTATGCACACACTTGGACACCATGATCAATACCAGCCTTCAAAACAACCATTTGTGGAAGTACCTGAAAAAACTGCAGCAGCCTAACAGAGATGATGTGAGAGGCAGCATGTCCTTCACTTCTAATAAAACAAACAGGACTTGGGGGCATTTGGCTCTTTACAGATAAAGCTTTTAGAGCTGTAGTTTTGACTCTTGGTCTGATACTGTCATTTCTGTTATAATTAACTGTTTTTAGATCCTGTATGCTGAGGCCTGATACTCAGTCCAGTGTTCCTCAGGCAGTTCCTTCCATCTGTGTCAGTGATCAGTGGACAAGCATTCATCACATAAATGCTGGGAACACCCTCCCTAAAAGCAGTGTTCCATCTCTTAACTGTCTGACTGCAGAGCCCTAGAGACTGCTTGTAAAAATAAATTACTTAGCAACTTAGGAATGTGCCCTTTTGTTACCTGCAGGTCACAGAACCTGCTGCTTTCCTAAAGTAATTTCGCTAATGTATCACAGCAGAGCAGGATTCCAGGAGTTCAGTGGTACCAGTAATGGTTCAGGAGAGAAGTCTTGCTAATTTCCAGTGTTGTTTTTCTCTCATTCAGTTTCATTCTGCTTAGGTTCAGCACATAAACCCCTTTTTTCAGTACATCCTTGGTAGTGGTTAGTAAGGAGAGTCTGAAGGACCGAGACCAGTTGTATTTCAACTGAGTATCTAACCTGTAAACATGAGTATAGTTGTCATATTCCTTTCTCAGACCCATCCTGTTTGGTTTCTTCATGTTCCTCACTGATGCATTTTATACTTACTGACATCTCAAACAAAATTGAGATAATACACGTGAACATTGAGTTTGGTTTTAGTCCAGTGGCTTCAAAGCCATTGGTTTTGTTTTCATTCTTTATTATAAAATAAAAAAACAGAGAAAAATTCTCTAGCCCCTCAGACCTGCATCCCTGGCATTTTAGTCTTTAATCTTCTCTATCCAGTTCAAACATCCAAAGATCTGACAAAACTCAACAAAGCCTGCAGTTGTATTGGCTAAGGCAGAGAAGTGGAGAGGTCTCAGAGGGGACATCATAGCTTTCTGTGTATAAGGCAGGCAAAGCCTCAAGACAGAAGCTGAGCAGCAGTGCCATCACAGATTATTGCCAGCATGAGCTGGGGTTAAGAGGAACACTGTGCTATAGCAGCATAGCATGTGAGCTTCCAGTGATAGCTGGAAGTGAAAGTCTGGATGTTTGCATGGCCCCAGAATTACCATTTTATTTGGAGGTGAGTGATCCCCACGTTGTTCCATCATCCTGCAATGCAAAACAGTAGGCTTTAGTCAGAGGACTGAAGAAAGGAGCATGTGCTTTCCTTTAGGATGTGTACTCACTAAGTATTTCTGCAAGTGCTGAACTCAGTAAAATGTTTTATTTAAAAGAACATTCAGCAAAATGCATTGCTACTCAATGAGTGAGCAAGGAATAAAGAATCTGTCAGTGCCATGTAATTTTTCCCCCCTAGTGGACTCCCCCTGGGGTGTGTACCTGCACTTTTGAGGCAATTAATGAGACTGTTAGTGAGCCATGAGGCTAAAGATTCCAGAAAGACAGAAATAGTATCACTGCGTGATTCATCATCTTAAGTAAATCAACATTTTTATGCAGCATGACATGTAGAGAGGTGAAGCTCAAGAAGCAAATGCTGCAGTTTCTCACTGAAGCTCTACTGTTGGATTCAGTGCACCAGAGCCCTGAAAAAAATATCCACTGCTTTAGTGCTGTTGTACATTCTGTGTGAGCCTAGTCGAGCCTCAGATCACAGCAACTGTTGGGAAGAAAAGTCATGGGAATTACTTTAGTGAGAGCATTTAAAATTATGTGCATCTGCTGCTAATGCAGGCTGTGGGGGGCAAATTGTTACATAGGTTTTCAGGTAAGATTGTGTTGACTGGTCAGCTCATCTTTATTAATACTATTTAACTGATCTTTGAACAGTAATCACAATTGTTAATGAAAGTGAAGCTTGACTGTTTTAATTTTGTTTCTTAAAAAGTAATATTCTAGAGCTTTGCATTTCAAGAAATGGTAACCAGCTAGCACAGTCAAAACACTTCGCTGGGATGAAAGAGTTATGTGTCCTGTATAGCTCAACTAACAGTTTCTAACAGCAATCTATTGGTTGGTATAAGGAAGCATTTTGTGACTGATGGTCTTTTGACTGATGTTCTCTTTCCTTCTCAATCCCCACCAAATCCCTTTTTATGACAGGAGCTGTGCTCTAAGCTGCATTCACTTGGCAAGGTTGAATCTGAAAGCCTGTTAACCCTGACCACCCAGCTTGTCAAGGAAAAGCTGCCAGGATGTGAAGTGGAAGATATTGCAAAACATGAGCAGAAGCTAAAGCAGTGGGAGGAAGAACAAGCAAATCTCATTGAGAGAGAGAGAGAGTCAAGAGAAAAGGCCAGGCAGGAAATGGAAGCTAGGAAGCTAGCGAAAGCATCGGCTTAGTACTGGAACTCGGAGACTGCCATCGTGGTGTGCATTCCCCTATCAGTGAACTGATGTGATCATCATTATTAGTATTTCACTTCAATTGTTCACTTCAAAGATGTGACTATATGTGACTGATGTATGCAAATTAAACTTTACCCATTTTGCCTGTTTACTGAAGTAGAGTTATATGTGGTTTAGAAATCTATTTTGAATAAGATACATTTTCTTTCTACCATCAGACAGGCAGAGGGTGGGATGGAGACAACACAAAGGCATGAGAAGCAGTTTGCCTGTGATGAAAGGTATAGAGGGTGGAAGGAACAAAAGAAGAAGGAAGGATCTCAAACAAATTGTTTCAGTTGGGCTTTCTCACAGGAAAGAGTGCCTTGGCTACTCTGAACTTCAGAGACTAAGAGGATTAACATATATTGAATTATTTATTTTTTTTCCCAACCCATTTGAAAAATTCAGGCTACATGGAGCTGAAAGCCTAACTTCAGACTGCTTTTTAAGAGTTGCAGTTTAGTTAGTTAGCACTTGTACATGCACTCAGATGTGCCTTCCTTGTAAGGATGTTAAAAAATTCTGACTTTACTAATTCTGCTCTGCTGTTTTTAGGGTCAGCAGAGAAATATGCATGGTCACTTCACCTTCACGCACTGAGAAGCTTTATACTGTGGTGCAGTTTTCTTTTATATTCTGGGTGCTGTTTCATGAGATTTTTGACCTAATTCCTTTCTTGTCTCAGCTGTGTACACAGTCCCGTGCTTCATTGTTCAGATTGGTAAAACAATGCAGCTGTTCACACAGAGCACAAGGAAACAGCAAGGAAGAAAGGGATCACAGTGCATTGGGGGGGGCTTCAGCATCCGTCCCTGCCTACATTCCCTGTCACCACTGAATCTCATCAGCTGCAGCCACTGACTTTATGCTGCTCCTGGCTCCTTGAAATAAAGGAGATTAGAGTTACAGCCCTTCTCTCTTGCAGTTTGTTAGACCAACAATAGTTTTCTCTCACTGTGCTGTACTGCAGGGTCTGATAAAGATTTCCAGTTTTACCATTCACCTATCTAGTCTGAGACTGATGAAACTCAACGTCACAAACTCACTGTTGATCAGTGAGAACACTCTGCAGATCTGTTAGGTGGACTTAAGTATAGGAAAACACCTTACATGCATACACCAAATAACTTTATTATTCCCAGCAAACACACTCCGAGCTGGGATGGCTCTTTCACACCCAAGGCCTCTTCACTCCCATACCACATTAAGAGAGTTCTGTCTCCAGGTAAGTGGATAAATTTGTGGCTTGGCCTAACAAACCAGCAGTGGAATTTCCTGAGCAGCTTGTCTCAAGTCTACTGAGGTCTTTTTCCACTCTCTGATTACAAGGAGATGTTAGGGAGCCTTAAGTGAGATTCAGAGGCTAAACACACACCTAAGAACAATTTCCTTAAAACTGGTGGCTTTAAAGAGGTCATCTCTCCGAGTCCAGCCACAGGAGAACAGTGTCCCTTCCCAAGCACATGTTTCAGTTCTGTATTTTGGAGCATGGGTTGTACTTCCCAAGGTTCATAGTCACTCCTGAATCCTGATTGTTTTCTCAGCTTCTTTATACAGAAACCACCTCTGCAGCACCACAGTTATAAAACTTCCCTTGCTGTCACATGTCCTCCAGCCACTGTGACTGCTGATTCTGTTGTTTGTGAGACATTGGCTAGGCAACAACAGGCACTTCCACATTTTTCCTTGTTTCTTTTTAGTATCTATTTCTTGGCAGCACAAGGAGCCTGTTTCTGGCCCCCACTCCCTCACCCTGACTGGTAGACATGGCTGGCTGCTAATGCTCATTGAACTCCTCCAGCAAGCTGCCAGCTGCCATGTCCCCCTGTAGCTCTCTCACTACTTCAGAACACACTTCACTTTCACCACAACTAACCCCCCCGTTACCAAGACTTACTGAGACTTAATGGTTACAGAAATAGGAGAAAAAAAATCCTTCTCTAAGCTGAGTGGCCCAATAATGCATCTTACAGGTTGCCTCTTTCTGTTACTCCAGCCACTGTGGGTTTGAATGCTTTGAGCCCGGTCCAAAGCTTAAATTTAAGCAGTGCAGATTAAATGTTTCTCTGCCTTTGCTTGGATCTTCTCCCAAACCCCCCTCTACCATCGGGAGATGGGGGTGGGGGCTGGGTGTGTTTCCCTGCCAAATGCTTTGTAGGCAGCAAAGCAGATTGCTGGGGTGAGAGAGACACCAAACGCAAGACCTGCTGCAAAGGGTCCAGAGCGTTTGGACATAAGGATCTAAAAGTTATGCCAGGCCAATTCTTACGTGTCCCCTTGATACCCTGAATGAGAAACAACTTCTGACACTTTCACCAGCTGGGCCAGCTTAACACCAGGGCCCCTCTTCCCTCATCGTGTTTCATCCATGTGTTTCTCCATGGTCCACTAGCCTGCATCTTCTGACCACCTGAGGTCTCACCACTGCCTCCCTCAATAGCAACCAGCTGCGGCACCAGTGTTTTCTCACCCAGCAAATCCTCACATTTCCCACCATCCTACCTGCACCCTCTTGAATTCTCCAACGATCCCCATGGAGACTTATCCCTTGACCCCATTTTTCATCCCCTTCAAGTTCCTTCTGTGTATCATGTACTTTTATTTCTTCCAAGGAGGCTGGCTGTGTCTCTGTGCTGCACCTCCATCTCAGACTGCAGTCAGCCCCCAGCTCTGCACACAGCAAGCAGCCCAGGTACCAAGCACTTAGCATCCTGAGGTTTGAGGCCCCTTGGCACGTCAGAGTCTCAGGTGGTTGGAAACATAAATTAGCAGCTGAAACTTGAGGGAGTGCAGTGTTCTGTGCTGTCCTATCTGCTCTCAGCAATGTCAACAATGAAATAGGCAAATTGTGAGGTGAGGTAATACACAAACCAATGCTGTTCAGGCGTGCACTCAGCTTCCTAAGGGAGTCACAGAGGGTGCCTGTGCACAATAAACAAAATATAAAAGAATATCAGCTAACTTAGGTTGTCTTCCCTGTTTCTCTTACTCTCACTCCAACAAACTTTAGACTTGACTGATCACCCCCATGCATAAATCATGTTGCACACATGAACAAGCCTGTTCATCAGCTGCTTGCTGAATTACTTTTAAAAGGAAGTTTGAAGAATACTCATAGCAACACCGAGGTGTGAAGTAGGACCCCAGCTGGTCAAAAGGCTTTCTGTCCAGATATCCATGGCTTTGCGTGCCTTCCTGTGATAGCCACCACACACTGTGATGCAGCCAACTGCATGTAGAAGCAGGACAGAGAAGTCATACAGCAGTTTTTGATCATCTGCTGCTTAAATCTGAGTTGTGGTGCTAAGGGAAGAACATGGATGTGGGTATATACGCATATAAAAACCAAAACAAAGCAAAATAAAAACTTGGGTACTCTACAAACATAAAAAAGAGCTTCTGAGTTCATCCAGTCCTGTACCCTGGTACTCATTTGATGTAAGATCACAACTTAATGAGCACTTCCTTACTAGGAGCCTCTCAAGCTTTCTGAAATGTTGCTGCTTCTTGCAGAACTGTTTCAGAAAGCTTCCTAGACCTTTTTATCTGTGGATGGCACTGGAAAAATATTTCCAGGAGAGGACAGACAAAAATGTTTACTTGGTAGTAACACTATCTCCCGTTTTTTGATCACCTCTCCTTAAATGTTCAATCACACGATTTTTTTGGTGCTACAGCTGTGATTTGGATTAAAGCAGGTTCTGCCTTGTTAAGTATTTCTAAATCACAGGACTACATCCTTCTTATTTTCTCATTAAAGATTTTGAATAATTTTCCTACTGACTATCCTGGTGTGTGTATAACTAAAAGCAGAGGAAAAACTCCCAGTGCTAAAAGCAAGACATTTGCATGCACAGTGATGGAGCTGTGCATGCAAACAAGGTGTCCAGCTGCCCAAATAGTATCTGGCTCTGTCAGTGCTTATGGAACAGCATCGCACGTGCGAGGCAGTGTTGGCATCTCTCCTTTGCTTCCCTAGGTGTAGGAGAGACCCTTCTCTCAACAACACTAGCCAAAAGAAACTGAAACCAGTACAAGCACAAAGACTGATTGGTATGTTGGCATGAAATCAGCTACAGTTAAGGAAAAAAACCCAAGCATTTAAAGGGTTAAACCTCTTCCTGTTAATTTAAAAAGCAGCTTACCCAAATGAAATCCATGACAGACACCAAATATGCTGCTGATTAAGCAAGCAAATACATAACCAATCCTCCCTCAAGTGTCACTAACAGAACACTTCCAGCGAAGCACTGAAGGTCATTATCCATTATTCACAAGAGGAAAATTACATATTTATTCCTTTGGAGCTCAAATAAATGTTGCCTGAAGCCTTGCACAGATGGGCCCAATTTATGGTAACAGCCAACCTTGCCAAGATAAGCTGCTAGATGTTCTCAGACCTAGTCAGACACTATGTCCTACACACAGCTTCAAGCACCTGCTCATTCCCCCAGTGGCCTGTCACAGCTGCTTGCCTGCTTGTCCCAGGGCTCTCTGGTCCCCCTAAAACTATGGGACCAGGATGATGACCTACCCAGTTACAGATGAGGATGTGCTGGTGCAAGGATGTATTGGACCTGAGCAACCATCCCTGTGCAGCTGTGATAAGCAGAAGACAGCTGTGGAACAAGCTAGCAAACATCCTACCACCCCCAAGGTAGCTGGCATCATAGTGACAAGAGAATTGCACTCTACTTTAAAGGATGCAAGATGTGGCCCAGGAAACAGCATTCAATTTTGCAAATACTGCAGGTGGTTTTGCTGTCCTGTCTGTGTCAAAACCACCATTGAACCTTGCAAAATATCTTTCTTGTGAGTATTTGAGCACAGCTGTGGAAAGTAAGTTAAAGTTAAATTGACATTCCCAGAAATTTAATGATACAAAATGTTGAGATGAGGACAAGGAGCTTCTGTTGTAGAAGAGGAACTACTGTTAATGTAAGTGGCAAAAAACCTGAACTTGAGACAATGACTTTTCCTAAATAAAACTGTGGAGAGTGAAATACAGGGCAAGAATCAGTGATAAAACATTAATTCAAGAGTAATTTAAGAAAACTGTGACATCTATTCTGAGTTAATCTCCCTGTGGAAATAAATGCATCTTTCAGTAATCATCAAGTTGCCACTGAACTCAGCTCTCAGTTGCATAATAGTAAGCTTGTTGCTGCTCTTAAACATTCCCACTCAATGCATTCAAACTTGCAGGTGCCCCAGGCATAGAAATAGCATTAGACCCCAATTGACAAGCACATTAGATTATCAGGACAAAATTCAGCTTTCAGTAATGTTTGTTTATTCCAAATCATTACAATTTCTCCCTTAAATGAATTGGGAAAGAAGATGTCAGGACTATTCTGGTTCTTACACACAGTCACTGCTGCTATAACTACACTTATTTTATATATATACATATGTAGGTGTGTATATATATATATATACACGCACATATATATATATATATACACACATATATGCATATGGAGTGTATATAAATACATATACATTCTAATCTCCTGGAAATACTGGCTTGCATTCTGGGCGATTCATATTAAGTATTGGTTTATTTTACTTTCAGCTCTCTAAGGAAGTAACGCAGCTGGGCCAAGATAACACGAGGTTTATAAAAGCTCAGTCAAAATTAGTTTCTAGACCTTAGCAGGGTGTAAACTCAGTGTATAAAGACATTGTTATGTGTACTTAGCTTTGTTCATATAAGAATATAAGTTCCACCTATTTCACTTACCTTCTGGGTGTAATTCAGAAGCATAGGTGATGGGCTGAGCTGCAGTATGTTGTGCAATTGATGTCAGAATTGTTTTGGCAGTGACGCTGGCAGGAGATGCACCCAGCCAGCCTCCACTTCTGCCTTGCCAGCTGGAGGCTGGGGCAGAGACCCAGCTACATCAAGTGGTAAGGATATGTGAGAACCAGCGAATGGAGCTCATGCAGGTTGCTACACCTGCTGATTTAGTTCTCATTATTTAATCTTTTGTGGAAATAATGAGTGAGTCTGCAGTCAAAAGTAGCAAATCCCCTGGTGAGCTGAGGGCACTCAGTATATACTCAGCCTCTGGTGGTTTTGGGCTGAATGTGAAATCACAGCATAACAGAGGACAACACACTTGCTAAAGTGGACTGGTGCATCTGTGGGAGAGGAAAGTAGGGATCATAGCAGTAGGTAGTGGTCAAAAACTGTGCTGACTGAAGGACACAGGCAATGCTCATGTAGTGGAACTACTGTGAGTCCACAGACACCCTCTAGGAAGCCAAGGAGTTTTGCTGCAGTGCTAGGAATGAACTAGATCTATGAAGTGCCACCATGGCAAGAGACCCCTGGGCTTCTCTCTTCACCCTGTCCTAGGAACCAGGAAAAGCTACAATTTCCTCCCAGCCAAAAACACTAGAGATCAGTACTGAACTTGTCTAGGATGCTGCAAGACAGGGGTCTCATTTTAGACAGATTGAAAAGGTCTGAGGTCGTATAATTTTCCCATGACATTTGAAATATTTCATAAGCTGATGGAATTTGTACATTAACAAAACTAGTGGAAATAAACCTTCTCAGCAATTGTGCTGAAGAAAGGATCTTACATTTGGAAGCAGGAAGCCAAATGCTACAGACCAGGCTGGCCTGTAGCTATCCATGCATTCCATGGGTGGTGCCACCTGTGCAAATCCAAAACATAATATTGCAACTGCAGATGCATAGTTGGGGTTGAAGCCCGACCTGATCTATTTGGACAGCTATTTAAATATATTCTAGGTGGCATCAGACTACTATACCTCAACAGCTAAAAAAATCTTGGCATAGACATATGCAGGATTGTAACCGATGTATAAGATTTGCAGCAGCTGACTCCCCCCGGCTGGTCTTTATTTTTCCCCACCACGCTCAGCCCAATTCAAACCAAGCACAGTATTTCTTATTAATGTCATTAGAAGTAACTAATGATCACTTAAACGTTGGAGGCAGATAGGAGTGCACAAAAAAGACTCCTGTCTGAGGTTGAAGGAAATCCCACAGGGCCACTGTGTCTTCTGAGAGAGAGCACCCCTTGCTCCTCACTGACCCAGCCTTACCTGCTTTCATGTCATTACTATGTCTCTGAGCTAAAAACTTAGGAATTGACCATTGCACCTCACCTCAGCAGACATCAGAGTGGCAGGAAGCCTGACATTACAGCATTCCTTTACCAGCATTAAAAGTAAAATCTGTTGTTTATATAATAAAAAACTAAACTGGGTGTGCAACTTCCACAAGTGCTGTCCCCTTTCACCAGGATTACCGGGTGGTGGCTATCAGGAAGGGTCCATCTCCACTGGAGACAAGCTACACACTCCTGTTACACTTCAACAGCTTTGGAAAAGGCCTCGTTTTCCAAACCAGGGTGGGCTCAAAGTTTGATGCAACTTTATTTGGCATCAGCTCCAACACAGCCCCTGGAACTTACAGTACTTACTGAAAATGAGGTATTTTCTTATACTGCTGAGGGATACAAAAATGAGAACAAAAAAAAGAAGCCAAGTCATGGTATATCATGGTAATGTTTTACACCTCAAGAGATAAAAGTAATCTTCCACATTAATTTTCCAGATTGGTTCTTACCTAGCATATAAATAACCACTGATCTTTTGAGAAAAAAAAAAATATATAGTAGGTAACTTTGACTGAAGGAAAGGGAAAACTTAAAAATGCATAGATACACAAAGACAAGAAACATTTCAACACCACTTTGCCACTTTTGTATTTTATTGTGGAACTGAGTTTGTATCGTTTACATCAAATATCCTCAATGGAAGAGGGGATATTGCACACAAATATCATAAAAGCACTACATTACTTTCACTGGAAACTATTTTTCTACATTAGATATGACTGGATAGAATAGAAGTGATGCAGGATTATAAGACATAATACCATACACAGCTGCAGACTGACACAAACACCATTCAGAACAAGAGAGGAGGTGTGTGAGGTGCTTCTCAAGCCAGCAACAAGACTGTTTCTTTCCATAGTTTGAAAGATAACGGCTGCATGCAAATGTGTGAAAGCATATTTCAGATTTCCTTTTTTATGGTTGTGATTACAGCCCAGTCTTGAAGAGGTAGCTCCTGCCATTTGGAGCTCCTAGCTAGTCTAGTGTGGAGAAGCTGGTTTTTTTTTTTCTTTTTTTTTTCCTCTGTATCTTTATGCCATTGTTTTATTTAATTACTTAATTTTTAAATTTTTTTTGTAAAGTCACAACGAACAGACTTGTTTTCTTATTTTATTTTAAATAGTAAACATTTTAAAACCAGGTGAATAATATAATTGCATTCTAAGAAATGCTTACCCCTAGTTGCTCTTAGTGTTTTGTTCAATTAAGTGAAAAGATGAAAGCTTACAGTTTCTTCCAAGTGTAAACATTATACTTTTGCCTTTTCTAATAAGTCCAGACCAACAAAATTACTATTTTCTCAAAACATCATTACTGAGCAAGAACCTCTGGCGACAGATGAACAAAGAGAAGCATATGACAGAAATGTCCCAAATGCACATTAAGCGCTCTTTGGAGCTGACTTGCTTATGGTGGGAAAGATTGAAAATTCAATTAAGAAATTGATTAAATCTTAGTAAATGAGTACTTGAACTCTCCTAAAACGCATAAGCTATTGTAGACAATTAAAAAAGCACATTCATATACACAGTTATCTCCATTCACCACAGTATGTCAAGTAAGGGAAAAAAAATCAAAGTGATTTCTATGAAAGATGAAGTGAAAATAGAAGTCAATGAAGTCAGGCCCACCACAGGACTTTGAAGAGGCATGCAAGAGAAACCCTATTCAAGTTCAGGAGTGTGGTGGGATCCCCAAAGTTTAGTCTTCATTGAACTATATGAAACAGTATAGTAATAGCATAAGGATCATGACTGGGAATGCTATAATGGGTTAATTACCATCATTTAAATAGAGTGTCTTTTACACTCAGATATTGAATCTTTATAATTGGAGTAATCAATAGCAAACCATGCTCCTAAAAATCTATGCTGATCAACAGCACTCATCATTAATGTACACAGTACATTTTGATGACTGTTACACTAAGCTAATTGTGTAGTACTAGGACTAGCACAGTTAGATTAGTTCCACAGGCAGGAAAGACATTAAGGGCAAGAGGAGCCAATGGAGGAGTTCATCTTTGTGTTGCACCCAGGCACTGTTGCCTTTTGAAAGGGAATGGATGGAACAGGCATTACAATACCTCAGACTAGCCAGACCATGTTTAATATTATTGTAGCAGCAACAAAATGAATGTACATTTTAAGATCTGCTGTAACTGTCTAATTATTGTTATTATTTAAAGTAAAATGAATGCTTGAGCCATCACAACCTTGCTTGGGGAGACTTAAGGCTTGATTCCAATTTCATTTACAGTAGGATCAAATGACAGTAACTTCCCTGACTATAGTGAAATTTCTCCTGATTCATAGGAGTAAGTGGCATAAGTGAGATTAGTCTCAGGACCACTGCTGTACTTAAAACAGATTTTTTTTTTACCAAAGCAGAGATAAAAACCATTTCAGATATTGTCAGAAAATCAGAAAATCTGTTCCTATACACTCAAAGAAGTTTGATATTGACCCACTTAAGAAAGTAGACAAAGCAGAAAGAATTGTATAAATAGAACTATTCTGCTAAGCATTTTGCCTTTTATAGGCTATGTATTACAAAAGCAATTTTAAGTGAATGATTTTGAGCCAGCAAACATGCTTGTTTCCACAGTACATTTCCATCTGCCTTTTGTGCCACAGTCATTCTGAGTTATTCTTAACAATTTAAAAGATACAGCAAAAAATAAAACAGCATTGCTAGAGATACCTAAAAAACCAGAACAAAACAAAACAAAAAAAAGACATTAAAAATAAATCAAAACCCCCAACAACTGACAAACAGTAATTCACAGCATTAAATGGGCCTTAGGAGCCCATATTTAAGGGACCCTAAAACAGTATAAAAAAAACCCTCATAAAAATCAGGAGTGCAAACATATACCTATTAAACAAAAATATCCTAACAATGTAAAATTGAAATAAATTATAAGTAAAGAAAATAAAATGAGGTCATATTGTGAAACTTAATACCAGGCATAATGGTGAATCATACAAACCAGAACATATCTCGATTCTGGAGGCCTTTACACCTTCTTTAAATTCAGATTTGCAAACCTTATACAACGTATCACTGCTTTTTTGTATTGGCATAGAATTTCTAAGACTAAAAAAATCCTAATTGTCTTGAATCACAGAACAGGGATGTTGTTCCTCAGCAAGCATGCTGGTAGGAAAGGAAAGAAGGGAGGAGAGGAAAGAAGTGGTGAAAGGAAGAGTAGAAGGAAAAAAGAGGCAAGGAAGGGAGGAGGGAAGGAAGAGGATGAGTAATAGAAGAGTAAAGAAAGGGAAAAAGGGAAAAAGGGAAAAAGGGAAAAAGGGAAAAAGGGAGGAGGAGGGAGGAGGAGGGAGGAGGAGGGAGGAGGAGGGAGGAGGAGGGAGGAGGAGGAGGGAGGAGGAGGGAGGAGGGAGGAGGGAGGAGGGAGGAGGGAGGAGGGAGGAGGGAGGAGGGAGGAGGGAGGAGGGAGGAGGGAGGAGGGAGGAGGGAGGAGGGGAGGGAGGGGAG
The DNA here is from genome assembly GCF_003957555.1 of Calypte anna. Classification (NCBI taxonomy): domain Eukaryota; kingdom Metazoa; phylum Chordata; class Aves; order Apodiformes; family Trochilidae; genus Calypte; species Calypte anna. Next base: position 47,863,050 of record NC_044274.1, read on the forward strand.
GAGGGAGGAGGGAGGAGGGAGGAGGGAGGAGGAGGAGGGAGAGGGGAGGAAGGGAGAAGGGAGAAGGGAGAAGGGAGAAGGGAGAAGGGAGAAGGGAGAAGGGAGAAGGGAGAAGGGAGAAGGGAGAAGGGAGAAGGGAGAAGGGAGAAGGGAGAAGGGAGAAGGGAGAAGGGAGAAGGGAGAAGGGAGAAGGGAGAAGGGAGAAGGGAGAAGGGAGAAGGGAGAAGGGAGAAGGGAGAAGGGAGAAGGGAGAAGGGAGAAGGGAGAAGGAGAAGGGAGAAGGGAGAAGGGAGAAGGAGAAGGAGAAGGGAGAAGGGAGAAGGGAGAAGGGAGGGAGAAGGGAGGAGAAGGGAGAAGGGAGGAGAAGGGAGAAGGGAGGAGAAGGGAGAAGGGAGAAGGGAGAAGGGAGAAGGGAGAAGGGAGAAGGGAGAAGGGAGAAGGGAGAAGGGAGAAGGGAGAAGGAGAAGGGAGAAGGGAGAAGGGAAGAAAGAGTGACTTACTTTAGCTTATTGCTTATTCTATCTTTTTTTCAAGATCTTGTAAGGGCTGAGAATGTAGGTTACAGTCTTTTACATATCAGTAAATCAACTTTTCAAATCTTATTTTCTGTCATTATCAATTGATTAATTTTACTACCAGGATGCCTTTCCACACCCTATCCCCCAAAAGGTATTGGCAGTGGACTATGTCTAATAAATTTTAGTTCAATATCCCTTCTCACTAGAACCTTAAGCAACATTGTTTAGTTACCTTACAAAACTATTTAAAAAACGGCCTTCACCTGAAAAATTTTTCTTCGCATGTTCCTATAAATGAAAACATTTGTTAAAAGTTTGTCTATTAAAAGTTCACACAACATTAGAAGAAAGGTTTCTATACATTTATTCCCATATTCACTCTTAAATTAAACAAAAAAAAAAAATAAGGTAAGACAAAGGAAGGCTGAATACTGTACAGGCTCACAGGTAATCTTTTTTATCACTCTGAATGTTTCTCTAAGTTTTGTAACTCTGATACTGGACACCACTTCAATCTTATTTTCACAGTACAAAAGAAACTTCCAAGAAAATGCTCATCTTGCCTTGCTGAGCTGTCCAGGTGCATCAGTGAAGTGTTCACATAACTCACATATGTAATTCGTAGCACCAAGCTGTTTGACCAGTCAGATAGGTTTCTAGTACCACACTTGCACACTCATACTTCTTTACTGGTGTAACTATGATCCTGCACAGATGTTTTATAAATCTGCTGTCTCGACATTAAAAAATAAGTGCATCAAGTTTCTTTGTACATTCACATCACTTTCTAAGGCAAATTGTCTACTGAGTGTACTTCCAACTGCTTTGGTATTTTGCTTCATTTAATTGACAGTGGACATGGGTGTTCAAGCATGTGGACTGGTCAGTTCTGGCTGGAATGAGTGGCCTTTCACTGGGAGCATGCCTTAGACCAACAATTCTGCATGTTGAAAGAAAGCTTTTAGAGTTCTGGGTTGGGTGCAGACTACGTGCATATTTGGCCTATGATTGTGATGGTATGTCAGTATGCAGAGCTCAAATTAAAGTGGAAAACTGTTGGACACAAGTACTGGTTATAAGTCCCTTCCTAGACACATTCTGTTTCTTTTTATTTTCCAGCTACCTAAATTCTGTATAAAAAGTATCCCCTTGCAATAGCTCAGATTGATATAAGTTTAAAAGTTCATTTTAGTGTGAGAGCATAAGCAGACTACAGTAAGCGATACATCTATTGCCATGAGAATAATGCAGATCTAATTATTTATTAGTTTCTCCTCCTACCCCTCTCTATTTTTCTCTCTCTGAGTTTCTTTAGAGGGTAAATGCTTCCACCTGGCAGAAGTCAGGGCTGCTAGTACAGGGTTTCCAAACATTCAGAGGAGATGAAACTGGATCTCTTTTTTTTTTCTTTTTTTTTTTTTTTTTCTCAGTAATTTGAACCCTACTATGGGAATGCTGTTAATTCCCTTAGCAATCAGCAAAGACTTAAAAATATTAGTGACTTGCATCACCATGACAGTATAGCATTTGGCAGGTATATAGTTCAGCAGTTGAAATAGATGGGTTGAATTTTTAGAAAAGGTGTTTTCAAACTGAAGAATTTCTGGAAACAAAGTTTAATCTTGTGATGCGTAGCCTCGTTCTTACAATTCAATCTTGCATGCAGGAAAAGATTCATCTTGCATAACAACGGTGCTGCTGCTTGCCAAAACCATGATGTTGAGGTCCTGCTGTTTCTCATGGGTCTCTTGGTACCACTCCCTCATCACTTCTGAGTCATGGGTTGGTATCAGGGTCACCTGCAGCACAAAACAAGAGAAGTCCTGAAGAACAGACAACAGAAACAGCTGATAATAAAAACATTTGCAAGAAACCCCAGCCAACATATGTTTCCCTTTTGAAGAGATTGGGTCTTTATGCAATAAACACTTGAATAAATGTCTGAATAAGAAGAAATAAATAAACACAAAGGTAATGTAAAATAACTGCAAAGAAGTAATATATCAAAAGAAAACCTTGGTTTTGTAAAGTGCTGACATGCACTGATAGCTCTTCAGATTGTGCCCGAATATGTTTACTGACTGATCACAATGCAAAGGCACATGTAGTTTGTATGTGATTATCAGACAAATCATGAAGCATTAACTTTTCTTTCCTACATACAAACTGCAACATTGCCAAACTTTGATTATATATGGTATCATAGGAAGATGAAAGATCCAAATGGCCCTGAAAACCAGCTCCCAGCTGCTTTATTCACCAGGAACAGGAGAGAAGGGCCAGAAAAGGGGGACCAGTTGAGTGCAGTGGAGGTCTGTGCAGCACCCAAGTGTCCTGTCACATCATCAGTGAAACAAGGTGCCCAGCCTGAGCACCCCACTCCTGGGCAGCTGTCCTCCTACTCCAGAGATGCTTTGGCTTCCTGTAGTTGCTTCCCAGAAAAGGTTAAATTTCCAGGTAGAAAGAGAAATGAAGAGCCTACCTGCATGTTACTCTCCCACTGTGCCTTGCCCTCCAGCAGGGAGTCCAGGACAGCCCTGCTTGGCTCCTCAGCTGCAGAATCATTCCCGCTCACCACGTAGTAGGATGACCTCACCCTCTTGAAAAACTCAACATCAACATTCTTGCTATTGCTGTGGTTAGGAATGTACACCAGATCCAAATACACTGGAGGTCCTGGAGGCACTGCTGTGGATTTTGCCACCTTAGTATTCCCGGGTCCTTAGGAAATCAAACAACAAAAGAATATATCACAAGGTGGTTAAGAATGTGCATTTATTAATTATTTTTATAACTACTGAGATGAGATGTGTCCAATTATGGCATTACCTTCCTACATCTACAAAGTGTTCCAGCTTTGTTGTATCCCAGTTACAATTGCAATGGGAGGAAAAATCTGAATAACTGTAACTCTATAATACAATAAAACCTCATTACCACAACACCAGTAATTGACTGAACCTTTCACAGTAATATACTACTATTACCCAACAATTACTACACAGGACTGTGATAGCTAAATTGCCATTCAGTAAAAATGGTATTGTTTTCCAGGTTAGTAAGTACAGCTTTTTTAGAGTTGTGCATGCACATGAGTATATATATAAGTATGCACAATTATAAACTTAGGGTTACCCAGGGAGCCATGCAGATTTGAAGCAGTCCTGAGAACTGGGTATCAGTATATAGCAAGATGCAGTACTTATTGGTATACTCAGATTACCTTAGAGGTGCATCTGCAAGATACTGCATGTGAGCAGAAAGATGGGCAAAGAGGAACTTGGGAAGACAGAGAAACTTGCAAAGCAGTTACTTCAGGGAAAGGAGAACAAGTGTTTGCTTGCCTCCTGGATTGTCGTTTGCATACACAATTTAGCCACTTATCACAAAAAGTAGAGCAAACATGGTTTTGCTGATTTATGAAGTATAGTACTTGCTCTCAGAAGAGCTTCAGTACAAAGGAAGTTCAAAGTTTAAACACTCCCATTAAAAATACTACCCAAAAAATGCTGCTTTTGCTAGGCACTGGATCATGGTATGAACTGACAATCAGCAACTGACAAACCAGCAATTTAATCCAGATGACAGCTATTTATGTTCTATTAGACTTCTCATCTAGTTTCAGAGGATGAAGTTTAATAAACAATTAACTGAGCAGTACACTTTGTCTAGGGTTGCATCCTGTAAGGCCCACAAAGTCCATTACAGCTGTTGAGTACGTCAGAGGGCAATATGCCAAATAAGCACCACAATACAATAATATTTCCTGCATCAGAGAGTTTTTACTACTGGTTATGCTACAAATTATTTTATCATCTTTTACCATAAAAAGTCTGTGATACATCTTCCTGAACTGTACATCAACACTGGATAAAACACTAGATGTTACTTTTTATACTGAAATGCCATTATCAGAAAGAGCCCTGGTATGCTTTCAGGAATAATAATCTCATATAGAGCTAAAGTGCTGGAGAAATGTACAGGATGAGGAACTAAACTGCTGCGTTGAAGGAACTATAACGCTGCTTCAAAATACACCTACTAATAGAGATATAGGAACAAAGAGTAAGAAAGGAACAGTGGAACACCTAAAAGGTGAAGCTGAAGAGAGATGAATGCTGATTTGTTTCTACTTAATTCCAGACCTGCTCCTTGTAAAAAGTCTTTCAACAGAACATAATTCCTGACAACAGCAAAAAGCAAGTAATCCCTAAACACCCTAAAACAAGATCTCCTAGAAACAGATTAGCACAATGCCTCCTTCAGTAATCTAACTTGTATTTTATCACTACTTAGCATACACAACAGTAATTAAAAATTACATTAACTTTCTGTATGTTTAGTCATCACTGTAAGCATAAGACTTAAACAGATTATGACATATACATGCTTAACTCATTGGAAGTACTCTTACTACAGTTATATTTTTAAAATACTCCTTCAAAAATTAATCTAGCAAAGTAATGAGCATCTAATCATTGATAGTACCTTTGTCTCCCACAATGTCAAGTTGCATTAATTTATGTCAAGAGAGTTATGCCGGCTTGTTTCTTACAGTGAATAAACTGTAAGACTTTGCTACTGCTTTCACTTCACCTACAAAAGTGGTACTTTTAATTCTATTAGTTGGCTAACAGTTTAGGCAAGTAGTATTAAGTTCATTATGCTTTAGGTACTCCTTGTGCAAACTGAGACATCAAATTGCTCAGACTGCAGAAGTTAATTTAGTAAATTTCATGTATTTAAATATGGCCTTTATAGGCTGGATTTATATTTAATAGCCAGACTTTATTTGAGCACTTGCTGCAATGCATTATATCCTGATATAAAGGCAAACTACCTTCACAGCTACAATTAAGCAAATTAAGTAGGGAACCACTATGTCTCTTTACCTGTGGTTGCAGTCTTTGCTGACTTGGATGCTGTTGTATTTGCCGCATTCTTGGTGTCCTTATCTTTCTCTTCTACTCGAGACTTTACTTCTGGACTAGAGATATTTTTGGTTATCTTCTCTACAGACTCCTTCTTTTTGGGGGAAGCCATTTTGGAAATTTTATCTAAAGATTCTTTTATAGCTGGCTTTGGTGAAGCCACTTGTTTTGATTTACCATCACTTTTTTTAACAGGAGATGATGACTTTGTCTTAGTACCCTGCTTTTTTGTCTTTGTCTTTTCTTTGAGGTCCTTCTTCAAAGGTTTGCCCAAATTCTGATCAACAGCCAGAGCTTCTGGATCAACCATGGAAACATCAGGGTGCCTAGGGGAAGGGCTGCGATCCTGTATTGGGACAGGTGGAGGGTCAATGTGTTTATATGTAATCGTCTTGTCTGTTGGAATGGTTTCTGATTCATCTTCTGAGTCAATGTTAGCATCTGCAGTGATGGAAGGACATTCCTCAGTTTCAGGGGGAACATCTGAATCAGTCTGAGATGGGGCAGACTCGCTCACGGACGTGGGGGGAGTTTCATCACACTGCCGTCCTTGTTGCTTTCCTCCAGAAGGTGGCTGTGCTCCCCCAGACTGAGTTAATGGCTTCTCTTGATCTTGAGCCTGTTCTTCACTTGCAAACCACTCAAGGGGGTTTGGGTTGATAAATGAAGGTGAGAGTTCCGTTTTGGGATGCTTATATTCACAAGAGGACACAAGGCATAAGTCAACATCTTGGCGGGATCCTGCCAATGATTTTCCTGAAGTAAAATGTGCACTAGCTTCATAGGAATAGCTAGTAGCTTCAGGTGATCTGGTGGTTCTCCCAGTTGTCTCAAATGAGTAATCTGTGGCTTCAGGTGAGCTGGTGGCTTTCCCAGTTGGCTCATAGCAGTAGCTAATGGCTTCTGATAACTTTGTGCCTTTCCCTATTGTCTCATAGGAGTAATTCATGGTACTGTGTGATCTAGTAGCTTTCCCATTTCTCTCATAGGAATAATCTGTGGCCTCAGGTGATTTTGTGGTTTTCCCAGTTATCTCATAGGAATAATCTGTGGCCTCAGGTGATTTGGTGGTTTTCCGTGTTGTCTCATAGGAATAATCTGTGGACCCAGGTGACCTGGCGGTTTTGTCAGCTGCCTCATAGGAATAATCCATGTCCCCCGATGATCTGATGGCTTTCCCTGTCTTCTCATAAGAATAATCTGTGACCTCAGATGACTTCATATTTTTCGCAATTATCTCATAGGAATAATCTGTGGCCTCAGGTGACCTACTAGTTTTTCTGGTTGTCTCATAGGAGTAATCTGTGGCCAGAGGGGGTCTAATTGGGCTATATGATCTTTCAAGGTCACTTCCAGCCCCTAACTTCGTAACAGATTTTCCAGCCACCTCAAAGGAGTAGCCAATATCCTCTGGTGACCTGGTAGTTTTCTCTGTGGCCTCATAAGAATAACTAAGTTCTTCTGGTGATCTGCTACTTTTCTCTGAATCATCTTTTTCTGGGCTGAGTTCTGTAGTGTGCTTTGTTAGGGCTTCCTGGTAACCAAATGCTTTGGCAGAGGACACTTGCAGTGACAACGAAGGTGTATGACTAGCTGATGCTGCCTCTGTGACTGCAGGAGGAGAATCTGGAAAACTAGGAGAATACAGAGGCGAAGGTTCCCTTGGTGTTAATGGAGATAGGTCAGACTTTGGTGACAGCTTTTCTCCTAGGCTTGGAACCTTTTCTGAGGTAAAAGAATGCAGTGGCATATCTCTGGGTGGAACGGCACCTGAAAAAGTTTCCTCTGGCAGTGGTGAAGTTACCTGGGAAGGTGTATGAGCTGATGAAGTTGAGGATGAAGCTTCAATTTGAGAAACTGAAATAATTTCTGAAATATCTTTCTCCTGAGAGTAAGATGACTGCTCCACAGGGGAAATCTTCTGTGCAAAAGCAGGCTCCTGTATATCAGAAGGGCTATAGTCTACTTCTGTTGGTCCGTTTTCAGATATATGGTGCATACTACTGCCTCCTGTAGGATACTCTGGAGATTGCCTACTAAAGTCCATTGCTAATGACTGCTCAGGGGACTCCTGACCAAAACCTACTGACATAGTTGTCTGCTCAGGAGATCTGTGATCGTGCATCAGCGCTCTGGCTTTTGCAGTTCTAGGTGAGAAATCTGGTGGAGAAATTGACATGGGTCTTGGGCACTCTTCCTTAGATGGAGACATTTCTGTTTCCTGAAAAGTTGTTGGTGTTTGTACAACTGACACTGAAAGGGAATCATCCACTTCAGTAGAATGGGGAGATCCAACTTCAGCATGCAAAGAAGGAGATACATCATCAGTAGTTGGCTCTGGAAATGAACTAGTGGCAACAGATGCTGTAGAGACAGAAGCTACTCCTTCTATGTGGGAATAGGTGTCTTCTGCTACAACCTCATCAACAGGAGTTGCAGACTTGTCAGAAACAGTACCTTCAGAAATGGACATTTTGGTATCTTCTTTCAAAGAACCAAATTGATTGATATCAGCTTGAGTAGGTGAGAGATCCCCCACTAATTTCCGCTCATCCAAGACCAGCGAAGACTGGGAGCTGCTTGGTTCTGTATCCTCCATTTTCCTCTCAAGGCTGAAGCCTTCCTTAATTACCATAAACTCCATACTTTTCTCATCTTGTTTTTCTTGGAAAAGGCCCACAGAGCTGGTTTCAGAAGCTGGGCTCATCTGAACAGGTGATTTTTCTTTCTCAGATTTCCCCTCAGAAGGACTTCTGTAATCTCTAGTGGGAGACTTTAAACCAGCACTCAAAAATGTGTCATAATTCATCTCTGAACCTATCAGTGGTGGACTCCGTAGGGGTGAGAGAACCTTCTCAATAGGAGATTCTGAATCTGGCACAGGCTCGTCCATAGGGCTTATTCTGGGTTTTGCAGGCTCATCTTTGTCTTCACTGATTTCAAAACTAACAGGAGCTTCTGTAGACTTTTCACTCATTTCAGAGGGAAGCTGACTGGACTTCTCATCAGTAGGAGACTGATAATAAGGTGTGTGACCAGCACTACCAGCAGCAGACTGTGAGGGAGATGCTACTTCTAAAGTTTTATCTTCAGGACTTGCACAGTGCTCTTCAGCAACTTCTTGACGTACATCAGGCAATTTAGCAACAGGGACAGGCTCAGGTGAGACCTTGATCTCGTTGGGAGTGAGTGAAAAGTTCACACTCCGTTCACTCAATGGTGTTTTGGCAACAGGTGACGGAGGGGACAAACTGTCAGCCGGGCTCTTGGCTGGGCTATGTTTTCCACCAACATCTTCTTGGTAGGGTTCTTTGATTTCTAATTTAGCAGTGCCATGGATTTCACTTTCTTTTTGCTGGTATACATCTTGGAATGCAGACTTGGAGAATTTGTCTTCCTCTAAAGAAGAAGGTGGTGAGATGGTGGAAGCTGAGGCATTATAGTCTTTGCCTTCTGTGGCTTCTGTTTTGGATCCTTCAGATAAACCATTAAAAGCATCTGGAAGCGGGGAAAGTTTAGGTCTGCCAAACTCTTGAGAGTACAGTGATGTCTCATACTTGGTAATGTTCACATACTCCTGCGAGGGTGACTCACTTTCCTCATTATTGGTTTCATCACTCATGACATCCCGGGGTGTTGACATTTCATCCATTGGAGTTGGTTCACTGGATATTTCTATTGTAGACTGTGTGTAACCTGAAGTTGCAGTGAATTCCTCAGGCTGATCTTCTCTATTTTCCTCATCAGAGACAGTGGCTTCGCTTTCTGAACCACCAGGTAATGTCTCATCATGGATAGAAGAGGCTGGTTCAGCTGTTGGAGACTGAGGCTCTGAGCATTTTGTTGGTGTAATTATGAGTAGGCCATACTTATCTTCAACTTCACCAGCCTCTGTCACCTTGTCTACCACAGCCATCACATAGTCTTCTTCAGCTTCTTTCCTTTCAGTTTTGTCTTCATCTCTGATACCTTCTGCCTTGTCATCCTCTTCTTCGGTATCTTCAGTTTCTGCCTTCTCTATTGATTCTTCTCTGTCTTCCTCAGCCCGCTCATCTGCTGCCTCGTAATCTGCCTTTTCAATATACTTATAATCTTTTATGTTAGTATCTGCTTCTGCCATTATTTCTTCTGAGCTGTCTTCATTTTTTCTTGCTTTTGTGGTCTCCAGTGCTGCCTTTTCTTCTTCATCTTCACCTCGTTCTTCAGCTTCTTCTGTCTCTGCCTTTTCCTCATAATCCCCTGCTTCAGATGATTCTTCCAAGCCGGTCCCCTCATCTTCAAATTTCTCATTGTCATCAACCCTGTGCTTTTCCACAGGTTCCAGTTCTTCAGGTGTCTGTTCACATTCACCCTCAGCCTCTGTGGTAGTTATGCCTTCATCAGAAGATTCAGCAGGTCCTTCATTATCCATTTTTTCTTTTTGTACTTCAAAGGCCTCTTTCTGTACTGTGCCCATGAGTTTCAGTTCATCCTCTATAAGTGCAACTTGAGGTTTCTTTGCTTTTATTGTTTCTACTTCTTCAGCTTTTAATTCCTCAAAATCCTTTGTTAAATCCTCTGGTGAGGACATAAGGGATCTCTCCGCTTCAAGTTCCTTTTCACTGGCTGTAATTTCTGCAGCTGCTATAGTTGTGGCAGCAACTCCAATTGCTGCAATGGCAGCTTGGGCTCCACTGACTTTGACATCCTTCTTCACAGTCTTAACCTTTCCTTTTTCCTTTGGCTTTCCAGCAGATACTGGTTCCTTTTTAGCAGGTTCCTCCTTCTTTTGTGGTTTAGGCTTCGCTGCTGGTTTTTTGGCTTCGCCCAAAGGAGATGCTGTCTTCTTTGTTTCTTTAGGAACCTTTTTGATGTCCTTTTTGGCTTCTTTTTCTTCCTTCTTAATTTCCTTCTTCTCTTCTTTTTTAGCTTCTTTTTTAGGTTCCTTTGTTGAAGCTTCTTTCTTTAATTCCTTCTTATTTTCCTTCTTCTCTTCTTTTTTCACCTCTTTTTTAACTTCTTTCTTTGTCTCTTCTTTTTTGATGAGTGTTTTCTCCTCTTTTTTGATGAGTGTTTTCTCTTCTTTTTTCGAAACCTCCTTCTTTGCTTTTTCTTTTTCCTCTTTCTTTTCTTCAGGTTTTGCTTTGACTTCCTTTTTCACTGGCTTCTCCTTTGACACTTTTGGTTTTACATCTGCACCTTGTTTCTCAGGAGTTTCAGATTTTACTAGTTGTTCTTCTTTACTTGTTATGTCTTTTTCCACCACTATAGGTTTGGTCTCCACTTTCACTGGTTTCTCTTTTTTAACTGGAACTTTGTCTTTGCTTTCCAGCTTTTGAAGTTTTTCTGGTGCTGGGCTAGGCTTTGCAGGCTCTGGTGTTTCTTCTTTAGATTCTTTTCTGACAGGTTTGCTTGGTGGTGTCTTTGCAACAGGCTTGAGACTCTCCTTGCTGTCTGTTCGTTGTTTCAGCTTTGCCTGTTTCACAGGCAGGCTAGCAACATTCCCAGTCAAGTCTTTCTGTGTAACAACTGGTTGTTTAAGGAACTCTAAGTGTTTGAGTTTTTCTAGTCCTTCCAGAATATTATATTGAGTGCTGTTTCCAGGAAACAGAACTCGGATTATTTTTTCTGCAGGATTAGCTGGATGCCACACAATCAGGGATGAAACTGATGTGAAGTAGGATAAGGGAATGTCTAGCTCTTGGCCATTTGGTAACAGGAATTCAGCTTTATCTCTGTTAGTGCCACTCCACTGCTGCATAAAATATTGCATCTCTTTGCTGTTTTTGACAGGATTAAGCACATACATCTCAAGCTTGCCAACTCCCATTTTCTGAAATAAAATGATGGGGTCAATGGTATTTCCTGAATTTCTGAAAAGAGGTTCTGGTTTCATAGACAATTTATTTAAATACTGGAGGGTAAAACAAGCTTCTTCTACACTCCTTTTTACTCTAAAGCTAGGATCCAGGTTCTTCAGGTTCTCAGGTACATTAAGAAATACAACTCCTAGATCAGGTGAGATCAGATTTTTCATCCAGTCACTGTTGGTAGTAGACCCTTGTGACTGCTCCTCTTCTAGTTCAGCTATCTTTCTCTGAAGCATGCTATTGATTCCTGGCAGGTTGTCATCTCCAATGTGAGTAAGCAGAATGGAATCCACCCTATCCAAGTGCCGGATAAGCTTCCAAAAGCATGATTTTCTTTCTGATCCTCCATTAATCAGCATATTGAATCCATTCACTGCAAACAATGCAGAATCCCCTCTGCCCCCTGGGAAAATATAACAGCAGGGTTTGGAGAGCTTCAAGAAGCCTCCTGAGGTTGGAGGTTCCAAAATGTCGAAGGGCGATGGCACTTCTACTGATTCTGACAGATATTCTGTGAATTCAGACAGTCCTTCCATTTCTGGCAATATGGAAGCCGAGTTGAGTTTAATGTTAATAAAGTCTTGCAGGTTGTGTCTATCAAGATTGGAATTTTTCCAGTCTCCTTCCTCAGGACAGAAAAGGGTTAGGCTGGCTTTATTGGCAGGATGTGTAGTGCTTAATAATTCACCAATCTAGGTTTGTAAAACAAAAACAGAAGGAAATGCATATAAATTAATTATTTAATGACACTTAATGTCAAAATATAGTATTTCCTGATCAGATAGATTAAATCTTTATTTGCTTCTGCACTGGTGAGTACTCATCCTAGAAACTATATGAAACTTATCACAATTAGTTTATTACTGTTTTGTTTTAAATACAAAGAAGGACCTCATTCCCTGTTCCCATTGCCCAAAGGACCAAGTAGCTCCTCCTTCCCTCTTCCAGCTCTTTATAGGAGGTTAGAACAACCTTTTACATGGACAGGGGATGCTGACTATGAGGCTAATGCTGCCATAGCTGTCACAATCTCTACCATTGGTTCATGAGTCTCCCAGCTGCCTTAGTCCATCCAGAAGAGCTAGCCAAACATCTCAGGGACAAAGCACATCCTCTCCACAGGCACAAAGGTAACTGCAACCCAGAGGAGGCCAGGGTCCTCCCAGGAGCAGCTGCATCATGTGCCTATGTCTCACTTTCTTTCTTTCTGCTACATAATTTATTTTCAGCACTGACCAAAATAAAACTCGAAAAAATCACAGAGACTGTTATCCAAATGAAAGTAATCCAACTAATACCAAAATAAAGCAGAAAAATATTTTCTATTGTAATTTTTCAGCCTTACTTAGTATCCAAACCATCTGAGTTTAAGTCCATCTAATCTGTATGTCAGACATGTCATCTTTGAAGAGCTATGTTGGCTTGCTGCAAGCTGCAGAAACAATCCAGGTAAGCCCTATTCATAGCCCATGGAAGCGTGCCCTGCACACCCACGACGTCAGCAACCCCTTGATGGTTGTAACTCATGGCCAACAACCACCCCTACCCTTCCCAGCACATAGTTTTATTTCCAAATGGTAGAATTTGCCCCTCGTTTTGCATAGTCATAAAGTAATTATGCGTTATTAATTAGCCAAAGAAGCAAGGAACTTGGGTTTGCAAGTTTTACAGGAAAGTAACTTTGCCAGCTGCCAGTGAGTTTTATGCATCATGCAAGTCTCAGAGAACCGGAATCCAGCTCTTTCCCCTGCCCTTATGCTGAAGAAAGAGGCTTTGAGAATAGGATCAAATGGGTACAATAAGGTAATGCTGGAGTCATGCAAACTTCTGCTTTTTTGGTCCTGAACTTTCAAATTTCACTCCACTGAGACAATCCTTTTTAATTTTTACAAACTAAATTCTTAGAGATGCAGCCATAGGATTTATTTAAATATATACTTTACAAAGCAGCCAAATTAGGTGTGACAGCTTGTTGACTATGAGTTCCTGCCCTATGGGGGCTTTCAGACACAGTACATTAAGCAAGACAGTAAAATGGCAAGTCTCGAAAAAAAAATAGCATTAAATACTTCATATCTATCTTTTTAGTACATAAAAATGACACGGTTTACAGATCTCACTGGCCAAATTTTAAGCGCTACCATAAAGAAACCTAGCAGGCACGGGGAGAAAAAAATTAGAGCCTCAGTCTTATTTCATGTCACCTATTACTTAGCTGCCACCAGACAAGAATCCAATGTCAAGTTTGATTTGAGTGCTTCTCATGTGCATCTTAGGCCTTGAAATCCCCTTTTATTGTCAAAAGGTTCCTTAATTTTCTGTTTCTGGAAGCTGCCATTTAATTCCCCCAAATAAAATTTAGATCTTTTGTTATGCAATTTACATTAAATCTATATTAAATTAAATAAATGTTTTGATAGAAAGCTTATAAGAAAGAGTAAAGAGAACTGGTTCAAACTACAGAGGGCCATTTTTTGGTCTTCTAGAAACCTCTGCCACCACATGACAATGTATGGAAGACACTCTTCCAAACATACCTCTTGATCTGTGAAGATCTCAATGAAGTTCTGAAAGGAGAAGGACCCTGACTGAAGAATGAGCTCTCCTGTGTTTTCAAAGCACTGTCCAGTTAAAACAAGCAGCTTGTGTCTTGCAGCATCTGTGATCATTAAGCGCACCTGGAGTGTAGGAGAGAAACACATAAATAATGGACTTATCATGTGCTTCTGTATTTTGCTAAGAACATGCAGTTTATGTGTCCTAATTAAAATATATTTTGCACCAAAATCTCTCAGGAATACCGAAATATTATCAAATTATACTGCTGTTATCAAAAGGGAAAAAAAGAGGGATAAGAAGCAAGTAGAGAGAAGGTCTGATAAATAAAACAAACTGAACATGGAAAAGAAAGCAAAGAGGAGAATAGAATAAAATCTGAAAGAAGACAGTATTTCCAGTGAACATACATACTCATCAAATATAACTCTTGGTGCATTTTAAGATCACTGTGTCAGGAACCCCTCGGCAAACTCTGTCCCACATGTTAATGAGGGACACGTATATGTGTCAGACTCAGCATTTGGAAGGCTATTCTTTTCCAGAGTACAGCATTACTTGTAATTCTGTTACTAAAATGTCACTGGAAATTAACAGCCATAAATCACACACAAAAGTGGCATATTTAGACTGCCAGTCTGTTGTAAGCTGAATCAACTACAAGGCTGAAGGCCAATGCTGAAAGGCCAATGCTGCTTCACCATATTCATAAATTTGAACTCCAAGCACTCAGATTCAGTCGCATGAAAACCAGAAGCTTTTATAATGTGTCATTCCAAGACCTTTTTGAATACGCATTAGTAAATAAAGAGGATGCCAGATGGCATAAATGAGCTTGCTGCCAAGAAATAACCTTTTTCTGCATTTTGAAAGAATTCTTAAGCATTGTAAAGCAGCTGCTCATTACTTTACTTGACCTTCACTACAACTATGAACAATTGTTTTTTCCTCCCCTGGGGAGATTTATCTTCATGCTAAGAGAAACATATATTCAGTATATTTCTATTCGCTAAATTCAACTTAAATTTAAGAACAAAACTAAAAAAACCCATTTAAAATTCTGCACTGTAAAGTGGGTTTTTTTGCAAATACTTCAGAAATATTGTCCAACACTGAAAAATCAATTCAGCCTATGGCAAGGTATGAATTTCAAGTGCACTAATTCCTCTGTTTCAGGAGGAATTAAGTTAAACCAGAAAAGTGATTCCTGAAAAAGTATGTCCACGTAGAAGACTAAATGAGCAGAGTCCATCTGGAACAACTTCACATGACACTGCATCCAAGCTTCATCTCCATGGAGATGACAATCACATCAGCTCTCTTTCACATCAAGATTTTCTTTCAAATTTCAGAATAATAGAATCATAGACTCATTTGGGTTGGAAGAAACCTTAAAGATCATCAGGATCCAGTTTCCCTCTTTCAGTTTAAAATCATTACCCCTTGTCCTGTCACTACCCTGTCCTGGTGAAAAGCAGGGCCCCTGCATGTACTGGAAGGCTGCTGTAAGGTCTCCCTGGAGCATTCTCTTCTTCAGGCTGTACAGTCCCAACTCTCTCAGTCTGTCTTCATAGCAGAGGTGCTCCAGCCCTCTGATCATCTTTGTGGCCCTTCTCTGGACCCTCTCCAGCAGGTCTATATCTCTGCTGTTCTGGGGACTCCAAAGCTGTATGCTTTCTTTTATATTGATCATTAAACAATCTAAATTCTAAATAATTCTTGCTCGTGCTATAAAGGGTGAGCCAGGAAGACTCGACCTGAATCTCTGTTGAAAAACTCATGTTTTCAGTAAACAAGAGGGATGGAGAGGACTAGAAATCTGAAAGACAATCCTAACTCTACCACATTTTTATTGCTATTTAACTGAACAGGTGACCCTGATGCTAAGCTGCAGAAAGTTCCTATAATTAAAAGCAGGAGTAGTGCTGGTTTGTTAGTAATAGCACTAAATGATTATAAATGGATCACTATCCTTGCTAGATTGAGTGTATCTATTTCAGACAAAAATACAGATAAGTGCAGCTGGACATCTGATGTGTGTTGCTCAAATTCTGTCTGTTTTAGCTGTATTAAAACCAAAGAATTGGCTTCCTTGCTATGTTTTCTCTTGTTGCTGGTAGCAGTTTTGGGCAGTCTGCCAACTTATCTGTAAACTCTCAAGTATTTCAAACAGCAAAATTATTTCCTGATTTGTGAATCATTGATATGCAACTGATGTATTTTCCTTCAACCTATTATATTAATTGATGATGAAATGCAGTCTGTAGAGCTAGCAAACTATGACAAGAGCAAATAAATGCTTTCAGATTACAGAGCATAATGTATGATTCATATGGAAGACCCTCAAGAGACACATAAATTCTGTGTCTGGGCATAACAAAGGCTTCCTAAAGGACTATCAGAAGCTCATTTCCCTGTTTCAAGGCTACTCCACTTCAGAAGAGACACTGCGATATGATGATTCTGTTCAGCTTTACCCTTGGTTGAAGTTCTACATTGTTTGAAGGAAGTGAAGAAGAAGATGTATCCTCATTCAAAATGGAGGTAAAGGTGAACAGAGACAGGAGCATCAGCAGATCAGCAGTTTCCCAGGTTTACAGCACAGTTGCAGGAGTGTTAGAGCAACTTAGTGGGCTTCCTTAAGATGGAAAAAATTGTTCGTGGGAGGTTTCAGAACCTTGTTTTCTTTGGGACACTACAGTCTCTCTCCCTTTGGGCCTGTCTCTTCTAGGACGTATTTTGCCATTTGACAGAACATGGCAAAAGTTTTGGGAAGAATTATCCTCAGACTACCACCAGCATGGCTATTTCCAGCCAGATTAGCAGGAACTTCTTTCAATATAATTTTTCTTTGTTTTTCCTGAACAGACAAGATTTGTGTCCTTCTGGTGAAGTCAGAGCTCCAAGGTATATCACTGTCTTCCTAGGTGCAACCTGGAAATCTCTTGATATATGAAACTAAGTTTGTTATTTGCCATAATGGACAGAGCATGTCTATCCCAGCCTCCAATTTAATTCTCCTGCCTCTTTCTTATTGTCTCTTTCTGGCTTGTGTCAAGTTAGAGTCTTGTGTCAAGTTAGCCAGCCAAGGTAAATCTCAGCTTGTAACTTCTGGCTGTGACCATTTTGGCAAGATGAAAGTGAAGAAAAGATTGCCTCCTATTCTAGTGAGAGGAAATTAACCTAGCCAAACACTTTCCAGAGCCAAAGAAGTAAAGCCAGGGTTCAGAAGTCATTAGTGAGCCTCAGACTGTGTTCTTTCATGTCATCATTCACCAAAGGTATGAAGAACAACAGCGACAGAAACAGCATTTCCAAACTTTTGGCAGCTCCTCTGGCTCTTACCCCCCTCCACACACAGACATTTTACAGCTTTTTTACTCTGATATCTGCGCATATTAAGAGCTGACCCTCTTGCTTTTTGCCAAGTAACTCTAATGTCATGTAGGAGATTTTCATGCATAGTTTTTTTAGTGAATGAACTGCCAGCAACTAGGGTGAATTACTTACTTAAATTTTCACAGCGTTCAGAAATTTGTTTCAGTGTCCTTCTTCCTGCTTGTGTTTAATATTACTTCAGGGCAGTTACAAAGTGGATTTTTCACTATGTAGAAGAAGTGGAGCCACTGGATTTCCCAGCTGTGCCATTGTACTATGTCAGTGCTTTCCAGCACAGGCTAGCATTGCAATTATCTGTATATTTTCAACTTTCTGGCTCACTAGTTAAATTTGTCAATTTTGACCTTGAACTACATGTTTAGTTCTTTGAATCTGCTCTAATGAGTTCATGAACAATTCACAGTATTCTTCTGAGGCACTCCCTAGAGTCCAGTGTTATTTTACATTGTTTCAGAAGCTCAGACAGATCGACCTATAGTAACAACTGTACAGTTGGTAATTCTTTTTGAAACATAAATTTGTGTCAGTGCACCTTCAGGTACTTTTTTGCATTATGTGTAAAATAGGACTCCAGAGCTATGGAGGAGTAGAAGAAAAGCTGATGCAGTTTCACCACAGCTGGCTCCATTTCATCAGTAAGGGAGTTTGATGCATTTCTAAAATAGTGCTGGGATCAGAGGTCTGTTTTGGCCCTATCACCCTGATGTTTTATCAGAAGTCTAGGAAACCAGGGAGAAAATCATGGGATGGCTGATGTTTTTCATGGTATCTGCTCCTAATATGTCTTTCATCCAGTTAGGACCTGTTCTCAGTTCGCTAAGACTCTGAAAGACAATACTGGAGTTTGTCAGTCACTGTGCTGGAAGACAGTAAGTGATATTCAAAAATCACTTTAACTACATGTGTTTCACTGCTCTTATCCTGTCCACTTCACGGAGCTTTTAAGACACAACCAACAAAGTGTTTCTGACTTACCTCAGTACTAACTGCTTCATCTGAGGGGTTGATCAGGACTACAGTTTCCAAGACATCACTTCTGTGGTGAAGAATCTTCTGACCTGCAAGCACAGAGAGAAAAACAAAACAAAACAAAAACCAAAAGAAATTAAATTGAGCCACCCTGGTTTAAACCAGCACTTCTCATGATCTTGTTGTACATCCTGATGTGTGGCAGCTCTCTGGTCACCCAGAGCAGCACACACCAGCAACACCAACTGCTTGCACTGCTCATGTCTTCAGAAACACACATGGACTGGCCCTGTGGAACAGAAACACTACTCTGGAAAATTCAGGGTAATGAAACCAAAATGACAACAGAACTAAGTCCTGTCCCTTCCTCCAGGCTGGCAGAGTTCCAGTAACACACCTTGGAGCTGGTGCAGAACAGAGACTGGAGTATCCATCATCATCTGAGCATCTTGCCCTGTATTTTCATGAACACTACAGCACAGGTACAACTGAGATTACACAGTCCTGTAACAAGCCCGGGTGGTTTTAAATTAGCTTTTCCAAGAACTATCAGAGGCTTAACTCCAGCATCAGGAAAGTCAAGCACAGGCTGCAAACTTCCCCTGGGCTGTGTACTGGTGCTGTTCACCACAGCTAACAGGCATAATCGTAACAAGCACGCAATGAAGCCCAACTTGCAGCCCCACTGCCCACCACTACCAGCACTGTCTGGTGTGGCACTTGCATCCTTCTTCCTGTCACACACCACACAAGTGCTCCCTAGCCATGCAGTGCCCCATGCAGACGGAGGTCCCTGGCTGCAACAGATGAACAAGGTGAAGGCTGGGATCCACCCTGTCTAAACTTCACTTTCAGCCTTCAGCTAGTATTAATTAACAGTGGGACACACCCCTATGGGGATGTGTTAGACACCTGCTGCATTGCCCTGCTTCATCTTCTTCCCACTTACAAAAAAGCAATGTTAGGCAATAAGAGTGAACAAGTGTATAAGTAACAGCTAGCTCCACAACGAATAATGTCTGGCCAAGTTTGAAGCAGCCTTGTGGCCCACTGGCTTTCACACTTAGTAGCTGGCCTGTCTCTGTATTTAGCAGTTATATTCATCTGACTGCGAGTGGATGCCAGAAAAACACAACAGGACTCTTGACATCTTTTTTTCTTATGTTAATTGGCAAGTTCTTATCAGGGTCTCATTCTGTGAGAACTGCAGTGAGATTAATTAGCAGCTATGTCATTCAGAAATCCAGACTGGCAATTAGTCCAAAAAACCCCAGAAAAGCTGACCCTTCCAAGCAAACTGCTTGTCGCAGTATTAATCAATTAAAATAGTTTTGCTTTAAAGTAAGTATAGAGGGGCACAGAACAAGTCATCTATTTGCTAACCCAGAAAAGCTCCCCTGTAAGGAGATGCAATATAATGAGGCCGAGAAGGGCCATGATGAAAGGAGCTCTGCATTCCTGAGAGCACCAGGAGGCCGGGGGCAGCCTGAGAGGGTGGGCAGTCAGCCTTTCCCACACCGCCGCTGCCCCCAGCCCTCCCCAGGGCAGCCCCCAGGCAGCAGCCCCTGCCCGCTCCAGCAATGCCCTCCTCCTCCTCCTCCTGCCTTCCTCCTCCTTCTCACCCACTGAGCTGGGGCTTTTGCTTCTGCTCTGGGGAACTTCTGTGCTTGTAAGTGTACAAACGTATGATCAAATTACAGAAGGTGATGAAGAAGAGGGGGGAAGTGGGCGAAATTTTCCTAAAATGTTAGACGGGTTTATTACTCTCTTGTGCAGGTCAGTGCCTAGAGACTTGTGGATAACAATTTAATTCATTTGAAGAAATATAATTTTCTTAACAAATTCTTCTTGATTTACTCTCTATCTTTCTTTGAAAGAAAGATAGAGATGATGTATTTCAAAAGGGGAAGAAGGCAGGTCTCCTTCTGCAGCATGCAGTTCCCTTTGTAAATAAATTCATTTTTATACCTTTGCTTTCTTCTCCAACAGGAGTGCATATACATTCAATAAAACATTCATATGGTTCTGTTGCCACAGATTCCTTCAGAAGATACTCTGCGGTGTGATAATTTAGTTATTCTGCAAATTTCTCTCAAATTAAGAGATAAAGCAGTGATTACTGAATCTCATCTTTACCATTGGTAAGGAAACTAAGGAACTCACCAACCTTAAGTTGTCACAGATATTTCTTGCTTAATAGTTAAACTCAGATGGAAAACACATGTAATTAGTCAGAAAGCTGCGTAATATTCACCTGACTCAAAGCACCCACTTTGGACTCCACAGAAGCTACTCTAAGTCATGTTATCTGTGTAGGTGGGAGGGATCTGACTCAGGGAGATGCAGCTCCTACTGACCAGCACTGATTGTGGTTATGCACATCCTATGTTTATGTGGGCCACAGACCCAGCTCCAGCAGTTGCACAGTTTCATGCACCTTGACACTGATTTCAAGAGGCAAAAAACCAGAGGTCTGCACCATGCACACAGGGACTGTTCAGAGCTGCAATGTGTGACTGACTCTCTTCAAAGTTCTAAGCATCAACATGTGTTACTGCTTATCATAAAGGGTGGACAACTAGCACTGGTAGGTTATGAGTCTCCCAAGGGTTCCCATCCTATGTAGAACTGGGAAGTCTGCGGCTACTTGCTGGTACCAATAACATGATCCCAAGTCACTGCCTGAGGAATAAAAAGATGTCTTTTTTTAAAAAGTATAATTTTGTAAGAGCAGCATAGGCTTACTGCCCAGATTGATACCCTGAGATGCTCAGCTGCTATGAAGGAAAGACTCCCATGGAAAGCTCTATCAAACAGAAACAAACTATCAGAGTGTGGGAGCAGAAAGCAGTAGCAGCTTTTCACAACTGGCAAGAGAGTGCAATTTACTGAACTACAGGTGGGAGCTGAAGAATCTGAGACTCACATAGGAGATGCTTTAAATTAACTCTACTGAATTTTTCCATCCCATCTTTACACGTTTGACAAAATATTTTATGTGTCAGAGGAAGAAAGGAAGAAACTTCCAGATTTCATAGAAATGATTGAGTGGATAGATTTTTACCTACTTACAGTTTCTGGAAGGAAGTCAGAATTCTATATATAGACTATATTAATATTAATAATGTTTGGAAGAAAGATATCTAAGAATCTGCTCATCCTTGATTTTATTAAGCAAAGATTCAAGTTCAAAGTAGATATGAATGTAGAATCAGAACTGGGACAGAGAAGAGAAGCAAACAGCAGGTGACAATTGTTTGAAGGGTGATTTCCTCATGCATCATCCCAGTTACTATGGCCATAGGATCTTATTGCTCCCTTGCTCAGTCAAATAGCAGTGACATTTATAATAGAACTATTGGGATGAATATGGTGTCAGTATCATTTCCTAGAGGAGTGACTGAACAGATTTCTACCACAGCTGATCTTTTCAGGATGATCATACAGTGGGGCCCGCTTTTAACACAGATTTAGTTAAATCTGTGCAAACACAAAATGCAACAGAATGGCAAGGGAAAGAAAGTTAGCCCTCCTTCAAGTTTGGTTTAACCAAGGATCAGCACTGACACACTTGTCCTTACTGGGCATGCCTGTGCAACACACCAGCTCACAAGGATGAATGCCCTAGGCAACATGCTGCTCAACAGAGGTGTATTCATCAGCCCCTTCCACCACCCCAGATGGACACCAGCACCCACTCACTCCCCCTCAACGCCATTCCCACACAAAGTAAACCCAGAGGAATAAGGCAACTCTTTCCTGTGATGATTCTTGGCAGAAAGGATGAGGAGAAAATATTTTCTCCCTGAAGACGGTAACTATTTGACACCTGAGCCAGCCTTCAAATGAAACTCTTGGGGAACACTAAACATCTTTTCTTTTTCATTATAAAGAAATTCTAAGTACTGTTTCCTGTAGCAGGAAGAGCCTTTCTTGCTCCTGAGGCTCGATGAGCTGCTGGCCTTTCCCTTGCCTCACACCAGAGTGAGCTCCCTCTGTGGGTGTGGGTCCCACCTTTATTGGCCCCCTGGTAATAGGGGGCCTGCCCTAACCAGGCATAGGTGGACTCACACCCACTCTTTGGCAACTCAAGGCACCTGGTTTATCTTGTTTCTCTATATTTGCCCTCTTTTTTTTTTTTTTTTTCTCCTTACAGGATTTAACCCTTTGTTATACAGCAAAGCTTTCCCAGTTCACCCTAGCTTACAAACACTACAACACTGATACACAATTTTTTTTTTTCGACTGACACAAACATACACTTATAGCTTATGGGATTTAAGCCTATCTTACAAACATACAAACATACACTGCTGCAGCCTAGGCAAACCATTCAATGTCAGTCCAGGCACTTTTCACAAAGTCTCTGCCATTCTGACTTGAGTTGTTCTTCTCCCTCCTGTATCTGCTCTTCTCTTGGCTTCCCTCTGCTCAGGGGTTTCCAAAGAGAGAATCCTTATCTTGGCTTCCCTCTGATCAGGGGTTTCCAAAGAGCTGGTTCCTCATGGGATTACACAGGATTTAACCCTTCCTCATGGGATTCCATCCTCCTGGCTTCCCTCTGCTCAGGGGTTTCCCCTCTGCTCAGGGGTTTCCAAAGAGAGAATCCTTATCTTGGCTTCCCTCTGCTCAGGGGTTTCCAATCCAAAGAGCTTGCTGGTCATACCTTTCAGGGAGAGTGTTAGCCCAGGCACTTTTTCAAATCAAGGAGAATGTTCCTGTTGCCAGCTCCTCACACTGCTGCTTCTTTAGACGTCTGTATGTTGCCCGCATTCTCCACCAAATGTAGTAGGAAGAGCCTTTCTTGCTCCTGAGGCTCAATGAACTGCTGGCCTTTCCCTTGCCTCGCACCAGAGTGAACTCCCTCTGTGGGTGTGGGTCCCACCTTTATTGGCCCCCTGGTAATAGGGGGCCTGCCCTAACCAGGCACAGGTGGACTCACACCCACTCTTTGGCAACTCGAGGCACCTGATTTATCTTGTTTCTCTACAGTTTCCCTTTCTGAAGACATGACTGCCATGTTATACCTGTCATTGGGCTGGCTGACATTAGCAGATGGCACATCTTATAAGGCTTGCCAAGAAAGCTTCCCACAAGCCCAAATTGCTGTTGCTGCAAATGTTCAGTGCTCTGCACTTCCAGTCAGCTCCAATGCTCAGGCCCAGCTCCAGCTGCCCCTGTCTTACGAAGGAATTTCTGATGCAGAGGGGAGAAAAATTCTCCAAAGCGAACCATAGAACATCCATTCCTACAGTTCTTCCTTAGCTCTGAGAAGACATTGTTAGCAGGCAAATACAGTCATAAAGGTGTTTTCCTAACAGGGCAAGGATGTGTTCGAGGAGCAGCAACTTGGAACTTACTTCCTTTATACTTTTGGGTATAGCTGGCTGAAAAGGCTTGGTGTATTTTAATTCCTAGCCAAGAAAGTATCCCATATATTCATATCCACTAATAGCAACATCTTAAAAGCTTTAGTCCTCGTAGTCTTTACATCTCTGGTCAGCAAGAGGTGGATGACAAAAACAAGTATTACCAGCTAAGGATTTAATACATGTGAATATATTTGGGGCTTGAAGGGAAGGTGAGGAAACAGAGGAGGTCAAGCCATGGGCAAATTAGACACTCTTCTACGTTTAATTAATTTGGTAGAAGACAGTCTGCCTTTAGAAAAAACAGAATAAATAACCTGAGGAATACAACAAAGGTTTTTGCCATTGAGCAAGAGGTCAGATGTTTCACTGTCATTAAGCTGCTCAGACTCTTAAAAGATAGTATTGAGGTTTGTCAGTAACTATGCTGGAAAATAAGAACTGATGTTTAAGAATTGTCTCAGCTACACCTGTTTCAGATTTGCTATGTCTGATGGAGGCTATCAAAAGATTACCATACACCTTGCACAAGATATTGTTAAAGCAGTAAATACCTTAGAGAGAGAATGAGCTGTTTGCCTAGCCAATGGTAATGCAGTAAATGTTCTAAATCTTGAATAACAAACTGCTCATTGCTCAACCTTCTTTTTGTAGTGGAGATTTCAAACTTCTCCAAAAATATGTGTTAACATGGTGTCCAGCATGATTGTTCCATTTTATCAAGAGTATTACGAATTCTGGATGACTGGTCATCTGATGTTTGCTATTTCCTACACTGATCTTCAATTTTCAGCACAAATATCAGGACCTTCACACTGTCAACCTGGAGGCACTACACTGCAACAATTCCACATCAAGGACAAAGGATCACAATCTTCTTTTGCAGCAGTTTATCAATTATCTGAAGAAGTCATAGTCCAGGCCCAGAACTATGAAAGTGCAACTTTAGAAAGCTCCTTCCAGGGATCTCTGAAAGCCCTGCAGGTGATGTCAGGGGCTGCAGAGGCTAATCAGTCAGTCTTGTCACTAGCTGACATGGTGAAGAGTGCGTAACACAGGTATAACTCTGTTTAAACCAGACGAGATAGATTCACTACCTCCAGGGCTCAAAAGACTTCTTATATTTCAGCTGGATGCAAGGAATGTATAGTAATTTTTTTTTTTTTTTTTTTTTTTTTGTATGTACAAGTATCAGAGTACTTTACTCATTTCTAGGTAAAAATAAAATGCATACCTGCTAGGATGCTGAGCTGTCATGACAGATATGGACAAAAAGACAGCTCTACTAACCTTGCTGAGTCCTCTGCTGGTGACAAGGACTTGGAAGAGTGACAGTGACTGCAAAGTGCGACTATTTCCCTTGTAATTACTTAAACCTTCTTGCTCTGAACAAAATTCTTAGTTCAGATTCATACCTAATGTTATATGCTTTTTACAGAGCATTATTACAGAGCATTACAGAGCATTTATGCAAGGTTAGGCTAATCTCTCTTACATCTGATCTGCTGCAATATTGAATTATGTTGTGACTCTGCAGGAAGCATAAATCCCTGTTTTATCTTCTCCATATTAAATGGAATTCATATTCTTATTAATTTAATTCAGTTATATCAATATATTATATTAATGGTGATTAATATTAATTGAATTAAATTCATATTAATGGAATTCAATATTCATATTAAGGGTTGGACTTGATGATCTCAGAAGTCATTTCCAACCTGGATTATTCTGTGATTCTGTGATATTCAATGTTCATATGGTTCAGGTGTAACCTGGTGATAGTTAAATATTTTTCCTACCGACATCTGATCTGTAGCATGTATAAAATAAATGTCCTGAGAGATGATATCCTGAAGCATGCTGTACTTTCATATTTCCAAGCTCACACTTATTTAATTAAATAAGGCTAGGTGCAATTTTCATTTTAGTTCTCGGATAAGTCCTTATTTGTCTGATCTCATTTGGGTTTATCCTTCCAGGTAATAATATTTCCCTGAGAGTGGAAGGATAGTCAGGAGATGAAGATGCAGCCTGAACAGTAACTGCAAGATTCAGCCTCAAGATACTGACATGAACCCAGTCCCCCCATCCTTGGTCAGCTCTCTTCAGCTGCAGCAAGGAGAAGCAAGCTGACCTGTTTGTTCTACTGTTCACAGCTAGATTTATACCTTCTGCCTTGAACTTGCAACTTTAATATTTGACCTGTGAACTGAGCTGTGTTAGGAGTTGCTGCAAGAACTACAAGTGGTCGCAGGGGATGCCACCACTGTGTGACCCATTCCCCCTGAAATCTGAAGTAAATTCAAGGCCTTAAATAATGTTCTCACATACCCCGTTGATCAATAGACTAATTGAATCAACTTTTCACACTACATATTGATTCCTTGAACTATTTGCCAACCTTGAGAGACACCTAATTTGCTGCCAAGAAAGCCATTTATCAAATGGAAGCAAGCTTTCACTCCAATCTGTTATTGTCAGAGACAAATTATTACCTATCATTCCCCACCTCCAGATACAGTTGTTTTCACATTATTCTTGATGTTTTACAACTTCAGGGCTTCATGAAGGACTGCAAAAGCATAAAAAAACTCTTCTGAATGAAGTTGTACTAAAAATAAAAAAAATTCCCTGAAGACATAGACAAAGCAAATCAGCACAATAACAGGAACAGTTTATAAATTATACTTTTGATGTCTACAGGTTTATCTCCCAAAAAAGGGTAATATGCCACAAAAACTGAGCCAAGTACTCTAGCAATTTTATTACTGAGTTCACTGAAACTCTGGAGAGGAATGAAATCTAAAACCAAGGCTAGTGAAGACTTCAGTACACCCTGAATTAAAGAGAAGAAAACCTCCTGTTTATACACTCAGCTTACAACAGCAGGGGAATCCAATGCTCCTGAGAAATGGGCTCACCCTTGACTTTGCTTAGGGAAAAATACATTCACTAGTCAGTCAACAACTCATCTGCTCAATGAGTTAAGCTGCAAGTTGTTGCTATTGAACATTAAATTTCACACTTAGCAGGAAAAAGATAAGCCTCTTCTTGAAGTGAGTCTTTAACTTTTCGAATACTACTTTGATTAGGAAACCAAACATTCCTTACTCATCATAGAATAATCAGATATTGCCAATACCCAAGATTTCGTATTTCTAATTTACACTACCCAACATCCCAACCAGCTGTTGTAGAGATAGCAGATGCCTTGCAGAGATCTATGCTTTCTCATTTGATGCCTAATTGCTGCTGTAGTCAGGTGTGGTTGCCTCTGAACTCAGACATTTCTGTTCTTCCATTGACCTGTGTTAATTTACAATCTACATAGTCGATAAAGCTCAAATCCCAGAAGCCTTGTCTGCCACAATCTGACAGCATTGTAATTTCAGTGAGCAAAAGCAAAGGACATAAATCTGAACTGGCACAGTTGAGATTATGCTTTGCAGACAGCTGAGTGCAGCTTTATGATCATCCTCCAAGAAATTACCTCCTGTAATTACAAGAAGGGCAAAAAAAAAAAGTGTTCAGAGAGCAGCACAGTTTAACATCTAAGCAGAAAGAGAGGGAAAAGTGGTAAGTGTTTAGCAGAGGGCTGTGCAATGTCGCTCACGTGCAATGTCAGTCATGAGACCAACTTTGTTCAATAGCGTGACTCTGGTCAGTGCGACTCTGAGAAGTGAAGACCCCATCCCAAGCATCTCATGTGGGCTTTCACCAACAACTTATTTACCTGGACTCACCATCTCCCTCAGGAATCACCCTTCCAACCTTGAAAGGAAAGATTCCAAAGAGAGAAGACTGCTGGACTCATCAACATGGAAATTCTTCCATAAACCATTTACCTGGCTATTAAGAGATCTGTAGTATTTAACAGACAATAATGTTAACACTGCAGGCCTTGCAACTACAGCAATAAAAGGTAAGACAAAACAGAAAACAACACCCACTTCTTCAGAAATTTGTCTTCGACTGTCTAGGCAAATGATTTTAATCTTTTCCTCTTGGCTTTTGTGTTCATAAACTTGAGGCAGGAAGGTAGGCAAATGTGAGATTTCCTGTAAGTTGCTATGCTGAGTTACTCATCTCAATTACGAGTAATAATCTTAAAAAAGCTGTTAACCAAAAGTTAGTAAATTAATTGCATGTATACTATGGTCAGCTCTGGATTTTCAGGCTGAAATCCTTTTATTGTCACATATTAATCTCTCTTATACCCTAATAACTTAAATGCATAGAAAATGGTACAGGCAGCTTTATGATATGCTGCAAAGCTGACTGGTGGATCTGGAGCTGTAGTTTTCAGCTGCACAGGACACTGCCCCAGTACTGCAGAGAAACTGGCAGCCAACACACACCACGATGGGAGACTGCAGTAATGCAGAGCTGACTCACTGCTCCTGAAGGGCAGCCCAAGTCCTTGTCAGAGCCTGCATTTGGTTGTATTACTGTATTACTAGCCAGGGAAGATAAAGAGAGCTACACAACATGAAACCTCTTCCAGACACAACCTTCTCTGTCTAGGAAGTAGGAAATTTCTTCTTTACCACTGGAAAGCATCTTGGACCCAGGAACTAAAATAATCCTGAGCAAAGCAAACCATTTCTCAGTATACTTTATTTGCAATTGTTTCCATTTAACTTTGCTAAGTCATTCAGAAAAAGAATATTTCACATCCTAACTCTGTTTTAAATGTCAAATAACCAAATAAAATCTTAGGAAAAACACTACTTCTTGCTCAGTACCAATGTGGCTCATTAGCTCACACCCCACTGTTTATAAACAGGATCATCTACCATAATTCAAGGGACTTAGAAGCTTAAGTGTCCTTTTGTTATACCAAGTTCCTGGTACATTCATATAACAAACAAAACCATTTATTAGCCTGTTAAAGATACTAAAAAAATGGCTTATCAAATGAAACATTCTTGAGACTTTTTCCAAGAGCTTATTATTATGGAAAAAAACCCTTCAGATTTATTTTAATGACTTCTTATGAAAAAGTATGATTGTGACAATCTACATTTAATAACATAATATCTGACTCAAATCCAAATGCACTCCATAGGAAAACTGCCATGGGACTCAATGAGGAATGGAAAAGATTATCTAGCTATAGATACCTGCTGTTTAAAACAAGATAGGGAACATCAGCATTATGTTTCTCCTTAATGGAATTGACAGAATTAGCCAATACCCTTCCTGTACTTAAAACAAATCAACCATCCTCAGTTAAATGTACTTTATTTTCTTTCAAATATTGCTATCACAGAATGTGCTGGAAGGGACCTCTGAAGATCGTGTCACCCACTGCCCCTGCCAGGGCAGGTTCACCCAGACCAGGTAGCACAGGATGGTGACCAAGTGGGTTTTAAATGTCTCCAGAGACAGACTCTACCACCTCTTGGGAAAGCCTGTTCCAGTGCTCTGCTACCCTCCTTACATTTAGATGGAACTTCCTATGTTCAAGTTTGTACTTCTTGCCTCTTGTCCTGTCACGGGGCAGAACTGAAAGAAGACTGGTCCCATCCCCCTGACCCCCACCTTCTTAGTATATATGTGTTGATAAGATTTCTCCACCTCGGTCTTCTCCAGATTAAAAATACCCAAGTATCTCAGCCTTTTCTCCTATGAGAGATGTCCTAGCCCCCTAATCATCCTTGTAGCCCTTTGCTCTATGCTCTCCAGCTTAGTGCTAGGACACAGTACTCCAGTTGTGATGCAATTGCTAAAACCATTTCATAGTCTTCTATTCCATCTCCCTGTGCTGCATGGCTGTACCATTCTTCCCCCAGCTTCCCAAATGCCAAGAAAGGGAAATCTACTCAAAAGTTTTTTTTTTTCTTTTCTCTACAGTGCTCTGTGCAGATGCTTGCACCTCATGACAACTCCCACCTCCATCTGCAAAACAGAGAGCATCAGGGAAAAGCTAATGTGAATGAAAAATGTGCAGCAAATGGATAAATACTGAAATGAGTATTTCAGGAAAAGAAAAATTTCAGAAGTCTGCCTTTCTTCTTCCTAGACATCTCCACCTCAATACGTATTAAGTTTTTCACTCCCTCCAGGGAGAAATGTCTGAATTTTGATCATTATAGAATGTCTCTGTGAAAGTTTTCAAACTGCCACAGCCTACTTATTAATGGATTTTCATCACTATGGCAGCTGAATCCAAACCCAAAAATCTAATTAAAATCCTCTGAGGGATATTGTTGGTCTTGGGGTCATTACTGCATATGCAACTTAGTTTTATGTTCACCTGTCATCTCTGTCGAAAGTCAGACAAATCAATACCACCAATGGGGGTTTTATGTGGGGAATCCCTTCTTCCCCTCAAGCACATTTTCTTTTACATGCATTTATTAAAGTTTTTTTCAGTTTAGACATCTAATTTTTATTCTTTCTCTTACTTCAAATCAAAGAAAGATTTCATTGCCTTACAGCCCATGACTAGTGAGTGACAGATTTGAGGGAAAGCACTAAGGGCTATTGCAAGGAGCACAGCAGTCCAAATTAGACGCTTAACTTTGCAGTATATAAAATTACTTATGCTTGAATCTTCCTATAGTCTGGTAATCGATAAATTTTATTGGTAAAAAACCACACAGTTTATAACCTACCCTTATTACTTCTACTATAACATTAACTATGTACAATAAAAATGCCACATTGCTGGCCAAAATACCTTCTTAAACAGAATTTACCTAGTGGTGCTCTTTGAAGTTTTTATTTCAGAAGCAACATTACAGATTTATTGCTGTTTCCTGAACACATACATAACACAAGTATAAAATGTACAACATTCTGTAGTACAGCAGAAAAGTTACATTTTTTACTACTTGGGATCACTTTTGTGTGCTTTATAAACTTGTCATTCTGTTAAATGTATTATTACTATCAATTAATTTAGCAGCTGTGAAATATCCCCAAGCCCCTGCAACCACTGGAAAACCTAACAAGATATCTGTTTGTAAGCCTTTAATAAGAAACAGCTTTAAGCTTTTCCCCTGGCAACCATCTGTCTTCTCAGCTCCATGGGACAACTTGCCCAAAGCTTTTATTTTGCAGTATGTCTAGCCAGTGAAAAAAGCCACCATGACAAGCAGTGTTGCTAATCAGTTTCTGGACCTGAGCTCACTGTTCTATTTCTAGCAACTACTGCTTTCCTAGTCTGAAAGAATAGAGCAACTGCTCTACTCAGAGGTACACATCTTGCTCTGGCAAGACAGAGACTCATTTAAAAGCCTCAAAACACCTTCATCCTCTGATTACTGGATCCGTGCAATTTTCCACCATGAAGGTTTTATACAGATTGCAAATTTGTAAAATGAAATCAACTGCCTCTGTGTACAATACAGGCAGGGACTATTAATTATTTCCAGGTTTTACAAAGAAGAAAATGAGGAGGTGTGCCTGGCAGCTAGATAGCTCAACACAAAGGGAACATTTTTAGGCTTTAATTTCTGGAATGAAAACAAGCCATAAAGTCCTCCCTCCATTAGTTTGCCGTAAATTTTCTTATGATGTGCTTAAGTACAACCAATTGGACAATAAGGCTTTAAAAAGCCAATGCTATCCTGTAATTATAACATCAAAACCAGGGGAAAAAATGGCATGTATCTTCAGCAAATACAAACCTATATCCAAATAATATCTTGAAAGATTAATGCCTTTTAAAACTCTAAAATTTAACACCTCAGTTACCCTAACCAATAGTGGCACGTACAGTAGGTTAAAAAAAGCAATGTATAAACAACAAATATTGATATCTCATATTCTCTGATACAATGCAAAAGAAAAATTCCTGTTAATAGTAGAAGTGAAGGGGCTTGTAGATTACAAATCATAAACATCCAGCAAGTGTGAAAGAAAAAGCTGGCTTTCTAAATGACGAAGTGAGCCAACTCTATAGAGTTCAGTCAAAATCTAGCTTGGATTGTTTTTTTAGTTTACTGGCCCTGTACACTCTTACTACACCAGCTTCCATATGGGAAAAAAAGTGAGGAACAGATCTATTTCTGAAAATGCCTACTTTAATCTTCACGTGTTTTGTGTTACCATTTCTGATACCCTTTCCTACTCCCAGTTTTCTTCCTAAGAAGAGGCAGATGTCCCCTAGGAATACTTCGAGCAGCCTCTGAGCTGAGAAGCAGAGGACTACTCTTGCTCACCTATCATAGGAGGATCTTTTCTGCTTGAACAAGCACAGCAAGCTTCTGCAGAGGGCATAGAATTCACATCTAGTGAAAGAGGTTCCCCATTTATAGGCAAGAACTGCTCTGGAGAAGTGTGTCATCTCTAACTAAATATACAACAAATTCCCAGAAAGTCCACCACTATGCTCAGTTCATACCAAAACTAGATACTTTTAAATGACAGGAAGCAAAAGCTCCTTCTGTCATGGAACAGAAGAAACATTTAACTAAATATGAGCTCTGCCTCTGTTTTTATCTTTTGCTGCCAAGTCTTTTTACCTTTTTCTAAATCTTCATTGTTATTTTGGAGTCTTTAATCAACCTCTGTGCCTAAAATATAAAAATCTCTACAAATACTTAATGTCACCTGGTGGGAATAGTCATGCAATTTGGTCCTCTGTGAAACTGTTGGAAACTTTTAGCATACCATGATTACTCAAAACTTTAAAGTCTATTCTCCCCTTTATGTGAGTGCTTAGCTCCTGTTAATGCCAATGAGAGTTATGGGCATACAACAATGGAAGATTAAACTGTTCATTGTTTAAGAAGTGGTGATTAGCCCTGTGCTGCTTGAGAGAAAAAACTCAAGAATAGTGCTCTACTGTACTGTAGTGAATTAATCTCATTACACACTACTAACAGCACTTGTGGCAGTGTTTGCTTCTTAAATCAATCATAGGTGACCACCTGGTGCCCTGTAACTAGAAAGCTGCTTCCACAACACATGCACAGACTCTACTGAGGAGATTAATCTGTAAGCTGCTATGGATCTATTCTCCTGACACTTTCTCCCCCCCTGGGAATATCACATCTAATTTTCATCTTGAATATTCGTACCTAAACAATAGAACACTTTAAATTCATTTTTAACTACAGAAATCCTGAAAAAAAATTTTTTTGAAGAATCGTGATTTCAAATACAAAGGTGTTTAGTTAGAAATTAGTATACTGTGATTCTTTTCAATGCAAACTTCACACAGGCTTATCTCTTTGTGCTATCATATGATGGGCTTCACTTACTGTTTTCCAAAAGTAAAATTGTTGCAGGACTGATATTAAGTACTCTTCAAGACAGCAGTCAGAGAAAATGAAGACATTTGTGAAAGAGAAACTAGTAGACTGAAAAGTATATGGCTGTCCTTCCATCTGTCAGCAATGTCTTGTCTATGAAAAATACTTATATATATATATCTATAGATAGATATATAACTTAGTGCCAATTGAATCAGCAGAGTCATACCAACTTAAACCAGCTGTTGACCTAGACCACAGATCAGTTTTACTGCAGATTTGAGCAGAAAGGCCACCAATCACAAAGCAACTGCTTGCAGGTACCTCCTGAATAATTAAGGTGGTTTGGTCATACAGATTTCATCATATTGTGATAAAAAAATTACCATTGGCAACCCAATGTATCTGTATGTGAAATCTAAAAAAATTTACAAAAATCAAATTAAGAAAGAGACTTGTTCAAACTAGGATCAGTATTACAATGAATTCGTTTGGCTTGCACGCAGTTGTGTGATGCTTTAGGGCGCAAGCAGCAAGAATGGTTATCACCAACTTTTAAAATAAATTTCACCTTTCTAATTATGTTTGGCAACAGACACCAAGTAGCCTGCAGCAATGAGATGCCCAGATAAGAATTCAAAATGTATTTAAAGAAGATGCACTTATAAAAGTGTCAAAACTGAAATTTAGAGATCTGTTGGTGAAATAGTGTTAATAGAGCTGATGTGTTGAGATGGGTATCGAGAAATGAGGATTGCAATTAAAATGGAAACACCAAAGAAAGAAAATTACTGTACTTTTATTTCATACATTTTATCAGATGCGTTGTAGCCATATTCCTTCTAGGGATTTCATAACGATCGACACTAAAAATTTATTAGAGTAGTAGCTCTTGAGCAATTCTCTAGGGTGTATCCTAGAGATGTAAAGGTTCTGTTTAAATCAGGAGATGCAGAACAGTTTTTTAAAGATTTTTAAAGAGAGTCAGTTGACTTTCTCATTTAAAAAGATGGTTCCTTCAATTCTCTGGCCACTCTCCCCAGCAGGCTCCAAGCTTTGCCTTTACATCCATCCAAAGGTTGCCCCTGGAAACAAGCCCCGGGGAGCCCCCCACTCTGGAGGCTTTTACCTATAGCCCCTGGAGAACATGAAAGATAGAAAAACGAAGCAAACCAAAATAGAAACCAATCAACACCAACAAAACAAAACAAAACACGTCTTGGGAGTCCCTTAAAAAGTGATATGCAAAAAATTCAGATAACATGGAAAACATCTCAGCTTGCACACAGACAAGAATGAGGGAATGTGGTAAGCTCAGCAGAGAAGAGTAAGGGCAGTGCCGTTGAAATTTTGTAACTCTACATAATTTTTCAGTAACCAACAGATTGATTTTGATCTAGTTAGTGTAAAAAATTTCTGTAGGGTTCCCCCCACCCCCCCTAAAATTCTGCAGAATCTAAAGCAGCAAAGTGGGATTTTTATAGCATTTGGCATATATAACATTTCAAAATTCATTTGTATATCCATAACCATGGACAGGCATGCACAAAAGAAGCCCATTGGAAGAAACCTTGAAGATGACCGCTGGAAAAATCAAGGGAAAAAACCCAAGCATTTTCTTGATTCAGACATGATGGTGTAACATCGTATGTTGTCTCAGAATAGAAGTCTACAGGGTAAATGAAGAAAGTTAAGTCCAAAGGTAGCATTAGGACAGCCAAACACTGAGCAAATTCAGACTGAAGGTGCCTCAAGCCACATCTGTCTTATGGTGAACAGTATACACTAGGTCTGCACATGTGGCAGAAAGCAAGGCAATGTCACATTTGCACAAAGGGTGAGACTTCACTGTCTTTTCTGTTTCTCGGTATTCCTCACCTTAAAGGTAATTTCTGGACACCTGCTCTTTAAAGAACAGTGTGAAGGTTTAATTTTTTTTGATTTTCAGCTGATACATAAAATGACTCTTACGCAACTTGCAGCCCACAGGATGTCCTCCATACCCCACACTCCTTATTAGTACACAGGCCTACCTAGACTGATGAAAACCTCACTAAATCCCAAGAACTGTGTACCTTCCTCATTAGAAACAGATCTGGCACAGCACAAAGCTGAAACAGTTGACATCTAAGCACCCAGGAAAAAAAAAACTAAACCCAGTGATGATAAAAAGATGTTGGATACAGTGGCCCTCACCACATAAGCCTAGCAGTATGGGTTAAGTCCTATATGCTGCTGCTCAATTTTTAATAGGTCATTTGGCAAAAATTCATTCATTTTTAATGAATGCTTAATTAAAAACTGGGTATGACAGCTGGTAGGCATCGGGTAAGCGACTCTACATACAGAGTTTATTTACTCTTTGCATATAGCTATGAAAGACAAAATGAAAAACATACATATTTATCTTTGCACTGACACTGCATTACTGCAAATGTTTGGCACTTCCCCTAAAGTTGCTTGTCTATGCTCAAGTGAAAGGAGAGAACCAGAAGACCTGTTCACTGATCTGCCAGGCATCCCAGTTTTAGGACCAGCAGTTTAGGGCTCAGCAGGGATCATACAGAGGCACCAAGATGGATGTATTTGCTTCCCCACCACTTCCAGGAAAACACTGGTGGGTCAGAGCCATGCTTTCCAGTGCTGTACTCATTAACAGAATAGGAATAAATCAGATTTATATTTCTAAACACTACCTATGGTCTACTCTCTGGCATCCCTTACTTTCCAGCTTGAAGGTCTCAGCAAGATTCCTGGATTTCCAGCAGGTCTTCTTTTCATCATTTTCCAGAAATACCATGAAACAGGACTTGTTTTATCTTTCAGTTTAGAAGACAATGAAACACAGGCTAGAGTCCAATGAAATTCTAAACACAGATATTTTCTGGTATCAATATTATACTCTGTCACTATTATTTCAAATATTCATCAATAAAACCCTCATAATGATAGCTACAATTGAAGGAAATATTTTCTCTTCTAAGTGACAAAGAATGAAAAAAATAATAATCAAAGAATCCAAAGCAAATTGGCACATTTATTTACAAACTGTCCTTGGCTTGGTAGCTATGAAACAAAACCAGAACTTTTTTGGCACAGCTCTCATGGTATACAGATTCAATCTATTTGCTGTTCATGACTATTTGATCTGATATACAACTAAACACGTCTCTGCTGTAGCCTCAAAGCATGTGGACTTGTACTTTATGAATGTAACCACAGCATGTTTGATATTATTTCAATATATTTATAAAAAGTACCATGCCACTCTCCTTTGAATGCTGTAAACTGCTATCATGATCTGCATAGAGATATTGGAAATTCAGATGGTGTTGTAATATTTCATTTAATGCATGAAACTCTCAAACATGCTTCATAACACTCAACTAAGTCTGAGCAGACAGGTTTTAATTCTTATACCTTCAGAGCATGTGTCAGTCTTCATGCACATGGGTTGTTCATGTAAACGATATTTGGAGGAAAAATACATTCAGTCAGTCAGTCCGACTTGAAGTTTCAATTAAACTGATACAGTTTGGTCCATCCTGTATCAGGATTTATTTTCCCCCACTTTACTTCTGCATATTAACATTCCCATGAAACAGTGCTTCATTCCCACTTCTCTGAAAGTTGATCTATGCCAATATTAATATGCCCACATTTTCCTTACCCACTTCAAATACCTGAGCACTTGTCACCCCACCATTGTCAGACTTGCTATATATGCTATTCTACATCCATGTACATACCTACAATTCCTTCAATGCCCTCCCTGTCATTAGAATCTCCAAATAAAATATTCACTGGCTGTCTTAACATCAGGTAATGAATTAAAAGATTGTCGAACCATGAAAACAATAGATTCTGGAAATTACGTATTGCAGTACACCTTCACAGTGTGTGCTTGGCAGTAAATTCTAGACCTTTCTGAAGCATGAAGGGTCTTAATTCTGATTCTGAACTACTTAATTACAGCACTTGCCTCTTCCTGTTCATAAACCTAAGGTCTGAAACTAGCCAAAGGAATTGCGACCACTCAGGTTTTATCTGAGTCCAAGTCCAGTGCTGGCTACCTGCAGCTCATGGTGACTCAGTAAGCAGTAGGAAAAAAATAAGAAGCCAGATCCACTGGGAAGGTGGATGTTCAGATTTGACTTTGAAGTGGCTTTTTCTTGCCCTAACAACCAGCAGAGGGCCTCATCTGAGGCCAAGGTAGACCCTGACTTTACACAGTGGAATTCCATTTCTTTGCACTATCAGAACGGCAAAATGTTAAATGTATTTGTGCTAATTAGCTACAAAATCTTCATCCTTTTTCTATCACCTCTTTCTCCACTTGTATCTTGCCTCCTTCCTGTCTTAATTGTTATTTTCGGGGGCAAAAATGCTTCTGAGAAGAAATTGAACAGACACAAATGTGCAATATAAACAACTAACACAAGAGTAGCATGTGCTGCCCGAGAGTACAGCATGTATTAGGTATACTGAGGCAATGTTAGGTGTCCAGGACATCTTCTGACTTCAGGTCCCCAAGAAGAGTGGGTGTGAGCAATATCAGTGTAACAGTACAACTTACAGCTTCAGTAAGTGCCCATGCAGACCTTCTAGGTCTGCAGACTAGGCAGACCTTCTTCATTTACCCCACTCCCTGAACAGACTTGGGGAAAGGAAGCCTTTATAAAAATATTTATTTATATAAAATATAAATAAAATTTATATAAAAATATTTATTTATATAAAAATAAAAATATATAAAAATATATAAATATATATTTATAAAAATATAAAGACAGTCATACACTGTATGGAAAATGATGCTTTTCTGGTAATATTTTTATTCAAAACTCAATTTTTACACCATGCTCTATTTAGAAATTGTGGGGGCAGAAAAAGGAAGATAAAATCTGACACATTTAGCTTACATCTGAAAAATATTTCATATGAGGGAAAATAAAGACATCTTAGTAGGATGTAAATTTTATTGAAAGGGTATTTTTACTGAAATATGCTTAGCTTAAATCTTTGACAGGCTTTGCAATCTTTATTTTTAGTGACAGACATCAAAATTCTACTTGTGGTTTCCTTTTGGCACTCCTTCCAGCCCACTTCCCTAGCTCCTGGGAGTGTGTCACTTGTTTCACTCCTGACAAAAGCCGTGCAGGCACAGGGACAGGGGCTTAGTGCCTGTGTACCATGCTTACATTTGGAGTGAGTGCCATATTTCACAGCTGCAGCTGCTGGCCTGCCCTTTCTGCCATTATTTGCATTTCAAACAGAATCAATGGAACCAATGAACTACAAAATAAATTGAAGATCTGCATAGAAAACAAATGCCTTTTACTAAACAGACTCAGCTGCTGAAACACAGAAAACCTGGCAAGATTGCAGTCCCTAAAGCTAAGTAGCATTTCAGGTGAGATCAACAGTATTTGTATGTGAAAATCTGTAATTTTTAAAAACAACTTTTTCTACAGCTGGTAGTAACCCTGTTTTAAATAGGTAATCACCTCTGTTGTGCAGCTTAATCACATTGAAATACAAAACCAGAAATACAAAAACAGAAATTAAAGCTTATTAACTCTCCCTCTTTTCTTCTCTCAGGCGTCTTATGCTGCTCTACCAAATGTTTCACTTGTTGTAGAAGTATGCATTTCCTGGCTGGAAGTTTGATTTGCGATCACAGATTGATTCCTATCTCAGATTTATTCCCTTGTCCTTTAGGTAATATCTCACTTGCATTGATCCAGTATTTGAAAGCTTACTTTGAAGACTACCATCAGATATAATGGATTACCTGCAGGCAGTGTTACAAATTCTAGAGGAAAATTAAAAAGGCAGCAAAATCAGACAGAAGATGCAGCATCCCTGTGCAGACACTTGTAACAACAACTGAGCACAGCCCCAGTTTATTTGCTTCATTGTGACACGGCAGCATTTCTGCAAGATGGACTTACTGCATTAGCAAGTCTGCAAGTGGGCAGATATTCTGCAGATAGCCAAATGGAAATGCACTCATACATCTTTACCAAAAATAACCACTCTGTCCACTCCTGCTGTAATGAAGCACTCAGTCCTGCTCCTTGTAACAGCCTCTGGTGTAATTTAATCCTGTTTGTTCTCCTCTGCTTCTGAACAGCATTGTCATCCAGATCCAGCTGTACCTCCAAACGATACACATCATCGCCCCTGAATAATGAAGCACGTTTATGGCAAAAAATCCCTATTCCCTAAGGAGGGGGGAAGTAGAGGAGCACTGGGATTTGAAATGGCCACGCTAATTCTATAGCAATGACATCAGACCTGTTAAGCTGATGGCTGGGACACTAATAGCAAGAGTACTTTGTTTTCTTCATGGACATCTGGGTTCTCAGTACGCTCTCAGTGAGAACAGTGGGGCACCAGTCCTACCCTCGACTTTCTTTCCCTTTTTTCTCTCTTGAGACAAGTCATCTTTGCCAAAACAGTGTCAGAAGCAAGATTACTATTCTTCCTTCTAGTCTTTGATACGAAATGTTCAAAGGGTAGGTAGACCCCCCCAGGGTCCCATCTCATCTCTTTGTAGATGTCAGGATGCACTTAGAGCTGTGGTGACTCAGCTAGACGCAAAACCGAGGTCCTCTCCACAAAGTCCCTCTTGACATCTTGCAGAATAGCCTGTGTGTCACAGCTGAACTCCTGCCCAGAAGCAGTTTGTTTTCCACCTGCTTGGTATCTCTGTGGCTAATATATTTGTTGGTTTTTGTGATAATTTTCTCAGTGCTGTTAATAAAATTATCACACACTTTGTTCTACGCTGTGCTTCAAACAAGGCAACGTGTGTTTACTGTTTGAATTTCTGTTTTTAAAGCTGATTGATGAATATTTTGGAAATGTTTGTATTTTATCACTTGCTGTCCACAGGGGCCTTTGTTCCAGTTACAGCTATTGTGCATGATAAGAACAAAAGAGGTTCTGCAGAATACAAGATATTGTTATTCTGTACAGACATAGCTTGACTGTGTATATTTCTAATGCTGGAAAAGGAAGAAACATTCTAATTTACACAGAATAAGGGCAGATCCAAGCTGTCTGGCCTTCAGAAAACAGAACGTTTTTCCACTGACAAGGGAGCTGGACAGACTCACTAAAGAACTAAAGGAACTAAAAACAACTGTCTAGAAAATGTATTTTGCAAGATAAAAATACAGGATTTTTTCACTCTGCCAAAACCATTTTAACTTGCTGTTTAGCAATTCCAAGAAAATATTTCAGATTTTCAGTTAATTAATACATTGATTATACACCACAATGTGAATTTTCCCATGGCTTCAAGAATAAGTTAGCTGGGAGTTGGTTCTTGGTCTAATATTGTGAACTCAGACATAAATTATTCATCCTCTCTCATATAGTTCTATATCCCATCCGCAAGTTACATGGAAATCAATCAAACTCAGGCTCAGATTCCATCTAATGTAAATTGTCATAGCAACAGTGAATTCACAGTTATCCTGTGTTTAACATGCACTTAGCAATTGGCTTAAGAAATTCTACTTGGGAATGCCTTCAATAACTAAACAGCTCCTTTGGACTAAATTTTGCAACATATATGTGCAGCAGCAGTCCCAGCATAAAGTGTCTGGTTTGTATATCAGATGTATTAAGAGCTGTAGTAAAGTGAAATCTGTATTTCAGTATAATACTTAAAATCAAATAATATAGGTCCAACCATCTGTAGTCCTTTTAGAAATAATTTCAATCAATTTTTTCTCAACAAAATCAGATTGAGACAAATCTAAAGACAAAGGGATAGTTTAAAACATTCTACATTTCAAAATGCTATTTTGTAAATCTCTAGAAAATTATCATGCTGAACATAAGGAAGTGCTTAAATCTAAAGACGAATCTGTAAGTCCACTGACCAAGTCACCTGAGTGAGAATTTCAGAACCAAACACAATGTTGCTGTAGTATAACTATCCTGATAATGAAATTGTTCTAAAAATTTCAGAAGATAGTCTCTTGCTTCGAGTTCAATTAATCCCATGTATTAGCTTTTTATAGTGTCTTAGGATAACGTTTAAAAATTATTTCTAAGAAATATATTTGGGAAGGTTCTATCTACTTTAAATCATTACCTTTATCTCTCACAGGAGCTTATTTCTCTATGTGTGTCTGCAAATCACCATCTCAACTGCCACCATTCTTTGGACCCCAAAGAAATGGTACCTTACAGTTTATGTTCTCTTTTGTTATTGAAGATAAGTACTGTCACACCAGATACTCATCCAGTGACAACTTAAGGATAACTGAACAATGAAAAGTTATTTCACTTCCCTCTCTTACCTCCTAGCACGTCTGGTTTTATACATGCCTGTCTTTTGTGATGCCCTGTTGTACAGCACACACAGCTTATCAACTGACACAAAAATAAATTCATAATAAACATTCTACAAGAGCAGAGAAAGAGGGCTGCTAAATATAAACTGACTGTCTGGTTATACTTCTACCCTCATCCCTGAGGATAAACACTGTTGTCTTCTGACATCTCTCAACTTCTTGCAGCACTGTCTCAAGCCTTCTAGCAACTAGTAAATAGTCTAGTTCTCAGATGCCTTTAGTGTCAATAGAGGAAAAAAGGCAACAGTTCCTACACAGAGCTATTTTAAAATCAGCTTCTTCAGTTCTGGGACTTAATAAACTGCTCATAATGCCTTAATGTGCTGCTGTATTGGCAGCATTTCAGGATATAATATAAGGATAAGCAGTTGCTCCAGACATGGAAGAGAGATGGCTTGGCAGAAGCCTCAAGCATGTTACATGCAGTATCAGCTCAAGTAATAGACACAAAGCCCAGATGACACGAGTGATGTGCGGGGGAGAAGGAGAAGTCATCCAATTCAGTAAAAAAAGAAAAAAAATATAAATGGGTATCAACAATATTTTTTCCTTATTTGTCCTATCAAAGGACTGCAGAGTCAAAAGTTTTCAGATTTGACTTTGAAGTGGCTTTTTCTTGTCCTAACAACCAGCAAAGGGCACCCATCTTTTCCCTTGGGCATAATGGAAACAGAAGGAAAAAGCCTGAGTTAAAGAATTGAAGACATTTTCCCATTTCAAACTTTTGTGTGTTCTGCCATTTCTTGTTTTGCTTTTCCAACTGATAACAAAGTGAGTAGAAAAGGTTCTCTTCTATCTGGCTATTAATGAAAGGTGAAACCTGATTCATACGAAAAAGAAAATTTAAAATACTTTGCAGTATAAAGTTAAACAAGCAAGATTCAGATTTCTCATAGAAATAATACCTTGGGTTAAGAATATATTAATGAGTATTATTTGTAAGTATTATTCTGAGGGAGAATAAAAAAATCTGATGAAATGACTGAGAATGTTATTTATTTTTAAGAAAGAACACTCAGTTTTCATTCTGCTGTTTTCCTTTTCCTTTGCTACTTACTGTGAGAGTTGTCTGCACTGCTAGTCAGCCTTCCAAAAAGAGGTACTCAGAAAATGACATTGGACAACTTTTAAGACTGGAGATAGTTTAAAGCACTTCTCAGTGTCTCTGCACTTCTCATGGGGTTTTGGACAAAAAAAATATATCATTGGGTCACAATGCATTTATTGTCAGTATCTGTTCTCTCAAGTGCCAAGGCAGGTCTACAAAGTCTAAGGTACCAACACTGCAAGTGATTTCAGAAATACAAACATCACAAATGAAACATTTACCATCAGCAATGTCTATTCAAAAAAGCTGTGGTCCTAATTGTCCCCATGAGTCTAGCCAGAAGACAAGATCCCCTAGGGAATGAATTCACTCCTTGTAGAGAGTCAGGATATCTCCAGGATACTACTTGAGGTCTAGTGTATTATTGGACATGCCATTCCTGGTCACAGCCAGACCCAGGGACAATCTCTGAAGGAGCCAGCAGGATTTCCAGCTGGAGTGTGAATTTTCCATGCAGTCAGAGCTCACAAGGGCAGCTGTCAGCACATGGATGGCCACTCTACACAAGCCACTGCTCCTTTGGACTTTGAAGAGGAGTGGAAAGGACCTTACAGTTAGTAAGACAAAACAAGTCCTCCAACACCTTGCTTCTGATTACAGATCTTGCACTACCTTTTAAGCTACTTTTAAGTTACAAAGGAATAATGTTTTAGTAAATCAGAGAGAAAATACTTCAAAAAAGAAAATAAATTTCATCTTCCATCCTGTTTGAAGACATCCAAAAGCAAAGCCTCCCAAAATTAGGAACAGTGAAAAACCATAGAATAATTTTGGTTGGAAAAGAGCTTTAAGATCATCAAGTCTGTTAGCCTAGCACAATGATAAGTTCACCACTAAACCATGTCTCTATGCAGCACACCTACAAGCCTTTTAAAACCCTCCAGAGATGGTGACTCAACCACTACCCTGGGCAGCCTGTTCCAGTGCATGAAATCCTTTTCAGTAAACAAATTTTTCCTAATGTCCAATCTAAACATCCCTTGTCGAAATCCTTGCGTAGGAAGATCTGAAATATATTAAGATGTACAAGTTTCCCTTTCCATTAATAAAAAAAGACATTTTAAAATCACCTATTCAAACTAGAAATGGCAGTTGTTTTTTAGAGACTCTCATCTCACACTCTGCACCTGCAGAGCACCAAATGGACATTCATATTTTCAGTTGAGGGTACAGAACTAAGTACTGTCTGTTTAACTTCTCTAGTTCAGCACAGTGATAATACAGTAGAGAATTTATAAAGCTAACAATGACAGTAGTACAGCTATTATCTTCAGATTAGCCACTTGGCAGGAAATAATAAAACACTACAATTCTGTCCATTAAAGTTTAGGGACTTGTTGTGTGTGGAAAACAGATCTCCTTGCATACCTGTGTGGTTTTGAACTTCATACCCTAAGGCTTAACAGTAAGGCTTACACTTAGGCTTCAAGGAAAGATTTAAGAATCCATTAAATGTTGTCTTGAAACAAGGCTAGAGTTTCTTGCACCTTTATCTCATTTCACTATTCTTCTAAAAAAATGGTGGCTACCTTTCATAATAACACATCAAATACTTTTTAGTAAGACTTGCACATAGACCTGCCATCTCTATTTTGCCTGTCAAGTAGGAAAAAGACAGGATCCTTGGCATTATATATGAAATGTTCTAGCAAAGGAAGTTGGCAGAACGAGACACAACCTTAATGTAATTTCCTGACAAACAGTTGTTGTCTTGCATTTCCTCCTGGGATCTGGGTATATTTATGCTCAGAATTCACTTAGCTGTGCAAGAGCCTTTGTAGTATTCCCATCAAAGCTAGGCTGTAACCTCATCAGACAAATGGCCCAGGAGTATAGACACAAATAAGAAATTTTCAGGTTTTTTTTTTCCATAAGGCATTAGTTTGTAGTGGTTTATAATTTGACTATGGTAATTTGGTTCCCTTAAAAAGAAGCATGGGAAGATAAAAGTATATTGTACAGTTTTCAAATGAGTAATGAATGTTCACAAAAATGAGGGTTTATTTAAATTTCTAGTCCCAAATTATTTTTGTTTCTTCTGCAAATACACAAAAA
This sequence comes from Calypte anna, assembly GCF_003957555.1. NCBI lineage: Eukaryota > Metazoa > Chordata > Aves > Apodiformes > Trochilidae > Calypte > Calypte anna. The sequence goes on from NC_044274.1 coordinate 47,907,388, forward strand.
AATTAACTGTAATTTAAAATCATACTCCTTCACCTAAATTTTTTCTGCCAATCACCTAGTTCAGCCTTTATAGCAATCTGCTGGTCTTTTCTTTTATGAAAAATATGTATTTCCTAAGGTGATAGGCTCAGAGTCTAACTAGATAGAAAGCCTGCAAAGCAAGTGGAGTAAACAAAGAAATAGGTAAGAGAGTCCAAGGAAGTGTTGAGAAAGGCAGAGTACTGCAGATCGGGGATTTACCTCAATGGAAAAGGAACTGGAAGATGCCAGGGGAAGGATCCAACAATCTGTGAGTTCCAAGGGTTTCCAAGAGGACAAGCACACACCATAGGCCCCTGAGGTCCCCAGTTACTGCACCTAAAATGCCTTGGATTCTCCTCAGGGGAAGTTCATTCCTCTGTAAGCTTTCATCTCTGCTAGCTATGCTGTGGTATACATAACCATGTATGAAGCGGGAGGAGCCCTTCTTGCTCCTAGGGCTGATCCTGAGGCCTCGGGGTTTAGCCCATTCCTGGACGATGTCCTAGGGCTGTTCCTGGGGCTCCGGGATCTACCCCTTCTTGCCTGCTCCTGGGGCTCCTCGAGCTGTGGGCTTCTCCATCCTTACTGATGAGTGAGAGCTGTCTCCGTGGGTGTCAGCTGCTCTCTTATTGGCCCCCTGCTCCTGCACATGCTCAGGAGGGAGGCCAGACACAGGTGAACCCACACCCACTCATCAATAACTCAGGGCACCTGGTCCTGTCTCACCACACATGTAACCACTGTGACAACAGCAATTATCAGTAGATACAGCAGACTGTAGCAGCACTGACTAGTCATATTTGATAATTTATGGACTATACAGAGTTCCTCTGATATTAATGACAATATTCTCAGCCTTCTATCTACAGAAATTTGGAAGGGAAATTTAAATGAGGCAGAAATGGAAGACTTGGCTTCCCGTCTCTGATGATTCATTAAAGAGGAAGGGAAAGAAGAATTAATACTGAAGTAAATTTCAAAGTGTCCTGTGTCAGCTTTAGTTTTCACCTTGTTTATGCACATTATACATACAAATTTAAACAACTAACTATTTGTGTAGAGTAAGCATTCCTGTGCAAGATTAGCAGCAGCATGTATGGTGTCCCACCTGGGGACTTACTCCCTATTCCCGCATTTATTATTTTGTTAATAAATGCAGACTTCTTTGTTATTAAACCAGCCACTTAAAGCTCTGATGTGACCATGTCAAGATTTGCAGCAATTTATCCCCATTCACCAGGTTAGTGCAGTAGAATCAAGCCACTAGCAAAAGAATCAGCTAACAATAAAACCCCACTGTAAAGAAACACAGTGGCGAATTATGTCTGCCCTCAGATATCATTATGATAATAAGTGCTCTGCTGTTTGACTAGTGAAGAACCACACATCTAGTAGAATTTCCAAAGCTTTAAGAAATATGTTTTTCTTTAGTACTGATTAATCTAAAAATGAAGTTTGAAAAGTACATAGCATGGAATATGTACTACACTGATTTTTCCTTCTTTTTATCTATTTTTCTCAAGTATTACCTCCGGGTAAAACATTATATTACTTTGGACACAGCAAGATTTCCCTTGAGTTGCTATAAAGGAAATAACAGGCTTTTAAAGATTTTTTAAAATAGCTTTTTTGAATAACAGTAAAATGAAGACAAGAATAGTTACGCTGCAGTTTGATAAAGTTGGTGGTCTTACTTTAAAAGTTATCTTAAAGGAAATCTGACACAAGAAATAAATCCAAGCCTTCTTATAACACCTGAAGTGATTCTGGAGTTCTTCTCTTGCAGCCTTACCTGGACAATGTTAAATCAGAAAATGAAGAGTAGTGGGCAAACTTGGCTCTCATTTCAATGCCTGCATCAACTTTGGTGTCTGTGATCTCTGCTTGTTAAGAAAGAAAAAAAAAAGCAGCTGAGGAGCCTTTGGCTAGCACTATCGTAGGTGGAAGGACATTTTCATTAAACATTTGAGCTGTCAGAAGATTTGTGGCCAGGGACAGCAAGGGGTGTGAGCAGAACACAGCTCCTATCCCATGGGGTGGTAGCTCGAGGCATTTGGCTGGAAAGAGACAACTAAAGGGGGAAAAGGAAACAAAAATTCCTTCTCTTCAGGCATCTGCTACTAGCAGCCACCAAAAAAAAAAAAAAAAAATAAAAAATAAAAAAAAAAATCTTTATGGCATTTTGACATGAAAATATTAGAGAACTGGACACAACTACATCTAAAGGAACTGTAATACATTCTTTCAGCCCATCATGCATTAGTGAATGATAAGACAAGAGTATATTTCTGACATTTTATTCTTTTACAGCCAGAAGGGATATGCAGAGATTTCACAGAAGGTGAGTAAAAGCCATCCAGTATGTCTGTTCACCACTGATCTGTTGCATGATATATTCCTCAGGCCCTATTGTTCCTTCCTTAAGAGCTGCTGTCACAAGCACAGCACTCCTCCTCTGCCTTAGAGGATGCTATGTGCAGCCTCTGAGAGCCTGATTTATTCATCATCTGGCAGACAACATTCACAGGCAATTCCATTAGCAATATCAAGCTCAATGACACCACATGTCTTTTACATGTCTGGTTTCCAACCACACAAACTTAAGTGTTGTGCTGGGCCCCTTCTTTTTGAGAATGGAAACCACCGGCCTAGTGCAAATTGTGTTTCTTTATTACCCATTTTCTTTCAATCAGCTGGGTTGACATAAGCTTTGACTTAACAAACGGCCTGTATCCTTTGATGACAAGTATGCTGGTTTGGCTGAACTAAATGCACTACTAACTAGTAGTCAGCTGTGCACATAAAACATGAAAAAAGAAACCAAGGAGATCTTTAAAAACTGAAGCTGTAGTTTAAAAGTTAATCTTTCAAAATAAGGTTAACAATATTGGGAAAGGATCTTTGCAAGCTATTGGAGATTTGTGCTTTACATTATAACCAAGTGAAAATTAAATAAGTAATTTTCATATAAATCTCTCCGGGCATTATTAAGATCCATGATACAGTGTACCATTGCTTCATCATAAATTGATCTGAATAAGGTATTAAATACCTTCTTCCACTGAAATGTTTATAAAATAATTTTACCTTAGCAGTGTTTCTAAAACACATTTTTTCCCGAATATATAGTTACAGATTAAATGAACCAGGATTTTCCATTTGCAGTATCCATCCTCCTAAACTTTTGCAGCAGGCAAAATACCCTGGTTAAATTAATCAGCATCTCCAGCTACTGTCATGCTCATTAGCAGCCCTCTAACAGTGTGTGGTTTGAAGATAGATGCTGAAGTGCAACAATTGTAGGCATTGGTTCATTAGCAAGTATGATCAACATGGGCTATCACACACATTTCTCACACATAACACACAGAGCAAATTACTAAAACAATAAAAGAAATATCCAAGATCTACAGCAGGCTGAGCTGTATATATGCAGGCTGGTGCAATATTTCATTAATATAATTAGAACAAGATTTATAATAACTTAATTTCCTACCTTCTTTTGTCTAAAGGAGACCAGAGACACTCTGCTGCTTCCTGAAGAAAGCCTGTGCACTGGCTGGCAAAATATCAGGTGATATTAGACTATGCAATGAAGAAAATGTTATTTTAGATGTAATACACTCTCTTCAGAAATCTTTTTGATGGCAGACCAGCTATGTAATTACAGACACTCATTAACTGTCTTTAATGAGAATGATAATGTGTCAGCATTGGTGAGACATTTAACCCACCCCGTATCAAAAGAATAGAACTCAAGTACATTTTAAGGATCATCACCATTTGAAAAAAAAACAAAAACGACAAGGGGATGCTTTAGGAACATGTTACCAATATAATTACATTTTTCCCCTATAAGATAAAAATAACACGGCATTTAATTTATTTTCTCTCTTCTGTGGGAGAGAAATCATGTTTTAGTATTTTCTCTTGAAAAAGAAACGTAAAGATTGCGATTAGATTTCCATGGGAAGCTCCCACTGTCTTACATGATAGGCAGAACAGCATTGTTTTTCTTTTTTCCATATGAATGGAGACACATTTTAAGTCTGACACACTTAGTTTTCTAGGGGAATTACACTAAAGGGAAGAATCTTACTAGATGTTAATTAACTGATGTATGCTTGGTGATAATTCTAAGTTATGCATATGTACAAGTATTCCTTTACTTAAGAAAAAAGTACTTACCTATGGAGGACAGGAATAAAAAACAATGTTGGGGTTGATTCTGCTTTCACTGTGATCAAGAGCAAAATTCTGACTGATTTAGAAAAGGAATAATTTTGGGTTCAAGACTTTTCTTGCTACAATTTCACATTACATTTGAAGACTCCAGCAAAGAAAAGGGAGCTTAATTTATGCTGAACTAGTAAATTAGCTGTATTTGTCAGTTTGAGCATGTTTTAACTTGGTGATTGTGGTCCTTACTGCATTTTTTTTTGAGATAACTACACTTCTATAAAATTACTTTATTGTGTCATTCATAAGACACTAACCTGAAAAATGCAAAGTTAAAAATAGGAATATTTATAATACATAGTACTATAAACATATATTAAAGTGATATTTAAAGGATAGTAAACTCATCCACTTAAATCAATCCAAATTGCACAAAACTTCAAGAAGAAAATGTTTGATTTCAGTACAAATTTCTTCTTATTAGTTGACATCACAAAATCTTTCTCCCTGAATTCTTCTTTTGAAAGGTTTCAGCTTATGGCTTCTGTTTCAGGTCCTTTGTGAATCCTCACAAATCAGCAGATTTTGCATGTTGTTCCAACATGCTCCCTAAAGGGGAAACTGCTTCCCTCATACAGAGCACAAAAATTAATTTGGGAAAAAAAAAAAAAAACAAACTTGGATCAAGAATGAGCTGATCATTCTTCACAGCCTCATCATGTGGCATTTAATGGATGGCCAGTGTAAAGCTGGCTACTCACATTGACTGCTTCACACTGCCTTTCACACCAAATTTGGACTATTAGGATAAACTTTACAGAATTAAACTACCCAAAGTTCTTCCTAGCACAGCTATATATTTCTGTTTGGGCTTGACTGTTTCTAGCCACTGCACTGACTCATAACATCTTCCCTTATGTTCTACACTGTCGCAGAGATGGGCAGTGGTTCCTGAACCCAGCTCCCTCTATCAAATCTATGTAGCAGATGAGAACAGCAAGGCATATGAACTAGAGAGAATGTACAGTCTGTCAGTGTTAATCCTTCTTAATATTCTGCTTCACTCTAGAAAGGATTTGATTGTTTCTTAGATGGCTGTAGGGCCTCTGAGGTCTAACAAACCAGATATTTTATTTGAAAGAATCTTTGTAATAAATCAGCCTAACATTTCCATAGATTATTCTGGAGAGATACCAATCTCTCCTTGCCTAATTAAATTGTCCTAATATGAAAATGCAGGCCAAGACCAAAAGGCACAACAGATTTGCCGGAGTGTGGAAATGCCCCAAAGTCTCAGGCTCTTGGAAGAGAGGCAGAGAAATGCATGAACTCTGCCTGCATGCTAATGAACTCCACCAGATCACAGTCCATACAGATGCAATTTAAATTGCCTTGCACAACTTCAGCCTCAGAGGCTTCTAATTAACCCTCAGCTTTGAGATAAGTAGCAATACAGAGAGATGGAGATGGCACAGCAGAGGTGACAAAAGGCAAAAGACTACTCCTTGCTCCTTCCCTTCCCCCATGATTTGAAGGTTATGTCAGTCACTAAGCCAAACTCAGAGGGGTAATCAAAATGTCATTTACTTCGTCTCTCCATGGTAATATAACTTTTACCCTGTAAGCATGCCTGGATTTAGGACTGGCAAGATCATTTTAGTTATTTTAAAGCACACATTTCCACAGACACATGGCAGCCCTTGAAAGTATTTCACTCCCACTTGACACAGAGCTTTGTTGGAGAGGGCAGACAGTATTTCACCAGCTTGGCTTATGCCTTGCAGAGATACTCAGCTTCCTACAGAGATTTAGGTCTAATGGAACTCAACTGATTTATTGCCAACCCCAGCACCACCCAGACATGCTAGGAAACCATAGGAGAGAACTGCTGGGCTGCCATAGCAACTTACCAGCACAGCATTTCATTTTATGTGGAACCCTGCTACAAACTATAGACCAGATCACCACAACCACTTCCCTCCAACCATCTCTAGATGGCATCTGCAAATTGCAGTTCTTCAGCAGCACTTCAATACTGCCCTACCATAATGGGATAGATTTGGAGGGACCCTTCTGCTTTCAGTAAAATTACTTGTAATTTACACTTGTTAAAAGTAGACTGTGAAAGTGATGTCATAATTTCAATTATAAGATAAACTGATGGCTACATTTTCAGGTGGTTTTTGCTTTTTGTTTGTAGGGTTGGGCTTTTTTAGTAAGTGGTAAGACAGCTGCTCCTGGTGAGTATCCAGTCCTGCCCAAACTTAAATCAACTAGAGAATATTTGAACAGCCATCAACCAGTACTTGCATATAACAAAAGGCTTTGTCCAGGCATGGAGGTGTTCAGTTTCACAAAACAGTCCTCATCTGGCTGGATTTTTCTAATACAACTCAGAAATCTGAGGGAATTACACAAATTGGCGAATGGCTTATCTTAGCTTTTCATCTTGTCAAATCAAGTGGAGTGATTCCTGTAGTGATTACTTTCTAACATCTGGCTGGTGGCTTATATGAAGAGAGCTGGTGGCCTCATTTTGAATTCTAATGAAGACCATGCTGCATAATTCACTGATGTTGGATTCCCTACTGGCACACTTGGCAGAGCAGTCCCCAGTAGGAAGCTGAGGCAAGACAAAAGAATTAAATGTCATTATATCCCTGCAACTGAATAATCCAGATCAAGGATTGTCCACAGTGTCTGAGTGTGACAATGACAGTCAGCCTTGGTGTAGACAAGAGGCAAAATTAAGGAATAAACTTCAGGTCTCTCGATTTACGATATATCATGTGGTCTACACTCACTGAAATACATTATTATTTTTTTCTGTCCTCATGAAAGATAAAAGGCCACGCTGGGAATGAACTTGTATGAACAAGTATTTTTAGAGGAACAGTATGGAAATTCTGTGTCAAACTATGCACTACTGTATTCCTGTATTCATAACAGACAGTCATAGCACAGCCTGAGAGAGGGGAAAAAAGCAAGAGATTTACTGAAGTTGACAAGTGAGTCTGAGCCCACTTGCTTAGGTTTCAGGTCTTTTATTCCATGCTGCACTTTAAATTCAGCATGGGAGAGAAGGAACTATGATACATCTGGGTGTGGCCACACTGCAGCTTCAAAGCAAGTGAAGCTTGGGTCTCTTAAGAGACATCCGGAAAATACAGAGAATCTACATGGGTGACTTCCACAGCTATATCTACAGCATGTGTTACTTTATGCACCAATATGTGCAATGGTCTCGCTTTTCTCCCTACTGGCGCTGCAGAGTTAATGTAATGTTATATTATTTTCATAGCCGGTCATTAGCTGTGATCTCCACACTGAGAAAGCTCTTACCCTGCATGAACTATACTCCACTTTTCCTCCATGTACTATGAGAGATCTGTAATTTGCCAAGCCCACTTCACATTGAGGGATTCGTCCTTCACTGTCAGCGGAGCTGAATTGACTGAAATTTAAACTCCAAACAAGATCTCAAAGCAAAATAAAAACATATGTCTAAAATTAAGTACTATGTCCTAAAAGCACTACAGATGTAATCATACTGACTTAAGTATGTGCTCGTTTACTGCACCGCAGGAAGGATAGGCATTGAGAATGCCATCTACTGGCAGAAAAACACTGGCAGGGAGTGTAATTCCACTGCAGGCGATTTCCAAAAACAGGAAAGCACAACAAAATATGATGTGGGTTGTTAGTCTGTTTGGGTTTTGTGTTTTGGTTTCATTTTTTACCCAGTTGCTTATTTCACGTTCTTCTTTTATATAATTCATTTTAATCACGTAGTTGTAACTCCATGATTTCATGCCAAATTTTATGTAGAAACTTCACTGGGAATGTGTTTTGAACCCCAAGTATATTATTAGACTTAACTATGTACCAGAAATGAATAATGTCTTTAAATAGTAACAATTTAAAAGACAACAGACATAATGAAAAAATATGAATAGAGCTGCAAGGCTGAGATTGCTTTCACTTCTCTATGCTTCTTATTCACAGGATCTCAAAAACATTTCTCAAGAGTTCTTTAAATACTTGGTGGTAATATTCAGACCCTAAAACATAGACACTAAAAAATCTGAAAATGCATCAGGCTCAGCAGTTAACTGGTTTGTTATTGTGCCATGATTTGAATCTTTATGTGGCAAATTTGTGATTTGATTGTAAATAGAAATCTTAGTGGAGAGTGTCTGCCCTGTTAACTCCACTTAAAAAAATTAATTGTCATAGTGTTAGGGCAAGGCAGATCTTTGTAAATTACATCGCTGATGGTTTGAAGACATCTTCCCTTGTTTTTCCACTTACTGATAATTGATGAGATTATTTATTGTGTCCTGTCCACACCCAGCCAACAACCAGGTTACCTGGAGTTTCTAATGAAAAACAGTTGGTCTGGTTTTGGCCTAACATTCTCTTAAGAGTGTTCCATCTTTGCAAGAAAGCCACAGACATGATGGGGTGGGGGTTAGTGAGGTTCAGCACAAACTTTGGTCTAAATCTGATTCAGTCATTGCCTAAATTAAGATTACAGTCACAGACAGAGAGACAACAACCAGCTCAAAAAGAAGACCAACCAGTTGGAAGTGACAGAAGTACCTTCCAATATGTGTAACAGCACAGAAGAAACAGAATTTGATGGAAGAAAACAACTAAAAAAAAAAAAATCGTTTGTGAGCAGAGACATCCCTGACCACAGCCTTTTCTAAACTCATGTCTTTAAAAAGTAAACATCCCTTTGTTGCTAGCTGTGGCGTGGCTTCAATAAAGACATCCAACCTGGAAGTGCAAGTACTGACGAGATGTTATTCACATTTTATCCATAAATTACCACCACTGAAACAGCATGGTGAAAATTTAAGTGTCACCTGGGATGAACAGAAACTACTCTGAAGTCTTGAATTATCTGCTAATACCACAACCCAGCATTTCAATCATTTTAAGAAAGCAGAAGGGAATAGGATTAAATTCTAAAATAAGCTGAATAAATATAAAATTAAATCAGGAAAATGGTAAAAATAGTTAGGGACATTAGTGTCACAGAACAAAGCCTTTGATCCATGCTTTGTCCATGCAAAAACTGCCATTGGAGACAGCAAAGCTGCCTCTGAAGCATCAATAGCAGTAGAGCCTTGCCAACTCAGAGCTGTGGCAAAGCTAACTACTGATGTGATGAGGCCCTTCTGAGAGGCCCATCACTGATGAAATCATTCTGCTCCTGGGTACTGAAGTCTGGGACTGTACTTGCAGAGTGCTGCATTGCCCTGGGTAGAGGTACCAGCTTACCTGGAGCTGGCAAGGTAGCTCTACACGGGGATGCCTTGCATCACCACTCTTGCCCTTCCAATAGAAGAAGAAAGCTTTTAGAGTGGCCCTTTCTTTTACAGTCATCCCTGCTTTTTTGTGACTGCCAGTCAAGACAAGAAGGGAGAAAGTGATACCAGGACAGGACAGAATATTATTGCCCCAGGCTGAATCTAGCACACTAACTACTAACCCTCCCAAAAAGCCATAGGCGCTTTGTTAAAATCTCATTTGATACCCAGACCACTCTAGGAAGGCCTGAGAAGCATGGGAGGACAAAGATAGTTTCATAGATGCCCAGCTGTCTTCAACATCAACAGACTAAAAGACTAGAAGCTGGAAACTGGTTGAAAGTTGGGGGACCATCATCATGCTGTATGAAACTGAGGGGAAAAAAAAAATCTCTAAAATGAAGTAAATCTCTCAGTTTCTTCCAGGTTCTCTGCAACATAGTGATTCCTTGGCCTGGAATTTGTTTTCAATTTAAACTAATTTAATTTCAAAGGGAGTACACAGACCATGAAACAATCCAGGAGTCAAACCTGTACTTTTACAAAACATACTTTTTAAGCAAGTATGTCTCTAATGCATGACTGTATGCATTAGAACTGAATAGTAAGTCAATCATTTTTAACAAAAACTGAATGCTTTGAATCTCTTCTTTCCTGTGATTACTCTCTAAATCGTTGTGAAAGACTCATACCCATCAACATAGCCCAGTAAATGGGTTTCCCCTGCTCAGCAGCTCCTCCTAGCAGATTTAGATTATCAGATCCTCCTGTTCAACACAAAATGTGAATGTTGTCAAGGTCTCCTTCCATATTATAATCCCCTACTTGACATACAATGACATTATCTAACCAAAGCTGAAGAGAAATTGTAATTCTTGTGGTAATTACAGGCTTTAATAGGCAAAGGGGGTTGTTAGGTGCAGAGCAACTATTCCCATTAGGGAGTCTTCAGGAATACAACTGGTACAGCCAAACTATTTAGTTGAGACAGTATTATTATCAAAGGAGCCCATCACTACTTTTAAAGAGTCACTTCAATTTCCATTTGAAATTCTTTTTGGTGACTTCTTGTTTACCACTTGGTGACAACTTGAAGAATGGTAAGTTTTTCATATAATACAGTAAGTCACATTGTAGGATACAGTGAAAAAAAATAAATAAAAGACCATTTCAAACTTCTTTAAGTATACTGGGTTGAAATGTAAAAAGAATAGCATTCTGTAATACAATTATTGAAAAACTGGGAAGAAAGATTAAAATTTACCAAGTAGCTAGGAAATATTAACTGTACAAAAACCTAATTACTATTGAAAAATATTTAAATCTTCCGGGTCTAATGAACTTTCAGAATCTGAGCTCTCAAGCTAGTAATGATATGTTTGAAAAATTCAATAGTGCTAGACAAATTATTATGAGTAATGCCATTAAATTATTAGCTTGTGACAAGCATTAAATCCTATCCAGAGATACTCCTGAAGGCATTACCTTTTATGTCTATTTAAATTACTGGTCACATAGAAAAAAAAATTCCATTCATTTTTTTTTTCAGTTTGTCTAAATTTTGTGCAGGATCTGGAGGATCAAGAAAACCTCAGAACACAGCCTGAAGTTCAGAAACCATTCTGGATGGCCACAGTATCTACACCAGGACATGTGCTGGATGTTTCAAAGCCCCAAGATCAGAACCAGGACCGCCCTAGTTGGGATCTCTTCTTAGGCAACTGTTAGACTTCATGCCCTATTTACTTACCAGAAGTTCAACGTGGCTCCAGAAGTAAAAAAATATGACTTGAACACAAAAGGATGAAAGCAAGGCTTCACTCTTCTCTGTTTTAGCATTATTCTAGTCTAATCTCTTTGTCCCATGTATTCAGGACAGCTTTCATACCAGCTTCCTCACACCTAAGAACGATCCAGGAAACATCACTCCTTCCCTGATGGTCATTTGAAAGGACTTACCTATGACTGGAGCCCCATTCTTGTTAATGGATACACATAGGATATTCAGAAACAACCCTTTCTATAAGAGTTCACTGAATCTGACTGGGATGGACTTAACTTTCTTCACAGCAGCCACTTAGATGTTGTGTTTTGGATTTGTTTCTTATGATTCACCAATGCTTTGGCTATTGCACAGCATCAAGGATTCCTTCTGCCCCACTCTATCCACCAGTGAGTAGACTGGGGGTAAACAAGAATTTGGGAGGAGACAAAAAGCTGGGACAGCTAACATAAGTTGACCAAAGGGATGTTCCATATAATATTCAGCAACAAAATTTGGAGTAGAAGAGTGGGGTTTTGAGTTTATAAGGTGTATGTTACTCAGAGATTTGCTTGGGATTAGACTGGCTGTGTGAGGTGGTGAGCAATTTCTTTCAATCTGCATGCAGTTTTTTTCCTGCTTCCTTCAGCTATTAAATTATCTTTATTTTGACCCACGAGTTTTCTTTACTTTCTCAACACTTTCAGGGACAGGGAACTCAATCCACCATAAAGAGACCTTAAAAAGCTTATTATTATTTGACACTCAAGACATGGGAGCCAAAGCTGGGATCAGTCTTTTCCCCAGAAGAGCTACCAAGCTGCTGTAAAACTGACACAGCTTCAAAAAGCTGCCTCTGGCAAGGGGGGAGTTGACTTCAGGGGAAAGCCTCCATAGCTCATTAGAAGCACTCAGAGATTACACAGCATAAGAATATGGTTTATCTCATTGAAAGACATTTTCTGTTGTTGTTTTCGGTGGGGTGGGAGGGACGGGGGGGGGGTTTGTTTGTTTATTTTAAATAAACCCCTTCTCAGAGTTCTGATGGGCAGAATCTCCCACATACAGCTATGCAAGAGATGAGGACATAAGAACACAGGACTTTGACTCACCTCACCACTATAGATAAGATCTCAAGTACAAAAATACATAAAATACATAAAATTTGCAACACAAAGTAATACTGAAATTCACATAAATTTATTTCTCAGTTGCAATTTCTTTTTAAAACTTATTTTTGTCTTTTATCAGCAACTATTATTTAATCATAAGCAGACCAATTGCAACCAATAGAAAAGCCAGAACCGGAATGAGTCACGTTTGTACATTTATGAGTCCATACTGCACACATAGACAGTATGAAAACTCAGGTCATCAGGACCACTGACTTTTCTTCTCACTCTAGGAAGAAAGTGCCATCAGCAACAGCATGCCAAAATGAAACCACCACATCTTTTTGGTGCTACAGTCTGGAGATTTGATGTAAAAGCATTAGGCTCTGTTACAGAACTGCCCAGCTTCCTATTTGTGACTACTACAGAGTAAAGTTGTACCTTCCCTACCTACTCATAGGGATTGTCAGGTGCTATGGGATCCTCCCAGCAGCCTACACACTGCACCTGATCTGTGGCCAGAGCTTAGGGATATCTTACATTTGACTCTAGAAGGCAGATGACAGCTGGAGCTCCTCATGTTGCTGCAAGGCTGATAGCAGCACCCACAGTGGCTACTCTCATTCTACAGATGGCCACAGGGATGAACATGTGCTCCCCATTCCACTCGTCTACAGAGAAGGAGCATCTCAACTCTTCTTCCCTGGGTCTGGCCCTATTACTGCATATAGTGGTAGGCAACTCACTGTGAACAAAGGACCATTCTTGTCTGGAAAGACAGAAGTTAAAATGTCCATTTTCTCCCTCTTTATGTCAAAATTTTGTCCTTGTTCTACCTTGAAAAATAGTATTTCCACTAATGCACTGTCCAATCCAATTATTTCAGTGGCCTTTGGATCAACTCTTATTAAAAAGTGTAATTACAAACATTTAATACCTCTCTCAAGTGGCTGATAAACTCTACCAGGAAGTTACAGAAACTCCAGGCAATTAAAAAAGGTCAGTCTTAACAAAAATAAGAAAAACAGACATCTGAGAAAAATAGTGCCCATGACCACCAGAAATTAAATGAAAAAAAATGGCAGTGCTTTCATATTTATTATAAATCCATGATGGAAGAGAGAAGAGGTAGGTCACCTGTAAATGATACTGGGGCAAGGGTCAAACATCCCAAATATTCAAAATGCTAATAAAGAAAGATTGAGGGACAAATAAGGGACAAATTCAGAATTGTAATTCTATAAATTTTTATTTAAGAAACCTGAAGAAAATAACTACTGTGAATGTACCACTAAGTATGCTGAATTGTTATTCTAATAAAGAGGGACAGTGATTCAAATTTCATAATAGTTTAAATTCTAACATTATTCACAACTAACTTAATCCAATGCCTCTGGTAGCTGCCTCACACAGGTCTAAAACCTGTATTTTAGATAAAAATATGGATTATTCTTGGACCTCTAAACTCCTCCTTGTGATACAAGGCATTTAAAAATAACCTCTCAGTCATTTTGCTGATTCACATTTACAGCTTAGCATTAGCTGGTGTTTTGGCAGCATGAGATCATTCCCAAAAAAGCAGAAATGGAAATCAGTGCCAGAATGATTGTCACATAAGTTAAACAATTTTTTCACTGAAGAAAAAAAAGAAAAAAGAAAAAAAGAGAGAGAAGCTTTTTATTAGCCCACCTCTAGGATTTTGATTAGTACTAAGAAAGGAAGGCTTTGACAATTGATCTATCTGAATATATAGGCTATTACATTGAAATCCTCTCCTGAGCCACTAGAATCCTAGCACCCCCCATAAATATAAGCTCAGGAGCAGATGAACCTCACATGCTACCCAGACAAGTCTCCTGTGAGGCTGGAGGTCCCCTGCCTCATGCCTCTGGGCAGCTCCATCACAGCATCCCTGGACCACAGCAGCAGTGCCCTGAGGGGACACCACCCACAGCCACAGCAGCCTGAGTCGGATCAATTCCCAAGTCCTATTCTGCCTCCATTTTCTTTATTCCAAGGCACAAATACTTCAAGACACAAAACAAGTCGGGTAGCCAAACATATAATGAGCTAAAATGACTCCACTCGAAAGCTATTCCAGCTATCACAATCTATAATAGCTGAAGAATTGTATTTATAGGATGTCTCTAAATGTGCATACCAGAACACTTGAGATTTTAAGCCAAATTAATTCCTTGGCACTTAGTGATGGTACTCTGATACCAGCTGAGAAATTTGGTCTTGACTTCTTGGCTCTTCTTTCATTCTGTGTGATAGGTTTTGTTCAAGTACCTATGTCCTCTTACTTGGCAAATTTTGATCCACTGTAGTTTTCAGTAAGACAGCACTAGAACCATACCCTCTAGCACGGTTACTCCATCAGCTCATGTTAAAAGCTACTAGGTGTAATATTAACTGGATTTAGATCTTTGATTAAGGCAATGGGTCTATCCACCCATTTGGCAAAGTATGGAGCTGGGGCATTGATGACCAAAACTGCCAGATGCAGAAATTATCCACAGGGTACTAAATTTTAAAGAGAACTTTTGGAGCTGAAACGTTCAGAATTAAAGCTGTTAAGTCTATTTTTTTTTTGGGGGTAATGACAGTTTCAGATAAAAATGACCTTCTTTAGGAAGCCTAAAGGAGGCAAGCCCACTGGTGCTCATGACACAGGTGGCTGCCAAGGGGACACCTAACATGTCTTGCACTTTGCCAAGGTCTTCCCTGGCCCCAGGCTGGCTGATGAAAATAAAGTCTCGAGCACATGTAAAGAAGGACTCTCTTAAGCCAGTGCAGCCACCAAGTGCTGACCTACAAGCAGCAGAAGGCCCCCCAGTATTGCTTAGAAAGGAAGCGCATATTCTATAGATTGGCATTCTTGGTAACAGGATAAAATACAAAGTAGCATTGTTTGAATGAAGGTTAGGAGTGAGCAGCTACTAAAGGACTATTTAAATAGAGCAGATTTCCTCTATCCAGGGGCTCAAATTTGCACCCGTAAAACACTGAGGTGTTCCCAGGTAGAAGCTGAAGGACAAAATAGCAGGTGTGGAAGTTCTGCAGAAGGCCCTTTAATAGATTAACCCTCCCACATCCTCACCCTAAAACCCATTATTTTGTCTTTTGTGAAGCTGCTTTATGCAGATGAAGCTTTTTTTTTTTTTTTTTTTTTTTTTTTTTTTTTTTTTTTTTTTTAACAGCTGCAGCTTCAACAGAGCTCTTTGCAAGACCCCCTGGTTGCTCTGCCTTACTACTAGATCAATAGCTCCTTTTCCAGCATGCACATGTTACAATTCGCTGTTGGAATTTTTTGTCCTTGTGATGCTAGCATAAGATGAAAGTTATCAGTACCTGACAAAGAAAACAGAGGGAAGTACTGGAGTACCCATTTTGAGTTATGTCGCTTGTTGTCTTGGCAACCTGTTAATAAGCTCTGTTACTCATTTTTCACCAGCACCTGACAACAAAATCTCTGCAAGACTGGGTATTATTAAGGCATCTGCTAACTCAGCTGCTTCACAAGGTATCAGAAAAGATCTGCTGGCATTTCCATTCTGAATCCTATTTTGCGGGCCTCATAAATCATCCATAACTTGCACAATAGCTGAATACAGGATGCAGAAATACCATTGTGGCAATCCATTCCCTTGAAAAGAGCATAAAAATGTGCTGGCATCCAGTCATGCTCCCTGCAGTATCAATAGGTACATTGCTATTCACTACACAGGGAGGAGGATTAGACCTCAAATTCCTCAAGAAGAAACACATGAATGCTTTGACAGACATATTCTCTTGCACGTCTCTCCTTTGACACCACAGGCTTATGGCGTGGGGACAGGATTGGCCCCATTTCCTCCAAGCTTCCCTTTGGAGAAGAGTCCCACCCTTCACACTGCTGCTGTGCGTATCCTCAAGCTGCTTTGAGAAGCATGCAACCATGTACTGAGCCAGCACTGCAATTACCATAATTAAACACTATAATCAAACAGGCTTCAGTCAGCAGTCAGGCCTGGCTGCTCTAGGAGCTGTGCAGACACGCTGGATGACTCTGCCCTTCCTCAAGAGTAAACTGTGTGTGAGCTGCACAAAGAGCTCAGCCTCAAAGGACTGAAAAAAAAAAAAAAAAAAAAAAAAAAAGCACTCTTTAATTACATCCCATAGATTCCCCCCATAACCTGGGATAAATACTTTCCTTGGACAAAAGGTTACCTAGTTACCCAAATTCCACAGATTTTCTAAGTTTGGGACAATGAGGGAACACATACTTAAAATTATCTCTTTGGTATAACCTTTCACCATTTTACAGGTTAAACACTCAAAGTTCAGCATTTGGGTACTAGAACAGAAAAAAAACATTCTGAAATTTTATTAACAAATGGCAAGAACAAACCCCTTCTCCCTAGCAAACAGTAGAGAGAACACCAGAGGACCACAGAAAGGAGCTAAAATAAATAATCCTCTGATCTGTGCAGTGGGATTCTGGAGGTGCAAGAGGGCTTCCCCACAAAACTTTAGACAAGAAACTTGTCAAGAGGACTACCTTTATTCCTGGATTTTCCCTTCATCCAAACTGCAGGCTCCTTTAATTCTCTTTCAACACAGATTTTAGCAGTTTATTGTTTAAGGATTGAGCAGTGGTGAAAACACATTCATTACTATTTGTCATGGAGATGTTGATGAATTCCAGTCACATGCAATTAAGCTGTAATTCAACACAATGACAGACTAAACAAGCAAGTCTAGACAAACAAGAAAAAATCAATCAAAAATAAAATTCTAGAGGAAATTTTTCAGAGGATTCTAAAATCCTCTATTGAAAAAGGGGGTGCATACTCTCATTTTATTTATTATATGAAAACAGAGTATTTGCTTTACTTTAATTCATGCATTGGTATTGAGATGTGTCATCTAAACAGTAAAAAATTAGTAACACTGCAATACTTTTCCTAGAGGAGAAGCACAATGTCTTTTTTCTCCCTGAAGTTTTAAATTAAAGCACATCCATGTTAAAAATGACTGCATCTTTCATTTCTTGAAGGTAAGTTCTGTAATTTCACTAATCAGAATAACCTCTCTGTAAAACAAAGCAATGGTGTCACTGAGAAGCTGAATTGGCTTCATGACATTCATACTGAAATGAAAGACATATATTCCAGGCCTGAGTTTACTCTCATGCAAATTAGGACCTACATGACTTGAATAAATCTTCACAGGGGGTATTGTTGTATTGGTTCTGTTGGTTTTCAGTCAGGGGAAGAATCACAGCTTAGGATTTTTTTCCTTAGCTCTACCACTGGCTTAACCTCTATGCATATGGGAAGATACAGCAAAATCTGATAAAACCTATGTTGCAAAAGGAAGAATTAGTTACACAAGACATTATATTACATTATTCAAAACTATTAGATCAATGCTGTCATGCTAGCAAAACATCGGCATCTCTTGGTCAACAGTGTATAGCAACCAACCCTAGGAATGTGATGTAGTAGCATGATAAAACATTTCATTGCCCTTTTTCAGCACACTTAGGAGATATTCCCAAAGCTGGAATTTGTAACACGCTTCAGTATTAGGTTGTAATAGTCATCATGCCACAATGATTTTACAAACCAAAGCAACTTCTACTCCTGTGACAAGTTGATGTATTTTAACATTTAAAACAAGATTAATTTCACCCATACTCACTCAGCATTTGTTTTGTAGCAATGAGATGTTAGAAAACTTACCAAACACTTGATTCCCAAGTAACCAGGACAAAATAAAATCTTACACTTCACAAAACTGGATTGTTTTGTTTTGTTTTGCTTTATTGTATGAACCCTCTAAAGGAAGAACAGTCTTGAAGAAAAGGCAACAAAAGATATTTAGTCTTATGAGCCCTGTAATTTTCTAATTTCGTCATACAAACCACAGAAAGGTACTGTGAGCAAAGGTGGGCCCTCCTCCCCCCAGCTTTTCCTACCAAGAAAGAGAAAATTCCAAGTACTTTGGAAAGATACACAGAGCTTGAGCCATGCTTGTGTAACAGCCATGACATAATTTCTGGCTCTATCAAACTGCAGAGCTAACCTTTCAAGTTATTTTTTTGTATGTGCTCTACTTACCACAATATCAGTCTCTGGGGCTACTAGATTGGTGTTATATAAACAAAATCTTCAGTAAAAAAGGAAGTTTTACCTAACTTCAATGTGGTCTTCAAACTAAAAGCTAATAGCAAATTAGTCATGGTGACTAGAAGGCTCATAATTTTAAAGTTAAATGGTGAGAAAGTTAAAAAAAGAAATGTATAGTTTTCAAGACTTATTTTAAAATAAAGGCAAAAAACATTCATTGTAAGGAATCACAAATGAAAGAAACCATACAGTTCCAGAATGCATTTATTAATTCTGCTCTTCAAAAAAAAAAAAAAAAATCAAACAAACAAATAAAATTTTTGTGAAATTATTCCAAAAACTCACCTCGAACTTCAGGAGAGAATCGAGCTGAATGGCGAGACACAAAAAGTTTCAGTTCTTGATCCAGGTTGCACTCAACCAAGTTTGTGTCCCATGACCGGATTCCTAAAATTCAAAATACAAAACATCTAGCTTGGTACATGAGCACTGGATGCTTTAACTGAGTATTTTTCTATTTGCATACATGCTATTTCCATATTTCTGAATTCCAAACCCAGCCTTTCTTTCTTTCAAGGCATGCAGATATTTTTTTCGAAAGCGCTGAGTTCTCAGAAAGAGAATTTTGGACAGGCATCAGTCATAAGCAAAAGGAAATTTGCCTTTCCAAAATGTGACCATCCTTTAAACTCCCAGTTTTTGGACTGCTGGTCTCACATCCTAGTAGCCACGATATGAAAAGTTACTGATGTCTCTGAATTGATTTTAAAATACCAATACGCTGATTTACAAAACTGAAAGAGCATACCATTCAGGGGACATTTCAGCCACACTGCAGGCCCACCATACATGTTCCTCAGAAAAAAAGATAGCATCACCTAACATTAGTATTTAAATATATTTACATAGTATTAAATTGCTAACATCTTCATTCAATAGCTTTGAAGCATCCCATATTTAACATTAAAATTTAAGTGATTTTTCTTTATGAAGTATCAAAATTCTAGGTTTGAGATTTAAAAATGCTATGCTTGATCTCTTTTTTTGTTCTGTAAAGAACTGAACAGCACATCTGTATTCCCTACCTTTTCCGCCTAGCTACTTAGAAAGTGACTCGCATATGATCAAAAAAAGTATTATTAAAAAAAATAAAGTTTGAAATTTGACCAGAAAAAAAAGCAGCACAACCAAACATTGAAAGCAAGAAGACCTATTTATGACCAATAATACATCAAATAAAATAAAACCCCCACAAAACCAAAACAACAAAAAAATTTACAAAAAGCCAAATCAAAACCAAACCAAACCAAAACAAAACAAAACAAAAAGAGGAGAACATGCTTAATATTTTTCTATCATTTTCTTGTTTTGAAATTGTTCTGAAAAATGATCTGACTTTAAAAAATAATGAAGAGGTACCTGCGCTACAGGTAAGTCCAGGCACTGCAGCAATTTTAAACACCAACACTACAGTAATTTATTTTTTTTTTCCCTAAAGGAACATCAGTAGACTTACACACATTACCTGGCAAATGCAGAAAGGCCAGCAGGTCAGGAAGTGTCTGGTGACCCCTCCCCACATGCCTGACCAGGCCTTTGCATTAAAGCGTTGAGTTAAATCACTTCAGGGTTTCATGAGAAGAAGAGATGGCCTGAAGAGGTGTGTGGCCACCCCCTCACCATAAGACTAGCAGTAACACTCCTGCTGGTAACTCTGCCAGGGTTTCAAGCTCTGAATGATAATGTTGATGCTGCCCCGTGTTATGTTCTCTTTCAAGGCAGTGGAAACATCAGGACTAACACTGGCAGAAGCCATGTTGTCAAACTGAAGGATGAGGAGGAGAAAGAGGGGGAAGAGCAGAGAAACCAGATCTGCAGTGCCAGTCTCCCATTGCAGCTCTGCAGCTCTTGCCCATGCAGCTCCATGCAAATGTGGATATCTGCATTTCAAGAGCATGGAGCCTGTTTAGGGATAATTCATACAGGGCTTTTCCTTGTCAGCATCCCAGTCCAGGCAGGAGCATGTTCACAACTGGGATATGTTACCAGCTACTAAGTCACTGCCATTTGAAACTATAAATTAATTTGGAAATACAGTATTGGAAATACTGTTTCATAACCACTCAAGAGAAGAATAACTGAGCTATAACCACCTCCACTTCCTAGCTGATGCACTGTAGCTCAAAGGCATAAGCAGTGAGCCTCTTCTTCAAGTCTCCTTATTTTCGTTTCTCAAAATCTCCTGGCTATATCATGCATTTTTGGGGCTTAGTTTTGGCAGAAAAATACATCTCAGCAGGCTTTAATATTTTCCAGGTGTTGGAATATTTGAGAGCAAGAAAGTAAAGATGATATAATATGGTGCACGTACAGCACATATGAAAACCATGGCTAGTAAACCAGTGTTGATCATGAAGCCTAAGTACATTGAAAGAATGACTGATGAACTTGAAGAAAGTAGAGGATAAACAAATTGCTGGCCTGTGACAGCAAGCTTGTGTGGGAAGACTACAAATCCTTCTGGAGGTCAGTTAAGCAATACAGACTATGATTCAGCAGTGCTGCTAATGATAGGGCCAGTCCACCATCCCTATCTGCTTTTGTCATTAATCCAAATTTGCTGTAGGGATGGGATTCTGATTAGGCATGGTCAAGACTGCTGAGCCAGACAATGTCCAAAATACAGAACTAAATGCAAAATAAATAAACAAATAAATTACCCCCAGATAAATGAAGCTGAAGCTGGGATTTAAAATATCCCAAATCTGCAGCTGCATGATTCAGCAGTCTGGATGCAAAATTTATGCATGTACATTATGAAATAGCATAATGCATGATACACATTATATAATCAAATTGGATTTGGATAGAATGGAGGTAAATCTGCAACTAAAATCCAAGGTCAATCCAATGATGTAGAACATTAACAACATGGATGCATCTACTGGAAACATGGCTGAACTGGAGCTATTTCTTTCTTTCTGCAGTCTAAGGAGTGCAACGCCTCTAGACACAGGACTAATCAAACAGCAGGCAGGGCACACCCAGTAGCATCTGCCAAATCAGCAGAAAAATCTTGAAGCTTTCTGTTCACTCTTCTCTTCTCTTTTTGGTGGATGGTGGGTTGAAGGACTGCCCCTTTAGCAAAGTCACATCCCAAATGTAATTACTGAAAGTGCATCTCACCATGCCATTCCCTCTTGATGATATATTAAGAAATGACTCTGCATCCACCAGGTTGCGTAGGATCACGCCACTGATGTGTTATCAGCAGATGTTTTCTTTGACACGTTGCTCTGCAGTTTGGCGCATGAATCCACAGTTTTCAGTGATGGTACTCAAGAGATGTACCAGAGAGGTACAGATACAGAGGCAGAGATACCAAGAACCCAAAACACATTTAAGGCTCTGTTGAGAACAAAGGTTGAAACAACCTTTTTCCCCAGACTACTGCACACCTTCTGAAGAGGTAAGCTGAGCCCATATTTGCCTCATGCAGATAGAGCTTCAGACGCCCAGTCTACTCATCCAGAACAATGCACCTCAAAATCTGATCAATGTTTTTTCCTAGCAGGAAAAATCTCAGTCAGACTGTCTGACACTAGGAGCAGTGAGGTGACTTCTATTCCAAAATGATGAATAAAAGGGCCAAAGTGTTCCCTCTGAACATCTAAAACTGTAAGTGGGTGCTATGCTAAGTGGCAGGACATAGCAGCAACAGAGCAATGCAGCAGCAACTGTACAATAGAAGCTTCAAGAAGAGACTGAAGAGCATTTCTTCAGAGGAAGGATGACATCAGCTGTCTTGATGGTAGAAATTTTATCCATTTACTCTATAATTCTTAATTATTTAATTAAAATGCAGCCAATTCACTTCTGACACAACCAAAAATTGAGACAGAGCTAGGCAAGTGCAATGCAGAAGAGGCTCTGAATGACAAAGCATCTGCCTCGGTAGTTCTCCCTAGGAGACAATGGTAGCAATAAAGATGAACAGGTCATGGTGAAACTACTTAGATGTGATGAGGCAGATCTTTGCCACAAAAAGTCGTTAAAAAGAATCAGGAGAAATATCCAACTAAAGCAACAATGCCTGAGAAAGCAACAATAGAGACAAACCAAGTCCTAGCCGGACTGCTGAACCACACCTAAATGACGAGGCTGCTACCAATTCCTTATTCCAGGGTCTCTTCCTCCCCTCTAACAATGGCAAGTTACTAAAATCGCTGCTTCCAACATCCCAGAAGAAACATACATGTTACAAAATAAGGCATCAATTTAGTTTAACAAACTCCAGTGTCCAGCAACAATTTTCTTTGTGCTTCATACCACTATTACTGCAACGGGCTTTTTTTTTTTTTTTCCACCTCTGCATGTATACTGCACCCTATTGTATCAGAAATCTCACTGAAAACTTGTAAAACTGTCATTTCACTTGCGATACCCTCCTGTATCACCCTCCTAAGGGCAAACATACAGTGCATCAAAGCAGTCCGTAGCCGGACAATAAAGAGACTGAGGACTCGGGCATTAACTTCGTTACTCAGATGGCTTTTCCTTACTGAAATATACCTACGCTTGAAATATACCTACGCATATAACCCCTGAGTACTGAAACATCCTCCAGCCGAGAGCGAAGTCCCACCGCCCAAAGTTAACACAAAGGCGCGGCTGCGCTCCCGCTCGGGCAGTCTTTGCCGCCGAGAAGGAAAACGCCCCGAATCCCTTCGGATGGGTTTGGCGGCGGGGATCTCAGGGTTTTGAGGGGAGCAGACAACCCGCAGCCCCATCCCATCCCCATCCCCAACCGCGTTTGCCGCCGGCGCGGCGGGCGCCCTTTGTCCGCACAGGGCTGCCATAGGGACCGCAGTGCGGACTGCGCCACGCCCACCCGCCGGTGGCTCCGGGCAGGCGGCAGAGGCGCGGCGGGCGGTGCGGGCGGTGCGATCCCGGCCTTGGCCCCTCCGCACCAACACCCCAATACTGGCGGGTGGAGGGCTGTCTGCCTGCCGGGACGGCTCGGACCCCACTGCGGCTCTCAGCGGGAGCCGGCTCCGCCGAGCCCGTGCCCCACCGGGGAAGGATGTAGGGTAGAAGGGGCTTGGGACGGGGGGACAGCGGCGGGACGCTTGTGGAATAAAGAACTGGACGCTGCGACCTGGGGACTGTTGTGCCCGTGACCTCCGTGGGGTGGGTGTGCGGGGGCGACGGGGGTGGGGGTGGGGGGAGTTGTGCCGCGGCCGCGCCCGAGGAGGGGGAAGGCGCCGGCGGCGGAGGCGTCGCAGCGTCCCCGTTCCCCGCCGCCTCACCTCGCTCGATGTTGGCGATGGCCCGACGCAGGTGCTCTTCGGTCACCAGCTCGCCGATGACCACCAGGAGGTAAAACTTGCTGTCCAGGAAGCGGTGGGAGAGACTGGGAGAGGACGAGGTGGGGTTAGGGATGCTGCAGGAGGGTTCCGAGTCCACTTCCACCACCACGGTGGCCATCGCCGACGCCCCGCTCCGCCCCGCGGCTCCGGGGCACTGAGAGGAGAAGGGCTGCTCGGCGACGGCTCCGCAGGCTGCAGGGAGGGGAGTGCGGGCGGGCGGGGAGGCGGCGGCGCTTTTATACGGAGACGGTGCAGGGCAGGGACCTGGCGAAGAGGAGGAGGAGGAGGAGGAGGAGAAGGAGGAGGAGGAGGAACGAGGGGAGCCGGCGCATCCCCACGTCGCCGCCGCCTTTCCAGCATCCACAGCTGATGTCATCTGCGGCAAATCCTCCCCGCGGCGGCCCCCGGAAGCAGGAAGGACGCGGGGGGCGAACAACGCCCCAAGGGTACGCTGAGAGGTGCGCCCCGCGCCCATCTCCCTGCTGCCAGCGCAGGTCTCGTGCCCCAGGGACATCCCTTGCGCCCTGTGCCCTTCGGGGCGGCACCACCCTGCCCCGGGCTCTGGCTCTGCCACTGGGGTCCTCGAGGCCCTCCTGGGGTCCCAGCCTTGAAGCAGGGCGATGAGGAGCCGCAGGTGATGCTTCGGCAGACCTGGGGAGCTCCTCTGGGAAGGCCGGCATCGGGGCTCCAGCTGCTACCCTCACGTCGAGGCATAAAAAAGCAGTTCCACTGCCCGGGACCAAGGGTCCTGTTTCTCCTGCATCTTGCTGTAGTATTGCAGGAGAATTTGAGTCATACAATGCACATACACAGAGCCAGCAATCTAAATATTCTTGCTACCTTTTTTTTTTTTTCATTTGAAAACAAGTCCCTTAGTAAGATGCTTCAATTGTATCCTCTCTGCATATATTCAAGGCACATCAGTATATGACTTACACTGGAGAAGTGTGGAAGAACACCATGAGAACAGATGGAGCAACGTAACATAAAGGTGCAAGGCATGAAGTGGTGCAAGCAATATACAGGCTGGGAATTGTTGAAGGAATCTGGTTTCTCAAGCATGTTATGATGTTGTGCCAGGTGCAGACTGTGGGAATGTTTTAGAGATGATTATGTTAGAACAAAGTATTTTTAAGTATGTAACAAATGGATCTATAAATCATATCTATAGATATCGGGTGTCTATAATTCTGTAGCAAAAACACACAATCAGGGTTTTATTAGCTGTTGGCTTAGTCATCTTAGTCTTTTATTAATTGGAATTCTGCACAAAAAAGTATTTAGATTAAGTATAAGCAGAGTTCTTGCCCTCATACACCCCAACAACAAAGCACTGGTTTTGGGAAAGCTGTTGCAACCCATACTCTCAAAGAGTCCAGAAGTTCAAACGGTTTTGTGTAACTAAATCTGACCAAACTCAAGCTGCTCCGGGGAGCAATGATACAAGAGAAAACCTTCCACTACAAAAACAAAGGTTTCATTCCTCTCCACATGAAAGTTACACATGTGCTCCATCATACTCACTAAGATCCACTCAAGATAAACTCAATCACTTCTGAAAAGTGTTTTATCCTCTCCCAAAATGGAATAGAGCAGTCAGATAAATCAGCCTTTCTTGAGATGTTCTTCTGACTTCACTGTCAGAAGCAAGGCACTAGTTAAAGCTAAGCGTCTTGTTTATATGCCCAGAGTGTTGTGGGAAAAAATTTCACTGTGACCTAGGAAAAGATCTAAACTTTTATAGCCGTTTTTTTAAGATAGCCTCCAGTCCCTGACTGAGAACACAGTTCCTCTGTGTTCACCTTCCAGTACCAACCACTCAAATTCACTGCCTGCTGCTTAGCAATAGAAAGTGCTTGTCATCAGTTGCGTTTTCCTAGAATATGCACTTTGTTCCAGGGAACAATGGACCCAAGCTAATTAACATGCATTTCAGGTTGTCACTACTAAATTATTTGTCTTACATGCCCAGAGGCACCCACAAGGATGGAAGCACCTTTGTTTTAGGTGCTGGTCCATAATGTTATTTCTGCCTACAGCACCTACTGGTTTTAATATGAATAATATCTATGCATAGATACAGCACTGAAAGCCTTGGGTATTATGATGTGATTTGTTTGGATGTTGCATTCAAAGTAAATTGTTTAAGCTGCCGTTAGTCTGGAGGTTCTAGACTGTGTGCAAGCACTTTTACAGCCATGTCAGATGGCTTAGATGGTAAAGAGCAGTGGTGCTTGTTCTTCACTAGATCTGGCACTGCTGATAGAACAAGCGCAAGGGCATAGATGCAAAAGTAGCAAAGTTCACTAAATGTTAATAGGTATAGAGTGTTCATCTGAGCACAGCTGTGACTATGGTGTTTCCTCGCTGATCCTGTCAGTTTCCATGGGGAAGTGCAGATGCCTACTTAGAAATAATGTCTACTCCCCTGTGGCCGCATCCTGTAAGACCCTCACCCTAACAATCTATTCTAATCATAGGTACCCTCAAGACTTGCCACATGGCACCCTCTGGAGAAACCAGCTTCTGGCTTCTCCCTCTGTGATATGTGGCTTTGGGGTATACCTTTATTCAATCAACAAGAGCAGATGGTCTCTGCGTCATGGAAGAGGCTTGCCAAAGGAACTTCCTAACTGGTTGTAGAATAGACTGGTAGTAGTTTCCACACATAAAGGTAGAATAATTACTTGCCTCTCGGGCACAGCAGGTTAAATGCATTACTCTGAGAAATGCACAGTTACACAAAATAACTCTAGATGCCTTTTAGCATTTTGTTATTTTAAGAAAAAATTGAGACTTGCACAACTGGAAAAATACTGTGGATTTGTAGTTTTGTGCATTTGAAAAGTAACAGGTGAAAAGAATGTATTGTATCAAGAAGAAAATGCTTACATGCAGGTAGGTAATGCAGATGCATTTGAAATAGCCTGCTGAGGTAGGTCTGTATTTTATATTCTCTTGTAAAACTATGCAGCTAGAACATGGCACAATAAAAGGTGAACTATTACAGTCAAACTGTCTTGTGATGGGAGGTGTGTCATACATCAAAATTCTAAGGATAAGGGGCTCCCTTTGGAAGAAAATGATCTTACGCTAAATTCCAGGGGTGCAGACCTCTGCCCTCATCTATTCAAAAGTATATGCCACTTCACCTGAGGTGGAATTCAGACAGGAGAAGGTGTTTTAATCTGCTGAATGTGTCTGAGGAAGCTGCAGGTTCCCAGCTCCATGGTAGGTGTTCGTGCTGTGACTCGCCCTGTTGGTACCTCACCTGGTTAGTTTTGTTTGTTATCATCTTTCCCTCTCTGGGAACCCATTTATATACTGGAATACAGAGCACATCACCAGATCTGCTGCTGGGTGGATTGTGGCAATGTGCTGTATAAAGCTGATTCAGTGTCATGTGACCCTTACTCTGAAAGTAATGCCATCATTGCCACTGATACCATGCTGGAGATAAATCTCATGGGTAATATACTTCAGTGGAAGAAACAGTAAAAATCATGTGTAGTGTGGAACGTGTCTTCCTCTTTTAAAGACACAGTGGTTGATAGTCACTGCTGCCTGGCTTTTGTTTGGTTTGCTTTGGTTTGGTTTTGTTCCTTTAGTATGTTCAATATTAGACTGGTGCCAGCCAATTGAATATGGTCAAACATTACACGTAGAGCTGGATTTTTCTTGAGGATCTGGTATTTAAAAAAGTAAACAGGCAGATTTAATTAAGGCTCTTGAAATCTAAAATTAGAACATGATTTTTGGTGGTGTATGCCATTTTTTACCCACTAATGTTGAAGTTTTGTTCAAGTAATCTTCAAGTTTTAAATGAGGTTTCAGTGATGCAAAGACTTAGCATCACTCAGGCTAACCTTAGGCTACCTTAGGCTAGCTCTCCAGGGCCAGATATTACACCAAGCATAAAAGAAATACATACCCATGTGCACTACTTCATCCCAATTTAAGAATTTTGCTGGAAGTGGATTCAGAACAGTCTTCACTGAGAGATACGTCAGTCTGAGGACTGCACAGTGTGTCATGAAGCAGGTTCCTACAGTGGGCAGGTTTTTGCAAGGAGAGGCAGTAAGGACGTTAGAGAGTAAGCATTGCTGTCCTACACCAGCAGTGACAGAATCACAGAATAGCTGAGGTTGGAAGAGACTTCTGGAGATCACCTTACAGTATGCTGCTCAGAGCTGTGTTCAACTGGGTTTGAACACACAACATCTCTGACCAACCTCTGGCATTGCTCCGTCACCCTCACAGTGTAAAAGTGTTCCCTGACTCCTGATGGAGTCAAATATATGCCACCAATATTAGAGTAAATAATGCCCATAACGTTTACCTCATCAGATGTCTTCCCAGTGTGACCTACTGTCACTCTGATTGCTCTCACTGCCCTGTGTGTGACCCCATGCTTCCTATTACCTGCAGCCAGCAGCTCTGCCATCCCCACACTGTCCAGCCTGCACCTCTCAGAGTGTCCTCCATAGGTTGCTCCTTTAGGGCATTGCTCCTTTAGGACATTGCTCCTTCAGGGCAGCTCAGCAGAGAGCAGGCACAGATGGACAATCTTCTCATCACCTAGACCCAGCTGAGCAGAAATGCTTTCCTGCAGCCACTGCCTGTGATGTGGTTAGCTGAGAACCCTGCACATTCTTGCAAGAACCTAGCCACGTGGTTCTGGTGGACAACTCCTCATGCCTTCGCCTACTCTTTTAGGAAGGGGGCATCCTCAGCTCTAACATCCTGAAGCTGGCACTGCTGGGGGAGCTTCTCCTGCAGCAGTGGTACAGCAAAGGCCAGGAGCATCAGAGAGCTGAGTCTGAGTGAGTGAGTGAGCAGCCAGGGACTTGGACTCTTTACAGAGGAGATAATTATTTTCCCTTTTAAGGTGGCACATGTTATGTTTAACTAAATACAAAACTCACTTCAAGTATTATAAATAATATTTTTTCAATTTCAACTATGACTTTTTAAGGATGAAATGACAGAATTTTTCATTTGCTTCAGGTGAAATATTCATTTCACTTAGTATTTCAGCTATTTCCCACTCATCCTACTTTTCCCATAGCCAGGGGAGAGTTAAATATTAAAGGAAAAAAAAATAGGGAAAGGAACAGTATTGCTTTTAAAAATAACACTTTCTCTCGCTTCCAGCTTTCCCCCTTGAAGTGAGAGAAAAATATCACCAACTAACATTTTGCTATTTTTTTTTTTCATTTTGCTCCCAATGGAAAAAATATTTTTTAAAGCATAATAACTTCCTTCTTTTTGCTAGGTGGAAAAAGAAGTTACAGGCAAAACCAGGAAAAATACTTTATTTAACTTCAGTGAGAATTAAATGAAAAAAATAGGAGTTTCCTCTTGACTATTTAAAAGAGACAGAACTCAACAATTTTGAATAAATTTTTTCTGAAACTTGCTATGAAAAAACACATAGTTTTGCATTAAAACATAACGATTGCTTCTCCACTGTTGGAGAGAAAATAGAGCAGTTTTAAGTAATGAGATCCTGTTTACTGGTTAGGATGACACTTAAAGTTCAGCAATAAATTTTAATAAAAGCACTGAAAGCAACTATACACATTGTACCTCAAAGCTGGAATTATAATTAAAACAGCAGTGGCAGCCATGAAAACAATGGTAAGACAACATGAATCAGCATCAACAGTATTTTTTGAGGGGTATCTGGAAGATGGGTGTTCCCACAAGGTGATGTTGGCTGCTGTAATCCCTGTGTTCAGCCTGACCATGGGCTGCCCTCCCTGTCTGCCCAGCAGCACTCCCTGTTCATGGCCCTGCTGGAACACCACTACCTATCCTCCATGATAGCTGATAGTCTTGTAGCTCACTGCAAGCACAGAGAAGAAAAATATGAAGAAAAATATGTTGGTTACACACTGCTCCATCTTAGCTATTTGGGTGACAGAGGTGCCTGGATGTGCCCCAGAGAAAAAGCACTATTGCACTCCTGACACCTGCCCTCTAGATACTTATAAGCAACAGTGAGGTTCCCCCTCACACTTTTCAAGGCTGAACAGACCCAGCTTCCTCAGCTTTTCCTCTTTTGGCAGATGCTTCAATCCTCTTTTCATCCTAGTGGATTTGTGCTAGGCTCTCTCTGGTGATTCTTTGTCCTTCATAAGCTGTGGAGCCCAGAACTGGACACAGTATTCCAGATGGGGCCTCACCAGGGCAGAGTATGGGAGAGGATAGCCTCCCACCATCCACCTGCTTGCTGCACTTCAGGATGCAGCCCAGGATGCCCTTGTTCTTCTTGGCCACAGGGGAACATTACTGGCTCATGATCATCGTCTTGTCCAGGTCTTTTCCACAGAGCTGCTTTCTAGCAGGTAAGCCCCTAACCTGTACTGGTGCCTGGGGTTACTCCTTCCTAGATGGAATACTTGCCCTTGTTGAACCTCATGCTGTTTCTCTCTGCCCAGTTCTCCAGCCTGTCCAGGATGGCATCCCAGCCCTCTGGTGTATCAGCCTCCACTTCCAGTTTTGTGTCATCAGCAAAATTGCTTAGGGTACTCTCCATCATTTCCTCCAAGTCAGTGGTGAATATATTGAACAGGACTGGATCCAGTACTGACCTAGGGGGAGCACCACTTGTTACAGGGCTCCAAATAGACTCTGAACCACTAACAAAAACCATTTGCAATACATTTCAGATAGTTTTCAATCCACCTCTTCTGTCCGTACATCTAACACACAGTTCCTAAGCTTGCCTGTGAGGATGCAGTGGAAGACAGTGTACTGAGCTCCAGGTAGACAATATCCACTGCCCTTCTCTCATGTGTCCATCCAGTGATGCCATTGTAGAAAGCTATCAGGTTAGTCAGACGTGACTCATCTTGACTCAGGCTAGATCTCATCTAGCTCTAAGACATGCCTTGTAAAACTTTGCAGCTGCCTAGTTCTGCTAGTCCTGCAGGGATTAAAACTATTTATTATTTTACAAGCTTCTGTTTTAATGTTCTCTTGAGTACTTTATGGTAGAAGTGGCATTTTGCTACTGCACAGAAAATAGAAAGCAAGAAATCCAGGCAAGCATTACTTCACTGACAGAATTTGAACATGGAAACTGGGAAACCAATGGTTCTGTCTGCTGCAAAGGTCAAGCAGGCTATAGTCCTGCACTGGGAATATCACAGGTCTTCAAAAAAAATTCTTTCCTGTGAGGGCTGTGAGACATTGGAACAAGTTGCTCAAGGAAGATATGGCTGCCCCCTCCCTGTGAGGGTTCAGGGCCAGGTTGGATGGGGCCTTGAGCAACCTGATATAGTGGGTGGTGTTCCTGCCCATGTAGGGGAGTCTATGATCTTTAAGGCCCCTTCTAACCCAAACCATTCTATGATTCAAGACCACAGCAATTTCATGTATTTAATAGCTGCAACCAGAGTAGTGCATAATTTTGCATGATTGCTCAGAATTTCTTTGCATGCAGGCTGCATTCCTCCAAGGGTCTTGATGGGTCCTTTCATTCTAGTTCTCTTTTAGAGACTCTAGATTTCACCCAAGTATGTGTAGCAATTAATGTGGCCTATTCCTACAGAAATAATTTGAGGCTAAAAACCTGCCTAAACAGGTTTTAGTCATTCTATGATCTTACTGCCACATTAATCCAGTTCTTTAGCCATTTCAACTACAACAAAAGCTCATACATCTTGCATAGAAAAAGCATGATATTCTCAATATCATAAAAACTTGATATTCTTACAGAATATTCAGTAGGAGATGTTACCTTCATTTTACATGTCTCTCAAAACAAATTCCAGTGTTGTTCATCTGGACCACCAACAAGATTTGCCATCTGCTTCCTTTTCATCTTCATGCACTTTCGATTGTGACTTAGTAACAATATTAGTAGTAGTACAATTTTGCAGCATTATTTTGGGTTTTCTTTGCTTTTCTTAGTTTTCTCTTTATTATTTATCTGTCTGCTCTGTGCACTCCATTAAGCTGACACAAAGTAAGAATGATTTAAGAATGTTTCTCCTCTGATCTTTTCTTACTTTCTGCTTTATCTGCTCTTTAATTTCATAAGTCATGCCTAGTCATCAGTATTTTGCAGGAGATTGGGATGTGCTGACAAAGGGTCATGCGGCAGAATTCAGTGAATGGCCTGGGTGGAGAACATGCAGCAAGGCTGCCCAGAGAGTGCAGCAGGCTGAGCATTTTGCTAAAGAGCTCCTGTTTTGGGAGTGGGCAGAAATCATCACCACTGATATACAGGGGGCCAGTGTCAGTGCTTGCCTTCTGCCCATAGGAGACCCAAAAGTTCTTGTGGAGCTGGAACCGTGCCATGGGACTGACAAGTCTCTACCATGATTTTCCTCTAGGAACAGTCCTGGGTTTTGTCAGGCATCCTGCTTTGCCAGGTGTTGCATGATAACGTTAAAGTACTGATACCATATTTATGAAACACAGGAGAGATTTGCTCTTCACTATTGTGAAGGCAGTAAAGCAACAATGTTCTTTATATCTATTGATGAAAAGTATGGTTTCTAATAAAAAATATACATGTGCACCCAAGTAAATATCAAAATGAAAAAAAGAATCATTATTTTAAATGTTCTTATCTAAATATTCTGTTTGTTTTTTACCAAGATAACTTGAACTTCTTTGGTTGCGAGTTGTGTGTTCTTTTGTTTTTTCCTAACCTTTCTTTATGCTGGTTCAAACAGCTTTTTAAATTTAAAATGTCATGGCTTAGTCTTCAAAACTCAGGGAAGACAAGATACGAATTAACCAGGTCTTTACTTCAGTCTCCCTGCATACATTCTTTTGAGATAGCAGCTATTACAATGTCAGTATGTGGCTTAATAATACCATAGAATGGTTTGGGTTGGAAGGAACCTTAAAAATCATCTAGTTTCAAAATCCCTGTCATGGGCAGGGACGCTCCCCACTATACCAGGTTGCTCAAAGCTCCATCCAACCTGGCATTGAACACTTGCAGGAATGGGGACTCCACAGCTTCCCTGGGCAACAATCTCCAGTATCCCACCACCCACATAGTGAAGAATTTCCTCCTAAGGTCTAACCTAAAAATCTATCCCATTCCAGTTTAAAGCCATTATCCCTCATTCTACCTCTACATGTCTGCCCCAGTATTCTTTCAGGTCCCACTGCAGGTATTGGAAGACCCAGTAAGGTGTCCCCAGAGCCTTCTCTTCTCCAGACTGAGCAATCCCAGCTCGCTCAGGTTGTCTCTACAGGAGAGGTGCTCCGGCCCTCTGCTTATCTTCATGGCACTCCTCTGGACTCCTTCCAGGAGCTCCATCTCCTTGTTGTGTTGGGGACTCCAGAACTGGACACAGTACTCCAGATGGGGTCTCTTGAGAGTGGAGTAGAGGACCAGAATTGCCTCCTTTGACCTGCTGGCCATTCTTCTTTTGATGCAGGCCAGGCTACAATTGGCTCTCTTGGCTGCAAGTGCACATGGCCAGCTCACTTTGAGCTTTTCATCAACCTAGACCCCCAAATCCTTCTTCTCAGGGCTGTTCTCAATCCATTCTGTGCACAGACTGGATTTGTGCTTGGGACTGTCCCAACCCAGATGGAGGGCCTTGCACTTTGTTGAATTTCATGCTGTTTGCCCACTTTCCAGGCCTTCCAAGGTCTCTCTTGATGGCCTCTCTTCCCTCCAGCGTGTCAACTGCAATGCATAGCTCAGTGTTTTCAGCAAACTTGCTGAGGATATCCTTGATCCCACTGTCCTTGTCACTGACAAAGATTAGCAGTGCTGATCCCAGTACTGACCCTCGAGGAACCCCACTCATCACTGGTCTCCGCTGGGACATAGAGCTGTTGACAGCCACTCTTTGAGTGTGCCCATCCAGACAATTCCTTATCCAATGGGTGGCCCATCCACTGAATCTATGTCTTTAGCCATGATCTATGTCATGTACATCAACTATATGATATATGTAAAGCTTCTTCCTCTTCCCATTACTATGCAACTATAATTTTTCATACAAATTAATAATTTTTTCCAGCACTGAAATGCTGCTCTTTCTGTGGAAATACAAGGCCTGTTGCACTCTGTTATATGAAACAACATGAAGGAATATACCCATTCCAACCAAAGTCATAGAGTTACATTGCAAAGACAGAGTGTAATCTCAATTTTCTGATAATAATATAAAGGCTTCAAATGTTAGCAACATGTGGTCAGATTTGTTTTTTCATGTTTCACTGAGAAAAAACAAGTTTTTCAAACCATAATTTGTTAAGTTTCTAATAGGAAATAGATTTCTAATAAGCTGAGGGAACGGCATTATTTATCTGGACATCTTCATCACAAGCACCATGATTTGTTTGGAAGATTTTTACTGGGTAAATTCAGTCACAGTATCTTTTGTTTGGTCTGGGAAAAAAACAACCAAACAATTCCTTATGACCCTCAGGCCATCAAATATTTCATTTTTATATTCTGGCAAGCTCACATTCTATTTTTACAGCACTAAAGTCACTGTCGGTTATTTGTTTAATGAAAAGTTTTGCTTATCTGCAGAGGAATCTCTGATTACCTTTTCATTTTCCAACATCTCAAAACTGTAGGCTCAGGCTTCCAGTGGGACCACAGCATTTGTCGTTGGTTAAATTAGACTCTCAATCTCATTTCATATCAACAGACTCAGTGGGGAGTACAGAGCATCAATTCACAGCCTGTTTTATAGAAAACTTCATTAAGACCACGGTAGAAGGACTGGTAAAGCCGTATATAGAAGAAAACTGCTAAAACCACCATATGGCACAAATGCCGAGAAAGGTCATGAATAGAAAAAAAGATTGGGAAACGAAGTACAAAGGACACTGTGAAGGTACAACAAAATGGACAAAGAGCTGTTTTCTGTCTCAGAAATATTTTCCAGAGTCTAAGTTTGCGTTTTGTGGTCCAAGCATGATCAGAGTTGCCCCTGTACTCAGCGCTGGTGAGGCCACACCTCGAGTACTGTGTCCGGTTCTGGGCCCCTCAGTTCAGGAAGGATATCGAGGTCCTGGAGCAGGTCCAACGGAGGGCAACCAGGCTGGTGAAGGGACTCGAGCACAGATCCTATGAGGAGAGGCTGAGGGAGCTGGGGCTGTTCAGCCTGAAGAAGAGGCGGCTCAGGGGAGACCTCATCACTCTCTACAACTACCTGAAAGGAGGGTGTAGCCAGGTGGGGGTTGGTCTCTTTTGCCAAACAACTTTCAACAAGACAAGAGGGCATGGTCTTAAATTGTGCCAGGGGAAGTTTAGGTTAGATATTAGAAAGAATTTCTTTATGGAAACAGTGATCAAGCATTGGAATGGGCTGCCCACTGAAGTGGTGGATTCTCCGTCCCTGGCGATATTTAAAAAGAGACTGGATGTGGCACTCAGTGCCATGGTCTAGCAACCGTAACGGTGGTAAAAGGGTTGGACTCGATGATCTCTGAGGTCCCTTCCAACCCAGCCAATTCTATGATTCTATGATTCTATGATAAGCTTTTTTGCCTTTAACTTTTCAGAAAGTCAAGTTAGGTGGCTAGAACACCGGTCTGGCTCTGAAGGATTCACTGACTGGCAAAGCCCATGTTCTGCTAGCATTCAGCACAAGAAAGGAGTAAACATCAAGGACTGAAATAGTTACTAAGAGCAAAAGTTTCTCACTAAGAACATCAAGAAAGACTTCTGTTTATTTTGACTGAGAAAGATGGCTCAGATACTGTGCAACTTTTTGTAATAATAACTATTAGTACATGCTTTACTGTAGTCATTGGGGGAAAAGTAGATTAAGAGAAAAGAAGTGACTAGCAAGAGTGCTATGGCACTGTCAATTGAATTTAGACAGTAATTAGATAGATAAGCTATGTGCAGCTTCAGGAAGAAGTTTGGACAGACACAGTAGGAATCTAAACAGATACTAAACCTAATCAGTTATCTTCCCATGTGCTTTGCTGAGAATCAGTGTCCCAAATGTGGGATGGAAATTCATCATCTGGGGAAGAAAAGGGGGAGGCTTGATTCTGGCATGATTCCCCTTCAGCCTCAGCCCTGCAAAATGCACAAAGGCTAAGTCAAAGTCAAAAGAGTCACTTCATTCCCTCAGACAAGCAGAACAGATTTCTTGTAGCCATGGTCACCTGTGTTCCCCCTGTCAGAGCACAGACTGTGAAGTCAGCAGCTCCTGACTCTCAGCATCCCTGCAATAGCTCCCATTTTCTCCTCTGGAAACTTAAGAAAGGTGACCAATACTGACTGCACTCACTAACTGCCTTCAGGAGTTTAAGACTAAGCAAAAAACTCCCCATGATTTTTATCCAGTTTCAGTCTTTGTCAAATATATGGACTGTCCTTAGGAGGTGTAAATTACCACAGTAAAAATTTAAACCTATGGACAACAGGCAAGATTTTCTGAGTTGCCTTCTGTAATTCTTCCCCTGTACCTACAGACCCCACTGAGACACCTGATGTACTCAACAGGACTGTTTGTCCAAAGCAGGGACACAATATCACATCACATCACAGCCTTGCTACACAGCATGCAGCTCTTCAGCTTCTTTTCAGGCAGTGCCAAAAATGCTCTGGCTCCAAGTCCAAAATCTAATGGGATGCTTTCATGAGTAAGCACTTTCCAGACTGAGTATACTGTGATTTATCTGAACTTTGCTTCTTTGGGGAGAAATTTTTCAAGATTGTTTGCAGACCCCTGCCTCCATCTCTCTCTGCTTTGTGCCACTGCTGGCTTGGCCAGCCCATCCACTATTGCACCAGCAGCAATTGCACAAGGATTAATAAGGGGCATCTAACATGTCTCCAGATTGATGTCTGACCAGGGGTAGCCATTAAAATTTTCATTCCATGAGAATTGTTTTCCAGTGGCTTCTAGACAGATTTCCATTTAAAAGCTTTTTTTAGGGTTTTGTTTTGTTTTGCTGTTTTTTTCCTGAGCATGATCAGGAAATCATACACCAGAATCTAATAAACACTGAAAGCCAAGCTGGGTTATTTTGGGTTGGTGCATCGACAGTGATATTTTGTACTGAGAATATAATTAACAATTCTTCTGAAGATAAATAAACCAGAATAAAATTCAGCTCACCTTCCAAGAGCTGAATTTGTTCTCTACAGCTAATGGCAATAAAAATTAATAAAATCTTATTTTAGTGAGGGTACATTCCACTTGGTAATTCTAAAAAAATTAGAAGAGCCCACCTGCCAAGAGAAACAATGTATTCCACATTTACCACATAGATATATCTATATTAAATTACGTGTTTGACCTTCATTGTTGTCCTGCTTCATCATTTATAAACTGCAGATTTACTTGGTTTTGGAAAGCTGTTTGAAATACCTAGGATAAAAGGTAGATATAAGAATTACTGGAGGTATCTTCTCTGGATTGTTGTTTACAGTTGTTTTCTTCTGCTCCATTTCCTACATGTACATTTTGCTGTTAAGGAATTTTCTGCTAAAGTTACTCAGTTGTTTGGGCTTTTTTTTTTTAACCTCAAGCATTTATCCTCTTCATGTCACTGATTCCAAAAGCAGTGAGATTTTGTCACTATACAAATGAATGAAGGTGAGATTTCATCACATTGAGGATGATCATTTCCTTTTGCTTTCTCTTTTGATGTCCCCTAGCCTGGGCAGTCTCCTCAGCCACTCTCCAGATACATTTTAAGCATGTTGTGAAAACATTAACATTAAGGAGAATTGATTACATCAGAGAATTTTCTTATTCTGAGATAATTTAAGATACAGGCACGCTGAAGAAGAATGTACTGTAAAGTGCTGGTTTTTTCCCTGAGCAAAATATAAGAGACTGAAAACTTTGCTGTGTTGGGGTAATAGTATATCCAGTACAACAAAGAAGTATAGTTCTCTTTGTACTTCTGATACAACACCTCAGCCTTAGTCTAATCTCATTATGCAACACCGCCTGTTTACTGAAATTCTGGAAGCTGATAACGATAATTAAGCAGTAAGACGTGACAAGTAGTATTTTATTGTGCAATCTCAGAATGCCCAGGTGAGTTTTTAGGCACAGGGCCAACTGCTTTGAAACACCTGGAAGAATTATTTTTACACATATCATAGATAGTAGTAGTAGGGGATGATCTAATTTGCTTGTAGCTATGCAGTTATCACAGCCTAATGACTGTGGTAAGACCTCCTCTGCTTAGTAACTAGACTGATACTGACTTAAGAAATAATGATCAGGTGAATGTTGCTGCTGCTTTAATGCTTGATGGGGATAAACACATGGGCCAAGGCATAGCAATAGGCTCTTAGACCTCAACCAGAGGCCTGAAATGCAAGCTGTGGGTGGTACTATACTCTGAGACTGTTTCA
Organism: Calypte anna; assembly: GCF_003957555.1. Lineage (NCBI taxonomy): Eukaryota > Metazoa > Chordata > Aves > Apodiformes > Trochilidae > Calypte > Calypte anna. Next base: position 47,945,594 of record NC_044274.1, read on the forward strand.
AGTTCAGAGGAAAGGTCAGAAAAAATCAGCACTCTTGGGTAGGGCATAGATAAGGAAGAATGGGAAGAAACCGCATGATTTAAATGTATGCAAGCTGACCTGATTAGCTTCTAGGGGTTTGATTGTTTGTTTGTTTGTTTGTTTTTAAATATGTAAGATTTTTGCATTCAACTGACTTAACTTCTTCTGAAAGGTTACATTTCCAGAATATGGGATATCCTTGATGTGGGCACTTCACGATCAGAGTCTAATCTGGGGCAAAATGAAATCACTGCTAAAATGTTATTTGTTTTAGTGGAATGAGAGCTAAGTCAGTTTTATGGCTTCAGGATAGTAGCTGGTTAATATTTGTAGCATTTCTCTAGTTCAGACCGAGACAACTGCATCTCTTGTCTTCATTGCAGCCTTAATAACAGAAGTCTTTGTTGTTGTGCATTAATATTTACACTGCTAACATGTGCCTGGGGTACCTTTTACATCAGGATTTTTGACCTGTAGCCATCACGATTTAAGTTTTAAAACTGCACCATGAATGCTGGGAGCAATCATGCTCTTTAAGAAATACAACAAACTTGGGTTTGTAAGTTAGGCAGGAAATCTCGGTCTGTTCCCTGTATCATCAGGAGAGGATGAGATGTGTTCAAAACAACCCTAAATGGGGTCCAGTGAGCAGCACCCTGGGGGAACACCCCTTATCCTCTGCTTGTTTCAGTGGGGACTCTGGATGCTTAATATTTTCATTTGGGGCACTAGGTTATTGGATGCCTAAAAAATTAGCTGTGGTAGCTTAAGCCTATAATGTTAAGATTTTGTGTTGTGTACAGCAAGTGGCTGAATTTGAATGAAGGCTAAAAGAAGTTTGGGAAGCTTAGCTGATAACAACATATTGGTTCTTGGAATATACAGAGTATGTATCATGGGTGTGTAAAGGCACTTGTTCAGTGTTCTCGTTGCTGAGTTTAATTTAAACTTATCCCCCCCCCCAAATAAAAGGGTAGCTAATTAAATGACTGGAGATGAACCCCTTGATTCTGCTTCTTGAAATACTCATTGACTGCCAGAATGCCCGGAGGAAAGAAACATTGACGTATACTTTAGATGAAAGAAAGCTCATTTACTTTGCTTTTTTTCTCTGCTTCTGTGTCATATTGGTAGACATTGACCCATAACCTCATCTTACAATATTGATTTGTGTTTGCTCTCCCAGAGCATCACCTGGTTCTCTAGCAACACACACAGGTCACAGCCATTTTGTAATGCAGATCATTTCAGAGAAGGTTTGTTTTCTATTAGATAAGGTTCACTGGTAGTGAAATGGAATTTTAATGAAATAATAGATGGTGCCTCAGACATTCAAACAGTGACTGAGTAATTCACTCTTGCATTCATATCTCTTCCTTAAAAAATTCTTTCCCTCAGACATTCCAGCACTGCTATTTAGTTATTCCTGTTTTCAAGGTGGGATCTGCACCAGTACTCTGTAATTATTACTGTGGATAGGACAAAAAGAGCAGCAAAAAAGATGACTTACATATTGTTTGCAGTGGTTGAGGAGGTCATGGAGTTGAACTGAACTCTGCAAGAGCTCCCCTGACCTCCACCGTTGTTGACTATAGTGGAAGATAAGAAAGACAAGCCTTCTAAATGTAGTCCTTGATATAAATTGGTGAGTATCTACCGAACAGTATGTAAATTATGCTGGATTTCTAAAAATCCTTATCTTGGAGCATCAAAAGCAAAGTTAGCCCAGTTCCAGGAGAGAAGGAGTTATGCCATGCATTTTTACTTTCTTATGGAAAAAAGCTCATTGGGACTTCACTAAGCTTTCAGCTCTCTCTAGATCTGTACAATAAACCGGTGAGTCACAGTACAAAGTCATGAATAATGCCATTATTCAGATGCTTACCGGTACTATCCAATAAGGGTTTGAAGGAAAATTGATTTTCTGTTTTTAATAAGCCAAGCAGTTTTGCCTTGAGTGTTGCCTCTGGAACACAATTTTGTACTACTTTATCTATGCTTCAGAATGTAAATCCAGTAAATGCGTTATCACAAAATTCTGTACATCAGTTACAAATACGGTTTATTTTCTTTAGAAATATTTCTAACTAAAACTGGAATGAAGCTGTTTTATAAATTAACACTGTTCATGGTTAAGCATATTGCTGCAACTCATGTTCTTCTCCTCTCTACAGTGTTATTTCTTCAGAAAAAAACTATCTTGCACTTTTCCCATTTTAATGCAAAGTGCTAAATGAGAGCAGAGGTCATCCTTACCCAGCAGGCCTGACTGAGTCCAGTATTGACATTAATCCTATTGTGAGTCTGTGGCTGACAATGAATATGGTGGGTTCCTTAAAACAATGTATTGATCAACCTGATGATAGGAACAGAGCATGATATAAAAGAAGAGAAACGGTTCTAGACAAGCTAATTCTTGAAAGAGCTTCCAGACAACTCTTATATAATAGTCCCTTTTTACATGGCAAAGTTTTGTCCTGGCAGTTTTCTGCTTTTTACCCTGCAGTTCAGCACCTATTTCCTGAACTTCACAGGAGGTCAAGCCAAGCCCTTTGGATTAGTTGTTCATCAAATCGTCTTTGAGCAAATGCTCCAGAGTTTGTGAGAAGGTCTTTCATCCTCATTGCATCATTTTGCTTCATTATTTCTATCCTGAGAGTCCTGCTGGCTAGTGCTAATATAGTTACATATTCCAAGATCATAATACAACATGAGTAAATTTCAGACTCTACAAACAAACTATAATTCAATATCCAGTTTCAGGCCAATAGGGCTGTTATGCAAGCACAGTCACCAACACTCTAATTGTGAGGCTGTATTTCTTGGGAATATTTCACCTGATTTATGTAAGGTTTTGGGTTCCAGGCACAGTGTACCCATCTCCGTCCAGCCTTGGAACCCCAGTATCAGATGGGGCCAACGTTACTGATGCTGTCCCTTGGGTCTGCACATCCATGCCTTGATAAGGCAGGAGCCAGCAGCTTTGTGATGAGATGACACTTGGCTGCAACATCAGCTTGATGCCTACTCCCATGATCTGAGCCTCATACACAGGATGAGGGAAACAGTGTCTGCAGACAAGACACAAGTATGTGTGTGGACACCCCTAGACATGTGTGCACTGAGAGTATTTACCGTGGTTTCATGTCAGCATAAAACTGACAAGTTCTGCATACTATTGTCTAGCCATAAGTATAAATATCAAGCATGACCACTCTTAGGAGTAGACACTGGCCGAGATACTTGGTTCAGCAAGAGCAGCTTGTTAGAAGAGACTTAGCTGAGAGTAAAATTACCAGATGTAAAATTTTTCCCATCCTGGCACAAACCAGGACACCAGAGAAGGGCAATGAAGCGGTGAAAGTTTGGAGAACAAGTCTTACTAGAAGAGTCTGAGGGAACAGGAGTTTAGGGTGGAGAAAAGGAGGCTGAAGAGAGACCTTATCACTCTCTAAATTTAGCTAAAATGAGGTTGATGCAAGGTGATAATCGGTTTCTTGTCCCCAGTATAAGTGAGGAAACAAGAGGAAATGGTCTCAAGTTGTTCTAGGAGATGTTTAGATCTTGAGATCTTGAGATGTTTAGATTTAGATGTTTAGATATTGAGAAACATTTTTTGCTGAAAGGGTTGTCAGGCAGTGGAAGAGGCTTCCCATGGAAGTGACTGAGTCACCACCCCTGGAGGTATTTAGAAGAGACGTAGATGTGGTGCTTAGGGACATGGTTTAGTGGTGGACTTGGGATTAGGTTAACAGTTGGATTCCATGGTCTTAAAGGTCTTCTCTGTCCTAAATATTTTTGTGATTCTATGATTCTAAAACAATTCCTAAATAAAATAGAAAGAAATAAAAATTCCCACTCATTACACAATTCAGTGCAACTGAAGTTCCCACATCCCATCAGTTTCTTGGTCACATATTCAACCCAAACATCAGAGCATCTTTGCAGTCTCTCTCCATCTGATATGCACCCTTCCTGATATTCAACCCATAACACAACAAAATATGTAAATATTTAGTTGCTGACTGGAGCTCTGGTTTTCTCATGTTCTCTGTGTGCTTAACTGTCTAGACGGTCAGTGAGGCTCAAGAGGCAAAACTCAACACGTGGCGTGGGCAGCACTAACAAACATCTGCATGGTCATTGCCATGAAGGGAGCATCAGTGAACAAGGGAACAACTTTTTGTCTGTGGGGTTTGTGTGCTTGCAGTGTTTGGGTAATCTAACTCAACCATCTTCAAGATATCAATAAAAATTTTACATTTCAATAAGAATGTTAAAAGTAAACTATTTTTTTTCACTGCTTCTAAACTTTTATATGCTTTGCTGTTATGGCTTTGTGTTTTTAAACACACAAAACCTATAAAAACCACACTTTTCAGCACCCTCTGTCTTCAATTAACACACTATTAAAGTTGGAAAGCTTTGTAACTTTTAGGCAGCCCACATATAAGAAAAATATTTTTTCTAAAAATAAAGCTAAATGAAGGTTAAATATTGTTTCTATCTTTAGAGCCAAAATTCCCAATATTTTAGTTCATTAATACATCTATATGTCATGGTTTAGCGCTGGCCCGGCAACTAAACCGAATGACAGATGCTCTCTGTTAATCCCCTTCCCCTCCATGAGAAAGAAAGGAGAGAGAGTAAGGGGGAGAGACTTATGGATTGGAAACTAAACTACACAACTTTAATGAAAACATAATGATAAATATGAAAATATGATAAATATGAAAATAGGAAAAATTACTAAATATATACAAATATACAGGAAAATTGATGCCACATTCCTCCCCCCTTTCCTCCAGTAACTCTCACGTCACCACCAAGGCTGCAGGGCAGCCCTGGGAAAGTCCAGGCTGGACTCCTGGAGTCGGGAGCAGTTGGGAGCTGGAGGCAGGAACACACAGATTCAGGCTGGCAGGGATCAGGACCACAGGCAGATGAATGGACAGAATCCTCCCAGGACAAAGCAAACAGGGACAGGTGAAGAAGAGAAAAGCAGGAAGGGAAGGAAGGGGTTTGAACCTTGTGGTCCCTCAAATTTATACTGAGTATGATGTGTATGGGATGGAATACTCTGTTTGGTCAATTTTGGACATCTAACCTGTCCCGTCCTACCCAAAGGGGGGCTACAGGTGTGACTCTTTTCCTTACGGAGGGCAAGATGTTCCTCAGAACTGAGCAGTGTCCTTGGTCCTGCACACCAGTCTCTGGCTGTAACTATAAACATGGAGCGTTATCAGTCCTAGAAGCACTGTCTGAGAAACTTGCTGTTAATTTCAGCAAGTCCAGCTACTTACTTAGCTAAAGACTTAGCTAAAAGCAAAAGTACAAGACAGAAAATTACCCTTATTCTGGCCCAAACCAGGACACTATATACAGTATTTGGTAACTGTAAGCACTATGCTAGTATTTGATGTATAAGGTTTATTGACTTGGTTTCCCAACAACTCATAAAACTGTTTTGGCTTTGATTTTTTATTTTATTTGTTTGTTTTTCTTGAAGAAACATATTTTCTGAGAAACAAACTCATTACTTGTTTTAAATTTTCCTTCTCATATGATGAACTCCTTGGATGTCAATTATTGGATGTCAACTATTCTATTTGTGTCACAGCACACAGATAGCAGGTTTCAGCCCAAAGAAGTAAATGGGCAAACACCTGAATTGCAGGTCTGTTACCATTTTTAACAAAGCAATGAAGATCTTGTCTAATGAAGTTCAGACAAGTAGATCTACTTCATTAGGAATTTGTTCTGCCCTCCCACTCCAGATCAAGTAGCTTTCTGGTTTTGTTTTGCTTTTTTAATTTTAATATGTTTTTTTAAACTTTACAGGCCTTGTTTTTATATTTTTCTCATAAAACTTGTAGGCTATAAATTGTTCTTAAATGAAAGTCTCGTGTTCCTAGGACTGCAGGAGCAGGATAGCAGGATTTTTTCTGTGCTAGATGCTAAATATTCTAAGAAGGGTAATTTTATCAGCCTCTTTTGCCTCCTTTATTACAATCCTGCAACAATTAGCCTGGATTTCCTTCACTGTGTTTTCTGCAGTAGTAACACCTGAATACAGCCACTAAGCCTTGTCAAGTCTAATGCATACAGCTGAGCAGGATACAGCCACAGGCTAGCTACAGGCTACTGCCAAACAGTGTATAATAACCATATTTTACTGCCATTCTCTGAAACAGGGATTCTAATTTGTCTCTCAAACCTGTAAGTTACGCTCATAATATGTGGAAGACTTAATTTTTCATTCTTCATTCTTGCTTTGAAACTTGGTTGAAACCTGTCCATAACTCCAGAAGTCACAGGGAGGAGGAAGGAGGCAGGCAGGCAGGCAGGCAGGCAGGCAGACAGTGTGATCACACTACCCCCATGCTCTTTGACACCCAGCTGGAAAAACAGCCCAAATTCCACGAGTCCCTGCAGTTCACTATAACACAAAAGAGAATTCCTAACATGCAGTAGTGATTTCAATTGTCTGGCTGAGCAGCAGTCCAGTTTATGTGGCTGCTTGCTCTTGCACATGCCTTGGTGAGGTGGAATTAAGCAGAGGGACCATCTGGGGACAGAAGATGCTATGACCTGTGACCATATGGTATGTTGGTTTGCTTATATTGTCTGTTGGCCTTATGCTCCATGTAGCATTTGGTAAAATAATTACTTGGAAGAGGAAATCAGCATAACTGTGATCAATAATTGGTCTGCAGTAAAAATAGGTAAGTACCACAAGCAGAGAGCTGTGAACCCATACACAGGCTAGGAGAGTACAGTATTGACCTATCATTAAATTCAATCTTTTAAAAGAAAAAAATATCATCAAAGCTGACATTCTACCTTAGGAAATCAGGAACCTGCAAAATTTCTGTGTAGACATTAGTAAGGAGAGCATCTGAATTTATATTTACATATCATATTAACCCTCTGCCTTAGAGAAAATGCTTAGGAGAAATCTTCTGGCAGACTTAATTCATGCATGGTGTTGATTGCAGTGAAAGGGTGAGTGGCACAGCACATTGTCTCTATAGTAACACTGTCACCAGAGGCTTGTGAATTGTGCAGAGCTGCACAAGGTAAGTGGAGCTATCTCAGCTTCCCTTTTCCCCAGCTTTGGCCCTGCCCTGAATAGCTCTGCTGCCTCCTGCTTCTCTGGCAGCTTAGAAGCAGCATAGCCTATGACTGTAGTGCTGCCAGACCAGCATGGTTTCCCCTTGTTATCAAAACATTCAGTGTAGTGTGTAACACTGGAAAGCACAGACAGAAACAGCAACATCCCTGCTTTAAGTTTTAATTTGCAAGTGTAAGCCCAAGGGTAAATGTTATCCATGAAATTTGTCATAAAGAGTAAAAAGGGGAGTGGAAAAAAAAAAGAAGACAAGTGAAAAATTTCCTACTATGCTACTGTCTTCTGTGGCATGATGGTCTCAAAAGCTGATTTACAACCAGACATCTGCAGGTGAATGCAGAAGATAACAGTCTGTACCACCAGACTCTGAAGAAATTTGCAGTATGATCACTCAGAAGTAAGTTGCCCTGAAAGGTGCTGTACCATCAGCAACTGCTGCCAAATGTGCTCCTTTTCTGCAAGTTTCAGGCTTTTATCTCCAGGACCCCATCCAACTTGAGTCTCATCAGGGATGGTAAAGCGAAGCTTACAATCAGCTAAGCTAGATGGAGAGTTGTCCTTCTGATGTATTCAAGCAAGGCTGCTTGTCTCAAGCAACAGTGCTTCAGATTTCCCTTGCATTTTTTGCTTTTCTTTCATTTTATCTGGACTAGTGAAAAAAGGAATCTTGAGGCTTCTCTTGCTTTGGTGGATGCACTCATTCCAGCAACAGTCCTGTACAAAACAAGGAGATACATACTAGAATATTTTCAACCTTTGCCTCATAAAAGGATGTCACTATTTGCACCTCTTTCTGCTGTAGCCTCAGCCTTCAATTAGTCCAAACTCCTATCTGAAGGCAATGCTGGTGGATGGCTGAACTCCCTCGCACAGCACAGGGAGTTGTGCCAGAACAGATTGCAAGGAGAATGATGCAGCACAACGCAGCTCCCTCCTTCTCTCCTGAAGATAGAAACTGTGCTTTGGAAAAAAACAAGCCTTCCCACTAGGCATGCCCGGAAGCCACCAGTCATCATCTTATTACTGTCAGCATCCATTTATGGCCTGAAAGGTGAAACAAGAAGTCAAGCTTCAACCCATTTCTGAGGTACAATAGAGTGAATTCAATAGAGTGAATGTTTTTGTAGTCTTGAAAAATATTAATAGTTGATGAACCACAGATTACCGTTGTCTCTGAACCCCTTTTCCTTCATTTTATGCATCACACCAGGACCAACCTAGAATCCAGCTCTGTACAACAATCACATATCAACCCCTATCAAATGTGCTGTTAAGCTAAATGCATTTAGGGGAATGCTAGATGATAATTAAATTCCCATTATCCTATGCTTTGAATTTAAAAAGGCTGTGCTATTACTTATGTATTTTCTTCTGCAATAGCAAATATCTTCAGACTTTTATCTTGGATTTTTCAAATGTCATAATTTTCAGTGCTGTTAGTTTATTTCACCACTGGTAAAAAGCTCTGATTGCAACAATTTTGGTAAATTTTATCATCTCCATTAGAGTATTGAAAGGATCTGAGACCGGGCAAGTAGCCCCCAGGTTACTCCTGAACATAGCAGAGTGTCAAGCTGACAAAACAAAGGTAAGAGTAACCTGAAGGATAAGGTCACCAGTAGGTGTGCAAACAGAAATACCACATTCAGAGCATGGAAAAAATCTTAAATACCAACTAATTCACTGAAATTTTGAGGAAAGACTAAAGACTACCAAATTAAAAGAAACCAAATTTTTTTTCCTTCTAAATTTCTAATTCAATGAAGTTTTCTAAAGCAGCACTTAGCCAAAGGGCTTTTTGAGAAGGCTCAAGGATTCTATGATTCTATGATTCTATGATTATAGGTCTCTTGGAATCACCAGCAGACAGGAATATTGCACATTTATTTCAACATATGAAAGAAAAAATCAAAGCAATCATGACATCAAGCTCATCATAAAAAGAAGATCTTCAAACAATTTAAACTATGTGGGTTTTGACAAAGAACATTCACAGAGCCAGATATTAAAGTTTGTTCATTGTTTGTTCTACAACTAGAACAATCCTCATGGTTTATTGTACTACTTCACTGAAGGGAGTTTACTCTACAGCTTTCAGTAGTCCCCTGTCACATTAAAAACTCTAGCTCAACATTGCTCTGTTATTCTATGAAACCAGGTATTCTACATCTTCACAGCTGGTGCATGCTTTGAGTCCTAATGGCCCTATTTAAATTATTGCAGCTAGCACAGGCAGAATCATTACAATATATCCCTGACAGAGCACACAGCCTGTGCCAGGTACACAACATCAGCATCACTCATGGACCACCTCATATAGTACAGTCCCAAGATGGGATGTGAGCTTCACGCTGCTCCCAGGGAGGCACTTCACAGCTTCCATTGCCCTAATCACAACAAAGAGAGCTCATAGATTAAAACTGAAAGAGGTAGATGTGGACTAGCTGCTAGTAAGAAATTCTTTCCTTTGACGGTGGTGGGACACTGGAGCAGATTGCCCAAGGAAGCTGAGGATGCCCTTGTCTCTGGAAGTGTCAAGACGAGGCTGGATGAGAATCTGAGCAATATGATCTAGTGGAAGGTGTAACTGCCCATGGCAAGGAGGTTGGAACTAGATGATATTTAAGGTCACTTCCAACCCTAGCCCCTCTATTGTTCTATGATGCACAGTGTCTAGCAAAGGAGATGACTAAGGGACATCTGACACAGGAGGAGACATTGAGAGACCTGGGAGAGTTCTGTGCTAAGAAAGCACAGAAACCAGTGTGATGAATCAACCTTTGGCTGAGAATCAGTGTTGGGCAAGTAACAACTCTGAGTTTCTGAACCAGTTCTTTCAGACTTGGGTAAGTACAACAATAGATGAGAACCAGAGCTATCCCCAGGTCCATTACTGACAGTAACAGCAATAACAGTGGAATTTTTTTGCTTCAGATGAGAATGGTTTGGCATTGCAAAAGCACATTAACTGAAATGTGGTTTTTAATGAGATAAATTACAAGAGTGGTTTCTATACTGTTTTAGATGCATGTTTATTTCCTTCTATTTTCCAGTGTGATACCAAATGTATACCTTTATTTTCATTTGTGTAAGCACAGTATTTGATAATCAGGACACATGATATGCAGAATAGAGATTCAGTAGTCCACTTCTCACTACTAGCACCTGAAATAGAGAAGCAATATTCCATTCCTTCTTTTGCAAAGACTGCATTTAACAAACAAGAGGCATATGCCACAGACGTAATTTTGTCTTCACTTAAACCCATTATATTCATTACTCCCTCTCTTCCACTGAAGCAAAAATATAATAGAATATGCTGGTGATGGCTGAGCTAAAATATGGTTTAAGGCTGTCTGCATGCTTGATATGTGAATACAGAAGCATTCAATGTTTGAAAAAATAAAGGGACATAAAGTTTACTTTGTATAAGCTTTTAACACAAAACAATAGTCTAAGATTCTGTAAGATGTTTTCTGATGGCTCCCCTTTAATTTGCAACCTGGGTGATGCTGGAGGTGCTGAATGGATGTCATCAGTACAACTCTGAAAATTACCATGCAGACCATTTTGATCTTGTCCTCAATCAGTTTAATGAAGTCCCAGGAGGCTGATGATGGGATTTGTTATGGCTGTGGCATGCCACTCCTTGCAGTTTCAATTTTTATACCCTGCAGTCATAAACTTAAGATCTAAAGTCCTGAAAAGGAACACTTCCACATTTCTGCCTTTACAGGTTCTGTTTTTCTTTTATTTTAAGATTGAATCAAAGCCTTTGCGTTGTATTTAATTTTAATTTTTGCATGTAATATAACATTTTCTTGCATACATGAAGTGGCATTGGTGTATGTGGTGCCTGTCTATTCACAAAATACATAGCTCACAGATGTGGTGAAGATTCATTCATGTTTGTTCATTTTTAGTGGTAATTTTGAAATAGAGTGATGCGTTATTATTTTTTATTTTTCCTTATTACTTTAATCGTTGTCTTGTGGACTTTCCTTCACTCAAAAAAGTCCTTTAACATAGACTCTTCAATTGTATGACTCCTAGTTCATTGCAGCATAGCAAAGTCTCAAAGTCGTTTGTTCATCTGATTTTCCAAAACTCAGACACCTTCATTTCACCAGCATTCACATTTCTGCCCATCTAGCAATGCTGGAATTGCAGTAGCAAAAAAAAAATAAATATGCATACAAAAAAAGATACATATAGATATTTTTGTATAAGTAAGGTATATTCTTTTGATGTCAGTTATTTACTGAATATAAATATGAAGTTAAACTTTAAGGAAAAATCATATTTGGTGAAAAAAATCACACAAAAGAGTACAAGAGAGACATGCAGAATAAAAAATAGGGCTCACATAACAGTGAAACAGTAAAAATCAGACAGAAGCAGATTCCAATTAGAGAAAAACACATCCCAAGTTGTCAACATCCTGGCCTTGAGACAGGCCTGAAAAATGGATGAAAGGGATGTGAAGGAGCACTCCACACAACTTCCCACAACTTTTCTTGGTTACAGCCTTGAGCACTGGGTAGAAAAACATTAATTAATTGGATTCACTGTATTAGCATGCCATTAATATATTAATGAGCTATTAGCATACTAAAATACCCACCCACAGGCTAGAGAAACCTCTAATAACCAAAAGTCCCTTACTCTTTGAGCATGCACGGTGAAATTTTTGAGCATTGCTACTATAAAATTAAGTGAGGATTTAGTTAACCAATCATGGGTGCGAATGGTAGCATAATGTTAGAGGTTAAGTTCTTTCTCGTGATTTTGGGTTCAAAAGTATCACTGGCATTTTTGGAAACTTATCTTGCTTTGTGGAATACCACCCTGCACCCCTTTCTGTGCAGGAATGGATATTAAAGACAATATTGCACATGTGGTAACAGACCCCACGTTTAGGACAACACTTTGGTGGTCAGAATGGAAAATCATAGTATATTGTAATGATAAATGATGTTTAACTTTCAAATGTAATGCATGGGTATCCATATTATTTATTTTTTTTTAGTGTTGCAACTGGCAAAAGGGTTAAAAAAAAACAACTACAAAGAGTTGTCTTTGCTTTCAAAGCACAGGCACATATGCTTTATATCACAGCAGGGACACACTGATTCACAGCAACTACAGCTTCTGCACCTTGCTTCTGGATTGAAGTAACAGAAAATGAATGAAATGTTTGAGATGTTTGAGTTCCACATTGTTGGCCAGATCTCTTATTTATTCATCTATGTACAAAACACTTGCTCTTCAGCAGATGCAGGAGGAGCCTGGTGGGTATTTGGATACACCATAATGAAACACTAGGAGCAGAATTACAGTGCAGTCTTTCTTCTGTCAGAGAAAACATTGCCACTGTCTTATTGTCCAGAGCAAATCACATCAATGTGAAACTGGGGACTGCTTTCAAAAGACACTGCACTTCTCAATACTGATTTATTAGCCCCATCCCTTGAGAAGGCACAAATAGATGAAATTTACTATCATCTGAGTCAGAAAATTCATGGAGGAATCAAGAGGGGGATGGATTTGATCATACTATTTGCACCACTGGTCAATTCTTATTCATGAAATAAGAAACAGGGCAGTTTCCACTTTGTTGTGGTATTCCAAGACTACATGTACCTGCCAGAACTGGTTCAGCAAAGTTTAGGATATAGGGGAGATAAAACCCATCTGCCGGTACTTTTAAGAAGGGTCTCTCAAGGGTGCTGAAGTGGTTTAGAGGTTTCCAAAGATCTGACTATCCCTGCTCTTCAAAATTTAAGGCTCTCAGAGAAGAATGGCCTTATAAACCACCAGCCAACACAACATGCATTTAGCTGTCTGCTGTATTAAAATCTCCTCTTCTTTGGTAAGGAGCCTTTCTTATCCATTGCCATCTCATCTCCATCCATCCCTTCCCCCCCTGAGATAACCAAACCAAATCAAACCAAACCAAACCAAACCAAACCACCAAGACCAAACAGTTTGAAGGATGTGCTGCAGCAAGCACCTAGTTTTTGCTCTGATGCTAATTTCATTGCTCACTGTAGTCAGGGTCAATGAGCCTGGTATGGGTAGAGCAAGTCAACCTGTCATGCTATCTAGAGCTGGCTTTTGCTGAGAAGCTTGCAGGGCAGATCGAAGTAGACACAGAGGTTCTGTCAAAGACAGATAATATCGCACACATGCAAAACCTGGGGCCAAAGCCATAGGATTGATTAGGATGGCTCTACTTGTCTTAAGTTTAAACAATATTTTAGGAGAATGTGACTAACAATTGATAACAGACAGCTGGTAAATAAATGAGCACACTGTGCTGTCATATTCTCGTTGCCTGACATCAAAGCATCAGTGCAGTTATTCTGGATTCATAGTGGTAGAAATGAGATCAGCAACCTGCCTGCTATATGTAAAGCTACTGCAAATATAGAAAAGGATAACATATTAAAATAAAACATGTGCTAACCTTTCATATACAGTTTGATTAGCTTCAAAGTGGCTTCTATAGCTCAGAAACCATTTCATTTACAAAAAGAAATTTTAAAAAATCAGAAGCGAGTTCCTTTGCCTGTATCTTTTATGTAGTACACTAACCTATAATCATTGCAGTGTGGTTCTAAAGATAAGAAAAGTAGCAGTCATATATGCACTTTTTCCCCTCTGCACACTGATCTTCTGTGTGTGATGCATTTTATTCCACAGCTTTTCAATGATAACCCTTTCTCCCCACCCTCTGAGTAACTTATGTGCCTGAAGTCAGGCATACCCTTTGTATTACAGGATGGGGAGGGAGAGGTGTGGAAATGTGTTCTGAGTTACCACTCACCCATGCACACTATTCCCCACATGTCTGGGGACTATGATGGAGCCCAGGGGCCTCACAGCCTCCTGCCTATACCCCTTGAATTCATCTTGCAGCTGCAGCCAGGCTGGACAATAGCCTTTCTTCCCCAACATGATTTGTGCAGAAGCTCCACCACTGCCAACGATAGACTACCAGGCATGAGTAGCAAGTCATCCCTGATGTGGGTTCCCTGTATCCCCATTTGGGGGACCAGCAGGAGTTTGGAGCACTTCCAGGCAGTGCTTTCCCGCATGTCCCTTTTGGGACATGAAACTGGACCCTGCCCAGCTCCCAGTCTAGTGTGTATGTGTGCAGGGAAGCTGCCAACCCATTGTCCTGGAAAAGCTCATATAGAGGAGAGAATCCATCCCCCAAAATGCTGCAGAGGGGCTAGGAACAAAAATTCCCAGTGAAGTTCACCCTGCTTTCATAACCACCCTGGGATCATAAACCTCTTAGATCCCCAGTCCTCAGGAAAGTCTGCCAGGACAAAGAAGATACAGTTTCCTAATGTAAGGAATAAGCACATTGTTGTTCCATATAGACCTGACTAGAATTTTCTAGAATTTTCTAGAATTTTTTTCCTTTTTTTTTTTTTGGGGGGGGGGTGGGAGGGAGGCAGGGGGCTGTGGGGTGTGTTTTTTTAGATTGCATTCTTCAGTTTTGTTTCACTTACATTCATGAACATTTTATATCATTACTAACATTATCCAGATGCAGGGCTGGTACTGGATGCTGCAGAAATCTGAAACGAAACAAGACTGACTACTTCAGCCAGGTGAAAATGTCTTGTTCTGCCTCAATCCTGTCTTCTATAAAAGCATGAACTCTGCACGATTTGAGGCCAACATATTTCCACCGATAATAGAATTAAACACTTGTTTGGAACAAATAGATGGAAGAGGAGAAGTATAAAGCAGTGATAACCTGGGTGTGTGTTCACATGGATTAGTTCTGCACACGTTTAACCTCACCTCCTGCCTCCTCATTACCTTCATTCTCAAGATAGCACTGGCTTCTCTAAGGAATGAGAGTTTGTCTTATGCATTTGGCTGAAGTGTCTGTTTCCCTTAACAATGACATGCTAATGGCCATCCATCAAAGTGGCTGCATTTCAGCCGTGCTAAAAATATACACTGTGCACTTGCAATGTGGTTCTTTAAATAAATATATAATGATGTGCTATGTAGCTATGGATAAATATGTATTTCCATGTTCATTGCTATCTGTGCACACATGCATGAATATACAAGCACACCACATTTCTTAACTGCATGCACCTGCATGTTATAGTTCTGTAGGGTGAATGGCCTTTTAAAGATATATTAAAGGTGTATACCTGGACATTCATGAGAGAAAGGCAGCAACAGGAATCCAAATTCAGGTTTTAGCACATTAATTGTTAGTTATTATAACAAACATCTTGCCTGTAGGGAAAATTCCCTTTTTGCAGAAATAATGGAAAATTAACAAGTGGAAATATTTCATGCATGAGTTGCTTATTCATCTTTATATCTGAAGGAAACAAACATATTGACTAACCCTTCTTAAAATTACACTTGCAAGGAATTGCTTAAAATAAAGCAGTGGCTAAAAACGTAACAGATGATGTCATTTTCACTTGTAGGGCTACAGTTCCTCTTTTTAACCTTCAGACCAGGACTGAAAGCTTTCTCCCTGGAGGAGCTGAACCCAGACCTCCTGTCTGTCCAGGGCATAAAAGCCCTTTCCTCTGAAAGCCATCTCCCCTCACCCGCCCACAGGTCTCATTCACACCCACAGAGCTTTTATAGAGGCTTGTCTCTTTCAAGAGCTGAGAAGCATCCTCTAAGCATTAAAATATGAATGAGCAGGAATGGTCATAGGCGTTAACAGGGTCTCCTAGCCCTGCAGATGCCAAGCTTCAGATTTGCTTCCAATTGCAATTGCATTTCAACAGCAAAACTGACTTGACTTCATAAGTGCATGGTATCCCATCTCTCCATTCACTCTCATAGCTTTAGGGTTTTTTTAAGCTTTTGAAGCTTTGCAACAAGTTTTGAAGGCAAAACATAGCGATGAATAATTCAGGCCCCATATGTTTATTAATTTCAGAAATTGCCCCATCTTTGTATTTGACTGCTGATTGACTCCACAGAACACATTTGACTTCTCAAATGTCCCACAAAACATAAGGCAACCACTGTTCATAGTTTTTCTTAGCTATAAGCAATCAAGAATGTCCTGACCCTGGCACTCTTCTTTCCCTAGGGTATTCCTACATGCCCCAAAATATCTCCTTTAAAAAACAGAATGGGCAAAAATTCCAAGATCTGAAAGAACACAGGGATTGTAGTACCTGCACAGGCCCATATATATTTGGCAGAGCTCTGGGAGCTGGTCTCTTTGCTTATCACTTAAAACAGGACAGGAACAGAGGAATATTGTTAGCAGAGAAATTCATAGAGGAGCTCTGTGACAGAGCTGCAGACATGACATCCTCTACTCCAGCATACTCCTCAATGGCTTCTGGCTACAGAAAAGCCTCAGGTTTTGTAAATGCCACCTTCCCCACCTCAGTTACTTTCTTCTGTCTTGCTGTGACTGAGTTTTACTTCCTTCAGTCCATCAAAGATGCTTACCCTGTAAGAGCCACTTTCTTCTAGACCCCCTTTTCCCTTCTCTAACTAGACACTTCCAAGATTCATTTTATAAAATGTCCTTAGATACTGTCTACACCACAATTCCAACCACCATCTGTTACTTTGTACGCTTACTGCACGGAGAGCAGGAACACAAATACCTTTATGATCAATCATGGACTTTCAATACTGATCAAACCCCTTCTAGTATTTTTTATATTATTTTAATATTACAATTTTGCTAGATGAGTTTTTAAACTTACTTTTTGCTGTCTGTGCTTTCTAATGACTTTATAATTGCCTAAAATCGTAGAGGAAATTTTCCGTAATAAAGCTGGTGTCTGCTTCTGCTTGCTCAATGCAGGCAGACATTTGCTAATAAGAGGGCATTAAAGTAATCAGCAACACAGCCCCCAGGAGTAATGCAAGGAACAGGAAACTTCAAGTCTCAATTGATCTTTAATGAAATGATACCCTTCATGCAGGTGTTTAGTGTGAGAGGAGCACCTGAGCACTACAAATCAGTAAAGGGGGCCCTGTTTACATGAAAAGAAATCAACAGATAAATAGCATCTTAGGACAAGCTGCAAAACAAATTAATGAAAAGGGAGGATTTTAAGCCTGTTGACACAGCCTCTTCCAAGGTAAGGGCACTCTTACTGTAGGGCTTCAGTGACAACACTACTCAGTCAGCTCTCAGACACTGCTGGGATGAAGTGGCAGGAAAACAAGTCCTATTGCCTACAATGTCCCCTGAAGTGTCTCAAATACTTCCCCCCTCTCATTTCAACAGTGTTGTACTTAGCTTTTGATGTTCTGGGTTCTTTTTCTGTCAAAGTACATAGTGTCATCTACCGCAATCTTTGGAGACTCTCAGGTTTGATCATATTCCATTGTTGTGGAGCCTCAAAACTGAGGGTGATGTACTTAGAGTATTCCTCACAAGGACCTTTTGAAAGATAGCCTCATTTAAATTTCAACATGCCTAAAGTTGCTTGATAAAAAAGGTTTCTTTTTTTTCCATTTCTAATATTTACCAGGACATTGATACCTGCTTCAGGTGTCAGATGCCATCTGCCATCACCCTGAAAGGACAGCTGCCACAAAAGTCAATGGGAGATTATTAGCATAACACTCAGAGACAGACAGAGCACCTTGTGTCTCCAATTCTGAATTTGCTTAAAGGGTTGTAAGATTTAATCACTGTTTATATCAACCCCTTTTGGTGAGTAATAGCATATTCCATAGCTGACACAGAATTAAAAACTTGAAATTCATTACCCACTGAACCACCCAGAGTAATTTTTCTATCTCTCACCATTACACAAGTCAACTTAGGTACCACAGAAGTTGTTTTATGACTGTTCTGCAGTACTTTATAGTCATTACATCAAGTTGTCTCCAGCTTCCAGCCACTTCTGCCTATTTTAAGGTTCGCTTTTTCTAGTTTTAAACTCTTGCCTCTAAAATTGCATGTAAAACTTACAGGCATGTGTTTCTTCATGCAAGTGGATGTTACGTCATTCAAATTCATATGTTTGTAGTTAGATACTTCCCAGTAGGCCTTTGCACACATACAGAAGTGCTAATTCTGAAAACTGAAATAAAGAAGGGCTCAGCATATGTACCCATGAATGTCAATATCAGTTTGAATCTCACTGGCATTTTGACCTTTAGAGCTCACCAGCTCAAATTCAGAGGCAAGAATGTGTGAAAACAAGAAAAGAGGGAGGCTCGGTTTTCATCCAAATTATGAGCAGTAAGTGACATTACTGAAACTGGGCAACCATTTAAACACTGACAGAGTGAAGCTGTTTGAGATTTATTTTGGAAGAAAGCACAAAGTGTTACCAGTCCCATCTGAAACACAGCAGACACAATTACCATTCATCTGGAGAGAGAAAACTGAAAATTTATCAACATTTTTTTACAGACCCAGGACAATGAATCATTCTACACTACAGTTTTGCATATGAGCACAAATACTCACATCATAGTGTCCAACCTTTAAGAAGCAGTGAATAACCTCTAGATCAAACATTACATAAACCCTAAACTTGGCAAGTGAGTGCAAATCAAAACGGGCCACTAACCAGGACCTCCACCACAAGCTTTCAGCTGTCATCTCTGGGCTGCTCCTTGGAAAGCTGAATGAGAAAAACAAGGACACACACACGTATTCACACACATGCACACATACACACACACACACATACACACACAGGACATTTCCCTGGGGAAATGCCCCTCCAGCACAATGCAGCAACAGCTGAAGGCAGGTCTAACTCTGCAGAGAGTGGCCTGCAAGCCCAATTCTGACTCACTACCTATTGTCCCACACAATTTCATCCTTATTTTCATGAAGATCATTGCTAAACCTTCCATTCTATTTTACCTAACTGTTCAAAGAGGACATGGGGAAAAAAAAAAATTAAAATTTATGCCTTTAACTACCCCTTACAGGATGAGGATGAAAGATGTCCTTTCTAAACAAGAACCCCTGCTATTGCAATCTAAAACCATCAGAGAAAACAGAGGCTGACAGAACTCCTATAGTTCCAGTTCTGTTGGAGTTTGGCTAGCTGAAATGTTGCTTTTCCAGCTTTGTTATTGGACTTGAATGCACTGTTTACATTGCATTACCAATGTCTGCTCTGTATTGTTTCTGTCACAGTGATTCAGGTAGCATAAGTTCTAGGTGCAGCAGAATGGAAACCTCATGGCAACTTCCCTTGCACAGGCACAGCCTTCAGAATGACGAAAGGCTGAAACATCAAAAAATGTGCAATGGCATCAATGGCATATACCTTCTTTAATTTACCTGGCTACTGAGCTGGTCCTTAGGGTCTCCTGCAAACTAAATGCCAGATACTGATAAATCATACAAGTTCCAATGACCTTGACACTGGTCAGAACAATAACAGTGTCTTCACCAAACCTGAAGGAAAAGGGATTTGAGATGCTGTTATAGATATGTTTGGAACCTGTTTCTGAAAGGGAAAAAAAAAATTGAAAAAAATCAAGAACCACAGAGAAGATGTTGACAGTGGCATTTTTTTGTGGCCCATGCAACTGAGAGTTAAGTTTGGATCCTACTAAAACATGTAGATTGTGCTTCCCAGGGTTTATTGGAGGCTGAGAGCAACACCAGTTCATTAAGGTTAAGCTGGAGTGGGGAGAGAGAGAAGAGAAGGGTGTCAATTGATATCCTTGAAAAGATATTCAGAATTTGGATGGACAATATTATGGTTACAAAAGGAAGAGGAAAAAAAAAGTGACAACACTGCTCAACGATTTGCTCATCACACACCATTGTTAAGGCAATTCCATATGATATGAGGTACCATGGAGGGTTACCATGCATAATAACTATTCCTATAATGCATTGTTTCCCATTGCAGTGAATTGATTTTTAGGCTGTAATATGGCACCTTACTGAAACAAAGAAATTGGACTAAAAGATGTATGGAGCCCTCAGCCCACTGTTCCAGTTGTTTATGCAAGTTCTAATTGTCTCACCAGTCTACCCAGGAAGTGGTCTGATCTATTTCTTCCCTCCCCCCCCCAAGGAAAAAAACCTAACTCACACTCCAAAACATAACAGACAATTATGATGTAACTTGCCTTAAAGGGACATTCTCACTTCTCATATTCTGAGTTGCAGCTCTTGAGAATGAAGGGGAAATCTGGTAGAGACCTAGGTGAGTCTGGCCTCTTGGCAAACAAAGATTAGGACTGCAGCAGTGGACAGGATTTCTGAAATGGGTAAACTCTGTGTTTTTGTGGAAACTTTGTCCTCAGAACTCAGCTGTGATATTAGGTCCAGTCCTTGTCTTCCCTTAGAAAACTGCACCTTGTTTCTGGCACTGCAGAGAAAAGGCGAGGTCGGGGTTTTTTTGTTTTGTTTGGGGTTTTTTTGTGGCTTGGTTTTTTTTCGTATTTGTTTGGTTTGGTTTTGGTTTTTTTGTTTTATTTTGGTTAAAATATTTAAAGTGAGATATTTCAATGCTATCTGCACTCAAAATTTTTGTTTGCAGTTAAACAAGATTGTTTGAAGGCTATGACATAGTTTGTGACATCTTGATCGCCTCCTCTGAACCATTTCTGAACTATAGCTGTTGTTCTTTGCTCTGCAGCTGAAATACCTAACCTTGTCTTCTCTTTTTTTTTTTTTTTTTTTTTTTTTTTTTTGGCCACTGCACAAATGATGTGCTTCTGGGCAGGCTTGTATTGATCTCAAAAGACATCATAAATTTTCCAAGTTGAGATTCAAGTTGCATTAGCTGGAAAAGGAAGATTACTGTAAAATGCAATATTCTCAAGAATCAATACATCTTGCCATTGGAACAAAAGAAGGTTTTTACCTCCACCACACCCCTCCCCCATATCCCACTTTCCTCTTCAGAAGGAAGCAGGACATCTTGCTGTGCAGGAGGAACAGTCACAACCTGAGTCCTCATCCACAGTACTGTTTTTTCCCATGGCAGCAACACTCTGGCTACTGAACTCAGGACACCTGCAGCAGGAAGAGAAGGACTGGAGTTGGCATATTAATTCAAGTCACCTTCACAGAGCATTTTGGGCTTACCAATCACCTTGCTGACTTAATAGAATTGAGGGATATCAGGCCGGCATCTGTCACTCACCCAGTTTTCTTAAGCATTCCTCTTTTTATAAGGGCTGAGTATTAAAATTTAATTATGTGTGTCAGTGTTTTCTAATTTAATTCCCCAAAAGTACTTTCTTTTCTTCCTTCAGGCATCAAGAACAACAGAGTACCATTTTGATTTTTATCAGTTTCTTGCATATTTTTTATTATAAGATCACTATTGTAGACATCTGTTCGAAACTGAATGTCATAGCAAGGCACATTGCTGCTTTAGAGTTTTTGCTGGCTGTTTTGCTGTGGACAGCTGGTCATGGAAATTTCATCCCATGCAGCACTTATTCCAGGGCATGGATCTATTTCCATCAATTGGAAATGGAGTTTCCCTGCAGTTACTGCAGCTACTACAGTTCTACATCTTTTCACAGTACCAAGGATTCTTGCAAAGACAATTCTCAAAGCCACCGCAGCTGAAGTATCCCGGATAAACTGAAAAACTTTAACAGAACTGGTGGCCTGAAAGAGCAACTGTTCTGGGCAAAATCACCAGTTCAAGTGTCTGAACTCTACTTTTTTCACTTCAGGCTTTTAATCAAGACTGTCAAAGCTGCTTTTCTTTTATTCTTAATACAAAGAAAATGTCAGATCTCATAACCTACTGGTGCCCTCAGGAAGAAGAGTTACATGTTTAGCTTCTGTTCCTTTGGTCCCAGTGACTAGAGAAGTGGATCTATAAGCATTTGCCTCTCTAAAAATTCAGGATAATTGCTTAGAAATCTTACCCCATTTATTCCTTTGCAAGTCCTATAATCAGCACCTACCCATAAACATTCTTTGGACATTCTTTTTTACATTTCTTTTGACAACTGAAAATGTTCAACTAAAACCAATGTCTGATTTTACTCTTGGGTTGCCTTTATCGCCTGGGCTAAGGTTTGGCATAATACAGTCCCAACAAGTGCTAATTGAGCATTAGCAGCAGCAGAGCAGCAGCACAATTAACTCCGGCTAAGTGGCAGCCTGGGGGACTCTCCCTTCCCCCAGCCATCCTGCCGATGCCTTTACTGGAGGAAGCACCCAGGCATCTAACAGCAGCTTTGTCACTCCAAGGAGCAGTAGGTTAACCTGCCCTGGACCTCCAGCCATGGTATGCCACTAGGGTTTTTCCCTATACATGGAAGTGGCCAATCTGATGAGGCAATGACAAAGAACAAACTGGACTGTTGTGCCAGTATTTCAATGCTTGGGATGGAGACAAAGCGAGCAGATGGCTTGCAGCAATCCATTGAGTCTCAGTGGTATGCCATTTGTCTACATGGGAGCATTGCCTTTTCAAAAAAACAAAAACAAAACCAAAACAAAAAAACTTAGGCCTCAGCTTTCTAACCTGTAGGTAGGCTGCCTCAGTTTCCCTTGACTTGCTGTTAGAATATTCTGATGTGGTGGTTTTTGTTCTGGTTTGGTTTTTTGTTGTTGTTGGTTTTTTTTTGTTTTTTTTTTTTTTTAATGAATAATCTAACTTTAGGTCTTTTTACTTTAACTTACTGTTTTCACCCCTCCACAGGCACTCCCTTTTTGTGGGGGAGGAGCTTGTGTGCCCTTGTGAGGTTGTGAGCTCTGCTGGTGGTGGCATTGCCTCCTGTAGGGTCCCCCATGCCAGACAGGTCACAACTGAAGGGTCAGACAAAGTGTGTCCATGGGCAGGATGGGCTCAGCAGCCTTCAGGCAGCCATCCTAGGAGAAGGACAACTAACTCCAAACCCAGGCAGATGGTGCTTGCTTAACCCTGTAAGGCCATCCATCCAAAAGGACACTCTAACTAAACCCATGTCCTAAGGACTTCACTGTCACGATCCAAGCTTGCTGGGCCCTGGCAGATGAACCTTAGGAGTAAAGGGTGGGGCCAGTTCCACACATCCTGTGCCTCACCTAAAAAAGCCACAGGGATAAACACAGTCCCAAGGGATAAACCCAGACTTGTAAATCCCTGCAGCGACAGGCGGGGGTCGAATCAGCAGGGAAAGGGGCACTGGGAGCTGCAGACCCAACCCTGAATGCAGGCAGCTCAGGACATCAGTCGCTCGAGGCTGACCCAGGAGATGACAATCTTGTTCAGCAGCATCCTGAGTGACCAAGCAGCCTTTTTCAAGGAGAGCACTGCTTGCTCCACACAGAGAGGGGCCTGGAAAAGGTGGCTTAACCAAAGCTCATCTCCACCCCCCACCCAGTTGGCTACTCGTGATCAACGTACATCTTCTGATGTGTTCAAACAAAGACACAAAGGCATACACCTGCCTCTAAAGGTGTGTTCAGATTGACACATATGTTGGAACATCAGAACCATGCTTGATACAGTGGACAGTGGGCATCCTGAGCATCGTTCTGCTCTGTCTGCAGACAAACTGTCACAACTTAACACTGACATTGCTGCTCTCAGTGAAGTTTGTCTTCATGAGGAAGGCAGTCCAAAGAACATGGTGCTAGCTACACACTCTATTGGTCAGGCAAACCCAAAACCAAAAGACAGCTCTCAAGAGTTGGCTTCATGATTAAAAAATCCATTGCCTCCAAACTTGAAAATTTGCTGACGAGTCATTCCGATCGCATTATTTCCTCACGCCTCCCACTACACAAGAAACATGTGGTTCTCTTCAGAATTTATGCCCCAACCTCTAAAATGACCATCCAGAAAAAGTTTAATTCTACATCAACCTTCACTGCCTCACTCTGTTGGTGATAAGATCATAATCCTTGGTGTTGGTTGGTGACTTCAATGCCAGAGTAGGAAAGAACTTTGAAGCCTGGAAAGGAGTATTAGGCAAGCAGTGTTGGGAACTGTAATGACAATGGATGTCTCCTGCTAGAGTTTTGTGCTGAGCTCAACATCACCAACACTATCTTCAAACAGAAAGACAGCCTGAAAGACAACCTGGATGCATCCTCAATCAAGGCACTGGCACCTCACTATGTCTTAGTGTGCTAGAGAAATGTTGGCGATGTCCATCATACCCAAGCAATGCCGTGTGCAGAATGTCATGCAGACCAGTGCCTTGTGCAATGTAAACTTACCCTCTGCTTTAAGCCCAAACCTAAGAGAGGTGGCATCCCAAGGAGAAGGCTCAGAATAATGATCTTCAAAAAGACACAGTGAGAAATAGCTTCCAGGTAAACCTTCAAGCTAGACATGTAGATCATCTCTCTCCTGAAGCACTTTGACAACACATTAAAAACAGCATCCTTCAGTCCTCTGAAGAACCCTAGGTTTCTCCTCGAAGAAAAACAAAGATTGGTTTGATGAAAACAACCAGGAGATCCAAGAATTGCTGAAAAAGAAGACAACCGCTCACCAAGCACACCTCACTCAGCTATCTTGCCATGTAAGAAAATCAGCTTTTCATCTTGCATGCAGTGAGCTCCAACAGAAACTTCAAGACATCCAGAACAAGTGGTGGATCAACCAAGCAACAAAGACTGAACTGTGCAGTTACGGGCTCTGTGAAGCTCTGAAAGCAGTATATGAACCCATACACCAGGTCCAAAGTCCCCTACTCAGTGCAGATGGCCAAATGCTTCTCAGAGATAAAATCTCCATCCTGAACCTATGGTCTGAACATTTTCAGACTCTCTTCAGTGCCAGCCATGTAG
The DNA here is from genome assembly GCF_003957555.1 of Calypte anna. Classification (NCBI taxonomy): domain Eukaryota; kingdom Metazoa; phylum Chordata; class Aves; order Apodiformes; family Trochilidae; genus Calypte; species Calypte anna. The sequence continues at coordinate 47,970,466 of NC_044274.1, forward strand.
TCCAAGGCTCAGCAATTCAGCACTTTACACAGCAACTGGTGAAAACTGAATTGGACATAGCTGCTACTTTGGGAGAGACTCTGAAGCCCATACAGCAGCTGAAAACTGGCAAGGCAGCTGAGGTTGATGGAATGCCATTTGAAGTCTGGAAGCATGGAGACCAAGCACTCCATGCTAAATTTCACAAGCTCCTTGTGAATTGTTGTGAACAAGGTGTACTACCACCACATCTCCATGATGCAGCCATCATCACCCTGTACAAGAAGGAAGGAGAAAAGTCAAACTGCTCCAACTACTGAGGTATAACTCTGCTCTCCATTGCTGGAAAAGTCCTTACAAGAACACTTTTGAACAGATCAGTACCTCCTATAGCAGAGGAAGTTCTACCTGAAAGTCAATGTGGTTTCAGAGCCAATAGGAGCACCACAGACATGGTATTTGTTCTCAGACAACTGCAAGAGAAGTGTAGGGAACAGAGCAAAGGTCTTTATGTGACATCCATTGACCTCACTAAAGCTTTTGACACTCAGAGTAAAAAGGACCTGTGGCAAATCTTGGAACGATTAGGATGTCCCCCAAAGTTCCTCAAAATGATCATCCTGCTACACAAGGATCACTGGGACTAAGTCAGATATGGGAATGCACTCTCTGAATCCTTCCCCATCATCAATGGTGTGGAACAAGGCTGTGTTCTCGCATGCAGTCCATTCACAATCTTCTTTTGGAAGAGCATTCAGAAGACTTCACAAGAGAGTCTGGAGCAACAAACACCTGAAGTACAAAGATCAGTGTCTACAGAGCCATTGTACTGTCTAGTCTTTTATATGGGTCTTAATCATGGGTCATCTACCACGACCACCTGCGACTCCTGGAATGCTCCCATCAGTGCTGCCTCTGTACAATCTTAAATACCCATGGACTGACCCCGTGACCAATGTCCCTGTCCTTGAACAGGCAGGGGTCACCAGTATGGAGCCCATGATACTGAGAACACAGCTGTGCTGGGCAGGGCACGTCTCCAGGATGGAGGATCACCTCCTCCCTAAGATTGTGCTCTGTGGTGAACTTGCCACCAGCTGCCGCAACAGAGGAGCCCCAGAGAGGAGATCCAAGGACTCCCTGAAACAATCCCTCAGCTGTGGCCACACTGACTGCCAGCAGTGTCCACTCTGGCCTCCAGCTGGGAGACATGGAGACACCATCCATAACTGAGCTGCTGCCTCCTTTGAGAACACACGTGGGATCAGTCTGGAGGAGAAAAGACAGAGCAGAAAGAGCTGTGCCTTGGCTGTCCCCTCACAGGAGACTTTCTGCTGTGCCTTTTGCAGCCGCACTGCCTGTCCCGCATTGGCCTTTTCAGCCATCAGCGCGCTTGCAGCAAGCCTGGGGAGAGACCTTCTGAAATCTTCCTTCATGAAGCCAAACCATGACTGACTGACTGACTGTTTTCATCTCCGTTTTCATTTCTAGTCCTTGTATTTTTACTTTATAATCCTATTTATCCCTATTTAAATTTTCTGATAGCTTGATAATTGGTCCCTAAAACCAGATGACAGGAGCACCTATCAAATCTGTTTATTTCTGTTTGTGGGAGAAATCAGGAGCAGATTTCACAGTAGGAAAAAAAGACTCACAAATTTCTGGGGAATGGCTAGCACCTCTGGAGTCCTCCGGTCCCACCTCCTGCTCCAACATGGTCAGAGGCAGCACATAACCCCAGAGCGTGTCCAGTTATGCTTTCAATAACTCCAGCAATACACAACAATATTGTTTAATTGCTAAGAAAGTAAAAGTATCTACATAGATCCATAGTTAGCCATAAAACTTCCTTCCTAATTTGGCATGTAAAAAAATGTGGATGCTTTATCGGCAGTGACAATTATGAGCCATAATCTGGGAACTACCTCTTTTGATACCAGGATATTTCCAGCTATTGCATCTTTCCATGTAATCCATGATTAACAGTTCTGCTGTTTTGTTCGGAAGAGGCAGTTTTCTGCAACTAAAATTAACTGGTTTTGTGAACAGGGCATTTTAACCACTCATGATGCAAATGTCATTGCAAGCACAGTTTCTTATAATACTGGGTATTTCTTTTATATTAGATATATCAGAGTTTCCTATAATACTTCAGGAAAGAGAGACTGGGGACATGATTTTTTTTTTTTTTGTACTTGTGTCTGAAGGATAGTCCCATATGCTACTTCCTACACACCCACTACTGGGGTAGCTGCAACATTTGATTCTGCATTTCCTCTGCACTCACAACCACTTACATCTGAGATGCACCTGCAGCCCAGAAAAGTGCTCTTTTAATGAACTCTCCTCCCCCCATGAGATGTATGCCAGTCAAGGCAGTGTATACAACCTACTCCTGCCCTTGCCAGAAGCAAGTGCTGCCTGTTTTGCATCTCATCTGACCTGCGTGTGAGGTCACTGTAACCTTATTGCCTGTGATGAAGGGATGTATTTGCACAGGGCAACCTGCAAAAGTGCATTTGGTAATGTGGAAAATCCTGTTATTGTTTTTATCTCTTCTGGTTTCAGCTGATGAAAAAGCCTTGCTAGTGATTCAAATCTGAATTCTGCAACACAGAAACAAGTGAATTTTCATTGAAAGCAAACACCTGTGCTTGCAAAAAGAAGCATGAAAGATGCTATGATGCAATGGGAGTGGCTGAAGCAGACCCCAGACCAAGGGAGATGCGAGAGTTTTTAGTGCTTCTCCCCTACGTGTTAGAAATATGTAGATTTGTCATCAGCCCAGCCAGCAAGATAAATGGCAAGATGAAAACTAGTCCAGTTCACTGTTTTCCTGGACAGCAGTGGGTGACAGAGCACTAAGCTGTGTGAGAGGAACTGGGGCTGAGACCAGGAAGGCAATGAGCTGGGAAAGCCAAATCCTTATGGGGTCAGAAAATGCTAAAACAGCAGCTTGCTCCCATGTAGCAGAGAGCATTAGGGCTACAGACCAGGAAGGTCTGTTACTGCACTTGTCTCCTGAGAAGACTGGATATGTATTGTGAAGGTGATTTCTGAAATGAACATGCTCTTTCACACAAAAAACACAAGTGCTTCTCCACCCTTTGTGTAAATCTCACAGCTGCATCTGTGCTCCAGCAAAATCAGTTGAGGTGATAAATGTTTCAATAAATCACATTGCTGACTTCTTTTTTAGCCTATATACTGTCTGTAAATAAACCCTGACAGGTAGTAAACCAGCAAAGTTTGGTATGAAATTATTTTTTATATCTTTTGAACACCTTTACAATGACAGTAGAAAAGTCAGAAATTATGTGGGTCGCATTTTCTGTTGCTGCTGCAAACAAGCCAGTTAATGCTAGCATAGGTGTTGAAATGACACTGTAGGTCTAGATTTTTAAAGTCAGCTTGCTGACTTGATTCTATGCCACAAAAGAAAATCAGGTCAACTCTGAGAAATAATGAAAATCCCAGCTATGAACAATGTTCTTCATACCCATAAAGTATATTCCCTGCTGAGAAGGCAGTAAGCTATTCCAGTTCAAAGCACCTCATGCCAGCCCATCTTTGGACACTGCCATGTGAACAGTGACACCAGTGAGTATTGCAGCTCAGACCATGTACTTCAGACTGCTTTATGTTCACCAGGCTTCAAGGGCCTATTCAAAGTCTCAGAGAAAACTTGTGGCAAAGTCAGGTCTTAAAGTCAGCTTTTCTAATTTATGGAGCACTGCTGCAACAATCATTTTACAATTTTGTCACTCTTTCTTCAGTACTTATTTGGCACAGTGTGCCAATTTATCTTAAAAAGCATCACTAGCAAAGGTATGCATGTATTTGTCTCTGACTATTCCTGAAATACACTCTTTCTTTTTCTCTCATTTCCCACAATTGCTGATGCAATTTTACTTTACTTCCATGATAACTGCAGAGAACAAATTTTAAATTCATAGGTTTGATACCCAAAACACCCCTCTCCAAACAGAAGTATCACCAAGCCTTTGAATACAAACTATATCCATCCAAAAAAGGCATGAAACCCAAAACACCAAAAAGCAATGCTATATGATTGATGGTCTAGTGAACATGCCTCCAGTTTTTGGTATTGAATTCTCACATCAAAATATTTGCTACTTTCACTGAGAAACTTCAGGAAACTTAAGGAAACTTAAGGAAATCAGTGTTGGATCACCAATAAGCAGGAGAGCTGAAGCAAATCAAATAAATCATGCACTGCTGAATTACTTATTCAGAACTATCCAGGACGTATTTGGAGCAGTATTGCTTTAGAGGTGAGGCTAAACTCAACATTACTGCAGCCTGCACTGTCAGGTGAGTCATATTTCTTTGGACACTGAGTGGTTTGTGTGTTTTTTCCCCGTGACTGAAGTGCTTATACCCACTTCTTGTCAATCAGCCACAGGGGATTGCCTGGCAGCTCTTGAAGTGTCAAGAATGACAACATCAAGGGGGACATTGCTAATATAGTGGAAGAATCTGCAAGGGTAAAAATTTTAACTTCTGTCTAATCTTGTCTCTGATTCTCTTTTCTCTAGGAATTAGTGCCCAACAAGGCAGTCACAAAAAGCAGCTGAAAACTTACAGCAGGAATCAAGTAGGTGATTTCACTCAGTCCTCTGCCATAAAATGTCCATATCACAAAGCAAAAAGAAGTTATTCTTAAGCCCTCTCACATAAAAGTAGGGCAGAGATGCTGGAAAAGAACAAAGGGATTTAGGGACAAAAAAAAGCTTTTCTTTTTCCTTGGACCTACCAGCATGTGCCTCTATCCCAAGACCTGTAACTGCGCTCCATCTCACCCCAGAACACAGCCCAGAGTTTTTCAGGAAGCCCAAGTGTAAGACCTGGCTTCTGTTAATGTTCTTTATGTTATTCTGCTTGGTGAGCCTGAGACGGCTGCGATACCTCAGAGGCAGGGATGGCAGGTCTGGCAGGCAGTGGTCCGACCCGAGGGTCCTGTTGGAGCCAGCAAGATGCCAGACCACAAGCCAGTTCAGCTAGATGATTAATTTTCTGCTCTCCGCACCACCACTGAGCTGTTCCTGTGGCCTCTCCTTCCTTTCTGTCATGGAACAAAGGCTCTTTCACAGGGAGGAGCATTTCCAGTTCAAGGGTAGAAAATATGTATATTCAGGTTTTGTTTTGTTTTGTTTTGTTTTGTTTTGGGGGATGGGGTGGTGGGAGAAGAAATAATTACACACACCTAAGCCAATTGTTCTGGTTTTGTCTGACTGCTTAGCGAGCTTCTCAGATAAAGAGTAGTCACTATAGAAACTGCCACATCATACAGCTGTTTATGTGGCCTCTGAGATACAGAATATAATTTTTAATAAGGCATTTGTATTTTTTTACTTTGCCTTTAGGAAAAACTCCACAGCGAATAGCTGGGCTTTTGTTTTCCAGGTTTGTGTGTTCTTTTTTTTTTAATTATTATTATAATTTCTTTAGGCTTGCTTTTTCATCATTGAATAGGGGAAGATACACAAGGCTTTATTTGGGAATTCATTTCTACAAGTGATAAATAAGCAATCATATCAAACTGTCTGAGCTTCATTCTAGCAGCCACATGAGTTCTTGTCACTGTGTAATAACTCCAGTTGCAGGATGAGTATTAAGAAAACACAAACAAAACAAAGGCAAAACCAGATGTATTTAACCAATCAATTCACAGCTCACTGAGAACATGTGAAAAGAACACATGCACAAAAATCCATCAGGTCCCAGTTTGATGACCAGTAATTTGAAAATAAATGTCGGCAGAGAAAAGAGCTCTGGGTGTATATGTTGGTTTTATAGGTAGCTGAGCTGCCACATAAAGGATAAGACATCACAAAAAACACTGATACATGCAAAATACCTGGAGCCAGTGAAGTTCTCAGTAAACATGTTATGAAAAACATAGTACGTGTAACTTCCCTGTGATCATTCCCTTTTAAATCACGGTGACCTATTTATATTTTATTATCTTCACCACAATAAAGCTTAGAAGATAGGGATGATTTGATGGCACAAACTCATTGAACTTCCCCATGTTTCAAATGCTCACCTCTCAGTACCCAGTTCTAGTTTTTCTTTTATTTCTTCCCACTTAAAGGGTGAAGCACTTTGTCTGAAGTATGTGCAACCTGGGCTTTCTCTCTCCAGCAGCAAATGCCTTTTTTCTCTCAAGAGTTTCTTGGGACATTTGCATTAATGACAATATTATGTATTCAGAGGTGCAAGATTTTTTTGTGAGATGCTCTCAATGTTTTCTACTCCTTCAACACAACCACTTGCTCAAAACATCCCCAGCTTGCTCTCTTAGCCCCATGTCCTCCTGCTTCATCACACAGGCTCAAGCACTCTTGCTCACCCTCAGATTGTATTCTCCCCATCCATATTAATACCTGTTTATCTTTCAGCTATTGTTCTTGCCTCAGAGCAGGCTTTTGCCTGCATAGCTCTGGCAGAGCAACCATGGTTTTACTTTTAACAAGCCCTCTGCACCCTCTGTGCCTGGTGCACAAGGCAGAAGGACTAGGGAGAAGCATGCCTAGACCTCCTGGGCCAGGAACTTCATGCCCACAGTGTGGGGCTGGAGAGCAGAGGGGACAAAACTCAACACCCTCCTAGCCCCAGCTCCCTGGGTGGGAGCAGTCCCAGCAGCTATTCAAGCTTCTTGGATAAGTAGGTGTGAAGAACCAACCCACCGCACACAGCTGCCAACAGCTGACCTAATTTGTGTCACTGTCCTGCACATAGACACAAGGCTTGCAGCTGAGGCTCTTGTCTTTCCACTGCTGTTTTCTTTTTTTTGTTTTGTTTTGTTTTGTTGTTTTTTTTTGAGCATGCCTTCATAACATACCTGGTAGTTTAACTCCTGCAAAGTTACTGTTAATCAGCCACAGGGGACTGGCCATGCTCTTAAGATTGGGGTGAATTATGAAGTATACAGATCCTGGATCTCTACCAAGCTCTACTTCAGCAGAGTTTTCAGTTCAGTTTTGAGTCAGGCACCGGATAAACCCTACCTACCAGTATAAACTTGGCCAGAAGATAACTTTGTATATATTAGCTTGGAAGACCCATATTCAGATATCTGCCTGCTGCTAGATCTCCAAGTTACAAAGGCAGATGATTAATAGAGGAACAGCACAGTGCTATCTGATCTATCTTCCTCTAGGTAATGATAAACATATGGAGGGGAAAGTTGGAAGATGAGGCAGACTGGTGAAACAGCTAATAGATTAGGTCATGACTACTGTCAGATCTGTATCCCAGTGGTAAGGCAGTTGCATATTAACATGTTGCTTTTTGTCTATAGATAAGCGAGTAGGAGTGAAGGCTATATAACACAAATAGGAAAAATCAGGATTCAAAAGGGTTCAGAGTCAAGCAGGGTAATGCGCTGACCCTGCCTTACAAAATAGCTAATAAGCACAGGACTGTGAACAGAAGTAGGGAGGTGTTACCCTGTGTACATGGCATTTGTACAGCCACCATGGAGCCCACTCCTCTGCCAGGAACCTTCATGACTGGCACACTGAAGCACTGAAAAATGCCCAGAGGGAAAAAAATAGGAGGTACAGGAAAAGCTAATTTCCAAAGGAGCACAGTCTAGTCAGTTTACCGAGGAAAGGTTAAGAGGTGACTTGCTCCCTGTCCAGGAGTAGCTGCATGTGGAAGTGATTACCGCTAGCAGAGAGCTCTTCAGCATTGAGAGACTTAACAAAATGAAATGGCCAGAAGATAGCTGAATTTATAGTTAAAAAAAGACTCCTTTAATCCTTTATAAGATTCAGTAAATGTAATTAACCAGGAGAGCAATTTTCTATGCCAGAACTCTCACCTCTGTGTTTTAAATCAAAACTCTTCATCTTTCTCGATGTCTCGAGTTAAGCTCTTGAGGGAGGAATAACCCAGTTACCTTTTATGGCCCATTTACAAAATCATGACAGCAGCTGCTGCAGGTCTGAATTAGAGGTCCATGTAATTCACCTCTCTCCAAGAGAGATCAGTGCAGGTGCCCAGGGAGGGCTATGAGGGCACAGACACAGCTCAGTGCTTCCTCAGGACAGGCTCCCCAGTCTCCATGGCTGGCAGTGCCAGGAATTAGCCTGCAGAGAGCTGCACATCCTTGGGCAAGTTGCTAGCCTCTGTTGCACCACAAGATGAGGCATAGTGACAAACCTGCTGGAAAACAGAACGGTGAACTGCCTGGTTCTGGAATGCCACCAGGAGAAAAACCAAACCAGCTGTCCTAGGAAGATCATACAAAGGCAGTGAGAAGCCTAGGAAAGAATAGCCTCCCCCTGGGGCCTTGAACCAAGGGCACTGCACAGCTCAGAAACTTTCCTCCTCTTGAGGCCACCTGCCCTCCCATGGTCAGCAACTACTTCTGTGGTCCCTTAGGTCCTGTCTACCCACTGGCATAACTCAAGACGCCCAGCTGCTTTGAAGATGCCAGATCATGTCCCGATCCTATGTCACTGTTTCCCTCTTCCCTGATTCATGCTAGCAGCCATTATTATGTGTCAGCTCTGCTTTATCAGGTTTCTGCCTGCTTCTTAGCACTGTCCTCCCTCATCTTCCCATTTTTCCTCCTTTTCCCCACACCTCTTTGAAATGTGCAGAGTGATGAAGACTCCAGTATGCAAATTCTTAAGCACAAGTTTTCCCTGTTTTGTGGCCACCAGCAGCACATGGATGCCTGCTGGACAAAGCCATGCTCCTTCGAGAATCTGGAGTGTTTCCAACGTGAGTCTTTCCAGCAGGGACTTCTGGCAAGGTGACATCTTAGCTCAGAGCTTCTAAAAAAAATAATGTAACAAATGCCATGAAAATAAACAAAACAAAACCAGAGTAAACATCTGGAATAAAGAACAATTACCCAGTGCTGTAAGGGAAAAAAAAAAAAAAAAAAGAAAATAAAAATCACAGAAAAAAAAAAGAGTTTTGAAACAAGTGCTATGTGAGGTAAAAAAAGATAAGGTTCAGCAAGTAAACAAGAGAGGAAACAGAGACTTGAAATAAAAGTAAAAATGTCTGCTGTAGGTAAATGGAAAACTGTAGCAGTTACCAGAACTGTGGGGCCTGTCACACAACATATCTGGGAGATGTTACAGCTGAATGCCCTACTTCACTAGGGAAGCTGAATGTTGTCACTGTCTGTATATAAACCCATCAGCTCTTCAGAACAATGATTGCTTGTATGTAAACATGAAGCACTACTGGGATTCAGTAATTAACCAGAGTAACAAAATGTTCTCCACAGCTGCTCATAGAGCAGGTAACTGCACCACAGAGTCCTCTAGAAATAGTTCCATTTGTGCATCATCGTTTCTTGCAAAATGTTAAGAGAAGAAAATTCCACCTGCATTAGGAAGAAGAAAAATTCATCTTCTGTTCATGACTGGCAGCTTTCTGTGTTTGGTTCAGAAGTGCATCAAGTAAGACTGTAGATCTCATCGACCAGACCACCAGCCCATAGCTTTCTGCTTCTCTGGACAGTGTCCACCAGCCCTCACAGACGCAATGAATCCTGACAGCCACCACCAAGGTTTTCATCGATGATCTTCACATTCAAACCTGGATGGTGTTTACAAAAGAATCTGCCACAGATCACCTCACTGCAGTAAATCCCAGGGAGTTTGTTAGTTGGGATCCTTGGTCATCTCCACACCTGCTGAGTGACCTGTGCTACAGTCACCATGGGATGGATTCCCACTGGAGCCTATCCATCTGGGGAAGCAACAACAATCTCAACTCTTTGCAGCCTTGCAGTTAAAATCCATGTGCTATCCTACAGCAATTAAAATGGGTGCCCCTGTTTCTTGTCATCTGTGACAGCAGAATGCTTTCTATAGATGGATGACAGGAGGCGGTTTACAGTGCAATTTGTGTTCCACTTCACCAGTCGCAGAGGCTTTTAATTGCAGGCTGTGAACCACAGGGGATGCCTTGCTCTCTCCTTGGTGAGACAGGTGCTGTTTACCCTGCTAACCCTCCCTTAGGATTTTTCCTGAAGGAAAATAACTCTCAATCTCCTTGAGCAAAGCCAGTAGGCAACATGTTGGTGAGGATATGAGCATGTGAACCTGCCTATTTTACCTCTTACCAGTCTGAGGAATGCTTTAGCTGAATCCAGCAACTTACAGTTTATAGCTACCCACAGCTGCATCCAGCTGGGTTCCATAACAGCAATTCATGTCAGATCCTGGAATTGAGAAGTTTTGAGTCTATGGAGTACACAAGATTTCTCATTTCATCAGATTTGTATCTTTTTCCATTTTACAACCATCAGTGCAAAATTCTTGACTAGGTATCCTGTAAGTTTAACTTTTTAACAATAATATAAACCCTGTATTCTCCAGTTTACACAGTTGTTTGTTTCATGGTTATGTCTTATATTTGTATGCCTGAGGGGCAGTTCAGCTAGTAGCAGTTCCTGGCATGTGCATTGAAAGAACAGAGCACTTTAAAGAGAGAATGTTGTATTTCTATTTCCCCTACAGCCCTTTGTGCAGAAACTTTTCTTTCTAAGAAGTGATCAAACAATTTTTAATACATTTTAAAAACACAGATGTTTAGGAATTGAGAAATGTCCCACATGCCTGATAGAGCATCTTACATAGTCCCACTCAGATGGGTTACAAAGCATCTGCCTAATACTAAGGAAAAATGTGCAAATAATAATTTCTAAACTTTTAATTCAGATATCAGCTATTGTTTAACTATATGCTTTGAAACTTCCTTGTTACATGAAATCCAGTTTCTCTCCGGAAAACTTAACACTTTCTGCTGAGGAAGCATAAAAACAAAGCACGTAAAGAATTTCAGAATGTTGTTGCAGAGAGGTGCTGCAGCACTTTAGTGCAAATCTTCATCTCACCTTCTGTCCCATTGCTGGCAGCTGCCAAAAGCCAGTGCTTGGGGCAGGGTAGAGTGACTGTGACATGCAGCTGGCTCTGAACGCTGCCTCAGCAGCAGCAACCAGCCCAGCACTTCCCCATCCAGGACACCAGGTTTGTAGCTAGAAGCTCACAGTGGCTTCTGTTCTGAGAAGCTCAGTGCCTTTTATATCACTGAGGAATTTTAGCACCTCCTTCTATCCTGCATCCAGGAGTTCCCTTGGCTCAGCCACAGTTTACATAAAGATCTGTGTCCCTGTGGCACAGCATGTGATGGAAAAGGCACTGAACTGCTGTTCCCTACCCTATGCAACCACATCTCTCAGGTGCCTGCAGGGCCCTCTCACCTCCACCCTGTTAGCTCCTCTCTGAGTTAAAACCCTCTCACTCCTTGGGCAGAGAATGTTTTTTTTTCTGATCATGGTCTGCCCATGACAGGGCTTTTCTGACCTCTGCCATTACACCTCTGAGACACAGAAAGAGAATTGTAGGCCATCCAGCACGTGGGTATACCAGGCATTTATACAGCATCACAAGTCCTATCCTCTGTCTATAATTCAATTTGTTTTCTGGTCTGCTCCTGTTCTTTATGCTTTCACAGATCTAATCCAATATCACAATCTCATTTTCAAGTGGACATTGCAGTAGCATCTTCTGTCCAGAAACTAAGGGAAACTGTCCCTTCCCCACAAAAAGTGGATTTGACAATCCACAAGAAATTCATAAAAAAGGGCAGGCTTTGTGGAAAAAAATGCCCAGCTGGTTCAGGGAAGTAAGCTCAGTCTTCCACAGGCATTAGGCTAAGCTATGAGGGTTGCTGCCATCTGACTTTCACAATTCTAGTTTCAACCAGAAGCAGAGCTGACTGAAAGAGGTGTGCTTCTCTCAGCATCATTGAGCAAAATGGTTCCTTACGCAGGGACACAACCTCCCTCTCTCCCATCATGTCCCTGCTAACACATCTCTCTTCATGGCACTAATTAACCCACAGCATGATTAGCCAGGTCAGACAGATCAGCATACTGTAAATAGAGTTCTAGAGGCAGTTAAACCCAAATATTTGGGTTAACCTTTAGTAAAGATCTTTAGAAGCACAAAACATCCTCTCTCAACAAACTGCACAAGTCAAGACATGGAAAACAAAAGCTGAGGATTAAGAAACAGTGATAAACACAAGAAAGGAAAGAAGAGCAGAGAAGATGATGTTTTTGTGGTAGTCTGTCCTTAGCTTATGGTTAGGAGACATCAAGAGGAATGCTGCAGCATCACCACAAGTCAGTCACTTTTGCTGTAAAAGCTTAAAACAGTAAGTACAGTTCAGCATATAGGTCAAGAGAAAACAAATACATTTGAATGTGTAAGTGAAAAGAGTAACCCGGAGCATGTCTAAAAATACTACTGACTCTAATAGAAAGACATGAGCTAGCAGTTTAGCAACAGACAGGGAAGTCAGCAGCTCCTCATTTCCAGCCCCAGCATCTTTGTGGTCTTCAGCAAGCCAAGCTCAGTATTGATCTGAGGCATTTATAAGACTCTGCCATTAAGTCCTTTCCATATACATCAACAAGTTTTAGCAAAGTCCCTCATGCACCTTCAGGAAGTTTTGGCACATCTTCATTTTGGGTAAAAACAGTAGACCACTTCAATGGGCATTTTTTGAATTTTGTTTATTTCAGTTTTGTAAATGAGAAGCATTGTTAGTTCCCTGGCAGTTTTGTTGCTGTTGATAGAGAAATAAAAAGGAAAATACCAAATACGTAGCTGTCATTATTTGGGGACTGTGTCTTGCTGAAGAGTTCTTGCTGCTCATCACCTTGCCAGATGCATGCTTAATGAAAGTTTGTGTATTTTTCTAAACCATGGCAGAGATGACAAATACAGCTCAGGTTGTCTCTGACCTCTGCTATAAAGGCAATGTCATAAGGTAAGGAACAAGTGCTGCCCTTGCATGTGTCCCGGGCTATATTGTACTTTTTGCAAGTGTGGGTGGGAGGACCATGGGCCTGGAACCCTCCTGGCCTGGTGGAGTCAATCCTCATCAGTTCACCAGCTGGGCTGACACAATGGATCATTTTGATCCTGTCTTCATTCTGTCTTTGATTGGAAGTTTGTAGGTGTATTTTATGCAAAAAACTCAGGCCAGATACCCAGACAAACAATATTGAGCAAAGGGCTGGACATGTGGCTCATCAGTTGTTGTCCATCAACCAGCTACATATTCTTACCTCTTACTCTAAGTGCAAGCTGTCTTAGATCTACCACAACCCTTACATATATCTGCCACTGCTAAAATCTCTCTGAGGTTTGTAATCATTTCTAAAAGCATCTATTTATAGCTGAAAAATAATCTCCATATTTTTAGAGACGCATTTGCTGGACCCTTTTAGTGACAGCAGTCAGAGCTAAAATAGCCATCTACTTAAAAAGACAATTTTTTACGTACCTCTCAAAAGAGACAGTATTTTTTGCACATATTGAAATTCCATCTTAAGAGCACACACTGTGCAGAAACTGTAGGTGTCTCATTTCAATTACATCCCTGCAAAAAGGACTGTGCCATCTCCTGCTCTGAAGGTAGCTGTGGACAAGTGGTGTGATTAAAAGCTGGAGACAAAAGTGTCCCATGGGTAAAGAGTAACTTAGGATAAAAACAAGGTCAAAGCTGAGTTGTCTCCATAGTAACATCTGGGTCACCTCTTACTTTACAAAGGGAAATTGCAGTAAATTTTGTCACCAAAGCCTGAGCTGTGACTCTGTGTGTGTTAGCTTGTGAAAGGTGATGACACAGTTTTTCTGAGAAAAGTGTGAATTCTAAGCAGTAGTCTAGAATTTTCTAACATTTCATCTTGGAGACAATAATAAGGATAGAAAAGGCTAGATAAATGGCTGATTATATTAGCAGAGATAAAGTATGGGGAAAGGATGTTTTTTTTCTTTTTTTTCAGAGTTTTCTGCTGAACTGGCTGAAGTTTCTGACGATAGTTACCTGTTTAAGTGCAGATGGAGTTGCAGGAGTCCACCTGTGTTATGCACGAAGAAAATGGACAGATTTTAATAATGATAGGTTGTTGTTGTCTTTCTTTGTGAGGTATTTGTATTTTTAAGATTAAGTTATAGAGAAGAAGTATTTGATTTGAATTTATTCCTACTGAAAAAGATGGAAGTCAAGAGATTACTTGGATCTAATTTGAAATATTTATGCTTATTAACAATTAGCAAGAAAAATTACAATAAAGACGACACAGTCTATAAACACTAGCAAACAAGAAGGGCAGGAAACAACCACATTGGTTTAGGAAGTAACTGAAAAGCAGCACCAAAAATAGAAACTAAGTAAGATGGGAGATTCTTAAGTGATTGTAAATTACCTTAGAGTGTTAGGCAGTGACAATCTTAAAGTTAAGTCTGTTATATATACTATATGTCCTATACTTATATACTACAGTCCTATGTACTTATGTGAAGGGATGCTTTTTACTTCCTCTGTCTTTGCCACAGGTTTTTCTCTTCCCTCTCACCACTGCTATGTTAATAAGACACTAGCTACCATTACTTCATTCCTGTCACTGATTCTGACCCTTATTCTTGTATGCAATGTATTTAATGTAATTGAATTAATCCTTTTTTACAGTGGTACCTGAAACATTGCCCATTGAGGATTACTTCTGCTTTACCTCTTTCATTATAAGCTGATCTAACATGGTTGGAGAGGACTTTCCCATGACAGAGAAAAGGTCACAAAAATATGAAAGTATGGATGGAGAGATTCACATGCAGATAAACTCCATGGCTTGTCTTTTTTATGTGGTTCATGCCAATGGCAGCTGCAAAAACTGAGTGATTGGAATGAGATATTTAGCAGTCAAGGTGTAGGCATTAGGTGGATCAATTTCAGGTGTAATTATGATGTTGCTATGAAGGCATCATTGCTAGATGATTAACAGACAAACAGACAGATAAAAATAGACATAGAGATACTCCTTCTGTGCTAGTACTTGGGGTACTTCCATCTGTGGTATGATCTTTGTTCTTCACTTTACCTCTACATGAAATTCTGTATGTCAGGAAGCTTGAACAAACATGTTTTCATGAAGTCTCTGTCAAAGAGAGACAGAAAGCCTACTACAGGCTTCTCCACTGTTTCACAATACTATTTTCATGCTCTCTTGGGGAAAATTGCTTCCTTATTACACACAAAAATTCAGTCCTACTTGACAAACTCAGGCCTACTGCCTTCATCTCATAGCTGCATGAATTCTCAGATTGAAAAAGCTAAGTAAATCTTTTAATGCTGCTGCTGACACATCTAGCTACTGCAGATATGTGCTTGCTCTGAAGCAAAAATTGCACCTGTGCTGTACCTATGATTTGTCTCCAGCTGCATTAGAAGTTTTGAAGTCCAGCTCCACAGACCTCTGGTAGAACAGAGACCGAATGAGCCTTGCACGAACTGCAAACCTCATCATCAGGAAACCTCTCTGTCAGAGATATATATTTATATGTACATAGTTCTG
The DNA here is from genome assembly GCF_003957555.1 of Calypte anna. Taxonomy (NCBI): domain Eukaryota; kingdom Metazoa; phylum Chordata; class Aves; order Apodiformes; family Trochilidae; genus Calypte; species Calypte anna. The sequence goes on from NC_044274.1 coordinate 47,985,872, forward strand.
GGGAGGGGCAGAAGGATCAGTTTACTGTACATGTCCTGCATTGTGGAGCAATGAGAAGAAAACATGAGTGACTTTGATTTTTAAATAAGGAAGAAAAGTATTTTGTGTGTCTAATATAGGAATCACAGTGGCATAGTTCAGAGGTTCAGGTATCAGAGAATCATTGAATTCTTGGATGGGATGGCACACTTGAGACCTTTTTTTTAACTTCCCACTTGAGGCAGGACTTTCTCTGGCTATCTGAATGGTTGCTGAGGCTTTGCCTAGCCATGCCTTGAAAGTCCACAACCTTGTCTGTCACTTCTTGCAAAACTGGAGGCCACTCCTACAGGGTACTTTAGGTTCTTCCTGTAGACCAAGCAAGCCCAGGTCCCTTGACCTCTTTGTGTGGATCTGAAGTCTCAGGAGGTCTCTACTGGATCCTCACCAGATTCTTTACCTGCCTCTTGATTAGGGGTCTAAACCCCCTACCCAATACCTCAGGTGCAGCCTCACTCAGGTCCATACCCTCACTGGGGTCATATCCAGCACTGGCCATGCTACTCAGTATGTGTCACTCTTTCATCACTTAATGCCCACTGGAAAGCAGAGAAGGAAAAATCTGAAATGAAAGAAAACATATTTAGCAGGATTAAAAGTTATTTTCATGAAAGTGATATTTGCTGATGATCACATCTTCAGTTGCAGTTACCTACTTTCCTCCCAAAGTTCATCAAGCACAGGACAAAGACAACAAACTGCCTTTACAGAAGTGATTAGGAGTGTGGGAGTGTACACAGTCCCCTGAGCCTGTGAGAATTACAGGCAGAAAAATCCAAAGGTATCTTCTTTCTGTTGTATTTTTAAATCACTGTGGAGCAAGCACTTACATGACTTCTAAAACCCAAAATCCATGCCAAAACAACCTGCAGTTGTTTTTAAAGACTTGGTGTAGAAAAGGCATTTATACATTCCTCTAATGAATGACTGGTGAATGACTTCAAACACAGAGACTGGGAATTTTGGAGGAGAATAGAAGGAGCTTGTGAAGCAATGTTTGAAATGCTTAGTCCCATGGAGGTGAAGGAAGATGCTGTTCTCCAAGGCACAGCTAAGCTACCACATGCATACATTGGTGTTGGACATGCACAAACCCAGCATCTCTCCACATGATGTACAGTGACACAGATGATAGAGAAAGACAGTGTTATTTAATTTTCTTCAGCAGGAGCTCATGAAGATTCTTGTGATAACTGTGCAATGCCTGGGCACTGCTGATACATCTTTGTGGTTGCCAAGCAGAAGCAGCAGCCCTGATAGATGTACAGTTGCTATGCAAATGGGATGTAATCACAGTATTTGTTGTTACGGAAGACCTGGTATAAAACATTGATGTTATTTTTCAGGCATGCACTGATTCTAAGTGCTTCAGCATGCACCCACACCCCCCACTGGAGAAAAACCTCACCATCAAAAAGCAATTCATCAGGACAGAAAACAATCAGTTCCTTCAATCCTCATTCCAGCAGAATGTGGATGTGGTGCCAGCTGCCTGGACCCAGATGTGAGCATGTCGTATTTGCTCTGTATCCAGTCTGTTAGTACCTGTTGGAAATGAAAGGCTGTTGGGTAATTCTTTGAGTGATTATGTGTGCATGTGTGGTGTATGTGTACACACACATATGCAAATGTTCTCTAGACATGTGCATAGGTCAAATTTATCTGCCTGCCAGGAACGTTTTCAGAGCAGAAAGAAAGGTATTTTCACTTGAAATCTTCATCTTCAGCATATGCAACTTTTTGAATGAAATGTAATATTCAACATGAATTCATTCAAAGCCTCACTTTGGTGGTTTTCTTTTCCCTCCAGACATGTCAGTAAAATTTCACACAGCTGAGAAAATGAGTTTGCACCATTTAAGCAGGTTCTTCAGATGATTTTTCCGGTTGACTTCATCTAAATTTAGATCATAACCTCCTTTCTAAAATACCATTGCACCTTGGTCGTTGAGAATGAATCAGGGCTTATCAATGCTTCTATGAGTGAAGTCTCCATCTCTTTTAAGAAGGCTACAACAGATTCCTAAAAGTCAGTGCTTATTTAAAAAACACATTTATTCCCAAGGAAAGGCCACGGAAAAACAGGAAAGAAAAGAAAACTGGGTGAGCCATGAGGAAGGGATACCCAAAACTAACTGCCAGCACTCAGGAGCTATTGCCTGTAACGGGAAATTGGGCAACATCTAAGGGCAGCATGGGCTTGACTCACTGTGGACACACCAAGAGCTGTATGCAGATGATGATGAGCCCAGCAGGCTGAATACCTTCTCTCCACTGCATGGAAAAAACAGGATTATCTTCTTGAATGAAGTTCACATTTAGTACAGTGTAAAATATCTTGGGGCTTCAAAAAATAGTTTTAAGCTGGGGTTTTGTGATTCAAGGAAGACAGGCAAGGGCATTTCAAATTTTGGTATGGTAAAAAAAAAATGTAGTTCTTGCTGCTGTCTCTAAAAGACAGTTCCTCATAGACATACAGCATTTTTGTAAAACCTTCATCCTGAATTCGCAACATTTTCAAGTTAGTGCAAAGGACGTTGTCATCAGCATCATTTAGGTACAACATGTGGGCTCCATACTATGGTGGATACCTCGCAGAAATCATGGCTTCACTGATCTATATGGGCAAACGTAGATTTTTATCTCCTGTGACAGACTTCATGTTGTCAGGCCAGAGCAGCTTGTGCATTGTGTCTCACACAGACATAACATCCACCCCCCCATGAATCACCAAACTGATTAATTGTTAGAATGTTAAATAAATTTAAGATAGAATTGTTATTTACATTTTATTTTACTAGTACACTTTTGTTGCTACACTTTCGACTAGAAGCTTCAATTTTCATTTTATCAAAGAAAGAAACAGTGCTCCCACCTGGAATTCCTTAAAGAACAGTGTACAAAGGTGCAAGGGCACACTAAATGTACACAGCCAACATGAGGATGGTGAAGCCACATGATCCCCAAAATGCTTTCAGGGGATGTGAATTCTGAGTCCTGAGATGTGGTAAGGAGCAAAGGACTGGAGCAGGAATATTTGCACGTTTCTCACAGGCAAACATCCACCTTTCTAGAAGCACAACATGATTCCAGGCAAGAGCTAAACAATCACATCTGAGGTCTCATTTCTCTGTAACGAATAATATTCTCTATGGTCTACTTTAGACATATGCATAAATTTATGGGTAAAATGGAGATTTTTTAAATGGGTGCAATCTCCTTAACACAAATGAGATACGTCCTTCTCTCTGCAAAGCCTGGCATACTGCAGGTGTATAGGGTTTACCTCAAAGTGGGGAAAGAGAGCCCATGTATGAGAGCTATCAGTGGAAAAATATCAGACATTTTGTCAGATACAAAATAAAGCACAGCCCAGCTCAATACAATGAAGCCTAACGAACTATCAGAACAGTACTTAAAAATAAAAAGCCAGATAAATAGTACCATGTTGCACAATGACAAGAACTGTATAAACTTAGTTTTCTTTTACTAATAAAGGGTATTTCTGATAACACCCTTTAAGCTGCCTGCTATACCTATGCACATTCAGATCAGTGATCATGAAGCTATTTTCCCAGCAGGTGGCTTTTCAGTAAGTCTTTTATGTGTGAAATCTCACTTGTGAATGAGGAACTGGATCTATACGACCATAAATTTGATGGGAAACTAATTGCTGGAGGTGTTTTTCTGGTGGCTGGTCTCCCTGTGCAGCCCTGGTATGTGACAAAGCATGACAGATCGCTTATAGATTTAGTGCAATAAAGCGTAAATAATTGAAAGCTTTTTTATATTATCCTGTCTTCTTTTAGCATATGTCATCAATAATTAATTCGTTATATCTTAAACATGACTTGCTCCATATCTTCAGTCATTTCCACATTAGGGTGGCATGATCTGCTTTGTACATGCCTTTTCCCTGTTTGTTTACAGTGTCTATGCTCTGGGACTTTTCTCTTCTCATACTCACAATTTTTCATATCACATTATGAATTGCCACATCGACTGCCTCCAGTAACCACTGTTAACAATAGTAGGTGAAAAGATTACAATGTTTAGTATTTTAATTAGAATTAGGATTCATAACCTGCAGTCCTTTCCTTCCTTTGACTGTACCCCTTCTGTTCCCAGAGAATTCAACCTGTCCTTCTGGATGCCACAGAGAATGACAGCCCTGATGCCCAGGTGACACCTGACATAGGTAACATCCTCCATGAGACCACACTGGCCCCTGATTCATTACCCTCACTTTATATTCTGTGGCCTATTTAAAAAAACAAAACAAAACAAAACAAAAACTAGAAAACAAAAAACAAAAAAACCCAAAACCAAAACAAGCAAGCAAACAAAAAAACCAAAACCAAAACCCAACCAACCAATCAAAAAAAACCCACAACAACTTTAAAAATGTTTTTAGTCTGCTTGCAAAATGTTTAAACAATAAACAACTGTCTAAAAGGTTATAGCTTTTTAAACTTACAGATTCTGTGAAAGACTACTTCCAGGCTAGAAAATTAATTTTAGGCTAAAAATGTGTTTCTGACAGTTTCTATGACAGTCAGCACACGTTTTGATATTTTTTGATAGAAAACAGAAAGTCCTTCTTTAGACCTGAGGAAAGTGAACATACACTCAGAGGGTGGCAAACGTGTCAGCAAGGGGTGGACAGCTTTGCAGGATTAGGACACCCAACAATGCCACAGAGCAGCCCTTTACTAACCTGCAAGGCCCTGGCTGTGGGCTGGTGACATTGAACACCAAACTGTGAGGAGACTTTGAGTCAGCAGTAACTCTAAACTCATTGCCATTTATTACAGGAATAAAATCTGATTTTACATTGCAAATGATCTCTGGGCTTGAAAAGCAAAGTAAGTTCTGATTGCACACTCAGAATGCAAATGAAAAAAAACAACACACAAACCAAGCCACAAACAATAAACCCTGTGATGTTCACAGTGCTCATAAAATGATATTTGATAAACAATTTCCACACGTACAATGAAAAATATAGTAGAGATTGCAGGTGTTGCAAAACAGTCTGGCTGTGGACAAATGTCCTGGTTTGGGCCAGGATAAAGGTGATTTTCTGTTTTGTACTTTTACTTGCACTTGCTGAAATTAACAGCAAGTTTCTCAGACAGTGTGTGCTTCTAGGATTGATAACACTTGATGTTTATAGTTACTGCTAGAGACTGGTGTGCAGAGCCAAGGACACTGCTCAGCTCTGAGGAAAACATTTTACAGTCCAGGAGGATACAGAGGTCCCGCCTGAGCCCTCCTTTAGGGAGGAACAGACAAGATAGATGCCAGAATTGACCAAACAGAGTATTCCATCCCATATACGTCACACTCAGTATAAATTTGAGGCATCACGAGGGCCGAGACAGATCTTTTCCGGATCTTTTCCTGATTTCCTGTTTCCCTTCCTTCACCCGGCATCCTGGAAGGATCCTGTCCGTTCGTTTGCCTGTGGTCCTGATCCGTGCCAGCCCATATCTGTGTGTTCCTGCCTCCGGTTCCCCACTGCTGCTGCCGACTCCAGGAGTCCAGCCTGGACTTTCCCAGGGCTGCCCTACAGCCTCGGTGGTGACGTGAGAGTTATTGGAGAAAGGGGGAGGAATGTGGTTTCCATTTTCCTGTATATTTGTATATATTTAGTAATTTTATCTATTTATCATTACTGTTTCATTAAAGTTGTGTAGTTTAGTTTCCAACCCATAAGTCTCTCTCCCTTATTCTCTCTCCTTTCTCTATCAAGGAGAGAGAGATTAATAGAGAGCGTCTGTTATTCGGTTTAATTGCTGGGCCAGTGTTAAACCGTGACAACAAAACAAATGATCTGGATGTGCGTCTCCAAGAGCTACAGCAAGGCCACACTTTCCAGCTGCCCTCTGATTTGACCTTAGGCAAGTAACTTAATTCCCTTGCACCTCAGATAGCCAGCCATAAAATTACACTCTCATTCTAAATCCTCTACTGACCTTGTTTATTTATACTGTAAATTTATCAGAACAGATGTTGTTACTTACTATGTCTGTGCAGCAGGTAGCAGACAGCCTGACCTTGTCTGGAGGTCACACCTGACCCACCATGTTGTGATGAACTAAGAGCTGCAGGTATATCTTCTCAGCAGAAAATTTAAAAACAAAACAAAACAAAACAAAATTATCTTTCTCTCATCTCTGACTTCCACATTAATGAATTCAAAACTCTACACAAAACAGTTCAACAGCATATTAACTGTGCACAAACAACATCTTTTTTTCTGAATTTCTTCATTTGCCTCTTAACATGGAGAATGGAAAATAATGGCTTTGACTTCTTGAGTACCAGAGGTAATTTATTACTCTCACTTCTTCCACTTCAACAGCATCTTCAGTTGGCATGAATCCTCTATTATATGCCTTGACTAAGTTCAAAGAGCTGTAATGCACTAGTACTCCAGGTCCTTGTTCTAAATTTAGAGGATATATTCAATACTGTATTGCTGTTGTCTTGTCAAATAGAGGAAACTAAAATTCCCATTTAAAGCTGAATATTACCATGCCTGTGCCTGCTACTTCAACCAAGGATGCAGGAAGCGAGTGGCTTCAGGCAAAGGACAGCAGTGGGACAATGGGTGGCAGAGTGGTTTACAGCTCCAGAAAAGCAAGTCCTAGCACTGCACAGTGAAGAGTCTTATGTAGCTTCATGCTTAGTTATTGTCTAATAACTGAGAGTTATTAGACAATATTAGACTGTACCAGAGTGCTCATAGCACTGTGTTGATTAGCACAGGTAACAAACCCCTTTCTCAACTGCAGAATCTGCAGAGTGCTGCAGGAGGCAGCGTGTCCTGGCCTGAGTGCTGCTTCTCCTTTGCCGATAAGCATATGCTATTGTCACACCTGGCTGCACTATGCACACATCTAGAAACTCATCCATTCTTTTTTCTTCTATGAATTTTAACAGTTATGTTCCCTAATGGTATTTTTTATTACTTGTATATGCCATATATGAGTAGTTCCAGTGTCAGAGCAATCCCCAGGTAGATCTCAAACTCACAGCAGCAGGCAAAATCTTCAACTAACATGAAAGGTAAAATCTTTACCTTCCTTCTACAGCCATATAGCAAGGCTCTGCTGTGACCCAGGAATGTACAGGAGAATCAGGGAGACACACAGAGTTGCTCAGGAAGCAGCTGTGCATTGAGTGCAATAAGGATTAACTTAGACCCAGCATTATGGAAGCAGCAAGAACATGCTGGAGAGTCTGGAAAGCAAAGCACTGCAGGACATGGGCAAGATCTCTCCAGTGTAAAAAATAATTCTAAAAAAAATACTGGAAACAGTCTAAGTTGGTTCACTGGAGCTGGCAGTTGAAATTTCCATGCCGCAGGTTTTGAGGCATGCAATCTGAGATATGCAAAGCAGGTCAATTTGAGATGCTGAGCATTTTCACTGCAGTTAGTGGCTGCCAGTGGTGTTTACCATCCAATTTCTACAAGGACAACCAATCCTTCTCCCTCCCTTCATCAGTGGGGAGTTGAGTTTTGCAGCTACAGTGAGAATTCCTCTCCTTTCTGGAATAATGAAAAAACCCAAAAACCTAACACCCAAAATTCAGCAGAGACTCCCTTCATCAGTGGGGAGTTGAGTTTTGCAGCTACAGTGAGAATTCCTCTCCTTTCTGGAATAATGAAAAAACCCAAAAACCTAACACCCAAAATTCAGCATACACCCCCACCCTGGCCAAGTGCCCTAGGTGTGCTTGAAAAATTTATGCCTGAGTACCACATGGTGGTGCCTGAGTCAGGAGTGACTCTGGCAGTGAGTGAAAACTGTCAGACCTGGGGCCAGGCAGGATTAAACCCCTTCCTCTCTTCTCACACAGTGCCTTGGCTCCATTGCTCTACACTCTGCTGAGCAGGGGACACTGCTGGAGCTCCCATTCTACCACGGGTCTTCTCCTGTCTGGAGAAATCACAGAGACTGAGAAAAGTCACAGCTCCCTCTGCCAGGGCATCCTGCTTTTTAATAAAGCCATTGGTTGAAGGGAACTTGTAAGTTTGCTGCCAACTCTATCTGAAGGACAGTACATCTCCACTCAGAGGCTCAGCTTTGCCTCCCTTTTGCTTCACAGGGCTTTGAATATTGCCACTCAAGGCTTCCCAGCTAAGTATGGATGTTCAGTTTCTGTAAACTCCTTGCCACCAGCTGTATCTTACGCAGTATTTCTTCTGAGGAGAGGAGATTCTATCGTCACCGAGGTCTGGGTTGGAAGGCAAACTTCATGTTTATTGGTGGCTACCTTCAGGCTAGTGCCCCATATCACAGAAGGATCAATACAGGTATTTCTTTGAAATTCAGGGGAACCAGACTATGTGGGAAATACAGAAAATAACAACGAAGGTGACCATGGGTCTGATTCTTGCAAGATAAGAACAGCAATCAGGAGGAAAGCCTGGGAGAGACAGCGTGGGCAGCAGGGCTGCAGACAGCCTTGCTGGGGAACAGAGGTTGCCCCGTCCCTGCCACTTGTCCCCACAAGCAGCTGACTCCTTTGGCAACACATGGACACAGGTGGGTGTCCCGGGAACCCTGGCTCCTTGCAATCAGAGGCAAAAGCTCATGAAATAAGACCATGCGGCTGAAAGGCAATTACTCTGCTGTGTTTAGTAAAAGAAGAAAAAAAGGGTATCAGTCTACAAGATGAATACTTCTGTACCGTGCTGGCAGCGCTTCTTGTAGATGACCTTAGCACTTACTCATTCTGACATCACTGTCAGGACCAATATAGTTCAGGCTGGTGGCCTGTGAAATTCCCCTTAGGCAAATTTACAAGAGAAAAAAGGGCATGTGCCCTTCTGGGCAGCCAGGCACTATTTGTTTATTTCCAAATGGTTAATAATAATGAGAGAGGTTTAATACATTCCTTTTTATTCATCAAAAGGTTCCCTGCTGATTATTTCCTTCAAGAAATGAAGGAAGGGCCAGATCATGAGGCTTTCATATTATTAACAGTTTTGGGTTTGTTTTTTTTTTCCTTCAGCTAATTCTGGAGCACAGACACTTAAATAATCTCAAACAAGTTTTCACCTTAAGAAGAATTAAAAGTTGATTAAAAGGTGGTGTAAAAAATAAATGTTGGTTGAAAAAGTTGATAGAAATGGCTTCATAAAAATCAGCACTTGATTTTTTCTGAAATGAGAGGGAGTGACCTGAGCTCTATACCTCCCTTTAAATCCCAAGAAAAGCCTTACCCCTTTTTGAGAAATCCCATCTTCTCAGAGAAGTTTCCAGCCTTGTCTGAGTGAGCATTATATCATAGAAGAAATGAGGACATCAGAAGCTGGACCAAACTAATTCTTACTGTAGAGCAAACATACTGCATGAATATGCTATGCCAAGTTAGCAGAAGATAAGCATTTATAATACTAATAGGAGCTGTCATGCACTTTTTTATATCAAGTACCAAACACAGCACAGCACTGTACCTACATTTTAGACAACATGAAAAAACTAATGCAAAGTTGCAATTCTGTGGCATTCAGCTGAAAAATCACATTGTCTAGATCCCAAGGACTGCATCCTCCCAGTAACTCTGCAAAACCTAAGGTTGTAAAATTCAGTTCTGCAGATATGCTCACGAATACTGCACTTACTTATTGTAATCATACAAGAAGCAGTTGAGACAAAGCACTGTCCTTATTTGCCAAAAGGCTTTGAGGACATCTTTTTCCATTATTTGAATATTTCTAGTTCTGGTTCAGATCTGATTTTTTAAGATGATGAAGGATATATTTTATTTTCCTTATCTCACCTGTAATCTATGTAATTCAAGCTTGAATTACATCCTATTGTTTAAATATCTGAAGGGAAAGAATGGACAGCCAGCAGTATTTAAAGCTGAAAAGTATGTGTTTATAGCCCAGGCACAGTAGCAGTGCCCTCTACACAGGATCAGACATCCCAATTTGGTCCATTCCTACATCACTCCAATTGAAAGTGTTACAGTAAGTGACCTGTTTCTGAGCTGAAGAGGAAAGGGTAAAACCTGCTGTACTTCAGACATGACAGAGACGAATGTACGTCTTCACTTGCTGCCCAGCCCTGGAACCACCACGTATCAGTGCAGATTTGGCAAACAACCAAGAGCTCCCAAATAATTTATCCAAGTGTTATCAGATGCTGACAGTGCCCAGGAGCAACTCTAGCAGCTGACACGCTTTCCATTTGCCTGCTGGTTTGCCACAGAGATGCAGGGCAGGAGCATCTTCTGTGGGACACGCAGTAACCTTTAGGGTTGAGTGAGAGTCTATTCTGAACATAAATGAATATTCTGAACATAAATGAAAGCCTCTTTGTGACACAGTATGGTTACTCAATGGCTTACTGAAAATTTCGTTACAAAGTTTGTAGCTATACTCTTCTAGGGCTATTGGTCTGGTTGTATTCCAGTGAAGACTGTTTAAAAGATCTGAAGTCTGGGAAAATAAAAGGTTTCAAGCACACTTTGGAGATGCACAGAAAACTCTTTAATCTTTTCTGCTTACTTCTCTTTGAAAAGAGCAGAGCTCATTGAGACAGGATATTTCAGAGGGGTTTTCATCTATCCCCACTGCTCCTGCAAGTTATCAATATCCCTTCTTGCTGCAGCTATGCCTGCTTGTGCCTGACATGCCACTTCTCTTCCTACAAAATAGGGTACATCACAGAATGGATGTCAATGGCAAACAACTCTCAGAAGCAAACTCATGCCCTCAGTCTGCAGAAAATATTTTTGCTCAAGCTTGGGTCCAGCGAGCACTGGCTTTATGCCAGCTCCAAGTCACCAACCTACCAGTAAGAGTCTAAACTTCTTGGGAATATCTTAGACATTGTTATAATACCTTTCATATCAATCAGCAGATAAGATTTAACATCTTGCCATAACAGAAAATATCACATTTGCAAATGAGTATCTTTGATCTTGAAACTAGTCTAGTAAGGCTTTCTGTCCAAACTTCTGATATATTTGATAGTGCAGAGACACACAGTCATTTATTGTACTTCAAATGCAGCTTTCCACTGCCTATAAGGTGATTGTAAATAATCATGCAGGAGCAGCACTGCATTATGGACAATCTGAAGCAAACCTGTAATTATAGGTTCCATGTTAAGGACATGCTGATTTTATTTGCTGATGTCACCCCAAGCAACAGAAACCCCCACACTGGCAAAGATGATCTGGAAAGCCACAACTACAAGTTCTTTGCAACGCAGAATAAAAGCAGCTGTTCCAAATAAGAGTAAGTACACATTTAAACCGTGCCCAACATAAAAAAACACAATAACACAAGGAAAACCCCTGTTGGACTGCAGTGGTAAAATTCTGGTGCCAGTATGACTGTGGAATCAGTAAAATTCCACACCAATTGGACTAATGCCAGCACATTGAGTAATTCTCACTTCTGAATTCAAGCATTTTCCCTTGACTGAATGGACCAAGGTGAGAAGAACAAGTATCTGCAAAGCTTGCAGAATTCACACACCACTGCTTGACAGATTTGCTTTTATGTTTCCTTTCATTCACCCAGATTAAAAGAGGGAAGAAGAGAAGTGACTGGGTGATTCTTGGCCTCCCTTCTAGCTGAATACTGGGAGCACAGATGCTGTCCTTTATAAATTTCAGACCTGTTCCACCGACAGCATGCTGAGCGTGGTAAACATCCAGGTAGTTGAGGCAGTGACACACAAAAGAGTTCCCCGCTCCTCATCCCCAGAGGCAGCAAGGGAGGACCAGATTACCTGATTAAGGGAATTGCCTAACTGGGGACACCAGTGACTGTAAGAAAAAATGGCTTGATTAGGAGAGGGGATGCGTTTTCAAGAATGAACAAGATGTCATTAGGCAAAGAGATAAAAAAGTCTAGAAGAAAAATTCCAGACAGCTTAGACCTTTTTGACCTATGCCCAAGGCATCTTCTGGAGCTTTAAGACAACTGTGTTTCTTGTGCTGGCTAAAATGTTGAATGAGTGGGTTAGAAAGTCTTGGAAAGCCCTTCCTTTTTATGCTTCAGTTAGCATAAGCTGTTGAACTAAAAATACAAAATTAAACTGTACTTCCACAGTAGCTGGTGAAGTACAAAGACAAAATGAAAGCCTGAAACTGGCAGTGCAGACTTGGATTTCCTATCTGGGTGTTGATCACAGAATGTTCTCCAAGCATCTCAGTTCCTCAACATGAAATACAAGACAGCTCAAATGGAAATGGAAAACCCCACCTTGCACTTCTACTTGCCCAGGCTTCCTCAGGATAGGCACACATGCCTTTGCAGAAACACCTATGAGCAGTACCAAGAAGACCAGAGAGCTTCTGTACCTGGGGCTACCACAGAAGGAGCAGATAGGATTTCCATGCATCTTGACCTCAGCATCACTCAGGCTGCCAGAGGCTGGTTTAGCTGGGAGGTGCCTTGCTTTCTGGTCCCTGGTTTTGTGTTGCACAGGCCCCACTGCAGCATGAGTCTTGCCTGTGAGCAGCCTGCGTGCCATGCAGGGTGCTGCAGAAGAAGTCCAGCATCCCTGTCATGCTTCTCAAGGGTGTTGGTAAGCTTGTGGTTTAGATTCCTAAACCATTTAGGTGATAACTTTATGGTACAAGTGTTGAATGAACCAACCAGGAAAGGTGCTTTCCTTGATTTTTACTTGTAAAACAGGGATGGTCTTCAGAGTGAAGAGGCAATTGGAGTCTGCCTTGGCCACAGTGACATGAAGCAGTCAAATTCAACATATATGATAACAAGAGGAAAACAGATCTCAGCTCTGGACATGAGGAAAGCAGAATTCAGGTTGACTGAGGAACTGCTTGGTAAGATCTTCTGGAAAAAAGCTTCTCAGAGTGCTGGAGTCCTCTTTAAGGACCACCTCCTAAGAGCTGGATGCTGGATGTTTTATTTAGAAGGATAGAGATCAGGTGATTCCAAAATGCTGAAAGTCAAGCAGGCAAGGTAGAAGGCCACCCTGGCTGAGTAGAGATCTTCTACTAGAACTAAGGTACAAAAGGAAGGTGTATGGCCAGTGAAAGGAAGGACAGGCAACACGGGATGACTATAGGGATGCTGTTTGCCACTGTAGGGCAGAAATCTGTGCAGCTAAAGCTCAACTAGATTTGAAGCTTCCCTGCACTGTGAAGGACAATAAAAAAAAATTTAAAAAATATGTTGATGGCAAAAGGCAGGCCAGAAACAACATTGGTCTGTTACTTGGTGATCATGGACACCTCATAAATAGGGATATAGGCAAAATAGAGAGTTAAATGCTTTCTTCACATCAGTCTTCAACACTGATATGGGCTTAAGCACTCCCAGAGCCTTGGGCTAGAGAACAATGACTGTGCAAATGATAATCCCCCAATTAGCCCTGAAGCTGTGCGGGAGTTGCAGTTCCATCTTATAATTCCATAGGCCCTGATGGGATCCACCCAAGGATACTTAAAGAGCTGGTGGAGGTCATAGCGAAATCTCTCAATGATTTTTCAATATTCTTTGGAATCCAGAGAGGTACCAGTTGACTGGGAGATGATAAACGTGCCAATCTTCAAGAAAGCAGCAGGGATGACCGTGCTAACTACAGGCCTGTTAGTCTCACCTCAGTGCCTGGTAAGATTATAGAGAATATTATTCTGGGAGCTATAGAAAAACACCTGAAAAACAACACAGTTATTGGTCCCAGACAGAATGGGTTCATTAGGGGAAGGTCCTGCTTAACTAACTTGATTTCTTTCTATGACAAGGTAACCCACCTAGCTAACCAAGAGAAGACAGCTGATGTAATCTTTCTGGATTTCAGAAAGGCCTTTGGTATTGTCACTAACAGTATCCTTCTAAATAAAACATCCAGCATCCAGCTGGACAAGCACATAATGTGATGGGTGACCAATTGGCTCATGGTTCAAGCTCAAAGGGTCATAGTAAATGGGGTCACATCAGGATGGTAACTGGTAACTAGCAGGGTTCCACAGGGATCCACTTTAAGGCCAGTTCTCTGTAATACATTCATAAATGATTTAGATGCAGGACTTGAAGACTTACCAATTAGGTTTGCAGGTGACACAAAATTAGGGGGAGTGGTTGACACTCCTGAGGGCAGAGAGTCCCTGCAGAGGGATCTAGACAGATTAGAGTGCTGGGCAATTGCCAGTCATAAGAAGCTTTACAAGAAGTGATGGATCTTACAGCTGGGACATGTTAACCCTGGCTATTCATACACCCTGGGGAGCAAGAGGCTGGAGAGCAGCCCTGAGAAAAGGGATCTGGGGTTTCTGGTAGCTGGCAAGTTGAACATGAGCCAACAGTGTGCTCTGGCAGCCAGGAGGGCCAAGAGGATCCTGGGGTGCATTATGTTCAGCACTGTTAGCAAGTCAAGGGAGGTGACTGTCCCACTCTACTCTGCACTGCTGCTGCCCCATCTTGAGGACTGTGTGCAGTATCCAGAGCATCCTGACTAGGGAAGGAGGAATAGCAGGCACTGACCTCTTCTCCCTAGCTACTGATGGTAGGATCTAAGGGAATGCTAGGAATATGTGCTGGGGGAAGTTTAGGTTAGATATAAGGAGAAATTTTTTCACCCAGAGAGTGGTTGAGCAGTGGAACAGGCTCCCCATGGAAGCAGTTATGGTACTGAGCCTGCCTGAGTTCCAGAAGCTTTTGGATGATGCTCTCAGGCACCTGGTGTGATACCGGGGGTGCCCTACAAAGGGACAGGAGTTGGACTTGATGATCCTGATGGGTCCCTTCCAACTTTGCAGATTCTATGATAACAGCTCTATTTTCAGCCTCTCAAGAAGGAGCTTCAGCAGCTGAAGGAAGTACATAGAAAGAAGAATACAGGAAGCAAGGGGGTGGTGCAGCTGTCTATGAGGGACAGCAGAATGACTGCAACCCTTCAGGGAGAAGGCTGGGTGGAATATGATCTATGTTTCCAAAACAGTGATGGGGTAGGCTTGATGGGAAACTGCTGTTCACTAAAGCCTGCAGTCAGGCAATTAATGGGCATGGAATTGTATCAGTATGAGGTAAGCCTAAACCATAAAAAAATAAAGTCCTTCCTGACTCCTCAAGTAGTAATTTTGGTGATTTGCTGCCACGGGGGTCTGGGGCAGAGTATCAATGTGGTCAGAAATTATTTAGATGAATGCATGTACCCCAGTTCTACAAATAGATCTGAACGGGACTGTTCAGTGATGTATTCATCAACATACCAATTAAAGAGCTAGGGTTGTTCATCACAGAAGGAAAAGAGGTACCAAAGAGGGCTGGAGCCTACATTTGTGCCTCCAAAATCTGTCCTGCTTCTGTGGCTGGAGACAGACTCCATGGCAAAGTGTTGCCAGACAACCAGGAGCTCCTTGCATCCTTAATACAGCCCCATGCCTCTGTGCAACAAGACTAATCACATCTGTGTCTCACATGGGCTGCTGGAAGATTTCTTTATCTGGTTCCCAAGGCAATAGCTTCCAAGTGCCTCATATACATCCTCTTAATCCTCTTAGGGCATCAGAACATAATAGGCATCGCTTTGCAAACAAAGCATTGAAGGAGAAGAGAGTGAGTCTCTCACCCTGAGGACATGCAATCTCTTTCCAGTCTTGCTTGGAACTGAGCTCCCGTACCTATATTTAAGTGCCTCATTTTTCAGACTATTAGCATTAAAAGGCTATTTTTCTGCCTAGATTGGATGTGGGATACAACAACCTCTAGCAGAGGATAAGAGGTATATGCAGAACAATAGGGGATATAAATATCAACAACAGACCATGATATTACTTGCACTCTGATACACAGGCCAATAGTCACATGTACCAGAAGCCAACAACATACTGTGCTAGATAGAATTCCCACCAATCTGAGGTTCTACGTCACAACCCATTTTCTCTAATGGAGATTTTTTCTACTGCAGTGCCTGAACAGACAGAGCAAAAGAAGGTAGTGGTTTTCAAAAGGGTACTCTCAGGATATTTACATATATGTATACAGCCTGGAGCAAAAAAATGCAGCACTGTGATATGGCAATGACACACCATTGGCCTTCCTGGAAGAAGTATCAGCTCTTGCTGCACACACTGCAGGATCAGATCACTGGCTGGGCACAACCAGACATGTCTCAGGACTGTCAGATTCAGCAGCTGTCAATGCAGCTGGTCATATGTCAGTGGCAAAGGGCTGTCACTCTGCATCTTACATGGCAATACAGAGGGGAATGTGTGTGATCTACACGATGGCTGGAACACCCAGCTGTTAATCACATGGGTATATAGAGCTCCCAGGATAGGAGTGAAATTACACACATTGCAGTTGTGCAGGAGAAGCAGGAGAAGGGCTATATCCTTTTTTTTATTTTTTTTTTTTTTGTCTGTCATACCATTTGTGGTCTTCTGAAATCTGCCTTCCAACACTCACCTTACTCTGCAGTAGCTATAACTGTACTGCAGAAGAACGATGCTGCCTGGTAGTGTGGCAGGAGCTCACTTCTGATGTGGGAAACTCTGGCACTGGCTTTGGGTGGATTTTGTCTCATGGGCAGTCAAGTCCACATCTGACCTCTCTGAGTGAATACAGAATGCTCATCTTGTTCACCTAGGAGGATTAGTGTCTTAGTCTTGCTCAAAAAGGTCTGTCTTTTAAACTTAACACATGCCTGCCTTATACAAAACCAGACCTCTGCAACACTTGGGGTTGGGCAACTTGATGCACCCAAAATCTCAAGCCATTTGTCAGAGTTTGTATTAGTGCTGACTTATTTGATCCCAGTGTATCTGCATCAAGGTAGAAACAAGGCTGTGGGCGGAAGCTCAACTACTCCCAGAGTTTCCTGTGGTGACCTCTGCAGAAGGAAGTTTCCAAAAGCTTTTGCAGTTCCAGCAGCCTGGCTTTTGAAAAAAGGTACCACTGGTATCTTAATGCCTTGGCCTCCTAACAACTTCCCTTAGTATTTCTTCATTCATTTGTTCAGGTGATCATTACTTTGTCCAAATAGTAATCAGTGCGTCAACTGCCTTGTTGAATCTCCGTAGTCTTCTGTTTAACCTGCTTAGATTTCTTTCACACAGAAAATTGACATAAATCCCGAAAGATACAAAAATAAGGACTGATTTCTATTGTGACACTAGAAGTTGTCCATTTAAATTAAAAATCAAGAAAGCCTAATACATAGGTGATGTGATGATGATGATGTTCACAATGAGATGAGATGAAATGAGATGAGACTCATCTCATGATGAGAGAGATATCATGATCTGCTCACAGATGAGACTGTACACAATAAGTGCTTCAGTCTGTAGAGACATAGACCATCATGAGAATGCAAAGCTATAGTAAACACAAAAGATTTATTTCTGTAACAATGAGGCTCCAACTGGAATATTCTTGCTAGAGATGGCTACTCTACCAGAAACGCAATAACAGCTACACAGCTTCCAAGGACCTAAGAGATGAGTGAAGTATTTTACCATTAGCTCAATTCTTCCCTCAAGTATTATGTACCTCTCTCCCTGTTCTGCAATTGTTTCCACATGAAATCTTATCTTTGCTTGTGTAGCTTTTAAGTGCATATTAACAAGTCAAAGATGAAATATCACAGTGAGGCTGCAGTTAGCTACATTCTAGAACCTTAGAAACCAAATAGCAAGGACATTGTACTGACGAATATTGATTTTGTACCAGAGAGCCTATACTAACCAGATTTAAAAAAAAGATGATTAATAAGTTGACAAGTGAAGAATTATCATCAGCTGGTCCATAAATATTAGTTACTACAATAATAAGAACATCTTTCTAGAATATTTTTAAGATCTAATGTCATTCAGTCATTACAAGTCTTGAAAACAAAAAATGGCTGGTAGTTGGCTCAGGTAGTAAACATGTTAGAGCAAATATAAAAATAAAAGATCCCAAAGCCAAAACTAAAGCTCTGCTGAGATAGATACCTTCTGCTACCAAAGGGCTATGGTACCCCATAGCCCAGTGGACACAAGGGAAAGGATGTGGGCACTTCCACCATTCTCCCATCACCTATTGTGTATCCCGGCCAGGAAGCAGAGGACTGGGTGACGGCATTCTCCCTCATCTGTTTTTTTTTAATATCAGGAAACTATTTTTTTTTAACAGCTCCTCCTGGCAGCTGCATGCTGTCTGAGCTGTCAGGCTGTGGGCGAAGGTGCCCAGCTGCTCAGTGGGGATGCCAGGTGGGGAGCAGCCCTGGACCTGAGGAGAACTGGGAAGTCAGCTGCTTGCTGGGAGTGGGGGGTGTGGAGAAAGAAAACAAAGGAGCAGCAGCTGATCCTGACAGGAGGCTCCTGGCAACAAAATGTCTAGGGCACAATGAGAGGTCCTAGTAATAAGACAGTCATTATCTATCTCCATGTGATTAGCTTATTATTTACAAAAAACTGTTGATGCTGTTTTCTGCTTTAAGAAAAATAATACAGTCTCTTATTTATCAGCTGGTTTTTTTCAACATATTTTCCCTTATTTCTGACTGCCCACTCTAAGAGACTACATGCAGTGAGGATTCATGCCAAGAAAGAGGATAGCTGCCCCACACTGGACTGCATATAAAAAGCTGAGACAGGGAAGCAAAGCTCGCTACCAACATCAGTGTACAGTGGACACTTACTTTGAATATTGCTGTGAAATAAAGAAGCATTATTGGAAACATAAACAAATTCCAATGATAAATTTCTCACCTGCACCTCAAAAATTCCCAAATACTGTTATGCTGGAGCTTTTTGACCCTGGTTGGTCACCAGGCACCTGCCAAGCCCCATAGTCACTCCTCCCTCAGCAGGACAGAGGAGAGAAAATATAATGAAAGGACTGTGGGTTGAGGGAGGGGAGTCTCTGCTTTCATGCCTGGAGCATCTCTTTCTCCTCCTTGGTGTATGCAGAGTTATTTCTCTCACATGTTCTCACTCCTCTCTCCATCTGCAGGTTGTTGCATAGGGTTTTTTCCCCATTCTTAACTATGTTATCACAGGGGTGCTACCACCCTAATGGGCTGGGCTTTGGCTACTGGTGAGTCTGACTTGGAGCCTGTTGGAACTGACTCTATCAGACTTATGGGATTCTACTAGCAGCTTCTTACAACAAGCCACCCCTGTAGGCCCCTGCTACCAAAACCTTACCATAAAGACTCAATACACATAAAGAGTGATCAAAGATGCAGCCAGAGGCAGCATGCAAACATGAAGTGCTCTCTAGGAGGCATGATTGTGCCACAATTTCTGTTGCTTCCTACAACCAGGGTTATTAAATATTATCTAAGTAACACAAAAGGACTGTATTTGAAAGTTCATTTGTTATTGTCAGGGAGGCAAGATTGCCAATGTACCATATATTTTTCTGCAAACACAAGATAAAATGTATGAAGTAAAAACCAGCTTTTCGAATTTATGAAAGCAGATAAATCATAACCAACTGAGCAAGGAAGAACTGCAAGCAGTTTTTAAAATAGAGCAGCAGCCTTAGTATCTGAAAACATTTAATGTCATTAGTGACCAGGTTACTACCACAAGTTATAGTATCTTGGGAACAAAATGGCAAAGAAAACAATAAGCTGTTGCTGATGAGAGTTTTTGCAATAAATACAACTACATATCTGTGACTTGTACTTCTGCATTTTTTCTAGTACTATAAAAAGGTAGTTGCTCCATCAGCTTTGCAATTTTAGGTCTTTGACAGTTCTGGCTATATCCAATCCCACTCTCTTCCTCAATTGCTGGGAGCTTAAAAGAGTACTTCAAGATCAGCCAGAACACAGCTGTCAGCAACTCAAAGTAATAAATATTTTGAAATATGGAGATTTTGTTAGCAGTAGCAGGTAGTATTTTAATGAGAAGAATACTGTGAGGTCATAGTCATATGATCCCTTTATTTCTAATAATTCATCAAGATAGTATCATAAAAATATCAAAGTAATGAATTACCAAACTATTTTTTACCTTATACTGATGTGTGAATACAAAAATGCTTGTGTTACAAGTGCAGACTGTTCCTGTGCAAAGTAAGCAGGCAACAGACTAACATGCATTTTTAAGTCTCATGGGTGCAAGTATAGATACCAATCTGCAGAATGGACTACTGAAATAGATTACTAAAATGTTATTTTTGGTTACTTGATGTTTGCGATTTAAAACAAGGTATCTAACAAAACCTGACATTGCCATTATTTGCTTTATTATGGATGTAATCCAAGGAATGAATAGAGCAGTGTGCTATGGATCCAGGCCTAGGCTTCCTCATTACAACCCTGTTAGAAAATAGCCAAAGGAAAATAATGAATATGCATGAATAAAATGGTACTTTGGTGTGTTGCAGTAAATGCATGTCTCAGAAACTCTGGGTGGTCAGTTTGCATGCTTATGTAACCCTTTGTCTGTCTGCCATTACTCAAAGAATTTACTTCTCTTTTAATCAAGGACCTGATTTTTTTTAATTTCTGGTAATACGGAAACATTGGAGTTTTGTTTGTTTGGTACATTCAAGCATCTTTATATCCTGACAAGATGAGATGAGAGAAAATTCTCAGAGAAATTCTCTGTAAATAGGAACAAGAACCTTGTTTCAAGCTTTTATATGTAATTCAAGTGGTGTAGATAAGGAAGTCTTTTTGAATATTTCATATCTCCCACTGAAAAATACTTTTATAATGAGACAAAATGCTGTGTCACAGTTTTAGATTAATGGCCTCAGTTCAGTGTGATACTTTGACACAAGACTAACTTTAAATATGTGAGTAGTCCTCTTAAATTAATTATTCAAATATCTGAACTAGATATGCACATAAATAATGAGTCCACATTAAGATTACCAAAGAAATTAAATCAATCACTGGCAACAAATCCAGTCTCCATACAACTTAGATACAGTCTACATCTTTTTTCCACATTTCATCTAATTGTAAGACTTACTCCAAGTTTATGAATAAAATGTAATACAAACACATTAATCAGATGCAAAAGTGGTAACAGCAGACAAATCATCAAGTTCTATCTAGTTCCATTTTCCCTTAAAAAATCATTCAAAACAAAACCATTTTGTGGCAGTTTTATTAAACAAATTAAAATCCTAAGGTGAAAATTTCTAACTGTGCCTGGTCATGCTTTGCAATGATAGATGATCTGCACTACATGAAGTGTGCTCTTCATGAACATGAACATCCTGCTAGATTTTCATTAGCATAAACATTACAGTCATGCCAAACTCCCCTCTTCCTGAAAGGTGATTAGTTATATCTTGAGCTGTTTTAGAAGTCTCACATTACAGATCTTTTATTCCATGAATTAAGAATTCTATTCTATGCCATCCAGAGGGACCTTGACAGGCTCCAGCAGTGGAACCAAATGGCATGAAGTTCAACAAGGCTAAGTAGCAACATTCTGCACCTGGGTCAAGGCAATCCCATGCACAAATACAGGCTGGGAGGGGAAAGGATTGAGGATAGTACTGAGGAGAAGGACTTGGGGGTGACGGTGGACCAGAAGTTTCACATGTGCACTTGTATCCCTGAAAGCTAGCTGGGTCCTGGGTGCATTAACAGAAGCTCAGAAAGCCAGCTGAGAGAGGTGATTCTCCCCCTCTGCTCTGCCCTTGTAAGACCCCACCTGGAGTACTGTGTCCAGTTCTGGAGTTCCCAGCATAAGAAGCTGGGGACATAGAGCTGGAACAAATCCAGAGGAGAGACACTAAAATGATCAGAGGGTGTCCCCTATGAATACAGGCTAAAGAAGTTGGGGTTCTTCAGCCTGGAGAAGAAGAGGCTTTAGGGTGACTTTATAGAAGCTGAAGGGGGGACTACAAGAAAGCTGGGGTAGGGCTTTTCACACGGGTGTGTAGTGAGAGGACAAGGAGCAATGGCTTAATACTTAAAGAAAGGAGATTTAGGTCAGCCATTAGGAAAAAATTCTTTAGTGTGAGGATGGTGAGACACTGGCACGGGTTGCCCAGGGAAGTTATAGCTGCCCCGCTCTGTCAGTGTTCAAGGCCATGCTGGATGGGGCCTTGAGCAACCTGATCTAGTGGGAGGCATCCCTGCCCATGGCAGAGCAGATTTCTGTGATTCTGTGCTTTCAAAAAGACTTAAGACAGAGATACAGATTTTTCTCACATTTTTTCCAAGTTCGGTATTGTGCATAATCAACACAGTCACACATAAAACCAGACTGTGTCCTCAGAATTTTGCATTTAACAAGAAGAACAAGTATTCAAAGGTTAGCCAGCTACAATCTATTCTGAAATGGGTTCAAAAAATGAATCTGGCTCGAAAAGGTGATAAATTATTACCATGAATCAGATGCTTACACATGAAAGATACTTGGCTCCCAGTAAGCAGATGCAGAGTCTTCCTTCCCGACTTTTTCTGTTGTTGCTTCATATTGATAAAACATTAGCTCTTGGGTCAAGCCCAAGGAGTGGAGGCAATGTATCAATATACAGAAAACAGCTGAAATTTTTCAGTCCTAAGGCTAATTTTAAGGTACCTCTAGCAGAAAAAATTTTTGATCTCTTTGCATTTGCTTTTCAAACGTTTTCCTCAACTTGAGGAAAATTTTCAGACTTGTTTGCCTCATTATAAAATGACAGGGTGAAAGCTAAGACCTCTTTCTGCCTTTTTTATAAACATCTTGTTCATCACATGCTCATCACAGTTTTAACTGATTGTAGGTGAGTGTTTATCTCTCTGGTTGTTAAACTGTCTGCCTGACTGCATGAACCATGTAGCACTCTGCCTCACCACCATCAGTCTTGGTATCAGTCTCTTCCTGTTGTGCTGATTCTCATACCATGATCTTGTGAATCAGTAAACAGAGGCAGATCCTGCCCCTACACCACATTGCTGGTCATCAGTATTGGCCATGAGTGTGCCTCATTCTGCTTGAAAATCCATAACTTGATTTCTGCATTGGATTGCAAGGCACATGGGAGCAATTTAGTGAGACGGAGGTGACAAGAGTGGGACATCAGGCAAAAGCTTATGAACAGCTGGGAGAAAGGAATTATCTTGAAATTTATTTTTTATTTTATTTATTACTCTCTGTACTCTTTTCAATAAACTACGCACAGAATTATATTAGAATAAACACACAGAATACAAATTTTAAAAAATGAAACAATCCAGGGGAATTACAGACAGGCATACACACTCTGTGAGCACTGAACATTCTCATTTATTCATTAAAATATTCATCTTCCAGAAGACAAACACTCATGCATCACACATTGCTGTTAGTTAATGCACACCAGGACTTCAGACAACCTTGCAGTGTTTTTAAAGAACAGCTAAGCATCCCACAGCATAGCCCAACCATGACACAGTGAAGGCTGCACACAAGAAGAGGGAGGTGGTAAGACAAGACAGCATGGCCCCCAGCAGAGCTACAGCAAGCAAAAATCAAGAGATACATCCAGTGAGAGCAAACACATAAAATTGCAACAGGACAGCAAAGGAAGAGTGACAATGGGCTCAGCAATAGGGTGAAAATACGACAGGGATGCCTAAGAGCAGGGGGAAAATCCCTGCTTGGGTTGTTGGAAGAGAAGGGCCAAGAAAGCACAAAAGGGAAGAAGAGGAAAGTAGGGAAGGAATTTCACAGCTCTGGTGTGTGTCTTGGTACAGTTCCAGGCACATGGCAAAAGTTTCCCTCATTTGTCTGTTTTAGGCCTTTGAGACAAATAGGAATGTTAAAATCTTGGGGTTTTGTAAAGATTGAGCATTAAGTCATTAATGCCCTGGGCTAAGCCTACTCATGGGTGGAAGGGTGGTCTCCGGAGTCTTTTCTCTACCTGCCCAAATGTGAGATGGTGTACAGCACTGAAGTGCATGCCAGGATTTTTTGGTGCCAGCTTGTTAATTTTTGCACACGCTGTGATCACAGAGTCATTTCCCTCTAGTCTACAACCAGTATTTATTACGAAATACTCATGCAAAACTGGAAAAGGGCAGGTGATGTGGGAAAAGAGTATGTAATGCATTTCATATTGATCCCACCATGCCTAGGGACTGCAGATCACTTGCTAGCTTATGAAAAGTCTAACAGACAAAGCCTGAAATTAGGAAAGAGGAAAGTAGAGCAAATAGTATATAGAAACAAACATCAACTCAGAAAATCTGTTTGGCCTCCCAAACTGCAAAAAAATTGGAGTATTATCTAAATGCTGCTTTGGTCCAATATATCTTTGCAAATGGAGGATTATTATTCTGTTAATGCAAAAAAAAAAGCAACACATCCAATTCAGGGCTTTGAGCAAATTTTCCTCTACATTTTTGAAACAGCAAGGAAGCCTTTCTCAATGTGAGTCCATGAAATGTATTGACTTATACCTCCTACTTTGGTCTGGTGAAGTCAATATCCAAAAATAATATAACCTCATATTCTGCAGCATAATGAGCCAAATTTTCACATGAAATCAAAAGGTCATTTGGAAAAAAGTATAGAACAATTACGTGGCTAATCTTTTTTTCAGTTACCTTAACAGCACCAATAATATAGCAGGTTATTTCACTTCCAGATAAGCAATTATGTATCACACAGATACAGAAATGCAACTGATTTTATATTCTCTATAGCTCATAGAGATTTGGTGCCTTTATGATAACTAGACACAAAAGGCACAAAACCCCCCTGTGTAGCTACTCCTTCTTTACTGTAAAAGCCATGCATGACTTTATCATTTTGAATTTCTTCTGAAATTGGGTTTGGCTCTGGTAGTTCCTACCGGGCATTTAATTGAAATAGGAATTTAATCCAATAAGATTTCATGTCTCAGCCTACTGAAATTACTTTCAGGTAAGTATTGTCACCTATGTGCTTTTATGCAGAACCTTCTTCCTTTTCTCTGAAAGAGTTTCTGCGTTTTTGCTTGATACCCATTTGATTAGAGTGGTATTGGATCTTACAAAAAACTTGTAGATAATTCTGCATATTCCTGAGCAACCTCTTCCAGTCCAGTACCTCTAATAGCCCTGCAGCTGCTGCTGCAGATGCAGCACACACTCACCAAGCAAGGTTTTCTTAAACAGCTGTGAAGGCACATGAGGACAGCAAGACTCCCTCTCCTTGCCTCGGGCAGGCAGCGATGCTCCAAGCCGTTGGTACCCTCTGTGCCCTGTTGGCTTCTCCTGAGCCTTCTGGTGCTGTTATACTCACCCTCACTCAGCACAAGGGTGTTATATATCTGGCAGGGAGTACTGGAAGTCACCTCCTTCTGAGAAATAGCACTTTTCAAGTCAAATTAGAAGCCATCAGAAGAGTTTTGTTTCTGCCTCAGTTGCACTCCATTCACCCCTGGTCCCCTGGGCATTACTGCAGAGTCAGGACCTCACATTGTGCATCCTTCCTGCACCACCTCCAGCCTCTCCAGGCTGCAGTAACTTCCTGGATGCTAATGGCACAACTTAGATTAAAAGATCCTCTCACCGAATATATTTTTATATTTTGAACAAGCAGAATTGGCCCATTTTCTCAGGATAAAGCAACACTCCACGCATTGTCAATACGGCATTTGCAACACCAGATCAGTGGGTCAGTAAGTCAGCTGTACTCTTTCCTCTCAGTCAGCTCATTTACAGTTAATTTATAATGCAAGGGCCAAGATGAAGCAGAGGTTCTCACAGCTTGTCTACCTGTCTGTAGAGCCTGTACATGCCTGTCCCTTGAGGGGAGGAGGGCAACAGCAAGGCACACAATCCCAGGTGAAGGCAGGCACTGAGGACAGGGAGGAAACACTGGCGCAGCATTGGGCTGGTCTGGTGGCTGCTGGCATGGAGCACACCACAGGAACAGAGTTAGAGCTTGGCCCAGAAGCAGGTTTTGCCCTTCTGTCAGAAAAGCACTCAGCTCTAGTTATAGGAAAACCTTTTGAAGATTTCCCGGGAATTAAATACATAAATAATGTATAGCAGTAGATTATCAGAGCAGGTGGCAGACACATAATAAAGATCTGACAAAACCCACTTCTACATTGTGATTGCTGGGGCTTCATTAGAAATATTCTTTCTTCCTCCAGTATTTCAGAATTGCCTTGTTATGGTCCTTTCTTCACAGAGTTGACACATTCCTCTGATATTGAAAGGGACAAAATAATTAAAAATTTTTTTTTTCTTTTTTTTTTTTCTTTTTGCATGTAAGGGGTATCAAGAGGTAGCATGAAATCTGTTGCTCACCCCCTCTGTTACCAGCCATTTGGAGGCCTGACAGTTTTCAGGGGCAGACGCACAGAGAAGATGAAGCTTAGAATTGGTAATTGATGCAGACAGAGTTGGTAAAATACACTGAAAGGCTAAGTGGTAATATTACAAACCAAATCAATTCTGCATTTATGCTTCTTGTAGAATCATTCCCCATGGCTTTCCGCTGCTGAGCCCTGGCTGTGGCAAAATGCACTACCCTGTCTCTTGCTGCTGCAGTTCAAGTCATCTGGAGCAGCCATCTACATGGCAGCCAAGAGAGAAAGTAGACGCCTGAGAGTTAGAGGAAAGATAAGGAATTTTACACTTGGGTGTAAGGCAGAGGTGGGAGATGGTACCTCGTCACATTGCTCTGAAAACAAGGCAGAAGGTTTATGCAGTCACTTTTGTGTGGTTTTACAGTCTTTGATAGATTTTTTTTTCTGCATTATCAAATCTTTACAGCACCAGGATTTTGCCAATAGTGTGTGTCTTGGGTTAGTGCTGTGGTGTTTTGGAAGCAGGGGGAGCCACAGGGGAGGTTCCTGTGAGAAGCTGCTGGAAGTTCCCCTGGTTCCAATCTCTGCCCCACCGCTGTCCAAGGCCAAGCAGATATGGGAAGTTGGATGCACCTCTGCAAATAATGTGTTCAAGAAAGCGAAAAAAACCTACAAAAATACGAAATAAGAGACCTGCAAAGCCAGGGAAAGGAGGAGGTGATAGAGTAATGCCAGAGAAAAAACACCAAGGTCAGTGAAGAAGGAGGGGGAAAGGTGCCCAAACAGAAATTTCCCCATAGTTCATGGTGAGATGTCAGCTGTGCCCTGCAGCCCATGGAGGAGAATAGTGGGACACTCCTTGAAGGACCACAGTGGGGTAAATGTGGATTTGTAGCCCCTGAAGTGTCACAGGTGAGCAGACGTGAAGCAGCAGCCTGTGCAGGATCATGGAAAGGGGCAGATGTGGATCTGCAGCCATGGAGGACCCCGTGCCAGAGGAGGTGACTGCTCCTGAAGCAGCCGTGACCCTGTATGCAGCCCAGGCTGGAGCAGTCTGTGCTTGAGGGACTGCACCTGTGGGAGGGACTCATGTCGGAGGGGTTCCTAAAGGACTCTTCTGTGAGAGGGACCCAGTTTTGGAGCTGGGGAGAGTGTGAGGAGAACTCACCCTAAGGAGGAAGGAGCGGCAGAAACACCGTGTGGGGAACTGACCCTAAACCCCCCCTGCCCCTCCCTGTGCCCTGAGGGGGAGGCGGCAGGGAAGGGATCCGGGACCAGTGAGAAGGGAGGGGTGGGGGAAGGTATTAAGTTCTAGCCGTATTTCTCTTTCTCCCCTTTTTATCTTCCTAAGTTGAACCTGCCTGGTTTTTTGTCTGTTATCATAACTGAGGAATGAAAACCTCCCTGTCCTTGTCTCTACTAAGGAGCCTTTGGGTGGACTTTCTCCTCCCTGTCCCACAGTGGGGATGGGAGGTAGTGAGCAGAGGCCTGGTTGGTACCAGCTGGGCCTAAGCCATGGCAGTGTGTGGTACCAAAGCAGATAGACAGCTCTTCCAGAGGGTTTGCTGGAAGGCAAAAGGAAGAAGGAGGTCAATGTTCTTCAATTTTATGTCTCAGGATGAGCATTTTATAAGGTCTGCATATTTTAGATACCTTGTGTTTTTTCCTGCATAATTCCAGCCTTGCTTTGGAGGCAAATATGGGACTAATCATCCCCACTATGTTCAAAAAGTTTCCAGTTCTTGACACTAGATGACATTTTGTGAATTATTTACAGTGAGACACTGCAGCATGCATTATATCCCTCCTAGAAGTTTAACTCTCAAGGCCACTCTCTGGCTCTCCTGACACAGAAACAACACATCCAAAGACAGAATACAGGAGCCAAATTCCCCCAGTGGCTCCTGAAACCAGTTGCTGACATTTAATTCATCCGTAGTGACTCAGATAATGTAATAAAGCACACTGAGCCTCTCAAAATGAGTGAAGTTAAAAGACTACATTTTTCTGAGGAGCATGGTCAGGAAACTGTCAAGATCACAGTGGGAACCTCCAGAAGATGTATATAGCTGTGCTTTGAACACTTCCCTCACTGGCTGCAAAGCTTTGAAACTGCCAGAGAAGACACAGCCCAGTTCAGCATAACCCACAGTCAGGCTGGTAATTGACTTCCAGGGAAAGATATTGAGCTCCTCTGGGAGACATGGACAGCATGGCCACATGAGGCACCAGAATACCTGTCAAATAATTACAGGAACACAAAGGTTGCGTGCTGAGACACAACACAGAGTAAAGATATCTACCAATGGGGTAGGTAGGCTTTGCAGGCTCGACTCCCTTTTCCTAACATCTCTGTCCAGCTGGCTCTGGGCCAAGTCTCCAGGTAAGCTGAATTCCCCATTTCTACTCACAAGAACTCTCCCATTGGCTCAACATGAGTATTACCCTGGCAAAGGTGACTGCTCAGGTCCAGGAGTTTCTCACCAGCATGGATCATAAGCACAGAGCCCTTTGCCTTTGTGCTGTTTTCAGCAATGGTTAGGAAAGTTTTGCACAGGACAGGAGTTGCTGTTGATATTTTCTCTTGGACAAGAGAAAACATACAAGGTTAAAGCCCAAGTATGCCTAACTTGAAGCACATGTTGGTGCACTTAAGCACAGATTTTCATGTTCAGTGGGAGATTCAAGCTCAAAGAAGACTGCTGAGCATACTTGACTTTCCCCAGGTCAGCCAGAAAATCCATGGGAGAGAGCCAGGATCTGGACAGCGAGCTACTAGGTTTTTATGGACATCTAGAACTCTTCTATTCTAAACGCATGTGAAATTTTAGACTGAAAGCCCATTTTCACGCACATGCTTTAGAAATACAATATTTTATGAATCACTTCGCATTATATGTTGATGATTTTAAAATTTCTATGCCCTCAATATGATGTGCTATGCCATATAGGAGCAGCAAACAATAGTATAGTGATTTTTATTTTTTTTTTTAATCATCTGGGACAGCATGAGTAGCAACACAGAAGACAATCACTTACTTTCCCTGGTCTTGCTGTGCTACTGGACCAGTAGATCAGACAAAGGTATAGGTGGATTGATGTCCTCATCCCTTTGGGGTAAAGATGAAGGCTGAAGCAGAGGCTTCCTCTGTAGTTACTGCCTGCCACATATGAGAACATGGTAAATCAAGCTACATCAAGGACATTTGAGAGCATTCCTTCTTTGAGTAAGGCTGTGCTTTGATAAATCCTCAGCTTGTTAGGCTATTGTGTGGAAAATACTGTGCTCAAAACATAACAACTCACCTTGCACCATCTTTAAGTAAACAGCATAGAAATTCTCATCAAGAATGTTCTTCACAACCAATATAATATGAACAACCGTGTTAGCTGTCTTGTAAAGACTAGAAATTATTCTCTCCCCTGCCTAAAATGTGTGCATAGCCACTGTCACCACATCTGATGGCATTCACAATACTGTGCCATGGCTTTGTCCTCTTGAACAGCCAGAGGAACTGAGACACAAAAGCACAATGCGAACGGAATCTCGCCACCTCTGTGAAGGATAACAAAAAGTCCTTCTACAGATACATTAGCAGCAAAAGAAGGGGCAAGGAAAATATCCATTCTTTACTGGACACGAGTGGGAATATAGTTGTTAAAGATGAAGAAAAGGCTGAGGTATTTAACACCTTCTTTACCTCAGTTTTCAGCGGAAAGACAGGTTACCCTGAAGACGGATGGCTTCTGGAGCTCAAAGAAAGTGACATGGATCTAAACAGCCCCCCTGTAATCCTGAAGGACACAGTCTGTGACCTACTGCGATGCTTGGATCCCCACAAGTCTATGGGACCAGATGGGATCCACCCAAGGGTAATGAAGGAGCTGGCAGAAGAGCTCGCCAAGCCTCTCGCTATCATCTACCAACAGTCCTGGCTCACTGGGGACATCCCAGATGATTGGAAATTGGCGAATGTCACGCCAATCCACAAAAAGGGCCGGAAAGAGGACCCAGGAAACTACAGGCCCGTCAGCCTGACCTCAGTGCCTGGCAGAGTCATGGAACAGATCATCCTCAGTGCAATCACACAGCACCTGCAGGATGGGCAAGGGATCAGACCCAGCCAGCACGGTTTTAGGAAGGGCAGGTCATGCCTGACCAACCTGATCTCCTTTTATGATCAGGTGACCCGACTGGTGGATGAGGGGAGGGCTGTGGATGTGGTCTACCTAGACTTCAGCAAAGCCTTTGACACCGTCTCCCACAGCATCCTCCTGAAAAAGCTGTCAGCCCGCAGCTTGGACAGGAGCACCCTGTGCTGGGTTAGGAACTGGCTGGAGGGCCGGGCCCAGAGAGTGGTGCTAAACGGGGCTGCATCCAGTTGGCGGCCGGTCACTAGTGGTGTCCCCCAGGGATCAGTATTGGGCCCAGTTCTGTTCAACATCTTCATTGATGATTTAGATGAGGGGATTGAGTCCATCATCAGCAAATTTGCAGACGACACTAAGCTGGGGGGGAGTGTTGATCAACTAGAAGGCAGGAGGGCTCTGCAGAGGGACCTGGACAGACTGGAGAGTTGGGCTGATTCCAACGGGATGAGGTTTAACACGGCCAAGTGCCGGGTCCTGCACTTTGGCCACAACAACCCCATGCAGCGCTACAGGCTGGGGACAGAGTGGCTGGAGAGCAGCCAGGCTGAAAAGGACCTGGGAGTCTGGATTGACAAGAAGCTGAACATGAGCCAGCAGTGTGCCCAGGTGGCCAAGAAAGCCAATGGCATCCTGGCCTGTATCCGGAACAGCATTGCCAGCAGGTCCAAGGAAGTGATTCTGCCCCTGTACTCAGCCCTCGTGAGGCCACACCTTGAGTACTGTGTCCAGTTCTGGGCCCCCCAGTTCAGGAAGGATATCGAGGTCCTGGAGCAGGTCCAAAGGAGAGCAACCAGGCTGGTGAAGGGACTCGAGCATAGACCCTACGAGGAGAGGCTGAGAGAACTGGGGTTGTTCAGCCTAAAGAAGAGGCGGCTCAGGGGAGACCTCATCGCTCTCTACAACTACCTGAAAGGAGGGTGTAGCCAGGTGGGGGTTGGGCTCTTTTACCAAACGACTTTCAACAAGACAAGAGGGCATGGACTTAAGTTGTGCCAGGGGAAGTTTAGGTTAGATATTAGAAAGAAGTTCTTTACGGAAAGAGTGATCCGTCATTGGAATGGGCTGCCCACTGAAGTGGTGGATTCTCCGTCCCTGGAGATATTTAAAAAGAGACTGGATGTGGCACTCAGTGCCATGGTCTAGCAACCGCAACGGTGGTTCAAGGGTTGGACTCGATGATCTCTGAGGTCCCTTCCAACCCAGCCAATTCTATGATTCTATGATGATTCTATGATCCTCAGCTACAAAGGAATATCATGCACTGAGCTTCTACTTTGAACAGAAAGTTTAAATACAAAGTTACATCCTTTGTGCATAGGCCTTTGTCTCATTGGAAGCCAGCTCTTTGGATAAAAGAAATGCGGGGGCCTTTTTAAAATGTTGCCATCAGTGCCTTTCTCACAGTGATGCAGAAAATCAGTCATGACACAGCAGCTTGAACCTGCAGCTGTCTGAAGATGCAGGATACCACTTAACTCCAAGGCCTCCCTTTCCTTTCTTTTCAGAATGCATCTGTTTTCCACCTGATAGCACTTGCTTAAGTCCCAGTTTGTGGTGACTAAGAGGTTTAATGGCTGAAAAATGGCCTCAAGGTCAGATATCTCCAGCTCAGTTCAGTCCTGGGTCACCCCATTGATCAGAAACTGTGGACAGAGACTGACCTCTCCTAGCTGTTTTATGGCCTGTAGCAAGTATTGTAATGGATGCATTGCTTAGAAATGTAATTGATTTTAAAGAGCTTGGAGCCTCTCAGATGAAGCCAGTAATAGCAAGCAAAGATGTTATTGCCATCTAAAGACTGCTGAAACAAAAGTAATGCTATGAAGAGCAAAGCCTTACCTAGTGTTCTAACTAAAGGTTATTTTTCATCACTCCTATTTTGAAAATATACATGAAAAACTATTAAAGTTATACCCTGCTCCAATGAATCAAGCAATACTTTGAGGCTGTCCTGCCAACAGAAAGTGAACATTGCCCTGTATTGACTCAGAAGAGTACATATGTGTGTGTACATGCATATTATCTGTGTACCTTAACATGCACAAAACCAACAAGGTAAATGAACATTAAGCATTCAGCACAGGCTGGATACAAAGCTTTGCACATGTATGTCTGCAAAAAAAAAAAGTATTAGCTTCCATCATTTTCACAAGATTTGCTCCATATATCCTTCCAGAGTAACAGCTGAAAAATGTCTTTTCTGTAACCATGCAATAGCATGCAAGCATAAAATGGAAAAGGAAAAGAGCATTAAAGAACACCAAGCAATTTGATGTTCTTTAAGTAAACCATGCTGTGGTCTGTCTGGCAGCCTTTCAGAGAGAAACAGAACTGGTTTAGTTGGTCAGCCTTCCACACCGAGCTTTAACAGCATTTTTTGTTGTTTAATTACAGTATCTAGCATGCCATCTGTAGACCAGCTCTTTTCTGATGGAGCACAAGAAGTGAGAGACTCATACTTTATGCATGGTAAATCTCTTGTCTTCCTGTATCCATAGATAGATGGTATAAACTAATGCCTATATGGAGGGAAGTTTTGGCTCTTGTTTTATTAATCACAGAAGAAAATATAAAATCTTTGGGAACTGGACCTGGACAAAATACAGCAAAATACAGGAAAAATCATGGTGTTAAAACCAAGCATGTGTGAGGATGAAAAAAACATTTTTCCATAAAATAATTTTTCCTACCATCTCATTCGGCACACAGCCAGAGACCATCTCATATCTTTACATTCTCAACAGCACAAATATATTTCACATACGAAACCCTAGAGATAAATTGCTAGAGAGAAACTCCATAGAGTTATAATCTTACCACGTGGCTTTATGAGCTGCGTGACTTCTCCCAACATTGCTCCCCATGAGCTGTCAGATACAGGTTTAATGGCCCAAGTCCCAGCTGCTGCCACTCATGAGAACAGGGCTGGGACCCTGCACATGTAATGGAAGATGCTGCAGGCTCTGGCACCGCACTCCCAGACAGCCAATCTAGATAAAGGAGCCCTATGTTTAGGGCAACTCACTAAAAAGTAAGGTTTGCTGACAAAGGCAGACATGAATTTTTTTTCTTGCAGAATAGATACTGGTAAATATAATGTTTTGACAACACTGTTAAAGAACTGCTTTAAACCAACTGCCTAGTCCACAGGCTTGCTAGGCCTGGAAAGAGAAAAATATGCCTGCATAGTTTTTTGTATTGGTAGCTTATGGCCTGAGCCTAGCAGCCTTTGAAGGGCACTGTGTTGGTACCACAGGGCTAAGCCTTAGCACTTGAGACACACCCAAACACTTTACTGAGAAACACAAATGAGCAGCCCACAATAATATTGATTTCTAATGCCAATAAAAACACCACTAATTACTAATACAAGTGGCATCATCCAGAAGTTGCCAAGCATCTCAGAAATAATTCATGCTGACAACAATTTGCTAGTGCTGCCACAGTGTGCCAGAGGAAATATTTGAGGAGCCCGGAGCTGGCACAAAGGGGCTGGGGACATTGCTCCCCCACAGTGGCTGTGCCACCAGCTGCCAACATTGCCACAGCATATTTCTGGAAAATTAATGTCTTTTTTCTCTTCAGGCTACACGATCATCGGCTTTCAGGGTAGTGTCACTGATAAGTACAACAAAAGTAGAAAAGTACATTGAAGAATGGCCTTAGATGCACAAAAACATGTATTTTTGTCCGTCTCAGAGTTTTGACTATGGCTATTGTTAGTTATATATATATAACAGCTGCTGGAACATTAGGAAAGCTGTATTTATTTACTCTGCTGTTTGCTGAGTTTGTTTTGTTTGTTTTGTAGGTTTTTTGCCCCAGTGTCTGACTTAACACCATCACAATTGCCAAAGGTTCTTCTGAGAGTAGTGGCAATGCTTCTGCAATAGAACTGAGTGTGACCAGTAATGGTTTTAATCTCGTAGAATAGCATTTGACTGCTGCAGTGCCCTTTAAATCATCGTACTGGGTACATTCATTAATACTTAATATTGAAAAGCAATATAAAAATGTGGTAATGATGCACAGAAATAAACACATTTAATTCAGTACAGTTATACTAGGGCTGAAATTGGCCCACTGTATTGACCTTTGCAATTAAGAACAGAGGCACAAATAACCCAGTTGCTGAAAGAAAGAAACAAAGCAAATATGTTGCCCAGAGGAAAATATACCCAAATAGTCTGAAATAAAAACTGTATGAAAGAACAGGTTAAAATCTGAAATATAAAGCACATACTTTTTGCCTAGGAGAAACATTTGTAAAGTGTTCATGTGATGCTATGACAGTATTCCCCTTACAGAAATATGTATTTTGAAGAAAGAAGGCAAAACACACAGCTTGTGGTAAGCTGGTTGAATCTCAGCAATGATGAGGTACTCTGCAGTGAAGTGCACCCAGTGGTTTTGGGGCTTTTGTTTCAATAAGCTCGCTGACCTTGGAGTTTTCACGAGTGCTTATAAATTAGGTTTGCACCACTTTCTTGTGTAAGGCTAGGTTGTGTGCACATCTACTGCCCGCATAATGAATGTCAGAAAAACAAAATTCAAATTCATGCTGCAGCCAATTAAAACTGGACTGGAAGACATGCCAGGGGACTGTGGAGCAGCCTCAACTCCCCACTGGTTACTGGAGAAACCTTTCACCCCTGTCCTGTGCTTTCAACTGTGGACCCACACACAACTCTGCAGGAGTCTCAGAGCAAACACGCTGTACATGGAGTGTCTTCCCCACCAGGCCTCACCAAGGGCTGGCTCTGCCAAGTGCTGTGCTCAGAGGAAGCGCAGAGCACAGTGCAGCTGAGGCACAAAATAATTTCTGGGTAAGATGTTTCCAGCCCACAAGCACTTCCCGCTTGCTCAGACACTCGGCCCCAAGAGAGAAATCCTGTAAAAAGCAGTGTGCAATGAGACAAAACCAACTCAAACAATTCAAACCTAAAATGCTTTATAGTCAGTGTGTTCAAAAATAACATGTGCCTAGCTTCTTGGACATATTTAGGCCCTTATCACTCCCCTGCATCACCATTCATCTTAATTTCCTTTTTTAATACTTGTGACCAGGCTCCAGATTTGAAACAGTGAATTACTGTGAGATAGAAATCCTTTCTCTAGTCAGGAAATCAAATATCCATATCCCACAGCTATATTACAGTTTGTTGCCTACAAATCTAATAACCCCTCAATGTCAGTTGCATGTGTAAGCTTCCGATACCACCTTTCCTTGCCCCTTCCCCAGACACCAGGTATTATCTGTCACCACAAACCAAACAAATATTCCAGCTTCTCAAAAATATTCAGAAGTCAACTCAGATGAGGCATTGGGGTCTTTGCCCTTCATGCTGGGCCTTTTCCCTCAGGGTGCTAAAATGTTCACAGAATGACGAGAGCAGAATTGCAAAACTGAGCAGCAGCAAACATAAACTAATCAGCGAAGATGACACAGAAAGCAGAATCTCTTTTAAGATTAATTTGATCAAAATGAAAGATCTTCACTCCCTAGATGTAACAGTTGATCGGGATGGCATTATGCATTTGGATCACACTAGGGTGAGGGAGGGGACTGTTAAGGACTAAACATCCTTTTCACTATGTACATTTGCTATAGACATTTCTTCTTTTACAGCTATATTTTGCAATGGCCTAACTGGTGTTGCACAGGGTGCTTTTCTAAGGAAGGAAATATCAGTGGTCAAAACAGTAAGGAAGAACCCAGCGAAACCAATGTACTTATAATTTCTGATTTCATATAATATCTGCATTATGATTCAATATTTCCCAGGAGACAGGCCAGTGATGCCTTACCCTGTGGCACAGGAGCAGTGATATCTTATGCTCAGTGACAGCTGCAAAAGTAAAATTTGCATCTCTTTCATTAATGGCAGCCGAGAGGAATTACGTGCAAATGGATAAAGGCCCCCTCAGCCTGATTTGGGAGGCTAACATGTCATTATTGTTTGCCTATATAATCTTCTGCCTCCATAAAATACCATCATAGACTAATATCTATATCCAGATCAAACAGAACTTTCTCCATGTTTGTAATGCTGGGCATTGCTCTTCAGCAGGTGTTAATAGGAGTGAAATAATGGAGTATTGATACCTGGGAAACATAAAGATGGTGGCCAGAAATAGTGCTTGAGGCTACTGAGAAAGGATACCAATCACAGGATGAGAACTGCCTTTCTGCAGGCTACTGTTCCGGGAGGAAGAAGGCATTAGTCACTGCATTCAAGTGGTTTTTCTCTGTCCTCCATAAAATTTTAAAAATTCCCTTGCTCAGGAGTGACCACTGGGCTTGAGGTGAACCATGGTGGTTGCAGAGGTGGTGCCTCAGCACAAGGTTTCCAATCTTTGGCCTGCCCTGACTGAAATGGAGGACTAGAGCATTCACTGTGAGATGACAGAAAATCCAGAAGTGATGTGGTGCCCACCCATGCACAGCTGTGAGGTGAAGGCTCCAGTTTTCCTAGGACTCTGGGAATGGCTAGAGGAATGTTCTTGCTTCATCATCTGCAAAAAAATAATATTTTCATCCCAATCTTCACACTTCTCAACAGCAGTTTTGCTGTAAAAGCAAAGGCTCTTTCTGGTCCTGCTCTATTCCCACAACTTCTCTTCCAGTTTAAGGACCCCTATGTATGGCCTCCAATGCAGTCCCTTGATGGAACCACTGGAAGAGGCAGCAGACCTGGGACCAGGATGGTCTGCATGGTCTCACCAGGTCTGTCATCATGATAGAATGCTGGGACTGGCCTGCAGATTTTCAGACAACAGAACTGGAATGAAGTTTGCACATCACAGAGGAACCATGAGGAGCAGTTACTATATTAGCCATGCAAAAATAATATCATTGGTTTCCCAGACTAAAGCTTGTTTTCATAACTTCTGCAGCTCCACATTGCTACAGAAATAATGTCTTCATCCTGAGCCAACAAGGAGGTCAGATGCCTAACTTCTTCCATGGGCTCTCTCACCAGGAGGAGCTGCACTGCTGTACTCAGGACCATCAGGCCCCCACACACTCCACTGTGCTTTGGACAAACTTCCCAGAGCAGCAACACACAGGCTTCCTACCACAGGCAGGGATGGAGGTTTTCAGTTATTGTTTTCCTTGATGCTTTCCCAGACTCAGAGTTACTGTACTTTTGTCCTGTCACATGTGGTGACCCCTATTAACCTCCTTCATGCAAATCAATCATCTGCTTATTTGCCTCCTCATGTGCTTTCTTCAACAGATTGACAGCGAGGACAGATAGACAGAAGCCACAGGATTAGGTCTTCACCTCAGAGGGCACTGTAGTATCTGGCTTACTCTTCATCCCTTTGTCTGCATTCTTTCACATGGACTTTCTCAAGGATAAAGAAAAAGGAAAGGAGAGGCAAAGACTGTCTTCCTGAAAACTGGACCAAGGAGGAGTTTTTATGCTTAGGCTCAGCTCTAGCAGTACTTTCTGTTGCTCACACACAAGTCTATTGCCACATATGGTTGGTTGGTTTAGGCCTGTCCACTACAGCTTAATAATCTCCCAAACTGTTTTGTGCTGCAGGGTCATGAAGCCGGGAGCCTGTAGGCTGGACATGCTTGAGCACACACACATTGGGAGTTTCTTATTCTAAATATGCTTTTGTCTTCAGAAAAGAAAACAAAGAAAGTTGTCTGTCATGGCAATGAAGTTTCAAAAAGAAATATTTTAGAGGCAGAAGAGTCAGAGGGCAGAGGGAAAGTTAATGAGATGTGTGAGGCAGCAGAAAGAATCTTCTATTTTTCCCTAGTGATAGCTGGTCATTTGCACTGAAGGGAGTGAATAAATTCAAAATGAATAAAGCATTAGGTACCAGACATTGTCAGAATTACAGTGCTGGAGAATGAAATATCATACAAGTTAACCATTCTATTGCCATCAGTGCAGAGCACTGATTCCTCACACAATTTCTCTTTTCAGCAATAAACTTTTCATTCACAGGTTGTATAATTCAGCCTTTCTGCCAATGGGAAATGGTCTCACACTCTCATTTATTTTAATGCACAAACTTACACTCCTCTGGCAAGGCAGTGGGGGCCAAAGAAAGCACACCTATTGGTGCACAATCAGGCACAATGTCCTCATGCCAGCATGGGTGATGCATTGCCCCAATGGCTTTCCTCATTGCTCACAGCTTTTGTTTCCAGTAGCACCTACTGATCCCAAAGGCAGGTGCACTAAATGTCTGCACACCTACTAAATATCTGGGGAGGGGTCATCCAATGCCAGGGCACAGGACCTGCTGCATCATTGAAGTGGACAATGTAAGACATCTCATCTCCTGCCTCTCATTGTTTGAGCCCTGCCACAGGTCTACTGACAAGCAGTGGTGCCTGCAGTCCAGATCCACAGCTTGGCACAGCCAAATACATCCAGCAGACTCAACGTGGAGCGTACATTTAAGCACTTCACTGAGCCAAGACCCGCATTCTCATAGTAACTGTAGTCCCTCAACAGCCTGCATCTCATCACAGAAACTCACCTGATCCCACATACTGCAAACCATTTCACTTAGAGATTTACTTTAAATGCAAGATGAGAGCTTATACCTCCCCGGAGGGCAAGGAAGATACTGAAAAACTAAATATACAGCTCAATAGCACAGAAGAATTGAGAAATATTAAACCACATTTGATGGCAATATACATATTTGTCACCAAAGATTTATCATATCAGGAAAAGAGGAAGAAGAATGTATCAGGGAACAACTTCAGGCCATAAATACCTAAACTGTAAGAGCTAAGTGGTTCACAAATACCATCTCTCTTTAATGCCATCAACAAGAATTCAAGGACTCTTCTACAACATGAGTAACCCATGGAGCAATTTCTGCACATTTTATCTATGTTCTCACAAAGAGTTTGTAAAAGATTTTAAACTGTTTTACTCTGTTTTATCTGGCTAATGAGCCCAAATAATTTGTTTGGTCATGCCAAGATTTAGAGTGCTGGAGCTAGGTTTAAAAAATTGCTGGAGCAAATTCATTTGTCTAATAAATTCAAA
The DNA here is from genome assembly GCF_003957555.1 of Calypte anna. Taxonomy (NCBI): domain Eukaryota; kingdom Metazoa; phylum Chordata; class Aves; order Apodiformes; family Trochilidae; genus Calypte; species Calypte anna. The sequence continues at coordinate 48,025,274 of NC_044274.1, forward strand.
GATAATTTCCCTGTACTGTTGCAATACATTGGCATAATCCCTGCACATCTGCAGTGAAGAGCATAACCTCTATTTTCAGAGCCAAACAGTTCTGCTTAGGACCACTAGGCAGAAGCTACAGCAGTCCATCTCAAAACCCTACAGCCTGACTGTTGCTACCCCAACCTGGGGACCTCACCCACATGGAGCAGAGGGACTGCTGTAACCAGACAGAGGGAAGATGTTGCCAGTGATGTGTTGCCCAGCTGATCCCTGACCAGAGACCCCAGAGCTCATACAGTGTTCAGAAATAAGAAAAATAACTCACACTCATGTTCCATGTTCATCTATCACCAAGCAAGAAAGCCCAAAGAACAGATGCTCAGCTCAGGGAACATTTACTAGACCCACAGCTTGTGGCTGTAGGGTGTCTCAGGGCCAAGCTGAGAAAGAGTGAGACACTGCTCAGATCTTCCTGGCCTCTGATTATTAGAGGGACAAATACAGAGCAGGATCATTCACAAGAGAGACCCAAACATGGCAGTAACAAAAGGATTCTAACACTTCTGTGGGTGCCTTTGGCAGTAACCTAATTCTCTATGTTTTATAGAATCATAGGATGTGTTGGGTTGGAAGGCACCTTTATAGGTCATCTAGTCTGACCCTAGTTATATAAGATCATGATGAAAATCTCAGGAAAAATACCTGAAAACATAAGAAAGAATGAAAGGCAGGTTAAAAAAAAATTGTGCATGTATGACTTTCTTCTTATTCCCCCATAGGCTTATAGGAAAAATTGTGTGCTTTACCTTGTGAAACCATTTCTTAATGGTCTTAACCATTTCTTAGTTTAACTCTGAAATAATAATAACTCTGAAAGAAAATAATTACAGAGTTTAAGTTTTAAAAGGAGAATATTTTAACTATAGTGGAATTGCTTTGAAAATTCCTGGAAGCAAGCATTATCTAGAAGTTACGTATTCCTCCACCACTTAGATGAAGAGCTTTGCAGGATCCAGAATGATAGCTGAATGACATTGTGAACTAAGATAAAACCTGCAGTTACAGTAAAACATCTAATTTAAAGAGCTATGAGTTTTGACAATATGATAAGCTTTCATTTTTCAGGGCACAGTCAAAATTCCCATCAAATGAGATTATACAGAAACTTCTCTCCTGGTCTGCTTAATTTATGGTTGCTCGTTTTCATCTGGGTTTCAAAGTTTCTTCAGTCATCACTGAATCCTCGGTTAGATGGACAACTCATCCACTATGGCAATTTCTAAACTCCTATTCCAAGCAAGTACTTTAAGAGAGAATGCAAAACATACTTAGATTCTGCTAGGGGAAAAAAAAAAAAAAAAAGATTCAGAAACATTTAACAGATCGGGTGAATTTTGACATAATAACCATATACTCAGCAAAAAAATTCTGGTCCCTTTGTCCTGAAAGTATGTCCATCCTTATTCCCTAACAAGGAAGTGACTTACAAGACATTAGTCAACACTGAAATGTTCATTTCAACTGAAGTTACTTTGGTAGCTTAACGAAGTAACCATATGATAACTCCTGCCTTTATTGAAGTCCTTGCAAGATTTTTGCCCAAGCCATTTGAATCAGGGGGAATGTGTGAGAGCATTCAATGCGCTTAAGTCTTCAATTCTGCAGGAATTTGAAAAATGTCCAATAGCAAAAATCACACTTTCTTTGATATGTGAGAATTAAACACTGGACTCAAAAAATTCTACTGACAAAAATGAGTAATGATCAGATCAGTTCATGTACAACAGGATGTCTTTATTAAGGTAACTCATCATACATAAATATTCAAACTGAATATATAGTCCTCTGAAAAAAGCCTCTAGTGCTTCTATATGCAATTTCCAGTGCTTCTATATGCTTCTATCATACAAAGCATTTATTAGTGCACTTGCATATGTCAGATATTTGGAAGACCGTTTCACTTTTGCAGAACACCATTTCTGTACAAGCATAATTATAACAGAAAATGTTGCTTACTTGTTTTCCTACATGCTTAGCATAGCTGGTTTGAAATTTCACAGAGTAAAACACCCTCAGAAGCACATTTTAACTTGCTCAAAACAGAAGACTTCTTTCAGTTCATATTCTCTTTGTCCTGAAGTATTTATGGATGAATCTTTTAAAAATGTCTCTCTTTTTCAAGTTTTCATTCTTGAACTGGTAGTACATGGATTTTACACATTTCTAGCCATTAAGTTCCTCTTTATTAATGAAGGCTCTCCTCCACAGCAGTAATTTTTTTCTCTGTCAGTGTTGTTGTGTGGAGGTGGTTCTGGTTTTGGTGATGTACAGTTGATATACACATGTCCAGTTGTGATACTGAGCACAAGTCAGCTGCAGTGCCGGTCCTCCTGGTGCTAGGATACACGTGAGCTTCGCTGTTATCTGCTTCAGGGAGGCTCCAGCTTCCATTACACTGCAATAGCAGGGAAAACACAGCTACAAGGATTGCTGGGGTGAGCCCTCCATAATATTAAGAGGTGTTGGAGGAGCAAGAAAAGAAGGGAAATTCTTTGTGCAAGTTAATGAAGTATCTGGACGGCGTTTTACTGTTTGCAGCATAGCTGCTGTAGCTATCTTTTTAACTTAGTCATCAACAGTTTCAACCTTAGCCCTGATTGCATAAAATTGTGCCCTTATTACAAATTCATTCTGTGCATGTCCACATTGGGCAGCCTGAAAGGAAGATAGTTTTCTACAGCAGCACTGGCAACCATTACATTTGGAAATGGGGATGTGTTAGACCTGAGCTGACAATGGGTCTTTTTGAAGGATGCTGGTGGCAAGTCCTTAGCAGGCAAATGAGTTGTCCCTTAACTTGACTGATTGTCTATTTATTTCTAAGGATGAAAAACCTTCACTGATTTACTCTCAGAGCAGAGCTAAATTGCACATCTGGCATGAAGGCTTCATATTTGTGATTTTGGCTTTTAAAATGTTGTACCTCTGCTCTTGTGCTTGTGATGCTTGTAATGAGAAAGTATGCAGACAAGCAGAATTCTGGTGTCCACCAGCAGTCCCTGCTGGCAGTGCAAGTACCAGGGACCTGTGGATATGGGCACTCAGTTGAAATGACTCAGCAAGAAGGGTGCCAGGCAGGACTTTGAGCACTGCTGCAGCCAGCTGCTTACATCAAGGCTTACAAGGTCTTGGGGAGAGACCCTCCCAAAGGTCAGTGCAAACATTTTTCTGAGTGCAACAGCCCAAGAGCAGGGGAGAGCTGGAGCCATAGGGGCTCACTGCATGACTGACCTGTTACATTGCTGTCACACTCATAGGCTGCAAGGACAAACTAGGAGTAGAAGGAGGAGGCTTCCTGTTTCTGTGGAGGTCTCTGGTTAGGTTCAGCCAAGGATGGTGCTGGGGTCACAAGAAACTGGAGGGCATTCTTTTTACAGAAATAACTTCGATCTCCAAAACAAAAACAAAAACAAAAGCAAACCCAACATCTGAAAAGATTTTCCAAATAGTTCCTCCCTTCATAAAATAAATACCTGAGGACTAGTCTATATAGTTCCACCTTTTGGTATCTCAGGCTAATTATATCCCATACCTTGATCCCAAACGAAGTACTGCTTGAATCTAACCAGTTAGTCTGGTATGGTAAATGTAGAGACCAGACAGAGTGAGAACAACCTAATGTTTAACATAAATTCTATTTATAATTTTTCAAGAGATCTAGTTAATCTGCGTGTACATCTTGAGTGTGACAGTCACTAATATGCCACAGCAGTTCAAACCAGCCTCCTTAAAGGAGAGACAAGATTTCTGGGAAGGAGCAGAGAAGTGATTCTGCACAGATCTGTGAAGATATGAATAACTGCCATAAAGCTTTACTGTAACTTGTGAACCCTAAGGCTCTGTGCAAATGGAGCAGATCATAAAAGACATTCCAGACTAGCTTCTAGCAAAGCTTGTGAATGGGTTCTTGCTAAGAAATGTGAAAAGTGACTAAAGCAGAAAGAGTGGATTATAACGTGGTTCACAGTCATTCCCTCAGTGACAAATAAAGTAATTTTTTTTAAGATTTGCACATAGCTGTATGATATATGTTGATAATAATAATAAAAAATATGTATTGCTTGTAATATAGTGCTCTCTCTTTCAGATGAAGATAAAACTTTTCTCTGGTGCACAGAAATGCCTCTGTGGGCATAGTTGTCTGGAACTTTGGAAGAAATGAAGATTTTTCCCAGCTGTTTCTTACTACAGCATTAAAAAGATAATAACCCAAGGTGGTGTTTGGGGTTTTTTGTTTTGTTTTGGGGTTTTTTTGTTTGGGTGTTTTGTGGTTTTTTGTTTTGTTTTGTTTTTACACAGGAGTACTACATTATGAACTTCTGCTTATGCAAAAAATGTGCTACAGTTTGAACCTTGACAGCATACTATATTTTGCAGATTATTTTGGAACATAGCAAGGGAAAACACTTGCCATCTACACATTAATAGTAAAGTGGGGTGAAATTTGCTTCTGGTTGATTGTTCAGTTCAGATACTAAATTATACAGCAAAATATACCATAGATAGGTGTAATTTGATTCTAAAGTCTACAACAAATTCTGAATAGCTTTTCTTAATCTGTCAAAAGTTCCAGTATTGCACAAATAACACAAGACCTCTCACAAGACAGTTATGCCAATATCCTCTGCTGAAAGACTCAACATTCTCATCATCTATTATAATTAACTTCTGAATATCAGGTCAAGTAGGAAAATCCAATCTTACCTTCACTAGTATATACAAACAATATACTCCCTAAAGAAAAAGCTGGAACGCAGAGTTTGCTTCTGCAAATTTGTTCTATTTTCAAGAAAGTATTTCTCTGTAAATACTTTTGTAGTCAGGAAGTGATTTCACTCCACCATATATACCATCTCAGGCCTGACTGGAAATATAAAACTGAATTAGAAATTGAAACAGGCTAATCTTGTTCTGCTCCATCCTACATTTTATTTTTTCAGAAAAAAAATGCTACAATTCAAGGTCTCAGCGGAAGGCTAGGTAGCATTTCTTTATATCAACAAAATTGTAGGCTAAGAAATAGAGTAGTTTTGGACAGGCCAAAGTATACTTTCGTAAGCGGTACTCTGAAACAGACAGCAATGGAGAATTAAGAATTCACCATAGAATCCATGACATATAAAATATATGCATTCATCCCACCACATTCAAAGTGCATGGGTACCTGTCAGACCGTCCTCTCCTCTGGTCCTATTTCACTGCCCTATTTGACACCCAGAGCAGATGTAGTTTGAATTCTAACAATCCACAGTATGCTCATGAAAACCCCTCTCTAAAGGAAAGGGGTCAGGTCATGATCCCTTTCCTTGTCCCAGAACTATCACCTTTATTCTGTATCTGGGATACATGGCCCTTCCTCCTTCAGGCAGAATGCAAACCCAGAGGCTCCTGCTCAATTATGAATGCTTCCCATTTTTCTCCTCCAATCAGCCTCCTGCTGGGATGCCTGGGATCCATGGAATACCTGCAAACAGTTGTCTCAGAGCATCCCCAGGCCCATAGAGACCTTCCTGACCTTTCCTGCATCAGTTGTGCTCAGGTGCCATGTTCCTACTTTTCTCTTAAACCTTGTGAAACAGATACAACCCTTTGGAATGGAAGATACTGCACTAATTGCACACTGACAGCAGCTGAAGCACTGTGGTGGGCGATGGCTGGATCCTGAGAACTAGAACTGGTAGAAAATATTGCTCAGTGTTTACCTCAAAGAGAGCTCAATAAAGTCTAAATTACAATGTGGATCTGGCTTCTGTGCTTTGTGCCTGCACCTTTATCTTTCTCCCTGATGGTACAAGTAGGTTTTCGCCCTCTACAAACATAATTTCTTTCAAAAAATTTTGCTTCAGCTGTTCACTGTCTAAATACAAAATCATGCACACATGATAAAAATCAGACAGAGGCTTGCAAAAGGAAGACATTACACTCCAGGTCTGCTCTGCAGGGCACAAAGCACTCTTCTCTTTCTGAAGTAACACTGCTTGTGGCCAATAGGCAAAGTGCATTCATTTAAGAATTTTATGGACATGGGAATATTTTCCTGTGCAAACATTACTATGACAGTTTTTTTCCCCCACTCTTCATGAGTTTTATTCCTGTCAGCCATCAGTGATGCTCACTGCCACAGCAATCACAACCACAGTCACTCATCTTTTTCCCAGACTGAATTTTCAAAATATGACCCTGAAGGGGATATTTCAGATTAGCTTAGTCACAATTTAATTCATCAATTCATCTTTGACCCTGGAACATGGATTGCTTGAGTCAGCAAGTCTGCAGTGACCATGTTTCTACAGACTTCTTCACTTAAATAAAAGTCACTGACAGCTTGATGCTTGAGAGAGTGATTTAAACATGATATTAGGACATTCCGCCTCATTTATAAGGAAACAGCTTGGCAAAGACCAAAGCTGATGTAGCAGTTGCCTTATTTGCTCTCTCTAAGGTTAAACCAGAAATTTGGGCCTTCCTTTTCTGTTTCAAATGTAATGTCATTTTAGAAAAAGTGCTCCTTTCCTGGCAGAAGCACAATGGATCAAAAGATCAATTTGTTTTCCTCACTGGTTTCTGTTACACCTAATTGAAAATTGAGTTTTTATCTAAAAAGTATCTTACCAGAGCAAAGAGAGGAGGGCTTTTTAGGCTGGGTAGCTGGTTTTTTTTTCTGCTCTTGCTATTCCCTACAACCCAGTAATCAGAAGCTCACTGTAGCCAGTTCCAAGCACCATAGACAAGCAAAATCTATTCTTTTGTTACTGCTGTGCCACTTGTATTTTGAGCTGCACTACTGTCCAGCACTGCAGCCCACATGCCCACATGACTCTTGCCAGTCCCTGAGTCACCAGGAAATTAAAAACAAAGCTGTGACTCAGCAAAATGTCAAGCAAACTGGAAAACAATATAATATAATAGGCAATGCAAGTAGTGAGCCTTAAGTAGCTCCAAGCCTAAAGAACAGTAAACACTGTAGAAAACCACTTCTCTGTGGAAGGATATTCTTCATTAAAATGGTGTCATCCATCACCAGTTCTTACAACAGCTGAAATAAAAACAGCGATGAAAACATCAATATCTCAGATAGGACTGTTCTTTCTTTCTTCCTACGTGGACAAAAAGCTTAAAATAGACAATAAATGTATAAGTGCTTACAATGTACTGTTCCTGCCAGCCCAAGAGTGCTCTCTCCAGAAACTTCTAAATGTTCAGGACTCTCTTGAGCCTGGCTTTGATGAGCTGTCAGCTACTCTGTGAAACTCCCAACTTGGAAACTGTCTCTTTCCTTATTTCAGATGTCTTTTAAGTGGTTAGAAAGTTTTAACTGTGCCCTTCTCTGGCCACCCTAGAATAGCAGGAGAGACCAAGAAGAGATTGGATTTGTGCAAAACATGGTTTATCATTCCACTCACAGATTAGTTGCAGAATTCTGTTCCAAGAGCAAGCCTCAGAGTGGATGAAGAATAAACATTCATGGCTGCATTACTCAAGGACCTGGACCCTACAGATGCCAAAAGAGTTTTCACACACATCAGGCAGGTGCCTGGCCACACCAGCCTGATATTGCCAGCCTCTAGCTTCTTCCCCATCTTCCTCTTACCAAAAGCAGCACAGACCTCGTCTCACACAGCAAACCATATGAATTTACTCATATACACTGTCTAATTAGTCTCAGTGGAGACCAAATCTCAAAATGTCATCTCCTTCAAGCTATGCTGACCTATACCTAATGAAAATTTGCCTTCCAAAGGGTCTCAAGGGGACATTAATTGGATCTGAGTGTAACGTGTTCCACTCTCCACAGCTGCCTGCTCAAGGAAACTGGTGGTATAAGAATTGAACTGGGAAGTTAGTGCAAAATTGAAAGCACTACATGGTTCAGTGTCTAAACATGATGTTTTAGGATATTTCTATTTCAGAGGTACCCAAGTCAGGAACTGGGAGCCCACCATGAGACCTGGATATTTCCCAGCCAGGTAGAGAGCAGTCTGCAACACTGGGCACACAACTCTTGCTTTTGCTCACTGTCTGTTAAGCTGTTGGTTTTTTTCTTAGAGTTTTGACGAATGAATCTCTAAGATGAGAGAAGTCATCTACTTTCTCCAGAAAGATCAAATGAAAGAGAAAACACAAGGAAAGCATTTACAAGATTGTCCCTTTATTTCCTGATATTGTTTTTCAGAATGAGAGTCTCATCTCAGAGCTCCTCTGTGCCCCATCTTAGTGACACAGCTTCCATCAGCCTTTGTTTTGCACTACCTGTGGCCATAGACAGAAAACCAATCCAACAACAATCACTGAAAACCACGACTGGGCTTCAGTCCCTACTACCCACCTGAGTCTCTTTGGCTAACAGCTCTTAAGAATTTGCCAGTCTGTCACACTTTGCCACTGTCCATACTCAGAACCACTGCATCCTTTTGGATCATGCTCGGAAACACTAAAAAAGGACTGTTAAGCATGCTACCTTCCAGGAGCTGGTGCAGGCAATGGTACATTTACTTTAGCATCTTCCACATTTCCAGCTGTCAGCCTGCACCAAGAGTTTCTCTATAGCTCCTCCAAAGCACAGATAACAAGGCTGAGCTGTCCCTGCATGTCTATATTCCTTATCCAAGCTGAGAAATAGTATGGGGAGAGGGAAAAGGGTCCAGCCCCTCTCCCTGTACAAAGTACCTGCCAGCCTCAAGCTCAGAAGCAGGCAGATTGCACTCAGCTGCTTCTTGGTGTCCTCTCAGGATGACTGTTGTTTTGCAATGGGAGATGGACCTAAATCAAAGGGCCCAAACCTGAATTCCTCGGGGCACTGGTGCCTGGGGCATTTCTCCCATGGCATCAGCAAGGCTGAAGGTTCTCTGCTGCTAGCCGAACCTAGAAAGGTTTGCAAGGCCCATCCTGCTTCTGAATCAGCTCGCTTCTCCTCCTAGTCTGAATAAATAAAGGAGGCCATAAAATTTTAAAGAGAGAGAGAGAGAGAGAAATAGAGAGAGAGAGTCAGAGAGAGAGAGAAAGGAGGAACTCCAGTGCCCCAGGCAGTAGACTAAAGCAGATGGTGATATCTGCTGGGGGCAGATAACCACAAGGATTATAACCATAAGCCCTGACTAGCATGAAGGATTAATCTAAAATCAAGTGACATGGTGACTAAGGCTGAAGTTTATCAAAGTAATGCTTTGATGATGCTTCCAGAAGGAACACAGCAGCCACTGGGAAATAAAGGCATAGGTGGGTATTTTCAGCGGGCTATATTTAAAAGGATTTTTGTTGTCAGCTTCCAACAACCAGTTAAAAAGCCTGGAGAACTATTATCTCACCAGCTTGTGGGACATTAGCCTGGATAATGGCCATTTATGCTAATAGATGCACAAATCCCTGTGTGAAATACAGAATGCCCACCCAAAACCACCTGGACACCCGGGTAGGGAAGCAGCAGCAGCAGATGCTCTTCAAGATCTAAAGGCTCAGAGCATTGCCAGCTAAGATTTGCCCAGGCCTCATTTAAATAAAAAGTCAGAGTGATTCTTATGGAAATCATGCCCTCTGTTGATGCAGTTAAAACACTTCATGGACCTGATGGTACTAGATCCAAATCATGTTTCTAACAAGTATTTCCTCCCCAAACAAATCAGAGGAGGCAAAAAATTTTATTTGTCTGACCAAATGTAATATGTTGTGTTTGGCATACTGAATATGCCAATATGGCAATACAGAATATCCATGACTTTTCCCTTAAGCACTGTTTTTTGAGCAAGGATCTCTAAGCAAACCTGCTATGTCCCTGGTGTTTTGCGTTTCTGTTAGCAGCCATGAAAGTCTCTGGCTTGCCTGATGTCAGATGTACCATACTACTTGACTTTCTGCTCTGTAACCTTTTCTATCCAGATGGAGGTGTGTTCATTAGGGAGATTTCTAGTGGCATTCACATGAAGCTTTCCTAATGTCTCACTGCTTCGTGCCAACTTTCTCTGCACTGATTTTTTTTTTTATTCCTTTATTTTATTTACCTTAACAACACCATTTTCTGTTTCCATTTGTCACACTTTTTGTAGGTGTGTGCCATCCTTCACAGCAATCAGCCATAGATGTGCTATTTAATATCCTCTGATAAGGTTATTTTTTATTTATATAATTTTTTTTTTAATATTACAAACATTGATTTCAAATCTTGGAGCAGTTCTTGGATTTGAGTTTCAAGCAGACTGGCTGCAGGTTATGTGCACAGACATTTCCATGGATAAAATATGAGAACCTCTGTAAAGTCTTGCTGTTTCCGTTTTGGAAGTGAATAGGATATTTTTTTATCAGAGATCAAGACATAAAACCTGGGGAAAAGGTAACATGGTTCAGACTTACAAGCTTTAAAGTCAAGAACTCTGGCATCTGCCCAATAGCAATATGGGGTGATGCTCAGCAGAAAGGGAAAAGTCTTGTAGGGATCCAAGAAACCTTGGAGATATTAATTAAATATTGAAGTTAAGATTTTAAGTTGATGCACTTGGCATCGCTTGTTTACATTGCTGCCTGTGCCTAGCCAGTGGCACAGCCATTTGCCAAGCAGCAACACTGGCTTTCCTAAGCCTCACTGTTTCTCTGTGGGGAGATAGTATTCATGCCCACACATTCTATCCCTAGAGAGAGGTTATCAGGGGAAGCCAGCACCTTCACTTACACTTCTTATCCACTGTTACCAGGTGTTGAGGGTCCCTATATACAAATACACTTAAATATTACTTAAATATGTAAGTATATCAGTATACTTAAGTCTGATACAAAACCAGTTTATTGTTAAAGTGGTAAAGCAAACAAATAATCAAAAAAACAGATAGTGCTTAATACTTCTATAGCAGTCTTTTGGCAAGGCAAGAGAGCAAGTGAGCACACAAAGTCAGAGAGCAGATTTACACAGACGGTGCTTTCAAGAGAGCCTAAACCTGTGTTTCTGACCCAGCAGGAAGACAGTCAAGGGCAACATTGACACAAGGGGGAGGTAGGCACAGCACTCTCAGGGCATCCCCTGCATATCTGTCAGTGTGCAGATGCTCTCTCTCCTCCCCTCCCAAGTTGCCCCTCTTATCCCCTCATCAGATCCAATGGACCAAGCACTGCCAATCATTGTTGCAAGTGTGGCCAGCAGTGAGGACCCCGGGCTGGTGATCCCGGTGGCTAGCAGAGCCTCTTCTTTTGTGCAGGTCAGCACTTTGCCATGTTTCCTTTACTGATGAGCAAGTTCCCACCCTTGTAACAATTTTGTAGAGACACCTGTTCTTGCTCCCTTCTTGTCACTTAAACCTTTGTGTTCAGTGTTTACCCATTGCTGGCACAACCGCAGATAATTTCTGATCCCTTATACACCTGCCTTGTCCTGGGGTGGTTGTTTGCCTGGAGGTGCCTCATGAAACACCAGGCATGACCAATATGAGTGAAGTCACCAGGCTCAAATGATATTCCTGCAGATTTAACATAGCCCTAAGGGAAAATGAATACTGATTCCCAGCCCTTAGAGACCTCAACACATACAAGCTTATACTAGATCCCTTTGTTACAGGCAGAAGCATGCACTGCAGTGACAGCTTCATTTGGCACATATAATGAGGTCTAAATGGGAAAAAAAAAAAGAAAAGAAAAAAAAAAAAAGAACCTAATAGATCACCATTGCAATGAGACACTGCAATGCCCCCCCTGGGAAGGGACTATCTCCCTCAAATTTCCTCTGGTGTCACAGTTACTTTCAGAAGTGGCACAGGAGCACATCAGCACTGGGATTGCTTATAGGAGACAATGTCAGATGCTCAATTTCTTGATTTCTTGCCCAGCTAATGAAAAATGTGTATCTTTATATTTAACAATAGAGATAATCATATACTACATTCACCATAAACTGTTATGGCAGAGCTCATATTCCTCAGGGGAAAAGTATCACATTACCATCTCCTATACCCACTGAATTACTAAAATGAATAGAACATATTTCAGTGTTTCATAGTTCATGTTTCAGTGAGCTGCCCATGATGATGCTTAGGTCAGAAAACAGTAATTACATTCCAGCTGTGTGTAACATGCATAGTAATTAGCTACAACAGCTCTTTGTGGATTAAAATAATTGGATCTCATTATGATGTTTTCTTAGCTTTCCTAGACACCAGTCAAGTCCTGGATAAGATGAAAAATCATCTCCTTAAAAAGTACATCTTGTTCCCTTTCTGTGTTGACTTTATTGAGCAATTAGCAATAAAAAGTGCATTCCTTAACCCTTCTGAGATTTAAAAATCAAAAAAGGAGAATCGATACCCAAAACATTAGATTTTGCGAAGTTTTAGTAGCCCATGTGTTGTTAATTAATTTATCAGCAGTAGAAATACCTGCAACTCTGTTTTGTCCTATGTGTATCAACTGCATAACAGTGATGCTTCAATGTATTATCTTAAATTACAATTGGAGAAAACATATTTAGGTAGTCAGAATAGCAAGAAGGCATTTTAAAGTGGCTTAGAGGGCCAATTATTAAGATGCATTTTAAAATGAAGAGTGAGACTCAATAGGCCCGTGTGCTGCTGTTGCCTCTGCAGCAACAACCTAGAATATGCAAGCTACTCATAAAATGGCAGTGAGATTTATCTGGGGATGCTGCAGTGGTGATAACCTTCAGTTTCAGTGTGAGTCCACACAAAGGAGACCTATGGTTCCCTTTTGTTTCTTTGGTTGTCTCCCTTCAGAGGCGAGATTTGTCAGATATAGGAGTAACTCCAGAATGGTTTATTACCTGAAATCAGTGATGGTGTCCTGACGCTGCTGGATGTGGCAGCTCTTTTACTTAAAGGGCACAGAAGTCTACCTCAATACTGCAATAAAAGTAGAGGTATCTCAGTGAAGAGCTATTCCACTTCAGAGTACCATTCAAGCTAAATGACAAATTCATATGGTACAGTAGGGCACCAGTGATATCAGGGGGTATCCTTCAAAAATCCCAAATTAGCATAACAAAAAGTGGTAAAATCTGCCCTTTGATTTCCACAGGCCAATTCTCACACAGATACTTTTCTGTACCGAGCACAAGTGACAAGAAAAGCACAGATATTAAGTTTTGCTTCCCACCAAATCTCTGTGCATGATAATCACACAAAGAACTGTGGAATGTTGTCTTTTCAATTTCTAAACTGTAGATCCATGTGTCTAATGGTATTCTAGAAAACCTTAATCAAGGATTATTGCCACAGCATCTGCTGCCTCTCTGGTTATGGATGATTCTTCTTCTCCCTCTGGGTGAGAACTGTTTGGCAAGAGCTGTAGGAAATGTGTACTAGGACTGTGTCACCCATGTAATGAAGAACTTTTATATAAATGGGAGAAGATTGATTTTGGTCTTCACAACATAATATTGTAAATCTAGAGGTAGAAGCCCTTACATAATGAGAAATATGTCACTTTTTTGCTCTAACTGTGCTTTCTCCTGTGTATCTAACATATTCATTAGTCAGGGTGATAGCTGCTATTATGACAACAGATTATTCCAGTGCAATCACAGAAGTGTAAATACACCAAGTATTTGTAAAGTGCTGGAGTGTGTCTTCAAATAACTCAGAGCGGTGCAACATTTAATGGCTTTAGTCTGAATACTTCATTTAATACCTGTCATTTTAAGTAGTCATGGCAGAATTATATGAGCAGACTACTGCTGCCCTTCAGTGGGAATTATTGATATAGCACTGGAACAGTCTGCAGAAAAGGGTGGCTACACTGTACTGTTCCTGTGAGAGAGGTCTTGTATCCATTTTATGGTCTTGAAGGTGGTTTAAAAAAATAATCAAGTGTGTAATAAGGGTCTATAATGACAATTGCAAGCAAATAGTCCTAACACCAAGGTTTTCCCTCCCTCAATCTTTCCCTGCTCAAGACCTTCTTCTGCTGGAAGCCATGAGGGTTCTTGTCTCTTTGTTAGTAAGGTAGGAAGACACCACCATTAAGCAAACTTCTGTTCAATCCAAAACTGTAACTTTCTTTTCCTGTTGTCCCCAGTAGTGCTGTAGATCAGGCACCACTTACTTCTGAAATACAACAAAGGTACTTCAACACTTATAAAATGGTTTAGAAATGTCAGTTTGCCTGGCTTTGTAGCAGAAGTGCCACCACATGCCATAGGGATCTTAACCAGCTCATTCAAAACCCATGGCACTACAAAACTTTGCAATGGAGTTTACAGATCAAACCTTCAGCAAAACACATGAATCACTGTACAAGAAGGACGGGGAGAGGGTGCTCCTGAGACAGGGAAAGGTACTCCTGCAATTAATCAGACTGACCCCACAGCTGCCAAATGACTGCCACACTTTTCCTGGGTTTGCCTTCCGCTGGAGTTGACTTTAGTGCAGAGCTTTGCATTAGGGGAAAATTGACATTAAAAGAGCTGTTGTTTTATCAGTATGACCACAGAAGACAGTGGCAATGAAACAAGAAGTGTTTCCTAATGAGCATATGCTGAAACAAGTATGGCAAACAGTTAATCATAAGTGGTGATACCTCACATTGGTACAGTGAACTTTCTGATTTGACTCCAGTGAACCCATGGCCAGGAGTGATCCCTGGCTGGTAAAGACACAGGATAGTGACAGCTAATTATTTTCTTTTGAAGCTTTAACGATCCTGTTACACTACTTATACATTAACTCTTCTTAACTTCTCCTATTAGTGGAAGAAAAAAAGTTATCAGTAGTCAGCATGGATTCATCAAGGGTAAGTCATGTCATGTCTTCTACAATGGCAAAAATGGATGGATGGATGGATGGATGGATGGATGGATGGATGGAGGAGAGATGGGGCAGTGATTGTTGTTTACCTTGACTCCAGCAAGGCCTTTGACACTATCACCTACAGCATCCTTCCAGGCAAGATTAGACAGTGTGGGTTAAACAATGGACAGTGAGGTGGCGTGAAAACTGGCTGAAAGGTAGAGCTCAGAGGATTGTCATTAGTGGCTCCTACTATAGCTAGAGACCTATAACAGATCAGTACTGGGTCCAGTCCTGTTTAGTGACCTGGATAAAACAATGGAGTATACCCTCAGAAGGTTTGGTGATGATACAAATCTGAGAGGGGAGTCTGGTAAACCAGAGGGCTATGCTGTCTTCCAGCATGACCTGGAGAGACTGGAGAATTGGGCAGAGAGAAACCGCATGATGTTCAACAGGGGCAGCTGCACATTCCTAGGGAGGAATAACCCCAGGCACCAGTCCAGGTCAAGGGCTGACCTGTTAGAAAGCAGCTCTGAAAAAGGCCTCTGAAAAAATTGTTCTGGTGGATAATATCATGTCCATGAGCCAGTAATGTGTCCTTGTGTCCAAGAAGGCCAATGTCATCCTGGTGTGCATCAAGAAGAGTGTGGCAAGCAGGTGGAAGGAGGTAATATTTCCCTCTGCTCTGCCCTGGTGATGCCCCATCTGGAATACTGCATCCAGTTCTTAGTTTACCAGTTTACGAAGGACAAGAAACTGCTGTAAGGAGTCCAACGCAGAGCCATCAAGATGATATAGGGTCTGGAGCACCTACCATATGAGGAAAAGCTGAGGGAGTTGGGTCTGTTCAGCCTGGGGAAGAGGAGACTGAGGGGTAATCTCATCAATGCTTATAAATATCAAATAAAGTCTATGCTGCAGACTGTGCTAAAATGTGAGCCTTTGTCAACCTGAGAGGTCTAGGCCAGGGCATCTGCAATGTTACAGCTATTTTGGCAGCACTTGTATCTGAAGCATCAAGGCTGAATGGAACTAGGCACTATTATCTCTCTCCATCTTCTGTCCTCCTTAGCAGACAAAGCCATAGGGAAGTCAAAGACAGCTTGTTTCTGGGCAGTAGTGCCTCCTGCCTTTCTGCTCCTGCTACAAAGCACATTGCTTTGGACTGCTTTCTCTGTTGTAGAACACATAGCTAGGTGTGCACCTGGGAAAAAGAGAAACCCTAAATCATTTCTCACAGAGAATTCTCCCCTGGGAAAGAGTGAAAGACTAAAAAATGTTAATGTTGCAAATTAACATGTGCCACTTTTTGCCTTCATCACTACACTATCATGACACTTACATAAAAATGAGTCTGTCCTCAGGCAAAAGTGTTTGAGAGGCAGAATACTCCCATCCAACAGTCATGGGAACTGAAATTCCTGACTTCTAGCATATAAGAGCCTGTGTGCGATTCCATTTTACAACCACAGGTGTCAGTGAAAGACCAGCACTTCCAAGTTTTCTGAAACTAAAAAATCAAAGATGTATTGAGCCACGTAAGTTTTGTATCTGTGAACTCCAGGTCTGTAGACCCATGAACTGTAAAGCATGCAATTTAAAAAAACAATCCAAAAGAGCCAGTTTCCTGGCAAGCTCAAAAAAGGCTATTCCTGAAAGTAGGAGGGCTGAACAAATCAGCAGAGTAGTTCCCTTCCCTACTAGTCTAAGCCTTTTCTTTACGCCACAAAACCATCTCTTATTTCTTTTTATTCCTCAGGCAAGACATCTTCAGCTTCTCCAGCCTGCAGGTCCATTTGTGCACTAAATTCTCAGTGTGTTTTCCCCCTCCACTGGACCCTGCAAACCCAAGCTCATCTTCGCTGTCAGTGCTGGACAACTGCCTCATTTGTACTTTTCCACACCAACACGATCAAGCTTCTAGGTAATGAAAAAGATAGAGGGCCTTATACAGCCCTTCTAATTAAGGCTTCTCAAACTTTTATTGTGACCCTGAAAGTTACTGAAAGAGTGAGGGAGAGGAGAGCTCATGTATTACAGGGGAAGCCTCTTATACATGGATGTTTCACACTCTCTGCTCCCAGCCTGGACTGGCAGTATAAATCTGGCTCTTGGGGGTTCCAGAACAAGACAGATAAGGAGGACTGTCTGTAAGAAAGAGAGGGGGTTGGTGCTTGCAGCTTCCAGCTGTCCTCAGAAACATGCAGCCAACTAAAATACAGCACCTTCAGTAGGGTCTGCCTACGTGCGATGCTGTGGCATTGACATCTTTGTGATCCCCAGCCAGCCAGGGTGCTTCTTTGGAAGCAGATGCAGCATGAAGCATCTTCTTGCATGAACCACCATCTAGGGATACAGATGTATTCTGATAGACACCTCATGTGCAGGAGGTATAGATGTAAATTGCTTGTTCTGAGGAAATAAAAACCAAAAAGCTTTTCCCAAGCAGATCACTGCTCTGTGTTGGTCTAGCAGTATTAGCAAATGCCCACTGATTTATCATTTGTGAAAAAAACCTCTGTCATTCACCCCTTTCCATGGTGCTGTTCATGTACTCCTCATCACAGCTTCACTGCAGACAATACTCTCTGATGGGGAACATATTGTGGTGTGAAATCATCCTCCCTTGTCAAAACAGAGCCATAAATCAAGCTGGGATGCATCTATATGGCTGCTCCAGCCATTTCATGCCACAGGCATGAGTGTCCTTAGGTTTGGCTGAGAGCAGTGCTGAGCTACACTGCTGTCAGATGCCAAGGCCAGCTCAGTCTCAGCCAAGCCTGGGCATCAGGTACCTTTCCTGCTGCTGCTCCTCAGACAAGCGCTGCTGGTTGCAGGATGAGGCTGGGGAAGGTGTGCTTTGCCTCTGGATCCACTGCCAGTGTGCTCATAAGGCACAATCAGATGTAGCTCTTTCAGATAGCCAGGAGCTGTGCCTACAGGTCTCTGTCTCTCCTGAGGTTTCACCATTGCAGTTTTGGAAAGAGTCAATAAAGGGCATGTGATCTTCTCCACCAGTCCTACAGAGGCTCTTACTTCCCTGAGATTTTCTTTTCCCTGATTTAACTTCTATTAGTCAAGATCTTAAAAGAGTGTAATTCGTTAATATTTAAGAATTAGAAAGGAGCTGAGATGGCCAATTCAAGTGAAATTCATGAGTGTTGCAGTAGTGACACTGTGGGCAGTGAAAGTTCTTCTTTTCTTCTTTATAGTGAAGAAAAAAATTATACACATGACTGAGGCATGACATTCCTTGGTCACAATAGAAAGGGATAAGGTGCAAAGTTTCAACTGTGCAAGTTGCTTTGATAAATGGGAAGAGGGTTGATTCTATAGGAGAACATGGGAAGTGACTCCCTGAGTGAAGGATGTAGTATAACAAGAATATTTCCTGCAATGCAGTGAAAGTTAACAAGAACTCTTGCTTTTGCATTTCAAAACCACTATAATATATGAATATACAGAAATAATTACATATGAATAAATACATGAATATATAAAAATACTGTGTTCATGTGAAATCCCTTTTCAAATGAAAAATTAATATCTACATACTGAAGTGTGGTAAAAGTTCCCAAACAAAAATGAGTGTTCAAAATTTCCTTTTATGTTGAGTGTAAACAGATGTAGAGCTACATTATGATAACTGCTCTATCTTTTGAAAAATCACTTTCAACCGCTCCAAAATTGGATGCCACTTGAAGAGCAACTGTACTACTTGTCCTCAATGAAGGAGTTTCATGCTTTGAAATTTACAAATTACAGTTCTGATTACAGCAAGTATCTCCAGTTACCATTCTCCACTGTAATCTGCAGAGCACCCACACAGTGTCAAAGGCAAAAATATCTTCTGGGTTTGAAGCCACAATTACACTACTGTGTTTTCCCACTGACCTAATTTGGAAGAAAAAAAGTTACATTAAACTAACTCCATTCCTGCCAGCCTTGTAGAATACCCGTATCATGTGGAAAGGGATATTTGGTGCTCAGATTTGCGTTAAACCGGTGAAACAAGTTCCCTGCAATATCATATGCAGCAGCAGAGTCATCAGCAAAGCCATTTAACTTATGTCCAAGGCACATGTCCCACATCTGCATTCCACTTCAGAGTTGGATGAACAGGTACGTGATCCATGACCCAAATCAGTGTGCTGTAGGCAGTGGCACCTCCTCACGTCTCTCTAAGGTTGTTCCTGAGTCCTGAAGCTCTGGTCCTTTGCAGTACTCAAGTTTGCATCTCCAAACAGTGGCCACCTGTGCCCGGGCATTTAGCTGAGCTGTCGAGCAAGGGTCTCTTCAGGTCAGCAGCAGGGCAATCGGTTTTTCAGTAATTAACAGCCATTTGCTGGTTTTGGCAAATTGTTACATGCAAGGGGCTTTTGTCCCCAAAGGCAGCTCTGTTCTAGCTCAGTCACCCAGCCTGGGACACCACGGTGGGCTCTGGGAATCCCAGTGCTGCTATGGTGCCATACCAGGGAGGTTGGTGAAAGGGATACAGCTGAATCCCACTTTGTGGGACTACAGGAGGTAGTGGCAATTGCTGCAGGTTGCCCCTGTAGCTGCTGGTGTTTGCTGGTATCTGAGCAACTTGGCTTGAAATAATTAGAAAGCATTTGAGGACTACAGGAGGTAGTGGCAATTGCTGCAGGTTGCCCCTGTAGCTGCTGGTGTTTGCTGGTATCTGAGCAACTTGGCTTGAAATAATTAGAAAGCATTTGAGGAGGTGTTAGCTAGAATTATTTTTTCCTGGAAAGTTTCCTGTACAGCAGATTTTGAAGAAAAAGCAAGACTAAATTCTGCAGTAGTGGGTAGATCCTGCGCAGCTTCACTTGTTGAAATTATGACAGTGGTGAATTTTTGTTTTTCTTCAGGAAAATTTTTGTTCTGCTTTGTTCCAGCTGAGCTTTGGCTTTTCTAACCAGGTCTCTTGCTGCTCAGACAACTTCCTTATGTCTTCCATTCTAGATGTCCTTTCTTCCATTCCTTGTAGAGTTTCTTTTTGTGTGACAGTGTGTCCAGGAGCTCCTTGTTCATCCAGGCAGGTCTCCTAGCATCCTGCCTTCTTCTTTGTTGGTATACTTTGCTTCTGGACACAGAGAAGGTGATCCCTGAATACTAACCAGCTGTCCTGGGTGCCCCTTCTCTCTAGGGCTTTGTCCCATGGTACTTTGGCCAGTAGATTCCTGAAGCACTCAAAGTCTGCATGCCTGAAGTCCAGGGTTGTAAGCTTGGAATACGTTTTCCTAGATGTCCTCAAGATCTTAAATTCAAGTGCTTCATGATCACTGCAGCCAAGGTTGTCCCTGAGTCTCATGTTGGTCACCAGCCCTTCATTGTTGGTGAGAATGAGGTCCAGCATAGCACCTTTTCTTGTTGGTTACTCTACCATTTGGAGGAGGAAGTTATCATCTATGTATTCCAGGAACATCCTCTGCTGTCCCTCCAGCACATGTCAGGGTGGTTGAAATCACCCATGAGGACCAGGGCCTGTCATAGAATCATAGAATCCTAGGGGTTGGAAGGGACCTCGAAAGATCATCTAGTCCAACCCCCCCTGCCAGAGCAGGGCCACCTAGAGTACATCGCGCAGGAACGTGTCCAAGCGGGTTTTGAATGTCTCCAGTGAAGGAGACTCCACAACCTCCCTGGGCAGCCTGTTCCAGGGCTCTGTCACCCTTACAGTAAAAAAATTTTTTCGAATATTCAACTTGAACCTCCTATGCTCCAATTTACACCCATTACCCCTTGTCCTATCACTGGTAATCACTGAGAAAAGCCTAACTCCATCTCCCTGACACTCGCTCCTTACATATTTGAAAACATTGATGAGGTCACCCTCAGTCTCCTTTTCTCCAAAACTAAAGAGACCCAGCTCCCTCAGCCTTTCCTCATAAGGGAGATGTTCCACTCCCTTAATCATCTTCGTAGCTCTGCGCTGGACTCTTTCAAGCACTTCCCTGTCCTTCTTGAACTGAGGGGCCCAGAACTGGACACAATACTCCAGGTGTGGCCTCACTAATGCAGAATAGAGGGGAGGAGAACCTCTCTTGACCTACTAACCACACCCTTCCTAATGCACCCCAGGATGCCATTGGCCTTCTTGGCCACAAGGGCACATTGCTGCTCATGGTCATTCTCTTGTCTACCAGGACCCCCAGGTCTCTTTCACCTACACTGCTCTCCAGCAGGTCAGCCCCCAACCTATACTGGGACATCGTGTTGTTCTTCCCCAAATGCAAAACTCTACACTTCCCCTTGTTGAACTTCATCATGTTTCTCTCTGCCCAACTCTCTAGCCTGTCTAAGTCTCTCTGAATGGCCGCACGGCCTTCCGGTGTGTCAGCCACTCCTCCCAGCTTAGTGTCATCAGCAAAACTTGCTGAGGGTACACTCTATACCCTCATCCAAGTCGTTGATGAAGATATTGAACAACACCGGTCCCAGTACCGACCCCTGAGGGACTCCACTAGTCACACACCTCCAACCAGATTCTGCCCCATTGACTACAACTCTCTGACTCCTTCCTTTCAACCAGTTCCTGATCCACCTCACTACCTGATCACCAAACCCATACTTGGTCAACTTATCTACAAGGATGCTGTGAGAGACGGTGTCAAATGCTTTACTGAAATCAAGATAAACCACATCTACCGCTCTTCCATCATCTATCCACCTAGTAATTTCCTCATAGAAGGCTATGAGGTTAGTCAAACATGATTTACCCTTGATAAAACCATGCTGACTGCTCTTGATGACCCCCATGTCCTTGATATGCCTGGAGATAGCGACAAGAACAAGTTGTTCCATCACCTTTCCAGGGATGGAGGTGAGGCTGACCGGTCTATAGTTACCCGGGTCCTCCTTTTTGCCCTTTTTGTAGACTGGAGTGACATTTGCTATTCTCCAGTCCTCAGGCACCTCTCCTGTTACCCATGACTTACTGAAGATGATGGAGAGTGGCCTAGCAATGACCTCCACCAGTTCCCTCAGCACCCTTGGATGCATTCCATCTGGACCCATCGACTTATGGATGTCCAGATTACTCAGCTGATCCCTAACCCAATCCTCATCTACTATGTCAAGCTCCTCATCTATCTCGACTACTTCTGGGGCTAAATGAATCTGGGGCTCATGCGGAAACCCTGCAGGAGTAAAGACAGAGGCAAAGAAGGTGTTCAGCACCTCTGCCTTCTTTATATCCTCTGTCACCAGGGCTCCCATCTCATCCCTTAGTGGGCCAATATTGCCTCTAGTGTTAGTTTTACTAGCTATGTATTTGAAAAAGCCCTTTCTATTATCCTTAACCTGACTTGCAAGGTTAAGTTCCAAGGAGGCCTTAGCTTTCCGAATTGCCTCCCTACATCCTCTGACGACAGTCCTGTATTCCTCCCAAGTGACCAGCCCCCCCTTCCATGATCTGTAGATTTTCCTTTTCCACTTAAGTTTTCCCAGCAGTTCCTTTTTTAACCATGCAGGCCTCCTAGCTCCCTTACTGGATTTTCTAACCATAGGGATGCTCTGATCCTGTGCTTGCAGATAGTGGTCTTTGAATATTGACCAGCTATCTTGAGCCCCTTTATCTTCTAACACCCTGTCCCATGGGATTTCTCTTAACAGTTGATTGAGGAGGCCAAAGTTTGCCCTACGGAAGTCCAGGGTTCTGGTCCTACTGGGCATTCTGGTCCTTCCACACAGGATCCTGAACTCAACCATCTCATGATCACTGCAGCCAAGGCTGCCATTGACCACCACTGCTTCAACAAGGCCCTCCTTGTTGGTTAGTACAAGATCCAGCAGCGCTCCTCTTCTAGTCGGCTTGTCCACCATTTGCATTAAGAAGTTATCGTCAATGCACTGGAGGAACCTCTTAGACTGTGAAAGGCTGGCTGTGTGAGTCAACCAGCAGATATCAGGGTAGTTAAAATCACCCATGAGGACTAGGGATTGAAGTTGTGAGGCTACTTTCAGCTGCCTGTAGAAGGCCTCATCAACTTTCTCGCCTTGATCAGGAGGTCTGTAGTAGACCCCCACAACTGTATCACCCACACCAGCCTGCCCCTTAATTCTTACCCACAAACTTTCAACTTGCCCCTCATCAGCCCCTGCACAAAACTCAGCACATTCTAGTTGCTCCCTCACATAAAGAGCAACTCCACCACCTCGCTTCCCTACCCTATCTTTCCGAAAAAGCACATAACCATCCATGGCCACATTCCAGTCGTGTGACCTATCCCACCATGTCTCTGTTATCGCTACCAGATCATAACCCTTAGCCCGTACACAGACCTCTAACTCTTCTTGCTTATTCCCCATGCTGCGTGCATTAGCATACAGACATTTCAGGAAACAAGCAGAGCACACTGGTGGGACTAAATCCTCCCTAGACCACCTGCCTTCGGACACTGGTTCATTCTTGTGTTTGTCCCTAACAGACCCAGTTTTCTCCCCTTCCCCCTTCACATCTAGTTTAAAGCCCTCTCAATGAGCCCTGCTAAGTCCTGCCCCAAAAGCCTCTTCCCCCTCTGGGACAGGTGCATCCCACCTGCCACCACCAGGCCAGGTGTCTCATACAGCATTCCATGATCAAAAAAACCAAAACCCTGTCTTTGGCACCAGTCTCTTAGCCACTCATTGACCTGTAAACTCTTCCTATATACCTCCCCACCCATTCTTACAGGAGGGATGGAGGCAAACACTACTTGCGCTCCAGATCCCCTAAGTAGCCGTCCCAGGGCCCTGAAGTCCCTTTTCATTGTCCTTACATTTCCTGAGATAATTTCATCACTGCCAACCTGAAAAATCAGCAGTGGGTAGTAATCAGAGGAACCCACAAGATTAGGGAGTTTCCTTTTAACATCTCTAATCCGAGACCCAGGGAGGCAACAGACCTCCCTGTGGGATGGGTTCGGTCGACAGATGGGGCCTTCTGTCCCCCTCAGAAGGGAGTCACCCACCACAACTACTCTCCTGTCCTTCTTGATTGAAGAAGTCTTAAGGACACGGGGTGACTGACAAGTCCTAGGTGGTTCAGTAGGTAAGTCTACCTCTGTCACTACATTATCCTGTCCCTGAACTTCCAAGGCCTCATACCTATTCTTCAAGGACAATGGGGAGGGTGGAGGGGGTTGGGAGGATTTTTTTATGCCCTTCCGAGGCCGGACCTCCTTCCATTCATTCGTAACTCTTAAGTCCTCTCTTTCTGTCTGGTGACTGGAGGGGAGGGGATCCATCGCTTCCTCAACCTCTCCCATCTGCCCCTGCCTCAGGGTGAGATTCCACCAGTCTATTTCCCTCTCACACTCTCTAATGGCTCGCAGTCTCTCCACCTCCTCTGTCAGTTTAACCACCTGCCTGAGGAGATCATCTACTTGCTCACACCGCACACATGTGGTGTCACTGGTTCCCTTTGGTACCAGTGCCAGACACAGGCATTCACTGCAGCCAGAGACCTGCACTGCTGCGTGCCTGCTTGGGAGCTCTGTCTGCGTCCCCACATTCTTTTTCACAATGGCTTTTGGCCGTGTTGTGACCATGATGTATCTATCCACTGGTGCTCCCTGTCTAGCCTCGCTCCTGCCTTCTGGAAGCTAGCTGCCGCTCTCTCCTCTCTGCTCAGCGCTGCCGCGTGCTTACTCCTGCTTACTTTGTGTGCTTGCCCTGCCCGCGCGAACTGCCGCTTCACTTTCCTGTTTGCCTACTCCTGTTCGCCGCGCTCCGGGTCGCTGGCGCTCCCGGAAACCTCTTAAATACCTTCTCACCGGTGTGGGGGCCGCGCCCTTCACAGCCCCGCCTCCTGCCACGTCAGCCTTCCTCACCTCGCAGGATTCCCACTCAGACTCAGGTCTCCTCGCTCTGCCCTGGCTTCACCGTCTCTGGGAAGCCCAATTCCTTCTCAATTCCTCTTCAATTTAAAGGCACAGGTCACACCGGTACCGGTGCCGCTGCCGCTGAACAAGAAGCCTCTTCTATCTGCCTGTGGAGGGCCACATCTGCTTGGTTCTGCTGGTCAAGTAGACTATAGCAGATCCCTACTGTAACATCGTCTTCTGTAACCTTCTCCCTTCTTCCCTATAATCTTACCTGTACCCAAAGCCCAACAACAAAAATGAGCCCACTGCTGGGAGAAGGGGGTTTGTGTGGAGACACCGGGCAGCTGGCAGGGACACAGCTCCAATGACTCAGGAGCTGGAGGGGAGCACCTGGACAGCCCTGCCAATGGGCCTGTTCTGCACTTGGACATGATGGCCCTGAGAGAGCAGCTTAATGATTGCCTTTGTAGACACTGAATAAAGATCCAGAAGCTTTTCAGAGAATGTGTCTTTCAAAAGCAAAGTTCCACACACTGCAGGCAACATTTTCTACTTGGGTATCAGTAGTGTAGGAAAGCAAAAGAAGAGAGTATCTCATCATGATACTGATACTGAACTTATTTAATGTAAATGGTGCAACGTAGCCCCTTTTCCCTCACACTCTCCCAGTCTCCCTCTTCCAAGCAGATGAGCAGGGCTGTCCAAGCCTCTTGGCCACCAGCTGAAAGGAAGGGATAGCCTGAAACAAAGCTTATTGCCATGGACAAAAGCCAGGACCTGCATCCTCCTGCTCATGCCTCCACACTCATATGGCCCCTGTCATCCTCCAGTCACAGCCCTTTGGGCATTTCTCTGACGTTTCTCTACACGAGCATCCCGGCTCTTCCAGCTCCAGGCACCATGACCATGGCTGGGAGGCAAGATAGGCTTGCTCTGAACTTCTGAGGGCAGTCTGCCTGCTTCACAAAAGCCACTGAAGGGGAATGAGACCCATCTTCTGATTTACATACCTTGACTTGCTCTCTGTTGGGACAGCAAAGCTCCAAACCTCAAGTATCCCAGGATGGGAGGAGCAATCCAGAAGCAGGCTGCAATTCAAGCAAAGCACAGTTGTGCCATGGTCTGAAATGCACTGTTTCCTCCCGCCATCTTGCTGGACCAACTCTCAGCTCCCCCTTTTAATCCTATCCCACACAGGGATAGGGTGCACATTTCCACAAGCTCTCAACAACATTCTCTCATAACATCTGGGCTGCTCCGTACACCTTTGCCCCACACCCTACAATGGTTCCCCCTCTACTGCAGCCTGCAAGGCCTCTGCACAGCAGTTCTGCAGGTCATCTATCTCAGCTTTGCAGAAGAGGACCCGGGCATCCTGGAGGACACCAAAGTGTGTCAGCAGTGTGCCCTGGTGACCAAAAGGCCAGCAAAGAAGAAAGGGAAGGTGGTGCTCCAGGTGCCACTTCAGAGATGCCCTGCAGCCCATGGTGAGGCAGGAAGTCCCCCTGTCCCCATGGAGGTTTATGGTGGAGCAGATAGACATTCCACAGTGTGAGATTCTGATCTCACTAATTTGAAATTGTCTCCAAAGAACAATTTTAAAGTGAACAACACTGGCTAGGGTGGAGGACCTGGCCTGGACAGAGCTGAGCAGGGAAACCCGGACACCCGGAAAGAGATAAGAACTAAGAACTAACAGGAGGGTCAACACTGCTCCTCTTTTCTGAGGGCCTGCAATGCTGGGACGTCCCTCCAGGCACGATTACCCTGGCCAGGGTGGAGGAAGCCACCTTGATTGTACTGATGCTGAGGGGGCTGGAATAGAGCGGGGAGTGGTGCCTGGAAAGAGATAAGAGCTGTGTGCTGGAAGCCCCCTCCAGGCAGCCTGTCTGCAATGGCTCTGTACTAATGGATCTGGCTTCTGTGGCAGCTGACTGACAGCTGCCCCTTCAGAACAAAAGGAACTCAGGAGTATATATGACTGTCCATGCTGTGGCTGTGCCATTGTCTCTTGACTCATGGCTGTTTTTCATCGGACCCTGTCCAGGATCAGCGCCACCTTGAAGAAACTCGCTGGACCCCTTTCTCTCCCATTTCTCTTGCTTTTCTCTCTCTTATATCTTTTTTTCCTCTCTCCCTCTTTTGCCTGGCTCTATCATTTTGTCTGTGTCAATTGTCAAATAAAAGTCTGCTTGCACCCAACCCTTCTACTGTTGTTTCACAGATCCAAAACAAAAAATAAATTTTAATGTTACCTCAGACTGTGACACACAGTCCATGAATGAAGCACAGAATCACAGAATGGTTTGGGTTGGAAGGGACTGTAAAGCTCATTTACTTCCAACCTCCCTGTCATGGGCCAGGACACCTTTTTATAGCTCAGGTAGTCCTAAGTTCAATCCAGCCTGGCCTTAAACACTGCAGGGAGAAGACACCCATCACTCCTCAGGGAAACCTGTTCCAGTGTCCCACCAACCTCACAGGAGATAATTTCTTTCTAATGTCTAAATTATATCTACCCTTTTTCCGTGTGAAACCATTCCCCCTTATCCTATCACTACACACTTTATAAAAAGCCCTTCTCCAGGTTTCCAGTAGGCTTCCTTCTGGTGCTAGGAGGTTGCTATAAAGTCTCCCCATGAGCCTTCTTCAGGCTAAGCAACCCCAGTTCTCTCAGCCTCTCTTCACAGGAGAGACACTTCAGCTCTCTGATCAGCTTCGTGGCCTTCTCTGGGCTTGCTCCAGTAGGTTCTCTCTTTCTTATGTTGGGAGCTCCAGAACCGGACACAGTACTCCATGTGGTATCTCACAAGAGCAGAGTAAAGCAGTAAAACTGCCTCCCTTGACCTGCTGGCCATGCTTCTTTTGATACAGCCCAGGATACAGTTGGCTTTCTTGGCTGCAAGCGCACATGGCCAGCTCATACTGAGCTTCTCATCAGCCAATTACTCCCATGTCCCATGTGCTGTCTCAATCCATTTTGCACCCAAACTGTGTTTGTGCTTGGGATTGCCCTGAAGCATATGCAAGAACCTTTACTTGGTCATGCTGAATTTCATGCTGTTTGCATGGGCCTACTCCTCAAGCCCATCAGGGTGCCTCTGGATGGCCTCCCTTCCCTCCAGCATGCCAACTGCACTGTGCAACTTGGTGTCATCAGCAAACTTGCTGAGGCTGCACTCAGTCCCACCATTCATGTCAGTGACAAGGATGTTAAACAGTGCCAGTCCCAATACTGACCCCTGAGGAATTCCACTTGTCACTGATCTCCACTTGGACACCAAGCTGTTGACTGCAACTCTTGGAATGTGACCATCCAGCCAATTCCTTATCCACCAAGTGGGCCATCTGTCAAGTCCATGCATCTTCAGCTTAGAGACAAGGATGTCATGTGGGACAGTGTCAAATGCTTTGCACAAGTCCTGGTAGGTTATGCCAGTTGCTCCTTGGTTTTGCACTGAGGCTATAACTCCATCACAGAAGACCACAGAGTGTGTCAGGCATGACTTGCCCTCAGTTTGCTTTCACTAGTCACTTATTTAAGATTTACCTTAGTGTAGTTTCCAGGTGGATCTGCCCCATGATCTTGACAGGCAAGAGTAATTTCCAAGAGAATCTGTTCTATGATCTTGCCATGCAGACAGGTGAGACTGACTGGCCTGTAGTTCCCTGAGTCTTATTTTCTTCTCTTTTATAAAAATAGGGATGATGTTTTCCCTTTTTCCATCCCTTTGGAACTTTGCTGGTGTGCCACCTTTTTTCAAATAGGAAGGATAGTAGCTTTGCCTGTCAGTTCCCTGGATGTACCTCAATCAAGGTAGTTTCAAGGAGCTGCCAGCTCCTAGACAGCCCTGCTGATGGCCCTGCCTGCTGGTACTGAGAACATGGCTGATTGCCTTCTGTTTTGGTTTAGTGGTCAGGGTCATCCTAAGCCTAGAGAATGGAATGACTCTCTGTTACCACACTCTTCCCAAAGGAAGACAAAAGGAAAATAAGGAAGAGACTTAAAGGCTGGGAGTTAAAACTAGAACAGGTTTACTGAAACAGAGAAGGGATTGTAACATGTGGGATGAGGAACAAATACACAAATAGATACACAAAACCTGACTGAGGCAATCTCTGATGTGTCTGAATGTCCCTTCCAGAAGAACTAATTCAGAACCATGGCTCTTCCCAGCAGCACCTGATGAATTTGGATCCTGCAGAGCATGTGGAGAGCTGATTATAAAGGGCCAGAGACTCTCTCCAAGATCTCTGAGCACAGCAAAGCAGCAAGGAAGAAGGGGATGGGAGAGGAGAGGAGAGGAGAGGAGAGGAGAGGAGA
The DNA here is from genome assembly GCF_003957555.1 of Calypte anna. Taxonomy (NCBI): domain Eukaryota; kingdom Metazoa; phylum Chordata; class Aves; order Apodiformes; family Trochilidae; genus Calypte; species Calypte anna. The sequence continues at coordinate 48,054,166 of NC_044274.1, forward strand.
GGAGAGGAGAGGAGAGGAGAGGAGAGGAGAGGAGAGGAGAGGAGAGGAGAGGAGAGGAGAGGAGAGGAGAGGAGAGGAGAGGAGAGGAGAGGAGAGGAGAGGAGAGGAGAGGAGAGGAGAGGAGAGGAGAGGAGAGGAGAGGAGAGGAGAGGAGAGGAGAGGAGAGGAGAGGAGAGGAGAGGAGAGGAGAGGAGAGGTTCCTTCTCTGTTTCACACCATGGCCCTTTGAACTGGATCAAATGGGTAAGAAGGTTAAAAAGGGCTGGGAAGGCCACAGAACTGCAGCTGTGAGCTGGGAGGTAGGCACAAAACCCCTTGGGTAGCATTTTAGGCTGACTGAAGAGCTATAGCAGTCATTATTCCAGAAGCTAAATTACTTCTGCAAAATGTTTAATAGGAACTTAATTTCTGCTTCTCCTTCAAGTTCAGATTATTGAAGGATTTGAAGGATACACACCTCTGAAAGATCCAGGGCCCAGGTCTGAACAAAAGAGACAGTTCTGTCTACATGCAGTAAGGGAAATATAAAGACAGTGCTCAACAGCTGCATTTTAGGAGGAGAAGCTTCTGAATTTTACCTGCCAACTGTCAGTGTGACTCAAACAGAATGTATTCAATTGGTAGAGTGTGATAGTAACAGCAACAGATATCAGGAGTGTGGGGCATCCTATTTACAAGACCTGTCGTGGGGAATGTGAATAGAAACAGTGATCAGTGATGGAGATGGGTGCAAGCTGGGTTTGTCATCTGGGAAGAGGGAGCTGGGGAGGGAGCTCTTCATGAGCTGGCTGGGAAACGAGCATTGGACTTCAAGTGAGCACAGGTGTCCTGCAGGTGTATGGTTACAGGCTCACTTTTTTTTTTTTTTTCAATAGAACAGTCAACAACAGATGTGAATTAAATAGCTGAAACAACAAATTGGTGACAGGGTTCACCTAAAGCTTTGCAGGTTAAATACCTCTGAGAAGCCTTTCATGTCTTCTGCTTTGGAGAAAACATGCTGTGAAGAAAAGACAAAGACAACCTTTATTTCTCTCACAGACAACACCTTTGTTTTAGTTAGAGCGTGTCAGATGAGTTTACGAAACAGTAAACTGCTTCAGGTTCATTTGTTAGTTTTAATAAGTGAATTTCACAATCCTTGTAGGGTTTATATCCTTATCTTATAGAAACTCAGGCGAAGTGTCTTGGAAAAAAGGATAGAAAAGCTGGACACTGCAGATGTGGATTCACTGGCAGTTAGCCCCTTTCTCTAAGGCTCATGTTACACATTTTCTTTCTTGATTGTGAAGTGAATCAAAATTTTCTGTCTTCCAAGCCTACTATTTCCAGGCTCAGTTTCTTCCTGGCTGATTTGAATGCTTGTTTTCCTGTGCTTCCATCACTAATAAATTTAATATTTTTTTCCCTCCCCCTCTTGGTGTTCACTTTTTGTTGTGTCTATAGATAATAACCATATTGCCTCTCAGCTTCCATTTTGTCAAGTACAGCATGTTCAGCACTTTCTCTTGCCTCCTGCACAACAGGCTGTTGATCCACCTGTTTACTTAAGGGTGCTTCTGTGCATCTGCTACTTGAGTCAGTCCACTACATCTATTCCCTGTCTCTTCTGCTCCTTACTAAGAACACATTTGATACAACTTTCATTTACCCTTCAGTTCCTCTTAAGTATTAAGTTCAAGGTGGAGCTGCTGTTTGATTTATCCAGGCTTTGGTTTCGGTTGAGCTGTTTTCCAAATAAACATTTCTACTTCCTTTATTTCCCCTTTTTTCCCATTTTCTGTTAAAATGCTACTTTTTTCCTGTGTCCTCCTCACCTTGTGTTTTCAATAAAAACTAATCACTTTCTTAGCTTCATTTTGAGTGTCCTCATATTCACCAGATAAGCATCAAATGCCTTAATGGTCTGTCCAAAACGAAGATCTGTATTACATTCTTTGCTCTCACTAGCACTGACTGTCTCCAGCATTCACCATTAGCTCTGGTTGTACTCAGGGTTTCTACTACCAGCACCATCAGCTGTACTATTTAAAACCTCCCTAAACTTTATACCCCAAAGAATACAGATGGCATTTGCTACCTTTTCCCACTCTGGCTATAGATCCCAGTATGAGGTAAGGAGTGGGTTGCTGGACCATGAGCACAAATTCTATTTCCTCTGTGGGGCCATCAAGTCCAAACTGATAGCAACAGGAGCTGTTAATGCATTTGGACCTCCATGCTGTTGCAGACCAGATTGTATTTTAGGTATGTTTCAATCTCCTCAAGCAGAAATAGTGTTCACCCTGTTCCTCTGCCCCTCATGGAAGGGCTGAGCTAGTGACTTAAAAAGAGGCCCACTCCTTTCCTGCAGACAATTAGTGACCATCCTAACAGATGCCTCTTCTGAAGTGGGAAGTGCCCACTACTCTTCTCTAAGTGTAAGGCTGGTGACCTACAAAAGAGGCAGATTTTGCATGTGCAAAGACAATGACAAGCAATGCCAGTACAGTATTCTGCATCAGTCTGCAAGGAGAACAGAGATCCTTCACAGAGAAGTTGGTCAGCTTTTGCAATTGGACCATCACCCCTGCATGCACCTGCTGATGGTGCATTTCAGATGCTGCAGTCCTAGCACATTTTTCCTGAATCACTGTGGAGACATCGGTCTCCTGCACTTTGTTTTTCCATACAGCAGCTGTCTCTTGTTTCAAGCACTAATGAGCAGAGTTATGTAGGTTTGCAGAGTTATCAGCAGTTCTGGTTTCTGAACTGAACTGAAAATGGAAGAGCATTTAGGACTTAGTTGATGTTCCTAGGTCCCTAGGTCTACTCACTGACCTTTTCCTGTTAAGAATCTATGTTATTCTGGCCTCCTTTTTTTTTTTTTTTTTTTTTTTTTTTCCTGAGTATGGCTGACAAATCCCCCCTCAGGCATGTTTGTTCTTCTGCACAATAGCATGAAAACTTTACACAGTGCCAACTTTGTACATGCTACATGCTGCAACTTTTTTCTATGTGTTCCCACAGTCACTGCATAATTGCTGTAACTGCTGCTTAGGCCACTGCACTTAAGTCTTCTTTTTTGTACTGTGGTTGTTCATTTGTGGGGTTTTTGGGTTTGTGGCTTTTTGTTTGTTTGTTTTTATTTTTTGTTTTCTTGTGATTTCCAGCTCCCTCGTTTGTGTTGACAAATCAGATTTGGTGTAAGTGCTGAAAACCTGCTTCTTTTTAAACCAGACTGCATGAATGATGGATCTTGAGGCTTCCTCAAGTTTTGAGTAATTCATTTCGTTAAAATCAGATATGGGTAAACCATTGTAAATGAAAACATGTATCAAAGCATGCACTGCAGTTACAGGAAAAAAAAAAAACACAGATTTTTTTGATTTCTGACACCAGATTAACTCTTGAAAATAATTGCTAAAAATTTTTTGAAAGCTTTGCTCACTCACCCTGTTTGTTGGCCTTGTGTAAAACTTCGTAACAGGATATTTCCCCTAAAGCACAGCAGTGCTTTTGCATCTTTCCCACTAAACACTCTTGAAAGTTACCCCTGTTAAATTCTAAATACCTCTTAGTATCTGATATTTGGCTGCAGAGCTTAGCCAACCTACTGGAATGATGTCAAATAAGAAGAGTTTCAGGAGGTTCAATCTAATTATGTTATAATATTTAACTGTATTTTAGATAAAATAGGAACTCTGGTTTTAATATTAAACCTTCCAGTACAGCCAGACTGCTAGCTGTAAGCTTTTTATGCTTTGTTAGAACAAGAGCTATCAGCAGTTCCTTCAAAATGCACTTGTAATCTGCTTTGGACAGACCTGATAAAGTCCCATAGCCACGTCTAAAACCTGACCTTGTTACTGATGACGATGGCAAAAAGTCATCATTACCAACAAGACTGTACTTTAGTGCCTTCCTCACTGTAAAACTAAAGATAGGTTTAACAAGTGCCCAAAGCAGTCCTCACAGTTCCTAGAGGAGGACAACACAAATCATATAGGTAATGTATGTCGTATGTTTGCTGCTATCTGTGCCCTGTCTGGAAGTTTCTATAGAAAGTACATGTCTTTTTTTGATTCCTTGCACAAAAACATGTTCTACCTTTAAATTTCAACTAAATAAGAAGATTAATCTTAGGACAACTGCCTTCAATATGAATGAAGAATAGAGAGGGAGTGAAAGGAAAGAAAAGATATTTGGAAAACTGACATAAAAACTTCCATGCTTTCTCCTTAAGTGTTTTTTTTCTCCAAGATTATTTATACTTTTGTTAAACAATACAGTGAGCAATTGCATATGATAGCACTGCTTTGTAACTAACTGGTGATGGTGTCTTAATTTATTACTAGGATTCTGCAAGAATCCTTATGTGTGTAATGGTGGATTACCAGACTTTCTGTAAGATGAATGCTTCACTTGGCACACCACCTGCACTTCCAAAGCATGAACAGAACTTGTCTCCCATACAGAGGATCCTTATCCAGAAGGGTCACAGTTATCCATGTTAGCCAAGCAGTGCTGTAAATTGTCTCCTACTCAGAAAACATTCAGACATATCTGTCCTTGAGGAACCACTGTGTAGCAAATAGTTGATAAAAAGGAATATGGAACTGACTGCCCTACTTACCCTGTAATTCACAGCACACAATTAGTCACCATATTTTACATATGGCTCTAGCTCTTATGCCTAGATTAACAGATAACAAAGTGTGGGGGTTTTGCTAATTAATTTTTTTTTTAATTTTAAAATCTTTCTTTTTTTGCTGTACATATGACAATTTTTAATCCTTCATTCCAAAGAAAGAACCATAATCTCTGGTTTGATAGCAATGACATTGATAGCTTTCCCAGTCTCTTGGATGTCATATAAGGAGTGATATTTTTAAAGATGTAAGTATGAGACAAATACAGCATGCTTTTATTGTCACTAGTAAAGCCTTCCTTTATAACTTCTTGCAGACAGAAGATGAACAATGTCCTACTGATATCTTTGTTGATATGGAAAGCTAGCATTCCAATTATGACAGAAAAATTAAGAGAGAAGCCATCACATCTGCTGACAATCCCTCATGTTAATTTCATTTTTTATTTTTTAAAATCTACAAGTTCTAATCGATTTATTATCAACCTGATGGGCCAAAAGTAATTCCACATTCCTTAGGGAACTGTACCACTTTCTGTGTCATTTTTTTCTGACTAGCCAGTTCACAGCATCACTAAGTTAATTAATTGCTATCACAGTTACTGTATTTAATTCTTTTAGTAAATAAATAAATAAAGCAATGGCATTTGGAAAAAAATACCTACAAAATATGAACGTGTGAGTTACTAAAGAAAAAATTCAAATATTACAACTCAAAAATTTAACAATGATTTTGAAACTTATAATTTAACTACTACTTACTTAAAATATTAATATTTATTGCTTGTAAATATATTAATATTTATTGCTTGTTTGTTGTACCGACACCAGGGGTGGACCATTCTCAGCCATTTGGGGAAATTTCTCAATAAAAATCCTGTACTTACTATTTTCAATCAAACAATCTAACCCTGCACCTTTCAATATCCGTAGAAAAAAACGAACTCAATTTTCTGTATGTTTTTCAATCATTCATTCACACATAGCAGCTAGACCTCATAACACCACAATGTCTTCAAAGACAAAGAGTATCTCTTTGTGATCAGTTTTCATCGACATCATCAAATTCACAGGCTGGAAACTCGTCTGTGAAATACGATTTTCTTGTCCCTGTTGCTTCTACTCTCATACACCCTTCAGGTCTCCTACACTTTCATAACCATTGTAAGTCATACAGGTATGATGTGGAGAAGAGACTGCATCTCCAGAGCTTAAAATCGTTTCCCATGTCCTCAAGCGCAAATTTTTAATGAATTCCAGATTTGCTAAAGAGAGGTCCCTTGCACTGAATTATTGACAACAACTTTCTATATCCTGCAAGTCATTTATTAGCAATTAAATCACATCAACTAAGAGTGCTAGACTGTGAAAGACAAAAACAAAATTGGTTTGAATTCTAAGTTTCTTTTTTTCTAAAACGCCACATTTCTGAATAGAGCAAAACAGATAGTCATGAAATTTCTAGTAAATATCACTGTTTAGTAGAGCAGCACGTGACCTATAGTATGATCTGATCTCGTATGACATCCTCTCATATGCAGCTGGTACTGCTACCCACATATTTCTATTAAAATGTCTATCTCTTTTATTTTATGATTTTAAAGCTCTCCATTTCATCAGTGTTTTTAAAAGTATAAGTTTCACAACTTTAATAAAATTGTGTATTGTGTCATAATTTTTTTTTCCAGTCAGCCTACTTCTAGCAATAGCTTTGTGAGAAAAGTGCCTTAGAGATTTCAACAGGATACAGGGTAAGCAATGACCTTTTCAAGTGAAATGCAAAACAATTGCAGTCACCAAATCATGCAGTGGAACATCCAAAAAGTTCATCTTCAAGCAGACTTCCTAATAAGTGCTGTTTGTGCGTCTGGACTGCTACCTTTTGACCTTGGTCTGTGGCCAGTTCTACTTGGCAACCTTTGCCCCATGATGGCTCTTCCCTTTTCCCACCTGATCCTCATTAGAAGCAACTTTCTTCCTGTTTTGTAAGAGAAATAGGAAATCTGCTCATCCAGCCTGATACAGTCCAAGGCACCCTCTGCCAATAAAACAGTCTAGCTGTAAAATGTTGGGAAGTTGAAATAGGCCAAGAACAACATTACAGAAAATCTTAAGTGACAGAAAGTAAGAAAAATAATGAAACCTTGAAAATAAAGCTCTGCTATGGGGCTATTTCAGCTTCTATCTTTTTTTTTTTTTTTTTTTTTTTTTTTTTATATATATATATAATCTACTGTGTGAGGAGCAATAATTTGAAATCAGGGATTGTTTTCAAGGATAAGATACCCACAGACTGTTATGACAGATTTAACTGATTTCTTGCAGAAAGCACTGAACTTCTGCAGCTTGCAAAAACCAGAAGATCTGCACATGTGAAACAACAGGCAGATACATATTTCCCCATACAAAGAGCTCTCATGTTTCTTCTTCTCCCATGAAGGGACTCACCCTTCATGCTCTGGTCACCCTTCACCCACATCTTACAAGGGACTTCGTGCAGTTCTTTGCTCAGGGCACCTTACAGTGGCACTGCCAGCCTACTCCCTCCCTGCTACAACTTCACCACCCTGTGGAGCAAGAAGTTGCCACTGAACAGTTCTCACTTGCTCCTCCCCAGTTCTTTAGAGCTCCTAGCAAACTGGCTGGGACAGAAAAGTCATCTATTTTCCTGAGGCTGAAGTTTATCATGTCAACACGTCCTTCCCCCATGCGACATGCAGCCTAGTCACTGGTTAGTGATTCTTCTGAGAGTTACAAAGATTATTTATTCACAGTAATTTCTTCATGAAAGATTTTTCAGAATATCTGTTTTTATCTCTTTCTAATATGGAAAGGGAATAGGTAAGAATTCTTACTTTTTTTCACATAGTTGGAATCTGTTTTCCTGCCCAGCTTTTCATGTATCAATTACCTTAGCCTGTGTTACCACAGATACGATGCTGTCATTCTATAACTGTAAAATTAAAACATGCAGATCAGTGAGTACAGCTCAATAAACAGAAAGTAGGAAGCAAAACAGAAGGACAAGTACTATAGAAGATGTGAATTACAGTAATAACCTGAATTTTGAGTAGCAGTCATAAATGAGTGTTTATATTTAGGTGTGTGGGTAATCAGTAAGATATGAAACATAAAAAAACAAAAAAAACAAACAAAAAAAAACAGGAGGAAAATTATTTTGCAAATCAAAGAATGTTTAACAGGGAGAAAGTACAAATTGTACAGGAAAAAAAGTACTGTAAATTCAGCTGTAATTCTTAGTCTATGGGGAAAATACATTGCAGGAAGAGCTCTCATGGAAAAAATAAGGAGCTGGACTTGATGACCTGATGGGTCCCTTCCAACTCAGAGTATTCTGTGATTCTATAAATATTTGAAACTATGAAGCATGAGGCAAAGGGACTATGGGAGACAGTTCTCCACTAGCAGGGACATAAAGTTGTGAGCTTCATATTAGGCAAGGCACATGCAAATTACATGTGTATTTAAACATCTTATTTTACTGTGTGTCTGTCAAATACTTACTCTTTTGTAGGGAGCCTTCATTATAAAAGACCTAAACCCTATTAAAAGTACCAATAAACAACAATCTGACTTAGTCACAGTGCAGGAAAGTTCACTGTGAACAGGATGGACAAATTTCCATGCCACATAGATAAAAATTTATAGCTCATTACAAAATGAGCATATGCAAAATTCAGAGGAACATACCAAGGAGTATTCTTCTTATCATATGGATCAGAAGCTTAACTTGGTATTCCATTAAGGTGCATTCTTAGTTCAGATTTCGAGGTAATCTCTTTTTTATCATTTTTCTCTATGAAGCAGCACAGACCAGGCCAGCACTCAATACTGAAATCAGACAAACAAACAAGTTCAACTCTTCTGTATATCTGCACTCTGCTAAAATGCTGGATGATAGAGCAGTCCTACTTGTAATACTGACTCAATTTGGCATTTCATGCTGAATGGTAGAGCAGTCCTACTTGTAATACTGATTCAATTTGACATTTCACTGGGTGGTTCCACCTCTGCCTCCCCTGTGAAGGGTGCTGCAAAAGCACATTGAGATAGAGCATCCTGCTGCTTGCACTCACACCTGGCTGACATGCAGCAGTTACACTGATGGGAAACACCCCATGCTGTCAGGGCTGCAGTGCTCTGAGTCTCTCTGCAAATTGCTTCACAGAGAAGTAGAGGATAATCTATTTACCCTTTCCCAGGAAAAAACTGTGGTAGCCCAAGAAAATATTACACTCGCCTGACTTCAGCCTTCCTTCCACGTGGGGACAGGGGGAAGACCAACTTGGAATTGTGTAGGTGTCAATCAAACTATTATTTCAGCAAGAGGAGAAGATACAGGGCTCAAGCTTCAGAGGGAGGTGTTCTACCTGCATCTTTGCACAAGGGGAAGTCAGCTTTGCACAGCTGATGAAACCCCTGCCACGCAGGCCAGCAGTTCGGAAGCAGGCACAGTGGTTCTGACCAATGTCATTACATAGTTCTGGATCTGTGACAGCTGGATGAGAAAAAGCACATTCCTGGGGAGGAAATGGGAGCTTGGATCTTGACCTTTCAGGAATATCCAGGTGAGGGACATGTGTGACTGAGAATCAGATTGCTACTGCTCTCCAAAATTTGCTAGCCAACTTCCCCAGCTGAACTGCATGACTAGAAACCTGTAGCAGTGGTACTGAACAAGCCATGAGCACTCAAGGGGAAGCTTTGCTGAGCAATTTTCATTTCTGTTCATCAATGAGCAGGAAAGACAATTTGATTACAAAAACTATTTTCTGTGAGGAGGTAGCCCAAACCATAGAGAAAAAGAAGAGTTACCTGCTTCCCCAGCTAGATCATATGAAAATATCAGGAGAGATTTGGCATTGTATGGGTTGTGAGTGAGGGTTCAAGACCCTTGTGGAATGTGTCTGACAGTTGTGTGCATTCAAGGTATCTGGAGATTTGGAGTATTTAACTATGTCTGTGAACTGTTGTTGTGTATAATGAACCTGAGATACCAGTCTGTGATGTCCTCGTGCCAGAGAATCACAAGAATATCAACAGCCTAACAAGTCACACTCATAATTGTACAGGGTAAATATAGTGGAGGAAACAACATGTGGAAGTGAGTTCCAAATATGCAGATCAGAATAAATAAATAGATGGCTTTTGGTAAAGAAAGAAGAGGCTTAAAGGAAATATGGCTTGAAGGAATTGCAAGAAGTCACTGCAGAGTGTGAAACACCTTATATCCCATCTGCCATGAACTGGCTGATACTCACAGTCCCTTGTGCACATGAAGTGCTGCCACTCTTTGTTGGTACAGTGTAGGCGGCTGCAGCCACGGGCTGAGGGAACAGGACTATCTCAACTTCGGCAGAGTTTTGCTCTGAAATGAAGACTACCCCAAATCACTCCTTACCTGAATGTCTCCCTTTGAAAGAGCAGTGCCTGGTCTTGCTGTGGTTTTGTTTTGCTGTGACTTAAAAGTAGCCCATCTTAGAAAAATTCTGTCTAATGACTATATTGTTTTATAAGGTTTGCTCTTCAAGCTGAAACTCTGATAGATCCTAAAATAAAAATGAGAAAGACTTTACAGAGCCTTTGAGAGCTCAAGAAGCTCAAAAAGAATGGTGGTGTGACCTTGAAATAATTGTACTTGATCAGAATGTGTAAGAGCTTTGTATCAGCTTCCGTTCCCTTACAAATAACCTGGTTTGTTGTGAATGAACATTCACCACATTTGGATAAACACAAAGTAGAAAATAGGCTGGCTGGACAGGAAACATCTCATGAGATACCATAAAGTTTCTGTGAGATATAATTTATGGGTGTGTGTTGTGGTGCAGCTTATACAAGTACAGACTAGATCAGGTAGAGACAGGAGATGCAGTACTTTCTGGATAACTGCAAAAAACTCATTATTGCAATAAAGATTTGATCCTAAGACAATTTTTTTTAGTAGTCCATGCTTTTGATTTGCTCACTGTTTGCAAGGGAGATTTTCCAACAAACCTACAGTGAAGTCTGGTTAACTATGCCATTGTCGCAAATATTCAGAAATGTAATTAGTAACTTTCAGAATAAGGTAGCATTAACAGAGAAGTCAAGTTCTGGTTACAGAGTTTTCCATGTCCTGTCAAAAAGTACTGGGTATAGTCTTCGAGACAAAATCCATAGGCTAATACTAAAGATTACTTTTTGCACTGGGCGTAACAATATTTAGGCCTAAAATCTGTTGGTGGCAAGTACCTCTGAATTTCAGATGTTTGAATATAGTTGGAGATGTAAGTATAGGAGTTTCTACATAGCTTTGAGCACTGACCCTCTTGAAAATCAGTTCAGAAGAATCGCTGAAAAAGACAGGAGGGTAACAGAGAAGAAAAGAGGGTACAACAGAGAAGGTTTCTTGTATGCCTATGTCTTTTTAACATTATGGAATTTTGACTTGTGTCATTTTACATAATTTTTTACATTTTACGTAATTAATTCATTGATTATGTTGCATTGCAAGCTAGAAATTTATCCCTTTTCAATGGACTATTAAAAATACCAAGGCAGTTGAATAATGTGTTGAAGTCAGATGAAGACCAAAATCCAAGATGAAAATGCCAGATTCTAAAAGATGTATATTTTACCTTCAAACTTTTAATGGGAAATTATAAAATGTTATTATTGTGTTGTTTTGGTTTTTTTTAAGACAAACAAATGCAAGTCTCTTTCATAAACTAACGAAGTGTGTAAACCACTGCAAACTGCAGCATGCAATGAATGCAGCAGTTGAGTATGCACTCAGGAGGTCACAGTGGCAAAGAAATGATGCAGGGAATTCCTGTCTCCTTCTTTAGAGAAGGTTTAAGATTAGAATTTAATCTCAAAAGACATTAGGAGTATATCAAAGAGTTAATGAGTATCTTAAAACTGCTTGTTCCTCTTAATTGTCCAAATAAGTTGATCCTGAAGTACATAAAATATCAATGCATGAAGATGAGAAGCACAGCTGAGACAGAGAGCAAAGAAATGGCAGACAGGAACCAAGTGCTGTGTCTCCTGGAAAGATGCCAAGAGGCATTTTCACCTTTATTCGTCTTTTTGTGCTCTGCCTCAGTTTCTTCACTGTCTGTCTGGGAGCCCTTTGTGTTTCAGTAAGTTCTTCCATATGTAGATGTGGAAATATCTAGCTCATTTTTTACTGCCTATTAGGTTTGGGATTCTTTCTCCTTGTGACTGGCATTTTCTGGAGCACTTTCCATGAAGTCTGGAAATGCAGGGGCCTCAGCAACACCTTCAATCGACCTCGCAGCTATAGAGAGCACTATGTCAGCACTATAGACAGGTATGTATTACAGACTACTGATGATGAATTGGGAGGGAGGGAGAAGAAAGAAGCAATGAAAGGCTTGTGGGAAAAAAAAAAAAAAAGAAAGAAAGAAAGAAAAAAAAAGAAAAAGAAAGAAAAAAAGAAAGTAGCCACTTTATTATGTTTCCATGGAGAGTACTGTAGTCTGAAATTCAATTTGCTAGGGCAAGATACCCATGCGGAAACAGCAATTTGTGCAGACAACACATAAAATCAGGTGTACTACAGGAACTGCCCCAGGTTGCACAGAGAGATCCAAAGTCACACCCGAAGGAAGCAGGCACAGCTACACTGACTCCATGGAGCTCCTGCAGGAGCATCATTAGTCCCATCCCAACAGTTCCAGCTGTGGTGCTGGGAGGTGTATGCTCATATTGCTTATTATCAATGAGGTATGCAGGCAGCTTCAGCTCCTGATATGGTGCTTACTGAAGTTTTATTATGTAACTGTCCCCACTATTTCTGAAGAAAGGCTGATGTTTCAAGGGAGAGTTTCTTAAACTGATTGGCACTGGGCCTGACAAAAATCTTTAAACAGGGTCACTGGAAACAAATTACTTTTTCTGGACTGCTATGGAAACCACACGAGTAACACTGACAATGAGTGCTCTAAAAGCATTATAAAAAAAAATATAAAAATAAAAAAACAACAACAAAAAACCCCCCAACACAAAAATCAAATCAAGACAAAACCAGCAAATTTTGGTTAGATAAGCAGACATGCAAAATGTATTTTAAAACTGGAAAACAATTACTAGTGTGGTAATAAACAACTACTAATTTAGTTAGTATATTCAAAGAGTGATCTCTTTCAAACAGTGATTCATCCAAATCACGTTTTTCTTGGGCGCTTCTTGAAATGCTCACAAGCATGAGTGTTTGTATGCCATGGGTAGGAACACCCGTGGGGATGGCTGTTCTTTTAAGAATGCTGTGTTGTAATGAAACATTTTGCAGAAAGACATAGGTAATGACCCCAGCTATGCCAGCTGGTTTCAATCAATATAATCAGTTGATATAAGCCTGCTTAGGTTTCCACTTACATTTAAAGTATCATCTTGATTTTGCAAACATAAGAGACAAGGCCTCTAAGCAGGTTTTCTGAGGTAATTCATATTTAACCATGATGTGTCTCTGGTTTGCTTTTTTTTTTTTTTTTTTTTTTTTTTTTTCAGGTCTGACTTCTATCCCCCCTTCTATGAAGACAACACAGATCCTGAAGATCCTGAAAAACAGAGCTCCCTGCTGCCAGATGCCCCTATACTAAAGTAGCAAGAAGTCACCAATATCCCCCCACCTCTGTATAGTGGCAGTGCAGGGTTCATCAAACTGAGAGGCAGGAGCAGCCACTGCCATAGGAATCATCCATGCAGCAGCAAGCAAACAGCTGACCAACACAGACCATGGAGTGGAGCCACATTCTGATCCATCCACAAAGGGTGAGAGTTACCAACAGCACACAGACTGCCAGGGGACTTCAGAAAGAGCAACACCTGTCACAACAACTGAGACAGGCGGTGAGAAAAATCCGGCATCGTGAAGTGGGCTAAATTGGAAGGTGTGTGTGAGTGATCCGTAATAGTACTGCTCCTAGGCTAAAACTGTCCGGAAAAAGCACAGACTTTTGTTTGTTTGAATAGTGCTGGAGGGGATATATTAAAAAGTGCTCAGTATTTCAAAGCAGAATGAATCTCTATAGAGATAGAAATGATCAGGCACTTCTTCAAAAAGTCAGCATCACTGGCAATAGGAGTTTCTTATGCTACAAGATAAATGTCTTGTGCCTCCTAATGAGTTTTGGCTGAAAGTCTTCATTTGTCATTTTGTAACATCGGATAACATGAGAAACCAATTAACTCAGCCTTTGTTTGGAATTTGTAAATTATTTGTTGTAACTGTTCATTTGTATATCACACACCTTTCCAGCTACTTGTTTTATTTTTGTCTAGTAATAGCTGCTCTTTTACAAATTACTTCATGAATAAATTTTGTATTTCAAACAAATGCCTTGTATCTGGTTGTATAATAAGGTGTCTATGGTTCAGGACAAGCATACAATACAATACACTCGATACACTTCTAGCTCCTAAACAGACAACACTAGTTACACCCATAGCCCTTCAGTGGAAACCAGAACTGCTGAAGGAAAAACCTTCTCTGTCTCCTCTGAGTTGCCTCCAAAAGCAGCTGCTTCCACTGCAACTTCCTTGAGACTGTGGGAACTAAGAAACATGATCTGTATCCTATTTCTTACACAAGGGACCTCCTGGTTAGGGAACAGGTACCAGCAAGTGGACAGCTTTGGACTTGTCCTTCCTCTGTTACAAGTTTCCTTCCTTCCACAAAGTCACTGAGGCAAATTTGCATCCAGGCCACTGACATCTATAATTCCAGATGATGAGAGAAACTTCACAGAGGCCCACTCAGATTTGGATCAGCAGCACTGACCTGTGGGTGGGGTTTTTCTGTTTTCAGAGAATCATAGAATAGTTTGGGTTGAAAGAGACATTTAAATAAATATCAGCCAACCCAACCTCCCTACAATAAGCTGGGAGGATGCTAGATAGGATGCTCAGAGCCCCGTCCAACCTGACCATGAATGTTTACAGGGATTTGGCATCAACCACCACTCTGGACAGTTTGTTCCTGGTGTTGTTGTAGAACCAGTGAGACAGAAAAATTTCCACTTTCCCAACGGTCACATATCCTGAGACAACAGCTTCAGGATTATGGCTGCATTTACATTACAAATGCAAGCCATGATAGTGATGGTAACAATAGCTAAGCCCACCAAAATGACAATCATGTCAGTTTCTTCTTCCAGAGTTACATCCTTTACAGGAAGGACCCATAAACCTTCAGTTGATGAAAGGAGAAAGGAAAGCGGAATAACACGGGGTGGAGAAGCTACAGGGAAAGGAAAATCAAGAAAAGTTGAGGAAGACAGATATATTAAAAGAATCACAGACTAAAAACAGTACCTGAAAAAGATAGAAACAGGTAGATGATGCCACCAGCATATAAAAGATTTTTCAGTGGCTCAGAAGTGGTACATGCACAGAGGATAACAGTAAAAGTCAGAGAAACATTGCACATTCATTCCAGAACAGCTGAACGGAGGATCTCCTGTGCCAAGTGACCCTCTTATGGCCTTAACTCCTAGCACTGCCATACCCACAACCTGAAATCCCTTGCTTATTTACTCCAGGGCCTCTGATCCTGAAGTCTCTGTGTACTGACCAAATACTGCTGCAGGATGCTATAACAATAGCTGTATTGCTACAGTAGATGAGGCTGATTAACCAGGAGATATCCATGGCAAAATGCTTGTCCCAAGCAAGCTCAACACTTTCTTTCTTTCCCTTTCCCTTTCCTTTTCATTTTCCTCTCCCTTCCCCTCTCCCTTTTCTTTTCCCTTTCTGTTTCCCTTTCCCTTCCTTTTTCTATTTTACTTCCTCTTGGTTTTCCTTTTCCTCCTCTTCCTCTTCGGTTTTTTTGGTGTTTTGTTTTGTTTTCCTGCAGAAATCACAGATTCACAGAGTGTTAGGGGTTGGAAGGGACCTTGAAAGATCAAGTCCAACCCCCCTGACAGAGCAGGACCACCTAGTATAGGTCACACAGGAACATGTTCAGGTGGGGTTTGAATGTCTGCAGAGAAGGAGATTTCATAAGCTCACTGGGCAGCCTCTTCCAGTGATTTGTCACCCTCACAGTGAAAAAGTTTTTATTATGTTTACACGGAACCTCCTATGCTCCAACTTGCATCCATTACCTATTGTCCTATCCTTGGTCATCCCTGAGAAGAGCCTGGTTCCATCCTCCCTTTACATATTTGTAAACATTAATATGAGGTTGCCCCTGAGTCCCATCTTCTCCAAGCTGAAGAGACCCTGCTCCCTCAGCCTTTCCTCATAAGAGAAATGTTCCACCTCCTTCATCATCTTGGTTGCTCTGTACTGGACCCTTTCAAGCAGCTCCTGGTCCTTCTGGAATGGAGAGGCCCAGATCTGGACACAATATTCCAGATGTGGCCTCACCAGGGCAGAATAGAGGAGAAGGAGATCCTCTCTTGACCAACTAACCACCCTGCTTTTAATTCACCCAAGGATGCCACTGGCCTTCTTGGCCACAAGGGTACAGTGATGGCTCATGGTCATTCTTCTGTCCACTAAATCTAACTTTTCCATTGGTTAAGTTTTAAAGTAAGACCAGTGGAAAATGACCAGTGGAAGACTACAGATAACTCTGGGAGCAAGTACTGGACAAGTACATCTGAAGGTTGTTTTTGGACTAGTTTGCTATAGGAAATGACATTCAGATTCTTTCCACATAGTTTATGGACAATCAGGAAGAGCTAATTCTCTCTTCCTTTCCCCAAGTCCCAGGGCAGTCATACTGTTCCCGGTTATCTCCAGCCCTCTGCAAATGTTGTGAGTTCACAATGGATCTAGAAATGTGCCTCCAAATATAATGGCATCTTCAGCCTCCAGTATGGAATAAAGTATTTGAAACATGAAGGTTACAGAGAAAAGGAAAAAGTTGAGGCGAATACCTAATATTTTATTTTATACAATCTGTTTTTCAGTTTGTCTTTTCAGCTAATTAATTTTTTTGCTATGATCTTGATGGAAAACAATGTGGGCAATTAGCTCAAAAACTTCAACAACACTAAATCAGCGAAGTTTTTTAAGCTGTTTGCTTTTGATTAAACCTACTAGCATGAAGTCGTCTTTGCCAAGAATAGCAGCTCAAAGTTTAGATTAAGAGGAATTGTCTTTGTACTGGAAGATATGAACAGGTCAAACTAAGAGCAGAGTTCTTCAGGGCAGAACAGGTTCTTCCACTGAACTGACAACAACTTCCTGACAGAGGTGACTGAGAAGCCAAAAAGAAGGTGCAAAACTGTCCCTATACTTACAACGCCAGAAGAAATGAGTGGGCATGGGAAGGCCTTTACTGCAGTCCTCTTGAGACAATGGAGTTCAGGATCTTGAGAGGGGGGGAGAAGGGCAAAAGGTGGGACCAAAGTTAGCAGAGCAAAATTTTAATTTCTTCAGATGATCTGGAAGAAGCCCATCAGTTATGTTTCTGGAGAGAAGGTGAGTATGGGACAAAAGTCCAATTTTCAGGAATCACCTCCTACAAGCTCAGGAATGTTTCATCCTGACATGCAGAAATCAAACAAATGTAGCAGAAGATCTGCATGGACTACCAGGAGATCTACATATCTGACTCAACTCAGATATGAACTGATAGTGTATTGTGAGTGGAAACTGTGACAAGTGACCCAGGCAGAATAGAGAGCCACTGTCCAGCCATGTAAAAATGAGATTGGTAAGGCCAAAGCCCAACTGGAGTTGAACCTAGTGAGGAATGTAAAGAGCAATAATAAAAGTTTCTACATATAAATTAGGTGAAAGAAGCCATGGAGAAAGCTGAGGTGTTCAGTGATCTATTTGCCTGCATCTTTACTGGTAAAAACCACCCTTCAGGAATCCCAGGCCCTCAAGTCAAGAGCAAAAGTCTGGAGCAAGGAAGACTTATCCTGAGTAGAGCAGGATCAGGCTAAGATGTACTTAAACAAACTGGACAGGCACAGGTCCACGATGACTTGGTATGCATGCACATTGCTGAAGCAGCTGGGCCATGCCATTGCAAGGTCACCCTCTGTTGCCTTTCAAAGATTGTGGTGACTGGGGGAGGTTCCACAGGACTGGAAAAGAGCAAATACCACTCCTGTCTTTAAGAGAACAAGGACAGTCTGGGGAGTTACAGGCTGGCCAGCCTCATCTTAGTCCCTGGCAAGGTAGTGGAGCAACTAATCATGGAAACTCTTGGCAAACCCATGAAGGACAAGAAGGTGACTGAGAGTAGTCAGCATGCAGTTACAAATGGGAATTGATACTTAACCAACTAGATGATGTTCTACAACAAGATAACTGGCTCAGTCAGTGAATGTTGCTTTCTTTAGTGATGCTTTGACATCATCTCCCATAATATCCTCACAGACAAGCTGAAAAAATATGGTTTAGGTAAGTGGACAGTGAAGTGGATTGAAAAGGGGCTGAACGATCAGGCCCAGAGGGTTGTGAAAACTGTCACCAGGCCCAGATGGAGGCAAGTCACCAGCAGTGTGCTGCCAGGGTCAGTACTGGAGCCAATCCTGGTTAATATCTTTTCTAACTATCTGGATGGTGGAGCAGAGTGCACCCTCTGCAGTTCTGCAGATGATAAAATACTGGAAGGAGCAGCTGACATACCAAAGGCTTTTGCTGCCATCCAGAGGGACATGGATGGGCTGAAGAAATGGGCTGACAGAAATTTCATGAAGATCAGCAAAGGGAATTGCAAAGTCCTGCCCTTGGGGAGGAAAAAAACATCGGCATCAGTAAATGCTGGGGCCAGTTGGAAAGCAGCACCACAGAGAAAGGTCTGGAATGGAGTCACATGCTGGAGAAGCTGGCCACCCACCAGCACAGCAAACATTGGCCAGTGGGTATGCTGGGCTGGAATATGGAAAGCATCACAAACAAGTGGAGGGAAGTGATCCATCCCCTCTGCTCAGTGCATCTGAGATGCACCTGGAGAACTTTGCCCAGGTCTGGGCTCCCCAGCTGAAAAAGAGACATGGACATATTCCAGCAAAGGGTTACAAAGATCAAGGGACAGGAGAATTCATCATACAAGAAGTTTAGCAAGCTGAGAACGTTTTGCCTGGAGAAGGCTTGGGAGGGATCTTATTTATTTTTATAAATACCTGATGGGAGAGAAAGAAGACAGTGAAGCCAGGCTCTTCTGCATCATTCTGAGTGACAGGACAAGAGGCAATAGGCACAAACTGAAACACATGAAATGCCATCAACACTCAAGAAAGTCTGGGGTTTTTTTTTGACTATGGGAGTTGTCAAACACTTGAACAGTTTGCCCAGAGAGGTTTTGGAGAATCTTGGAGATAATAAAAATCATGGGCAACCCCCTCTACCTTGACCCTGCTCTGAGTTGGGGGATGGAATAGGTAATTCTAATCCTGGTGGATTTCAAACCTCAAATATTCTGTGATCCAGTGTTTCAGGTGAGTACTGATGCCTTCCAAATTGCCTCTGAATATGATGTGCTTCTCATCTTGCCACACTACTGTAACTCTTGTTACTGAAGTCCATTATTTTTGACAGCTATTCAAAAGCACACACAAATAGCCCTCTCCCCCATTTCAGTACAGAAGCACAACAGTTTTTTCTGAAGCCCAGGGAAAAGTCAGTACTGCAATCTTAAAATATCTTCTTTGTTCAGAAAGACTGGCTTCATGAAAGCCAACTGCCATCTACTGCAGCTAATGCTCTAGTAATTTTGTGATAAAAGTGTGAGTATGATCTTCCAGTCCTCATAGTCTTCCCACCACATCTTGAAAGACACCTGGCTTCAGTACATATCACTTTTGAAAGTTCAACTCCCAGTTCCAGAAGCTTGATAAATAGAATACTTGCTAGTAAAACCATCTAATTCACTACATGACCAAAAAATATTTCATTGTCAGAGAACACATAAGAGATATTAGAAATTCTTGTACTGCCTTTCAGAATGTTTTTTCAGGCAGCCCAGTAATGTGAAGTAAATGTCATGACCCAGAGCATGTGTATGTTTGACCTTGTGTGATCCACTACTTGAAAGCTTACTATCCTGCACCTATAGGAGTTTGATCTATCAGAAAAATGAAAGATAAAATAAACACGGTGTCTGTAGAGGTGCATGTTCTTGCATGCAAAAATAGATGTCCAAACTATGTGAGAATGGTACAGCTGTCACCAAAACAAATCCTTATAAAAACAACTAAAGCCTCAAAATCTCTTCTAGTTTTCAGGAATAGTTATTGGTATGGTAGAATACTATGTGAGAATATTAGTGCCTTATTTGTGTAGAGTCATTTAAGTAGATAATGTAACTGTATTAAAGACAGTTTTATTAAGATGCTTGAAAGTGCAGTGTGTCTTTTATTATCCACAAATACATATTAAGACAGAAATGCAGCAATACTCTTTATTGTGTACTAAGTGCCATAGCAATTTTCTTGACAGAAGTGTTGAAAGAAATCAAAACAATTCCCTTTGTAGCACTGTTACATAAATTGCACTGATATCTGACAACCACAATAAATTGAAACACACTGCAAAGAGGCAAGTTGCACAAAGCCACCTTGAAAAATGATAAGTGACCACACTGTTCCCAAGGAACCAAACCTTTCAGACAAGTCACATGCATTAACTGTTTGTTGTCTTCTTCAGAGCACAGCATTGCAGTTAGAGCTGCATTAAGTTTCACAAGGAGAAAAATGCTGGTGTCCATATCCCCAAAATCCTTCTCAGATCTATGCCAGGATGTCTCTTTTCCCTTTGCAATCCCCAAATTTTTATTCCATGATCCTCTGCTACAAAGAATCTAACAGAAACTGACCAGATGGTATATCACACAAGTATTTCCACTTAATTAATTAGTTTTTGTTTTCATTTCCATTTCACCACATGCTTCACTTTCTACTTTGTGGTAAATGGAGCATGAGTATGAGTATGCTGAAGACTTAAAAAACTTCCATAATAACTCCCTTCATGAAAAATTGCTGAACTTGCAGTGATTACCTTATAAACACAGTAAGGACCAGTACCATCTGCTGACATAAGGAATATTGCAAAAGAAAGATTCCATACCCAACATATTGCTGAAAGGACACAATGAGCTTCTACAGCCTCCCTTTGGAGGAAAGAAAAAAAAAAGAAAAGGAGTCAAAAAATCAGGAACACCCAAAGGCAAAAATCACATTCATATACTTTAACAGCAAGGGTTAAAACCAAAAATGGGATAATGGATTCTTTGGGAGCACGTGCAAGCGTGTATACAACACTGCTGCCAGTGTGCATCAGTGAGCAATGGGAGAGATAGAAGAGGAGCACTGGTGTCAGGCGAGAAGATACACCCTTTGCAAATATTATATACAGCCCTTACTCCTCAGACATGCTCCTTGTATCTCTTCATAAACCAACAAGGAGATGCCAAGGATCCCGAACAACATTCATCAAACATGTCTTTGCTCTGCAACTGCTCCACCTTTCTCTCCAACTAAAATTTCCCCAATCTTAACCATACCATTCAAAACCAAACAGTTTTCCTTTTCTGTCACATTGCTGACATTTGAAGGTTAAGGCCTCTTTCTTTGGTTACATTGTTATAGAAAATTAAGATATTGCAGGTAAAACAAAGAAGTCAATGCACTATTGTATTTCTAGATTGATGCAAACGAATATGCTCAATGTTATATTGAAATTTTCTCTGCACTCTACCTCCATCCCCAAGAAAAGTTTTAAAATCATACAAGGCACAAATGGCTAACATGTTTCAGCAAGGTCCCGTCTCTTCCTTGCTGCTCCTTTTTTGGCCCTGGTTTAACAATCTTTGGTGGCTTCAGGTGATGACAGTGGGTCCCTTGCGCCCTGTCCTCTCATGAATCTGAGATATTTTCAGAGCGATTGCTATAAGAGGACTCAGCACAGCCTGAAGAGGAAGAAATACATTGAATTACATAAAGCAGAAATATCAACAGACTTCTTAATTTATAAATTCCTCTTTCACCTGTACTATAGTAACAGTAAGGCATTCCACAGTAAGAAACATCGACAGTTACGGAGTCTACAATGTCACACTTGATATAATGAAGTATGTGTATCTTTTGTGAAGTGCTACACTGAGTGTACCTAAGCTATGGAGAAAAGAGAGATCAGGAAATACACTATACTGATAATGTCTCCATATTACAAGAATTGTGGAGGTCTTGTGAAGTCTGCTGTACAAAACAAACTAGAAATCACAGAAATAGAATTACTTCTATTTTGATGAGTGGAAGCTATGTAAATGAGATTGTCTTCCTATACACAATCTGTGATTGTGTCAGAAAGTACTGTAACAATTATGTTAAAGAAATCACAAGTGCATTTTGAGTAATAACACCTGTAACTGTATTAAATAGGATGAATTGCAAGAGAAGTAGCATAAAAAAAGTTTCAGGCTACAGACCTTATTAAATGGCCACACATATGAAAATGCCCCAATGGGTGAATGCAGAAAACTATGATACTATCATATGAGACCCAAGTAAAACATATTTTTTTGAAATGGCAACTGAATCTTTTCTCAATCAATTAAATTATGTGCAAAGGTAAACTGGCAGATCTGGGGTTCGTGTGAAAGTTTTCTTTTCAGATAATCTACATGTGATGACCCTCTAAGAGCTCCCACTGCTGCCTCTTTCAAATAAACTACATTCTGGATATAAACTCGATAAACTACATTCTGGATATAAACCTGTCAGGTCTAAAAATCAAATCAAACAAAACAGTACTTCTAGACAGCTTAAATTTACAGCTTAACAAAATCAATACTTTCAATCTGTTTCAGCTACCTAGCAGTTTCTGCCAGTATGAGGTTTTTGCTTTATTTATGCTAATGGTCAGGTAGATGAATAACAAAGTGTGAGGAGACAAAATAATTGCTAGCAGAGCCATGGAGTAACACCATGAATGCCAAGTGAGTTTATGATCGAACTTAGTTATTCTCAAGTGCAAGCAGTTTGACAGGTTATTGTTCAAAATGCTCCATATTTGTAGATATCTATCCACTGAAAAATTATTGAAGCAGAATACAAGTCCATTAAAATCAAATATACTTAGAGGAGACTAATATGCAGAGCACAGATTTGCATCTGTGGGCAAATGATGCAAAATTAAATATTAAAATGTGCCAATTTATAAGGTTTGGACCATATCACTCCATCAACACTGATTAAGAAGAACTGAGAGAAGAGCAAAGCATCTGAAGACCCTCTGGTACTCTCCTGAGAAACCCCTTCTTTATTTAACCTAAAAAGCACAAGAAAATTTAAAAAGCAGCCCTACTGGCCATCTTCACTTGACCCTGCTTTTTTAATCTATTTCTCTCTTGGAAACTGTTTGAGACACAACATGTTATCCTTTAGATAAGATTTCAGAACTGAAAATTAACAGAACTCAATCAGAATTTTGTTTTAGCAATAGCATTGACGTCACACCTCTAAAAAATAACTAGTAAGAATAATCGAACAAACAGGTATCTAACATAAGGCAAATAAATATCAAAAGCTCTTTGCTTGGGAATAATCTGTCAGATTATTATGATACATAATCTGTCAGAAATGTATCATGCCTGCTTGGGTCATGTAGCTTTCATTTTCACAAGAAAATTCCACGCAACTCCCTTTCTTCCAGCCAAGTTCTCAGATGAGACTTGCCCCATGGTCCATCTGGTGGGGATGAAATGTCCCTTCTTACAGCTCAGCATATGTCTGGAGTTTGCCTTTAGATTTCAGCTATTAGGTTTTCACAAGGTGAAAACTCTAGAAAGCATTTACACTAAAACCTGCAAACTTTCATTAAAAAATCATGTATTTCTGATGAAAAAATATCTGTCCAGACATTGATTGTGAAGCTTGTGAATCTTTTCCCTTCAGTCTCTCCACTACACTGAATTTCAGTCTCGTAACAAAAAATGAATGCAGGAGCATTTTACACAGTCTGGGAATGGACACTTTCCATAGGTCTCAAATTCACTTTTCCTTTCCCAGTCCAGTGTAAGACTCAAAAATAAGTTGCCCTTTTCACAGTCTCAACAGTGAAAAAAATTCTGCAGAATTCACCTGGAAAAAAATTTAAAAAATACAGCTCAGAGAACACTAATGCCCTCAAATAGGATCCAAACATTTTAGCTGACACCAGATAACTACAACTCTATTTTTCATTTCTCAAACTTTTGCTCTGTGTTCTCTTACTGTATTGATCCTCATTTTGTATTCAGCATCACATCCACAAGTGTTATTATTTTAGACTGTCTCAGCTGCATACATACACAAGTAAACGTACAGGGTCTGAAAACTAGGAACAGACGTTCCATTATTATTATATGTTAGTATACCATTATATATATGTTAGTATACCATTATATGTTAGTATACCATTTACTCCCCACATTCTGAGATCACAGAAAACAATTCAAATTAGTCAGTCTTAAAAGAATGTCCAACTGGGGACAAAGACCCACCCCAATCAGCTCAAACTTTTGTGACTATTACACAGGTATTTAAGCACCTGAATTACTAATAACCACAATGAACAAATGCTCAGATCTTGCAATAGATTTTAAAGAAGAGCTTGCATAGTACTACATGTTCCAGAAGAATTCATGTTGCTGGAAGAAGCACAACAGTTTAACTTTTGGAGCTTTGCAAGGGTAGAAGATGTGCCAAGTGTTTTCCATCTCTGCATTGTCTCTCTCTAAAAACTGTTGTCAAACCCCAAATTCTACTTCTTCATCTGCTTGTCTATTATATTTACTATAAACTGAAGTAGTTTTCCAGTTCATAAATATAGTCTTGAGGAAAATATGCTTGAAGAATGCTTTGAAGTCACAAGCAGCTGTAATTGCTAGGTGGAGTTATTATTATTGTATGAATTATGATAAGCCTCAACATTTCAGACATGGACCAGAAATCCTTTTCTCCTGTAACACTTAAATGAATTCTCAGTCTTCCTCTTTTTATCTACACAAAGTTTGCTGAGACACCAGGGGAAGTGATACAACTCTACATGCTGTTACAAGGACACAAAGGAATTAAAAAGTATCTCCTTCTTTTCTTACTCTGCCTGCTCCCCTGTAATTTTCTCCTGGTACATGTGACTTTTTAAAGCCCTTTGTATCCTGGACAACAGAATCACTATCAAACAAACTAAGGGAAAGAAAAAGAAGGGTAGAAGAGAGGGGAAAATTCCCCAAAACAGGTTTTGATGGTCTTTTTAAGGAGCTTTTCCATAGGCTGTAATAGATTTTAAAGGTCAAACCAATTCACTTACAAAGCACCACTGAAGTGACAGTAGAGACACAACTGACTGAAACCACTGCAAAGTGAGCTCAGAACTAGGGTCACACAGGCTGTCACCTCCTGTAGGGCTTTTGCCATTAACATCTTAGCTTAGAATGCCTGCTTAGGTCTTGCATTAAAAAAAAAAAAAGCAAAAAAACCAAACCAAACCAAACCAAACAAAAAAACCCCAATAAAACAAAAGAACAAAACCCCAAAAATCTTTGGAAAGGTTTATGCTACAGCCACCTGTCCTAGAATATCTAAGCAATGTGGGTAGCCTGGTTCACTGAGGAACAAACTGGACTGGTTCTGTAACATGCATGGCCCTTGTGGTGTTCAATTTATTACCATGAAACAGCACACTCACGGCAGGAAAATGGAAACTGAACTCTGTACTCCTCTGCACAATCTTCCTGCTGACCCAAATAAAATTACAATAAAGGTCAGGAGGCCAGCTGTTCTGCCTCCAGCAATAGAAGAAGGCAGGCATGAGGGGTGAAAATGACAGGAGAAAAATATAAACTAAGTAGTGGTATACAGAAACATCTCTGCTTGCAATACATTAGTAATTTTTTAGGGTATCCAAAGAACTTTGAGTGAAGATTGGGCTTAATGAATTAATTTCCTTGATTCACAAAGTATTTTAGAGTTTCTGTCACATGAACTATGTAACAGCAAAACAGACCTTCCTTTCCAGTTCCAGTTCATTTAAAATTAATTGACTGTGTGGCTCTGGGTAGAAGCTTAACTACCTAAATAATGCAAACATGGTATGTTACCTAAGAGTGTGATGAAACAGATGGAAAACTTCATATCCCACCTCGCATCAAAGAAAATCTCATATATGTAATAGTAAAGGCAAAACTTCATGTGATTTCTCTGCACCATACTATATTGTTTAATAGCCAGCCATGGCAATGATAAAGGACTCAATATTTAAAAAATAAAGGGGCGATAAATACCTAGCAAAATGCACTTGTACTTGGGGTTGTAAGAGTGTCTCAACAGAACCATACAGAAAACTTTAATTCTATCCCTATTAAGTGATATTCAATACAAGGACTTCTGGGTTATTGATTTCAGTTCCCTGCTCCTGGACAAACTCATACCATAACCAGTCGCTTTATACAATCACTATGTACACATATATATGTACACACAATGATACACAATCATAATTCTTCCAACCAACAACCAAGGCCCACCTGAAAATCAGTTTGTTTTGTCCTCTGGTACTTGCCATTCAAAAATTGCTTCAGAAATTCAGTCTTTGATGACCAAGATTTGATGATCAATTTTTCTTTCACCTTTGTGAAAGGCACCTCTGTGCCTTTTTAGAGAAAAACTCAAAAAAACAACTCCTGCCCCCAAATCTTTGTCTGGCTGCTGCTAGCGTAATACTTCTGTAGCTAACTAACACACACTTCACCAGTTTTTGGCAAAACTAATTGTGATTGACTGCACCCCATTTAAAGAGTACCTGATACAGCCTGCACAGGTCTCTGACAACACTTATTTATTGCTGTTGCAATTCACATAATTAATAACATACTGTAAACAGAGCTATTTAGTCCATGTCCAGAACAATCCAGATTATTAACTACACTGCTCCCAAGGAACTTACCCTGCAACAGCAGCACAACTGTGCTGCTGAAGAACACAGTGGATTTACAAACAAAACAAATCTGTATAGTGAGTCATTTCTATCTTAGTCTTTATATATGAAACTTCCTGTTTGAATCTGATTCAAGTTTGACAATATATCCAGGTGGCTAGATGAAGGACAAGAAGATACCAGCCATGTTCTGGGATCTCCAAATAATGAATAACAAGTTGATCTGTAAAATAATGCTGTAACTGTGCCTAAAGGTCAATAAGCTCTTATTTTAGTACTTAATGTCTCATGAACATACCCCTTAAGTTTCCAACTGTGATAAATTTAGAACAGCAAATAGCCCCATTAACTTTACAAAAAGATACATGCCAATGTATAAAGGTCCGAGGCTTCAGATAGAAGTCTATTGTTTTTCACAATGAGCTGAACTTTCTGAAATTGCTACTTGGATGCCTACCTATTTGACTGGTTAAAACTATATAAATCTTTTTAAGGAAACCTTCCAAATAAGTTGGAAAGCCATTTTCTCAGTAATGTACAGTGATGAGGGGCATCACCAGTGACATAGTGTGTCAACAGAGCGGCCTTCCATTCAAAGGGGGGCATTCCAGTTTCAAAAAAATGTAGACCTAAAAATTGTGATTGTAGACTTAAAAAAATTGTAAACTACATACAGGTGTGTTCTAGATTTCTGCTTACACGCAGAAGAGGCACCCACCATTGGTGTATATATTGTCAAAGAGTACAGAAGGAAACTAGAAAAGCCTGAAAACTGCTGAAAAGCTGGCTGATTAGTTTTGGAAAAGGTTATCTCTGAAAGGAAAGGGGAGAAAAATGATGCTGACAGGAGGGAAACTCAAGCTAGTCACCACTATGATCCAACAAAAGGGCACTGCAAATTCCAGTATGAGTTGTTTATCAAAACAGAGAGATTTATTTCCTGTGAAAAAGACCCAAAACCATGCATTAGTGTATTTTTGCCTTTCTTTTCAGGTGTTGACTGGAAGTATCACCAGGCAAAAACACAAAGCAATACAAAGCTTTCATATTCCACTTGCATATGTAAAAAGTAAAAGTAATGGAAGGAAGCAGTCCAGTAAGTTGAGTATTTGCTTATGCAGCCAATAATTTTTGCAAATAATTTCATGCCTTGGTTTATGATATGGGCTGGTCTTGTTCAATATCTTTATCAGACATATAGATGAGGGGATTGAGTGTTTCCTCAGCAAGTTGAGTTGCTGATGACATTGAGTTGACTGGGAGTGATCTGTTCAAGGGTGGAAGGCTCTGTAGAGGGACCTGAACAGGCTGGGTCAGTGGGGTCAAAGCAAATTTTTTGAGGTTCAACAAGGCCAAGTGCTGGGTCCCGCATTTCAGACACAAAAACCCTTTTCAGCTCTACAGATTTGGGGAAGAATAGCTGGAAAGCTTCCCAGAGGAAAAGGACCAGGCTGATACCTGGCTGAATATGGGCCAGCAGCGTGTTCAGGTGGTCAAGAAGGCCAGCAGTATCCTGGCCTGCATCAGAAATAGTGTGGCCAGCAGGATGATGGAAGTGATCATCCCGCTCTACTTACTGGCCACTGGTGAGGTTACAGCTAGAATGCTGTGTTCAGTGCTGAGCCCCTCCCTTCAAGAGGGACATTTAGTGGCTGGAGGGTGTCCAGAGAAGCACAACCAAGCTGGTGAAGTGTATAGAGCACAAGTCCTATGAGGAGAGGCTGAGAGAACTGGATTTATTTCCTTTGGAGAAGAGGAGGCTGAGGGGAGACCTTACTGCTCTCTGCAACTACCTGAAAGGAGGTTGTAGAGAGGTGGGTGTTGACCTCTTCTCCCCAGTAAATAATGACAGGATTAGAAAAAATGGCCTGAAGTTGTGCCTGTGGATCTAGAGATGCACCAGGAGACTAGAAATTTGGAAGAATTTCTTTACTGAGAGTCATTAGGTGGCATTAGGAATGGGCTGCCCAGGGAGGCAGTGAAGTCACCATTCCTAGTCATACTCAAAAAATGTGTAGATGTGGTAGTTCAGGATATGCTGCAGTGTTTTTTCCTGGGTTGACAGCTGGATTCAGTGACCCTAGGGATCTTTTCCAACCATGACAATTCCGTCATTCTGTGATGCAAAGTATGAAAGAGAATTTTTCATGATCAGCCCAGACAGAGTACAATGTTACAGAAACTACATGCAGTCATCTAACAAATTACAGAGATCAACTACACTTAAAAAAAATAAGCATTTAACCCAAATGTAACAATTTTCTTAAATACTATATAAGGTATATGCTTTACATCTGTACATCACTGCCCTTTGAATAACTAGTCACATACAACTATGTTGACTCTGCCCCTATTACTGAAAGTAAGTAAGAAATAAAGTAAAATCTGTCTCAGCTCTTTCAAATGTACATTTCAGTATGAATCTCAAAGCACATAAAAGGAATTATAAAGATAGAAAGACTATGCTGGCCCTCCCCAGCAATGATGTTTTCTGAAAAAGGAGTTTGCTATTCACTGCCTTCCACATATTCCACTGAAAATTATCAAATGTCCTCCTGAGAGATTTTTAGTTGTTTTCGTACTAACAGGAGGAACTCCTGCAATCAAATTTATGTGCTCCCTTGAAATCAGCCATCTGCTTGCAGGATACATAACCTTGCACATCCTAACATCCTGATGTTGTTGGCAATGTATCCAGCTAGGGCAAGAGAAGAGAAGTGGTGAAAACCACAGAAATTTATTGAATTAATTGAGATGAAACTGCTCTTTGTCACAGGTTCTTGTGCACATGTGTTTATAGTACTATGTACTATAGTATTATGTCCTTCCTGAGGCAGTCTGGGTGTTAAAATGTCTCTCTGCACCAAATGATTGCAGGAAAGTCCCTGAAACAAGTTTCAAGGCAATGACGTTTCTACCCCTGGGATTATCTGTTCACCAGCGAGCATCCTGGATAAACAGCCTGAAGTGTAGGAATCTGACAGGCTCTTACTGTCTTTTTTTTCTGTACCTGGGAATAACAAACTGTCTTGGTATCTAGAATAAGAAACTGCACACTGAAAGCCCTGAGGGCAGTGATAAACCCAGCTGGCTCTGCCCTGTCTCTCCTGAGGACTACCTCCTGGCATCCTGCCCATGGGCTCCCACTCTGCCCTAGGGGTGTTGGAGCTAGCCCATAGGAGTGCTTGGCTTCAGACTCATCTAAGGATCTGCTGGGTGGGCCTCAGATCTACACTTTCCCTGGGAGGTACATTGTAGTTTGTCTCTAGTCCTAACTTTGACCCTGTCTCCTGGCTGGACCAACACTGTTGCCTTGTCTCCAGCCCTGTTCTTGGTCCCATCCAAGCTGCTCCAGGTGTATCCTGAACCAGACCCACCATTTGCCTTGCCTAGAATGGTCAGTGGAGCTTGTTACCAGAGCCTTGCTCTGACTGCTCCACTTTCTCCAGAGGGACTGTCCCTTGGACAATGAGGGCACTACCCACGCTGCAGCTGCTCTGACTGCCTGGCTCCTATCACCTTGTGCACCCTTGCTGCTCCCTGGACACCTGATCCCTGCAGATGAGGCCACTAGACCTTGGTGGACTTCATGCACTTCTCTCAAGCAAAAGTAACAGTAGGACAACACATTCCTTATTTTCTAAGGAAAATGCATTTCTTACTTTCTCTTCTCTCTCAATTTAGATTTCTCACAAGTGGAAATCTCACTGAGTACATTTGCTATTTTCCACTTAATTTAAAAAAAAAAATCAACTGGTAAATCCAGGGCATTGAGAGATACAGAAGCCTAAACTCTGCCAGCACATCACACCTCATTTTGCATACCTTGTAACAAGTAGAACAGTCCATTGATGCAAAGAGGATTCAGTTTTAAAAATCACATTCTCATTTGTAATTAAGTAGTCAAAAGTTTATCTAGATGCATGCTGTAAGTATATGCTTTATTTTTTTCTAGGATTTTCTTGTTAAGATTCGCTAGACAGGAAGCATGTTCAGATCATACATTACATGTCACGTACCACAAGGTTACTGTAAGTCCCCTTCAAACCTCAAAAATGAACTTTCAGTCTCTCTGACACATCCATTTTTTAATTTACCCTTTTTTAATAAGTTAACACAGAGAAACTACAAACATCACTGATCATACCTCAGCTTTGGTCAGTGGTGGGTCCACCTCAGAGCCAGAGAACTGAGTCTGTTCAACATGGGGCTAGGTTCAGGTGTCTTCTCACAGAACCCACCCTTTCAGCCCCCCTGCTACCAAAACCTTGCCATGTACACCCAGTACAGTAAAAAGAATGAATGGGGTTGTAGCAGTGTTCTTATTTGCTCAAAATAAATTTATGGCTCTGCTGGATGGTTAAAACTGGGTGTGCAGAAATACGATAAAATTGAAAAAAAAATGCCCTCTGCTCTGAAATTTAGCATTCTGTCTTCTATCCAAGGAGTTACTGAGGATACAACTGTTGTGTAAGAAAAAGCAAATAAAATTAACAGATCAGATCTGCAGAAATGGGGTCTGCACATTTCTGGAAAAACTGAAGAACTTTGCATGACTGATAGGTGGTTGTTTAATATCACTAGGAGAGACTCTATATGTTTTTGGTGGGAATGTGGTGAAAAGTCTATGTCAAACATTTACCTGCAGTTCAAATGCATTTGACAGAATTTATGTTTAGGGAAATTTGTATTTTGCATTCCAATTATGAATACACAACCAAACAGAACTTCAAACTACAGGGTTTTGATTTACTACGAGTCAAATGCTTATCCTTACTTCCATGAAACATCCTTAGTCGTCTTATGTTGTATATCACAGCATGAAGGTGTTTTACTAGGAAAAATCTGACAGTTCAAAACGTGATTTATATTATGAATTGTATTAGGCATCTGCTGGCCAATACTGCAATTTGTTCTCAACGTTCACTCTTCTTGGGAAAGAGTCCAGTTGTGATATGAGATAATCCTCAGCCAACTGCAAGTCTTTCCCTTACAAGGAATCCCTGCATTGTTTAGACTTTGGCATCAGTATTCTTAACTGCACTCTCATCATGAAGAATCCCTGGATTGCTCTTAAACTAAGTCATCCTCAGAAAACCCACTTGAAATATAATTATTTCTTAATATTGTTCTATAACCAATTTTACAATGTTTGGAAAAAAGTGTGAAAAATTAAAACTAACATGGCTTCTCTTAATAGATTAGCAGTTGTTACCCATTTTCATCACCAAGCATCTCAGACCTTGACCTGCCTATTGTATTAGTTACTTCACAAACATACATTCAAACTGCTGGTTCTGCCTCAAAAGATGTACAGTTACAAGATTAGAAGAATCGTTCACAAACACAGTATACAGAGATCAAGATGCTGAGCACTCCTCCTAATTAAAGATGAAAACCTGCAGACATTGCTATTGAGAGGACATGTGCTACTTATACACTTAATACAATGCTACTGCATTACCTGTGGCTCCTTATTGTGCTGGCTAGGATCCTTTTCATAACTCTCTGCATAGATCCGGAGAGTAGCTCTCACATGGCTAGAAGCACTCATTCTGAAGATGAGCCTGGAAGCATCTGAAAAAATAATCCGCAGCCCCTGTGGGAGAAGAGGGAGCAGCATATATGTATGGTGGCTGTACCTTGACAAATCACAGTCCACTGCATTAAAATAAAAAGTGAAAGGAAGAGTTATTTGAATATAATTCCTTTTCCCCTGTAACTTTAAACAACTCATTTATTCTTTTTCCCCATTCTAAAGACTAGAAATAAATTAGTGTATTTCCTCCCACCTGTCATAACAAAGACTCTCTTACTACTGTTTTTATTTCCTTCATCTGACTTGTTTTGTGTGGCAGGATGCAAAATTAGGCCAAACATTACTAAGGCCAAACTGCACGGTTAAAGAGTTGTAGTGTTTCAGTACTCTAAAAAATTTCACTAACATGCTATTCAGTTCTCAGTCCATAAATGGTACCCTTAGTTAGACTGACTGCCACTTCTCCAATGCCACTAAACTTTATTTCCCCATTTAGTCCTGCTGTTGGAAAATGCCTAGTGCATAAACTGTGATCCTTACTACTTTTGTTTAGGGTAAACCATCAAAAATGGTTAAGATAATGGTTTAATGGTTAAAATAATTAAGAGAGAAATGTTTTATTCTTCCAGTTTTATCAGCAGCTTAAGAAGACATTGACATTAGCAACACAGTGCTTTAGCATTCTGAAATATAATTAGAAGCCTTTGTTTCAAGTAAATGCCAAAAACTTCTTCAGCACTGTGTAAAGCATTGCTCAGTTGATAATCACAGAGCCACAAAATACTTTGTGTTGGAAGGAACACTTAAAGGTCATTTAGTTCAACCCCTCTGAAGTGATCCAAACATCATCAGCTGGATCAGGTTGCTCAGATCCCCGTCCAACCTGACACTGAGCATTTCCAGGAATGAAGCATCTACCACCACTCTGGGCAAACTCTTCAAGTGTCTACCACCCTCATCATAAAAAATGTTTCCCTTATATGTAGCCTAAATTTACACTACTTTAGTTTAAATTATTAATCCTTGTACAATCACAACTGGTTCTGCTTAAAGGTTAGTCCCCATGTTTTTTTTTTAGCTTCCTTCAGGTATTAAAAGGCCACACAATAAGGTCTCCCAGGAGCCTTCTATTCTCTATGATGAACAAAGCCAATTCTGTCTCAGTCTGTTCTCTAGGATAGGTGCTCCAGCCCTCTGATCATTCCAGCGGCTCCCCTCTTGGGGCTCCCTATTGTGGCCCACACCCAGTCCAACAGCTTCACATCTTTCTGGTGAAATGCCAATTATTACTAGAAAATACTCATCAGGAAGATAATGCACTTGGGTAAAGGGTTGGATTAGCTGGCCTATGAGATACTGTCCATCTCTCATTTCAGTGATAAAATGAAACATTTTTTTAGGTGCTAGTATGGAATTATATATTCATTCTAACATGTACTGGTAACATAAATTTACCTGGTAGTCTGCATATGTTTGACGTACAGAAAGAGCTTGCATGCAGAAGGCTGAGCTTTACATCCTGCTTTTCTACTAAGTGGCCATTAAGCCAACTTTGTAATGAGCTGGTTCAGTTGATGCTAATGGAGTTTTGACAATGATTTCAATGGAATCAAGACTTCCTCTTGGATGCCTAGAATTATACAGGCAGCTTGCTGCAACTTTATCCTGTGAACAAGAGGTTGTCTTCTGCTGACTGGTCATTACAACTAACTTTATGGCAGTGAAAAGAAATAAGATAAAATTAAGAGTTTCCCAGTTCTGTGTATAGTTTATTTCAAATGACTGTCAAACCCCAGATCAGCAGCTCCAAGTGCAGAACATTAATGCCAACCAACTTTAAAAGAGAAGGAAGGGAATCCAATCCATCTGTTCCAATTTCACGTGTGGACACCAGAGCATGTGAGTGTCTCATTCTCCAAAAACTAAATGGGCATTTTACATGTTCCTGCCAGGCCTACTAACTCCCACAATCACATGACTAGAAAGACCACTTTAATATTTTGATAGGTTACACATACTCCATGTTTATATAGCAATAATATCATTAACACATTATTACTTGGTTCAGCACATCTGAAGTCTCACCACCCATTGAATTATGGTTTTTGGATTTTAAAAGTTTGGTAAAAAAAAAAAAAGTTTAGTATAGCTTCCTCATTGAACATCTGAAGATACTTATTTTAGGCAAATTGGGCCAGCTAATGGATATTAATGAGACGCATAGAAAAACTGAAACAAAATTATGTTCCATGGTTAACCCAGCATTGAGGCTGATGTGATGTAGACAGAGCTGTACAGTGATTTCCCTCTTGAACATTACAGTCCAGTTAAACAGTGAGCTGATGTATCAGTATCTATGAAGCACTCATAAAACTAGAACTACCATGCATTACACCATGAAGTTTGATTTCCAGAGGTTTGTGGTGTTCTTCAGCTACTAATTTCAGCAGCAAGGTATTGGATTTTTGACAATACTTTTACTTCAAAATACTGCAATTATCACAATTTTTATTTGGTCCTCTAGGAATAGAGGGCCACACTTACTACTCTGACAGGAAGCATCTTACTGCTGATGCACAACTGAAATACTATTCTGAACAGAGAAGAATTTTTGCCTTATCTCTGGAGAGTTATTTCAAACAACTTTTTTCCAGCTTTTCCACTACCCATTTCCTGACTCTTACTCAAATTGAAAAGCAAAAAAACAAGATTACTTGCAGAATTCCTTGCACACCAAATCTAAAAACAGAAGCGAGAAAACATTAACAAATTTTCAATAACAAAGATCCAAAGTTTTATTTTGTGAATCTCACGATATTGGATCCCTTCATTAAAGAGCTAGAAGTTAACCATTATAATGGCAACATGTACTTCCCAACCTTCTAATTAAAATTGTACACAAAAATGCAACCAGTTCACTTTTTGGCTTTCAGGATCCTTAGGAGTAGCACTGCTATGTGCACAAAGGCTAGCACAACAAGATTTTACATATAAAAGCAGTCTTCAAG
Source organism: Calypte anna (assembly GCF_003957555.1). Lineage (NCBI taxonomy): Eukaryota > Metazoa > Chordata > Aves > Apodiformes > Trochilidae > Calypte > Calypte anna. Next base: position 48,089,252 of record NC_044274.1, read on the forward strand.
AACACAATGGTTCCTTTCATTTTATACCTTATTATTACACTTTGACAAACAATATTCACAGGTTTCAATAGTACAAATTAATCAGAAGCTCCAGTCTGGGCATATTGTTTGCTGCCTATTTTGCTGCTAACTTGTTTGCTTTCTGAGCCTGCTAGCCAGCTTCTCCTTCATGAGACCCAGTGCAGTTACACTGAATATAGATCTCTCTTTACTGCCAGCTGGGAAAAAAATTTTGAACGAGTTCCTGAAAACATAGCTAGAATATCTGCATGAAGGTCATCACAGTTAGAAAGAGACATCTCCATTTATATAAAAAGCAAATTACCAGAGAAAATGGCAGTAGCAACAAAATCCTGTTGCGTTTTCATACATCTATGTTCTCCTTTATTTTCATTGTGCTTAGACAATCCTAGTGATGCTGCAGACACATGGAGCTGGGAATGTGACCTTGCCAGAAGACAAACTCTCAAAAAATACATGTTTCACCTGATGAAAAGACATGCTGTCTGGGCTGTATGGGCTGTATGGGCTAATTTGGGTCCGTTTGAAAATAGGTCAAGTCATGTTTCTCTGCTTGCTTTACACACTGATATCATTAGCAATTTTATTCTAATTTAGGACAAGGATTCTGGAAAAATAATAAGGAAAGAAAAATTTCAAAGCTACTGAAATTTGTAAGCTACTCTTTGAAAGTACGAATGCCACAAGTGCCTGTAATTTTGCAGTGGACTTGGATGCTATGATAGCCTCATATCTTGTTTCAGCAGTAGTATGCACAAAGAGAGTAATTCAGTGGTAGACGAGCTGCTTGTATTATCTGTATGCAATGATGAATGGAATTACAGGGACTCTGAGTAGAACAGCGCAACAACAGCTTTGATGGCTTGTGGCATCATTTGCTAGGGTCTGGTCAGATGATTTATAGACAAGAGAAGCTAGGACAATAAAAATAAACATCACAAATTCAGAACACATTTTAATGGGTTGTAGCTCACCTTCAAGACATTTGAACATATATTTACACCTGGAAAAAGTACATGGGTTAGCTTTGAGCACATCATGCACTTCAAAATACTGAAGGCTCAGTTTGAATTGCTATTTTTGGTAGCTAAAGTATGAGCTAAGCTCATTACAGACACAGCCCAGAAGGAACACAGAACCATTCATTTGGGCTAGACATACACACACAGAGTACAGTCAACTGAGGTCTTATGCAGTGTTGAATACAACAGGTGCTGTGTCATATACACAGTAATTATTGCAAATCCTGTGGGTCACCAAGAGCAAGGAAATTTTAACTTTTCTTGTAATGTCTTGCAAGAAGAGATTTCAGATAGAAAAAAACTGTCTTTCAACAAGACACTCTGCACTGTTCAGGAAAGGGCACTCTCCCTGTATGTGCATTGCTGTCAACAGGGACTCCATCCCCTCATACATTCTCTGTGACACTATCACCCCTTGTTAAGCACAGGAAGTGCAAAGTAAACCACAGGCAGATTTTCTTATCCAGACCAAGTTAATCTTAAGTAGGATATGCAATATCTATCAGAGCAAAGAAAACACCATCCTATAAATAAACGGCGAGGTTTGCCAGCTGAACATTAGAAACAACACTGTTAGTTACAATGTGACAGTTGTGAAACTTTGCTACCCCATCACTACAACCATACCTGTCTTTTGGTCACAGTGCCATCCACAGGATCTATGTACTCAAAGCTGTCTGTTCTTTCCACACTGTAGATATTGCTGCCCACAGCAAACTGCTGATGTCTGAATGATTTGTCAGTGATCAAAGCTTCCAGGTCTCTCATTATGAAATATGCTGTTCGGGGCTCCAGTGCTTCATAATCAAACCTTGCATATATATAAAAAAGTAGAACCAAGAAGTAAGTTCCCAATCCCTGAAGAAACATCTCTGCTTTCACTGAACTCTATATACTCTCAATTATCAATTTATTGCTTATATAAAATTCAGAGGTAGACCACTGAAGTATTGATTCTGAGTCAAACCAGAACACACATTAATGTCCTCTGCAATTTGGCCACCAAATGTGTGCACAACAGTTTTACACTGGCCATCTGATTATGAGTTAAGAGAAATAATTCAGAAAACTCACGGTTAAAAAAGTAGCTTCATCAATACACAGCTATCTTATCAAGATTAGAATTCATCCTTTTGAGACCTCAATAAAAATGAGCAAATGTTTGGATCATCAGAGGAGTTCTCCTGAATTAGAAGTAGCCATAGTTCCTGTTGTCACTAAAATACTATCATATGGAAGCACATACAGAAACAAAAGCAGGAGTAACACTTGCTGGAATTTCCATTTTTTTTTCACCATGTAATGAACTATGCCTACAGATTCCACAAGTAAATAATTCAAATCTTTCTAGCATTCAATATCAGGAAATTCAATTGCTCATATATTACCAGTGGTATATACATGCTGCTCCTTCAGTAAGTAAATTCTGTTGCTACTTACTTATCAGAAAAAAAATGAAATGTGTCAATCTGTGTCATATTTTTGTTCTGTGAACACAACAAATGCACACTTAAATGTAACTGAACACATAACACAAGCCATGGTTGTGGCAGAATTGTCTTATCAACTGCATAATTTCCTGTGCCTTTTCCTCATTTTTCTCACCTGCAGTAGTAGTGACGGCCAAATTTTGTCCAGTGATCCCTGACAATCTCCTCCACACTCTGCTTTCGAGCTGCTAGGATGGAAAGCCAAACCAGCACAGCCCACAGTCCATCTTTCTCTCGAAGGTGATCAGATCCTAAGGAGATGTAGGTAAATCACATTATTTGGTACCACTGCAAATCAGAAAACATGGTAAAGAGCTTAGGCAAATGTCTCATTTAACTTTTTATGTAACGTCAACAGTATTAACCTCAGCAATTCCAGTATCGTTCAGGTGGATCACCAGGACTGACATTTAAAATGTGGTTTGACAAAACCCAAATTCCTAAGGTTAAATAGAAAGATGTATAAGTATTGGGACAGAAATCATAGTAACAGGAAAATATTTTTAGTCATGTTCCTGCTCACTGACACACTGAGTCAGTCCAAACCTGCTCACTGAGTATGTCCAAACCTCTGTTACTCTATCTCAGAACTGGCCTAGATATGCAAACCCTTGGCCACGAATCAGAATGTTTCAAGCCACACGAGGGACATTCAACAGCATGTCTTTGTTTATGCAGATGTTCATCTGTCAAGCTGCAGAGGAAGAATTTTCCCATATCATGAAAAATGAAGATTTCCAGAATATTCATGACCTCCCAACAGGAAAAAAACAAGAGTCTGAAAAGTGTTTCTGGGAAAATAAAACAAAACAAAACAAAACCAAACCCCACCATAGAATAGCACTTTTCTCCTTTTCTATAATCTCCCCACCTCTCAGTGGTAAAATGTTCAGATACTCAAAACCTAAATCCATTCATATGTTTATATTTATTACAGCAGCAATTGGTCCAACAATGGAGAGTAATAACAATTTTGGAATACCTCACAGGACTTAGCATATACTCTCAAATATGGGAAAAGCTGTCTGAATTCAGAAGACCACTGATTTTATCTTGCTTGATTATTGCTTTTCTTAAAAGAGAAAACACTGGAAGAAAAGTAATCCTGGTGGGAACATCTGTATGGAAAAGCTGGGGAAAAAGCATAGCTGCCCCATAGATGAAAATCACTGTTTGAAAACACTAGCCTGATGTAAGTACAGGGACAATGATCCTGTGTGTTCTATCACTGCAACACTGCTAGTCAACTGTTTTCCACCTCCTGTACCACTCACTGTCTGAGGTGACTTTGCTTTCTCTTTCTCTCACTTATTCCTATTGCCCAGTTCACATGGTAGGAATTCCAGGGAGGGGTCTTGCTCTTCTACCTCAATTTATCTACCACCATCCTTCTTGGATTTAGAGAGCCAGTAGTTTTTGCAGTGGATCTGCAGAGGCAGAGCTGCCCTTTGCAAAGGGATGCAGTGAAAGGTGCCTCACAAGTATGTGTTCCTGAGACTGCCACATTACTAGTCCTTGTGGCTTGCTGAGGGCTCTCAGCAACCTCAGGATAAATGTCAGCAATACTTTTAATTAAAACATTTAAGGTATTAATGAATTCTGGAATCAGTTTAGGGAGCTGAAGCAGTAAGAGACAACAGAATGGAGGCGTCAACAAATATGTATCCGATTACCCTGTTATATTAATTTTGCCATTGTTAAGCACATACATGCGGGTCTTACAATGTACAGTAATTGCAATTATTTTGACAACTTCTTTTTAATTTATTTTGTCACATATTTCTCCACATAACAGTAGCAAAATTTATTTTTTACTGCTGCAACAAATTGGTATGACCAGACCCAGAGTAAACAACCTGGGAAAAAAAGGCTTAAATTGAAGTACAGTCCTGGGAGGCAGCAGCCTGAGAAAAAAAGTAAGAGCTTGCAAAAAATTTTCATTTTATGATTTTTTCTGATGTTGGAAAGCTGTTGGGCATGCTGACTGTCTTTTACATGTGTAACTTTATCTGTATCTGAGGTTACCAATTCTGATGGACACAGAGAGCCCTGAGGTCATATGTATTAAGAAAATGGAATTGCTTTTTCCTATTAGTCATCTCTGCCTAGTGTATTGTATTCTATAAAAGTAATTCTAAAACCAACATATGACTAAAGTGAGTAAACAAACTCACAGTAAATAATTTTATTTGCATACACTTTGAGTCTAGCAAAATGTATCATAGAGCACTCTGAAACTTGGCAGTATTTTAGGGAAATGGAGATTCAAAAGCATTTTGATCTGTTCCTTTATTCAAGTTAATGAGATTAGTTTAGATTTATAACAGATACCACCAACCAGCTCTTTCATTCATTTCAGCAGCAGCACATTTTTATATTCTCCCCTAGTTCTTCTTCCACATAATCTTGCAGGAGAAAGCAGCTGATGTTAATAGTATCTAAAAATTCAGAGAGGAAGCATGTCAATTTGTGAAAGATATAGCCATTGATGAAGTGGCTTATACCACAGAAAGATAAATGAGGTACACTGCCCTCCTAATCCTGATTAATAGTTTGCTGATGAAGTTTAGAAACTAATTGCTGCTGCTGACACCCCTCTCTGAACTTGTCCTGGGCATTAGTCATAGAACCAGAAAGCTCCTAACCTCATCTGACAAGCTCCCCACACTGCTACAAAAATGGAAGAAGTTTTTAAAGCATTGGTTGAGCTCCAAGATCAGCTGCCAGAAAATAAGTCTGGGAAACACAGCCCTATGGGATGTTTTCAAAATCTTTTGTCCTTTTATAGGAGAAAATTTGCTTATATTTACTTGCCAGAGCAAAATCCCTTATGTTATAAATCCACGGCTCTGTATTATTTAAAAATTCCAGCTGGGCTGGATTACCTGGGTATATAAGCAATTGGTCTCTGTTCATTTCACTTGAAAACAGAATGTGGATCTGTAAAACCCCCTAATTTTATGCAAAAAAAAGCAAGATTCTAACTCTCTGATCAGCTGTAACATCATCATCTGATCAGATACATTTCTTTAAATAAACCATGCTGAAAGGTAAGGAAGGGCCAAGTTTCAGCTCTCTAAATAGATATGATTGAAAAGAAACCTGTAAAATTAATCAAAAATGCCCAGTACTGGGAGAAACTTATGAAGGTCACACAGCTTGGGACATAACTGAAAGATCTGCAGTAAGGTAAATATTTATTGCTAGAAACAGTTTGCATTGCTGAAGTATTGGTCATCTACAGACCAGATTGCATTTTATAAAGAATCTACCTAACATATGAGATATTTTCACACAGCTGCACTGAACTGAAAGATGTTAAGGAAACTGTGGCAGAGAGAAAACCAAACTTCAGGCATCACAGTCTTTGCATAAATGCCCTGTAGGCACTGTCATGGTTCATTTAGACAGCAACTACACACACACTGAGGAATTTAAGCCCAGTTTGCAAATTGTCTGTATGCTCATGGGACTGAATCATGAAGGTTCAGATTAGTCTTTAGGTAGCAGAGGCTGAAATGGGAAGGTAGGAGGCTTTCTGCACTGAAGTGCTGCCGGCAAAACAAAGTTCGTCTGGCCAGAACACACCGGGATGCACACATTAAATATTGCTGTAGAGCAGCTCTACATACTGGCCAGAAATATGGAGTACCCTTAGAATTCCCAAGAGACAGGATTTACCAAGAATCTGTAGAATTAATGACAGGATAGGAGTACTAGATTAAAGGACAGGAACTCAGAGAGTGGTAGGAATGCAGAGACTAGTCTGAAGTCAAGAGACAGGAGCTGAAAAATCAGAAGAGAGGCTGTTATACAAAATGCAGATGTTCTCGGGCTCTAGAGAAGGATACAAGCAAAAGAAAGAAGTCAGTTGCAAGAACAGAGATAAGTTAGAGGAATCTTCTGGTCTGCCTAGAAGAACATACTCCAGAGGCCCTTCCTTGACCTTTATGAAACACCTATCTCTCCCTCCCAACTTCCTAATAACTATTTCTAACGATGTCATTACTCAGGGTAATGATGTAAGGCCAATACAGATGGAAACACTCTCAGTGTTTTCAGTAAATCAAGCCCTGAAGCCAGTTTTCTCCATTCTTATTTAACTGATCGGCAGGGTTAAAAGTCCATCAATACCTGGGAAAACCTGCTCAGTGACACTCACCATGCCTTCTCAATATGCCAGGGAAATTTAAGTTTGGCTCTTTTTTATTTCTACTAAGCAACCAAAGGTTTCTCCCTGAGACAGAAAGCATCTGTAAGAGCTGTACTACCATCAGTAGATGAAAAGAGTCTAGGCACATTACTTCCCAAGCAGAAACAGGCTTGAGGCAGTGGTTTGTTGTAGCACACAGCACATAGAGGCCACCCCACTTGCTTTAAATACCTCTACAGTTAACACTGGATGCAGCAGGATGTGCTGTAATCCATGGGTAAGCTACTCAAGAGGTACTTCAGCCTATGAGAACTCGCCAGCTAATGCCTACCCACACTTCAAATTCAGCATAATAACGAAAGCAGGACTTTTTTCCAATGAACTGAGGAGCTAATGAGGTCGTACTGATGTCTCAAGGTCCACTCAACTTGCATGGAAATGTCTGGTTTTGGATGAGCAGGAGGAACTTCTTTATTTAAAGGTAAGGGGTAAAGAACTGGCCTGCTGAAAAACCATCAAAAGGCATCAAAAATTGAAAACTCCTCTCTCTGGATCTCTTATAGGCAAAAGGAGACTCAGTCTAACAACATACCACAACAAAAAGCAATGAATTCTGTAAGGTACAAGATCTTCCTGCCCCTCTCTCCAAGTTAGAATCAACTCAATGACCTTGAAGGACACCTTTTGAAAATAGCTATCAAAAAGATATATTCAAGGCAATACAAATCTGTGCCAGTCCCAGCACTTAAACCAAGAAGGTATCCATGTTAGAGATCAAGGGACATAAGTTCCCATTCCAAACAGAAAGAAAATAAACATTAATTATTAATTTCTCTCCCTTCTTACAGACAAACACCCACAGAAATCTAATATATTTTTAGTTCTGTCATCATAGTTTGATTAGCTACTTGCAGTTAATGATAGGGTAACACATAAAGTAGCATGTCTAAAACTTAAAGGCACCCTCATTTTGAAAAAGGAACGTTCTGCTCTAACTTGCTTCAATCAACAAACTTAATACTGGACTTAGATCAATGAAAACAAAATGAAAATTATAAGTAAGTTTCAATGCATGACAAATTGTCATATATAGGAAATAAATTATACACCGTAACATAAAAATTTTGAACTCACATCAAAATATAGAATTTAATTAACCAGGATTTATTAACCAGAATTTATTAACCAGGAAAATGGTTAAGTTAATCTGATATGTGCTTCTTCAAAAAAAAACCCTGTGACATAGCAGTAATAGATCATCAAATCATAAAATGGTTTTGGTTAGAAGAGACCTTAAAGATTACCTAGTTCCAACCTCCCTGTATGAGCAGGGACACCTTCTGCTCAGAGCCCCATCCAGCCTGGCCTTGAGCACCAGTGATGGGGCCTCCACAGCTTCTGGATCTGTTCCAGCATCTTGCCACCTTCAGAGGAAAGAAATTCTTCCTAATGTTTAATCTAAATCTCTCCTCTTCCAGTTTTAAACCATTACTCCTTGACCACTTGCTATATGCTCTTGTAAAAAGTCCCTCACCAGCTTTCCTGTGTGCCCCGTTCAGGCACTGGAAGCTGCTACAAGATGTCCCCAGAGCATTCTCCAGGCTGAACAACCCCAGCTCTCTCAGCCTGTCTTCATAGGAGAGATGCTTCAGCCCTTTGATCACCTTCATGGCTCTCCTCTTAACTTGCTCCAAGAGCTCCATGTCCTTCTTCTGATGGGGACTCCAGAGCTGGACACAGTATTCTAGGTGAGGGTCTTACAAGAGCAAAGTAGAGAGGGAGAATCACCTATCTGTCTGCCATGCTTCTTTTGATGCAGCCCAAAAGAAGTGTGGCCAGCAGGACAATGAAAATAAAGAGGAAAGTGTTTCTGAGCCATAACCCAGGAAATAAAAAAAAAAAAACAAACCAGACTGTGAAGTCAGCTCAGTTTTTTCCATAAACCAAACCCACATTTGTACAGATTTACAGAGTGGACTTTTTAATTGTTTGCTCTAATGCTTCCTGACAATAATCAATTCATGAGGACCCAAATTTGCCTTTCAATCTGCTTTCTGTTGCTTGGCTGACTCTTGTGACAGATATGAGAGAAATACTTAGGCAAAACACAAATGCTGACACGTAACTGAGATTTTTGTAATGGTGGTTTAATCTGTCTGAGTTTTGAGTAATTGGGATGTTCCAGAAAGGGACATCTGCAACAGGTCTGATTATACATACCATTAGACATTACAATCTCATACTTTGTATACTGAATCACAATGCCATATTGGAAAAACTACAAATGCTGTTGCAGTCTGTGAAAAGGCTATTACAGTGAGACCAGAAAGACTTTTCTGTCTTACTTAACTGTTCAAGTTAGAAGAGATTACCAGGCACCTCCAAAAGCAGCCAAAGCAGTTATAAGGTTGTCTATGGCTTCTGAATGTCTAACTTCCATATTTTTTGTACCTCAAGATACTGGACACAAAAGAAGACCAAGAAGACCCTCAAGCTATTAACATGTTCTTTGTTCTTCCACAAGAAGCACTAATTTGCTGATTCTTTTGACTTTGACGTGAAGCATTCAAGAAAAGTAAAAGCTCATTAATAGTCTGAGGAAACTTTTGATTGTGTACTACTTACCAGTGCCAAAGCTTTCCTCTCCACAAAGTGAGCAACGTCCAGAGTCCATGAGACTGGAAAAATATCTCCATCCTGCTGGTGTCTCATACACAGGAACCTTCATTACTTTTGCCACTCTGGAAAATACACAGTAAAACATCACACAAGTAATACAGTGCTTTTTTTACACTTGGCCAGAGATCAGCTGAGGAATATTCCAGGTCCTGACAGCTGGGCTATAGGTAAAAAACAAACAAGCAACAACAAGCACCCCAACAACCCACAAAACAGATAAACAGAACCATTCAGAACAGGTTGCTGTCTCAAAATCTGACTTCAACCAGAACCCAAATACATTTATACACCAAGTGCAGTGTTTTGGAAAATGCAGGACCTCAGCTCAGTAGTCTTTACAAGTATCTTTCTCTGCAATATATATTTCTGCAGTATATTTCTCTGCAATAAACTGTAACATCTATTGATACACATTCTCATCATACGAATATTTTAATGAAAGTTAGAGGGTCTTGTGAAGTCTCTTCCTTTACAAAACCCAGGTGTTCTTTTCATGTGAGCAAGGCCAAGACAATACAGGAATGTTTCCATGATGCAGTGCCTCCTCTAGAAAAGCAATCCTAGCCTCAACCTGAGCCTGAACTTACTTTCCCTGTCTCCTCTGATGCACCTAAACAAAATACTCCCACTAGATAACTGACCTGTCAGTATTTTCAAGAAGCAAAATAAAGCAGTACATCAGCTTGATATGCTTTCCCTTGCCCAGGTTGTTAACTGGAAATTATTCCTGTTATGAAGTGTAATGAAAACATCCTTTCTTGGACTAAAAATCAAGAAAGAAGAAAAAAAAATAATCACTAAGTAACCCAGTACCAGGCTGGGATTTATGCAGATTTACTCTTCTTCTTGTTTCTATGATATTTGTTTTTGTTGTGTGTCCAGGATACTAAGAGCCAACTATTTTTTAATACAAAAATAAAACTTGAAACATAGTCAAGTAATCTGAATGATTTAAAAGAGACCTTACAATCTCACTAGGATTGCTTTGACAATCACATTTAAAAGCAATTCCTAAATTATACATGTGAGACAATTTACATAATTTTAACTGCAGTCAAGCCCAGGCTTGATTCAGCGTAATCACTTAGAGTGGGGGATTCAACACATTTATATGAGCCAAGGCAAAAGCAGTCACCACTCTGATCAAAAGAGAGACACCTGTTTTCAGATGGTCCATCACACTGTCTTAAAATAGGTGCATAAAGTAGATGGCATGAACTATTCTGGTACATAAATACACCTAAGCAACAGTTCAGCCTTAAGTATTCTCTTCAAAATCTTAAAACATTTAATCAGCACTGACATTAAGTCTCCAAATCTTTTTTTTTTTTTTTCCTAAAGTAATACACATCTCTTGCTATCTAGGCTATCCAGCCTAGGTGTTATTTTTTTTAGTAATCTATTACCTCTAAAAAATTCATGTTTTTAAAATGAGGTAGTGTACAAATTGCTGATCCCTATTTTAAAAGGCCTAAAGAGGTTCCTGGAAAAAAAATGTTATCAAAATGTTCAGTCCTAAACACACTTTTTATGTCTCCAGTTTACAGGTAGAGGAAAGTATGCACCTCCTTCTATTTATGCAGCACTAGCTATACTATCGGCCCATAGAAATGCTGCTGCATAAGGGAGGTTACACAGTGCTAACCTGAACAGGTTTCTGGCTGTCTCTGAACAACAATCAAGAACTTAAGAGGATTTAATCATTATATGACAGCAACTGCAGGCTGGGAACAGTAGCATACTGCCAAAAAGTAGAAAGCAATCAACCATAAAACAATTGCTAACACGCTGGAGAAGCAAAACCAATTCTCTTGGAGTAGTGTAACAATAGAACAGGAATATCTCTGCTTGCAGAAATGTTCCCATATCCTGATACTGTTTTGGGGGAAGGAAATCCTTTCCCTTTCACTTTTCTGTATTCCTTTAGTTTGGGGACAAACAGCCTCAGGTGGACCTATCTTGACCAGCAACAAATTCAGAGACTTCTATGCACTAGGCTGGCACCAAAAACACAGATATTGACTCTGTTGGCATTGGGCTTTCTTGAAACCAAGTCTTTCAAACAAACCAACATAATATACATACAAACATATATATACAAAGCTTAGAACAAATACATAAATGTTGCTCCTTGCAGTAATTTTATGTTCTTGACTATTAAGACTTTACAGTGTGAGTAGAAGCTCAAAGAAAATTAAACATACTCTTCATTTATTGCTACTTTGCTGAAATAAAGAATCATGACTGAAGTCTCAATAAATGCAGAAGGTGCCTTTGTGCAACCTGTGGACATTTAATGTGGACATTTAACCCAGGAAACATAAAAGGAGTTACCACAGCAAGATCCAGAAAATTCCCAAAGCTTCAGACTCAGAGAAATAATGTGCTGCATTAGATCAAACAAATAACAATTGAAACTACACAGAGATACACACAGAGAAAAGAAACTCATATTCTGTAACTGGGAAGTTATTGGATCTCCAAAGCCAGGGAAAGCAGAGAATAAATGCAGGAACAGGGCGGGATTTTTTAATGCTCCTACATCTACATCTTTCTAAAGAAGAAATATGACTGATGTGACATGCAGAGAAAGTAAAAGAAAAATAATTTTAAAATATCTTTCTTTACAAAAATTTTTCTTTTACCTTACATTCACCCAGTCACCAATCTGCTTTCTTGTAGACAAAAGTGACTTTTTGTTGTTTAAAAGCACCACCTGAGACAAAAGGGTAGTGTCCCTTGTGGACCAGAATTTGAAAATTAAGTTTTTATGTACCCCTGAAGATTTCCAGCACCACCTAATGTATCATATGACTTCATAACAAGCTTGAGACATACTAAGGAAATCTTTTAGTCTGCGAGGCAAATTAATTCTCAGCATGAGGATTTCTAGAACTTGTAATTCTGCAAGAACAATTGCTTGTGACTCATGGTACAGGTTTTAGTTTTATCCATGAAAAAAAATCAAAGATCCATTAATTAGAATCTATGACATTTTCAGAAGGGTACCTTCACAGGATGGTTTAAACTGTATACAGCTTTTTAAGTTTCTCTTCTTTGGTCAGAAAGGCTACAACTGCTCTCAGAAAGTAAGTTTTGAAATTAGTGCTGCAAAGAGTTTTTATCTTGCAGAGGTCTCCCTTATCAGAGTAAATGTTTTATGTCCCTCTATATATATATATATGTATAATGATTCATCATCAAGACGTTGATTCAGTGGTCCTGTAAGAGCAATACCTGAGTTCTCTGGGTTAAAGCCTTAGATGTCAAAAGGCCAATTTGATGGATGGAATATACTTACAGAGCAATTCAAAAGAAAAAACTATAAAAAATACGCCATATGAAAAGGTTAATTTTCCTAGTTTATTTGGAGTAAAGGCCTTCTATTTATGCCTAACCACAAAGTTGATATACCTGTGTTTATATGTTCTGTGGGCATGAACTATGTAGAAGGAATGCAAGAAACCATGGACATTCTGGTTCTTGTCACCTCAGACATTTAATAGGATTAACTTCAAACAGTATTCTTGCTCTCCTCCTTTCAGCATAAGTGCTCACTGCATCAATGAGATCACAGAATGAGGTTTCTTCTGTCTGTGGGTAGTACTCCTGCTAGGCTGGGAAATGGGGTATTTGCACTAGGACCTAAACTAAAGCACAATCACCTTAGTTATTCTGCCTTTATATAAGCAAAAGGCATTTATGTCCTACTATGCTGAGATACTAATTAAAAAAAAAACCCACACAGATGAGGAAGCTATACTTTTGCAATTTTATACACTATTTAAACCTACATTAAAAAGAAAAAAAAAAAGGCAGGAGCAGATGTTTTTTTATCAGGGAGATAGTAAAGTGAGTTAATATAAGAATACAAATTAACATAAGGTTTTATGGTCAAATTTACTTTTCTATGGTTCAACTTCATTCATGTTTTCACTTTGAAGAGCTAGTTGCACATTATCTATATTAAAATGTAAGAACACATACAGTACAACCATGAGAAGCAGTTTGAGTTATTTTGCCCCTAGAAAACAGAATTATAGGTGAGTGGAGTCCCTACACAGAACTGTTCAGTCAACTCCTGAACTCTGCAATATATATAGCATGAGCTGGCCAGTTTATAATAAAGATAATAATGAGCATAATAATAATCTTTATAACCAAGATCATAATTTTTAAAATTTCCTAGTCAGGAAAAAAAAAATAATCAGCTAATCCTAAAATTGCTCCTGAAAACCTTAACAGACTAATGCAAAAATTACCTTTTCTGCACCAGGCAACTGTATTACATATTCTACAGCTCTAACTACAAATATACCACATCTTCCTCCTTGTATTTCATAGTCATATGAAATGGCCATAACGTTTTCCACATTACCTAATGAGGAAAATAGAGGATACAGGACTCTTGAAAGTTCTAAGTATTTTCTTTGGAGTTACAATAAAAATATTGTCCTTCTCAAATTGTCTAAAAAAGATAACTTTCAATTGAAAAAAAAAGTGCTATTTTATTTTTTAAAGTTCAATGAATATCCTTGTCTTTCAGTTTTCAAGTGAAGACAATAGACTTATTTTTCACAGATGGGCTAATGAAGAAGTGGTTCTTGTGGGTATGTCCCAGTCAGTGTGGTTTTGCACTAGCAAAATACCACTGACTTCAGCAGAATTACCATGACTTACATTAATGAAAGCCAGAAGGAAATTTGCTGCAACCTGTTCTTCACAGCACTACAAAAAGTCCTGATGAGCACACACATTATTCAGATACAGCAAACATCCTGTGGCAAGCTGACTTTCTTGTGCCCAGGGAAACTTTTATAGCTTCTGAGAATAGATCAGTCAATCAAACAAAATTATCCTGCCAAAGTCATGATGCCTGTAAGGTCACTTCACTGGGGGAAGGGCTTTCTTTGACAGATCTCATTAACTGTTGTAAATTACTGGGTAGACTTTTGCACTGCAGCTGAAATGCTGGCTAGGGTAAACTGCAGCATCAAATTCACTCTTGAGTGAATCACATTTCCTCCACACTTGGAGGAAAAAGAGATACTATTGAAAGAACACTAAAGAAGCATGCATTGATAATCCTTGTCTCTCTTGTCTTCCACCTCCTGAAGGTGTCAGTTGCACGTGTGAAAGATGCTCACAGACACCTGGCTGAGCAGGCTTCAGAACAAAGACAGGTGTTCCACAGACATTATCTTTTGATTCAGTCCTACTGGTCTCTGTGGAACCAGCGCTGAGCTATACAAGGTGTTGTAATTTAGAGAGCAATAAAACTGATTCTGCAGAAGGGTAAGCACTCTTAGGCCTCAACAAACTGAAACCGAAGGGACTGGTGAGACAGACATGTGGGCCACTGAAAAACACAGTGTGTGGTAGCAGCATTTCACAAGAATTCAAACCTTTGTAGTGATGTGTTTCAGAGTTACCAGCTGCAGAGGAAAAGTTTCCCACTGGGTCTTCTAAGTCTCTATTTAGCCACTGAAGTAGACCGTGTTACCTGATCTCCAGCTGATGAAAGCCTCATTTGATTTAAGGTGTATAGCATATTTTAGCTTAAAGACTACTATGGTTTGACTGAAATTATGAAGAACAGTTTTCCTTCCTACCTCTGTAGTCTTTCTTCACATAAAGAACAAAAAGTATCTCAAGTAAAAATCCACATCTGATTATCAAGAAAACTATTTCTCTAGCTGAGAAAACAGTCTTCACACAGCCTAAACTTGGAATGTGGTTTATTTGATATTTTACTGTCTGAGATGATTCAAAATTTTTTAACACAGTGGACACTTCTGAGAACAAAGCAACTGATTTATGTTTGCCTACATCAGTTACTTCCATTAGAGATCCAGCTTTTTTTATTCTTTAATCACATAATATGGCCTTTGTCTTAATGGGCTTACTTAGGTGTACTTGCAACCAGACCTGAAGTTTCCATGGGTTCATTCTTTTTGGAGTATGAAGATGTTGTCTAGGATTGAGTGCCTATCACACTGCCATGGTTTCTTTTTCATCTGATCATTTGCATTAGTTATATGATTTCCAACATTCAAATTAATTTTGCGAAGAGTTTTTTTAAAAATTTTGTTAAAAATTTAGAATGATATTCATTACCTCTTAGTCAATGTTGTCTCTTCCTATGGATGCTGAGGAGCTCTTTGCCACTTTGTTTCTCAGCTTTGGAAGTATTATTCAGTTCATCTCAAGATGGCAGGTTTTAACTTTTACCATAAGTTTGATCTGTATGTTTCTCTTTCTTTTTAACTATGCACCTCTAGTAGCCTATGAGAAACTGACAGCAGTAGCAATGACTGCACCAGCACTGGCAACAACGATAATGTGAAATGGATGTTCTGCTTCTGGATGTTTTCACTGTCTTCACTGCTTTCCCTTAAAAGGCTTCAACTTCACATAGTGCAAGGAGCAGAACTAAAACAACAGTCACCCCCATATATGGCCAAGTCTTACAGTGTTACTCCTTCACAGCCTTTAATTTATTAGGCAAAAAGCAGCGGAATGCTAAGTCCTCACACACAACACAGATAACCAGGACATTTCACTAAGATAAGATGTAAACAGCTAAGGCTGGCAGAGAGGCTGTCAAGACCACAAGACACACACAAAAAAATAGTTATCAGACAAGTTCCTTTTCTTTCTGCTTCCTAGTATGCTGCATCTCACAGAGAAATATCACAGTAAAAGAATCAAATAAACAAAAAGCATCTGAAGAAGCTCTAGCTACAAAGGATCTAAAAACATTTGACTGTTTTGCTTTGCTTCCTTCCTACTCCTGTAGAGTTTTACATGTTTCTTGCAGATGGACCAAAGGAACACTGAATGGAAGTCTGGTGTTCAGCAATAGTTTCTGTCTTCAAAATGGGTGAGTTCAGGTGGATTTTCCAGCTGACAGTAGTTCTGAGAACAGTTACGGCTTTCTAATATCTTCAGAATTCACCTCCCTTTTAAATTCTGCTCAGGACATTTTGAGTTCCCTTTCTGTCAATGGAGCCTCCTGGCACTCATGCAACCCAAGTGTGGTGCCAACTAACTGTTCCAATATTCTGTCCTGCTTCTCAGTCTCATGCCAGCCTTTCCCCACATATGGAACCCTTCAACAGTAAAAATTAAAATTCATCCCATGAAAAAGGCACAGTCCTATAAACACAACCTACCATGCTCATGCTTTGTAGCACATAGCAACCATACACACTAGGAGCTTACTTGAGCTGTGTGAAACCATTCACGTTCTGTACGGTGACCACGACACTACGGGTATGTAAACGACTATGTGGAAGGTGATCCCTTTTGCTTTAAATTTCTAAAATAAACAAATTAAAAAACTTTGTATCTCCGTTCGGGCCATTCAGATTCGCTATAGTTTTCCTGTCACCTGTAGGAGCAGACTGAAAAAGGCTTGCAGCACCACAAGGATAGTTAAAGCACTCACCAAGGAACTCGGGCTCCCCAACTGGCAAGCATCAGGGCCCTGTAGTTATCTTGTTGCCATCTATGGGCCATGGTGTGAATACACAGCTCAAGGTTTCACAGAACCAGGTTTTACCGCACACCGCCTCTGAAACCTCAGACAAAATGTTACGAACGACGTCGTGCAACCCACTAAAAAGACAGCGCTTTTTTAAAGTACTTGAGGCACTTAACAAAATAATGGTAAATTAGTATGTGCTCCAATCCCGACTGGCAACTTTCTGAATCAGTCCCAGCGGGTAAAAGTAAATTCATATGCTGCAGGGCCAGGGGAGCACTGCAGAACAGCAACGGGTTTGTAACCAGGCCAACAGCCGCAGCACAGCTCTGCCTCAGAGCTCTGAAAAAGGGCTGCAGAGTGCCTCTGCCTCCTCCCTGCTCTTCAAGCAGTAAGTGGTCGAGTAAAAATAGCCAGGATGGCACCTTGCTGAGTCTGCCTTTGCCTTCAAAATTAACGTGTTAATCCTGTCCACTGTAGAGGAGTGAAGATACTTTTTATGGGCACTGCACTTCAGCCGAGTCTCCCTAATGTGCTGTGGAGTGAGTAACCACTGATGCAAAATTCACTGGTGGACAGAGGCAGTAAATACAGGTTGAACAAACAACATGAAGCAGATGGCATGTAAAGCTGGAATTTTTCACCATGTTATTTGCAGGTGCTTCAAGTGAGCTACTATCAAGATAATAAACTACTGCCAATGTTAAAACTATCGATAGCACACAAATTACATGCATATTATCACAGTGAGATCGTTACCATGCCCAAATTGTGGGCAATACAAAGCATTAAAGAATCTTCCTCTCAGAAGTGAAATCACTTTTTTTAAAAGCTGTACTGGAGCAGACCTCATACACAGGCTTAGATTTTAAGGCCTTCCGTGCATCTTTGGTTTATAAATTCCTCTCTGAAGTCTGGATGACAACACTGAGCACTAGCAGTAAGATTCTATGGGAAAAAAAATATTCTCTAAAGAGCTAACAGCCTAATTCAATTTCATTGAAGTTTGTGCATATGGAAACTAAGAACTTTCCTTTTGTTTCAAGGAAATACAGCATTAAGGAAATCCCACCATGAAAAATTAGACTTTATGAGAAAACTCTCCTTTAGACAGGAAACTAGCCATGAGCCTCCAACATCTGTTCCTGCTCAGACATCATGGTATGGACAGTGCTGTCAGCATGAAAGCACTGTAGCTTAAACTAGCAAACACAAAATACTTTGTAGTCTCCAGAAAATAAAGAGAAAACAAAACAAACAAACACACAAAAAACAACCAAATAAAAACAAGCAAACAAAATACAAAAAGAAAAAAAACCAAACAGAAACCAGAAAACAAAATCCCCCTTCATCTTTTAAAAAGCTCTCAGTGCTTCAACAAAATTTAGCATGGAGCAAATGTTCAGAAAATAATCAGAAATGGACAGAACTGCTAGGTACTAGATTCATGCACCATAATACAGAAATTAAACTTAACAAATACTGACCCAGTGGTACTTGTTACAGGCAGCACTTAGAATCTCTTTCTTGAAATTGCTTTTAATACTGTAATTCTCCTGTAATAAATACATTAATGCGTCAACAGGAAAAAATTCTTCCTGCTTTTCAAAAAAGAAAAATTAATCATAACAAGAAAGCTTTAATTACAGAAGAAGCATCTGTGCACATACTAGAGGCAGCAGAACCAGGTTTTATGTAAATTCTCACCTAACTGCTAGAAATTACTCTCAGCTACTTTTTACTAGGAGTGTAAAATTTTACCTGTTTGAACTCATATGGCCAGCACTTCTCTTTCCTTTCTCTCCCATTGAATGACATGAGTCAGAACAAGCCCACTGGGTTAGTTTTAAGTGCAGTGGGTTTCCTTTACAGGCCAGGTTTGGTGCTTTGCTAGCACAAACACACAGGCAGTGGGACTCTTGGTAGAATCTCAGCACTGCTCTGTATTGCACTGTGTAGACTTATCTAGGCTCCCATGAAAAACAGTGCACTGTGTGAAGGAGGCAGGAGTCAGGCTTTGCTGAATTACTGCACTGCATTTCCTTTAGCTGGAGCAGTGCACAGAATATTTGCACCTCGTATGATTTCAAATCACACTACTCTCTCTGGACATGCAGTCTTGTCTTACGAGTTGTGTTCCTCCTGCCCCTTCCTCTTCCATGTCTTCTTAGGTCTTTTCAGCCCTGTTTCAGTATACTATCCACACAGAGAGCTATGAAGAGAAGCAACCTAGGAGGTTTGTGCTGGGCAATGCTGACTCAGTTACTGCACAACTTCTTTCTCCTGTATGTGAAACCAAGTGTTTTACACAAGGGCTCAATGCCAAAAAAAGTAATGAGCATAGTATATATATATATATGTATATATGAAAAGAGAAAACACTGAAGTTGTGGGAAAACTAGCACTTTTGTGCAAATTTTCTTTTTTCAATGTAATTTTTTAAAAAATAAATTATTACAAAAGGTTTCCACATTTCCATTCAAGCCTCTGGAGATTTTGATGAGGTAAAAAGTTAAGTGTACTTAAGTATTTTCCTGAACTTGTGCCAAGAGGCAAGAGTTAATCATTTTGCTTTATTGCATACTGAGAACTCCTTACAAAGCAACAGTCATTATGTGTACTGTAAGACCTGCTTCCAAGAAGTCTGCTAACAAACACAGTACCATGCAGACAGAAATAATTCTCCTTATGAAGACAAAAAAAAAATCCAAGGTGGATAAGTCTGTTTAAATAAAGATAAGCTGGAAGGTTTATTGTTTTAAAGGGAGGGAAGAAATAATTTCCATGCTTAAAAATGGATGTGTTCATCCTCTTGCTTGTGATTTCTCCTCATTGTGCACATCTATACAGAAAAACAGGATGCTGTGGACGCACCCTATAAAGAAGCCCAACAATTCTTCAGTGTAACTAAGGCTAGCTGAGATGTTTGTCTATGCTGAGACTGTAAATTGCATGGGTTCCTCCTGCCTAGCCCCTGAAGACCTCTCCAGAAATACCAATAGGAAAAATTCTGTCCTTTATATTACATTATTAACCTTGTACTCATCAAATTGATTAGCCTGAGCAGTCATCACAAACAAATGAACTTTAGCTGAAGACAGACTCCAAAGCTCACAGACAGAAGGCCGAGTTTTTCAGATCCACACAGGGAAATAAAACCTTTTAATCACTGAATGTTGGGTTTTTGTCTTCTGAGTCTCTGCTCATATGGATTCAATTTATGATGACTTACCAGCAATCTCCCAAGCCACAGGGTGATGTTTAAAGATCGTAAAGCTAGCTTGTTACATAAGGAACATGTAGAACAGTTCCCCTTAAACAGGAGCATGAGCAAGAGGCACAGGAGAAACACAGTACACTCCTTGCCCATTTTGTCTCAGGTATAGGAATAGTTAATTGCATGCTAATGAACTGGTGAAACTCTCACCCATTCATTAGCAACAAATTGTTTATATGCTCTATAATCCATTCGAAGAATTTCCCCCCCCAAATTGCCAGCCTTTCCACAACTCCTTCCAATGAAACAGAGTTGACTTATCTGGTACAAATACGAAAGTTCTCTGAAAACATACAACGTGGAGTTTTGATTCATTTTGCTCTTAATGGTGGCTGTAAGGACTGAAAAGGAAGAGTCTGATGAGTTAGTTTAAGCTGCAGTTACACAGTATTACAGTAAACTCAAGAAGACATTCTACCAATAACTAACTCCAGTGAGTGACAAGAATCTAAATTCACTCTGTAATTATGCTGAGTGATACCCACCACAAAGGCTGTTTTTGCAAAGGAGCAAAATTGTATTTAAAACTGGAGGAGGAGGATACAGCTGCTCATATATTGGTAACAATGTCAGTAAGATCCTTGGCAAATGCAACATGAATCATGCTTCTTCAGCATTTATAAATGATAAGATAAAAAGCAAAGCAAACCATGTTTGTACAGAGTTTTGACAAAAAAAGAAGTTAAGAGATCTCTAGGTGTACCTGGTGGGGAACTGATTAATCTGAAAAAGAAGAGGAAGCATCTTATAGATCTATCAGCTCACAGTAAGTCTCCTGAGAACATCCAGACTTAGATCATCAAATCATACAATGCATAGGGTTGGAAGGGACCTTTAAAGGTCATCTAGTCCAAGCCCCTGGCAGTAAGCAGGGACATCTTTAACTATATCAGCTTGCTCAGAGCCCTGTCAAGCTGAAACTTGAATGTCTCCAGGGATGGGGCCTCTACCACCTCTCTGGGCAACCTCTGCCAGTGTTTCACAACTCTCACAATAAACAAGTTCTTCCTGTTAACCAATTTAAATCTACACTGCTCTAATTTAAGACTATTGCCCCTCATGCTATCGCTACACACTCTTGTAAAGTTCCTCTCCATCTTTCTTACAGACACCCTTCAGGTACTGGAAGCCCACTTCAAGGTCTCCCTGGAGTCTTCTCCTCTCCAGGCTGAACAACCCCCACTGTCAGCCTGTCTTTGTAGGAGAGGTGCTCCAGCCGTCTAATGATTCCATCCCTTCCTTATATGACCTTTAGACCATGACTTCTTGTGTTTCTGAAGAACTATCTAAGCAAGATTTAGGTAACTAGGGTGGGGTGTACAACTAGTTCTTTATTCTCGAAGACTCAAGAGCCAAGAGCTGGTGTGGATCAAGGCATGATGGCTGACAACCAATACTGTCTGGCCCCAAAGGAGATATCTTGTGATCACATCATGCCCAGTCTTCCCTAAGAAATCAATCATCTCATGAGAAGACACTGAAAAAAATCTGACACTGGATGACTGCAGGTGTAAAACTGTCCAGCAGATTCCCCCAGCAGTGAGTGATCAGCCAGCCAGAAGCAGCTGCTAAAGAACTCAATTCTTCAATTTACAGACATATCTATGAGTAAGCTAATTTCCTAACACAATGCAGTAATAACTTCATGCATACATTTTCTCTATTTATATTATTCCTCTTCAGAATCACAGAAAGATTCTGCAAGTTAATCAAACCACCTGTAATTGCCTGTACATTAACATTAAGTAAGAAAGCTCTTTAGCATACTACAGGAGGACTCCCAGCATGCTTTGGGTCTGCACATTAGAGGAACAATAGGAGTTAGTATGGAAAAAGACATAGGAAGCAGCACCTTCAGCATCCCACCTGGTAGTCTATCCATTGATAGCATTCTGTCCATCTTGGGCAGGGGGGAATCAGATTTTGCCACAGTGTGGCAAAGGTGCTTGGTCAAAAACCAAGGCAAAGTGTGGGGCTGCTTTCTCTCTCTTCCTAGATGGAAAGCACACAATAAAAGTCCAAAGGAAATGTGAAGAGCTTGAAGAAAATGGAAATAAGGAGCAAACACCAGTCAGAGCAATAAAAATTCCTTAAGCAGTATGAATTACAGTCATTACATATGTCTCCTAACCTAGACTAGCTCTAATGATTAGTAATTTTTATGACATCTCAACAAAAGGACAATACTGCATACGAGGAAGGACAATATTGCAGTTACCAACATACTGGCTGGTCTTCAGCAGTTAGAGATGGAAATAAATACCTTTCAGAACACACACTGAGCATGGTTTCCCATAGTGATGCAGTCCTATACATATCACACCTGATAACCATACTACCAAACAAAATAAACAAAAAAGAGCAATCCTCACAAGAAATCTACAGGCTGTGGCATAGTCCACACTTTAACATTCTAGCAACTTTATAAAGTTGTTGTAGTGGGAATAAATCTACTTGGACAGCAAAACCATAATAAGTTTCATCAACAACAAAGCCCATACTTCTCAGAAACCCAAAATGAGTGATGTAACTCACTGAGTGATCTAAGTGAGGAAAACATGACAGTTCTCATTGGTCTCCTAGTCAGATTACCTAGGGTAAAAAAAAAATGGGAAATTACTCTTTTTCTCTTTTACACAACACAGACCTGCCATGTGTTATATGCAAGTTCATGAAAATGTCATTACCGCCTTTGACCTGTACCATTCCAGAAATGAAGACTTCGAAGTTTGAGAACTTCCTAAGAAGTGCCACAGTAACTAATGTTGTTTTCAACTGTTTCTCTTGGCTACAAATGTATTGGAAAGCTTTGGAGAAGATGCAGTCTGTGTAACTTTCTTATTATGGCTTCGTTTTCTTCAGTGTGTGGGATGCAAACAGGTGTACTCGTTATAATGTTCCACACCAAATGCTGTTCTCATGTTGCTTTAGTCATCAGGCCGAGATTCAAATCCAAAATGAGTAACTTCACACCCTCTTTTCTAAATGTTTCAAGGGTCAACTCCCAAAGGAAGTTCAAGCTTCAGGACAGAGTGCCTGTGGCTCTCTGCCTTATGACAACTTCTTTATCCCCTTCACACAAGCTCTAATAGAATGACTAGAAACAGCTGTTGCCATATACAGTATCTAGACAGGACTGCTAAAATAAGGATAAAGAGACAGAAAAAGTCTGCTTCACTGAAGAAAATTAGTAAACACAAGCACTTGTACAAGTACACAATGAGGTAAAGATGTACTTTGACAACAACACACCTCAACAGAATTTTCTTTCACATAAGAAAACCAGCTGGCACAGTGTTCACAATCCTTGTAAGATGAAATCAAAGTCATAGAATATCTTGAGCTGGAAAGGGCCCATAGGAATCATTGGAATCCAACTTCCAGATCCTCACAGGACTACCTAAAACTAAACCATATGAGTAAGAGCATTGACCAGACAATCCATGAACTCAGGCTTGATTCCATGACCACTTCCCTTGGGAGCCTCTTTCAGTGACAAACTGCATACACACATACTGTAAATTCACAGAGAATCTGAGGTTTGATTGCAGAGTTCATGCTACTAATGAAGAAAAGGCCAACCATCTGGCAAGCATGTGTCTATGCTCTCCAGATGTACTGCAGTAATCCCTAAGGTTAGTTGTGCCCTCCTTTGCTGAGATGCAAGAATCACTTTTCCTTATTTTTCTAGTATTCATATACCTATAGATTAAATTAAGTCTTTCTTGACAGCAAATTTAAAAATTACCAAGTATGATGACTTCTATCATTTTCAATGAACTTTTATATAGCAAATATGACCCCTTTGAAGA
Source organism: Calypte anna (assembly GCF_003957555.1). Classification (NCBI taxonomy): domain Eukaryota; kingdom Metazoa; phylum Chordata; class Aves; order Apodiformes; family Trochilidae; genus Calypte; species Calypte anna. The sequence goes on from NC_044274.1 coordinate 48,113,192, forward strand.
CTCCAAGCTTCTTTTAGACTCCAAACTCTACCATGGCTTAGTAGCAGAGAGATTCTATCTTGTTCCAGGAAAGATATTCTCCACTTTTTTTTATGACTGCAACTGACTGTATTAGATAATCTATGGTTGTCCCAATCACAACAACATAGACTGAGAGTAGTTCAGCTTCAGAAGAAGTAGATTTTTTGGTGTATTGATCCAGATAAACAGCTCTCACTGCTACACTGTAGTGTGCTGTATTAAGAGCCTGCCTTATTACTGACTTTCTAAATCAGGCAGGTAGGAGGACAATCTTCTTAATGCACGGAGAGAACAGAAACAAGCAAAAAGACTCGTTTTTTTTTTAAAGTAAGCCTGTCTCTGGGAAAGGAAATTCACTGACATATATGACACACCTGAGCACCCTCAAACACAGATATTTTCTGCCTCAAGTCCTGCACCATCACTGCCGCACAAAAAACTGTGAATTTTCCAGAAATAAAAATGGTCTAAGAAGGCGATGGGTAAATGCTTTGTAATTTCTCTTATTCTGACAGGGAAATTTTATTACACGTAAAAAAGGAGGAGGCAATAAATGGAGGAAAGGGAGAGTTATTCTCCTTACATCCATCTGCAGATACTTACTGTGATGAGCCTCAGTAATGCTATCGCTAATTACTGGCAAGACCTTTGGTCTTTTACAGGAAATGCAACAATATTATGAGCTAAACACAGGGGAAAGACTTTATTGACTCAGGAGTACATGTGGCCCATAAACATTAGCTTTTTCAGTCTTATTACGATGAGGTCAGCTGGTTCAAAAGGCACTATGCCTGTGGTCATAGACAAAGATGCAAACCAGATGTGAATATAATCACAGTATGTGGTACAAAACTCTGCAATGACAGCTATTCCAATTGGGGTTTCAGTACAATGAATTGTCTGAAACAACAGTTTTAGGTATTTATCAGAAATTACTGGTTGCTTCTGCAGCCTCGTCTTCACCTCCCAACTACTGTAATACTAAATCCATCTTCTCAGACAGAATCAGCATGATAGCTCACAAAATTATCTGGAAAAGAAAAACCAGTTCAATTTTGCCTTCTCAGTGGTTTAGAATGGTGCCATCTCTTTGCTTCAGAATAAAATAAACAAGTAAATAATGTGGGAGAAAATCAAGGTTTTCTACACATTGCCTTGCTGTTAATCATGGTAACCACAAGACTACAAGCATGCAGGCAGGCTCAAAATCTTGGTAGCATGAGGACTTTCCAGCAAATTTCTCTTCATATGGCTACAGCATTATCAATAATTCAGAATGGAAGCAACCACAAGTGGCTTCTAGGCCATCTTCCTGGTGAAAGCAGCATCAGCTATGTGATAAGACAAAGCTGCTCATGGGTTTATCTAGTTGGACATTGAACAACTTGTTTCAAAACATTATCATTGTCTCTTGTCCTCCCACCATGCACAGGTGTGAAGTGCCTGCCTCGATCTTCCTGATGGCATCTGTAGGTACAGGTGGCTGCTATTAAGTCATACAAAAGCCATCTTTCTTCAGCTAAACAGACCCACTTCCCCAGCCTCTCCTCACAGGGCCTGTTGCTCCAGTCCCCACCTGTCTTTGTGATCCTATGTGGAACTCACTCCGATTTACTGTTGACTTTCCTGTAGTGAGGATCTCCAAACCACTCAGAGTTTCTGGAAGTAGGTTCAGAGGTGATGAGCAGAGAATAATCACTTCACTCACTCCCTGAGCCACACTCATTCATAGATCCCAAGGTGCTGCTGGTCTTTTCCAACTCCAGGGCACAAAACAGGCCCTTACCCAGCTCACTGCTCACATCCTGTCTCTGCAGATCTTCTCCTCAGCTCCCCTGTCCCCAGCCTGCATCACTGTAGGGTTCTGCATTTTTAGGGGCAAGATTCAGTTTCTCCTTGCTGAATTTCATCAGGCCCTTGTCCATCAATTCCCACCTTCTGTTTAGGTTTCCTTTACCAGCAGCCCTGATCTCCAGCATGCCAACAGGTACCCCACCAAATTTGGTGTCATATGCAAACTTGGTCAAAGTACCATCTATCCTTTCTTGCAGATCACTGATAAAGATGATAAACAGGACAAGTCACAGAACCCATCAGTACCCGAATTTTCACTGGCATATTATGCAGTGGCCCTTAAGCCTGCTGACCTAACCAGATTTTTACTTATCTAGTTGTCTACCCATCCAAATCATAAAGTCCCAAGCTGGATACAAAACAATGTGTGAGACACAGTGCCAAAAACCTTGCTAAAATGTCAGAAAATTACATTTGCTGATCTAACTTCATCAACAGATTCATCTTTGCCTGCTCTTCCCAGGCAAAGAGATCGGTTAGACATGATTTATTCCAGTAGTTCCCTAATGATGCCATTTACATTCAGATTTCCTTTCTTACACCAGTTCTGCTTTCTGTCTTGCAAATGGTTCTGTGGATTTTAATGAATGAGAGTCTGTAAGTGTTCCATGTGGCTGTGATACTTGGCTGGGAAGAAAAAAGAAGAAAGCAGTTTCGCAACATTACTATGGTGTTCATAGAAATAAAGAAAAATAAAAAGGAAGAAAAAATTGTAACATGCCATAGAAAAAAAATGCCACTACAGAAACACAGAATGGTTGAGGTTAGAAAGATCTTAAGCCCCTTTCATTTCCCCACAAAAATGAACATAATAATATGTTTCTTCTCCAAAATTAATTTGACAATTCAAGTGACTACAACTTAAAGCAAGATGTGTTCTAACAGAACTCTCAAACTTCTTCAAATAATGTAAAGTATCTTGGTTTTGTCACATTCCCACAGAGATCTTCTTCAAAACATCCTTAATATAAAGAAAAATTTCCTGTCTTCTTAAATTGTAAATAATTCGAGTAATTTAGCAGATTATAATACTTTAATACACGTAAGAAGTAAAAAGTTTTATACACACTCTTTAAATGCTGTGCCAGAAAGCTTTTCTTTTAAAACAGTAGGAAGCCATCTCTATTTACAAAGAAATCTTCTGATGAAAGAGTTTGCTTTTGGGCTGATATCAGCTCTGCTGTCCAGCACAGGCAAACCATGTTCAGATAGGCTAATCCACATGGGAGCCTTTCTAGTTTGAAGAGTAAAATGAGACTGTGTAAAACCACAAAAGAAAAGGAGCCTTAATCTTAAACTTTCTTCTAGTAGTCACAGTCTTCTGTAGCTGCATTGCTGTAAACTTCCTCATTATTTTAATTAAAACACTTCTGGGCTTTTTTTATCAGGACATTTGAACAATTTCTGTTGTTTATTCACAGCTGTATACTTTTTGAGATTTAAGACAGATACAGAACTAGGAAAATTGTGGACCTTCTGTTACCCAACATCTGCCTTTTGCACAGTGTAAAGCATGCTCAAAATGTTTTGCAGAAAGTTTATTTTTCTCAGGTAGTTTTTCACATGCAGCATATTAAGTCCAGACAAAAGTCTGCTTGTTTGTGAGAACTACAAATAAATGTATTTCTTAACAAAGGCCAATCAAGTTTACAGAATGTATTTCTGTCTCACCAAGCACCAACTCTCGTTCTCTGTAACTCTGCTGAACACAGTTCAAACTTAAGATGGAAACAGAGCATAGCCATTTTCAACTTGTATTTTTCTTTTAAATGAAGAGAACTTTCAATACACCTTTCTGTGCTCAGTACTGAAAGGTACAGATTCCAGAACAGATGAACCTGCTCACTGTAGGCTAAGCAGCTATAGCTACCCACCCCAGGCACAGGCCAGAACACAACTAACAACCAGAACAAGAGTAGCACACTGTGAAAGGCTGCTATGTAGCCAACCATTCTTAATAGAAATCAGTTGCTTCCAGATTCAGAACTAGCCTAAAAAAACAAATAAATTGTGTGCCAAGTAAAAGGAGGTAAGCCACAGGACTCCCTAGCCTCTTTTGCCATTTATCCATAAAGAACAAGACAGAATTCCCTACTTACATTTCATAGGAGACTGGTATGTTTTCTGTTGCTTTCTTTATGAGCAATGGAATGCCAGCACTGAAGAACACAAGACGTATTATACATTGATTCTCTCCCAGAAAGTTCAAAATTATGCAATACACTGAGAGAGGTTCATTCTCATCTTTGGCTCAGGATGTATCTTAGAACCTCACTGCTGGTGTCCTGAAGTGTTAACAATAAAATTACTTATCTCCTGTGCATCTGAAACATGGCCAGTCACAAACACAGTGGGCAGCATGTTTTCAGCAGTGCAGGCTAGGGCAACAAACCCCTGGAAAAACATCACAATAGGCTTGCAACACCACACTATACTGAAGCAAATCCAACATTGAAGAAAATATCAAGAAGACAAAGACAGTTCCTTAAAGATATCCCATAAAATATCTGCAATGATAAATCAGCTCCACTGCTTAAAAAAACATTCAGGGATGAAAGGATGACAGCTAGATTCCAAGCAAATTGAAGAAATAAAACGAAGACACAGCTTATAAAAGAACATCAGTGCCTTTTAATAAGTTTTTTCCACAGATCTTTTCAAACATTTTATATCTGTGTAAATAAAACATTTTGCTGCATTATGTTTTTGAACCTGATACAGAAAATCCATTTTTTATCAGGTATAGAAGTATACAGAAGACATTTATGGCTACTTCTAATACTTTTATGTTATTTAAAATATTACAAATCCTGAAAAAAATTCCCACCATGGTGCTCAAGAACTTTGTATTACACTGCAAACATATTAAATTATATTTATGAAGGTTTTATGCAGTTGCCATTCTGCATTATTCCAGGACAGAACATGTCCTTTTGCTCCATCTAATTTAAAAACTGCTTATATGTGACATGGACTAATTCTGACAGAGGTGTCTTTAAAAATTCACAGCAAGCATATTCCAGATAAGAGAAAGTGAGATTGTCTTATCCTGCTGAAGGAAGATAAAAAAAGTGAGGTCACAGCTGGCATAAGTTAAAAAAAAACACAGTCACAAAGCAAATGCAGTATCAGCCATGTAGAAAGGTATTTATAACTTGGAGAAATCTTGAGGCTGAAAGAACCCACAACTCAACAGTAGAGGAAATCCAGGTGGAGTAAGAAAAGCACAGTGCCTACCCTGCTTCTGGCACAAACTTCTTCATTAAAACTCATGATCAGAAGAAAAGCAGATGGTTGCAAAGAAACAATAAGTTACAAATTCTCAAGAATCTACTGGCAAAAGAATCTAGGCTGTATTTTACAAATGAAGAATTCAAGGCAACTGTCACAAAGGCACAATCAGAACATGGTGCGCTGTTCTCCATGGCCAGACATACACATTTCTTTAATTACTACAGCTTGTTTAACAGCAGTAAAAGGCCACAACCAATAATCCATCTGGATTTCACTGTTTTCACTGCCTCCAGAAGCACTTTTCCTGGACAATACACACCTCAATACACACCCTTATACACACCTTACTGCTCCAGTAAACCAGTTGCAGTTTTAATTTTCAACTTCTAATTCTCTCATCCTTATTCTCCTTTTGTCTTCCCTTGGGGGAGTGGAGGGGGGCTAATAGAGAGCAATCTGTCCTCTGGCTTTTGGTCCACCCATAGTGCTAAACCGGGACAGATTATTTGGCACCCAACGTGAGACACAAATGAAAAAGATTTCCTTTTAACTGAAAATATTGTAAGGTTGGAAATTGAAACAAGTCGTTTCCAGACTGGCATCATAGTTTACTAGAAGAGGATAAGGGCAGTGACACGTGGGATAAGGAACAAAAATATGTAAAAATATACCCAGCCCAGTCTTGATGCTGGCAGGGACAGGTGCCTGAGGGCCCCTTGCAGCAGCACCAGCTCAGGAGAGGGCTCCACAGCTCTTCCCAGCACCCCGTGGATGTGGATTCTGAGGAGCATGTGGTGAGCTGGGGGTAAAGGAGTTCAGAGAAGCAGCAGAGAAGCAAGGAGTGGGCAAAACAGACCACGGCTTCTGGTTATAGAGTATGGGCAGGAAATGGGAGGGAATATTGACCCCTCTGTGTTCCACCCCTCTCAGATCCCTCAGGGTCCTAAAGATCCTCTCTCTTGTGCTGGTACCAGAAATTATCCTTGTCCACTCAAACTATGACAAGAAGACAGAATTTTTTTTTTTTCATCCTGTCTTCATGTCATTCATCCCTCCTCACATTTCAGGCTCCTGTCCTAAAGAAGCAAACATGCAAGAGCCATTCAATCAAAGCTTCCCACTGTCCCTCAGACAATATGGACCTCACTCTAAACCAGCACTGTGAACCCAAGAGTTCTTGCTGTCAGGGTCTTCCTGTAACCACACCAGCTGTTTGGAGCTTACCACATCTCTGTCATTCATTTGCATAAGAACATTTCTCTAAACAAGTCAGAACAGTCACTGTGACTGCAGGCCCCCTTAACGCTCTAGCTGACCAAATAGTAAATGGACAGTCAGCAGACAGAACACTGATGTGTCAAAGTTGCATTAAAAGACGTGCCACCAGATGTAAAGTGACAGCATGTTATCTGGAAAGGTGCTTGACTTTGCTCAGGGTAAGTATAATCACAGAACCTTTGTGCTCTTTCCATGACTTGCCTGTAGAAACAAGATATTAGCTAATCCTTGTCACAGTAGAACTCTCACGACCTTCTTTTCCAGTATCAACTTGACTGCTGGTTTCCACACCCATTTAGCTTCCTAATTCCTACATAAACAATTTTTACTCACCTTTGTGATTCTCATTTTCTAGGCGATTAGCTAACATTCCAGTATTTTATTTCTTGTAATACAGACATCAAGTCATTCAGAATGCAAAAATATGAAAAAGGAATAGTTTGTTGAACAGGGTACAAAGATTCACACTTCCTACAAGAAAAGGAACACCAACTAAAGGGGACATATTGCCAGAGAATTGAAGTCTGGAGATGTACTGCCACAATCTTGTTGATGTTGGAGCATATTAAAGCAGATGTTTCCTGTCAAGTGCTACACTCTTCCCCCAGCACTTGCTGGTATACTCCAGCAGTCACTTCAAGCAAACACATGTAAATGTTAAACATCTTGAGCAAATTCTCTCATAATCCAGTGCTCCGTTTGTTATTGCTGTATTCCTAAGTGACACTTAAGAGTCACTTCCCACTGTTTAACAAAGCACTGTGAAAAACTATTAAAGAACGCATCATCATGCACACAATTGAACAAATTATCAGATCTTCTAAATCCTGTTTTTCAAGTACTACGTCTGATTTTTCTTTGCAACTAAGAAAAAGCACTAGAATAATGATTTAGGCTACACTGTAGCCACACCACAGGGACAAAACATAATAAGAGATTTAATCAATTCCCTCACATCAGAGCTACTGTTATTACCAAGATTACCAAGAAGTGGGACAAAAGAGAGGACTTGGTACAGTACAATATGAAGATTACCTCTGTAGACGCAAATCAAATACAACTTTCAGACAATAATGGGGCTCTGATGACTGGAAAAGTGTCATTCCAGAGACACTGTGATTACACATCAAATACTATGAAGAATGTCTAGAAGAACCTGTCTTTCTTTTATGAAAAAAAAATAAGGGATATATTTCTGATTACAATTATCTCTGTTTCCCTACTCTGCTAACAACCATTGGGACAAGGATGTCTAAGCATTTATGGAGTACTGGCTGTACTATTAAAGCTTGCAGTTATCACTTCTTCAGTAAGACGAATAAGTAGAATATAAATTTCTTTTCTTCTCCTAGGCACTATTTCTTCACAAGTTTCTTGCACTTCTGCACCTATTAAAAATTTTGCCATGAACTTTTCAGACATCTTTAAGAGTTCCTCAATTACTATTGTAAGTACAATGGAAATACAGAAAATAAGGAAGATCAGCACTCAGTAGCACAGTAGAAATTTTTTTTAAGTACTAAGTTTATTAAATGTGCTTTTCCTCCCATTTTAATCAAGTGTTGTTTTTATTCTTGTCTATGCCTGATGGGGATTAACAGTTGGTCAGAAAGTCCTTTTCCTTTACTTATTTCTTCTAACTCACTGACAAAAAAGCCTTTGCAAAGCCTTTCTAAATATTCATTCCCAGGGAACTGAATGGTAAGGGACACTTATTGAAGGCCAAATTATGACTAACTCAGGCTGTCATATTTCATTATTAAATCTAGAGAGGTAAATGGGACACATCTAAAAAAAACCATGGATATATGAATAAGAATAAACTTTACCACTTAACCTTCACATATAAAAATGTCTGCTATGCAGCTACTACCTTAAATGAAATAAATGCCAATCTGAATTAATGACAGTCTAGATATGAGTAACTACTTCTGTTTTTATGGGATTTGTTTTAGGTGTTCCACTGGGTGCACATGGCAGGGTTTGCCAGTGGTCAGCTGCAGGGTGGGCTCTGTCAGGAGGGGCCTGGGCTGTTCCACCCCAGACACAGGGAGTTCCCATCAGCTGCCACAAACCCATCACAGAGCACAGCTGAGCCCAAATGCCAAGCTGGTCATAGCTCTAGGGTAACAGACTTTAAAAGGGCAAAAAGTTGCCCAGCAGTAATGGTTAAGGAAGAAACAGCATATGCTAGGAGCAAAGAAGAAGCAAGGAGGAAGAGGCAGAGCTGCTTCAGATGCTGAAGCGGAGATCATCCTGCAGCCCCTGAAGAGGACCATGGTGGGAGCTGATGGATGTTTCTTGACAGCAACTTTAGCTGGTGGAGACCAATTTTTTTGCCTGAAGGACTGCAGACCATAAGGAGAAACAATGCTGGTGTAGGGGAAGGGTGTGGAGGAGAGGCAGAGGGGAGCTCTCATGGACTAACACTCCCACCCCATTGCACTGCTTGGCATGGAGGACACAGAAGAATGAAGTTGGAAAAAAGGACTGGAGGAACGGTGTTGGTTTGATCTGTGTACTTTCTGTTTCTCACTATCCAAATCTATTTCAAATTATGACAAATTATATTAATTTTTCTGAAGTCAAGTCTTCTGCCCTTGATAGCAGTTGGCAAGTGATCTCCCTGCCTGTCTCACCTACAAGTTCTTTCATCCTGATCCTGTCCTGTTGAGAAGGGGGGGTAAGAGAGTGAGTAGGCATTTGGCAGCCAGCTGAGGTCAACCCACTGTAAGTATCTGGATGAATATTTTGATGTCTCTTTTAGGATCTTCTAATAAAATCTCCAGCATTGGTATAACTACAAATAGTTAACAATTGCAAAGAAGGTAAAAAACAGGCAGTTTTGGAAAGTTACACAAGCAGGATAGATCACAGCATGCATCAGATGCCATTCTGTAACATTTTGCTCAGAAAGTTTGACATATCTTGTTAAAATCACTATTCAGAAGCTCATTAAGATTTATCTCATTAAGTTGATTTTGGCCAATGTCCACAAGCTTTCACTGTCAGATTAAAAAAACCAAAAAACAAACAAACTCATCACAGGTATTTTGCATTGTCATGTGCATAAATGAGTCAGAAAGCAAAAGTGGTCAGCTTCAAGAGCATGTAAATGCAAATCTTCAGGGAAAAAAAGACAACAAAAAATGAAAGAAAAATAAAATAATCAAGTGTCCTGAATACAGACTGAAAACTTCACAATAATAAATATTTGTAAGAATGTCTAGGAAAATATTTACATCTTTCCATCATTATCAGTTACTCAGTTTTATTTAATAATCAGACTTAGCTCCACAGAACTAAATAAGGCAGTAATCACAATGAGACTATGTGTGCTCCCAAAGGTCAAGTAAACATTGTCAAGAACATAATTCAAATAGTCAGTGTTATTGAAAATGACTTCAGTACTTTCTGACATATTTAGCAAACTTTAAGAAAACAAGACAGACAAGCATATTGAAATGTCACTGTTTCTTCCAGTCTTACAGAAATGCAAAGATCCTGGGGTTTATATCCAGAATGATCCTGTCTTTCTTTATGTAGTATTTCATTATAAAGGTATCTTTCACTTAAACAATGAGATTTTTGGATCTCTAAACAGAATAAACAAAATAGAGCAAACTCTGACATAACAGTCTTTCCTTAAACTAGGACACCTACCTATACATAAGGAAATTTTCCCTGAAAAACGTGTACAGTGTTTAAAGGAAGTTGCTAGCTCTGAATTTGGTAACTCTTAGAAACTTCCTGAATATGGAAGCACCCTAATAACTTTGCTTTTCAAACTTTAAAATCACTACTTTCTGATTAGATGTGTTTAATGGGGGCAGCAGATCTGTCTTATGTTAGTAAAGTTATGCAACCAGACCAGAACTGAGACACAATATACTCAGTGAATGCTCTTTCCATGAAGAATATACAAGGCAATAACGTTCAGCCTAATCTTCTTCTGTCAGTATTTATGCAAAGTTTCGGTCTGGATGAGACATTGAAAATTCAGATGCTAATACAGGACGTACACCCAGAAAACATTTTGAGAGCAGATTAAACTTGTCAGGAATAGCTTTAGGTATCCTTTTAACCTGCCTTGAAACTGGGAATGTATTTAATAACTGCTTGCAGTCACTCCTGGGACATTTTGTATCATAATAGGTTATATATTTCAGTGACTTAAAATAATAAGGGTGTGGGGTGTGTTTTGGTTTTTTTAACGCTTGGTTAGTACTGAATTAATACTTTACCTGTTTTCAACTTCCATGGGTTCCCTCACAAGGGCTGCTGGGTTAGGATATAAAGCATTATTTACTGAAAAAGGAAGAGCGGTGGTTTTTGGAAAAGGAATTACCATCCAAGTGTTTGTACTTCTAGAAAGATTTAACTTACTTATTTCTTTTCCAGAATGAATTGAGCCATTTTAATTTAAGAAAAGTTTGGTAAAATTAGTCTAGGTAATATCAAATATCACTGCAACTAGTTAACAGAGTAAAGCACATAAAGATGGTGAAAATTAGAAGGTCTTACCAAAAGACTTCACAATTTTGGAACTACTATGTAATACAAAACAGAGTGATAATTAATGTAATGACCAAGGTCATGTAAATAAATGTTTCATCTTACTTGTCCAGGGCTGTGCTGGTAGGCATGCTCCTGCCAAATCCTCGGACACCCCTCTGACAAAAGTATGGAATGCAAGACAGATTGGCAGCAATTATAGCCAGTGAATCTGATGCATTAACAAAGAAACCATTTTGGCCGAGGATCATGTAGCGGTCCTGAAGAAGAAAAGAAATTCCAAAAGGCATCTTAAATTACATGGTTTGCAGAGAGGTAATTTCATTCATTAGATCCACTGTAGGTAGGGGAAAAAATAACAGGCTTGGGTTATTTGCATCTGTCTTTGGGTAAAATAATTTATTGGCATCAACCTGCAAGGTTTACAATCTCACTTCTCTCCAGCCTTGCAAATCTAAGTTCCAGACCAGTCCCTAGCTTCATCCTCCTACGTGACACTTCAGTAGGCCTCTTACTGGGAGGGAATGCTGGCGCAGGAGAATCTTTTTGCCATCAGCATGCACTACATGGAGAGTAGGTGGCTGATTTGTGTTTACTGACAATGGAAAACAGCTGCTCTTCTACAGAACCTTTCCATCTTCCTCCCACCCTGGTAGGAGAGAAAGTTATTTCTGTAATACTTTGCCATTTATGACATTAAAAATTAAAGCAGAGATTCAGTGCTTTATTTAGCTGAAAATAGCTCGATTTATAATGTTAACCAAAAAGGATTAAATTAGTTACTACTTACTTTAACAAGTCCATTTTATTTATATATACTGTCTCTTCCTAACCAGGAATAAAAGTGTTACACAAGATAAAACCAGCCTAACATTTAATGAATTCTAATTCTGGATTCAAATCCTGCTCAATCTGCAGTCATCTGCAGAGACAAATTACAACATATGTGTTTCATTTAAGGGTTCCAAACGTTATCATCTGGACCTGAAAGTAATACCACTTTCAGCATTGAGGGCTTACTGAAAAGCAAATAAACTATAGTTCACTTGTCCCATATCTGACCCCAGGCAAAAAGTATAGCTACGGTAACACCTCCAGACAGATAAAAACACTTACTCCATCTGCATCAAAAGCTGCTCCAAATCCATATTCTCCACCTTTCATAGCCTCCAGCAAGGCAGTTGCATATGTTAAATTGGGATCAGGAGGCTGTCCGCCAAAATCCTCCAGAGGAATACAGTTTATGGCAGAATTTGCAGGAGCTCCCAATTCATCACACAGGATTCTTCTTACATAAGGTCCCATAACTGCAAAAACAGAAGTCTACCATGCAATCACAAAAGCATATGCTTGACATTTAAATTTTTCTCAGCACCATAGAGACTTGATACAAAACGTGCTTTCAGAAATTCTAGATAGCTGTTCTATCAAGAGAAACCGTATTATTGTTATTTCACAGCTGAGTGTGTGATTTTCCCCCCACTAAATAAACAATCAGCAATTAAGCATTAAAGTACAGTTCTCAACTACTGGAAGTGAAAAAGTAATCACTGAATGGTGAAAGATGCACATTTTATTCACCCATTAGTAAGTAAAGCAATTATCATACACTAGAACAAAACTAAGATGCTGTTCAATGTGTTCTGGAATTCAACAACAGTTTGACATGTAACAGTAAGGAAAGCAAACAGTGAGGGAATGTAAGTGAGAAATAAACTTACCTCAACATTCCAGTTCGTATTAAAATTAGAGTAAGTTTGTCCAACAAAGGATTTTTACAAAATTTTAATTACTACCACATAGATAATAAATAAAATTTTTCTAAAAATTCAAAATAGCTTCTTTACTTTGACAAAGATATGGCCAACTGAGCTCCTAGCTCATGCTGTATCATAGCTATTATACGCAATGCTGTGGGGGTATCCCAAAACATCAGTCAGGTCCATTTTGGATGAGCATTGTGTTTCATGTACATCTTGTGCCTTTTTCTTTCTGTAGAGGAATTTCCCATCCTAATGCCAATGACTGAATGAAAGTATATAGTGTATTATCTTTTAACCAATGAATTTTCATTTTGAATAACTGTATAGAATATTTTCTTGGTATTAGTAGCAAATTTCTAAAATTTCAGCTCAGAAAAAAAATGGATCCTGAGTACATATTGACCTAGAAATGCAATAATTAGCAAATTGTACAGAACATTGTTCAATCTCACTATCAAATCACCTACTTGTAGGAAGAAACTATAATGTCAGTAACGTATGAAATCTACATTTGTGTGGTCAGCATCTGAACAGACACTCACAAATGAGCTTTCTGAATCCCTGAGGCAGGTGTGAACAGGTCACTCAGAGGTAAAAATTTTCATGATTGCTCACTCTCTTATGCTCCCTATTTTACCTTACTCTGAAATCTTGTTACCTGGAGCAACTGTAAACAGAGGGAAACCTCTGTAAGAAATTTGTCTTTAAGAAAACCTACATGCAATTTCTGTAACATACATGGTAAACATTGATCATATTCTCATGAAGAGTATACTTCTGAAGAATTACTTTTCTATGCCAACATTAAACTAGCAATGCCTACAGTCATTGGTATTTCCAGAACTGAAGAGCTAAAACAAACTTTGGAAGACAGTTTGTCCATGTACACATGTGGCCTTCTTTAATGTACAGAATACTGCAGTTCGTGACTCACTTTTTTTTTAATGCATCTTATCCAAAAAATCTTTTGATCTGATGCCACCAGGAGAGGGACACACTCCACTTATCTTAGAATAATGGAATTGTTTAGGTTGGAAAAGACCTTTAAGAACTTGAAGTCCAACCATAAACCCAGCACTGCCAAGTCTACCACTAAACTTACGTCCCTAAGCATGTCATCTACATCTCTTTCAAATATATCCAGGGATGGTGACTCAATCACTTCCCTGGGCAGCCTGTGTCAGTTCCTGACATACCCTTCAGTGAACTTTTTTTTCCTAACCTCCAATCTAAGCCCCTGGAACAACTTAAGACCATTTCCTCTTGTCCTATCTCTTGTTACATGGGAGAAGAGACCAAGCCCTGCCTGGCTAGTCTCCTTTCAGGCAGTTGTAGGGAGTGATAGGGTCTCTCTTCAGCTTCTTCTTTTCCACCTTAAACAATCCCAGTTCCCTCAGACACTCCTCAAAAGACTTACTCTACAGACCCTTTACCAGCTTCACTACCATCTCCATAAATCCTCCAGTAACAAAATATACACCTTATAGTGAGTGGTCCACTCACTGGCACAGTATTCAAGGTGCAGCCTCATCAGTGCCAAGAACAGGGGAATGATCACTTCCCTAATCCTGCTGGCCACATTATTCCTGTTACAAGCCAGGATGTTCTTGGTTTTCTTGGCACACTGCTGGCTTATATTCATCAAGCTGTCAATCAACACCCCCAGGTCCTTTTCCTCTGGGCAGCTTTGCAGCTACTACCCCTCCTGAAGCCTGTAGCATTGCACGGGGCTGCTGTGACCCTAGCACACAACCTGCCACTTGGCATTGTTGGACCTCACACAGCTGGCCTCCACTCATCAATCGTGCCTGTGCCGATCCTTCCTATCATCAAGTAAATCAACATTCCTGCCTAACTTGGTGTCATCTGCAAATTTACTGGTGGTGCACTCTATCCCCTCATCCAGATCACTGATAAACATACTCAAGAGAACTGGGCCCAAGAGTGAGCCCTGGGGAGCACCACTTGTATCCGGCTGCCAAATGGATCAACTCTGTGGTAGATTGCTCCAGTGGTTATTGACTGGTACCCGTAAACAGGCGAGATACATTTTAGTTTGCATTTCCCTGGCCTCAACTTCTCATTACTTATTCTTTATGGTATTTGGGGGAATAAAAGACTGAGAAATAATATTTCTGCTGTGAAAAAAACCAAAACTTTCTCTTTTGTATAAACAAATATTCTCATATACAACTACTCTATGTGTACTATGTATGGCTATTTCTCCACAAGTTAAAAAGTCATAAAGCCAGTTCACCTTGCAAGTGAAGTCTTTTCAAACACTTATGGTGCATTAGTTTTTCTGACCCTGAGCCAGACTGTGCATCTTTGTGACCACATATAAAATTTTTCAACACTCACTTATAGATCTGGACATGAGAGCTCTACACACCACTTGAGTAACATTCTCTCTGGTGCAATATGTGACAGGAGGCAGTGCCTTCCTCATTGCTGTGTTGCTCAGGACACCATCTGCTCTTCTACCACAGCCTGGAAAAACTGGGTGTTCACACTGACTGTACACCCACTGTTATCTTTTGAACAGTGACTATTAGACTGTACAAAAGCTTTGTAAGTCCATCTAGTTCCCTTTATTAGTCAGTTTTTGTAATCTCATTAAAGAACAAAACCTGGTTCATTTGTTGGATTTTTTTTTCCACATGATAAGGTTGAACATCATTATTTACATTCCTGTCCTTCCAGTCATCATCTGTACAAATCTTTATTTATTTTTTCATGATGTAGAGTAAGATAGATCTCATACCAATATATGTTTCACCAAGTGACAAAGAGGACAATTTTTTCATAGTGTCTCAGAATTGGTCCCCTTGTTGTCTTCTGTGACACTTGCTCTCCTCTTGCCCCCAGTACACTGACATTTTTTAAAAGTCAATGTGAGAGAGACCAAGGTCTCAGCCAAGTTTAAGGACTCCTGAGTGCAATTTCCTTAGACCTAACTAATTTTATACCATTTAGAATTTACTCATAGTAGAAACTGCCTTGTAACCACCTTGGCTACTGCACGCTTTATTACCCTCTCATGGGAAGATTACCACATCCTGCTTGCTTCCAAATGCAGAAATAAAACATTTATTGGACACATATGCCTGCATTTCTCTATCAAGAAAAGTTATCTTTGCCTAGTAAGGGGTCTAACCCATTGTGAAGATTGTCTTTGTTACCAGTATAATGTTCAAATCCTTTGGTTTTACCCTTAATCCTTATTAATTACGCTTTTTTAAAAAAAGTCTGCCTCTTACATGCTGTACCTTTATTGGGAAACTACTGCAGTGTACCTACAATTTTGTCCTGATAGCAACTTAAGTTCATACCTCCATTCATGGCATCAATCCTTATTTTAATCTGGTTGGGTCCGGTCAGCAAATTTCTGATCGCATTGAAGTTGAAGATACTTCGAAGGAGATTGAGGTAGATATCCACAGAATCCACAATTTCCACTAGAAAAAATGGGTAGAAAATTAGGCAGGAAAAAAATCACTACAGTTCATGCATGGTAAAACATCTCTTTATGCATATTCCCACCAGCCATCCAACTCAACTAAAACCAAAACACAGAGGCTCTACATGACAGGGATTTGCTCTGAAGCCCATTGGGGCAAAGTCAAACACATCCCCTGATTTCAGTGTGGCTGCCAAAAAGCTTCAAGCCTTTCAGAGGCCAACAGTTTTGCCTGCAGAGGTGAGGTACATGGACAGTTCCTCTTTAACTGAAAACATTCATTAGAGCACACTGCAGCAAAATAAACTCTGCTTAATCATTCACTAAATCACGGAACAACTTTTCAAACTAAACATGTTTATTTCCAGAGGAAAACGTCTGTGCCAAGATGAAGTCACACATTCTATTTTTCTGCCTGACAGCAGTTTCTACCTGCTCCATTCCATCAGGAAAGACATACAGACTATTCTCAGTTTTGCCACCTGGAATATCTGCCTCCAGTTTGTTACCAATCTACCATGATACTTCTGCATTTTGTATCTCAATGATTTAGGAAAGTTAGGCACCCATACAACATCTGGCTTTAGACAGATGGCTTTAGACATCTGCTCTTGCTAATTTGAATTCTAAATTTATAAAATAAGAAAGCTATGAATTTTTTCATTTTTTTAAATTTTAAACATTGAACTAAAATGAATTAATGAAACTAAGTCTGTCATAATGAAAGCAGTCAGAAGCTATGCTTCTCAGGTCACTTTGGAACATACTGCTTTTGCTTATTAAATTAAAAAGCCTATGTTACAAAAATGTCTTTTTATCTGGTTAAATTAGTATCTTGAAATATTTTAATTAAAAGTTAAATTATTACTTAGAATATCAGCCAGTCTTCCTCGGAAACACTGACCTCACCCTAATGCCCTTCTTTAGGATAACATTAAAATGACAGATATTTTTTGAAACTAGAAAAACACTTACAAGTAGATTCTGAAAATACACCTAAAGGGACAAGCAACAAAATAGAATTCTCAAGGCTGAAAAAAAAACCTGTAAAATGTATTTGAAAATTAGTTCATTATGGTGTATGTTGGAAGCCTCAAGGTTTACTACTTATCTTCAAGTAGGGTCTAAACCTTGCACATATGAATAAATGCCTCAGCTTCAGTGGAGTTATTCACACATGCTAAGATAAAGTGCCTGCAGAATTAAAGTTTAAAAATTATTTTGTCTAACTGCTTTACTCTTAGGTGCTTCAGTACCTCTGTAGGGCAGATTCACAAGTTAGCTCATGTAACTGAAAAGGAAAAGTTTTAAATACAACTATATTTATTCATGCTCTTATAAGCCAATTACATTGTTTCTGCAGAAATCCCTTGAAGCTCTATTGTTCCAAGATGATATATTCTGGGAAGACTTGGTTGGGAAATTACTTTTCCTTAGACAAACATTCAGACAAATTGCCATTAATTTTAATCTACTTCTATACTAAGTCAGGGAGGGGGTCAAGTTTTAATTTAGAAAAATACAGTCTGAAGAGATTTAAAATTGTAGCAACCATAAGATTCCAGAGTGGTGTTAGAGCTGAACTTTTTTTTTTTATTTGCCTGAAAAGCCAAATATTTTCTTTGAAAAAAAAAAACAAAAAAAAAAACCAACAACCAACAAAACAACCCAAAACACCCAACAACATAATTTCAGAGTAGTTTTAATAAAAAACTTTATCAACATGTACTTTGTCTCAAAATATGGTGTTTTTCATAGGAAATGAACTGGCTTTAATTCTAGGATATCAGAAGAAGGAAGAGCTCTTGAGGCCATACAGAGTTTTGCAGTATTCAAAATATTGTATGGGTCTCTTCCTTTGCTTTTGACTCCTTCCAATAAAAAATTGCTCTGTTAGCTCATTTGAAAGTAAGAATACTAAAGAAGTATTCCCTTGCTTAAAGTATGTGTTTAAGCACTCCTTTTCCATTTGCATCAGAGGAGTCTGAGGGGATGCATAGTGCCTTACACATCTCACAACATTTAAGGCAGTGTGAGCATAGAATTAATAAGCTGAGATTTTCATGAACCCTTTTATTATTTTGACTTACATGAGCAAATCCCTCCTAGTCAAAAAAGGATTTTAACTACTAGCAAGCCTAAGGACATGTATTTGGTGAAGGTAATTGGCTAAATGATGATGCCTAATGCATGTGAGGTCTGTGACTCAGCTTCTTTACAAGACAACCAACTCAACACTTACCTATACTGTGTAATATTTTGAGAACTTGTAGTAAGGCATTTCGAAGAATTGAAGTTCTGCTTAAATAATGACCTGTTACATCATTCTGCAGCAATTCCAATATTTAGAATCAATTAATGCAGCATGCATAAAAGCATATATTGATACCTCGGAAAGGTTTGAATTTGTTCTCCAGATCAAATTCTTGTCTTCCTAGGCGTGATAAATCAACTCTGAGATCAGGACAAATGGCATATTCCTCCAAGGTTTTGCTGATTTGATAGATTTTATCAGAAACCATATCTGGAGCAGGCCCTGTAAGAAAAAAAGAATGTAGTGAATCAGTTTTTTTAAACAAAGTTCCCTACTTAAAAAGGCAGTGGTATTGCATGTATTTTCCTGAACATGCTGCAGCTGTTGAGGAATAAACACAAAGAACTACAGTGAGTGAGGTCTTCTATTTCATTGAATCTCAGAATATTAGGGGTTGGAAGGGACCTCTGGAGATCATCCAGTACAACTCTACCACTAAAGCAGGACTCCACAGAGCACATCACGGAGGAATACATCCAGGTGGATTTTGAATATCTCCAGAGAAGGTGACTCCACAGCCTCCCTGTGCAGCCTGTTCCAGTGCCTTGTCACCCTCATAGCGAGGAATTTTTTTATGTTTAAATGGAACTTCCTGTGTTCCAGCTTGTGCCCATTGCTCCTCATCCTGACTACTGAGAAGAGTCCAGCTGCATCTTACTTGCACCCATGCTTTAGATACTTGTAAAAATTAACAAATCAACCCTCAGCCTTCTCTGAGGTCAAAGTTATCCATCTTCAAATACAAGGCTGCATTTCCTTTTACTGTTTGGTGCATACTACCCATGATCCTGTATCCTTTCCTGATCACTACGGCCAAGGCTGCCCCCAGCCTTAATGTCCCCCACCAGTTCCCTTTTTCTTTTTGTCAGTACCAGGCCCAGCAGTACCCCTCTCCAAAACCTGAGTAAAGCAATTGTCATGGGTACACTGGAGGAATCTCCTGTACTGTGCACACCGGGCTGTGTGTCCTTCCCAGCAGGTATCAGGGTGACTGAAGTCCCTTGTGAGACCCAAGGCCTCTGACTGTGAGGTGACTCTCAGCTCTCTGTAAAAGGCCTCAAAAGCTTCCTCATCCTGACCAGGTGGCCCGGAATAAACACCCACAGCAGTGTTTGTCTCCTGTGTCAGCCCTTAGGCCTTATACACAAGGTCTCAACCTTGCAACTCCACCATCCTATCCTCCTGCTCTGTCTTTCCTAAGAAGGGACATCTCCATCCACAGCAGCGTTCCAGGCACCTGAGCTGTCCCACCACATCTCAGGAACTGAGACCCCAGCCCCGTGACTGCACACACATCTCCAGCTCTGCCTCTTCATTCCCCGTGATGCACCTCTTGGCAAATAAGCACTTCAGAGAAGGAGTTACCTGTGTTCTTTTCACTCTTTAGCAAGAATGATCAGACAAGCTATTGTAACAAATAGTGTACAAGGACTTGTAGCAAAAGAGTTGAGCATGAAGTACAACAGAATTCCTTTCTAGCTTATCAGACTCTTCATTGATTACATTAAAGCCACACTTTCAGTCCAAAAAATTACTTCCTTTTATGCACTATCCTCTTTTATGCACTTTCTGCACTTACTCTGAAGCCTCTGTCTTTTCAGTGTTAACTTTCCACTCCTCTAGCAATGCTGCTGTATTAAGTACAGTGTTGCCACATGAACTAGTGTGTTCCACCTCAGATGCAGTGTACCAGCTGGTCTGAGGCAATATAGTAAGTTACTGAACTCTTCAATCAGACTAGAAAATGACTTCTTAATCACCTAATCCAAACAAACCCCAAGGGGTCAGGACAGGTTTGATTAGCTCCAGATCATCTTTGAGATGTAATGCCTACTCATATTTCCAAACTAAGGGGGTCCCACAGTGTCACTCTGCATTATTTCCTACAGCTATAGAAAAAATCCACTTCCTCCTGACCTGGACCTGCAAAATAGACTGCATGAGAATGGAGAGCAACAAGTGTCTTCCTTAGGAGCAGTTGTGTTGCCCCACCACTCTCCTAATCCAAAGGCTTTACCTGGAACTTAACACGCATTTTCTCAGCTGCAATTTAAACCAACTAAGTTTCATTATGTCTCTGCTGATTATCATTAAAAATTGAACCTTGTGACCTGTGCTTGAGGAGTGTTTCATATTTAATGCTTAATAGCCTCTTTACATTTCCTCTAAAAAAAGCAGATTACACTAAAAAAAATTCCCCTTCAATTGCTACCCACTCATGATTTTAGGTGTACATGGTATTTTAAAGTTTACAGTGTGCTAAAGTATTTAATGGTTTGGCTCCAGTTGTGCTGTAACCCTGGTTCTCTCACTGCTTGACCTTACTAATCTCTCTGAGATTCAAACCTACTCTGTTTATAAAATCACACTGGCTTAATCACGCACAGTTTTCAATTAAACAAGAGGCAAGGGAGAAACATCTATTTCTCAAATTCTCCCACCTTCAAAATGGGAAAGGGAACACAACTTTGAAAGCACTTTCAGTGTTTTAAGATGGAAAGCACTCTACATATGCGAGAGACACAAGGAGCCAGGAATTGCCACGATGATGTTTTATGGCTACACACAGATCTGTACCATAAAACATTCATAAGGTATAACACACCTACATGTGTTAGCTTGCTGATTTCAGGAAACAGGGCATTAGCTATATACAAAAATTCCACAATTTATATATACAAAAATTCCACAATATATACACAATTCCACAATTGCAATAGTTAAAGTGGCAAAAACTTTAACTATTCCCTGCCCTGGATAAGAGCAGTTATTTCCTGGCTAAATATGAGTAGTGCTTTCTTCCATACAAGACAATGAACTATACTGCTTACAGCACTTCTGAAATTAAGAATTAAGAATAAGAATAAAGAATTGCATTCTTTAAAGCAAATGCCAAGACAAGAAACACAGAAATATAAGCAAAACAGAGCTCCCTCACAGACATCCTTATAGAGGATCAGAACTGTTGCAATGATCTGGCCATCTACATAAATTGCTATAAAAATGGGAAGGTAAACGTCTTGTTTATAGAAATCTTACAGCTAGAACAAGGACTTCAGTCAACATCTAATACTTATTGTACAAACACACATGAACAAATGCATTCCTATAACTGAAAAAAAATTGATATGCATATGTTCATCATAGTTTTAATAGAGTGAACAAAAAATACTTAGCCAGCTAGTCACCCTTGTCAGCACATTTTCACTATATTGAGATGCAAAGTTAAAGGAAAAAAAAACAAACAACCAAAACCAAAAACCAACAACAACAAAAAAAAACCAAAACCCAAAAAGCTTACCTCCATTGGCAACCTCAAACTTGACACCAAATTCTCCTCCAGGTCCACCAGGGCAGTGGCTAGCTGTTAAAATAATTCCACCAGCTGCTTTGATCTTCCGGATGATACATGAAACAGCAGGTGTGGATAAGATACCATTCTGTCCAATCACCAATCTGCCAATCTAGGTGGAAAAGGAAGTCAAAGTATTCAGGAGGCAGCCAAGCTTTTTTATTAATTTTAAAAATTAGTAAACATACACACATATAAGTATACATGTACAGAATAGAAATTGTGAACTCCTAGTATGGAGCCTATTCCTTTGCAGAGAAATATATGCACAGGAATTGATAGCATCCTAATCTGGAATGCTGACAAAAATTATTGCATCCTGGCATATTTGACCCCTATGGCCTATGCACTGGCAGCAAAGCATGATCACAGTCATGGGAGAGATTTGAAGAGCTCTCAAGCATAGCGGTGGGCTATGATCCTGATATCAAACTTTCCCATACAGCCCCCCAAAACAGCACATCCCCTCAAATATCAATAGTTAAGGGCTAACTATGTGTAGAAGAGCAAGTATATGGCCTTTCATGGAGCAGCTTTTCATTACAATCACAAACATCAGTACATACAGGACCTATAGTCTCCGTGAGTCACATCTCTACCACAAAGACAGCCTTGGATGCCTTTAAGAAAATACTGCTCCTCCTCCAGCCATCAGTGACTCCTTGACTATTCCACACGTGTGTTCCCCTGGGCACAACTTAGTAGGGGATGTCCCCACTGTTTTTAAATAAAAAAAGCTTTCAGGTCTTGTTATTAAATACTGAGCAAATGTGTTTGGTATTATGTGCAGTTGCCCTGCAAGGATCCAGTTTCAAAACCTTGCCTTCATGCCCTACAGATATACTACAGTTTCATGTCAGCATAAATAATCAAGGAGCAAACCAGAAATGTATTTACAAACAAGCATGAAAAATCTTCAGTTCCTGCAAAACAGGCAGATACATAAAATGGAGAGGAAAATGGCAGGTTTGCTTCACCAGGGAGAACCGAGGCAGCTGGATATGGAACTTAAAAGGATACTGCTGAAGTTTTTTTTCCAGTATCCTAGCTTAACCAAAAACAAAAAACAAAACAAAACAAACAAACAAAAACAAACAAACAGACAAACAAACAAACCCAAAACCAACCAAAGAAGACCCTACCCAAATTAGTATTGTTTGGGGTCTGGGAGGGAGGAAGAGGAGAGGAGAGAAGGAGGTGGGAAGAGAGGTAGAGTCAGAATAATGAGTCCTTCCCATTCCACATCTAAAAGTGGACAGGCAATTCAACCTCAGATTTCCTTCTCTAGTTTGAGGGAGATTTCATGGCTCTGCTGTCTGTGCAGCAAAGGAACAGCACAGAGGACGTCACTACCTGTCTCCTTTCTCTAAAGAGCTCTTTCTTCATATACAGCTAAGCTGCTTCTGGGTTCAACACTGGTGGAAGACCCTTACAGTTATTTAGAAGTGAGGTTCCAATATGTTTCAGAAAAGCTAAGGATTAGTAAATTAATTAACCTGTCTATGCGGATAATTTTATGTAAAAAAAACCAAAAAAACAAAAAAACCCAAACAGATTTCTATGTTGAAATGATCAATTTCCAAAGTAAGCACAACTTACCTTTTGCTAACCAAGCACAAACTATGGCTATCAAATAAAAAAGAAAATGTGCAGAACAATGAATTATTAACTGAGAGTTCTGCATCAAGATGTGATGATAGGATGGTTATTTGTCTAGTTTGTTCTTCACAGTTTGTTTGTTTCACAGCTTTTGCAAAAAGCCTGTGGATTCTTTCAAGAAAACAACTATTCTCTCAAAATTCTAAATACAGTTTGTGGAAAACCATAGAGCTTAAGGTTTAAGGTTTTAAACCTTAAAGAAAATGTTTCAGTGTCTTTTGTTCTCCCAAGGTGGAACAATTCTGAAGAAAATTGCAGGGGTGGAGGGTAAGAGGAGAAAGAAATATAAAATTTTGGTTTCTCATTTTTCTGTTATAATGAAAATACTTCCCAGGGAAAACCAGTATCATTTCCAGGAGAAAGAATGCAAATCAGCAGAAACAACATTTTCTGTTTCAACAACAGCAACACTTCCACTGTCATGGTCAGTTGGTGAGGATGAATGTCACTTCTGCTCATCTCAGTGGTATTAAACTATTTTATTTCCTATTTAAGCCTAAGCACACAGCTTCATTAACATATGACTAACTCATATGTTAATCTTAGAGCATCTTAAAGAGCAATTCATAATGTATAAGAGCAATACCATCCTTCATATTACAGAACCTGATGACAACTTTAGCACTAATACCTTTGATTTTTTGTGAAACAAAACATATCAGTGATTGTACACATCCTTGAGGAGCATACTGTATGTTAACACTTGTGCACTGTGACAGCATTTACTTGCAAGACTTTTTATTAATACTGCCATTTATTTGTAGTGAAGCATTAAAAAACACACAGAACACTGGGAAACAGACTTTAACAAACTTTCTGCCAGTCTATACAACAGTCTACCCCATGTACCTTTGTTATGGAATGAAAAGCATAATGACAATAAATACTGAAAATGTTTGTGTTGAATATTGTCTTTCCCTCTTTTAAACTGCGAAGTATGTAGGGCCATGACTCAATCTTCCAAATACAGATGTCAGAAATGACTGACAGGTTTTAAAACAGTGTTGTGTATGAGTAAGCAAAAGAAAGATGACAGGAATTACGTTTTGCAAACTGCTTGAAAAGAACTACATTGAATGATCTTGAGGTATTCAAGTATAAAAAAAAACATTTCCACTTGCATACAGGCTTATTGTAAATACATATTCTCTGTAGTTCTAAATCTAAATTAATGGGATTTAGACTTTTGCCTTCATGCACACCAAAACTGTTGGGTTTTGGTTTTGTTTTTTATTTTTAAAGTACAGTGGTTATATTCTTCAGCATGCACAAATTATCAGGTACTCTCTCTTTACCATATCTTAATTTTTCTCCTGTTCAACAGATGTTGGACAAACCAGTTTTCCCATTTTTCTGCATGCCAAACATTAACATCAACAGGAATAATTTGATTTTACATCAGCATTTGTCACAAGGCCGTTGTATCTATGCTACTTAGAAATATTTAATATACTAATTTCTATACTACAGAAATACTGCAATATTTAGTATCCTATATTATGGATGTTGCAAGAGAATTTGCATGACCAATACCCAGATATCTATTTGTAGTGGCTACTGCAAAGAGCTTCAGCTAGTTTGAAGATCTTCGGTGCTTCTACAAAACTCTCTGGGGCAGCAATAGATCTTGGAAGTGGAAGTGTTACCATTCTTCCATCTACCCATCTTCCCCTGCTCTCTTTATTTCAGCGAGAAGAACACACAAGTTCACCCTTTCTCGTGCCAGAAGCTGTTAATTTTGTCTCTGAACCGAATACTAAACTGACATTTAGTTCATTTTAACCAATGAACTCAGATTTACATACCTGCCACAGTCTGGGCTAAAACACTGACCAAGAGTCCACGTACCAACTCACAAGTAAAGTTCCAGTAATATCCTTATAAAAATCTTGGACAGTTTCATAGCATGGAAATATTATCTTTGGAATTCAAAAACTTGCATGGCAACAAGATCACAGGCATGTAATGTCTCTCCTAATACTGTGCCCCTACACCACTTTCTATTTTATCACTGTTTTCAGTAGCAACAGCAGAAACAAAGACCAACATCCTCAGCAGACTTGTACAGATGAAAGAATAGCAACTCATAACAAGTACTTTACAACAACATTTTTATGCAATATTGCCACTTGCAGCTGTGCATTTTCAGATAATTCATTTGATTACCATGGAGTCACTTAATGCTTTTTTTAATTATTTTTTCCCAGTAGTCTCTCACATGCCTCAGTCAATTAAAGAACATGAAGCAAGGAGATGATATCCTAGACAGCACAGGGCTGTGCCTTCCTACCTTTTACCACAGTATCCTAAAGATGAGCACCACACTCAAAATAGGAGCAAATGCATCAGTAACATAGGTCCAGGGAAGTTGGGCAATATTTGCCTGGAAGGCCATACAAGATATTTTACTATTAAAAAAAAAAACTGGAAAAATCTGTGCCATCTCAAACTTTTGCCTCATTACTAGCAATTTTCAATGATCTCTCTTCATAGCGTGTTGCTATGACTTTCCATACCAACTGTATGATCATCAGTGTCTGATCTGCCACTGAGACACACACATAGAGCTTCCCATTTAAACCTATCCTAAATGTTGCATAAAAAGTGAGACACCACATCCAACTGATGGGTCTAATGGGATACTTGCATTTAATTTGTAACAGAACTGTATTATCAACAGTGGAGCCTTGTACTTCAGTTGTTCCACACATTAAGGCGCAGGGACACTACCACTGACAGGACACAGGTGAAAAGGGAAGCAGAGCCTCAAATACACTGTTGCCACCCATCTTGGCAGAACAAGTTGTTGCAATCTGAAATGGTACAGTTCCTCTTTTTTTTCTGGCTTTCCTCACACATGCAGCACCTTACCCAAGCACGTTTGGACAACCCATCAGCAGGTGACCCTTGCTAACCACTTCCCACTCTGAACATAAAGACTTGGTGAAGCATGTGCTGATTACAGGAGCACAGCATGGGCCAGCCTGTAGGTCTTGTCTACCAGCAGGAGCCCACAGAGGCCATGGGTGTGGAGCATGTACCTGCAACACCAAGCTGGAGGGCACTGAGACAGAGGGATTGAAGACAAGAAGATGGGGTGAGCACTGGCAGCTGACTGGGCAGGGGGCCTCATCTCACTCCTTGTACTGGGGCCTATGCCAACTGTGCTGGGCTGTTAACACTGGGGGAATGTGGAGTGAGTCACCAAATTAGAACACAGGGAACCTAGGGACTCTAAAGGGCAACACACTTACAGTTGATAATAGAAAATCCCTTTTTATTTTTGTACTCAGTAGGTACAATTAACCATAAGACTTGTTATGTCTCTTCCAGGAAGGAGATTCGGGTTCAGGTTATCAGCACTACGTAGCTATCCTTCTCCTCACACTCTGGGGTAGCTAAAGGTTGTGAAGGCAGTTCCAAGGCTTCTACACATTTCATTTGATCATAACTACAGCAGCTCATTTCTTTCTTTCTGATAGTAGATACATGTATCTAATGACATTAACTTCACCCAAAGGGACAGACCTGTGTCTGTATTCCCTTCATCTTACATAGTGTAGCACTAAACAACAGCTTCAGGAAGGTTTAGGTATCCTCCCAGCAGGTCTGTTTTAACAGCCAAAGAATAAAACATTTAAGCATAGTTCACCTAGTCAATGCGAGACTTATGCATTTACAATATGCTTCAGAGAAAGGAGGCTGAGGGTGAGGATGGTAGAGGGGAGATGGAGCACTAGCACATGAAAATGGGAAGCCTTTTTAGTACCCATAGCACCCCACAGCTGTCCTGCTGAATTTGGGACTGTGTCATTAGTTAAGAGTAGCATGCTTGTATTCAGATGTTGGTGGGAACTGTGTGCTGAAAAGCTTGGGTTTGGGCTTTAGAAGACACTAATGAGAAACTGTATTTCCAGGAAACTCCCAGTGATTCAAGAAAGGGGAAGAAGCACTATTATAGCAAGGTGCAACAAAACATGTCAAACTGGAAATCCGAGGTGAAAAGGGACTGGATCTCCATGGGAAACAGCAAAATGGGGAACATGACAAAAGCAGCAGGAAGAAGGCAAGCTAATGGAAAAAACTAGTCAGGAAGGAGCCATGAATACACCATAATCTGGCTGACAAGCACTTGGTTTTCTAAACCCTAAATTTGTCTTCCTCAGCACTTCAGTCTTCGTGGTCACCTTATGTTTGTAACCCTCCCTGCAGCTCCTACCACTGTGAAAGTACAGGACAGGACCATTCAGCCACAGCAGGGCAGCTCTCACTGCAGGGCTCTTGCTTTAGCTGTTGCTGCACTTTATCCTGCCTGGCCATCAGGTACCATTCCAGTGGCCAGGCTTTCTCCACCAAGCTACATGAAGGATGGAGCTGGGGAGCAGCACTCCCGGGTACCCCATTCTACCTTCTCACAACACCCCACACACCAACCCACTGCCACTGCCCTGCACTTACTCCCTGAGTGCTCTCTCCCTACCACTGCAGACATAACAGCACCATCCTACCTTTGCCAGTGTCCCCACCTTCACCAGTGTTCCCCCCCACAGCCCTCCTCACTCACACCTTTGGCTGCCTAAACCCTGGGTCTCTGCAAAGGCCACTCTGGTAACACAGGCAGTCTCAGAAATCTCAGGTATTGTTCAGCATCTGCTTGGTAGTACCACTGTGCTGAAAAGATGCTTAGACAAAAGTTTAAAATATTCATAATTTATACCAGACTGGCTAATCCATAAAGCTTGTATGCAGCATGTATCAGCAGGAAAAATTCAGACACACACAGAGATTCATTTCAATGTTGAAAGATCTCCTGGTTTTAGAACACGAATGTACTTAAACAATAGAGATTTTGGAAAAAATCAGATCTGGAGGATCAACTCATCTATCATGAGAGACAGCAGCTTCAACACTGCTTGGAAGTAGAAACTTGAAGTGTACAGTAGCTGTTATTCCAGCTTTCTGTACACACACACAGACATATAAACATGCATGGGTCTACCAGAAGACATAATTTTTCTTCCTGTGTTCTTTCATGTTTTCAAAACTGCAGAAGAGAATCTGTAACCCATCTGATCATGCAGGTATTTTCCACTGTGGTCTTGTATTTAATTTGCCTGGAAATGAACAAGACCTTTAAGGTCCCTTCCAACCCTATCCATTCTATGATGCTTCGATTCTAACAGAAGAGAATGGTTGAGGTGCAGCCAAAATGCTGAGTTCCTCTTGCTTCAAAAATATAATTTTCCCTGAATATTTTTAAAAGATCCTGAGCAGTAGATACATGTCTCACGCCTTCATTTACCACACAGTTTTATTTCTGCTACATTTTTTTCGGCAGAGTCAATTGTGTTCTTCTGCTCCCGTTCCTGCCTAGTCCAAAATGAGGTGTGAAACGGTGCGGCACGGCCAGCAGTCTCCAGAGTTTATCACTAGAGCCTCTGCTTTACTCAGATAGAAACTGGCACTCCAGAGCCTGGCGCTACAGCCTGAAGGACGTACGAGCCGGCACCGCGCTGACCCGGGCGGGCACCAGATTCCCGGACCCCTGACACACCGCCGGAAAACAAGTTATTTGCATATCTGTCTTTTTCAGCGCTTCCCGATTTATCACATTAAAACGTTCTCCCCGTCCCTATGGTGCTGCTCCGGGCTTCCCCACCGCGGGGAGGTCGCGGAGCGGGTGCGGGCGCAGAGCCCGCCTGAGGCGAGCCGGGGACCGAGGGTCGCCCGGGGGACGACGTGAGGGGACCCCGCTTACCCCGTTGGCCGCGGCCATCTGGACGACGATCTCGATGGCCGTCTTGCTGAAGTACCGGCCGTCGCTGCCCACCACCATGGTGCAGCCCTGGCGGTCGCGGAGGTCGACGGAGGAGAGGAGGCTCTGTACGAAGTTGGGCAGGTAGTTGCGCTGGCCCTCAAAAAGCGCCGTGGGCCGCCGCAGCCCCCCGCCGCCCGTCGGCCGCTGGTCCTCGTAGGGCGCTGTCTGCACCGTCAGTACCGGGATGGGGGTCCTCTCCATGGCGGCGCTCCGCTGCCGCCCGCCCGGCTGTGGCTCCGCAGGGGAGCGGCAGCCCCTCACGCAGGCAGCCTCGCCGGGGACCGGGGAGCGGAGAGGCGTGTCCCCCCAGGGCTGCTGCGGGGCCGGGCTCTCCCTGCCGGCCGGCCCCCCGCAGGGTCGGAGGCGGGCTCGCTCAGCCCTCGGCGGCCCTTCGGGGGTGTCCGGCGCCGCGGGGGAGCCGGGTCGGGCAGCGGGGTGCGCTCTGCCCCTGCCCCCCCACACGGCGGAGCCCCGCCGGCGCCTTGACGCCCGTAAGGGCGGCCGAGGCTTGCCAGCTCCCCGCCATCAGCGTGCGGCGGCCCTGGCCAAAAATAACTCTGGAAAGCGAAGCCGAAAACCGCGGTCTCCTGCCAGGGCTGTAACTGGAGGCAGCGGGGAGAGGGCGAGCCAGCACCACACACTTGCTCGGGGGGATCACGCTCTGTCAGCGCCGGGGCCGTCCCCACCGACCCCGCCGGCTGACTGCTTGCCCCCCGGCCGCGCACCCCGGGGCGGCATGAAAACAGCCGGCGGTCTGTGACCTGCGGCAGCACTTGGCAGCCCAGGGCAGGGGCAGAACCCGCACGGCGCAGAGGATCGGTGCCGAGGCTGCAGTAAGGCCGCGAGGTGGTATTGTACCTTTTTGCAGGAGAAACAACAGAAGAACAGGCAATTAAAGAGTGAAAGAGTTCTTTCACTACTAAATCGTAAGCAAGGGTATCGACTGTAGGGTAACTGACCCCGCACTGGTTCCTGCCGAAGCTTGCTCCCTGGGAGGGCGAGCAGCCCTCTGGAGGTGTCTTTGCCTTTGAAATATTGTAAGGTATTTCATACGTATGTGATGAGTCTGAGTTCATTGACACGAGTGTTCATTCTGTCCAAGTTCACTCTCTAGAGGGGTGGCACTGAGAATTGTGAAGATGCCTGACATTTCCTGGTATAAATGCTATGTTTACAGATGCCTGTGACTATCAAACATCAGCTGAAATTTTCCATCCAAATGCTTGTTTCACACTGGGCCCACACAATAGTATTTTGCTGGGACAGGTCTCGGATGGAGAGCTGGAAAAAATAGTCATGTAACCTAGATGTCATTGTCATGCTTAAAGAATCCCTGATGTACACTTTCACCTGAGAAGACAAAAATAACTTTGTAAGGCATTCTTCAGATCTCTGTGAAGGTATCTGCTGCTTATAAACACTTCAGAAGCACAATGAAATGTCACTGCTGCATAAGACAACACATTGTCTGTGTGCCAGGAGGTGGCCAGGCAAACCTGGGATAAAATGCTTTTTGCCTGTTGCATAGACTAAGAGGTCATTAAGAGTCAGAGAGGGTCACCTGGTGAATGGTTACCAGAGGAACTCAGTGGTGCTTTTGAGCCTTATCTTTGAAGACTCTTCAGTGATTCATTGCAGACAGAGTATTCCATTTTAAGATACGATTGTCTGCTTCTCATCCATCCCTTTGGCAGTGACCACTGCCTTCACAGTAGAGCAATGTCCATTCCACCACAGGAATGGTGGAACGCAGTTTAATTTAAATAAAGCAATGCACCGAACCAGATATACAGATTCCAGCTCTGTTGAAGCAACATCTGTTTAATGGGCCATATATTCTGGCAGAGGGCTAGGACAAATACTGGGCATTAGTAATCTCTTCTTTCATTGGATCTCCTAGCCTGTAGTCACATTTACAGCTTCCTGTACTGATTTAAAAACAAAAACAAGACCCAAACCAACCAAACAAACAACTGAATAGCAAAGGAAAAATTACACAGTATGGAAAAGCCAGCTCTGACATCCATAATGTAATCAAGCTACAGCTATATATGAGGTTGCTATATCTTAAATAATTTGCGGCATTGCCAGCAATGACATGCAGTCTGTATTAGGGGAAGCTGAAGTGGAATCAAGTAACTGGTATCTACCACAGCAAGCATCCGACCCGGGAACAGCAACAAAGCTTTGCAAACAATGCATGCTAAATTCCAAATGCCAAATAAAGGAAAACACATGACCAAAGGAAGAAGAACAGTTATACTTCTAGAAATACATAATTAACTACATTTCTCATACTGGTAGGGGAAATGTGTTCACCATTTGGGGGGAAAAAAAGAAAATTTTGATTCAGTTTTACAAACTCTGCAACACTGACATTCCCAAAATGTACAGGGACAATCAGTGATTATTTTTGATCTTCACCCCCCATCAAACAGTGCTGAAGAATGAAGAAAAAGTGTGCTTTGTAGTCTTTTCAAGCATCACCTTGACAATGGCTTTACCAGGAGTGTAATGGGTTGTAAAGCACACTGTAAATGTTTTACAAACTCAGGCGCTGCTTGAGATTACATCCAGGTGGAAGTTAATGTGACCCCTCCTTCACTGTGATTACTGAAATACTCTAAAAACATCAGGTTCCCAAAGTCATGTTATTTCATGAGGAGCTCGTGTTTTGTTTGAAAAAGAGATACATATTTACCTCCCTTCATTGACTGCAGCAGTGCAAAGCATGAAAGAGATTGTGTAGAGAGCCTGAAAATTTTAGGTCAAAAGCTGAAGAAAAGCAATGTTTTTAATTTTTTTTAAAAAATGCTTCTATTTCCAAGTACCTGGAATAACATAATACATGGGGATTCCTTTTTTTTGTAGCAATGTAAGTTGCACAAGCAATTCTGCTTTCAGCAGATCTGCCAAGAGCAGCTAATTGAAAGTGAAGGTCCCTAAGTGGCCAATATTGGATTGCATTAAGTGATTACTGATTTGTGTCTTCAACAAAGGAGTAACTATTAATGTAGGGTGATACTAAAAGCCCAGATTACCTTGTTGGAAAATAACAATTAAATATATTTTATATTACAATTAAACAATAAATAACAATTAATTAAACAATATATATTATATTACAATTAAACAATAAATAACAATTAAATATATTTTAAGTATTACCATACTGTGTTGTGATTAGTTTTCAAAAGGTTGTTAAGATAAAAAGAACTTAATGGAGTGGGAATGTAGATGTTAAATTTTTTTTCATTTTCCAAGTAAAACAACTGGCTTTCTGACTGCCAGTTTTGCAAGCTTCATTTGACATATGCTATCTAGATCAGGAGTATTTTCACACCTTACTTTGATTCTTTAAGATTTTTTATTCCTTAGCCTTAACTCTTGAACCTTACGGTGTTTAACATAACCCATTTTCTTTGCATTTCACGGAGTCAATGTGAATTATTTTAAGAGCCATATATTTTGTTTCCTCAGTTTTGTTGTTGTTGTTTTTTTTTTTTTTTTTTTTTGTTTTAGCTAGGACTGAGCACGGTACTGGTTCCTTTCTTTCTCCCTCTTTTGGGTCCAATTTTTTCAGTCACTGAGCTAGATATTGGGTTGTTGCCTTAAAGGAAAGAAATATGTCCCACAACAACAGAAGCCCTCTCTAGCCACACAGTTACTTCTAATTCAACTTACCTGGTGGCCAGAAGTATCCCTCCCTGAAAGACAGCAGAAACTACTGATGGATCTTGTCAGAGGTAGATTATGGAAACCTAGACCAGCTCTGCTTTGATGCTGATAATTGCTGTGAGCCTGGAGCTTATTTTCTGCCAAGGAAAAGCTTTTTGTGTCAGCTTGCAGACATGTTGGCAGAACTGTACCAGCACCCTGAATTAAGCAAGTTTTGCTCCTTAAGTTGCACTGCTAAGATCATAATTTGCTGCCCGTATAATACCCAAATTTTAGCTGGAAAAATCTATTTACAATTTTTCCATACAACATGAGTTTGTGATAGCACATGGATACTCAATATTACTTCAGCCATTCCCCATGCTGCCATATTTTGCAGCTCAGGTTTTCATTCTGCCACTGAACTAGGTTTTCCCATTGTTCTTACAGTGTAGTTATCATTTGAAGAATAGCATACAGCTTTTAATTAGGCAGCACATGGGGGAGACAGAGGGTAGAATAAATGCTGCATTGATAAGAAGACTACAAGTAATTTATGATTCAAGCTTTTCCCAGTAATATTTGGTAATGCTTGTTTAGCAGCTGCTTGATTTGATGATTCAAATAATCTGTGCAGTTCTTGGGGCACACCCTAGCCACCAATATTAGGAGCTGGGACACCTACAGAGGGCATCTTCTGGGCATAAAGTCTGTATTTTTCACTTGAGTTCACTTTGGGATCTATCTACAGATGTGAGATTATTTATTTGTTGACTGTGAGGGAATTAAAATAAATGAATACCAGAAACTTCAGGGAAGAATGATGAACTGTCAGCACATGCAATATTTGTTGTTGTCATTTAATGAAGTACAGATTGGCAATAAACAGGATTCAAGTGTGGAAAGATCTACGATGGAGTGTTGAGGAAAGGAAAGTCTTGGGACAGGGAGGACCTACACAGTCTAGTGGTCTCCTCCCTCATGGGAAAAGAAAGCTGGAAAGAACTGTCTGCAATACTATTCCCTCCCACTACTCCATAAATATGCTTCAGTGTAGTTAATGCCCAGCACTGATGTAGCAGAGATTAAATAAAAAAAAAACCCAAAGTTGTCTGACATGGATCCCGTGTTAGTTCTCCACAGAGTCTGGAAATATACCTAGGCCATCTAAAACACTAACATTCTCAAATATTGTTATTAACTGAATTCCTTATAAAAAAGTGAACGATTATTGGAGTCCAACACAAGTTCTGTGTGAAAAAGCTGAATATGGAAATGCTTCGCACCCTTAGTTATTTCCACTTGCAGAAGATTCATACACTTTCTAATTAGAAATAGGTAAGTTAATTGTTCCTACTGTATGTAAAATTAAGTGTGCAGTCACTACAGTCTTGCTAACCTGTGTGATGGAGGCACATTCTATTTAAGATGTTATTTGCCACCAAGTAAGCAATGTGTTGTTAAGGACTGATTTAGCAATAGCTCACCCCATATACACTGTGGAAGCCTTACACTTCCATTTATGGCTATTTACTGATTATGTAATGAGATAAGAGTGGAAATTTCATCCATATGATTGACATTCTGGCACATGATATGCAAAGAATTAAACACAACCTACAAACCAGTCCTACAGCAGCAGGTCTGAAGATTTTCAGAGGAGGACAAAATAGCATCATCACAGCATCCAACAAGACACAAGACTTCCAGGCTGTAACATGAGACAACATAATGCTCCAGAACCTTAATAAAATTTGCCTTACATACTCAGTCAACTAAATGGCTTCTTCCACACCACCACCCAGTTTTGCACTGAAGAATCTGGGCAGAAAAATTACTTCATGGTCCACTCCTTATAAATAGAATGATTTGTATGCATGTTTATTCCCCTTCCAGTGGTAGAAATACAGAGTAGAATGAAAATCTCAGCTGAGGCACAATGATTTGATCCTGAGGGGTGGGCAATGATAATACAGAAGTGAAACATTTTCTAGTAAACCCTGGCTATCTATCACTGGCAGATAGATGCCATGGCATCTATGCTCTGGCATGCTAGGTAGTAAAGGTAACAGAGAAAAATGCTGGTTTTCTTGCTGTATTAATAGATGGGTAGGTGCAGCAGAAACCATCCATTTAAAGAGCCTAGGATTTTTAACATTAAGTCAAAGCATATAAGCAGTTTTTTAAAAAGCAGAGCAGGAAATGTTCCCTGAAACCCCTTTTGATAATAAACACCTGAAATGAAATGCCAAAAAGCCTGCCATAGGAAGATGAGCCCAGAAAGCCA
The DNA here is from genome assembly GCF_003957555.1 of Calypte anna. Taxonomy (NCBI): domain Eukaryota; kingdom Metazoa; phylum Chordata; class Aves; order Apodiformes; family Trochilidae; genus Calypte; species Calypte anna. Next base: position 48,148,404 of record NC_044274.1, read on the forward strand.
ACCCACAAAAGCCAGCCATAACCTGGGCTGCAACAAAAGAAGCACGACCAGCAGATCAAGGGAGGAGATTCTGTCCCTCTGCTCCACTCTTGTGAGACCCCAACCAGAGTACTATGTCCCAGAGTCCCCAGTGTACTCCAGGAGTACTGGGCTTTAATACCAGTATTATTTCTAACGTTTTCTAACTTTTTTGGAAGTGACATTATATTTAAGTCCCTCAGTTCACTAGCCATGTTCACGGGCCTTTCAGAAAGCACTCTGAGACCTAGGGATTAAAAGCCCTATTTTAAGAAAGGGGCCCAGGCAAAATTCCAGTGATTCCTAGTAAGTGTCAACATGATATTGACACATGTCAATATAAGTTTCATCATTTTGCATAGTTGCTTAAATGTTTCCTTTGTTGTTTTTTGCTTTTGTTTTTGTTTTCAGCAACAGTGCATTGATAACTTTACTGCCCAGTGTTTCCAGCCCTGCCATTTAGGGGAATACTATTAAACAAAGCACTTGGGATTTTTCTTTATTTAAGAATTCCCCTCTCATGTGAAGGGCCAAGTGATTTTTTCAGAATACATACTCATTCTAGATGAAAAACTGATTTTGCCAGGAAACTTGGAAATATGCTGTGTCTGCTAAACAGCCTCTCCATACTCAAGTGTCTCTTATTGTTTCTTTGGCCACGGATGAAATTTAGATAGGCATAAAAGCCGTACTTGAGCATGATAAAATTGATCTGGAAAGAACCATTAAGATCCAGAAAAAATCAGACAAAATGTGTCGAAGGTTTCATTTCAAGATGCCTCAGAGTCCAAGCGCAGGAGCCACTGCAACGTGGAGAGTGGTCGAGCAGCGCCTCCTCCTGTGGGCACGTCTGGTATAGCCTGATCCCTGCGAAGTCTGCTTTTTGGAGGTCTGTCCACAGGAAAAGTCTCATTTGTTTTTCCCCTCCCATAACCCACCACGTCGTGCAACTTGTGTTTTAGCAGCTTGCTCTCAGTTCTCAACCCCCACAAGCCAGGAAGGGTGCTTAGTTAGGAATATCCATTCGGATGGATGTCTTTATGCACCTGTAGACAGAGAAAACAACCTTTTCTGTTGTGTCTTCTGCTCCTAGTCTTGCCTGACCTTTCATCTGACCTCTGATAAATCCTGGGGAATGTCAGGTGTTCTTATTTATCTGTGAAAGTGAACAAAAAAATGGAACAAAAAATTGTTCCACTCTGGAAAATGAGAGTAGCTGTACTTGGCAGTTGCAATAAAAAGTCAGATAAAATAAAGTATCAATTGGAGGTGTTAAGTAAGGTATTTCATGAAGATTGCCAGGGACACTGAGTTAATTGGATCTGTGTATATATACCAGCAGCCCATAGCTGGCTTGAGGACTTTGTAGCCTACTGGTGCAGAAATTAATCTATTGTGACTTGAACAAGTACAGAAAACAGTGCTTTTAGAGAAGTAAGATGCTGCTTTATTTCTCAACTCTAGAACTACCATGTCTCTTTCCTTCCCAGGAGGTTCCTCTTGCATGAAGTGAAGGACTGTTTCTGCCTATCATTTTTACCAAGGGTGCTGGTTTGTCTTGTTCTTGTTGGCTATTGCCTGTAAGGTTTCACTTTGAATCAGATTGTGTCCATGGCACCACTTCCCTTCCAGTCTCTCCCACAGCCACATAGTTAATCAGAAGAGACTCTAACAACATGTCAGGTTCCTGGGGTTTCTGGACCTTTATTTTTAGCTTTTCTGAAGTGCTGAAGATATCCCTGCCTTAACACAAAATAATTCTTCTGTGGTGATCTTGGTCTACAAGCTTATCTTTCAGCCTTCCTAAGATTACATTCAAGTGTAATCTTAAAGTGGAAAGGGCTGGAAGCATGCCCAAAACCACAGTCAATTTAACTTTCTCATTTACAGTACACATTCTTGTAACACAGATAGGTAAAAAGAGTTTTGCACAAACTTTGAAGTTAAGCGGGGTTTTGTGAAACCCACATCAGTTTTCTTCGTGTTGTCTCTTGGTCAGAGGTGTATTATGGTGTAGCCTCACTTCTCATCCATCCTGCCCTTTTGCAGGAGTTCTCCATGCATCCTTTCACCCCAAATGATGAGCAGGATGCAGCATCCAGGTTTAACCTTTGTGGTTTTCCTCATTTTCTACTGCATCACTAGACAGTTCTCTCCAGGTGATGTTCCATCTAGCAGACATCAGTGTAACTGATGGTGCAAAGCAGAAATGCCTTATTTGATGGTTTCTGAAGATTATGAATTTATGTGCTTTTATTTATATCTACAGAACTAAGTCAGTCGCTTGGCACTGTAATTCAGCACACTATGCATGTAGAGTGAGCAAACAATTGCTAAAAGAAATGTGACCACTAGATGACAGCAAATAATCGCTTTCGGTGGCATTCTTTCCCGTGAGCAGCTCCATCACTAGAAGGCAAAAAGAAATTAAGAAGGTAGGAGCTGAAATAAATCCCTGTTTGGAAATAAATTCTGTTTCCCCTGAACACCACAGCAGGGTTACTCACTGACTAAAATTCACTTAACAAGCTGGAGTTATTTGCTTCAGCCCAAGTATCATGCTGCTTTTCAGTCAAAACTTTGAAGAGTTGTCCTCTGAAATATAAGGCTTTCTGATGTTCTGATTTGCAAACCAGAACTCCAGAAATTGTGTTGGTTTTGATTTTTACTCACTTTCCTTCCATTCCTCAGAGACAGATGCTGAATATTTACAGGAACAAGTTGCAGAATTTTTGCAAAGAAGCAAATAAAAGTATTAATTAGATATTTTGTTTAGTTAGGATATTATATACGAGCAACCTGATCTAGTTGAAGGTTTCCCTGCTCACTGCAGAGAGGTAAGACTAGATCATTTTTAAATGTCCTTTCCAAACAAAGAACCCAAACTATTGTATGATTCTACGATTATAAATTTATAGAATAATTTTGGTTGGAAAACACGCTTAAGATCAGCAAGTCCAAGTGCTAAATGACTAGGTCTTTCTACAAAATATTGTTTAATGTCATATCAGAGTAGCATTTGTCCAATGCATTGGCAACCATATCAGTGTAAGGAAGCCATCAGTGTTTCTTAAAAAACAAGCAACCTTAAATAAATAATACCAAAGTTAATATTCTAGAGGACTCAGGACTTTACTTCAGCTAACTTTGTATTAGCCTTTCTTTGTATTAGGGAAGGAACTGCCACAAAAGGTATCTGTAGAAGAAAGGATTCTTAAAGAAAAAAAATACTGTAGAAATATTTTACCCTGCTATCATAAGGTAGACAAAGTTGTCAAAGGAAGAATCCAGACAATGGTAAGCCAGCCCATAAGGCAATTTGTAAACTAAGAAAGTAAGGTTAATTCTTCGGAAAGCAGGGGAAATTAACACAGGTAGATTTGCCCCACACTTGGATTTCTGAGATTAGTTTACCAATAAAACTGAAAGAAAAAACCAGATATTTTGTAGTTTCATATAGTTGTAGTTATAAACTATATAGCTGCAGGTTATAACTCAGATTTACCCCCTCCCCAAAATCTGTTGTCACTATAATATTTATTGTCGCTCTGGACTTCTTGGAGGAAGAATTTTTGGAGTTATTTAGGGATGAAAGTATAAATGTGAAAAATCATGGGTTTACAGCTTGATTTTTAGTTCTATGGTGCTTCTCTTGCATTGAGGTTCCCAAAACCAGTTTATAAAATATGACTACAATGACCAGAACAAGTAATTCCTAACTGATGGGAAGCTCACATTAAACTCAGGATTCCAAATGCCTCCTTGGGAAACAGTCAGCCTTGAAGCACACAGCAGCACAATCTAATCTCTCCCCCTACCAAAGGACTTGGGATGCCAGGAACAGCTCTTCCAACAAGTGATTCCCTGTTGCAAGCCACACAGCTGTGTTCTGGCCTTCACAGAAAAATTTGGCTGCTAATACATTAGTTGGCACTCCTCCCAAGTGATAAACACACAAATACGTAACAGACAAAGGTTTATCTGACCCCTCAGCTCATGGAGAGTAAGATACAGGCACAGGGTCTTTTCTTCTGCAGAGATGAAGAATCAAGTTGCTTTGCTGGAAAAAGCAGTGTGACTACAAGACTAAATGTTTTAATTAAACTGTTGCACATTTTTGTGTTGAGAAAGTCTGACAGTCCATTTTAAGTACAGAAAATGTGGAAGTGCTTTCTCTTTCCTTCCACATACTGACAGCTCCTGCAACTCAATTAGATTTGTAGACAGAAAAGACTCAGACCATTGGGAGACAGCACAAGGCAAGGGCAGAAATGTATTAAGGACCAGTCTTATCCAGACTTGGAATCTTGGAGATAAGGCTCATTCACAGAAACAGCTGTGTTCGGAAGTAGCTGTGAATGGTGCAATTAACACTTACTCAATTGTACCATCTAAATTTCTGCTCTGCAATGGAGACACCATACATCCCTTGTTATTGGGCAAAATTAGCATTATGGGAGTGAGTATTCTGAAAGGACAAAATTGAGAGCTGGTTTAAATGAGAAATAGGTAGTCCTCCTGCTACTGGAGCACATCATTGTCCACCATATTCTTCTCTAAATTGGAGAGGTACAGATTTAATGCATATTCAGTGCATGAGGAATTGATTAGATGGTCCCATCCAGAGGGCAGTGGCTCTAAGTCCAGACAGCAACTGGTGACAAGTTGTGTCCCCCAGGGGTCCCAATACTGAGACCAGTACTGTTCAGTATATCCATCAGTGTCATTGACAGTGGCATCAAGTGCACTCTCAGTAAGTTTGTAAATGACACTAAGCTGAGTGGTGCTGTTGATGCACCTGAGGGATGGGATGCCATGCAGAGGAACGTGGACAGGCTTGAGAGGTGGGCCCGTGACAGCCTCATGAGGTGCAGCAAGACCAAGTGCCAGGTCCTGCAACAGGGTCAGATCAAACACTGGTATCAACACCAGCAGGGAGAGGAAGGGAATGAAAACAGCCCTGAGGAGAAGGATTTGGGAGTACTGGTGGGTGACAACTGGACATGATCCAGCAAAGCATCCCAGAAAGCCAACTGCATCGAAAGAAGCATTGCCAGACGGTCAAGGGCGGTGATTCTCCCCCTGTATTTTGCTCTTGTGAGACTCCACCTGGAATACTGTGTTGTGTTTTGGAGTCCCCAAGATAAGGCCATGGAGCTAATGGAGTGAGTCCATTAGCCATGAAGGTGATCAGAGGGCTGCAGTACCTCTCCTATGAAGAGGGGCTGGGACAGTTGGCTTTGTTCAGCCTGGAGAAGAGAAATCTTCAGGGAGACCTTATTGTAGCCTTTAAATAGTTGAAGGAAGATTTTAAGAAAGATGAGGACGAACCTTTTACTAGGAGCTGATAGGACAGGGAGTGATGGTTTCAAACTGGAAGAGGGTAGATTCAGTCTAGATATAAGGAAGATGTTTTTCACAGCAGTGGTGATGGGGCACTGGAACAGTTTGCCCAGAGAAATTGTGGATACCCCCTCCCTGGAAGTGTTCAAGGGGAGATAGGACTAGTCTCTCAGCAAGCTGGATGACTTGAAATTGTCCCTGCCCACTGCAGAGGGCTGGACAAGATGATATTTAAATGTACCTTTTAACCCAAGTTATTTTATGGTTCCATGACTGTAGAATAGCTTCTAAGACAAATTGCATGTGATTAATCTTACAGGTATACTAAAGCTAGCCCCACCCTGCCTAATGTTAAATATTAGCCATTAATATCAGCATAAGATACTTGCTCCTGCTATAAAACCTGTGAAAGAATTAACAGAGCAATGGGGTATTATATTTAAAAATGAAACATTCAACATGGAACAGCCTAGGGTAACCTGTTAAAAAAACCTATTCATTATCTGGGTTGATACAAAAAAGCTGGCTTTTCCGCTGTCTCTGTTGCCAGCATTGCAGATTGAGTCAATACGATAAGTTCATGTGCTTTTCCATGGGTGGGAGTGCCAGGTATAAAACATACATACTGTAATCACAGTACAAAAGTAAGATAAATCAAAGTTTACTTTTAGCTGGGGTGCTACATAATATACTCTCAAGAGCCTGTCCCAAGGTTTTAAGCACAGCCCCACAATTACTTTACCATGTTAGAACAGCAAGAATTAAACACCTTCCTGTCTGAAGTAATTGTTTCTCAATGTACAGCTCATATCTTAATCAGAGGTCCAGAGAAAGAAATAGTTAGCCAAACTCTTTTTAGGTACTTGGTGGACAGGAGGGTGGAAAACTGCCAAGATCTGTTTAGGCAAAGGTACGAAATATTCTGGCACATTCTGATTAAGAAAAAAAACAAAGGGGGACTATGTTTCACCTGAGTCCTGTGGGTTTTATAGTCACATGTGCTGTGTCTGTATTCCTGCAAGACGCTGATGTGATTTGCTTAAGAAAAACGTGGTGTGGAATCAGAAATAAAACCATTGTGAAGCATGTAGTGATTTAGAAGATTAAATTTTTACTTGTCAATCTATGAGCCCTGCTCTCTCAGGCACCCCTTTGCACTACGGGATGATACTAACAAGAAGGGTAAGATGAAGAGGATTGTTCTGCTACCATTAGTTCTAAATCCTGGGCACCCATAGTAAAAGTGCTGCTGGCAGCGCAGGCAGGGCTGCTAGTCCCTGGGGACCAGTTACTGGAGGAAGGGCAATTAAGCTCTGTACACTCACAGTTGATGATTTTAACCAGAGAACTATTTCCCCCAGGGCAGCACAAAAAATACTGTGCAGCTGCATGAGGAAATACTACAAAAAGATTTGTGCTGTGGCACAACCTGGGAACATACCCATAGGACTTGAACATGCCCACAAAAAAGAAAACAACTGAAAATCTTTGTGAAAGTGGTATCAGATGGTGAGCATTTTGCTTGGAGTAAATTGTTGGGCAGCATGGCTAAGGGAGGGATACATGCATGGCTGGAAGGCACTGTTGGTTATGATTTATGTTGGTGAGCCACAAGGAGCACGTGGCCTGCAACAAGATGCCTGGCTGAACACATTGTACCCCCCTGCCTTTTCTGCCAGGCAACAGCAGAGAGCCTGCCAAAAAGACAGAGCTGGCCAGTGTCAGGGAAGGTGAACTATTATGGAAAATCATTGTGAGTACCTTAAAGTGAACAGCAGAGCTCCAACACACTCAGCTGGCAGTCTGCTGATTCTCCCCAAACCTGAGAAACACCTCTGTCAACAGTCCACAGTTCAAAAATAAAGTGCAAATCTGGTGCAGCTGGGATTAAGGGCATACAGATTTCTGCAGACGTCTGACATGGGGGTGCAGAGGTGATCAAATCATTGCAATTTGCCTCTGGAAAATTCCTCCTCTGCCTCTACTAGAGAAGAAAAATGTATGGTTTCTGATGATGAGACCACTGTGTTTTAGTTATTAATATAACAATGTTACTATTAGTTTGTTCTTAGTGCTTGGAGGGGACAAGCGATGTGATGTTTTTCTGGCAGTTACTTTGGCTCGGAAGCAGGTCCAATTATCGATGGCTGTTCTGCAGTCCTGACCAACAGTTTCCTCAAGAGAAGAACAGTTTCCTTACTCCCTGCTGTGCCTCTCTTGGTACAGAAATTATAGAATCATAGAATGCTAATGCAGACCATACCAGACTCCTCTTGTGAAGAAGAGTCTGGGATGAACCTCCTGCCAAGTAGTGGTGTTTGGACTGGACATCCTTGGACAGACACGCAGGGAGCAGTCTGAGTGCAGCTGGATCCAGTCTTAACTTCCAGATACACTTCTGTTGAAGTTCAGACACTGGGTTCTGTCACAGCTTCAGTACATTGCAGCATGAAAGTCCCCCTGAAGAGGGTCCCCACCCATATTTTACCTGTGCCTTTTAAACCCTCGTTATTGACAGGAAGCTGAACATGAGCCAGCAGTGTGCCCAGAAGCCAAGAAGGCCAATGGCATCCTAACCTGTATCAGGAACAGCGTGGCCAGCAGGTCCAAGAAAGTGATTCTGCCCCTGTACCCAGCACTGGTGAGGCCACACCTCAAGTACTGTGTCCAGTTCTGGGCCCCTCAGTTTAGGAAGGATATCGAGGTCCTGGAGCAGGTCCAAAGGAGGGCAACCAGGCTGGTGAAGGGACTTGAGCACAGATCCTATGAGGAGAGGCTGAGGGAGCTGGGGCTGTTCAGCCTGGAGGAGGCTCAGGGGAGACCTCATTGCTCTCTACAGCTCTCTGAAAGGAGGTTGTAGCCAGGTGGGTGTTGGTCTCTTTTCCCAGGCAACTCTCAGCAAGACAAGAGGGCACGGTCTTAAGTTGTGCCAGGGGAGGTTTAGGTTGGAGATTAGGAAGAATTTCTTTATGGAGAGGGTGATCAAGCATTGGAATGGGCTGCCCAGGGAAGTAGTGGATTCTCCATCCCTGGAGATATTTAAAAAGAGACTGGATGTGGCACTCAGTGCCATGGTCTGGTAACTGCAGCGGTAGTGGACCAAGGGTTGGACTTGATGATCTCTGAGGTCCCTTCCGACCCAGCCAATTCTATGATTCTATGATTCTAACATGTACCTGCACTTGTTGAGGCAATGTGCATACAACCATTCATCCCGTTATCTTCTACAGCAATTACATCTTTCCTTTCTGATTGGTTCTATCCTTCTCTGAGGGTCCCTGGTCACCATCAGTCAATTCACATCAGGATAGTTCTTCAACAACCCAATTTTTCCAACTTGTTTCAGTCACTCCATCTTACCATTTTGTAAGATCATTTTGTGTAATTATCCCATTGTGTACATTTGTTTCAGTATTCTTATAGGTGACAAAGTAAAAATTCAACTAAAGGTCAATCACAGTAGTTCATCTAAAGCTCTTAAAGTTAATAATAACCTCTAAAGTGTTGTAGCAAGCATCAAGCACAATATTACCATTCCTGAACTTGCATATAATAGAAAATTATAGAATTTTGATAGCAGTTGACGACCATCTGAGAAGACAATCTGTGACACCATCAGTCTGTTCAAGGTACATCTCTCAAAGATCATTGGTCTCCTGCAAGACTCTTCCGCATGTGCTTTCAACTTCATCTTTTGTTTCAACTGCACTGAAATTCACTGCTCTTCTGTTGTTCTCCAGGTAGAATGGTTCCTTTCTCCACCGTCTTGAATTCTGGTTTCAATTGGCCCCCTCCCTGTCATCTGGTCCTGACTTACTGTCATGGGGGGGTATTGCTTCAGTGCTTCTACTGTATTACACTATCCTTAGTACTTTTCCAAGTAACAAGTTAATTAGAGTTCAACAATACCTAGGGCCTAGCATGACCAAGCTCTAAATGTCTAGCTGCAAGCAAACCCAGCATTTATTTTAAGCTCTCACCACCCTCCTGACTAGCCTGCTCCCACCCCATCCCACCCCCCAAGCATCCCTTAGCCACCACCAGCCAGGACAAGGCTGACTGGTCCCCACCTGCTCCCCCTGGCCTCCTGCAAATCACTGTAACCTAGTTCCAGTTCCTTGAAGAAGGGCATCCTTGATATAACTTCCAGCAACATAAATACCAGAAGCACCCAAGCAATCAGTTAACTACAGGCAGCTCTTACTGGAGCTCTGTCACTAATCCCACTCTTTTCATTTTGGCATGACACAAGAATGAGACTTGGTACCCCAGGCGTGACACGTAAGAATAGACCATAAAAAGTCAGTTAAATAAATATCAAAAATCAGTTAAATAAATATCAAAGAAAGCCAAACCAGCAACCTTCTTCAAAGAGGGGGATATAGCCCTTGGCTATGTTAGCAGTGTCATGATACGTTAACAGGGTAAGAGGTGGATGAGGCAGAGAGGGGTCCTGACAACCAGACTGCAGAAGAACATAACCTCACCCTGCTTGGGACTCCCTCTGTCCCAGCATCTTAAGCCTCTGCTATCCACGTCTCTTTAGTTTCATTTATACAACAGGTTTATCAATACCTGTGAAGGATGTATGCATACAAAACGAAAGAAAATTACAGAACAAGTGGAAAGAGATGGAAGACATTTTAATAGTAGAGAGTAAATAATTTTCCATGTGCTTACATCACAGGGAGTAATTGCTGTTATTTGCAGTAGTAAAACACAGTCAGTTGAAGGAAGCACTAGGCTTTGAACATATTTACCATATTCCTACTGCACAGGGTAGGAATTTTGCCTCTTTTGTCTGTCTCCATTTCTGCACATGTAAACGATGTTACTAGCATAACTGACATAAACCAAATACAAAATAGTGAAACTCTTTGTGTTTGGTTCTAGACTGTAGGAGTTAATCTCTAAACAGTAGGTCAGTTGGCATCCTTATAAGGACTTCAGAGTTTAACTGCTGTGTACACTGCAAGACAAAAAAACAAGTAATATACTGCATATATCGCATGTCATTCAGTATTTGTATTTTCTCTCATACAAAGCTTGCAGGGTTAAGCAGATACTTCGTGTTTTCTGTAGCTGATGTCAACTGTTCCCTTGTTTCTCTCTCATAGTGGCTATGAATACTTCTTTGATGGTCTCCTTATCCAAGTTTCTGCCTTTGGAGAGAAATAAATTGGTTAATTTTATTTTACAGTGCAGTACAAAAATGCATGCAAGTAGAAACCTGAAAATCTTCTCAAAGAAAATATTTATTATACTGATCAGTGAAAACAGAGCAGTACTAAAGTTAAGCTGCAAGTAACTGTAGATTTTATATGCTACAACGGACTTCAACCTCTACAAGTAAGGGAAAGGAGGAAAAACAGGGTTTTTTTTTGTAACAAAAACAGTTTGCAAAGGAGAGAGTAATGCAAAGGAAGTAAGAAATGTACAGCCTCAGCATTACAAGCTTTACAGTAATAAAAAACTGATTTTATACATTTTAATGGCTATCACTACCTTCTGTACAGTTACTGAATACTTTAATCAAACATTCAAATAATTCCCATACCTATATTCCTAATTATGGATTTTTTAAAATAACATTAAATATTCCAGCCTACCTAAATTAAGTATTTCCAACCTATTCCAACCTAATATTCCTCCATCATATAGAACTGACAGAGGTCTGGATGGATAAACCTTTGACTGAAGGTTACAGTGAACATACTCTCTGCCCTTACTCCGAGCAGTTTAGGCTGGTTTCTTCTCACTGGATAAGCCACGGAACTACATGATGAAAGAACACCTCCTTAATGCCAAACAAGGAGGTATGTTTTTTCTTCTTACCTATTAAGACCACTCTATTTGTTCTCTTTTCATCTTCTTTCCAGGCTACCGCGGTCTCTTCCAGATCATAGAGTTCATGGACACCTTGGACTATCACCTGATGAGATTTGCCTTGAATAGATACCAGTCCCTTTTCAGAAAAATAACTGTTAGGATATAGATATAGAAACAAACCTTAAAAAATGAAATATGTAAGTGAAAGGGAAAACAACCTTTGAAACTATCTCAAGTAGGGAAAAGTATTCCTGGCAACTATGCACCAGTTCGTCAAAATAACCATGTAGTATGATCACTTCTACTCACAACATCCATTTACACATCTATTTTTTTACAGACTCATCATTAGACTTTACCATATTGTGTATTCAGTTCCTACAAACCTACGGTTTGGTCAGTAACTAGCATGTCTGAGCAAAAATACAATGTCTATGCTACTATGCCACTTCAAATATTTCTATGGTGTATAATTTATGTGTCTATGAAAGACTGGATATCAAAGGTGAAGTACAATAATATGTTTTATTTCAGATTACTCTGATTACCCTCTCATGCTCAGTATTTTCACTATTCTGAAACAGAATCTTTGAATACTCAAAAAAGAACAAACACTTGCAAGGTAAAATGAATAGCAACAGAATTACTGTCACAGCAAACCCACTGACCCACTCGGCAAATGTTATATTAAAAGAAATTTCATCACTTCATGTAAAACTTTGTAAAATATTCTAATGAATCACATTCTGTAAAACATGCCATGCTTCTCCAACGGGAAAAATAAAGAATTTAAAATATTTCATGTAAGAAGGTCTGTATTTGACACGTTAGTTAGAATTCTATGACTACCACTGCTAAAAGGATTACAAGTTCAGGTAAAACATAAAGCTAAAAGCAATATAATTTGGAAACCACTCTTTAATTAGCTGTGTTCATTTGCTTTGGTATATTTGTGACTGAGAAAGCCACAGATTATCAGAGGCCTTATACCTCCTAAAGAACTACTCTGATTCCAATGGTCAATACAACAGAAATGTGGATAGCAGTACTGTTTCCAGACAGTTTAACATGCATCAGTGGCTATTTTATTTGGTTTGTCAGAAAGAGAAAGTGAAGGATACTCTCATTTTGTAACTGAAAGGGCAAGAATATTACCTTTCTTCCAATGAGATGAAAATAATCATGCTGCTATCCTCGACACACAACTGTCCTCAGAAAACAAACCAGAGCAAATTTTCTTGTGTTTCTTACAGCCTAACAAAGAACAGACTTGATTCTAATTTTTAAATTATTTACTTGGCTGCCTGGTGTATGAAAAATAAAAATAAATCCTAAACTGTCACCTACACTCCTCTCAATACCACGCAACTGAAAACACATGAAGTGCCCACTAAGACAAATCCTTTCAGGCTGCATATTTTAAGCTGCAGTCTGACAGCCTCTGCTTATTATGCTAACAATTCTAATTATGGATAGCAATCTATAGTTACAACCCAGATAAGGAGATACATATGTGATATAGATGGAAACTTCCAAAGCAGTGGAGGTGAAAAATGACAAAGTAATTTAATGTCCCAATTATTAGCTCTGACACTGATGTATGGAATCGTACACATTCCCTCTCAATTAAAAACAAGTTGGAACAATGTTTGCTTCTGTCAGCTGCCTCCTTCTGAGTTATTCCAACAGCCAGCAGCTACCAACTTGTCTCTACACACAACAATGACAAAATGCTTGTCTCCATTTTGTCTGCTCCACAGAGATCCAGTAGCACCTTTGATAGGTCTGTAACTGACAGATATTCCTGGTTTTTAGCTGTAAAAGAGGAAAAGCACAGAACAAAGAATTTGGTAACTTCTGACTAACCTTCAATCTTATAACATCCATGGTGTGTCCAGTTTTATCCTTCACATTCTTCTCCCACAGAAGATTCTATGAAAAGAAAAATAAATCCATAAACAGAATGGCATGGGACAATTTTCTATAAAGTACCATCATGATTTTTCCGTTGACAGGAGTGTATTACTTACCTGAATGAAGAGATTCAAGTTTTCTTCTTTTACATTTCCTGGAACTTCAAATGTTACTGTAATTATGCCCTGAAATTAGAAAGATCCACTTACTTTTATCAAACTGAATAAGCATTTAATTACATTACTTTCCAAAAGTGTTCTTTATACCTTAACTTGATAGAAAAGCAATGACATACCAATGTCACATTAGGAAAAAAAATTTTTCTCCATTTCAGTTCTGCTCCAGTTTGCAATATTACAGTATACTTTCTTATTGTCTGTGTGTGCACTTAAGGGGCACAAGTGATAGCTTAATGCCATCAGCTTCTACCCTGCAATTCTTTGCTGATATGGCTGACATTTCTTTCAAAGAAGGCTTAAGAATTTCAGTTCTCATAGGCTAGTAAGATCAATCTTTCAAATATGTTTAGGAATGCTGCTTTCTTGGCATACTGATGTTTGTCACAATTTCCGATCTTCACCACAATTCTTCCAGACAAAAATTAAACAATCTATTTTTCATCTACCTGTACTCTCCTGCTACAAAAAGCTTTTTATGAATAGACTGGGTAGGAATAGATTCTGAAAATAAAGATATCTGAAGTGATGTTTAATTCTATCATCATTATAGTAATAAATTGATGATGGTGGTGGTAATAATACTACTACTATTTGTAAAAATATGGGTTGGAAATTATTATTGTTGTTGTTGTTGTTATTGTTATTATTGTTGTTGTTGTTGTTGTTATTATTGTTATTAAATAAAGGGAATAATGTGTCTTAAACTTATTTTTGTCATTCCAGCATCTCAATGGAATAGCAGATACAGAGAATTAATTTTTGTATGACCTAAAATTCTTTCAAATTGTGACTGCTTTCAGATGACTAGTCTAACTTACAGCAAAGCATATACCAACCATTTCAGTTGGAAAGGAACTACTACAACAATCATCTATCCCAACTGCCAGACCAATCCAGGGATGAACAAAAGCCAAAGCATTTTGTTGGGGGCACTGTCCAAATGCCTCTCAAACACTGACAGACTTGGGGTATTGACCACCCCTCCAGGAAGCCTCTTCCTGTGTCCCACCCCATCAGTAAAGAAACACTTCCTCATGTGCAGTCTAAACCTCCCATGGAGCAGATCTGAATTATTCAGATCACTGAATACCAGGGAGAAGAGATCAACAACTCCTTCTCCACATTCCCACCTCAGGAAGCTGTAGATAGCAATGAGGCTGCCCCTCAGCCTCCTTTTCTCCAAACTAGACAGAGTCCTTAGCTGCTTCTCATAGGACACGCCTCCCATCCCTTCCACCAGCTTTGCTGTCCTCTAGATGCATTCAAAGACCTCCACATTCTTCTATTTAAACTGTGGGGCCCAGAACTGCACACCAGTTTTCAAGGTGTAGCTGCACCAACACTCAATACAGTGGGATAATCACCTCTTTGGACCGGCTGCTGATGCTGTGTTTGATGCACCCCAGGCTGCACATCCAAGAGTTGCCCTCTTGGCTAATGACTCACAGTAAGCCTGTTGTTGACCAGCAGCCCCAGGTCCCTTTCTGCAGGGCCATGCTCCTGCCATTCCTTTCCCAGTTCATACTTGTGCCAGGTACAGAATCTGGCATTTGGACTTGTTAAAGATTAAACCATTGCCAAATGCTCCAACAAGAACTTGTAGCCTACTGCAAGAGAAGTGTTCTGCTCTCATTTATGTCTCAGTTGTCTCAACAGCCATCTTAGAATTACGGGTGTTGAACTAAACAACAAAAATGAATCCTTACTGTTTCCTACTGGTCAAACGGCTCCATACTAGAACTACAACAACACTTTCCTTAACAGTACAAGTATGCTGTCTCATAACACTCTCATAACACTCAGGAAGGCTTCTATTAACTTCTTTTCTACTTTAGGGATCACAGAATCACAGAATAATAGAATGGTTTAGATTGGAAGGGACTGTAAGGACCACCTAGTTCCAACACCACTGCCATGGGCAGGGACACCTCCCACTAGACCAAATTTCTCAAGGCTCCATCCAACCTGGCCTTGAACACTTCCAGGTAAGGGGCATCCAAAACTTCCCTAGGCAACCTGTGCCAGTGTCTCATCACCCTTACACTGAAGAATTTCTTCTTAATGCCTAACCTAAATCTACCTACTTCCAGTTTGAAACCATTCAACTGAATTTTTTTTTTTTTTTTTGGCATACATGTGCTTACAACGGATACTTACATGATTGATACTTAGTTTATAACCCTGAAGGACCTTGTAAAAAAAAAAAAAAACACTTAAGCAATAATTTTGGCAGTTACCTTATCTAGATGCGCTTGTGTTGTCCTTACATGCTCAAGCTTTTTCTGCAGACTGAAAATAGGTGAAGTTAAATGTCACGTTTGAGTAGTATGGACCAAATGTCATTATTTCCAAATTTGAATAAACTCTTTAGTATTGCAGGTCAAAACTAAAATATCAAAGACAGACTGTATAGTCAGAATGAGCTTCAACTAATAAGTAATTTTTATTCTCAAAATAGATATGCTTTATTATTTGACTTTATCTAGTTAATGACTTGAGTTAGAACATTACATTTTTAAAATATAAAAGCAATTATAATAACAATCTGCAGTATCCCTGGAATTTTAAGTATTTATACTTCAAGAAGTACAACATCCTTGATATTCCTTTGCGTAAGGACAAAAGGCAAACTAAATCATTAAAGCACATAGAAAAAAATCACTAGAATCTCTTTATTAGGAATTGATTTTCTGAAAATATTTTAGAAGGATGTTTTGAAAAACAAGAAAAAAAAAAAACCCCAAACTTATAAAGCTGTTGCTTTTCCCAACTGTTTATTCTCTCCTTTTCTTTACAATTACCCCAGCAGTCCTTGATCTCTTTGCTGAACAGATTCAGCATGTGAACAGAAAGTCTTTCTCCCCTTGCCTCCAATCTTACTTTTCCAGTCACCCAGCACACTTAGTTCACATTGGGCATTAAAAAAAAATACAGAACACAACAATACAAAACAAAACAAACCACACACAAATATGGAACTACACACATATATGGAACACAGCAACCAGAATTTTCAGTGTCTGTGTTTTTGTGGAACCTCAGTCCCTCATTGTTTTCTGTAAAAACTAAGGCAGCCTCCAGTTCAACGTGATGTGAAATAAGAAAAATTTTGAAATCCTTTAAATTTTAAGAGAATCAGAAGAGTGTACACATTTGCTCTACTCCTACTATGAAAGCAAAACTTGTACTTTGGGAAAAAAACAACCAACCATGCACACTCTGGTTCATTTCACTTCGCAAAGTCAAAAAGCTTTTTTTGTACATATTTGAAATTGGCAAAACTCTCAGTCTCAGATTACCACTTATGAGAATTTTAAGTGAGTAAACAAGAATTTCTAACAGAAATTCAGATGCAATTTTGAGCCCGAATTCACATGTGTGTATTTCATCCATGTGTTTATACAATGGATATTACTTTTAACAAAAGACAGTGAAATTGTTACCATACCTTATTCCAGATAAACTGTCAAAAGCATGCAGGTCCAGGACACTGGAGAGATCAACTCTAAAAAGAGAAAGAAAAAGAAGGAGAAAATGGAAAAGGAAAGAGGAAAGAGGAAAGAGGAAAGAGGAAAGAGGAAAGAGGAAAGAGGAAAGAGGAAAGAGGAAAGAGGAAAGAGGAAAGAGGAAAGAGGAAAGAGGAAAGAGGAAAGAGGAAAGAGGAAAGAGGAAAGAGGAAAGAGGAAAGAGGAAAGAGGAAAGAGGAAAGAGGAAAGAGGAAAGAGAAGAAAAAAGAAAGCTTGTTATTTTTGTTATATTAAATTATTGTGTATACTTAAACATTTTTAATGGTTCTTATGCTTGTTTTTGTGTGTTATTATGCTAATGGCATCAAACCTTAGCCTTAGTTTTAGATGATGGTGGTTGGTATTGTCTGCTACAAGGAAATGCAGTTTTTATTTACACAGTAATATGTAAGCACAGAAACATAATTTTAAAAAGCACAGTAAAACACAAAATATTTCCAAGAAAAAAAATTAATTCTTCATATTGGATGCCTGCATAATACCTGATTTTCACTAAATGAGAAATTCTTCCTATTATTATTACTCAGATCATATTAATAGAGATTATCTAGTTCCAACCTGCCCACCATGGGCAGGGACATTTCCCAATAGACCAGACTGGTCAAAGCCTCACTCAATCTGCTCTTGATCTTTCTCTTTCCTCCTTGAACAAAATAATCCTTATAAACCAAGATGACAGTCACTACAGAGAATGCTTTTCATCATGTAACTGTACAGGGACTGATGTCCCTGAAATACCATTTCCATTTAATTCCTTATTTAAGATAAAATCTGAGTCAGTATCCCAATGAAAAATATCAAAACCAATGCTATTACTTTTCCTCCTTATTTTTCCCTCCTTATGATTTTTACTAACTACCTGGTACTGCTTTAAAGGTAATTTTACAGTAACAACTTGTCTGCAGCAGCCATCCTATGGGAGAAGTATCTTCACATTGACACAGCAGGGAAAAAAACATCTGGTGCACATGATCCGTAATCAGCTCAGATACAACTCAGCCTTATCAGCTGCCCTTCCTGTTACAAAATCTGGTTAACAAGTTACAAGAAAATTCTGAATTTCTACCTAGGACACTACCTTTAAAAATCTGCAACATTGTTTAATACCCTGAAGTCAATAAAACTACCTCTACAGCAGTATTTTTCAACAACTTTCAGAATGCTGTAACTCCATAAATGGCAACATGAAATGCAAATGCTTTGTTAATTAAAAGCTGTATTCATATTAAACTTAGAACAAAATGTAGGGTTTGGAAAAAGTAATGCACAAACTTTTGTAAAATCTACCTGTCAGGTAAACAAGAAATATTTATGTTTTTATTGCAAAGTCCAAGAAATCCCACTAGTGATAAGCTCTGTAAGATAAGCTACATCTTAATAGTTGTTTGTTTTTAATTAGTTATGCACTAAAGTACAGGGTGTGAACAGTAACAAAGAAAAATACATTTTTACTTCTTTTAAAAAAATTCCTTTACCTAAATGCTTATTAGTGAAATAAATACTGAGTTAAATATTTCTAATTCAATAGCTTTCCTTTAACCAAACTGATCTAATAGCATACTTAATCTGTCAGAAAAGAAGGATCTGGTACCTAGTAATAGTGGCCATTTAATACCTTGATCTTTGTGTCTCTAGAATTTTTACAAGTCCATTTATTGACCTAAAATAGAGAAACCAAAAGTTAGATAAAAATGCAACCATAATACATTGCTTGAGCACTTTAACCATCAAAATCATCATGGCACCACTATAACCCCAACTCTGGTACCAGCCTGAACAAAGCAAGAGACACTCCAACAACACTACATTTTTATTACTTTTTCATACTCAAAGTAAGGGGAACTTCACAAGTTCTGACAACAAAATAGTACCAAGTAAGAACAGTGTTTTCCTATGCAAGGTTCCTCATGTTATACTCTGGTGGGTGTCAGCATTTTTACTTTTAGAATATAAATCACCAATAATGTTTCAAAGAGTTTCAAAATGTTAGTGTTTCATTTTGGTTATCATGGTACTGAGGCAAAAAGATTTTCATCAAGACTTTGATCATTAATTTGATTCAGATCATTGGTTCTTTTACAGCCAAGACCACAGGCAGTATGATTTTTGGTATTTCCTCCATACAACTTTGTATTCACTAGTGAACTCATATCTACTAGATGACTTTTTTTCCCTGAAGTTAATTCAGAAAAATAGGAACAGATGCCAAAAAATGTAAGAACATGGACACTTAAGACAAAAGCCTTAGTAAGTAACACTGAATAAAGAGGCAAACTGCCAACCTTCTGTAAGCACATACAAGTATTGAAATGCCTTTAGAAATGGGAAGTCTCTTTTTCCCTGATGTGCTAATGATTTATGTGTAATCATGAGACCTAATTTCTGTATTAACAGCAAGAAGGAAGTAACTATGCTGAAATAAACTTTAAGCCAGTAAAGTTTCAGTTATGCCAAAAGTTTCATACCTGACAGTTGTTCTGACTTTATCCAATTCTTCTCCTGAAACCAAATCTGTTTTATTGATGATTACAAGATCAGCCAATGCAACTTGCCTATGCATTAGGGAAAAAAGAAAAAATACAAAACAAACAAACAAATAAAACCAAAAAAACCCCAACACAAACAAAAATTCTGTATGAGCTCATTTTTCTGTAAGGCAGAAAAACCATCTCTCTCCCATAGCATCAGAAAAATAGTAGGAACATTGTTAGAACAGAAAGGCAAGCATTGATCTAACTAGAACATCAGGAAATATAACTACAGTGTTTCCTCTTGAGGTGCTGTTCTGCATCACAAGAAGAGTCTGTTCAGCTGAAAAGGCTTGTTAGGTTTCTGTTTGTTTTTTCTTTGATTATTTTATTTTAAAAAAGAAGTCAACTAATCTGCAGAGCTTTGTAATTTATGAACCTCTCAGATCCCTACTTTTCTTGCATGTACTCTTTCTTCACAAAGTCATACCTGAAGTCTTTTTTGTGACAACTGCACTTTATCACTACAGCTCTGCATTCAGTAAAGGCTATTACCCCGGTTCTACTGGGAGCACCTGGAAGATTCAAGACTGCAATTCTTGCTTTTCCCCAGCAGAGGTAGTTTTCCTCCACTTACATAAAACCAAATCTCTCTAAAAATATGTATTAAAAGAGTAAGATCTTGGCAAAAAAACAAATGGACCATGCACTTTTCTATTTCATTACACCAATCTACCTTGGTTTAAAAGCAGAGGAGGAGACAAAAGCCTTATAAAAGAAAAAACACAAATTTGTCAAACGAAATTCTATACAGCACAGTTCCTCTGATATATGAAATTAATTTATATCCATACCGACATGCTTCATTGACAAGGCCTTCTGGCTTTTCCTCTGTCAGGTGCTGGGAAAAAATTAAGCAGATTCAAATGACATTTAAATTCATTTGCAGTTAAAATGTTAAAACCAACTCAGCTGACATATATTTTTCAACAACCTATTGAGGAAGATGGCATCTAGAATTTTTCTATAAAATTATCATGACAAAGTACTTTTCCACATTCACCATTTCAGAAGCTTATAGTTTCTTTTATGAAAACTCCCAATTTTATGACTAGAATGCTACAGAGTTAAAAACGTGTGTAACAACACTTGGTTTTAATTACTGTTCAGATATCTGACAAAGGGAAGAAGTCTCCATGGCATATGGTAACCATGGAAAGCAGTAGCTAAAAAAATTAAGGTATAGTAATTTTTCTACTAAGTTAAAGATGAGATAGGCTTGCAGTACAGGATTAGGGAATCCTGTACTATTGCACACTCATTTCCTCTGAAAAATTTTACAAACTACTTTTACAATAAAAATTCATGACTCTTGTTCTGGGTTTCTACAAATAATCCACTACTCCTCAGCAAGTCTGCCCATCATCAGTGCTTGCAGCCTATTCAAGCAGCAGCTGGGCAGAAGAGTCAGACAATACGGACTAACACAGCAGCTTCTGGTAATCCTGCAGGAATTTAAGATCTTAAATGCCTGCAGCATTGTGCTTCACCTTTATGTCCCTGCAGAAGAAGTACTGAAAGTGAAAAGAAAAAAAAACAAAAACAAAACAAACCCTGCATCTCAAGCTCCAGTGTGGGGTTTAGCAATGTAAAGCCTTACTTTCATCAATAACCTAGGCAAAGCAACAGACTTCAGAATGAAGCAGGAAAGATTAAGCTATGCATTGTTTTCCACTTGCTCTGCAACAGAGGTAGCAGACTCTAGGAAAGTAGCATCACAGACATCTGGGGGCAAGAAAACTTTAAACTGGTGCTGTGATATTATGATATCACATCTTATGCCTGATGTATCTAGGAAAATTAAGAGTCCTGTGCATTCATTCACTAGCTCTAAATGCACCAGTAATACCGTTTTAAAATTTAGTTTTAAAGACACAAGAATACTGAATGGAAGTGGTCATGGGGTAAACAAGCAAAGAAACAATACAAGCAAACAAAACAACAAAAAACAAAAACCAAAAAACCTGCCAAAAAAAGCATAACAACAGGATGACTGGGAGGGAACCTGTCCTCCCTCTCTTCTTGACTTTTTCTTTGTAATCCTCTGTGTACTGACTGTATTGGATTGAAAACTCTAAGATTTGTTACCCTGAAATGGAAAATGCCAACAGGACAGATGTCAAGTCCTGAAAGTAGACAACTGCCACTTCAAGTTGTCCAACTGTTTGCCCATAATTAAAAAAGGACTATTTCAGATTGCTGGCTGACAAATCCATTCTAGTGATAACCCATGTTATCAATTACCACTTCAGTTTCAATTTGGCTGACTGGTCACAGGACACTATTTGTCAGCTCTTCTTGTGATGGGTTGGATCTTCGAAGCATGACTCCCTGAAATTGCTACCCATTATCTCAATGTCATTACCTGTATGGATTTCAGAATTCATTGAATCACAAACAGTTGCTGAGGTTAAACTTTGCAATCAGAGGAATCACACAGCTTAGCAAGTCCTTTATACAAAACAAACACTATTTACCTGGCATGTAATGGAGAAAGCCTTAAGTTTATATTATTCTGGGTGGATGTCAGCCTTACTGACTGAACATTGAGTTTTCCATACGCTGTCAAAGTCAGTAACACATAAAAAAGCTGAATGTGTCTGAACATTTGTGCTGCTTCTGACATATGACCCAGGAGTTTAAATATTAAAAAATTTTATTGTTTAAACAAGTCTGTGTTGCTGTGTGCAACACATCCTTGATTCAAGACAATAAATCAGCAGGGTATGAAGACAGAACAACATTTTTGCAAGCAACAAAACACATCTGAATTAGTACGGGGGCAGTTGGCTGAAAACAAGGCTGACATTAAACACACTGTGCTTTCTTTTGTTAATGGAGCTGGTTTAAAAGTTGGCTCCTGTTTGAAGAAGCAAACTAGCTCTGAGCCCCTTCCTTTTGCTCTTCTCCTACAATGTCCATGCAAAACACCATAGCCTAACTTGCCAAACTGGTTTGCTGTGGGGTTGGGTTAGATTAGTTCAGCCTTGGTGCAACACAAATTGAGGACAAGACTGCCCCCTTTCACTACATGAGTTGTTAAGACAAGCTCAACTCATACGAGAAACCCACATTCCAATAAAAATAAAATCTTAAAAAGGAGGGATCATTTCCTTATTTTTTTAACCATTATGCCTCAGTTCTCTCAACTTTTTACAGCCATTATAAAATAGAGATATTAAAAATATTTTCACAGCAAGATGCCATGGAGGCATCTCTTCCCATTGCCACTTTTATTTTGAATCCTGCAAAGTCAATACTTAATCAAAGTACTCAATTCCTAGTTTATTACATTGCTAATAATAATTCTGATGACTTGCTATTACAAAAGATGTTGAATTATTTAATTTCTGCTGTTACCCAACCTCACCGTTCTATAGTTTTGTTCCTATAAATTACACTTTCTATAGATTACTTTAATACCTGCTCATTTTGTCTGTTTCTATGTAATGAAATAATCTCATAATCTGAAATGGTACCTGGACACCTGCCTCTCATCTCCCCTCACCAGAGCTGCCATTACAGTAGCACCTTTCCAGATCCAAGCCTCAATTTAGCTATCACCACACTAGTATAAGAGGTCTGTTCTTACTATGTTCTTTGAAGTAACATGCACAGAAGACTCTGTTTTACAGTAATCCAAATATCTATTTGGCATATGAGCGAGATTCCCAAGTGAAGCGATAGCATTAGAAGGAATTAAGTATCTAGCAACCTAACAACTCTCAGCAGACATGCTGCTGTGCTGTTAAGAATCTGAATTCCTGTGAATATGAGTACTTCCTTGTTCTCATTCAAAATACAGTACTAATGTACCACAGCAATTAATATACACCCTCAACCACTGTTAAGAATTAAAGCAGCTGTAAATCTGTAAGTCGTCCAAACGAACTTTATTGTAACACATGTTCTAATGTTACAGCTTTAAATCATGTAACAAATCCAGTAAATTACCTGTAATCCATGCTTTGCATCAACAACAGAAACAATACCTGAAAGAGAATATTAAAATAAAACAGAAATGTGATGAAAGCAGCCAGTAATTTAACAACTTGAAACTTCATGTATAAGTACTGAAATATTATTATAATCACATTTACATCTGCTTATAACACTTCCAATGTTTCCAGTGCATCTGAACGTTGGACTTCTCACCTGGTCAGTTTCCTATCTGTTACCTGAAACTATGATAAAAAATGTCTTTAAGAGCAGGTGAGAAAAGTTCTCACAAGATGGATGCCTCTCCACCCTCCACAACAGCAAAGTGGCAGAGGTATGCTTTTACAGGTTATAGAAACAAATTAAAGGGGCTGACTCAGGTATAGTTATTCTGATTGTAAGTAACCAGGAATCTGCAATTCCCCTGCAGAAACTGAAGAAGCTCTTCCCTATTCAACTGAATGTTTCCTTGGCTAGATGGGTATTTTACAGTGCCAGCAGGACTGCTTTAAGCCTAAAAGTTAAGTTTTTTATGTACATTTTAAAAAATGAAGAGCACACTGAATGTTGATTTATTAAGTCCACATATTGACAATGTATATAAATTGTCAGATTTGTAATGGAACATAGCAAATACTAGAGATAACAAGAGCACAGTAGGCAAAGAAAGAAGAAAACAAAAGGCGTGAGAGTCCAGACGTTTATAAGAGTTCAGAAAAAAAGGAAGCAAGTCAGGAAATACTATATTGGAAAAAAATAATGAGAGCTGTAATACTACTCCTAAATAATGTTTTAGAACACCTAACTAATGAGTTCTCTCACATCCTCCTTGTACCTCAAGCAAGATGTCTCTAAATCTGATTCCTTAGCAAAACATTACAAAACTTCTGCTGGATTTAGCAAAAAGAGACAGCTCACTAAACAGATAGAGAAAAGGATCAGAATAAGCAAGCAGATGATCTGTGGTCAAATCTGGGGACATGAAAACAAGAATAAAGCATTCCAAACATTTTTTGTAAACTTGCCTTAAATGATAGGGATTCATTACATTAAATCCAGATATGTAACACTAATGCATTGGAACACAAGCCTGCACTTCTTACCATCAAGATAGATGTCACTTCCCAGCTCAGAATCAACCCAGAACATGGAGGCCACAGCACCTAAGGGAGGGAGTACATTTAGGTGCAAAATTTACATTTTTCAGTAAACTGTCAATATTCAAATATTTCAAAGAAAAACTTTATTTGTAGAGCTGTACTTGAAACTCCACTCTCCCAAACACAGAAAGCATCGCAGGTGTCAAATACCCAATCACACATTTAACAACAGCTACTAAAGCATTATACTTGTGTGTAACATAAGCACCTATGACTACAAAAAGCTTTAAAAAACTTGGAAGTCCAGATGCTTTTGAGTTGTCCAAACTACCTCTACTCAGTCATACCAATTATCTGTCATTACTATATTCAAAAGGCCCACTCATTTCTATAATAAATCTGTACTACCTGTCATCATCTTTCAGCCACTGTTTCTAGGTCATGCCACACACCGAAAATACAGACAAAAATGAGACAAAACAGTTAAAGAAAACAGAACTGGCACATTTGGGAGAAATCAGCTCCCTCTTAGGGAACTTCTCTTCTAAACTCTCTTCTAGAATGTCTTCTCATATGCAGTTCCATAAATCATAAACCAACAGGATGAAAAAAAACCAGATACAGAAAATATTGTGGACTCCACAGTAAATTTTCTGTCTTCAGGTAATTTTAAAATGGATCCAATTAAGATATGTCTCATGCACATGCATTTGCAAACAGGTACTGTACACAGATAAATCATGCCAGATCAATCTGTTAATGTCATACATGGCCTTCTGATGAAAAAAAAATCGTATCTATTGGCAAGGGGAGAGGACTGCATACCATTTACATCACCTCTAGCACATTTTTCAACACTATCCTTGGAGATATTCTAGTAACCAACATAGGACATTAACAGTATGAATGGAAAGATAACTACATGGAAGTGATTGGATAGTTAATCTCTAAAGGATGCGGTTAATGGAGTATACCATGTCTGAAAGCCAGTATTAACTGGTGTACTAAACACTGATCTTGGGACCTGTCCTGTTCAACAACTCCACCAGGAACCAAGAAAAGAATGGAAGACAGGCCTGTCCTGTTTGCAGAGAACACCAGACTTGGAAAGGAATAGCTGACATACCTAAAGGCAGAGATGTTTCAGAGGGACCTAGCAAAGCAGGAAGGAAAGGCAAACGAGAACCTGATGTATTTCAGTATGGAAAAAGGTTAACACACTTAGGAAAAAAGAGCAATGACACAGGCTAGGGACAGCTTGGCTGAAGAAAAGTCACTGGAGGTCGTGACAGGCACCAAGCTGAGCAAGCAGTGTGCCCTCTACATTTGTGAAGGACAAATGTACCCAGGCTACTGGAACAGTAGCACAGTTGAAGGGAGGTTATTCTTTAGCACTATAAAGCCCACGTCTGGCTAGCACTTCCAGTATAGGGATTCCCCATACAGGAAAGTCATCAATAAACTGGAGTGAATTCACCCTTAGGAACACCAAGACAGTTGAGACCAGGGCACAAGCCCTACAAGGTGCAGTGTGGAACTGGGCTCACTTAGCCTGGAGAAGGGACAGCCTCTGGGGAAGCAGCAGCCTCCCTGGTGAGTCACTGAGAAGACACTGAGACCATGGCAGACGGATGAGAGACAACCATAGTAAACTAAAGGAAGAGAGGTTAAGATCAAACGCATCAGAAAAATCTTTTTTCCACCATGAAAAGACGAGCACATAACAGTTTGCCTGGAAAGATTCTGTCATGTTTATTATCAGAGGACAGAGATATATGACTTGGTGTTCCAAGCAACCTGGTCTTGTCTTACAGCTGACCCTGCTCTGGGCAGGAGGTTGGACCAAAAGTCTCCCAACATCCTCTCCAATTTGAATTATTCTATGATTATATGATTCCAGTAATTTTTACACACCAGGCCTCATCATACACTAAATATCCATCCAGATTAGGTCTTTCTGCAATAATGAAACGCGTAAGACTTTCTCTTCTTTGTACAGTCATCTGTTTTTCTTCAGAATGTAAAACGGAACATACTAAACTGATGAGCCTTGAGCAAAAAGAACCTGCAAGTACTGGGACAACTGGAATGTTGTCTATCAAGGGCTTCCAACAAGGGCTTGGAATTTGTGACCTGATACACGTACATTAGACATGGCCTACAAGTATGCTACTCCTGTTTTCTGCTAAAATGGCCTTGTAAATTAGATTCTAGCATCTGTTGGATGTGCTATAGACTTAAAAGAACAAAATAAACCACAAAAAACCAACTATAACTTATTATGAAACAACTGAATTTAACATATATTATTGCCACAACATGAAGGACAGGAGGAGCTAACAACAAGAACAGTTTTTGTCTTTTTCAATTATCAGATCCTTAATCACTGGCAGGCTACAAGTATTAAGCACATCAGAAAAAAAGATCACTAACTAAATTCATTCTAACACCTAAAACTGTCCACCTGAAATGACTAGATGCAGTCTTCCAAACACCACACTGTATCAACACCAAATACCCATCAGTTGTTGACAGTGCTTACTCATGCAAGATATAGCAAGGGTCACAAAATCTACTGGTTTTCTGGTATCTTATTGATTTTTTAAAAAAAAAGCTTAATAGTTTTCCAATTTGACCCAAAAAGAATTTCTGTGTAACAGAGGCTAAATCAATGTCCTTTCTTTTGAACAAAATCACTTTACCATTACAACTCTTTAGCTTTGTGCTGGGAAGCGTCAGTCTCCTAAATGGGAAACTCTGAATTCACTCCCTCCTGCTCCCTCTCAATCAACCACACATTTTTTAATTGAGATGGTTCAGATAAAGTTGTTTTATATAGCTATCACTAGCGTGAGCTCAAGTTTAAACACCTTTTAATAAAAACTATCATTAAAGAGCAAGAAAGAAATTTTTGAGATCTATTATTGTTCTCTACCTACCAAAAGAATGTATTTGTCTATTCTGCAGGGCATTTCATATTGTCATAAAATATATAGCCTATCACAGACAAGGTAACAATGTATCAGAGGCTAATAATTTATACTTTGGAAGGCCAACAGAAGCCTACTGAAAACTACTGCTTCCAGAGTGTTCTGCTTTTCACCAAGCTGTTTCTTCTCTTTATAGAGATATAGCTTAATCAGAGCTCTGTTAAGCTTTAGAGTCAATTTAGAGCAAGTTCAAAAAAACAAAAACACCCAAGCAAGTAGCCCCACCCACAACCCTGCTTCTGTACCTTATCCAATTCAGTTTCAGTCAAGCAATAAAGCCATGTGCCTGACAACTCACCACTTTATAATACATTCTGCACAGCAAACTGACTAGTGAGCAAACAAGCATGTAATAAGAACATAGTAATTGTCATGGTTACAAAAAACATAAATGTTAACTACCAGGATCTGCCAAACCCGTTGTTTCTAATAATATATAGTCAAATTTTCCTCTCCTTTGCATCAGGTTCTCAATAGCCTTCACACCATTGTCCCTGTAAGAAGAAAAAAATTAAACTTGGGAATAGAAAAAGCAAGCTAAAACACGTAAACATGTATCTTCTGGCATAAAACATACTGAACAGTACCATCAAAGCAAAGACCTGAGTCAGGACTTCCAAGTCTACAATGAAAATTCAGTCATCAGCCCTCAGCACCAATGCCTGTTCTCTATTAGGCAAACTGTAATTTGATGTTTCATTTTAGTCTGAAATAGAATTGGCCTACTCCCAGCAGGCATAATAAAGTTGATTTAAATGAAGACTTGTTTTCAAACACTGAAAACCTTCTAAAGAGCAGAATGACTGTGTAAATATGTAACTATTTGGTTTAGCAGCGGATATCAAAAAAGAAACAGGGGTGTGGAGGAGGCTGGAAATACTGAACCACGTTCTCCTGCCTTTCCACATCACCTGCAGCAAAATCAAGGTATGTCATTTACTAAAATCTCAGCTGATGAAGCCAGCCTGAAGCAGGTATATATGGGATTCTATATAAGAAACCAACTTATATAATACAGCATAGCAGCAATTACAGCATTCATTACATCTCAGTAGAATACAAGGTAATAGTGTCTTTTGTTTTCCACTTATTATGCCAATTTAAGGCATAGTAATTAAGACCAGTTGTTCCCATTTTTTAGGACAAACAGGCCATCTTCCTTATTACACACTTAGTACAAGCAACCCAGCATTCAAACAATCACGGTTAAAATGCCTGAGACAAATACACTCCTTCTTTTTAATGTGATGATCATCTGGTTGCAATTTGGAACACTGTGTTTCATTAGATCACCACAAGATTCTCCCTCCACCCTTTCTGAGGTATTCAAGCATTAATCAACATATAAAGACACATAGAGTAACTATTTAATGTGGTAATCAGCAAACCTGAGTCCTAGTTCCAGCCTCCATAAATCTTTAGCTCTCTGTATAGGAATATAGAATACTAACAGAACAGAAGTGCACTCTACTCTACAGTACTCCAATGTTGATTCGTTGGCATTTAAGAAGACATAAACTCAAAATCCAGTAAACAAACATCTATCTCCTAAATTCCAGGTCTTGGTTTAGCTCACAAAAGAAGCATCAATCAGTATTACTACAAATTTTAGGAATCAAATCCTGGATGTTGGGGCTGTTTAGTATGGGGAAAAGGAGGCTGAAGGGAGACCTTATCACTCTTTAAAAATACCTGAAAGGAGGTTGTAGTGAGAGTGGGGATGGTCTATTCTCACATGTGACAGATGACAGGACAAGGAGAAATGGCTTTAAGTTGCATCAGGGGAGGTTTAGGTTGGATATCAGGAGAAACCTCTTTATAGAAATGGTTGTTAAGCACTGGAACAGGCTTCCCAGGGAGGTGGTTGAGTCTCCATCCCTTCATGTGCTTAAAAATCATCTGGATGTGGTGCTTGGGGACATGGTTTAGTAGTGGGTTATCAGAAGTAGAGTGTTGGACTTCTGATCTTTTCCAGCCTGAGCACTTCTGTCATTCTATGATTGTATGTCTTCTCCCTTTCTCAGTCCTCCCCCAGATCCCACTGTAACAACTTCTACAACAGTCCTTCCTTACTTGACTGAACAGCATAGGCAGCCATTTCTGAGCTCCAGCCATTCTTCATAGAGTTCTCCCCCTTGGCTGATTGCTAGGGATTTCTCCAAGGCACTTCCTAGAAATAAAAGCAGCACTATAACTTTAATCTAAAAATTTGCGTGACATTACCTGCAAAAGAGATACAAAACATTCGAGTTGGTATATGTGTATTTTTACTCTTGGGTATTTTTGTATTCTGAGATGATGTTTCTGCCACATTCTTTAGAAATAAGTATTTTTCATTTTATGAGAAATTTAAAAGCCAAAGTCAAATTGGCAATACTAAGACCAAAACTCAAAGAAAGTGCAGCAGAAGTGGCACAAACTTTGCTAAAGGAAAGTGAATTTCGCTTCTGCTTCCATCTCAAATAAAGACCCTGTTGATACTTAAAATTACCATGTTTTCAAAAAAATTTTAAAAAATCTGAATATGTCACTTTATTACTATAAAAAAATGCTTCTGCATGTTTACATACCTTCTCCAAACTCATTCAGAATAACTGCTATTCTTTTATTATGCTGTTCCATCAGTATGTAATTTAGAAGAGTTGTTTTCCCAGCTCCTGGAACACAGACCACATTTCTATTAAGATGTGAAAAAAAAAAAAACAGGCTTACATTCTCAAATAAAAAGTAAGTACTGTTGTGCATGTGCACACTTCAGAGAAATCTGATCTCTTCTGATATAGTTTTAACTTCTGTATCCTGCATTCTATTTCAACACTGCAAAAAATTAATTTGTAGAGGTATGGAACTACCACATTAAATTGCAGTTTTAAAAGACTCAGTTTTCCACTGACAAAGTGTCAGTGCTTGACAAACTTACAAATCCCCTACCAATTGGCAGTCTTTTCCTAGAAAACTCAGTTTTATGATTAACAAAACTTACACAGAAATGCACTTACACTTCTCAAGATCTTTCTTGACCTGCTCTTCCGTTGTCATCAATCATTGATGTGCTACTAATTGCCATCAGAGGAAGCACTGTGACATGTTCAGAGCTCTGTAGTATTCCAGTACTAAGTTTCATGCCACTTACAAGATCATAACTAGAGGATTTTTGTACCCTTAAGAGTTTTCTGAAAAGAGTATGCTGCAGCACAAAGTCACAACTTTTAGAACAGTGTCAGTATCCCTAAATTCAGCCTTACCTTCACGGTATGAAACTACATGTAAGGCTCCCGGTAATTGCGTTAAGACACGGAAGCCAACACCACATTTGTAGACTGCAACTCAGTCTGCACTTACCATCATCATCATTTAACTAAGGCAAATACCTTACGCTGTGCTGGCATTAAGAGGAAAAAAGAGATTCGTCAAACACGACTAGAACAAATCAGACACTGAGAACAGGCCGGGAATAGCAGCACCAGGATCTCGTACGGCTGTTCAAGACCCTTCTGGAAATCCCACCGGAACAGCATTCCCCTGGATCGGCATGGGGACACGGCGCTGAAGCGCTGAGCGAGTAGCGCTGAGGCAGCCTTTCAGCTCCGACATCGGACTATGGCTTTCTGTCACACCGCCCGGGCAGAGGCTGCTCCCAGGGCTGCTGGGTACCTCTGCCCGCCCGGCGGTGTGCGGGCCGCCCGGCAGCCCAGAGCCCCTCCGCAGCCCGGCCTGTGGCTCAGCGGCTTTCCCGACGCCAGCAACCGGCGGCCCGCAGGCCGGCCGCACCGCCGGGGCACGCCGCTGCCAGGCCGCTCCTCACCCAGGTATCCCGTGATGATCGTCACCGGGATCTTCTCGCTGGGGCCGGGCACAGTCTGCTCCGCGCCGACGGCGTCTATCGGCACCAGCTCGGGGCAGTCCTCGTCCTCCATGGGAGCGCTGACCCCAGCAGCCGGAGGCAGCCCCAGCCCGCCCCTGCTCAGAGGCGAGGAAGAGTTGTAGTCGGGGCGAGGCAGCGGTGCCGGCGGGGGGAGAGGGGGAGAGCCCTCTCAAGTCGCCGCGCTGCCGCCTCAAGTCGCCATAGCTGCCGTCCCGCCGCCGCCGCCGCCGCCGCCGCCGCCGCCGCCGCCGCCCCCCCCGCCGCCCCCCCGTCTCTCTTCTCCCCCTCCCCACACACACGCGCCGTCCCAACGTCACGCGCCAGAGCCCCGCCCCGCCCCGCCCCCACTTTCCTCGCGGCCGCCTCCCTCCGCGCAGGCGCAGCAGGAGGGGAGGCGGGGAGGGGGCGGGGCGGTGTCCGTTAACGAACGGCGGCTGGCGGGGCGTGTAGTGGGGTATGGAGCAGCTCCTGGTCCTGCTCGGTCCCATCTCTGCGGGAGAGATAAATGTGAGTTGTCACCCACGGGGGACGCTGGAGACGTCAGCAGGCCTTGTGCGGGGTGGATGAGTTGTGTTTTATTCATAGTAAAAGCTGAGCGTGAGCTTTCTCTTTTTCCCATTAGGTGCTGTGAGCTGACATGTACGTGTATAAAACAAACCTGTAGTGAACTCCCCAGCTTTTTGGGGAGCCGCATAGGTTTAGCAGATTGGTAATGGGGAAAATTTGCCTGATGCATACTTAGGTATGTATGTACACTCCGCAAACTCTAGGTACGGTTCTCTGCTCTCAGTATCAGGCCCCGTAACAGAATATAAACTGATAAAATACGTTGTACTTCATCGTGTTTGCTCGTTGGCTTGTAAGGTAGTAAATACACTTGCTCTTGAACCTCCTTATATTTGTGTGGATTAAAACATTCTCTTAATACTGATGATATTTCACACTAAATAGTTTGATTTTACTTCAGTCATTCTGATTATAGCACAGATGTGAAAGTCTGGTCTAAGAAGTTATCAAAAAGCTTATATAACCTATTAATTCAGCTTGTCTGTGGGGATATAACTGTACTTATTCCAACAGAAGTACCTACAGCTATGTGATTTACCAGATCCTAAATTCAGAGGCGAATCATTAAAATCCTGAATAGTGAGAGAAGTGTGGTTGCAGTTAAAATAACTCATATTGTCATACACCATAGATCTTTTTACAGCTTTGTGGAATGTCAGCATTGGCACAAGTGTGAAACTTTTGAGTTTATCAAGGTGACAGGCCTACGATTCTTTAGTAAATAAGGGTACATGCCAAGACTCAGTCGTGAAGTCTCTGTTTCCTTAACTGTGGGAAACTATAAATCCCATCCATTAATAACAGGGTATAAATCTATAGACTGATGATTTTTAAAGCTTTAGGACCAATATGTGGTGAAATGCATCTTTTAGTGTTCTTGCTTCAGCCACTTGGTCTATCCCCTTGCAAGACACATCCTGTTTTAAAGAAAAACCCAGGCTATTTTTAAAACTATGTCTGTTAGAACACTGACCAATGGTATGTGTTCTTGTTGTCCTAATACTTCTCAAGTTTATGTAGCTCTGTTATTCAGAGATTGACTAAGAAAACTTTTAAGATTTTCCTTGCAAGAAAGCTGTGGGGTAAAGGAAGAAACAAAAGTGCTGGGAACTAGCAGCTTAGGATCACAAAGTATATAAGAGGCTCTGAGCTGTCTTTCAAAATGAAACTAGTTGTAATACAGAAATTTCATTTACATGTCAGTGAAACATCTGGTATTGGGGAAGAAGCGGTTGAAAACAGTGTCCTGATTCTTTAAGCTGTTACACTTTTCATCAATTCGTGTGACACTGCTCATTAATTTCTTTTGAACAAAATTACCTAAAATAAATACTGTGTTTTCTACTTTCCTTTTGGTTTCTTTAAAGTTTAGATTCAAACATGAGAATTTTGCTCTAAGTATTAACTGTCCTTACATTTCTACTGAACTGTGTACTAAAGCGTACTTGGTAAAGATAAATGTAAAACCCGCAGATGTTATTGTAGTGGCAGATAAAATTATAAGAACAAACTGAAATCTGGGTGGCACAGTTGGGGGGTTTTATTCTAAGATATTTGTAGACCAGACATATAACAGGAAGCAGTGAAGTGTTGATGGCTGCCAGGAAGCTGTATTTAGTGTATTTTAGGTGGCTGCAACACAAATAAAACAGTCCCTTTCCAAGTACTGACAATCTCAGTGCAAGAAAAGCTGTTTGCTTCCGACTAATGGATGATGGACAAAAGTGCTGAAGTCTCTTTGAGAATTGGGGAAGGAGACTGTAAGAGCCATGAAAAAAGGAAGAGGATGCACTGAAGAACATTGCAATGTACTTCTTTCTGACATCTTGGCAAGGGGAGCATGATCTGATTGAAGCAACAGGAAAAAAAAATCATTGTTATTCCACCATCACATGGAAGATAACAGTCTTAAAACATCACAGCTGCTGGAGAAGGAGGTTCCTGTATGGTACTATTAGTATGTATAATACAATATAGTTCAGCATTACAGATAAAGTTCTTGCAAATTCATACGACGACAGATTTTTGAATGGTAATTAGCTTGCAATACAATATGGAAACAGAAATAAGTGGAAATGAAAATTAAGTTCAGTTTTGTGATAGCTCAGTAGATGCTGAGCAGGCCCATGCATATCTCAAAAAGCCAGCTGGGAAGCAGAAGTGTGACTTCAGTATGATTTGCATACTCCTCTGACTTCATCCACTTCTTTCTTGCCTGTTACCTGTGTTTTACTACTTCTATATTAAACCATCTCAATTGTCTTATCTGTACTTGGACTGGCATCTTCTACTGACAACTCCGAACTTTCCCTTTAAGAGCAAAGATTATTCACGTTGTCTAAGAGAGGGAAAATCTTTTAAAAATACCAACATTACATCAGTCAGCACACCTGCTTTTTAACACTGCTGTTTTCATGTTTTATGTGCTCAGTATGCTGTTTATAGTGTGAAACTGAGAGAAATTGAGAACGTTAGATTAAGGGTATGGCTTACAGCCTGGATTTAAATATCAATGTACATCATCTTGCAGGCTGCCTAATTGTGTGTAAGAATATGGTGGCAGTAAGGGAAAATTCTGTCAGTGTTGTCTCTGCTTACATTCTGTTTACTGGAAGGGTGGCCAAAGAATCTGTCCAGTAACATTTTTATTTCTCCAGAAGAATTCACACACAGAAATATGAAAAGAAGATATGCCTTCAAGTGTTTTATTCAAACAAACAGAAAAGCTGCAAAGTGATCTAACAAGTTTTTGTTTTTTTAAAAGAAGGTTCAGTATTTCATTGCCAATCTATTTAATAGAATCGTGGAATATGCTGAGTAGGAAGGGACCCAGAAGGATCATCAAGTCCAACTCCTGTCCCTGTGTAGGGCACCCCCAGAATCACACCATGTGCCTGAGAGCATCATCCAGACACTTCTTGAACTCAGGCGGGCTTGGTGCCGTGACCACTTCCCTGGGGAGCCTGTTCCAGTGCTCAGCTGCCCTCTGGGTGAAAAACCTTTTCCTGATATCTAACCTAAGCCTCCCCTGATTCAGCTTCCTACCTATTCCCCTGTGTCTTCAGTCAAAGGAATGAAGAAATCGGTACCAGTCCCATCTCTTTCCCTTGTGAGGAAGCCATATACTGCAGTGAGGTCACCCCTCAGCCTCCTTTTCTACAAACTGAACAGTCCAACTGACCTCAGCTCCTCCTCAGAAGTCATCCCCTCCAGACCCTCCACCATCCTTGTTGCTCTCCTTTGGATGTTCTTCAAGAGCTTGATGTCTTTTCTGTGCTGGGGTACCAAAAACTGCACACAGTGCTTGAGGTGAGGCTGCACCAAAGCAGAGTAGAGTGGGACAACCACCTCCCTTGACCCTCTGGCAGTGCTGTGATTGATGCACCCCAGGACACGGTTGACCTTCCTGGCTGCCAGAGCACACTGGTGGCTCATCTTTAGTTTGCCATCAACCATTTTTATATTACATATATACAATTTAATATGTACATTTACATTTTATTCACTGTTATTTATAAATGAAAGCATAAGTTTAATATTTAATTTAATACAATAATATTTAATAAACTTGTAGAAGTAATAGAAAATTACATTTATTTTTCTGAGATTTAACCTACTAAAATTCATACAGTGATTTGGTTTAAAACAATCTTGAACGAATCACTTAAAATATCTTGGATACAGTCAAGATCTATGCCAGTGAGACCACTGAACTTGGCGGCATGTCAGCTTCCTTTAAGGAGAGAGTGTCTAGTCACACTGGCTATATTGTAATATTCTAACTAGTGATGTAGGAAGGTGGAATATGAGAAAATATTAGCAGGCATTGTGTGTTACTGGCTGGTACTGAGATCATCACAGTTTTTCTGTTGGTGTGAACCTTCAGATATTCTCAGGAGATAACCTGATAAATTGTTCATTAAAGAAATTATATACAGCTTGTGTACTTTGCCAATATTGCAAACTTGCCATTATACAAGATATTGAGAAAACTCCCGTGGACTTAGCTCAGCTGCTGTTTGAGCATCAGAGGTGCACTCTCTACAAATGAACTTAAAGTTTCATCAGGACTTTGTCATCCATGATTATTCTGGTCCACAAAGTTGTGTTTAATGATAGGCCTGATGCTCTATGGCTCTAGCATGCAGTGGCATTCTTTGCAGGAATGCCACTTCCAGTGAAGTGACTGCTTATTTACTCTTTTAAAAAA
Source organism: Calypte anna (assembly GCF_003957555.1). Classification (NCBI taxonomy): domain Eukaryota; kingdom Metazoa; phylum Chordata; class Aves; order Apodiformes; family Trochilidae; genus Calypte; species Calypte anna. The sequence continues at coordinate 48,184,413 of NC_044274.1, forward strand.
AGATGTTTGGAGATAAAAGTGAAAACATTAATGAATAAATGAAAAAAACATTCTGGTTGCTGACATATAGACATGCCGATTATTGTCTCTTCCAGCGTTTCTCCAACCCCAATTTGCAAACTCCTTCAAAACAGCATGCAGCAGTAGCTCTCCTGCCCAGAAACAGCCCAAGCTGTCCTGTCCTTACCAGCGCTCAGCTGTTCTTTGTGGCTGGGCATGCAGGTACAGCAAGCAACCTGCCATGGACCCTCTACCTCCAGGTCTGGTTACAGGAGGACGATCAAAGCATGGTGAGAGCATTTGCAGACCAAGTGGAATGAGAAGGAAGCGTGGCTTTATGAGTGACTATATGGTTGGGGTGACACAGCCTTTAGGACTGCCACTTGGAATGCATGTGTGTGCAACGGAAGGAGGGAGATGAGGGAACAGGAAATGTAAGCATGCTTCCTACTGCATCAGATACAAGACCCACCACCCTTGCTGCCATTGAAGCAAGCTGGGTTTGGACAATCATGTTTTTCTGTTCGGAATTGCCTTATTATCTTCACTTTTGTTTTTTGCTGCCTTCACTGACAGTTGGTTTGGTATAATTATTCAGTATTCAGATTGGAAAGATCTTGTTCTACTTCTGTTTCTAAAGATGTGACTAGACTTCATGACCTTGCATATAGCAGGTTTGTTTGTTGCAGAAATTCAAACAATAGTGTTTAACAATAACAATAAGCTAGAGCAGTACTAATGGAGTCTTAATTGAATAAGATCGCTTAAAAGAGCAGTTTATCAGCATCTCATCTGGTCATTCTCAAATGAGTTAAAACTGTGTAAACTTTCTTGAGTAAGTTCCTTTTTTTCCATTTTCTTTCCTTTCTCCCCCTAAAGAAAAAGCAATTGAATATGTAGTATAATAGATTAAAAGGAATATTTGATCAGCTTCGCTGCTCATATGCTGAAGTAGGCTGCTGATAATTTAGTCAATCCAAAAAGAGAAAAATGTGCAGTGATCTAAGCATTTGTTCTGTAAGACAGTTTTGGAAAGCTTAATCTTTAGGCATTTTTTCCTTAATTTCTTAGTAATCTTTTTTTTACCAAGAATGTATGAAACTGCAAAATAAATAGTTGTATCATTCCTATGTGGAAATATTTGTGCAAGAGGGGATGTTACCAATATTGTTGCTAGCTCCATTTGGCAATCAAGTAGCCACATCAGCTATTAAGATTATGTTTGGACTCTTCTTTTATAGCTTCAATAAAACATGGGGTAGTGGTTTCTTCTAGAGTAGTTAGCAGTTCTGGAGATCGAGCTGGAGGAAGTACCATCTTTCTCTCTTAATAAACAAACAAAAACTACTATCCCAAAGCTCCTTTTGTAGGATCTGCCATGAACTGAAGGACAGGGATAACAACTATCTAATGCCAAAACTGTTATTATCTTTACAACTAGACAGAGTACAGAATTCTAAATAGGAGCATAGCACTTCATGGAAGCTTTTAAAATAAAAAAATAAAAAGGATGGTTATGGCTTCTAAAAGCAGTATTTCAAAAAACAGATAAGAAATAACGAGCAGCTCTTCTAGTGACATGTTATCTGTAATGTATGCTTGAACTATCAGAAAGCAATTGCATTTGCTAGCAAGGACTTACTGTCTAGTAGAGAACTGTGTAAATTTTTTCCTGGCTTCTTTTATAGAGGAGATATAATGAGGTGGAAGCAAAAGAGTTCACTTCAATGTGTGTAATCCGTACATAAGAAGTGTTTTTTACGAGTCCTGCAGTCATGTAGACAGCATAGAAAACTGTTGAACTGGTGTTTATTTTAAGGCTGTTTCATGGCATTTAAAGAGAACAGTGTTTATTTTAATCTCCAAGTTAAAATTCTGAAAAGCAGATCATAGAATCATACAATGCTTTTGTAAGGGACTTTAAAGCTCATCTACTTCCAACACCCCTGCATGAACCTGGGCACCTCCCAACAGACCAAGTTGCTTAAAGCTCCACCCAACCTGGCCTTGAACACCTCCAGGAACAGGGCATCCACAACTTTCCCGGGGAACCTGTTGCAGTGTATCACCACACTCATAATGAAGAAACAGGAGAGAAGAAGCTCTGCTGTCCACCAGTTTCCTGTGCGAGCAAAGAGAGTAAGTATACTAGAAAGCCCAAAATGTACAAATAAATATTTAATTGGAATTCGGATGCATACCTTCCTGTGGTGTGAGGCCCTCAAGTCCAGGTAGGGTAGGTGAGAAATGCATACCATTTATCCAGCAAAAAAACCCAAACATTGATTTCCTAAAATTAGGTTCTCAAAAATGGATGTGTCCATTTAAAATTAGATAGGTCATTACAATTTTTAAAAGGTTACGTTTTCCTTGTTTCTTTCCACTGCTGACACTGTTATTGTAGTTGGCAGTCAGAAGGCAGACTGCACACTTCAATTTCTTGCAGAGCAGTAACACATCTATGAAAACCACAGCCAGTTCATGCACTGAAAGAGTCATGAAGGCAGTCACAGTCTTTCAACATGCACATACAAGTGCAGACAAGGAGAAAGGTGGTTTGAAGTGATGTTTTGCTATGGCCAGCATCTCTGATACCTACGTTTTCTTCTTACCAACACACATGATAGATCATAGCTACATATCAGTGCTTTGTTGCTAAGTAATATTTTGAGTTCAAGTTACAGATAAGTAGTAGCTTTATCTTGGCAACATAAAGGATGGGTGTAGTGGGTAAGTACCCTGACACAGTGTCTGTTCTACCCAAAGCCAGTGTTTGTTCATTAATGCCATTCTATTAACAGTAGATTTTAATATTTTCTTTCTGAAGTTTTCAGATATGAGATCTTATTCTGCTGCAAATCCTTGTGGGTGTTTTCTCCCCAGGATATATCCATATTTGTTTTGTGTTGGGTTTTTTCCCCTGTCAACTTATTTTGGATTTTATTGCATCTTCCACGTCTTCAGCCTTCATGGACTACTCTGAAGGCATCTAGCTACTGCTCTTCAAAGACACACGGGTTAACATTCATATTTGAGACCACTCAACAGTGAATCCTAAAGAGTGGTGAATCTTTCTGAAAGGATTGTTATCCTCGAATTCACTGGGAATGGAGAGATAAGGTGTGACTGCCTTTCAGTGACTGAATCCTAATTTAATTACCACCAAGGAATGAATTTAATAAAAGCAAGACAACCCCAGACTGAATTGCCTCCACTACAACAGAATTCATCCGTAGAAACTGTATTTGGCTTCAGTTTCCTCTTTCAAACTAAGTATTAGTTCTGCATATCTGCAGAAGCAATGAAATCTGCACCAAGGGGAAAATGCTGGTCAGGAAACACAACTTTGCAACACAACCACACCACACTTACTAAAACTGCCTTTTAAAGAAGTTGGGCTGTAAGTGCAGGTGAAGAGAACAGCAGTGGGGCCAACTGGGCCAGGCTGAGATGGTGTCTGGTGCTGGTCTTACACACTCTACAAGTTTAGGGGTAAGAGAAATGCACGTCCTGGGTGCATGTAAGATGCAAATATTATTCTAGGTAAAGAGCTGGAATCTATTTACATCTGACACCTTAACAGCCTCTGCCTGCCCCAACAGCTCCATTGCTGTGCCAATGAGGCAGCTGGAAGGACCGTGGCTACTTTCCTCCTACCTGAAGGGCGGTGGTCGCCGGTCTGCCCTGCCCTAAGCAGCTCTGCCCGGGCCTGCCCGGCCCAGCCCGGCCCGGCCCTGCCCGCCGGGCTGGGCTGGGCTGGGTCGGCGGGGCCCGAGGCCATGAGGAGTCGGGCTAGAGCCCAGCAGTGCCCGGCGGTGCCCACTGCCTCCTCACCCGCCCCTCACAGAGCAGCGCTGGTCCCTCGGGTGGGGGTGTCAAACACCCGCACCGAGGTTTTAAAAAAATATAGAGGGTTCGGGGAAGGTGCGCAAAGATTTCCTCAGCCGTGCGTGGTCACAGGTACAAAGCGCCTTCGCTTCTTGCTGCACTTGACTCAGCGCTTTGCTGTCCCCGCTGCTCCCCTCTGGAGCTTCCACGGGCGGTTCGGAGGTCGCCTGCGTTAAACATGGAGGAAATTCCTGCCCCCTCCCCGTGCCCAGGTGCGCCAGAGCCAGAGCGGGAAGCCTCCGGGAGACACCAGGGAAAGGCACAGGGCGCCCAGGGGAGCGGGGTTGGGTGCAGCTGGCCGGCGGGGGTGAGAAGCCATCTGTACACAGGGGCAGATCCCTCCCACTGCCGCTGATTTCGGTGAGGAAGGTGAAATGCGGAAGTCGCCACCCAGAACTGTCAGAAGACCGTCGGCTTTTTAGCCCGGAGCATGCAATTAAGAAAAATAAATAAATAAAATAAAAGCCGCCTTTCGTGCTAACAGCCGGTGTCGGTGCTCCTCGGCAGCCGGCACCGGCGGCTGCTCTCCCGTATGGCGACTTTACCCGCCGCAGACAGGAGGGCTTTCGCACTGAAAATCAACAGGTAAGGGGCTTCCTCGTACCTCGCAACTACCCCTCGCCAGTCTTAGCCTGAGACCCAGCCAAAGCAGGCGCTCGGGGAGCGGGAGCTGGGGCGGAACGGCTTCTTCCTGGAAAACCCCTGGGAGAGGAGCCATTTGCCCGCTCCAGCCGGGCTGTCCCTGCTGCCGCCACCTCGGGCTCACCTCGGGCGGGCACCCCCCGCCCGGTACGGACACACCAGGCCCGCCCCGCCGGGCCCCTCCGGGAGGCGCAGCTCCAGGTTGTGCTGCTGCAGTACGGTTTGCTCTGACGAAGTGTACACAGGCGAAGCCGGTTGTGGTCTGAAGTCCTCCGGGAGGGAACAGTCTCACCCCAGGAGTTTGTTCCCCGTCTGTTCTGTCCCACCAACCCCTCGCCGGGCGGAGGGGCTGCGCTGCCTCTCCCTCCGCACGAAGCTGCGAACTGTCCCGGTGTCTAAATTAGCACTTCTGGGAGATGGGGGTGGTGTCTATGTAGAGCATTGGTATCGCAATAACATATATCCCTCGGTTATTTTATTTTTTATTTTCGGCCTTTCATCTGTAGAAGAAAAAAAATCCTTCTGATGACTGAAGATAAATCTTTCTCCCCCGTTGTCTCCGTAAACCAATGAATTAAGAGTTCATCTCTTGGAACACCATAGTCTGCTAGGCTTTGTAAGCGTCTATTTTCAGGGAAGTGCTGACTCTCAGCTAGTCTGTTTCTTACTGTGGTAGCAGTAACAAACCAAGACAATTATTTTTATATTGTTGGGTGAAAGGAAAACACAGGCTTCTTTTTCAAGAGTCTTGTCATCTGAGGCAAAAACTAAGTTTCCAGGGGGTTGATGTAAGTATAAGGTAAGCGAGTTTGCTGACACATAAAAGAGCAAATAGCATAATGGTTAAATAAACTGAGGATAAATCTCTGTGCCAGAGAGAAAAGTATGCAGGGAAACTCCACCTCCTCAGCAATTTATTGGAAGACATGGGGTTTGCAGTTGCAGAGGATAAAATTAGCTTCACTATGATGTGCCTTTCCCATGGCAGAATACACATAAGTGTACCTTTCTGTATCCTTTGGGAATGCATTTTAAATTTATGGTGGAATATTCAAAAGACTGAGACATCATATTGAGAGCCTGTCAGATAAGCAATTCACTACGGGATCCTGACACAGTTCTTGATGATTTGCAAATTGCTTCAATAAAAAGCATAACAGTCTGGTATTTAGAGTGTTTGGGTTGTTTTCTTTCTTCCTATTCTTAGGGCCAGCCTTCTGGCAGCTTTTCCCAGCTGTGGTGGTAGTTGCTGTTCATCTGTATGACTAAAGCATTTTACAGTAGTGCAATTGTAACAACTAATCTGGATTCTTTTCACAGAAGTTTTGCTAGTAAGAACTGCTGTAAAATTAAACAATTATGTATTTGGTTTGAATTTCTTTTTCTTCCGATTCAACAGTGATACAGTAATTTTTGTAGCAAATGAAATGCTCTAATATGCTAGACATCGTGTTCTGAATTTTATTCCAATTTTTAAAATCTGCATATTTATTTTGCAAGTAAGAATATTCTCTTTTATTCAGCATGGTAGAAATTATATACCTTTGCTAACAGAACATTATGTTTCCCTTCCCTCAAAAGGAGGAGGTCATTTTTACATCACTTGAGTGCAGCTTGTTCTACTGATAGTAGAGTGATGTGTCTTCACAAGACGTGTTTTTGATCTTTGTACTTTGGTCTTTTTAAATGGAATTTTTTAAAGTAAGGGGAATATTATGTCAGTGTCTCAGCTTTTGTGCCTGTACACAAAAGGCTACTTTACAGCTGTAAAATTTTGTTCCTCTTTCTTTGGAGTTCCTGTGTTAACTTCTTCAAAATGCAACTTATACGTTACTGTCAAGACATCATTTACAGAAGTAATGACATTGCCTGTCATTACTCTCCATTCACTACAAATTTGCGTGCAAGGTCTTCTCTTTCCCACTCTTTCTCTTGTCAGTGACTTGACTAAGCTTTATACCATTATTACAAGAACGAGCAGAATTTTAGGCTCTGTTCTTACCCCTCAGTATGACATGAGCTAATTAAATAATGTGTAACCCAGTGTGTTTAGTGAACTATAATTGATACTTGACCACCTTATGAGCTATGCTAAACACTGTTCTGTAAAAAAATTAGAGGACATGATCTGGAATGTTGTGTTAGTGCTCTCATCATGAGTAAGAGTTAACGTGAATTATGTATCTTCAGCACTGGAGCTGCAGATGCTTCAGGAACAGCTTTTACATGATAAACATAACATTTGTTCAAAACAAGGTCAAACTTTAAAATCAGACCTTCAAATGCCTTCAAACTTGTAAGCGGTTTATGCAGCCTGCCCACATAAACCTGTCTTCCTACCACTTTATTCTTCCTACCACCCATCTGATGTCTGTTGCCTCAACCTGTTGCCTCCTGCCTTTTTTAAATCCTGCAAAGACTTGCATATAAGTTTTTGATGCACATATGTGCACAGGTAACTTCTATGTATAATGATGTTCATCTCATAAGTGAAGGAGCAAAGCTTTAGCATCCCTTGTGTTGTGCAGCATTCTGACTGCTTACTGCTGTATTACTCAGGTAAGCTGCTGAAAACAGAGCTATACCTCAGAAAACATCCTCTTCAAATAACTTTTTTTAATTATGTGAGAAGTTAGATTTCTGTCCAGCTTTATATATTATTTGAAATTAAGCGTGAAATATCACTTAAAATAAGCTGTAGCTGGTTTTCCAAATTGCCTCTTGCTCTGGGCAAAGGGGGAAGAAAACCTGCACTAGTGTGCATCACTAAGAGACCTTTATGGTGCTCTCTGAGAGCCTTAGGTGTCTGTGGTGGCTGGAAGCCAGCACGGGACATGGAAAAAGCACATCATTCTTGCTGAATTGACTGCTAGACAGTAATTAGAAGATACCTAGACTATGTGCTGTAAATGTGTCTTCCTTCCAATCACAGTATTTATATCCAGAAGCCAAGAAAACTGAAAAATAATTTTGCAGACTGCTGAGAAAAAACCCCCCTCATCTCTGCTAAAAGTTTGTGCTCTAATATTTAGCAGCTGAGCTCTACTTGTTTGAGAGATGATAAAAGCTGACTTTTAATCACTGTGCCTCAGCAGTGTGTTAGGATAAGCACACCATTCAAGAGATTTTTTATTTCTATTCCTTTTATTTATCTACTGTAATTCACTGTTTTATTTTTCACATAGATTTTACAGTAGTAACTATTTGCTTTGACTTAATATGAAAAAAATTGTGCTTTAGGCACTTACCTGGGTCCCTGGTGACCAATATGTTCAAAATGTTTCAAGACATAAATTGCAAACCAGAAAACTATCAAGAGCAGCAATGAAGCTCTTTAACATAAAATGTAACTTTCAATCATGTGACTCATGCAATTAAAAACCCTGTCAGTAGACATACTTCTCAACTGTCTCTACAGACAACCAATGCCTGAATTTACAAGTGTCATAAAACAATTTTTTAACATTTATTTCTATAATTTCATTTCCTTGTTCCTGAAATCATCCAGCTGCCAAACAAAATTTTCTTTCCCAGTTCTAGTTTAAGATGCGTGCTTAAGGATGAGTTCACATGCACAGATTTATAATAAGAAAACCAAACAAACCACACTAACACTATTAAAGCAAACATTTAGCTGAAAATTTCCAATTTTTAGAAGCCTACAATAAAAGTCAACCCCCTACCTAATTCCCAAATTTTACCATGAATTCTACTTTAATTAAAGATGGCAACACATTTAAATTATTTCTACCTGATATAAAAATGTCAGCTTAAGTACTATGTTGTACAAACTCTTGGTTCTGTAGGTTCAAAAGAAATTACCCTAAATGGCAAAGGCTGTTGCAGAGGGGTCAGGTACAGTGCAAAATTGTTCCAGTGGCAGAACAGGCCATTTCCTATGCACTCTAATAGCAGATCTCTGTTCATTGCAGCTCCTTGGTGGGACTGAGGCCAATCTTTTCATTGAATTTCAATAAACTTCTTGTTATATCGATATAATAAAATGTTGGTTACTTAAAAGCACTGACCAGGCATGTTTGTATAGGTCAAACTATTTTTTTAGATTATTTTTTCTTTTTAAACATTAAATGTAGTACAGCTGCAGCAAGAACCTCAGTCCTTTGTATGTACAACAGATTTATGTATGTAGAGCGTGAATATCTAGGGCATATTTAAAAGTTGTGGTAAATTCTCATAGTCAGTGTTTTAGATAAAGTGATAAATTGTAAAAACCTTAATAAAGTTACCAGTCTGATAATGACAAAGGCATTCTCCACATGTTTGCTGCATACCTAAAATGCACATTAATGTTTCACTAACTTTTAAAAGGTACTTGTAGATGCATCCTTCTTATCAAGTATGACCATGGATCCATAGCTTTATAATATGTAAAGTGATGGTATAAATATGTAAGTGATAGTATGGAAAATCCTGTGTTCATTTTTACTGAGTCCACCTAATTCAGGAAAAAAAGTCACAGAGTAGAACACACTTGATGAAAGGGTTGAATCCTGACTTAGTCTAATGAACCTCACTCTGGGGATCTTTATAAGTAAGGATAACTCAAGTTAATAAACCTTTGCAGGTTTATATTCAAGAAAATATTTTCAAACAATCAAATAATAACCCATTTAAATGCATCTAAAATCCATACCATAAATGTGCAGTGCACTGTGGCTTTTAAGAGAAGTTCAGGAATTCCAACTTGGAATTGCTATGGGAAATCACTCTTTGTTATATACTAAATGCGTAAAACACTAGTGGGTTTTTATTTGGTACTTAGAATATTAAGCACTAATAATAGATTAAAGATTAAAAGCAGTATGTATAAAAGTTTCATATGTTATGTATAACAATTTGTTAGAAAGTTTATAGTAAGATTTCTTAGGCTTCCATAAAAATAAATGAGAAACTCACTTGAGTGAATCCTCTGGAGAACGTTACTTGGAGAATATCACTGGAGAATATTATTTGCATGCATAGAGAGTATGAAGATCAGGTTTTCACCTGATCTTAGAAACCATCTTCACCATAGAAAGGTTTGGGTCAGAAGGGACCTTCAAAGAGCACATAGTCCAACTCCTCTGCCATGAGATGAAACCTCCCACCAGACTGAGTTGATCAAAACCCCATCTAAGCTGCCCTTGAATGCTTCCAGGGATGGGGCATCCACAGTGTCTCTGGGCAACCTATTCCAGTGTTTCACCACCCTCATTGTGAAAAAATTCTCCTTTTTATAGTATGAATATGCTCTCTTTTAGCTTAAAACCATTACACCTTGTCCTATTCATATAGGTCCTGCTAAGGTCCTGCTAAAAAGTCTCCATCTTTCTTATAACCCCCCCCCTTAAAGTCTTGAAAGGCCACAGTAATGTCTTTCTGGAGCCTTCTCTTCTCCAGCCTGAACAACCCCTACGCTCTCAGCCTTTCTTCACAGGAGAGGTGCTCCAGCCCTCTGATCATTTTTGTGGCCCTTCTCTTGTCTCACTTCAGCAGGCTCACATATTTCTTGTACTGAGGGACACAACTGTCCAAGTCATGTCTCATGAGAGAAGAGCAAAGGGGCAGAACAATCCCCCTTGATATACTGGGCATGCTCCTTTTGATACAGCCCAGGATACCATCAGCTTTCTGAGCTGCAAGTGCACATGGCCAGTTCATGTCCAATTTTTCATCCCTTAGTACCCCTAGGTCCTTCCCTGGAGAGCTACTCTCAATCTCTTTATCTCCCAGGTCTGTACAGTTCTTGGGAGCTGCCCTGACCCAGGCATTCACAACCTCCCTAGCAACCTGCTCCAGTCTCTCACCACCCTCATATCAAGGAATTTCTTCCTAATGTCTAACCTAACTCTACCCTCTTTCAGCTTAAAACCATTACTTCTGGTCCTGTCACTACACACACGTGTAAAATGTCCCTCCACAGCTTTCCTGTAGGTCCCCTACAGATATTGAAAGGCTGCTACAAGGTCTTCTGAGAGTCTTCTCTTCTCCAGGCTGAACAACCTTATTCAACCACTCTGTTAAGCAGGGCCACCAAGAGCTGGCTGCCCAGGACTACGTGCAGATGTCTTTTGAAGGTCTCCAAGGAGGTCGACTCCACGACCTATCTGGGCACATTGTTCCAGGGCTAAGTCTTCCCCATAGTAATGTGTTTCTGGTGGAACCTCCTGTGTTTCAGGTTGTGGTCTGGTCTCTGGGTACCAATGGAAAGAGCCTATCTCTCCCTTCAGGTCTTTGCATACATTGACAAGATCACCCCCAAGCCTTCCCTTCTTTGGCCTGAACAGTCTCCCCTCTCCTTCAGAGCTGCTTCAGTCCCTTCATCACTTTTGTGATCTTGGCTGGTCTCACTCCAGTATGTCCATGTCTCTCTTGTACTGGGGAGCCAAGACTTAGACACAAAACCCAGGCTTGTATCAATGTCACTGCGCACAGAGGAAGGTTCTTCTCCTTCAACCTGCTGGCAATACTATGCCTAATGCACCCCAGTTTAGCTTTTAGTCTTCTTTGCTGTTAGGGCACATTGCTGGCTCATGTTAGACTTTGTTGAAGTCATGGTCTCCTACAACCAATGTCATCATGGTCCTCTAGGACATCTGAGTCCTTACCTGCAGAGGTGCTTTCCAGCTGGGTAGTCTCCAACATATATTGTGCATGAGGATGTTCCAGGTGCAGGGCTTTGCAGTTCTTGTTGGACTTCATGAAGTTACTGTCAGCACATTCCTCCATCCAACTGAGTTCCCTCTGAAGGGCAGCATGAAACCATGTGGCTCCATGCCATTGATCACTACCCTCTGGTCTGGCTGTTCAGCCAGTTTTGAGTTCAACTCGTTTTCTGCTCATCCAGCTCATGCTTCACCAGCTTTAGCATAGGTTTCCTTTAGACATATGAAGAATACACTCTCCTAAAAGTTTCTTCTTTCCAGAAAAAATCACTTCTGCCTTCCTGACTTACTGCAAGCTGGTTTCTTCTATCTCTTTTAGGTGTCACTGACTTGGTGTCTTCTGGATTTGTGTTCAGTATAAGGAATAGATGGTACAGGTGCAGCAGAGGGAGAGAAGACAGGGAGCTCCAGTCCTTCATATGCTACTCATAAAGGCCAGTCCCCAGTGCAGCCTTTGCACATAGATGCTTTACCTCCCATTGCACTGCTGTTTGGATTCAAGGCAATCTGAGCAGAAAAAATTGAGACTGTGTATCCCTTTTCTATTAATTATGACTTATCACTGCATGTGAATGACTTAAACAGTCATTAAATGCCTGGGGTGGTTGCTTCCTTAGTTATATTAACCTGTCTTCTTTTGGGACATTTTTACAGGTACGTCTCTACTCCAAAGGAGAGATGTAACCTGTAGAAATAGTCTACTGCAAAGTCAAGAATATTAAAGCAGTCTAGGGATGGAGTGTATCTATTGTAAATAGCTCTAAAGATAATAGAGGGAACTTCCTAATCCCTGTGAGGTTATCTTTTCATCAGCCCTGAAGATAATTCATTTGCCTTTCCAAGGGTTTTTCCAGTGAGCAGTCAAATTAGACTAAATATATGTCAGTGCAGTGCTTTTAAACGTGTTTTACAACCACACTTGAGTAAGGACAAATTTGAACTGTATTTGTAGTTTGGCTGGTCACTGTGTGTAATTCAAACCAATATCAATTGATTTGCATCTCACATTCTGGCACTAAAAGTTACTGGTTTTAAGATGAACTATATCAAACCCTGTCTGCATCCACACAACCTGTTGAACTGTATCTGGAAGTAAGCTGTGCTTACAAGGAAAGGAAAAGCAAACAATGTGCAAAGCCATGTTTCTCAGTGCAAAACTGTGTGTGTCCTTAAGATGTCTCCAATTCTGATGGAAAACTGTGTTAACATCCCTTCCCTCTCTAACAGAGGTGGATTCTAAAGCAGTTCAGGAATAAACTGAGGAGGAAGGCAAAAGTATATAACAAGATTATGCCATAGGGTATTAATTCATGGTGCTAATACAGATTCCTGTATGTATCTGCTCTTTTTTCAAATACTCAGAGAGCTTTTACTAGATTTAACATCCTATTGTCTATTACAAAGACCATACTCACAGATCTTTCATCTGGTACACTATGGGTCAAATTACATTTCCTGCCTAAAACTTTCAGGAAGTAGGAAAGAAGGAGTTAAGAAAAACACCCTCTTAGAAAAAGTCTTTGCCCCAAACTTTATGATTACCTTTTCTGGAGTGGTCTGACTGCTATGCAAGCAAGGTGATAGTAGCTGCTTCAGTAGGGGACTGATGACAAACACAAGCACATCCAGTCGAATCTCTATGAAAAATTACAGGTACAGGTACATGAAGGATAATGCCATAATACAAGTGTACGCTATCAGCAGGTAGGTATGTCTAAAACAAAGCCCTTATAGCTGGTGATGCAAGCATAATTCTGTTGTTACGATTGAGACAGATGTTATTGACAGGTATGGATAGCAGGAAACTAATATTTTCATCTGACTGCATACTTGAATTGTATTTATAGTATAACCATCTATTTGCTATTATAGTTGCTGAAGACTGGCATTATACTCTACTTAAATATCTGTGCTATCACTGAAATCAGGCATAGTAATCCCTGCTACATGATTAGAGAACTGAGATTTTTGCTTTGTCTCTGGAAGGTGGCTGGTGAGCATGAAGTGGACTCTGAGCTGAAAAGCTGCATTTTAAAACTCTTTTTTAAGATCTTAGGTCTGTCTTAGACTTCAGACATATAAGTGCATTGTGAAACTTAGGCTGTCAACCTAGAACCAAGTCAAGGTTATTTTTTATACTACAGGAAATCCTAAGCTTACCCAAGAAAAATGTAGTTACAAATGAGAAACACCCTCATGTCCTCCAGGTCCCACTTACAAACTTTTCTTATTTATCTTTCCAGACAGTTTTCATTTTCAGATCTGAAACAGAATCCAGCAAGGAAAGAATATTTAATGCTGTATTTTAAACTGTATACCACTTTTCAGTGTTATGGGCATTAAAAATTGTATGTCATGAGAACAGTTCATATAGCTGTCCTTTTTTTCTATTCAAACATTCTTTTCCACAGGTTTTTTTGGGGGGCTTTTTTGGTTTTTTTTTTAAATTTCATTTGGAAAACACACATGAGACTACATTGTAGTTTGTAGCAGTATGAAAAAGTGTATCCTGTCCTTACCTGATAAATGCTCACACTAAATGAAGGCCATCATGAATACAGTTACAAAAAAACAGGTCCAGGCCTAGACCTGCTTTTGGGTCAAGTTAATATAAAAAGTACACAGTATTTTTCCTTGTAACTTCTGTAGAATAGTGCTTGCACATGATGAATCATACAGTTCCCTGAGCTTCAGTAATAATGGAGACTTTACAAAGGAGTCAGAATACCTGGGCTCAATATTAGTATGTTTCCCTAAAGTCAAGCAAACTGGATTAGGTGAGGGTATATTTTATTTCAGTTGTCACATGATATGAGCTTTACAATCATTACAATAAGAAAACTTCGTGTTTAGAACATAGTTAGAGTAAAATTTGACCTTTCCCCAATCACTAAGTGAAACTCAGTTTGTAACTTATGATGTAAATATCTTGCATCATCCAAATGTGTTTGTGAGGGTGTATAATATAATTTCCATGAAATTTGTACCTGTAGTGACAGCCAGAAGATACAAAATTTTAACAACGTAGTTGTCAACATATGCCAAATCCTGTGGATATTCTTATTTTTAAAAGTGGAAGATCCAGGTTTCAAATGTATTTTGGTTATGGTTCTGGCTCCCTCTGATGTTGAATCAAAATTCTTTGTTCTAAAAATGGCAGTACTTCTTTATATAGTTGGAATTGGGCCAGTTTTGTTTTGTTTTTCAAGTATACTGGCCTAATAAAAGATCCTTCTTTTTATAGTTAAACTTAGAGCTCTAAAGAAAAAATGTTATTATAAAAAGTAACTGGAAAAAAGCAAGTAATGATTTTCCTACCATAGAGAGGCCATATTGAAACTCCAGAAATCTGTGTTCTAAGGAAATGAGGGGCCACAATATTAACACAAATTACTTTTCCAGTTTTTTTGCCATTTGCATTGTATCCTCCTCTGACTTTTGAAGTACTCACAGTATTAGACTCATCTTAATATATTGTGAATTTCTTTGAATCTGTTAGTTATGAAAGAGAAAAAATATACTTTTTTTTCCTTGTTGATAAAAATACCAGCCATGACCCTGATAAAGCATTATGGTATCACATTTTCTTATCAAAGTCTCTCTAAAGTTCAGATAATACATGTAAGTTGGAATATAGAATCATAGAATTTTCAGGGTTGGAAAGAACCTTTAAGATCATGTAGTTCACCCCATTGCCATGGGCAGGGACACCTCAGTTCACCTGGTTGTGGATTGGTATGATAGTGCAGACAAAACAAAAATCACATGCTGGTATGGTTCTGTTTTATTTCAAATCACAGTATTAAAGGGAAGATAGCATGTATGATCATTAATGCTCTTGAAATTGTCCTTACTGTTGTGTCAGAGGATCTGAGATTTTTTAAGACATACATGCAAGTCAACAATGAACAAGCCAGAATGGAAAAAAAAACAACAAACAAGAGTTTGGCCCTAACAACAAAGGTTTGCCATGGAAAACAGACCTGTAGAGCATTCTGGAGATTATAGACATTTGAAGCTTTTTTTCATCTATCTGATTTAAAATGAACGCTTTAATGAGGCTTCGTTGTAAGCTTTAGTACTTCAACTGGAGAGCTCTCTGAGCCAGCCACAGAACATTATCCTTAAATAAACTGAGGTGAATTTCTTCAGTATGAAAGATTTGTGTATATGTTGCTGTACACTGATAGATTTAAGGTAATTGGGACAAGAATAGAATTCCGCTGTTTTCAATAAATTCATCTTCTGTTGGTATCATTAACTAGTGTAATGTGAAATACTCATTAGAAACTTTGTAGTGGATATATAAACTGCCATGATCAGTTTACATCTATAACAGGACAGATAAGATTGGTTTATACTCTCTACTTTCCAGTACTCTCTACTTTCTACTCTCTACCACTAAATATCATATGAAACATTACATACAAAACCACTTTCATTGCAAGAACAAACCAGTCAACAATGCAGGCACAATGTCTCTTCAAACACTGTCACAGCTTTTCCATATTATCCATAGAGTACAGTGATTTAAAACCACATGAAATCATGGTTCATCAGGAGCATATCCTACGTCTTCACTTTCTTGGTGTAGCATGAAAGTAAGTAGCATGAAAGTACTTTTCATCCACTCCCTAGATTAGAAAAGTAATGGCTGAATGAGAAATAAAAAAAATGAGCAGCAGTGAAAAATCTTCACTAAAGGAATGGCATAGGTGGCCTGGGACAAAAGTAAAATTGACCTATTGCCTTTTTTGCTTTGCTACAAGCTGCCAGAATAATGAAGTGGACAATTTCCTCTCCAAGACTTCTTTCTTTCTTCCTGCACCATCTCTTTTGCGAAGATTGTCATTACATTTCAAACGTATTGAATAGGATCTTTATTGCCTTAGCTGGTACAGTCTTAATGTGGTAGACCCCAAAGTAGGAGTGTGCCAGAGAGTGCTTAGCATACATGAGCCAACAAGGACATGGCAGGTAATTCAGATCGACCACTGCTGTAAACAGTAATACAAAGCAGAGCTCTGGCTCCATAAGGACTAATTAGAAGAAAAACAGGCAGTTCCACTGGCACTAAGAAAAGGACTTATAAGCAAGATTTGCTTAGAAATCTGGATTGTTGCCCAAAACTTTGTGTCTGTGTCTGGGAGTAGAGGAGAGGGATAGGTAGTTGTTACCTTTTTTTCTTCCGGAGTTTTTTGTTGTTTGTTTTTAGTTGTAACCAGAGAAGTTTCATGTTAGGTTCAGAAAAAGAACAAAAGCTGGTGCAGAATTTTCTGTGCCTGAGTCAGATGAAAGGGATTACTCCTCAGGGTAGCCAAGTCTAAATGGTTTACATGTCAAGCAAAAGTTTCCAGTATTTTACTTTATGGTTCCACCATCTATATACATTTAGATGTGAATGTTTCTCCATCCCTTGGGGTAGATTTTTCTTCTTAGGTTTCTTCTTTTTATTTTTTATATAGTTTCTTTTTATTTAATTTTTTAAAATCTTTACTTGCTTGTGTATGCAGATATTGCAGAAGGCAATACTTGTTCCTCAGTCTGCTGGAAGAGTTTGCAAGGGTGTTAAGTATTTCTCTTCCTGCCTTTTTCTCGTAGGTAACCTTTAATAGTGGCTTACTTTGGATAACTTAATCCAGTAGGCATACTTTCAAAATATTTTTTTTCTTAGGAAGTCTTTGATTTTTGGTTAACAGAATATGGTTAACTTGAAAGCTATTCTGTTCTGTTTTCTTTTATCTCCAAATTCCTGCCTAAGATTTTGTATTATTTACATACTAGTAAAATATACATTGTGCATGCTTTTAAACTTCATATTTCAGAGATATACATTGTTGAGTGGTATTTATGATGAAACTACAGGACCAGCTTTATATGTTATGAGCATTCATAAAATTTTTATTATGGAGCCTGGCAGCATTCAGCCACAGATCACATTAGAGAAAACAAATAGCTATTTTTTCATCCTTTCCTGATACCTCATGTAGGCCCAGCCAATAACCCAAATCTGCGAGTTCCAAATCCTTCAATGAGCTCTGCCTTGAGAAAATTATCTGAATTTGACCTACCAATTAAATTTAATTTTAAAACCCTCCATGTATAGCTATTACTTCAGTTACACTCTTGTTTGAATATGTTATGCAAACTGTACACTTTGCATTAGAGACTACTGGTGAAATTTTGTTACACATCTGTTTTTTCAATCTTTACACATGGATCTTCCTTCCCAAAATTTTTAGCATTCTGACTACTCTTTTTGAACACCTTTAAATTTGATTGCTTCTTACTGTGTGATGTTTTAATTGTGTACATCATCCTTAGCACTGTCTCAATGGTTTAAATGAACAGAAATCAATTGTCTTTTTCTTGTCTTATGGTGATTTGTTGGTAAGGATCCCAACACACTCACTCAGAACGTCTTCTGTGGCATTGCTATTTCTTTAGATTTCATTTCCCTTTTTGTATTTCTGCAATTTTTTCCCAAATCTAGGGATTTACATTTCTTTTTCTTGAATCTAACTGTGTTGTTTTCATACAGTTTCTAAAGTATGAGATAATTTTGAGTTCTAGTCCTGCTTATCAGAGCACTCACAACTTCTTCCACTCTTATCTACAAATTTATTACTGTTACCTATACCATCATCAGTATCGTAAAATACAAGGCAAACTGGAACTACGCTGAGAAAAATTTAACTTGTATCTCACAACAGAACATTGTTCAAAACCTCTTTACAATCTTCTTTTGAAACGCTGATGACTATACCTTGAATATTTTTATTTATGCAGCTTTGGAACCAGCTGTGATGATTCTTTCTAGCCAGTATATCTTAATTATGCCGTTAGGAATGTCATGAGGGATTGAATGAAGAGCTTGACTGAAGCTAATTAAACTATCAGAGAAAACTATTACATTGGTTTTACATAACTGCACTTTGAAAAATCCTTACTGGCTGTTCATCATTACCTAATAATTGCCAAGGGTGTGTATACCAATAACTGAAACTTTTTTGGCCATAGCTTACTATAGTCCACACTTTCTAGTTTCCCACCATACACTTCAGCATCAGACTCTTCATAAAAACAAACATTACCAAGATGATGTATATTTTAAGGTTAAGTATGATTTAATGTCCCGCTTGCTTCAACTGGAGACCACAGTTCAGGACCTGATGTCCCAGCTATAACCCTTTGAGTATCAGAGCAGCTCATTGGTCCACCATAATTTACGTCCTCCTTTCTAGAGGTATAGCTACCTTTTTTTCTCAGATTTTTCAGTGACTGTTTTGTGTTGATCCTTAATCACTTGCCTTCTTTCCTCACTGTTTTTTAGCACACAGATAGACTGTCCTTGCTGCTAGTTGTGTCTGTAAAGCTCTCCTCAGGATCAGACAGGGCTGCTGGAGGGTAAAAGTGTGTCTGTGGCATGCTGGACTGCAGACCATATAAAAGCTGAGACACCACATGTTCTGGGTTAACATGGACCACCATTTTCCTGCTGGTACCCATACCCAGGCAGTGTTTGAGGTGGCTGTTTGATTGGAAAACAGGCATCTCACAGACCATTCTGGCACTCCTGAAGAGCCAGCTAGAATGACCTCTGTTTCCACCTGGGTTCTTAGGTTTTCAAACCTTTCTGTCTGATCTCTGACTGTAAAAGACACCTTCTCTCAGTGCTGGGGGTATCTGCCGTGCTTTTCGTTTAGTGTCTTTCCTTTACCTGTGCCTAGCAGATCCTGCCAATAATTTCTGAGTGGGTTCAATCCAACTTTGCTGTCTTCTGTTATTCTTGCTATATTTCTTCTTCCTTTCTTCCTTCAGTGATATGAAAACCATGAAGTCAGTCAATTGAACTACTCTTACACCATCTGCAGGTCCACTCCTTGTATACTAGGGAGATTCTGGAACTAATGTCCATGCTCTTGGAATGTGTATCCTCATACTGTCTGGGCTTGCACAAGATTTGTTTTACCAGACAACAAATTTGATCACCCATATGCACAATTCCTCTTTTGCAGATGAAAATCCACACCATTTCCTCTTCAGACAGTCTGATGACCCCATATCTGGTCTAGTTCAGAGATCAGTTATAACATTGTTTACAGGACCAACTTCTGCAATACACTATAATGCAATTGTTTACATGTATTAAGCCAACATCTGCTGATACATCTACTATTTATATCAAAAATAAATACCTCTGCACAGAGTGGAAAATTACTTTGTTTAAAGGAAAATAATAATTCTGACTAAACTGAATTTTGTTTTATGCCTTGCTACATACATTAAAGACCAGAGTTTATTTGCAGTGGTAAGATGAGTAACAATAACTCTGTTATACAAATGGCTTTTCTTCTTAAAATAAAGCAGAAATATGAATAGGGATTTATCATTCAAATAGATATATTTTCTTTTTGTAACTCTGACTTCACTCTGTCTGCAAATGCTGCTGCCTTCAGATTGAAGCTGTGTCCCACTCATCTCTGGTGTGGCCTTCTGAACTATAAGCAGCTACTTTTATTTATGCATCTTTTATTTAGAAATCTGGCCTAATAACTTTATTACTTTCTGTGAGAAGCCTGTCTCTTAGCATGAGCAGAACTACACTTAGCAGAGTTTAGAGTTTTGTCATGCTTGTTAAGAAAAGCAGTAATAAGAGATAACATATAACAGAACATGTGTAGTAGTCATAGAAATGACGTGGTCACCAAGGAGAGAATGTGAAACCAAACAGGCTTACTGTCCTGTGGCATCTGGTAATTTCTAAGATGCCCACTAGTTCTCACTGGAGTTGGAAGAGTGTCTCATATGCAAGGAAAAATCTTACTCCTTCTGCATTTTCCTTTATCCCAGCTGGGTGCCCTGGGGCTGCAGGGTTGTTTTAGGTTTTTTTCCCTTGGAATCTGCTCAGGTATACCTCTGTGAATGAGCCTTATAAGTGCATGCTCTAGGTGAACCTGCTTTAGCTTAGAAGTTGGACTAAAGGATTTCCACAGGTCCCTTCCAGCCTCTACCATTCTCTTACTCTCTGAATCTGTGATATTATTCCATTAAAAATCTTGCTCTGAACATCCATGGTGAAAGACATTGTAGACATTTTGTTACCATTTCATGGCTGATTATTCTTAAGCTGTTCTGAACATTAATTTTTTTTTGTTTCCATGAAAAATGACCAAGCTACTGTGATTGCTGAATTTTCAGATTGGGCACATGTAACTGTATCGTCACTGTGGAATTTCTGAAGAGTTCACTACTGGCCTCTTTCTGCTTCCATTGCAATAAATTAATTAGTACTTAATTTTCTTTTTTCCTCAAACATTCAGCTGACATGTGGCTGTTTAAAATATTAATATGCTTATTTTTTAATTCATGCTTTGGTTTGTCTTGTGCTTTTCTCATCAGACTGCATTATTAACAAAACTCTATGCTTACCCTCTTCAGTGAGTGGTCCTCTCTTGTTTTTATCCATTGGCCAGTTACTGGTTCATTAACTTATTTGCTTGTCTTTCTCTGCTCTATTATCCTGTGCCTTTTCTTTGCAAAAGTGAATCCTCAAGTATTGTTGTGTTGGTTGTGGTCACACTTCAGTTAAGGGCACAGGTATTGCCATCCAGAGGGACCTTGTCAGGCTCAGAAGTGGACTCATGCAAACCACATGAAGTTCAACAAGGCCAAGTGCAAGGTTCTGCACCTGGGTCAAGGCAATCCTATGCATGAATACAGGTTGGGAGGAGAAAGGATTGGGGACAGCCCTGACGAGAAGGACTTGGGGGAGTAGGGGGGTGGACCAGAAGCTTCACAGGAGCCATCAATGTGCACTTGCAGCCCAGAAAGCCAACCATATACTGGGCCTCATCAAAAGAAGCACAGACAGCTGGTCAAGGGAGGTGATTCTCCCCCTCTACTCTGCTCCTGTGAGACCCCATCTGGAGTATTGTGTCCAGTTCTGGAGTCCCAGGAATAAGAAGCTGGGGACATAGAGCTCCTGGAACACATCCAGAGGAGAGCCACTAAAATGATCAGAGGGCTGGAGCACCTCCCCTGTGAAGACAGGATAAAGAAGTTGGGGTTGTTCAGCCTGGAGAAAAGGAGGCTCTGGGGTGATCTTATATCAAACTTCATATATCAGAAGGGGGCCCACAAGAAAGCTGGGTTAGGGCTTTTTACATTGGTGTGTGTGGTAGTTAAGGTAACAGTGTGTAGTGAGAGGACGAGGGGAAATGGTTTAAAACTTTTGAAGATTTGGGCTAGACATTAGGAAGAAATTCTTCAGTGTGAGGTGGGTAAAATGCTGACACAGGCTGCCCAGGGAAGCTGTGGCTGCCCCCTCCCTGGAAGTCTTTAAGGCCAGCTGGATGGATCCTTGAGCAACCTGATCAGTGGGAGGTGTCTCTGCCCAGGTGTCTCTGCAGTGGGGGTGGAGCTAGGTGATTTTTAAGGTCCCCAACCCAGACCATTCTATGATAACTTTTCCTGGCTATGAGGGCTGTAGCATAATAGAAATCTGTTAGAAGAGAGTGTCAGAATCTTAATTACCCATGACTGCAAATGGGTTTTGAGGTTTGCATCAACTGCAAAACAAGTCTAGAAGTCAAAATACATTTCTAAGCAGTGAGACAGGAGGCTAAATCAGCTGAAGTCTGGAATTTAGAATTTGTATGGGGATATTTTTAATTATAATGGATTTTCTCTGCTTAATTAAAGGCACTCCTCTGCAGAAATAAGAAAGCAATTTACTCTCCAGCCAGGCCATGCACAGGTCTGTCAACGAAGCTTAAGTACCCCTGGCTTTTCTGCTCCTCAGCTGGTAAGTTTTGGGCTTATCTTCTTTATACAGGTTTGGCATCCACATTGCTTAATGTTTTTGGGATAAGCTAGGTGAAGTTGTCTTGCTTTCCACTGGCTTTTGCTTGAAGCTTTTAAAAATACTCTCTGATCAGCTGAGCATTTGAAAAAAATTAAGAATGGTCCTTGGAACCTGACATAATTTTTCTGCATACTACTATTTATTAAAGTTAATTAGTAAGTGTTGGAATGTATCACATCCTTTCCTTGCTGGAAACATTCAGCTCCAACAAATAAATGCATTGTATGGTGATCACAGATGATTTGCAAAAGAAGGTTAGTGAATTAAGAGGAAAAAAGGTAGAGCTAGCTTGGCTTACTACAATTTCCAGTGCTAACAGCAGAAAGAGCACACTGACCTGTTTGTCAGTGCTGTAGGGTAAGTGCATTAGGTGAGAAATGCCAAAGTACGCCCTGAGTGGCATAGATGTAATTGAGTCAACTCTTATGTGTCTCAGAATCATGTTCTAGATGTAATCCCCCTCAGTCAGACCATACAATACAGTCCTTACAACAAAGGGAAAAAATGCCAGATCCTTTTTTATTAACTTCCAGGAGGGTAGGTATTCTGTAAACATACCATGTTGTAAATAAAACTGGCTAAGATTTTTGTACTCTCCTTTTTAATTACCCTTTTAAATTTTTTTCTTCTTTTTGTGATAAGTAGAAGCAAGAACAGTCTTGGTGCACCAGTGATTGTGAAAAACGTGAAACACTAGTAGTAAGCAGTTACTTCCTGTGTGCCAGGGCCTCCCACCACTACTCACTTCCTTTATCTGAAGCACTGTGGTGTTTTAACTTGTGCTTTGCGGTTATTTGTCCCTTCTTCTACTTGCAAACAACAGCTTTTGCTCTTAAGAAACTTGATAACATTTCATTTACCACGCATTACGCCGTAGCTGCCATTTTGTGTGCTCTCACAATCTACATGCCTCTAATCCACCATCCTTACAAAGGTATGTTTGCACTAATGGTTCATGCCATTTTCTGTAGAATAACTTTGTACACTTTTGGTCTGGTGTGTGAAAAGGAGTGTTGGCTTCTCAGCTGAAACCGAGTCTCTGTGTCCTTCGATACTTTGCACCAATCCTTAGGGAGACCACTACCCTCCATTTGTAGTTACCTTTTTCAGCGTCCTTTTTACGTTTGTGTCTAATTTACGATAATCAAAAGCACACATTTTTAATGATTAAGGATTGCTTTAAGACTTCAACTAGAGAAAATTAAAAGAAGTAATGAAACAAGGTTGATTTGACTTGTGAGAATGTTTAAGTGTGCCTTCTGAGAGGAAGCACAATGCTTAATCAAAAATTATGATGTAACATGCTTTTGTGTACTTTGTGTTAGACTTCAATATTTTGTGACTTTTTTTAAATAAATGTTAGGATACTAAGCTCACAATTAATAAAAATCAGTAGCTAATGAAGATCACTGTTTACTCATACCTTTAGTGTCATATGCAAAGGAGTACACTAGGTACAGAGATAGGTTAAGCACTAAAAAATTATTCTCATCACAATCTATTTCTTCAGCTGGCTGCCTCATGTTTTGCTGAACTTCCAGTAAATTTTAGGTTTTCTTTGCAGTTAAATAGAGCAAAGAGAGACATTTTCCCTAAAGGTGTTTTCTGAGAATTCAATTGATCCCTTAAATGTATGTGCAGAGGGGTATGTGCAGAGACTTTATTTATGCAGAGACCAACACAGTTTCTCTAGAAAAAGGGAACCTGTGGTGAGGGGGGGTTGTTTGTGTTAGACGTTTCTACTGCATCTTTTGTGGGAGTATTTAACAAGCCTATTTTTAAAAAAGGGTTTAAATGGGTTTGCTTCTCCTGGATGTATTTAGCACATTTCTTCTAAACATGCTTAGCTTTATGCAAGATGGGTTTTTTGGGTTTTATTGGATGAGTAACTTCCTAGCTTACATTTCCAGAATACTAAAAGGGCTCCAAAACTTGTTTTGCAACTAACTAGTTTTAACTAATCTTCCTAACTGCAGTGACTGATGTGTTATATTCTGTGCAAGCCAGTCCAGTGTTACCCAAAGCTTTGCCACTACTGAGCACTTTTGCATGTTTCATAATTTGTGGAATTCCTCATTGTCCTGTTGAGCCAAAATTTCAATGCTGTCGGTGTAACAGCTGTGCTAAGGTACCCTTGGCCTTTCTGGAGCTCAAAAAACATGAATTATAGATTTTATAAAGCTGTAGCTTTTAGGTCTAATTGTTCCTTGTTAAGAAAATAAACAATATGAGATGCTGATCTCGACATTTAGATGGTCAGTAGTTTTATTTTCTAAACCTAAACAGGCAATTTTTGTTTTCCATATAGTAAGTAAGATAATTTTCAGTTTTATGTATACATAGAGTAACATACACTTTTTACATAAGTCACATTTGTGTGTATGTGGAACATTTCTAGATACCATGTCAAACAAGATTTTCTGCTTCCCTTTTTGAGACTAAGATAAGAAGAGCCAGACAGCTTCAGAGTGTGTATGAGTCGCAGAGGTTGTACTTGTTTAATTTTGTTCCAATTATACATTCGGTGTTAGAGTGGCTGATTAAATGCAACCCAATACAACTGGGTTTAAAACAGAAAGCATTTCTGATAATATTTTTCAGGCACAGCACCTCAAATGAGCATTCATGATGACAGCCCTGGTGCCTATATTTGGCTCTTAGCTCCATGTAACTTAAGATACTGTCTTGGTCTTGCTCTTGTCTCCTTACCAGTGCCTTTTGTCACATGTGCTGTGTAGGGTCCATTGGCAGCTCTCTGCCAGCTGGTGCTGCCTTCCTCTATAATGTCCCTTTTTCTCTGCTGCTCCTGCTCACTGCTGCCTGTTTTATAACTCTGATTACTACCACTGAATTGGACAAGGGATACCTGAGTGCATTTCTTGGGCAACCAGTCAAATACATCTGAGGGCATCCAGTACATGCCTCAGTCAGCCCACTTTCTACCAGCACCTAGTAAATCTCAACCGAGAAAATAGGTGCAAATTTGGATTTTGGTGTGGTGCCTTCTGGTTTTTATTTATATTTTACAACTCTTCTCTTTGTTCACTTTTTTTTTTCAGGTGAATGTTCTTTAAGCAACTTTTCATTAAACGATCATTAGTGCAGTGGTACTGTATATAAGGTTGGAAGTCTGTTTCTAGTGTTTAGTAAATAATCTGACAATTATAAGAATAAATAAGTGTAGATTATACAATGAAGAAAAAGCTTCTGTTGCTAAAATAAACACATCTTTATTTCTTCCATTAGCCTTCATTTTATGACGCAGTAGATCCAGTAGATTTTGAAGGCTTCCTAATGACGCAGCTGAACAACTTGGACTCAGAACTAGCACAAGAACTTGGTGACTTTCCTGAAGATGACTTGGATGTTGTCTTTACGCCCAAAGAATGCAGGACTTTGCAACCCTCTATGCCAGAAGATGGGTAAGGAGAATTTACCTCTAAAATGCTGCAGGTTTAAAAATAGTTTCTAATAAGTTGGTCCAAACACATCACTCTTCCATCGATCCATCCATTAGACACTTGCTGGGCTTTTAAACATTTGAACTTTGTCATTGATTCTTTTAGGCCTCTTTGCACACTTAAAATCATTCAAGTGTTTACATGACTTGCTGAGCCAGCTGGTAGTAGCACAAGTGAGGTAGGCCTAAACCAGAAGGGTAAAGAAGGGCTGAAGAGCAGCCTGTAAAATAGATTTGTAGCTGTGATCCCAGAGGTGGAAGTTGGTGCTGATCATGTAGTAAGCGTAGGATTGAGGGGTTTTAACAATATCTCTTTCTCAGTACCTTTGTTGTTTAAATGAGGGGAAATAGTTCATACTTAACAATGTTTGGGTGTAAGAAAAAGTGTTAATTTCCAGTGTAGGAGGCACTTTTGGTTTCAGGCTGACGTTAATGGAATGATTCTACTATTTTCAACAGCTTTTAAATTAAAATCCTTAGCATGTGTGGATACTGGTGCTTTGCTATCATGGAAACATTTAAACTGGTTTGATAAACAGGCAAACACATTATTTTTCAGAATGAGAAAAAAAGGATATATTGGATAGTATTCTGATGTGGTTTAGGAGAGTCTGTCACGGCTTAACACTGTGCCTGCAATTAACCAAATCAGTCTTAGAAGCAGACACTGACTGAGAAACTTGCTGTTAAGTTCAGCAAGTACAGCTGCTTAGGAGAGACTTAGCTGAGAGCAAAATTACAAGACAGAAAATTAATTCTATCCTGGCTCAAACCAGGACAGAATCCTATGCATTGTATACAAAATATGTTTCAGGGATTGTTTTACTGTAAATGGTACCTTTGAGTAGAACCACAAAGGCCAGTTGAGTTTTGCAAACAGTTACAGCCAGATAAAGTGAAGTCAGGACCAGTTTAGCCTCAAGCTGCCGTGTCTGCAAAGGTAGCCAACCATGCAGTGTGTCTGGGATTGGGTGGGGGGGCTCCTTCCAGTAGAGTCAGGAAATGAAGGGCACAGCCCACTTTCTCTACTGTGATGAACCTGAACACTGAAGGGAAAAACAGGCTTGGCTTATGGTGTCCTGTTCACAGGGAAGACCTGCATCCCCCTCTAATCCTGCAAAAGTTATTATAGTTTAATGTATAACAGCTGACTATATAAACTAGAGACCTGTACAACAGAGGCATTTTTCCAGTGTTTTCTGTCCAATGTGCCAAATGCAATGAAGCTAAGCAGGAACCTTGGTTTTGTCGGATTTCTGTCAGCTGTGGGTGAGCTGAGAACCCCTCTCTAAGCAGGGTCTCATCCTGCCCAGTGCATTTCTTGGGAATCTCAGGAGACCAAAAGCAGTAAAGACAAGCTGCCATGTTGTGTCACCCGAGAGCTCTCTGAATCATAATGCTCCTAGGGGATTTTTGTAACATTTGTACAAAAGCTGATTTTCACTTGAAGTTACTCATAGGAAATGAAATTACTCATAGAAAATGTTCCAGACTTTTTCAGTAATTCCTGTTTTTTCTGTGGACTGGGAAGAGAGAATGGGTGTGGGAGACAGTGAATATTTTGGTGCTTGAAGTTGCCATTTATTTAAACGATGGACAAAAATAATTAAAAAAGATCCATTGTCTGAATGAGATTTATAAAATAAGACAAATGTTTCTCTTCCCTTTCCCAGGTTGCTTCCCAGCCTGTCTGCTGTTTAAAGCAGCAGCTATCTGTCTGTTTTTCCTGTACATAAATGTTTATACTAATCCTGTACAGTCAGGTCTAGGCCTGATTTGCACCACAGTGACATGAGGCATTTTGTAAAGAGTCTGTGGCAAAGCTCAGGTGGTCAATAACAAATAGTTTTCAGCACAATTTTTAAACAGCAGCTTCACGCTTAGCTATCTATATTAGTGCTGCTGAAAATCCTGATCAAGGGTGCCAAGGAGTGTTAAATGAAGATGAAAGCACAGGAGGGGAACACACCACAGATGCAGTCTGTGGTGTCTTTCTACACCAAGAGCAGGAAACAGATACCACCATCCAAACTGGGTTAGTGTGCTGCCTGCTTGCAAATACATGTCCCACCCAAACCAGATGCAGGAAGTGAACATGTGCTCTTTCAGTCCACCAGTGGCAGAGGCACATGGCAGCCTGGTATCAGCCAAGGCTCTGTCCTCCTCCGTTGTTACCTGATATTGGTAATTAGCTGCAAATCTGTTAAATGTTCTGAGTGGAAAGTGATAGAAAATACCAAAACATTTCAGCAGTTCCTGTATTGAATGTGTGTCCTATCCTGCTCTTTTTCTCGCTTGGATTGGAGATGTTACAAGAGATTCTGATACAGGTGGCTAACATTTTTTGGAACAGGGGTAGGGAAATTATGCTACAACGTACTGACAGCAAATTCATAGGTATCGATTTTCTCTTACAATATTTCCATTACCATTGGTACCCAGTCTGTCAGGCAGCACTGATAATCCTCTACCTTAAGTGAGGTTTGTTTGAAAGTCATAAATTATAACGTATTCTTAGATTTTGAAGTTTTATTATGCTATCTGACTAAAAGCTTAGTGTCCCCTTTTAGAAATCTCTTGTACAGAGATTTTTATGTTTTTGATGTAATATTCTTTCTCACCATTTCTGTGAGAAAGAATATTACATCAAAAACATAAAAAGGGCTGTATTTTTGCAGGAGTCCCAGAGCCAAGGCCTCTAGAAAAATATCTCTACATTGATATAAGATAACATATGTTGAGACTTGTTATCATTTTGAAAATCACAGCAATGGGTATCTGGTCTGATTTCTTTTACTTTGCTGCATTTTGCAGCAACATTGCTCTTATGTTCATGAATTACATAGTGTGGCAAATGGTTACCTGTGTTAAATGTATGTTTGTTAATTTAATAAAACATAGCAACAAAAACCTGCATCAGGGGATTCATGCAGTACATAGAATTCTCTAAACCTCAAACAAAGGTTCAGGGGTGAAATAAGTGTAGAAATAACTAATAGAGAGGCTTTCATCCAAACAGCATGTTAATGTAAATTTCTTTGTCCTTAAGGTCTAGTAGTAGTCCTAGGAAGTAAAATATTTATAATATATTGCTTTTTCCCCAGGGTTGAACTGGACTCGCACGTGAGAGACTGTGTTCAGACATATATTCGGGAGTGGCTGATTGTGAATCGAAAGTAAGCTACGTACTAATGATAAACTATATGAAATAGAAAATAGCCTGCATCCTATTTGTCAGAGTGGAGATGCATGCTGATATAATAGGGATAAAGACTACATTTCTATGATCTTAATTTTCCCCTCCTTGCCCCCAAAATTCAGCATGTTCTGAGTTCTAGTGGTGTCAGAAAATGAAACAGAATGCTAGTAGCAAAATAGACAAGGTATGGGCTTTCCCAGCAGTGACTGATTGTATTCATAGGATTATTACTGTAACATACAACTTTACTATTTTACATTAGTAAGTGATTTCTGCAATTGTGGTCAGTGTAATTCAGCATATAGAATTGGACCTGTAGTCATTACAAGTGATTTAATTTCATTTTGTTTATTTTATTTTATAATTTCATTTCATATATTAAGCATATTCTTGAGCAGCAGCCAGTGATACAGTGCTTGCACTTTCTGCCATTTTGCTGTGCCCCTACACCTTCCCTTGCTACTTTCTGTTTTTCTGACCTGATGTACATCAGCAGCCACTGCCTTACAGAGTGACTCCTGTTGATTGTAAAGGGATGGCATTGTTTAATTGTGCAGCTTGCAAAGGGATGAAGGAGCTGCTGATGGTTATCAAGAGACTTCCTCTGGGGCTGCTGATGAAACTGATTAAGTTCTGAGAACTGTTCCATTGTGAGTCACTAAAAACAAGCTAGCAGGTTTTGTAGGCTCTCCACCTGCAGTGCTCAGAGCACAGGTGCTGGGTCTTTCACCCAGTGTGGTTCTGAGAGATGTAAAGAGTTGGTGCAGAGCTTTTTGTACATGAGCAGGGGGCCAGAAGTAAAGTAGGTGAGGTGAAAAATAGAACATGGCTCTTTTGTACTTCCATGTGCTGGTAGAGATGTGATCAGAGTGGTAGAAATACACATGCGTGAAACATTTGTTGTGTATTTTAATATTTTGTTCATTCAGCTAAGGCAAATTTGCATTCAGAAACTTTACTGAGCAGTTAAGTCTGCAGTAAATATGATGAAGGGCTTTGCCCGAGAGCTGAGCTTTGATGGCTGTAGCTAACAAAGCAAGGAAGTTATTAAAAACTGCAAAGAACAAGACAATAAAAGATACATCAGTGCCACATAAACCAGTGATAGATTGTTATTGGGAGTCTCATGTTAAGCCTGGACACTATTCTCAAAATATGTACAAGAGGAAGAAAAGATATCAAGAGAGAACTGAGAAAAAGTCATTGTAGAAAGCTCTCTATTGTTTTACTAAAGGCTGGGAAAGCTGTTTTTGCCTACTTGGGTGATAAAGATTCATTGGAGAGTTTACTAGATACATGATCTGGTGATCTGTGGATCAGAAGAGTGTGACATTCATCCACTCATGGATGTGAAGATTCAGAACTGGAGACTACAGAGTATTCAGTGGGTGGTGTGAGCAGAGGTGATCCTCATTCTACAGGACAGAGACAGATGTGACAGTCTGACTGGACATAGCTGAGGTGTCCATGTGCTTATGCCAGAGGCAGAATGGGAGGCTTGTTTCTATCAGTTTCTCCTTTTACTTGTCCCTTGTTCCTTTTTGTCAACCCATTTTCTTAATTCAGTGTATGGACATTAATTAGACATGTTTGTCAAATTTTGGTTTGCCTCTTGATGAGTTTTAATTGCTACCATGCTTTTCAAACTGAATAAACAATATAAGTAATTTTTCAGGAATACTCTGGGGGAAGCCATCTCTACTGTAGCTTGTACATCACACACAAGCATGATCTCAGATGACCCAGAGACTCATAGAATCGTTCTGGTTGGAAAAGACCTTTAAGATCATCAAGTCCAACCATAAAATAACTCTACAAACATCAGTGCATAAAACATGTTGCTGAGCACCACATCTGTACATCCTTTAAACACTTCCAGGGATGGTGATTCAGCCACCAACCTGGGCAGCCTGTCCAGGGTTTAATAACCCTTTCAGTGAATAAGTTAATTCTAATATCTAATCTAAACCTGCCCTGGCACAACCTTAGTCCATTTCCTCTTGTATTTTTACTTGTTAGTAGGGAGAAGAGACCAATCTCCACCTCAGTACAACCTCCTTTCACATTCTTGTAGGGAACAATGAGGTCTCCCCTCAGCCTCCTTTTCTCCAGGCTAAACAGTTTCAGTTCTCTCAGATGATCCTCATAAGTCTTGTGCTCTAGACCCTTCACCAGCCTGGTTTCACTTCTCTGGACTCTATCCAGAGACCTCCATTGAGGTCAATGTCTGTCTTGTAGCTGTGAGGCCCAGAATTGGGCACAGCACTCAGGGTGCAGCCTCACCAGTGATGGGTACAGGGGCACCATCACTTCCCTTCTCCTGCTGGCCACGCTATTCCAGATACAAGCCAGGATGCTGTTGGCCTTCTTGACGAGCTGGGCACACTGCTGGCTTTTATTCAGCTGGGTGTAAACCACACCTCCTGGTCCTTTTCCTCCAGGCAGGTTTCCAGCCACTCCTCCCCAAGCCTGTAGCATTGCATGAGGTTTTTTTTTACCCAAGTGCAGGGCCTTGTGGAATCTCATATAATTGTCCTTCTTTTTAGTAATCTCTTCTTATTAATAGCTTATTAATAATCTCTTCATTAATAATTTTTAACACTGAAGATAGTGAAAAAATATTCAACAGATCTTCTTTTGGAGGCTGAAATATCTTAAAGTAAACTCAGTGCAGAATTTCTGTATTTTGTTCTGAATGATTAAGGCACCTCCAAAACAAAGTCACATCCAAGGAGATCTGGGATTGTTTCTTTTACAAGTTCAGTATTCTTTTGCAGTGAACTAGTAAACAATTAAAATGCAAACAATTAAAATTAAAATTCAGTTACTCCCAAAAGTAATAAAAAGGGGTCTCCCTGATCAATAATTGCTTACCGTGGAATCTCTAGGAAAGTACTCATGTTCAGACATTGCTTTGGAAGGGCTACAATATGCTAAAAGGAGCAAATAAGGAGGCTGATTGCAAAAAGACTATCACAGCATTTAGCAACTTTCATAATATGTTGAAGTATTAATAATAAGTTGATGTAATAAGTTTGAAGAAATCAAGTTTTGGATGTATTTGGTAACTTTTTTGAGCCTACTTGCCGACTTTTTCCACCTGCCACAAAATTTGACTTGAAATTGATACCTTGCTGCAAAATTTTGGGAAGTTGCTAGCAGAGAGTGTTACCTTGTGTCATAGCAATCGCTCTCTTCAAAAATAGATACCTCACCTTGCTTTATGTGATTAACTTGGGATATCAGCTAGGTCCAAGATAAGAGCAGTAAGCTCTTTGATGTATAATTGCAGGAGCAAAGAACCAGCCAAGGCATAAGCTGTGTTCTAAAGATCACTGGAATGATCACTGTGTCTGATGAGGAGCTCAAAGCTGAATTTTTACCTAGATCAGACTTCGCTGCTGTCTCAGCCTGAAAGTCTGTGCAGAATGACCTGAATGAACTTCTTTCCTTTGAAAAACCATTCTTAGTTTACATAAGAGTGAAGTGATAAAAGTGATAAAACACTTAACTTTGTAAAATGTCAAATTTTTGCACAAAAGCTGCATTGCTTTGCTGTTTTGCATCCTAACGTTTCCAACAGTTTAATATTTTTTAAAATTGGTCTTTTCTATTTTATTGTCCCTTAACTCTTCCTCGTGTAATTCTGACTTGCTTGGGCTTCTCTGTGAAAGGAAACAAAGGAATTCAGATACTTCCAGACTGAAAAACAAGGGATCCCGAAAAGATTTTCACAAGACGCTGCAAAAACAAACATTTGAATCAGAAACATTGGAGTCTGGTGATGCCAGCTTTCAGGTACGTTTTCTTTGCTCTGGGAAAAATACAGCAGCTTTCCTCAAAGGAAGCATCCAAGGATCTCTGTAATGGCTTCAAGCGGGGACCCACACTTTCCATTATGCACCTCATGGGAGAGGCAGCATTAAGGCACTCTGGCTCCGCCAGACAAGCACAAGATGCTTCATGACGCTCCGGTGTTCAAGCCACAGGCACATCACCATTTTATTGTTTTTCCAACAGGTGGGGCCCCAGCACATCCATGCACTCCCCGAGGAGGCCTCAAAGACAACCCTCCCCTCCTCTGATTTTGACCTGCGTGGTCTGACTCCGGACCCCCTCCTGGAGAACCTGCTGCAGCATCTCAGCACTGGGGACTTCGAGAGGCAGAACGAGGCGGCACGGCGCAGCAACAGGCACGCTGAGCTCCTGGCCCTCTACCCCTCTCTGGATGAGGTGGGTGAGCGTGGGGGCTGACTGGCCCCCATCAGCCTTCCCGAACTGGCTGTCCAGCACATTTGAAGTGAAACCCCCACTGAGATTAAAAATTAATGCTTATGGCCTGGATAGCTGTCTCCCTTGCATAACGAAGGCATAATGTCACCTTGGGCTTCTGTCAGCTGTCCTGTCAGCATTCAGGGGGTTGCATGTGGACTCATGGCTGAATTATACTGTCCTGGGTGAAGGACAAGCCATGGTTGTGTCAGGGTGTTAACCTTAACTGCAAGTCTTGCCTGGGATTCAAAAGTGTGAGTATTCAGCTAGTGCTGCGTACGGGCCAAGGGTGCAAATATTCAGAAAAATAAATCAATTTTCTTTCATCTCTGAAGAGATGAAATGCCCATGAGTGGGGAAAGGTGTTAGTCCCTGTTAATGTCACACAAAGCTTTTTTTGCAAGTATGTAAATGTAGTTCTTTTAGTTGAGTATGACTAGAATATCTGTTTAATGATAGGAAGATGCAGTGGAGATACGGCCAGTGCCAGATCGCCCAAAGGAACATCTGGGCAACAGGATTTTGGTGAAGTTGCAGACTCTGAAGTAAGTATCCTTCACAGACCTCACTCACCATTCCTCAGTTCATACCAGTGTATGGCTGCCAGCCCTGCTGCAACACTGCAGGTGTCCTACCCAGAAACTATTTGCATCCTTGCTTGTTTGTTCTTAGTGTAGCAGAGAACCAGTTCCATCCACTATTACAGAAGTCTTTAACTTGTCAGGTGAAAAGGTGTTGGGAAATAACCCCAGCTAGGAACTTGTAATAGACCAGGCTGGTCTCCATATGCTCTACAGCTGATAAACAGAAAAAAAAAAATCAAGAAAGGTATGATCATTTTTAACTGATATGTGAGATCACCTTTCTGACAGATTTATAAGATACATTCCATGCAGTTTATTTCCCTTCTTTTTTCTTGAGTTCATCTAATAAAATGCACTAATAGGAAAAAAAACCTCCAGGCTTTGGGAAAGCTGAGCTCTGAAGCTAAATATTTCTTCTTATTTTCTAATGGAGGTACTAGTCGAAATATAGCCCATTCATGTTTTTGTTTTACAGAGTCGTAAGAGTGCAGTATTAATCAGTTACCTATGTGTCTTTCCTTAACAGATTTGATATAGAGATTGAACCTTTGTTTGCGTGCATAGCCCTCTATGATATAAAAGAAAGAAAAAAGGTAAGTGTGCATAGAGTATATTTGTTCAGTTGCCTTGAGTTTTCATCTCTAGAGTAATAATTCAGGAAACCTTACAAAAAACATGCCACTTTTTCATACGTGCAGGCTGATCCAGGATTCTTTTTATTCAGTCCACGTCACATGCTTGCAGTCTAGTTTATTTTGTTGCCTAGTCCACTTTTACTTTAAAATAAAATTTGGGGTATTTTTGCTTTGCACTACATATTAATTCTTTTTCTTTTCCAGATCTCGGAAAATTTTCACTGTGACCTCAACCCTGATTCACTCAGAGGATTCTTGCGTTCTCATATACCCTCCATTGACTTGTCTACCCAGGCAAGATCAGCAGTATTTTCTGTCACTTATCCATCATCAGACATATACCTAGTAATAAAGGTATGATAACAGTGTTACCTCAGCATTGAATGCTCTGTCCCCAGCTCTGCCTGTAGTCTGGGTTCGTGAAGCTTACAAACACAAGTTTCCTGTAGCTGAGATGAGTTCTGTTAGTTTTTGATAGTACATGTGAAAGTGTCCATTGGTATATGTCAGTCCCAAAGTAAGAAACTGTATTGATACCCTGTGCTCTATTTCTAACAAGTACTTAGAATTTCCTATCTCTCCCTAAGAGAAATTTAAAGTGAAATCAGATATTTTAAAAACTTGTAATTACATTGTGTGGAGATGTTTTAGCCTTAGTTTAGAGCAATTGGCATAATTTTGTCATGTGTGTATTTTCTGCTTTCCAACTAATGAGATGGAAAACTAGGAGAAGGTTTTCCATCAGTCAACCTGTAAAAACAGTTTTAAGAATTAAGAATGCACAATTAAGTATTGTGCATTTAGACAAGGGCTTTTATATTGCTAGAGAAGCAACATCTTACTACTTGGGTGATATTTTTAATTTGTGCCTGCTTTTACTCCTTTTTTGCAGATAGAAAAAGTGCTTCAGCAAGGAGAAATAGGAGACTGTGCAGAACCCTACACGGTTCTTAAAGAAAGTGAGGCTGGCAAGGTAACTAAACTAATAACGATATGAATGTTCAGGTCAATAAATGCATGTGCAGGAAAAAAAACACAGAGAAAGAGCAGACCCTTTGGAACAGAGCAGAATCCCAAAAGTATTGGGCATGAAGCCAGTTGGTGCATCCCTGGTGCAAGCATTCTGGTGTTTGAACAGTGAGATGTCATGAAGAGGCAAGGTGCACTATCTTTACTGACCCCTCTCAAAATCAATATTGAAGTGTTGAATCCCAAAGTAGATAGGGGTGAGCAAAGATGATGACAATGCAATGTGGAGTTAGCAGAAATATTTGTACTGCAGGGGCGTATTATTGATTTGGATGGGCAAGGAACCTGCTCTAGTGTGTACATGGTGAATTAAGAGCTGCCATCCATGGATAGCATGAGCTCCATTCAAGGGAGTCATTTACCTCCCTGGATCAGGGTGACAATGTTTGCTGGCCTTCCAGATGTTTCTCAGTTTTTGAATATTGCTTGCAGCAGAGTGCTTTTTCTGTATCTGAAGAAGGAAGTAGAACCTGCTGACATTTCATGGTGACTGTTCATGCTGGGCTTGAGGGTCACTGCAGAAAGATCTGAATTGTACTTTTCTATAATGAAAATTAAATTATTGAAAGCAATGAGAAGTGACTGTCAAATCAAAAAGGCTACGATCCTGATAGTAGTGTAGCAAAAAACCCCGCAAATATGTAAGAATGTAAATTATTTACTGAACTGTAAATATGTTTTTTTTTAATCTACTGTAGCATTAAAATAACTGCTTTTTAAACAGTCATTATTTTCCTTGATTTAGACAAAAGAAAAGATTGAAAAACTGAAAGCCCAAGCTGAATCCTTTTGTCAGCGGTTGGGGAAATACAGAATGCCATTCGCCTGGATTCCCATAAGCCTAACTAATTTCTTCAACCTTTCAACAATTGAACGAGAAATAGCTGAGGCCGAAGGCTTAAATGGTAATGTTCTAACTTTTCTAATTAATACAAACTACTCTTTGGTAAATGCGTGCATAGGAAACAATGTAATTCACACTGGTATCAGGGGTGAACAGTGGATTTGAAGATTTGTCTCTTCAGTGCAACAAACATTTACAACTTAATAGACTCACTGTTTCACTGTTCATCTCTGCAAATTAAGTTTCTTGCATGCTAAATATTATTCCATGATTTGTGTCCAATTTTTGTTTGATGTTGGCATTGTGGAAGTAAAACTCCCTTTAACATAAGGAGTTCATTTGCAATGCAGGGCAACAAAAATATGTATCATTTAGTTTTTATACTAAACAGGATGATTTGTCAACAGTAGTGACGAATGTGCTTTATAACCCATGAAATAAAACTTTGAATAAGCTTGTATTCTGTGGCAGCAGGAATGTCACCTGATGTCATAGAAGCATAAAATAATTTAGACTGGAAGGAAATTTAAGGATTGTCTAGTTCTAAACCCCCTGCATGATCAGGGACACCTTCCACTGGGCTGAGTTGCTCAAAGCCCCATCTAACTTAACCTTGAACACTTCCACAACCTCCCTGGGCAATCTCCTCCAGTGTCTCACCACCCTCACACTAAAGAATTTCTCCCTAATGTCTAACCCAAATCTACACTTTTCCAACTTAAAAACCATTACCCCTTCCCCTGTTACTGCATGCCCTTATAAAAAAATTCTGCCCAGCTTTCCTGTAGGCCACATTCAGGTACTGACAAGCTGCTATACCATGTCCCCAGAGCTTTCTTTTCTTCAGGCTGAACAAACCAAACCCTCTTAGACTGTCTTCATAGGAGTTCTGTTCCAGCCCTGACTTTCTTCATGGTCCTCCTCTGGCCACTCACCAAGAGCTCCATATGCTTCTTATGTTGAGGGCTCCAGAACTGGACACAGAACTCCAAGTGGGGTCTCATGAGAGCAGAGTAGAGAGGAAGAATCCCCTCCCTTGACCTGCTGGCCCCACTTCTTTTGATACAGCCCAGGATACTGTTTGGGTTTCTCGGCTACAAGTGCACATTGCTTCTCATCAGCCAGCACCTCCCAATCCTTCTCCTCAGAGTTGCCCTCAATGCATTCTCATCTCAACCTGTATTGTGCTTTGCTAGGTGTGTCCTGGAATTCCATTGTTTTGCAGAGTCTGAAACAAAAGTAGTGGAATGTTTAAAGTACTCTGTTCCCTGATGTTGCTGGGAAGTTGTAGTTTTCAACTGTATTCTGATGTTTTTTTACTGAAGCAACACAAAGGAAGTTGGTGTTTAATTTCATTTTTATTTGAAGGGAAAGGATCCACTAGTGACAAGAGGACAACACTGTCGCAGGCGAGAAGATTTCCTGACAGAAGTCTCAGCTCAGAGGACAGCTATGCAGTATCAAACTTCAAAACAATCTCTCTAACCCTCAGCACCTTCTTTAAACAGGTACTGGGTATTCTTTATTTATGATTGCCTAAAACATTTTTCCTCTGTGTAAAGTGGACTTTGTTGGGAGAAGTGACCAGTTATTTATGTCTGTGTAGGAGCAGAGGACTCAAGCAGAGTTAGGAAGGCAGTAACTTCCTTGCTTTGCAGGCCTCAAGGACATGGTTCACTCAGATGTTTTTCTAAGTGTGGAGAAATGTTACAAAGCTACTGATTTTTGCCTTTCTCCTGGTAGGAAGGAGACAGGCTCAGTGATGAAGATCTGTTCAAATTTTTAGCTGATTTCAAAAGGTCATCGTCCTTGCAGAGAAGAACTAAGACTTTACCAGGTACATAATTCATTTTGGAGGGAAAAGAATATATGTATTTTTCTCTCTGCTATGTAAATTCCAAGCCCAAAATATTATTAACTTGTGTTTTAGGTTTATAATATTCCCTATTTGAGCACAGATGCTTTTTAGGTTTTTTCTGTATGAATGAGTATGGAATTTCCTGTGAAGGAGTATTCATATTTAGCTTTTATTCTGAAATTATTTACTTTATTCCCTAATTTACCATGTGTCCAATGGATGTGTTTCATTATTATTCAAAGTGTTTGAAGATAGTGCTTTAAAGCAAATTTCTTAGATCCTTGCTCTTTCCCTGAAAAGTTTTTAAATGGGTTTTATTTAACAGAGTGAGGTTAAAATGTGTGCACATTTCATCTGGTTGGGTATTTGGATCAGTGTTAGTTAACAAAGTAGAGAAGCAGATATAGTGCTTGGTAACTATCAAAAACTCAACTAGATTTTTTTTTTTTCATAAATAGTAACTCTAGCTCTTCTGGTTTGTAGAGGAACCTTAAAAATAGGAACTAGATGCAAAGTGGTTTTGACTTCTTAGAGGTTTCAAGAAATAACAAGTCTGAGTTCCCCAACGGTTTCTCACATATCACAACAGAGAATTTAAACTGAAACTCTGGTTATACTTGTGCACATGTTATCAGTATTAACTGTATAACTGCTCGCTGCAGCAAGCATGGCTCTCTGGCTGGGTGGTTTCTGTTTTGACAGAGATTAATCAGAGCAGAATCTGAGTGGGGTGAGTGAGAGCTGTATTAGACAGCAGCCCCTTTATCTTTTATTTGTTTCCCAGATGAATTTTATATTATTTGTGTGTGAAAGATATTAGAACATCAAGCTGCCATATCATGTCCCTTCTCTCTGCCCTATTTCTTTGTAACTGTATAGGGAAGACATAAAAAGCTGTATATTGGCCTGTGTGTAGGGATGTGTGTATGTTAATTCCTACACTATGCTTTCATTCTCATGCAGCCTTGCAAGATGAAGAGCAAGTTCCTAGTTAGGCACAGTTACTGTTACCTCACATACTGTTTTATTTTTTGTTTTGGCTATTTCTTAAATTTTTACTGAGATTTTGTCATTGTTTACTAAAGGAACACTTAAACTGGAGATTTCCCCAGCTCCAGAAAACCTTGGGTTTTGTCTGACACCAGAATTATTACCAGTGAAGCCATTTCCAGACAACCGTAGTCGTCCTCACAAAGAGATTTTGGAATTCCCCATTAAAGAAGTGTTCATTCCCCATACCATTTATAGGTAAGAAACAACTTTTTTTTTTTTTTTTAATTTCTTAAGATCCATTTTCAAAAATAATTGTGAATTAATTTTTTTTTTCTGAAATAGAAACAAAAATACTTTTTAAATGTTAAAGACACAGCCTTGGGTTGATGATTTGATCTTATTAGCCGTTAGAAGATAAAAAGCCAGCAGGATAATCTGTAGTGCTTTTAGTAATGCAGTTATGTTGTCCTTTGAAAAATTTTCTAAAATGACAAAAAAAGAAACCTCTCTCTGCTCTCATTCACTTGGCATGGTTTTTGCCCACTCAGTCTGATTACAATTTTAATAATTTTGATAACTGTTTATGCTAGGTGGTTTCTACTGTTGATTTGAGTCATCTGAGCATCTCAGGAAGTAATGCATTGCTTTGTGTATTTTTTCACCACAAACAAGTACTTTAGGCTGTGTAAATTTTTTCTGTAAATCCATTCTGTCTCGTTTTTTTCAATTAGACCACAGTGTTCAGTAGCATGCAACTGAACAATTCCCATCAGGTTTTAGTGATATATGTCTAAATGTCCAAGGAGAAAGCAGCATAATGTGTTTCACCATGTTTGTGCAGCATCATGGATCAGAGCATCCCTATGGTTAGGAAATCTAGTAAGGGAGCTAGGAGACCAGCATGGTTAAAAAAGGAACTGCTGGGAAAACTTAAGTGGAAAAGGAAAATCTACAGATCATGGAAGGGGGGGCTGGTCACTTGGGAGGAATACAGGACTGTCGTCAGAGGATGTAGGGAGGCAATTAGGAAAGCTAAGGCCTCCTTGGAACTTAACCTTGCAAGTCAGGTTAAGGATAATAGAAAGGGCTTTTTCAAATACATAGCTAGTAAAACTAATGCTAGAGGCAATATTGGCCCACTAAGGGATGAGATGGGAGCCCTGGTGACAGAGGATATAAAGAAGGCAGAGGTGCTGAACGCCTTCTTTGCCTCTGTCTTTACTCCTGCAGGGTTTCCACATGAGCCCCAGATTCATTTAGCCCCAGAAGTAGTCAAGATAGATAAGGAATTTGACATAGTAGATGAGGATTGGGTTAGGGATCAGCTGAGTAATCTGGACATCCATAAGTCGATGGGTCCAGATGGAATGCATCCAAGGGTGCTGAGGGAGCTGGCGGAGGTCATTGCTGGGCCACTCTCCATCATCTTCAGTAAGTCATGGGTAACAGGAGAGGTGCCTGAGGACTGGAGAATAGCAAATGTCACTCCAGTCCACAAGAAGGGCAAGAAGGAGGACCCGGGTAACTATAGACCGGTCAGCCTCACCTCCATCCCTGGAAAGGTGATGGAACAACTTGTTCTTGTCACTATCTCCAGGCATATCAAGGACATGGGGGTCATCAAGAGCAGTCAGCATGGTTTTATCAAGGGTAAATCATGTTTGACTAACCTCATAGCCTTCTATGAGGAAATTACTAGGTGGATAGATGATGGAAGAGCGGTAGATGTGGTTTATCTTGATTTCAGTAAAGCATTTGACACCGTCTCTCACAGCATCCTTGTAGATAAGTTGACCAAGTATGGGTTTGATGATCAGGTAGTGAGGTGGATCAGGAACTGGTTGAAAGGAAGGAGTCAGAGTTGTAGTCAATGGGGCAGAATCTGGTTGGAGGTGTGTGACTAGTGGAGTCCCTCAGGGGTCGGTACTGGGACCGGTGTTGTTCAATATCTTCATCAACGACTTGGATGAGGGTATAGAGTGTACCCTCAGCAAGTTTGCTGATGACACTAAGCTGGGAGGAGTGGCTGACACACCGGAAGGCCGTGCTGCCATTCAGAGAGACTTAGACAGGCTGGAGAGTTGGGCAGAGAGAAACATGATGAAGTTCAACAAGGAGAAGTGTAGAGTTTTGCATTTGGGGAAGAACAACACAATGTCCCAGTATAGGTTGGGGGCTGACCTGCTGGAGAGCAGTGTAGGTGAAAGAGACCTGGGGGTCCTGGTAGACAAGAGGATGACCATGAGCCAGCAATGTGCCCTTGTGGCCAAGAAGGCCAATGGCATCCTGGGGTGCATTAGAAAGGGTGTGGTTAGTAGGTCAAGAGAGGTTCTCCTCCCCCTCTATTCTGCATTGGTGAGGCCGCACCTGGAATATTGTGTCCAGTTCTGGGCCCCTCAGTTCAAGAAGGACAGGGAAGTGCTTGAAAGAGTCCAGCGCAGAGCTACTAAGATGATTAAGGGAGTGGAACATCTCCCTTATGAGGAAAGGCTGAGGGAGCTGGGTCTCTTTAGTTTGGAGAAAAGGAGACTGAGGGGTGACCTCATCAATGTTTTCAAATATGTAAGGAGTGAGTGTCAGGGAGATGGAGTTAGGCTTTTCTCAGTGATGACCAGTGATAGGACAAGGGGTAATGGATGTAAATTGGAGCACAGGAGGTTCAAGTTGAATATTCGAAAAAATTTTTTTACTGTAAGGGTGACAGAGCCCTGGAACAGGCTGCCCAGGGGGGTCGTGGAGTCTCCTTCACTGGAGACATTCAAAACCCGCTTGGACACGTTCCTGCACGATGTACTCTAGGTGGCCCTGCTCTGGCAGGGGGGGTTGGACTAGATGATCTTTCGAGGTCCCTTCTAACCCCTAGGATTCTATGATTCTATGATTCTATGATCATAGTGGTAGTGAGCAGTGATATTGGTAACAGCTGACTAGCAAAAATTCAAAATGGGTGTATGACAGTAGTATAGATACAGAAACACCAGCTTTCGTGTGACTATTGTAGTAGTGACGGCACAGAAGTAAAGCAGAAAGCTTCATACAGAATCACACACAGTCACAGAATTACCAAGGCTGGAAAAGACATCTGAGATCATCAAGTCCAGCCTGTGACCTAACACTACCATTTCAGACAGACCATGGCACCAAGTGCCACATCCAGCCTTTCCTTAAACAGCTCCAGGGAAGGTGACTCTTACAACAGTAGCAGATCCCTAGAAGAGCAACTAAGTACTGAACTGCACGAGTGGTAAAGATGTGACTGTCAGTAAAGAATAACAGAATGCAGAAGCTGAAAAAAGGTAAAGCTTGTTCACATCTTGCAGCA
Source organism: Calypte anna (assembly GCF_003957555.1). Taxonomy (NCBI): domain Eukaryota; kingdom Metazoa; phylum Chordata; class Aves; order Apodiformes; family Trochilidae; genus Calypte; species Calypte anna. The sequence goes on from NC_044274.1 coordinate 48,226,671, forward strand.
GAGGTTATCAAAGAGCCATCTTTCCCTCCCACTCACCTGACCCCAGAAAAGAGGGAAGAATGTAAGGCCAAGACTTCTGGTTCAGTACAAATCAGAAATAAAAGGCTGAATATTATTTTATCATTGGGAGATGCTTCACAACTTTATGGTATGTTGGAGTCACTGTTGGTGATACCTGGTTTTGGAACTCAGCTTTTAAGGAAAGTAGAAAGAGGAAGTGGTATCTTACCTTACAAACAACTTGCAATGTGGTGTTGGGAGGGAAAAGAGTAAGCAGGCCAGTTTGGATAGCACCTCATTGGAAGTTCTGGAGGAGTTATTATTGGCTGTGCTGTGAATCTGTGACACTCAAACTCCTGAGTATAGTTTCTCTGCACTCTCAGCACCAGGATGCTAAAATGCAGAATGATATGGTATTTCTGTTCTCTGTGTATCAAAAGTAAATGTGGTGTCTTTTGGGTTTTTTTAATGTTTTTAGAGTTTCATGCAGATATTTCTATAGGAGAACTATTTCTTACATGAGCAAAAGTGCAGTCATGAATGAACTTGAGTAATGATGTCTTTTTTAAAAAAGGAAAGTTAAGATAGAGTTTTAAATTTCTTGTTCATTGCCTATTCCAAATAGGCAATAGGAGTACCATGTGTTAACTCCAGTATGCAGCCTCAAAGATTTCTGAAAATTAAAGGCAGTAGCAACCACTGTTGCTGAGCTAGAAAGAGAATTGAGAACATTTCTGCTCAGAGTATTCTCTCTTTAATTATCACCATCCAGACATCATGGGTATCAAAGCCACTATGCTGAAAATTAATTTGAGCATTTCCAGAACCAAGTTAGGGTGCTCCACTCTATCCTTCAGTTGCTAAAGTGTATTAAATACACAACACCTCCATCAGAATAAATGCACTTTCCCAACAGCTGCACTTTGAGTCAGAGTTCATGCCCAGCATGCGTTATCTCTTCAGGCTTTTTGGGCTGTTTTGATTTTCACTTAAGTAAAAATCATGATAACAAAACAAAGTAGGATCTGTCCAGCATAACTTGTAGTAACGAAAAGAGTATCTGTAAAGAACAGTTGTCTTCATTAATCTTCAATTAATTACTCAGTGGTGATAACACAACTGGTATGCTGTAACTAGTGTTATGCTGTAAATTGGAAACTCAATCAGTTAATACCCAAATCAAATCCTAAAGACAGTTAGGTACACTGAGGAAATGGTGAAAAAATGCAGAAATGGCTGCCAAATGGTAAGAAACATGTTTGGAGAGAGAAAGGGGAGTTGCCAACTGAAATTGCAAATAATGAGCTTCAGCAGTAGCTCCCCAGAGAGTAAGACAAGGCAGTGTTGTAAACTTTATGACACAGCAGAGCCAGGAACTTGGTGGAGTCCAAGAGTATATTTTGTATTTGCGTAGTGCCAGTGAAAGCACCTCCTTTTCCAGCTAGTCAGTATCACCTAGCCATATCTCGTGCTTTTGCAATACTTTCTGCCATACATTTTTGCCATTTGATGAGATAAAGTGTAGTTAGGAAATGTAAGCCATTGTATTTACAGAATTATAGAATCCTGTTGTTTGGAAAAGATCTTCAAGGTTGAGTCCAACCACAACCCTAATACAGCCAAGCCCAACCCTAAACTGTATCCCTCAATACCATATCTATGTGTCTTTCAAATACCACCAGGTGTAGTAACTCAACCACTTTCCTGGGCAGCCTGTTCCAGTGCCTGACAACTCTCTTAGTGAAGAATTTTTTCCTCAAATCCAATCTAAACCTCTCCTGGCACAACTTGTAGCCATTTCCTCTTATCCAGTCACTTCTTGCCTGAAAGGAAAGACCAACTCCTTCCTTGCTACAGCCTCTCTTCACGTGGTTGTAGAGAGCAATAAGGTCTCCCCACAGTCTCCTTTTCTCCAGACTAAATATCCCAAGTTCCCTCAGATGCTCCTCATAAGACTTGTGTTCTAGACTCTCCACCAGCTTCATTACCCTTCTCTGGACACACTCCAGCACCTCAGTGTCTTTCTTGTAGTGTGGGGCCCAGAACTGAACACAGCACTAGAGGTGCAGCCTCACCAGTGCAGAGCACAGGGGCACCATCACTTCCCTCCTCCTGCTGGCCACACTATTCCTGATACAAACCAGGATGCCATTGGCCTCCTTGGCCACCTGGGCACACTGCTGGCTCATATTCAGCTAAGTGTCAATCAACACCCCCAGGTCTGTCTCTTCTGGGCAGCTTTTCAGCTACTCCCCCAGCCTGTAGAATTGCATGGGGTTGGTGTTACCCAAGTGCAGGGCCTGAAACTTGGCCCTGTTGAATCTCACATAATTGCCTGGCATCCATTGATCCAGACTGTTCACATCTCTCTGCAGAGCCTTTCTATCCTCTGCTTAATTTAATTTTCCTGCATTTCTCCTTGGTTAGCTCTCTCTGCATGGTGAATATTTTTTCAAGCCTGAGATTAAACTAGCCTATACAAAGTAACTGAATTTGTGTAGGGTCAGATATTGTTTCATGTTATTTTAATCCATTTTCTCTAATCTGAAAAGTAGAACTGTCCTGTCTTAAGTAAGGTGCTAGTTTTCAGTCATAACTGAATGTCATGGTCTGCTAATGTGTTGCAGGTGATCAATTATTTCCTAATTTTTAAATGGAAGTCTGCAAACCAGTGGGTTTTTGTTTTTGTTTTGTATCAGTGCTATAGATCTAAATATTAGGAGATTGAAAAATTATTAAAATAATTACCTGTTTTCTATTAATGTTTCCATGAATGTAGGATAGTATATAGAAATGTATTTGAAAAACAAATAAATTAAAACTTATAAAAATACAGTCTGGTAAGCTCCTACTGGCACAATAATATCTCTATCTCTATGTTTTGCTTATTTGGGGAGGAGGAGATGTGTCAATGGAAAATTTTTCAGAGTAAAATAGTCTTATTTTGCTAAATAATAGCTTCTTCCTTTGTGGCAGGAGGAGTAAAGTCTTCTGTGATAGTCTCTGAACTTAGTTCTTGCTAGTTTTTATACTGGTGTAATGCCATTATTTTAAATAATGCTATTTCTGATTTATTCCAGAGAGATCAGCCAGCCCACTATATCTGTGTGCTGTGAAATTGAGCACTTCTTTTTGTTGTGTACCTACATTTCTTTAATAAAAATAGTTCCCTGAAAATGTCAAAACAATTCTAGATTTATTTCTTTCAATACCCTTCTATATTTAATAAGAAAAAACTAATATAATTTAAAGTTTGTTTATAATTTTATTTTCTCATTAAATATAAATGGAAATTATGCTGCTTAGTGCCCCTATGAAATGTTGGAGCTGAGGAAGAGAGATTTCACCCATCTCTTTAGCAGTAACTCAACCAGCCAGAGAAAGCCCTATCTCTGATAGGGGAAGTGCTCCTTGCTACAACTTCTCTTCAGGTGGTTGCAGATAGCAATATACCAAATAAACTAGTGAAGCCAGTGCTCTTTCCTCTTGCAGGAAGCTAAATTGAGTCTTTCAGACACCTGTAGAAACTTGAGATTAAAAATAACATGTAGGTGTCTCAGTTCAAGCAGCTTCTTCAGGTATAAGGAATGTGAGACTGAATTGCAGTTCTTAAACTTGGTTTCAGTTCTGCTGCTGGCTTCCTGCAAAGCCTTGGGTTATTGGATGTTTCTTATATTCTCCAACTGCATGTTCATATCCACAGTAAAATACCTACCATGCAGGAGTGTTAGAAGTTTTATATTAATGTTAAACACTTTGTTCAAACAGTGCTGGGCGTTTTTGTTGTTGTTTAGTTTCCCGCTCTTGAGTTCATTTTTTACCACTTCTTTTTCCCTGTCTTGTAAAGGGTATCGCTGTTGCTTCTCCTCAAGGATGCAGAAATAAACCCACTTCATTATCTAGCAGTGTCTTCCCAGAAAAACTGGACTACTCATTAATCATTATCATTAGCAGTTAGTGTACTACTCAATGCTCATCTTCCTCCCAAGAAAAGAAGCTATAACTGGACACGGAACTCATAAGTAGGAGCCTACTTTTCCAGATGGTTTTGGATTAAAGTATCTTCTTTACAGATTTGATTTTGCTGCGGCTTCATTTCAGCAGGCAGTGGTTTATGCTTTCTCTTGTATAAATGTCTTAAGGAAAATGAAGCTACTCTGATCACTGATAGTGTCCTGGCTAGGTAGTAGGGTGCTGAATATTATCTTTTTTTTAAACAGCTCCCAACTCCTAGAAATAAAAACATTCTTTTCTAAGCCTGGAAATCTTTTTGCTAGTCACAGGCACTGTGCTCGATCCTTCAGACCCTTTGTCTGCATTTCACTGGAATGCAAATGCCCCGGTAACTTTATCCAAGAATTGTTAATAGTGCTGTATTACTGCTAGTAGTAGGTGGCTTCCCTTTTGGTAAGAAGAGGTGACTTCTTCAGCTTACATCAGAAGGGCACAGTTCATGCCCCTGTGAAGGAACCTCCTTTGATGATCTCCCCACCTTCCTGCTTTAAAAAATCAGTCACCACATCTCTGCAGGATATCCAGAGTCAGCATTTGCCTCTGTTCTTTCTCAGTGCTTATGGGTTCAATACACATGTAAGCAAGATCCCTAGAACTGCTTGAGCATAAATGGATCAATCTTTAGCTCTTTGGTACAGTACTTGCTGGAATAATGCTTCCTGTGTTGTGTAGTCAGCAGAGAGCTCTGTGATTTTACATATCTTTCACCTCAAGTCACATCAGAATGTAAAATCCAGTGCTGAGGGACATTATATGGATTTGTGACATCCCCTGCTGGGGTGCAGATTGATGAAGCAATGGCTGGATTATGCAGCCTCCCTTCCATGTATTTCTTCACCTCTGGCAGATGTAATATTGATAATATCCTTCATTTAATATGTCATTTCCCCAAGCATAATTCAGTGGAGGTTACCAGTATATTTCCCTCTTTCACTCAGCTTTTCCTAATATCATCTTGGAAAGAATTTGGCAGACCAGAAATTGCATTTATGAAGGAAAGGAAGGAAGTGCATTACTGTGTCAGGCAGGAAGGAGTGCACTTCTGAACAAAAGGAAAGTTACTTGCCAGTTTGGTTAAGGCATGCCTTGGCCCATGTAGCATGTATTAGTTAGCAAAGAAGCTGGGACTGTGTAGTTAAAGAGTATTTTAAGACTGTGACAAGTGGAAATTAGGAGAATCAATCACAATATTCCAGGTCTTGGGATACAACAATTGGCATCTGGGCTGTCTAACTTGATGACAGCATTCTCCAAAGCTGCTCCTCGTTTTCAGCTTTCAGTGGTGCTGAGGCGGTATCTGTGACAAGGACAGGGCAATTTTGTGTTTATCATCTGATTATCACAAACAAAGAGAAAGCATGGAAACCCATGAGTATTTCTTATTATTTCTCATGGGAAGCCAGCATGCTTCTTTCTACCAACACTAGTCTTATTCCTTGCACTCAGAGGACAAAGGGTGAGAATCCTGTATCAGACTGGAAAAATGAGACAGACATTAAATAGTCTGATGCATTTTTGTGTGATCCAGATCAAGCTGAAATCTCAGACTTGACATAGATTTCACCAGGGAAGTCTTACTTTTAGCAATGTGACTCTTCTACCAGAATTGTTGAGTTTTGAACTTGGAAGACCATCTATGCTGCTAAATTCCCCAGAGTAATGAAAAGTGTTTTTTAAGTTTAGTGATCTGTCCATATACAGAAGGTAATAAACAGCAAAGTATGCCATATTTTAAAGCATTATTTACATTCATTACCAAAAGATGCCAGAGCCTAGTTTGAAATATCTTGTTTGTAAGCACTATGATCACTGATACTGCTTTTTGATTTGTATAATCTAGACATATATGCCATCTGTCGCCATAAGCTAGGAATGCATGAATGTCAGTTTTTGGATTTATTTGCTGGTTTGCTTGTTTTTATCACATCTGAGTGATTCTTTACACCTTCCAAAATCTGCTTCTTCTCAGCTGAGAAAGGAGATGCTTTGCTGAGAGATTCCTGCTGTTCATTACACCAAAGAAAATATATTTATTAATTTGTAACTGGGAATTAGGTATTTCCAAAAAAAAAAAGAAAGATAGAAAGACTACCTTCTCAAAGGCATAGCTTACTTTATGAGAAACATACATACACACATACATACATAAGATATTCAGTGTGTCACAGCAAGAACTTGCCTCTTCCATGAGAACTTGTGAAATGGAATTCTTACAAAACTTTCACTATCTAGGTGGAACTGAAGGACAGGGAGAGAATCAACAAAATGCTAGTTTGTTCACTTCATTTTGAAATCCAAATGCTTGATATTTACTCATTTAATCTTTTCCTTTTCTTTCTTCTAGAAATCTCCTCTATGTTTACCCTCAGAGGCTGAATTTTGCTAACCGACCAGCTTCTGCAAGAAACATTACCATCAAGATCCAGTTTATGTGTGGTGAGGACCCATCCTGTGCAATGCCGGTAATAAGTGCTGACATTTCTTGGCAGACTTTTGCTTATGTGTATTCCTGAGGAACCTCTGAAGAGAGAACTTATTGTTCACTTCCCATCACTACAGTTTCTTGTGAAAGCCTTATCACTTAAGCAAAGCAGTCATATTCTCTAGACTTATCTAAATCTTCCTACCTTATTTTCAGAAGAGTAACATCGTACTAAAGCAGTGCTATGTTGGAAACTGAGGAGATAAAATTCACAGAACTTTAGGTGCCTTTTAAGAATGACATAGTCAGTTTTCCAGTGTAACTTTTCTGTGTGCGCTGTGTGTACACAAATGCTGAGGTATAGCACTGGAAGGTAGGAGCTGGGATCTTCAATGCCTGAATCTGAATGGGTGCACAATCATACAGTGTGGAGGTGGAGTTTTCTCTGTTTGAAACACACTGCTTATTAGAGCTTACATGTGCACTACTAGCAGAGCAAGCAGCACTGTCTGTGCTCAGGTTATTCAGCATTTCTCATTATAAGATACTCGCTTCAGCTTTACCAAGGCTTCAGATGTTCAATTTAAAGTGTTCTAATCCAGATATCTGCTTCAGCCTGAATTGTTGGGAATTCTTCAAACAGTGTAACTGGCTGCTTAAGAATGACATTAGGATAAATCATTATGTGATTTTATATGTTAGAAGAGGAATAAATAAGTGCAATAATTACTTTGAGGAACTTTGAGGAACAGAAATATGTTGGAGAAAGGATTGGTACCCAATGAGCTTTTATCAATGTGCTTACCCTGCCTACTTCACAGCCACGTGGGCTCTGGAATTGAAATCAGGGCATCAGCGCAGTGTTTTCTCAAACCATGTTTCTTCCAGAACTGGTGCTGTGCTATATGAATGTAACGTGATCTTTTACACAATACTGCATTGTTGGTTTCCTTACACTCCATGTATACTCCATTTTTCTGGTGTTTTACCCTGAATGATGTGTGGAAAAGATGCTTAATAACAAGACATCTCTGACAATGTGCTTTAGACCTGCCTGTTGTTACTTCCTTTTATTCTTAATGCAGGTAATTTTTGGGAAATCTTCAGGTCCAGAATTTGTGCAAGAAATATACACAGCTATCACATACCATAATAAGTAAGTATTGGGAAGTATTAATCATGACCTCTTTCCATAATTCTTAGTGTACATAGTTAATCAAGCAATGCTAGTACTAATCAGCTTCAAAATTATTTTTTTTTTGTGGCTTTTTCCTACCTAATTTGGATTGCTACATGCATTTGCATAAGTCAATACTGCATATGTGGCCATGCTTTTTCTTGATTGGAACTTTTCAAAGGTTAGTGGAAAATACTCCTAATCTGAAGATTAGGCAGCAGAAGCAGGAAGCAGCAACAAAAAATTTGTCACAGCATTCACTTCAGTGAATTCACAGATTCAGAGCTGAAGGGACACTTTCATGCTTGTGAATGTGGACTCAGGATTTGGGATTTACACAATAAATATGCTGGAACCCAAAATTAAGATAGAATGTTTTTGAAAGTATAGAAATGTGAAAGCTGAATCATTACAGATATTACCATTTATCCTCTTCCTGATTCAGAGCTGTAGATAGTTACTAAATATAGCTGTGTATATATATATATATGTATTTAATTTAACCTGATCTGAGGGCTGTTTTGAGGATGTATACAGTTTTTATAACTGTAATATCTGAAAGCCTACTCTCAAGGTTGTCTTAATCCCATGTTAGCATGGAAAATGTGCTTGACATCTTTTTTAAACAGGTCTCCTGACTTTTATGAAGAAGTGAAAATTAAGCTGCCAGCAAAACTCACAGAGAAACATCATCTATTGTTCACGTTCTATCACATTAGCTGCCAGCAAAAGCAGGGAGCATCTGTTGAAACCCTCATTGGGTATTCAGTAAGTTCCACGTGATACGTGAGCGTGTGTGTGTGTGTGTGTGTGTTTACGTGTATCCACATTCCATGCAAGCTCACTTTGCTTGTCAAGAATTTTGTCATATATTCCTTTCTGGTTCTGGTAATTTAGCAAATCCAGTGGAAGGTCTTAATGTTAATTCACTGAAACCAGATGCAGCCTGTGGTGTGTCCTCATCCTATGTGTATACATTGTTGAGTGTCTTTCCAGTTGATTAATTCACCTGACTCAACCTAAGTTTTCACTTAAATATTTGCAACAGCAATAGCATATTGCCAAATTGTGTTAGATTCTACTTATTGAAAAAACAAGCAAAAAAACCCAACACCTCTAAAACATCAGCAATTACAATTATTTACTATTATCTAACATGTTCACACACGAGGTAGCAAATTGTATAATATTCTCCATTTTGTATGGCATATTGTTTATTTTCTAAGATGTCTTTTACCCCCATCAAAATTAAAAACCAGAAAGAACCTAGAAGATAAAATGTAATTCTCTTGCAATCATTATCCTCATGTTGAGACTAGTATGTTTTAGTTAAAGAAATACATATTGTAGCATAATTTCTTTGACCTTTTTCTTTATAAATTGATATTTTTAACTGGAAAGATTTTAAAAATAAGAGGAAAGCATAGATGATAAAAATCTAAGATTTGAAAATGTACTAATACTATGACCAGCAATTGAGCTGTGGGGCCAGGGAAGTGCTGTCCAAGTGTTCTCATCACCTAAATATAAAATTTTTCTGCCCTGTGATTCTCAAATGCACAGCCTCTTTCAGACATGAATAAGAGAAAAATTAAGAATATTCAAATATCAGTGCGGAGTTCTGATGAGTTATTCTGGCACTGTCATGGTAGCAACAACCAAGATGTTCGATTTATCCCTAGCAGAATTTTAACTTTGTTGATTTGCTTCAAAGAGAAGGATCAGTCTAATCAAGATAAATTATTTTTTAAAGAAAAACTTGGACTGTATTAAGTCCTTCTGGTAGCATTTGTTAGAGAAATATATGTCACAGGTGAAAAGCTCGGTTTGTTTTCTTCAAAATGGATGGTTTATAAAGCAGTCTTGTACCTTTTTCTACAGTAGCGATGAGTGATTTTAAAATGCAAAGAAATTAATGTTGAATAGGTTAGAGCAGAGAAGGCTGGGTCAATATCTCATTTGTTGTTTTCTTGACTCTCCACAGCAAATTAGATAAACTGCCCTAATCACGTAGAATCATTAATAGTGCTTTGTTTTCATTTGTTTTAGTGGCTGCCGATTCTAATAAATGATCGTCTTCAAACTGGGCATTATTGTCTTCCTGTTGCATTGGATAAGCTGCCTTTCCACTATTCAATTCACTCCCCTGAGGTAACAAAGAAAATGATGACAAGATAATATTTTCTTAATGTAAAACATCAGAAGTGTTTACAAACTAACATTACTGTCTCCTTGTGGACATTCCTCCTTTTTATGCTTGAGAAGGGGAAAGCTCCAGAGAAAAATGTTCTTACTATTATTGTCACTGGTGTTACTATTATTTTATATTGTTATATTGTGTTTTTTAAAGTTAGATATCTAAGATATCTAAGCAAACACATATAAATTGTCTAATCAAGGATACAAAGAAATGTTCATGTTCTCTCTGAGTAAATATGGCAAATAGGAAACTGTCCAGAGGGTTAAAACTCCACCACATCAGCATGGAGTGCCTTTGGCAGTTGTTTAACTGGAAGCTTCTAGCCTTAAAAGTTACCCTATCAAAAGATATATGTTCAGCTTCTCTGTGCTGAAGTGCTCCAAATTTCCCTGCTCAAAGCATTAACTTTTTTGCATTTAGTCTCAGGAGAACAGAAAGATGCCTAGCCGTAGCCCTCTCTATGGCACAGTATTCATATATCTACAATGAAGTGAACAGCACAAATACCTTGTAGACCTCAGCTTAAACAGACTTTTTGTTTGATAAATAAAAGGAAGATGATGATTCTCATATTTCTTTTATATCACAGAAAGTTCCATCTCAGACACCACCTATTAAGTGGGTTGAAGGTCACAAAGGTGTTTTCAATATTGAAGTGCAAGCTGTTTCATCTGTTCACACTCAGGTAATGCATCAGAAGCAATACAAAGCTGTAGTTTCATTTCCAAGAGAATTCAGGTGTCCAGGCTGACTTAGGATGTCTAGGAAGCAAAGATGTTTACCCACACAGATGTTTAAAAACAACTGACATCAAGGAAATGGCCTGATATCCCCAGTGAATTTAATCCTCTGGTGAAATGAGATGTATTGGTACAAGTGAACAAGTGAGCAGTGTCAGCAGCAAGCCACATCAAGCAATAGGGATCCTGGTCTCCTCTTATCTCAGCAAGGGTGTACTTAGTTTGTGTCTGAAAGACACTACGGGCAGGGCACAGTGCCAGTTTCTGCACCCTGCATCGTCTGTTCTGCAGGGCTAGTTCAGACAATGTGTCCACATTTGCAGAGACCTCTTGCACCTCCACCTCTGGGGACAGGTAATACTGCCAGAGTGCTTTAGGCAAGGTCAGCTATTAGTGCCACGTGGTGAGAGGACACAAGCTTAGCATTGAATGAGAACCCTTCTAGTCTCATTATTTAAATGTGATAGGAAATCAAAGCTTTGGCTGTCTTACTGGAATACTGGTTTGAGGCAGAGCACCTTTATTTTGTTTCTGATGCTTCACAGTGTCTCCTACCCATCAACCCATTCCAGTTAACTCTGGTAGTGAGGTCCTAACAACTGGAAGCACTCTGTCTGAAGCAAGTCCATCACCCCCTTGCAGCATGCTTTTTAAATACAAGTAGGCCATACTCATAAGGCTAGAATGTAGGCGTGGGTGACAGGGGGTCTATAGACAGAGTTTTATCAGAGACCAGGAACAACATTTTCATTAAATGAAGCAATAGTTTTAGTTAGGACTTTAACTTTTCTGGTTTTTATCTGATTTAAGCACAAACTAAATTTGAGACAGAAGAAAAGGAACAAACTAAAGGCTGTAACAGCTGTTTTACAAATTGTTCTCTAGGCCTAGCCAGCACTGCAAGCCGTAACAGTGAAAATATTTTCTCATCCCACCAGATGGGACAATGAGGCTTTGCTTCACTAGCAGCCTGAACTGTATCAGCTTTCTTAACTGTGAGTGCACTCTATTTGCAGGACAATCACCTGGAGAGATTCTTCACTCTCTGCCATTCCCTGGAAAGTCAAGTGACATTTCCCATTCGACTGGTAGACCAGAAGATTACCGAGGCTGCACTGGAACATGAATTGAAATTCAGCATTATGTGTTTGAATTCTTCACGCCTTGAACCTCTTATCTTGTTTTTACATTTGGTGCTAGATAAACTTTTTCAGCTGGCTGTACAGCCCATGGTCATAGCTGGCCAGACAGGTATGGTGCATGACCTTGGAGTGGTAGTGCAAGAAACTTAGAATTGTAGAGTAAATGACTGATAAATACCTAGACTCAGATACAGTATTTGGGGTATTCCATTTCAGAAAGAATTGTGCTTCTCAAGACACAGATCACACCTCATACACCTGATCAAACTGCAGAATTCAATCAGGTTTAACTGAGTTCCTGCCTTCTGTCTTTTTCCCCCTAGATAGGAGATTCTCAGACTCTAGTTGGGAGGTATGTTAAATTGTAGTAGTTTACTTATTTGGAAACATAGTTCAGAAAGTGGGTTGTGGATTAATTCTGTTTGTAATTCAGTTTTTTTGCAAGGTAAACACCAGAAAAGTCACTTATGCTACAGCTGACATTTCTGACTCTGCCATATCCTCTGCCGAAATATTTTTAAACAGAATTGGGTGAACTCAAAAAGAGAGGATATAGTAATGTACACAGATCTTTCTATTACTGAGGCTGCCAGTTGCCCACTACATATGTTAACTCTGAAGGGAAGACATACTTGGAAACAGTGGTGTAGTTTATTTCCCGTCTCATTTTGCTAATCAACATCTGTCATCCACTATAATATTTATGGAAAACCTGCTGGTTTGTATTTACCTGTCAGCTGGAGAATAATGAGTCTCGGTGTTCTTAGGTAGGTATTTATAGGGAATGTGTGAAGGCTGCTAGAAATGGTAATTAACAGTTACAGTCTGCTTTTATGTCGCATGAAGTGGTGAAGCAGCAGTGGTTGTGTTCAAAGTTAATGGTTCTGCTGAAAAGTGTTGTTTTGCCTGCATAGACTTTGGGTCTGGTCAGCTACAGCAATGGCTGTCCAGACGTCTCATTTTCTAAGGACTAAATTAAAGCATATAGGATTAGTTGTTATTGGTACAAAAAAATACCCTCACCTAATTATATTTTACCTTTCCATGCTAAAACTAATTCTTGCCTTTGTTTCACAGCCAACTTCTCACAACTTGCCTTTGAATCTGTGGCTGCAATAGTGAACAGTCTGCACAACACCAAAGAGCTGAGCAAAGACCAGCATGGGAGAAACTGCCTTCTGGCATCTTACGTCTACTATGTATTTCGTCTGCCAGACCCTCAAAGAGAAGTAGTCAAACCAGGTAATACTGGTGCAAGGGTTACAAAAGTGTTCTTTTTTCTTGTTATGTGTTATTTCAGCATGTCTTCAATACTTGCTAGAGAAGAACTTAGTGAACTGGCCTCTAAAACAGAAAACAACTTCTCAGTCCCAGGCTGCATACCATTGAAGCACAACACTGTTCAGATATAACATTTGTCACAGAGGCAGGTCAGGGATCTCCGTGCTTCAAAAAGCACAATGGATTTGCCCCCCATAATCTCTGTCTCTCTTTCAATTAAGATGCAGGGTTGGTGTGAGAGAACTCCAGAGCTATATGCAACCACTTCATGAAGATGAAAGTAAGAGACATCTCCAGAAATGAGGCTTTGCTTACAGGAATTTCTTCCAGAAATTAAAATCAGCTTAAGATGCAAATTTCTTACTGGCCTGTGCATCAGTAAATAATTTCAGTGCAAACTAACTTTCTGCCAAGTTGCATAGGGCCGAGCTCTGCCAGAGAATCAAATCCTGTTTGTTGGCCACCAAGCTGAGGGAGGGAATCCTTCTCTCCTCATGCTGGTGAGGCCACACCTGTACTACAGTGTCCAGTTGTGGGCTCCTCAGTATGAGAGATCTGAACATAGTAGAAAGAAAAAGTCAAGGGTGACAAAAGTGATGAAAGGCCAGGAGCATCTCTCCTGTGAGGAGAGGCTGAGAGAGCTGAGTCTGCCCTGGAGAAGGAAGTGTCAGGGGGAGTCTTCAAGGTATACAGAGCCCTGAAAAGAAGGTGCAAGAAGACAGAGCCATTATTGTTTGCAGTGGTTCCCAGTGACAGGACCAGAGACAGTGAGTACAAATGGAAACAAGGGAGGTTCCCTCTGACCATCAAGAAACACTTTTCTCTTCTGAAAGTGACAGATCACTGTCAGAGGCTGCACAGAGGGATGGTGGATTCTCTCAATCTGTAGAGATATTTAAAGCCATTTGGATATGATCCCGGGCAATTGACTCTAGGTGGCCCTGCTTGAGCAGGAGAGTTGGACCATGCTACCTCCAGAGACCCCTTCAAACCTCAAGCATTCTTTTGTTCTTCTGCAGTCCATTGACCTAAAGCTTTCAGGATTCACTTGGTCAGTTCCTGTGTATTAACTGTTAATCCCACCAAGCAGCTGGGCTGTGGGAGCTAAAGATATGAAAGCCCTTTTCTCTTTCAAATGTTTATTGAAATACCCCTCAAGGAATGTTTAGGCTGATGTTAGAATGTGCTAAAATCTCTGAGCTTGCCTACATTTTGAAATTCTTTATCCTGGAAAACTGAGGTCCAAGCTGAAAATTAGATAATCATTTAGTGAAATTCCTGCAGACAGGGCTCCTTGCTTCCTTGGGTACATTGAATCTGGTGTTAAATGTTACATGTTGAAGGTGATATTTTGTGTTTCGGCCTGTGAATTTTGTCTTAATCTGGAGCAAATTTTAAAAACCTGAAGAAGAAAGAAGATACTGTAATGGTGCCACTGCCCCTTTAATCTTTTGTTACCGCTTGTGCAATCAGCCTGTGAGACACTGACTTGGAAAACACCAGTATCCTTGCCATACAAAGCCTATGTAATTTGTTAATAAAGTAGTTGGTGGTGAGATATTTTCCGGAGCCTTACACTATTCAAAATGCTGATCCTATAACAGCACTGAGCAAAGCTGCCTTGAATCTCATGTTTGTGTCATAGATATATATGCATATATATATATATATATAGGTGTATATATATATATGTTCTTTAGTCTCAGCTCAAACATCTCCCTGTGGGCAGGTGCAGGCAGCAGTGCTGTTCTGGCAGAGTCTCGGTACAACACCTTTGGACGCACTTCCGCAGCGTCTGTCGGAAGCAAACTCCTGCAGAGCCGAGTGATCAGCTGCAGCAATCCTGACATCACTGTTACACAAACTGCTACTGATGACGAGATCACAAATATCATGTCATCTAAGGTAAGAGAGCAAAGTCAAATATCTCCAGAATCATGTGGGTCAAAACCTAGTGACCTAGACCTCTTCTTTGAGGGTCGTATTTGCTTCTTGTTACTTTGCACTGTATGTATCACCAGAAGCATTTGCTGTTTTTCTGGTTTGGCATAGGCACATGTTAAATCCCACAGCTAAATTCTGATGTCTTACTAGAGAAAAGAGCAAGATGCAATACCTCTGTCTCTTGTTTCTGGCTTAGATGCTACGTTGATGGATTTGCTTTCTGATGTGCCTCTCTGTCCTATTCTTCCTGATATTTAGTTCATGTTCACATCTGGTGACATGGGCTGGTCTGCCTTCCAAGATTTAGTGTGAGAAGACTACTATTGATTACACTGGGAATGGGTAATTTACTGGTGCTGAATAATTTCCTGTTTAAAAAAAAAAAAAAAAAAGGCAATTAATATATCAGCAGCCCCATGATTTGATTTTATATCAGCTGTAGTATGGATTCCATGCACATATTTTGTAACTGGATCTTTCCAAATACTTAATTTAACCACAGAGTAAAACACAAACTTCCAATGTCTTTCTGATCCACAACTGAAATGCCACCAACAGATAGCAGGACAGAAAGGACAATGCCAGATGAGAAGCAGGATTTTGCTTTCCTTTCCTGCTTGGCATCTGGTACCTCCTGGTCTACAGCATCCCAGGCAAATCTCAGAGCTTTATGGGGACATCTGGTCTCAGCTCTCTGGGGAAACCAAAATCCAGACTTCCTCATGCAGCAGGAGCTGGCAAGCTGTGCCTCTAACAAAAGCAGTATTTTTCCCTTGTACAAGGAGCTTTCTGGTAGCTGCAGCTCTGCAACAGCATGTCTACTGAGCTTTGAACCATATATTCCCCTTGTTTTGTCTTTTGAGTGTTACAGATGTAAAACATTGCAAGCAGATTATTTTCAGAAACCTTTTGATTTCTCCATTGAATGATCACGTCTCTCCAGTTAAAGTGTTCATTAAAGTAAACTGGAACTAGTAAAATTTACAGGCTTTGTCAACCTGTTTGATATGTTTATATGGGCATATGTATTCACCCATAGCAATTCTTAATATCAGAGCTTAATAACTTTATATATTTTACTCCAATGTACAGTGTCCTAAAGAAAAACAAATCCTGGGGTATTTTTTTTTCTTCAAATTAATACAAAATTTAAATGTTTATTACAGTTTCAACACACTGATAAATCGTTGACTACCTCCTTTTCACTGCTTTTTAAATTGGCCTCCTTTTACCTGAAGGAAGACTCCCAGAATTGTAAAGCTTCTAAAATACAGCTGCAGTGCTGAAATTGGGCACATGATGTCAGTGTTGGCATTTGCATGTTCCTGTGCCTGCTGTATTCTGGTGATCTTTGGCTTCCACTGTGAACGGGAGTGGGGAGGAGGAAAGAGAAGAGCTCTTTGGGTGAACATCGGTTGCATACCTTCCAAAAAAGCACCACGGCTGCTGATTTAGTCTCTGTTATAACCTGATGTTATTTATTAACTTATTATTAACGAATTCCCTCTGGATGTGCCCTCCAGCCTGTGGACCACGGCTCCAGTCGGATGTCTTTCTATGTTGAAGGAACAAATGACATGCAAAGTGTTTGTGCAAGCCCAAGACCATCCAATAAAAAGGTAGCCTATGAATTAAGCATGCGGGTGCACATTAACAGAGCCTGGAGCCTCCTGAGGGAGTTCTGGCAACTAGCTCTTCTAAATGAGAAGAGTAGAGAGAAAAAAACCAAAACAACAGCTAGTTTTAGTGAATAATGACTTTGTGATGGAATACTGAATCAGCGACTAAATATTACCCAAACATACCTGCTTTTGCTCTACAGTCTTTAGATTCCTTTTTCAGGACAGATTTAGACAAGTAGCAGCCTGCCTAGATCCTCTGTTTGCTTTTTTTCTCAAGGTGTTAGGGCCCCTGTCTTTTTCTATTCCTGTTTACCCTTGGATACCTGCCTTTACATGTTACAGTAAGCTGTATTCAGAAATGTTTGCCATCTCTTTCTTCTGTAAATTATGTTTTTCTTTTCCTGTATATGTAGCTTTCAGAACCAAGAAATTCTTTCCTATCTTGAGCAGATATCCGCAAACAGCTTTTTAACAACATAGAAAATCCCATATCACATAGATAATTTTTTCAGAGCTGTATCTTGTATTTGCCATTGATCAACAGCCAGGGAAAAAACCTGCCATGAGCAGTTTGGAATCTCAGTTACAGATAATAAATTTTACTCTTTTACTCCTGTTTATTGGTTCAATTTCTGCCAAAAAGCAGAGATGTTTATACCAATTTAAATATTAGATGGATTAATGTATGCTGTTCAATGTAAATGTGCTTAGCAATCTCGTTAGCTTTATTGCTTGTGTCAGGAATAAAAAAAAAAAAATAGACATTACAATTAATTTTTAGTCCTGCTTTTAGTTTTCTAAGACTTCAGAGCAGTTGAATTGGACATCTTCTGATCAGATCTCACTGCTTAAAGAGTATTGTCTTCAGCTACAAATCTCCATACAGGGTTTGCTGTGGTTGTTGCTGTGTCTTTCTCTCTCTGTGGTGGGAGAGAAGGACATTCTCTCAAAAATCAAGGATGTGCTAAAGGAAAAGGCTTAGGGGGGAGGGGAGAATATGACTGGTCCTTGTCATGCATTCAGCCAAACACTTGAGGATAGGCAAAAGGCATTTCCCAGTTCTGGATCTACAGAAAAATGGATCCCACAGGTAAATGGGTCCCCGTGTCACTTTGTCACCAACCTTCCTCAGATATCACTTTGATCATGACTCTCCACTATGTAGAAATTTCCCACAGGGAAGAAAGGTGTTGTTGAAACTGAAAGATTAGTTTATTGAAAAGCCATTTCCCAACTGTCTCTGTTTATTATCCAGCATTTCCACGAGGAGCTGGCACTGCAGATGGTGGTCAGCACGGGTATAGTGAGAGAATCTGTCTTCAGATATGCCTGGTTCTTCTTTGAGCTCCTGGTAAGATTTGATGGCAATATTTTAAAGAAAGTTAATGGTAAGATTCGGGAGGTACTCCAGACACAGATTTAATCAAGTGGTTACCCATTTAGCTATCCATCCTCTGTGAAAAGGAGAGGCCCCAGTTAATGGAAGTACAACTAAAGTATTTTCCATATGCAACCCAATTCCCCACTGACAGCTGATAATGGCAACATACTGCATGAAGTACGTGCACAGTGGTGCACAACTTGCAGAAGGCTGAAAGGAAGACGGACATCAAACTGAGCCTTCCTTGTCTGTGAACCTGTCCCTGTGTTTTCCACTTTGCTAACAACAAGGGGACAGTGACAAGGCTCCCCATGCCTACAGTTTCACAGAGGAGATGGTTGTGAGTGGAAAAGCATACTGATTTCCACTGGCAATGTATAGGTAACCCAACAGCAGGTCAAGAAATAAGAATTCACTCTCAAAGTGTCACTCTCTGTCTGTCATCATGAAAGCCAGTAGTTGTGAACAGCAGTATTCCAGAGGAGATGCAAAGGACTGGGAAGGGATTCTAATTTCAGGTGCTGAGAGTAGACAACTGCATGAACATGAATAAGAATCAGTGTCTATATTTGAGTATGGCTCTCTTGTTATCATTGCCAGTACATGTGGGATTTATCACAGCAGCCCTGAGAAAGTGAGAGTGATTACATTCAGGGAAAAACAAGTAGGCAATCTAACTCGCATCAACTCATTTGAAGAATTTTTACCTCCATCTTGGGCATTTTTTAGATATCTTTTCTTCTGTTTTGCAGATCAAGAGTATGGCTCAGTATGTTCACAACATAGACAAGCAAGACAATCCACGAAGAAGCCGGTTCTCCAGTCGCTTCAAAGATGATATTACCACTATAGTTAGTGTGGTTACTTCAGAGATTGCTGCACTTATAGTCAAGCCACAGAAGGTACATGCATGAAATAAGTGCCATGGCTCCTTGCTACTTGCACTGTCTTACACTGAGCCATGCTTAATCCCTTTTCACTTTCAGTGGTGTCATTGGAATTAGACAAAACCAAGGCAGTATCCTCGTGTGGACCTTAAACAAGAACTGTGGCTGTGCAAAGGGCAGCCTTTTGCTCCCCTGGCAGACAGTTTGTTTTTATGAAGCTCAGTTACCCAGCCTGCTTCTTGATTTGGATGCAGGATGAAGGGGTAAATCTCCTTTTCCACTGATGAGAAGGGCTGGACACCCACTTTCAGTGGCAATGCTGCTTTGTGCTAGGTTAGTAGGGCATCACACTGGAGCCCAAACAGGGCTTATTCCTTTTATTCCCCCTTTCCTGTTACCCTCCGTCCTACTGCATCATGTTTTTATCCACAGTTGACTTTCCTGATAGAAGTGGACTATGCAATATGAAGGGAGTATTCCTCCTGAAGGTTGCAAAATCCATCCACAAGTGCTTTTGCCACAGATCTCTTTAAAGAGGCACTGGCCACATGAAAATTAAAGACAAGAAATAAGCCCTTAGTCCCATTAAATTTTTTCTCCCAATATGTTTAAACAAGTTGCACTGATAAAACCACTTATAAAGTTGAAAGGATCATCACAAAATATAATTTTTATTTTATATTGATACTAATACTGTCAGTTTATATCACTGATGTCACTGTGCACTGGCCAGTTGGCAAAGTTAAGGTCACAAATAGGCACTGAGTGACTGTTCAGTTTTTTCCAGAGATTTGTTTTTATGCCCTGGAGCTGCCAAATGCACTGTACTAGCCCCTCAGTGTGCTCTGCCACAGGGCAGACCAGGCTGGGTCATTTTTAAACCTGCTTAGTTACCTGATCTACTTTTCCATGTGTGCCCCATCGTGTTGTTGAAGAGCAGGTTGAGGAGCAGAAACTGGAAATGGGTCAAGACTATTCTCTGCCCAAGAGATTGTCACTGTACACCAAGAAGTTATTCCTGAAGCTTTGCCCTTTTATTTGATCCTCTGGTGTGTTTCCATGATAGCCATGTGCAGTGAAATTGTTTCCATATAGATGGTTTTTTTAATACATTGCAGTGACTTCTTTTTTTTTTTTTAATACATTGCAGGGTAGAAATTTGTTACATTAAAAATGTTTTCATGGAACTATAACTTTTGCCAAGAGTTTTTTTTATAGCTTCCTCACAAGAAATACATAGGGTTTTATGGACTGTTAACTCAATTTGATTTTGATAGAGTGAGTGTATAAAACCTGATTACGTGTGAAAATCCTACTGCAGTGTTTGCAGAATTAGGGCCATTGCAGTAGTTAATGTGTGTCTGATTTTTAACTCTAAGCAGTAATACTCCATGTGTTAATATATGGCTGAGCATGTCAGATTGCCCTGTGATTCTACAGTGATATGTCTGGAATATTTTATCCTACCCAGTCAGGTAGTGGAACACTAATTTTTTCTTTGCAGTAAAAAAAACATTTTTCTGTGTAAATTCCAGATTGTTGCTGAACAGCAACAAAAAGGTTGAAAAATGAAAAATGAAATCACATCCACCCTGAGGCACTGCACACCTGTTCTCACTAGTCAGATACTCAAGTAGAAACAACATTTTTCTCAGTCATCTCCTGTCAGTCTTGAGTGAGCCTACCTGAGGGCTCTGGGCATTAAATGTTTGCAAATCCTACAGGCACTTCCACAATTTATCTTGAACTATATATGCTGCAGAGTTTTTATTATTCAGATTGGTGTGTTTGAAGTAACTGTAGCCTTATTTTAAAGGACATATGCAGATCTTTGTGATTTTTATTTGGGGGCTGGGTCCAGTTTCAAGCATGTGAGAGCTTAGCTGCTGAATAGTGAAACCCACAGATTCATCTTATCAGTACTTTTTTATTATCAGATTTATACTTAAAAATTCTAAACAAAACTGCAGAGCCAGTGCAGGTTTTTATTAATATTTTAAAACAATATTTTATGTTTTAAGTACCTGAAACAACATTCTCTAATATGAGAGGTTCAATTGAAAATTAAAAAAAAGGCATACGCAGCTTTGAAGCGCATAGGGAATTCTCTTTCATTGTTGTCAGCCAAAAGTTTGCGTGGGTAAACTGTTGTTCATTCATCCTGTGATATTCCTCTGTGAAAGCTATAGCAGTGTAAATAATTTACAGAAATGATGTTGTACAGTTTTGAAAACTTAAACTGGAGAACTGAAAAAACTTGTCCAGTACATTTCATGAGATGGTTCTGGAAACCGTGGCTTCCACTACTTTTTAACGATTCTGAAAATTCTTTGATCTTTATGTAAATTTTATATATCATAACTGCAATTCTCTTGAAATTTTGTTGTTTTTCTTTAAGGAAAGTGATCAAGCTGAAAAAATTAATATCAGCCTGGCATTTTTCTTGTACGATCTCCTTTCTTTAATGGACCGAGGATTTGTGTTTAATCTCATCAAACATTACTGTAATCAGGTAAGCACCATGCATGATTAGGACTGCATTTGGCTTATGACTAGTCCAATGTTCTGTTAGTTTCATTTATCCATCAAGATCGTTGGAGCTGTGTTAAAGGGCCAGGTAAATTTCCTATTTCATATGCAGACGCTTTAAACCTCTTTTGATGTGTGGTCTGCAGAAAAAAAAAATTAATGGAGGTTAAGATGCTTTCAAAAATGTCATACCTTGCACTGCTGAAGAGCATCCAGGGAGCCATTTTTCTTCCTTTTACTGTTCACATTTCCTAGCAGCAGGGTCTGCAAACCATACAGAGCTTTTGGACTCGGTCTTCTAGTGCACTGCTGTGACAACAGTATTTAGATTTGGATGGATTTAGATTTAGATTTAGATTTTGGATGGATTCAATCCATCTCTCTTCTTGTTTTGCAAGCCTCCCAAAATTAAAAATAAATGACGATGTTTTATTTGGAGGGGAAAATTTTCCTGTTTTTTTACCTGATGTATCTGTTGTTGTCTTTTGCCAAAGGAAGGCCCCTGTCACAAACTGGCTTTCCTAGAGTGTGTGTCACACTCCACTGATGTCATTGTTGATATGACAGGAAATGGCAAGACTACTGATGCTCTGTGTTGCCTAGCAGAACTATTTATGAGCTTGCCACACACTCAGCGGAGTTTTGTTTGGTTTCATCTTCGTGTTATGCAAAAGGGAAAAAATACTGTATGTTTTTCTTTTGGGAGGATAAAAACCCAAAGAATTTATTGTCTCTTGGGAAGTTGGTAAGTCAGCCAGGGAGGAGGGAGAGAGACACAACCACAGCCAAACGAAGAGCAGCTAATGGATGGAAACTAATTAGGTACAGGAGCCATTAAGCATTTTAATGCTGGGCTATTTGTCTATTTTTGTTTCAGGAAGCAGGATATTTCACAGCATGGTAGTTTAAATAGCGCATGCCTATCACATGACACCTTTTTTGTTTGCTTTCCTAGCTCTCAAACAAGCTGAATTCACTCTCCACCCTGATTTCCATGAGGCTAGAATTCCTGAGAATCATTTGCAGCCATGAGCATTACCTCAATCTGAACTTCTTCTTCGTGACCTCTGTATCTGCTCCAACATCCCCTTCTCCCTCCCTATCCTCACAGGTAGGTATCCATTAGACAAAATTGTATGAATGTCATATGAAGCACACATATAGAGAAAGACTTTTGTAGTCCTGTATTCAAACACTTAGGTTAAAACTAGTCACTGGGTCAGGGAGAACAACTTCTTGAAAGAAGAGGAGGAAAATACAAAGACAACAAAACTTCATCTACATCAGTTAAAACTTAGCATGATGCAGATCTGTGCATCTCTAGAAACATGCAAACAGAAAACTACTGTTAAGGTAGACATACAAGGTCTGAAAGGAACATGACTCATAAGGCTCATTTGCAGGCACACCTATATCCCATCCTTATACAATCACTATTCCAATATCTGTTTTGGAGAATTATGGCATAGCAAACTTTCTGACAGATCAGTAACAGTAAATAATATTTTTCTGGAGTTTTTACTGGCCTTAAAAGCAAAGCATGGAGGTCTTAGGGTCACAATTTCTCTATAGTTTTACTTAATGCTAACCCTGGATATCAGAGAACTAGAAATGGGACTCTTTGGCTTGTGGAATTAAAAAGAAGCCAGTGTAGCTCTTGCAACTAATTCTAGCAAGTCAAAGCTGAGCAGACACCTGTTTAATCATTCTTTCAATCAACATCATCAACTCTTTTTTTCCTTTAGGAGTAAACTATGAAGCGCAACCTGAGCAAATCAATAGGGCTTTTGTGGCCCTTGAGTGATTTAATACATTAGCAGACCACCCTTGCAGTAATTTTGATCTGTTTGCAGGAGAACTGCCCAACTAGAGTTAGGTTTTCAGTAAGAAATGTGGCCTCATGAGTAAATCTTTTGGAATTCTTGGAGAGAAACCAAATTCATTTAACTGGATGCTCTACACTTCAACATTATTCCACACAAACACAGTACAGCCCGTGCCTGTCTGATTGAGGTTGAAATGGGAGTGGACTTGAGTAGGTGAATTCAAAATATGGGGCTACTCAGAGACAGGAGTTTCATTTGACCCCATGTGCTGGAAGACAGCTGCCACAGTGTGGTATACTGCTACTTCATGTGTGTATTTTCCGGGACTGGTCCCAGGTGACTGACAGAAATATTGGGAGACAATTTTGAAGAGTATAAATTAAAAGCAAAATTTGGACTCATAAGCCCTAGTAGCTGCACTGGGGAGTAGAATCTAAGACTTATGCTTACCCGATCAGGGCACAAAACCATTTGAGGTGACCTGTGGCACAGCCCTATGATTGGAGAAGCTAAGAAGTTCACAGCACATATATAGCAGCAACTTTCCGTTCCTGAACTGGCAGTATATCTGTCACAGCCATAAGTTACAGCAGTCTGAAGGCTGCTTTGAATTATGCCAGCTGCTAGCAAGCTCAGCTAAAGACTTTCAGGATGAAAGGAAACACTGTTTGCACATCTTTCCTGACCTTATTTTTATGCTGGAGATCATGAAGGCTGAAGAAGGCACAGTGCAGAACTGACAATGAGTTCCCTCCTAATGCAGGGGCACCGTCCTGCTGTATGGTGCCCAATGACTGCTCTGCAACAGAATAATTGTAAACATGGAGAAAATTCTGACTTTTTGTCCTGTTGTCCGTACTAATGAGTATAGGGTAGGAATTTTATATCTCAAAAAATGTCTAATTAGCTTCTCACACAGAATGGAAAGGATTAGTTTGCATCCTAGCAAGCAACTCATTTGAAATAAAATGCTTTTTGTTCCACACCTGGGTGTTTTCCTCCAAAATGTCCCATCTTCTTTGATTTTTTTTTGTCTTTGATTTCCCTCTGGTAGAGATTTTCCATTAGCTACATGGACTGTGAGTACAATATGTCAAAGAAGCTTTGATTTCAGTGATCATCCTTTAACACCTGTGATACACTTCTGCAGAATTCTAGCTCCTGCTCCAGCTTCCAGGACCAGAAAATCGCTGGTATGTTTGACCTCTCGGCCGAATACCGTCAGCAGCACTTTCTGACCGGATTGCTTTTCACTGAGTTGGCAGCAGCGTTGGATGCAGACAGTGAGGGGTGTGTATTCCAATTTGCAGATTTTAGAATGAGATTTGGTCTTGGTATCACTCTTGGCAAGGTTGTGGTTTGGTTCCAGCATAGTCCTGTTTCACCTGCTCCTCTCTGTGGGTCACTGTAATGCAGCATATAACCCAGTCATTGTTTCATCAGCAGTATTCTGGTCCCAGTGAATAAAAATGTACTATTTGTTGCAGTAGTGCTGACTAATTCACAATTTGAAAGCACAGCTTAAAACTTCAGTTACTCTTATCTGTAAGCACCTCTACCTTTGTCTGAGTTTAAGAATTTAACTGGACTTTGGCTGGAGTCTGATGCTTTTCTTTAAGCACCTCTCTTGATCGTATTGAATTTTTATGGAAAGTTTGAAAGACTTGGGTGCTTTTTGATTGTGATAAAGTGGCTTGGAGATACAATATCTTTTGCAGGGAACGTGAGTCTCTATTCACAATGGAAGAAATTATTTAATGAATATTTATGTATTAATTTCTGTCTTTCACTCTGTGTCTTAAATCTTTGATTTGTAACTAATTTGTTCATGACCCATTAATGGAGCTCATGCATGTTTTTTGTGTTAACAGGATTAGTAAGGTCCAAAGAAAAGCCGTCAGTGCTATCCTTAGCCTGCTGAGTTCCCATGACCTAGACCCATGTTGCTCAAAAAAAGAGGTGAAGATTAAAATCGCAGCTCTCTACCTCCCTTTGGTTGGTATAATTTTGGATTCACTGCCTCAACTTCATGATTTTACAAGTAAGATCTTCTTCATTTTGTTGTTTGGTTGGTTGGTTTGCTGGGGTTTTTTTCAGCTTGTTAACAGTGTCTTGCCTAAACAATCTGTCAAATGTAAAAATTGATCACACCAAGTACAGAAATGCTCCACAGTCTAGTAAGGTCAAATATTTCTTTACTTAGATGTAAACTGTATTTTTAAAGACAGAAAAAAATTCAGTATCAAGTGAGTAGGCCAGATTCAAATTCAGCAAATGATAGGCCAGAGATGTAAGTATTCTTGCCTGTCTCTTAGTGTAGATACTAGCTTACTGCAAATAAAGACTGCAAGACCTGCAAGATATTTGTTGAATATTTTGAATATCACCAAGCCCATGGATGGTGTGTACATTGACCCTTCTGTCTGAAATTGACAGAAACTAGCTTTTTCCAGTGTTGAGAAGCTCTAATGTAGCTTTGAACTTCAAAGGCAACATCACGTTTTCTGTTGCCTTTGCTTTTAATTTAGCTTCTCTGAACACCTGGAGTTTGTTTGACATGTGTCCTTCCCTTATGTTTATTTAACAATTTGGCAGCCTTTGCAGATGGCCACAATCTGCCTTGCTAATGCTGCTCCTATTTCACTGCTTGGTACATCAGCCAGACCAACAGCCTCAGGGATGAAGGTGCCAAATATTTTGCTAGGTTATAAACTGGTGGAAGGCTGTGGCATTGTGAATGTCATTCATGCAGTTGTTTCACTGCTCCTGAAGTTCCAATGGGATATTTCAAATCTAGTTTCAGATGCCCGCAGTGGAAAGGGACGCACAGGAAACCCTGAAGAAGAACAAGAGTCTGCAGGTGCAATCAATCAAAATGTGGCCCTTGCCATTGCAGGGAATCAATTCAACCTCAGGAGCTCTGGACTGTCCCTGATGTCCCTGGTATGTTCACAACTCTGCCAGTCTTTCTTACATCTGTTTTCCTTTTTCTTTTTTTTACCCGTGTTTTCCTTTTGTTGCCACTAAGAACTACAGCCATGAGAAACTTCATTCCTCTTTCCTCTGGTCCCAGATAATGCCCCATATTCCTCCTGTCATGTCCTCCTCTTCTAGTCCTTTAATTACTCCTTACCATACATAGTTTCACTTTGTCTTCCACAGGCCTCTACCCACACCCAAACTGGTCTCACTTCCAGATTAGCAAATGCCACTATGACTCTTCCACTGCCTCCCAGTCCCAATCTCACCTGAATCGCTTAACCTAGGACACAATAACCTTTATTCTCTTTCTCTCTTTCTTCATATTTTTTTTATTTGGCTGACACAACTGCATGGCAAGAAAGGACCAAATAGTTACAGAGCATTTTTTCTATGTTATTGTAAGGCAATCAACATACAAGCATCTAGCAAGCAATGCTCTTGTGCTTCTTTCTTTCACATGCATGCAATTGGTCCTGTCACTAGTTATACACATATATATTTTAAAAATCAATCAGTATAACCTAGATTAAAGAGGTTAAACTTTCAGAAGTCCAGATTTTATTTCACTGCAATTTAAATAACATTACCTGAATTACCTGCCTCTTTTTTTTTTTTTTTTTTGCTTTCAACTGACATTTACTTTATCTTCTCCTAGCCCTACAGACAGAATGCTACATTAGGGCCTGATACTACTCGCAACCTTTTGATCTGTTTCCTGTGGATCATGAAAAATGCTGATCAGAATCTAATACAGAAGTGGATTGCAGACCTTCCATCCATGATGCTGAACAGGATTCTAGACCTCCTCTTCATTTGTGTCTCATGCTTTGAATACAAGGTATGTGAAACATGGCCTGATGTTGTTGTCCTGTTTTGGTTTAATTTTTTTCCTTCTATTCTTGCTATCCAGGGGTAATCTGTTACTGACAATTTTTAAATTAACTCTTGTCTAATCTGTACTAGAAATGGGCAAATTAGTTAACACAAAATAATGTAGCAAACAAGACTCAGTCAAAACCTTTGAGGAAGTCCTATGTAGTTGGCTTACACTGATTATTTTCCCTTTCCTGGAGGCTTGAGGGCTATTTTTGGTGGACAGTATAGTGACAACTCAGGTAGGTTCTGGACAAGACACTAAGAAACACCTAGGGCTGAGCACCAGGATTCCCCTCTCTGACAGATTATTTATGAAACAAATCAAAAAACCTTCTCTCTGACATTAATTTCTCTCTCTGTAGCACTGACTGTGTTTATAAGTGATACACATACTACTCATCTGCAACATTTAATCAGCCTTTATACAACTGTCAATCATATGACTTGTCTACTGCCCCTCTTACCAGTCTCTCATGTTGTGTTGTGGAGATGTCCAAAGATGAAGGCATTGAGGTTGATTGGTTTAACTTTACTTTCAGGGCAAACAAAGCTCAGATAAAGTTAGCACTCAAGTGCTCCAGAAGTCCCGAGATGTTAAGGCCCGACTAGAAGAAGCTTTGCTGAGAGGTGAAGGAGCCAGAGGAGACATGATGAAGCGCTGCAGAATACCAGCTGGTACTTCATAGCCCTGCACCCCATGTCTTTTGGCAGGATCTCAAGAGGCTGTGGGCATCAATGAGTTTGTTGGGGTTTATGCATACTCCCCATTTTCATCCTGATGTTTTTCACACGCGGACCTTTCCCTTGCAGACCTTTCTTAGTTTTGCTATTGATAAAAGTATCATTAGCTTTTAACTACGCAGAATGAAGCTAGGACTGAGCTCTTTTCAAGTGCAGAAAATGAGGCCAACTAAAAAGTTTTAAGATATTCTGAGAAATTATGTTAGTGTCTAATCAAGAGCCAAGAAATGGTGTCAAAACTATCAGTAAGAACACATTGCTCGTATAAAGAATGTTGATTCGTTTTATAAAAGGAATAATTTGTGTTGTGGTCTTTGAAGACTTTAAGCAAATTAATGTTCTAAAATTCCCGGACAAAAAAAAATAAAAATTATAGGATCCTATCATTTCATTAGAGCCCTGAGGCTGTAAAGTTCAATGGTTTTAGTCCTGACAGACATGTATCTTCTTATTTCAGTCAGCTATCAGACTTCAGGTGTCCCCTTTTGCTTTAATCTCACTGATGCATGTTGCATTTTTAGGGAATGACAGATCAGCAGGGATAAATGAAAACCTGCGCTGGAGAAAGGAGCAGACTCACTGGCGGCAGGCAAATGAGAGACAAGATAAGTAAGTAATTTAATAAATACATATTGCTTTTATGAGAGCCAAACTGTATGGGTCTTTAATGTTTTGTCCTTGATCCTAGGGTGTTCTATTACAAAATCAGGAGTTTCAATCTTTTCCCACTTTCAAAAAGAAAGAAATAGAAAATATTTATGTAGCACAAGTATCCAACTGTCTTTATGACACAACAGATTGATCACAAATACTTGAACAAGAAGTTTATGTGGCTATCTACATATTTTTTCCTCCTTATTAACAGTGTGTTAAACACTGGTTATTGATGCAAGTTTTATCAATTACTCCACAGAGGCTAACTGTGACATTTATTTTGGTGTTGGTATTGTTCCTCACTATATACAGTACTGTGGTAAGAGCTTTGACACATGAAATCAGTTGAGCTGGGTTTGACATGCAATGTTAAAATTGAGAATGGTTACCAGCAGGAGTAAGGGAAAATATTTCTGTAGCAAATATTTTTCTTATTGCAGATTTTAAGTTAGGATGTCTCAGGATGTTTCACCTTACCAGCACTGTAGAGCAATAGACAAGTCAGCATCTATGTTTACAGAAAATGTAAACAGGAGTCATTTGTGTTACTAGCAGCATTTTCATATAGTACGTGCTAAGTTTCAATAATCCTGGAACTTCTGGTTTTCCTAAAGAAGGTGTGTCGTTTGTCCATAGATGCCTGCTTGAATTTCAAGTATCTAAGCAGTCCACTGTCCAGCAGAGACAGTGTGAGCTCCCATGATATCCTTCACCATGTGTGAACTGGAATTGATAACACTGGCTTCTGCTATGCAGCTGCTACATTGTTGTAGCCTAGTACCCATCCATGATTATCACATTTGCTGTTAAACATAAGATTGTTAATTTGAAATTTAACCATACTTTTAAAAACTAGTCCTTCCACCTTCTGTGCTAGATTGAAAGATTCCTTCCTTAGCCCTCCTGAGAATTATCTGATTGGGCTCAAAAGGATGGCTCTTTTCTGTTTTTCTTTTGGGGTAAAACTCTCCTGAGCAGCAAAGGTACAGCAGAAAAGCCACAGATTTTGTAGTTTCTCAGAACTGTGATTGTAAGGGTGCTGGTCCAGCTACCGAAATGGCCCTTAGGAACTTTGGCTCAAGTCAGAGCAGACCTCCTCTTTGTGTTTCTGGCACAGAAGAGATCTCTGATAACACACTTTTGTTAGAACCTGCACCTATGGTTAGAGCATTTAGCTGCAGATGAGATGTGTCCCAGGCCTTGTCCTTATGTCTCAACCAGGAGGGTATCATGCATTGCATTACCACCACCTTCTGTCTTTTAGAAATGTTTCAGACCTCTCTTAAATGCCCTGGGGCACTACTGTATTGACCCTGCAGCTGTTGGACACACTGTCTTAGGTTGTCAACAGTCTCAAGAATCAATGTTCTAAATTGCCTACATTAAACACTACCTACATTAAACATTGCTATGGCAATGAAGCAATTTCACCTGTGCCCAAGCCTGCTATTTTTGCTTTTTTTCTGGAACAATTGGATGAGTTGCCTTTATTTCATTTGAGTTTTAGTGTCCTGCTACAGGCAGTGCATCATGAAATTACTGCATAGCTTATTGAAATGAACCATGATACTGAGGGCAGAGTGGCCATTACAGACTGCTATTAAGGAAGGAGAAACATCTATCAGAACCATCCAGAAGCCTAGTTTTCAGGTGTCCCTTTTGGGACTTCTGCAATTCCAGCTGTCTTCATTTGACTCTTTAGTTCTGAAGAAACATTTAATTATTTTCTCTTATGGAATTGTTCAGAATGGTATTTTTTGCATTTTGACTTTCTTTAAACAGCAGACTGTCTAATTCTTAGGGTACTTTCTGCATGCTTAATTAAAACTTCTTTTTTTCAGGACAAAAGCTGAGCTAGATCAAGAAGCTCTGATCAGTGGAAACCTGGCAACTGAAGCTAACCTGATTATTCTTGATATGCAAGAGAACATTATCCAGGTGGGAAACAGCAGAGCTGGCTTTGTACCAACCCCTGCTCCCTCAGAAGCCAGTGGAAGCAAGATTAATTTTTCCTTTTGTGTCTCAGGCAGTGCAAAATGTTTTAATTAAAGATCTGTAAACTTGTATAGTCTGGAAGGGGGAAGAAAAATAATTAATTAATCCGAAGATTAATTGGCAGCTGCCTTCCTCACGCTGCTGCCACTGGCCCCTTCTACTGTAGAGCATTGCACTACTGTGAATGAAAGAGAAATACACTGCTTTGTCTTCAGTAGATACTGTGGAAAGCCTGTTCCACTGTGTCTACTATTATCCTGGAGTTTGGAGTGGATGAGGGAAGAAAAATCTTCATTTATGCTAGATACCAGTAATTTGGAACTGGACTGCTGGGTGGCCATTAGGCATACTTGCATGTATGATACTGAGACACAAGGATTTAACTTTGACTCCCACAGTGTGCTCAGTTCAGAAAAGTAACTTCCACCTGCGTGGAGCTTTTCTGAAAATAGATATACTCCTTAGAACAATGTAATGAGCACAACTTCCTTATGTTCTAGGGGTCAGATATTATAAAATTTCAGAGGTATTTTAAAAGCAGTGGAACCATGATCATTGACTCTGCTTAACTTGTTCTCCTGCATTAAAAGGTTCACTCCAAATTCATGGGTATGGGAATACGAGTGTTGGAGCAACATGTATATTCATACATAGTAAAGAGAAAACTTCTTTCTTGAATGAATGTTAGTGAAAAAGAATTAACTATTATGCTCCTGTAGTACTGTTCATTATTTTCACATGACACCACTCATAGCATCTAGTTTCTCCACTGTTTGGGTTATGGGTTTAATGAGAGCATACCAGCATGCCTATTTAGCCTAGGAAATCAGAACATGAGAAGGCAAGGAGAAGGATGGTACCTGCCAACCAGAGGATCACTCCCTGATCTTGAGGTGTATGAAGGATTGCACAAGTGTAGGCTTCAAGGCTTCCAGAGTCACCGCAGAAGCTGGCTGAGCTTAAAATGCTTTGGAGGATCCACAGATATTGAGATATTTTGGGGACATATTTCCTTTTGTTTTCCTGATCACTACAAAAATATTTTGAAATTCCTCTGAAGTAGATGTTAAATGAAAAAATTGCAACCTCCAAACTCCTGGATATGACTCATTGTCAGGAGAGCAGAACTTCAGTTCATATGTGCCACTTCATTGCTAATTACCTCACGCAATTATTGTTGGTTTTCTCCTCCACGTGTAGGCAAGTTTTGCAGCAGAGTGCAGAGACAATCTTTTGGGAGGTGTTTTGAAGGTCCTGGTAAATTCCCTTGGCTGTGATCAGAGCACCACTTACCTGACTCACTGCTTTGCAACTCTCAGAGCACTCATTGCTAAGGTACACTCTTGACATATTTCTGTTTCCATGCTTCCAATCAAGTTATTCCAATTTCAGGCTTCCAATCAGGAGGAGCATTTCTAGAGCAGAGTTGTGTGAATTTACTTAACTCTATTCCCTTGGCGTTCATTAAATATGCTTTGCATATGTAAATTGAGAGGTTATTTCATTGATGACAACATGGAATAACTGAATCTGAATAATCTTGACGTTTTAGCAGTGTGTTCTTGAATACAGAAGATTTACTAACAAAAATGTAAAAAAATCCACTCATTATATTTCAAATACATTAGGAATCTCTGTGCTGGGAATTAGGCTGATTTCCTAAAGTCAAATTTGTATTATTTTATCAGGACTAATTTCCCACCAGCTGGGCAGCAGAGAAAGGTAATGAACTCATCAGAGATCAGGAGGGTCATTCTAGGCTTCTACTTCTAAGATAGGCTGTAAAATTCTAGATAGATTCTAAGATGCTGGTAGATCTCATCTTCCTTTTGCCTAAGCTAAGGCAAATCCTAATCTCTCTTTCATTTCTGTATCCACAATAATAAAAAATAATCTTCAAAATGTATATGAAAACAGAATTTAAGCCAACATTTTTATCAAATGGGTTATAATGGAGTCAGTGTCTCATTAGGACTCTCTATTACCTGGTTAAGATTTATTTTCCTGCAAATAAGAGCAGGTTCATAAAGGAGAAATCCATTAAATATTTTTTCACCTAAGCAATTTTAAAACACAAATAACAAACAGGATAGACCTGTCCAATTAATGCCTATCTGGTGTTAAATGCAGATTGGCTGGCAAAACAGGGTAGTATTACAGGGTAAATATCTGAGTAGTTATGAAACTCGTAATTATGTTTTCATTGTCCTTTATGTTTGAAAGGGTAACTTCCAACTCCAGTAATGAATTTTGTGAAGCAATTGTTATTCTCATTGAAATAGATCTTCTAGTTAAGCTGACTCGGTTCTGTATTTTATGAAGCAATAATTCCAATTGTTTCTATTGCAGTGTAGGTATACAGATGTTATTTTACAAATAAAAATGATAGAACTCTCTGCCAGCAGGCTTGTAATAGAAGTTAGACATAAAACAGTGAGATACTGAGGTGAAGAAAGGTTGAGAACTGGGAAATGGGCCTGCAAATGAGAAATAGTATCCTGTGTTCTGTTCACACACCTTTATCAGGACCTTTATATACGTCCCATATACGTATATACAGGGGTGGTGCCTCTGTCTATGGTGAGTTTCTTAAGATGGTTGTCCTGGCCCCTGAGTTTATTGTCTACTATAAGCAGTGTGGAGATACTGTAAAGGAGGGCAGTGAATGCTGGGCACTGCAAGTTTTGTGGCACACCACAGGAGGAAGAACACAGCTGGGAAAGGGTAGGGCATTGTTGTAAAAAGATAGTAATTTCTCTTCTGTTTAAGGAAGTGTTTGCATATTTTATCAATGTATTCTCAAAATAGCAGCTCTTTTAAGTATTTGCAGTAAATGGTGTTTTCAAAAGCTCCTGGAACCATGGGACTCAGGAATTATTTTATTCCTTCTCTTTCTACTGCTCTTTTTCTAACACAGGACTTCTCTTAGGCTTTAAAATTGAACCTTATGAATCACAGGAATCTTAAATCCAGAAAAAACAAAACAGCCTAACCAACCAAAAAACAAACAAAAAACCCCCCAACAAAACAAAAAAACCAACAAAACCTCAAAACATAGTTTTGCAAACTATTTTTTGTCACAATCCTGTGATTTTTGTTTGCTAAGCTAACTGCCAGAAACCAGAGCAATAAACTTTTTCTTCTCTATCACCCTCAGTTTGGAGATTTCCTTTTTGAAGAGGAGGTTGAACAGTGTGCAGACCTGTGTCAAAGAGTTCTCCATCACTGCAGCAGCAGCATAGATATCACACGGACTCAAGCCTGTGCCACTCTTTATCTCCTCATGAGATACAGCTTCAGCTCTACCAGTGTAAGGCCTTGAGAACTGCCATATGTTTCGTACCACCTTTTTTTGTGACTTACTGAAACTAAAACTGAAGTTGTGGTAGCAGGTGGAATACATCTACTGATAGTCACATGTCAGCTCTTTCGCACATTTGAGACAGAAGTGCTAGAAGTGTAGAGGTAGAGTAATTTTAATTATTGTTCATTACTTTGTTTAGGAGAATGTGATTTTTCTTGCAGCATCTGTGAATACATCTTCAAATGGACCAGCACTGAGACTGGGGACCAGTCTCTGATAGCAGGGACTATGCAATGCATAAGCAATACTATTAATTTTGTTACATTTGTTGGTTTTTTCACTCCTGTGTCACAACTACTTAAACTTAGACTAGTTCTATTCTAATGCAGTTACAACCTTGGTAGAATTGCTCTATGCTTGTAGTGATGGGAATTCTGTAGATTCTCTGGAATGGGTTAAAAATTCTCAGGTTTAGGCTCTGATTCTTATTAAACAAAAGGAGCAAAATACATATGCTATGCATATAGGTTCACAGTGTCCCAGCATGAAAGGACACGCATTAACGTTTTGGACAGCATCTTATCTTACACAGAACTTTCTTCCTTCATCGATACTTTAAAAGCCTTAAAGATGTAAGAAGTGTTGGCTTTGCAGGAGAAAAATGTGTGCCTCTGAGACACCATGATCAGCAAGGAGTAGTTTATCATCATGTGAAACCCTCGGAGGCTTTAGACCTCCCAGAGCTGTTCCCAAAACATTTTCCCAGTCCTGCTTCCTTTTCTTCTCCTCTGGGTGGCGTGATCTACACACCCACTGGTCTGTGCAGAGCTGGAAAGATGTGCTTCTGACTTCCCCTTGTCTCAAGCAAGCACATGCATTCCAAGGTACATTCTGCACCAAAATACAGGCATGTCAGAATTAGGGAACTTGGGCTTAACTAAGTAAAAGAGGACTGGCTTTGGTGCACCAGAGTCCACCCATGTGAGCCGTGGCTCTAATGCACTCAGTGTGGGCAGGAGGATGTGGGCTTGGATTATACAGTAGACAGAGCTGTGTGAACTGATGTGTACAGCGCAGTGCAGCCGTCATTGTCTAATGTTTTATTTTTTCTTCTTCAAGAATTTTGCAAGAGTGAAGATGCAGGTGACCATGTCACTAGCCTCTCTGGTTGGCAAATCACCTGAGTTTAATGAGGAATTCCTTCGACGATCCTTACGAACCATTCTAGCCTATGCAGAAGAAGATGTGGATATGCAGGCAACTCTGTTTCCTATTCAGGTCAAATCTTTTATGACTTTATCAGGAGCTTCTACATAGGAAAGTCCTTCATCTTCCACAGCAATGAAAATAAGGATGCAGGGATTATTGCATGAGTTTATTTCTAACACAACAATAAGCAGGGCAGAAGTGTAGGACATAATTCCCTAGTTCCACTTAAAGTGCATTACAGAAGAATTATCCATTATGTTTGTGTATAACTTTCTTCTAGACACCAGCAGGAGCTATAGCCTGCAACAGTTTTCCAAGAAGGACTTTGATTCATTGTATTTTCAGACAAGTAGCATGATGGAAACTTCTCCCCCTTTTTCAGTTCATAAGGCAGCAGTAGCAATAATGAAATACATTTCAGAAAACCATCTAGACACTTTGCCATAATGCCTACACTATCTCAGCTTGTGCTGAGGACTTACAAAAATATCTGCTTTGTTTTCAGATCACAGATTAATTAAAGCTGAGCATTGTCACATAGGTTTTTGGTTTTTTTTCATTCAGGGATAATCTGATAAAAGAATTACAGCTCAGTTTGATTAATTGTGTGTACAAGATTAGCTGTGTCAGCAATCTTTGCTGCACTGAATAGAGATGGAAATATGTATCTTGTAAAAATTCATCATCCTGACTTTTCTGTGGGTAAAAGGGACTAAAAGAGAGGAACATCATGTGATGCAGATGCTGTTCTTCTTCTAGAATAAAAAAAAACAACTGAGAAATGCATATTGATCTCTGTGTTACTGCAGGTAGAGGAGCTGCTGTGCAACCTGAACAGCATTCTGTCAGATACTGTGAAAATGAGGGAGTTTCAGGAAGATCCGGAGATGCTAATGGATCTCATGTACAGGTGAATCTATAGACTTGGATGGAAGGATGGTACTGAAGAACCCAAAAAAATCTTGCATTCAGCAGTTATACTCTCCTCATAGCCCCTCTGTGTCATGCCTAAACCTGTATACTGGCTTATTTTGCACTGCACTTAGTGGATTATACAGAATAAAGACAGGGATGTCTCCTTCCATCCAGCCCAGCAGAGAGTCACAAAGATTCTTTCTGTTATTTGAGGAGTTATTGTTTACATCTTCTTTCTCCCCTGTGTTGTTAGAATTGCCAAAGGATATCAGACGTCTCCTGACTTGAGGCTGACTTGGCTGCAGAACATGGCAGAGAAGCACACCAAGAGGAAATGCTACACAGAAGCAGCCATGTGTCTGGTCCATGCTGCAGCACTGGTGGCAGAGTACCTCAGCATGCTCGAAGATAGAAACTACCTCCCAGTGGGCAGTATCACCTTTCAGGTAAGAAGAGGCACACCAGATGTGGCAGCATAAGGCTGTGACAGCCCGTTCCCATGTGTGCATTTCTTCTTGTGTTGAGTAGAAATGCAAGCATGGGAAAGAAAAGCTAAAATGGTAGAGTATCCATCATCACTCTTGTTCAATGATTTATTCTTACTGATGAAAATTGGTACTTTTAGTTCCTGTCTGTCTCTAGCTTCTATTTCCAGCAGCTGCATGCTGTAATCTCTTGTTTACTAAGTAGAACCCCTCTATTATCACATGCCTCTTCCTAGAGCTATATTGCTTATTGTCCTGGCTGAGAGGACCAGGAGAGAAAAAAACCTGCCTGGGACACCACCAGCAACAGCCAGCCTGTTGATGTGGGGTTATAGTGGGAAGCAGCTGAGCCCCTGCTCCCCATTAAAATGGGGAGGAGAGGATGGCTCAGGTGACCCAAATGGACCAATCACAATATTCCTTCCCATGGTGGTCAGTATAAAATGGGTCCCAAGAGAGCCCACTGGAGGCTTCTCTAGCTGGTGTGTTAGCTGGGTTAAGGCCTGGCTACTGCTCCTGCTGTCCCCCCCTTTCCTCACTGGAGAACATCATTCACCAAGACAAGTTGCCTTCTATCTTCTCAAGATGGACTATCAAGATGAACTGGCTTGGTTTCTCTAAGACAGTTGTGATCTGTCACTGAGACCTTGGACTTAGGCACCCCAATCTGATGCCCAGTCCAGCGCTGACTTTTCTGGTTCAGAAGTAAATATCAGCTGAGAAGGGCAAGCTTCATATTTTTATATAAATTTGTAATTTGCTATTACTACCTTACTAAACCCACCCCTGTTTTTAATTCCATCCTTAAAGTCTCTCCCTCTTGTTCCCCTCTTCATCTTCACTTGGGAGGGGAGGGTAGTGTGGAATAACAGAGCATCTGTCACAGAGCTACTCTCTAAAACCATGGCACGTATCAACTGTGACAAATGGATCTTTCAAACTTACTTCTCATAATCTAGGTAATTGGAGCTACTCAGTTATTTTGGGCGTATTCTCCAATACTTCGACTGTCCTCCATTTACTAACCAACACCCTTTTGGTTTATGAATGACACCATCACCATAGTCTATATACAGTCACATCAATGTCAAGTAAAAATTTGTCAACTTCTTTAAGCCTGGGAAGTGTCTCTCAGTTTCTCTGTCTAAAGATTCTGCTGATTCTTTTGGCATTGATGTGCTTTTTTACTCGGTAATACATTGATCTTTCCCAGAGGGTTTACTTGGGTTTCTTTTTCCACTATTTTTTTCTACATCATGTAGATGGAAGCTTAACTCTTTGTTTTTAGTGTTAAACATTTTGGAATGCCAATATTTATACTTAGTTATGCAGTTTTGGATACCCTTATCTGATCTGGCTTTCTGTGCAAATCAAGTTATTTTACTGTTGGTTTTTTTTTTTCAAAGATTATTAAAATTAGAAATGGCTGACCACTTAAATATTCCAATGAGTTGATGATTCCTCCTTTATCATTATTCTCTAAGACCAGTATAGTGTATGTACAGTGTTTGATGCAATGATTATGAATCTATCCAACTTATTAGTGGAAATATTTTGCAGATTCAACTCAGATGTTTTATAGACATCTACTATTTAGGTATTATTGCCTTTATGAAATTGTAATCTCTTCTAAAGTATCAAATTTCAATAATCTGGTGTTGATTCTGATTAATTACAATACCCTTAATTTTTCTTTAGTAGAATTTTGTATCTGTATTTTCCCCACTCTATCCCGGATGTGGACTGATAAACCTACTACTATCTGCTCATCTTGTTTACTTTTAAAAAAATGTGGGCCTCAAAGCATATTTCCTTCTCTGAAACTTCCTCAGTTTTCTAAAATGTGTAACAACTCAGTATTCACTACCTGAATACCACTTGCTTAGCTCTTTTACAGGATTGAGAAGCACGTTTTATGGTCCAGGGGATTTTGAAATGGCTAACAGTAGTAGGTGCAACACTCATCCTGTCTTTATATAACCATTCCACCAGAATTTTTATTTTCTGTTCAGAAAAGTAAATAATCATACCTCCTGTGGCTTTTTTTCGCTTCAGAACAGTAAATGTGAATGTAATTGAACCACTTTTGGTTTGTTTCCAGTTATTTTAGAGAACTGAAGTCTACTCTAGAAGGCACTAGGCAAGCAAAAACTTAAGTTTAAAAGCAGTGAATCAATCTCTCTCATCAAAATGCCTGTGTTTGCCAAAGGAAAAATTGCTCCATAGAAGAGAGGTAATGAAATGCCTAATGACCAGAAACTCAGTTGCACAACTCTTTATCTGACAGCATAATTTTGAATTTCAGTTTGCTCAATAACAATAATTAACTGTAATAATAACTTCGCATTTTTACAAAGTCTTTCACGATAAGAGCTCCCATTCAAACAGGTTTACATTTTATAACACCTGTGAAGGTCTTCTTCAGATGAGCTTGTTAAAAGGCAGAAACACCACTCAGACTGCCTCAGTCTTACCTGGAGTTCCCGATCTCATTCACTAAATCTTGTCCTATATTCATCTCAGATATGAAATAAACTAATATTGGTGATACACCTTTACTTGTAGAATTGTGGGTGATAATAGTGGGTATAAGAAGTGTTATCTTCTTTTTACAGAGGAATAAAATTAGGCAGCACAGGATTAAATCAGTTGACATAGGTCTTCTGTAGTGGCTGATAGCATTCAGAAAACTAACTTTCAGTAGTGTAACAGGTTTTGTTACAGTGTGCCAGACAGGACTGCATATGCTTCCCTCTGTGCAATCAAAACTATCACTGAAAATTAGAATGTGATCACTTTCAGTGAAAATTGTGAAGTTAATTTGTGTTTACACCAAATCCTCTTTGCAAGTGATAAGACAGGCTTAGAGTAGGAGCAGCATATGGACTGGCTTTAAAGCCACTTTATGTTACCACAGACAAGGACTTAGTGTGTGTGTGTCTACCTGCTGAGACACACAGCTAATAAGCCTGGGCTCAGGAATGGCCTAATGCCACTCTTGTATTAGGGATCTAGATTGCAGGCTACCTTAGCCATATCTAACGTGATGGTAAAGGCTGGGGATCAAGTAAAGCTCCTTGAGTTTACACAAATATTTTTCCCCTTAAAAGAAAACGAGGTTTGTGAAATCCAAAATAATTGCTGATGATATACATGGTAACTTGTTTAACTTGTGTATTGCCTTTTTTATATAAGGGACATATGAAAGTCTTCAGTATAAAAGGTAGATCAAGTCAAAAGGTGGGTGAGGTGCATCCACTTTGCAAAAGATCATGCAAACACCAGGAATCCATCATGAAGGCTCTTTCGTACTGGACTGTGTAGTCTGTAAAACATGGAAAAACATGCCTGACATTAGTTATTATAGGTTTAAATACTTTACTTTTGTAAAAATAAATCACTCCCTGAACTCTTTTCCTTTTTCTAAAAAAAAAAAAAAAAAAAAAAAGAGAGGGGGGGTGTTGGAGGTAGCAGTCCTACTGATAGAAAATTGAAAACCAGAAACTGAGCTGCAGCTCGGGTTGTGTGAGGTGTCCTAAGTACGTACCAGGGAGGCTAACTCTGCTTGAAGTCACCATCTTCATGAGACTGAGAGGTAAAAAGTGGCATGCATGTGATAAGCCAACCTGCAGTTTCCCTCTGGCTGAAATTCAGACATATTCTTAACTTCTGTGAATGCTGACCTGAGCTTTGTGCTTGGTGTTGAGGTGATGTGCATGCTAGGCACTGTGATGTCAGCATAAAGTAAATTTCACTCATGGAAAATAAATACATGCACAAAACCCAAGGAGGAAAGTCCCATGGTGCTAGTGATACGTGTTGCCAATTCTTTATCTGAAATATGATTAATAGTAACAGCCCTCAGTGTCTCTGCCATTTTATAAAGGTGTCTTTAAGACAGGCTGGCCAACTGGCATCTATCCTGAACTCAGACAAGCTGTCATTGCCAGTGTCTGCTGATATGACACACTATGACACTAATTTAACTCCTTCCCACTGCTAGCAAATCAAGGCTTTGTATTTCTGCAGCTGTTGAAAGTTACATATGCTAGTTCCATACTTTGTGTACACATATTATAATGTTCATTTACATGTATTTCTATGTATCTTATTTTTTTAATGTTGACTTCAACCAGTGTCATTTATTGAAAGGGGTCCTGAAGAATTCTAGACATTTTATGTCAGTAGAATCTCGGAGTGACTGCCGCTGTGTTGTTTATCTGTTTTTATTTAAGATCAATAATATCAATAATAAGATCAATAATATTTTTACAAGAAACCTAGTAAATTCTGTGGGATCAAAGTGTAATATGGCAGAGGCTGGAATGAGAAGCAGAATTCAATTGTTGTGGTTTTTAGGTTTTATGTCTGTGTCATACTTCTCTGCTTGCAAAAGTCAAATTAAAAACTTGAACGTTCAGCTTCTTCAAGCAGGTGGAAGGGGGTCTGAGGCACAGCTTAGAATTGCCCACCTTCAGGCACCAGCAGCAGGAAAGGCACCTTGGTGTTGGCTCCTGTGACATGGGAGATTGAGCTCATTGCAGCTCCGTGGAAATCCAGGTGCTGGGCAGCCTGCTTTGTGACCCCCAGGAGTCTGCCTTTTAAACCTAAGGCAAGAAAGTTTATGATTCTTGTAGCAAAACTCCCGATCTGCTGTCTGCAGAGATTTATGATGTTACATTCACTTCTAAATGGAATTTAACTGTCTACACTTGTGTAGCCCTATTATATAAATCTGTTGAAACTGCTTCTGCCTCTATCTTTATGATAGACAGCTGACAGGTTTCTGATTTCTCTGTTCTGCTTTATTTCAGAACATTTCACCCAATGTGCTGGAGGAATCTGCTGTTTCAGATGATGTTTTGTCCCCAGATGAAGATGGCATATGTTCTGGGAGGTATTTCTCTGAAAGTGGCCTGGTAGGGCTGCTGGAACAAGCAGTAGAGCTGTTCAGCACGGTGAGTGAGGACCAAAATCACTGAGAAACGGAGTGCGGATGTCTGGGCCAGATCCGTAGTTTATTTTCCCAGCACATGAGAAAAAAAAAAAAGTCTTACTGCTAAACCAGACTCCACAGATCTGTCCCACTGCAAACAGCAAGAGGCAGAGACATGACTTATGGCTG
This sequence comes from Calypte anna, assembly GCF_003957555.1. Lineage (NCBI taxonomy): Eukaryota > Metazoa > Chordata > Aves > Apodiformes > Trochilidae > Calypte > Calypte anna. The sequence continues at coordinate 48,268,122 of NC_044274.1, forward strand.
ATCCAGCCCTGCTTCAGCCAGGTTGGCTAAGCCAGGCTTCTCAGTTAGCCTAGCTCAGCCCTATATCCATCTCTACCTGTGCAGACTACAAGCAGCATCAGCAGAAAATTATTGTTTCAGACCTTAGATAAGTCTTTTTGTTTTTATTTGCATCTGCATTTGCATCTACATATAAGAAGTAGATCTGCTTAAACTATAGACTTCAGGAAGAATGTGAGAACTATTCCTGTGCTTTTACACTGCATACAACAAGCAGCAGCCTCACAATCTACAGCTGCAAGGTAAAGAGTCATGATGTTAATACTCAAGTAGCTCATCACACAGCTGTAGAGGCTAAAGAGAATATATGATTTAGCATCTCTGAAGATACCATCTGAGTTCCATTTCTCCAGATGCAGCTCCTGTGTCCCTGAACCATGTGCTAAACAAATCCATTCACTTCTGCTTACCTGCATTTCTAGATCTTCTAGCCCCTAAGAAGAAACCATGTACTTTATACAGGAATTTGAGCTTGAGAGTCCGGCAGATCAGAGATTCAAATGAGATTAATTTTGCTGTTTGCAGCTCAAAACTATCTATTTACTATTACTAGTTTGTAGAAAGGATCGTAATGGATTAAAATATGAGTCCCATAAATCCCCTTTTCATCCAGGCCATTAATGCAGACCTAGTTTCTTTTCAGAGTGTATGAGGACTCATTTCTTTTCTTCTATCTTTTTACTTCTTTTTGTTTGTTTTCTCCCAAGGCGGGGTTGTATGAAACTGTGAATGAGGTGTACAAAATTGTTATCCCCATACTGGAAGCACATCGAGACTTTAGGAAGCTTACCCTGACACACAGCAAGCTACAGAAGGCCTTTGACAGCATTATTAATAAGGTACTCAAGTGTCAAGGCACAGATAGCAACCCAACACAGTGCTGGGTTGAACTGTTTGTGTAAGACTGTTGGTAATGAAACTGTTTATGTGAAGTAGATCCGTTCCCTTTTTCAAACAAAAGCTCCCGTCTGCTTTGACCTTTCTTCAAAGGGAAGTGAAAAAAGGCCTTGTTCTCACTGTATGAAAAAGCAGAGATTAATACAGAACTAGTTTAGAGTTAAAGAATAGCTGAACAAGTCAAGCATAGAATAGGAACATGGATTATTTCACCTGGCCACATCTATTTAAGAATAAGTTTATTGTCAATTAACTAGTATTTTCTCTTATAAAGCAGAAGAAATGCAAATGCAAAGGGGCATTAAAACTGCCCCTTTCCTTCTTTTTCTTCAGGAGACCCTTATTGCTGAGTCTAGTCAGTTTCAAATTCTTACCAATTTCATTGAAAATTTTTAGTTTTGTTAATGTGTATCCAGTAGAATTTAAAAAAAGGTGGTTTTTTGGTTTTGTTTTGTTTTGTTTTTTGCAAAATCTGCCTCATGATTAGCTTTAAATTTAACTTAGATTTCCATCAAGTGTCCCCTTAATTCGTATGCTTACATATAAATATATGCTTGTATTCCATCAGCACTCATGATACATAGTTCATACAAGGCTGTGAAACAGGGCAAATGTAGGAGGAGTGGGTTTTTTTACATCAATAGGGAAAAAAGTACTACTACTACTCTGACTTAAAAAAATAAGTAATGGTAAATTTCCACTTCCTTTTTATCAATTAGGGTCAAAAGAGAATGTTTGGAACTTACTTCCGTGTTGGTTTCTATGGATCAAAATTTGGGGATCTGGATGAACAGGAATTTGTTTATAAGGAGCCTGCAATTACCAAACTTCCTGAGATTTCTCACAGATTAGAGGTAAAGAAAAAACAACATGTATTAATATGATCTCCAACATTATATTAAACTTTTTAATGAACCCACATGCTTCTAATAGTATCACTGCTTTATGAAAATCAGTAACAAACTGATTTGTACCATAGATAATTTAATTTGCATTGTAGCCCTTTTTACAGCATAATGATGAAAGTGATCCATTCTTTTGGGGCCATGTCTCTTATGGGAAAGCCTATAATGGATTGAATTATTTGATTTGAGCATGCCAGATATTTGCTTTGGCATCTTTTCAGCTTTTTCATAGAACTGCAGTGGTCTCTTCGTATCACTTTAAATCAAGTTCTGCTTTTTTAGTGAGTAACTCACACTGATTTTTGTTGGAAGATGTCTTACTTTGGCCAGTTATCATTCATGAAGCAGTACAGAGCCCAGAAACTGCCACAGTTATCCCTTTCTTCTAGAGGCATATAGATCATTAGCACTGTATTAAGGACTAAAAACACTCTCTTGTAATTCTGTTCCCTTCCCAGGTATTTTATGGCCAATGTTTTGGAGAGGATGCTGTGGAGGTGATTAAGGACTCTGCTCCTGTAGATAAAAGAAAGCTGGATCCCAATAAGGTAGGGAAAGTACTACTGAGACTGTCGATTCTTTGGCACAGAACAGAAGAGAGGGGGTTCCCCTTTAAACCTTTATGCTCAAACATTAAGCCACCTAAAAAACCCACCAGCTTGCTTGTACGTCTCTGCCTAGGAGTGTCTTCAAAGCCTCTGTGAAATGCTTAGTTTAGTAGGCTTGTCAGAGTGTGGAAATGAAAAGTTCTGATCTCTGGTCCCTGTTGCCCAGGGTTAAGTTGTGCCCTTCCCAGAGGCAAGTTTTGTCAGCTCTGAAGAAGGAACCTTGAAGAATTAGCAGCTCTGGGCTCTTCAAGACCATCCTTAGCCAAAGTGAACTATGGGATATTTCACATATGCCATTCCTTTCAAACTTAATGGGTTGTAAGGTTATGTAATGCTTCTTCCCTCTTTTGTCAGGCATACATACAAATTACTTTTGTGGAGCCATATTTTGATGATTATGAGATGAAAGACAGGGTAACTTATTACGAGAAGAACTTCAACCTCAATCGGTTCATGTACACTACGCCTTTCACCCTGGATGGGCGCCCCAGAGGAGAGCTTAGTGAGCAATACAAAAGGAATACCATCCTAACCACAATGCATGCTTTCCCCTACATCAAAACCAGAATCAATGTCATCCAAAAAGAAGAGGTAATTGAGTTCTGAGGGCATAACTAATTTCTCAGGGGCTAAAGGAATCTCTGGGTGGGGAGATGTTAAAATTCTGTGCTTGACAGAAATAAAATAAGGATTAATTTCTCAGATATGTTGCTCTCGTAATTAGGGATGAGTAGACAAAAGCAGGATGGGTGTTTACCAGGGAAAAGAGAGGATACCAAGTATATATTTTTCTTAAGTATATATTCTTCTTTTGACCTCGTGGTTGTAATGCTGTGTGGAGCATGTGTAAGGATATGTGGAGCTCTATTTAAGTATGTGCTTCCAGATGATGAAGTCCAGACAAAGAAGTAAATGGGGCTTAACGATGGTTTTAGAGGCAGGCAAGTTTCATAAAGTAGAAAGTGCCAAACCATTTCAGACATAGGGTCAGTAACTTAGAATAATTATGAATTTATGCAAGCAGGGTGTTGATTCCACCTGTCAGTTCCATCCTATTCTTGAAAATTATAAGATGTTGAAAAGCTTTGGATCAGATTCAGTATCTACCTAGGTGACATTTAGATTAAACAGTGTTCCTGGGTTTCAGAGCTACTGCTTTTAGCATGGGAGAAAGATAGTTGTATTGTCAGATTTAGAAAGGTCAACTGCATGCATGGATACAGGTAATGACACATCTTTTCCTTCATTTTCATTAGTTTATTTTAACCCCAATTGAAGTTGCTATTGAAGATATGCAGAAAAAAACACAGGAACTAACTGCAGCCACCAACCAAGAACCACCAGATGCCAAAATGCTCCAGATGGTTTTGCAGGGCTCAGTTGGAGCCACTGTAAATCAGGTAAGAGATTCAAAGAAGTCAGATTCAGATTTTCTGCATGCTTTTCTCATTGCTCTTTCTTTCTCACCCTTACCTTTTGTGCTGGAAGAAGCACATCAGACATATTTAGTCACAATGGGCTTTTTTTTTTTTTTTTTTTTTTTTTTTTTTTTTTTTTATTGTATATTTTTCATTAAGTATGCTCGCTGTCTTGGTTGTAGATGCATAAAATTACAGAAGCATTGTGAATGCATTCATGGATTTTCCATTTTTAGAACAATAGCCATCTCAGATATTTTGTTCACTCCAGGTATATCCTTGGGGAATGGGAATAATAACAATAATAACAATAATTCTGCTGGGACACAACCACAAATTCACAGTATTGTCGAAAATCCATGAAGTCAAGACCTGAGAGCTCCAAAAGAAAGTTGAGATGCAATAATTACAAATATGCCTGCTAACAAAAAAAGGCAATTGAAAAAATAAAATAATGAAGACACAACCGAGGGAAAACTTGGCGTTATCTATAATTTCACAGAACCTGGGTTGTTTGCTAGAAGCTCATATACTCTGTTTCTCCAGCTTCTTTATCAACCAAAGCCTTTCATCTGAAGTAGCACATTCTTGTAAGCTCTGGAAAAAGTGATCCTTTTCTGTGCTGGGCTTACTAAAATCTCTCAGATCTTGTATTGCCACAGATGGAAGAGGTGTTTCTCCTGTGTACTCAGGTTTTGCAGTAGAGATATCCCAGCTCTTCTGTGCTGAGAAAAATTTATCTATTCGCTTTTATGTGTCTTTCAAAGGGAAATAAAGGCAGGTGAGGATAAAATATGATGGGCAAAAACTCTGCTTATCAAAGAGGAAATCACAGAGGTGGCTGGGAAGGTGATAAAAAGCCATTCTGTTATAGTGACTGTGCACAGTTTCATTTTTTTTTTTCAGAATTCCACTCATGAAATAACAAACAGCTTAAACAAATGTATTCGTGTTTCCCTCTCTACTCTGCCCTGGGGTGGCCACAGCTGGAATACTGTGTCCAGTTCTGGTCTCCCCAGTTCAAGAGAGGCAGGGAACTACTGGAGAGAGACCATCAGAGGGCAACAGAGGTGACTGGTGGATTGGAGCATCTCTTATGAGGAAAAGCTGAGAGAGCTGGGACTCTTCAGCCTGGGGAGGAGATGAGGGGAGACCTTGTTGATGTCTACGGGTATATAAAGGGTGGGTGCAAGCAATATGGAACCAGACTCTTCTCAGTAATTCCCAGTGACAGGATGAGGGGCAACAGGAACAAGCTGGAGCACAGGAAGTTCCATTTAAGCTTAAGAAAAAACTTTTCTGCTGTGAGGGTGACAAGGCAGCGGAACAAGATGCCCAGCAAGGTTGTGGAGTCCCCTTCTCTGTAGATACTCAAAACCCGCCTGGATGCAATCCTGGGTAATGTGCTCTAGGTGATCCTGCTCTAGTGGGAGAGTTGGACGAGAAGATCTCCTGAGGTCCCTTCCAACTCTGATGATTCTGTGATTCGGTGTTGTCCGTTTTCAGTTCTAGCAGGTGTTTTTGACATTTTTCTGTGTTATTCCATTAAGGGACCGCTAGAGGTAGCACAAGTGTTCTTGGCTGAGATTCCAACAGACCCCAAGCTTTATCGACATCACAACAAGCTGAGGTTGTGCTTCAAAGAGTTTATACTGAGGTCAGTAAAACAAAGTTAAAATGCTGAATTGCACCAATAAAGCCAATAATGGCAATAATGCAATGATAATATAAATGTGTAATTAATGATTCAAATTAACATAATGAATCCTGGCTTCTCACACTTCAGACACTTGATCCAGACTTCCTATACCTACTTCATGATCACTGCTTTGGTAGGCACTGTTCCCAAATCAGACCAAACTTTAACACTTCAAACTAATTATGTAGAAATTAAGATCTTTCATTTAATTTGTTTTGACATTTTACATAAATCAAGCATTTCAGACTATATCCTTGTTTTATTTTTATTAAAATGACATTTTTATGTAGGAAGTTGTTCATAAGGAGACATTTGATCCTATCAGCCAAGGAGGCACCTTGGTAGTAGCAGACAACTATGGCCTTTGCTTTAGATACGCTTGTAAATCTTAACAAGCATACTCATATAGTATGATACTCATTTCCTTAGTCCTAACAAAGAGTAATTGCCGAAATAAAAGTTTGAGTTAAATAAAAATTAGCCTTATACACCTCCCGCTCTCTGCTATTGTCACTGAATCTATTTACAGCAAGTAGACAGGTAGGTCAGTGTTCTGCTGTCATTAAATAGGTTTTTTTATTAGCTCCTTTATCCATTCCTAATGCCTTCATCTCAATTTGTGTACTTGGAAAGGAGGTTTCATTATAATTATTCGTTATAATTTTGGACCAGAGAAGCTAGATGCTTAGCCATTCATTCAGATTACCTAATACCAAGTTAATGAGTTTCATAGAAGTAGATGATACATGTCATGCCTTTTTTTTCTTCTACCTAGGTGTGGTGAAGCAGTGGAGAAAAACAAGCACCTTATTACTGCTGACCAGCGGGAATACCAGCAAGAGCTCAGAAAGAACTATGGGAAACTGAAGGAGAACCTTAGGCCCATGATCGAGAGGAGGATCCCAGAGCTGTACAAACCAGTGGTCAAAGTGCCTAGCACAAGGTACAGTTAAGGCAGGGTTATATATTGTAGATATACAAATAGATGTCATTTTTGCAAGAAATGAAGTTATTTCTACTTTTAGCTAGAAACAGGAAATAATATACACTGCCAACTTCATACCTGATTAAAGAAGTCTGCTGACTTCTACTGGAGCTGACTTCTACTGAAATCAGTATCACAAGCTACTCATTCTTGGGGTAGTGGGTTTCTGACACTTTAATGATATAATTCTGAAAGAAGACTTCCCCTTTGCACCAGTGAAAAGATGTTGGAAACATCTTGCCATTTCTTCAATATTTGAAGCCAGGAAGGAGATAGAACAGGTACATGTTTGGTTTGAACACTTAGCACCATGTGGTGTTTGGCAGCATGAAGTAAGAGTGATCCTTTCACTCTCAGGTAACATAATTCGGTAAATTCCCGTAACTGAAACAGAAGTCTTAACTGATGTTGTTTAATTGTGAATATATGCTTGCTCACAAAGCCATTGTGTCCAGTGTGGGATGGGAGTGCAAGAACAAATATGCCTCTGACCTGTTAACGACATAACACAATTTAGCTGGTGATTTGCTAGCTTCTCCTTTTCACAAGGCAGGTATTTCTTGGATTCTTTTTCATTTGCCAACTTTATTTATGTATCTATTTCACTGCAGGGAATCTTTTCGTAACCACAGTTTTAGGAGGTACGATGCTCAGACTTCTTCACAAAGCACCTAGGGACCAACTGCTCCAGCCAAGGAAGAGCTTCAAGCTGCAAGCCAGAAGTGAAGTGGTATTCAACACCTATGAACTCAGAAATCTCTGACAAGACAGCATGTGCTCTTTCTGGACAGTGTGCAAAAAGATCACTGAATGATTACAGGGGGATCACTTCTCATGGGACATTGAGAAGAAAGGGGATACTTTTTAGATACTTTCGCACATATTGTAAAATAATCACATCATGCAGGGGCATGGACCATTAGAGTGGTCAGTGGCATAAGCTAAGTCACCAGTAGCTAAGAGACACACGACTCTGTGTCTGTAGCTAGTTTGAGGTGTTATGTGAATCCAAATAATACGTGTGTGTAAGGGACACTGACAAACTATATCTATGGTCCTTTTCCAAAGACAGCATTCACCCATGTGCTTTTGGCAGTGGATCACTTCCTGCAAGTTGACATGCTTAAATACTGTCACAATGAGGAGGGAAATGGTCCTCTGCTCTATGTCTGCTGAACCGGATCTGGCGGAAAGAAGAACTTCCTCAGTCAGTTTCTGGCATCAGTTTCTGTCGTGATCCTTAAGTGTAGGAAGCATTCTGCACAAGTCTTCTCAACCAAAGCTTAAAAAGCAAGAAGTAGCAATATATAATTTTATAGATTTTTTTAATATTTTCTAAGTGTAGGGACTGATGCCTGATATGCAGTTGAATTTCTTAATAATCAGCGTGATTTTTAGCAGAGCTAATACATAGTAGTTTAAAAAGATTCCAAACTATGAGTGATTCTTTTACTATACAGTGCTCTTATGTAGATAACCTTATTCAAAATTAACTGCAGAAGCACGCATTGAGGATTTCCTACAAAACACTTCACTCAGGCTTTACTGCAGCATAATAGAAATGAGCACATAATTTATAATACCTAATGCTTAGTATTTTCTGAACCCTGAGCAAATATTTTACTAAATAATCTTTCCAGCACTTCTCTGAAGTCAGGAAATATATTACCATTTCTCAGGTGGGGATGTTCAGAGAAAGCAGAAGAGATATTAGGACTTCAGAAGTCATTTGGTGAGGCAATGGCAAAGCCACAATTTGTATTGTGCCCATGCTTACCATGTAATATTTTCATTTTGAAACAAAGATCCATGAAAGAATCTCTGGGTATTACTTCCTTCCCTCCACAGTGCATAGCCATCCATGACAGCATTCCAGTCATGGGAGCTGTCCCACCACGTTTCAGTGACTGCAATTACATCATATCCATGCGACTTAATGCAGATCTCTAACTCCTCCTGCTTATTCCCCATACTCTGCATTGGTATATAAGCATTTCAGAGAGGGAGTCAGGCAATTAGTTTTCATTTTTGGTACTTGACCATTCCCAGACACTTTCATGGCTACTAAACTATTAGTGGGCTCTGTATTTTTGTTGTTCCAATGTGTATCACCATTTCTCACCTCAAGTGGGACAGCAGAGTGAACACAGCTTGCATACCAGATCCCTTAACTAGTTTCTCCAGAGCCCTGAAATCTCTCTTGATTCCTTTTATTGATCTTGATACCGCATCATTGCTACCCACCTGGAAGACCAAAAGTGGGTAGTAGTCCGAAGGCCTCAGCAGGGTGGGAAATTTACTTCCCTATGAAGTGGGTACAGTCTACATAATTCAGTCGCCTGCACCCCTGCAGGGAGTCCCCTACCACAATGACCCATCGATTTTCTTGTCAGGGTCAGTTCTGATGGCCAGCCTGAGGCGAGTTGACCTTGGTGATGCTTCTGACCTTTGTGAGCCCTCAACTTGCTCATGCCAGGCCCTCCTCCAGAGCCCCATATCGGTTCTGCAAGGGCACTGCAGACCGTGCACTTCCTAAAGGAACACCTTGCTCCTGGCTGGGGGACAACCTTTTCAGTGTTTTGGAAATTGTAGTTCAATGCAGCTTAAAGGAACCAATCCCATTTGCCCAAACACAAAATTCAATGCTAAATTAAATCGTGGGATTAATATTTCCTTTGACCTTAATTTTAGAAAAATACGATGAACTTTGTCAGACCTGATGTTTCTATGTAACCATATGTTTCTAAATGTAATACCTCTTTGCTCGGAAAGCATAAGGGATATTAAGGCTTCTGCTTTTAGTGGAAGTGTTTTGACTTTTTATGGTCATTGTCTTGCCATTTGAAACTTGGGATTTTCCCAGCACTTCACTGATATCTGATCAAGTAAGATTTTTAATGTACTATGTAGAAGGTTCACAGGGATGATGAAACAAGATGAGATGTGGAAATAGCTGAAAGAAGCCCTGTACTTGCACAGCATTTGGCATTTCCTTCTCATTCATAGTATTGTTAAATAAAATAATAAGGAATAAGTACTCTGTGATTTTGAAGTGAATGCAAAGTGAATGCTTATATCCAAAGTATATAAGAAAGTAGTATAAAAAGTTCAAAGCAAAAGATGCCTCCATGGAGTGGCTTCTTTTGTATTCAAGTTGCTTTGAAACAGTTCTAAGTTGAAAATATTATATATTTCCCAAAGCTTTGAAGCTATGAGATCTTTGCCTAGAAGAGCATATCCCCTTATCTGTTGTTTTTAACAGCCCCTCGGGAAGGAAGGTCAGAATACTGTTATCTATAAACCAAATAATCCAGCTTCACCATTTGCAAGATGCTTATCCTTTATGGCCTAAATAACAGAAACCTCAGGTAAACAAAAAAACCCTACAGGTGTACAGTAAGTAAAAGTAATGCTGTGGTCCTTGAACTGAAACTATACTCAGGATAACATGAGTACTGAAGGAAGGACTCTTCACTCATATTTTAGAAGCTGAGCACCTCTTAACTAGTTGGCCAGTCTTGCCCTCAGCTTGTAGCTCACGTTGTTACTTCTGCAAATGATATATGGTTTGTACATTTCTTTCAAGAGCTGAGCTATGTGGAATGTAAAATTTCTATGTTGTGATATTAATTTTGCAATAAAGTTTGTTTCACAGGATGTTCAGAAGAGTCTTTGTGTTTTACTTGATACCTCAATAGAATCCAGGTGGAAAGACTATTTCACTTGGAACAAGCTTTCCTTGTGGAAGAATCATTCAGCAGAAAATACAAAGGTCTGGGCAGAGGAAATGTCAGTTTGTCTTTAGGATAAATGGTGTCTGTTGCAGAGGTAGCAGGCAACAAAATCCTTCCTAACTTCTTTTGTCATTCTACCCCTGTGCAAAATGGCAGCAGAAAGGTTGGTCTCAGTAGTCTCCTCCTTTGTCCTCCTGGTGTGTAGGTGCAGAGCAGAAACATGCCTCATTCTGGAATGACACACCAGCTGGGTAACTCAGCACCATACACTTGCACATCTGCAGACAACATACAAATGTAAGGAGTGCATTCTGGAGAAGACCATCATTAATAACCAGAAGTATAAATTTGTCAGCATGTTTTGAACAGCCAAGGTGAGTGCTTTTACTTAGCACTGCTGGTGCTGCCCAAGAAGCCCTAACACTACCTTTCCTGATTTGGAGAACAGCAGGCATAAAAGTAGCACACTTTTCACACTGCATGAAAAACTACACATTTAAGGGTTGTACAGGTGATGGACTTGGCAAGGGTGCCCATGAATAGCTGCAGCCATGCTTCTGCCAGGTAATGAGAAATGCAGTGTTATCACTTAAAATTGGCAGGTCTGAGTTACATGATCTCTGTCTGGAAGCTGAATGCTTCCTCATTAAGTTTTCCACTGGTGCAAAGTCTTGGAACAATGAAAGCAAACACTTTAATTCCTTTTATTGTTGGGGTTTTTGTTTTCCCTTTTTGTTTGTTTGAAGTATCATCATCTCAAATATATCAGAAAGGTGAATTAAAGCTTAGCAGACAGCCTGACACAGAGCCAGTTTCCACTCTTTAAGGTACTGTAATCTCTCAAAGCACTGCTTGTTAGAAAAATAAAGCGCATGGTAGCAGTTGCACTACAGTGCTGATGCCTTCTGGTAGGCAAGAATATGAACAAGAATTGTTAATAGGGTGTTGTTTCCATTCTAGATGAGTTTGGGAGTGGGGTAATCTGGGGAGAAGCTCAGCTGACAATATTTTAACCATCTTTTACACCAGTTAAATGGAGTGATTAGGGCATAATCAACAGGTCTTGATAAGTCATCTCAGGTTGGGTCATCTCCAGACTAATCAGTGCACTGAAAGGAGAAGGGGCCCCTGGGGAAAAAGTCCTTTTTGATTACATGAATAAGGGCAATGCACACTCTCATCAGAGCTACTATTTGGTATTAATATTTGGGAAGGTTATACCAGTAAAATCTGGTGTTGATTGAGTGCTTGACATGCTGAACTGAATATGTTTCTGTGACTCCTTATGTTTTCAGTGAGGTTTAAATTAAGCATTTTCATTTTTAAAAAGTTTGTGTTTTCCAAGTGTTCAAAAATTAAACTAACCATGATGAAGTTTTTTGCAAACAAGGTAGCCACTCCGTATTGCTCACTAAAAAGAGAGCCTACTATGAGTGGTAAAACCTAAATTACAAAAAAAATAATTAATAACCAAGGGGACAAGGTATTTCAGCTTGATGGCAGAAGGACTAAGTTGTTCACTGCTCAATAAGCACCTGCAAAACAACAGGAAAGGCAGGTTTCCTGCCACACATTTCTGACTTCTCCCTGTGTGGAACATCTGTACTAATTTCTGTTCCCTGACAAGAGCTCTGTGGAAAAACAAAATCAAACCAGAAAAAGCCTTCTTACCATTGCTGATAGACACACAGCTTGAAACAGAACATGCCAGAACATTCAGAAAGCTATCATAAAACCTCAAACAAACAAGTGTTTCTAGACTTAATAAACAGTGAAGAAAGGAAGTGGGCACGAACTACATCCTTCCCTTTGTTTGCAGCTCAGCAGCAAGAGAAATGAACAATCACGTCTTGGGTATGAAAGAAGGGAAGGGAAGAGGGAAGAGAAAAGGGGGAAAGGAAAGGAAAAGGGAAGGAAAGAGAGAAGGGAAGAGAAGGGAAAAGGGAAGGAAAGGAGCTGTCAGCAAGAACATTTTTACAAAAATGAAGTTGATAGTGCTTGCCTCGTAGGTTGGAGATTTCTCAGTATTCTGGATAGAACCCATTTTTGCTGTAACATCATGCTGCCAGCTTTTAACATTGGGAGAATAATACTGAATCAACAGGCTCCAAAACATTTCAGAGAGGCTGTTTTTTGTAACAAACTTCAACCCTGAATTAAATTAGGAAGAACAAAACTTGTAATCTGTGGAAAGTTAAAGAAAATAAAACCAGTCCTCTGTGACTTTGCAGCAGTGGTTGTTCAGCTCAGTTTTCAGAAATCCCAGTTGTCCCCAAGGCCTGCTACAGCCTAGGATATAGGCTGCAGCTGACAGAAGAAAATCTGTTCATAAATAAATAAGTAATCAGAGAGCAAAATGCTAAAACCCCAGCACATTGTGGGGAACAAAGGGAGTAGTACCATGGAAACTGAATTAAGAGCAGGTTAAGGTGCTGAATGCATCTAATTTTTGAGGCAGTACAGGGCACTGAGCACCAAACAAATTGCTGTGCTTTAATGGAAGCTGTCAGACAAAAAATAATCACAGTAGGTAAAAAAATGGTAACGATAACAATAAAATGGAAAAAAAATTCTTTTCTAATTATAATATTTTTAGGGTTTTGGGGAGATTTCAGGGGGTTTAGCAGTGGGCTTCTTTTTTTTTTCTTTTTTGTCTTTTTTTTTTTTTTTAATTGCTGACTGGTTGGATTCTGCTCATTACTGACAAGATCTGGGGAACTGCAAAAACTAATGAACAAAAGGCACGATGTTCTTTCTCACTACTCTTTTAGAGGAGGCAAGCGAAGTGTGGGGATTGTTGCTTCCAGTGCAGGATGCAGGTCATCCATGAGCATCATTGCAGCCCCACAAACATCCTGCAGCACCAGGTGCTGGTGGTTCCACAGCTTACGTGCAACAGGGATGCTGTGGACAGAAATTATTCAGCTTGGAAACAGAGTCATAGACAGACACAGTTTGAGGAAAAAGGGCAAAGTCAGAATGTCTGTTATTTCTGCTCATTTTGGTTCATTGCTTATCTCTGTTACTTTCCAATGTAGAAATCATCAAAATACACCCACCAATGGATTAATGGTTGCTGGGATCCTGCTCCCAAGAGAGTCACCATTACCAGGGCACTGATCCTGTGGCACCAGCTGCTGTCGAGCACTCAGGAGTGTTTCACTGACAGAAGCAATCTTTCTAGAAAGGCCAGCTAAGCCTCCCTTCTCTGATAATCATTCCTACTGCCCGGTAAGGAAAAGCATTTACCATGCAGTGTTTGTGGCTGCAAAGCTGGAGCTTATTTAATCTTCTGTTTAACTTCAGCAGTTTGCTTCCAAACAGTTTCCATCTTTGCTCTCCATGATGCTGCAGGAACTCAGCCCCTGCCCAAGACCCCTGCACCCGACTGCTGTGACCCCACGAGTAGGTTGAGCAGGATGGTCCCGTGTAAGAGGGAGCAGCCACAGAGGTGTCAGTGAGGCTCACAGCTCTGCAGGCACAGCTGCAGCTGCAGGGAGGGACTTCAGGGACTGCACAGAAGAGCTGGGACACACCAGCAGTGCCACAGAGTAGGCTGCTCAACGCCACTGCTGGATGGAGACTAGAAAACTGCCCAAACCCCGGAAATGCTTTGGGGGTTGTTGCATTTTTTTTGAATCCTCAGGAGTGCTCTGCATCCACAAAATACCAAAACATCCAGGAAGAACTGCACACCATGCATCAGAAACAGGGACTCCTTGTATTTTTTCAGGATGGTCTGAAACAGTGAGAGGTTACAAGTGTCTGTACAAGAACTGACAGATCCCAGATGAAGCTTGCCTCCAGCTGGCAAAAATAAAGTGATATGTCAGCTTGCTTACTGTCTGCGCAGGGCTGTGCTGTCAGGAGGTCCATTTGAAAGCTGAAGACTTCCACTGGTAGTCATGAGCTGAAACATATAATGGTGTTGGACCTGGCATGCTGTTCAGCTCATTTGATTTTTAGCCATCACATGGACCTCTATTTTTAAAGTCTATTTCTTCAAAATGTACCTCAGGTCCTATCTATCTCCTGCTATGATGCCAAAATCTGTGATGGGGGAGGAACTCCTCCAGAGAGATGGATAACAGGAAAATGAAAACTGGGGTCATTGATTTCCTGATTCTGCCATCATGTCAACAGATTCTAACTTTGGGAGTTCATTTAACAAATTCCTTGTGCCAGCAAGAATTTGCCAAAGCTTTTTATCTCCACCTTTCATGCTACAGTTGCTGCTTTTGTCTTTCACTATGGGTCTCAAGTTTGCTATCAGGGTGCTGTGGAATGTTTTCTGCCTGCCCTGGCATGTAAGACAAGTATCCTGTGAACTCATCCAAGTCACCTCTCCCTCTCATGAGCTGCCTTGTGAACCTGCTCATCACCTCCAGTGAAGATGTCTGAATGGACCTTTGGTGACAATTTTGAGTTTTAGCATAATTCCCCAGTATAGTTCCAGGCCCCAATTGCTGTATGTGCATAATCATTAAGAAAACAATTATATTAATAACTCAGACAGGTCAGAAAGTTGTCAAGTCCAAATAAAGCTCTTTGTGGAGACTAAGCTTGATCATTCAATTACATAAGGCTGTTGGTTCAAGTTAAATTGCAGCCGTCTCTTTACCCAGTTCATAAGTAAAAAGGTCTGGGAGCTCTGGAGTACCAAGTATTCTTTAAAGTATTTCAGTGATGAAAGGTAGATAAAATCTAGAAGGCAAAGTCATGGAAACTTTTCTCCTATCTTATCAGAGCTGGTCAAACTTTGAGGAGAATAGCTTTTTGACACTGCTCCTTTAAAGGTAAGGGGAAGTGCTACATTCATCTAGTAAATGATTTCTGGAGTTACATTCCTGTGCATTCATGCACAAATCAAGACCACTGCTGTGCGTCAAATATCAGTAAACCTAATGGTGAGATCCAAGACAACATGTGGCAAACAGCAACACATACCCTCCTCCACTGAAAACTCGGGGGATGGAAACTGGGCTGCACACTGCATCACCTCATCTCACTTTGGACTGCCAGGCAAGCAGTCATGCTAATTCCAGGCTGCCATTTATGTGAGCAACAGTGTGCACACCTACTGAAGCCACAGCTTCCCTAAAAGCAGGTCAGAACAGAAGTTGCCTAGAGAGCTGGACTTTTACAGTCTTGGCAGCAGAGAGGACTAATCCACCTCTTAATGGCTGTGCCCTCTGTGAGGGGTCATTCACACCAGTTCAATGTCTTGCCCCTGCTTTTCACAACAGTTTGCAGAATATTCAGGGCAGCACAGGTCCAGCGCTTTTACAATGGGGTTTTTAGTTATTTCCTTACATTGATATTCAGCTTTGGCAACAGCAGCTTCTTGGCAGTGGTCAGCACTTCAAAGTGCCCTTTCCAGGCAGAAGTGCAGCCCAGGCCCCTGAGCAGAGACACTACCAGCAGCTCAGCCCTGCCACTTGCAGCCCCTGGCTGTGTAAGACCCCAGAAAGGCAGGGAGGAACTGAGGGGAAGGGAGGCACAATGTTTGCAGTGCTCTGGTCAGGCTTAGGCAGGTGCTGTGATCATCATTTTGATAAAAACATGGGGTTTCCTCAGGTGAGTGCTATTTCTAGAATGGATAAATTTAGGGACATGAAAGTATTGCCGTTTGCCATGGAAAGAACATTCCCACCTTTTTCTGTTTTGGTTTGGTTTGGTTTGGTTTATTTTGGCAAATGCAGAATTGCTCTGTTTATAAAATTTTATTAGGATTGTTTTTTTCACAGGGCAGTGCTGTTTCTACTGCACTAATGAACAAGGGGAATTTTGTTGTGGCTTCAAGGGTTGCCCTGGACCTGTGAGCATCATGGGGCTGGCAGCATCTTAGATTTTGGGGGTGCTTGGGGGAGGCAAGAGTGGAGTGCATTGTGCAAAAATTAAGCAAGCTTCCACCTTTTCCACCCACGGTTCTGCTGAGGAGCTGCTTGCTGTGGGGCCATAGATGCCCATCCCAGTTAGTGGAAGACCTAAGGCAACTTATCTAACCTCCTGTGTGGCTGCAACCAAGTGAAAAATTGCTGTCAAATACAACAGCACAGGGAATGTCTGTTCCTTCTCCCTTCCACATGTCAAAACAAGCCATGGGTCACACCTGGGATTCAGATTTTTGCAACCTTCCTTTAAGTTTAGCCCTGACACTAACTGCACTGTGGTGCACTTCCAGCCTGGCAGCCCCATGGCTCCCAAATAAGCTGTGCAGAACACTCAACACAAAACATATTTCAGACACTGTAAGTGTTAAAGCCCAGAGGATGGGGGCTGAGAGTCCACAGGAACTCATTCTGCCCGAGCTGCTGCTCAATGCACTGAATATGACATTGGGCAGGATGATTTCTCTAAAGTCCCTCTTGGTTTTAGACATGCTACATGTGCACAGGCTTTTTCTGTACTGTGTGCAGCCTAAAATCTCACAGAAATCTTTGCCAAAGCATACACAGTGTTTACCTCGACCAGATCCAGGTCCTGGAAAAATACAGTATGTTCTCTCTTCAAGTGTTACCTTTACTTACCTCTGGATATGCCACTTGGGATTACCTACTCACAAACATGAGGCATCTGGCCTGTTTGGAGGAAATGGGTGAGTTGGGATTTTTCTGGGGAGTGCTGAGAGCTTTATAGAAAAATGTTAAATCAGTGACTGGCCTTCCTACCTGCCAGAGAAGATCCCAAATGAAAGGGAGCTGGAAAGGCCCTGCAAAAACATGTATTCCCTTCTCTGTGCTTCTCAGTGATGCTTGGTTTAATAAGGGCAACCATTCACTCCCACAGCCCTGGGTGGATGGTGGGTCCTGTGCAGGCATTTCTGAGGGTGACACGACCAGCAGCAGTGCCTCAGCCAGGGCATGTCCAGCTAAGGAGCAGCACACTGCTCATCAGCACTGCCACCTGTGGAGGAGGAGGAATACACTGATATCTTCCATCCCCCTCTTTCCTTGAGGCTTTGCCAGGTTTAGTATAGACTAAAGCCACTTCCTCTCTTTGGTGCTTTACAGGGAACCTATGGAGAACATATGTCCCCTCTCTGAGCCTCCTTCATGTGTATGTGCCCTGGAAGCCAGGGCAGATGGAGCAGATCAGCAGGTACTTACCAGCCATCCCCACTTCATGCTCCCTTATATTCACTCCCTGACCCATTTGGCATATCCCCAGGCTCCTGCTCAGTGCTCTTTTCACACTCTTTGCCAGTACACAACAAGCCTCAGAGAGCTGAAGAGTGAACCAAGACCTTGGAGGTCTTAATTGCACCGTCAAAGAAAAAAAGCCCCATCTACTTCGTGACCACTCTGAATGTCTTTTCCTGTCACTCTCATGCAGGTAACACAACAATTGACTTATTTATTTAATTTCATTTGTTTAAACTGTCAAGAGCTGGCAAGTCCTGAAAGAAAGGATTAAGTGGGAGAAGTCAAAAGAGCTCTATCTGCTTGCTGTATTCATTGATGTAGTCTGGAGTGCTTTCATTCTGTGTTTGTACAGTTTCTGGTACAACATGGTCCTGACCCAACCATTCAGATGAATAAGCTGATGCTAAGGAATTGTTTGCTGGTCTGAGTATACTTTCTTTTGCATCGTTAACATAAATAATGGTAAGTGGTGCTCACTGTTGCCTCAGCTATTTCTTTCATCAGTCCCCAGGTTTTTTTCTAGTGTAGGTAACTCAGCCTTAAAATTAGCCCTTACATGTAAAGCTAGAATTCTCAGGATTAATAATTATCAGTGTCCTAAAGAGCTGCAGGACCTGGCCATGGATTTGGACTGCAAGGATTTCTAATTCTCTTGAATAAAGTGTATAAAAGATTCTTTTTTAAAATAAAGGCTTAGTGGTTTGAGGGTGGTTTATATAAACATAATAGCAGCTTTATTTAAAAAAATATTTTATGTGATTGAATCTCTAACATGTTTTAATGGTTTCAGAGATTTCAAAAGAAATACTGGAAATTCTTTAAATGGAAACAACACTGAGTCTGTTAGCTTTTAATGGAATGAGAAAATCATAGCATTTATTGACTGCCATTACTTGAGTGCAGTCCCCTGGGAAAAACAGAGATATTTTCAATTTTCATTAATATCCTCCATGCTCTATTCTGGGATCAGTATTCATTAAGCTAATCTTTGCTTGTTTCCATTGATGAGATTCAGGACTATGTCTGCAAAAAGACACATCTGCAAATATGCAGAGCTTCAGGAGGATTCCCCAGGGAAAGGCAGAAGAATGACACAGAAAGAAGCAAATGAGAAAGGGAGGAGATGCCACCTTTTGACAAACACCTTACAGGGAAAACAATAAGAAGCAGACATGTGCCAGAGATGGATCCTTTTGTGCTATGAAGCAATTCACAATAATTCTGTTGCACAGCCCCACGTCCAGATCTGAAGAAGATCAAGTGCTGTCACACTCCTGACTTTGCTGAGTCTCCTGTGTCTTGCATACTCCTCCCTGTGGACTCACTTGCTGAACTCTGTGTTTAGGAGGGGCTGACTTGGGGCTGTGAAACCTTTCCTAGAATCACCTCTGAAAAGCCTCTGAAGCATTTGCTCCTGGCGATCTGAGAGACCCGGGGCAATCAGAATAGAACCTGAGATAAGAGTTGGGGGAGTGTAAGAAACCATACATCAATCCATACCTAATATTCAAATTGTTAAGCAAAAAACTCAAGGCCTACAAAACAGGGACTGCTGTATCCAAAACAAAAAATGGGCTGTTTTGTCCTTTCACAGCTTAAAAAACTTCAGCGACAGCCTGTTCTGGCCAGTAAAGCTCAAGCTTTAAAAAATTGCTTCTAAACCGAGATTTGCAATTCAACGCAGAGGGAGCTAATGCGCACTTTGCTCTCATTTGTAAGCCTTTGCTAAGGACCCCGTCCAGCCCTCCCTAGCAGAATAGCTGGCATCGGGTGGACACATTCTGGCCAGCCTCTCACACCGGAAAAAAAAAAAAAAAAAACAAAAAACCAAAACATTTCCTATAACACCACCCCGTGGGGAATCGCCATCCTTTGGCACGGGGCAGCTCCAGCCTCGACCAGGTGCCTGTAACTGACCCAAAGCTGCCGGTGCCAGCACTCCTTCTGCAGGCTTTGATTCTGTCCCTCCAGTCCCAGCACGGGGGAATCTTCAGCTAGGTTAGCTGCAGACAATGTGTCCCCGAGGATGCTGTGTTTTCAGTCGCAGCCTCGACGGCAGCCTTGCATTCCCTGGCTGGCAGCATCCCGGTGACCCGCTGACCCAGGCTGTCAGATGGAGGCGAGAAAACTTTGGGCAGCACCGCTGCCCCTCGCCGTCCAGCGCATCTCCGAGCTGCCTCCTCCCACGCCACACCACACCGTGAGCCCCTGAAACCGGCTCGAAACCATCCTCTTCTCCGGATCCCCCCATCCCGTAAACCAAAGGGGCTGAATAGGGGAACTCATTGAGGTGCGGATGGACTGCATTTCGGAGAGGCTGGGCCGGAGGTGCGGGAGCGTTTACGCTGTTGGAAGGGGGGTAAGAGTGAGGAGCTGCGGAGTTTCCGCTGTCGGGGCTCGGAGGACTTGCTGTACGGAGGGGTGGAAGGAGGTTAGGGTGGTAGTGGAGGACCTGCGCGGTGGGTGTGTGGAGGAGGGACGGCCCTGGGCGGAGAGACGGCCCTGCTGGGGGTGGGGGAACGAGCGATCCGAGGGTGCCTGCGGGGGGCTGGATGCGCGCCTTGTTGATTTTGGGCACCGCGCAGCCGCAGTGCGGGCCGCCGGCGGGTACAAAGCGGCTGCGAGAGGAGTTTGCGGGCTGGCATTTTGCGAGACTCCCAAGCACACCTCCATCACCACCAACACCTGCCCACCCTCGGCCGGCGGCCGCGGCGGAGACCCCGCCGGGGCGCGAAGTCCGGAGGTGAGCGGTGTGCGGGGGATGAGGCTGGTGATGGGGCAGGAGCTCTCGGGGGGCTGTGGCGCTGTCCCACTCTCGCCGGGCGGAGCAGCCCGCTCCGGGGGAAACCCCGGAGTCCCCCGGGAGCGGGCGGTCGGCTAGCGCCGTGCCTCGCTGGAGTTGTGTGCGAGGGTATATTGGAAAGTTGTTGGTGCCGGTACCAGCTCCCTGGCCTCAGTGAAAACGCGTGATTTTGCCTCGGGGCCAGGGACAGTCGTACTCTGTGCATCGCTGCATCCTGTCGCTACTTCGGAGCAGCAAAAGTGCATCCGCGCCCTGCCCTTTATACGGTGGTCCGCTGGCCGGTGAGCTCCTCGGAGTAGCCACCGTGAGGATTCGGCAGCTCCCCATGGTCTTGAGCGCTGGCTGCCGCTTTCTTGCGGGCCTGGGGATGGCAATGTGGCCAGGCGGAGTGGGGAGCATCTGTACGGGGTAGAGGAGGGAGAGTGGGGACCACAGTGTGGGGGCATGGCTCACAGCCGTAGCCTAAGTTATGTTCATCGGTACTTTGGACTGTTCTGGATATAATCTAACTTGATATGGAACTTTAAAAGGACAGTAGAGAATGTGTTGCCGGGAGAAATGTGTTAGGGCTGGAGAATGTGTTAGAGCTGGGGCGGGGGGAACAGAGAGGGTGGTTTGGCCTTTGATGGTCAGCTTATGAATATGCCTTACCTTTGGCTGCTCTTCCTGGATCTTGAAAAGCTCTTGCAGACATTCTGAAGTATCAGAAAACCATCTTATTCTTTCTGAAAGGAAGAATATAAGGCCTGATAGCTCGATTCAGTTAAATGTAGAAGCTGATTTGGGCATAATCACAAGACTTAGTAATGACTCTGACTTTCTTGTAATTTCTTTGGCCCTGGACTTCATGTAAGACCAAAGAATTTTAACTTTCTTATCCTGATGTTAAGGTCAGACACAGTGTGCTTTTTGTTAAAACAAAGCTTTCAGACATTTAATTAACAGCAAAGCCTATCTGGCAGTTCTGTAGCTTAGTTGACAACCTTACATCTTGGCTAGCCGAGAAAGGTGACCATGAGAATTTGCTGATTAAAGATATCAGATGTATCTTACCCTTTTATTTCTTCCCTTCTGGCAGGGTGACTGGATCTGATCAAGGTTATGTGAGTACATGTTGTGAAAAGGTAAGTAAGAGGAGGCTGACTGGGCTTATGTGGGTTTTAGAAAGGCTGTGCTACTGGAGTAATTGCCTAAGGTGTGCTAAGAAAGCCTTAACACTTTCGCTCAGGTAGGATTTCAAACCCTTGCAAGTGCTGCTTGTATTGTTATGTCTAGAGTCAGTTTTCTACATCGAGTGGGTACCAGCTGGGCACAGTGGGGCTGCCCACAAGCTGCATCTTTGAAACTTTATCTATGTCCTGGCTGGGAATACCTGCTTCATATTGGTGATTAGCAAAAATGAGATGTGACCCCAAAACTGTCTCCACAACAGAAGGTCCCTATGGCAGGGAAGCCAGGGACATCTGCATCCATGGTGAGAGATTGCAGCTCTGGTCTACGAGTTGTGTGGAGGTTTGGGTGTGGGAGCTTGTTGTATGAACTTCCCACCGAGTACTGTGTGGGGTAATGTGGGTGACACCAATGCTGGGGGCAGCAGCACAACTCCAGCTGCCACAGCACAGCTTGGGAAGAAGTGAAGGTGGATTCATGCTCTTGTGCACCTCAAAACTGGTGTCTTGGCTGACCAGGTGTTTGGTGGGATTTGATGTTATGCTGAACTCTGTTTCATTTATCTGATGTCATGGTAAGGTCTTTACCTTTTTATTGCCAGAGCACCAACTAGATGGAAGTTCATCAGCTGAGGTGGAGGATTCTCTAGTGGCAAACATGATACTGCCATTAAATAAATAACTGATGAGCACTCTAGGTAATTCAGTGACAACTTCTGGAGCACTCTGGCCTATACAGGAATCCCTAGAGTCTCTAGCTTTTCATTTTTAAACACTTGCTTTCTTTTGAGAGGAGGTTTATTTTAAAATTACACTGGAGAAACTGAGAATAAAACTGGGTTCTTAAATTGAAAACTAAATGTGGATTGGTTTTAGGTAAGGATTTAGTGGGTCTCTGAAAATTCTGGCTCCTTGGGAGAACTGGCAATGGATGTATTTCTCATACCACAAATGGCTTTTGCAAGAGATGAGTCTGTATAGTTGTTCCCTATATCACTGTTTGCCTGTTCCCACTCTGGCAGTTTTAGCAGGCACAATTGCAAGCCACTGGTGCAGTTTGTAGTCTCAGTTTCTGCAGTGCTCTGTGTATCTAAATAATTGATGTTGAAAGTGAAATGAAAACCTCTAAATGAAGTTTCTTTTGCAAATGATGCAAAGGCACGTGAGGAGCTGTCAGAAACGGGCAGCTGATGGTGCTTTTAGTTACTAAAGCATTAGTTGTTAATTAGGACAGCTGCAGATTTTCTTGTGTTGTCAGCACCTCTTGTAGTGGTGGGTCAGAGGAGAAGAAGGCGTTTTCCTAATCATTTAGCTAATGAAATTGACTAATGGGCCATGGGAGAAATTTGAGGCATTACTGATGGTACTTTCTGATCCATCTGAATTTGCCTTTGTTCTTTAGAAAGGGGAGAGGGTCAGAACTTGCAAAGTGACTTGGAAGTGTTTATGGACGAATATGAATTTTTGTGGGTTGTGCCAAAATGACAAGTGTTAAGGTAACAACTGTTATCCTGTCCTAATGATGATGGTGGGAAGTTAATGTACAATTGCAACATGAGGTAGCAATGAACAGCCTGTGAGAAGCTTGGATTCCACCTGGCTTCCTAAGGATGCAGACGTAGTTTACAGGTGGCTTGAAATACCAGCTGTAATTTTTCTACAGGATTTACTTGAAAATTTTTTGTCATAGCTATATAAAAGTACATAAAATGTTCAATATTTTTTTATAAACCATATGTAAGTAATAACTTTGTCATTACTAGACATTGAGATTTATGATCAAACTTATAACATGTTTTGTTCTAGTGGGAAATGATTCATTTTAATTGTCCTAACAGTATCTGTTTACATGGTTAAATAATTGGCTGTGTTGTAAAAAGGCATTTAGGCATTTCACAGCGAAGTTTGGGAAACCACTTGGGTTTGTCAACTCTGAAACTTCACAATTTACTTTTGCTCTCATTATAGATGCTTTGTATTGAAGAAATTAATATGCAATGAATGTCCAGAATGAACAGCCAGCATGAATAACTTTTTTTTTTTTGCATTTTATGTACCTTATGCAGATTACTCCTATTAGTGTTGTACTGTGAATGAAACTCTACTGTCTAGGTCTTTCTCTAGCTCTGAATGATGTCCATTTATTTTACTTTGGGAAACTTTGTCTGTAATCATGACAGCAGTGTTGAGACTTGTAGTTAAATCTACATACTGGTTTAGTCTGTATTTAGATTTTTTACTTTGCTCAAGGTTCCCTTGCAAACTGCAAAATAGCAGAAAGATGTATATTGTGACAGTAACTTCTTCAGCAGTAAGGATGTACTTGTCTTAGTAAGGAAAAGAGCAAATTATTTTTAAGCTGCTGTTGTGAATACTGAAAGTAAAAAGTAAGGAAAATATTTCTGTCATCCAGGACGGATGTCAAAAGTGTCTGATCTCAGTTTCAGTCTGTCATGGGCCCTCAACTCTTACCCCTGTATTAAGCACAATAACTAGTTTAGCCAAAGCACAACCTAGAAGAAGGCATCCAGTTAGGCTTTAAATGCTCCCACAGGCTTTCCTTGGCAGTTAATGCAATTTTTTTATGTGTTTCTCTGCTCAAAAATGTATTTCTGATTTCTAATTAGAGCAGTACTGGTGAAGGACAGCTGGCAATTAAACATGAATCATGAAATGTGTGTTTTGAGTGTCCCTTTAATTCTTTAGAGATTAGTAGACTGGAGACAGAGAAGTCGGACAAGAACAGTTGGAACTTAATTGTGGGTAAGCAAATCTGTCAAAGTCAGTCTGCCCTTTTATAAGTCAAGCTGCTGTTCACATACCTGTTAAGGGTACACAGGAGCCAAAACTAGACTGGGATATCTGCTTTGATGAGCTGGACTTTGAAACCATATTTCCCTCAAAGAAGATGTCTCTAGCAGATCTTCTGGTGAGGTTGATGGTGGGATGTGGGGGTGGGTCCCAGCCTGTTCCTGGGCTCAGGATGCCTTCCTTCATTCCTTTTAAAGAGGGAGGTGTCTGAGCTGTCCTGAAGAGCTGGGGTACTGCCACAGGGCACACGGAGCTCAGGAGATAGAAATGGCATTGAGAGAAGACTTTTTTATATGCAAAATGTGTGCTGTTTCTCTCTTTTCTCTGCATCTGTGTATGCAGATGAGCTACAGGCATCTCTGACTTCATTGGTGGTTGATGGTGGTTAAAGTCCAGGAGGGCACTAGGGACACTTTGGGTCCCATGGGCAAATGTTTGTAGCATCACACTTCCCAGGATGGATCAGTGGTTTTCTCTGGCTTGGTGATCTCTTTAACCTGCTTCCTTGTGTGCCAGTGTTCTGAAGTAGAGGATGCCCTTCCTGGGTTTAGGTGCCTTGAGCTATTGGTGAGGAAGACTGAGGAGTTTCAAAAGGAGCTACTGCAGCTGATTCCACAGAGCTGTAGTGCCAGTGTTACTTTTGAGTTCTTCTCTTGTACCTGTGCTTCATCCCAGGGGCTTGGGTTTTTTTTTAATGGTATAAGATCTTCTTTGTCCAGAGAGTGACAAGAGCAGCTACATGAAGCAGTAGAGCCCTGTCAGGAGTAGATTTTGCCAATGCTGTGTTTTCCAGGAAGGTGAAAACAGTCAAGAAGTTGGTTACTGGGTGAGATGCCAGCCTTGGTGAAGATGCTTTGTGCTGAGTTTCGGAGCAGATGTTTTGAAAAATACATGGATTCTCTACTCCTAGGACTGAGGGCTAATCTGTCTTGTGTCATATATGGGTATGTAATTATTGGATGCTGACTTTTAAGAGCTAAGTTTCTGGATTTAATTAATTTTTTCCTGAAGAATTCAATTAGTATACATACAAGTATAGCTCCATGTATGGCTGTTATCCATACAATTCTTTTGGTCCCACTGAGCAGGTAGCCTTGAAGGCTGCTGTGCAGTGATAGTGACTTCTGTAATGTGTGTGCACATGCACATTCATCCCCGTAATTATACAACTTCAAATCCCTCATTCTTGATATAAGGAGAAACATTTCTTTTATGCACCTTTAATTATTTTACCTAATTCCCCAGTCCATTCCAAATACCATTAGCTTTGCTTGTTTAAAACAAGTGTTTTTCAAAGCCTTATGATTTCTACATACTTCTGATCCCTTCCCAGTTCTGCAATGTCATTATCCAGGAGGACGCTGCCCAGATTGACCCAGATGATTTTGCACCATGTGTTCCTAAATTAGTGTGTGAACTGTTTCTGTTTCACTCAGCATCCATACGAATCTCAGCACAATCTCCTGGCTTTCTTGTTGACAGCAGCTGCCTGTGCCATAGGGGCCTTCCACGGGCTGCAGGTAGGCAGTAAATCTGTGCTTGGCTGAAGGCAGCCAGCTCTCCTCTTGCACTTTAGCTGCCAGCTTTTCTTTGTGATGATGCTAATATTTATGCGGCTGTGGAATGGAACAGATCGGAGCACTGATCTGGCTGGAAACAAACCTGCTGAAATACCCCCCCAGGCTATTCTCTGTGTGCTCAACATCCCACGCACTGTAGTGGGAGAGGATGGGAAGTCTCAGTGGCAGCAAGGCGTTGTGTTAGAAATTAATCGGCATGAAATCATGGTACTATGATTCCCCCTCGAGCCTGTGAACTTTTGAAACCAAAAGTGCCTGTTTCTAAAATTTGGTCCATTAGGACCATCTTGGCTGATGATGATCAGAAGCCTCTTGCTCTGTGGGTGGGACTGGGAGGGCTACTTGCCTTGCATTTCATGTTTATGCATGCCATCGGCCTGCAACTTATTTTTAAAAGATAGCAAAGTAGTTTAAAAAAATACTTTCCCTGAGTTATGACTCTTTTGCCCTCCCTCCCGCCCTCTTTTTTAACTGCAATTGTTTTCCTAGTTGGGAGTCTCCCCTGGGGAGAGACAATGTCAGAGGTTGAATGTGTTTGTTTAGGTGCATAAACATGGCTGTGCATGGTGGGGCTTCTCTCACAGCGTTTTCATTTACTTCGTGAGCTGTTAAATGAGGAAAGGATGGGGCTCATTCCTGAGCTGTTTTGGAACAGCTGTGTCATAAAACCTAAAGGATCTCGGACAATAGTGAACTCCGTGTAAATGTTACTCTTTTCATCCCTGTCTCAGCGTATGCTGAGATGATCTTGATGCAAAAGATCTAGTAAAAGTTATTCCCAACTAGTCTGGTTTGGACAGAGAAACACATGAAAGTGTTTTATGTGACTTTTCAGTATTTCTCCAGAGAGTTTGTCAAGATGTACAGTAAATGAAGGGGGAAAAAAAAAATCTTTGGATTCAGACTAGAGAGGCTTTGTCTCAATTACTGGCTCTTCAGTGTTAAAAAAACAGGGTATAAAAATTAACGAAGGATAGTCAAGATGTTGATTATGTGCCCAAAGTAAAGGGACATGACCCATGCATAATTATGAAATGAAATAATATTGCAGCATTTGTCTCTGATTCCCAGACTTCTGACAGAGAAGAAACTGCAGTAAAAGAGCTGCTAGATTTTCTCTGTTTTGCAGCTTGGCAAAGGCAGCTTAAGTCTTTCAGTATTTTCTCACTGGTGCTTTGTTATTAACCCAGCTGCTATTAGACAAATTGTTCTGTTTCAGCTCCTTCTTTGAGGTTCATAGATTGATATATTAAGGCTTAATCCACTTCCCCCTGCAGTCCAGCTTTGGCAGTGCTGCACTAGAGCAGAACTTGGATCTTGTTCTGAGCAGGCATACCTCAACAGATACAGCAAAATATGTGCTGAGATAAGATGTTTAGTTTAGCTGACTCTTTCTTCAGACTAGAAACTGATGCTGGGGTCCTGGGGTCAATCTTACTGCGGTTTGTTTTTTTGGTCATTTGCGGTTTTGTTTGGCGCTCTTTATTTTTGTTTGTTTGATTTTGCTGTTATTTTTTGTTTGTTGGTTGGTTGGTTTGGTGTGGTTTGGAGCAGAATACATTAATGGGCAATGATTCATCTACTGGAATCTGGCTCCAATTACCCGCAGATAGACTGAGATGTATTTGCAGTTCTGTAACAGATAACTCCAATGTTCATTGTTTACCTTTCAGATACCAAACCAGGGTGAGAATCATTCACTGTGACCTGTCTTGTAGCTAGCCGAGTGTGAGTGCACATCACTTCAGGCTTCATTAGCATGAGTTAACTTTGTAATTGGGTTTCTGGGGCAAATGGGGACAGGAAGCAGAAGCAATTTGGCAGGGTAGGCTGAGCTTTTTTGTTTTGTTCAGTGTAAGTGCATAGGAGAGAAGAACTAAAAGATGGATGAAGAGTGGCTGTAGAGTTCATAACGAAGTGGAGGACAGTTGTCAAAACTGCATTTGGACATTATGGAGATACATCAAGGTGGGACTTCACAACTGTATCAAGTAGCATTTCTATAGCTCATGTGCTTTTCCAGGACTTGTTCTCTTAAATCTGTTCTGTGTTTTCCAGCTTTCTGTCCATCTGGCAGTAACACCTTGCCTCCTAGAGACAGGCATCCAAAAATGGCCTTGCTAGCAGTTATCACTCAGTTTTGAAACCACTTCAGAATGTGAAGTTAATACGAATGTAAGTTTTACAGTTGCTTTAAACTGTATTAATAATCTCTGTTTTTTCCACAAACAAAGCAAAGAGCAGCAAGTTTCCATTGTTACTTTAATTTCTCCCTGGACAGTTTTGCTGAAAAAATTCAGTTTTGGTATCTAAAAACCAACAACAAGAAAACCATCCAAAAGCAAAAAAAAACCCCTAGCAAAACAAACAAACAAACAGAAAAAGCATAACACAATAACACAACAAACTGTAAAATGTTAGGGTTCTTGAGCAGTAGCGTCACTTTTGGGTTTTTGTTTGTTTGGGGTTTTTTTTAGGTATTAAAACTCTTCAGGTGTTTACTGAGGATTTTTATGAGTGGGATTAGAATTAAGCTGCTTCATGTTATTTTTTCAAAATCACATTTCACATTTTTTTTTTTAGTAAACAGCTATGCTTTTAAAGCAAGTCTTTATCCCAGACTAGTTTTAAGACTTAGAAAAAGCAGCAAGAGGAGGTATTTAGTGTAAATTCCATTCCTTCCTGACATTTGGTGTTAAATTGTTTCTTAAACTTTTAATTTGTCTCCTTTTTAACGGTAAACTCTTTAATAAAGAGTTTTCTTTTCTCAGATGACTACTAGTCATATTCTGGCACCAGTGAGCATAGAAAAGTACATGAGTGCTTTACCATCAGTCTGCTTGGATCCTTTTCTACATGGTAACCTTCCCAGATTAAATCAAATCACCTGCAAGAAGACCGTGGGATTGAATCTCTGAAACCAAGAGGTGCTGCAAAGGATGTAGCTAGGATTAGCTGCAGTTTATGTATCCTGTCAGCATCGTTTTACAGGGCTTACAAACTTCATGCATGCATCTTACTTTGTTCTTGCAGAGATGCGAGCTGTTTTACTCATGTTTTTGTCATGTAGACAAGGGCTCTGATGTGTGCCGGGTGCCCCCTTAGTGTCAGTCCTGATCCCATCTGTGATTGATCACTCGGTCTTCATCGGTCTTCTCTCGCAGTTTCTCACCCCGTCACTGGGGGGGCTGCTTGTGACCGCCGTCATCTTCTTAACCCACGTGCGAGGTCAGACACTTCAGACACAATACCAGTGGCTGCCAGGAGCCTCCTGAGCTGGGGAAATTTAAAGAAAACAAACCCTTCTTTGTGTCCCCGCAGACATCGTGATTGTCACGGGTTTTTGTGGCAGGCGTGCTCAGGAGGTGCGGCCGGAGCCGGCGGTGGGAGGTGCCTGCGGGCCGCTGCCCTGAGCCCCTCCGGGCTGCCTGCAGCGCACGCTGGGCCGACAGCTCTCATTTACTGGCTCTCTGGATGGACCGAGAGCTGTGGACCAAAGAAACATGGTAGAAATAAAATGGGAGTTCTTCAAGAACCTCAAAAATAGCAGGTGACTGAGTATGTTCTTCACGCTGTAAGGAATTGTTGGTTTTGGCTGAAGTAGGCTTGAGAAGTTTTCAGGTCTGTTTTATCTGTAGCAATTCCATCTTCTATTAGCCTGAGGGAGAAGAGGCTTGTGCTTGTACAGCTGAATATCAAATCTCTGGCTCAGGAAGTGTTAAGTGCACGTATTTATTACTCCTAATGTTGGTATGTTTTTCATGTCAGCAGCTAGCCAAAAAGCAGAGGCTAGTTTCAGCTGGTAGAAATTAATGACAGACAAGTTTATTACAAAGTTGTGTGTAAAGTGTTGTTTCCACAAGTGGGACAAGAAGGGGCCCTTCACTGGTTTGCGGTCTGCCCTGGAGCTTCGTGGCCCCTCCGCAGACTCGCTCCACACCCTGAATGGGAGTCCTGCAACTCTGCAGCAACCTCACCTGCCTCTTGGTCTTGTGTTGTTTCCTCTGGCGGGCAGTGAAGCCCCCTCGGGCCCCCAGCCTGCATCTCTCACATTCCTGGGCTCTGCGTGTGCCGGCGTGCCCGCGTGTGCACACGCGTGGGGATGAGCTGGTCCTCTCCTCTGGCTAGGGAACCACAGCCGGGTGCTACAGCAGCCTGCCTGCTCCTCTCTTCCCTCAGTATCCATCGGAGCCCCCCTGCCTGCATAGTTCACATTCCTGAGCCACATTTCATTTAGGAGGTGTTTTGCTTCGGAGGCAGTTGCTGCTTGATAAAGGAGTTTCCTCGTACATCTTCATGAAAGGGCAGTGATTTACGCACCCTCCTCCTCCACCCCCCCGCGATTTCAAGCGCAGTTTAACGCGTCTGATGCTGGTTCTGATGAGTGGTCCAAGGTCTTTTGGGTGACTGCAGGTGAGTGAGGCGTCAGAGGCACGCAGCAGTGAGGAGAATGGATAATCAAGGTTAGACTGTGCAGGGTCTGAAGGAGCCATGGAGTCCTGGAGGAGGCTCAGTGGGTGCTGGTGTTTCTGTGATGATTGTGTAAGGAGGAAGCTTCATTGTAATTTGAGTTGAAACTCATTTGCATCACAAAAGTGAGCCGGGGTTCTCTCCTTAGCAAGCTGCAGAAAATAAGATAAATTCAACTCTTTGAGTAAAAATGGGGCAATTTATGGGTTGCCTCTACCACTGGTTAATCCAGTTACAGCCATCCTTGTATCAGACCTGAGAGTTTCATTACTGGGAGGAGGAGTGGCTGGCCTATGGTTGTAACTGGTGTTGCCCTATAGAACTAACTGAGTGTGTAAGACTGGACTCCATATCCAGTTTCAGAAACATTAAGCTGATGTTGCTCATGTCTTACACTATGCCAGAGATTCTCTGAGGAAATAAAAGATATCAATAAAACAATGTATTTTTTAATAGCTAGGAGCACAGATTGCTAGCACTTCTGATTTTCTGCTGTGTAACAGCCACTTTGTATGTATATATATATATATATATACACATATTAAAACCTAGCCAGAATGACTGTGGCAGAGCTGGAACATCTCATAATTTTGATTTCAATGCAGAAGTTGTCAAGCTACAAATCTGGTCTGGTATGCCTGACAGAAATTTCTGTAAATAAGTGTGTGAGGATGAGAGGTCCTTGAAATTGTGACCAGAGCCTCTGTGCTGTAGGTCAGAAGCACTGCATACTCTGGATATGCCTTTTCTCTCTCCTGTATATAAATATTTGTACCTTTGCCTACAACCCAAGGTGGTATAAAGGCTACAGAAGAGGCTACTGAGGCCTACTGAAGAGGCCAGAGTAAGGAATGGAAGTATTCCATATTGCCTCAAGATTCATGTTATTGTGCAGTGTTGCAAAATTGTGATGTTTATTTTCTTGCTTCCAACAGACTTTTTTGGCTGGCTAAACTTTTGAAAAGTGTTAAATTCAAAGAGGAATATTTTATTTTCTTTGCTTCCCCAAGTAAAATCTTCACTTGGACTGATGCTTCAATACTTAGGTTAGGCTGTCTGCCCTGTCAAAATCGAGCAAGGTTTTGTTTGCCAAAACTGAGGTAAGCTCCAAATAAAACTTTACATGATAAGTTATCTTTCTAATTCCTTAAAGAATTGTGTTCTCTCGCAGTGAATTGCTCACATAAAAGCACTTGCTAAACCATGTCTAGACTGCAAAGACTCGGATTGTACTGAATCTAATTAAAAGCAATGGTGGCTTGCAGGTAAGGATTTAACTACAACATATTATCCTAGCTTTCCTAGAAGGAGATTTGCCTTAGTTGAGATGCTTTTGACTTGCATACAGAGCTAAACAAAAGTCAGGTGAAATGGTACTTCCCCTCCCCAACTGCTTAGCAGGAGTTATTTGTCCACAGTGGATGGCTGAACCATACCAAGGAGATGTGGGTTTCAGAACAGTGTCCTGATAAAAACTGAAATAATTTTCCTGCTTGTTTGGAGAATTAGGAAAATACTTCTGAATTAGTTGTCAGGAAGTTTCTGACTGCACTGTGCAGATAACGAGATTTCTTAAAATACCCCTGATTTTGATGCTGGAGGTTAAACATGGTCAATGCTCAACTCTGACTGGTCCATGCTGGCCAACCAAACTCCTGGCTAAGCTTGGGAGTTCATCTTCCCATCTGTGCCATTGCCTCATCTTGACCACTTAAGCCAAATTGATTACCAGACACCTGTTGATTAAGAGGGATTAGGGAAGGCTTGAATGCCTAACACAGCTGGCTTCTCCCAGCTCTTAAGAAGCTGCTGGAGTGGAAGTTGTGGCATTGGCCCAGTGGGTCCCTCCTGGGAGATGTTCAGGGTAATTTTTATTTCAGTGAGAAGAAGTCTTGGCTTCTGCTATTTTTACCTCGTGGCCTTGAACATTTGCCCAGACACGTCTGTGAAGCATCGTACATCTCGCTGTTCTCATGCTTTTGCTATTCCTCTGTCTCAGCTCTCTGGACTCCTTTTATTTCCTGTAACTTTTCTATCTAGTACACGCTGTGTTCACTGCCTGTCAAGTCGTGCCTGCTCCTCCCTGCCCCTGAATGCTTGCTCTGTTTATTCAGAGTCTCTAAGACAATACAGAAAGAGGGATAATGAAGAAAATGCAAGAAATAAAATGGAGACATGAAAAAGCTGTCCATGACAGAATTTGTGCTCCTCGGTAATCTGGCAAATAAAATGTTTTGGGGTTTGGGTTTTTTTGTTTTTGTTTTTTTGTTTGTCTGGTTGGTTTTTGTTTGTTTTTGAGAAAATTGCCCTTCCCTTTGCATCTGTAGCCTGTCAAGATATTTCTGCTAGTTTTGAGTGTTGTCTCAAGGGGCTATTGCAGGAGCAGAAGTGATGAGCCAGCCATACAATTAATTTTCTACTCACTGCAAGTGGGGGGAAAAATAATAAAACCCATAGTGGTCAACTACTCTGTCTTTTCAGGCTACTGCAGTATTACAAGATGTTCTACACTGGAAATGGAAAAAGATGATATACTGGGCTATTCTCGGTAACAAGTTTAAAGCCTCAGCACTGTGAAGAGAATTTATGTGTATCTAATAAAAGATACACATACTAGTTCAGGGCACTTTGCAGAGAGGAAACTTTCCCTGGCAAGGAACATTGGCTTGATTTTTGACTTGTCTGTTCACGTCTGATAACCTGCATTTTTGACATCTTTTCAAAAACAGAACAGAACCCAGCCTAGGAGAAACTGCTTAGTGGACAGGGGTCACAACGCACAAATGTTCTGGGGTGCCAGAGGTGCTTTTCTGAGTCCTTTCTGGCCTCGGTTGTTTGCAGCCGAGCAGTGTGGACTTAGCCTCCTCGTCGCCCTCCCCTCTGGCCACAGGCTGTGACCAGCTAAGCCTGCTGCACAAAGCATGTGCTTGCTCTGCCAGCTGCTCTTTCAAACTCCTCCTGCTTTCTGCAGGAATCTGGTGTTTTCTTAGCTGTGAGCGCTCTTCTGTCTGATTTATGCATGTTTTTTTGAACTGACCTTTTGATTTCCTTTCACCATTAACCTGTTAATTGTGAGCTGGTTGTTAGAGGGCTGCTTACATTCTGGGTGAAGAATAGCCACAATTTGTGTTGTACATTCCTATGTAAACTACATTTTGTTACTGTGGAAAAAAGCTGTCGTGCTTGCTGAGTGGCTTATCAATCATCTTGGATGCCCTGATTAGGACTGAAGTTAGATGAGGTGAATGATGGCCAGTGCTGATGTTGTAGCTAAAGATGGAGTTATGGGCAAAGAAGGCTCCTACTTTTCTTTCTCACACTGAAATAGGGATAGTAATCTTGCTAGGCTGACATGCTGAGCTTCTCTCTTATTTCGGAAGTATCTTCTAGCTCCATCCATTTTCTCAATCGTTTTTTGAGGACTTCATTTTAATTCATGGCTTAATTTCTGTCTGAAGGGAGGAGAATCTTCTTTCTTTCCACCTTGCTGGCTATCTGGAGTGACAGAAATTGCATCAGAAGCTGGAGGTTTGCGGGGAGTTTGTAGATGAGGTTTTTCTGCATGTGGCTCTGGCATTCATCAGTTCTTTTAATTATGAAAGTTGCAGGCCACCGAGATATTTTAACTCCTGACCGAATACTGCATGACTGTTTCCACTGCTCTTGACTGATTTGTTCTGTTCCCCGTT
The DNA here is from genome assembly GCF_003957555.1 of Calypte anna. NCBI lineage: Eukaryota > Metazoa > Chordata > Aves > Apodiformes > Trochilidae > Calypte > Calypte anna. The sequence goes on from NC_044274.1 coordinate 48,302,074, forward strand.
TGGTCAGTAGCTGGGGAACTGCTGGGAGTTTGGCTCCAGGTCGCACACAGAGCTGGCTTGCTGCTGGTATTAATTAGCCCTGTCTGCCGACCAATGTGACTGGCTGCAGGAAGCTGCGAAATTAAAATGCTGCCTGTGCCCTCAGCCCCTGAGCAGGGCTGGATGGCAGGAATCCATCAGGCCTGTGGGGGCAGAAGGGTGGTGTGGGCCAGCACCTTTCACCAAGGCAGGAAAGCAGGGTGAGCCCGCGGCCGAGGCTGCTTGCTCCAGATCCATATTGTCCTTGTACCTGTGTTTCCTTATGTTTGCTGAAGTGTAATAATTCTAAACAGCCATTTCCTGCTTTCTTATTTGCACATCTTGGCTCGACGTTCCTTTTAACCCTGATTTTTCCCTCAAGTTGCCTGTTCTTTGTAAGTCCTAATTCCAGTTTAATGACTTTTTTGTGTATCTGGGGATTGTAGGTTATTTGCATGACAACAGAGCCCCATGAGGGACTTGGACTGATGTCAGCTCTGGATCTGTCGTTAGGCAGTTCAAAGTGCGAGGCATGAGGGTTCTGTAAAGTTTGATCCCTTTGTGCTGCTAAGTTTGAAGATGCTGAGCCAGTTGGAAATAGACAGGTGGCAGGTCAGGCAGCACATCTGAGAGCTGCCCGGACACCAGTATTTTTTTTAGTGAAAAATAATAAAAGACAATAATTGTGTCACATGGAGAAGTTTCAGCAGTTGTTTTATTCCACCTGTAATAAAAAATAACTAAGTATCAATACTATCTCAAGGGTTAGTCAGACTCTTATTTTTGTCTTTTTTATTATGGCAAAATCAATGCCCTGGTCCCTGGTAATAAAACAACAGTTCAAATGAGGCTAGAGGCTGCAAGAAACTACTTAGTTCTTTCAACACATTGAATTAATAATGCATTTTTAATTGAGAAGTCATCGTACCAGAACTGTGTAGCAAGTTATGCTTTCCCCCATAAGCTGCATTTCTTTTTAATTGCCAAGTGCTATAATATATTTGCTAGTAGAAACCCGGAAAGATAAGAATTTATATGTACTGGCAGGATATCTGAGGGAGGACGTTGAAAGTAGTCTGCTAGCATCACGGCTTTTGTGTTTCGTTTTGTTTGTTCTGCTTTGGGCTTTTTTTTTGTTTTGTTTTGTTTTGTTTTTTTCTTGAGTTTTTTGTTTTGTGTTTTCGGTGTTTTTTTTAAAAGTTGTGTGTGAATGCATGATACTAAACAGAACAAAAGGAGTCGGCTGTTAAGCTTCAGCTCTACCTTCACTTTTCCCAGCTCCCGTCTCAGATCTTTAAGATAACTCCTTGTTTCTCTCTTACAGCCCCAAAGGTCGTAGAGGGGTCGTTGCATTCGGAGATCTGTCAGTGTCTAAGCACGCTTAGGAGAGCAAACGGAGGAAAAGCCATCTCCTCAGCCCCCTTCCCGCTGTAGCACATCCAGCAGGTTTTGCTGTATTTTAGTGCCGTCAGAGCATCCTGCAGCTGCTTCTCTGTGAATTTTGATGCATCCCTGTTCTGTTAACTTGCATCAGACAGACAGTGAGAGACCGAATCACTTCTCCAGAAGGAACTTCTCGCATGCTGTGAATGCAAATGGACCATTTGCTCTCCTCCTACCACCTAAATCTTTCTCCTTTGGCTGCATCCGATTTAGTGCCAGCTCACAACTCAAGGGTGGCAGCTGGTTGGTGTCCAAAGTCCTTTGTGTTGTTTCAACTTGAATCAGGAAATGATTTGTCAGAGGATCAAAGCGCTCTTGGGTGATTTTTTTTTTTTTCCCCAAACAGTGGGTTCAATACGGATGTAAATATTGTCTGATACTTACAGGGACTACAACTGCTCCCAACACAGGAATGATTTCTGGCTATCACCCACATCATACTGGAGTTGGCATGACTAATTTCACAGGGCAGCCTGCATGGGCTATTAGAGATAGCATTTGGAAATAACACTAGGTGTGGCAGTAGTTGCATGCAGATGGACAGTAGGAGGTTCTTTATAGTTTATTTTCTCATGCAATTCTTAAGTCAGCAAACATGATAAAATTGTTGGCTGTGACTTGTCTTCTTGCCTCCTCTTCTGCCTATGTTTCTGAAAGGCAGCGCATGTCAATGGGCACTGCCTTGGTCTTGGGAGGCTTTTTGAGGCTGTGGAGATACAACTTCACCCTCGTACGGTTCTTGGGGCTTGTGCCAGCTGCACATCTTAGGAACACTCTTTGTGCAATGCAAATGTGCAGTCAGGTAAGACCCTTCAAGATTTTGCAGTGAGCACTGGTTGTGTGTGTGTTTTACTCAACATTTTATTGGAAATGCCACACTGCAGATGAAAAATGAGAGGAGGGCTGAGATCCTGTTCTTGGGATTCCCTCTTTTCCTGGGAGGCAGGTAGGGTGTTTCTGTAGGGCCAGGTGTCTGCATGCCCATGCAGGCAGCAGTGCTAGCCCAGTGGGAGAAGTGTGAGCTGCAGGCACAGATGGAGGTGGGCTTCAATTAGAGGCTGTGGACAAATAAAGCTGAATGAGGTTGTGCTGGTGCTTGGGGGGGAGGTGTGGTGGTGGGTGTCAGGATGGAAAGCAGTGAGGTAACATCACTTCTGAGTATCTGTTACAGCAAAACTTGCTGGGGGGGGATGTGGGATGGGGTGCTCCCTTCACCCATACCAGGACATAGGTCTGCATGACTACTCAAGAGAGGAGTCCCAGTATTTATGAAGGGCATCAACATGTAGGGAAAAGTCACCAGTTTGGGTTTTTTCTTTAAAAAATAATTTTATTTGTGTGAAACACACCCCAAACTGAAGCACCTCCCTTGGTTGTTTTTTTTTGGTTTTTTTTTTGTCTGATCTCTGATTTGAAACACCATGTTTTTTAGTCACCTTAGAGTGAATCCCCTACTTACACATGCACACACTCCCTTTCTGGGTAGGAGAGCCAGTCATCTACCACCTGCCAGTATTAATCAGATATCTGCAGGTACATGGGCATGCAGGGCCTGCCCTTGGCAGGACACCACTTTGATTCATTTCTTAGTCTCTAAATACATGGGAATCTGGGATGACAGCAAGATCACAGCCCTGCTTTGCTGCCTGCCATGAACCTTTGGGATGTGAAAGGCTTATGCTACAGGACTTTGTAGTTGTAAGCAGGTGAGGTTTGTGCTCTGGAGAGGGAGGAAGAAGATTGCTGGTACATGGTGAACTCTGGCCTATTTAATTAATATTTGTTGGGTACACTTGAGGGTTAAGTATTTAAAAACGAATGGTGTCAGGATGCCTGACTGTGAGTAGGGTTGTAATGAGGCACACAGAAAAGACTTGAAATGATTTGTTAATCAGTAACAAACTGAGTCATCCTGCAACAGTTCTCGATGCCAAGTACAGACGTATAAAATACAGACCTATGCAATATAAAAGGAAGGAGTGTGCCTAAGCGTGTTTATTCCAAGTAAGGAAGAACTCGTGCTCACTTTTTAAAGAGTGTTTTATTATTTTTGAGAAAGAGCAACAGGGCTTAGTAAGAAATGTGTTGCAACATCCTGTGTTCTCTGTTCTATTCTTCAGATCTGTTAGCACTGGTGTGAAATGCACGGTGATCACACAGAGGATAACTTTGTATTTCCTGCTTACCCAGTTTGGGTTCTGGACGCTGATCCAGATCCAGACTGTCTGTATCTGCACAGTCTTTTCCAGGTTATCTGTCCAAAGAAGGTCTTGAGGCCACTCAGTTCATCAGTCTAGCCTGTACACCCTGGGTAACCTACAGTGGTGTATCCTACAGTGAGTTATGTCTGCTGTTAAAAAATAAAACCAAAAACAACTAACAACCCCAAACCAACAAGAAACGGCAAAACAAAACAAAACAAAAACGGGATTCCCACAGTTTACCCAGAATAAAACATAGTAAGGCTAAGAAGGTGTCTGGTCCTTGACATTTATGTTCTAGTGATGTTGTCTCTGGATTACACACCTGAGATCGAAGTGCAGGTGTCTTCAGATTCAAACCAAGTAAACATTCTTGCTTCTCAGATTTCAGTGAAGTTTGTGTGCTTTGGTAAAGGCCAGAAATTCAAATTTACTTTTTTTCCCCCCAGGGGGAAAAAAACTCAGCTGAGGTTGTTGGGTAGGTAGAAAAAAAAAACATTCTCAGGAGAGGGAAAAAAGGGATGAAAAATTAAAAGAACACAGAGCTGGCTAGGCTGCATATCTGCTGTGCATTCAGCACACACTCTGCTCAGGAGTTGTTAAAAAAAAAAAAAAGTCCTTTCCCTTGTCTTTATTTGTCCAGTTGGTCTATTGTGCACTTACACCATGGAGTGTGAAGATGTCCACTTGGTGCTCCCACTTTGCCCCGGGTAGAAGTGAAGAGAATTAGTTCTGAGACCATTTAAACAGAACAGGAAAAAAATTATAACATGTTTTATACTTTTTTCTGCCATCAAAAATCACAAAATATTAATTCACATAACTATATGTTTTGTGTCCGAGCTAAAATGAGTGACATTACAGTCATAAATAAAGAATGAAAGTTTCTGGGAATCCTGAATCTTTGTGTTTGCAGGTTCTTGCTCTTAAAATGTTGATTGTGATGTCTCATTATGACTTTTTTTTCTATTATTCCTTCTGTCTGACTCATTTCTTGTAGTAGTTATCTTTCCAAAGAGCTTTTTGTAGCCTTTTCTTTAGGTTGACTGAGCACCTAAGACAAGAGTCCTGCTTCCTTAGCTTTAAAATGCTTCAGTGGCCTCTATCTTAAACTGGGATGTCGCCTTCACTGTGTATTCTGGTCCTGCCCTTACAGAAAGACTTTTCTGCCCGGTGACAACTTATTCAGTTATCACAGTGAAACCTAAGAGATGATGTGAGGGCCTGAGGGCCTCCTACATGTTAAATAATCCTTTTGAAAGCATCTGTGCCTGTGGCATGCTGACCTCTTATCAAATTGTTATGTGATGTGAGTTTGTGCTCTGAAAAATAACCAGGCTTAAAATAAGGTAGGCAAAGGTGATGATGCTTTTTTCTTCGGTCCTGATAGGCAAAATGTTACAGACTGGTTATGTTTCTTTTTATGGCACTTTTCAGAATGAATCTAGATGCCTTCTTAAAATTTTCCATCAGCAGGTACTTTGCAGATAGAAGCTTTGAGGAGCCTGGGTGAGGAGGAATTAATTAGCAGCCTTTTTGCTAGCTGGTGTCCCCTTTCACTCTTCTCAGATTGCAAAGGGTAAGAATGAGGAGAAAAAATGCGTCTGATGATCTCTTTTCATGGTTTAACGCTGGCCATCCTGAGGCTATTTATACCAAGTAAGATGAGCGATTTAGTTTAAATTTTCACCCTCTCTTCTCATTTAGTCCAGCGCCTTTGGAGACCAGGGCTGGGGGGTAGGTGGGTGATGTCTTGGCTTCATCTTGTTCATTAGGCATTACTCTAAGAAATCAGTCTTTTTTTTTTTGCTAATAAAGTTGTAGGTATTTGTTTAAAACAAAACATGGAAGTAGATTTGTGAACGTTTTTTTCTGACTGAATAGCAAAAATGAAATTTACACAATTAATTGTAGGAGAGTAATTTTGCACTTGGGTAGATTTTTTAGGGCAGTCTTAAAGTGTGTATACAGAGAATCCTTCCCTCAAAAACTTGTTGGTCCTACTGTTAAAGAGGCTTTCGTTGGTAGCACAGATATTAGCATTGTAGCACAACACATACAAGCTCTTGACCCCTGAGATTTCTGTGGAAGGTCACAAGAGAGTCTTGAATTCCTGTGTTAATCACACTGGACTAGAGTATCCATGCTAGTTTTCCCAAAAGATTAGCAGAATAATACTGCCTTGCTTTGAAATGAGATCTTAGAGCATCTAGCTCTTTCTTTTATGTTTAACACATGCATTGATTTTGTGTATTTTTAAACCACGTAATTAATTACCCATTGAAATAAATTGTGAATGACAATTTATCACGCGGGTTCTGCTGCTGCCTTTATCTCACCAGGAGTTTTCAGTGCTCCTATGGAGCTTCAGTGAAGACAAATACTGTGTTTCCCTGGTTTTGCTAAGGCAATGCTGTGAGGTAACTAAGCTTTACCTATTACACAGTTGCTGAAATGTATAGCAAAGGATCACTTCTGTGTAGGTTGATAGCTTAATTCTACTGTCATCTTTGAAGTCGAAGCTGAAGGTGCTGACATTGCTGTTTTAGGAGTTTGGGAAAAGTGTCCCAGGGAGGGTTGTGAGCCTTTCCCTGCTTATAGTTCAGTGCATAAAGCAAAGAGCTTGTTGGCTCCAATCCAGCAACGCTGTGAAATGGTCTGTCAAAATATCTGCTACACTGTGAGTAACTGGTTTATTAATTATGGGCACTGGCACAGTCAACACAGCTGGGAGTTTTTGTAGAAATCTGTTTCATACAGTGTCTGTTTTCCTTTGTGCTTGTGGTCTGCAGCAGCCTCAGAGTACACTTGGTTTTGTCTTTGGTTCTGGATGCTCAAAACACTTCCAAACTGTACTGCACATCCAGGGAACAGATGACCATGCCTGATTTTCACTTCCATTCCCCCTCAGAGCAGTCTATTCTCCAGCTCTTCTATTAATGATGCAAGGTGCTTTCTTTGTCTTCGAGGTTAAGCAGTGATAAGGAAGACTGGAAAGCTTGTTTATGCACCTGAATTTCCCCTTCTCCCTTTTCACCCAAACCCATGTGAATGTACAGACAGGCTATAGATTACAACAGTCTTTTGGGATGGAAGCCCTCTTTAATACTGTTTTCTTTCTGTCACTGATGAAACTGTGTCATGAAGACTCTGCAGGGCAGAGGAGGAGGTGTTCACGTTTTAGTGGGTACTCCAGATGTTTATGTAATGTGCCTAAGCTTGCACTGGAATACAAAATATTTGTGAAAGGCCCCCAGGTCTGTCCATGGGATAAGCTATTTGTCTAGGTTTTCTGAACAAAGCAGGAGAAGGAGCTTAACTGACAAGCCCTAATTAGCTCTGTGCTCTAATAGCTCTTTCCTAGGAGAATGACTTGGGGGAGGTTGTTATCAAACCACTTCTAAATTGGAGTCTTAAAAGTATACTGTTGACTTTTCCCTTCCCTTGCATTTACTGGAAAAGCAAATACTGAAAAAGACTTGGGAAATTCCTGCTCTTATATAGTGGTAATTAAATTATTCTAACCAGGATCTGATGCAAACCGGGATCTTTGCTCTGTAGCAGTTTCTGTGCTGAAATGTGTATCTTCTTTTGGCCACAATCTGCTTTGCATTGACTTGAAGAATTTTCATCTTATAGATCAGAAATTTTGAATTGATACTATAGGCCATAATAAAGAGGATTGTGGTGTCATCTTTGAATTGAATTCTAGGTTATACAGAAGAGGAGGAGAAACTCGAAACTTTGCAGTTATCAGAAGTGTGTAAGGAAGTATGCAAGGTTTAACCTCAAAGTAGGCCACTATTTGCAAAAACTTTTAAAACTAGCATAAAACATCTCCAGCAGATCTCATGATCTTAATAACTTGACGTTGACCAATTTCCATATATCAAGATTTCACATACACATGTAAAAACTTTGCTCTTAAGTTCACTTTTGTGTGGTTGTTGCAGCAGCTCATGTTCCCTCATGTATACGGTTATCCTGCATAAAGAGGGAACAGATCTTGGAAACTGCAAAATCTGACTTACGTATATTGGGAAGTACTTCACCATGTACACTTCTTATCTTCAGAGGTTTAGGAAATGTATAGAGATGGAGAAGAGACAGAGGGAAATGGGCGGCTTGAAATACAAAATGGAAGAATTGTTCTGGAATGTCTCTCTGCTGTTACAGTGTTCCAAATGCATGCCTTGTCTCTAGTGCATGAAGGATTGATTAGCTGAAATAAATACTGTGTATTCCATATTTATTTGTGGCAAAGAAGCATGGAAAGTGTTTTGTTGCAGAAAGGGGATGAACATATTACTTGCAAAAGAAGTTCAGGGGCAACTGGGATCACAGCAACTGTAGGCATTGCTGCATCTCACTTGCAGAAGTGTGGCTAGATCTTTATTTTGAGGAACAGAACTTAGTGTATAACACAGTAGTTAGACATGCATGCACAGTTCTTCTGCATTCCAGAACTGCATTTTCTCCTTAGTAAGGAAAAAACAAATTGCAGTTTGTGTTGTCTTCTATGAAACAGCCCGAAAAGTTCTGAAAAGTGTTGTGCATTTCACTAGGCTCCATCTGTGAATTTTGTTTTGTGGTAATTCATTGTCGTCGAGTTCTGCCACCCAAAGGCAGTAGGTGAATGCAGCTTTCCTGGCCTGTGTGCAGTGATGATGCTTCCTATGGTTGCTGTAAAGGGGCTATTGCCAGAAGCACAAGCAGCTGTGATGGGAGCTGCGGTTGCTAGTGCAGCTAGAAGAAAGCAAGCGTGGTGGCTTCTCTTGAGTCGCCTGCCCTGTTTGTCCTTCAAGTAGTGTGTTCAGCCCAGCCAGCCCTGTGGGTGGACTGCCAAAGGTCCTTGGTCTGACAGAGGAGTGGTGTTGTGCTGAGTGACAGGCAGGTACTGCACAGGTGTAGGAGAGGACAGCATGCAGGAACGGGGCAGATGATGAGCTGAGTTGTTCTAGCAGGCATTCTCAGTAGCGCTGCATCTGTTGGCTCAATCGGTGAGTGCGGTCAGAGGAGAACAAAGTGACACTATAGGTCAGTGGTGGGACAGGAAGATGAAAATCCGTGGTGTAGCCCAGGGCTGTCTTGGTTTTGAGCTGCCAGCACTGTCAGTGTTTCTTTGTGCTTCAGTCCAAGGAAAATTTTTCCTGCTCTAAAAAAGTTTGTTCTCTCAGGGCTTCCTCAAAAATCTTCTTAGTTGATGCTTTGGACATAATATAAGACTGAAGTGTCAATGTGACTTTTCCATTCATATTTGTTCATGGATGAAAGAATGTGTGGCAAATACCCAGAGTAATTATGCATGTTTCTAATGTTTCAGCTTGTATAATACCGCCCACCTTCCCAGAGAGGTCAAGTTACTGTTTCAGGCATTGCAGTTCAATGGTGTACGGTGTGCTAGAGAGAACGCTGGACTAACAGCCCTGTAAGTTCGGTGTTTTGGTTCCCACCCCCCCCCCCCCTTTTTTATTAATTTTTTTTTTTTTTCGTACAGTAGTGGAATCTGATCTGGTTTGTGTCACTGAGTAGGTTTCGGTGTCTAGTGGACTATTTAAAATATACCTAAGCGGGATAGTACTTGTGGCTTGAAGTGGCGATTTGGTTTTGAATGGCAGTCATTTAATGTAAGGGAAGTATTGCGGAGAGACCGTTCGCATGCTTGTGTGAGGAACCCCTCCGTTGGATCCTGTTTCTGGTGGATGAAGTGTTCGCAGCAGCCCCGCTCAAGGCAAAGCCTGCGAGGCGGCAGCCGCGGCGGGACGGCGATTAAGTGGGCGATGTTTAATCCCCGGTGACCCCGAGTACCCGCGGCAGGCCGATCCCTTCAGGTTGGCATGATAAAGCAGTGTTGCAAAGCTTGCGCTGGCTTTTTCCATCTCCTTTTTTTTTTTTTTTTCTCCCAAGCCGTCCTCTGCCTCCCCCGCCTTCTGCTGCTGTCTGACCTTGTGAAGGAGAGCCGGCAGCTCCGCGGGCGGGATCGGTTCCGGGCGCTGTGCTCTGTGACACGCGTGTTTTCTGGCATCTGTTGGCTAGAGGGCATGTTTGAAACTTCGTGTTCCGACGCTTCTGGCTGCTTTTAAAGGAAACACGTTGGAGATCCCACCGTTCACCCGCGTGTTTCCCCCCAGATTAGTTTGAGAGATTAGGCTGCTGGGTTACAGCCTTAACGTCTGCGGGCTGGATCCTGAAAATAAAGTGTTTAGTGTGTGTATATAACTTGTGTGTGTTTTTATTGCATGCAGAATTATTGCTAGCACGACAGTCTCCATACTTATTTTTTGGGGCAGAAGGGATGAGAATGCTGCAGCTTGCCGATGCCTTTTTTTCTGGAGTTTCTCATCTGTGACATTGCTAAATGTGCTAGCTGCGATAACAGTTTCAACAAAGAACATCTGACAAGCACTGCATGTCACACAATTTACCTCTCCTATCTAGTCTTCCTAATTTATGTTAGAATTAGGATCCAGATAGTCTCCTACTTCATTTTTGAGAGACACAATGAAGTGTCTTGTAGGGTGATAGGGCTTGAAATGAAATTGAGGAAAGCAGTTCTCTCAAGAGCTAATGGTGAGACTCTAGAGAATAATCTGTCCTCTCCTTTGGAGACCATGTGCAGGTTTACTTAATTTTCCTGATCACAGAATCCCTGGAAATGCTTGGCTTTGTCTACTTCCCCTCATATGAAACATGGTGCTCCTGAAGGCATAAGAATTTACAGTGGTTATTTGCTTGGGGTTCACTAATTCATTTTCAAAGCCTTTGGCTGAAAATATGACAGAGGCTTATTCTCAGTTTGGTTCAGTACTGAAAATTTCCCATAGTTACTACAGGATTGTGTGATAGGTCTTGGGGGTCATTCCCAAACAGTGCTGGGTTTGGGAGGCCACTCTACCATATCGCTTCCAAAAATTCCATACTTTAGGATAGAAAGTCTGAGCTGCAAAGCTAGGTGATCTGGTCCAAGATTTAGCTTGGTGCCAGAGAACTTGAGTCCTGTTCTCTTTTTTTCCTTCCAGCTTGAAGCCTTCAGGATATACCTGTCCCAGAGAAGAGGTAGCTTCAGCCTTCAGGCTTAGCTACAGAGATGGATATGTGAAATATGGATTTCCCAAGATGCAGGCTGTTGGAGTGGTTCTAGAGCAGATCAACTGCTTACATTTGTTTCATTGTTGGCTATAGCTGTGCTGCAGTCATGAGGATAGATTGTGAAACTTGACAGCTGGCCAATATTTTTTCATTCAAAATTTTCATTTTCTATCAGGACTGGGAAACAGCATGAAGAAACACTGGAGTTCTTATGAAGGTTTGCTGTTGTCACTTGAAATTAAGCGATTAAAATATTTTTTGGCCCGTGAAGGCTACTACTGTTTCTAAAGATAACAGTAACCCACTCTATTTCTTTAACTTAATTTTGAAGTTTAAAATTACTTATTGAAGTGTCTGCCTTTTAAAAGCTGGCAGGCCCTTTTGCCCCCTCCTTCTGCTTGTCCAGCTGGATGGAAGCTGTGGCAGAAGCAGCCTGAGCCTGTGTCAATATATCTGTGTGCCACAGCAGGTGAGAAGCCATCTGACCCGGGAACCATGCAAGCAAGATAGTGTTTTATGATCCCTTTCAGTTTCATTCTCCACCTTCCTAGTTCCTTTTCATTGCAAGACAAAAGGATGACCTTCATGCCCTTTCCTAATCTCTTCTCTCTTTAAGGAAGCAAGCACAGATTGTTCTTGCCTGTTACTGCTTGGCAGAGGTGTGTCATGATACAATAATGTGAAAAAGCAAAGACCCTTGGATAAGGGATATAGTACAGGACTCACCTGATTTCTTGAAAAATGTTAAGCAAAGATGATCTGTCGCTGAAGTTCCTCCCATTTTTCCTTATTTTTTGAACCACCTTTAGGTAACTTCACACCACTGCTTCAGTTGTGACAACTTCTCCCACATTCCTTGCCTAACATCAAATATCTCAACTAAACTGCCCCTGTGAAGTCCATGCTGCTTTAGACTCCCAGGAAATGCATTTATTTTTTTAAATCTGGGCCATCTGAGTTTTGATATCCTAGTCTTGCAGACAGAGAACAATGAATTGTTCTGGTCTACCTGTAGAAAGGGGCTTGTGAAAAAGGAGTCTTCTGTCCCTTGAACCAGAAGTTGGGCTGTGCTTATGACTTCACCTCCTCTTACTCTCTAGACATGAGGCCTGCATATGTGCAATGAAATCCATGAGCAGTGGATCCCTGCAGATGGGATAAATAGAAAAACTGTGTGTGCTCTAAGTGTCAGTGAAAGTTCACCTATGCCAGCATCTTTGGCTGTTAGAATGGGTATTTGTGCTGGTTCTTCTCAGTTTTGCCCATTTCTGGTTAAAGCTTAGGTTGTTTGCCAGCTGAAAACTGTAATGGCAGTGGTTGTTCTGCCAAGCAAAGCTCTCCATTCAGAAAGCCTACGATGAACCTCACAGTTTGTATAGGGAAGTTTCTGGAGGAAGAAGTGGGACATGTATCTGGACTTTTAGGGTACAGGGGAGGGTATTGCCTGACTTGATGGGTTTTACTGTTTTGCCATTATCTGGACTTTTACAAAAGACAAAACAAAACAAACCCCTAAAATGTTTACATAAATTGTCACTTGTACCATGTACAACTCACAAACACTTAGCCTTTAAGTAAAAAAAATGTTTTGAAGGAGACAACCTTTTATTAGTCAGTCTGAAACTTGCATACACATCAGATGCTTGTGAAAAAAAATCTTAACTGTTTTTGAAAGCAATCAGGTAGTCAATGTGGCTTTTATGACATGTCACCATTTTTCATGAACTGATCTGTTTTGAGTGTGAGAACTATTCTACTTCTCAGATGCAATTTAGCTTTTTGTAAATTAATGGTTATGCTTTCTACAGTAGGGTTTGTATTCATCCCTACTGGACCTGGCAGACTTATTTGAGGTCTTGTCTGCTCTGATGAGAACATAAAAGGCTTAAGAGGGTTTTGATGCTGCTTATTCAATGTGTTTCTCCTGTCTCAGTGCAGCACACTTTATACTGGACTAACAGTTGTCTCTGTCCTTTTGCCACATGAAGAGGTAAGCTGCTTGTTGAAACCAGTCACTGGTTTCTGATGGCTATAGTGGAAACCCTGGACCTAGGTGAAGCTGCCCTTTCTCACGCTGTGACGTTTGCCTGAAACTCGAGAAGCCAGTCTTGCCTGCCAGGTTCTAGCTGGGCTGCTGTCTCCCGTTTACCAGCAGCTGCAGGTACCCTTGCTAAAGTAACTCATGCATAAATTCATGGATCTGTGCTTCTCAGAAGGTTTGTGTTTCTTGCAAGAGGCCCTTGTTAAGGCCGTAGGCTAAGAGGATTGTCTTGGGAATGCCCCATTTTCACATGTGGGTGACCCTTCTGCAGCTCCTGCTGCAGGTTGTATTGTATGCAAGGTGCAGCCCTTTTCTCTTGCTGTTGCCCTTTTCTCTATGCCTGCTCAAAAATCAGTTCCTGTGGGGACAGGCACTTCAAGTTCCTGCTGGGTACATTCTTCTTTATGGTGTGTATTTTAACAAGTTACAAGAAGCTCAAAGTCCATTTGCAGTACGTGAAGAGCTGTTCTCTGTACCAAGAGGTGGCATCAGGTACAGCAGATAAGGTGTTCTGGCTTTAGTGCAAGACTTATCTTTATCACCAGAATGCTGAAAGGAAGGATGTGGAGTTGCTTTGGCAGCATAACTTTTTTGTTTTAAATGTGCTAACAGCAGCTCCATTATCTACTAGCTTGAACCTACTAACTCTGGAACATTATGCCAGCACGTATAGGAGTGTTTGAGGGAGATGAGAAGTTAAATTGTTGTAGGGTGCAGCTGGAAGGTTGGCAGGTAATCACCACCATCATTATACTTAGCTCCTCCAAGATGATGTCCTCCCCTTTTGTACTGGTTCCAAGGAGTCTGGCCTTAGATAAACCCTGTCATATTCTTCCTCTTAGCAGCCTAGGATCCTCTGCAGTACAGATCATATTGCTATCCAAGAATTAATGCAAAATAGAGCTCGGCATTGTCTGCAGTAGGTCAAACTTAAATAAGAGAGTGGTGTGATAGCTCCTGAGAGGAAACACCCCCTGTCTGTGGGGACTCCATCTCTGGTGTGAGACTCATGTGAAGGAGACTGCTTAAGATAGCAGAGATACCGCATTAGTGCGTATGACCCACTGTCATGATACATCGGCATCTGGAGATTCCCGAGGCCGCAGAGTAGTCCCTCATGTTACCATGGCGCCCTGCCCAGATTAATTAGTGTCTCTGCAGGGTTAATTAGCATGGTGCTTTCTGTCATGCAGACATAATCTTAGTTATTTCCTTTAGCAATTATGAAAACTTGGGCCGGTGAAGTATACTAAGATTGAATATTGCTTTTGATTACTGAAAGGCTTTCTGTCTGAAAATTTAAAACCTATTTACTAGGAGGTAGTGTCTTTACTATGGAAATGTTACCTTCAAATTTGTTTTGAAATAATGTCTCCTTCCCAGCAAGAATGTAACTCCCCTTCTGGAGCTATGCAGTGCATCTTTAGCCAGCTTCCCAGCGTGGTTGCAGTTTCTGAGGCGTATGTCAATATGCTATCCAGCCATGTCCCTGCAGTTGAGGGGGCTGGTGTCTTTTCAGACCAGCATAAATTCCTCCTTAGATAAGGGAATCTGTCTGCTGGAGGATGTTGGAGGAGTTGGGTGGGAGGAGCTGTTGAACAATATTAAAATGGAAAAGAGGAGAAAATGAAATGTGTGTGTTACCTGCCTGTGGAAAAGTTGGTAAGATGGAGCATGCTGTAAAGTATACAGGCTTTCTGTGGGAGAAAAAAAGAAAAAAGTTAAACCATCTTTGGGAATTTAAGAAATAATCTGTTGCACCCAAGCTTTGTTTAAATATGAAATCAAGGCTTCCTGTAAAGATTACAAGTTCATTTGCAAACACTTCCTCTGTATGCAATACATCTACTTAGCCTTTTCGCTATGTTTTAGTTTCTGCCTTTTGTTTGTTTGCTTGTTTTTAGATTGCTTCTGCTTAGCACTCAACTGAGCTAATCCCTGAGTCAATTTTCTGCCTGGGAATGAATTTAGATTGTTATTTGCAAGGCAGTTTAGAAGAACAGTTACTTTTGTTATGAATTATATGAATCAGTTTCATAGAAATTCAAATTTTGCTCACAGTATTCCATATATTTTAAAATCCCCGTTCTGTCAGAATGTTTTCTATTGTTTGATGTTTTTTTAATACCTGTTAGGTGTGGTTTGTTCCTGCTTTACAGGAAAAAATGAGTGTGCAGCCTAATATTTTTTTGTTTTGTTTGAGTTTGGATGTGTAGGAGTGAGACGATTATGTATGCATTTATGCTGTGATTTGTTTGGGGTAAAAAACGTAAGTGAAGCATTCTTTCCATCTAGCATGGAAAATTGTAATGTATGGGATAAATCTTAACGCCCTAAATGTTTCTAAATTTTGTTCATCAGAAAAAGAGGAGGAACTTCTACAAAGCTGCCACGTAGTTCATCTTGGAGTTAGAGCCATGTCATGGTCCTGGCCTACAGTGTTGTATGGTTCATGTGCTTTCAAACTGGTCTGGATCAGATGTGGGCATAAGCACTTCTTTCAACTGAGTTACACAGAGTGTTTCTGCTAGCTATGGGACAATGTGTAAAAATTAAATATGTTGGAACAAAATTAACCCATGAGGAAAAAAATTTATTATCTCTACACCTTGTCATGGGGACATGGTTTGCTGGGTGTGGTAGTAGGATTTTGAAAGCCAGTTTTGTTGTACCCTTGGACAGTGGTCCTGGATGTGTAGCTCTCAACTGAACATATTGAAGAAGGCAGCTGAAGTCTTGAAATAATAAGAATTTTCACAGGAAAGTTCTATAACACTTTCTACAGAAATGTAGAGCAGGAGGTTATACAGAAATACAGTGATCATGGTAATTCCTGTTATCTGTGAATATACAGCTCTGAGAATGTAATTTGTTTTCTGTTATCTCAAATTATCTAATACATTACAGTTTTTAATATTATGTAAATGAAGGTTCTTGTAATAATCTTTGCACTCTCATTGAAATATAAGACAAGCATTTTTACGATATCATGAATAGCTAATATTCAGTATAAACAAGTTGATATTTTACAAAAATAGCTGAAAGTTTAGGTAAAAGTACTGTGGAATTGTTAGGGTGGGGAAGAAATTGACTCTCATTTTTTGAGGTAACTTAAGAGCACTGAATACTATTTGAAAGCTCACCTAAGCCTGTGACTCTTGGATTTCTCATTTTTACAAGATGTTCATCATGGTTTATCTTTCCAGCCTGTGAGGTCTTCCACCAAATCCCCCCTCACATAGACAGACCCTGTATTTCCCCTTCAAATGCAACTTGTTTATGTTTATGAAAACAGTTAATCCCTAGGAGGCTGTTTTAGGCATTTGCAATGTGTGTGTGTGTGTGTGTGTGTGTGTGTGTGTGTGTAGAAACATTGGTGTGTGACATGCTCTGAATGCCAGTTTACTTACTAATTTAGAATGAAAACTTTAATTCTTACCTGGTGTGATTCCACTGTGTTCCATCATGTGTTTGAGATCATGCTTCTAGTTTTACAGGCTGGGACAAAGATCACCATGTCTTCTCTTACCAAAGCTTTGAGGAAGTTCTGGATGATGAGAAGTATATTTTCCCTGAAAGTAGCCCTCCAAAACTCTGGAGCAACCAGAGACAGAGAGAAATTGTTCATTTGGTCCCATCCCTCTATAGCTATCAAATGTGGTGGCATTGTGCCACTACCAGCACAGGTGCCACTGGTTTGGACAGTGGCTGTAAGTGGTGATGAGGGGGGATGTGCAAAGAATGATGTGTTTGTATATGTGTGCTTGTGGTTTTGGGAAGTTTGCTTTTTTTTGACAGTAGGTTAAACATGCCAAGTGAGTTGGAACTGAAAAAAAAGAAGTTTCTAAACTTTGTCAGAACGTGATAGCTGAGTTGCTGTGAAGGAAGAGCTGCCTCATGTGGCAGTGATGCAGGTGTGAACATAGATGTAGCTAGAATGTCTTTACTTAATAAAAGTTAACACTAGGTGTGAGTCCTTCCAACACAAGATTTTTTTTTAAAGCCTATTCAGGGAAATGAGACAAAACAGACTGTAGATAGAGTACTCCTGATGTGTCTTTCATGTGCACCAGCGTCCTGGCCTACAGCACTACTGCTTTACTCCCATGGGCTTCTCCTGCATTTCTCAGTTCAAACTAGTACCAGGCTGCCTTTCCTTAAACACTTGATGCTGTGTTCTGTAACAGGCATGGTTGGTGCAGCCTGACATGCCCGGAGCTTTGTTTCCATGCATTCACATGAACTTTTGTTTGAACAAAGGGGATTTAAATTCTTTACAAAATGTTGTAACCAAAATATTGCTTGTGCATTTCACCTTGGAAGCAAAAAAAAAAAAAAAAAAAAAAAAAAAAGCCTTTCATATTTGATTGTTGGTAATTTAATTATTGTTTAGCAGCATGGCTTTACCAGGCATCAGCATTTTAAACCATGTGATATATTGCCCAAAATGTACAATGACTAACTGGTGCTTTTCATTTCTCTTCTTGTAGGATGACTATCAGGTTCCTTAATGTACTGTCAAATGGTGAAGCATTGAACTAACTCTGGATCTTCTGCATTATTTCTTATGATTGAAAAGGTCTAAAGGAAAGGAGAAGACTGCTACTTCTACTGCATTGTTATAAGGTAGGATGTGACTTCTTTTGCAGGCAGCAGAGGATAGGCATGGTCCTGCAGACTGTCCTACCCCCCAACTCTTTATCTGTATTAAACCATACTAAGATGAAGCCTTAGCCTGGACGTGACTGTCAGTATTTGTTAATTACAAGTAAATTAACTTACTTTGGTGAGAAAAATGATGCAATTAAGAAGAGACTAGGTTTCTTTTCCTACATGACCAATTCTACAATGTTGAAGTGCTTGCATACCTTTTCATTAGAATGCCTTAGTCATGTATGTATTAATAATATTGTTAATAAAGAGATTTAGTCTTCAGTCTCTATTGGATGTCAGGCTGAGACATATACAGGTAAGAGAAACTGAGAACTATAGAAGCTGAATACCACTGCATTTAGAAAGCTGACCATTCTGCTGCTGTAATTTTCATTAGTTAATTACACATATTGTGTACCCATCTCTTGGATTCATAGCTGGATTGTCCATTGCACTGTGCTGCTGCTCTCCGAGTTGTCAACCAGCCACAGACCAGAGCAGTGGAGGGTGTGTTTGTGCTGTGCCCAGCGCACAGCTTGGTCTCCCCTTACTGCAGTCATTTCAGTGATCAGGGGCTGGGTGTAAGCACCCTGCTCGTTCAGGGCTGTACAGAAATGTTGCTCATATCTATGTAAAGCTGCAAGTGAGGTTAAGAGCAACACCAGAGGAAGGGCCTGAATTAAACTTGTAATAAAATGCAAACTGGTGATGCTATGTAAAGGCTGTATTTGCTACTGATTCCTCAGTTCCCGGTTTGACAGCTGCTGTCTGAAGTGCCAACTGAGTCCTGATTTCATTTACTTTTGGTAACTCACTGCCCTCCTGATGTGCACTTCACCTAAAACTGAACTAGTCTCTGGAAAACCAAAGATTTATAGTCACTTGGTCATTTCTACTATTTAGGATAGCTCATGGCAGATTAACTTTTGTTTCATACTGCTTTTGCTGCTGCATTCAGAGTGAAACATTGCCATGAGGGGCAGCTTGTTTGGATTTTGAGCGTGGAGTAAATCTTGTGCTTACAGGTGTGGCCTTGGATTGCTGGCAGCTGTTGGGAGGGGCAGAGGGCTGCTGAATTTAGTGATCCCAGAGATGTAGGGGCACCAGATGTTTTTTCAAAACTGAAATGCACTATGTGTAGAAGAGCAGATCTTCTGCTTTACTTTGTCACTCTGAACTTGCTATTTAGGTGACATGTGTGTTTGCATCCAGATTGCACTGACTCTCCCTTTGGCTCTCTTGGACAAAATGGAGTTCAAAGGTGGGGCAGAGGGTGATGTAAGACACTTGTGGCAAGTTGCTGTGACCAGGAAGCTTTGCTGCACTTACTTCTACTGCAGACCTCACACCAGCACAGTTCAAATCTGTTTTTTTTTGATCCTGGAAGGGTTCCTAGCCCAATAGACACTCCCAGCCCCACCTCTTGCTCTGTAAGAGGTGCAGGATCATGTTCTTCACTCAGGAATACCAGAGCTTTTGTTCATCTAATGCTCCTTCTTTTTACCAGCAAACGCACTTGCAAAGTAATTTAGTGTTTTTGGGTGGCTGAGAGGTGCTGTGTTACAGGAGTTGTGAATAAGCAGCCACCCCACCTTCTGAGCCCTAAAGGCTGGGCTGTAGTTGGCAGGGAGGTCAAATGCTTAGGAGAGACTAAATTAGGAAACTTCTTATCACTGTGGCTAGGCTTGCCCCAGTTTCTGTGTGTCTGCCACAGCTATGTCCTGGCTGGAGAAGCCTATCTCCTGAGCCAAGCATGGCCTTCTGAGCAGATGTAATGTGGATATGTGTGTAGAGGGACTCACTCTTAGGTTGAAGTTTAGGTCCCAGGTGCACTGCTGCATTGCCGCAATCAGTAAATTAATGTGGTTACAACCTGGATGTCTGGTGAGGTGCATGGATGGCTGTGCAGGGTATGGGGTAGGAGAAGATAGGACAAGGCTGTAAGTGAACACATGCAGACAAAGAGGAAGAGTATGACTGCAGAAAATCTGGGAAACTGAGCAGACTTGTATCTGCTGTCATGGAGCCCAAATAGTGCTAATTGCACACTGCTTGGTTGCTCCTCAAAAAGAACAAGAGAACAGTGTGTCATGACTAAGAAAAAGCCAGTAAAGGCAGCTGCTATGTCAGCCCTGCTCACAAGGCAGTGACTACAGAGGAGCAGGATGAAGAGATAGTTAAGTGTTCTGAATGTAAGTATCTTATTTATTCTTTGCATGTCCTTAAACCAAGTGGCACAGCAAACTGTTCCACTGCAGATATGGGCAGGGCTGGGCTGTAGCTTGGTGTCACAGAGGGGAAGAATGTGTAGGTGTTAATGGCAATAGCCATCCCTGAAGAGAGGTTCAACACACTAAACCTCAGTACACTAGGGCTATTAATTTACAAGTCTTCGGAGAAGTGAGCCCAGTTTCTCCTAATAATAGTGTCTGAAGATCATGTGTGCCCATAATTTTATGTAATGAGCCATCCTGTTTTTGCATTTGTACAGACAACTGCTACTCTGAAATACTAATGTGACCACCCCAGTGCTTTGCCTGTGAGAATTATGAAGCCAGCATGGGGCGATGTGCTCTGTAGAGAGAGATGAACATTATTTTTCTGTCTCAGAACTCCACTGAATGTGATCCCTGTGCAGGTCATTAAAGCTGTGTCCTAATTGGAGTGCAAGGTTTCACAATGTGAGATGAACATCATACTTAATAAAATTAATTTCTATTTATAAAGGCAGAATTGCTTCAGAGGAGTTGTTTGCCTTTCGTCAAAGCCATGTTCTGTAGCCTTGATTTAGCCAAGGATTTTCTTCCAGTGTCATCAGACTTCAAAACAGCCTTTTTTTTTTTTTTTTTTTTTTTTTTGAGCAAGAACTCAACCTATTAAATGAGGGGGGGGAAAAGCAAAAAACAACCAATTAACCCACCAAAGAAAAGTTTGCAGTTCTGACAGGTTAAAATACAAATACCCAGCAGTTGCTTTCTTTAGCTAAGTTCTAAGATCTCTGGTTTTAGGCTTCTGCTTATCTTAAAAATCTTACAAAAGATATTAGAAAACACATGACTAGAGCTCAACGCAATTTAATCTGGTAGATACTGCCTGAAGGACAGAACAGATGGATTCTGCTTTCACAGGGGTGAATCAGCTTTAGCAAAGGCTGGGTGCTGGTTGCCCTGGCACTTCAATGTGGTGAGAAGATTTAGTCAAGTCTGACTCTTCCTGAATTTTCTAAGCTTGCTGCAGCAAGCTTGTATTAGACTTCTACACAGTAAAGAATTGGCTTCAATGGTCCATGAGATTTGTAGCATCTGAAGAGGGGGATGATTTTTTTTTAGAAAGCATACCTATTTTAAATGAAGTCAAACTTTGCTATATAGTAGTATCTACCTTATCTAGAAAAATTAAGATGTCTGCAAATCAAAACACCACTGATTAGTGATGTGTGGGTTTTCTTCTTCTCTGCTTGCACAGTGAAAGCAGTCATGTTTGTACTAGGCCAGATATTTTCACTTGGTCAATTACAACAGATGTTGGCTTAAGTCCTGTCTCTTGCATCCTTCCTGCTCTTAGTTGTGATTGTGCTTAAATAAGGCACAAAGACATCCAGCTGCTTATCTGTGCTGTGCTGGCTCCTCAATCTTCCCACTGTGTATGAACGTAGTTTTTTCAGGCAGGGACATCATCTTGTCATGCCAATTACCAGAGAGATGTGGAGGATCTGCCTGGAGTGGTGCTCTGGTGCTCCCACAAACCTCCTTGCCAATATTTTTTGGAAGGAAGCTGAGCACTGTGAGTGTAGCAGAAAGAGCAGCAACAATCTGCAATGTAACCTAAATCCACCTCCTGGTGGTGCTGCCATCCACCTTGTGGATGGTTACACCTGACTGCGAACCTGAACCCAAGCTAGGGAGGACCCAGATGGCATTTCAGCCACCACTAAAGCAGAGATTGGCTGGGTAAAAATGTTGGTTGTGCAAACCTGGCAGCTGTATCCTTTTGCTGTTGGCAACCATCTTGTTTTCTCAGAGTTCCTTGGTGCTTTCTTGTGCCTTAAACATTCCAGTGCCAGGACTGCTGTGGTAGGAAGAGGTGTGGGACTAAACAAAAGCAACCAACTTGTTGCATACTATCTCTTGGTTAATTTGACCTGGGGAGGGACCCAGCTTTCACTGGCTTGCTGGCCCTATAGATGTTGTTAAGGCAATCTGAATACTAGAACTAGTTCTTTATCTTGATGAAAGCCTTGTGTGTGCTTTTCTGATTTATGTGACTTGTGAAGGATTAAAAAAATAAAACTATTAATCTTTGGAGCTCCTCAAATGTAAATAAAACCATACTTGGTTTTTAGATGGTTTTGCTGTCACAACGTGACCTATTCAGCACTTCTCAGGATTTTCTGAGACTGAAAATCAATTTCAAGTATGAAAAATAAATTATCTTGCTTCTTGTTTTCATCTTAAAGAATTCATGGGTTTGAGTATATATGCTTGTACTTTGTATTTTTTTTTCCTTTTTGCTGTTTTTCTACATGTAAGGCACAAGAGAAACTCATCTCTCTTTCTGCTAAATGTACTCCTCTTTTTTCAAAGGAGATGCTTCACCCAGTAGGAACTGTGGCTCAGCATGCGAATAAAACTTACTTTATGCCTTTAAAATGTTTATTCAAAGTGGCCTGGCTGGCTTACAGTAGCTGTGTGGGTGGATTGTCCTTGAATTTTGTAGACTTAATTTAGTACTACACAATACCTAGTGATGGAAAACCACTATAAATTGTCTGTGCACAGCCATGCATTATTGATATAGGGTAGAATAAGCTCCACAATTTCTTTATTTGATGTTGTTAGCAGAACAGCTGGCTGATTTGTTAAGACTTTTTTTTTTTTTTCCTCTATTGGCAGTAAAATATCTCTTCATTTTGAACTCTGAATTTCCTCCTGAATTTTGATTTGTGTTGGGGTAAAAGCCTGCCATTTCTGGCACTACTAAATCTACTGGAAATGTTTCCATGGAGTAGAAACTAGCTTAATTTCTTGGAGACCTAGGCAAACAGTTTAACTAAATGCAGAAGACAGGACTTATTGTCACAAATATTTAGAAACGGAAAGTTAGGCATAAATTGTCATCACTGTAAAAAAAAAAATTTGAAATCCTGTAGTATACATAATTGGGCACAAGCTTAAAGAAAAATGCTTTACAGTGAGTTAGGTGAGCTTTGTAATTTCAGCATTCCTTCAAAGCTTATGAAAAATCTCAACAGTCTTAAATTTGTCAAGCCTTTTTTTTTCCTGTTGACAGTTATGATGAGTAGAGATTCTATTGAATAAAATTTGCATGCAAACTTGTGCTATAGACTAAGCAGCTCTTTCCCTGTATTTGAACAAAGGTACAATGACCTGCTCAACATACTGAAAATTAGTAAGTAAGTAAAAAACAAAAGGTACCAGCAAAACTGTCAGAGGCTTAGTCTTCCAAGCAAATATTCCCACACTGAAGCTTTAACTCATCATTTCTGGAATGGTAGTTTCCCATAAATCGTTGCTCTAATACAGCAGAGGGAATGTGCAAAATACGGCAAGCAAATATTTTGTTTAGGTATGAAATTGTTTTTTTTCCCCTCTTCTGTGTGCGCATATATATCCCTTGTTAGAAGCATTCCAGACTTATCCAGATTTTACTTTTTTTTCACTGTAAAAGTGTTATGGTATTGAAAAATATTAATATAGTTGGTCTTCATGAGCTATACTCATGTTTATAGTGGTTTTCTATGGTTCATGGAGAATTGCTGTGTATTAGTTTAGCTTTCCATATATTTACAGCTTTTTATGGTAAGAAGTCATTAAGTAACAAAATAATTAAATTGGCTGTGTGATTTCAATCAGGAGGCAGGGAAAAAACTAATGGGAAGGACTAACATGATTGACAGAGAAGGCTTGATGGAGATTTACATTGAGAATAACTCATTCTTCAAAACTTTTTCATTTTCTGATGGGAATTATGGGGTAAATCAATTACAGTGGCTATGGATGATTAAAATGCAGAAGTTATGAATTCTTACTGACTTTTTAAATCTCTAACTCTTTCACTGCTAATATGAAATCATTTATCTTAAAAGAGCTTGTCTTGAAGCTGTGAGGATTTAAGTGAAAGCTTCAGCATCTTGAGGCAGACTATTTTGATATCAGAGATCATGAATTTTGTGGCTTACTTGATGTATAGAAAACTGTTGTGGAAGTCGAATGGGGAATTTTCCATAGGTAATCTGATAGTTCTGTTATAATTCACTTAATTGATGAAACTGGCAGATTTTTCAGTATTTTAAATATTTATACAATTCAGGCATAACACACAACTAAAAAGTCTGTGCTGGTTGAAATACCTTTGATTTAGTCTTACAGAAAAGACATACAATTGGACATTGACATGCCTGTGGTTTTGGTTTTGGAGCTAGGGTGCAGCTGTTGATGTTTTCATGTAGAAGCACAGTTCAGCCTCTTTACTACAGTTCTGTCTTTCTTACAACCTTCTGCTCAGGTGGTCTTGTATTATGAGAATGTTACTCACTCCTGCTGTTTCTTTAAAAGAGCATCTTTCAGTGAGACTGTTAGTGGCTGCTGTAATGTGAAACTCTAAAGGAAACATCACAAAATACAGCGGGTGTGGTTTCTTCTCCTCTCTCTCTGGGTACGCTCTGCAGGCATGGATGAAGTTACTCTGACCTCTTCCCTTGGCTTGCTGGAAGTCAGCTGGAAGGAGTTTGACAAACACAAAAGAGATTTAATGCGATTTGACATTTTGTAATTTCTTCATACTAACAAAATAGGTCTGAGTCCAGAAAGTTCAAGTGACTTTCAGAAAGTTACACAGGAGATGTCTAATCAGGGTAAGTCACCTGAGTGCTGCTTGCTATTATCACAAATTCTTTATGTGTGGGAAAGCAATGGTGGAGGAGACATTGAGAGTGGGATGGAGGAGATGGTCAGAGACCACCATCATGTGACTGCAAGCCACACTCAAATACAGAGATAGCTGAAACAAAATTCTTTTCTGTCTCCTGTAAATACAGCTTTTAAAAGTACAAGGAAAAGAAATGGAACAAATTTAGCATTTGGTTGTAATCCCATATAGCCAGTCGAGATGAAAAAAACCTCAAAAGTATTTGGTTTTAAATAAATAAATGAATTTGTTTCCCCAAGAAAAAACGTGGAGAGACTTTTCCCAGTAGTCGGTGTAAATGCAAAGTGGTAGAGGAACAGTGAGGCAAGTGGGCTTGGCTTGTGAAGAGAAGTTATCTTACAGCCTTCCATTCCTTTCCATTTCCTTTTAACCTGTGTCAGAATAGATCACGTTAAAATGTTTTCTTCCAGTATAGGAACTAAGGTGGAGGGATTTGATTGTTTTTGAAAGGTGCTGCCTAAAACTCTCTTGAAAGCATGGGGAAGGAGGATAAAATGTGTGTGGTCGCATCCATCCCCACCCAGGTGTAAGTGCTCTGTCTGTGACAAGTTGCAGCATGCCCTATCTTAAGGGAGAGAAAACTCCTTCACATTCTCCCTTCTCTTGGTACAAAAAGGTCTATAAAACTTGTTTGGGTGGGACAAACTTCAGCAGCCTCTTCCAGGTTTGATCAGTGCTGTAGAACCTGTCTTGGTTAAAAGGCAAATGCCTTGTGTTCTGATTACCTCACCATTGAAATCTGCGGCCTGTTGCCACACAGCTGGGCAAAGCCCTGGGTGGGATTAGTGCCTATTGCAGAGTTCAGCCTGCGGTACCGACACCGGTTCTGCCGGATGCATTGCAGGACGTGCTCATTCTCTGCAACATGAGTACATTGCCCTGGATCAAATCTTTTTTCTTCTCCTTTTTGTTGTTATGCTATACTCCTCACCCACTAGTTTAAAAGAGATGAGAAGGATAATGAATTAAATGCTCATTTTAGCAAATTACCATGGATAATGATGCTGTTGTCTGCACTGCATCTGCAGTGACAGAAACTGATTCTTAACGAGACCACTTAATGGATTCACTGGATGCCCAGCTCAAAGTAACTTTCATCTGTAAAAATATTTTCTGCAAAACTTGCTTTAAGTAGAGCTACACCTTGCTTATTATCTGTAAACATAACTGATTATGTTTTGTCCTTCTGAAGCCTCTATTGATTATCTTTCCACCATGAAGTTGGTGAGTCCTTTCTTTTTTTTTTTTCCAGAGAGCAGAACACTTTTAACCCTCTTGTCCCAAAAACAGTTCAGGCTAGCAATTCTTCTGCATTTTTCATGAAATGTGGAGTTTCAAGGTGTGTAACACATCTGCTGTATAGAACACACAGCTTCAGGGTGCTTTCCTGTTCTTCTCCCCTTCTGCCTTTCTCCCTCCCTTCCATGCTGCTTTTAATGAGGGTGGTCAGGGATGGCTGCACAGATTTTTTCCAGTATGCATCAGTGCAAACATGGCTCAGCTAGATGCAGTAGAGAGAAACATGGCTGGAAATGGCAGAATTGATGGGTAGGTAGCAACTGAGATAATTGAGAAAATGCTTGCACCTTCAACTAATTACAAAATAATTGAATAAGCAGCTATATGTTGCCTTACTGCAAGCTTTAAGTATATGAAACACGATTTTGTTTTTAATGCTGAACTTTGAAATGGAAAACAGAGTTAATAAGATTTGGATTCAGCATGTTCCTGAGCTGTTTTTCAAGGTTCCTCCCCCTTCCTCCTTCTTGTTTAATTTGGGCTATTCTTGTGCACCTGGAATACTGTGCTATAAAAATGCAGAATTTTGTTCATATTGTTTATTTTGTATTGTTTTCTTTATTTAGTGCCTGACAAATTGTATTCCTGAAAACCATCAGTAGTGTGCCAATAAGAAATGCAATACTGGAAAATGAGGCTTAAAAAAATACAGAATGGGCCAGAGAACTACATTTTAAGGGGATATAATCACTGATATGGCCTAATGTCTCTCAAACCCATGGAACTCTCCCATCCTCACCCCAGTAGTTTTGAGGCAAGTACAGTTTTTCAGGAGTCACCTTGAGAATGGAGCCTGTGGTTTACTTTGGAGTGAAATCACATATGACTTCAGCAGGTTTTATTCCAGCTTCCTCTTCTTTCTTTGTCTTGGCCTCAATTGTCTGGGCATCTTTTGTCATCAGTGGCAGCTTATGAGGGACTGCAGCTGCATGCAGAGAAATGCATCAGCAAGGGTAAGTTACCTTCCTCGATACAGAAGGATGCAAGGGAGAAGATGCATGGTGTTGCTTTCCAAAGATCAGTGGGAATGTTCAGATGCTAACAGTGTCATGGGCTTGTGTGACAGATTTAGGTACAGGAATTTGGAAGTTACTATAGCTGAATGCAGCTGTCAGTTGCTGGTGTTGAAGGACAATTTGTCATTGAAGCCACTGAAAGGCTAATAGCTACTGTGCTTGAAATGTTCCTCAAAAACTTCAAAGTTAATTCTCCGATAGGTGAACAGGTAATGTTGCATTTTTTTAATTTTCTGAACCAATTCTTAAAATTCATATTAACTTTTAAAGGATCAGAGGAAAATACATTTTCAGGGTGGCTTGAATGTGTCCATGATTCCCAAAGGCTAAAAGAGTGGCAGGGCATCCAAAAGGGTGGCAAGACATTTCATTTTAAATCTGTCCATAGAGAAAGATGGCCACTTGTGGCCAAATTAAAAATTGTAGGAAAGAAGGTAGGTGTTTTCTGCTAGGTTACCCCTCATTTGTAAGTACTGTTCTAAACTTGCTTCTCTGTCACATCACTTCAGATTAACTGTCCCCTTCATTTTGCTCCAAATTCTATTTTATAAAATAAGTATAAACTTCCCTCTGGAAACCCAACAAAACAAAAACAAACTGCAACCAACCAACCAACCAACCAAGCAAACAAACAAACAAAAAAGCGCAAACCAAACCAAACACACATTTCAGCAGGATTATTGCTGTTTTAAAGAGAAATAGAGAAGTCAGGAGTATGCCCTTCAAAGTCTCAGTGATTGATGGGATTTGTATTCAGGGAGGAGTTCAGCTTGTTTAGTGTAATTTTGAAACAGGAAATATGCATCTCATTATTTTATGTGTATATATTAATTTTACTTTTGTCTGTGCATTTTAAGGTGCCTTTAGTCATGACTGAGATCAGACTAAACAGGTAAGCATAGATTTAAATGCGTGGCAGCATGCCTGTGTTGAGGTTGGTTAACCAGGCTTGGCTTTTAATTTAAAATGCATAGGGAAAAGAATCAGTAATTTATTTCAAACTTAAGGCTCCTTTTGGACAGCACGTGCTATTTATATTTATGCCAAAAAGAATGGGAGAGTTGCTGAGGCATTGTGTCCTTTGCTAGGCATCTGAAGCTATTCACAATCTATCAGTGAGTATTTGGACTGTGTTGGAAATAGGTTTTCTCTTTAGACACCTAAGAAAAAAGTTCTTGAAAGTTCAAGGAATTTTGAAGGCAAAGCATTCTTATAAATACAAAGATGAGTTTGGGATGTGCATGGGGGATGAATCATTGTCTGAAGGAGTTGGGAGAGGTAAAGAGATTTTTTTCTGCTAGTTCTCTCCACAGACTTGAGGATCTCTTCTGTATCAGGTTTGCCCCTCAGAGGAAGAGTTTCTCCTTAGGTCAACCTAGCCCATCATCAGCTGTGCTGCTCTCCTGCCTGCACAGTGTTTTTTGAACAACAAAGTTGGCTTAATTATGTGAAGATTTGTGCGTGTGCTTTAGAGATCCATAATTGTTTTTTAAGTTCAAGCTTGCTATTATGTTGGGCAATAAAAGCTCTGAAGCCCAGAATCTGAAGGCTATCATGAGCATTATTTGCCCAGTAAAGAGCTTCAGAAGTTGACTTTCATGCTTCCTCTTGTGTAGGTGATTGCCTAATACAGGACAACAAAATCTTCTGTTCTTGTGTAGGACACTTCTGGAAAGACTCTCTGAGAGTGATGGTACAGATAATTTATCAAAGTCAGATATCAGCTGACAACAGCAGCTGTTATCCAGAGAAGTCTGAACTGTGAGCCTACATCTCCAGATGCATATTTTCCATATAGAAGTAATGAATATACTGGCAGGACCACATAAAAAGACAACGTGAAAGCCTGTAAAAAGAGAAGACAGGTGTGAAGGAAGGGTATGTAGGAGATAAGAGGAATTCAGAGAAGGCAGCAAGCCACAACACTCTCCCACTTGTGAAGACTTTTGATGTAATGTAAGGCTTGACATGGTGCATAGATTATTGTGGAAAACCAGCCTTGTGGGAAGCATGGGAATAGTTTTCTATTTTTCCTACAGCATTTGAAATAGAGCGTTGAACACACCGAATATCTTAGCAGCAACTAGCTTGTAAAGAGACTGAGAGAGACTAAGGGTCTGATAGTTGAAAATTGATGCATGAAATAGGCCACAGTCCAATAATCTTAAATTCCCATACCTTTTTTTTGGAAAAAAAAAAAGCAAAAGTAGTTCCCAGTAGTGCAGTATTACTCTGTGCCTGGAGGGTGATTTCCCCACTTTCCCCGTGTTTCTGGTAAAGTTCATTTCAAACACTTCTCAAACACAATGGGAAAAACAGATTTATTTTATACTGAGGAGGTACGTAGTTCATCATAAATTTAAAAAGAAAAAGTATAGTGAAACCAATATGACCTTGTCTTTTATATGAGTTAATAGCAGTGGGGAAGATACCTCATCAGAGGAGGAATGACTGTCTCTGATCAGACCAGACAGGAACTGGAAAATGAAGGGTTCAAAATTGCAGATGCTACTTGGTTTGTCAATAATTTGCAAATCCGAAATGTGAGCTATAAGGGCTTTTTTGTAGTAATGATGTGGTTAAAAAGTTCATCAGAGGTAATGTGTTAATAATCAGTTAATCTGTACAACTGACAGCTGTTTTTGTCTAGGTAAACCTTAATAAATACAATGATTGGACTATAAAAATTAATTACTGGAAAAGCAAAAATCTTAAAAATTTTCATTGCAAACACCAGAATGGTGCAACAGATTTTAAGATTTTATTTGATTTTTTTTTTTCTGCAGATAGATTCTGCCTCCTTGTGACATTCCTTAAAAAGAAAAAAAAAAAAAAGGAAAGATTTAAAGATTTTCTATGTTCGTTTTTTTTTTTTTCTTCTGTTTTCTCTGTTTATTTTATCATATCTCTGTCCTTCTTGTGTTTCCTGCATTGAGTCCTCTGGAAAGGAGGACTATAATAGGTAATAATTGTACTACCTCATAAATATTGCTACAGCATGGACATTTTGCCAGTGTTTCCTGTAGAGCAGTGAGAAGTAGTGGTGGTAAAGTGGATTAACAAGTGAGTTAAAGGAGCTGTCATTCACAGAGTGGTATTAATACCCTATGATTCTTATCACACTCTTATTATACAAAGCAGGTACAGGAAATCAGTAGATACAAGTTTTAAGAGATGACCCGGTATTAGCATTCAGCAAAATTTTTGCTGCACTGATCATGTGAGGGATTATTCCCCCAAAGGCTTCATGCGGGGTGCCCATCAAATGCCTTCAGCCACATGTGCTGCAGAGAAGGGGAGCACTGATCTCGAAGGTTAGCCTTGTCTCTGAGTTTTCCAGTGGGTAGGAGGGTGAGTCACCTTGGGTGATGGTACCTTAGCAGATGGCCAGAGATTTGTGGTTCTTTCAAGGCTGTTCTGTGTTCTTGAACTTATTAATGAGGCCTAACAGTTGTGTACGTTACCCTACAGACAACCTCATGGTCACTGAGGTTATAAATCTTTCTTCAGGATTAGGTTTGAAAGCTAAAATGGCCTTCCTTTCCCCTTTCCCTGCAAATACTTAGCATATGTTTAGGGCTGTGTTTTTGGACAGAGTAGGTATTGCTATTATTGAGTGCAGGACATACTTGCGTGCTATTGCACTGTGGTTTTGGAAGGAGTAGATCTGAGGGGGCCACAGGAAAAAAGTAGTACCACAAAAAGCTCTTTTTTATGGAAAATACAGTAGGCAGGTGTATATGTGTGTTTGTGTGTGTGTGTGCATTCACCATACGGGCAAACCTGCCTTCAGCTGGTGGTTCTTGAGGTGGGGAGGTTCTTCAATCTGATTCAAGGATGGAGAGCTGTACTCCTAAGAGTCAAGGAAAGGAGAAGCAATGCATGGTCTGGAGAGCAAGCAGAGCTAATTCAACAACCAGCAGAAAAAACTAACCTGACAAAAGAAAGATTTCTACCATGTGAGTGAAATGGGTCATTGAGTAAGACTCAGAGGGAGAACCTGTGTAAGGAATGGGACAGAGCTGCATGGTGATAGTAATTTAATTTCCTGTTTTGCTATTCACTGCATTATTCTTCACACAGAAGAGTTCAGGGAAATGCTGCATGCCAAGGGCTTCAGTGTGCAGCTGCAGAAACCAATTCAATCCTTAGCCAATGGAGAGTGAAATGTAAAAGTACTCATTTTGATCTTAGGAGGCTGCAGTTGTTCATGCTTATATCCATAAACATAGAGAGAGAGGACCTTCAGGCATGTCCAAGACCATGGGTTCATTCTTTTGATAATGTGTTGCAACTAATAAAAGCTATTTTCAGACTACTGTCATCTTGGGCATCTGTGGCCTTCTTTCTTCCTGTGTGATCAGGAGAAGTTAGAACCCCTGCAGATGTTTTTCAGGCATTTCTATCTGGGGCAGTAATAACTCTTAGTATACCCTAGATGTGATTCCTGTCCCTCCTCTCTTGGGAAGCAAAAGTTGATTTTGTTCTTGATTCTAACACAGAGGGTATATAGAAACATACATGTTTAGAAAGCAAATCAGTGATTTGCCAGCAAGCCATTGGTATGCTTTTTTCAGTTATTCATGTGAGTCTGTTTTCCAAAGTGACAAATCACTGTGGAATTCAGGAGGTTTTGGGGTCACAGTTCCCAAAGTCTCAAACCCCATGACAGCTCTGCAGGAGCAGGGAGTGATTCTACATGTGCTGTGTAAAGGAGAAGTGTATCTTGAGGCCAGGACTTGAACCTGGGTCTGGTGTAGTAGGCAGTATCTGTCAGGTGGCCTCTGTTATGTGCGGTACAGACATTTTAAACTGCATGTAGGCTAACTTTAAAAAAGACACCAGCTATGTTCTTGAACAGGCAGTTAGAACAATGTAAGAGGCTGTAAATTCTGACTTCTGAAACCTGGCAGCTTTTGGTATCCTGAGCAGCTCTTCAAATACTGCCATTGCTTGGCTTGCTTATGTAGCTCATAAGCTGCCCTCTGTTGCAGGCTCTACAAGTGAGGCTCTAAGACTGCAAAAATCACAGAATGTTAGGAGTTGGAAGGGACATTGAAAGGTTGGAAATTGCATTATTGTCTCTTATAAGGCACTGAAAAATAATTATGCTGTTTTGTTATGAAAATTATCCTTTCTATAGGACTGCAAAGGTAACTAAAGTGCTAATGGGCATATTTTTCTGCTGGAAAATTTAAGCTGCTTTCTTGCTTGCTCTTTAAATTAAAGTCTGATACAGAAATAAGGTAGCCCTGTTCAAAACAGCAGGTGTTATTCATGCCTTTGGATGTACAGGCATGCTGGAGTAACCACTGAGTGGACCAATCTGTCCTTTTCCATTCCTTGGGCAATCAGCCCTGCAGAATAATGATTACTGTTCCAATAGGCAATGATTAGAGCTTGCACAGTTATATGCTTTGTCCAGGATGGTTAGACTGATTTTTAGATGCTGTCCAACAAGCAAAGCAAACACTGCTGAGGTTGCCACAGTGCCATGGGCACTGCCACAGGTGCTGCTCTGAAGATCTGTGGGAGAGTAGAGCAGAACCCAGACTGTAGCTGATAGTCCCCCACTGCCTGAGGCTGCAGCAATTCAGCACAGCTCTATCTCCACATCTTAGATCTCTGCACTGATTGGGTATCTGTGGGAAGCCAAGGAGAAGCCTTGGAAGCATTGACTTTCCTTGGCTGTGTATTGTGAGAAGGAGAAAAACCCTTTGGGGGGAGAGTGGAAGGAGAAGAGCACAAGTTTCCTTCAGGGCTCCTCCCTGTCATCTTGAGAGATAGCAGGCACAGTGAAGAGTAGGTGAGAGATCTATCTGGCCAGCAAAGAAGGGGCACCCTGTTTGTGCCTCTTGGATTTACTTTGGCTTAAACCTTCCCCTCAGTGACCTCCCCATGTGCCAGCACACCATCCCATCTGCCCACCTGCGTGTGAACTGCATCAGGGTAGTAAATGGGTATAAATCCAGCATGACAGAGAAAAAACCCCAGCTTTTTCTAGCTGTTCATCTGCCTGATCAGCTTACAGTAAGGCACCCTGGGAGCAGCTGGATCCAGGCAGAGTGGAGGGGCTGGAAAGACCTTTCAGCAGCCAGTGTTGAGATCAGCTGTGATGTTTTGCAGGACTCTTCACCTAAGGGCTGCTGCAGACCTCTGCAAAAGGACTCCTTGCTGTCTGCTCTGCTCTCCTGCTTGGTCCAGCGAGCAGAGATTTCACATGCCTGTGCACACATCACAGTTCTTGGAGGAAGAAGTCTCAGAGAAAACGGACTTTTTTCATTTTTGGCCATTTGTATCCAATGTCTCTCTGAAGAGCTGCTGTCTTGGGCTTCTGTAAGGGAGGAGATAAGTTTTAGAGAAAACTAATATCCTAAGAATCATATAACAGTAATGAAGTAGAGAAAATCTACAGGGGATAGTGTTACTTACTGTGAGTTTTAGTGCTTTACCAAAAAACAGTATGCAGATAAACCTATGTGGTGTTTTTATTTCAGCAGACATACAAATTTTATATTTGATCTGGTATATAGGCTTCCCCATGTGTCTTCTGTGGTAGTACATACAGACGCACACTCTCCTTAGCACTGCCAAAATGGTTTAATTTCTTATGGACAGCTTGTGTGCTCTGTCCTTATTGGATACTCTCCTCTGGATACACAGGGGTATAATAGTGTTGGCTGTACATTTTCAGTCATTGCAGATTACTAATTGACAACTATTCCACTGGCGGAATGCTCTATTGTTATGAGAATTCAGTGTAAATCCCAGCAGTGTTATATGTTATGTTAGAAAGCATTTAGATTATCTTAGTTACAGGCCTGTCACCAGATGTATATAGCATGAAGAAAACAGAGCACCTTAGGCATATTGTGATCATGGAAAAATCAATCCAAATTCTGCCTACCCAGGAAATACATCTTTACAGCTTTATTATATTTGAATGGTTTCTTCCGTGTTTATTGTAGTCTTCGTCTGTAATAGAGAGAACTTTCTCTGCTCTTCCAAGTTTTAGATGACAAAAATGACAATATCAGAGAATTTTTGGAATTGGGCTTTTCATGTATTTGGATTCAAATTTTGAATAGTGAAGTTAAAGGTTACATTCAAGCAGTGTCTGAATGTGTATATTGGCTTCTTGAAGAATTTTATCAGTCTTTCTATTGCCTCCTGGTATTTGGGTATGAGAGCACAACTTCCTCCAAAATAGCACCAAGTATTAAAATGAGGCTGCAAGGTTTCAGAGGCATGGTTCACTTCACACTGAAAGCACTAAAGGTGGTGAAATATAGTGGGATGGTTCCCAGTATTTCTGCCCTATCTGTATCAACCCTGCCTGTTCTTGCTAGAGGGAAATAGGGGAGTGGGTGGATCTTGGCATTTATTTCCAGACCTTGCAGCTTGGAACTGGAAGGAAGTCAGAGGTATGCTGTGGCACTTACCCTCAGCCCAAGAGCACCCAAGTGGGGTGGATCCCATCCCCGGAGTTACACAAAGCCCTCTCTTGAGATGCTTTGCACTGCAGCAGAGCTGGTGCTTCAGTACATCTCCTAATTCCTGGTGCTTTCAGAGCTCTGGGCAAAGGCAGGCTTCCAGCCAGCACAACAGAGCATGACAACTGTTGAATTCTGTGTCACCCCCATGTCCCCTTTTGTGCTTGGCTGCAGAGCCAGTCCAGGCACCTGACGAGAGGAAATGTGGGTTTTATCACTGTGCAGTGTGGTCTGTGAAGCAGCATGGCTTCAGGGATGCAGCAGTTCTTGGTCTCTCCATTGGTCATACAGACTCCTTTGTTGCAGTGGGGCATTGCCCGTGCTGTGCTCAGCAGCTTCCTCTCCATACAGCATCATCCTGGAGAGGTGCTCCACACACCCTTCTGTCACCCTCAGGTTTCCCACACCTCCTAGCTGTGGCTGTTCTCCCAGAGTGGAATGCTCCTGGCCAGCCTTCCCAAAATGTGCTGAATGAGCCTTGGAAAGAAGTCCATCTCCCAAGAAAAATACTATTAGATCAGTTCTGTTGCCCTGCAAGACTACCCAAGTTTTGACCTGTATGGAAATAGGACTGTTTTTAATCTAGTCTGTATTGGATTGCAAGTATTCCATAGTGTTAATACTGTACAAATCATTCTGCATTGGCTTCAATATCATATGCAATACAATTAGTCTAAGGATTTGGATGTGACTCATTAATCAGAGTCTCCTGCTAAGCTCCCTGTTATAATACCACAAGGGGCAAACTAGACAGAAAGGTGAGTGAGTGACTATAGTTGGGTTTCAGAGGCTCGTACAAGTCAATACAATTTTTGTCCCTGGCATTTGTGACAAAGACACAACTGGTATCAGAGTGAGAATCCAGCACTTTTGTGCATCCAAGTCTGCTGTCAGCTCGGTGTCCCCAAAGGCTCGGGGGCAGTCTGCAGGGACAGCTGCTTCTGACAGTGCCTCCCCAAACCTGCAGGGTTTTACTGTGGGGCCACGGGGGTCTCAGCAGACAGAAGGTGATGCAGTTTGGGATCCACACTTTGCTCCCGGTAAACCTGTGTGAAAAGTCTGAAGAAATATGTTAAAGGCTTTGTTTGTTAACTGTTAGAATATTCTGGGCAGAAAACCACTCCAGAAGCTTGGTTTCCTCTAGGGCTATGCCCTTCCCTGGCTGAAAATCTTGGTGCATGCCGTAGGTAGCTCAGCAGGGAAGAAGGTGCTGCATGGAGTAATCATCAAGATACAAAACTTAAAGTGAGGAAGGAAAGCCAAGAATGAACAAAGCAGCCTTCAGAGGTTCCCAGGAGTCTCTGTAACACTCAGGATGAGAGTGAGCAGCCGAAGCAGTTTGGCAGCAGGAGCCTCTGTTTTTCTCAAGAGCCAGACTGCTTTAGGACTAGAGCTATCAGGTAGTATCTTCGTAAATCTGCATGAGTATGCCCTGAAGGATGTTCTCTCTCTGTTCAACAGGATGGCCTCCTTTGCAAACACTGTTTTTCATAAGATGCTGTGTATATAAATAAATCATGCTAATTAGAAAGGTGAGCAGATTTTCCACTCCATCTGAGAACAAATTTTCAGCACAACATGGTGTGGGTGTGAAAAGGACCTATTTTTCCTATTAAGTGATAATCCCTAGATTTGCCAGGCTTCTCTCAGGAAATGTGCAGCTTGTATTAGGCATTCCTTAGCAAAACGCCCTATTTGTAGATGAACAACATCCCCACAGACAAGTTCTGTCTGTGGGCACTCTTGCACAACCTGAGGGAGAGCTAGTCAAATATTTCTATGCCTTTGAAATCTAGTTAGTAATTCTGGATAAGTCTGTGGATACAAAGCTTATACGTCCCACAAAATGTTCCAAATCACTTGAAAATGCTGTTGATTTAAAAAAAAACAAACCACTGAAACAAAACCAAACAAACAAAA
Source organism: Calypte anna (assembly GCF_003957555.1). Lineage (NCBI taxonomy): Eukaryota > Metazoa > Chordata > Aves > Apodiformes > Trochilidae > Calypte > Calypte anna. The sequence goes on from NC_044274.1 coordinate 48,338,195, forward strand.
ACACCAAAACAAAACAAACACACACACCCCAAAAAAAAAAAAAAAAAAAAAAAAAAAAAAAAAGACCCAGGAAGTCACCTGTTTGGAAAGCTTTGAGAGAAGTGCAAACTCACCAGATTATCCTTACAGCTGTCTTTGTAAGTTGCAGAGTTTAGCATGCATTTGCCCATAAAAAGGTGAGGCTGAATGCTTACAAATAACACAGTTGTTTCAAACCACGTCTGTAAATGCTGATACTAGTGCAAGAAAGAATCTGAAGTGGTGCTTTCTCCCTGTCTTCCTTAGGCAGGTGTGGCTGTACCAGATCAGGGGAAGGTTGTCAGGGTTCAATCTGTTCTCTGGCAGTCACCAAAGAAAAGTGCCCAGGGAATATACAATAGGAGCAGGGCAGGCATGTAATACTTTCCCAGAATATACCATTAACCTCCAACAATTTGTGGTCCAGAGCTTTTTCAAACCACAGGTAGTTTGTTTCAATAGCCCTTGGTGGATGAACACATTGTGTTATTCTTCCACCAGTTTTTTCAATGTGTAAACTTTTAGCACAGTCAATGTGCTGTGGCAAGGAGTTTCATCAGTTGTTTATATGCTGTGTGTGAATGCATCTCACTTTCTCTTTTTATTTTGCCTGAGATCTCCTAGATTTAAAAAAAAAACAAAAAACAAACACTTTGGGAAACATTTGTTCGCTGATCATAGTTTTCAAGCCATATATCTAAAATGGCTTTTTTAAAAATTAAAGTTTCAATTTTATCTCAGTAAAATATCCCCATAAGTTATTAAAAAAACTACTGAAATCTAAAGGAAAAAAAATACTGAAAATGTCAGGTGTTTATTATACAGAATTTCTCCCTCCTTCCCAATCTTGTGTTCAGAGCTGAATACTGGGAAAAATACCTTGGTGTTCTTGTTGTTGCCAGAAACTTATTGTTAATCTGATAAAAATAAGATCATGGAACTTTAAAATCAGTTTCTTTTGTCTTCCATTTTCAAGTCTTTCGTGTACTTCAAGCCCTGAACAAAAATGAGGAGAGCAAGAATCAAAGAGATCCTGTTCTATTTTTGCATACATTAGCAGAGATGAAGGGCTTTATATATTTACAAAGGCTTGGGTTTGGTTTGGTTTGGTTTTGTTGGTTGTGGTTTTTTGTTTGGTTTGATTTTTTGGGTTGGGTTTTTTGGTTGGGTTTTTTGTGGGTTTGTTTTTTTTTTTGGTTGGTTGGTTGGTTGGGGCTTTGTTTTGGTTTGTTTGGTGTTTTGTTGGTTTTTTTGTTTTTTGTTTTTTGTTTTTGATGGCATTTGATAGTCACTGTTTTAGTGTGAGAGAGGAGGAAATTTTGCTCTGCCAGTGAAATTCCTTCCCTTCCTTGCCACTCAGGTTTGGTCTCTTAAATGCAATGGTATCATCAGTGTCACTGCTCATCAGCTTTGCCTTCAGATGGTAGGATGTGAATTGCCAATGTGGTGAATTGACCAAAGAGACGGCAAGTCCTTGAGTCTCCCAGATCAGAAGATTGCTTCCTTCCCCCTTGCCACTTTATGGCTGATGATCTTTCAGTAGGACTTCTTGGTATAGTAAAATGTCACTGATGAGTGTCCTTGGTACCAAGTGACCAAATACTGTCCCTCTGGGTTGTGACCACTGCAGCTAGCCTGGACCCAGTTATGGCAGAGTGGAGCTGCAGGTAGTTATTGCCTCTTAAATTCACTGTACCAACTGACCGTGGTGACTTTGAGAGAGGCTGAAGAGATGACCACCATGGCCCTGGAAGCTGGTACAGTGAGTGGTGACCTCTTTTGAGAGGCTAACGCTGTCATCTTACTTACCGTGGTGTCTTTCAGTGTCTTTCAGACAACTAGGGGAGTTGTCTCTTCCTAGCAGGAAAACCACTCTGGTTCTTCTCACAGGACTGCTGAGCAAGGTATCTATGTGAGCATCCTGCTTGTGACCTGTGGATAGGCAGGCTTAGTTAGACACTAGATCTTCTGGTATAATTTTGATGACTAATCCAGAGCATAATAAACAATAAAAATTAAAATGACAGTAAGCAGATTGCTGATTCAAAGATTTTTTTTTTCCCACTGTTACAGGTGTCTTTTTCAGATGCCTTAGTGCAGGAGGGCATTACATTTCATACACAAACATTCTGATTTTTAATCGAGAAAAACTCTATAAACTGCTAAAAACTGGGATGCTTTCACGTGTCCTGCAGAGCCATTGCTGTACCCCAATTGAAATGCAAACCTTATGGGATATTAGTAATATCATGCAATTTGGGCAGTTAATCAATGAGTTGAGTTTCATCACTTTTATGATTTATAGGGAGAAGCAGGCAGATTTCTGCAGAGGGTAAATAACAGCATTTGCTGGAAGTTTTGACTTCTGCTTTTCGGAGGAGCTACATCTTCCCCATTTCTGCTCAGAAACAGATGTCCACACTTCACTGTGTAAGTGGGGTGCTAAATATTAGAGCTGTGAAAATCTCTTAGTTAAGTAACAGCTCATACTAAAAAGATGTGCTTTTTTATTTTTAACTTGGCAGATATGCTTGAAACAGGCAGGCCCTGCCCCATACCTAATTGGCAGTATGATTTTCTCATTTGTCTCTGACCAAAATAAGGATAAATAGCCCAAGTGGACCCCCATCACTGCAGTCTGCATTCCTGCCTCTTCCTTGGCAAGTAGCTGGGGCAGAGGCTTGCCCCAGGGATTGCTTATTGCCTTGGACCCTCATTCCTCTCCTTCTGCTCCTTCACAAACCATGGTAGAAAGCAGCCGTGGAACCTGTGCGGTTTAATTCTGACAGAAACCAGAGCCAGTGGTGCTTTGGTTTCAGAGGTAGTGTAATGATTAGTGTAACACATAAATAATAATTTTGTCATAACATCTGCCACCCTCTTGGGGTGAGGCTGCATGTTTTCCACGTGGGCTGACACTTGCTGGGTACATTTCCTCAGGTTCCCAGACACACCTTAGTTTCTGTATAATTGGTGTGCTTGTTAAAAAGGCAGAAGAAAAAACTCCTCTGTTCCCAATACCTGATTTAATAATAAACTTGCCCCAACCCTCATCTCGAATCTTTGGGTATTGTGATCTGCAGTTACAACAGTAGGAGATATCTACATTTGCCATTGAAAAGAAAGGAGGGGAGAGTTTTTCAAATCCTGTTTCCTTTTACTGTGATATATGCAACAAACACACTGATAAATTTCTCAGTTAAGCTAGCAGTTTCTTTTTTTTTTTTCAAAAGAATAAAAAGAGCTGATCTTTGCACTAGATGGCAGTGTAGATAGTTCTATGGCAAACTCATTTTCTTTGCCAAAAATTGTAAGAATCATGGTAATGGTAAACAGTATTTAGCATAAAAAGCACTTTGCAGTGATGACAAAGGCACTTTTCACTAATTGTCTGCCCCACATTTGTATTGAGAAGTAATGGGTATTCCAGATCTGAAAAGCTTTCATAGAAGTTGCTCATTCTCGAAGTTGCAATTTACTGCATTTTTCTTCTTTTTATTTCCTTCTCTTGCATCTCAGATAAGCTGAAGTTCTGCAGGGCTGAGTGTTCATTTACTCACTTTTAAAGATATGTTGCTGCTTTCCTGCATATGTAACCCATGAGGATTCTGCTGAACAAAGAGGGAGAATTGCTAAACATTGGGAAGTATGCTAAACTTATTGGCTATGATTACAGATTACTGGCCGAAGTTTTAGTGGTGAATAAATAGGTGTACCAATGACAGGTAAGTTAAAAAAATTATCAAAATTAAACCACAATTAAGAGAAATTATGCTTTTACCTATATAAAAATATTAAGCACAATAGATATATTAAGTTGAATAACAAGATGTGTGTCCTGTACTTGAGCATCAGCATGAGAATGAAATCCCAGTGAACACTGTGAATCTTTTATTGAAATTCATCAGTGCTACTTTACTTTGAGCGAAATTGGCGGGCAGACCTGAACTGAAACATGGTATCTGAAGTTCCTGTCTGGAACTCAGGAAAAAGTAAAGGTCCATGTTCTGAGCCAGTTATGCTGAAGCATATCCTCCTGTGGAATGGTGGAGTTTGCTCTCCTACATTTTCTCCTTAGCAAGACCTGCCTTCCAGGAGAAAAAAGGGGCTCTCCTAGAAAGGCGCCCAAGACAATAAATTGCAAACACACGTGCACTTTTATTGTGTTAGGGAAAAAAAAATCTCTGTTAAGCATAAGAAACTGTTTCTAATTAGGCACAATATGTAGCTTGAGTAGAAAAAGTATCATGCAGGCAGCTTTGTGGAAAATTCACTTGTCTTAGATACTAAAAACTAGTTTTTAACCAGATACGTTGTGCTGTGTTCTTGAACTCTCATACATCATACAAAGAGAAAAAAATTGTGATCTCAGACTGATTATCTGAAAGGTTTTAAGGTAAAGGTAATTACACAGTTAGGAGAAAGAATTATGAAATTTTTAATTGCAAATAGTCAGAAAGTATGCAGATATTCTGATGCAGTGGCAGAATCTTTCCATGACTTGTGCTAGCCACATAAGATACAAGTGTAAGAGAGAGTTTTAATTAAAAAAAATAAAATAATAAAAGCAGATAGTCAACAGAAGGAATAAACTTTGCCTCACAGACCATCAAACCTGACATCTATTAAGCAGAAGGTAATTAATACATGTAATATTATGTGTGTCTATGTAACAACTTTCAAATAAAAGTGCATCTTGGTTTTGGTACAATACTGAGGAGGCAGCATGGCAGGCTTGCAAAAAGTAAAATGGTTTAATTGAAGTTCTTGACCTGAGAAATGCATTAAATGAAAAAGTGTTTTAATCCTTAAGGCCAGTTAAATATAAGTGAAATTGTTGGAATGCTTAATTAAGCAAGCTTTATTTTCCCATATGCTGAGTCCATACTCTTTTCTTGTCTTGTTCAGATACATGCTGGTTAATACAGTGGATTGTTCATTAGTTTGAATACAATTGAGTATTTATCCACCAATGGATAAATGGAATGAGTAGTTATTTCTCTGCTTCGAATTACTCTTTGCCTATTTTTATTGCATTTCCTAATATTAAAATGAGACTGAAATTACAATGTGATACAGGCAAGATTAGATACTCAAATGCAAATAAAAATTACATTTCTTCAAGTGAAGAGTGCAAATTGGCTGATACTTGCATTCTCTATGTGACTGAAATGGACATAATTGTGAAATGTGATGGATTTCTGTGTCTTGAATGAAAACTTATGAAGTGCTCTGTCACAGCACTGTCTTTAGGCTGTAATTTAAAACATAGCTGTGGAAAGACATGGCAGGCAAATTAAGAACACAGAAGTTACAAAGAAGTTTCTTATGCAATTACTCTGCTTTGACTGAGTAACAAAGCTAAAAGACTGTGTAAAACAATTACCACTTGAACATGAAACTCTTATCTTGCTGCTCCAGGAAACCTCTGTTGATGGCAAAGGGCCCTCTTCTTGTAAGTAGGAGATAACTAAAAATACAGAAGATTAGTCTCTTGCTGGAGGACCATGTCACATGTGAATGCAGCCTGTGATACATTTTCACCCTCAGCTTATGTCTGTAAATTTTGCAGGTTTGCTGGGCAGAGAGTTGGTACCAGTCTGTGGTACCAACTGGGTTTCAGCCAGGTTTCCCACCCCACTTCTTCAGCACCCCCCTTACATGTGTCTGTAGCATGACACACAGACATGCTGAAAGTTGCTGTCCTTCATGCTACTGGTAAAACTGTGCTTTCAGCCACTTACAAAATTTCCTTCTTTGCTAAACTGTTAATTTAATTGGTTTAATTCTGCTGCCATAATGAGAAGAGACTGTTATTTCTTTTAAGTGGCTAGTATTTTGCTTAGTTAGATACAGAATAAAATACCGTCTAATCATACTATCTTGTTTTGAGATAGATAACAAGGTTTTAGGGAAAATATGTTTGTGTAAATTTACGTAAGTTGTCCAGAGTAAGTTTCATTTAAAATACTTAGGTATTCTGGGTAAAGAAAATGCAGTTGTGTCTGTCCATAAATGCACATGTCCAACCAAAGGAAAAAAAAATCAAATCAACAAACAAAAAACCCCAACAAAACTAAGCAAAACAAAAAACCCAATAAAACCACAGCCTAGAAAGGATGCTTCAGTTTTTACCTCTTCTGTTTTCTCTACCTTTCTTGTGTTGGAAAAGGATTGGTTAAAAAGGTACTGGTTTACTTTTTCTCCTCTATTTTTTACTCCTTCTACCCTTCCCCCTCCCCTTTTTTCTCTGTTAGTTTTTCTTCGTCTACTCCATCAGTGCCTTGTATGCTATTTGCACTGTAACTTTATAGTGGAATATTTCTGGAAAACTGGTTCCCTAGGGTTGCTAATTAAGAATCATTGCTATTTGTTTCACACTGTGGTACTAAACAAACAAACAGAAACCTCAGCTCCTCCTAATTTGGAGTGACCCAGGACATTAAGGAGAACAAGCAGTGCCAATGAAAAGGTTGTGGTCTACCAGTGATAAATGGAAATACATATGTGCTATAATATAAAAGTTACAGAAAATTGGGTAATTGGGTAATAACTGGTTTACATTATGCCATAACCACTAGGCTGACTGTACTCGAAGTCAAGTTTATTTCTCTGAGTAAGAGAGGAGGAATTGTTTGACTGGAACAATTGTAAAACTCCAGTGCTCTGATGAGGCTCAAGAGGAAGCCTGACTTCTGCAGCTGAGTCTTGCTGATAGGATGACTCCTGTAGAAGCAAAGCCTCTGGAGAAAAGGTTGGATTATCCAAAGAAAACTTTGTACAGCTCTCTGTATTTTAGGAAATATAATTTTAATATAATTTTAGGAAATATAATTTTAGGAAATTATATTGATTGTATACTGATTGAGTTAGTTTGAACTGAAAGAACTGAAGAGTTTCCTGAAAGAGTAGCCACAATGCTGGGACATGAGTTTTCTAGTCCTGTTACCTATCTGTTGATTATTCACCATTTTGCAGTAAATAAGATGGATAATACCTCCACTTTTTGTACACAACCTTAGCTAGTTTTGCCCTCAGTAAGTGAAATTGTGCTGAAAAAGCCTAATTTTCCAGGCTAATCAGAGAATAGATATATGTGTATACATATCCCCTGTATTTCTAAGTTTTGAGACTTGGACTACATAGTGGAAAATGGTCACATCTTGCAAAACATTAGCAGTAGCAGCATCTGCAGCTGGATGCTGTGAATGCTTTGCCTGGAGAGCCTGACCAGTCTTAGACAGTGAGCTGCAAGTTAAGGTTTATAGCTTTTAACATCTTCTCTTTGCCAGCTGAGAGAAGTTTTGGCCTAACAACAGGGTTCAATTAGTCAGTGGATCTTTGTGACAGTTAAAGCACTTTCAGAGTGGGTTATTCACCAAGAAACACGTCCACACAAGGTCAGCCACACTGTTTACGTGGGAGCTCTGATCCCAGTGAAGTTTGTGCACAGCAGCTTCTCTGAACCTGGGCTCGACTCTATTGTGAATTTCCTCAAACAGCTGCTTATCAGTTGGCATGGGTCTTTGCTTACACATTCTCACTGCGAATGCCTGGGAAAGCTGGGTGTTTGTGCATCCTGTACTCACTTATTGTTAATATTCCCCATGAGATTCTGTGAAATGAGCTGGGAATAATGCTTTGGTGCTTGATGTTAGCTTTCACTTTATCAGCTCCTGGTACCTGCTGGCTTCATCCCCAAGAAATGTCTGAGCTGAAGGGCAGGACAGGGCAGCCAGGGCTTCAGTTTGGGGTGAGTGTGTTGGGCAAGCTGCCTTCAGACCCAGGCACATGTCTCAGCACTACAGGCTGATCAAGGAATTAAACTTCTCATGAAATAGGCAGTGTCTCCTCGAGGTTTTTGGGGTTTTTGGGGTTTTTTGGTTGGTTGGTTGGGTTTTTTTGCTGGTGTTTTCACTCTCTGAAGGAGGGTCTTCTGTGGGATCTGACAGGCTTGCAGGAGCAAAGACTTAGGGAGTACAAACTCCGGTGGTGGTGTAGACCACCAGCAAGCTGCATGGGAGTGTCCAGCTGGGGAGACTGGAAGTGGGTCTGGTCTTGGGGATGACTTGCAATGTCCTTGTAACATCTGTGAAACTGCCCCAGCTAAAGCCAGGGGAGACTTAAAGCTCCTGGAAGTATTTTTTGTGAAAAATCAGAGGCTTTTAGGGGTGTGAAAGTGTAACATGCACAGATAGCATGCTACTAGCCTCTTTTAAGATCACATTCTATATAGGATGAAATTTTTCTGGTGGATTCCTTCATTTTGAAAAATCAAATAGGGTTCTCATAATTCTTTTAAATTCTGCCCCGCATTAGCAGAGGAGTGTCTTTGTTTATGTAGAAAATGTTCCTGCCAAAAATGGCATGCCTTTTGTCTTGCAGTACATCTCTCTATCCTGTTTTACTTTGAATTGTCTGTTGTCTGGGAGTAATGGGCAGTCCAACTGCAGCACTGGTGGTGGAGGGGCAGGTACTACAGTCTCACCAGGAGCGGAGGTATTTGCCTTTTTATGCGTATAGAGACTCAGACATTTTCTGAAGGAAGTTGGCTAAAACTAGCATGGGTTTGCTGCAATTTAATGTGATAGACCTTGATTTCATAATACGCATAACTAACCTTGATTTAATCAGCAAATCTGGTTAAGTCAAGAACAGGACTGATTAAAACATAAAGAATAAATCAATAAGATTAATAAATAATCTCCTCTAGGATTAGAGATTGGTGTGAGAGAGTTGGCAGGAAATAATTAAAACACATTCACTGGGAGATTTGTTTATCTTTTATTCCTGTTATTTAGTCCTCCTACTTCTAACTAATGCAAATTTCCACCCATGCTGCAACTACAAGCTGATGCAAAACACAGCTGGCCCTGAGGGATATTGAGAAGTCTGAGGTCTGTTCCTTCCCCACTCCCTTTAGTGGCTGCTCTGTAGAGTTGTGAGTTGCTATGGCCACTGATAGATTTTGGCAAATATGGGAATAAACTATGTACATTCTACCTCATGGTGACCAGAAGCCACCTGCCTTGACACCAGAAGCTGAAAAATAATTTTAATTGCTATTTTATAGAAAATATGGTCACCACTGGGTGCATGGGAATTCTGCTCTTGTGAAACAGTCTTGTTTTGTTCTGACACACTCTGGTACTATTCTGAAATCTTACTCTGAGATACTATTTTGGTGACCAGGTTTTTTAAAGTTTGACAAGCCATACATCTACTCAGTAATATCATACAGAACTGTAAGGTCATTCTCAGTGCTGCAGAAGACAGAGCTCAAGCATCAGTCATCCTCATAGTGGTGAGGACATGAATGACCACAGTGGCTCATGAAACATGTTTTTCTAGACTATTTCACCATTCAGGATAAATAGATGAAACTAATAACATTCCTGAAAGTGTATCTCAGTGTCTTGCTGTTTGTTATGTCTGATTTTATATCATTCAGGAACAGGCAAACTGATTAATGTATCATTTCTAATTAGCTACAAAACTCAGTCTGCAATGTTTACTTTTACTGTGACTAAAGCGCTGAAATTTTTTTGTGAGATGAAATTAATTATATCTCTAAGGCAGTAGTTTTATCTTTCCATCATGACTCAACACTAACTTGCAGTATTTATCAACACTTTTTAATAAGATGAAATTAAATTTACAGATAATATTCATATACATAGAGTAGCTGTGATTCATAAGAGATGTTATGCATGTTACCTTCTTTGTTGCCTGTCAATGCTATTTTATTATTGCAGCAACCTAAAGACGTACTAATCTCACAGCTTCTGGGAAGGGCTGACGACTGTCTTCATAGGTTTAGAGAATATAGGAAGTGATTTCTGCTGCTCTGCCCCACTTTGCATCAACAGTGTGTGTGCTGCTGAGAATCAAATGTTCTCCCAGCAGCTGCATTCCTTCTGCCACTCTTCATTGCTGCAAGTCAACAAAAAAGTAGATTCTCTTAAAGTTGCCTATTTTGGGGTTTTGTATGCTTGCTTGCTTTTGGTTTTGGTTGATTTTTTTTTTCTTTAATGGTTTTTGGTTTCCCAGCAAAGGGCTGCTGCCACCAAATGTTATGCCTCTTCAGCTAATTGGCACTTTGGGGAAGGTTTGGTCTGTAGCTTTTTGGGGCATAGCAGCCTTATGTAAACTGCTTCAGGGAGGGAAATGATAGGGTGGTGTTCACATGTGCATCTCTTTTTATTTCAGTATGAGCTTAAAACTGCCCAACTCCAAAATATCCTACTGTGAAAACCACCAGAACAGCTGTAGGTCACCACACATAAGGAGTCAGGGTTTATGTGCCCATTCTGCAGTGAGGAGAGAGGTATCTCTGCCTTGAGCAGAGAGAGGTAAACACCATGAAGAGCCACGCACCCCTGGGTGTCTCTGGGAAGATGATGGTGGGAGGCACCTTGAAAATACTGGTGCATCTTTATGGCTCTTCTTCAACAACCTGTCTCCTACTCGAGACAAAAATCCTATTAGTTATGGAATGAGGACTGTTGCTGTTAACACATTGTAATAAATATAAATAAATATAGTTGCTTCTTAAATCAGAGCTTTAAAATAATAATTCAGACACAGTGTCGAACATTCAATTCTTAAGATTTTTCTTCTGCAGACTTTGTCTTACCATTGTTTGCCTGATCTTTCACTTTTCCTCTTTACATTTTTTTATGGTGAGGCAGATATCATTGTACTGTATTGGAAAATTTTTGTTATCCTGTTTACAAACTAGTGTTTCATACTGGTCATTCTGTACTTTTAGAGGTAAACTAGTGGGTTTTTCACTCTGTACTTAGGTAGTCTTTGAAAATCAGATCATGTTTTTTCTCTACAAGGTGATTCCTCAGCTTAAACAATTGCTTCCACATTGGTGGCAGCTTTCCTCTGTGAAAGTAGAACTGCTTTGTTGAGAAGGGAAATGTAGAATATTTCTAAATACTGTGCAATCTGATTTCTTAGTCTTTTATTTACTGTATTGCTTAATGGCATAGCATGGAACAAGCCTTATGTGTAAGTACGTATATATAAGATATGTAATGGCATTTAGACATAGGGAATAGAAAATAAAATGTTTACTTAAGGAAACTTTCCTTACACCTTTTGTGCTTTTGAAACTTCACTGCAGGCTAATATCAGCATAGTTTCTACTTTTTTTTTTCCATTTCCTTGGTGATGTTTTGCTACTGGATGTACATTGCGAGAAACAAAGGGCAAAACATAGATTAATAATTAGCAATGAATGCTTCAACAGAAGTTCAGCTGCAACCTCTGTGCTTGCTTTTGCTCTTGTATTGTGAGGAGGGAAAAAAAAACCCACAATAACATTCCAGTACAGCAGAAAGGAGCAAAGGGTACAACTTAGTTTTTCCTCTACATGGTTTTAGAAAATTAAGAAATTAAAAGTAGTTTGAGGAAAAGGATTTGCAAAGGGCTTTAAACCTAACATGTGAAACTGCCTTGTAAGGTTTCTGGCTGTCTATTCTCTTCCGTCCCAGTGAAAATGTATGGATGTGTAACAATTCCCATTACTTACTTTTTGGCATTAGACCTGTTACTCTGAAAAAGCAGGTGAAAATTAGGGCTGGTTAGCCACATGTGATATGCATTTATCCTTGCTGACAGAAATAGTGAAAATAAATCATTCCTCCTAATAAGTAAGGTGGGAGGGAAAGAACTTCAGTGTATCTGAATAATAAAATAAAAAAAATAAATAAAAAGTAATAAAAAAGTAATAAAATAATAAAATAAAAAGCCAGGCGGAGAACTTCTAACTAACACCCTTCTAAACATTTCTCAAGATTTAAGAACAGAGGTTAAAACATAACCTCTATAATTAAAAAAGGTTATTTTTAGGCTTTGTATGAAAATTACAATGTCTGTCCAGTAAAATTCAGTATCTTCATCAATGACCTGCTGACAAAACTGGGAAGGGGGTGCTGACAAACCGGAGGGCTGAGTCACCATCCAGCATGACCTGGACAGACTGGAGAATTGGGAAGAGACCAATCTAATGACCTTAAACAAGGGCAAATGTAAGGTACTGCACATTCCTAGGAAGTAATAATCCCAGGAACCAGCCACCGGGGTCTGACTTGCTAAAAAGCTGCTCTGTGGAAAAGACCTGGGAGTCCTGGTAGACAAGAGGATGACCATGGGCCAGTAATGTGCCCTTGTGGCCAAGAAGGACAATGGCATCCTGGGGTACATCCAAAAGAGTGTGGCAAGTAGGTGGAGGGAGGTTCCCCTCCCCGTCTACTCTGCCCTGGTGAGGCCCCATCTGGAATACTGCATCCAGTTCTGGGCTCCATAGTTGCTGAAGGAGAAGAAACTGCTGGAGAGAGTTCAGCACAAAGCGACTGAGATGATTAGAGGACCAGAGCCAAGGAGGAAAGACTAAGGGAACTGGGTCTGTTCAGCCTAGAGAAGAAGAGACAGGGGGAATCTTATCAATATCTAAGGGGTGGGTGTCAGGAGGATGGGACCAGACTCCTTTCAGTGGTGTCCAGTTACAGGACAAGGGGCAGTGGTCACAAACTGGAGCACAGTTTCAGCCTAAATGTAAGGAAAAATTTCTATAATGTAAGGGTAACAGAGCACTGGAACAGGCTGCCCAGAGAGGTAGTTGGAGTCTCTGTCTCTGTGAGACACTGAATACCAGCCTGGATGCCACCCTGTTCAACCTGCTCAAGGTGAACATGCTCTGGCAAGGGGATTGGACTAGATGATCTCAAGAGGTGCCTTCCAGTCCCTAACATTCTGTGATTATGTGATTTTGCAGCAGCCTATTTTTTGCTCTCCAGATGATGCAAGTGAATATAAAAGCCATTCTTTTGTTATTAAGAACATCTTGATTTAATTTTACTTCTATAGATGCCACACAGTTTCCTGCCTAGGGCTGGCCATGTGCAACAAAACACATGAATCATATTGAAGATGCTTTGTTTCACTGACAGTCTGGCTGTATCCTGGTCTTCAGAAGATTAGGTTCTTGTATTGCTTTTTGGATGGAATTTGGTTAGTGGTAAAAGATGCACAGCCATTTCTCTTTATATCTGCATGGTCTTATAGTGACTGATAAAAAGATATCTCATTTTGCTATTTCTTTATGAATATGCTGCTATCCAATGAAGAAGAAACCAAAGAGTTTTAAAAGGTAACATATTTACAGATCTCCATAGAAAGGTACAGTTTTTGCAGTTTGTGCTGGATTTGATCCACTGTCTCTATATTGATTATAGGAAAGTGAGTTTCAGATCAATTTGTCATTTGGAGAATTACAAATTACAAATTTATCTCTCAGCTTGACACGTGCTGAGAGATATAGATAGCTCCTTGTTTGCAGAGCATGTCTGCTCCTGTCAGTGCCAGGATTGTAGTGTTGGCTTATAGACAATTAGAATGAAAGCTGAGTTTATTGGGATGTGACTGACTGGTGCAAAAATGAGTGTCCCAGCAGCTGGACACACCACAAGCTCATTTGCTTGTGAGCCCTTCTCCTTCCTGGCACCCTGTGGCTGTGGGTGCGTTCCTTGTGCCAGCACCCAGATGCAAGGCTTTAGGTTAGAATTCGTGGTGGGAGACATAACTCACCAAGTTTTAATGCAGGGCTTTAGGTTAGAATTCATAGTGGGAGTCATAACTCATGGGGTCTTAGTGGAGGGCTCCCTTAGGTGAGAAGTTTATATGCAATCAGCACACATCGGTGTGCACTGGCACTCTCAGAACTTGCCGCTGCACAGCTGATTTAGAAAGAAGGGAAGCATGAGAAGATGATGTTTTGAATATTCAATAAAAGTGTTAGCTCATCCTCTCTAAGAGAAGAAAATCAGGTTATGTGTACTCCATGCTGACTTAAATTAATAGGATTAGCTGGCAGAGAGGAACACCCCCTGTGAGGGACGAGTGCATTGCCTCAACTTGTGATCCCCTCCTTTGTGAGGGTAAGTTCTTTGCAGGTGGCCACATGCAGCAAGATGTTTTTGGACACATGCAAGGCAGAAGCAGTATGACACTTGCAGAAAGCTGACAATTCTTCTGCCCTGAGATGCTGATCGAGAAGAGTTTGTAGATGTCTGGCCCCACTGCACTCCACTGAAGGTGCTGCCAGGTGGTCTCCAGTTCATGCCAGCTCTTAATTGGGTTTGGTGGCATGACTGTGAAATCCTGTGTCACTCCTGTCAGAGTGTGCAGGCTTGCAGGCCACAGGCATTGCTGCTTTGGAGGAGAGACCAGAGAAACCTGCTCAGTCCTGGGATGAATGCAAAAAATTGGTCTCCGGTCAGGGGATGTGACAGGAAAAATTGTGCATGCATGCTGGCTGCTCCTGAGGGGTGTTGTGTGATGGGGTGGGAGTGAAAGTAGCTCAGAGAATGCTTCCAGTGTGTTCCTTGGTCAGGCTGAAGCTCTGTGTTTGTGGTCACTGTGCAATGGCATCTTCCTGCATTTCCAAAGGCCACAGCAACTTAAGGGAGAAATTGGCCTATGTGTATCTACAACAATTGAAGTTGTAGATGCAGCTTAGCAATTATTTGTGGTGGACATTGGTGGTGTGGGCTGTAGAGCTGCATGGAGGGTAGAACTATACAGTCTTATGTTGGAAAGTGTGATAGAGGAAAAGCGAGAAGCTGGCCCTTGTAATGTTTCCTCCTTGATCCTAAAGGGTTCTGTTTCTCTGTGGGAAAAGCCCATTATTTCTCTGTTCCCATATAGTATGAACTGGTTGATAGAGAAGGCTATAATACTCTTATTAGTAGGGAAAAAGATGAAAAGAGCTACTTGGACTTGGGTCTTGTTTTGGGGCAAGAAGCAGCATTTAGGGCTAGGTGAGGACAAATCTTCTGATGGAGATGCTTCGTATAAAGACAAACCTTTAGCTGGGACCACCATGAAATAGCTACAAGGGCAAATGCTGCTACACAAGAGACTTTAAACTTACCAGTTGTACCACAGCATCACAGCTGCAATGCATGCCACCCTTTTATCATAGCAGACTTATGATTGCTCTAGCTATGTATAGCATCTCAGAACTAAATTCAGAATAAGAGACAGACAGAGATTTGGCTGTCTACCTCTAAATATACTTCATGCTTGTGTCACTTGGGGACTTTGTGTAAGAGTTAAGCTTGTTTATTTACCAGAGTTTGTGCCCTAAAGTCCTTGCAGCTTGTCTTAGATGCAAAATTTAAATGAGATCATAGTGCAGTTCATGAGTTGTTTATTAACATCCTTGATTGGTTTATTAATCTCAGTCTTCAAGGTTATCTACCTTAAAATTTACTTCAAATAAGGAAATTAATTTTAAAGTACTGGGATCTGCAGATGTGTTTTTACAAGTATTATTCAACTTCTAACGTTAAAACCAAGAGAGCAAAAAGGATGCTGTGTTTTGTCCTGCCCCAGTGAGTGACAAGATATGATGGATAGTTTCTGTATGTGCCATGGAGAAGAAGATGGAACTGCTTCTTGTACCAGGCACAGTAGCTCTGTTGACAGCACTGGGAGTCCACAGGTATATTGAAGCTGCCATGCATGCATCATCCCCAGTATGCATTCATTCCTCTCTTAACAACTGTTCTGGAAACCTTTTCATTTGTTATTGGTGCTGGATTTGGATCTTTGTCATGGCAGATGAAAACACTGCTCAGCACACACAGTATTCCACTTCCCTCTTGAAGAATTATCAGACTGAACTACTTCAAGTCATGGAAGTCTTAGCCCCCCCCCCCCCATTTCTCCACAAGAAAGATGTAGATAGCCCAGTTGCATCCTTCGGGCTCCTTGTCACAGCAAGCATTACAACCCATGGCCTGAATTAATGTACTTTCACGTGAGTCACTGTTCACTGCCATAAACCAAAGGGAGTGTCTTCTACATCACCCATTAGGAATTCCAGGTATAAAACAAAGTTGGCTTTTTTTCTGGCCTGGATTCTGGTGTGGTTGTTTCCTAATTTTTTTTTTTCTCTAATATAAACAGAAATTGATTTCTAACTTATGACACAATGCAGCATTCTGAAGGTGGGGGGCGTTATTGGGTTTTTTGTTTTTTGTTGTTGTTGGTTGGTTTTGCTTCTTTAATGTAAGGTGATGACATTTATGTTGTCAGGAGCAATTTCCAAAAGAGATGGGTGGTCTGAGAATGTTAGCAGCATGCAGGAAGCCTAGCAATACTGTATGATGGATGTCACCTAGACATACCTGCACAGGTGTTGCAGTTGCAGCATGTGAGCAGAGATCACATTCTTGGACATTAGACATGGGCCACAACCTCATCAGCCTGGACAAAGCAAGAAGATTTTAGCCCAGTTCTTTTGTCACAGGAGTGATGCTGGAGAAAAGTCTATTAGGATGACCTGGTGTTCGTTTTGATAGTTGGAAGGGGTTGGACCCCTATACTAGGAAATGCTGCTTGTGCTGCAGGTTAAGTTCTAGGGTTTTTAAACTCTTGCTTGAAAGAAATTACTAACCCAAGGTTTTCCTTCCCACATTAGATGGTTTTTGGAGATAAACACAGGTTAAAAAGAAATATTGAATGTATTTTACACTATTTTATAAGATAATTCTTGCACACAAGTTTTTAGTAAAGTGCTGTTTGTGACAAGTGTCTTCTCCATGGTGAGTATACATGAAAGGGTACAAATAGGACAAGTAAAATGATCTGAGGATGGAGTTGTGAGGGAATAATGAGGTTTAAAAAATCACAAAGGGTGTGGATAACCTGCACTGATAAGCCAAGCCCTGCAATGCAGGAATTTGCTAGCACTCAGTAAAATTGTAGGACCTCAGTTTGAAACAAGGAAACAGTATGCAGTGGGTTTTGACATCCTGAGGCAAGTAGCATCAGTAGAGTCAGAAAAGGGCTAGTAAAAATTCACAGGCAACTTATGTGGATAGTAAAATAACACATTAAGGAAAAACCTTTACATATTCAGTCATTGTTGGTGTTCAGAGACCTCAGAAGCTCATCATCAGGCACATCCACTCTCCTTGAACAGTTTCAGCTATTGAAAACAAGATAGTTTAGATGGATAGTTTAGCAGACACCTTTGTGTCTGCTGGGTAGTAGTTTGAAATCCTTCCCCTGTGGCTTGGTACTGGCAAGTCAATGAGTGGCTTGTGTAGAACACCTGATTCCTTTTCTGGCCCCTCCAGACCCTCTTGGGCTAATAACTCCCCATGAAGGGAAACTGAAATCCAACAGCTGATAGTAAACTATTGCTGTCATGACTAAGAAATGTGACAAAGCAATACATGGGGAACATCAGAAAATTGCTGGGTTATTTAGAGTACCTAGAAAGATCCAATGCCTTTAAAAGATTTTTTCATATATATCCATTTCCTGATGCATTTTCTGTACTGAAAGCTGCGCAGTAGAGATCAGCTCTTGTGCAGGTGGCTTAGGAAAGTGAAGTAGAAGCATGGCTCAGGAGCTGAGAAGGAAACCATTTTCAAGTATGCAGAAGAAAATCCTTCAGTAACCTCATGTTACTGAAGGTTGTACAGTTGTTCTCTACTTGCAGGAATAACTAGGCAAGCAGACAGCTTAATGCAAATCTGCTTAGGGATAAGGCTGTTCAGGGCATCCCCACGAAACTTGAGAACCAAACCTGGCATTGCAGTAGCTGTGAGTCTGTGATTCAGAAGATCAGAGCTGAAATTGATTTTTTGGGGGGGTTGTGACAGAAGGGAAGCAAGTGCCCAGGTTGAGAGCTCTCTGCTCTTTTCAGCTTGCTGACTCAGGCCCTAAACTTTCTGAGCCATCACTCTCTTTTTAACAGAGCTTAGCTCAGCTTTTGCCTGGAGCTCTGCCGTAAAGAGATCTCTTACAGACCAAAGCCATAAGTGGAGGGAGTGAGGAAGGTATGCATTCATGCTGACCGTAGCCATACCTTGTTAATTAACTTGCCTGTTGAAAGGATTTGCAAGGATTCTTTTGCTCTCCTTGTACTGCAGATCCTGCAGAAAAAAAAACCAAACCAAAAAAAAAACCAACACGTAACATAGTGAGAGTGGTTTCTTTGGTTGCCCACTTAGAAATAGTCCAAAATCAATTGCCTGTCATATTGCAAATGTGAGAGTTGTCTCTGTGTCATTGCTACTGATGAAGGAGGCTGAATCACAGCAGATTGCTTCCTGAGGGAGGCTCAAGGAAACACTGGTCCCAAGGTATTTTTACTTTTGCATTTTAGGATGGCCTAAGCAAAACCACCCTGTGATAGTGATTTATTTTGTTCAGTTAGTGAGAAGTAGCAGCAATTGTACTTGCACAGTTCTGCTTGTGATTTGGATTCAACATTAAAAAGACATTTGCTCTACAAAGTGTGCGAATGGGTGATTTTTTAGATGATTATAAATAATTAGGTGAAATTTACAAATGGTCATAGTTTACCCTTCTCTCAGAGCTGACTGCTGTGTGTCTGACCTGAAAAAAATCCTCACATGCCTGCGTTCTTAGTTGCTTTTTAATTTCGATTAGGAAAAATAGCAACCAAAATATTATGTCTCCCATACTAAATTTGCCTTTCAGTGGTTTAGCTGCCTGTTTTGATAAACACATGGATAAGACAGAACCACAGCAGGAGTACAGTTGAAAATAAAGTGTTAGTGAGATACACAGTCATTCTCTCAGGGTAGATACGAACCATAGCACATCTCCCCACATACTTTCCCTGTTGCTGCTGCTGGCTTTGGCCCTTGCCTCATTTAAATTGCATCTGGCATATTTGGTTGAGGATAGAAATTAGGTTGCAGACTTTCCTGTTTCCTGTGGAGCCGCACAAGTTTGGGAAGTGCTGGCCCCTCTGGCTGAGGAGGAGGAGGAGGGATTTCCAGTGCCAGTTTCTTCTCACAGCTAGAGAAATTACCATCCATGTGTTTAGATCAGTTTTGCATGTGTCTTGGCTCTTGTTTGCAGTAGTTATCAGCATCTTAAAAATTAAACCAGGCAAGTTCTACTGCCAGGGCAACCCACATGTGAGTAAAGTGTCAGGCAGAAGTCTTGTTGCACTGATGTATTGCAGGAATGGAGCACTACCTGTTCTTCCTCGAGCATTGGATTTTGTGGGTCGACTTATTCAGTCAAACCCCTCTATCCCAGGCCTGCTTAATCACTGCTTTGCACTTGTTGGACAGGATTGAAGAGCTGGTTTCCCTCATGGAGCCATCCTTTGACTACATCCATTTGAACAACCAGAAGCCAGTGCCTTTGAATCCTACACAGTTCTACCCCACAGTGCTCTCACTTTTAGTTCAGATCTTAAGCAACAGCATCTTAGCGTCTCAGCCACACTCACCCTGTGAGTGGCTGAAGATATCTGCAGATCTGGAGCTTCTGTTGAGTGGTTTATGTGACCATTTAGATTTAGCAGTCTGTGTGTGCCATGAGAAAAAAAGTTATATCCATATCTATTTAGCCCAAAGCCCCACTGCCTGGGAAGCCAAGGCCTGTCTTCTTGAATCCCACAGACAAGAGTGTGTGCATCACCATTTCCCAGACATGACTGGCCACTTGACAGGACAGACTTTCATGATTGCTTTTCTGAGTTAAAAGCTGAATTACTATTCTCTACTAATTACCGTGTTGCCAACATGCCATTCTACAACCACTTTTAGATCAAATTCTCCTGTGTGGATGCCTGTACTGATGTATATGTACTGAGATTTTCTGCTGCAGAAATACAAGCATAGGTCTGGGTGACCTGACAAGATGCAGCACAAAGGAAGAGCAAGATTTTTGTCCCTCATGATTAGGACAGGATTAGGACATAGGCATTATGTTCTGCCATTCTGGAAAAACCTGTAGAAGCTGGGTTGTCGTGATAGTTTGTAGAAACTGAGGATCATGTGTGTTTAAGGTTTCTGCTACTCAACCTCAGGGCAGAAGAGAACTTGAATATCTTAACACAAAACACTTTAAACAACTGCTTCATTGAGCAATAACACTTCCTACAGCTAGTCTCTGCTTGTTTTGCACTTGCCCTAGGGTCTGTAAATCACAGTATTCACAGGCAGGCATGGGGTGAGCATGTAAAAACACATGGGCAGAAAGCTGAGGAGCTGGGAACAGAATATATATATATATATATTAGCTGTTCTACTAATATTCTTTTGTAGGATGTCTGCACTGGAGAACATGCTTTGCTGTAGAACAGGCTGTGTTTTCCTCCTCTGTGCATTCTAGCTGTCCTCCAGTGTCACCCTGCACCTTGACCGCACTGGAGACTTCTATCAAAGTGCAGGTATAAAGGGGTGTGTGTTGCTGTGGAATCACATAAGTCCTTTCTAAAAATGGTCCATGGTAGCGATTTCAGAAATTCAGTTCCCAATGTATAGTTGTGCCTCAAAGCTGTATGAATGCCTTTCTCCATGACTCTGCTGAGCTAGATCAGATTTTTGCATAGTTCAACAGCTTTTTAATAGGCAAGCTTTCAGATGCAGTTATCATTTAATCTAAAAAAAAAATTTAAAGTTAAAAATAATAGAGGAACCAATTCTTCCATTTATCTTGGGGATGCAAACCATTTGACCCTATGGTTTTCTATTTTTCCCCTTTTTTTCTATCTGTGGGACTGCATTTTCTACCTGAAATATTTTATTAATCTGCATTTAAGCTCAGAGGCATTATTGTTTTAACTAGTACAGAGTTTGTTTCCTAGTAGAGGTACTTAAGCCTGCACAACTATGAAATTAATAGATGCATACCCAGAAGGGAGTTTGTACCTGGTCAATTACAGCTCTTTAAGCCACAAACAAATGTAGACCTGAGGCCCTGTTTTGGTTTTGGCAGTGTTTTTATTGATTTTATGTCTGCTCTTACCCCAACTGTATTGGCTTCTAGTTGTATTAGGAAACTCTCTTTATGCATGCCCATGACAGTGACAAGCATTTTTGAAACAGATGGGATGAAGCTTAACAGATTTTACTTTTAAACTCTTTATGAGTTTCCAAGCACACCACAGCATAGTGTTTCCATAGCATGGGTTGTGTGTCGGGGCTCTCTTTTGTGGTTAAGCTACTGTCATCTGGGGATGTGTTCTGCCCAAAAGAGGTGGCTCCCTCACAGGGCCCCCTCCTACCAGTTTGCCCATCCCCATCCATGAGTGCATTTTCCCTTGTGGAAGTGCTAGTATGTGTAAGCCAAGCAAGCTCCAGCTGCTAGTTAACATCCAGCCCTGCAGAAGCACTGAGAAAGGACACAGGATGACTTTGACCAGATGGATGCAAATCCGGTGTCATGTTTCCCAGGCATGCTTCCCTTGATCTTTCTTTTCTTCAAGTGGGATAGGAAGCTGAACATCAGCAGAAAATTATTAGGTTTACAGTGCTGCAAGCTTTCTGCTTCCAGCAGATGTGTGTAGTGAAAGCAAGGAAGGACACCTCTTACAGTGCTTTGTCAGAAGCACAGAGCTGTGCTGAAGAAATGAGAAGTCTGTGAATTAATTTAGCCCTGTCTTCTCTTAGGTGTACTGCTGGTAGAGACTTACATCCAGCTAATGACAGTAGCCCTGAGAAACTTAAGGTGGAGACAGAGATGATTTTTCCACAAAGATTCACTGTGACTCAGTAAAAGTTGCCTTTCTTGAACATAAAATGTAACTTTATATTCTGATGGAAATGGCAGGGATGAGTGATGCTTTAGAATCTCACCCTTTGGAAGGGAGTCGTTAATGTTTTCCTGAGAGCTCACAGATTTCAAACCCTTTTCCTGGCTGCAAACCAGCCAGCAACATGCTTTTCTACTGTTGTTTTTTTTCACCATGCTTCATTGTTTCAGAAATCTGATAATTATTGTTATGCCTGGAATCTTGTCATGGGCCTCTCTGCATCATGGTCTCTGCTGGATGCCTGCTTTTTTTTATTTTGTTGTTTGTAGCCTTTTGCATCTACAGTCTTCATGACAGCCTCATGTCTGACATTGCCCTCCTTTCAACAAGATCAAAAATTTAAGAGTACACAGTAGAGCCTGGGGAGGAGGAGTTGCATTAGAGGTCTTTCTGTGTCTTTGGAAAACTGATGTCAGGATTGTACTTAAAAAAAAAAAAAAAAAAAGTCATGCTTTTGTTCCTTGAAGGGGACAGCTAAGCTGTATTAGCCTGTGTGAGTAGCATCCTGTCAGCTGTAGGAGACAGACATCTTCTTGACCATACCTTTTGACTCAGATCCACATTGTGCTCGCAGTAATTAATTTGTGGATTTTCTTTTCCCTTGCCAATCTGTGTAGCTTTTAAACAATTCCACACACACACTGTCAGGGGCAAATCAACTATAACAGCCATAACTATAACTCGGCAAACAGATGGGTTTGCTGAGGAGTTGTCAGCCTAAGTCAGGATGGGGTCAGCAAAGCAGAGTGTTCTTGCTGCACCTAAGCTCCACCTGTCTGAGTCAACAAACTGAAATGCTGCTTGAATTGTAGAAAACATGAAACCGAGCCAAGCGGAGGCATTTCTGCAGCCTTGGATGAGTCAAGTTTGTTGCTCTGAGGGTGGTGATCAGGCTGCCCCTATGGTGGGCAGGGAAGGAGGATCAGGAGAGGTGCTGCAGAGAGCAAGGCTGGCTTTGCAGAGCCAGACAGCCATGAACTGCTGCTGGTTTTGGTTCTGCCTCTCACTTTGCTTCTTCAGTCACCTGCCCAGGGTGACTGCACTGTTTTCCTGTACTCATAGCTGGAGCTTCAGGCAGGTTTGAGATGGCACATGTGGGCTGAGGGAAAACCTCACATCCAGAAAACCTGTCTCCACTGGGACCTGCAAGGGACAGGTTTCACAGTCTGCCATGCACCATCCTAATGGGGGTCAGCACCAGCTCTGGTTCCCCCTCCCTGCTGGCTTCCATGTCAAAGCTGTTGGCCACTGGGGCTCATGTGCTTGGTAGGGGCTGCATCTGCTGTGGGGTGGTTCTCCCCTCACCCCACAGGGGGGACAGCAGAGCTTGGAAATAGCAAAAATCCTCTCACTGGTACAGCTCCTCTGTAGATGCTCTTCCCCTAAAAATCCCCTGACCCTGCCTACATGAATATTTGGGTAATCTAAAACTTGCATAGATGCCAGCAAATGTGAGTAAGCTGGCATGGTACAAGGGAGGCTAAGGACAAACAGCAAAAAAACTCAGGGAGACCAAAAAATCCAAGACCAATTACAAATTCAGCTCATTACCTCCTCATTGAGGACAGATCCAAAGCAATGGTCCTCCTTGGAAAGTTGTCAGAGAGCCACAATTCCACTTGACATAACAGGACAGCTGTTTTTTGTGGGAGCTACGACACTGATTAAGAGGAATCCAAGTTATTGCTATGGTGAAATTTAAGCTGAATATGAGACTTTCAACATTCAGAAATGTCTATTGCTTCATCTACCTAACTTCTTAAAATGGTATGTTTTTAACTGACTTTTTCTTGTCTGTTCCAGGTTGCATGTCTGGTTGGACTTGATATGTGACATTTGCATGACAGCTAACAGCCTAAGTCTGGATGTGTCACTGAGCAAACATGGCCTACGCAGCGAATACTAATGGCAGTGTTACAGGTAACTAGTCTTACCCCTTTGGATTATTGATTTCTCTTTTTTAAAAACTTTCTTCTTAAATTGAATTGTGAAAGTAGCAGAAAAGGAAGTAGCAGCAGCTAAAACCAAATACTGAAAACTAATGAGAGCCTGTGTGCTCTCCCACAGCCACCCTGATAATATTATACATATTTAAAGTGTTGAAAGTTGTTTGCAAAGATGTTAAGGGCTGCCACTCATCTGCAGCACTCTGTATGAGGGCTCTGCATACAAGGGCCTTAGCAGGTTTACATCCAACTCTGAGAGGCCTAAAGATTTGCTGCAAAATGTCATGTGGTTGTTATCTTGTGTTTGTAATTAACTTGTGAGATTATCCAACTCCTGCAGTCCCCCAGCCCTTGTGGTCACCCTTACTGGTCAGGCTCATTTTTGTTTCTTGCTGCTCAGGAAAACATAAAAACCATTTCTGGAGCAACATCAAGAGAAGGTGTTCAGTAAATTCCACTTTTTTGTTATTTTAAGAAGCTCCTGATGTGTCTGTTTGGGTTGAGTGAGACTTGTTGAAACAGATCATTTGGTATGTTCAAAGGTTGCTGAGGAGGACTGAGGGTCAGGAGCAGGCAGAGATTGCAGAACGATTGATAACAGCACAGCAGCAGCGTTCCTCATGCCGTTGTGTCAATATTTTCCTGTTCTCCAGAACACTGCACAAACACAGCTTTAGCCCAGTAAAGCTGAGGCTGTTCCAGTGGGATTAGATGGAAAATTTCAAGTGCATGGCAGAAACCTGTGGGTGCTCTTTTGGGATCTTCTAATGTAGGTATGATGGGAAATGGATTTATCAATTAAGGCAGCTGGGGAGGCTGGGAGCACTTGGAATATTCTGTGAAGGAATATAAAATGTCTTTATTGCTATGCATGTAAATAGAAATTTCAGCTTGCTTCACCCCTCAAGCAAGGCTGCTCTGTAGATCATGACAGGAACTTACTGAGAATAGGTTTATTTGGTGGATTTAGCACCAACCTCCTTTGAAACTACAGTCTGGTATGGAAACAAATCCTGAATTACTCACTATACCCACTGTAGAACTGTTAGTTCTAATTAGTGCAAGGGATTAAAGTGTTTTATGTGCAGGAAATTAGAAATATGGAGTGTCATCTGCAATTTAGGCAAAATAGGTCTGTTTACAGGCTAGTGGAAGATACATGAAAACATCGAAGCTAAATTTTCTAATTTTAACTCCTGAGATTGCTGAAATGAGAAATTGCTTTCTCCTCTCCAATCTCTCCCCCCCCTCCCATTTTTATAGAATTAAAAGTATATTCTCTAAGTAATAAACTATATCCTTTTATAACCTTTTGGAATCCTTTTAAGAAGGCAAACTTGAGAGCCTCTGATGTATGATATAACTGTGGCTGTTTACTGACTAAATCTTCAGCATAACTTGACTTTTTTTAGTAATATACTTTTAACTTAAGTCATGCAGAACAATTCCCTCTGCTTACAAGGAAAGAAAAATTGTGCATGGACTGTTACTGATTAGTTTACTAATTCCTCTCCTCCCTTCCCCCCTCCATGCCCACGCTAGAATTGTCTAGTGAAAAAGTTGATAAGCTTATATGTGAGTCTAAAAGAAGCTAAATGCTTTAACTGGGGATGTGTGAATGCAAGATGAAGTTTCAGTTCCAGGATTGTTATGCAAACAAGGCTTATTGCCAGGTAGAAGCTGTTTGTTCCTTTATTCGTAGAAGGACGCTATAATGAACTGCAAGTATTTAATTCAGAACTAAATTGGACAACATTTTGCAGAGACTGTCAGGACTTGTTGGCTTTGCAAACCCATGAGGCTGACGTTCTAACATGCAGCTATGTACGCCCGTGTCTCCAAATCCTCCACAGTTCATTATGGACATAATATTGGACTGCAAATACCTGTGATTTGTTACCCTGCTGTGCCGCCTCGGAGAGAATGCTTTTGGATGAGTGGGAACTGATTTGGGCGTTGGAGGCATTGAAGCCAGCTTTTTAATTGCATGGAGCTCTAAGAGCAAAAAGACAAACTTCAGGGTGGTGTTTTCTGC
This sequence comes from Calypte anna, assembly GCF_003957555.1. Classification (NCBI taxonomy): domain Eukaryota; kingdom Metazoa; phylum Chordata; class Aves; order Apodiformes; family Trochilidae; genus Calypte; species Calypte anna. Next base: position 48,363,804 of record NC_044274.1, read on the forward strand.
ACCCTCTGAATCAATCAGCGACAGGAAAAAGAACTAGAAAGACTTGTTGTGGACTACTAAGCTGCATTTATGTTACTTGAATATTTTGGCAAGTTTGGCCACATGTTCAGCTGCATTCAAGTACGAGGTGACTAAGGAGCAGTGGTTTGCTTTGGTTAACTCGAGAATGTGAGTACTTGAACTGTTAAATGATTATGCCTGTGTGCTGTTTCTGTCAGTTTTATTCAATATACATGCCTAGATGGAGCCCTGCTGCTGCAGGAAAAAAGTGTAAAAGATTGATAAAATTTGAAACTTGTTTCCATCAAATGCTAAAGCTAATTTGCATTTCTGTAGTAATTGATTTTTTAAAGGATGTTTATGGGAAGTACATTTGCCGTAAATATTTTCAGTGAGCATGTATGTGAGATAAGCTACAAAACTTTATAAACCCCCTATCATAAATTTCTCTGCCTCTTGCATATCTCAGTAAAGATGTGAACTTTAAGCATGGAGGTTAAATACCAGTCTGGGATTCAGACTTCAGTACTTTTTTTTCCAATATTTTTTTTTGCTGCTGACTTCCAAGTTTCATTGCACAGGGGTCTTGTAGCAAGCTGTAGCTGCAAGCTTTTTTGCTTTTTGGAAGTAGCTTTTGGGACTTACTGATTATGGACTAGGCTCTGTCAAAGTTGTGCCACTTGCTCAGAAAATAGCTGAAGTCTCTCTGAATAGCTGAAGTGACAGGTAAATCTGTGCTTGTAGACAAATTTACTTTATTAGTTGTGTGCTGGGTAGTGTCATCTGTTTGCTGCTTTGAGTCTGCCCTGGTGGCAAGTGAGCTTATTGCTCAGTTTAGGGAACTCAGCAGGGCTAAGGTGAGAGGTTGAAGTCCAGAAAGTGTCATGCACTTGTTCATGGAGCTGCAGCAAGAGCTGGGGAGTACCTCTCATCCTTGGGGAGCTGTTCGGAGCATGGACTTGTTTTGGTGCGTGATACAAATTAATTTCTCTTTGCATAGTACAAAGGAAAAAAAATGAGGTGATTGTTTCTTGAAATATTATTAGTCTCTTCATTAACTGCTGGGTGAAACTTCCAGTAATTGTTAGCTTCTGTGCTTGATAGGACTGATGCATAAATCATCTATTACATGCGTTTATGAAAACATTTCTGTAGCAGTAGCTGTAGAAAGGTCCTCAGTCAGCTACTAGAAACACAGTGCACACCAGCCTAAAACTTACTAGGCAGTTTGGAAATACTTATGGCTGGAATTTCATTCCTTTCCCTAATACATGTTTAGCTGAAACTTTGTTGTCAAAACACATGTTCTGAAAGGCATGAAATTCCAGTCCAATTCCGTTTGTTCTGATGTAGAAAGCAAGGAAGCAGCAAAACAAACATTGGAGACTGATTAGAAGAGATAAAGGATTAAAACCTGTATTTATTTCTAACCTTAATTAAAATATCTGCTTTATTTGACTTTCCTAGGCACCTGATGTTCTGTTTCCAGAGACTGCAGAGTTGTCAGTCTTTTCAGGGAGTAGGAAAATCATTTTAATGGAAGAAAAGCTTTTGCAGTTTTCCAGAGCAGGATGGGCTGCAGGGGTGTACAGCAAGGCTGTTACACAAACCTTTCCTTTACTTCGCTTTGAAGCATAGGCATATTGTTTCTGTACATGGTGCCTGAGATGTCCCTGCTTCTTTCTCTTTTCTCCCTTTAGTCTGCACATTCCCCCTCAGTTGTGCTTAAGGATTTGTGTTTCCATACAGTTTCCACTCCCCACTTTTAACAAGGAGTACTACATCTCTCATATATTGTCTGAACTACTTCCCTGTATTTAACTCAGCTATATGCTTTACCTCCTTCAGATTCCTACATGGCTTTTAAAGCAGTGGCATCATGGCCACTCACCATCATTTTTAGTGTTGGTGTCTGCACCTGTGAAGCAAAGAACTGCTGTTGTAACATGCAGCGTGTAGGCCTCAAGAGTCTTTGCTCCCAGTTTACTCCTTTCACTTTCAGCCTCCCAGGGGTGGGGAGAGTGTCACCCCCAGAAGACCCAAGCAGACACCTTCACTTGGGAGAGTGTGCTCAGGACTGCTGGTGGTCTCATGGCAGATGCAAGCTGTGTTGGACCCTCTATTTATTTTATACATGCACTGTTACTTTACAGTACCCCATGGTTCTCTGGCTAGATTTTCTTTGCATCAGCTCAGTTTTCTTCACTCCTAAATGAAGTTACAACTATGCACCAGTTAGCTGGAGAATGAGGCTTGTTGCCTGAATGAAAGTTGTTTGAGATATTAACGTCAGCATGACTCAAAGACCAAATGTTTAATAAATGTGTTTTTCATCTGCTGGGGTATAAATGCTTAAACAACTGTTGTAAAGAATTATGAAAAAACCCTGTTGGCTTATTAACCCTGGCTGGTAAATGGAACACACATTTGCTTAAAGCAAATACACATACACATCCTCTGCATTGGTTTGTAACAACTCTTGCCAGACATTCTTACACACACTTTCCTTTCAGTTACTGGATTATTTGAGTTAGAGTCTCTCCTACTTTTGATTTGATTTTACTGGTATGCATAATCTCAGGCAATAAGCATTGGAGTTTTGCATGATTCCTGGCCTAATACTCTGAAGTGTAGCCTAAGAAAGTGCTGTGCACCAGAACACTACCACTTCTTACTAATTTTAGCAGAGCATACACCAGTTTTTGCTACAGACTCTCAGTCAGTAAATGGCCAACTTAGAGACACGAAGAAGCTAGCAATCTGAGTGTTTGATTGCTAGGTAGTAGTACTCAGGCAGACAGAGCACTTCTTCCTGAGAACCAGGGCCCAGGGACAGCCCTTCTGCTGCTCTCCTGCAGAGCAGGTGCCAGCGAGGCATCCCTGAAGTGCTGCTGACACCCCGAGCTTCCCAGCCTTAAATGCACCGTGGTTGCAGTGAGTTTGCACTTTTATGGTATCAGCTGAAAGCAATGGTAATTTGGGTTGAGTCAGGGCTGTCTGATGAGAGACTGCCTAAGCCTCTGCTTTTTCCCCCACCATGCTCTGAGCCCACATTCCGATAGCCATCAGCTAATGGGAATGGGTGCACAACAAAGATGTGTTGTGGCAGCTGGTGGGAGATTTCCACCATCAGGAGAGCCTGCTGAATTGCCATATAGTCTTGTACTTTCTGAATGAGCAGATGACATGCAGGGCTGTCACTGGCATCCTGCTTCTGCCTCACCCATAAATGATCTCGTGAGTCACTCTGGTGGTGCCCAGGATTTAAAAGCAAGCGAGGGTGGGACCCTGAAATGTGTGGGGTTAAGGGTGAGTGAGCCGCCAGTGATTTCATATCAGGCCTATCATAAGGCGTATCAAAATTTCCATCAGTATGCTGTAGTACACTCACTGCTGCCATATCTGCCTTAAGGACAGAGGGCTGGAGATAGACCACATCACCTCACTGCCAGTGCCTACTTTCTACTTGAATTAGTACTTGTGTCTTCTGTAATTGCTAGCTGATATCTGTAATCCAAGGGTGCATTTTTTGCTGCAACTGAAAGTTTGAAAAAATGTTCACTTGCATTGGCTCAACTCAGAGGCCTTTATCAGACAGATCAGAGATCATGTGTCTTCTTTTACATAGAACTTGTTGCCTGAAGAATGCCCTTCAGGTCTGACTTTGGAATCTGCAGGAAGGAGTTGGAAAGGACTCAGTGAATACTGTGGCATTAGGAGTTGAGGACATTGCATTGGGTCCAGATAGCCCAGCGCATAGAAATGCAGATTTGATGTGAAGGGAAGCAGATGGCCCGAGAAACAAAGCATATATGTAAGATGCAGATGCTTTGCAGAAGGACAAAGTGCCATGACAAATGGAACAGATTAAACTGGTCTTCTTTCAGAGACTATTACAGTTGCATTTTGTTCTGGATTATTTTATGCAGCTGCCCAGAAGCTTCTTACATCTCACTTAGGCAAAGGACTGTGTTCATTCCTCTCCAATGCAGGCTTGCTCATGGAGTAAAATGCATCCTTTCCTTGTCTGAAATGTCAACGTGCACTTGCATGGGCAGCACCTGAACCTTCCCGTGTGACCTTCTACTGCTCCCTGTGGAAATATGAGTCCTCTACACCCTTGGAGGGAGCTAAGGGTTCTGATTTTATATTTTAAAGCCAATAATGCTCTAGGGACTAAACGGGCATATCCTGACATTTATGGTACCCTGCAACCTTGCTGAGCTGTTGGTGATTTACAGTGATAAAAGCACTGATCTTGTGGTGGTCCTGTGAAAGGTGCCTGCCTGGAGGAGCAGCCTGTGGGGCTGGGTGAGGGACAAGCACTGGTAGCAGAGCAGGCGTGTGTCATGAGAAAAAGACGAGTAGTAAAAGTCTTCCTGACTTGAAACTTTTTCTCTGCATCTTCTTCCTTCCCCATACTCTCAAGATACACAATGTAACATGGGAAATCTTTTCATGTCTATTTTACCCAGGTTATTCTACAGTATTCCTTATTCCCTTCCCAGATTCTCTGGCAGAAAGAATGAATAATTCATATGAATGTCCTCCCTGTATAAAGGGAGAGGATTCAGTTGCCTTTAAAAAGATAATGTTCCCCACGGAAATGGCTTGGATGGAAATAGCCTGCCTGCAGCTGGTTGTCTTCTGTTCATGAAGAGTGAGTGCCTGCATTTAGACATGTTCCTTGCAGAGGGGTAACTGCTGGAACAGAAGTCCTTGGGAAGTTTCTTGTAATAGCCACCTCTCTCCTCCTCCCCTTTCATGCCATTTCTAAGGCTTTGGATTAGAGATGACAGAAGAGCAGCACTTCCCATATCGTGTTTTCACAGCAATTTTAGGGGCTGGAGGAATGCTCAGGTTGCCTACTTTGGCACTGCTGCTGTGTCTCCATTTCCTTCCTCTGGAAACATGACTCCTTGTGGTGGCAGAGTACAGATTCTTGCCAGGATGTCCCCATGTGACCAGCTTCAGGACAGAAGCATGCTTGTGACTATCCTTCCTTTTCTTTCCCCCATTCCTTCCTCTGATTTCATCTGGAAATTGCACTTAACCATATTGACTGACTGACCTCTGTGGGTTGCATGTTGCAGTGTCTGGGGATTAGCTAATCAAACAGGTCCAAAAAGACCTCTCCCTCCCCCATGTCTCTAACTCTTTTAAAGCATTCATAGCATATACTTGGTCTGCCTTAGATACAGTCTCCTGAGATTTTCCTTCACTTATCTTCACACAGACTGTGACAAAACCAGGTGCCAAGACACTCAGGTAGGTGAATGTGAGATCCCATCACGTTCTCTCATGCTTTCAGTCCATCCTTCCCTAATTAAAATACCTGTAGAAGTAGGTAATGTGACCCTTACCCCCTCTCGAGGGCCATCCTTTTTCTTGCTTAATTTCCCTACCCTAGTTATCTCACACTGTAACGAGTGTTTTATGTAATTGGGTTGGCTTGGGTGTTTTTTTGTTTTTATTAACATGTCCTGTATGTTTTTTCTTCATAACATTATGTTGCTTTCCTTTAACACACAGGTCTTGTCCATGTTATTTCTGTATTGCCTGTAGCATTTGTTTGGAAGTAGGAGAAGGAGGATGGAGGGAGAGGGAGGAAATTGTTTTTAATAGCTGCATTTGAAGGTTTGGTCACATTAGGGTGAGGATCAAATTAACTGATAATTGGGAACAGATTGTTCTCCCTATATAAACCAGACAACTCTGGTCTCTTATTGCTGAGGGGCATGTTTGTTGATGTTCTCCTTGCCCCCTCCCTACTCTCTTCACAAAACCAACCCCTCTGCCTGGAGCACTGTCAGATGGGTTGCAGAAGATCTAATAATGAAAAGAAAACACTTGTGCAACTTTGCTGCTGTTACTGGAATTTCAGGTCTAGTTCTAGCAAACAATTCAAGTTTTAACACTTTATACACACTGACTGGTAAATATAAAGTGTGCAGATTAAAAAGAAAAAGCACAGTGCACGAAAATACAACAAAATGCATGATTGTGGTTTAAAAAAGAGGAGTTGCATTTGCATATGATGGAAACATAAAGAGAAGATGAGAGCAGTCATGTTTTGAGGGATTACAAGAACTGACAGTGGGCTTTTATCTTCAGAAATTTCATGGTTGAGTTCTTTCTTGTCCCCTTCTCCCTCCATCCAGGAGAAACTAGTTCTTAAATTTTGGATGTGTTTTCCCATATCTTGTTAAAAGGTTAAAAATTCATTCAGAATAATTTTCTGCTCCTGTCCTGTTTTTCTACATGAAGACAAATGGCTGTTAGGTATCTTTTAAGCTTGCCAGTACTTGAATTTACTCACAAGGGTGTGCAACCATGGCATCACCATTTAAACTTTCACCATCATTAGTTACAGTCCTGTTCCCCTCCTCCCCTCTCGAGATAGTGTGCATGCTAGCTAGGATGCTTGTCCTTTCCTTTCTGTTCCCTGATACTCCTCTTAGCCCCTCTCTCTGTTCTCACCCCAGCTCTCCCTGAGGACTCTGAGGAACTCCTCCTCTGGTGCAGTCACTGGGGAGTGCAGCCTGCACCTTCCCCCTTATATCCAACCCTTCTATCTCTTTAATGCTCAGAGACTTTCTCACAATGTGTCTTCGAGTGCTGTGGAAAAATGAATGCACTGTTGAAATTTGTGGGAAAATTACTTCCCCCTCCCTTTGCAGAGAAAAGCAAGAATGCTACAACCCTACAAGCACATGTGTGGCTCAGCCAGACCATCTCAGCCCATATCACTGTAGGACAGGACACCAGATACAGCCAAGACCACAGAAGCAGAAGAGATGTGTCTGTACAAAACTGAGAGCTGCATCTCCTGCTCCACTTCAGCTTTACCACCCTCCCATCCTGCTGCTGTGTGGTGTGCAGCACATGGTGTTTATCTGTTACATGGAACATGAAAAATGGACATGCATGGTCTTGCCCAGGGGTCCTCCTTAGTTATGTGTGACACTTGGCTTTTTTTCCAAGTTTGTTTGGCACGTTTTCTTGCCTCAGCCTTTTGTATAATCAGCATGCTATTGTGGGCAGAAGTGCAGTATTTCTGGATGAGTAGTAGTTACTAGAAATCCATGGTGTTTGATTGCAGAGTCTTGATCCAGGTGGGAAAGAAGTGCCTAAAACTGTAGCCTGTACAGTCTCCCTGGCAAAGCCATGATTTCATTCTTGCACCCTCAGTCTCTTCTCAGCTGGGGAAGTAGGGAGTGATGACTGAAGAGCATGGGATGACTTCCATGTTGGTAGGAGCCACCACCTGCCCCTGAATGACTTGGTCTGTTCTTTTCAAATGCACCAGGAGACAGGCAGTCACAGAAATATTGAAGTTGGAAGGGATCTCTAGAGATCATCTAGTCCAATCCCTCTGCTAAAGCAAGACTGTCTATAGCACATTACATATGATTGTGTCCAGGTGGGTTTCAAATGTCTCCAGAGAAGGAGACCCCACAACCTCCCTGGGCAGCCTGTTCTAATTCTCTGTTAACCTTATAGTAGTTTTTTTCCTCATGTTTAAATTGAACTTCCTGTGTTCCAGTTTGTGCCCATTGCCCCTTGTCCTGTTGCTGGGCATAACTGAAAAGAGTCTAGCTCCATCCTCCTCACACTCACCCTTTAGGTATTTATACACATTGGTAAGGTCTCCTCTCAGTCTTCTCCCCTCCATGCTAGAGTCCTAGGTCTCTCAACTTTTCTTGTAAGAGAGAATCTCCAGTTCCCCAGTCATCTTTGTTGTCCTCTGCTGGACTGTCTCTAGTAGTTCCCTGGCTCTCTTGAACCAGGAATGACAGAATTGGATCCAGTATTCCAGATGTGGCCTAGCCAGGGCAGAATAGATGGAGAGGATGAACTCTCTCTTTACCTACTGGCCCCACTATTCGTAATGCATCCCAGGATACCATTGGCCTTCTAAGCCACAAAGACACATTGCTAGCTCATGGTTAACTTACTGTCTACCAGGACTCCTTCTCCTCAGGGCTGCTTTCCAGCAGGTTGGCCCCTAACCTGTACTGATGGGTGAGGCTGTTTTGCCGCAGATGCAGGACCTTACATTTGCCACTCACGAGGCTGATGCCTCTCTGAAGTTCCCAACAGGCAGGAGTTCACCTTAAACCCTTGGCCGTGGCATAAGAATCCTGTGCATGTATTTCCACATTTGAAAACGTGTATTTTCCTTTTACAGATAGGGATTTGCCTTTACTCTTTTGTTAATGTTTTGTGTAATTCACTTTTTGTCTTCACAAAATGGGAAAGTAAAGCTGACCCATGAAGCCCTTCTTTGGCCTGCAAGCTGAGTTGATAACTCACTGATTTCTAACATCTCAGTGGAAACAGGCAAGTATGTCTGACTGTCCCACTTAAAAAAAAAACCCACCAAAACAGAAACAATCACCAAACTTGAAGACTTCAGTGGTCTACTTGCTCCCACAAGCCATAAGTTTTTTCAAGGAATCATACTGGGAGATGAGTAGAGGCCATGACTTGCTTCACAACACACAAAATGCCAAGTAGTTCAAGTTTGTTCTATGTGGATCTAAACCAGGTGGACACGTAATGATGATATGGGGGTTGTGCGTTTTTCAGTTGCATCCTGTCTCTGGCTAGATGCTAAGTAATGAGTAACTCAGCAGACTAACTGTAGACTGCAAAGTCTCTCACATGGCAGTTTTGAATGTTACATAGTTGTTGGGTCACATTATTCATCCATAACTGTGTGACCAGTAGATCTCCTTACATTACTAACATATCAGCTGCAGTCTGACATTTTGAGTCCAGCTATTGAATACCTCCCAGCTACCCTGAAAATAAACATTTGACATTGTGACTAAAATCCCATCCTGGAGCACCCTTGATTCAGGAAGCTTCTGGATTGCAGGTTTCTGGAAGTGGGCAGGAGAAATGTTGCTATGTGTTTGTTTTCTTTTTGTGCCCTTCCAGAAGCATCTGCTTGGGAAAAGAAGGGATCAGTCTCAGGCCTGACATACATGGCTAGCTGGTTGTAAATCATCCTGTGGAAACCAGCTGACAAATTCTGAACGGCTGTAAAGAAAAAACAAAACAAACCACGAAGCCCCTCTCCCTCAGAATAAAATCCACCAAAATAAAACTGAGAAGAACCCTGCACCTTCAGCAAAATGCAGCAGGTGTGTTTTGTGGGTAGGAACAATAACTTGATATTGATGGGTCAGGCCAAGCTCTCTGCTAGCTTGGACAGGATTGTTGTTGTTGGGCAGATTATTTCATATTTCCAAGCAGAGCCATTCCAGTGCTGAGGAAAAGTCTGTTCAGTATGTTGGAGGCAGTGTTTTCAAGAGCTGTGTTTCATCCATTGCCTTTCACAAATCCATTGTGCCCTCTCTGCCTTTTGGCTTCAGAAAGGATGTGATACAACCTGCTCTTTAGATGAGAATTCACGAGCTGAGTGGTTGCCCCAAGATTATATTCACTCTGCTGTGGACCAGGTCAGGTTTTTTTGTCACTGGGGAGCTGTGCTCTGACCTCAGTTTTGTTTCTACTGCAAACAGTAGCCGAATGAGTTTATTTGGCACCATAATGGTATCAAAGGCCAAGAGAATAATTAGGCATGTGCTCTTTGCCTTTAGGCTTTACTGGTGCCAACCCAGACATATGCCTCCATATTTGACATGCTGGACAAGGGGCAAAGTGCTGATACACATCATGGGTTATTGTTTTCACTAGTGGCAGGTCTTTTTCCCCCTGCTGAGTTGACTGAGCTTTGAGGAGAGCCCACAGAAGGTGCATGACTTGATGCAGGGCTCATTCAGATGTCAAGCCCTTGAAACCACAGGGTAATGATAAACAGATGTGGAGACAGCTGCTAAAATTTGTTCTTCACTAAACAGGATATCATGATGTCTATTTTTAGAAAAATGAAGTCATATAATGTTTGAGGACTTTTAAAAAAATTTTTTTTCCTCTGAGCAGAATTCTAACTAATGAGGAGGATATTTTGGCCGTACCTTCTATTCTCATACTTTATCCTGGATGTCACAGTTTTTTCACAGCAGAACAGTAGATGGGTATTTTCATGTTGTCTTCTTCCTAGTGTGAAGAATCTGTTGATGGGGCTACAGATGCCCATCTCTTCACATCCTGTGCTACCCTGCTTGTCCTCACCTTGCTGGTCAGTCACTCTGCAGGGAATAGGGTACAATGCACTCAAACAGGGTACAGTGGCTGCAGGCTCCAGGCAGTGTTTCAGGGACTAAATTTTTGGTTTTGTTTCCCTGAACAGAAAGCATGGGTCAGGTTTCAGCTGCCGTACAATTTCTTTGTCTCATTGGAGGAACTTCAAAGCATGGTTAAAAGCTGTTCCCAAAGGGTTGTTCTGATTTTCTTTATGGGTAGGATGGTAGGAGCAGAAACCACAACCATAAAATTCAGTGCCTTTGTGGCCCATATATGAAGGAAGTTAGCTGCATCTAGGTACCTTCTTCAGGCTTCTTTTAGGAGGAGCTCATGTTTTATAAGATATGCCTCAATGACTTGTAATCTGAGGAAATAAGTGTAAAATTATCTAGAGGGCAGGACATAGTTTACAATCCAAGACCTGATGCTTGTAAGTATTAAATATTGCTTTGCTTCATATTAAATACCACCAAAGCCATTAGACATGTTCAGGAAACTCTTTTCTTGGAAGTCTGTGCCATTTTGGCTGAAGGCCCTGTAGAAGACTTGGACGTCTTTCCTGTCATTTCAGTGCAGGATCCCATTCTGTTTAAAGCACACCTCTTCTAGCCTTGGAAATTCATTTTATGATTCACTACCTTTTTAAAAATGTATCTTTAGCTGTTCCTGTGAATCTGGATGGAAGGCATGGTAAAACAAGACTCTTTTCCTTTAGTCCTGTGAAGTCTTAGGACTGTTATCTTTGTTAAATTGGTGTCTCCCCTTGCCCACTCACTTTGGCAGTCCTTGTTTGGCTGTACTGCAGCAAAGGTTAATGAAAGCAGAGGTGAAGAGAGAGAGATCTGAGGCCTTTGAGGGTGCGTCTCTATGATGCTGAGAAGTGACCTTTTTTGCATCTGGAATCTCAATTATCTTTACCTGAGTGAACAGTTTGTGTTATGTGGAAACAAGAAAATTGAATATGAAAAAATAAGTGTGCATCATTTCAGAAGTGCTTGCACTAGCATGAAAGATGTCTTGTGTTTTGGCTGTTTCAGGAAAAAAAAAGAAAGCTGTGTCTGCAACTTTATACTAAATTTTATTTTTATCCATCAAATTATAGCTTGCATTTGAGAAGAGTAAACAAAACCAGATTGGATGTAACACAAGCAGAATTGCAGGCAGTGGTGGTTACAACAGAGGTAATTGTTCTGCCTAAATTATATCAATGAACCTCTCTGTGCTCTCAGTCTATCCGTGGGAGTGAGAAATGAGGGGGGTGGGGGTGAAAAGCTTGGAGAGAAAGGGAGAACTGGTGAGAGAGGTCACCTGAACTTTTTATTTCCTCCTGGGAATTAGATCTGTCTTCATCAGAAAAAACAAAATTATCTTTTTAATGTGTCATTTGGCACAGTTTTGTTTGCCCTGCTGCCCATTTCATTCATTTTAACCCTTGGGGAGCTGGAAGTGTTGTGCAGTATCTGAAGTGCCATGAAGGAAATCACTGGTGCTGTGCTGGGCTGGCTGCCGGGCTGGGGCTGTCTCAGGAAATTCCAAATGAGTATAAATAAATGCTCTGTAGCAACCTCTGGGCTCCTTGCCTGCTGATGTGTCAGGAATACGCACTCCCTTTAAGGCAAAGGAAAATGTGCTTCAGGCTTAATTTCCTGAAAAACTAGAGGCAGTGATGTCCAAGTGTTTGCTTCTGTGTGGATCGGTGAGTGAGACCCCCGAAGGGGGAGTGGGGGGAGATGTGAGGTGCAGCGGCTGCCTCTGCTGATGCGGAGGGCAAGCTGGGGAAGGGGGTCGGGGGCAGTCCAGCCTAACACACCTAGAAGCAGCCCTCAGTGTTCTTTTTCAGGATATTAAGTTGGGATGATTATTTTTCATTGTGGGTTTTGTTGTTTGGGTTTTGTTTTGGCTTGGTTTTTTTTAACATCACCTGGTTAGCTGGGTTGTCTTGCCGTGGCTGCTGTCTGAAGGGAGTTTGCACTTGTGGTTTCACACAGGTCTTTGTTTTTGTTGTTACATACAGAGTAGTTTGTTTCCTTCATCAAATGTATGTTTTCTAGTGGGAGATCAGTGTTGTGAACATTCAAGTGAAGGGAACACTTCCTCACTGTCAGGCATCATTTCACTGCCAGAAAGGTGACTGTTACCCATCAAGTTTCTAAATTTGAATACATAGCTTTAATTATAAGCCACTGTTTCTAGCTATTTAGAATGTGCATAAAGAATCAATTCTAATGGTGACTTATCTGTATTTTCTCTGCTGAGCACTTTTTTCACTTGTTTCACTTCATCAGTCTTAACTATTTGCAGTGCAGAGAAAAAGTGTTTTTTGAAAATGCAAATCCCTTATGCTTTTTAAGTCTGGAAAGCAACACATTCCTTATCTCACAGAAGAAATCAGTACAAGATTAATATAAAAAGGAGTAGGAGGGAACAATTCCAGGTATTTGAAGTATCATACTGATTATGCAGCATAAACCATATTCCTTAAGGAGATAAGCATGTGACAAAATAGCGTCCTTCCAGGACTCATAAATACAAATATTTGTAGAACTATTCTTGCAGAAGACAGTTCTCCCATTTTTTCCACTCTATGCACAACTATAAGACCAAACTGAAACTGTAAATCACTTTTAATATTCTGTGGCAGTTTTATATCCCACGAGTCCAGGTTCTTTCCTGATGGTTACTCCTGTTACAATAGCCCTATGTATCTGTTCTCCACTCCTCACCACTTCAGAGATTTATAGGCATGGAAGGGTAGTGATAGTATAAATCCAAATATTTTGGTTTTGTGATTCAGTTGTTCTTGGCCAGAAAGCAAACATAGCCTTCTTTGGTTGGGCTTCAGCAGGTAACACTGAGGTATGGTTGTGTTAAGTTATGTTTTCAGGCAAACACCTGGCTTCATGGGGAGGTTTATTGGATGAGTGAGGAAGGAAGAGGAGCATTTGGGGGTTTGCTCCTCTTCTGCTCTGCCAGCCCTCTATCTTAGTTTTCTGAAGCCATCTGACTGTGTGGATGCAAGCCTTGGTCTTTGAGATTTTTTTTTCCATGTCATTTTTCTTGTGACAACCAAGTGATGTAAAGCAATGGAGCCTGATGTACTGTTAGAAGAGTAAGGCCATGTTTTTAAGGGTTGGCAAAGGAGGTAACAGAGCTTCAGGGTTTCTCCTGTGCAGCAGAAGACAACAAGGTGCCTTACCAACACTGGGACTCAGCCTCACATTCAGTGGCATTGCTGGCTGAAACAGCACAGATATATTTGGATGTATTTTTGGAAAGGAGAGCTGTGGTGGTCTGAAACTGAGCTGCTTTCCTGCTTTGTTTGGTAGATCACATTGCATATCTTTCTCCCAGGGTGCAAGGAGCTTGTCAGTGATACCGACTGTTTGCCAGAATCTGGATTATTTTGCTAGGCCTGAGTTAGTCTGATTCGGAAAGTGTCTTTAAATGTTCTTCATTTGTCACAAATGTGCCTGGAGCCAGTACGTGAACACACAGTTGAATGTGAATGAGCCACATGCTTCAGGAGATGATGGATGGAACTTCTCAAGCAGACAAATACTGCAAGGTGAAAAAACAAATGTGGAATGAGGTGGTTAAAAATACTAAATTCATACTTATTTGGAGTTGCCTTATTGACATATGGTTTTAAAACATAAGTGAACAGGACTGAGATGCCCCCATTTCAAGACTAAAAGTAAAGGATGACTGTTGGCATCTTGTCCCTCTTCCGAGTGATACCTGTGAGAGCAGAAGGATAACTCTGCTCTGAAGAAATGAGTGTCTTTCAGGGGAGAGCATTTTCTGTGTCTGGGCCACCTAAGCCCTCCTCACTGGTTCAGTGTTTGCTTTCAATGTAAGGCAAGGTCTTTCTTGCTCAGATACATTTCTTGACACGGCAGATTGGTTAAAGTGCCATTGGCAGAAGATGATTTGGGAAATGCATCAGTGCAGTGCAGCTAAGGCTAGCACTTGCTTCCATCTTGCTTGATAGTGGGCCTGATGGTCATGTTCAGAGCCACAGGGCACCCACAAGTCACTTGGGACAGCAAGTTGCCCAAGTTTTTAGAGTAGTTTCTACTCAGAGGTGGCAGTGGTGTTCACACCACCACCAGCAGCCCCCCCATGGTGCCTGCTCTGCTCATCCCTTCTGCTGGACAGGCTGTTAGCAGAATAAGCTGATGACTGCCCCTTCCCACTCATGCCCTGCTTCCTGACAGCCACAGTTATTTCCCCTGGGACCTCATGAGTCAGAGCTGTCATGGAGGCAAAACAGACTAGCCTCTTACTTTTGAGTTTCCATGGTTAGTAGCACATACAAGATGTTCCACCACAGAACTGCCAGATCTAGAGCTTTTCCACTATGGTGAGAGCTGAGGTAAAGGAGATTTATTACTGGCCTCAAGTATGGGAGTCAAGAATTTTGAGGAGAGAGCATACTGCAGTTGCTCTCAGGACATTAGGTTGTGCTTTTCTATTTCCCCCCAGGAATAGATTTCTCATAAACAAAATAAATCCTTTATTCAGGGTAAATTAATTTTTCACAACTTTCTTATAGTCTGTATTTTATATTTTAAATTTACTTCTGTTTGAGGTGCAAGTTTTTAGTTCAGAGATTCTAGAAGTAAAAGTTTTAGATACTAAAAAGCCTAGAGAAGGTTAGGAGGTGTTGGTTTTTTTAAGGTGGTTTTTACTTTCAGCTTACAGAAAAAAAATTAGCTGTGGTTATAACATTCAGACACATACTTTGTAGGTGTCTCTTTTTTCCCATATCAAAGAAAACCTTTAATACTGTAAAAAAGTGTAACATGACCTTGAAAGACACTCTCCTAATACCAAAAAGGCTATTCACTGTATATATATTTTTATATGCCTTTGGGTAGCAGGTTGGTGAGCATTCTGAGCATTTTCTGTGTGATACCAAAATGTTCTGCTTTTATAACTATAAACAGTAGTCAGCATGCAGCAAAGAGAGATGAATAAGTGAAAAAAACAGTATTCTACAAAGTTAAGAAATGGTTCTGCAGCTTAGGAATTCACTCTTCAGGAGGAGGTAGCAGTGGGACTAGTGCATCCATCTGATCACCAATACCAAGGTGAGAGTGGGCTTGCTTTTGCTATAATGCTACACAATTGCAATTTTTTATTAAGTTTTTATTATAATGATAATGCTAGTATAATGCTAAGCAACTAAGACTTTTTGAGTTCAGAGGAACATAACGGTGTGAGAAACTGTCTTCACTGTGCATTGATCAAGTCAATGAAAGAGACCAGTTAATTCAGTGGAAAGACTTTTAATGGCATCTGCATAGTGGCTGTGATTGTTTTTTCTTCCATGTCTGTAATGGTCCTATTTGCCAGAAAGAGCAGGGTATTAAGACAGCAGATCCATTCTTACAATGCCACCCTTTACCCTTGTGGTGTGGTAAATGTGGCATCATAGCCCAGTGCCCTTGTGTTAGTGTTCACAGTGCAATCAAAACACAGTGGTCCTCTGAACCATCTTTCTTCAGCTTTGCTGCTGCTTATGTTCATTGATTTAATATGGTGTCCTTAATTCACCTCTGTGAATTCTGTGAAGCGAATTTGCCACCACAAATATCTGAGCTGAAGCTTGTACATCTTGAAATAAAAACATATGTATTATGCAGTGTTGTAGCTTTAGTCCTTCTCTCTTATTATTTTCAGGGAAGTTGCTATCCCCCATTTTTCTGTTACAACCCCCAGTTCAAAGTACTGAGTATTTAGATGTAAGATTTAAAAGTCAGCTCTCCAGCTAGGGTATTGAAAACATATATTTACACAGTAATCTGAAAACCATATAAAAATTTTTATTTTTTTTTTTCAAGACTAGGTTTGCAGCAAATATTTTACACTGGTGATATATTTCGTCAGTAAAACATGCAGTAATGGAATTCCTCTATAACAGGAGAATCCTGCTGGATTTTGGTTTGGACTGTAGAGCTGCAAGTGCCTCAGGAGTTAACTCCTATTTGCTCCAGGCATAGCTGTAGCTGTGCAATAGTAAATTACCCTTGTAATTTCATGCATCTTCTTTATATTGATCACCAAAAGAAAGGTGATCAAATGACTGTGCTGCAAGGCTTAGGTCTATTTTCCAAATGCTTTTGTTGTTGTTGTTAACTTGCATACAAATCTCAACACCTGAAAAGCATAATGAAAGAAAAAAGTTAATTATTCCAGTCAGCTTTTTCTTCTTAAGCTAGTGCTCAATCTCATGGTCCCTTTCCAGAAATTGAGGCTGATATTTACATAGGCTTAAGAGCAGAAAGAGAAAGGAACAAAGTTAGTATTAGGGGTGAGAGGAGAAGGGGAGAAGCATGGCTATCTTATCTGTTGCTTTAAGAATCAAAAACTCAGAACTCTTTTTTTTATCTTCCTTTTTCCTGACCCAGATTACTTTTCAAACTGAAGCTGAGCATATGTAAGTCCTGGCTGACTCCAGTTATTCCAGATATTGCCTATGTATTTTTCTCTGCAACATTCTTCATAAATTGTCTTATGCCATAACTCTGTAAGGAGACTCTGTTATTCATAACATTATTGGAAAAGTCTTCTTCAATAGCAGTCAGATCCAAGATAAAAATTCTTTAGAGCAGATGGGAGAGAAGGCTTTAGATGTGATGTCTGTGTTTTTCAAAGCACTTTAGACTTCAGAAATTAATCTTCAGTTGTTTCTCTGTGCTCTTTCTGGACCCTCTAAGGTCATAGTACAATTAAGTTTTTCTATCTTACAGAACCAAAACTCTGTGTCTGCCCATTCACACAAACATTTCACTGCTTTTTCTCCCTCAGGAGACTTGAAGTGCATCAGCTACATCATTTACTGTTTTCCAGTTCTCCTGGTCTAGGAGCAGACATGATTAGTGTGGACTCTGGTAGGGGTGACTCAATATTTTAACATACTGATGTTCTTGTGTACTGCACTGGGTAGGATATAATTTAATGGAGGTTGGCAAGACTGGAGTGTTTGGCCAGAGCCAGTCCCAGCAGTGCAGGAGGTGAGAATTGAAGAGTGCATTTTTAAAGCACTGCTTGTGTCCTGCCTGTGGTTGTCCTGCAGTAGGGAGAGGAAGATTAAGTCTTTGCATACTTCTGGAGAAAGCCATTAATAACACTGCCACAATGAGGCCTCTGTGCTTCACAGTGTTCTACTTCACAGGTGCCGGCCTAAAAGCATGATGTATTTGTGTCTTGTTGCATTTTAAAATATTTCAGAATAAACCAGGAGCATCTGAAGCATTTTCACAGACATGTGTATGTATATCTGCTTCAGTGTAACACAATGAGATGATTAATGTTTACCTGAGCTACTGTAGAGTCTGAGGTATAGTTATAATTTTACCAGTCCCGATGGATGAGACAAGACACCTAACAAGAGTGTTTGTGTTTGTATTTGCTGCAGTGCTTCCATGTGTGTTGGGGGTGAATGGGGTAGGAATTTCTGCTCACTTCAAGGGTCTGGCAAGAAGGCTTGCTTCTCTAGCTAAAGGACAAATAGATACAGCTTCCTCTAAGGTTAATTTGAGGTACCTGCTTGTGTAGCTCTTGGTACTTGCCCACCAAAGAGAGGCATCAAGGGCATCAATGCTTCATCCAGGACCCAAGGGCTGGGAAGAAGGAAGAAGGGCTATACTCTTATCAGGTGTTTATTAATTTTTTAAAATTATAATTCTTTTTTCTTTTGGACCCAACACAATTATTTTTATTGCTCGAAAAGAGCCATCCATTTTGCTTTGTTTGATATTTAACAGGCACACCCATTTTGGTTCTTTCTCTGAGACAGCAAAATGCACAAAGGCTTGGCACACCTCCTGCAGGCTGCATCAGTGTTGTGTTGTGGTTGGTGGGTTGCATGCCTGATCCTCATCTGTCTTAACATATCAAGAAATGTTTCCAGAGATCAACTCATAATACTGGGACTGTGTTGGTGGTGTGCCCACTATTATTTTAAGGAAAAGTAGTAGGCAGTCAGCTTCACACAGTCTTGTGCTCATGGAGTAGCAGATATCAGCTGTGTCCTGGCAGTACTGCCTGGTTAAGCTGAGGACCAAAGGAATTTTATTTGAAGCACTGAGGTGCCTGCGTGTGTTTTGGAGATGTTTAGTGAGGGATTCAATGTCAGTGTGATTATGCTTTTATTAGTACTTTTTTTTGATAGGTTTCTAATACCACTCCACGAAGAAGAAGAAAACATATCTGAGATTTCATTCTGGCTCTTGTGAGTTCACATGAGATTTGCATGTCTTTTTAGAGGCTTTATTAATTTATGCTTTTCCTAAAGATGCATTAATTATTAAGTCCTCTGACATCCAACACTTTTGCATTGTGCCCAACGACAGGTTAGAGGAGCTGCCTGACTTCGTTGGTGTAGTGATGTGAGAATTGAAGATATTGCAGGTAGGATGACAAGGGCTAAGACAAGCAGAGGAAAGGAACTGGGAAAAATATGAGAATAGGTAAAATGGAGCTTGAAGTTACATGAGCTGGGTGAATTAACTAGAAACACACCTGGGATGAGGGGTGAGACTATAAAGAGATTTTGAGCTAGAACTGGTGGAGCAAGCAAAGGAAAGAAAGTAAAGAAAATGGGTGAGAAATCCAAAGCATGGGAATAAGACTGGGAGACCAGACTACAGGGGACAAACCTAGAGTGCAGACAGGTAGTAACAGTGACCAACCTAGGGTGAGGAGCTGTAAGGTGTGGAAAGGACAGTTTTCTGTCTGTAGGGAATGCAGCCAAGATGAGAATCTGGGAACAGAGCACTGAGTCTGGGAAGGAAGAGGAGTCATTCAGAGAGTATGCTCTGTCTCATTCTCTCCCTGTCAGTGGGACTCCTAGAGATTTTTTTTCTGCCTGACATTGAGATTGTCCTGCTGGAAGGAGCTGTGTGTGCCCAATATGCGTAAAGTATGTGGGTATGCATGTATTTTTGCTTCCACTCCCGTATTTAGATGGCTATTTTGAGTGCATCTGTAAGTAAATACCACAGCATACTGAGACTTTGGTCTTTCAGCAGAAACATGTCATCTGGGAGTGGTGGTGGTTTCATATGCTGAACGGTCTGTCCACACTATAGGACCTATATAGCAATGTGCTCGGGTCAGCCCCGCTTCTGTGGCTCTCCCGTGTGCCTGTGTCTGTGTCTCCATCTTATTCTTTCACCGTGCGGGGGAGGATACGTTTTCCCTGCAGCAGCATCCTCCTGTCTACCGCTCGAGGTGTCCTGTGGCAGCCAAAAGCGTAGAGGATCGCCGTGAAAGCAGTTACGCTGTCTGTAGACAAAGATTTTCTTAAGCATGCCAAGGAAACTGGAAAAACAGGAGCTTTCCCTCGCCCCCCCCCTTCTTCTAAGCCTTTTTTAGGACAACATTAAGTCACTTCCTGCAGCTGCCGTAAGTCGCGAGTTTCTCTTTTTTTTTTTTTTTTTTTTTTTTCCCTTTGCTTTCTTTTTTCTCTCCGTCCCTCCTCCCGAGGAGTATACTCCTTTAAGAGGACGCGGTTTCCAATCCTCTCCTTTTAAAAAACCAAACATCCAGCTCCGCTTCCAGCCTTGGTACCAGGCTGCTGCGCCCCGTGGGGCGGGCGTGGGCTGGGCGTGCCCGTCGGCGGGGGCCGTGGGGCGGGAACCGCACCCCGGGCGGCCGGCGGGGCGGGCGGGGGCACCGACGGGGTGGGCGGAGCTCGGCGGCGGAGCCAGCGTGCGGGGCTGCGCCGGGGGGCGGGCAGCTTCTTCCTTATGGGGAGAAGGAGGGAGCCGGGAGGGAGGCTGGGCTTTGGCGTGTGACACATGAAGTTGGGATGGCCGTACGTGGCTGGAAAATCTGCTGTATGGGGGCAGAGGCGTGTGGCTAATTCAGGTAACCAGAGAGCCGGCCTCGGTTATTCCTCCAGCTCATAACTTGCAACAGTTGTTTTTTCTTTTTTTCTCTCTCTCTTTTTTTTTTTTTTTTTCTTTTCTTTTCTCAAGCGGGACAGGGATGATCAGGTTGTATGGCAGTGCTGCGTATATAAATAGGCAGCCCAAGAAAGCCCAGCAGATCTGGTGAAGGTTTATTTGGATTGCTTTGGGGACAGGCGGGGAGTCCTGTGCCTGGAGGGCAGACAGGTTTTCCTCCCATGCAAGGTGACAGTCTCCCTTAGCAGTGGGATTTGGAGCCCTGCTGGAAGGGGAATCCTGGTGCCTGCCTGTCTTGTTGCTGGGGTCTTTGTGCTGTTTAAAACGAAAGAGGCAGGAGCGTTGGTGGAAGTAATGTGAGCTGAGGTGAGAGCGAACTGGTATTGCAGCTCCTGCGGCAGCAGTTCCCAAAGCCATAAAACAGCTGCAGATCTCCGTAAAGTGTAATGGCATCAGTTGCATAAGGAGCAGGGTCAGAGTTCCCACTGCCTGCTCAAACGCACCCGCTAGAGAAGTTGGTCTCTGGATAATTCGTGTGGTAGGTTGTAATCCCGTGGTCTTTCCGAGACGGCAGAGTGTGTGTGAAAGCTTGGTGTGACACAGGAAGATGGGAGGGACTGGGGGAAGGACAGCTTTGAGCTACTGACAGTGCCACTTCTGTGCCCCTTTGTTAACAGGCGTTATCTGTGTGTCTACACATTTATGTGGTTATGTGCTTCTCAGCATTTGAAAACCTACTGATTAACTTTTTAAAAGTTAATCGGGATTTAGTGTTGAGGGTCAGTCAGCGGAAAGCTGGTCTGCCCACTGAGCTGCAGCAGCAGTTTCTGCCTCTGGCATGCTGTGAGTGCCCATCTCTCTGCGCTTGTGTTTCAGTGGGTAGTTTACTGAGACAGTTTCTTTTCCAATGCTGATTTAGTTTCTTCTTTTCCAGAAAAAGAGGAAGCTGTTATAAATGGAGAAGGTGAGAAAGGACGGAAAGACCCCTATTTCGTGGAAACACCTTATGGCTTCCAGCTAGACTTGGATTTTCTGAAGTACGTGGATGATATACAAAAGGGGAATACCATTAAGAAACTGAACATCGGAAAGAAGAGGAAAATCATACCAGCCTTGGCACATACCAAGAACTCTGGTGGCCAGTGCAGTGGCTGGACCTCCACAGAGTCTCTCTCTTCATCGAACAGTGATGAGAACAAGCAGTCTTGTTTGTCAGCGAGGAGTCAAGTAACCTTATCTGTCACTGCAAGACCCTTGGTCTCTTTTGAAGCATCTCCTTCCTACTTAACTGTCCCTGAGAGTAAGCAGCTCCCTCCTCTCTCTCCCCAGCCTCCTCGGCACAACCTCCATGTAACAAAAACCCTCATGGAAACACGGAGACGACTCGAGCAGGAGAGGATGATGCAAGTCACACCTGGAGATGTCCGCAGGCCCAGGCTTTCTAGCTTTGGAGGCATGGGCTCCACAAGCTCCCTCCCCTCTTTTGTGGGATCCAGCGGGTTTGGACACATGTCTCAGCATCTGCAGAATGGATATCAGGGGAACGGTGACTATGGTGCCTGCCTCAGCTCCTCCTTGGGCAGTTCCATTCGTCATAGCCCCATGAGCTCAGGAATATCCACACCGGTGACCAACGTGAGCCCAGTGCATCTGCAGCACATCAGGGAGCAAATGGCAGTTGCCCTCAAGCGTCTCAAGGAGCTCGAGGAGCAAGTCAAGACCATTCCTGTGCTTCAAGTCAAAATTTCAGTGTTGCAGGAAGAGAAGAGGCACATGATGGCCGAACTCAAAAACCAGAGGAAAGCCACTCAAAATGACATGTATGGTTTCAGGAAGAGATCTTACAGTGCGGGAAATGCAGAGCAGTGGGAACACATATCTCAGGTGAGAAGGGGTGGAGAACTGTATATAGACTGTGAGGAAGAGGTGGAGAGCATGGAGCAGAGCTCTCAGAGGATAGAGGAGTTCAGGCAGCTGACTGCTGAGATGCAAGCCTTGGAGAAAAAAATTCAGGACAGCAACTACGAAAGTCCAGCAAACCTTCGAGTGAACAGAGAAAGCCTGGCAAAAAAAGCCCGATCTGTTGCGGTAGGTGCTGATGAGAACATGAACGATGTGGTTATATACAACAGATCTGCGAGGCAACACAAAGAAGTATCTGTGGGGACAGAGAAAGAAATGAGAGAGTCTGGGGTTGGGGTTACAGAGGCCATGCTTGGCTTGTCTACAGAGGTTGAGAAAGAGATAGAGCTTCAACAGCAGACCATCGAAGCCCTTAAGGAGAAGATTTATAGACTAGAGGTTCAGTTAAAGGAAACAACCCATGACAGGGAGATGACCAAATTAAAACAGGAGCTGCAGGCAGCTGGATCCAGGAAAAAAATGGATAAAGCTATGATGGCTCAGCCCTGTGTCGTCAGCAAGATGGTGGAGGCCGTGGTACAAATGAGAGACCAAATGGTGGGAAACCATGTGGACATTGCTGATTCATCAGTGGGAAACCACCTACAGACCAGCAGCATTGGCATCTCCTGCAGACCCACCATGCAGAGTGTGGCTGTGGGCCCCGAGCTGCTGATGAGCCAGTGGCTGGTGAAGGAGAGAGCTGAGGTGCGAGAGCAGGGCACAGGGAGGTCAGCTGAGCTGTGTGAGAAGGCAGTGGGCACACAGACAAGCGTTTGTGAGGCAGGCATCAACACAGAGGAGCTGGCAGGCGTGCCAAGTCCCCTTCTGACAGCACGTCTGGTTGGAGCAGTGAGGTCTGTGGGCTGTGGGGATTGCTCAGTGGATGTGATGGTTTGCTCTCCCAAGGAGCACGTGTCCCGTGAAACAGCTACAGAGGCTGTGGCCAGGGCAGAGGCAACAGTGATGGCCGTGCCTTCTACAGCCAGCCAGCAAACCAGCACTGCTTTGGAGATGGTGAGCCAGGGCACCAGCACAGAGATGGCTTCCTTGGTGGACTGCTGCACAAACACTTCTCTGAGCAGCTGTGATAAACAGACCAACACAGAGAGTTTGGAGATGAGAAGCGTGGCAGTAGGAGATGGCCGGGTGAAGGACATCAACGCCTCTGCTAAAACACGTTCTGTTGGGGTGGGCACCTTGCTCTCGAGCCACCCTGGCTTTGAAAAGCCCTCTGCAACAAAAACCAAAGACTGTGGTGTTGGGCAGATTAATGTTCATGAGAACTACCTGGTTGGTCTTAAAATGAGGAGCATTGCCTGCGGACCCCCTCCATTGCCAGTTGTGCCAGCTGGCACCAGGAGCATCGGTGTTGGTGGAGAGTCGGTGTGTGAGCCCATGAGTGGTCTTTTGGAAAGCCCTCTGCCTCCACCTGAGCTGAGAACAGGCTTGGATCATTACATTGAGCGTGTTCAGAAGCTGCTGCAGGAACAGCAGATGCTGCTTGCTGAAAATTACAGTGAATTGGCAGAAGCCTTTGGGGAACCCCACTCCCAGATTGGGTCTCTCAACTCGCAGCTCATCAGCACCCTCACCTCCATCAACTCTGTCATGAAATATGCCAGCACAGAGGAGCTGAGGAGCCTGGACCTGCAGAAGCAGTGCATGGAAAGAAGCACATCAGGTAAACCCAACGTCCAGTGTCCACTCCTTGCCAGAGCTGCAGGTCAGTCACCTGCTAGGCTCTTGCTTGAAAGGAAAGCATGTAATCCTCCCTGATTACATGTGTACATAGCATTGTTGCTGGATGTACTGGTTGAGTATTCTCTCCAGTCCATCACTGGTAAACTTGAGGTTGTTTCATTTTTTCTAGTGCAGCAGATTCTGAAGGACCTGATGATGATGGCCATGCAGGAGAAGTATCTAGAATTATGCAGGGTGTGACTGCTATGCAAGGTGTTGATTCCACTTTCTAACTCAATGTGAGGTTAATGCCTGTGCACTTGGAAATTTCTCCCTTAAACTTAGCATGCAGTTTTCATAAAAACAATAGTTTCAGATCTGTCAGAGTTCAGAGTCATATTCAATATTTGTATCGAGCTGGCTTATTTCCACAGACATTCCCAATGATTTTGTAGTGTTTTCTTCCATTGTCTTTGTTCCCTCTTTCTCTCAGCCAGAGAGCTGTGGGGTGCTTTCCCCATTCCAGAAGGCAGATTGCTTTGCATTAGGCAACTCCAGAGCACTTCACACAATCCACAATCTTGCATCTCTACTGTTCCAATAACTGTTCTAATCCTTAATTACAGCCTCATATTTGAAAGGCATAAATTGTAATTACTGCTGGAGGTTTTGGTGACGCTCAGGAAAGGCAAGAATTGAGATTTAAATACACATTGCATTTTATTAAATTTAAAATCTTTACAATTAATTTGAGGGATTTATTTATTTATTCCCCAGGGTGAAGTTGCTTACCTTCCTTTAATTATTATTTTTGGGTGTCTAATAGTTTAAAACTTTCCCATTTTTTCCTAGTACCTTGTAGATGAATCCAACCACATTAATAGCAAATTTATAAACATTAGCTTAGTGGAAACTGTATGTAATGCCTAGCAGTGACTAGTCTTCTTGGGCCTGCCATACAGTCACTGAAACAAGAGGATAAGGAAACAGGGAGAAACTTACATAAATTCCTCTGTATCAAGGGTGAACTGGAAAAAAAATCCTGAGTGACATTTAATGTCAGCATAACATTGGCTAATGCACTGTTACCTAAAGCTCTCAGAGCTTATTTACTGCCTTAAAATTTACCTGTTTTTGTTAAAAGGCAGTTTGGTAACTGACTTTTCTAATGTTCATGCACTAAATGGAGCAATCCATTAAATGAGTTGAAGTACAAATTTTAGCTTCCCATAGTAAAGCAATAAGCAGGGTATATGTAGAGGTAAAGAAAACACGATACCCCGTCTGCAAACATGCAATGTGATCCTATATATGTGATATTATTATCATTCTGCTATGCACTTTGTATTTTTGGCTTCTTACTAGCAGTCATACTATAATAGTAAGAGAATCTAACAGAGACCAGAAGTGTCTACAAAAAGAGTGAACTAGCTTTGTTACTAGCTGTACATCCTCAATCCCTTCCCTTGCTTTTACTGCACGGTATCGAATGCACTAGTCCAGAGACTTGAAAGTATTTAGACACAGGTGGAGCAATGGATCATATTTTATTGATCATGTTCTCACTCAGATTCAGATTTCACATTCTTGATAAAATTATTTTGGAATAATTTTATTTTAACTTGTAATGCCATTATCTTAAGCTACATATTCTGAGAGTAAAATATGTCTATTTTTAGTCCCTTTTTAGTCCCTGGTGAGAACTACCATGCCAGGACTGCATGCATAAATGAAGCTCTGGGCTATAACAGTTTAGACCCATGGAGAATTGGAGAGAGAAGGAGGTTATAAGCCTGAGATGTTTCTCTTCTCTATTTTGAAAGTATTGTCTTTTTCTGTATTCATCAGCTGTTCCTGCTGCCTGTTCCTATGATTTGTTATCTTACTTTTTCCTGTAGAAGGATTTTTGCAAAATGAAGCACTAACTTAAATAATTGTGTGAGCATTGGAGCTAACAGCCTCCCCCCCCAGTCTATCACTATCTCATATTAGCTTATGGCCTCTTCATTAATCTTTCCTCACATTTATGTCTTTTGAATGCAGCTTTTCAGATGTCTTGTGTGTGAAATCAGCCAGCACCCTTTCTCCAAGCATGGCATCTCTGCCTGATTCTTTAAAACTTTTATATATATGAAAGTCCTTCAGAGCACTGAGTACTCTAGTCTGATTTGGTTAAAATCAGCAATTGGCTTTAAGTTATTTTAATAAGCATGACCTATGGGTTGAAAATAGAGGCAGAAGTGTCTGGTTTCAGATTAGCAGCAGTAGTGTTGTCTTTAATATTTTATTCAAAGAGCATCCTTATGAAGTGCCTCTTAGAGACTCTTTTAGGGCCCTTAGAGGCCCTTTTAGGGCAAAAATACCTGAGCTGGGTTTGAGGCATGTGATTTGGGTACCAGTTTGCCATGTTAAAAGTGTGCCAGTCCATACTGCTTCTGATCTATGAGGGAGCACATCAGTCAAAGTCTCAGCTTCACAGACTTTTTTCCCTGCTAGTGCTGGGAAGGTGGGAGTTTGCTGGAGGGTTTTCTGCCATCTGCAGCCCCTAACACAGCTTGTAGCAGGCATTGGAGACACAGGTATGAGAGCTGGAGCCTGCTGAGTGGGCTGGGGGCTGGCCCTTCAGTTGGCATCCTTAGATGCAAGCCAGGTGGGCCTCTGAGATGATCTCTGAACCAGGTCTCTTAGCAGGATATTGCTTGCTGCAAAATAAACACTCTCACTTCTGTAACTTAGCAACTCATATTTACACATACACTGTCTTTCATAAGCTGTAGTGATGTCAAAGAAATCAAACCCACTGGCCAGGGAAGCTGAATTTCACTCTTCAAAGTCATGTTAGCCAGCATGGGCACCCTATCAGTGTGCAGCTAAACTGTATAGAGAGACCTGGACGCTCACTGATCCACACTCTTAAACCAGACAGCATACTGAAGGACTAAGAGACAACAGCATGTTCAGGTTCTTTTTTTATTGCCAAAGAACTTGTGGGAAGTTTCAGAAAGTAACATACGGGTGTGCCTGTGCTAAGTTTTACAAAATATCAGCCAGAGGTCTCATATCACTTGTCGGAGTTTTAATTATACAGACTTTTTAGAGGTCTTATAAGTGGGTGTCTTTCACTGGCAAGGAGTTTGCAAGGTTGGATTTAAAAACAACTGCTCCACCGTTGTCCTGAGAAATTGCCTAAGCATGTTTGTCCTGAAAACATGTTTATTTTGCCTCAGTGATCTTTGGAATGTCAGTTTTATGATCACTTTTGGAGCAATCCAGACCGCCCTCCCCAGTGGAAGCACTGCGCTAGTCATGGTGTAAAGGCAACCTCTTGAATTAAGACTTCAGGGAGTGAAAGCAAGCAGGAAGCAAGTGGTGTTGGAAGGTCTCAGGGGTTAAGAAAACATGGCAAGCCATTAGGTGGGAAAATATGTCAAGGTTTTAAATTCTAGCTTTCTCCCAGAACTGGCATGGCAGGCTGAGGGGGAAGACAGATGGTGGTATGAAAAGCAGCTGGTTATCCAAAGCTGATGTATAGGACTAGTGATGTATTATGGCCATGGTTTTCTCTCTCTCTCTGTGACCATTCATAATGCAAAATCAGTAGGGAATAGGAGAAAGATGTTTTCTCTTTACAGCTCTTCCATTTGATTAAGTTTGTACCCTTTTCTTTCAAAGACTGTGTAACTTGATGGACTAGTATCCTCTCTCCTGGCAACATGGACCCCACTGGGGTGGTTCAAGACTTGAGGCTTGCCTAGGGCTCAAGAGCCAGCACTGCTCTGGGTGTCAGTGGGCCCCACAAAGCTGTGGGCTGCTAAAAAATCTAGCATTGGTTGGCTACATCCAGGCAACTGAATGAAGCCCTCAGCTTCAGCTCTGCCACAGACGTATGCCTTAGTCACAAGGTTAAGTTTCTGTACGGATGTGCTTGTTTGTGTAGCCAAGAGAATCCATCCATCTGTCTGCTGGGGAGAGGGTGGCTGACATACATTAAACATTTTTCATATTCCCTGGAAGGTAGCACATGATGCAAATCAGTCACACAGATGGTCCCATCTGTATGCCAGATGATCACTGTTTATTCACATGTGCCTCTCTGGCATCTCAAAGAATACAGTGCCTCTGCATCTTTCGTATGGTAGGTGGTATCCATTGAGCTGCTATGTGAATGTAACAACATATACAACTCAAATGCCTGTGTCATTTGAAAATAGTAGTGACCTCTATATTAGAAGCTGAGGCATTTAACAAGGTGGGGGTTTTTCTGCTTTAAATACCAGTCTGGTTATATCAGAAGAGGGACAGAGACCTGATCAGTACTTGTCCTATAATAAAGACATAATTCAAGTGAAATTCTGTAAAACCTCTATAAAGATATTTGACGTACCTTTCTTGGTCATGTGTTAACTTACCATTACTATCATTAGAATATTTGCTGCTTTCATTCTATAGCAGAACTAGGTGGAATGCTTGAATTTGAATGCTGCTCTATCTATTGTTTCTGCTTCAGTTAACAAAGACTATAATATGCTATAGTATAAATAATTTTTCCTTTCAAATCTATCTCTGCTTAGAGTGACGAACTCCAGCCTGCTAGCTTGTCTGTTAGAGTGACTTATAAAAACCTCAGTGACCTCCTGGTGCTATGGTACAGGGACATGATGTTCAGGCATTGAGCTTCATTCAGAATTCAACTCCCATTATAACAGGCACATCTATGAATATTTAATGGCAGGAGATTCCCATTCTTCTAAGAAAGTGTTGTCGTATTTCAGCAACAATAAAGCATCAGCTGAGAAGGTCAGCCTCTCACAAATGAGAAAGAAATAAAAAAAAACTCTGAGATGACCTTCCTGCTGTGCTCAGCACTGTGAGGTGCTTTGATCCACCACTCATCAGGAAAATCAAGGATGGCTTTCACTGAGTTTCACACAAAGTTGTCTTGGAAAAGAGAACATTTCAAAAATAAGATTAGCTGCTTCACAGACGTGGGTTTTTTAATTTTGTTTTTTAATTTTTAATTTTTTTAAAAATGTTTAAACTTACTAAATTAAGGGAATTGGTTTTGACCTCCAGTTTCAACAATCTGGCTTCACAGGTTAGTTTGGGGATAGAAAGCAGCTTCTCAACACAAACAAAATGGTTAAAGCAAGAGTGAAAATGAAGTTGAGTTTGGTCTTTTAATCCCATTAAAGAAGCCATCCTGTCAGAAGGAGCATTCGTCCTGAAGCCTGGGTACCTGCAGGATTTACCTACACCTGGGCCCCAAGTGAATCTGGTTTCTGTTGGTTTACTATGTAAAAAGTTATTATGTGGCAATATTTTGTCCTGAAATTTTAAATTCACTGATTTATAATGTGGAATGGTTCCAGAGTGCCTTTTAAAATGATACTACACTTAGTCTTCTGAAGGTAAACATTTATCAGGTGGATGAGTTAATTGCTGTAAATGTTTAAACGTAATGTATTTGCTCTTCACTGCCTTTTTATTTACCTTAGTAGAATGGGTGGTTTTCTTCAATAGTTCTGACCAAATGAAAAGTGGTATAAAAATTATTTCCATGAAAAAAAAATTTAATGATAAAGCAACAAGATTTAAGACTGATGGAGAAGACTTTATGCAGCTACAACAAGTTCAGAGGGAGCTTACTGCTTCCCTGAAAAAATCATGCAGTGTGAAAGAGAACACTTCTTGGTATATATATATGTTCAAGACTACATTTATGCACTGTCTTTAATAGGGAGTGTATAAGTTGTATCATTGGCTGTTATAAACATGTGCAAATAAATGCTCACACTGATCAACAGGTTAAAAATAGAATCCCTGGGCAGATTGCATACAAGCAGCAAGCTCACAGACTTTTTTTAGCTGAGAAGCCTGTGATGTTCCATGCAGAGAGCTAAGTTCCTATCCTGATGGTAGATGGTTCCCTTGGCCTTATTTGCACTTCTCTTGATTTCTGGTGTTATAAAAGTACTGACAAGCTACAAGGCCAGACTTCTATTATCACAGTTTCAGTAGAAATTCAAGGATAAATTTGCTGTTCAGAACTCAGTGGTCAAGTTCCCTGTACCAGCTTTTAGCGTGACTACTCATACCCTCATCAATCGGAGGGAAGTTCTGCAGTTAGGAAGAGAAATAAAATGTTAATAAGCAGATTTTATAGGTGATGGCATGGGTAGTCTGCTACTGATGCATAGTGGTTTTGCTGTCACCCTGGTTTAAATTGGAGATTTTCAAATGGGATCAGAAGTGATTAAGGAGAGGGGAGTCCTTCTAAAATAAATTAAAACAGGAACTGTAATTCCCTCAGATCACTGGGGCTAAACCATTGAAGACACTTCACGCCCTTGTTTCAGTCACTGAATTTGCTGAGAGTAGCTCTCTGCATAAGGGTTTACCAACAGTTGGCATCTGTAAGTTTTTCAGTTTGTCTTATCATGTTTCTGCTTCCAAATTATTAGTGAGCTTTTCCTAGGTCCCTCTACGATATTGCAGTGTACATTTAGAAATTCCGAGCAGCTCTGGGCTGTGGTTAGCAGTGCTATTTCAGTACTGAGAAGCTTTTATCCAGTTTGCATTATTTGCCAGCAACACTAAACAAATGAGCAGGGTGGGTCTGCCTGAGTGGCTGTGCATGGAGGCAGTAGCAGACTAAGTGCTGTGGGGGGGTGACAGGTTGCTCTGAGGTGCTGTCCTTCAGGTTGGGCAGGACCTCTGCCCTGCACTCCACTCACAAGTCCACCCGTGTCTGCAGGACATTCTGTGGTTGTTGCAGCTGCCTTCAGGGGATTGTGATGCCTGGCAGAGGATGGAAAGACTTTTCAGCTACAGTAAATCCAGGCAGCTCCAGAGGCTTTGCATATCTCTGCTGCTTCAGAGCAAGTTTCCTCTTCCTTCCGTGCCCGTCATGGTGAGGCTGGAGCAAAAGGGGTGACCTGGTAAAACCAGCTGGGGCAGCCGCCACAATCTGCAGCTGGAAGTGTTTGCTCCATTTGGCACTCTGTAATTGTAGCTGTCACTGCACCAAGCAAGCAGAGAGAGAGGTGGTTTCCTTGTTTTTCAGCCGCAGGAGTTTAAAAATCACTGGTTTTGGCTCGGTGCTTCATTGCCTTGGCATCACTCTTCTTGGCTGGCTGGTGGGGGATGGCACTCACTGTCAGGAGGAGACCTGAGCAAAGTTGGTGGCTGCTGTGAAGCAAGGAGAGGTGGGGTGGCAAGGGCAGGACTTCCCTCTTGATTTCCATGGGTGCCTGTTTCATTCTGAGTGTGCAGACGGGTCTCTGGAAGCACAGGGAGTCTGGGGTAGCTGCAGCCTTCACCCCCACTTCCTTAAGAGGGCAGAAGTTTTTTTGGCTGTACCTGTAGTGACACGTCTGTCCATACCCTGTGGTTTCCCCAGTAGCTTGGAAAAGCTGTAAGCAACGGTGGGAGTAGGTAGTAGGTCTCACTGCTGGAGCAGGCACCTTGGAAAAACCATGTGAGACGGGGCTTGGCTGGGAACTCGGAGATTTGGGTGGGAATGAGAGCAAAGAGGAGAAAGCTGCTGAGAAGTGGCACCATTTGAAAAAATGAGCTTCGTTATGTCCTTTTATGGGCAAAAGAAGTACTGAGGTGAGGCAAGAAGGGGGAAAGGCAGTCTAGCAGAGCAGTAAATATGTCAGCTGTATTTCTAAGAGTTAACATTTGGCCTTTACTGCATTATGTCAGTGTCTAGTGCGGTGCCACTCATCTATTTGAATGAGGAGTCTGTGTGTTAATTCTTGATAAATACAGAGTATTTACATACAAGTCATTGAAGCAAACTTTAAGAGAAAGACGTGATAGCTTTTAAAGTAAGTTAAACATTGTCTTTTTTTTTCTTTTTTCTTGAAATGCTAGCAAGATCACTTATGGAAGAATGTGTGTGTAAAAAAACAAGTGTGCTCTACAAACAAAAAGCATTTGTGTGGCTTTGCTAAGCAGTTGTAATAGCACAGCTGGAGGAACTCCAGGGGAATCTGTAAAAGTGTGTGCATAATTAGCACAGCCTTTTAAACACACTAAAGGGAAAAAATGAATAGATGCCAGCAAATCAGAAAAAAATAAAAGCGTAACCCAAACATTTGGAATTTTATTTAAATACAACTATTATTACAGTACAATCCTGTCAAAAAAACAACCAACCAACCAAAAAAAAAAACAAACTCCAAAATGCAGTGGGTGGTACTTTATTGCAGTTGTGTCAGTAAATGGGTAAAATATATAACCTTACAAATTAGTGGAATGCTGGTAGAAAGCAAAGTTTCCTTCAAATTTTCAGCTTTCATGGAAAATGCCATTTCTTTTTAAAAAGTAAGATTAAAAGGGCACTGCTCTTGCAGAAGGAACCTGGAGAGCACTTGAACAACACTCTTCAGGCGTGCCAGCAAGGAGCAGCTTGGCAAATCTGCCCTGAGCCAGGGTGGCAGGAGCCAGGACCATCACACATACCGAAAGTGAAGGAAAGGGAAGGGCCATTCCTTTCATCCATCTTAAAACCAGTATATTTGTAGTTTTTCCTTCTATTGTATGTTTCCATGGAAAGTAAAACTCACCTTTTTTTCTGTTATTTTCTGAAAGTTATTTCACCCTTTTCCTATTGGATCCTGGGAAAGGGCATTGTAAAAGCAGAAGTGTTTCAGTGTTGCACCATTTTGGTTTTTGTGGGTCCCTTTTCTGTTTGGTTGGGTTTTTGTGTGTTTTGTTTGTTTGTTTTGTTTTGGTTTTTTTTTTTTTGTTTGTTTGTTTGGTTGTTTTTTTGTTTGGTTGTTTTCTTCCAGCTTGGTGTTTTCTCCCTGTTGATTACAGTGTTGACAGAAATGTTTTGGTCTGACTCTTCCCTGGCAGGTGCTACTTTGGAGTATATCCCTCATGGCCAACTTGCAAACCCCCATTTAACTTCAAATTTGAGAACGCTGAAATTGGAGCAGGACATTGTGCCTGCACAGGAGGAGAGGAAGACTCCCCTGGTGGAAGCTGTTCGGGGAAGGAAGTCCTTTTCTTCTCAGGACAAAACTCTTGCTGCAATTAACCTGACAGATGACCAGCTTGCCTCTGGCCTCTATGGTAATAACCGGCTCACATTCACCTTTAATTGTACTGATGAAATTTGAATATGAAATATAGTTCAAGGAGGTTTTCAGGGTTCTCAGAGTTCTGAAAGCAGGGGGAGATGCAGGTACAGGGAAAGTCACATTTTGAGACCCTGTGTCTGCAGATAGTGCTTAGCTCTTTTTTTTTTTTTTTTATATAGTGCTTCCATCAGAGCTTGCTACAGATTTGTACTGATTATGTCTCTATTTTCAACAGTATGCACCAGTAATGAAAGCACACTCAAATCTATCATGAAGAAAAGGGATGGGAAGAGGGATTTGAGCAACACCAAGAAGAACCTTCAGTTTGTCGGCATTAATGGCGGGTAAGAGACCTCTCCCTGAAAAGTCTGCCCCTGCAGCATTTTCTCAGTGGGAAGGGAAGGAGAAAGATGGGGGTTCATGCATAGCCTTTCACAGTCTTTCAGGCCGAGGTGCATCTGCTGAGCTTAAGGGGAGATGAGAGGAAAAAACCCAACAGCTGAGCTCATCTTAATCCTCTGTTAACCTTTTGTGGTTGTAAGTCACACATGGGATCACTCTCAAGTACCTGTAGATTAGATTCCTGCTAAATTTAACACAGGAAAGTGAAACAAACTCAGCCATGGGAGCATTTCTCAGACAGTATTTTAGTAAGGAAAACTTCAGTTTGGCAGCTGACAAGTGCAGCACTGTGCTGTTGAACTATACAGCATGAGATAGTGCTGCCAGAGATTTAACTTTACAGGCTTTGTGCTAGGTAAATACAAGAGCTTTTCTACACAAATACAGAAAACAGTATGGAAAAACGATCTTTTAAAATATTACTCACCCTTGCAGGATGTTGCAAAGAACTTTTAAAATGATTTCACCAAATATTTTTCAAAATTTCTTATATATCTTTTCTATCCCATTTTAAAAATTTTTATTTCGTACAAATGCCTTGTGGAGTGTATAGGCTTAACATCACAATTACTTAATTTCATACATATTGGCTAAAAATATTGTTACTTGTAGTGGGGGAATGTTACCATTTATAAGTCAGTTATACATTAGAAGAATAGATGTAGTGCATTAATTTTTCAGATGCTGAGGTTAATGAAGTAAGAGAGTTGATTAGAAGCAGCATTGTAATTGTCCAAGTTATCAGTATTTCACCTAAAATATAAAATACTTTGCATAGTCACAGGACAAAAAGTGAAAATTGTGTCCATTGTGTTTAAATAGGTTATATATATATAAGCTATATATAGCTTATCTTCTGATACCTACCTGATGATGCCTGGACAGTAAGGGAAAACCCACAATTTACTCTGAACAAAGTACCTTCATTTTTCTGTTAAGGCAATGACTGACAATCTTAATGCTTCTGTTTAAAAAAGGTTTTTCTTCCTTCATTGCATGTAATAATCACAGTGTCAGTTGGCAGTGATACTGAGTTCAATGGGTAGAAAAGGTCTCTGAATTGAAAACAGGATTAATCCAAACAGGACTAATCCTTTTTAAGACATTTTTCAACTTGGTGCAGTGCAGGCAGATGCCGACCATTGCTGTATGGCACTGAACAAAAGCATCCTTGCCCTTTCTGCCCCCAGGTACGAGACGACGTCCAGTGATGAATCCAGCTCTGAGGAGAGCTCCTCATCAGACTCGGAGGATGAGTGTGAGGACCAGGAGTATCCCCATGTCCAGCACGCAGAGGAGGGGCAGCCTGTGTCTCATGCTCCAGAGGTGTGCGCCATGGGTGCAGAGAAGGACAGCATTCCCCCAGAAAGCGAGGCTGAGGAGGTGGAAATCAGAGAGAGGTAGGCTTGGTTGCCTTCAGCTGAGCATCTCTGAGGGGATTAACTCCACCTCATTTCATGGGGCCAGCCACAGGCTGTGCCCGGGCTGGTGGAGAAAGTGCCAGCCTCATTGCTGCTCATCTGCTGCCTGCTCTCTCCTCCTCAAGTGGGTGAGGGTATCAGAGAGTGTCCTTTCTGGTGACTTTAAAGTGGTCTGTTTATGGTGAGATCCAGAGTCTCTGCCAGATCATGAAGGACACTTGTTGGAGAGCAAGCAGTGCTGTGTTAAGAAGCCAGTCTGTGAAATAGTAAACAAGCAAACAAGTGATTCCTGAACCAGGAACACCAGGTCTGCAGCCTGCTGGGAGTCCATTTTGCATTTGCACCTTCTACAGTATCTCAGCTGCTTGAGAAGGCACTGGAATACAGCAGTGAGGAGGTCCTCCAGCCATGAGGTCATACACTTCATATGAGATCGGATAGCATAATATACCTTCATAGACTTTGGGGCCAGCATCACACACTTGTTCAGTATTTCGTGTCTAAATTACTCTTCAAATTGCTGAAGTTTTCTCAAATTGAAGAGAAAGAGCTGTGTAAAGTTGCATTTGTCAGGCAAGGCATCATTGGTTTTGGCACATAGGAAGTAGCAGTGTAGTGAGTGTTTACTGATTCTTTGTTAGTGAATGGACAAATGGAAGTATAAATATAGACAGTGAAGGGATATTTCATAGATACAGGGTTTGCCAGATGTTTACAAGTATGCTAGCATGTAAAATTATGAAAGTGGAACAATAACACTCACAAAGGTAAGGTGAAATTAATGTCATGTTTCACTGGAGATCTAGCTTAGTGTCAAACTTACCTGTAATTATCAACTACTAAATAAAGGAGAAGTAGAAATTCATTAAGAGCTTTTTAGGCCTTTGAGCTGTGAATTTTGAAGTGCCCTGGGTTTTACTTATACAGTACTATAGGATGGCCTGTTATTTTACAGGTGGCATAAAAAGATGGTCATACTCTCTAAGGAGCTCTTTTAAATTATATTTACTCAGCGAGGGGGGATGGTGAAGGAGTAGCAGGACAGCATATATAGCCATGTGTACTTGAAGAACATGCCCTTTGCAAGGTGGCTGCCCTGGCAATGCCCTTTGAGGGGAAGAGGCAGGGTGCTTGGCCACGTGGGACCAAGTGTGGTCCTTGTACTGGTGGAGCATTTCTCTGCTGCGGAAGCACCAGCATCTGGCTTGTAACCTGGACAACTAAAATGCTGACCATACGTATGAGTGCAAGCTTCTCTGCTTTTTGGGAGAATTGTCCTGGAAAATTGTGCTTTTCCTGGAAAATTGCCACTGTCCTCTGTGGCAAGTTGTAGGCAGAGGTGGTTGGCCACAGCCTGATGTGCCATGCAGCACAGTCATGGGTCTTCTTCTTTTCAGTTGTTGTCTGAGTTTTGAAATTTGTGAGGGAAAAAGGGCAGAAGTGAAACCATGAAGGGGGATGGAAGAATGAGAGTAAATTTGCAGAGCAGATGCTATGAAAAAGTCTGGTTCCAGTGACTAGGAGCTGTTAGGGAGGCACTGCCTGTGACCCTTCCCACCAGTTAATTTAGTTTCCATTGTAACTACTGGCATTTCCTCTTGTTAATCAAGTAGACAAAGCACAGAGTCTAAAGTGCATGCTGTGCAGCTGTGAAGCAGTAGGTGAGACTTTCCACTAGAAGGGCTGGCAGGTCTAAAGCACAGAAACTATGGGTTGCCTGCTCTCCATTCCCATTGCTCCCTCTCCATACATCTGGGAAACACATTTTCCTCCCCAGGGAGGTCCTGCTTGCAGCTCCAGTTGCCCTAGAAGGAGTCTCTACAGAAAAGAGCTGCCAGAGCAGCTTCTGCATTGCAGCAGCTGATGGAAGCATTGATTCCACACATATTTCAGAAAGATAAATGTTTCTTTGCTGAAACATTAGGAGCAAAATCGAAGTGTGTCATGTATTCTGTTGTCTTCCTCAGATATGAACTAAGTGAAAAGATGCTTTCTGCTTGTCACCTGCTGAGAAACAACATTGATGACCCCAAGGCATTGACCAACAAAGATGTGGTAAGCAATGCAGGGCAGAATTCTCTTTGAGCTGCAACAGAAAAACTTCAGGGAAGGATAACCTCTGGTTTTGCAGAACCAGCACATCAGTGACAAGGCAGAAAACAATGTCATTGCATGGAAGAGTCACAAAATGCTTTTTTTACTAGGACACTTGTCTGGAGAATGTACTTGTGCTTTTTGTGGTGGGGTGTTGTTGTCTCAAGGCACACACATAAAAATAGTAACATGAAAACACAGTTTCAACATATCCTTGCATTCCCACATTATTTTTGGAAGTGTTGCTTGAGCACTACTCTGGGCAGCTTCCAGGCCTTGCTTTAAGAGACTCTGTGGGGTGAGGAACATGTTCATTTCCATGACAAAAGCCCCAAATGTGTTCTGAAACTGCATGTACCCTGCCTCCTGCTAAGCACAGGAATACTCCTGTCTCACTGAATGCTCTGGTGGCTTGTATCAGTGCAGCAGGGAGTGTGGAGTATTCATTGTTAATACTCAATCTCAAGAAGCAAGGTTGTATTTGCATCATATAGGAACTGCCTATACTACTTTATGAGGATCATTTGAAAGCAAAGGAACACTGCTTGGTGATATGAAATGGAATTTTGCATTTGTTAAACTTGTGGATGATGTAAAAGGCAACAGTGCAGTGCCAGTCTCCTCTGCTGTAGAGCATCTGCAGCTTCTTAAGGACAATGGTACTTTCTGTAAGACATAGATGATAATACTTTCTTTGTCCAATTCTAATATTGGTAGTCCAGACAATGTTTTGAAAGTTTTAATACAATTGTGATGGGTAGTTTTTAATCCTGGGTCAGTCCTTCAGGAGCAGTTTAGGCATTCAAGCAACAAATGCTTCTAGGCTCAGTCAGAATTGAAATATCAAAAATTGCATAACGAGGTGGTAATCTCTGCCTTAGAAGTGTAATTAGAATTTACATGTTTCCTTCTTGTGCTTAAAATGCTTGTCAGCACAAGTGGTGCTTTGTAGCTGGAAAGTGCAGACTAATCAACTCTTGTTCTCTGTCTGTCTACTGATTAAAAAGTCTTGTCCAGAAAGGGTAAACTTCAGTACAGCTAGGGATCTGTATAAAGTGTCCCAGCCTGTTCCAAGACACCGAGCTCTTGTATCTGCTGTTTACACCAGAAAGAGGTATGGACTGCTTCCTTAGGGATGTGATGGATTATTTGAGTTTTTCAAAAAAGTATACCATTTACTTAGTAATGCATGTGATACTGTGACTGCAAGAATCATTTCGTAGTAGTGTTTTGTACTTAGTAGTCCCTAAAGTAATAATTAAAGAATTGTTTTGTGTCTCTTTTATTACCACTTTTGTGTTTCAGCTCTGTATGTTGACACACATGGTCTCTTCACTCAAACGGTTGGACCTTTGAAGCTATTCTTATAGTAGTACTAGTGTAAAATATTCTCTATAAAGAAATATGTAGTACAGATATATATTTAGGACTGACCTGTGCAGAATATTTCCCCTTTACCAGATATGAGCCCCTTCTAGAGCTGCTAATAGAGACTCTCTGTGTTTTTCCTAGAGGCTAGAGAAGTTTGCTGTCTTCTCTTCAGAATTGTCCATGAACCTACTGGCAGCAATATTGCCACCTTGCAGGTGGGGGTGTGTGAGAAGGACAACATGGTGATCCATATGGGTTAGAGAAATTGCCTCAGTGGCCAGTGACTGCAGGAACCTCCTTAGCTCTCAGATAGGTCTGCTCTACCTACACTGTTCCCAACAAACAGACAGCTGCCTGGTCTAAGAGGCTCCTGCCTCTCCACCCTCAGTCTCTACCAATGGGAAAGTTTATCTTGAATGTCTTCCCTGCATCTGCTCTCTGCAGCTAAAATCCCCTACTACTACAGTCAGTCAGTCTGCAGGTGAAGAATGGTTTGGGTTTTTCCTCACTCTGACAGCCCTTTGCACTGTGAAGATGTTTCAGGAGTCTTTTCTCCAGCTTTCTTTCTGCAGAGAATCTCCACTCCTTCCCATCTGACAGATTTTCTTGACCTAGTAGTTCTCACTGCTTACCTTTGAAATCTTTTTTTTTTTTGACCAAGTCTTTTATATCATTCAGTGATCAGATCAGATAAGGTGGTGCAGCTGTTGCCCTCACAGTGCTCGGTGGAGAGAAGGGACTGTATCACATGCTGTGCCAGCTTTAAATCTGTTTATTCATCCAAAACAAGTATTTGCCTTTTCCATTACAGTGTGATGTTGTTGACTTAGGTTCAGCTTGTGATCTTTCATAATACCCAGCTTTTCTTCTTCAGAACTGCTGTCCAGCCAGTTCTCCTGTACTTTATGCATTTGGCAATTAATGCCTTAGGATTGGACATGATTTGCTTGGCATGCTGTTGTTTTAATTCCCTGAGAAACGTGTGTTCCCACTGCCCTTAGTGTTTGGTTCATCACTGATTTGTAAGCCTAAGCATTTAATGGAAATGGTTACTTCAAGTCTTTTTTTCTGTTCAACCATATTTGATATTCATTGAATCTAGGGGTAATCTCATCCTAAAATTCTGCGCCCTCAGAAGTGAACCATTTCTGAAAATAAGGTGAAATGAGAGGAGGTAAAACAATGGATTAAGTCAAGAGAGGGAATTTCAGTCCTTACATCTTGATTGTGTGCTGAATACATTTGTCCCACATCTGACTAAAAAACCCTTGACCTCTTGCATCACTGACTTGTGGGATGGAAAATCCTTTAAATTGATTGCCCATATGCAAATTTTTGTATCTTGGTTTTGGCAGAGGTTTTGTTTAAATACCATCCAGCACGAGTGGTTTCGTGTCTCAAGTCAGAAGTCGGCTGTCCCGGAAATGGTTGGAGACTACATAACTGCTTTTGAAGAGATTTCCCCCGCTGTCCTCAGGCATATTATCAATATGGCAGATGGAAATGGAAACACTGCTCTTCATTACAGTGTTTCACATTCTAACTTCGAAATTGTAAAGCTTCTTCTGAATGCAAGTATGTTGATTTTTAAAAATATTATTATTGGTGGTGGTTGTTATTGTTGTTGCTGTTGTTGTTGTTATTATTACTATTATTATTATTACTATTGGATTTTAGAGTCCTCTTGGATGAAATTCTTGATGAACAAAAGGTTTGAGCTTCCTCTAGCCGCCAATATAACTGTTAACAGTTACACATTGTTAACTCACTGCGGCTCACTTGGGTAGTCTAGAACTCTTGTTTCTAGCACTAGCTTTGGAAGTGATGGAAGTTGTTCTGAAAGAAGTTACAGAAACATCCAACTAAATTATAGACAGAGTTGACCCATGTTTGGAACATGGAACGTCATGATAGGTCGTTCCCTGACTCTTGAACTGTTGTCCGAGTTCAGCAGCATCAGCCACCAGTAATTTTCTCTGCAGGCAGTGCTGCCTGCTGCATAGCCAAAGGTAGGATGCTGGTGGAGGAAAATGCATTCATGTAGACATCCATGTTAAACATTCAGACTAGTCTGGCTTTATCTTACTGGAGTGGTACAGAAGCTTCTGGCCACCACCTTTGCTGTCCTGAGAAACAGGAGCAATATGATATTACACCATATGGGAGCATTTTCCCAAGTCGTGATGAATGTGATAATGCTCCACTTAGTTGCTTTGGTTGTTGCTTCTTTCTCTTGATCCACTAACAACACACATAATACAGAGAGGATAGTGGCAGAGGGCAGAGACTCCAGAGCATCTGTTCCCCAAGTGTGCTAAGCCAGAAGGCATCCAGCAGAAGGTGTCAGACTCTGGAGCCTGATCCAGGCACCATGTGATCTGTTTAAGCCTCTCTCTGCTCCCTTACTGAAGTTTCTTTCTCTAAATTAGATACAAAACCTGTCACGACCAGTTGTGAGGTTTAATTAGGCCAATGACACGGTTGGAGTATAAACCTAGCAATATTTATAAATCCAGAAGGGTAGTATCAGATAAACAAGGATAGTAATGATACAGATCTCAGCTTTGGTAACCCACAAAACACATCTGTCACACACACAGAGACTTCCTCTGCAGGAAAGCTAGCACTTTGAAATCTCTGGTCCTGTTTGAAGGCAGCCTGTTGGGAAGAGTGAGTCACAGCAGGGGAATGCAGGGAATGTCAGGAGCGCAGTGAAATGCAGCAGGCTGGCCCTATACCCAGCTCTGGGAGGAAACTGCCCCTCGGCTTCCCTGGGTATCTCAGGATAGTGTGGGCACACTCATTCCTTGCTGAAATTCAGGACTCTTGTAGTTTACAGCAGTTGGTGTATTCCTATCAACACAGCAGATTTTGACTATAAAATCCAGCAACCACGACTTGTGCCATGTGTGCAGGAATACACTGCATTTGCCAGCACTTGGAAAATGGTTGTGAACAGGCAAATTCCTTCAGATTTCAATAGTCTTCCTCTAGACGTTGTCTAAATGGCCACTACAGTAACCTTTAGAGTGTGGCAAACTCTTGGTGCAAAAACTACACGTCTGTGAGTTTGGTGGAAGAGCAGATGAGACAAGAGACTCCTCTGTGTCACCATGCAGTGTTAGTTACCAGGGGGACAAATAGAAAACAGCTCCACTTACGAGCTATATAGAAAAGAAACTGAAGTGTGAACTCAAACAGCATGCCTCTGCTGAAGTAGCCTAGTTAGGCTAGGAAAGCATTGTTTCCAGCACTTGTTCATTATTCATGAAGTAATGCATGCAGCACTATCATGTTCTGTGGCTTCAGTGGCTCTTAGAAGTGACTTCTGAAAGTAAGGTTGAGCTACTGGTTACGAGTGAGCACAGGTATAGCCTATGGAACATGAAAAAAAATGTGCATTTTCTTACATCTGCACTTGTATGACTTCTGCAATGTTCTCTTCACTTTAAAAGAAAAAAAATCAAAAAAGTAAAGAAAAAAAGAAGAAAAAGAAGCCTTTGGCAATAAATCTGAAGAATTTCCTGAAACATTTTGTTTGTTAAGATGTCTGTGGTGCATTTTAACCCCAAGTCTAGAGATTCTGTTTCTGGAAGTCTGAGTCCTTGCTTTCCAGTATGAAAGTCCCAGTGCCTGGTAATCTGCCCTGTTGGATTTCTGTAGAATTTTAGGAACAGAGACAGACTGGAGAACTCCTGTCATTTGTTGGCACTAATCAGAGGACTTGACTGTGTTTGTTCCAAGAGTAATTTTCTTCACGGTAAAATACGCTTTAGAGCTGGGAACAGTCTAACTGAAAGTTTTTTTTCTGCAGCTCCAAAACACATAAAAGTACACTTGATCTCTAAAGTAGCACCAGTTACAGGAAAATCTTTGTGCTGAGGAGAAAGTACTTTCCTGATGACCATGTTGCTGGACTGTTTTATTTTACAGTATGAATCCTCTCAAGAGAGGAGCTTAAAGACTCTCCTGACCATATTCCTGGGATTCTGACCCGTGACCATGATGGTCATGTCAAATTTTAAACCAGTTGCTTTTACATAAGAAAAGTATCACACAAAGAAAGCACTAAATGATGACATATAAAGTAGTTTTGTGCTCTCCCTTGTGTTTCATGCACAGCAGAGAAGAATTCTTTTCTCCCTCAGGCTCAAGAGTACCCCCATTTCTGTTTTTTTTTCTTATACACTTTCCCTTGAATTACTTCCATTATGAGAGCAATTGCTGCTTTCTCTTTTTATAGGCTGCTCTAATAACAGTTTATTCAATTCATTAGCACAATTGCTGCTTTTTGAGTTCCTGCTTTCCAAAGAAATTATCTCATCCCCCTGCAGATGTCTGTAATGTAAATCACCAGAACAAGGCCGGCTATACCCCCATCATGCTTGCTGCACTTGCAGCTGTGGAAGCAGAGAAGGACATGAGGATAGTGGAGGAGCTGTTCAGCTGCGGGGACGTGAATGCTAAAGCCAGCCAGGTCAGTCAAATGGTCAACGAGACATTGTCCACACTGCCATGTCGTTTTTTTTTAATCTTTTCATCCATGCTCTGATCCCAGCCCCATCAGTTCAGCTTTTGCACTCATTCATTTTCACCCTCTTCAGTCTTTGATGTTTGTGTGTATGTTTCTAGCTGCTATATACTAAATGGAGCTGTGAAAGCGCAGTTGAGCCTCGGGTCTGGATCTTTTCTAAAAATGAAGATTCAATATTATACAAAAGAATCAACACTGAGTTTTGGGAGGCTGCACCATTTAGCTGCTTCCAAGGAGCTCCAGATGTCTGGAAATAGACCTGGTATCGTCCATGAATTTAATAAATATCTATGTGAATGTGGGATATATTAGGCATGAGAGGTATTTCAGCAATGGCAAGCACAGCCTTGACAATTCTGTATAAAACAACAATCTAACTGTCTTCAGTGCCAAAAAACAAAAACAAAAACAAAAACAAACCAACGAAGATTAAAAAAGCATTCTTTGCCACAGACTCTCTGTAGTTACCTGGGTTTTCCTCTTCTTTCCATGCAGGCTGGTCAGACTGCGTTGATGCTAGCTGTGAGTCATGGGCGGATAGACATGGTTAAAGCTTTACTGGCCTGTGGTGCAGATGTCAATATCCAGGACGATGAGGGCTCTACAGCTCTGATGTGTGCTAGTGAACATGGACACGTAGAGATTGTCAAGCTTCTGCTGGCTCAGCCTGGATGTAATGGCACCCTCGAGGACAATGTGAGTTGCCTTTCCTATAATGCTTGATCAGACAGCTTCTCCACTCTGGAATGTTTTTTGTAACTCAGTTATTTTGGGGCAGTGAGAGCTGCTGAAATCTCTGACTCATAGTACCGAAGTACCAAATACTTGAATCCTCTTCCTAGGGGTAGCAAGTGCTGTGTTTATTTGGCTAGTATCTGCATTTCTAACAAGCCTACTCAGTAGCACTTTTTTATGGTTAGTTGTAGATGTACAGCAGCCAGAACAGGGAAAAAACACAACATTTGCATTT
This sequence comes from Calypte anna, assembly GCF_003957555.1. Taxonomy (NCBI): domain Eukaryota; kingdom Metazoa; phylum Chordata; class Aves; order Apodiformes; family Trochilidae; genus Calypte; species Calypte anna. The sequence continues at coordinate 48,407,348 of NC_044274.1, forward strand.
GCATTCTCATGGTAAAACATCTTGCCTTCTCACATTCATAGAATCAAAGCATGGTTTGGATTGGAAGGGACTTCAAAGATACCCTAGATTAAATGTCCCTGACATGGGCAGGAACACCTTTTATCAGACCAGGTTTTTTAAAAGCTCATTTAGCCTGGCCTTGAATGCTTCCAGGGAGGAGGCATCCACAGGCAACCTGGGCAAACTACATGCCCTTTCAAAAAGGCCCTCTCCAGCTTTTCTGTGGGTCCCCTTCAGGTACTGGGAGGCTGCTATAAGGTCTCTCTGAAGCTCTCTCCTCCAGGCTGAACAACCCCATCTTTCTCAGCCTGTCTTTATAGGAGAGGTGCTTCAGCCCTCAGATGGTCTTTGTGGTCCTCCAGTTGACTCACTCCACTAGGTCCAAGTCCTTCTTGTGTTGACTGCTCCAGAGCTGAACACAGGATTCTAGGCAGGGTCTTACCAGAGCAGAGAGGAAGAATGGCCTCCCTCAATCTGCTCATCATCCTTTTTTCCCCCTGGTCACACTCCTTCCAATTTCCACAGGAGTCTTCCAGTTTTCAGTCAGGACATTGTCTGGGGACTTAACAGCTTTGTTGTGTTGCTTTTCTGTGTCCATGGCAAGCATCAACCGTACGGTTCTTTTCACAGGATGTTCACATAGTATCAGCACCATTACTTTTGAGGGTAAATCTTTGGTCTCTGTCATGAAGCTACGTTCTCCTGGCAGTAAACAGATATAGACTGGGATTTCAGTGCCAAGTGAAGGACTTGTGTATTTTTTGGTTAAAAGGATCCTAGCAGCCTATGCTGTCAGTGGACAGTTCGATCTATAGACTTCTCAAGCTTGGAAATGTTGACTTAGCTTGACACAGACTTAATAGTACTGTGTTCTCTTTAACATCACTTTTACATTCTTCCTATTGCTTTACTCACTGAGCAGTGAACTGGGACCTGAGTTTGAGATTTGGGAAGGCAGTAGGTGGTTATTTGTTGAAGCTTTTGTAGAGAGGCAGAGACATCATTTCATTCACTCACACGCTGCAGGAGCTGGCTCAGTTGCCCAGTGATGACAGTGGTGTGTAACAGCTGTCCTGAGAGGAATATGTAAGAAGGCCTTAGTGTAACACTTTTGGGTCTAGGTTCCTGCAGTCTGGGTACTGTTAGCACTATTAATCATCAAACCAATAATTAAAGTCTTTATGGCTACAGGACACTTAACTGTTCCTGTAGGCAGGAATACTGTTTCCCAAGCACAGCTTGTCTGCTGCTTATTATTCATTTTGTAATGAGTTTGTGCTGGGAGAGTACAAGATTTTTAGCATTCCCTCAGCTATTCTGAGTGTGTCAGTGATGCTTTTCCAGTCAGCATGATCAGTAGTAAGCTGAGCTCCATGATACTGATGTGTGCCACTTTAACAGTGATTCAGCATCTCTCTTTAAGAACTTAACTTTTCCTCGTGTTGACTGGGGAGCTTTTTTTTCTGCATATATAGTGCATTATGTTGTGCTGTAGTGGAGAGCTCTTCTAGCTCCCTGTCTGCCCAGGACAATTAGATTTATGTATAATCAGTCCCTGTAGTCTCATAAGAAAATCTTGGACTTGGATGCTGCCTCTCACGTCCCATGCTGCAAAAAGGATCTCCTTAAGAAACTAATGCTGCCCTCTCTAATAGCAGTGCTGTGGCAGTAGCTGGAAAACATGCTGCATTCAGAAAGCCAACAGAAGAGGCAATCCCTATGAGAGGACACTTCAAGTGGTGGTATTATTCTGGAAACTTCTATGCAAAAGTATCAAAAGCCAGGGGGTTGACTAGCAAGCCGCTGTGAGATTTGTTCTGAGGCCGTAGTTGCCCACTTTGTAATTTATACACCATCAGAGAGCAGGATCGTGTATCCCTGTGATGCATGCACCAGTTTCAGGAAGGGAAGGAAGCATGGAAGGCAGAGTTCAGAATATGGCATCTTCGTACATATGTGCCCCTCAGACAGATCAGAGGTTCACATCACAGGTTGAATGATGTCTACTTCTTCCTGGACCAAACATGGTCTGAAGGTCAATAGGTCAGTAGGTCAATAACTTAACCTTTCAGCGAGTGCACTCTTTGCCTCTAGCAGCCTCAATAACTATGGCTGCTGAAAGGAACAGTATCTTGAGAGAAATGGAGGTGACAGTATTTGATTGGGAAGGTCCATATCTTTGTAGCTAGGCTTTCATCAGGGAGCATTTGGAATTATTTATTAATTCCAGTGTTCTTAGTGTTAATGGGAGCTATAACACAACAATTATCATTATAACACAGCAAGTATCATGGTATTAGACTAGCATTTCTCCCTCCCTTATCATCTCTTCCCACTCCTTACTGCCATTGTAGTTTCTCTCAGCCTGTCTTCTGAAATCACTGGTCTTACACAGCACTACATGTAACATTATTGTGATAATGGCATGCTCATTCTTCCTCAGTAATAATTGAGTCTCCTCAGTGAGAGAAATTATGAGGTCTCTGACAATGGGACTGCCTCATAAAACAGCAGTGCAAGGCTTATTGTCACTTAATTATAATAAAACAAAATTAAACAAGACTCTAAATTAACCCGAATGTCTGTCTAAGCAGTAGGGTCTCCATAACTTCCCTTCTCTGTGGGCTAATGGTGCTGTTAATGCACACAAGCACTAATTCTCTTAATACTTCCTTTTTTTTTTTTTTTTTTTTTCTCTCAGGATGGCAGCACAGCACTTTCAATAGCCCTGGAAGCTGGACATAAGGACATAGCTGTTCTCCTTTATGCCCATGTCAACTTCTCCAAAACCCAGTCACCGGTTAGTATGCAACCTACTACAGTTTATACTTTAAGTTGCTGGTCCTGAACATCACAGTAAAATAGAAGCAAAGATTGACCTCCCACCAGCGGTAAAGGCAGTACAGCACATGAAATTTCGAGTTTATTCGCAAGATAATTTTTATGCTACTAAATGGAATGTACATTTTTAAATACAGGTTGACTGCTAAAGGCAGAGCCCTGGCTGAAGGACACCTCCTTCCCTTTATCTGGAGTACAGATAGCTCACTATGAGGGTTCACTGACTCTGGCAAGTTTTCAGAGGTGCTTCTTGCATCACTGTAATGCTAATTAGTTGACTTGGTCACCAAAACACAGCCAGTAGGTACAGCTGTCCTGTGTGTTCTGACAGTTCTACACCTGCTTCTGAGCCCAAACACACTCTTCTGATAAACTGCTGCGAAACAGGAGCTACTCTCAATCAGTAGGCTGTATGATAGCTGGCACCATTCTTACTAAAATGGAGGGAAAAAAAAGGAAAGATTAAGCTGTGTAATTAAAGGACAGGGACTGAACAGAGTGCTTGTGAGTGCTACGTGGTTGTAACAATTTCCCTTTGATTAATTATTCTTTCCTCTTTTCTAGGGCACTCCTAGGCTTAGCAGAAAGACATCTCCTGGTCCCACCCACAGAGCCATGTTTGAGTAGTATTGCTTGAATATCTGTAAAAATCTCTATGCCATCTGTAAGCTGCTAAATGTTACTGTTTCACTGAGACAGACACTGAATGTAATTGTCTTGTGCCTGAACTCACCAGCAAAGTTAAAGCAGAGATCTAGTACTAAAGATAAAAAAACTGTAAACTTGAAGCAAGCATATAGTTAAGTAGTGCTCAGCTGAGAACTTTAGCCACAATGGTTCTTTTGCTCACCTACTCATCTTTCCATACACTGGCATAAATCCTGTTTTTCTTTGCTGTAGAGAATCCTTTCCTGTGTTATGTACAGCCTAAAACTTTTAAAGCTATCTATGCAGGGGTGTCCTGGTGTCTTCTTTTTAACCATTCTAAAATATATTTATATTTACTGCACCTAGACTTCATCACAGTAACCTTTCCATAAATTTCATTCCAACATGATTTTGATGTTTTTAATTACTTTGAAATTCAGAAGTTGCTGTTGCTTATATAGTCAGCTCCGTGGATCTTGAGCTGGTGGGTGAGTGGGTAGGTATTGGGGATAGAGCCTCTGGTCAGGTCTGAAGTTCACTAAGTAAGTTGTTGCTAATTGGGGATAATGTATAACTTTTTATATGAAAGATACTAGTATCTATAAAATTAACTCGCACAGTATTTTCAACATTTTATATTCCTTAATAATTAAAAAATACATGAAGAATTACATGTCCTGTTACCATATTTTTATTAACTGTGTCAGTCTGTAAGCTCCATACATGTTTATTGGAGAGTAAAATTAGAGGTACTAGCTGTATATTCCCCTTCAGTGGAATTGAGCATAGTTTTTGGTGCGTATTTATGGAATGCTATTACCTTGTCACATTCACTTTAGTCATGTGTATTGAAATGTTTGAAGTGCCTTAGACTCTTGCCATATTTTCAGAATAAAATTTCATTATGCTGTTTTACTCTTCTCCTGTTTTACATGTGATTTTTTTGTCATCCACAAATGCTGCAAATTACAGCTGCAGCAGCAAAACAGAGTAGATCGGTGAGACAAGGCTGGGAGAACAGGGTAGATCAGCCCTTAAAGGCTGGTGATACAAACAGCATCTGTGCCTAAACTAGCTTTTTCCTGCTGACTGGCAAAATCAAAAGGTCTGCCTGAGGCGATACGCCTTCCCTGGTCTTGCACGTGCTGCAGAGGTTGGGCCCTTTGCTGTTTAGGAGTGAAGTGACCTGTTGGCCATGTGAAGCATCACTGAAGGATGGTGTTCCAAGTAGTTTGCTTGAACTGTGAAGTGGTTACCAGCTGAAAGCTTTTTTGCCCTTGAGCCTTGAGCTTGATGAATGTGGTGGGTTTTAGATGGCATTGGAGCAAGTCCTAAACTAGTATCCTTATCAATTCACACTTACCTGATGAGACAGAAACACACCTCAATGCCTACCTTTAGAAGGAACCAAACACTTGTGTTCTTCTGTGTCCTTCCTCCTTCCCTTCATAGCTCCTTACAGAACAGCTTTTCCTACATAGCCCTTTTGAAACGGAGACTGGTCTACATGGACTTCATAGCTTGGGCTGCGTGAAATTTCTCTGAGCTCTGTCAGAGCTGATTTGTTCCAGCTTTTCAGGTACTGTGTGATAACAGTGCTAGGCTGGTACTCAACTGCTTGGACATGTCCTCTGGGTAACAGGCAGGTGAAGTCTCTCTGCTGGGAGGTCACATACAGCAGTCCCAAACAAGGCTTACCACCCCTGCCCCCCCCCACCTTGAGGTCAGGCCCTATTACGCCTATTTTTCCTATTACGCCCTTCTGTGCAATAAATAGTCCTTCTTTCTCGTCAATTAGCATTAATTTTCTGTGGATGCTACCTCACCTGGGTCCTACCTGCTAGTTAAAGAGTTGTCACCAACTTGCCAAATTACAGTGAAAATAAGGTCTTCCCTCTGATGACAAATGGCAGCAGGCAATTCCCCTGGCACACCCAGTCAGACAGTGGCTGTCCTGTACAGCAGGGAGCTGAGCTGTGCCCCATGTGTGCGTCCACCCAGTGAACTGAGACTTTGTCACACACAGAGAATAACACAATCACAGGCTTCCCAGTAAGTTCCTCATTCACTCTGGAGACATGTGGTTTTCTTGTTCAGCGGGATTACTGGAAGCTGGATCTCCCCACCTTTGGCATGGCAAGAGTGAATTCAGTTTCATTTTCAGATCTGCTGATCTGCCACCTCTTGTCACAGTTTGAACTGTCTGGAAAGCAATCAAGATCATCTGTTCTTGTCTTTATGAGTCTGAAGCACACGCAGTGCTGGAGTTAAACAATCCAAGCTGATGAAGTGGAGAAGAAGGATTACTCCTTTAATCTTTCTCCAGAACTTGTTCTGATTTTACAGAAAATCCTGTTCATTTATTTATGCGTGCTTGCCTGTATCTAATGGACTAAATTCTTGTCTGGTGGGAGACATCATATTGCCAAGACAGAATTTGGAACTGGGACAGTGTCACGGTTTAACAGTGGCCCGGCAATTAAACCGAATAACAGACGCTCTCTATTAATGTCTCTCTCCTCCTTGATAAAGAAAGGAGAGAGAATAAGGGAGAGAGGCTTATGGGTTGGAAACTAAACTACACAACTGTAATGAAACAGTAATGATAAATAGGAAAAATTACTAAATATATACAAATATACAGGAAAATGGATACCACATTCCTCCCCCCTTTTTCCCAAATAACTCTCACGTCACCACCGAGGCTGCAGGGCAGCCCTGGGAAAGTCCAGGCTGGACTCCTGGAGTTGGCAGCAGTCGGGAACTGGAGGCAGGAACACACAGATATGGGCTGGCACGGATCAGGACCACAGGCAGACGAACGGACGGGATCCTTCCAGGATGCCGGGTGAAGGAAGGGAAGCAGGAAATCAGGAAATCTGGAAATCCCTCATGATCCCTCAAATTTACACTGAGTGTGACATATATGGGGTGGAATACTCTGTTTGATCAATTCTGGCATCTATCTTGTCCATTCCTCCCCAAAGGAGGGCTCAGGTGGGACCTCTTTATCCTCCTGGACGCTAAAATGTTCTCCTCAGAGCTGAGCAGTGTCCTTGGCTCTGCATACGAGTCTCTAGCAGTAACTATAAACATCAAGTGTTATCAATCCTAGAAGCACACAGTGTCTGAGAAACTTGCTGTTAATTTCAGCAAGTGCAACTACTTAAAGAGACTTAGCTAAAAGCAAAAGTACAAGACAGAAAATCACCTTTATCCTGGCCCAAACCAGGACAGACAGGTTCAGTTTTACCAAGAAAATAATGTTTATTTACCATTGTTTTGACCAAAACCAGTCTATAGACTCTGTCTCTAGACAGTGGTTTAACATACACCTACGAGGAGCAGGGAGCTGTTACACAATGATCCTGATGGGCCCCATCCAACTTGACAAACTCTATGACAGCAGTTTTAAAGCCTTTAGGTTATGCTCCAAAGTCTGACTTGGTTAAAGAGCAGGCTGAACTGTCTCAGAATGTCCTCTTCAGTAATGCCACTGTATTGCTGTAGGAGATACCTAAATTAGTAATATGGCCAAAAAATAGTTTGTTAAACACTTATCTTTGTTGCTACAGTACTGCCTTTCTGCTGTGCTTAATTTGCATACATGTGTATTTATACATACTGTAGACTGAGGCTAAAAAAATATAGTTGTAAATGCCTGTGAATTTAGCTTTGTAGAGCAGAGGACCAAAACTTATTTTCTGGGTTTGCACAGGTCCCTGTCTCTCACTCTACAAACCAGTGGGAACCCTGGGTGTGCAACTATTGTAGAAGGGTTTAAAAAAACTGGTCCAGTGGTTCATGGTTCATAATGACAAAGGGAGACACCAAACGTGCCTTAATACATTTTTTTTTAACCTGGAAATAATTATAGGAAGAGGGATAAAAAGAGGAAGTCAAAATAAACATGCTTTCCTTTTCTTTTTTTTTTTTTTCCTTTTTTCACCCTGTGGGGAATTTGTATATCAGAAACCAACACATTAGGCATTAAAATTTTCAAAGAGATTGCATTGCTTTCTTATGTCCTTTACTGCCAGAAGACTGAGGAGTAGTCCAAGCCCTCCAACAGCATGCGAGAGTCAGGTTATGCAACTTAAGAATTCCTGGATTTATTTATATGCCATTTTCCTGGTAAGTGAAGGAGTTCACCCAGTATCAATCTCCTAGAGCTCTAGGAAATATTCAGTGAAGCTGTGTACTCTGCATCTCTGTGCCATGTTCAGTTTCTTCCCAAAAGTTCGTTGTCTTGGGTTAGAATGCCTTGTAAAGCAAAGTGCCCCCAGTTTTAGCTGTATTGTGAAGCAGGCCACTGCACTATGACATGTCAGAAAGACTCATTAGCAACCAAAACTTTGAATACATTGGTGGATATACGTGAAAAGTACAGAAAAAACTGACTATTTTACCAAAGTCAGTGACTGTCATTTCTAGCCTACAAAAAAAGAAAAAAAAAAAAATTACTTCCCCTAGTATTTTCTTATCTTTGATAAACTCCAAGATGTTAACACCTGAGCACTGTGGAAGTCAGACCTTCTATCAAGATATAGTTAAAGAGATTTCACAAAAACATTTTTAATCCACCAATGCCCTGTGCAAGCCAAGTTTAATTCTAGTTGTTAATGCTGGATAGCTTTTATAACAGATCTGAGCTCCCCCTACACACTCTCCTTGGCATTTGTTTTTCAGTTCAGGTGAGATGATGATTGACTCTCAATATAACCAAGCATGATATCGTCATCACCTTTGGACTCCAACTGTCAGTGAATATATAAAAGCTCTGGCACTATTTCAAGACTGTAAAATACATCACTGTCTTTTTCCAGTTATACTGTCATACATTAAGTGAAGCTGCCACTTATAATCCCCCTAAGAGATAAGAGGTGAGGGTTACTGGGACTGAGTTTTAAAATTATGGAAATCAGCCAACTCAATATTGATCTAAATGCAGTGACTGAGGAACACATTTCTGCAAGACATACTTGCAGAGGTTTCATCTTCTCTATACAGCTGGAAGAACTCAAGCTATTACAGAAATAGCTTCTCTGTCTTTCTCCTGGTGCCTCATACTTTTGGCTGAGAAGTCTGGCTGCTCTGGGTCCACATTGTGAATAATGCAAGACTTGGCATCAGTCCCTGACACAGGACTGGCTCTGTTTGCTGGGATGGAAGCAGCCCAAAGGCTACAGACCTCCTCCTCCCTTTGCAAGTCAGCAGCAGAGTTTGCAGTAACACTGCTCACACTTCAGCTGCAATCAGCCGTCTTCACCAGGGTCTGTCTGCATGCGGGTCTGTAAACTTCATCCCTTCCTGCTTTTGCACCTGCATCCAGGTCCATCAACTCAAACTAAAACTAAAACTAAAAGCATTTCCTCACTAAAAAGAGACATTTTCAGATGTTGTTCTCATGGAGATGCTTCAGACTAAGAGCCTGATGTAGGGAGAGAGGTAGAAGATCAAAGACCAATGCTGGAAAACATGTTAGAAGAATTTTCCATCAAGCACTCATAGAAATAACTACACTGAGATCTGAGGAAAGGGGTATGCAGATTCAAGTTCATTTCATATTTCAGTTGGGAACTGTGAATATATTAATCTTCATTACTCACGGCCTATTGCAATGCTTAGGGAAGTAAACTAAAAAATTACTGCCAGTTTTGCTATTCATCTGTTCTGTCTCTGTGTGTGCATACAATGCAAACAAGAGCCTTGGTAAAGGTGTCTCTTCTCAACAAATATATTTGGGAACCTCCTTGTAAGACACCATGCAAAAAATACTATAAAAATTTATTTACTTTTCAGCAAAGATGGTTGTAAGAATTTACTAGAGTTCTCTGTAAAGCAACACGTCTGTTTTCCTGACAGTTCTTTAAGCAATGGGAACAAAGCGTGTGAGTAAACCATGCTGGAAGTAGTACTGCCTTACAGTGTTATACATACACTTGCCAATATATCAGATGGTTCTTTATTATAGGTGCCCTAAAATGTCTGCTGTAAGTGTTCAGATTCCTTAATGATATGCACTTTCAGGTTTTCCAGGGTTTGCTTTTTTTTTAAGGAAAAAAAAAAAGCCTCACACCAATGTATGATCTCTGAAAAGACCACAAGGATGAGGAGACCATCAGGGAAAATAGGAGCCTTCAGGCAGATGGTACCTGCTGCGAGTTTATGGGCCCATAAACAAAGTGTGTGTGTGGGGCTTGGGGATGCACAGAAGTTTAACGAACCTTGTTTTCCCTCTCTGTCATTTTACCCATTTGTGCTTTGTTCCTTTGCTCTGTGCCACCAGGCAAGTGTTAGTCTTTCCTCTTGGCCACTTCTCACTGGAAACCTCACCTGTTCATTTTCTGTTTGGTTAGCTAACACAACCAGCACCAACAAAGATAAATTGGCTTTTAAATAATCCTTGCTATAGAAAACTGCCCTTCAAAGACCTCTGTAGTAGAGACCTGTAAATAAAGGCATCACTATACTCTGGAGCACAGTATTATTAAATACATTCAGGCATGAATAGCAGACGTCAGTCTCCATGTCCTCTAAACACCACTACATATATTTCCTGGAGTATTATTTAGATAACGTGAGGGGTAACAGGTTTTCAAAGCAGTGCATGCTTTTGTATGATCTGTACGTGCTGATCTGGATGGAAGTAGCAAAAAGATATTTCTAGGAGATTTACTGGTAAATTCTTTTCTTCAAGTTTTTACTTAATGGCTTTAGCTACTGTTGCAGAAACAGCCCTTACTGAAATCTCAGAGCTCTTTCAGAGGATTTAAAGGGATGCTCACACTCCCTCAGTAATACTCTCCTTCTTCATTCAGCCACATTCACTTCACTGAGATGAAGATACAACTTTTTTTGTTTGTTTGTTTTCCATGGCAAAGAGACAGATTAATAAAGGTCCTTCCCTACCTCCTGGCTGTGGTACCACACCTTTCTCTGAGGCATGAAAAGCCACCTGCTGTCTCTGGCAGTTGTTTTGTGGTGCCCCTGCATTGCTCTTGGACATTTTCTAGGGCAAGAAGAGCAACTTTTCTCCAATCCCAGGGCTGCGTGAGACTAAAACCAGCCAGTTACAACCCCTTGGTGCAGGGGAGGTGTGAGCAGGCAGGAGTGTGAGCAGGCCCACCCCCTTGTGCACTCGTTCTTGCAAATTTATCATGAGAATTTTCCAGTCCAACCACATACATCAGCTCAGATGCCCTTTATTGTGGTTGATTAATCTGCATTTCTAGCCTAGCAGGAGCATGTTAATACCTTCCGCATTGGATGCTGATTTTGGAGGAGTGTGAGCAGAACAGCTGTACAAAGAGATTGAGAGAGATTAGAAAAACAAAATGATAATATCATGAGATTTGGTTTAGGGAAAGCATATTGAAACAACTGAGGAGAAATAATGTAAGTTTGTGGAAGTAAGAGTTAGAAATCTGTAAGGCAGAAAGAGAACTTGTCAGTGAACTAAACGAGCTGGCAGTGCAATGAGAGCAAAAATGGACCAGAGTTGTCAGTGTGAAGAGAATAAAAAATGGTTCATGCAAACTTCTGTGCAGCAGAGACGCACCTCTCTCTGGAGGATGTAATACAACTTGGCACTGTTTATGGTCAGTGTGTCCCCTGAAAGACATCTCCAGAGGCTGACACCATCAACCCTACCAACAATAGCTGTTAACAAGCTGGAAGTTTAGAATATGGACAAAGTTTAAAAGGAGACTTTTGGTTTGCTAAGACACAACTTATGTAACTAAGAAATTTAAAACATCCCACAGTGTGTCAATAGTAGACCCATACAGATGATTTGTGAAGGGGCACTAAAACGAAGAGAAAAAGCTGAAGGCGAGAACACTCTTTTGGTTAGTTTTGTAAAAAAAATAGGGCTTAGTTCTTGGGGACCCTGGGTGAGGTTTTAAATTAATATGAGCTAATCACCATCTCTGCTGTGTCATGAGATAAACATCCATTCTGGCCTTCATACAGCAATTTGTAATTGTCTCAGAATTGGGTCAAGACTTGGAGACAAGGTGACACGCTTAGGTACATCAAAATGGGCAAGTGGATGTGTGAGTTTCTGAAAACATGCTACAGAAAAGACTATAAATCTCTCCTTTAAGCTGTGTGAACAAAAGAGTCCGGTGCCTTCCCTGCTGTGATCTGCAGGGCAGGAGGAGACTGGCTGTCCTCCCCAGCTGCCCGGCCCCTCCTGTGGCTTCTGTGCAGAGCAGGGAGACCTCTGCAGGCGGCAGAAATCCAGCACTGCTGCCAGCGTTACAGGAATAACAAACAGAATCTAACTGAGCCAGTAGTTAATGGGGGGGTTGGGGATTTGGTTTGGTTTTTGGAGGACTTTTTTCCTCTTTTTTTCCTGGTATTGTTTCATTAATAACCCCCCTTCCAGAGCTGGAGAAGAAGATAGACCTGGGGTCAGAAGATGGAAAAGATGCTGTGGCTTTTGCCCTAGCATTGCCTTTGGAAGATGTGGTAAGTGGTCCAAAACAACTACTAACAAAAACGTAAGCTCCATAGACAGATAAAGGAACCTCACCATACAACCCTGTGTTAAACTGCAAAACCCCTACTGCTCTTCTACCAGCCCATCACTGAGAAAGTTTAGTATCCTGATATTACCTCCTAGGAAATCTCTAGAGTTGGCTTTTTTTGTCAGTTACTTTTACTGTCTTTCATGAGCAGTCAAGTGCAGCCCCTTACAACTTAATATTGATAGCAGCAATTATTTTAGAGACCTTCTTTAAACAAGAAGAAAAGGAAGAGGTAAGTGCAAGATACTCCTTGTGACAGCATTGCCAGACAACATTAACTGCTCCTCTTTTAGAAATTTTCATGATGTGACCAGGTAACCACTCTTCCCCGTTGTTTTTTTGTTTTGGTTTGGTTTGGTTTGGTTTTTTTTTATGAGTGTGTTTATGTGTCATTTTCATTTTATTCTTGAAGTTTACTTTGAAAAAATGATAGGAGAAATCTTACTGGAGCACCTAAGAATAAACAGCTGCTGGAAGTTGGTTAAGGCATGTGTTTTCACCCAGTGGACCAGAACATCACAGGCTTGATGGGCTATAGGGCTGATGAGCAAACAGGAAGGTATATAAAACATGTATCATTCACCCTGTAGAACACATGGAGTCCTTCAGAGAGGAGATACGGGCTATTGTGTTAAAAGATGCTTGGGCAGTTTTCACAGGTGCAACCTTCTTACATTCCAGTGCCTAATAAAAAAATCTTTCAAGACGTCATCATTGTGATTTTGCAGAAGCTGCCTTACAGTAGTGAAAAGGCAATTGCCATGCCGTTGTTTCTGGAAAACAGGTAAGAGAAAACAAGAATGAGCATGCAGCAAAACTGCTCTTTGTTCTCAACCTTACTGTGTGTTACCCGTTACAGTTTCAAACTCATGACATTTGAAAAGACTTTACCCAGGCAACGCGAATATTTGCATGCACTTAGCCAGGATGTATGAGTGGGGCTCACAACACCTTTATTCCGGCATCTGGGAGAAACACTGTGTACATATAGATGACAGAAAATAAAAGATTTCTGACTAACTAGTTGCCACTCAATGTTTCAATCGCCTGAGAAAGCATCTCAGTGTCTAGACAAAGCCAGACTAATTAGATTAATAGCCAAACAGTTGAAATAATTTGTAACAGTGTATCATCTTCCTTAGCACCTTCTAGCTAGCAGAACTACTGAAACTCTATTACTCTTGTTAGCCTGCATGCGAACAAGGAGTACAGAGACAGTCAACCTTGCCACTGCTGACCAACATGCAAGTGATTGAAAAAAAAATGTTACCTTAAGGAAGCCAACTAACTTAAGTGCTCTGGTTGTATATATCTTGATACCACGAAGCAAAGCCTTACTTGAGAGGTGTAGGTCTTCTGGGACCCAGATTTCCCAAGTCCTTCCTCTGAATTGGATTTCCAGCATGGAGGAGGGATGAGCCCTTAAAGATGGGGAATCCCAAGACACTGCCTGCAGCATTTGGGAACCACCTCTGAACCGTCTGATTGCTCTGGCAGCTCAAGAACACTAAGGGCTGACAAGAGAGTCTGCAGGGAAGGACAACCAGGCAGCCGGGGAAGAAGAAATGCTTTCTGAATTCAGGAGATGCAAGAGGTCAGCAGCTCACATCAAGCCATTTCACAGCATGGCTGATTAAGTAACAGTCATTTGACTATGATTAAAATATTTGGAGGAGCTCAGCTGTGGCTGGAGGCAATACTGACAATCCTGGCCCCCTTGCCCTGCACCTCTTCAGGGGATATAAAAGATTCCATGTGTAAAGGGGGAAGAAATGGGGGAAAAGTATCACAACTTTGCTCTTAGACATGTGCGCTACACTGACTGTTTTTAATGGTAAGTCCTGCAGAATGAAATGTGCTCTCCTGAGAGCAGAGTATTAGGTGATAATGATAAAGCTGAAAGAAAGAAGAAGAAAAAGCATTCAGAAGCTGTAATGAAATATTTGCTTCTATCAAGCATCAGAATTAGAAGCAACAAATAAAAATGTACAAATAATTAAATAAATAGTACAACCAGTAAATCAATACAGTGAAACTTGCCCCTTCAGTTAGCTCAGTGGAAACTATCCCTCACAATTATGGAGCTCCAGCAGTTTTAGGTTACAGAAGATCAAGAGTGTAAAACAATAAAAACTCCAACAATTCAAAAGAAAGCAGAGGTAAAAAAGCATGTGCTTTGTAATTTGAAATGATCTATTTATTATTTTAAATACAAATTATCTTGTTCAATGAAGTGAGAATTTAACTGTATCCATTATAAGACTAGGGATCATAAATAAAAAAGTAACCATTAATTGTGTTGCCTATTTATAAGAGTCTGGAGCTCAGTTTGTCACACTCTGTCAGTCCATCAAACTCAGCTCCGCTACCAATATCTCAGAGATGAATTGATGATGATATTCAAAAATAAGGGCATTCTCTGCAGTAGTGCGACTCTGATGAAAGCGCTCAAATGTTATGTGATTCTATAATTCGTACAGTGTGAATTACAAATGTTAGAAATGTCAGCTTAATGAGTCATGCAAGAGTCTGCAATATTCCAAGTCACTGGATCCAATTGACTTTTAAGTGTGGTGGTTTCTCTGTACTCACTTTTTTACTTCTGTTTTCTAAGTTGGACCTAATAATGCTTCCAAATAGCTGTCCAAATAAATTATTAACAATCACTGAAATTCCCATGGAACTGACAGTGTATTCTCTTCAGCCTTTAACTCTGCAATTAAATTATTCTGACTTGCATGGCAAAAGAGGAAATAGAGAATGTAGGTGTTACGGGAAAAAAAAATTTTCCTTTCTTCATCCCTGTTACAGTGGTCATGTGAGAAGCACATGCATTTTAAAAATGCTTCCATTCTATTTACTTCACTGTACTTGAAATCTGCTTTAACATTTAACATTACGCACCAGAATGAATTTTGTTTTCAGTAAATTGTGTTTTTATTGAGCACCGTGGGCCAGTGCCATTGGTTGAGCTCATAATGAAGAAGGGTAAGCGCCATCTGTTGTTACAGGAAGGCTCTTACTTTATTTTTGCATAAATAATTTTTACCACAGCCCAGACATTTGGGCCATTAAACTCTGGATTCTGACTGATCTCTAACTCTCCAACAAACATGCATTTGCTCAGCCAAGAATCTCTGGTGGCTTTTCTCAGCTGTAGCTCACCTGAAGTTTGTGATGTGGTAGCTCCTTTTCCACGTCAGGAGAACAGCAGCAAGCCATGTGTGACAGCAGCTCCCACTTCAATGGCCATTACCTGTTGTGGCAGATATGTCCTCTAATGTGGAACAGAGCTTATGCTGTTCCCTGCACCCTCGCATCCTTTGGGGAAAGGTCCCTTGTATTGGTGTCATATCTTAACTTCCCAGTGGGTCTGGATTTGCAGCAAGAGAAAAGAATGTGAACTGAGGGTGCAGAAGAGCCCACACATTTTGAACTCCTGCAACAAACACTGGTCTTTACAAGCAGAGCTGGGAATGGCAGCTTTTCAAACTGCTGCAGAAAGACATCCCTAATCTCACTGATGACTGGCTGTGGACCTCCTCCCTCACCTTTCTCAGTGAGGAAAAGCAGCAAACAAGCAGGTGGTGCCAGCACCATGAATTTCCTGTTTTTCACTCAGTGAACATGAGTCCCTGAAACCAAGACACCAAAGGATTTTGAGGAGAAGAAGGAGTTTGAAGGAGAAGAGGAGCTAAGTAATCACTGGGGCTCCCTGTACCTACAGTTTCCATGGCCTAGAAATATTTTTTGGAGGAAAAAAGAATGAAGCACTTGAGATCTTACTTCTGAATGAAATATTCCACTTGACTGAATGGGCTTTAAGCAAAAGCCATCAGTCACTTACCAGATTTCACTGATCTTGAGTAAGGCTGAAGGTGACAACACTGTAGCATCATAGCATCTAGCATCATAGTCTGAGACAGTAGCTCTAAGGCTGATTTAAAATTCTTTCAAGGCAAGGTTTGGGCTCAGATCTGCCTGTTCCAAGAAGAAACCTTTACATCTTGTTACAATGCAGGCTGCTTAAGAGTTATAACCTGAAAACAGAATGTATTAAAACATGAATACAGAAAAAAACCAAAAAGCACCCAACAACTGGTTATATGCTGACAGAAAGTGTGGAGAAAATTCTCTGCCTGAAATACAAAACTTAAGGTGGGGCTGTGTGTTAAGAGTCAGGGAGCAAAATATGGGCTTTCCTCAAAATCAAAGGAAGTTTAAAAACAGCAGTGAATAAAAGATACAGGAGAACGCATGAGTGAACAAGTAAAACATCCAGAAAATGCATGGCTTATTTATGCCACCTGCTGGATTTTTCCTGAAGTATCTTTTCATTCCCTCTAGTTCACGATCTTGTTTGTCACTCCTGCAAATGCTCATAGTTGCAAGGGAGGCTACTCACGCAAGTAGCCCACATGAAAGCAGAGTCGGTAATTCACTGAGTACATGATATATGTGGACAAACACAGCTCTAGGACGGGAGATGGAGGTAGCTGTACACCTGTTTATTCTGCAAACTTGGTGCACATAGGGCAGCCAAGATACCTATGCAAAGCTGCAGGCTACCACTCAAGTTCAGCACTGAGGAGTTTTTCAGCCCCTGTAATTGTCTCAGGGGAATGTGCCATCCCTTTTTCCCTCCTTCGCTTGACTACCTCTGCTGTCTTTGGTATTTTGTTCTACATATCCAGAGAGTTTATGGACATGTTGATGTTCTCAAACAGTGCAGACTGGCAATACGAATGCTTTATCTTCTATCCCTCACCATTCCAGCAGCTGAGGCTGTCAGGAATCCAAAACCAGCACTGGTGACAAGGTCTGTAAGATGACCTGAGAGAGTCAAAAGGATCTTCTGTGAACGGAGAGCAAAAATCATTTGGCTTGACCCACTGATAGCAAAAGAAAGTACTGAACAGAATAAGGTTTAGCAGATCTGTAAAACAGACTTATTAAATGCACCCAGCCCTGCAGACTTTTGTGAAACTAAAGGTCTTTATTTTCCAAGCAATGGTCTTGAATTGAGTCCTCTTTTAATTTGTGACCACTTAAATAAGATGCTCAGTCCTGTCAAATGTGATGCTGGGGACCCATCTGGTTCACATATGTCCCTCAAACATAATATCTTGTTAGCAAATAAAGCATTTTTGCAAAGTCAAAGGGATCAGCCAAAGGCATGCATTGGCAAACGACATGCTGCCACTATGAGATGACATTTTGTGTGCTAAGGATGTGTGCAAAAAAGTGAAATCTAATGGATAACTGTCAACCACCTAGAAAAAAAAAGCAGAAAATGTAATTGATTCTTCTTCTGTTTGCTTAGTTTGGGTTTTTTCATCATAAACATCATTGCAGTTATTTCCAAAGATTCCAGCAAACTGCAGTACTGTTTAGTCTCTGACATCATTGCTAGATTCAAATCAGAGACATCCAGACTTACATTAAATAAATTACTAGGATTTCCTGAAGACTTACAGTGAGATTGCTCTGATTTGTGCTAGAACTGCTGGCAATTTATCACACACCGTTCCTTCACAACTGCAACAAATGTGAAATCCAGTACCTTGTACTAATCCTCAACAAATAGTCCATTAAAAAAAAATTGAGACAAACATTACACACAAAAACCATACTCAAGGTGTGACTTGAGCTAAAAAACAAAGCCAATTAATTGTTAAAGGATTGACAATGTACTTGTTTTATCAGGCACCTAGGTATTTTGGTGGTATTCATCCAGAACACAATATACTAGATAGGTACTAACTACACTAATATTTTGTTCCTCACCAATGGGTTCTTTAACATTATGGATCGATAACACAGATCCATGTAGCTAGCCTGAAAAGCAGGACTAGAAAATAGTAGTTGCGTGAAAGACATCTGCATTTATATTCTTGGAACTGTTGCATTTTTACATCTTATGATTCATACCTGTGCTTGGCTATCCCACTTAGTTCCTAGTGAAAAGTTATCTATAAGCAGCAAGTGACTGCTATTACTTCTCTTTTGTCAACCTTTTCCTGCTTTATGCATTGTGCTTCTCCTTTTTTCACTCCTTCCAATTATTCTCTTCCTCCTCCTCCTGTGCTTACTGCAGTTGCACTTTCAAGGCTCTGAGACTGCAGACCAATGCCCACACGAGTTGAAAAGATCTCACCCGAGTTTGTTCAGGGTGGGAATTTCACATTTCAATACAGGAGGCTAAGTATGCCTGTCTGCATTGTTCATCTTCAGTATTAGTGATATAAACCATTAGGTGTACAGGCAAATCGCATTTTTCTTCTGAGCATTGTATTCATGTTCTCTTTTACAGAAAAGCTTGCAGTTACTGATCTCAGGAAGTATCAACTGAAACGAATGCAGGGGAAAGTTTTGGTATCTGTGAATTGGAACACTTGTTACACCCCCAGGCCAAGCCAACCCAGCTTCTGCTGCTGCCTCGCTTGAGGACCACCTGACCACTCGATGCTGGGGGCTTAACAGGGGTGCTTTAACATGGGTTTGCTGGAGGACAGTAAGCACCATAAACGTCTTTTGTTTCACCATGAAAGAAAAAGTCCTTCAAATATAATTTACTGAGTGCTAAAGCATCATGAGGATCTGGGGCTTTCTTCAGGCTGGGATAGACACCGACTGTTTCTGCCAGGGAGGCTCAATCAGGGCAGAATGAGCTGGGAGATAGCTGCTGTTGAAGAAGGAGAAGCTTTCCTTGGCTTCTTCTAGCAGAAATAAATTTCTACCTACTGTAACTAGTTACCGTCTGATATGCTGAGTAATGAAGCTGGGGTTATAGAAATCTTCATGCAATCTTTATAAATCAGCCTCACATAATGTCAGGTGCTTTCTGCTTCATCTCTGTTGAGTCACTCATCTGACAGTTGTCATTCATCTTAGATTGAGATGTAATTTAATAGTTTCATTTCAGCATGAAGATAGCGTCAACTGAAGTTGAGCCTGGAAAGATTTAAAGGTGTAACAGACAAAATATTAATACTGTAAATAATATCTGTGGAGCTGCATGGCTCTATAAATCACACAGTGCCGAGTTGGAAGGGGAGCCTATGTAAAAAAGGAAAGAAAACAGCATCCTCCCCTACCTTCCTCTGCAGATCAAACCTCTCTCAACACCCACACCTGCTCGAGCTCCTGGTTACCAAGTTGTCACTGCAGTCTACCTTCCTCTATTTGCTGTGATCACTTGCCGACACAGATACTGATCAAATTGTTTATACCCATCAGGGTTATGAGTGCAGGGTGACCTGCCAACAGCACAATGTAGTCCAGCAAGGCGCCAGAAGCCTCATGAAGCAGCTGAGCTGCTGAAATTCAGGTGTTTTATCTGGGGATGTGTGGTCACAAATCTGCTTGCATCAGGCCACGCTGGCCACATAACCGAGCGCGGCCTTTCCAACCTAGGGTAACAGAGGACTTAAAAATGGCCTCCATGGCTTTCGGCTTTCTCCTTTAGACCACAGGCGGCGATACCGCCGTCGACGCGGCCTAGGCCGACCCTTGCACTGGCAAGGAGGGCGGGCAGGGCTGCTGCGGAGCCGCGTCCCACCAGGGCGAGGGACGCGTTGTCCAGCGAGGCCTTGAAGGCAGCGCGGCTGAAAGCAGCCACGCGGGAAGCCCCAGCACGACACCGAGTGCCTATAGCTGCCCCGGCCCAACACCCACCTCCCACCTCGCACCCGACGGCCGGCCGGGAGACCACCCCCTCTCCCCGTGGTGCGACCGGCCCGGGCCGGCCTGGGCGGGAGGGAGGAGCGGGGAGGGAGGGGTAGCCGTACCCCACCCCTGGCGCCTGCCCCGCGGGAGAGAGTGGGCTTCGCGGCCGCAGGGACGGGCCGGGGGGAACTGCGGCGGGAGGGGCCAAGCCGGACTGCAGCTGCCCGCCAAAACGCGCGGGGTGGCGGGACGGGGCAGGGCAGATCCGCGCCGCACCGACCCCTCGAGTGGCTGCCCCCAGGCCAGCGCGATGCCCAGTGACACCCCGGCCTTCAGCAAGAGCCCGGACGCCGCGGGGCCGGGGGACAATGCCAGCGGCTTCGGGAAAGCGGCGGCCCGCATGGCGGGCGCCCCGGCGGACGGAGTCGCCGCCGCGGCGGGAAAGAAGCCGCCGCGGCTGCCCAAGTGTGCCCGCTGCCGCAACCACGGCTACTCCTCACCGCTGAAGGGGCATAAGCGGTTCTGCATGTGGCGGGACTGCCAGTGCAAGAAGTGCAGCCTGATCGCCGAGCGGCAGCGGGTGATGGCAGCGCAGGTGAGCCCCGCGGGGCGGCCCCCGCCGCTCCTCGCCTCGGCCAGGTCTGCCTAGGGCGGGGTGGGCTGTCTGCCCGGCGTGCTGCCGGCGGTGGGCTCGTTCCTCCGGGCCCGGAGAGGTTTTAGTTCCCGCAGGAGCCGAGCGGCGGGCGCCGCGGCGGAGCGGTGCGCTGGGACCGCGCGGCTGCGCGGGAGCCTGGCCGCGGGCTGGAGCTGCACCGGCGCCTGCCTCAAGTAGTGAGGCTTTCCGCTCTCTTCCTCCTATGTTAATATTTATTTTTACTTATTTTTTATAAAAATAGGTGATGCCCTGGACGCGTGTAAGAATTGAG
Organism: Calypte anna; assembly: GCF_003957555.1. Lineage (NCBI taxonomy): Eukaryota > Metazoa > Chordata > Aves > Apodiformes > Trochilidae > Calypte > Calypte anna. The sequence goes on from NC_044274.1 coordinate 48,427,986, forward strand.
TCCCGGGGAGCGGTGGCGAGCGGCAGCGGGAAGGTTCGGCCGCTCGCTTCTGAGCGCGCCGCTGTGCAGCTCCGCCTGAAAGTGGGCAAAACCTCAATGTGCTCGTAGCCCTAGGCTGCGCGGATATCTTTGAAAACCTTCAGAGAGAAAGATGCCGTTTTCCAACTTGTTTTTGACTAGATAATAAGTAATCTACCTAGCTAATTGGTTAGCGAGAATATTTCCCAGGGGTGGCTTTGGATTGGGTGTATCTTCTTTTCCTGGTGCTAGGTGGTTTGGTTACATTAATTTGTAAAACGCCTTTTTTATTTTTGAACGGCATTGTTCCCAATTTTTCATAAAGCGGCTCTGTAAATAACCTGTGTAGCTGGGTCGTCTTGCATCGAAACGAGGATTCAGTAGCATTCGCTAAGAAAGCAAATTGCATCCAGTTGCGTGCAGGAGTAGCTCGTTTGAATTAGGTCGTCCCGCTGAAGTCACAACACTTCGGCAATGTAAATAAATTTTGTGATCCTAATCTTGAAAATTTTCGTTAAGAGGGGTCCTCGGAGTGTAATGTCTGCTACAGCGTGCTTGAGCTCCCTGAGAGGGGTTCCAAGTTCTCTCTGATGCAAATCGGCACCTGCGGGCAAGTGAGCTGGGGGCTGTTGCAGCTGAAGGCAGCTGTAACAGACCCACTGATCCCATTGCAGCTAACCTGCACTTAGAACTTTGTGATCCCCAGTAAAATGTATGTCCTACTGACAAGATTTTAAAAAACATTCCAGACCTGGATTAAATCCTTCCCCATTTTTTTATTCAGTTATTCAGTTCAGGTATACTAAATGTCCTCGCTGAGAGCTTTCGTTCATTTGAATAAATTCTCCTTCCTTGTCCGTGGCATGGCTGTCCAGAAATGACTGCTACCCCCAAGTTCATGTTTTCTCATCACACTGAACCAGAATAATAAATATTTGCTCCCTGCCTTGGGAGAGGAGGCAAGAAATGTGGTGTTGCTAGCTCAAGTCCCTTGTTCTGAACAGACTGTTCTGCTGCCCAGCAGCTTCTGTCAGGTGGTAAAATGTCTCCTGCTAGCAGGTTCTGGCAGTGGCCCTGTTGGGGGTTTTGTATTCCCTGCCTAGTATGTGAAAGTGGCTTTGAAAGCCTCACTAACTAAACCTTATCTGTGTAGGAGTTACACATTGAAAGTCTGTCCCCCTTTTTGATATATTTCTGCAGTAAGCCCCTTGGCGCTGGTGGAATTTTACAAGTCAAGGTTATTGGTTTGTGAAGTCAAAAGCTGCCTGTGCCGCTCGCAAGAGTATCCCTCCTGTTTGGGATGTCTCTGTTGCAAGACCTGTTATTAATTTTGCTAGTAGTATTGTGGCATCTATGTCAGAAAAATGTTGCTGTTCAATGTGGAAATGGAGGGAAATCCCAGTAACGGGAGAAGGGAAGTACCTAGGAGAGTTTCCAGCAAGAAAAATCCATGAATCCAGCCTGTAATCTGGGACAGATTTCCAAGGGTCAAATACAGAAGCAAATCAGTCACCTGGGAGGTTTCAGGTTAGGTAGCCCCCAGTGTGATATATACTGCCTGACACATACCATAACCTGGCATGGGTGGACAGCTGTGCAAAACAATCTGCCAGTTCATACAAGGCAAAAGAGGTCCTGTGTATTGTTAGTAAGAAATGAATATGGTTTGTTTGCACCAATGTCCAGACTGCATAGTGCCTGTGGGCTTAGCCAGAACTTTGCAATATAGTCAGTGTTGGGAAAGAAATGGTGAATTCCTGGCCAGCTACGTGCAGTGTTTGTGATACTGGCCGAGATGCTTGCAGTATGGTTCCTGTATTTGCTGTGGTTCTTCCACAATGGTTCTTTTTTAGTACAGTGTACTGCGTCCTGATATTCCATGGCTGGATACTGTGTTGGAGGAAATGCCCTCAAGCCTGGGTATCCACCAAAAGCCAGTGAGTGAGACCAGAAGGCTTGGACAGATCAGCAGATTGGGGTGTAAGCTCTCATCAGGAGCTGTTTCATACTGTTGACGAGGCAGAGCAGAGCCCTGCAAGCGGATCAGTTTCTTACCCCAGCATCTGTGTACCAGTGGAGAGGAGGGTAGTGACTGCACTTTTCACAGCATGTTTTGCCCAAGAGCATCTGTACTGGTTGAGTGCAGTCAGCTTTAATACATCATGGTGGAATTTTACAGGTCAGGGTTATTGGTTAGTGAAGTCAAAAGCTGCCTGTGCTGCTCGCAAGAGTAGCCCTCCTGTTTGGGATGTCTCTATTGCAAGACTTGTTATTAATTTTGCTAGTAGTATTATGGCATCTGTGTAAGAAAGGTGTATGTGGCACCAGCATTTCAGAAGTTTGTTCATACACGTTTGGACAAAAAAGGGGTTGGTTTTAAATAGTTTTATAACCGTTATATCTTTCTCTGCCCACTGGCTGGCTTGTGAAATCAACGGCATAGAGGTACCATGAGGGAAAAACAGCCTTGAGGTTGAATCTTGTGTTGTTGCTGATACAAACTGTGCTCAAAGCAGAGAACGAGCCCTTGTGTCTTGTTCCCAGGTTGCACTGAGAAGGCAGCAAGCTCAGGAAGAGGAACTGGGAATCAGCCACCCGGTGCCCCTGCCCAGTGCCCCTGAGACATTTGTTAAGAAGAACAGTGGTGGCAGCTCTTGTCTCTTGCTGGAAAGCAGCAGCCCTACACATTCGACGAGTACAGCCACGACGGCAGCTAGCACACCCTCAGGTAAGTGCTGGGAGAGCGGTGATAACTGCTTGGGTCAGATGGCGTCTGACCTTGTAATTTTGTCTGCCTGCTCTTCTTGCACCTCTTGCCCTCCCTGCAGCCGCAGGGTTGTGGAGGGCGCCCTCTAAAAGAACAGCAATGTACTGTCGGTATGGTGAGCAAATGGTAACGATCCAGGATCAGTCTTTCATATTTTAATTGGTTATTTTTACTTGAAAATTAAAATCAGTTTGATATAGACTAGCTGTGTAATTGAATTCAGTAGAGTGTTTATCTGCAAGTAGAGATTTATGAGGAGCTCTTTTTTCTCCCAGGGTATGTGCTCCTGCCACAGTCCTGGCAACTGCTCGTTCCCTGGCTGTCTTTGTCAGGATAGGAGAGTTTTCAGCATTGTATAGGACCCAAGTATGTGGGTAATGCCACTGACCCTAGCAGCAGAAAGCTGCCCACCTTGCATGACTTGCTCTGTCCAGGTGTAATGAGTTATGAAAGGCTGATGCAGTCCTTCCACTCTATTACAACTTACTGTATTGCATTAGAGCCTTGCAAAAAAAACCCCAGACAAACAAACAAACTCCCAACCTAAACAAAAAATCAGACAGTATTTGTTTGCAGGTTCAGTAAAACCTTTGCTAAGCACAGCCAGGACTTAAGAGGTGCTGAAGGTTCCAGACAAAATGCTTTTTCCTGTGCAGAGCTTACATCTGACAACTACAGCAATTAAATATGTATGAAAATAAAATGGTTATAATTTATTTCTTCTGTATAAGCAGAATAAAATAAAAAATTATATAAACATGGAAAACAGGAAAAAGAAATTTAATTAATTTTTAAGTATCTGTGCTGGTGTTAATAATGACGGTGAACATACTTCCCAGTTAAGGAGATGCTTCTAATGTGAACAGTGCATTGCATTAACTACTAAAAAGACAGTGCCTATATATGTCTGTCAAATGACATCATTCTGTTTTGCAGGCCTGTTAAAGCCTTGGCAGATGGATTTGTTGCATCCATTGCAGACAGGCAGTTTCAGACCAATGTGGAGAAATTTTTTTGGTGGATAAAACAATAAATAGCTTTTTATTATCTTTTTTGTTTTGGTTATTGCAGTCATGTTAGTGTCACCTTTGAATCGATGCAATTACCTTTTGTATTTGGATTACTGCATGCTTTGTCTATAGACATGGGAAAAGCTGGCTAAAGATTAAAGTAGTATATTTAGTAATGTATAGAGATTGTGTGTAACTGAGGAGAACATGAAAACCCTTGCTTATACAGAAAGGTCGAAAAATGAAATTGTCTTACTGTCTACAAAATTTACATAAGCTTTGATCTTGGTGTTTTAAAAATGTCAGTGGAGGTACTTAATTTATTAACCCCATTTTAATAATTTTTTACTAATTGAATTGAATTATTGTCTTTCAATGCAAAACATTCCTTAAATGATCTTAAGGCAATTCAATGCCTGTATAAAGACTTGAAAACGTGAAAATGCCTAATTTTAAATTAATCTGAATTGTCTGAAAAATTTTGGTCAAAGCACTTGAAAATTATTTGAAGTCATCTTTCTTACAGAAGATTTTTATTTGTGAGAAATTCAATACATTGTTTCTTAAGAATTTTACTAAATAACTGTGTGTGGATGACAACACTGAAAACAGCACAGCTTCATCTCCAGACAGAAATGATTCCAGCCAAGAGTCAAGGCAGGGTGAACGTGGTTTACCAGAAGGGGAAGAATCAGGGAAAAAATAGGGGACTGGGTTCATAGGCACCTAAGTAGCAACAGGAATTCATGCTCAGTGACTGCATTGCCTAAAGCTCTATCCAAAATAATTCTGGTTCATCTGTTGAAAGCAGTGTAATTAACGTGTAGGTATGGATTTAATGCCACTGGTAGCTGTGCACTGGCTCTGAAGCTGGAGAAGGTGCTCTGCCTGCAGCCAGGGTGCCTAAAGGGTGGCTTCGTCTGACATCAGAGTATAGGCTTCACCTGGGAAATCTGATATTTTAGCGACGAATACTGCTTAAACATCTGAAGTTTTCTTGTTTTTTAGTACACAAAGGTCTTGTTAGGTAAAAAATTGCCATATGCAATGTGACGTTTTTGTTTTAGGTGTCAGGTTGTTTCAGGGCCAGGTACTTGAAGGATTCTTGTGTTGCTGTTTCATCATTTTACTTGTACCCTCAACTGCAAGCAAACTGTGGGACTAAGGGCTGCAGCATGTTAGTTTGGTAGACTGATGCTGATTTAGCAGGATTTTGAGTAATCTGTAAGGCAGGTAGAAAGTGAAACCCTTTGTAGCAGGTGAAGTCAGCAGCCAGCCCCAGGAGAACTAGGGATCCTGGGAGTACACTGTGCCCTGTATGACACATTAGACTGGGCAAGAGATGTTTTGACAGTGGTAATTCTGTTCATCTTGCAAGTCTTTGCCTTCATAAGAGCAGTTTTTCTTCTGGACTCCCATCACACAGACTGTTGTTTACCAGTGGATAAGTAATGTCTGAGGGAGTCACACAAATCAGACACAGTGGCAGAGAGAGTCTTTCCTCACTGTATCCATTTTATCTACAGATCAGAAATATTGTGACACCTGGAGAGACCAAATACAATTCTTCAGATCCCTTCATGACATGCTGTTTTGGAGAAGAGGAAGAATGAGTTATCATGGTCATAGTGTACGGGTTTGCACATTTACCATCTCAAGCTTGAAAACCACATTTACTTTGTATGAAGCATGTCTTCCACACTCAAAACCCAACTGGGGATTTGCAGGATAGTTGAAAAGGAGAAAAACATGGTTGCAGGGCAGTAGCAGAACCTCTTGCAGATGGATTTTTTAGTTTCTGTGCATTTTGCCTTAAAAAGTTGCAGGTTGCTGAGAGCAAAGGCCATTTAATTGCACAGAGCAGAAGAAAGTCATGATCCCATGATCTAAACTACCTGCCCTTTCTTCTGTAGGTTAAATATACCTGGGTGGGTTGTCTAGTGTGCAGAACTTGGCAAAAAACTGTGGTGAGACATTTAAAAAAGGCTTTTCAGACACATTTAAGTTTTTAAAACCTGGTTTCTGTCCTGTTCCTTGTCAGTTTGGTGCTTCTGCCATTTTAATACTTAGAAACTGTTGAGTGGGAGGAAGGTGAGGGAGGGAGGAAGGCAGGGAGGAGAGGAGGGAGGAAAGGAGGGAGGGAGGGAGGGAAGGAGGAAGGGAGGGAGGGAAGAGTGTGATCATGAGAAGGTTTTCAGTGAGACCTGCTCTTACGAAAAGGAGACAGTGCATTTCACTGCTCTTTCATTTTGCTTGGTCCTTGCCACGTGTTTGGCATTTGGTGCATGGCATGGGGTGGCCTGCAGCACACTCCCTTCCCCTGGTGACTGGAAGGTGCTGAAAAGCACCCCTTCTTTCTTCTGCTCTGTGATCATGTTGGCCCAGTTTAGCATCATCCAGTACAGACAGGATTACAGTACGAGGCTAATCCTCTGCTCCTTTTCTTTGCAGTGGTTGACTTCCCACTGGATTTGAAATGACCATGAACAATGGCGTTGTTCAGGTGCCTTCCTGGTGTCACTAGTTGACAATTTAAAGATGTATTTATCAGCAATTGTGGGTAGTAAGATTGTGCTTTTTCTTTCCCTTTGCTACATAAGTTATATGTTACGGAAACAAAATAGTGTTCTTTATACATTTCTTTCAGTTGGTTCTGCCCTAATTTTGAAACTCTTTGAGGAACAGATGAGTTGTTATCTGCTCATAAATCATTACTATAGTGGGGTCAGCAATAATACTGTGCCTAATGAGTGATGGTTCTGAGATCCCTTTGAACTTGGAGTGGCCTAGAAGCCTCTGAAAAACCTACCTTGCCTTCTTTACTTCTCCTGTGCTTTTTTGATGTTACCCTTTGTGTTTACAACACTGTGTTGTGATTTCAGAAATTCATGCTATGATCTTGCAGATGTTGTGTTGCCTAGGTAATAAGGTGAAAGCTAAGTTGTAATTGAAAGGTATCATTGCCTGCTTTTAAAATAAGCGAGAAATTTTCTTTTTGAAAAAAAGTCCTTATAAGTCTTTACAATTAGTGTCATATACTGCCACGTTTCAGTTTTGTTGAAAAGTCTCATTATACTTAACTGATGGGCAACAGTGAAGGTGCCATGGACATTTCACCCTGAGGATGCTTAAACACTGGAACAGGTTGCCTGGAGAGGTTGTGGAGCCTTCGTCCTTGGGGACACTCAAAACTCAGCTGGATGGTGCCTGAGCAACATGATCCTACTGTGAAGCTGGACCTGCTTTGAGCAGAATTTGTGCCAGCTGGCCTCCAGATGTCCTTTCCAAACTAAAATGTGCTGTGAATCTATGCCTACTTCATTGTATTGATGCTAAGTCAACTTACTGAAATTTGAACTTCAGCCAGCCTCAATAATGATCAGCACTTGCAAGCCTGGGAAAAAAATCCTGAGTCTTTTGACCTAAAAACACTCAGTGACTGAATCTATGGTAGATTTCAAGACAAAATTGGCGTAACGGTGGGGGTTGACAGGTTGTGGGGAAGACTGCTAATTGAGGTGGCAGCAGCCTCACCAGGGACTGGGCAGTAAGGAGAAGGATACATCAGGTGGTTTGCCTGCCAGTGCCAAAACTAACATCATGACTATACATCCTCAGAGGTCTTGGTGGGTCTGCTGTAGTTACAAGTCCATTTTCCTGCTTCCTTCTTTTGTCTTTGTCTCCTTGTTACTTTCTAATGACATTTTTTTCCTGCTGTGCCAGCTACTACTTCACCAGTGTTAGCTGCTGGCTGCCTCCTGGTTCTGTCCACCCTCCTTCAATACCAAGATCTAAGCAGTCCATGCATTGCTTCTTGGCACTTTTTCCCAGCTTCTCCCACAGCCAACAAATCTTTGTTCAGAAGAAAAGTACGTGGTTAAAACATGATGTGTCTTCACTGGGTTTTAACAGCTGGCAAAGAAACAAGTTTTGCATCTCTCATCTGAGAATAACTAATACCTTTCCATACACAAACATCTGTTTTTCTCCAGGTGGTTGAAGTTAAGATGAGAGAAAAAGAAACATATTTGCATGTGTCTCTTACAACAGTTTGCAAACCCTCTTGCCTCGTGTTGTCATTGTTTCCAGAGCATGAGTTAGACTTTGTCTTGGAAAGCAGTTGCTGGAGATGGTCTGCTCTCTGTGTGGCGGTTTTCTCAGATGCTAAATCTCTTCAAGCTGATCTAAGTAAATATTGATAGATTGCTTCACTTAGAACAATTTTTCCTTAGTTTAGGATAAAACTCCCCTAATGGGCTTTTTGAATTTCTGGCTGATAAAACCATGTTATGAACTCTGCAATGTGGTAGCCATGGCTTTGTAATTTTCAGTTCCTACTGAAATTGCATGTGTTTTGCTCCGAGATGTTGAAAAAAGTATTGCTTGTGAAGCAAGGGAGGCATTTCTTCCTTTCTGTGCTGCTCTGTTTTCACTTGTACTTGGGAAGGGAGTTTTGAGCATCTCATTATAAAAGGACATAGATAAATCTGAAAGGATAGAGAGAAGGGTGACAAAAATGATGTATGGCTTGTAGAAAAGGAGACTAAGGGTGGATATAACAGTCTATAAATATTTGAGAGGTAATAATATGGGGGTGGGGGAGGGATTATTTACAGTGCTTGAGACAGCATAACAAGGAGCAACGGCTTGAAACTAAAAAAGACAAAATTAAATTAGACAGTAGACACTTTTTCTCCTAACTAGAAGTGCAATTAGCAACAGTGTGACCTGCATTAGGACAAGGGTGTAAGTGAAGCATAATCAGGAGAGGTGTTTAAGTGTGTGTTGGATTATGATCTCAAGTGATTAGTATGGGGGTAAACTCTGATCAATGTGCAGGTTAAACTAGATGACAGAAATCTCCTGCAGCTTTGTCATCTCCAGTATGATTCATTGCCTGTGGCCATTGTTTGACTGTGTTAAATAAATCGTGATGTTACAGGGTTCTGCATCCCTGATTAGATGCTTCACGTTAATTCTCCAGTTCTGGAGCATACAGCTTGCAAAGCTTGGACTTTCCCTGCTTCTCTCATTTTAAGCACTATTCATTTGTTGTCTTTGCAGCTTCATGTGTGTCTGTGTTTTAACTGAGCTAATGCCTGAAGTGCCATACTTGTTTATTCAGCAAGGCAGATTCTGCCAAAAGTGTGGTGTTTCTGTCATGTTGGTGACATAGGTAGAACTTGGGGCAATTATCAGAGTTAAGTCCCTACTTGAAGAAGTTTTGCATTTTTTTTTTAGGCTTTTGATCCTGCCTGAAGCTTCAGTGGGAGTGTAAGGATACATGGTAGTGTAAAAGGATTTGGAAAATGTAAGAGAAGATTGCTTCACTTTTTCTTTTCAAGTGGTACTGTCATCCAGGGCTGTCTTCACCAGAGGCCGGGGCTGGGAGGAGGTTTTAGCAGCGTGCTGGGGGAGCAGGGCTGCAGGGGACCAGCTGGGACCTACCCAGATGTCCTTACTTTGGCTGAGCAGGACTGCTCAGCCCCAGAGCTTTTATGACTGGTTTTTTTGGCTGGAGAGGTGACAGTGAAAACCACAGGCAGCTCAGGAAGCATTTTCATCCTTTTTTCACATTTCCGAGAGCTTTTTTCCCCAAAAGAGTGGTAGTAGATTGCTTCCCACCCTTCACCTATTCCAGAATTTTTCACCCTGGGGCTTTCTGTGTTTGCATGATCTTAGTGACTTAACTTTTCTTGCACCAGGTGAGGTTTCCATATGAGGAGCTACCTGTTAGAGCAAGGTCCCTGCCAAGTGGAGTTTGCTGTCTGCTGAACAGACTTGACCTGACGCACTGTCCTGGCTCCCAGGTGCTGGGGTTTTCTTTTCCCACTGCCTGCCATCGGGGCTGGTGGGCTGCACCTCTTGTTCTTTGTGCCCTAGGAGCTCTTCCTCTGCCACGCTGGTATTTGCATATGGGTATTCGCATTCAGAGAGTTATCTGTGCTGGCTTGTGCTTTCCATTTGTCATTACAAACAGTGAGATAAGGAATGGAGTAGGAGCAGAAGATGTACTAAGAATTTTCTATCTGTGGGCACATTATTACACTATCTGCAGCTAACCTCTTGTTCCTTTCTGTGTCCTTGAAACAGTTATTACGACTTATCTGAATGTGTGGGGCTTTCTTTTGGTTTTTAGAAAAGATGTAAGTGGGGAGTGAAGGAGGACTGCATGGTTCCTTAACTGTGAGCACTGGCATGATTTCTTGCTTCTTTTTTTTTCCACATGGTTTCTTATACCTTGAAGACTGCTTTTGTTTTCTCTGTTTATCAAGTAATTTCCAAATTCAGCCTGTTGGCCCACTTTCAGTAGATTTGTTATTTGATGATGGGAGGACTAAAATGCAGTTTTGAAGGATTCTTTTTGTAGGAATACTTCTTCATATGTTTCTTCTAATTCTTTTTTTTTTTTTTTCCTTTTTGTTACCTTTGCTAAAGAGTTGTAAATAGCTCAGTTACTGAAGTATAACATTCTTCATGCACTTTTATTTTACCTTTTCTTGAAGAACTTGTGAAGAGACAGTTAAACACTGAGCTTCACTTCCTTTGCAGTGAGACTGGATGCCTAACTGTGTTACAATTTTTTTTTCCCGAATTTCTATCTTTAGTGTGTATTCATAGTCTTTCTGTAGCTTACAGTGTTGGCCACCATTTGCTGACTTGGATGACTGTAGTCATGGGCACAACTGAACCTCAGCACATGTAAGCCACTGTAGTTCTAATCACTGTGCATTCCAGATGTACGTGCAGGTCCGATGTCTGTCATATCTGCATGAACAAAATTCATTAGTGATCAATTTGCATTTGTGAGTGCAAATGTTGTTGCACCCATGAAGCACTGTCAATTGTGTACAGAAGTGATACACGTGCATGTCAATTTTTCTCACTCTGCTAGGTCCAGTTGTTGTCTGCAGCGGTTGGTGTTAGTTTTTCCATCACATAATAGGCAGACAGAGGGAAAAAGCTCTCTTGTTATTTCTAGTTGGTCTTCTTTTGAAATCTTTTGGGTTTCTGTCATCATATATAGCTTATAACAAAGCATCCACTCCAGCCAATTCCAACCATTGTCCTACTCCCTTTATTATTTTTAGTGTGAGGCATAATGATTTTATCCCAGTCATATTTCCTCCAAGGTCTTCTATCTCAGGCATCTGTAAAGCCTACCCTCCCTTTTAATGTCCTCTTTGATCTCTTGTTAATGACTTAAATCTCTTTACATTTAATCCACACCAAGTTTTTTTCTCCTCCTCTCAGTTTGCTTCTTTGTGCCTGCAGGTGTCTGGGCTGTTTTTCATCACTGTCAAGAGATCTGATTTTCTTTCCTAATATTCTTGCCTAGTGTCTTCCTCTATTTTTTTAAAAGTTGTGTTAATCTTAAATTTTGCTTCTGTAACACACTTCAGTAACATGCTGCATGTCTGAATGCAATGAACTTAATGTTTGTAAACTTCTTTCTCAAATCAAGCTGTCTGATATGACTGCTACACAATAGTCATACTCTTAAGTAGTATATTGAAGATTGAAAATGGCACTTTTTTCCCATGCTCCTTGTTTTCTGAAGCACTGCTTTTGTTCATCCTGATCCTGTAAGGTGTCATGCATGCAAATAACTTAGGTATGTAAACAATCCTGATATTTTAGTTCATCATGAACAAATACATACTGGTGCATTAAAATAGTACCTATCATCTTCACAGATGCAAAGCCATATTTGAAGATTTTGAATGCCTTTTCTTTACTAAAGTGCTGCTTTGGGTTTTTTTGTTTTTTTTTTTTGTTTTTTTTTGTTTGTTTGTTTGTTTTGGGTTTTTTTGCCATTAAAGGTTTGAATACGATCACTATTGCTGTATTATAAAGACCAAAAGTGCTTCTAAGGAAAGAACAAACACTGCCTCTCAGCTCACATAAAAAGATGAACTATACCTTTCTAGTCAATGGCAGAAGATACTGAAAGTAGACTTTGCTGCTGCGGACTTGTTATTGAGGTTCTGAAGCATGCGTTGAATGGGGAAATAAAAATTATTTTCCATAGGTTTTACTTCTTCAGATGTATTAGGAGGGTTTTAAAGTTGCATGCTAATGGTTTGCAGTAGATGTTTTTTATTAAGTGTATGCTATATGTGAGCAAAATGTGCCCTCCCTAGTTATACTGAAATCAGTGGTGGTATTTCAGCTCCTCTTAGCTGGAGCTGGATTGGGGGCCTTGGTTATGGTTTAATATGCTGAGCAGCAGTCTTCTGGCAGGGATTTCTCCTTCCTTGTTTTTTTCCCCCAAATCATATTCATCTGAAAAAAAAAAGTATTATTTAAAATTAACTAAAAATCTTAAATTGGATTTTTTTTTGGTTGTATTTAGGAACACAGGCAAGGAGTTGACAGTCACCCATTGTGGAATAATAATTCTATATGTGAAAAAGAGGAAGAGGTGTTCAAAATTTTTTCTGGGCTTTGCTTTGAAGAGAGGCAAATGATGTTGCTGTATATGGAGATGCTGACACTCTGCTTCCATCTCCATCAGTAACTGAAATCAGCAGGATTGAATTACTTCCATGCAGAATTACAAAATAAATAAACCAAACAAAACAACACAAAAAACATCAGAAAACTTAGCTGAGGGTCTCTCTGGTCCATTAACACGGATTTCCAGACTTTTTAACTGGGGAAATTTGCAAGCCCTGGAAGATAGCTGATTTCATGCCAATATTTAAGAATAGTGAGTGTGGTATGATACATAGCTAGAAATCCATCACCCCGACTTCAGTTTGTGTGAGAATAACAGAACAGTCCACAGTAGACTGAAACATGCCAGAGAAATACAAATGTAAAAGGATGCTTGGACTATGTGAATTGACAGAAGTTTCTGGATAACAGATTCTGTCCAGATAGTAATCTTTTCTTGTTAAAAAATTGTTTGACTGTGACTGTATTGATGCATTTGAAACCCCTGACATCTTGATGAGGAAACTGAATTGACAGAAAATCAGTATTGTATGTGTTAGGTCCTTCAAGAAGGATGGTCCTGTAAGACTGAAAATACAAGTCTTAGCAGGGAATCTGATGCAGTAATGTTTCTGGAGAAGTTTCACGGGGATGAGATGTAAGCTGTGTAATCTTCTCATTGGTATCTTAGAAGCAAGCCTGGTGCGTGGACTGGTAAACAGTGGAGAAGACAAAAGTGTATTTGTGGGAGGACTTTTGATAGGTCAGAACACTGTTCATACTGTTTCCTAGGCTTCTCCTTACAGGTTCTAGTGGGGATATAGCCATGGTTTGAACCAGCACACCTGTAGGGGCTTAGATGCAGGAATGATGGAAAGACCAGAAAACTTGAGGTGAGAGAGAGCAGCTTATGTGGCCCTTCACTCACCATCCCATCTAAGATGTAATTAGTCGCCATATAGAATTATAGAATTTTCAGGGTTGGAAGGGACCTTTAAGATCTAGTTACAACCCCCCTGCCATGAGCAGGGACATCTCCCACTAGATCAGGTTGCTCAGAGCCCTGTTCAGCCTGGCCTTAAAACCTTCCAGGGATGGGGCTTCCACCACCTCTCTGGGCAACCTGTTCCAGTGTCTCACCACCCTCATGGTGATGAACTTCTTCCTAACATCCCGTCTAAATCTACCCTCCTCTACTTTGAATCCATGAACTCCACTGATCCATGAGGGACTCCACTTGTCACTGGCCTCCACGTGGACATGGACCCATTGACAGCCTCTCTTTGGGTGCAGCCGCCAAGCCAGTGCTTAATCCACTGAGTGATCCATCCATCAAACCACGAATTTAACAAACCATGATTGTTCTGAATTGCTTGTGCCTCTACCAGACTAGAGCAGCCCAAACTGAAGTGTCATTTCACAGGATTTCACATTGTGAACAGAAGCCACAGGGGGATGCAGAATCCCACTAAAAGCTCGTTTGTTGAGTGCATCCACTGCAGGACTCAAGCAAGATGATAATGAATACCTTTAATTCTAGGATCTTCCAGGTTTTCTTGAAATGTGCTGTGTTTGCTGCCTAACTTGTATCCATGAGTGCCTCTTTCTGGCAAATGTCATTCTTGGTAAGATGCTCTGTTCCACTTAGGACTGGTTTAGCTCTTTATAGGTGCAACTGGAAAAGCTTCTCCTACTGTACTCAAAGGATGACTCCAGCACTATTCCTAGAGGGTAGAAAAATGTAATGCTCATCCCTTCAGGGTGAAAACAAGTTTTGCTCTGGCAGTCAAGTGAGCCTGGAGAAGCAGGAGAGCACAGCTGTTGATACCTTGATGGATAAAGCCATCTCCTGTCCCCAAGACGTGTGCCCTGCACCTGCAGACACTGCTGCCTTTATTCCCTCTCCTCTCCAATAATACCAGCTCAGCTGCAGTCCAGTGGCTCCATCCAGTGAAGGGTGTTGCAGCACAACACCTGCTGAGCTGTCAGAGGTACCTGTTTTTTCAGTAGAGGTGAATGTTTTGTCTTGAGCTTGTGGGAGGAGGTGAAAAGCATGGTAGGAGTGGGCAGGTGCTAAGTGCCTTAGCAAGGCATAGCCATGATAAATATGATCAGCCCCTATAGGCTTTGGCTTCAGGAAGAGGCCAGGAGCCTGCAAGAGGCTGAGAGTTGCTGGTCTGTACACTTTTTAATTCTTCTTTTTAAAATTGCCTATTCCTGTTTTTAGAAAAAAGTTGCTGAGCAGCTGTATTCTCCCGCTGTGGTTGGAGAGATACCTATGGACTGCAGTGGCAGTAAGCTGTTCAGCTATGATTTATTCTCTTTAGCCTGGAGACATAGCTGCTTTTAGTTCATGTGTCTGATTAGGCTGATAGCACAGCTTGGCATCCAGTGCTGTTTGAGCAGGAGTAAAAAGGACCACTGGATATGTTTGAACTCCAGGTGGGCTTGTGGTGTTGTTCACCATTGGAGAAGGGAAGAAGAAACATGCTTTTCTCAAAAGCTTTCTGATCAAAGCAATTGGGAGGACTGCAGAGGTAGTTTTTCATAGGTAACTGAGAGTAGGACAGCACTGTTACTTTTCAGAAGCCAGTTTCCAGGGCAGGGGTATGAGCACAAGTTCCTCTGCTGCTTGGTGGACCCTGCTCTTTGCTTGTATTTAGTGGCTCATCTCAAACCTGGGGTGATTCTCCTTTCCTTGTAGCACAAGTTAGGGTCTCCACTTCTCTTAGGCTCTCGACCTCCCCACTGCTTGAGAGCCATCACAGGGTGATGCATTAGAGTTCTGCAAATTGTGGAGGAATATGGAGAAAGGTTTTGTCTTCACAGCAGTGGCTCTTGGGGCCTGAATTCAGGGATTCTTTCAGGACTCCAGGGTTCCTTTTTTTTCACTCTGCTTGTAAGGAGAAGGCTTTTAGTGGCAGGGCTGAAAGGCCTGATTCTACAGACTGTATATTACGGTAATTAGTACTGTCCACTTTTACTACAAAGTGAGTACTGATCCTTGACATTTTATTTGTCATGGTGGTAGAGAAATACCTCATATTTTCTTCTGTTTGGAAAGTTTATTTATTCAAACAGTTCAAAAGCATGTTTTTATTTTTTTCACTAGAACTTGTTAAATGATAATTCATTAAATATCTCTTTGAGCAGGGCTGTGGGTTTGGAGTTTTATACATACGAGCACCCATAAGAGATGTTTTAAGGCAAAGCACCCTCAGGAATATTTTTATAAAAAGATGACTAAGGGGAAAACAAAAGTTAAGATGGAGAGAGTCAGCTCTCCTGTTTTCTTGAGAGCCCTGCTTCTCTGTACAGTGTCCTTACAAAGAGGAGAACATAGTGTGTGGACTTGTGTAGTGAGACTGGTAACGTAAGCACATTGTACTGGGATACAAATCAGTGTCTGGCTCTTCCCTGGGAGCTCTGAGAGCTCTGGAGACAAAAGCCATATCTGTAAAGCACAACACTTATCTGTAAAGCACAGTACCTGTGTGTCTCATATTAGAGCAAAACTGTCTTTTAGGAACCTGTACTATATTGGCAAAAGCTGTAAACTGGTGAGATGGGGAGGAATTGAAGTGTTTTAAGCCTCTCTTTCCTTACTGAAGGATAGTAAATGGCTGTCTGTGTGAAAGAATGGGGCTCAGCAAAGTTACATAGATGTGAAAAGAAGCTGAAATGGTGTAATCCAACTCTGGGGATGGAGAAGGAGAAAGAGAAAAGGTAGCATTGGACAGGAGAGCAGCTGGGACCTTCTCCAGAGCCTGAAGTTCAGGCTTAACCATGTGTTGCTCTTCTGTTCCTCAGTTTCCCGTTAAGACGCTCCAATCTTTGCCATTCCCTCCCCTTACTGAAGAGGTTTCCTTTCCTTTTCTCATTTTAACTAAAGCAGGGAGTGGGAATAGGAAGGCATTAGTGTGTAGTATTTTGCACGGTATCACTATGCAGGGTACAAATAATAAATCACACACTACATGCTTAGATAATTTACTGCCAGCTTTTGTATGTTCTATGACAAGTGCTCAAAAGGTCAAAAAAGCTTCCTTAACAAATTTGATAAGATAATGCAGTGAGCTGTGACAACATAAAGTCCTGGGGGCCATAGACCAGAAAAGAAGAAATAATTATGCATGGTAATGGGTAATTACAGATAATGGCCTTTTTTGGGGGTGGCAGAAAATACACAGCCCCACTGCCTTGCCTAGAATGAACATTGTCTAGCACATTAACTTTATAGCAACCTAAAAGTTCAATGCTGGAACCAAGGATAATCTGCAACTTCTAATAGGAAGAAAACAGAAATGTTCCTCTCAAAGGCAGAGCAAGCATGTGGGTTTTGTTCCTGGGGAGGCAGAGTGCCTCAGCAGAAAGTCAGTAATGGTGCCAGCTTTCTTTGACATCTGCAATAGCTCTATCGTGATTGTCTGGTGGGAGAAACATATTGTTCCAGTGTTTCTGATTATGATGTTAGGGAGTGATTTCACACCGGCCTCATTCAAGGCTACTGTCTGACCTCAAAGCCAGCTATGAATTAAACTAAATCATTGCAGGACCTAGTGTCAGACTGGTTAATAGTTGTGTACTACTGATGCTTTGTGTACAGAGCAAGGGGAAATTGTCAGATGTGGATCCAAGTATCTTTTGGAGGTCTGAAGGCAAGTGTTTTCCTGACCTGAATAATTAAATTTTTGGCTTTGTAAAGGCCAGCTTGCAGAAAGGTATAACACTGCAGTGATGAAAGCAGTAACTCTGAATTGAAAACTACAGGAAATGTAAACTACCAGAAGCTGAACTCGCTCGCAGGATGGTGGCTATGCCTTCCTGCACCTTGAGCTTGACTAGTCACAGACCTGCGTTTTCAGCAGCATGTCTGTAAGCTCAGAGTCTGTAGGCATAGAAGAAATAACAAATTCTAACTGGAAGTGTATATAAGAATTCTTGTCAATAAATATGGGCAGTGAAATACCGTAATTTGCCACATTGCAGGTACAGAATCTGAAGTACACAATCAGATGGAGACTAGTCAGCTGTTACAGCTGCATGAGTAAATTGAACCATGTCACTGTATGCTCCCAGTCACTGAAATGTGACTGTATGTGCTGTCTGGATTTTTAAAAGGTTACTGATGTTTGTCTGTCCCAAGCTGACTAGTGCTCACCCCAGATTCCCATGTGTAGCCCAGTAACTATTTCCAACAGGCAATTTGGTGCTACTACCCTGCTTTAGATGCTGGGAAAGTCTAATAGCATGGACTCTGTGCTATTTGACACACAGAACCTTTTCCAGGCATTTTTAAATTAAGCCCTTAACAGTACAATAACAGGAGGTAGTCCATGCTTATGTACAAAATGAGTGAATGTTACAGATAATTTGCATTTCTTAGTGTGTATGCTTAAAAAAATATTTGCACCTGTGAGACAGAGATGATGATAGAAATTCCTGTAAATTCCCTGGCATTTCTTCTGTTTTCTCTGAAAAAAGTAAGAAGGGAAAGAGTGATCTGTCTACTGGCTTCTGTGCTGATTTTGCCATGCATATCCGTAGTTCTTGTAAATTGCCGCAGTTTCATCGAAGTAAATGGTCTGAGACTGTTTCACATTAAGTGGGGGACTGGGCAACAGTTTTTCACCATGCCCTGCTAAGTGAGGGCAAGAGCCCCTCAGGTTACTGAATGTCTAAGACCTGTATGTGTAACTGACCTCGAGAACTCACCTTCCTTCAAAGAAAATCGCAGCCATCCTGAAATGAATTACAGGTTAACCACTATTAATATGCCATAGAGCTGGAGAGTCATCTACAACACTGCAAGATCAATAACAGTATTTATCGTGCATCATATTGATCTTCTATGAAAGAGTGGGTCATATTTCAAACAGTGTACACAGTGCAAAAAAAGTAGCATTGGTTCTCTACAGGAATTAGTAAAGATGTAGAAAAGAGCTTAGAGATCCAAGGGCACAACTGAACGAAGGGATACCTGTGGTCTCACTGCAAGAGCATTGCATTGCTAACACATGGAGAGCCTCTGATGGCCTTGCATTGTGGATTTGGAGTTCCAAAAACTGAGTGAGATTTTAATCGCTCCTTTTTTGTTGTTTGGTAGCTCCTCTGATTTTAGTTCCTTTTTGTACAGGTTCAGTTCCATATTTTTAACTGTAACTTTTTCATAACTTGCAAAATGTTAAAATTTATGGCTAGCACCAGGGGAAAGACCGAAGATCCCTTCCCAGGTTTTTCTCATGTAGAGTGTGAGGATAGACAAGGCATGAGCCCAGCTCCTGCAGCAGATCTCTGTTTTTAAAGGGCAGGTGAAGGGGCAGAGTGGGAGTCTGAAGGTGCAGCAGCAGTGCATTGTTGGCAGCTTAATTCCTCTTGAAAATTGCTCCCCTTAGAGCAATGAACCTCTGGACTGCACCTCATGTTCAGGTGTTTTAATGTGGCAAGCTCTGAGGCAGGGAAGGACCCAGCAAAACCATTCAGCTGTATTGAATTATATTTCGAAAAAAAAAAATCAACAAAGCCAATGCAGCTGAAAGCTGCTTTCTTAACCTTGGTATTCATTCCCTGCTGGCAGAAAGCAGACAGGGGCTGACATCCTCCCTTGGGGAGGACACCTTGCTCATTGAATGGACAGAGGTGAAGCCGTGGGAAGGAGTCAAGAATTACATATACAGGCCAAAGACTAGAGGGACCTCAGTTAGCGAAAGCTTAGTTACAGCCATTGCTTCCAAGAGATCTGCCTTGTTTTACAAATGATGGCCATGCCTAAAGATGCTGCAGCCCAGATGCAGTGTGCTTGCCCATGAGCTGGATAGCACACTTCAGCTGGAGAAAACTGGCATGGATAGGGCATAAACTCCCCTGGGCGTATGATAAACATGGAATCTTCTCTGGGCAGATCTCTGAGTGTCTTGTTTCATTCCTAGGACAGATTAGCAGGGTTCTTTGGCCTTAATTCTACTCCTCTTGACACTTAGCACTTTGGAGGTACCCCATATAGGTACTGGCCCACAGTCTGGATGGGAGAAGGCTGCATCTTGTATGAGATGTCTCCCTTCTCCCAGGCAAAGCATCAAATCTCCCCCAAATGCTTCAGAAAAATGTAGACTTGTCCCAAAGTATGACATCAAAGAAAAACTTATCTCCTAAATTCAGGGGAAAGTGTAAGTTGAAGCACCTGAGAGCTTTTTGTGCTCTTTGTGAGTTGTTGCTAGTCCTTCCATCTTCAGAAGCATGATGTGATTTGGTATTTAGAGAAAAGTACTCTTCTGGCTGTCTTTCCAGCATGGAAGTTCTGTGTCTGTGTGGAGCTGTGTGTGTCTGTAACTTCTCTTGAACTTTCCCCTTCCCCTTGTCTCCTGTTCCTTTCTGCTAATCTGGTGGGGCACATTCCTGTGTTGTGGCCACAGCTCAGGTTTATGTACCAGGAATGTTACAAAGACCATGGATTCCACAGTTCTGCTTTTATAAGAGATAAATGCCTCAGGCTTCTGACTTGGGGATTTATGTGTATGGGTAGCTGACCGAGCAGGTGACTGGTTCCACAGACTCGACATTGGGTCTTGGGAGGGTGGCTGAGCGCTATTGGAGATCAGAGGGACAGTAGGAGGAAAGCAGAGAACTGTTCTGGTAGATTCCTAACACCCCTGAACACTGAACTGATGACAGCTGTTGTGCAAAAGGAAGAACAGGTGGCAGCAAGTCAGCCCCATTTGCACCTTCGTTGGCAAATAATGGCAGCCCAAGAAGGAACAAAAATCCTGGGTTTTTTTCTCCTGCTTGATGCAGCAGAAGACTGTCATTACTGCCCTTTCCGCAGGAAGGATCTGTAGCACTACCAGCCACTGGAACATCATAGAGACATCGAAGGTGCTTGTATGATTTTTGTGGATAGCTATGGATAGGTCTCTAGTTCTAGTGTATGTCATTCTTGTTAGAAAGGGAGGTGCTGAAGACCTTTACAAAAGTTG
This sequence comes from Calypte anna, assembly GCF_003957555.1. NCBI lineage: Eukaryota > Metazoa > Chordata > Aves > Apodiformes > Trochilidae > Calypte > Calypte anna. The sequence goes on from NC_044274.1 coordinate 48,448,193, forward strand.
CAGCAAAGTGTGTTACATTCTCTCCCATGTCCTTTTAGCTCCTGACACCTCAAGATAACTGCTCTTTCATTTCCAGGCGTAAAGAGGCCCCATCTTCCTGCTGCTAGTATTCTTGCTCAGAAGTATTACCCTTATGATGCACTGCAAGTGTATAGACCCTTTAGAGGTTATAAAAGAAATTGTAGATCTGTTCAGCACAGCATAAGCCTGCCAGAAGTTCTGCAGCCAGCTGCCTTCCATATCTGTCTCATGACAGATCTGTATCCCAACAGGGAATGTGTTAAAGGATTTTGGTTTTGGCTGCTCTTTTACAGCATGAAAAGCAGAACAATTAGACCACAACTTTATCTGGGAGAGGGGTGTCAAGCTTGTGTTGTGATTTATCAATTGTTGGCTTTTTAGTGTCAGAGGTCTAAGTTCTGATTTTACCAGACATGCATAGAAGGAACTGAAGAGAGTCCTGTTCACAAGCAGAATAATAGCAGTACTAAAATTCCGTAAAAATATGGAAGTGCAGAAAATGTAAAGCGTCTTCAGCAGCTTTGTAAACTCCTGTTCTGTGTGCAAATTTCAGAGATACTCCTGATGAAAAAGGACAGCTGGCCTGGTTCTCACTTGTATGGGACTGGGGAACAGAAAAATGAGATGCAGAAGGCATAAAACACTCTCTTTGCTAATAAACGAGTATAATTAATTGATGTCAAGAAAATGTCAGCAAGATCTGAACAGGGGCACTCTAGAATTTAGTGACCTAGGAGCAGACTGTCCATGTTTGCAGAAAGCTGTAATTACAGCTAAAGAAGTGAAGCAGAATTGCATTGTGAATGGCAATAATTGGTAAAACCTGTAATTGGATCTACTGTGCAGCTAATACACAGTACAGTGAAAGTTGTTACCTTGACTCTGAGAGGCTGGTAATTGTCACCATGTTCATTTTGCAAGTAAGTGTCTAAGGTACAGATACACAGGAGGAAGACAGAAAACAAACTAAAGAATACCTGCCTGACATCTCTCTTAGAGATGTTATTTCACTTGTGCCTATTGTCTATGTTACTTCCTCTCCGTACCAGTAGCTCTTGAGAGCTCATCAGTATTCTCTAAGCTACATCCTTTTCTCCTCCATGGTGGAGTTAGCACGGTGGGAAGAGCTGGAGGTCCTTCCAGAAAGGATCATTATGCTGCAAAGACTGACAGAGTTTGTGGAGGTCAGGGTTGCAGGGATGTGAGCTGGAACCAGGGCTCTGTCAGTGGTGCAATTTACAGTTGCTCCCTTGCTAATGCATATCTGTATATTCACTGCATGGTTAGATTTCCTGAGGTTATGGTAGTTTTTGGCAGTATCTGGCTTGGCCAGGTAGCTGACTCGGCACATCTGAGAGAGCTTGATTGTGACACAGTACTGACAAGCATCTTCCTTTTTTAACCTGGAAAATATTGCAGAGCATTCACTGACACTGGAGTGAGAAAACCGGGACCTAAAAACTTCCTCTGAAAAATTTCCCTTCTTGGGGAACAACAGAGGAGTCAGACCTTTGCAAGGACAACTTGCAGGGAGTGTTGCTGGCTGTCCTCCAGTCTGGAGCTCTCCTGAGTACAGGCAGAAAATAATGAGGAATTCCCTCCTCATCCTTTTTTTTGCCAGTGGTGTGAAAGCTGGTTCTGCTCTGTGATTTTGCAAGTAAAAAGGAGCTAAATTTGGATGTGGAAGCTGGGCAAGGATTGAAGGCCTCGGTGCTCAGTGGCAGCATGTGGGTTTCTGAGACATCTTGGCTGATCATGCATTTCTGTCCTCTGCAGCTTCTCCTGGCCTTGTGGCAGTTTGTTCTTTCTAAACGCATGCTCAGAAAAGTCTCCTCCTACCTAAAGGACACTGTCTGGAGAGGGGAGGTCATCCTGTTTCTAGGGCATTTCTGCTTCCAGGGAGTTAGAAGAGGCTTTGCACACTGTTACAATTTAAAAATAGTATAGGGTTGCATCCTTACCTGGTGTTCTTAATCATCAGGTTAACTGATGCTGCTTGAGGACTCACAGCATTGTCTTAACTTGCAGTTGGTTTTGTCTCCTATTCTGCAGCCTGTGCACTGTGTGTAGGTGGTGTGGACTTTGAGTGGATGTCAGTCCACTTGGGTTTACAACAGACATCCAGCTGTAGTTTCCTTTCAGCTCCCGCCTCTTCCTATTTACTACTGTCCTATTTACTACTCTATCCAGGCTTCAAGTAGTAGTAGCTCATCAGAAGGTGAAAGGAAATGGTTTTCCTGGAGCCTCCTGCTTCATAATGGCTTGTGCTTTTTTTCTTTTCCAGAGGGACGGATGCTCATTCAGGACATCCCCTCCATCCCCAGCAGAGGGCACTTGGAGAGCACGTCTGATTTGGTTGTGGACTCCACCTACTACAGCAGTTTTTACCAGCCGTCTCTGTATCCTTACTATAACAACCTGTACAACTACTCCCAGTACCAAGTGGCAATGGCCAGTGAGCCTTCCTCAAGTGAGACGGGGGGTACAATTGTAGGGTCAGCCATGAAAAACAGCTTCCGAAGCCTCCCAGCAGCGTATGTGCCAAGCCAGTCAGGAAAACAGTGGCAGGTATGATGTTACAGGGGTGTTAAACAGAATAGTGAGGTGGGCAATAAGCTGTTCCTTGAACCTGATTCTGACCTCCTGCTTTCTCATTCCGTGGCAGTGCAAAACCAGAATCTGATTCCAGAGTGGAATTTGGACCACCCTGGTTGGGGTTAGAGGTTAGCACCTCTCCTTTGTTAGCCAACAAGGGTGGTTATGAGGCAGCACAATGAAAGCAGCAATACAAGCACGGGTCAGTTACTCTAAGCACAGATAAAAAGGCACACACTTGATTTTATCTTCAGAATTACATCAGTTTGGGTTATTTTCTGGAAAAAGAGTTCAGCTGAATAACTCAACATCCTGGGAGCCTCAGGTGTAATTTCTGAGAGGCTGTTGCTCTTCAGGCACTTAGTGACATGGGAGACCATGCTGCTCTGCAGTGGTCTGATAGCAAACAGCTGAATGTGATATGGCATGTTGCTAACGGTGTGTTTTAGCAGTGTCAGCTCCAGGGCTTGGGCTTTCTGCTTGGGTATCTCAAGCTACAGGCTCTGTGTAAGAGATTTGCACCAGAGCTCTGTGTTCTTCATTATCTTGGGTAAAAAGACAACTGAGCGCCTTCACTCTAGGACTTTACAATTGGAGCCTCCAACTCAGTACTGGTCAGAGACTGGAAAAAGGGGAAGTCTGCCAAAGCAGCAGATTCTTGGCAAAGTAAGTGGAGTTGTATCAGTGACCTTGAGGCTGCTAGGTCTTGGGCTACAGTGGTGCTTTCCTATCTGAAATTGAACTTGGGAGCCTGCACACTGAATCTCCATACACCATGTCCCTTGACAAAGGTAGAAGAGGAGAGACTTCTTCTGTAGAGCATCATGGGGGGGGGGAAGGCTGTCTTTTGCAAAGGCTCTGTTGTGAAACCACTCAACTATGAAAGATTAAGTGTACACCTCAACCTCTCTTCTGAAGGGAACAGATGGGTCATCCCCTTTGCAGACGGAGAATTCCCCTAACAGTTCTGGCACAGGGACTAGCTCTGAAAGGGTATTTTAACTTCTCATACCAAGGAGCTGGAACTGAGACCAGGGTACAGTTGCTGTAGCAGTCCACATCACCTTCAGTGAGGCTTTCCTATTATTAGACACTTACTTAATGGAAAGTTCCTTCTGAAAATGCTGGGGCCTTCTGGGGCAAGCTGGCTAGTCCATGAATTTTATGATAATGGCTTTACAACAGTCTGGATTTAGTACTACTACACATACCTTTTTCACCATGAGTGTAGCTGTAAAAGAGCTGTCTCCCTTCCTTCTACTATGCCAGGCCCAACCACAAGAGCTTTCTTCTCCCAGTGTGGGGATAGGCTTTACTGCCATCATGTTCAAATACATGGAGGTATGCCTTTTCACTAAGGTTACCTGATAGGATCTTCCTTAGCTGCTGAATTTGATCACCAAATTAGGGGGAGGGGAAATAAGACAAACTGGGGACAGGATTTATGTGTGGTAATGAGGTGAGGTGCTTTTTCATTTTGGTTGGTAGGCTTAACATAGCATGTCATAGCAGTGTATTTCAGATAGGTATCTCTTCTGAAGCTTTTGCAGTATGTAGCTTGTAAGAGCCTACTGTAGAGCTGATGGTTGGAGACACCATCACAACACAGATGAGAGGCAGCAACATCTGTCTTGTCAAAATAATGTTACTGCAGGCTTCTAGTCACTTCTGCATTTCACTATTTCTCCAGCTAGTAGACTTTTGTGATTATACTTGCTTGCAAAACAGGTAAGTAAATCACAAGTATTGACTGGCGTAGTGCATTGTGTTTGATGAAGAGATACACTAGGAATTATGTTAAGCCTTGGAATTAAGATTTATAACCTCTGAGAAGAGTGGCCTCTCAGTTCTGGTGTCACGTACTGTCATTTGAAACTAGACTTTATGTATAAGAAGTCTTGGTCTAGAGGGTTTGCTGTCTCACTGTGATATTCCATTTCTTGTGGGACCTTGGATGCCCCTTAAAGAAATAAAAGCAATAGTCTGTTCTCCATGCATGTTTCTCTTGAAGCCCTGCAGTCTGTATCTAAATTCCGCTTAAGTGACACTCAAATTAGCGGGATACTGAAGAGGTGACTAAAAAAACCCAAGGTGGTTATTGGCAAAATGGGCTGTTTTTCTTCCACCATGCTCCAAATGCTGCACATTCTTTCCCACCTGGTGGGTTGTATCACATGGTTCTCATTCCCCTCCATGTGAATTTAATGATTTATCTCACCTAAGATTTTACTTTCTCCAGGCCAAACAATTTGCGATCTCTCAGTGCTGTTCTGATGAGATGTCTGTGCAGAGAGACTAGAGGTGATGCTTTCTACCTTCAGGAGTGCTGTGTCCCTCAAACCAGGATGCATCTCTCCTGTTCAGCAGGACAGAGTGTAGTTTAAGGCCACTGTCTTATAGCTTCCAAAGCTGTTTCTCAGAAGCTGATCTGCAAGTTCAGATTGTTACTGCTGGAAGAGTTAGGAGTCATGGGGTTTGCATATTGTTACGACAGCGTAACATTGCACAGATATTCATAAAAAGTTCTAGTGGGAGTTCGACTAGATAATGCTTGATGGCAGTGGGTGCAGTGATGCCAAGGTTGTAACCCCTGTGTGGCACTGAAGATGGTTTGTTGTAAGGTGAATGATCTCCCAGCTGCTACACGTGGTTAAGCATCAATTCTGCATACGGAAGGTTACCAGCAAGAGGAGACCACAGAAATACAGTGTTAAATGGAGAAGGATGAATGACGTTCTTTGTCAAGCATAGGAAGGAGTTACAGAGGAGTTTCAGAGCATGATCCACAGGGAGGAATCAGACCTGGTTTACACCTTCAGAGGGTTTTACTGGCAAACCTTTGCAGGCTGATTCTCTTCAGAGGAAACACATAGCTGAATCTACACAGGGATTTTTGCTGGACTGCCTGTACTGACTGCCTTTATTTTTTACATGCACAGGCTCTCCTAACCAGTCTTCCAGTACAAGTGAGTCTGCTAATGTGACTGGTAGTGCTATAACTGTTTTGATGAAGGTTTTTTATTTTTGATTCTTTACTAGAATGATAGCCATGCAATGCCAGCTCTGACCATACCCAGGCAGCTTGCTAAGCTGTGAACCCACAGGATGGGTTTTTTGTTGGTATAAGCCACCTTACGTGCTTACTGTAACATATCCTAGTTTAAGCAGTGTTGACAAGAGCCCTGCCTTTCCCAGGTCTGTTGGTGGAGGCTCACTTGTCCTGGAGTAACTGTAACCACACAAGGAGAATTGCGTACTTAGAGATAACTTCTGGATGCAGACAAGGTGTCTGCTGTTTCATAATTTAGGGAGCAAGAGAGAAAAGCCAGGGAGGAAACATGTGAGTGTGTGGGATGAGGAATAAGGCATCATTGAGCCTTGGCAAATAAACTGAATCTTTAATGTAGATTAATGTCAGTTTTCATTAGTCTTTGTTCTTTGCAGAGACTTGCATACTTGAGCAAATTCATAGAGGTGCACATTTTTTAGTTATTTCTATGATTTTTTTTTTTATTTGTACACAACAAGACCAGATGCTGTATCTATCATGACTTGGTAAGCATAATAAAGATGATAGTTTTGGTCAAGACACCCTCTGTCATTTATATTCTGCTGCTTTTGCAAGCTCTAAGGCAGATAATCAGATATGCCTGGGATTGCACATGAAAAAAAAAGGCAAGCTTAGGTTAGAGATGAAATGTTGCAAGTGTAGTGGTTACTGTGCATCTCCTTACACTCCAGTTCTGTGTGAGCATCTGGACCCTCTTGTGAAGTAATTGTTCATTACAACAGGAATTTATGTGCATTCAACTCAATTAACAGTTAAATGAGTTCACCAACTGCAAGTATTGCAAGTCAGACCATATTGGTAATCAGTTGAAGTTGGTACTTCTGAAACCAGCCTCACTGTCACCTGCCTAGGGGCAGCAACTGGGAAACTCAGTCTCTTCTGCCATAACAAAACTAAAACCTGGATGCACATGTCTGTATCTAATCCGATTTAATTCTCCAAGCTGGCAATGAAACTGCTGTTGTATGACATAAAGTCAGTTCTTTCTGAGCTGGCATCGACCCAAAAACCGCTTCTAGTTCCTACAGCCAGACCATTAAAAATCTGCAAGATGCAGAATCTTCCCCCACACATGGGGAGCAGTGGCTGCACTTTTTTTTGGCTGTAGGGATCTCACTTTGGAGACAGGTTAGGGCAGGTTTTTGCAAGGTTCAAAATTTCATATAATTTCTGTTTCTTGCTCTTGAGATATGTTTTCGTGTTTGTTTGTTTGTTTGTTTTTAACCCAGCTTGACAAGTATTATCACTTCCAAAGCCTCAACATTTTTGTATCTTTCCTTAAACCAGTTCACAGCAAAAACCTGAATTAAGTGTTGGTGACACTCAGACTGAGAATTTTTAACTCATTTTATGATATGGAAGTTACATTTACCATTTGGAAGTGAAACATATTGCCGAGATAGGAAACCATTTTTAAAGGATTTCTTAAAAAGCAGGAAACATATAAAATTGTCTGTTATTAAATCCAGAAAAGTGTGGCTGTTAGAGTAAAGCTAGCATTTTGAACTGCTAAGAATGGCTGCTTGCTTGTAAAAGATTGCTCTTTTTCAACTTCAACAACCTGTTTCTAGTTTCTGGCAGTTCTTCCTCCAATCACCCTGGCCTTCCTACAGAAATACGCAGTCTTAACTCTTCTGATATAGGTGTAAAATGCGTGTGTAAATACATATGCGTTGTGCAAGTCACCTGACAATCCTAATTTCATGTGTAAGCAGTTTATTATATACTGTGTTCATAACATACCCTTCACACTACAGATTTATGCTAAAAGTATCCTAATGTTTCTGACAGCTCGTGTGTGACATGAATGCAATCCATATTTCTTGGAGGAGCTAATCTAAGCGGTTTATTTTCCAATACTGCTGATAGGGCTATATCTCTAGGTGTCACTGCAGTTGAGATTCTGATGGTAACATATTGTTTATGGGTCACTGCCTTTGTCTAAAAGAATAGGTTGGAACAGAATAGCAAAGGTTAATTAAGTTTGTCTATCAAGGAGGGACAGATATAGATGTCTCTTGTATTTCCTGTGCTAGAATCAAAGTAAGTCAAGGCAGGGTATCATAGACTCGATTTTTCCTTGTGCTGGAAAATGTGCTTAGCTGTTTTTCAGCATGAAATAAAGCCACCTTGGGCAGTGCAAGTGCAGCAGTAGTTGGGAGGGGTCAGTTCATGACCAGTAGCATAGCAAGGTGGGAGAGTTACAGCAGCCCTGGTTTACAGCTGGGGAAACTGAGGCTGGGAAGTGTTAAATCACTTGCCCACAGTCACAGAGCCCACAGGTGACTTAGTGTGGAGATTGCTGGTCTGTGGATGTCCACTGTGGTGTCCGGGTAGATGCCTTCTAGCCTCGTGCTAAAAACCAATCTGTGAATTCTGGTGTTTCCAAATAATGACACAAAAATGCAAAATCAAAATGCCTTTTTTATGTCCTGTAAAGCGGGTGGGGGTTTTTTGGGGGGGTGCTTTTTTGTATTTTGGGGTTTTTTTGTTGTTCTTACAGTCCAGGCAGAAGGGGAAAGCTGTGTGAAAAGTCCTAATGGGGTTTCTCTGGTGTTTCCAGAATTACTGGTTTCATTTTAAGACATCTGCTGATGAGTCATATGTAAGACAAAGAGATGGAAAGCTGGGTAAAATGATTTGGCTGAGATCACATGATGGACCGGTGGCAGAGCCAAAGGATAGTATTTCGATTGTGTCTGTTGCTCAGAACTTTTTGCAGCCCTTGTCACCCAGTATTAACATCTGTCACCTCCTCCTACTTGTCCGTCTTGGAAATAAGCCCCATAGTCAGTATCAACTGCAAAATACAGAGGTACAGTTAAGAGTAACACTGGCTTGCTTGCAAGGAGAATGTAACTGGCAGCTTCTGTAAATAGAAGAATTACCTGGGTGATGTTGTGTCTGAATAAATCATATGGGAAGGGCCAGGACCGTTTTAGTCTCTAAGGATGAAAGGAGAAGAGAGTTACCTCTTCTGCCTGTCTTGCTTCTGTCCTGTCTCTGGTCTGGCCACCCCCATTCCTCAGCTTTTCCTCAATGAAGATGATGTGTAGAGTCATGCAGATGCTGCCAGGAGCTTGGAAGGAGCAGCTGGGCTTTATGTTGCTCTCCCATCAGCTACTAAAAGAACTGTTTCACAAAAATGGTCTGCATTGATACAAGATAATTTTCTATATGCTTCCCTGGCTTTTGGTAAATATTCTGCCACTGTTCAGCGCTGCTGTAGGTTGAATAGACTGTGCTTGGTGATGGACAAATCCTCCTTGCCTGTTTGTGTACGAACTGTAGCTGCCTTTTGATTTCTCATGTTGGCTTCACAAGGGAACAGATTTCCACTCTGCACGTGGTCTTTTAACCAGGCCATATTTGTTTGTACATGAGTTACATGCATCCCACTCCTCTTTTCAGTGCCTCTTTTAAGAAGTTACAGTGTGTTCTGTGTTGAACAATTTAGGGAAACCTGTAAATGTCAAATAGACCCGATGTGCTTCTACAATGATCTGGGTCTACCACTGAAGTCCATGAGGTCTCTGTGAATCAGTCCCACAGTCCCAAAGCTCAGGTGTTTAACTCAGGAGCTCACCTTGTTCTCTGCAAAGAGAGTTCCCTTCCACAGCACAAACATGCTTTGTTCTTATTGGGGTGGTACAAACCATACTGGGGTGGGGGACTGTCCCAGCTTTTGCCTCACTGTAGGGCTGGAAGGGGCATGGGAGGCAGAAGACACCAGAGAGCCAGGTATCTCCTCCTGTGGTCCCTGCATGACCCCAGCGTTCCCTCAGGACAGGACCCAGGTAAGGATTCCAAACCTGGCACCTGGCTGCAGAGTTTCAAGGATGGGCTGCCCCACATTAGGCATAATCTAAACATCCCAGGGCTTTCCCTGTCTGTTTTTATCTCCCTTTCTGGCACCCAGAAGTGTGCAAGGACTCTTCAGAGCTGCGGGACTTAATACAGAGCAAATGCTCCTTCTCATGGAGTAATGATCTTCTAAGCCCCCATTTCAATGCAGTGCTAAGGTCAAGAATTTTTATGACTGGTTGTTTTTTTATTGTTACTGTAAAATAGGATTGCTAAGAACTATAAAAAGGAAATGTTATGGTTCAGATTTATTGCAATGTTTATTCTAAACAGTTTAATAAAACAAAACCAAAAGCTTTTAGATTTTCTTCAGTGCTTAATGCACACAATATTCTTTGCAGGGCCAGGCCTCTTGTCAGTTGAACGGTGGTTCATAGACTTGGTGTGAGTAGTAAGATAATAAAATGTGTCTCTAGCTAGCCAGCTACCAACCACTAATAATAATAGTAATAATCATTCATTGCTTCCACAGATTTTAGGCAGGTTGGTTTGTTTTTAAGAAATAGAGAAAACCTCTTTAAAAAAGTGTTTGAAGGGAAACAGGTTGGTGCATGCCCTTGTACAGGGAGAGGAAACAGGCGTGTGACCATTTCAGTGCCAAGGAGGGATTGCTCTGTTTTCTTCCAGCTGAAATTTCTGCCAGTGACCTTTTCTCAGTGATACCTGTGCACATGTGGACCTGCACAAGGGAAGGGTGGAGGTGCCAGGACAGGGTGCTGCACACAGCCCTGCCCCACCAAGGGGAGTATGATGGTGTGTGCCGAACAGCAGACAGGAGTTTGCTAACTTTTTTTTCCCAACTACTTTCTAGACCTGCTCAGCTTTGTGGAAGGGCAGATTCAAAATGGTCTTTGGACTGACCTTGTGGGCTATTTGTATTGCCAGTCCATAATTTCTGGGCAGAAGCAGCCTGGGTTTTGTTCAGGGAGTTTGTGCAAAGCACACATGCCTGTTTCCAGGAGGAGACAGCCCTTCTTCAGAACAGCAAAGGGGACATCAGTGGCTCTTTTGAGTTCTGGCTGCCTTTGGATGACAATTCATTATTTTTAAGAGGAATTTACTGGTTTTCATGAATAAAACTTCAGTGTATGTTGGAACTGTTTCTGCATGCAGAGGGTGCAGATGGTACAAAAATAACATTTTAAGTATTGCTTTAATTTACAATATAATAACTCTTACTGACTAAAAGAGTATCTCATGGCACAGATGAACATGGGGTTAGTCTTGGCCCTGCTAACTTTGTACCTGGCACAAAATGGTGATACTTTTTCTCTGGAAAGCTTCTGGAAGCTTGCCAGCTTGGAGTCCTTCACTGCCCAGCAGACTTAGGAACACCAGGTAGTGTTACCTTTTCTACTGAAAATCCTGACCTTGTGAAGTATCTGGCTGCAGTTTGTTGAGCACTTACCTGATATGGCTTTGGAACAAATAATAGTAGATGGTAGTTCGTTTATTAAACAAAAATTCTGAAAAGCATTTGTCACCTCTCTGAGTACATTGGTTTGGGTGATTTCAAGGCATTGGAGGAGGATAAACTGAGTGCTGCCAATTTAGCTGCAGGTGGTAGAAGGGGTTTTCTGGTGAACGTGATGAAGATACTGCAGACCTGCTGGCTCATGTCCAGCTGTGGCTCCTCTACAGGCTTCCCACATAGTCTGTCCACAATTCAGTTTCTTTGGGTAAATCAGGAAAATACTTTTCCACTTCAGTGAGTTGTAAGAAAAGCCATGTGTCTGTGTGTGTATCTGTGTGTCTGTGTGTTGTGTCACGCTAGCCACCTTGTAGGTCCCTGGCAGAGCACTTACTATCAGTCTGAGGTAGGTTAGTCTCAGATGATGTGTAGGAAGTGGATGGACACTTCATCTCTGGTACTGGATGGGTATGTGCAGTTGAAGGTCTCTGGAAAGTTTCTTTGATATTTTCTGTGCTGTAAGCAGGGGACTTGCTAGGAAGCTCCTTGCAGCGAAGGGTACATGCCTGTGTGCCAGACTCAGCTTCACCTGAAATAAGATAAACCAGCAGCTGCTGCTGCTACTGTGTCACGTCCCATCACTTGTAGCTGACTGGTGTGGGCATGCCAGGAGACAACCAATAGAAAAAAAAAAAACCAAGGCCAGCATGTCAGGATTTTACTTCCCATCCTACACACCACCACCACCCTCCCCTAGCCGTGGTTCCAAGGCTCAGATTTCACAGGCTGCTGTTGCTCTTCTCTCTCCAACAGGTTAAGGGCATGGAGAGCCGCCACGCAGTCAGCTCCCAGTACCGCATGTGCTCCTACTACCCACCCGCCTCCTACCTGGGACAGGGGGTTGGTGCTCCCACATGCCTCCCCCAAATTGTGACCTCTGAGGACATCCCCTCCTACTCGGAGTCAAAAGTGAGAGGTAAGTGCACCCACCCAGGTGTTTGGGACTTGCCTTGGGGCAGGCACCCAGCAGGTGTGGGCTGCTGCTGGTAGGAAGGCAGGTGGGCATCATAAGTAAGGTAGTGCAAGCTTGTTCTTCAGAAGCTTTGTGGTTCAGGAGCACAGTCAGTTACATCTTTCTGCTCTTGTGTATGTCTCTTAAGTTGCACTTGAGGTGCTTTGGTGCTTACCACCTGGCTCCCTCAGAGGAACAAAGAATTACCTTTGCCCCAGCCAAATAATTAATTTTCTTCTCAGAAATGTTGTCCATGATTTTTCTACAGATCCCTCAATGACCCTTCTCTGTCCGCTTCTTTTTGAATCACATGTGAGAACCATTCCATATTGTCAAGCTATTTGTGGACTTGCTTCCTTGTTTGCTTGCTTGTTTGCAAACTTAACAAACCATGTTACTTAATTTAAAACTACTACAGATAAATTTTTCTTTTCATATCCACTGCTTCTTGTCTGTCTTAAGGATTACTGTAATCTTCAGTAATTTCCAGGCAAGTATTAGTGAACTTACCCTGTGGTTTTCACAAAATTTCTCTCTGTTCTATTGTTTCCTTGCTCTGGTAGCTGGTAGAGTGCACACACAACCATTAACATTTCCCTGCTGGAGTAGACCAACTCCATTGAGCTGCTTCCCTGTCACTGGAACAAGACAGTAGCTGGTGCTAGAGAAATAGGAATTGAAAACAGAGAAAAAGTAAAGTGTTCCTATTTAGTATGTCCGAAATGTCAAGGTGTCCTTCAAAGGTGTCCTGAACTGCTGATGGCCTCTGAACCATTTTTTCAGTTACCATCAGCAGACGTCCACTCTGAATGGAGCTAGCCCTTCCATAAGCTTTTCACACTTTCTGCCTCTCTATACCTATCATTGAATTTAGCAGTTTAATTCTGTATGGTCTGTGGGAAGTATTTATTTTTGTTTACTTTATATCCTCCAGATTTCTGTGTGAGGGCTGTTCGGGGTTTTTTTTTGCACATTCACATCAGTGGCAACAGCATCCATCCTCATTCATTTCTCTGATGTGCTTTCACTTTGAAATTAATCTTCTCTGTAGATGTGATGCATGTTGCATAGGTTCCATAACTGTTCTTGGTCATGGCCTTTCTGGAGCCAGTGTCTGGCTGTCTGTTGAATTTGTGTTGTGAAAAACAGTGTTTGTGTTATGACAGGACCTTAAGGACTCAGATGAAGTTTTGGAAGGTGATGTGTGTACTGTCATACATGTGGATGGTGTAAATTGGAACTAAGCCCTTGAATTCAGTAACTCCGTTATTACTTATGCTGAGGAGGTGGCTGCTTTTTCAGAGTGGCTGTTTTCTGACAGTCTTGTACCTATCCATGACGTGATAGGTGAAGAAACAACATGTTTTGATGAAGCCGTACACTTTTCCTACTTCTTCAGTAGTTTTAGATTGGAGAAAACAGTGATCCTTGGTTCATCTTCCTTCTGTTCTTCTCAGTTTTGTTTTCTCCCCTCTTCTCTGACCACCACTGAACAGTGACGTCTTCCTTTCTGCCCGTTGGCCAGAGAAGCAGCTGGCTTTATGCTCAACTGTGGTTGACGCTTTTTCTTGCATCCATCACTACTAACTTACTAAGAAGTCTAACCAATCAAGTGTTCTTACAAATAGACAAAAGACCTTATACCCTTTGTTCCCAAATGCACTTCAGTAATTTTTCATCACTTTAGAAAAAAGTTGTGTATAATGTGCCACTGATTTTTAAACTGCATAAATACTGTATTTTCAATAATCCCTGACTGCTTCTCCAAACAGTATTCCACACACAGATATTGTTCCCTAAGTTACACCATCAATCAAGAAACCGACAAGCAGTGAGATGTAATTTACTGAGATCAAACAGCATTTTCCAGACTCTGAAGAAGTGTTTTTCCATAGCAGGGAGCTAGTGGTTGAACGTGGCACCAATATTTTTGTAAGAAGCTTGAACATATGAGGAGGACCATAACCATTTAATGGGCTTCTTAGAAACATCTTCTTTTTCATCATGCATGTTCTTGGAGGATATTAGTGCTTTTACTTTTTCCATCTAGAGATCAGATAGTATTTTCAGGATGTTAGCTGATGATTTACACTCCTGTGACTTTTTTTCTTCTGGTGCTTTTCAGAGTCCTCAAAAGGTTTGAAGCTCTTTCTTCTTTACTTTCATCTTTGTGAGTGCTGAGTCATCCAGCAGGTTGTGACTGGTGAATCCTGAGAATCAAAGATGGTGGTCCATTCCTCCAGACTACTGACTGCCCATGCTGCAAGTGCTGTCTCGTACAAAAGACACATTCTTAGGTGTCTTCTCCATTGATGGCTGGGCTGAACTTTCTGTAGAATACCAGACTGTTTTTTATGAAGCCTGGTGGCCTGTCTCTGCAGGGTTAGTGGTTGCTACTTGCTAAGGACAATGCTAGTCCATGTTTTAAATAAGCAAATTTTATTTTGCTCCTTCCTTTTCTGCAGTTGAAGTGGTAACCATTCTCAAAGATGCGGGATTTTTTTTCTCAGTACAGATGTTCACAGATTTTAAATCCAGAAACATTAGGATTATCTAATCTTACTTGCTATATAATGAAGACTGTAAAACTTCACATAATAACTCCTGCAGCAAGCCCATAACTAATTTTTTAAGATCTGTGTGAAGATTTATGTATTGCTAAACCATAGGAAGGTAGTGGTGTATATAAAAGAGCAACAGGTCAAAATAAAAAACTCATTTTGCAGGCAAACTTTCAAAACATCAGAGATTAGTATTTTTATCAAAAATGGTTATTTAATTCCTAAGCACAAATCTGAGATGGTCTTACAACACATGCAGTCTATTACTCACACTTCAGTTGTGACTTCAGCTTTATAGAGGTTTTGACAATTCGTATATTATCTGAGTTATTATATCAGTCAGACTGTTTTATTAATTTTATTCTGCTAAGTTAACTGTCTGCTTAGACCAGTTATATTGAAAGAGAGGAGAGGTGAGCTAGCAGACCAACAATTTACACTTTCTTTATTTTTATGAATCATACAAAGTTTTAAGGAAGCTTCTGACATTTGTGCATGAGGTTATGCTGTGTTACAGCACGTTGCATGTAGTAATGGGCTGACATTTTCTGAATGGCGAAACACCATCAGTCAACCTCCTTGGAATTTGAAGTGGTTCTAAGTAAAATGGTTTGGCTTTCAGCTTACCCACAGCTGCTGCCTTTCTAGCTGAACATGGAAGAAAATTGGGAGGAAAAGAAGATAAACCAGTGACAAATTACCAAGGGGATATTTTGAGAGGGCTCTCCCAGATCACCAGGTTGTAAATTTTATTTGATAATTTCTAGGTAGGAAAGGGATTTTGTACTCTGTACTTTCAATGAGGTTTCCTCTTGTTTTTTTCTACAAGAGCAGTGAAAAGGAAAGATGTGTGAGAGGTTGTTGCCAGTCCTGATATATGCAAAGCATAATTTAAAACACGTCTTTCTTTTGGAGGATTTAGAATGGCCCAGTGCTTTATTCCCATTGATTTCTGCTGCAGTAGCACTCCAGAGCTACAGGTGGCACTCGCTCTAGGATCAGAGAGCCAAAGGGTCTTAGTATGCAAAAGGTCTTTGAACCTGAACTGCTTTTTACAAGTATTCAAGTTAAACAAACAGCAACCTTGACAAAGCAGGCTGTTTTGATATGGCTATGAAAATACTCTGAAGAGTGCAAAAAAATCAGGCATCAGTCTGCTCTTTATTTGCATCCAGCTGACTGCATGTACTTACTGGCAGAGCTATGCTAATAAATCACTTAGAGAAGTGGGGTACAAAGCAGAAAATAGCCCAAATTTGCGTCCATCAGTATAAGCTGAAGAGCAGCTTTTGCATCTTTCTTGGCATCCAGGTGCTGTCAAGCCTGAGAGGTGCTGCTTCTACTCCTTTTCTGTGCACCTCTTCGGTAGAGCACCAGCAGAAATGCCTCTTGAATGCTGAGAGGTTTCAGTAGCAAATATGTGGGGTGCATGTAAAGTTGCTCCTAGAAGTGATACCGTAGAGCAATAATTAGTTTGTGTGTTGTGTGTGTGTGTGAGACAGTGTCTTGCATCTACTGATTAAAAAGTGATCTATTCATAAATATTGTCTTTAGTGAAGAAGGGTTAAGCAGTGTCTGCTGAAACTCCAAGTGGTATTTTCTACTATCCATCTGACATAAAACTTAGACAAGTAAACTTTGAAATCAGTCAAAAGAAGAAAGGGAGGGATAATCATAAAAACCTGGAGAACTTGGAACACTAGTTAAGTTTGGTCACGTAATCTACACAACTGTTTATTGGTTTTTGTCCATTCTTATTGCTACTTACTGTTCCCCATGGCTGTGCTGTATGCAGTTTACCTTAGGCACTCATTACAGGGATGGCAAACAGATTTTAAACTGTTTCTCCAGGCCTAGGTTTTACACTGCTGGTTGTGCATGAGCATTTCAAAATTTTACAGACCTGTTCAGGCAGATGCCCTTTTAGCATGCCATTTTCATTTTCGTTAGGAAGTTGAATTCTGACTAGACAACTGTTACTTCTGGGGATTGTTCTATCTTTTAAGCTAAGCAGGTCTCTAATTCTGATTTTTACATTCTTACTCATACTCCATAATTCTTACTCATACTCCATAATCTCAGAAAAGAAATTAATGTAAGCATTTACTTATATCCCATTTTGCTTCAGTTCATTCCTGATAAAGAGGTTAATACTCTCTAAATGCAACCTTTGTGTATGTTGACTCAAAAGCACACAGAAGTTAAATAATACATGCAGCAAAGCAACTTGTCATTGGGCAATTTCAGAATTATGATTGTGATTCATGAGTTGTGCTGATACGTGCTATGGCAGCTGATGAGCCCTTGCTGTTTGCTCTAGGGGAAGCTGCCAGTCCTGTAGCAGGATCTGAGCAAGATGTATTTTTGCTGGTTTTCCCCCAAGCCTGTTTGTGTAGAAAAGCAGGTATTTTTTGAATACGGCTGAAGCTTCCTCTAGGAGGAGTGGTAAGCTCTCATGAAAACTACCTGCGGATGCTTTCCCTTATCAGCATCCTAGCAAGAGGGGATGGGGCATCCTGAAGCCTGAGGAGATGCTGGTGGGATCCCATTGACCCACACCAGCAAAACCACATCCACCTTGAAAGAGGTCAGGCCACACAGTTGTTGAGCAGTGAAAGAAAAGTTTTTATCATGTCATGTTTTTAAGACTGTAACAAGGGTTGGACTTGATGATCTCTGAGGTCCCTTCCAACCCAGTCGATTCTATGATTTTGTGTGGGTAAGAGGGTGCAGTGTTTTTAAAATTCAGACCTGTGTTCTAGGCTTGCAGGCATTGCTTTGGTAAGACAGGACTTCAGAGAAAGTCCTTGTATTCTGAGGAAAATTATAGCAGCAATACAATGGGCTACACAGGAGTAGATTCAAAACAGTAAATCTAAGCCTACTGCCAAAAGCTCTACCTTTCTTAGTTTTCTTTATGAAAAGAAGTTCTCAGTGTCCCATCAACTCCGGTCTGAAAGGATAAGTTTTGATGTGTTCCCTTCATTCCTGCTGGTCCTTCCTGAGGATCCAGCAGAGAGCAGGTGCTGTGGCAAGTGATGCAACCTTCATGGCACTCTGCAGAGCATGTGGGACAGCTCTGGGTCAGTGGTTGTAACAGTGTGCTTATCCAGGCACGATTTATAATTGTAACAGACTGTACAACTAAGACAGTAGTATTTTGCTTTGCTTTAATGTGCAGCTTCATCCCCATTGCTTGACTGGTTAAGGGAAGAGAAAACTCACTCCACGTTCTGCATATTTTGTGTATGAGAGTCTGCCTGGAGTGGCTTGCAGTTCACACCAGCTTTGCAGCTCTAGTGAGAGTCTCAAAGAAGAGCTAATGCTTCTGCAGGCTTCTCATCTTATAATAGCATTCCCACTAGCAGATTGGAAGAAACACCATCAAAAGTGCTACTGATGTTAAAAGTAAAGAAAAGAGAAACTGAAAGAAAAAGGCAGTATTTCTAAAGCTGTGTAGTATAGAGCAGTGTAGGCTGGCTTGATCTCTAGCAGGGAGGCGATGAGCTGAACTGTGACTCTTTGCAAGAGGTTGTGGCAGTCCATAGTGCTGCTCCCACACCAGAATGATCTCAGGTGAAACAAAGGAGGGAAATATTACTCCCCACTGTCTTGCCTGTGTGCTGTGAGTGGTCTTGTTCCTCTGTACATTGTACCCTGTCATATGGATAAACTTCTGGCAGAAGAGAAGCAGCTTTCCTACAAACAGTGTGCAAAGAAGCTGGGGGACAGTCAAGTGCTGTAACAGCATAGGATACAGGGGAATTGTGGTGTGTGAGCAGACAGCCCATCATTCATTCTGCCTGTTTTGTAAATATACATATTTATATTGCATGTGAAAATACCACCAGGATGTGTTGCCTGACCATGATGTATGTAACCCTGCAGTGCAGAGATTGGATACCAAGACTACTTAATGGGCTTTCTTAATTTAACAACCATTAGTGTGCCTGCATGTCAGATATTTTTAATTCTATGCTTCAGTGTAACGGATGAGTTTATTTCCAGTGCTCTTCACAGGCATAGCTTAGGCCAAGTACAAGTTGAATAACCTTCAGAAAAGCTGTGCTGTCCTTCTGTTGGCCGCTGTCTTTGAAAATTGCCTGCAGAGTTAGTGAGCAGGAACAGTTAAGATTTACAAACAATGATGAAGCTTGTCATGCATCTTTCACCATTCATCATCTGGGTGCCGTGGCTGGGCGGTGAAGTGTTCTTCATAAAAACCAGCTCAGTGTGAAATACACCTCGCAGCAATGTTTACTGCTCTGAAACTCGTCAGCAGCCCTTTATAGTAAATCCAGATTGCGATGTGACATTACAGTATATCATTGCAGAGCGCGCTGGGGTTTACACTAGGAATGAGTGCAGTTCACACCAGATGAGATGTCGAAATTGAGTTATGTAGGAATTTGGCTGTTATATGGGGATAGCTTTTGTTTTCTGAGAACTGAAAATTAGCTTTATATATATAAAATATATAATCTACACATACCTGTACTTGTGTGTGGGTGCCTGTATCGATAGAGAGATATCTATACATGGATATATGGATACATTCATGCCATGCATACATTCTGTATACAAACACTGTATGGCCAGATACAGATCTCTCTGATGGGACTCTGTCCTATTTTTATGTTATTTTTTAATAGTACTTCAGTATTCTGTTGAAGTGCTTTGTTTTAGCATTAACTTTTCAGCAAAGTAATCTTTTTATTTTCAGAAAACACTGTTCAGACTACAGGTCTTTGATTATTGGAGTTTTATGATTCCAGGCTAGAAATACAGATTGGGAATTTTCCTAAGGAATTTTTGGTTTAGGTTCATTCTTTTTTTTGGTAGGATTGATAGCAGATGCTAGCATTGAATTTCTCAGTAGCAAAGCCAGGGAATCTGTGAAGTGAGTGCAGGTAGTGTGCTGCCTTTTGGAGAACATGCAGGTATATCCCACAGGCAGCCAAGCAGAGTGCTGTGGGAGCACCTTGGATGGAGGAGTTTGCTTCTGAGGTGTAGAGATGGTGCCAAATGACTCCCAGAGCTTGGGAGATGCCACTTTGAGCAGAAGATTTGGGGCAAATTTACCCAGCAACCTTAAAATACAGAAATGACAAAAGTTACTTGTAAATCTGTGTGCTAGTGGCATGTTTTCCCCACTTGTTTTTGTCCCTTCAGCTGCCGTGTGGACATCAGGTCATGGAGAATAAGACAAAATAGTAGGTGCATTTGTCCATTGACATAAGCAGGATGTCAGTACAAAATGTAGTCAGGACATGTTGTGTATGAGTAAATTGAGGCTGAGTCTTTGAAGATAAATCTGCTGTCTTGGGGATCTCACAGTCTGAGAAGCATCCCTAGAGTTAAACAGCAATAACTGTAGGAAGTGGAAAGCAGGTTGTGTTTGTTGGCCTACAGACACTTAATTGCTGCAGTGAAAACTAAGTATTTGGTGGCAGTTAACTGATTAAAAGAATGAAAGAAAAGATTGGAGGTAGACCAGCGAAGTTTTAAGTGCTTCCTACACTGTTATTTCAGCACTGTCCTGCACAACCTGGAAATTAAGTTATATTTCATTGTCTTCAGTGCTGCGACTGCTTTCAGCTGGAGCTGGCATGTTCTAGACTCTTGACTGAAGTTGCAGTTTTATTATTGCCTGGCTTTTCAACCAGAAGGGGAGATTGGATGTTTGAAGTGCTGTTACATTTCATTGTAGATTCTGTATATGTAATACCTGAGGCTCAGGTATTGCAAGTAAGTGGAAAAAGGAGTGGGACTGCAGCTGGTACTACCAGACAGAAGAGATAGCTATATTTTGTCCTCCTCAGCTTTTTACAGCCCTGCAGTTGTTTTTGCTCTGAGTGGTAACACCACAATGAAACCATACTTTTCTACCATAGAACAGTTTCCTCAAACACATTCCAGTTTCTGCAAACGCATTTATTGTTAGTGATTTTGTTTAGCTGATGTATTATGTTTAAAAAAAAAAAACAAAAACTCTGTGTAGTTTACCTTTCAATCTGCTGCAGGCAGTATCAAAGTAAAGCTTCAGATCCACTAGCCGGGTAAATACAGAGGCTTCCAGGCATGCCAGTAGCATTGAAGACTTGTTTGTGTTTATAATAAGCTTAATAATAAAGTATTTTATCTCACCTGCTTGTTTACCAGAGGTTTTGAAGGATCCAGTGAGGCTTCTTAAGCTGATGGGGGGATAAAAGAGTAGAAGTGTTAAGAATTATTTACAATTTTTTTTTAAACTTTCTCCTGTTATTTTCAGAGAGGGAAGTTTAGTTATCTTTTATGTTAGTTCTGTGACTTGAATTAGAGGGGTGGAGAGTAAAGCTGTCATGGTGTAATGGTTTCAGATGACAGAATGTTGCATATCTTCTTCACAACCTTGACTGCCTGAGGTACCTGTTCTGTTTCTAGTTACTTTACTAAGCTGCAGTCTTCAGATGCAGAGTGTAAGTGGTGCCTTGACACAGGGATGCTGTAATGGCATTAGGAAGCTTAAGGTCTTTCAAGAATACATAATCAGAACACAGTGATAAAGTGTGTTACTGAATTTCCTGTTCTTGCAGATGACTTGTTCCTATTGCAGTGTCTGCCATAGATAGACTGGAAGAGAATTCCAGGAGTTGGGGCAGGAACTGGGAAAAAGTACTGCAGAAGGGTGCCACAATAACAGTATTTAATGCAGTGCCAGCATCCAGTTGTTGCTGTCCATGCATCTCCAAACTTAAGTTAAACACGTAAGTTCTGGGACAAGTAAGGAAAAAAGTAATCTTGTATGCCAAATGAAGCTGCTTAATTTTTGTTGCTTTCCCACACATATACAAAGATCTATCTCGTGATGGGGTGGCATTTTGTTACAATGATGTTGCAAGGATCAGAGCAAAAATATCTAAGAGCACTGTAAAAATA
The DNA here is from genome assembly GCF_003957555.1 of Calypte anna. NCBI lineage: Eukaryota > Metazoa > Chordata > Aves > Apodiformes > Trochilidae > Calypte > Calypte anna. The sequence goes on from NC_044274.1 coordinate 48,469,645, forward strand.
GTACACGAGGAAGTTGCTGAGAAGAGGGGAATAAAAACACATCACAGATAAGCTCACAGTGTGTTGGCTGATTATAATGACTGTCTTACAGCACCCAGGAGTTGTCAATCATACCTTAATGTTTATAGAAGTGAAAAGTCAATGTGTAGTTGTTTAATTTGACATGACTCTCAGCCTGAGAAAGTGTAATCGCTGGAGGGGACAGTTAAGTAGCTGTGCTCCTTGTCAGCCTGTCTCGCTCCGACTGCTGCACTAAACGCTTTACTGATGAGCGATAGATTTGGTTAAATACTGGGATAATTGCTAGCTACAGCATCCAGCTCTCTTTTAATGCCTTGTACAACATCTGTATTAGCTCTTGCCTGAGGCTATTTGTGGTTTCTGCAGGGAAGAAGGCATGTACGTTCAATTACATTGTTCTCCTTAGGGTTTTGAAATGCAATTGTTGCAGAGCTAAACAGCCTATAATAAATTATATTTCCTTTCTCCCTAACCTGTTGAAATGCAGGAGACATGCAAGTGCCACAGCTGCTTTCTGCTTGTAAGTGACATTTTGTTAGTCTGTCCTACCGAGAACATATAGAGAGCTATTTAGGCAAAGTGTTTTTTCGCTTGAAAAATGGAAAAAATGCCAGACTTGTCTTGCTGTGCTGGTGAACTTGTTTTGCATGCTGTCAAAGCATTTGCCTCCCTTCACTGCTTCTACACGTGTAAGTAAATTCATGTACAAATGCATACTTGTGCTCTTGGTACATAAGCAGAATAGGACTCTGGCTCTCCCCTCTGTCATTACAAAGGTGACAGTGTTTCCATTAACATTTTAGTGCTGTCCGTGTTTTTAAGGAGGAGAACTGCTGAGTCTTGGGTGGTTTCTATCAGGGTGGGTGCCAGCAGGCTCCCGCTGCACCACCCCTGCCCAGCCGTAGCTTAGCTGTGGGTTGCAGAGCATCTTCGGTCGGCGTGGTGGCACAAACACGGCAGCATCACACCAGGAACACACCAGCGGCTCCTCTGCTGCAAAGGGGTCTGAAACGAGACATGAGAACAGCTGGAAGCATCTGTGCTCAAATCGGATGTGTTACATCTCGCTTCAAAAATGTTTGAAAGGCACTTGCTGGGGAGGGATGTTTATTTTTGAAATACACTTCTCTTAACAATCTGATAAGATCTGGAGGTTAGTTTTAAAGTGTCTTCAGAACTGACCCTTCATTTTTGTTTCATTGCAACACCTGTTCGAGGAAGAATGGAAGCCGAGTTAACCATATATATTGGCCTCCCTGTGGAGCAGTTAGGAGTTAAACAAAAAAATTGTGAATTTGTTTCTTCTTAAAGATAGGGATTTAACATTTTTTCATCTATTTGCTGTCTTTTTGTAATTGGCAATGCAAGTTTTAAAGGTCTGTGCCTGATGTTTATCTCACAGTATCTATTAAGTCAGTTAAGCTTCACTGGTAGAAGATTTGTATAAGGTCTGAATCAGACCCTATATGCTGTTTATTTACCCCACGCATGGCACTAATCATGTCTTAGACTGCTGAAAGTAAAAGGGTGGTTTTAGTCCAGTTTGTCACTGGTTTTGTTTCGTTTCTGGACAGGAAAGAAAAAGAAAAATCAATGAGCTTGCTTTCTTGTTAATCTATAAATCATTTTCCCTTTCAAATTCTAGCTCAGAGCAGTTGCAGACACCGCAATGAGTGTTTTATTTTCTCACTCTGAAATAACTGTTTACACTACATTTCTTTTAGCAGATTTTTGTATTAGTTTTTAGCTGTATAAAACACATTTTGATAAATTTCAGTCTGAGACAGATTTGAGCTAGCTGTGTATCCTTAAATGCAGTGTAAAACCTCCTAAATACTCTAAAACAAATTGTCATTCATCTCAGTTTTCACTGTCTCCTCTCTCTAATAAATATGAACTAGTCCATAAAGCTGTTGCTACCAACTGTGTCAAACAGCTCTTGCTTCTGCACTTCCCTGAGTCACAAGTATTTACAGAACTTTTACTTTTGTTGATTGAGTCTCAGCTTTTTTCCAAGGCATCAGTGCTGCATATGGGCTTGAGCCAACAGAGTCTGCCTCAGAGTGAAACAACACTGACTGGTGGAGAGGGGTCTGCTGTATTGCTGTTACATGGATATTTCTGCAGGGACTAACCCAAAGGAATCTAACTGCATAAACAGTTACGGCTGTGGAGAGAGGAATGTGGGTTAGCCCATAGTTTTAAAGAAATTACCTCGCCTCAGTTGTGGAGCTGACCCCTGTGCCTCTAACTGTACTGCTTGGGTCACTTAATCTGCTTTTCTTGCTGCATTCAGCTGCTGTGTTGGCCAGCTACATGTGTGGAGAGTGAAAGAGATGCCTGCCCACCTGTCCCATCCTCTGAGGAAGGATAGAAACCTTTCTTAACCCTGAACAGGGCCAGGGACTGAGTTGTTCTGCTTGGCGAAATCTCCTGCAGCCACTGCTCTCTGCCCTCTTCACCTTCTCATGTCTATGGTGGGTTGCAGCAGGGCTGTATGATCAGCAGAGGATGAGCTTCACTTTTTGCTTCCCTTCTCTCCTCCCTGCCTCCCCTTGGAGTGGGCCACTGGACCAGAGGAACCTGTCTTAAAATTTCCTCTGTAACAGATTACTATAGTAAAATTTTTATTGTCTTCCAATTTATTTGTTTATTTTAGTTTTAGATTTAAGTTTTATCTTCCTGGCATCAGGAAGGTAACAAGCAAGAGCAGGGGAAGCACATGTTGAAATTGGTCAGTTACAGTTGTGCCCATTCCATTGACCTTAGTAAGGAAAGGTGGCACAAAGCCACTGAAGGCACCTGGTATTCTCGTAGGAAACTAAAATGACCAAGCTTTATAGACCCTGTTGGCCCCCAAGATGTAAGCTGTTAGCTGTGATCTCAGGGGGGCTGCTTCTGTTAGGATCCTGAGGAAAGTCCTGGACACTGGTGGGTTGAATATCCCACCAGGTCTGTGTTACCACAGCTGTAGAAGTCACCAGGACCTCCTGAGCCTGGGGAAGTGCCCCTGGCAGCAGCAGCAGCAGCATCATTAGGCAAAGCCTGTGCCCTCCAGCTCCTGGCACACAGTCAGCCAGAGGCTGGCCCTTCACCTCTGAGCAGGACCAGCATCCTGTGTTTCACAGTCTGCATTTAATGCTGCTGCTGTTTTTGTGGAAATAAATATAACACACTGGGTCTGTCTTCAGCCTAATGTTGTGTGAAGCTTCATTTAACTTATTTGACTACCTCAAAAATGTTTTGTGTTTGGTTTTTGTCCCTGTTTTCTCAAGTATTGTGACTTATTACTGTGAGGTTCCTAAACTTTAGAGGGCATAAATCTCACTTTAAAATAAGTATCAGCATTTTTACTCTATTCATGCATATAGCCACCTTGTACTGGGTATTTCATCAATACTTATTGAACCATTTTACTGCAACTCTGCTTGACTTGCTTCCACATTATTGTTAATATTAAAAATTGTAATGCCACGGTAGTATTAAGTCACTTTAAAGCCTTCTGAACTATTTAAACTGCAGATTCATTTAAATTGTGAGCTTTAAGGCTGCTTCTTTCTTCCAACTTGTTCAGTTTTGAGCACAGCTCTTAGTGAGTGCAGTCTTGCTCATGATGAAGTCAGTGAGAGACTTCGGGCTTCACTTGCAGGAAGAGGGGTGACCAGAATTCGCATTTACATTTATGTGGCTAGTCCTGGTTTTGCATAAACTATGATTCCTTTTTTTTTTTTTTTTCCTGATATGGTAGTGAGGATTAACAGCCTTTCTGACAGAGAGCAGTCATTCAGCCAAAAGAGTGTTGTGTTTGGATTTCTGTGTGGAATACCAAAAAGTTATATGTTACTATTGAAGCTTTTTTAGGATTCAAATTTCTTTCCTACAAGGGAGAAACCTTGTGCCTTTTTTTTGTCTCGCCATGTATTCTGCTGCTTGATAACATTATCCTGAACCTTGAGCACACTCTTTCCTTTAAATTTACCATTGCTTTTAAATAAAAGAAAAACAAAGCATTTTCTTGCTGCAGCTATTGTAAACGGCGGTGCATTTTCTAGGCAGAACAACTGAAGCTTCTAGAGGTAGTTATTTGCAAGGAACTTCTTGTTTAGACAGGTTTAAATACATATACCAAGCAAAATAAAGGCAACTATGTTTGAATAATGCCCTGAAGCAGATGAGGAGTAGGGGTCTCCTGTGTTGCACTGCAGATTAGCATGTGAGGTCTTTCCTCAAAAGTAGGAGCAGCCCTCTCATCTGTCTGTCTGCACCTTGCAGTGTCAGCAGGCATCCCAAGAAGGAGCAGCAGGCATGTCCTCATGTCCCTTCCTTCTCATCTGCTGCTGTACAATGGCTCTGTTAAGTGTGTGTGACTACATTAACACTGGTTAACACCAGCTGGGGATGCCCATGTCAGTCACCCCCGTATGCCATAATTAGTGGGTTAGGTAATGTGTGGGAAAGCCTGTGTTGTCAGTGGAGAAGAGGCAGACCCCAAAGGAGATGTCTCTGTAAAAAGCAGTCTCCATAAAATTAGTGTGAGGTGCCCAAGTGATGCCTGAGCAGACTGTAGGGTGCAGAGAGAGGATACTGTGTTCTCTTTTTTCAGAGGTGGTTGGAAATTGTTCTGATAAAAACTTCTCATTGGAAAAAATCCAACCCGGTGACTTTTTTTGCTGAAATCACAATTTTCACAAAACTCACAGTGGAATAAGTGCAGAATTTAGCTGGATACGTGCCTTCTTTCCTCAATAGGCTCTCATGGATGGTGAGTCCCTTTGTCCAGCCCGGAAAAGAGAGCCTTGCAATATTTCTTATAAAAAGCTTACAAGAAAGATGGGGACAGACTTTTTAGAGGGGCCTGTTGCAACAGAAGGGGTCATGCTTTAAAACTAAAAGAGGGTAGTTTCAGACTAGATACAAGGAAGAAATTTTTTTATAATGAGGGCAGTGAAAGTCTAGAACAGCTTTCCCAAAGAGGCTGTAGGTACTCCAGGGAGACATGCAGGCTCAGGTGAGACAGAGCTCTGAGTAACCTCATAGAGTTGAAGGCGTCCCTGAGAATTACAGGAGGTACAACTAGATGAGATTTAAAGGTGCCTTCCAACTCAAAACTATTCTACGATTCCTACCCCTAGATCTGGAGTTGTAGGCAGTTCTGTTGTTGTTTCTGCCTTGCCACCTGTCACCACTTGAACAGGAGGGACTAGAGAGGAGCGGTTTTGGATTCTGAGAGGGGCAGAAGGCAATGGAGGAATCTATTCCTTACTATTTCCCAGGTTGTGGGTTGTAGCCAAGGTTGTGGGTTCCATCCCTGTATGGGCGATGACCAATTATTCTGGTTTGGGAGTTTTGTTACATTAAAAAAGAAAAAGAAAAACCAAAACAAACCAACAAACAAAACCAAACCAGACTTGTTTTTCAAAAAAGATGGTTCTTTTCATGGATCTTTGGTCACCCAAAGGTGACGAAACAGGGGAAGCATGTGAAGTGCTGAGACCCATGCCTTGCTGCTGCACTCGGCAGTGGGGACACCCTAGAGTGTCTGAAGCCTTCTGGCCCTGTAGTACAGCAGTTTTGTGCAAAACCAGTCCTGGCAGGATAAAGTGCCCAGAATAAATATTTGGTCATGTGCACCAGCATCTGGCAAGGTAATCAGATACTTTCCATGAGAGATTATTGATACACGTGTGTTTTAATCATGATGTTAAAACAGTTTTTAATTACTGTAGGAGTAAGACAAGGGGTCCAAAAAGTTGATTTGAAGTCTTTTTTTTCACTGAGCTGCCTCTGTCTTTTGCCAGTTTTCTGAGTACAACACACCAAGGACATCTTTTTTTCCCTGCAGAATCAGCCTCTGATGTTGTATGTGGAATGGAGGAGTAGAATCTGACCTCCAGGAGTAAAGAGATGAAAGGTCCCAGCTTTGTCACAGCCTTGTTATGTGACAAAGCAAATCACTTTGTTCCTCTGAGATTCCCTGCTGCTCCTCAGCGGGTGGCAGATCTCCAAATAGTCCCATCCTTCACAGCCACTTTTTTATGTGCCTTTCTTGGAAATCAATGCCTCCTCATATGTTTCCATGGCTGCTCTCTAATCTTGAATCTTGAAATGGTTTGGATTTGTTTTTGTTTTTCATTCGAAAGCATTGTTGGTTTGTTGGCATATAGTTTGGGGCACAGCTGTGAAAACTGTTGGGTCTGCCCTGTCATGGCATGAATGTCACTATGAATGTCTGAGGAAAGCAGGGATCTCCAGACTTAGGTCTACTGGTAGTCATAACAGAGAGTCATCATAGCCTGAAGGAGAGGCATCTTCTCAGCACTGGCAAAATGAAAGAGTCTGCATGTTCAGAATTAATTCTTCGGTGTAATTCCCAGTGTTTCTGAGCAAATATGTCTGTGCACAGGGCAGTGCAGGGTTTAATGTAAGTGACTGGAGAATGGTATGGAAGGAAAAGAGGGAGGCCTTTGACATTTTGTCGTAATGCCTTTTCTTTGTAGTGTTACTACCAGGTTAAAAATACCTCCTGTCTATTACCTTGTCTAAGTTCTTTTGTGGTGCTGAGGTCGTCATGCTTCTTGTGTAGTCATGCGCAATGTGTACACTTAGAGATGACCCAAACCCCCCCTCTACATAAGAATATGTTTTACCTTGTTATCCAGCAATGGGAAATGTCTGCTTTACACTGTGATGTCCCACTCCTGGAGACTGTTTCACTTCATGTCTTCCAAAACAGGAAATGTTTTTTTGAAACCTTTAAAATCATGTCCTCTTATGGATAGAACTAGCTATCAGGGTTCCTGGCACGGGAATATAGACTGGAGAGCTTTCTGCAGAGTTGTACTGGTTTGTACCTTGCTGAGTGCTGGACCAGGGAGAGTAAGAATTTCTGGTGAATACCTTGCACAGGAGATAAATAACTATGCTCTTCTGACAACCCAAACACAATCTTGAACCAGCTAAACTTTATGCACTGCCTTCCAGTTATTATAAGCAAGGGCACTCATCTCAGCACACCTGTACCTCCTGAAGTTTTTCTGAGACTTTTCACCCTCTGCCTTTCCTAGCCTGCAGCGGTGACATCAAGTTAGCTGCAGAATGTGGTAATTAGCAGAATGTTGGTCCATCAGTACTTCTCTGCCTTGGATGGTGTCTGCCAAACATGTAGGGCATGGTTTTAATCCAGGTTTTGGATTCTCAGAAAAAAAATATCCTTCCTGAATGTTGTCTTTGCATTGTCCCTATCTTGGTGGGTGAGAAGTGGAAAGCCTGGTTTGATTGTTTCACATATTATTGTAAGACAGTTTACAACCAGTGGTGTCAGAGTTCAACAAGAGTGTATTTTCTTCATCTTCTGGTTTCTTATTACATCAGTTATAGCCCAGCCCTCTCAGATGCTAGGAGTACAAGCATGAACTGGAAAAGAATGAGATTATCTGTGATAAAGCTTTCTGAATAAAGACCTCCATTCAGATCTTTACCTTTTATCCCAAGTTTCCAATGCCAAGGCTTAATGCTATTTAAAAATACACAATGAATGTACCCTACTGTGGGCATCCAAGATAATCCTAATTGCATTAACTGTTAGTGAGAAGGGTAGATGTTTGAGAAGGAGGAAAGGGCTTTACTGTGAAATAGTATAGCTGTGTTAAGAGGCACAGATGGGACATGTTTTCTATTCCAGATTCTTTGCCTTGTTTCTAGTTTTGTGTCAGCAGGTCAGCGCATTGCTTGTGAAACTTCTTGTCAGCAGGGAAATATCCATTAACATATCTTTCTAGAAGAGGACTGGCTGCCCCTGTGTTAATAACATGAAAAGCAGAAAAGGAGCACTATGTCTGGTTTTTTTGTGCAGTGGTCTACATTATGGTCATCACAGAGCAGACCAGAACATATTGATCAAACCAAAAATTTCAAAGACAGGTCAGCTGGTGTTTGTAATATATGGAGTTTAAGGCAGATCAATGGCTGAGTTTAAATTAGCCCCTTGTTATGGTTTGGTATCAGCCTTCCTGTTACACTGATGTCTTACTCTCTGCTGTGTATAATAACATGCTTCTGAGAAGCCTGCTAAGAAGCTATATTGTGTTGAGCAGAAACCCCTGGCTTCAGGTGGGCTTCCAAAATTTGTCCACATGGTAGCTGTTACATGGTCCAGGGCTGTGATGAGGCCTGAGGGATGGGAGGATAATGATAATCAATGCAGAGTATTTTTAGCACATTTATGCACTTGCAAATCTTGGCAGGAATTCTCCATCAGCAGGAATTATTTAATCCTGAGCAGGAGATGTGAAGAAGGAGACAGCAATATGAGGTTTTTTAGGTTAGTTTGCACAGAGTAGAAGCAAAAGAACTAAAAGATCTTGAGGATTCACTGAGTGTGACCATCCTTCAGAAACATGAGTTACTGCATCTTTAGAAAATTTGAATCTTTCGTGTTCAAAGGAAATCTTGAAAACACAGATGATGAAAATTTGTCTCTTAATTTCCTCGAATCTTTGCAGCTTCTGTGTGGCTTTGTACAGGAACCACTGAGCCACAGGCTTGTGACTGCTGATGACTTAGATCTGCATAGGCAGAACACCAGAGTATGTGGCTGATTGCATGGCTGGTTTGTGAAGAACTGCCAGCCTGCTACTGGCACTGTTTTTTCCACTCTAGTATGAGTAAGTAGTCCTCCATCTTTTCAAACAGTGCGTTCACATGGGAACTAATCACATGGGAGATTTAGTGGAATTATTTTTTCTTTTTGATTTTTTGTTAATTAACTCTGTGCTTATAAGAGCTGAACGTTTGGCAACTTAGAGTTAAGCACTCCAAGGCTGAGAGGCAGCTGAATCAAAATTGCTTAATTGCTTAGGAGAACTTAGATTGGACTTTTTGCATGTGTTTACATTGAGATTTCATCTTTCACATCTTATCAAAATACACATCAAGGTCAGAACACACCTTGGCACTCTTGTTGGCACCTAGTGCTTTCTCCACAATAGGAAAATCATGGGTTTCTCTTTTTTTTTTCTTTTTTTTGGTCAGCAGCTACTTTTTTTTTTTTTTTTTTCAGTGCTCTGTGGGTTTTTTTGCCTTATGCTTTGTAAGGTGGCTGCTGTTTGTGTGCTCAGTAGACTGTTTGCTGACAGTGGGTGACAGAATTAGCCCCCCCATCTGAGCAGTGGAGTGGCAGGGTACCATTACCTTGGGCAGAAACTGGGCAGTGTTTTAAAAGTGAAATGCCTACGGTATTTCTAGGCCACTAAACCAAGCTTCTTCCAGAGCATTGCTGGACACCCCACTACATCCAGTGGCAGCACCAAAAGGACGAGTTGGTGCCAGTCCTTCAGATGGTACCTGGGGAGAGTGACACCACCATGGTCTCTAATTGCACCCTTTGTGCAGGTAGCATGGCTTGCTTCTTGGTTTGACTGCCACAAGTTTCCCAGGCATTACAGTTTTTCAAGATGCTTCATACAGAATCTGTGGAGCCTGGAGTGGAAGTCACTGCTTGCTTGAACAGCATCCATTTCCAAGTGGTATTTGCAAAGGGAAAATGCTTTGGCTATAGAGGAGAAGGTACCATAAAAAGCTGTTCCTCTCCACCCTCACAGCAGAAACCCAGGCATGCTTCACTGATGCTCCAGTGCCCTCGAGCTGCCAGCAAAGGTCTGGTTCCACTCCACTTCATCCTGCATGTGTGGGTGTGCTGGGGAGGAGTGCCCAGGCCTTGACAGCAGGTGGGACTGGCATGCTGAGTCTTACTTCCCTTTTCCCTGAAAAAGAAGGTGAAAGAGTTTTTAAAAATTGATTGTACCCCTGTCACAGTCCGATATTAGCCACTGTGCATGCACACACTACAGACTGCAAAGTAACCAGGTTTATGGTTCGAACGAATTACTATGGTTTATTTCAGGGAAAAAATTACACCACTTTTGAAAGGAGTCTTAGGAAGGAGTTCATAGTGGGAGGGAAACAGGGAAAACAGGTTTTTTAAAGCAATTAATCACCCTGGAGAAAGGGCTATTAAGAAAGAACGATTAAAGGTCTTATTCACTCTCCCAAGAAAGTCTCCATCGGCCACCGGTGGGGGTGCTGCTGTCCATGCTGCTCTCTGCTGCTTCTCCTCTTCCTCTCTCCTCGTTTCTTCTCTCCCTCTCTCCTTGCTTCTTCTGTCATTTTGCCCCTCTGTCCTCTGACTTTTTACATAGTAAACTATACATAGTAAAAAGTTTCTTCTTGCCAGAGGTTGCAAGCTGGTAAAAGCGGGTCTTTCCCTTGTGTTCAGGTTTCCTGGAATTCTTGTATTTCCTACCAATTTGCATTACTAATAAGTCTGGCAGCTTATAAGCATTTTGTCTTTACAATCCTGACAAAGGAGGTGGGGGGTCTGTTGATGAGTTTTGGATGGCGGAAATGAGTTTGATACATTTTAAACAGTGTAAACAGAACCGGGGAGCCAAGCTTTTGTGGGTTCAAGTCTGATACATTTTAACAGAGTAAAATAAGATCTGAAGCCAGGGGCTTGCTGAATCAAGAGGCAATTTTTGCTATTTTCAATGTATCCACATTACAACTTCTCATTTTTAAATCCTTAAAGATTGCTCCTTACTGATAGTTTAATAGTTTTTTTTAAATGTAAAGTCAGAAAAGTATTTACTTCTCAAGCATGAGTATCCTTCTGCTTTTGTGCTTCACTGAAAATGTATTATTCTTTTCAGTCCATTGAATTCCAGGGATCACTCATGTTAAAAGTCAATGCTATTTCCAGTGTCAGAAGATGTAAGGTTTTGTGTTTACGGTTGGAATACTTCCTCACTTCTATTCCTGTGTGATATTAGCCAAAAACTTTTCAGATCCATATTGTTCACAAGTATTTGGTGCTTCCCAAGGGTGAAATATAATTAGATAACGGAATAGTCTTTAAAAACTGCCACAGTCCCTATTCTGGTACTGTTATTTACACAGATAAGGGCTCTGTAACTACAGTGGGAGGATCAGCTGCAAGACTCAAACAAATGAAACTCATAGACATAAAGTAAGAAGAACATGATTTTTGTTTCTTTGAACTTGGAACTTCTACATTTTATTGCTGTCTGATTAAAAACACTGGAATGGAATTGCTCTATTCCTTTTTTGCTGCCTTTTTACAACTGCATGTCCTAATCCAAGTATATTGGCTCTTATTACTGCCCTTGCACCTTCCCCCTGTGCCTTGCTTGAAGTCGAAGTCTGTCTGAGTGAGCAGTGCAGACTTGGATACAAGAGTAGCATCCTGATCTGATAGAGATAATGTCTTGGTAGTGCCAGATTCCATCTAAACTTCGCGTGGCTCTAGTTACATACCTCTGTGCACATTCAGATCCTAGCATGTACAGCCCAACTTGTCTTACTGTCAAAACTGTGATCAGTTTGGATGTCAGTGGAAAAGCAACCCATGTTAGTTAGGTTAGATCAGTGCTTCAGACCCTAAGGTGATCTGTGAGATCAAGCGGTTGGTGACTAGAACTGTTTCTTATGTGAGGACACTTTCTATTTGAAGTTTGATTGGGATGTTTGATGGTTTGTGAGAAATGTTGGAAGTTTGGTGGAGCTCTACTGGTCCAGAAGGATTAGGAGAAACTGCTTGAGGTGCTAAGGAATACTTAAGGGTTTCTGTCTACTAAACAAGCTGTCCTCTGTGTCATTACCCAGGGTTTGTACTAAATTAATGTAGAATTGCTGAAAAAATAGATCCTAAAAACAAAGCGGCAGATTTGTTGTCATAGGGCTTTAACAGCCATGCTGTAGCTTTTTGGGTGGTTTTTCTGTTGGATTCTTTCAATTTAGGAAAAACCTTTCTGTGAGTTTGTCATAGAGATTTAAGGATCTCGGTATTTAAAAATGGGCCTTTCCACCACTCCAGACACATGCACACAAAAAATGTAAGCAAATCCTTTGAAATACATAGGCTTATTTCCCATTTGGCTACTCAGGAGCAAACAAAAAAATTATCCCACTTCAACTGCAGTTGCTTCCTTCACACGCCCGTCCTGGACCCTGGAAATACAGACACGCTCAGCATGTCGTCAATCTTAAAACGTTGGGTTTCGCTAAATCAGAATAGAATAGGCTTCAGAGTTAAGAGAGCTCAGCCCTTGAACAAGCCAGCCCTGTTGAAACCACACTGCTTTTGCAGGGTGATGTTAGAACATTACTTGTTGCTTGCATGCATTAGAGACTTGCATGAAATCAAGGAGCAAGATTCTTCAATGTCAAAAATGGACAAAACTTGCTGAAGGTAGTGGAAATTGCTGTAATTTAGTCACATGAAAAGCAGGTGAAAATAATGCAGGAGAACTCAACTCCATAATGTCTTTCCCATTCCTTGGTAATCAGTGTTGTATTTAAAATAAAGACAAATCAGGAATTTGAACTGCAAAGGGCAATCACTGCAGAAACATGTTACTACCTAAATGGGATGCAGGTGTTTTTTCAAGACAGTGTTTCTCATTTTCTCAGTGATGGGGTAAACCCAAGTGGCTGCTGCTTGCACTCCTTGAATCCCACTGGATTTGCCTGGCCATTGAAGTCTGGCCTGACCTTTTTCATTGAACTTCAGACGTGCTAGAACTCCCTGGAGTCTCCAGGCATCCTGAGCTCGAGCATGGAGGAGCTGCTCGCTTCGGCACAGTGATGCTGGCGGGGGGACAAATTAAGCCTCAACTCCTGTGTTCCTTGTTCTTGCACGGTTGTACTAGATTCATCATGGCTTCTGAAAACCAAGCTCAGGTTGTAAACAATATTCTTTTTTAAAAGATCACAGCCTGGTAATACTCTCCACTAAACAGTAAAATCCCCAGAACATAATAAGTATTGATGATTAAAGTGTCAGGGGCCCATGGAGCTCCTGCTGTGATTTAGTTCCCTCCGACTGCCTCAACTACTGATGCATTTTGCTAATTACATCATAGATTTTCCTATTGATGAACAGAATCTGAATTAACAGGGGAAGCTCTAATGTTACCCTTTCACTATTATTGTTGTACAAGAAGCCGTGGCAGATGCTGGCAGTTAGTTACACAAACATTAGTATTAACGATTGGCCATTTGGAATTGGTGACAAACTGCCGCCCGCCGGAATCCTGAGCCTGAAACCAATCAGGAAGTTAATGAGGAGAGAAATTACCACTGCAGCTTCCCCTTAATTGTATTCACGGTAGGCAGGAAGGGAGTGTTCAGAGTGGTTCTCAACTCATCTAAGGTTAGGAAGGTCAGAGAACCTCTTGCTTGGTTTTTGTATCTGTTGAAATGTTGCAACCGTTCCTAGCACTGTATTAGTTTTAAATTCTCTAATACTTGTCCTTAACCTCTGGCTGCGTGAGCCAGGGCCTTAGGCCCACAGGCAGGTTAGTTTCACGTGTGTGGAAGTGTGGCAGCCCCCAGACCTGAAGTTGTTTTCCTTCATCGTTATTCCCTCTGCGTTCACCTTGGCCCGAGGAGGGAGAGCGGCACCACACCGGGCAGGATGGTACAAACCCTCTTCCCGGGGAGAGGAAACCCGCCTGGGACCCCTCTGGTCGGAAAGCCTCTGTGTGTGCTGGAGGATTGTCTAAGGCGCTCTGTTCTTTTTTCTCTTCCCCAATTCGCAGTGTTTTCGCCACCCAGCAGCCAAGACTCCGGCCTGGGGTGCCTGTCCAGCAACGAGAGCACCAAGGGGGAGCTGGAGTGCGAGCCCCCCCCGGAGCCCGGCGCCTTCGCGGTGAGCCCCGTCCTGGAGGGCGGCGAGTAGGCTCGTCTCGGCGGTGCTCGCCCGGGGCAGAGCGTGCAGCAGCGTTCATGTTTTGCTTGTTCTGCTTAGGGGTTGCGAGGGGGGGTGGGGGGACAAGTTTGGTTTCTTCTTTCCAGGTGCGGGGCGGGATGCCGGCTTCCCCGTGACCGGCGCGGGTAGGGGGCAGCCCCGGGGCGCTGCCAGCCGCTCTCCGGGCCGGCTGCAACCTCCCTCGAAGCTGGGACTGTTTGTCCGTCGCAGACCTGTGGGGCGGAGGCTGCCATCGGGGGGAAGGTGGAGGTGTGTGAAGCGTCGCTGAGGTGGGAGCAGAGTTCCAGGGAGCGGGAACCGAGATGAGCAAGTGTCCTGCGCCTGCCTTTCTCCACGCGGGACAGGAGGGGTGGAGGGTGGGGGTGAGAGGGCTGATAAGCCATCTCTGGGAAGTATCATCCCATTATGTGTTTCTAATGGTTCCTTATAGGCTAGTGCTGCTGCTCAACTCTGGGCGTTTTCTTCTCATTTCGCCAAATTAACATATTTTGCATATTACAGTTGAGTGCCTTGCCTTAGATTGCAATCTAAACTGCAAGCGAGTTAAGTCTCTAAAAAGTTACTACGAATTTACATGTTTGTTATTCTGTTGAAAAAGGGCTCATGGTGTTCTTCCCTTGTGTTACAGAAGCCGACCTGAAATGAAACTAGTCTAGAAAAATTCATTGTTCTCTGTAGTTGCGGCTGTACCTGAAATAAAAATGTTATTGATGACTGAATTTTCTTGTGTGTATATTTGCTGAGCTGTATTAAAACAGAAAAAAAGAAATTACTTGTATTTTCTTCGCTCTGTGCTTTGAAAACATCTATTTGATTTCACCCCCATCTGTTGTAATCAATAACCTGACCATCTTGTTTTTTATTAAATGCACTTACTCTTAATTTCATCCACCAGTGGTTTTAGAGAGAATAATGTGGAGTTACCTATATAGGTTTGACATTATAAATCACTTCTTGAGGCTGAATCATATAGTGGTATCGATTGATCCTGATATATCACAGAAATTTACTGTCACTTCTGTTTTCAATTAAAGATACAATCAGTCAGATAATGACTTAATTGGATTTTACAGAAGATTGAGTTTTATTGCCCAGTGCTTTACGAGTTTAGTTAAGGAAGATCATTTTATCACACTTGTCAGCCTTTTCCCGCTGCTCCGTGCCCTTCTGCCGCTGCTGCCGTGCCAGAAGCTCGGCTCACAAGGGTGGTGGGGGTGGGGGTACGGGGAAGGCTGCTAGGGTGTAAGGGGGGGGTGTGCTCTTGTACTCCTTCCCCGGCAGACCCCGGGCAGCAATAAAATACGGTTTCTTAATCCACAGGGGACGTTTCCCTGCTCCTCTTTCGACACCTCCTGTCACTGCGGGGGCCTTTTCTCCTGCCGTATGGGTATCACATACTCTCACCCACCTTGGCAATCTGTCTGACAGTCTCCCCGGGAGATTCTGCGGGTGGGGCTTGGTTTGGTGCAAAGTACGAGAAAAAAGGGTCTGTTCCCCTGCTCGGTACACTCTGGCAGCGCAGGAGCGGAGAGAGGACAGCATCTCAGTGCCCTGGGGGAGGCGGCACGGGGGTTCCTGTCCTCTCGAGACAGGCCCACGACGGCTGAGGCATCCAAGCAGCTACCGCTGGCGGCCTGAGCCCGATTCTGCTCGGCAGAACATCCCGTGGGGGAAACAAGGCAGGTTATTTCCCGCTGCCGGTCCCGTGGGGGGGGAGCAGGACAGAAAAAAGTGAGGCACGTCCCATTGCTGCTTTATATCAGTATAGGGCTGTTTCGTGGACGGAGAGAGGGAGGTAAGCTGTGAAGAGGACAAACAGCATCCTTCAGAAGACGGAATTAAATCACCTGCTCTGAGTGCCACGTTTTGTGGAAAAATTAGAATTCACCGTAGAGGGATCTTATGGTGAAAGGGGAGGAAGATCATCAGGAGCGTATGCCCCGCGCAGCCAGGAGCGAGCAGATGTGGGGTGCTTCCCCGTCTTAAAGTTGGGCCTCACCCGCTCCGGGAAAGCAACGGGATGGGTCGAGTGCCCCGTGGGGCTGTTTACTTGCCTGCCGCTGGACTTCGAGCCTTTCACCCTCTGGAGATACTTCCAGGGCTGGCGATGTGTGCAGGGAGCCCGGGAGAATTCTCAGGGGCTTTTTAAAAAAAATATTATTTTTTAATTGTTTTGCTTATTTATTTTCCAGAGCATTGCAAGTTACCCTCTTTCCTATCTCTCTAGCTGATTGGAAACCAGTGACCTTTATTAATGGTACTCGTGTCAAAAAGTGTGTTCCTCGCAGCTCGCTGCACAGTTTTGATTGATGGTTGCGTGACCCTGTGCGGCATTCGCATTTTCCTCGAAGTCTGCCGTGAAGTTTCGCCCCCCTCCAGCGCGATGTCTTGCCACACGACCCAGCACGACTGCCGTGTGCTCCTATCTCTCGTTAGTATGCGACAACACGAGCATTCAGAGCCACCTGGAGTAACTCTCCAAGTTGCAAACTGTGGGTAATTTAGTTGTCTGTCTGCTCTCTGAAAAGCGGGCACTGCCTAAAAGCAGTTCTGTTGAGGTGTACCTGAAACTAAATCCTGCCACTCGCACCCCCGCAACCCAGTTTCCCGTGATCGGATTACTATAGAGTAGTGCAAACACTAGGTAAATACTCGCCCCAGCCGACTCCCCCCTCGCCACCTGCCATACTTGGGGCGCATCTCGTCACGGCGGCACCCACGGGTCTCCGCAGCGCGGTGGCCGCACCGTCTTCCCCAGATGGCTTTGCATCGAAAAGTCGTGAAATGCCAGCGGAATCGGGCCAATTTTTACCTCCAAGCCCGCCCCCCGACCCTGTCCAGTTCGTTGGAGTTTCTTTCTCGGAAGCCCGGCTTCCTTTCCGCTAAATGTTATTTGGAGCATATGTTTCGCGCATTCATTGTCTTTCAGTATATTCTTCTGGGCGCTAACTTAGCTAATGCTAACACATTATCGTCACCTTGAAATTTCCTCTGCTATTTTCCAATTAAAAGCTTAATAGCCTTAGAAATGAAGTTCATGTGGTGCAGTTTACCATAGCCCCTTCTTCTGAAAAGCTTTCTGCTGGGATCCCATTATGTGCTTGAATAAACCTTTTCTGCGAGCAGAAATGGGAACCGGGGTTGTCAGGTGTAGGGTTACAATAGACTTTCAGGCAGGGGACGTTTTGCTAACATAAATACGAACCTAGCCCTATAGGGAGTTGTTGTCAAATACTAGGACATGGAAAACATTCCCATCAAATATGAGAAAAGGATTACGGCACTATATCAAACGAGTAATTTCAGCCTAAACGCCCGGTGTGCAGCCAAGCGGGAAAGGGGCCCTAGTCTCAAAGCCGGCCCGCCGGGCCAGCCCAGCCCGGGACCGGGCAGCCGCCCGCCCGGCCGCCCTGGCGCAGGCGCCTCGCTGGCTCCGCTCCTGCTGGTGCGGGAGGAGGGCTTTCCACCACCACCGCCCCCCTCTGCGACGGCACTTGCACCCCACTTCTTCGTTCTGCGGGAAAGGATTCCCAAGAGCGGCTGCGCATCGTCTTTTACTCTGTTTTGAGATAACTGAATATTTGGTTGGCCCGCGGAGGAGGCACGGATGGTTTGTTTTCCTCTCCGCGACGAAGCCCCACGGGTGTGTAAGATGCCCCGCGTGGGCCCCCAGTTCGCCCCTGCGGCGGGCTGCAGGGCTGTCGGAGTGCCGTGCACGCAGCCTGGCAGGGAAGAAAGGCAGATCTCACCGGTGCTGTGGAGAAAGGGTCTGTTCCCTGCACCTGATCCATTTCACCTCCCCGTCTTGGTGCAGTAACTGGCGGCAGAGAGTATTTCCGATGGGCTGCTCATCCTCCCTCACACAGTCCCTGGGAAGAAATGGCTCCCTAGGTTTCTCTTTCCCGCGAAGTAGAAAAGTAATTAGGAAAGAGTCAAGTAATTATGTATCATGCAAGTACCTTCTTAGCACCCGTCGTGCTATTTATTCCTTACGGTGAAAGACTTCCCAGAATTTAAATCTGATTTTCTAATTGCCTACCCTCGCTAAATGGTTATTTCGTGTAGCATTTACGGTGGAGAGGTGCCTGGGAAGAGCAAGGGACATGCTGGAGCTGCGAAACGGCTTCAAGTCCAAGCAGAGCCCTAGCCTACCAGTAGGCTCAGCGCTGCCAAGTACCGGTGCGCGGGCACAAAAAGGTTCTTAGTGAACTGGTTTTCTCCGAGCCGATATTACCCTACCTTTTCCGCATAGTGTATTACATTTGGATTTAACATTGTCGCTACCATATTGGAAACATGGTGTTCCAGCAAGAAATCCTCCCCGCGGCTGGGGATACAGGCAATTACCACCTGTTCTATCCGACACATCAAATAGGTTGCAAGCAGTTTTGCTTGTCCTGAACTACACAGACTTTCCTGTAGCCACCGTTTGAGTTTTAAGATCTGCTTTGGGGAGGGACGCAGGAGAGGCAGAGGATAGCGGAGAGGGTGGGGGCGTGGGAGCAGGAAGCCTCCCGCAGCCGTCGAACTCCAGGGCGCAATCGGGTCCTCGCAGCTGCTCCCGGGCAGCTCCCGCTCCAGAACAGCTTCTCCCGGCTTCAAAACTTTGAATCAACTTTGGACTCAAAAGCCCCCTCAATACTGCCCCACGGATAATTTTGCGGCAGCAGCAACTCACCGTGCCACCGTTCCTAGTGCCCGCGGGCTTTCGAGGGCCTCCCTCGCGGGGTCCGAACGCCCTGTCTAGACTTGGAGATCCTGACCCCGAGGACCCACTCCAGAGCCCGGGGAAACTCACAGACCCCGCTCGCCCCCAGCCCTGGGACCTTTCGAAGGGTGAGCCGTGGGTAGGTGGCATCAACCCCCTTCCCTGCTTGCTGAAGGACGGACGGACACACTGCTCCGACCGCGTCGCCGCCCCCGACGAAGGGGCAGAGGCCCCCCCCAGCCTCTCTCCTCCCTCCTTCTCTCTCTCCGTCCCTCCTCTTCTCTCCATCCTCCCGGCAGCAGCGGAGAAGGAGGGGGGCGGGCGAGGGGCGGGGGTGAGCGGAAGAGCGCTGAGCTCGGCGGGGCGGCGCGGGCAGCGGCACTGTCTCTCCGACCCTGTGGCAGCGCTCTGCCCGCCGGTGCCACCGCTGCGGACGGCGGTTATCCCCGCCGGCCTGGGTCCGGGGCTGCGCTCCCCGTCGAGCCCGCCCGCCTCCTCTCTTCTCCTGTCCTTTCCTCCGCCGCCCCGGCCTCCGTCCGCCCCCGTTGCCCCCTTCTGCGCCCCCGAGCCATCCCAGCTCCTCCCGCGGGCATGAACGGCTACGGCTCTCCGTACCTCTACATGGGCGGCCCGGTGTCGCAACCCCCGCGGGCTCCGCTGCAGCGGACGCCCAAGTGTGCCCGGTGCCGCAACCACGGCGTGCTGTCCTGGCTGAAGGGCCACAAACGCTACTGCCGCTTCAAGGACTGCACCTGCGAGAAGTGCATCCTCATCATCGAGCGGCAACGGGTGATGGCCGCGCAGGTGGCGCTGCGCCGGCAACAGGCCAACGAGAGCCTGGAAAGCCTCCTCCCGGACTCCCTGCGCGCCCTCCCGGGGCCGCCCGGCAGCGCCGAGCCCTCCGCCCCGCCGCCGGGACCGCCGCCCTGCGCAGCGCCGCCGCGGGCCCCCGCCGAGCTGCCTGCCGCTGCTGCCCTGCGCTGGGCCGCCGAGCCGCCCCCCACTCTCCCGGGGCCGCTCCCCAAGGCAGGTGAGGCCGGGCAAGCGGGGGATGGAGGCGGACGCGAAGCCTGGGGTGGGGAGGGAGGGAGGGAGGGCAGCACCCGGGCCGAGGCCCCGACGGGCGGGTCTCGAGGAAGGGGTGCTTGGCGGAAAGGCGAGTCCTTGCCCTTCCCCCCGACGGGCTCCGTGGGAAGGGTAAGGGGGGAAAGCCCACACTCGGTCCTCCGTCCCGGCAAGCGCACTTTTTAAAAGCAACGAGTGGCACAGTGCCTGGTTCGCCCCTCAGCCGGGCTCGCAGGCGCCAAGACCGGCGTTGGTACCGGCAAACACCGTTGCTAGGCTGGCGGCCGGGGTTTGGCTGCGGGACATCCTCCAGGACAGAGCCTTCATGAGGAGCTTGGGGCAACAGCGATTCTGGGAGCTGGGGGGGTCTCTGTGCAGCAAACAGGTCCGGGATGGGGTGCGGCTGGACCTGGGAAGGACGAGCCGGTTGTTTCGGCTTCTTTCGTGCTCCAGTGTATACCGCCGAGCCGCTCCTGGGGCAGATTTCGGCAGGTCGGGGATGCTGGCCCCAACCGGCCCCCTGTGAGTGCTACCTACCGGGAACTCATATTGCTGGACGCAAAAGCTACTCGTCGGAGCAGCCGTTCCCTTTCGCGCCTCATGCCCGGGCGAGAGCCGGCAGCCTACCCCGACTAGGATGCCCGGCTTGTAGTGACTGCGGCGAAATTTTACCCCCTGCCCCGGGTGGGAAATAGCAACCCCTGGCGACTGCTGCACAGCTTGGCTCCTTACAGCTCGCTACCCCACACCCGCGGGGTGGTTGAGGAGGAGCGGGACCAGCCGGCCTCTCTCCGAGGGCACTTCTAGCGTCTTTCCCCGGCCCCGGAGGCGTTCGCTTGGCACTGTTCTGTGCTCTTCCAGCTCTGGGGAAGACACAGCCCCGGGGGCCGAGGCAGAGGCACGACAGGGTCTGTTCGTATGGTGGGATTGAGGGTGGACTGGCACCCGCTTCTCCCTGTCCAGCCCTCGGCACAACCTGACCGCCCTCTGTCTCTCCTTGTACCTTGTACATCCCTTGTACCTCCGCCCGATCCCGACCCGTCCGC
Organism: Calypte anna; assembly: GCF_003957555.1. Classification (NCBI taxonomy): domain Eukaryota; kingdom Metazoa; phylum Chordata; class Aves; order Apodiformes; family Trochilidae; genus Calypte; species Calypte anna. The sequence continues at coordinate 48,490,271 of NC_044274.1, forward strand.
TCCCCAGATTTCCGTCTGACCTCCGGCAGCCTCCCCGCCGGCTCGGAGCCCCTCTACATCCTCCCCCCCCCTCCCCCCCCCCCCCCCCCCGTACCCGGGACGGCGCTTTGCCGTGGCTGGGACCTCGTGGAGGGTAAGAAAAGGCGTGAAAAAGAAGGGAAAAGCCCGCCTTGCCTCCTTCCAGAAAGTGAAACAAATAAACTTCGCCAGCAGGATATAAATCTGGCAGATAGGAACGGTATTGACTTGCATGCTCAACTTTTGTTGCCCCTGATATATGAACTTCCCAGCTTAAAAGATTACAGTAATCACGGTAGGACAGTGTAAATCGAATCTGATAGCAATAACTTTTGGGGAAGGTCAGGCTGAAGTGAAATGTTACCAAGCAACAGGCGTTTTGTTTGCAAAATACAATCAAAGTGTATTGATGAGAAATTTTTCCTTGCCAGCCAGTCAGCACTTTCTGCTAACAGCTTTACGGGGCATGAGGTGGAGGGGAAGGGGGCGGGGGGAGAAAAAAGTGGAGGTGATCATAAATCAAGACCCTTGGCGCCGGTCCCCTCCGCAGTGAGGTCGGGTTGGGGGGGACAACTACAGCGACACCTCTGCCCCGGGTCCGGGGGTGCCGGGGAGCAGCCCCGGTTGTAGACCTCTCTGCTGTCTTCCGTCTCCTAAAACAATTGTTACAGAGTTTGGTTTTTTCTCCGTCTTTTATGAACATGGGAATGCTTGAGAGAAAAGCAGAAAACCAGCCCATCGGAGGGTTCTCCTGTCACTGTTTAACCAGATAGCGTTTTTATTTCCAACTATTCTGCATGCTTTGAATGTCAGGGCTTTCTCTTCCCTCTCTCCCTGCTACCTATATTAATACCGTCGTGAGAATAGATGATGTAATTATTTGTAATTATTTGTTCCCCCGGACTGACACACTTTTAGTCCTCACCCGGACATTAATCTCCCTGAAGGTGTTTTTCAGTACAGAGGAGGTATTTCCCAATATACAGTAGAATCAGATCTCGTTTGTGCGAGATTTTGTCATTTCAATGGGACAGTTGTAAAGTTCTGTTCTTTGCAAACGACGTGCTCAGACACTACCCCTGTTGCATCTGCTTGTGTTAACTTGTGTTAATTCCTCCCCCTGATAATATGCTCATTAACTTTCATCTTCCAAATGAGTGTGTGTTACTTTTCTCTGTCTTAGCAATAATTACCAAGGCTAGCAAATAATAAATACGACGATGTATTGAGCCTTCTGTTAATTTCAGATCCATCTTAGTGCAGCACAGCCATCTCTATGGTAGTTTGGAAGCTGCCTAGTGTTCTATGAAGTACCTTAGGTACCTTTGAAGATGAGGAAGAAAGTTTGGACAGAAAGTAATTTAGGACAAACAGCAAACCAAAGGACCCCTAAACCAACCAATGAGTCGCCACCACCAGAGAACAACAAAAAACAAGCAATATAGCAAGCCCACTGACACACCAAAACAGAATTACAAATAAAAAGAAAAAAAAAAAAAAAAGAAAAAGGAAAAACAATGCAAGACCAACCAAAAAATAATCCCAACCCAAAACCCCCACAAAAACCACTGCAAGCATTACGTGACTTTAGTTTTATGTGCCTTTATGCTAGTTCTGGTATTAGTTGATTCTAATAATAGAAAGAGGTAAAATACCAGATATTTTTGTGATCCAAGAAAATCTGCATTTCAGGAAGAGCTGTTCTAACAATCAATGCACAAGCTGTTTTAACAGAAAGTCAGTAGGAATATGTAAAAAGCGATTTTGGTTCCAAAGTATTAGACCAAGTTTTCCAGACAAGTTATTAACTTGAGGACAGGTTCTCTCTCACCTGTTTTTCTTTTATTTGGCTTCTTCACAGTATTTGCTTTATGATCCTTAATGTATAAATAGGCATAAAAAAACTGGGGTGTATGTTGGCCCAAAGTCATAGCAACTTTATTTATTTATGTAGATTTTACTGTGAATACGTGCATGGTTTTCCCATTCTCTTCGTTGGTGTCTGTATTTCCACTGTATCTCTGTAGATCTGAATGTGTGTCTGTCTCTACCTATGCATGTGTATTATTTGGTGAATACTCCCCATGGTTTACATCAATGCAAAAGCAGTTTCTTCAGTTTGCACAGGGCTGGCAAAATAATACTTAAATGCAGAGAACTTGATAAAAACTAAACATAAACAAACAGAAAAACCCAAACCAAACAAACATAACTCCACCCAACCAACTAAAGCAACAAAAATCGAACCTCAGAAATATCTGAGGTTGGTATTTCTTCCTTAAAGCTTAGAACGTTCTCATGTAAAGCTTATGAGTGTTGCTAAAAAAATCTTCAGTTGTATAATCTGAGCACCAAATTAATATTTTTGTACCTGGAAATATTTTGAGGTTTATATATGCATGCAATATTCTTACAATTCAGTGCCCACATGAGGACATTCATACAGTCTGTCGTTATTCAACGATTGCTGCTTTGTGCCCATGTTAAACAGACGAAAACCCTGACCTCGGCATCTCCCGTGGAGGACGGGGGACAGCCTCCAGGCGTTCCTCCCGGGGGGGACGTGGTGTCCAAACGAGGAAAAAGCATCTTGAAAAACAATCTGCCGGGCAGGAAAGCACGGGGAACCCGCTGGGTGAGCCGGCAGCGGCCGTGCGATCGGATCGGCCCAGCGCGCCGGGGGTGAGACCGCGCACCGCGGCTGCGGCCGCTGAGCGAAACCACCCGGCACCGGCGGCCAGAAACGCTCTAGTAAAGGCAGGGGCGAAAAGCAACCCCCTCTCCCCCCAAAAAACCCCCAAATCAAAACAACAAACAGCGAGCCAAAACCAAAGAAACAACTAGCCAAAAAACAACCAACCAAAAACAAACAAAAAAAAGCCCAAAACCAAAAAACCAAACAACCCCCAACCAACCAACCAACCAACCAACCAACCAACCAAAAAAACCCCCACAAACAAACAAAAAACCAAACCCCAAAACCAAACCAAACAACAAAGCCCCAACAGAAAACCCCAAGATACCAACCAACTAACCAAACAAAAAAACCCAACAAACCAAATACAATAGCATCCAAACTCAGTGTAACCAACAGAGGATAATCATCCTCCTGTTAATATCAACATTTTATTTAAATCACCGGAATCCGATTCGACTCTGTGAGCCCGGCAGCCTGGTGAGACGCATCACTATGAGTTGTGCTTTATGAGGAGACTGTCTGAGGCTGAGCCGTGATCTCTGCAGTCTTCTGATGAGAAAGATGCAAACTTAAGTGGGAAAAGTCTTTGGAATGTGAAGAAAAATTTTAACCAAATCTCAGCCAAATATACCTGAAATATCTTAAAACCAGTAATTTGTAAGGATTATGGAGGGTATAAGGGAAATCTAATCTGATCAATTTTTTAGTAGCATATATTTCTCCCCGGTGGTACTTGTTACCAGCCCATAAAGAGACTCTTGAAAAGCACGGTAGTTCTGAAGCCTGCTCGACCTGTATGTGGCCCATTTGGTAATATTTGGTAGCACAGTGCAATCTATGTGGAAATTACAACCATTGTCTCCCTTAACTGCCTCTCTGGCTCTGGAAAGACAGAGACAGGAAATTAACTGTCTTCCAGCTGCCCAGTAAGATAATGATGTTTAAATTGCCCATTTCACTCAGATGTGAATTATTCTAAACATCCTGTCTTTTGTACAAAATGCATGATTATGAACATTTGATGGAATTAGGAGGGAAAGGTAGTGTGAAGCCATCCTCATAAGGATACACACTGCCAGTTTACTGCAGGCAAACATTTCCTGCATTCCCCTTCAGATGCTCAGGCAAGACTGCTGCACTGAGTGTATAAGGAAGTGTCTACATATATTGCCTGTTCTGTAATATACCTACATGCAGAGTTGTTGTTTCTCTGTTTGCACTGGATAGAGACCATGCCCAGTGTAAAAATGGGGACCCAAATCAGGTTATTCTGCTAAAAGAGGGAGAGATCTTTCTAAGGGCATTCATAATCCTCAGATTCACTCAATCTCAAGTAGCAGCATCCCAACACTCTGTAGGATGGCCTGTCATTTCTGCCTGGCGCAGCCATTTTCATGATGAGAACCTCCCTTTACCACACTATCAAGCTGAGCTCAGCCAGGATCTTATCGTTCTCTACAGCTTCCATTCTCGTGAGCATAGCAATTTCTTGCTAGGTAAATTGCACTAGTAGAGTTTGTCTCAAACCGATCTTACCCCTCTTCAGAGTGCAACACCCTACATGTTAACTGGGGTGAGAGAGAGGCAGGAGTGTTCATGCTGACCAGTGAGGCTCAACTGATTGCACACATTTAACTTGTTTCTTCTGGATTAGGCAGGGGTGATCATCAGCACATTTTCAGAACTTTTACTTGTTTCTTTTAACTTCTTTCTCTAGTTGTGTTTATCATCAGGGGTTTGGAGAAACACACAAGTATTTGTATTTATTTCTGCAGATAGCCTGTCAGATATATGTGTGCAAAAGCACTACCCTATGCAGTTAAAGCAAGCTGTGCCACTGTCAACTTGGACAAAGATCCTTAGCTGAGACATCAATGCTTCCCAGAGAGATGATCATTGAGAAGTATGAGGAAGGCCAGCAGAACAGCATTCTTGGGAAATATGTGCAAACAATCTCAAGCAAATACATTGGCACCCTTACGCATAAGCTATGAAAGCTTTTAACCTTTCCTCTATTTCTTTCTGGCAAACAGTTGTATCTAAAAGTTTTTCACACTCTGGACAGGCATTAGCAAAGTGACCAGAGATCTGAGATACCCCCCCTTATTGAGTGTCTGTCTAGAGACAATGTGGTGAACAAACTTGTTTTCAGCCCTGTACTCAGCTCTTGACTTTCTTAGTTTAGCAAAAAAACCCAAGTTACCTGGGGCAAGGGCTGAGGTAAGTTGTAGAGTTTTCATCCGTGGAATTACATAAAAGTCTGCTGAGCACCCTGCTCTATATTTCAGGTTACTCCTGCCTTGAACAGGAGGTCAGACCAGTTGTCTTTCAGAGGTGTGCTCTAAACCAAATTTTTCTAGATTCTGGGCTTTAATGGGCCAAGCTGTATGTCAGCTGTACTCTAGGTCTTGGAGGAAAGAAAGGCCCATGATTCTTGCTGGGGAAGGAATGAGTGCCTGTAGAGACAGAGTCTGAACTAGAATACACTGATTTATTATAAGACTTCTTTAACCTTCTGCCAATAGTCAAGATGGAGTGGTTGTACCCATGCTATTTGGCTCTCAGGGTGACTTTTGGTGTGCCAAGTGCCCTCTGGATGTCTTAATCTCACAGTCGGTTAGATGGTGCTAGTGAGGAGTTATGATGTGAAAGTGCTGAAATTCTTCTAAGAAAGCTTGCACTTCAGTGGTGTATTGTTGCTTTGTAGCCCATGGGAAAGGACTGATAAAGCATGTTTGATGTAGCTCAAAAATGACTATTGCTGCTTTTCTTGTACATGTGAAAATGAGACAGATATCTATAAGGCAGCATTTAGTGTCTAAACCAGTCATAATATTCTTTAGCAGTTTTGTTCTCATGGCATGTCTCAAAGAGGCCTTCATTTTATCAGAATCTATGTGAAAAATGCATTTTTCCCCTAGGACCCTGCTCTCTTATCTTCAAGAAGATTGAATTCTCAATGTATGTAAAACCATTTGGCCTCAGCTTTTCTTTAACTTCTCCACCTTCTCTTTGCAGATATGAATGAAGAGAGGCTGGGCGATGCCAGTGGAGCAGACAGTGCTGAGACCTACAGTGACAAAGACACAGACCAAAGGAGTTCCCCAGACATGACTAAAGCCAAAAACTGCTTCACACCTGAAAGCCCTGAAATTGTTTCAGTGGATGAGGTTGGTTATGCTGTTCAGAAAAATGGAGGGACCACAGAGAGCCATCCAGACAGCCCCAAGTACCACCCAGAGCAGAACCACCTCCTGATAGAAGGTCCTTCTGGGACAGTTTCTTTACCTTTCAGTTTGAAAGCCAACAGACCTCCACTTGAAGTCTTGAAAAAGATCTTTCCTAACCAAAAGCCAACTGTGCTGGAGTTGATCCTGAAGGGGTGTGGTGGTGATCTGGTGAGTGCTGTAGAGGTTCTTCTGTCCAGTCGGTCTTCAGTGGCTGGTGGGGAGAGAACTTCTACAGAATCTGATGGTCTCGTTTTGCCATCCAATGGGCACATTTTTGAACACACACTGAGTTCATACCCTATCTCCTCTTCCAAGTGGTCAGTGGGCTCAGCATTTAGGGTTCCTGACACGCTGAGGTTCTCTGCCGATTCCAGTAGTGTTGTACCAAACCCTCTGGCTGTACCTTTGCAGCACCCTTTCCCTCAGCCACCACGCTACCCCTTGATGCTGAGGAACACTTTGACAAGAAACCAGTCCAGCCCATTCCTGCCCAATGATGTCACCCTGTGGAACACCATGACACTGCAGCAGCAGTACCAGCTACGGTCCCAGTATGTCAGTCCTTTCTCTAGCAACTCAGCCAGTGTTTTCCGAAGCTCACCTGTCCTTCCCTCCCGCTCATCAGAAGACCCTAGGATCTCAGTCCCTGATGAGGGCTGTCCCATTGTGACTAAGCAACCAATTTACACAGAAGATGAGTATGATGAAAGGTCTGATTCTTCAGACTCAAGAATACTCAACACATCTTCTTAGACTGCCATTTGACACGTGATAGCTAAATTATACTTGCAGTGCAGCTGAACTACTGGGCCCTAAGAGGAGGGACACATGCTCTACAAAGCCCTTGCAATTGTACTAAAAAGTGACTTTGCTTGGTATTGTACTATAGCAATAAAGACATAACTTATTTAATTTCTTGCACTTCACTGGTAATGCCAAATAGCAATACTCTGGCTTTAGTGCTGAGTGTGTGTTACAAAGGAAGACTTTCCAGCTATCAGTTACAGGACTCTGGAAGACTCATAGTGGAAACAGAAGCCCAAGGTCTACTTTGTTCCTTAACACAGAAAAAATGGGGATGTTAAACTGAAATACTTGAATGCTGTTTTGTAAGAGAGAACTCCTCAGGACATAACAACTCAAACAAATGTAGTTCAATTGCAAAACAAGTACTTTACAGTCTTATGCCAGTGAGCATCCTTGCAGTGAAAGAAAAGGCAGAATTAAAAAGTATGCACACAAAACTAGCATGAGTTGCTTGTGTGCCATTTGAGCTTGGACACTTTTCAGAGAAATCATAAGGTTACACTTTTTCCATGGCTAGCTTGGAATGTGTAATGTCAATGTAAAACCAATTACAGCTGTGAATTGCATGAAGTGTATTGTGAAATGAACACCAGATTAAGCATTATCAGGTTAATGTAGCATGCTAAGGACTCTAGAAAAATTAACTAAGATGATGATCTTGGTTTATGTCATTTATACTGGGCAAATAAAATTTCTGAAGATTGAGAGCTAATTAGTCCTCAGCCAGGGTTAGAATGTCCAGGTCCAACTACTGCAGTCAAGGGAAGTCTCTTTTTCCAAATCCGAGATCTGCTTCCCTGCCTTGTAGCTTGCAATTGAGATCAGCCAAATGTTGTCATCAGGAATGCTGAGGTCTCTTGAGTGTATACTGCAGCACTTCCAGGCTCAGCTGAGTAAAGCAGAGCTTGCTACAGTCACAGCAAGCAGAAAAAAAAGGCTCTCCCAATACTTCTGAAGAATCTTTTTTCCTATGCTGTAGAAGTAGAAAAAATGAAATAGGATGTAATAGCAGGCATTTCTTTAAAATAATATTTAGCCAAATGGTAACTTCCTAAATCTAGAAAAGTAATGGTTTGAACAATTTATTGCATGTTTGCATGCATTGATTACACGGAATATCTTACATGTGTCAGAGTAACATTAGGAATTGCTTCTGATAAGGAATGCCACTAAATTAATTGTCCACTTAGAAAATTTTTAAGGTTTTAGTGCTATTTTTTTCAACCATTCACAAGTGACTGCATCTGCTTGGCAGCTGGCTTTTCCAAAACACACCTCTGAATGCAGATGAAATGTCTGTCAGATCTGTCAGGTGTATGGATTAGTCCCAGACCTCAAAAGCAACTGAGGCTGCCATGAAGTTGGACTCTAAGGCAGATGGGCTTTAAAAAATGTAATATATGTTATCTGGTGCCATTGATGATATTAATGCCTCATTTGGCATTTCACATTTTGTAAGGTTTGTGCACCCAGTGAATCTTGCATTTTATAGGGGTGCTGAACATGCACAGAGAGGAAAATAATGATTTTATTTTCCTTCGGGGATAAATGAACAGAAAAATACTTTTTCTTGTATAATTTTCTGACCTGTTCAGAACAGCAATTTGTTAGTGATAAGGCAAAGACATAAAGGCAGGGGGGAGGAAGAAAGAAAATAAACAGTTTCCCTTATGGAAGCATAAATGTGAAAACGTCTGGAATTTTCATAAACGCAGAATTACAGTTTTGTGCTGACAGATTTGCCTGTACTCATATGGCTTTTGTAAACAAATTCATCTTTAAGCCACTCCACAGAAAAAAAGTAATTGATAAAATAGGCTTGATCCTGCAAACCAAAAGGAATGAGGTAGTAAAATGCTGTGATATGACAGCATGGCCAAATTAATTGTGAAAGGCTAGGTGAGAGCAGGTAGCTCCAGGAGTGCTGACTGGTTTTGAGCTCACATACTAAGTAGTTTTTACACCAGAAAAAACACAATGTTTAGGCATCCCTTTACATTGAATGAATTTTTAAATTATTATTGTTATTATTTTTGCTACAGAGGATGATTCTTCTCCAGCAGACAGACCGGACAGTGGCACCTACAACACCTCATAGTGACCTTACACACTCTGGTCTGTGGGTTTTCAGAAAACAGAATTTTGGCATCTGGAAACTGGGACACATCTTTCAAAGAAGGGTGAACCTTGACTAAACTGGAGTCAGCTAGTATCATTCTAAACACTTGTGGTGCAAAATGAAGAGTAAGTAGTGTAGTTTTAAAAATTGGATCTCTTGATAAACTATTTTCTGAAAAAGCAAACAAATTGAAAGAATCCTAGTCACATGTGCTAAAATATCTTTCCATTCAATCACAATTATTTATGTTTTGTTTGTTTTTTCTGAAATAAAGTATACCTAAATGTGTTCAAAATAAAAAATTAAAGTTTTGGTGTTGAACAAAGTTTTTTTTTTGACCACATGGTATATTTGCTATCTAGAAGATTAGAGTTTTACAAAACATGAATTGGCCTGCAATAGTATCTTTGAGCAATTACTTTTTTTCTCACTTCTCACAGCTGTATTTTCCAGGCTGGCACTGCAAAGACAGTTCTTAACTCCTAGCTGTCACCTAGCAGGGACCTCTTGGTGTGTTGGTAGGTCCTCTTTCTGCCCACAGGGCAGACCTGTTCTGCAGACCCTCACCATGCTGGCAGGGGATGCTCACCTTCCCACCCTCATGCCCCGGGCAACTGATGGGTATGGGAGCCCCCTTTCTGCAGGACCACTGGGTGTCCCATCCATCTGGGCCACGACATGGGGACATCCCAGAGCTGATAGGTCCCACTCGGGCTCGGGACGTGTTTTTACCAGAATGGTGACAGCTGTGTCACCGCAGCTGGCAACAGCAGGGACGAGTCCTGATTCCACTGAGTGCCCGCCGAAGTGCAGCATCCTTTCTCACGGCTCCTGAACCCTTCTGCTTTCCAGCTCCATCTTGTGGTTAAAAAAGAGTATTTTCATATTGGAGCAAATACTAAATAGCGTGGAAGCGAGAAGTCCTGTGAGTGAGGAAGGATAAAAGCTTCTATGCTCAGAAACGCGCAGTGAGAAAAATGGATTTAAGAAAGTCGTCAAGAAAGATGGACTGAGCCAGACGAGGCCTTTGCTTAGAAACCACAGAGCACAGAGGGTTTGGTGGGTTTTGTTTTGTTTTGTTTTGTTTGTTTGTTTGTTTTTGTGTGGGGTTTTTTTTGTTTTTTGTTCTGTGGTTTGTTTGTTTGGTTTTTTGTTTTGTTTTTAATGGTATGTTGGAGAAGCTGTGGCTTTCTTGGAGCAAGAGAGCTTCACCCTTTACCCTCTGTACAATTCTATCTGCTTGAGCAGCTGCCCCGGGAGCCTCTCTGGGATGCTCCGGGGCTACTTCTTGGCCTGTCAAACATCTGATTTCACTGCCAGCTCTCTGCAGATGTACACAGAGCCAACGGGCAATGTGTCTCTGCTTGTCCTTAGCATCAGTGCAGGCCCACCAGGGACCAGAGCAGTGTGCTCTGCAGAGACTGGCTACTACTACTTAATCCCTGTTCATTAACCCCTCTAGCTATGACAAGGGAGATAAGGCTAAAAATGATGTAAACAATAACAATAACAATAATTTCTCCCTCAGAGGAGTGCTGTGGAGAGCCCTAATGCAATGCTTAGGCTCTCCAGCAGCTCACATACCTGTAGATAAGGGAAAAGTCAGAGTGATGGATAAGCACAGTGCAGTGGGGGATGTCCTGCCCCAGCCCCCCCTACCTTGCCTTTGCCAGTGATTGTGGTGCTTTTCCTGGGCTCCCTGACCTACCTTTCTTATGGGCCTGAAGGGCCACCTCTGCAACATTTGTTGGATGCTTGGTGAACAGGCTCACCTCACATTTGTGCTGACATCTTTGAAAAATGACTTTGATTCTCTCAGTATACTGTTTCAGTGATTCATTCTTTATGTGCATTTATTCAGCAGATGTGAGTGGGGAAATAAGATTGATGCTAAATTTATATGTTAATTTTAATATTGAAGCTATCCTGTATTTGAAGAATAAGATCGATTCTTCAATTTCATTTCTTACGTGATACTGCATATTGTCATTACTGGAAAATAAAATTATTTCTGAATGCATACTATCCAAACTTCAATTTTAGTGGACATATAACTCTGAAACATCATTCTTCTCCCTTCCCTATAAAAACTAACTTAATACAGTATTTTAACAGTCTTGCACTCATCTTCCATTGGAAGATAACAAAGACAAGTCTTTTCACCCTAAATGGTATTTTGTTAATGTGGTCCCTGCAGCATACTGCACTGTCACAGGCAGATTTGGCGGATGGCTCAGCAGCTCCCTGCAGGCTGTTTTGTGTATGATACAAGAGGAATCTTGGTTAAGAGTTTCATCCCTTAATAGAGACTAATTCCATTAGTTTCCACAATAGCAGCAGTGCTTGAGAACCATAGCCACAGCCATATGCCAAGCATCCCTGTACACATGATAAATTCTGACCTTAAGTGGAGGATCAAACCCATAGAGAGCTACCAGTCAGCAGATCTTGTAGAGGATGGACATGGAGGCTCAGATACACTGAAAATTTTGACACCTGCAGAGGGAGATAGATGTACTTTAAGGTGGTCTGCTGCCAGAATCCAGACTTTCCTGAAACTGCAACAGAAAGAAAATACAGCACATCTGGGAGTGTGGTTTGCTTTTTCTTTTCTCTTTGCAAGCTTCAGAGGAGATTAATCTGTGAAGTGGATGACACAAGCCTTTGTAACACATCCTTGCTCTGCCCACTAACCTGCAGAAGATCACATAGGTCAGATTAAATTTCTAGCTTCTATTTTTGCCTCTCAGTGAGATAAAGATAATTGCTACCAGGATTTAATGGCGATTATCTGGAAATTCTTTAAAAACTTAAATGCTCTGTAAATATGAGAGCAAAGCAAAGTGTTTCCCAAAGCATGTAGCATAAGATTTTGTTTATGATCTCTTCTCTCCCAGAGAGAGTAGCTAACCACTGCCTTCCTTCTGCAAAAGAACTCCCCTGAAAAGATAAACTCAGGATAATCCTGGGATAAGCCTGCATCCATCCACCAGCATACAATGGCTAAAATTTCGAAACCTAAGGTAAACACTGCTTGGGTTCTTTCCACCTGTCATATTTCTGAACCCATAGACTTCCTATATTCCAACTTTCTTCTCTGCAACACCCAGATAAAAATCTTAAACCTTGTGATAAAATAATAGTAATTGGCCTTCTCTTCCCAAATGGCAGGGAATATGTGAGTCAGCAAGAGGATAAGGAAAAGTGAGAGTGCAGAGCTTAAGACAGGAATAAGTCCAGTCTTTCTTCTAAGATGGCCCAACATGTGCAGCTGAGGCACTGTGGTCTGCAGGCTGTGGGTGAGCTGGGCTCCCCGTGGTGTTTCTGGGGAAGGTGGGCACACCCTGGCAGTACGCATCTCAGCTTGGGGGTGGCAGCCCCTTGGGAGTGGGTTCTGCTGTAGGAGAAAGGCAGTATGAGGGTGAGTAGCAAGGCAGCCATCTGACTGTGAAGATGTTTGTGGCAACTAATGGAACAAGTTACTTCACTGCTTTGTGACATGCAGTGAAGCTAAAATAACTTTTCAGAAATTTAGGAGCCTGGTTCTACCCCTGCACGTTGCTGAGTTTCCTTCCTGCCACAGTGAATATAAACTGGAATGAGACAAAACTCAGCATGTCCAGAGAAACAGAAAAGAGACACTGAAATACATAGAAATACAGGGGGACATACTTCCTTGCTAAAATCTAGACATTTGTATAATTTAGAAGGGCTACATGATTGGTGTGAAAACAGATGCAGAAGCAATCCTGATGGGGCATTCTGCAGTTAAAAGTTATGTTTTGTTCCTCTCATGTTAATCTCCTGCTTCACTCACTAGCAACAGGCACCTGGAGGGTGCCTCAAGCTGTTCACATGGCACAGCTAGCATCTGCCCTGAGGAAAGAAGCTGATGAGTTCTCGCCTTGACCCTGACTTGTTCCCCAGTAAAAGAAGGGCAGCTCTTAATGTCTGCTACAACTACACATCATATGTACTGAAAAGCAACACTTTCTCAAGAAGAACAGTTTCCAAGCTTCAGAAAATTATTCTGCATGGCTCCATACTTAATGCAAAACCCTTTCCAGGAAACTTTAAAGCCCTTTATAGACTTGGCCCAACTTAGAGGTGGTTATTACCTTTTAAATTCTGTGGTTTAGTCCCAAGTACAGTTATGGTCAGCTATATGTAAGTTAAAAATTTTCTTCCTCTCACATTCCTCTTTGTTTTCTTTTATTCTAAGAATCTGCAGAGGTATAAGCAAAAGGAATAGTCAGCCATATGTATTTTGCTTCTTTTAGTTCTATTGCCAAATAATTAGTAATCAAGGACAGAGAGATGGTGGGGAGAAGAAATGAATTTATTTTGAATTCTTGTTGAAAACCTAAGTAGTTCAAAACATAGGTGATAATACTTCTTAGGATTAGCATGGAGGTGGAGATTGGCTTCTCTTACCCCCATACACCTCCTGCTACTCTCATTTATGTTGGGTGAACCCAGAACAGTCATCAACCAGTGCAATCCTTGTGAGTGGGTGAGTGGAGATTGGGCTGAATTTGAGGTTGCTTTGCAGAGCTTTGAGACACATAAAGAGCAAGGGAAGGGATAATTTCTGACCTTCCATGCCTTGTCCCAGGCACAAGCCTGCACTATTAGAGTCTATACCAATTTTGCAGCTGCCCTGAAAGGGAACAGAGGGATCTATAATGGTAGTCAGGAGATGAGTGGGGCTGGTCTCATGGCCTGGCTGTGCTTGCACCTCCCTCATCTCCCGGAAAATTTGCCACATTAGGTTTTAGCAGATTTGCATGATGTATGCATATGGAAAACCATGACTAATTCCCCAGGTGATCAGTATACATTTAACATCCAAAATCTCAAGGAAACACCCTGCTTGCTGAATTATTATCTGACATTCATGTGTTTCCTGATTTAGCCATTACTGCTGGCTGCTGTTTTAACAGATTTTCACTTTTTCTGCCGTTCCTTTAGTCTGGCTACAGGAGAAATAACTGTGGCTGTGGGTGTGGTGAGAGGCAATATGAGAGGCAATACAGTCACCCTCATTCTGCACATAGTGGCTGTAGTCAGACTCCTCACTCCTTCACAGCACTGTTCCTGCAGCTTTTTACACACTTTCCATGGCCTGAAAGTTCAAGCCAACACCTAGTTACTGTGACCTGGCTTTAATTAATCTGCAACTGATAAACTTACTCCCTGAAATAATGTAATTTTTTTGTTGTTTTTGTTTCACCAACATCTCAAAAAAAAAAACCAAAACTGATGCTGAAGAACTGGTTTGAGACTCCATCCCTTCAGCACAGGGCTCCCTCCTCCTCCTTAAGTCAGCAAAGTACTAGCTCAGGAGAAAAAACAAAATGTGTGTACAAGATATTTGAGAGCGCCTTGGGAAATGTGTTATTTTTTTCTCCTTCCCAATGCCTAGAATTGCAACTGTCTTTGCATGCATCCCTGAGCTGAGCTTAGAGGAGAAAGAGTCAGTCACAAATGACTGTACCATACATTCATAGAATCATAGAAATATAGAAAATTAGGGGTTGGAAGGGACCTTGAAAGATCATCTAGTCCAAACCCTTCTGCCAGAGCAGGGTCAGGTACCTCAGGTCACAGAGGAATGTGTCCAGGTAGGTTTTGAATGTCCCCAGGGAAGAAGACTCCAAAACCTTTGTGGGCAGCCTGTGCCAGTGCTCTCTCACCCTCACAGTAAAAAAAAATAATTCCCTATGTCTATATGGGACTGCCTGTGCTCCAGTTTATAACCATTGCCCCTTGTCCTGTTGTTAGTCACCGCTGAGAAAAGCTTGACTCTGTTCCCCTGGCATTCACCCCTTACATATTTATAAACATTGATGAGGCCCCTCAGTCTGCTCTTCTCCAAGCTGAAGAGCCCCAGCTCCCTCAGCCTTTCCTCACCAGGAGATGTTCCACTCCCTTCATCATCTTGGTCGCTCTGTGCTGGACTCGCTCAAGCAGCTCCTGGTCCTTCTGGAACTGAGGGGCCCAGAACTGGACACAATATTCTAGATGTGGCCTCACCAGAGTAGAGGAGGAGGAGAACCTCTCTCGACCAACTAACCACCCCCCTTCTAATCCACCCCAGGATGCCATTGGCCTTCTTGGCCACAAGGGCACATTGCTGGCTCATGGTCATCCTTCCATCCACCAGCATCCCCAGGTCCCTTTCCCCTGTGCTGCTCTCCAACAGCTCAGTTCCCAACCTGTACTGGTACCTGGAGCTATTCTTTCCCAGATGCAAGACTTTACGCTTGCCCTTGTTGTAATTCATTAAATATCTCCCTGCCCCACTCTTCAGCCTGTCCAGGTCCCTCTGAATGGCAGCACAGCCTTCTGGGGTATCAATCACTCCCTTCAGTTTTATGTCATCAGCAAACTTGCTGATAGTACACTCTATTCCTTCATCCAGGTCATCAATAAATATATTGAACAGTACTGGTCCCTTGAGGGATTCCACTAGAAACAGACTTCCAACTGGTCTCCATCCCGCTGACTACAGCTCCCTGGCTTCTGTCCTTCAACCAGCTCCCAATCCACCTCACTGTCCAATCATCCAGGCCACGCTTCTTCAGTTTAGCTCCAAGGATGCTGAGGGAGACAGTGTCAAACACCTTCCTGAAATCAAGATAAACTAATCTGCTTCTCTGCCATCATCCACTTGGTTATATCCTCATAGAAGGTTGGTCAGACATGACTTCCCCTTAGTAAAGCCATGTTGATTGCTCCTGATAAGCCTCTTGTCCTTGGTGTGACTGGATACAGCACCAAGAATGAGTTGTTCCATCACTGTTCCAGGGAGGGCAAGAGGTTTGCAGTTACGTGGATCCTCATTCTTGCCTTTCTTGCAGACTGAAGTGACGTTTGCTTTTCTCCACTCCTCAGGCACTTCTACTGTTCCCCAAAACTTACCAAAGCTGATGGAGATCAGCCCAGCAATGACATTCACCACTTCCATCAGCACTCATGGGTGCATCCCATCAGGACCCGTAGATTTATGGATGTCCAGCCTCATTAACTGATCCTTAACCCAGCCCTCATCAACGAAGGCAAACTCACCCTTTACCCTGACTTCCTCAGCAGCCTTAGGGGCCCGGGGCTCCTGAGGATCCTCCAGCTGTATACACAGAGGTAAAGAAGGTGCTCAGCAGTTCTGCCTTCTTTGTATCCTTTGTCATCAGGGCACCCACCTCATTCAGCACTGGGCCTGTATTGCCTCCAGTGTGAGTTTTATCTGCTGTGTATTTGAAAAAGCCCTTCCTGTTGTCCTTAACCTCTCTCACAATGTTTAATTCCAAGGAGGCTTTAGCTTTCTTAGCTTCCTCTATGTATTCTCCAAGAAGAGTCTTATATTCTGTCCATGTGGGAGATGTCTGAATATTCAGATATTTACCTAAAGTAAACACTGTCTTGCACAGCTTGACCAGGACATCACAGTCAGTTTGGCCATATTTCAGCCTGATACTGGATGGATTTGTAAGAACTGAGAAGTGATATTTCATTTGAGACAGGAACCAGAGAGGAACTGACCTGGTGACCCTGGACCCCCTCTCCTTAAGCTCTGCTTCTGCCCAATGGCCCCACCTTGTGTCACTGCTGTTGGCAGCCACCCCGGTCCCCGACCAGCCCCTGGATCACACCCTCCACCTGGACTGGGATGGGTGACCTTACAGCTGGGTGACATTAGAGGGTGACATTGAAACACAGTGGGGTGCATCTGTCATTCCCTCACTCCACTTGGCCCTGGTGGTTCATCCAGGGGTGGATTTGGGGTCTGCTTTGCAGGTCAGCTCAGGGCAGCGAGTCAAGGGGGTGACCAGCACTCTCTCTCCTTTGCTATGCACACCCATTTTTGGAAACCTGAAGGCAGGCACAAGCCAGCACTGCGGGCAGCAGCTTATCAGCAGTTGCTGCCCTCTCACAGACAGCACTGAACTTCCAGTGCATGGTGGGAAAGTCAAGATGGGCATATGTCTGAAGCTCTGGTTACTAGGACAGCAGTTTTGCCCAGGGAGGCCTCTGCAGAGGCAGAGGTTTCCTGGAGGTCCATGTCAGTGGCTTCCCATGGCTGAATTTCACTCCTCCCAGAGCTGGCTTGGCAAGGCAGAGGGCAATGACAGCATAATCACTGCACCTATGTGAAGGGACGTGGTGAACACACATGAAAACTTCCTGTGTGTCAGGTGATGACAGCTTTGCAGGGACTTGAGTAAGCAAGCAACAGAGCAAGCTGTACACAGAAAACCCACCTCATCCCCTGGATGCCAGCACTTACAGCTCCACTGTCCTGTGTTCATAGGGTGGTTTGTGTTGGGAGGGTCATTAAAGGTCATCTCTTTCCAACCCCCCTGCATGGGCAGGGACACCTCCAACTAGTCCAGGTTGCTCAAAGCCCTATCCAGCCTGGCTTTTAACACTTCCAGGGAGGGGTCAGACACAATGTCTTTGGGCAACCTGTTCCAGCATACCACTCTCCTCACTAAAGAATTTCTTTCTAATGTTTAACTTTAATCTCCACTCTTCAAGTTTTAAACCACTTCCCCTTGTCCTCTCACTACACACCAGTGTAAAAAGCCCTACCCCAGCTTTCTTGTAGGCTCCCTTCTGATATTGGAAGTTTGCTATAAGGTCTCCTCAGACCCTCCTCTTCCCCAGGCTGAACAACAGCCTGTCTTCATAGAGAAGGTGCTCCAGCCCTCTGATCATTTTAGTGTCTCTCCTCTGGATTTGTTCCAGGAGCTCTAAGTCCCCAGCTTCTTATTCCTGGGACTCCAGAACTGGACATAGTACTCCAGATGGGTCTCAGAAGAGCAGAGCAGAGGGAGAGAATCACTTCCCTCCACTGGCTGTCTGTGCTTCTTTCGGTGCAGCCCAGGACCCAGTTGGCTTTTTGGGCTGCAAGGGCACATTGATGGCTCATGTTGAACCTCTGGTCCAGCCTCACCCCCAGGTTGTTCTCCTCAGGGCTGTGCTTTCTCCTCCCAACCTGTATTTGTGCATGGGATTTCTGTGACCAAGGTTCAGAACCTTGCACTTGGCGTTGATGACCTACATGCAGTTAGTACGAGTCTACTTCTCAAGCCTGTCAAGGTCTCTCTGAGTGGCTTCCCTTCTCTCCAGCATGTTGACTTCACCACACAGTTTGGTGTCATCAGCAAAGTGCCTGAGGGTGCATTCAACTCCACTGTCCATGTTGCCCACAAAGGTGTTAAACAGCATTGGTCTGAGTACTGACCCTTGAGGACCACCACTTGTCACACATCTTCATGTGGACACTGAGCCATTGATCATAACTCTTCAGGTGACACCAGCCAGCCAGCTGCATATCCAATGAGTAGTCCATCCATCGAACGCATATTGTTCCAGTTTAGAGACCAGAATGTTGTGCAAGACAGTGTCAAATGCTTTGCACAGGTTCAGGTAGATGATGTCTGTTGCTCTGCCTTTGTCCACTGAGGCTGTGATGCTATTGTAAAAGACCACCAAATTAGTCAGGCAGGACTTGCCCTTAGTGAAACTATGTTGACTGTCACCAATCACCCCTTTTTTATCTTCTTGCCTTAGCAGAGCCTTTGGGAGGATCTGCTCCGTGATCTCGCCAGGCACAGAGGTGACACTGACTGTTCTGTAGTCCCTGGGTCTTCTTTTCCATTTTTGAAAATGGGGGTTGTGTTTCCCCTTTTCCAGTCAATGGGAACTTCAGCAAACTGCCATGACTTTTCAAATATGATGGACAGTAGCTTAGTAATTTTGGTAATTTTGTAGCTCACCAATGCACAGGTGAGGAAAACAAGTGGCCCTTACAACACACTCTGAGAACTGGTAAAGGAGGATGGCAGTGTCAGGTTTTGCTGTTTGAAAATGTCTGGTGCTGTGAACACGTGGAAGAAGTACTCAGCAACACTGAGCTGCTAAATGTTGATCTGAGTTTTTCTGTTGGCTGGATTTACTGTGTGGACTAATATGAAATGCATTACAATAGCCAAAAGAGTGTGTGACAATGGCTAGGTCCTCTGTCAAAAGACAGGCAAATCTTTTGTCAGTACACAAAATAAACCAAGCAGTTCTTTGGTAACAACACAGAAAGACCTTTAGAATAGGTACCTGCTTCATAATTTTAAAATTATGAAACACAAATTCAGGATGAAATTTCCATGTCATATGTATGAGGAGTGATTTATCCTCTGAGGATAGCAATCTGGTAGAGAAGATACAGCTTTTGCCTCTGCCTTCCCTCTAATGCCTGAACCTAGTTTATATTTGTGTCTGAAGTTTTATCCAGAAGTTATTTCCATAGAGAAAACTGCTTCTCTGAGCAAGTGCACCTGCAGTCAGCTGATTCCACCTCCCTGTCCAAAAGAAGCTGGCTGGCCGGCTTCCTGAAGAGGAAAACAGACAGTTTAATGTGCTTCTTGTACAATAATGACATAGACCTTGTCTTTTCAGTGCACTAATAAAATAAGTCATGTGCTGAAACTTGTAACATTCAAATTTTCTTCCTTATTGCTTTACGCTGCTGGAATTCCTATATAATGTATAATGTAACCTGTGAGGCTGGAACTGTTTGAAAAGTTGTCAAGGAGGCCATTTCAACAGGTTAAGGTCAAGAAGAAGAAGCTGAAGCAGAGGAAGAGGAAGAAGAACAGCAAGAAGAAGACAAGGTGAAAGCAGGGGTGAGTCAGGGTAGAACTCTTCTTCCACTGTAAGGGACCTCTGTATCCTTTGTTGCCACTGGCAAATAGAATGGACATGGGAGTTAAACAAGTCCTTGACTTTGATCTTTGGGTTCAATTTTGATTGATTAAATTAAGCATATCAAAGATCCAGACTCTGCAGCCTTGGGAATTCTGTCTATTTCTTTGGTATTATCTGCCAAATGAAGCTACTGCCAGTTTTTGCACTGGGGCAGAGGTAGGTTTGGAGTCACACTTGATATGAGACCAAGACTGTATTGTTCCACTCTGTACAATGTTTTAAGTTCCTCAAAAAAAAAAAAAAAAAAAAAAAAAAAGCATATTTCTTATTTTCCAGTGTAGTATTTTTTGTTTCATTTACATGCTAGTTGCTGCTTACTAGCCTTTCCAGATGCGATCTCAAAATCCAAAGCCAGTTTTTGAAAAGATCTTAAGTACCTAGTCACTGCCTTCTCAGAGTATTGGGCCATTCTTGACTCATATGCTTCACTAGAGAAAGGAAAATTAACTCATAATGAAACACAGTCAGGTCATTAACATCACCAGGATGAACAGAGACACAATGCCATTAATAATGGCATTGAAACACAGCTGCAGCAGAAACTACCAAAGTCATCAAACTCCATCTAGTGGGAGAAAATCAGAAAGAAACAAACCAAGAGATGCAGTATTGTCTGCTTACTCATTTATATGCCTTGCACATGTATATACACACAGGCATACACAGCTTTGCTTTGAATTCCTATTTCATAAAAAGTTGAATATATCAAAGCTATATTCCTTATCCTGCTTGCTCGTTGAAAAGTGTCCAACAAAATAAAAGAGGAATAATTCAGGAAGCCATATGCCAAATATTAGTTTCTTAAAGTGTCTCAGGGTTTCCAGACTCTTGATATTGCCTTTCTCCCTTACCGTTCAAGGTAACTGTTCTTTTTCTCAGACTGTAAAACATATGTGTTGTCAAAACTTTTTGGGGACTACACAGTTGAGTAGTGACAGTGGGGGAAAGTTAACCAGTGTCTGATCAGTCCAGAGATGTCTGTCAGTGTCAGTAACCTGTGGCATATAAAGGTAATGTGTATGTCTTTTTAATTGATTTTAATCCTGCTAGATTACAAGCTGCTAGCTGCCTTTTGATGTGAAGAGGTAAGGTTTTCTCCAATTATCTCTGTCTTGGACATTTCAAGCCCTTCTTTCAACACTTTTTGTTTCTCTTGGTGACAGTCAGTAGTAGATTATTTCAGTGTGTTCTATCAGAGTATGAACTGTAAGTCTGCCTGGAAAGTGAAGCTGTTGCCAAATACAGAATTGTGTTTCCCATTTTCAAATAACAAACATTTTGTAGTCAAAAGAAAGTGCCTGTGTTAATGCCTAATGTATCTAGTTGTAGTAATATTTTTCTAGGTTATCTTTGTTTTCATGCCAAACAGCCTGTTAAATTCTACATGTGGGGCAGCCCTTTTGATGGGCTTAATATTAATCCTCTGTGCCTTAAAAAATCCCTAACTCCACTGCTATTTGAGACATCCTAAGGTCTTGATTTTGAAGCGAGGAAGTGGTAGTGTTGGTATGGTTTGCTGATGGGGTGTTTTCTGGTTTCTGAAAAGCTGTTTTTTCTCTTCTATCTACTATATAGACAACATGCCTGCTTAAAGAAGGCTGCCTCCCTGTTTGCTACTTCTACTAGCAGAGCTGAATAGGTTCATATGAAACAACAATACATCCTCCATGTCTGAATTAGTCTTTATTTTTAGAAATACATATATTAATACAAGTTGTAGAAATCCTACTCTCAAGTTTGAGTATCACACCTGATGTCTTGGTTGCACAGGAGCAAATGCAGTCATGTTACTCAATAGGTATTAGAATACAATCAGGAATGTAAGCTTTGAAACAGGCAGTGAATGCCATGAGTGCTGGTACCAGTGATCCAGGAGAGGACTGAGAAATTCCAATTGGAAGACAAGCAGTTACAGGGATAAGCTGCCAGGACTGAAGTGACTAGGAGTTAGCCTGGCCTATCTGTGACCCTTTTGTCACACCTCATAAATGAAAGCCTCTGGTGAAGTAGGGTATAAGGAAAACCTGTGGCACTGTTATATGCTGCACTGATGTCTTTGTGTCTAGGGCAAGTGAAGGGATCACCCTACCCAGAGGCAGGGAGCTGGTGGGGACATTTCTTATAAATATCTCTTCAGCTAAGCCCTCAGTTCAAAGAGCACAGAAAATTTCTGTTACCACCACTCTTTTGCTGATTTCTAATGACTGACTTTAGGTACTGGGAAGACAAAGTTAGGACACTTCAGTGATCTTACTGTAATTATGTGAAGAATACGCCCTGGGACATTTTGCCCCTCTGAAACAATTGCATGAGCTCTGGCAAATAGTTGTTGGGAGACATGACATTATTGTCTAATAATTCTGATCTGATTTACTCTGGCTCATACGCTTTATCTTTAGGACATAGGGAGTACAGAATACTCACAACGGTCTGCTCTGGCCTTTCTGCCTTCTTCTAGTGCCTTGATGAGCCTCCTTTGGTGTGGAAGCTCAGGACACCAGTGATTTGAGAGGGAGTTTATAAAGAGAACCTGTTTGTCTGCCTCCAACATGCAAGACTTCAGGGTGCAGTAAGTCATGCAAATGGCTGTAAGTTGGTTTTCTAAACTTGTATTGTTCCTTCTTAGCAGGTCCAACCAGTACTCTTTCTGCTACTTCACTCTGGTTTGTTTTGAGTTTGATCAGGATCTTCATTTTACTGAATGACTGCTTTGCTTTATGTTTGACCCATTCTTTGAGGTCTTTGGTTTACGCTGAGACCCATCAAAGCTGTATTTAATAAAACAGAATTGCATTACCACGAAGTGAGTTCACCATGGTGAACTTTTTCAGTGGTCCACATAAAATGAAGACTAAATCAAGGACAGTAATACCTTGGATGTGGCCTTAAGTGAATTTCCTAATGGACTTCACTGCCCAGTGTGGTGTTTTCTGATTTTCCCATTAACAATAACATTTTTTGGAACATGTTCTCTTTCCTGTTGAGTAGTGATATTGCACTAATGTTCAGCATAGTGTGAAGTTTATGTTACCAAATCTCATGCCTTGCTGAGAGTGTCAGTAGGTTAATATTGTTGTAAGGATTTTGGGGAGGACTCTAGCACAGATTGTTTTACCACAAGCACCTTTTCTCAGAATTTTCCTTCACGCTGCTTAAAGTATTTATGTTCACATGAAATAAATCCCCACACCTGTAAGTAAAATACTTTCTCCATAAAAGGTGGCTTGTTCTCGAACTGTCTTTTCTGTGCCCTGATTTCTGACTGTGTCACTTCCCTACAATAAAGCTGCTTCTTTATAATGCTTAAGGTAACTTAAAAGGATAGTGCTGTATTTATGACTGAGCAGGGTTTGCACTGGTAAAACTGGTTCTTTGTTATGGTCAGCTGAAAGTAAAACACTGGAAAATGTAGTAAACAGATGTTCTGCCTGTCAACAGGACTTACCAATTTCTGCAGTATTTATATCCCAGCACTGTCCCTTACTTCATATGACCATGGTTGCTTTTGGTATTTTATTAGAGATGTGCCAAGCTGTAAAAGACCATTTCAGCCTCCTTAGCTGTGCCTGTTACCTTTACATGTGAGAAGCAGGAAATGACTGCAGAGCAGAGCATCCTGCAAAGGATTATGATTGTACCTGCCTGCTTGCATTTTGGCATTGCTAAGAGACTGCTGTCAGGTTTTAGGGTTCCAGTGTGCAAGGTTCAATGTAAAATGCAAGTTTGTAAGTTTACGCTCTTAATGTTACAGAGCTGAAGGGTCACTTGCCTTACTCTGAAGAAATGGCTTTGCCTGAGACCAGACTCTAAGTTCTTGCCTGATTTACTAGGAGGTGGCAAAGTGATCTGCAGTGCTAAATGCCTTGCCACCTGCTCATCTGACTTCCCCTGTAACAATAACAAATTGGTCACTCATATCACACTTCCAGCTTGTACTGATTGTTCAGATGTTGATATGGTCATGCAGCTGAAAGGTAGGCATGCTATGATGACATGCTGTATCTTGCAGGAATTGAAATAGACCTGGAAAATACCCCTTTAGATGATGTTGCTTTTTGGTTATCCCAAACTGCCTCTGCTTTGTATCTGTGGACAGCAGCAGTTAATGCTGCATTCATTCACTAAAACAACAAAATCACAGCAGTTCTCAGATTATGCTTGCAGTCAAAAGGTGGTTATATTAATATATTAATATATATTTTTTGCACCCACCAAGGTGTGTAAGCTTTCAGGCTAAAGTAGCATTTCTTTTAGGCTGCCAGTGAGGCACACTTAGCAAGACCATGCCTGCTTCTACTGGCAATTGAGAATATGCTGGGCTTGCTTGAAACACAAAATTTACCACAGGAGTAGATGATTTTTTCTATAGATTCAGTAATGCAATCAAGAGGAGACACAAACAAATCCAACTTACGGGTATGTGCACTTGACACAGACCATCTCAGTCAGATTACACAAATATAACTCACTAGAAAAACATGATCTGTAGAGCAAAATCAATTCAGTGACAATCTAGAAGTGGTTTTGATGCTTCTTTTCTGATTGTAACTATCCATCTGAATTCATACTTCTGGGGTTTGCAACATAGATGCTTTAGTACTCAAGGCCAACTCTACTCACTGCAATTACATCAGCTACCACTGTTAGCATGTTTGGCTGCATTTGTGTTTCTGTCTACTCCAAGTTGTACTGAAAACCAAGAAGAACATCAGGCCAGCATCAGGTCCATGACTCTACCCTGGCCCACTCTGTGAAATATTACTTGCCAGCAACAATGAATACAATGCTGAAGGGTAATCCCATGAATACATTCAGGACAAAAAAATCTTGTATGATATTTGCCAAAATCAGCGCTATAGAACAGCTGCAGAATTGGTAGTTACTGAAAATGATCACAGGAAGCAACTGACTTGCTGGGAGGTGAAGATGACTTTTTTTTTTTTTTTTTACCTTATTTACATTGTCATGCTTATTGATTTCTGTTTTAAAGAACAACAATAAAAAGACAAGTATTGCCCTATGATGCCAGGTTTGAGGTGAAAGAGACTGGGATGGGGAAAAAAGATATGTACAAGTAAGACAGCTGTTCCTTGGAGTCCTGAGGTTGCTAGGGAATGAAAGAAGATGCTTTCATGAAAAAAAAGGAAATAGATCTACTATGGTCTTCTAGATGTACAGTGTTTCCTTGAAAGAAGTATGAGGGATGAGAGACCTTCTCCTACACTACTGAAGGGCAGGAAACTTCAAAGAATTTCTCCAGGAAGGCAATTCATCAGGGACCAGAGCTGAGACTTCTGTATTATTTGCTGCATGGAAGGTTAAGCTGTTTGGATCTAGCTATGGAAAAAAAATTTATTCAGCCTTTCTTGCTACCATTTCTTCTTGGCTCCTTGGGAAGGGATGAGGCTCTGTCAAAAATTCCCCCACCCCTCAGTGGTAATATGCATTTTGCAATAAGGGAGAGTTTTCTTATTGTCTGATACAGTAGCATTTCTTGAGGAAAGGGGAAGGCCAAGGGAAGGGGACAGCCCTATCAGTTCATTTGCTTTCAGTTCTGCAGAGGAACTTCAACAAAAAAGGTGTCTTACCCATCTTTCACCAAACTCTCTGCTCCTACCTTCTCTACTCGAAGATACAGTGCCCGCTTGTCAAGGCTGGTGCTTCTCCGTCTCTCCTTCCATTGAGAGCTGCTTCAGAGAGGCCTTTGATGTGAGACTCAAAGGGTGACCCTGGCCAGGCTGGAGCACAGTCCAGCAGGGTCTGAATGTGGGGTGGGTGTCCCCCATGGCTCTATCAGGAAAGAATTAGCATGTTGCATTTTTGTAAGTGATACTTTTTTTGAGTAAACATCCCTGGGTTCCTGTGATGTGTAACTAATGGAGTGCTAAACTCTCAGGGCTGGCTTAAGACTCAGAAAGTACACGTGTTGCCAATCCATCATGTTCCTAATACTAATTAACATAGCAGGGACACAATAAAGCCCCAGAACCTGCACACATTACCCAGCTCACATTACCGCTCTGTAACAGTCTATTGACCTAACAAAAGCACACACTGAAAAAACTAGACATGGTCTCTTCTGACTCAGCTAGACCTATTCAGCCAAAGAAAAGAGTCAAGGCCTCTCATTTATTATTATCCATTATTATTCTGGTATATCATGGAATGGGTTTCTCAAATCACATACAATGACATTTCTAACTTGTGAGCATTTGTGTGTGTTACATGCTGCTGGGCAAGTAGCCCTAAGCAGAGCAGCCACTGAATTGTGGAGATTCAACTGCAATGGGCGTGTTCTGCTCCTGCACAAGTACAAGAAAGGCCTTATTTGTTGATTTTAATCCTTCTTTTTTACAGTTCAGTTACAATGAAAATCCTATTGTTCTTAAAACTCTACTAATATGTCTTTTGTTCCCAAGCTCGAGCCAGCTCCTGTGCAAAAAAAAAAAAGGTAACAATCTGGTTAAAATTAATTCTAAAATAACATTTGTAAAAACAAATCAGAAGGTATCAGAAAAGTCTACCTTGTATAGAAACACGCTGACATCCCTGTAATGTGCTCCTTTTAACGTGTGGTAATTCCACTTCTTTTAAGATGTGTGTAATAAACAACCAAGGAAAAGCTGTAAGGAATCTGAACAGCAGGAGACTAGCACAGTCATGTTGCAGTGGTTCTTAAGTGGATGCAGTCTGTTGTGCAAGTTGGGTGCAAGCCACTGTTTACTTCCACAATTTCATGGTTAAGATTTTATGGTGCCTCTGGCACTTAGTAGAGTTCATTCACCAGCACTGAGGCGGGGGGTTGCACATCCTTTAGTGCGACAGTTATGGGGGCTACTAGTTTAATCATTACAAAACAAAATTATGGTACTTTGTTGAAGTGATGATGAATTTGCTAGGCTAGTACACCACTACAAACAGGCTAGGTGCTTGGGCATATTCTCAGATTTCCTTACTTCATAGTTAAAATTTGTCTGTTTTTTTTTTTTTTTCCTGAACTGTCTGTTAGAGTATCTTGCTCTCATAAACATATTTTGAAAGCTTTTTAATCACTATTTGGAAAAAGGACCTTGCCGTTTATAGCTATATATCCTCAAATTGTGTATCATCCATCTCTGTAGTATGTGGTTAAACCTGATGTTATCAACTGGTTGGATATTCTCTCTGAGGTATTGGTGTTTCTTTGCTACAGGGTAGGAAATGTCCCCTACAGAGCAGAAAAGTGGGTTTTAAGTACAAATTCATCAGGTGGGAGTCACAGAGAAGGTGGAAATGTGCAGTGCCAGACCAATGTCAACAAGACCCAGCTCTGTGGCACAGCATCTCCTTTCATGTTCTCTTTGAGATGAATAGTTAAGAACTGTCAAGAAACTCTTCAAGTCCGGTGATTCATGGATCACACTTCCAGTGAAGTGATCACGCAGGGCAGCTTAATCTCAGAACAGCAAGTTGTCTTCTCTTTTAACTCAAAACTAATTAACTATGGGCCTTACCCCATTTCCCCTATGACTGACTTAAGAGGTTTTCTGTTTAATTCAGCAGAGCAGGTTAAAGCCTGAACTAGAATCAGTTTTATGACCAAGTGGTTTGATACTTTGTGTAGTTGATATCATCTTGGATGGCCCAAGACTGTGAATTACCAAAACGTCACAGATATTAAATCATGAAGTAGATGACAGTGTGCTCGTTATGTCATATGATCTTAGCACAGTTTATGGAATAGTATTTTTTATTATTACAAGTAATCATAAGCGCTGAAAAAATACCATAAGTAAAATAGCATTTTTTAGTACAATGCATCCAATGTTCTTAATATATGTATACACATCTGCAATATGTTAAAGTCAGACTTATGCCCACTTAATCTCAAGGATTTCAATGGAGTGTCTGTATGGGATGAAGGGAAGAGTTTGATCCCAGAATACTGAATGGCTGTACTTTTCAGGAAGGCTTTATGCCTTAGGTTTTCTCCAAGATTGCTATTTATAGTAATAAACACAGCTTTTATTAAATAAATAATTACAATACTTTCCACATTAGCATTGGTCTGTCTAATGTAGGAATCATTTCAGGTATGGTTTGCTTTTTCTATTGACGATTTCATTGAAAACAGTGTATTCAGATAAATCTGATGCACAGCCTTGTGTTGAGTCACAGTGACAAAAACCTGATCAGGATGGGCTATGCCTACAGACATGACCAGGATATTTATTCCAAGATTCAAATTCAGCCTCGCCAGTGAGCAGGTGCACTTGTGATAGGAAAAGGCTTTGAAACAGCTAGAGCTCCTCTGCTTCCCTTCACACCTGTAAGTCAGAACAAAAATGCATAATTCAGTCCTGCTTCCTAGTGCAGTGGAACAAATTAACTTCTCCCCAACAAGAGCATTTTCAAAACGAGTGCTCTAACACTTCAACCAAGAGTACACCAAGGGCAGGGCGAGAGAAGCAGCAAATAAGATGCTACTAAATGTCATTTAGTACACAGTTGCTTTGTCCAAGCAGTCTACCGGCTTCTGTCCTGTGGTGGTAATGCCATCCCTTCAGAAAAGTGACCCTGGTGTCATCCCATATTGACTTCAAGGGGAGTGGGAGGTCCCAGTGATGACAGCTGAGTCAGAGAGAAAAAGGTTGACAGTGGCCATATTGATCATCACCCCCCCTACCCCCCAAGAAAAAAACCCAAATCAAAAAGCCATCAAACCCTGTTTTGTAGGAATGATGTGCCAGACAAGTGTAGTGTACTGAAAATTCCCTGGTTATGAAAAATTTTGTCAAGTTCTTTGCGGTACAGAAAAACCTCCTATGCAAGGATTCTACTTCAAGAGTTCTAAAGACACCTGTTTCTATCTCTGTGTTCCATGTAGTTTTTAATACCATGGGTAGTTTTTAATACTCTCAGTGCTGTTTCTGAACCTAGCCTCAACAAAGCAAAACAGAAGATATGCAGATGTACTGTCTGAAAACAAAAAAATATTAAATAAATTGAAAAAAAAAATCAAAAGAAAAAACAGTCCCACAAAAACCAACCACAAAGTAGGGTCAGATTTTATTTTTATAGCTGCAAAAATCTCTTACACCACAAAAGCAATCTAAGATCTTCTGGAGGAGGCCCTGCACCAAAAAATTGTTCCTTTTAAGTATGGGACAAGTACAGGACTACAGGGAGTACACCTGCTGTGTTGGGAGTTCATCTCTGGTTTTCCTGTTTCCTCAACTGATGTCCAAGAACGAAGTGAATGGGAGTTCACAATACCTGCACATGCTCCTGTGATCCACAGACAAACCTCTTCCTCCATGGAGTTACAGCAAAGGTTTATCTAATTTTCAAGGCAAATTCTCTGGAGGGTAGAATAGATGAAAAATCCTTTAGAGAGGTTCAGTGGAACTGTCACAGGTGGAGGGGTACCAATTTTTGCATAATTTTCAGAGACCCAGGCTGTCTTGCATTCACTCTGGCATGTTGTGACTGCTGTGCTGATCCCACTCAGCTCTTCCACCTCTAGCACTTGGATGTCTGCATACTCCATAGTGGACCCCTCACAAGCCAGACTCCAGTAGTTTTGCCTGCATGGTGCAATATCACACTTGGGAAATGGTTCTACAAAAACTCCTCACTAGTAGGTGTACAATCTGCAGCCTTTCATGTGGCCTAGGTACCTGCATTTATCAGTATAGCCTGAGCCTATGTGGCTTATTTTAATGGATATATGGCAGAATCTGATGATATTTTTCATGCTGACAAATACCTCAGGTCATCCTATTAATTTCTGTAAGGCTACTCAGAGACTGCAGTAATACCTAGTAAATGAGAATACATTCTGGCTAGTTACAGTTATGTGATTGAATTTTTACTGTTATGCACAATATAGTCTACCCAGCTTATTTGATTTATCAGGTGTCTTATTGTCATTTTAAATATTTTGCATAAATAAATTATAATGCATCCTGAGGGGAGGAAAAGAAATCCACCACAAACCTGTTTATTAGTAGGACTTCTTTCTGTTCCACTAAAACACGGCAATCAAATAGATAATTTATATTGCAGAGACTTGACCTTTACTTTCCAGGACTGTAAAATAAAACACCAAACCCCACACTTTCTGCATCTGGTTGACATTTGAATAAAACTGCCAGAGTGCAAACAAGTTTTGAGACAACATCTCCAGCAAACTCTGCAGTGACTCTAAAAATATTCTTGGCTACATTACTTTTTAAGGCCATATGTTGAAAAAAACAAAACCCAAAACTTCACTAGAATTTATTGCAATGAGGTATTTGCCAAACTACTAAAGACATTTAGGAAGATTATAGTGAAGTACATTAGTTGCTGACTTGACAGTTCTCTATTCTCACTGCTTGTATAGTGGATTCTTGATATTCACACTGAGAATTGATCCAACTTTCTAGTACATTTCAGCAAGAGACCTGCCAAATGTCTACTGGCTTATTAAATGCTGGCAAGCCAAAGGTCAGTGCTCTTTATGAGCTACAGCAAAGCTGCTGTGAACGGCACACCAAATCCTCCTCATGGCATTTTTCTTGTTTAAATTCAAGATTCCAGTACAGGACTGGATGAGGACTGGTCTAGATAGGTTTGTATGAGGAGTATCTCTACACGTGCCCTGGTGTTCCTTGTCCACTCATCTGGAGGCTGCAGAAGAGGAAGTTCAAACTCCACTGAGCCACGTTTTTTCTTGCTTTGGCTGAAACACCACATCTGCGTGGTCCCACCTACAGAGGTGTGGGCCAGAATGTGTGTCCCTGGTGCAGCCCCACTGAGTGGCTGAGTCCTCAGCCACAGAAGGCAAACCTGCTTGTTCTTCACTCCTTCATCCTCTCCAGGAGCTCCTTTTTTCAAGAAGCTTCCAGAGTGAAAAGGGATGTGGATGGGAAGATCTGCCACACTCCATGCCTGATCTAAAACTGGTTTTGCCCCTGGGAAAATCTCTCTTGATGCCTCTGTAATTCCCATCAGGCTTCCACCAGCCGTGCCTGCAGTGTCAATTTTGTTCTGCTCGCCATTACTGCTTTTGATATCAGTTTTATGTGCCTGAAGATTATCCTGGTATGATACACAGGTCTCCCTATAAAGGCTAACCCTTACCCCTCTTGCCAAAGCAAACATTCCTTTCAGAGGCATAGAATCACTCTCACAGTCAATAAAATTTGCATCCATATGAAGCTATAGTGAACACATTACTTTGACATTTCTTACATCCTTATTATATGTATTTATTATATTTATTTGACTGACATGCAGGAATAACAGAAAATTCCTCCTCTGACTCTGTACCTGGCTGCTTTACAAATATGTGAGGTAGTAATGTAATAAAAAAAAAACAAAACAATTAAACACAAACATAAAAAACCCCAACAAACCAACTTACTTGTTTAAAAAAGTTTAAAGATACTATCAGTATAGAAACACCTATTTTTGTCATGGACAAAAATCTCATCCAGGTTTGCCTAAGTGTAAGTGCTGTTTACAAGAGACAGTCTGATGTAGAAATAAACCCCCCACATTTTTATGGAAGAAAACTGTAAAAGAAATCACAGGTTTTACTGCTCGGATAATACCGGAAAAGGTAATATTTTTTTTCGTTTTTTCCCTCCCCTCTTCATCGGAGATCACCTGGGAAATCTCAACGTCTTCTGTGCAGCAAATAGGTGGTGACTATCGGTCCCGCGGATGAGAAACCTACCTGACAGGGCCGATCTCAAGAGTGTCGGTACGGGTCCCTGACACAGTAGCACCGGGCAGGCACTGCGGGGAGGCCTGACAGGGAACCGGGACCCCGGGGCGGGAAAGGAGGGACGGGAGCAGGAGAGAGGCGGCGGGCGGGGCAGAGGCAGAGCCAATTTGTTTCAGATTAGCTGGTAACATCTCTGACCAAACAAGAGGCGGAGATCTCCCGCGTTTGGCGATGTAATCTGCTCCCGACGGCGCAGGGAGAAGGCAAGATCAAAGCATTCCTCCCGGGAAAATTGCACCCGGGGGTTGCCGTTTGGTTAGCCTGCCCTAACCTCGATAATAAATTTCCCGTGAGGAAGGGAGGGCTGGGGAGGCGAGGGGGGGATGGAACACCGCGGCACCTGCACCTGCAGGCCCGCAGTCCCTGCTGCACAGGAGAGCAGAGCAAGATATGGCCCTGCGCTGGGTGTCCCTCTGCCACCGGCTCTCTAGGGGGACCTGGTTGCGGCCTTTTAAGCGCCCCGGAGCTGCTTTTCCTCTCCGCTTTCCACGGCTCAGGAGGCTGCAACAAGGGGGCGCGGCACCCGTCGCTGCCTGCACGGTCTGAGGAACCACCGTATCGGGCCCCGTACTGGGGTCTGGGACATCCAACACCCCCTCCACCTCTCCCCTCCCCCGCCCCTCCTCAGGCACCGCATCTCCGGGGGGACCCGATGACAATGCGCGGGGCAGGGGCCGGCATGGGCGAGGGTGTGCAGAGCAGACTCTGAAGGAGCCCGCAGGCCACCGCGTCGTGTACACGGACCCTCGGGCACGGGGGCTATGGGAGGAGCGGGGCACTCCATCAGCGGGCGTTGTAGAGGGGGAGGTGGATGCACCGGTGCAAATCGAGGGCTTCGCTGCCATCTCTTGCGTGGAAATCAGTGTCTTTCCCAGCACGGCGTGTCAATCGCCCCTGGCAGCGCACAGCGAACAGGTCTGACACCACGGCCCAAAGCGGAGGCTGAGCGGGGGTCCCTGAGGCAAAAGGCGGGGAGAAGAGAAGCCGCAGGCCGATCTCCGCCTTCCCCACGGGCGGGTGCGTCCCTCCAGAGGACGGCCGAAGCACCTCTCCCTCCCGAGGGGAAGGGAGAGAGAGGCTGAAGGGAAGAGCAAACGCCCCGGGAGCCCAGCGCAAACAAGAACAGAAGAAGAAAGTTGTACAAACACGCTTTAAAATAATGGCTGGGTTTCACAGTTCCCTGTGGATAAAGTAAACAGGAGAGGAACTGTTTTGTAATTCACTCCAGCGGCCCACAGAATCGTACTTTGTAATTTGGTGTCGGTTTACAAGCAAACAGGACTTCTGTTTCCTAATCTAGCAGGTCCTTTGTCATGCCTGTGCCTTTTAAGAGGGACCCCAAGGGGGAAAGTGGAATTCCTTGGGTATTTGGCTTTTAGTCATGCTTGTAAGTCAAACAGTAGCCAGGCTTTCTTTTGGCATGAATAATACCTGCCGTCGGGGGATGCGCTACCTTCTCCCCACTCCTTCGGTGAGAACATTCGGAGGTAGTGTAGCTCCAGGAGGACAAACGATCCGCCGGGACAAAAGCTCCCATCCTGCGCACCGGTGTCCACAGCCCGGGGGCCCGGAAAAGGACTGTGCTCCGCTTCTAGGGCGGTGGCTCTAGAAGCTTCGGTCGGCGGCGGCAGAGCCCACGCCCGTCCCCGCTGCTCCAGGGCGCTGCTTTCCCCCTTCGTTCGCCGGCCTCTGTCCCGAAGGGCCGCAATATCAGGGTTTTTCCGTGCCGAACTGGTGGCCGGCAGCCGGCCCGTGCACTCACCGTGAATGAATGTTTATTGTATACATGAAAATTACCAGTATTTACTATACATAAGCACCTCTCACGGAAGAGAGAAATCTTTTCCCTTTTCGCAGAATGGTTGCTGCCGCGTGCTCTGCATATCGTTAGTTTTCGGTCAGCACACTGGTGGGGAACTGATGTTCTCCCGCAAGCCTTTTTTTTGTTTGTTTGTTTTTTCTGCTTGTTTGGTTGTTTTGTGTGGTTTGTTTTTTGGTTTTTTGTTTCTTTTTTGGGGAGGGGGGGTGGTGTGTGGTTTGTTTGGTGGGGTTTTTTTGTGGGTTTTTTAGGTTTTTTTTGTTGTTGGTTTTCTTTGTTGTTTTTTATTCGGTTTTTTGTTTGTTTTTTTGGTTTGTTTGTTTGGTTTTTTGTTTTTTGTTGTTTTTTTTGTTTTTGTTTTTGTTTTTGTTTTTTTTTGGTTCCCGGGAATACCCTGTTTAATTTCGATAGCTCTCTCCATGCCGAGGTGCTTTTTATCCGCTTCTGTCCCCGTGGGAATTCCCGTATTCACTGACAAAAGCACTGATCTCCTCGGAAGCACCTCAGCACCTCGTTGGCACTACCCAGACTTTGTGCGTTACAATTTCGATCGCTCCTCATTTTTGGGAGGCCAGTATCAGAAAAGCAGCTTCAGGGAGCTGGGGAAGAAAGTTACGCAACGTCTCAGTGGTCGGCTTGAAAATGTCACTGA
Organism: Calypte anna; assembly: GCF_003957555.1. Classification (NCBI taxonomy): domain Eukaryota; kingdom Metazoa; phylum Chordata; class Aves; order Apodiformes; family Trochilidae; genus Calypte; species Calypte anna. The sequence continues at coordinate 48,524,136 of NC_044274.1, forward strand.
CCGTGGGGGGGATGCTAAAAACCAAATTAATATTATCCCTCGCCTTCACTTGCTATAAACCAGGAAAACGACCCCGATTCCGTTGTGTTTTCAAGCTCGGAAAAAAAAAAGCCACTGCCACGATTTCCCTCACAAGCGAGACAGCGACACGAGCCACCCGCAAACAAAAATCGTGGTTATTTCAGCCTTTGAAACCCTCGCCCCTGGCTCGCTTCTCGGTGGGGGGGACGTCGCTGACCCGTGGACCTGGTTCATTGCTCCTCACCATCACGCGCGTTACCGTCTTTTCTCCCTTTCTTTCCTTCCTCCCCCTTTTCGTTTTTGCCCCCAAAAGGGAAGACTAACACCACGCCGCCCGCTCACGTTTCCCGTGCCGGGGGGTGTGTGGGGTGCGGCGTGGGTCGGGGCGCGTCCGCGCCCACGGGCTAGCGGCTGGCACACGCGCCAGGGGGGCGGGGCGGCCGTGGCGCGGGCCAATGGGCGGCGGCGGCCGGCGCTGATAACGCTGCGGGGCCGGGGCAGCGGGCGCTGTGCCGCGGGGCGGGCGCGGCCGGGGACAGCCGGGTGCCAGCTACAGCCGCAGCCACAGCCCCTGCGCTGGTGCGGCGAGCGCGGATACACGGCCACGCACGGCCCTTCCCGGGACCCTGCGACGCAGTCATCCCCCGACGGCGCGGCGTCCCGGCTCCCCGGGAGCACTGCATCCCGCCTTCCCTACGTGCGAGGGTCGGGAGTCCCCTGTCCCCGGGTTATTAGGCAGCGGCGGCCGGGCGAGTGGCGGTGGCTGCGGTCTGCCTGCACCGCCTGCCAGCCTCGGGTGCTGAGCTTGGGTAAGTGCAAAGTGCGGGAGGAAAGGTGGGTAGGTCGGAGGGAGGGGTCCGGAGTCACTGCTTTCACGATTCAAAGAAAACCAAGCAGTCCCGGTCGCTAGAGCGGACATCGGCGCTGTGTGAAGCCCAGGTGTCCCCTACCTTTTCCCTAAGGCTGAACGCAGCGGGCAGGAAGGGTGTCATGATCCCGAAATCAACAGGTCATTGTGAGGACCTGACAACCTCAGTCCTGAGGCGCTGGGCATCGCCCAGGGGTGGTTCCTCTTCCCTCGCATTGGAGACGCGCTCTTCGCCTGCGGCGGGAGAGCAGCAAGCCCGGGGCGGGCGAGGGAGGCGAAGCGTCCGTCGAAGTTTCCTGAGCCTTATTTAGGGCATTGGGAAGAAACAGAGCAGGGGGGAAAAGACATCCAAAGAGGGCTCTGCTGTGGCATTGCGACGGGGTCGCATTTCGGCGGGGTTGCCGGCAGGCTGGGCGGCGGCGGGAACCTCGGGAGCCGGGTGTACCTCGGCTGCCGTCCCGCCTCTGGGGCGGGCGCCCTGACCCCTTTCTTACAGCTGCGCCGTCGAGGAGTCATGGCTGAAGGACGCGCCACCGCTGACTGGGAGATCGACGTGGAGAGTATGGAGAGCGAGGCGCCCGAGGCGCCCGAAGCGTCGCGCAGCAGCTCCGTCCCGGAGGAGGAAGAGGAGGCGGAGGACATCGAGGAGACTGTGGCGGCTCCGCGGCGGGGCGAGCCGCGGAAGCTGAGCCGCACGCCCAAGTGCGCCCGGTGCCGCAACCACGGCGTGGTGTCTTGCCTGAAGGGACACAAGCGGTTCTGCCGCTGGCGCGACTGCCAGTGTGCCAATTGCCTGCTGGTGGTGGAGCGGCAGCGCGTCATGGCAGCCCAGGTGGCTCTCCGACGGCAGCAAGCCACCGAGGTGAGAGGGGACGAAACGGGTAGGAATCGAATGGGATGGGACGGTGTGGGGCGGGAAGCCCCTGGGCTGACGGCCCCGGCCGATCACTCTCCTAGGACAAAAAAGGGCTGGCGGGGAAGCAGGCGAGCCTGGAGCGCAAAGCCGTCTACCAGAGGCACGTCCGGACGCCCAGCCTCCTGGCCAAGAGCATCCTGGAAGGTAAGTGCAGACCCCGCTCCCCCGTGGGCAGCCCCGCAGCACTGGCCGGCAGCGGAGAAGCCTCACTCTGATCCTGTCCGAGGCACCGCTGCTCACCGGCACTCCTAAAATGAAGCGCTATTTCCCGAAATTAATGAGCAACAGCGCCGGGCGGCGGAGGCTCCGGAGGCACGGCCCAACAGGCGCGGGTGCCGGGTATCCTCGGAACCTCCGCCAGCGGCTCCTGCCCTCCCAGGCTGAAATCGATGTGGCAGAATTTCATCCCCGTTCCGTTCCCCGCGCCGTCCCCGCCGTCCCCCTTTCCCCCTCCAAACCCAAAATAATGCCTGAAATGCTAGCGACGGTAATTTGAAATTTGAGAGTTACTGTTACAAGCTGACATTCTTTTTACATGACTACCCAGAAGCGTTTTGCAGCGCTGTGTAATTTATTCGCTGGTGCTTTTATCAGCAAATGAGTAAATCGGTTAGATTTGTCTGGTTATTTTATTTTATTTTTTCCTTTTCATCTGAACCACTAACACAGCAACACCGTTTGCTGCATTATCAATAATAATAAGATATATAATAGTCTGTTCATTAGTTTTCTTTTCTGTCAAAAATATTAGCTGTGGGAGAATGAGATTTTAAAGATGAGTGTTCTAGTGAGAAGGTGTATTTTTTCTTCCTCAGTCCCTCTTTTTCCTAAACTTATTTCTCTCTCTGCTTTAATTACTTTTCAAACTGTAGCCCTGCAAAGCATTACAGCAGTACAGTTCTCAGATTTATCTCTTTTTCTCTCTCTCCTTTTTTTTTTTTTTCCACAAAACAGAGAGCTCTTTTCTTTGTCTATGCAAGAGCAACTAAATTTGTCCTGTTAGAAATCTCTATTTTTTATCTGCAGTTCAATCTTAAAAATATAAAAATCTCTTCTGTGTTTTTTCCTCTAATTTATCTTAACTTTCTTTTTCTTTTCTCCTAGCTCTCCTTGGAATTTTCTACCATCTGTAGCAATGTTTACATAGTGATTCATCTTTAGAAAATAGAAAAAGCATCAGCTGTAGGTATAGATATCTTCCTTGGCAATGGGGAAACCTGTGTGAGAGATATGGGGGTGAAAACTCGTAAAACCCTGTTCTCCTTACTCATGTAAGTAGTTCCATTAATTGGATGGGATTACTTGTCTGGGTAGACCAAACAGGATTGGACCCTATTAGCTGAATTCAATGAATTCAGTTAGTTTGGCAATTGGATATAGTGGAGACTGGATTGCTATATTTTACTGAAGATCCCTTTTAGTTCAGAAGAAATAATATATTTGAACACTTTCTGTATTTGTTAAAAATGGATAATTATCTCCTTAATCTGTATGATGCAGTCATAATACACAGCAAGGTTTTACAACAGGGTTTTGCCTTTTTTTTTTATTCTTCTTCTTCTTAGTGTGTGTGGCTTTTAAAATTATTTTTTCCCCCTCTTGATCTGCTGCTTTAGAATTGCTTTTTAAAATTACTAATTAGCTCATTTTGGAGATTGCACATAAGCAGAGCTTGCTTATCTGTGTTCAGGAACTGAATGTGCCTGAAGTGCTAAGCCTCCGTGGCACGGTGACTTCAGTGGAAGGTGACTGTGTCAGGGTTTGCTGCAAGTGCAAACCTTGCAGTTTGGAGCTGGAGAGACTGGCTCCAAAAGGAACCCCTTTTACAAACACAGCTTTAATGTTTTTCCTGCGCAGCTTCGCTCCTAATGCTGCTTTGTTGTTTTAGGTTACCGTCCTATTCCAACAGACCCTTACCTAGGAGGGAATTCACCCTTGCCACCCCCTGTAAGTGACAGGATGAGAAAGAGACGGGCTTTTGCTGATAAAGAGTTGGAGAACATTATGCTAGAGAGAGAGTATAAAGAGAGAGAGATGATGGAAGCCACACAAGCAGCTGCCCTTTTTCTCCCTACCCGCATGGTGCACGGAGCTGAATACAACTCGTATAAATCAACCTTCAACACTGCTCCAGCTGATACTCCAAACAAGGAGTTTTGCAATTTTTTACCAACCTGCTTTGATCTAACCATGCAGTATTCAGGATCCAGCAACATGGAACTAGTTTCTTCAAATGTCAGTGTAGCTACCACATACAGGCAGTATCCCCTGTCTTCTAGGTTCTTAGTGTGGCCAAAATGTGGTCCCATTAGCGATGCTCTCCTCTACCAGCAGTGCCTTTTAAACGCGACTACTGTCCAAGCTCTCAAACCTGGGGCGGGTTGGGATACCAAGCTCTCACAGAATCAGGACTGTCCAAACACTGGGCATGATATCATTCCTCCAAAACTGGAAAATTCACTCATTCTGACCCATATGCAAGACATTCAGCAGTCATGTAATGAGATACCGTGCCTTCCTCAGGAAGCTTGTGAGAGGTCAGCTTTCTCTCCTCCGAAAAAGACTTTCTCTCAAATTTCTGATAAGGATTCCATGGCGCCTCAGGAACAGGTATTAAGCAAGATCAGCAAAGACAATACCAAGCTCCCTCCACTGCTCAAATGCAGTCCATTTCAGTCGCTGTTACAGCAAACTTTTCCTGATAGATCAGGAGCAGAGTTGAGAACATCATTTGTGAAAGAGACTTTTGAAGATGTTTCTAAAAAATACAGAGAGTGTCCCATTAAAGAGAATCAAAAATACAAGTTTACAGTAGACAAATGTGCAAAAGATTTCTTTGGGGCCAAGCAAGCCCCAGTGAAAGTTTCAACTGAACCGCTGTCATTTTCTGTTGAATCCATTCTTAAAAGACCTTCTTCTGCAGTTGCTAATGTTTCTCAATAAAGAAACTATACCTTCAGTGTAGAGAGTTTGTATGCTTTGCCTTGTGCAGAATTTCTATTTCCTGTCTTGTCTCTTAGAAATTTGTAAAAAATTTCTTCTGTAAATGGTAATTCCTTCTTTTATCTCAAAATGATGTACATAAATATGCATGTTTTCTCTTTTGAAAAAAAAATATTTAATTTTTAAAAATTGAAACTCTGGGTACCCACTGTAGAGTGGTGTTATTTTACACAGGTTCAAACCATTCAATAAAATGAGATTACTTACAAGCACAGACATATTTATGATCTCTGTTTTTGTCTCTAGTATCTCATGGACAAGTATGCCCTACCTTCAGAATATACTTATTCTTTTATCTGCTATTAGCAATGTACTTAGCTGGTTATTTTTCTGCTTTGAACCTCCAGTAACTAAGAGGTAACAGCGGTGCACACAGGCTAGTATGAAATTGCAAGATTTAAAAAAAAATAATTTAAGTGATGATTGGGGCACATTTCAAATGTCTTTCTTATTCTGAAGGGGGAGTGAATGCTAGCTTCAAAGACCAGTTTATTCCACATCTCTTCATAAAAGCTTCCGTCTCTAAAGCAGAAGTGTTACTAGACTGGATTTGAGGAGAATGGGTCTTAGTGAGTTCTGGATAAAAAGTCAGCATTTAAAAAAAATTAAAATTAGTTTTTTAAAAGGTCTGCTTTTTTGTGGTTTTTTGTGTGGGTTTTCTTGTTTGTTTGTTTTTTTTTTTTGTTTGTTTTGTTTTTGTTTTTTGTTTTTTGTCTTGTTTAAATGTTCAGCTGACTTCACTCTGGATTTCCACCCCATACAATATTTCCTTTCTGCAAACATTTCACCTTTAACAAGCAAGAGGTTAAGATTCTTTTGTTGTGGTCATCAAAACGACCTTTGGGCTGTGAAAATGAAGCACAAAGTCATCATTGCTAATGAGAAATCACATCACCATCTTTCAGTTTTGTCAGTCTTTGCCCTTTCATAGGGGCAGTAGAAATATAGGTCAATCAGTAGCATTTACCTGGGAACCTGAAATGCTGTCAAGGTTTAGAAAAATGCCTAGCCAGCTCTCCTTATACTGAGTTTCAAACTTTCTAAATTGGTGCTTTTGTAAGTTTTTGTTTTTATATCATAGATGTAATATATATATATATATATTTTTTTTTTTTTTTTTTTTTTTTCCCAGCCCATCTAGTGCTAGATGCTATTAGTACCAGTGCTAACTGGTAATGCCTTGGTAACCCTCCTTCCTTAACATTTTTATCATGCAAACTCTGATCAGCCAGTTAAAGAGAGCTGTGGTTTGTCCTTGATTTTCATCATTTTCTAAGGACAATTATGTGTTTGATATTTGTGAGTAGAACATTATATTTTCTGATTTTATTACACCCACTGCACAAGTTAAATGCTGATTTTTCTGTTAATAAATTTGGGCCTGGGAATTTCTGATTCTCCAAATACTCTTACAGTATTTATTATTTCTGTTGGGAGTGGTGTTGCTGAATAGCACAACCCTTTTCATGGATAGGAGGAACTGTTGTTCGTGCTTTTCCAAATCACTTTGTTAAACCAACAGATATGTTGGAGAAAACACATTTTAAGTAACGTGAAAATTTTTACATAACACATCTTACAAAAGGATGTAAAAATTTATATTATGAATGTGAATATATTTATTGTAATTTAAGAGAATCTTGGGCACTATCTAAAATTTCACTTTTCAAAAGCATTAATATATATATATATAAATAAATAAATATATACATATAATATAATTAGATTTTGCCTAGCCAAAAATGCACTTCAAATGTAGTGAGAACTCATTTTTTCAAACTCTGTCCTTTACCCAGTTGCCATTAGAGGGAGTTATAACTTACTTGAGAACTGAATCTGCTTGCTAATCAGTTTAACAGCCAGACCAAGATGAGCAGCTTTTAGTCAAGAGTAAGTGGAGTGAAATCCTTCACATTTCATATTTGTTTGCTTTCACCAAAACTTCCTTCTTTGTCTTAGTTGAAGATTAAATGCTAACAAGGGATTTTAATTTTAGCAGGGTTTCCTTTGTTATTAAAAATAGGATTGTTTTGCTTTTCAAGCTGCTGGCATAAACTAGGATGAGTGATGAAAGAGACTTCAGCAATTTACATAGTGAACCAATATTACATACTGGAATTAGTCCCACATAAATATTTTTTTGCCTGACAACATATGCATCTAACGTTGTTCAATTGAACAACTGAAATATTTTTCCAGGAAATCACTTGTCTTTGTTTATCTCTTAAAATAAAAAACCAACCCAGAAAACTCAAATCCTCTGACAGACTGGCACCTTTTAAAGAACCAGTTGAACTGAAGAAATTCAAAGTCTAAAGGTATACCAAATATTAGGTATACCTAATACCTATACCTGCCTTATAGGCACACTTACATGCATAGATATAATATGTATTTATTCCAGATAGCTTTGTTCAAATTCTAATTATCAGAAGAGGAGTGGCATTTCTATTACTATTTGAAAATACATTACTCTTCAGGAGCAACTTGGAGAAATTATTTTCTTTGCTTAAAGAATTAGTCTCACTGGAGTCAGTGTTTGGTCATCATGTCTCACTATCACTTGCTTATGTCCTGCATCAGTTCCATTGGCTATTTCTCTCTGTACTTAGTTTCCTTTCATTTAATAGACATTATCCCCCATGCAGTTGGAAAGCTTGCTGCATCCAGACAATCTGTTCCCTTCCTTTTGTTAAAAAACATGTATGAAGTGTGTTGTAGATGATTAGAGGATGATCAATAGCTTGAGCAAGACAACATTTACACAGATAGTCCGTGACTTTCACATCTTTGCAGTGGATCACAGAATCATAGAATCAGCTGGGTTGGAAAGGACCTCTGAGATCATCAAGTCCAACTCATAACCCACTCCCACTGTGGTTACCAGACCATGGCACTGAGTGCCACATCAGTCTCTTCTTAAAAACCTCCAGGGATGGAGAATCCACCACCTCCCTGGGCAGCCCATTCCAATATCTGATCACCCTCTCTGTAAAGAATTTCTTCCTAATATCCAACCTAAACCTGCCCTAAGTCCATGCCCTCTTATCTTACTTGTAGCTACTTGGGAGAAGAGACTGAACCCCCCCTGGTTCACCCTCCTTTCAGGGAGTTGTAGTGAGTGATGAGGTCTCCCCTGAGCCTCCTCTTCTCCAGGCTGAACAGCCCCAGCTCCTTCAGCCCTTCCTCACAGGACTTGTGCTGGATCCCTTCACAGCCTCCTTGCTCTTCTCTGGACCTGCTCCAGCACCTCAATCTCCTTCCTGAACTGAGGGGCCCAGAACTGGACACATGTATGTATGTATGTATGTATAGCTGTTCCTCTTTCAGCCTTGTGCTTCACTAGAGCAGCTCTGTGTGTGCAGATGTAGCTGTGCAAACACATGGAGAAGAGGACAAGTCATGGCTCTGAAGATGTGTACTACTTACTGATAGGCAGTGTTTCTCTGGCAGTAAATACAGTGTTAAAATATCCCATGCTCCCCTATGTTTCCTGGTTCCCAAGCACAGTTTTTGTGGCACTTGGTGGGTGTGTGGACTCCTGTGTCTCCTGTACAATGTGACTAGTTTTCTTTGAGTAGGAGATGCATCTTTATGCTGTGCTCATGGTGTCAGGTTGTGTTTCACTTCTGATCTGCTTCTGACCTCAGTTTTTCTTATGTGATAGTGGAACACTATTGTTTGGAAGCTCAGCTCCTGGGGCAGGAGGTCAAGAACCTGTGCTGGCTGTGTTGTACAGAATGTTCATGGGAAGGAGTACAAAGAACAATTACTTGATCTGCAAAATTGTAAGCCTGGCTGATGGTGTTGTCAGAGATAACAAACTGCTTGTTGGAAGTGCAGACCCTCCATACACATGCTGAGACCAAAATTTTTATAGGCATACAGAAGTGCATGAGTGTACAGGGCTAGAGGAACTGGAAATTAATGGTACCCCAGACAGTGCCTAGCTTACTACATGGCCTGTTGGCAAGAATTGGGTAGTAGTTGAGTTCACCTCCAGGTGAAGGGGTAGACTACTGACAGCTGCTGCAGAGTGCTTCTCCCCTCTGTGGCATGGGAGAATGGAGATGGGTGCTGTGGAGGTGATGGAAAGTCCCACCTCAATAGGTGTGGGTTGCTGGTTTTCTCTCAGTTCCTGGCATCCTAGAGGTAACTTCAGCATCTCAGAGCACCGTTAACTTGCCACAAAGCCTGCCTTAAAACTCTCATTTGTCTTTGGTGTCTTTGAATCATCATACTGAGGTCCTGGGCTCAGGAGGTCAAGGCACAGAATTTGGTGAGGTGGCTGGATGCCATTCAGTTGATATCAAGACTGAAACACCTGTGAAATAATCACTTGAATGCATTTGGATCCTGGCCTGAGAACAAGACAGCCTAGGGCTGTGTGCTTGTCCTGCTGTGACAAAGGTCTCTCTGAACTTTGCAGTCTGAGGTTCTCCTCTCCCCGGGATCATAAAAGCAAGTAACTTTTGAGTAAGGTGTGAAGGCACAAATCCCTGTAGGCTTAGTGGCTATGAAGGCTGAACATTAACTAGCTCTCAGTTGTGATTGTTCTGTAATTAGAGAGTTTGTCCTTTCTCAATTTCTATAATTAAATTGTAGAACAGGGAGGCATGTCCTCATTGTGATTCGGCAGCTTGTTTGAAAGATCAAGCTTTTCAGTTCCTGTACTCAACACTTCCCAGTCAGCTGACCTTAATATGAAAGCTGGCACCAGGAGTTATTGCCCTTGATGGATGAGATTCTCACTGTATCACTAAGTTCCTTCTCTGAATTATTGCCAGGTGAACAGCAAAAAGTACACATAATGCCTCCATTAACTCAGATAGTGGTGATCAGCCATTTTATGTCTGCTTGCACTGAAAACAAGAAAAACTGTGGCTTATGCAAGGACTCCTGGGGAAGCATGTGTGGGCAGGTGGAAACCAGGGGCAGGAATGTCAGTGTGACTGGGGAGACAGGAACCAGGAACCAGTTGATGTTTCATGGAAGGAAGCATCCTCCTTCATGAAAAATGAAAACATGCGAACTAGGGAAAAAGAAATCAAATCTTTCAACATCTTCCTTCTCTTTCTTACCTCAGTGCCAGCTTTCTGTAAACCAGCTACAGTGTTTTTTTTTTGTTCAGAAACAGGTCACAAATCAGTTTCTTGGGCTGCAGCCATTCCTATTGTTGTCACTTGGAGGTGGTAGCCCAGAGTCAGTTATTGTAACCCATTGCCTGCAGTTCAAGGGCTGATGCTTGTCAGGTATTTGGTGCTTCTTCACACTGCTCCTCACAAACTGAGGGTAGGAGTCTACCCCTCATCCTGACCTCAACACTCCAAATTTTGCATCAGTGTGAGGGTATTTGGATTTCCAGAATGAAAACCTTCTGACCTGTGTGTTATCACAAGGCACAGTTTTGCTCAGTCTATTTTTTGCTAACGAAGAAGAGCTTCCACATTGATCAAGAGAAAAATGTGATGCTTCATATTCAGTTATACTGAAATATTATGTTGGAAGAACTGGATGAATGAAAAATTACATGGGAAGAGAGCAATGGCCTTTATGCCAATTTCTGTAAAATATAATTACAGATGAAAGCCACTCAAGGACAAGTGAAAAACTGCACAGAGCACTTTATTGGTATGTGTATCAGTTGGAGTCTAGTGACATATGTAGTTATCCTTGCATGATGGAGTTTAGAAGCAGATTTAGAAAAGATAACAAAGGTTTTAGGAATGCCAGGTTTCATGGTCTGGTTGACAGCCTCTGCATCTATACCTAGCTGTATTGTGGCAAATCTGAGCTTAAATTTCAGACTAGATTTTTCACTCATTTCTTGGTGATCCAGCTGGACAGAAAATAGGTAGGTTGAACTAGTACCATGTGTGATACACAGTTTCTGTATTTGTGTATCAACATCCATTATGTCCTGTCTGGATTTCCTCTGCCCATTTTTATTTCTACAGAAAGAACCTCCTACACGAGTTGGCCATAGACAGACTCTACTTCTTTAATTCAGTCAGAAAATATGGGTGAACTGTCCACCTTCAGAGATGGCTCACCTCTGGGTCATGAAAATCCCACTGGGCGATGGTCCTCTGTGGAAAGATGCTGTAAGGAGTCATAACATTGTTGAATTATAGATTTAGAAAGACCAGAGCCATGCATACAGATAGGAGAACAAAATTTTAGTATAAACATATAGGTAAAACCAGCTTCTTTCAGGAAACTTTGGAATTGTACAAATAATCAGAATATCTTAACTAGTGATTTGAAGGTGACAAATGTATGGGAGCCTTCCACTTCAAACTATGTGGGAAATCATATTTTATTCAATGCTTCATTAGGAACTTCATTTACACTTGTTACCATCTGAGCTGTCTTTACTTCGTAGGACAGTACTGCTTCCTCTACTATATCATGTAGTATACATACTCATGTATTGCAGCTATGTGATAGAACTGTAGGCAGTGGCACTGAGGCTGAACAGCAGCTCTGGAGAGTGCCCGGTCCCATCCCTGTCCATAGCACGTCAGCCACCACAGGTTGCTCAGGGCTGTGTTTGATTGGCTTTGAATATCACAGCCTTTCTGGGCAGCCTGGTCCAATGCTAGACCACCTGCACTGGAAAACCAAATTATTCTATTTATATGGAATTTGTATGCCCATTGCCTCTTGTCCTATTATGGACACCAGACTGATTTCTTTGCTCCCACTGTCTTTGCTCTCGTTATGTATACACAGTTGTAAGATCCCCCCTGAGGCTTCTCTTCTCCAGGCTGGACAGCCCCAGCTCTTTCATCCTTTCCTGATATGACAGATGCCCCAGTCTCTAAATCATCTTCAAGGCACCTTTGCTTCACTCAGTCCATTATGTCCTTTTGTACAGGGGATCCCCACACTGAACACAGTATTCAGTACTCCACAGTACTCAGTAGACCTGAGTAGAGAGGAGGGATCACTTCTGTTCACATGCTGTCAACACTCCTCCAAAGGCAGGCAAAGATGCTGTTGGACATACTCTCCAAAGAGGACACTGTTTCCTTCTGGTCAAGTCTGTTGTCCACCAGGGCCACCCTGATTCAGGACACGTCATGCAGGACTTACATGTCGCAACAGTACTGTTATCTAGGATTAAATAAAGTCTCCAGTTAAACCATTGCATACTATTAATTCATGACACGAAATTCTGAAGGCTTAAAAAAAGAATCGTGCTTCAAACCTATTGAAACCTGAGATTAAGGTGATGCTAAAACTTCAGCTGTGGCTCAAGATGTCCCCCTCATCAGTCACAATGTCTTCCTGTTTTATTTTTCCATGAATGGACTGAGAAAACTGGAGCCTCATCACACTTTAAAATTATTTCTATTCTGAGTCTGGAAAACTGGTCTAGGATTCAAGTTCATAACTGAATGGTTCCATAATGAAATTGGTTTCTCATTAGTCTGCCTCTTGGATGTGCCTGGAGGGAGCTGGTAGTTTTGGAAAAGAATCTTGGTATTGCAGAGAGGTACAGAGGAAAAAAAGACCAAAAATGACAAAGAGAACTTTACCTAGTGTTTGAATAGTCAACCCCACATGACTTCCACCTACTCTTGCTGGCCTTTGAGAAGGCTCTTACAGATCCCAGCATCCAGCCAGGCAGGGAGGGCACAGCCACAGCCTGAGCACCTGCCTGGTCATGGGTGGGACAGCCAGCTGTCTTCATGCCTCCTTGATGGGTGGTAGCCAGTTTTGGAGCACCCAGGACAAACTTTTTCTGTTAAAAATCTCTAGCTTTTTCAGACAGCAGAATATTCCCCAATGCAAAACTCCTTGTTTACAGAGCTGCCATGTCCTGTGTGAATGGCAGCTCTGGGCTAAGAGTTTGCCAGCGCAGCAGTGAAGGGAGGTGTTTTGATGGCTATGGAGGCTTTAGGCAGAGGCTCTGCAATGAGAAGAAGTGAGAGGAAAAAAATTTGGGGATGTAAGTCTGTTCTTCAATCCATTACACTCCTTGCTCAGAGTTAGAGGAGAGCTACTCAGTGACTTTGAGCCAAGAACAACATAGTGTAAACCCGTGAGGCTGTGAGCATTATTTATAATAACACAGCATCAAAGTAATGATGGTGTAGCTAGTCTTAAAGGGGTCTACATCTGATAGAGAAGACAGAAGAAGGTTATGCTGAATTAATGATCTTCTATAATTTATGTGAACCATGATGAGTCCAGGCTCTTCCAGAAAGGAAAGCATGTACACACAATAGGGTCTCTGTAGCAATGTCGTGACTCACTCTCTGGTCCTTGACCCAAGTAGTGTCCTCAGAGTTGTTTTATGGGGCAAATGGGAAGGGCAGGAGGAACCTTGGCAGTGCAGAAATGAAAGAGAGCTTATCTTTGGACTCCTCCACTTTTTTGCTGTCCACTGGACAACTCACTTCACTGTAATGGTTGATACCATTCCAGCAAATACACAAGAAATTGAAGACTGGCATGTGTTTTCTTAGCCAGCTTTAGCATTTACCTGGCACTCATTTCGACACCTGCAAATGCAAATCAAACCCTTCTACAACAGACACATTGCTTGAAGCCAGCATCCCAGCAGCAGGTTGTCTTTGAGTTGGATTCTCTGTAGGCCAACTAATAAAAGTTGGGCTCCTCCTCCTACCCTTTTTTCTCCAGGCATAGAGACATTTGTACAGTAAATCTTCTCTATTCAATGGACTATGTCTGTGACATTTGCTGCTTGTCTGCAAATGTAACTTAAATTGTTTCAAAACTGGAAAGAAATAAAGGAGATGCAAAATGTTTTGTGAAACCAGGCTAAAACACCATTTGTTTTCATGTACTTTCCCTGTCATCTTTTCCCATGCAGTTAATCTTTATAAGCTCCTTCCTGTCCTGTCACACAGGATGTCCCCTTCTGTATGACATGCTGGTGACTCCTCCAATATAGGTGCTGAAGGATGTGCTCCCCTTTATTCATGGCAGCAGCTGTGTACTGATATTAGTTGTTGGGCTAAGGACTGGGTTCTTGTGCAGCAGAACAGCCTTCCACAGAGTGACTTGTAAAAGCTTTCTACCAAGCAAGCAGCTCAACATTCTCATGCGGAAGCTGCAAAATAAACAAGGATGGGTAACATATCTCCCACAGTTGGGAAATGCCACATGTGGATGAGGATAATCCATTCATTAGGCTGTGAACACAAAGTCCCGCCAGTGAGTATCATAAATCCATGTGATGTCTCTGAATGCTGGATTTTTCATTTGGCCATGTGAAGGAACTGAAAAATGTGTAAAATGAAAATCACATGTACTCCAAAGCATCACCATAGCACTGGAAGCTGGCAACATCTGAAAGTGAGTAGACAAAATTGACACATAAAGATGTGCTCTGAGCCAATTTACAGCAAAGGGTAAAGATCATACTGCATCTGAATCAAAACAGGGTAGGCACTACTCCCTAGTGACTGAACATTCGAAGAGTCTCTTGTGTACTGATTATACCAGAAAATGTATGAAATATATTACAATTATGAATGTTCCTCTGACATGTTATTTCAGGGAAGACCATGAGAGAAGGATAAAATATAGGTCTCAGTCTTTCAACCTGCAGTCATAACTGGTCCAATTTCCATTCCTGTCAAAGATGAGGAAGAGATATTTATCTCCACACAACCACTTGTTGGAATAGACAAGTATTCTGACAGGATAAAGGTTTTCAGGAAAAGGAGTTGCAAGCTTTTCTAAAACACTGTGCTTCCTGGTATTTGTTTGAAGTTAACAGCTGTGTCCAGAAAGCAGGTCTCCAAAGTGCTTGTATGGTGCATTCTGCAGTTGCATCCTTGAGCATCCTTAAATGGAAGTGTTTTATCTTCAAGCTGTCATGCTGTTGGCTTGCTCAAGAGTTTGCAAAATGTGGCCTGAATATTCAAATAAAAACCGCAAAATATTAACTCATTCCTATGGCTGTTGTTTTATTATGCAGTTGATCTGATTAATTTCTCCTTGCAGTTATTTCGGACTGTTTTGTCCTTACTGTTGTTTTTTTCTTGAGGAATGCATTGTTATGTCAAAAAATACACTGCAGTGTTTGAAAGATTAAAGCTGTGAGGCAAAAAGCTGAGGTAGATGCAGATACTTGGAGTGCCAGCAAAATTAAGGCAACTGTTGCACATCTTACTGATAATGAAGTCTGTGAAAAGAAGATACGGTGAACATTGGGACTGATGTTTGGACCAATAGGGAGGCCAGAAATCCTGTGTTTGATGTACCCCTGGTGACAGTGCCAGCCTGTAAGAGCAAGTCAGATAACTTCTGCCAAACCATGTTTAGAGAACATCAGAACTGCAAATCTCCTGACTGTTAAAATCTTCTAGATTTTAAATGAATGAATGAACTGTGTTGCTAGTGTGGAAACTACCACCATCTCCAGCTTGGCAGCTCCTGGCTTTGACAGGAAGATCAAGGACTGGTTAGACTGAGCAAGAAGAAAATACTGGCCATGTGTTCCTAAGAAAGGGTCAGAGCAATCCTGAAGAAGCTGGCACTGGTCTCCCACTGGTCTCTGCCAGCTGGAGAGTTCAAATTCTTGGAACCAAGAAAGAGGGAGGACCCAGCATGGTAATACATTGGACCATGTGGATGTTTTAGGATTTTTGAAGAAAAACTTTTTTACAAGAGAAAGACTGCATTTCAGAAAGGCAGCCAGGACCAACAATATCTGATGAGCTATTGCTAGTCATTCCAGATCTGGGTAGCTTGCATAAAAGTTCTTTTAGACAAGAAAGAGATGGATCTCATATTTCAGACTGGTTTTTACAGACTGCAGGAATACAAGATCCTGTGCCAACAGTATTTCTGTCTCTGCTTTGGACAAATGAATGGTGAGTTTTTTGGCTGGTCCTATGCCCATTTGTCATGGGGAGTTTGGGAAAACAGGAAAGAGCCCTCTAAGATCTGGATCACTGTGTGGGAGTCCATGGTCCATGGTGACTGTATGGCTCCGGATGCACTGCAGGTGTGATGTGTGGCCTGTGGGCTCAATTCTGTTCCCACCAAAGATGCTGGTGAAATTCTTCTGTTGGTTCCTCCCCTGCAAGGTAGAAGAAGAGCACTTCACAAACAAGGACAGATACAATGGGGTAATGCTTTGGTGTCAGGAGCCTTGGTGCCATGAAATTTTAACAGAGGCCTAGCTAGTACCCTGGTTTTTGGGGTGTGGTGGGGAAAGGCTGAATCCTATGATGCAGCTGTTGTATTGAAGTGTCTCCTCTGCAAACTAGCAGTCTGATGTGCCACTTCTTCCTCCATGGAAGAAGCTTGTGCTGTTTAATAAATACTTAAAAATGAGCATCTTCTCCTCCACCTGTGCAGATCACTGGATTAACTAAATAATGCATGGTTCACCCACAGCATATGCAGGTTTCCAAGACAATGACTATTGTAGTCAGAACAAGTGTGGTATGCTGTGCTCTGCCTCACAGGAGAGACCTCTTTGATCGTCACCTCTTTGACACCTCTGCAATGTGCTTTGCACCTTCTTAGTCTCTCCTCTGCAGGCTCTTACTGAGGGTATAGACACCTGGCTGAGGTGTCACGGTTTATCACTGGCCCAGCAATTAACTGAATGAGAGATCCTCTCTATTAATCCCCCTACCCTCCCTGATAAAGAAAGGAGAGAGAATAAGGGGGAGAGACTTATGGGTTGGAAACTACACAGCTTTAATGAAACAGTAATGCTAAAGAAGGAAAAATAATTAAATATATACAAATATCCAGAAAAATGATACCGTGTTCCTTCTGCCTTTCCCCAGTAATGCTCACATCTCCACTGCAGCCTGGGAAAGTCCAGGCAGGACTCTTGGAATCAGTAGCACTTGGCACACACAGATCTAGGCTGGCATGGATCAGGACCACTGGCAGACAAATGGACAGAACCCTCCCAGGATGCCAAAGAAAGCAGGAAAAGGGAAAGGAGAGCCAAAGGGATGAACCAAGGCCAAAAGGGTTTTACTCTCATGATCCCTCAAATTTATACTGAGTATGATGCATGTGGGGTATAATACTCCTCTTGGTCAATTTTGGTCACCTGTCCTGTCTGCTCCTCTCTAAAGGAGGGTTGTTGGTGTGACCTCTTTACTCCCTTTCTCTTTCTGGAGCATAAGATCTTCCTCATAACTGAGTAGCAACCTTGGTTCTGCATTCCATTCTTCATCCACTACTATAAACACTGAGTGTTATTGGTCTTAGAAGTAGACACTGAGATACTTGCTGTTAATTTCAGCAAGTACACCTATCTAGATGAGACTCAGCTGATAGTAAAATTACAAGGCAGAAAATTAATTCTATGCTGGCTCAAACCAGGACATAAGGCTGGCAAACTTCAGTGATAAAATTATGTATCCTTTTTTTCTCTGATAAGGACACTAAAAGGTCCCAGCCCAAGAAGAGATACTGCAGCAATTTGAGGGGAGAGAAGGGACCTTTGGCTGCCCTCATTTTTGGAGGCTTCTGAGGACAGCAGGGTAAAGCAGGCTGCAGGAGGGAACTGGATGGATGTCTTACCTTGAGCTGTGCTCAGATGGCCATCAGGAACATATCACCAGGGGCTGATGTGAGGTGTGGAAGCTGGACTTGTGGTCAGTCCAGCACCACATCCTGAAGCAGAACCACATCCAGACACCAAATAAAAGCCTTTTGACTCTCTTCTTTTACCTCTAACCCACACTATTTGTGGTAAAATAACCTTAACCTAATAACACATACTTCCTCGTGTTATAACTACAAGATATATTCCCTCTCAAATGAGGCATGTGCATGAGAACAGTGAAGGACAAGCCAGGGATAGGAAAGGAGCCATGTAAAATTGCTTTAATATGTGTCTGCTAACACCAAAGTCCTTAATGTTTATTTAATGATGCTTGGTAATATATTTTGATTTTCAAATGTTTTGCAGAGTAAGCAGGGGGACAAGCAGAACCTTGGTAAGAAGCCTGGGATGGAGCTAACTGAAACACATTGCAAAATGTTCAATGCTCAGTGAAATTTTTTCAGCACTCACCTTAAAAGCAACAAGTAGAATGGTGAGCCCTGACTGAACTTTGTCTGGAGTGTTTACTTTCGTGTAATCAAGTGACTGGGCTAATAATAATGATAATATGACTAATAATTTTTATCATTGCAATGTAATTGTAACAAAAACTAACTAGACACTCAAAATTTCTTGGAAGGACTTGCTTATAATTTATATCCTATAGCCAAAATACAGATTCTGATGCACTGGGACCATACATCTGTTCTCCTGACTTTTTAACCATAGAGTGTTAGTTTATTGCTGAGCTTAAGGATAAAAGAAGAAAGAAATGAAAGTTAAAAAAAAAAAAGAAAAAAGAAGTTTCCTCTCCACTAAATACATTCAGATGTCAGCATCCAAAAGCCCTATGCAATGTTTCATTCTCATATTATTTTACCTACCTGCTTATAAGGCAATGTTATTATCAAAAAAGTTTTATCACAAAAGGCCTGAGTCTTAGAATGGGGAAAACTTATTTGCAGGTATTGTCAATAAAGTAAAGTAAAAATAGCTGCAGTCTATCAGTACTATTAGTGTGTCAAAACTTCCAAAAGGAATGATTTGTGAAATAACTATTATTGAGCATATCATCAGTGTTTGTTTGGATAAAGGTTTTCAAGAATAATAACAGGGCTGGAGATGGGAATTTTGACAGTGATTCATACTGTGTGTGAATATACACCTGCTCCAAAGAAATACTGTAACTGTTACAAGGGAGAAAAGTAGTTAACCATAACAGGATAGTGTTTTGGGTTTGCATCCTCTTCCAGACTGAAAGAGAATAAACCTTTCAAGAGATCCCCAGAAAACAAATTACATGTCAGTGTCTAGCTTTGCAAAGGCATCCTTGCTGGCAGGGTGCAGAAAACTCCCACTGTGCATGTTCCCCAGAAAGTATTTAATGTTGCATTTACCTGTATCCATGACACTCACTACACAATGGTATGTAAATGAGTATTGCTCTCTTGTTGGGCAACTCTTCATTGGAAGTGATAGGATTAACAAAATTAAAAAAAACCAAACCCATATAAGCCAGATTTCAGCTAAATCCAACCTGCTTCTACCAGTGTCAGACACATTAAGTGTTTTAATGGCTTTCATATTTTTAACAGCCCCTTGCGGTTGCTCCTGATTCTGCAGTTAGTCTAGGAATATACCATTTGGCTTTTATAGAAAACTCAAATGTCTCAGCAGGAGCCTTTTTGTCCCACAGAAACTTTAGTGTGACAACAGGGAGGGTTATAGTTGCTAAAGTTTATATTTGTATTTATATTTATATTTATATTTGAAATCTGAAATATTGTTTTTTGGGCTGCTTTTTAACACATAGTATCTTTTTACTGCATTACCCTCCCTACTCACTTTCCTGAATATTATTTCTCCTCAAATACATGAATTGCTCCTGTAGGTCATCTGACCCAAGGATGGTGCCTTTTCCAAAACAGACTCCTTGGATTTTAATTGCAGTTTGAAGCACAGATCATGGGGAAATTATCTTGTACAGATAAACAACATTTGTGTCAGGACGCAAATTCTACCTTGTGCTTTCCCTTTCTATGTTTCCCTGGAAGATACTTTCCTTTCTACAACCTCTGAAATTTCTTGGGAGAATTTGACAAGGCATGTTGCCTTTCATTGCTCCACTTTGTACAGTGGTGATATCCTTAACAGAGAGGGATAGACTCTGAGGCCTGTCTTTATTACAGCTACATTCAGACATAGTTTAGTTGCTCAAATCCTATTAAGAGTCAAAGTATAGAAGTTGGGCTAGAGACAGCTGTAATTGTCTTTAGTATACAAGCAACTTTCAAGAGCTGGTCCTGCAACCACTCCTTCTCAAGCTGTGTCCATCCTCAAGGCTCGTAGCCGGCTTCCTACTGTGACTACTCCAACAGAGGTTCATCTTGTCACCTTGTTTTCTTCATCACATTTTGTGCTGTCCACATATTTCACTCATCTTACAGCCATCTCTGATGGGGCCTCCCAGTGCCAGGGCTTCTGTGCTGCAGCAAATGTATTCCTCCATATTGCCCTGTATGCTGCCTGTAGGATGCTTGCTAATCTCAGTATCCAGGCTTTTTTATTTCATCCACTAAGATGTTTACTCACTTGAAGGCTGCTTCTGCCTCTTCTCAGCTCTGCAAATTTTGCTCTGCTGAGCCTTAAGCCCAGGAAAAAGCCCATCTTACTCCTTAACATGTGCTTTTTATTCTTTGGTAGTATTGCTATGATTCAAGTTTGATAATACATATCTTTTATATAACTAAGGCTATAAGACTTGAGTTCATTACAGCAGCACCCCAATGTAAGCTTGTCATGGTAGGTGTGAGTGAGCCTCCTGTATACCACAAGTAATATGGTTTCAGCAAATAGAGTGTTTCCATGCGGACAGGCATGGGGTCATAAGGACACATGGAGGCATGATTTGCAGGCTGGAAGTCCTAGATCTGTGTCTGTTTCTCAGATTCCTGCCCAAGGAATTTTCCCTCAGTCTGTACAGATGCTGTTGTGTGCCAGCAGGTCAGGTGCTGCACGGGCTGCTCTGTGTGAACACTGCAGATACATTCCCAGCCTGGTGACATTCACATAGCTGCTTAAAACTCATGTCTTATGCATGGCCACAGTTATTATATACTTAAAGCTAGCCCCTTCTTCACAGGGGCATGTTCTCATGGTGATTAATACCACAGTCAGCTTTGCTTGCTGCTGCAATGAAGCTCAAATTAGTGAATAGACAGGCTGCATCCCTCTGCTGATGAGCAAGAACGATCTTGCTTGTAATGAGCTTTGGCTAGGTCTTAAAATATTTTCTCCTATAGCCATCCAATATAACTGTATCAGTATTTTGAATAGTGCTGTCATCATGCTAGGCTGCTAGGCTGCAGTGGACATACATTTGAAAGATGCACAAATAAGAAAAGTTTTACAAATTGTCTTGAAAAGCTGGTTTCAATGGCGATCCACCTCCAGAAGCCTTGCTTTCTCTTCATCCACTCACCATATATAAATTAATAAAAACCCCTTCAAAACAGTAACAGTGGAGAGGCAGAACAGTGGTTTCCTCTCTTGTGTATTTGTTTGTTTGTTGCCAGTTCATGTGTGCAATCTCAGTCTCATCGTATGCATGTATTACAGCTGCATCTTTATCACCCGTGCCTTTTTACGTTTTTAATTAGAAAAAGGGGCAGTTTTGCGGCAGCTCCCGGGTGTTCGCGGTGGATGTGGCCGGGCTGCAGGACAGCTGTGAGATTGGCTTTCTCTCCCTGCTCTCCTCCGCTGGCCGCAAAACTCTCCTGCACCTCAACTGCTTCCCCGCTTGCGTCCGCCTTGCTGAGGCATCCATCATCTCACTGTAAGTGCTCCCTATTCTCCCAGTGCCCACTAGATGACGCCTGTGATTATAACAGGGGCTCGTAGCCGTAAGAGTGGAAAATTTCGCAGCTTCTCTCTACATTTTCCACATTTTATGTGTGTGTGTGGTGCAAAGAGGCCTTGAGTAAAAGGAAGACCGAAAAAACATCTTTCCTGCTGTATAGTTTCTGTGAGGACTGTGAGGATGCAGAGATGTAGCTTGTACTTTCACACCCTATCTCACCTGGCACATGGAATACCAGACTGTAATGAGGCATAGTTAAAAAACTTCACTGTTTCTTCAGAATGAAAAAATCTTCAAGACTACAAACACAACGATATTGACATGTAAAACCTGAGATGAAACCAAGGAAGAAAAAGAATGCTGAAAAAAAAGCAACAACGACACCAAACAGGTACATTACTGGTCCTCTGTATTGTAGTGCATGCCTTGTAGATGTATTCAGGAATAAGCTGAATGGAGAATACAGCCATCAGTCAGTAAAGTCCTCTGGCTGTCGATATGCCTCAGGAAAGCATGCAGCAGAGCTAAGTCACTGTCCCCATTACAGAGTAGCAAACAACACCTCTTTTCACCTCCTTGCCTTTACTGGGTTAGCATGTGTGATTCAATAAAAACAAGAAATGGTTTTATATTAAAATACGGAGTGTACGTAAGACTAATAATAAATACAGATCATAAAACTAGATTGACTAGTCATTGTGCCTAGTTACAGCAAGCTTATTTATTTAAATTGTCTTGATCGGTTTATAACAGGCAAATACAATTTCTTCTTCTGGGAGCAGGTACTCCTTGTTATTTACATTATAAAAGCAACATTGTGAGTGTGGGTGAGGAAAATAAGAGACGTCATACAGCAACATGTTCTATCCCTGGGTTATACAGGCTTCATTTGTCAAAGCCTAGAGGTGAAATCCTGTCACTTGAAAGTTGAAATGTGTGCTGGCTGTGGCAGGAGTCTGCAGTAAGAAACACAGCACAAATGATGTGCAGCTGTTTGCTCTGACAGACCTGGTTCAGCCCCTGGAGGACTTCAAAAAGAACAGCTAGAGAGAAAAGGTGGGTTGGAATCAGGAAGAAGTAAAGAATCATGATGTTAAAGACAATAATCAGTCACACACACCATAATTTCAAAGATGTTTTCTGAAAGATACTTCTTTCTAGTATATTATGAGGAACTGAAACTGCTTTCACATTGACCTTCACTGGCTTTTCTTTTTTAACATTGGGGCTGTTTAGGCTGCCAAGTCTTTCCTGTTCATCGCCAACCCTCCCGGGACCTTCAGAGCTGTCAGAGTCATCAATTGAAGGAGCAACTGTGCTGTTTCATTAACTGGTATATCTTTTCTTGTTAGTATGTGTGAATCATACAATGTGTCAGACTTTTAGACAGCCTTGATTAACCCAGTATCATGCTCTTTGCTACAAGCTATTGCTACTAATCAGTGTGTCTAGTGATGTTTATAGCCTCTTCTCCACTGTGCAAAACTTTTTTGTAATGTGAAAGCAGTAGCACGCAGGCAAATTGCCCTGGATATCTCCAAAAGTCAGAAATGTTCAGGTGTTCCTTGTTCATTAGAAAAGGAAGAATGAGCACGAGTCCAACATTTTTTCCCCTTCTACAAATGCATCCCAAAAGCTCAGGCCATTGCACCACTTTATACCTTTTGAGAAGCACAAAACAATCACAATATCCTTACATTAACAGTATAGACAGGCTCTGCCCCTTGACTCCTCAGATCTGTCTGGAAATCTTCCCTTCTATCCAGTGCTAAGTGCCTTTCTCTGCAGAAAGCCCTCAGTGAATCCAGGGACCCATAATGAGGAGGACATGTCTAGAGTATGGCCTGAATTGATTCTCTTCTTAGCTGGAGGGAAAATGGGTAGAAATTAGAGTGATGTAATAATATCCCCTCACCATGCTTACTGTCCCGGGATGTGACACGGGCAAAGGAACTTTTCAGTCTGCAGTTGTTAAAACATGCTAGCTAGTATGTTGCCTGGCACAGCAAGACTTTTCTGTGCTTAAACAAGCTTGATAGACATTATTTTCCCCATATTTAATTTTTTTAATCTGCTCTTGCAATAACTTTTGAGCGATTTTTGCCTCTGGCTAAACAGAGAAGCTGAATCTCTTGGTGTCAAGATGGCATCTAAAATACAGCTGAACAATAATAAGCCTGTTTTAAAAGCTTGAATTCAGTCATGCAAAGCAGTAAGCAAGTTGTGCAGTCTTTCTTTTGCTTCCAGTTCAATACCAGAACACCTCACAGCCATGTGCAGCCTGTGGGTGATGCACTTCTGCGACGCCAGGCTTGAGAGATTTGGGTGCTGGGTTTGGTTTGAGGTGAAACAAAACCTGAATAGCAGCCCTGCCTTGGATAGGTTGTTTGTCTTCTCAGTGCAAAGCAGGAGCAAGACTGGGCATGAAAAGCCTGGTAAAGTTGTTGAGCATAGGCCACATGCTACATAAGCCCTCTTCTAGACTTCTCTTCATAGGGCTGTGGTGGGACTCCAGAGTTCTTTTACTGCAGAAAACTGTATTTCATGTAATCATACAACTATCTGGAAAAGACTTGTAAGATTATCCAGCCTAACCTTCAACCTAACTCTACCAACATGGCTCTACCAGCTAAACCATATCACTAAGCACCATATCTGTACAACTTTTTAAAAGAGATTCAGGGATGGTGACACAATCATTGGTGACAATGGGGCAGCCCATTCCAGTGCTTATAAGTTGTTTCTGCAAAGAAGTTTTTCCTAAAATCTAGCTTAGACCTCCCCTGGTGCAACTTGACATCATTTCTACTCTAGTACTTACTAGTGAGAAGAGACTGATCCCCTGCTCACTACAACCTCCTTTCAGGTAGATGTAAAGAGCCATAATCTCCCCTTAGCTTCCTTTTCTTCAAGCTAAACAGGCCCAGTTCCCTCAGCAGCTTCTCGTAAGCCTTGTGATCCAGCCCCTTCACCAGTTTCATTGCTTTTCTCTGGACAAGTTCCAGCACCTCAATGTCCTTCTTGTAGTGAGGCTCCAAAACTGAACACAGTACTTTAGTTGCAGCTGCACCAGTACTGAATACAGAGTTCTGTTTTGTTGAATGAAACTTTAATGAGAGAGAAACTAGGTCCAAAGTGAAAGGATGATGAGTTCACATCATCAGTTTTCTGACACGTTGTTATGGGAAGGATTTCTGCTGTGGAGCGGCACAAAACCCACTTATTTCCTGTCTTCTTTGTCCATTCTGGGGAAGTCACACATTTACGGACATTCTTGGTGGTTTAAGTTTCCATAAGAAACATACTTTTCCTTTTCAGAAGACCTGTTCATAGCACAGTTTGGCTGGTAAATCCCAAATGTACAACTCTGACTAGTAAATTCAAGGGACTATCGTGGATATGGAGATGTCTTGTACCCAGATGTTCCTCAGGCCATCTTTCAATTCATGACCACAAAGCCTCTTTCCATAAGATTCTTGCTCTTTTTCCAGTTTCACCACATTCATGCCTGTCCTCTCTTTGTAACTAGAAAGAAGAATAGGAGGACTGTATTCACCAACTCTGATTCATGCTGATTATGTTCTTATATGCTCTTTGAAATCAACAGGAGCACTTTTATAAAAATGTGTTATTCAGAGCAGGTAAGAAACAGAACCAGGCAAATCACAGAGGGCGCAGTGTTTGCTGCGTATCAGCTGCCTTCTGCAATGCCATTCAATCAGAAACCATATAAAGAGGTATTTAAAAATAATAGTTTTGTCAGAAATGTCAGACATGCCTCATCCAATATTTTGAAACAAGTGTCTTTCCTAAGAAAAGTTTAAAAGTTACCCTCAAATGCACAGTAACTTAGGGCAGATCCCTCCCACATCTGGTGTAGAGAAATGAAATCTCTGTCCCTTTTTTTGTGTATTATTGAGCCACAAGACCCTACCTGTGCTTCACAAAGAGAAACTTTCTTAGTGTTTACACAGGTGGGCTAGACAAGGGGGTGTGAAGGTTGTTGGCAGCCGTGCAAAAAGTTAATGTGAGAACAAGTACATTTTCAGGGTTGAACCATTTAAAATACACATTTTTAAAAGTGCAGTGAATTGAATTCCATTCTTGCAGAAGATAAATATAATGCTAAGACAACAGGTCAGAGACTACAGTCTGGTATTCCTTGCTTGAACACAGCTCAGGATGGCCCTTTAAACCTCCCCACAGGTGTTGCATCTCCCATACCTCCACCTTGATCTGGAAGGGTTGCTTGGGGAGGGCAAGAGATTATCTCAGTTCATCTGCCCTTGCAGACCTTGATCTTTCTGCTGAGGCTGCTACATATGCAATAGTCTGAACTGCTGGGGTGTAATGGAGCTACTCTGGAGAAATTCAAATCCAGTACTTAGATATGGAGGGGCTGCATCTCCTGCAGTAATTATTAGGGTGGCAGCAGTAGGAACTGAGTTTTGGGAGGATCTCTCTGCAAAGAGAGGGGAGAACAGCAACATGGAAGCCGGTAGGGAAGTATGACACCTTATGGACACCTCAAGTCTCCCAGGCTGCAAGACTGATGTGGGCATGGTGAACAGCAGCAGAGGTATGGTCATTGTGTGGGGTAGAAGAGGAGCCAAGCTGCATGCAAAGCTGTGAGCAAGAGCTGTCCTCAGTGAGCCTTCCTATCCTCCAAGGCCAGAGGTGGACACAAGAAGGGCTAAAAATCACCATCGCCTCTGTGTAGGGCTTTTGTGAACTTCCGTGTATTCCTCCATTCATATAAGAAATACAACAAAGAGAAGGAGAAAGGTAGAGAAAAGATTGTCCAGGGAGAAATACGTTGCAATGGAAATCTGCTGCATTGAGCAGGGAGCTAAGTTCATGGACCTTCCTGGAGTTGTGTGTCATCCAGGGTAGCATTTCATCCATGTGGTTCTTCTAGTGTGTATCATTCTTGAACACAGAAAGGAAGCATTGAGCACTGAGTATGCTGCTGAGGCTCACAAAAGCTGACACTCTCTGTGCTTTTTACAATGAAAACTTCTAAGATACAGCACATGGGATTTTTTTTCACAGATTTGGCCTCTAATAGTACTCTGATTACTGCCATGTGTGAACTGCATCTAGACTGGTCTCAGATCCACCAAAGCTTGCATGGGTTCTGGAGAGAAACACTTTTGTTTTCTGCTTCAGTTATGGGTACCTGTAATTTTCAGTTCCTCTGCCCAAGGATCAGCCCTGAGGGGATCCCTGTTCCACAATGATTAATGGAGATATTTGTTGCCTTCTGCTGCCCTGATGTGTGTTGAATATATTCTTTCTCCACAACTTGTGCTCATCTCTGAGCTCCCTGCTTGAAACAAATGCACTGAGTGAGGAAGTCTACATGAGCCTGCCAAAGCCACAAGAGCAATCTGTCTCAGGGTTCTTGTTTAGGATTGAGAATTTCCTGGCTCCTGGTTCTGTGCTTCTGCTACAAAGATGCCTTTCTCACATGGGTAATTGTGTATTA
The DNA here is from genome assembly GCF_003957555.1 of Calypte anna. Classification (NCBI taxonomy): domain Eukaryota; kingdom Metazoa; phylum Chordata; class Aves; order Apodiformes; family Trochilidae; genus Calypte; species Calypte anna. The sequence continues at coordinate 48,550,853 of NC_044274.1, forward strand.
CCATCCTCCCTACAAGGTGGGTGTGTGGAATGGCAGTAATTAGAGTTCATTCCTTCCCCTGTTGTCCTTGCTGTTCATTTTCTGTACCCATTTATGCTCAGATTCACAAAAAGTTGCAAACCTCCACCTTCTGCATTGCCCCAACGCATTTCCTGCGGGAGGATGTTGAGGCATTTTTGCTTGTGATCAGCATGAAAAAATTCACTTTCTTAGCAGAGCTCCCTGAGAACACAATTTCTGTCCAGTCCCTCCTGGCATCACCCTGCCTCTGGGATGGGTGGACACGTGGGCCAGAGGTGCTGCACCCAGGACAGCAGTGAATCTCACGGCTGGGGACCTGGGCTGGGGCTGTCTCAGCCATCCCCTCTGCAGCCTTTGCAACGTGCTTTTGTTAACTGTGTTTGGACTGCTCAGCGTCAGCACCTTTATTGTGCCAATTCTGCTACCTTTATAGGTCCTGCTACTTAAGCTAACATAAAGTTTGTAAGGGAATAGGATATGAAACACATAAATAAAAGTATCAAGTATCCCTAAAACATGTGTGGATTAAGCTGGTGAAAAGGTGAAATTTCTTTTCCCCATGAGTTAATGTCTATTTTTCTTGGAAACTATACTTTGAGGGCTGCCCCCCCTTTTGCTAAAGTGATAAAGGATACATTTTCTTATCTGAATGCAATGACATTTTAAAAGGCTCCCTTTGTTGTTTCCAAACCTGCGTGTCAACAGTTATACCTCTTATACAATTTTCTTCATATTTACTTAATATAACTCTACATTGTGTTGATATAAAACTAGACAGCATACTTTTAACTTCTCAGTACTTTTGTTGGATGAAAATCTTTACAATGCCAGACTAATCTGTCATGACTGACAGCATATTGGCATGGCATGACAATTTAAATCCACATTGGAATATGTTAATCCATCACCTGGCATTATGATACTTTTTTTACTTCTGGCTTCTAGATGCTCAAAGTTTTTTTCCAAGTTGAGTGTTTCAAAGGTCAGGTGTCTCACTTCTAACTCTTCTTGAAGAGTTTTGAAACTATTTATTTCTAGGTATCAGGAACGTATTCTCAATTGAAATAATTAGAGAAACCTTTTGGGCATAACTTTTATTTTTCAAGGATTTTTTAGCTTACTTACTCTGCTGATAATTCACTCTATGAGTGCGAATTTAAAAAGCTTATTCTATGGCTTTAAGTATGAAAAATTAGATTGTTACTTTCTGCTACATACAAGAAGGGCAAGGGGGAAAAAACCCCAAAACCTCATTGAAATCAGACATATTTAGTGCAAAAGTGAGAGAGATATTCTGATGTGGAAGAATGACTTAAATGAAAATTTCTTCAAAAGCATTTTTTTTCATCACTAGCCAACAACAGAAACTATGTCTGGGTTCTGCGTAATTGTACCTGGGAATCCTGACACTGACAGTATGACCAGTTCCTTGGACTCACTAGAAGACAAAACTAACACATCACCAGCTTTGTTTCACTTATCACTTGTTCAGAAAACATCAGATCTTCAGCTCTTCTGTGGTCAGTTGAATATAAGGTTTGCTAGTTGGATCTAACCATCAGTTTGAATCATTTTACAACTCATACGATGGTCCTCTGTCTGGCAAGAAGTGTGATGAGTGACACAGTGAATGAACTGTGGTCAGAAAGGGACAATGGGTAAAAAAACTGTGAGTAAAACTGAAGAGAACGAAGAGCCAGAAGTGGTAACAAATGCCATATGGCAGAAGTAGAAGGAAAATCCAGTGATGTGTGCATTTATATCAGACTTCACTGAAGGGCTCACTCACCAACCATTCTTCAGGGCTGCTGCTTCTTGGTCCTCACTGGGCTCCTGGAAGAGGAGCAGACATGACAGCCTGCTAGAGCAAAGGTAGGAATTTGCTTTTTCCTCTTCCTTCACTATGAAGACTCATAGTCTTGGGGAACAATATTGGCACTGGCTTTTGAAGAAGCAAATGAGCTAAATATTAACATTACACAGGCTTTTCCTCAGGAACTGAGGATTCATGGTCACCTAGTTAGAGAAGAAGATGAGTAAGAAAACACTTAAGAGATATTATATAGCTATTAACAAGAGCAAATACTAATAGCAAAACTGAAAAGGAAAAGAGAGTTCTTCCTTTCCTCTACAGTAGTTAAAAGCAATAAAGGCGAAAAATACAGCTGTTCATGGAAGGTTATTAGGTAAATTTCCATGCCGTGAGTTGTCTAAAGATGAAGTCAGAGTGTTATCAGGATTTGTTTTGACTACAGATAGTGTGAACTTTACTCACCAATATAATCAAGGGAAACAATTTATGTGTTTCACTTTCACTCACCTATTTTCAGGGAAAATCAGTTCCTGCTGGATTAATCTGCACTACAATTTCTGCTACCACTGCTGACTGAAAACAAATGAAAGAGAAGTTAAAAATGTTCTATCTTCAGACAACTTGGAACAATGTTATCAAAAGCGGTTAATCCTGGCTTTGACTGTCCATCTAAAGCCTACATGTGAACTGAACCACAGCTAGGAAAACTTGCCTGCATCTATGCCACAATTCACAATTCAGTAGTCTTTGACCCTTAAATGGCTGACTCTTTTAACTGGGTAATGAACTTGGTACAGTTCAATGGTTTTAATGCCTCAATAGACATTCTTGCTTTTCATTTAAGATGTTCTAGGTACTAAGATTGCAAATCACCCAGGGAACTCAATTAGCCAAGTGAATACAAGCTGTAGTTCTTTGATATCTGGTATTTTAGAGGAAAATGACTTCTAGTCAGGTGAACAGAAGGCAAGTCAGAAGTTTCTGTTTTCTTACTGGTAATGTAACTGGAAAGGAGAAATGCAGGATATGTATAGTCAGAAGGGAGGCAAAGGCCCAGAGAAGAAGGGAAAAGAGATCATAGATGAATGATATGATTCCAGGTGTAATAAAATAAATCCTGTGTCTATAAAATGCTCGAAGACAACATGACAATGTGACAGCAGGATACTGGAAGGACTTCTCAGATCATGGAGATGATCCCTCTGAAAAGTCACGCCATGAGTTAGCACATACCAGATAGGCAGTCAGAGGTTAATTAGCAGTCAATAGCTTTCTGCAGCCATAATAAGAAATCACTGTACTCAATGTCTGTTCAACTTAACTGTGCTTACTGTTACAAGAGTGACCCCAACAACCTCAGCTTTCCAGGCTTGTCAGTTTTGGAGGGTGTTTAACAGACCATTCATTACAGCAGTGGATTAGTGGAGGATGAAAAATGTATCATTTCAATTCTTCTCTCCCAGCAGCAGCAACTGAAGCCATGGCATGTTAAACATGTTTATTCAAGCAAACTCTAATCCTTTTACTTTTGCTGAATAAGTGCAAGTTCACCTTCATAATATATAAATGTTGCCAACATCATGACTCAAAAAGAAATAGGTATTATTGATTGTGATTGAATGACTGTTCAGCACAGTTGTGAAAACATGCAGAGCTGTGGCAAATGTCTTACAGGTTTTAGGTTTTCAATTGCTATTCATTAGTGCTCCTTTCCAGCTGCTGTTCTACACGGGCAAGGGCATATATATTAGCTATCAGCAAAGTGACCAGCCAACTAAAAACTTATTCATTTTGGAGTGTCCAGATCTAGAAGTGCAGAGATAATTCAGTGGGAGCTTTGACTTGCTGAGATATGTTTTTCATTACTCACTTCATAAGGGTTTTTGAGGGCAGAAGCTTATGTCAGTTCTATGCATACTGCACAGAAGCAGGCTGGTGGCTAATGCATCATTCAGGGTACAAAATCAAAACAATTCACTCTGTCAGCTGAACACACTAAAGTACAGTCAGGTGCAGTTCTGGCAAAGAGAGTTTTTTTGCTGTCCTCCTCTTAATGTTGTCCAATTTCAGCTATAGTTGTAGTTTCATGGTAGTATAATGCTCATTTTGAGCAAATAGAACAATGTTTATTCATACCTAGCTCAGAATTTGCCCCAATAAGCACTTCAGACAGAAAAATGTTTTCTGTAAACAGTGTGAATATAACATTACAGACTCTTAAAAATACCAGAAGCTCAGGTAATGTACAGATGAGTTTTTACAAGCATCTCTATTTGTTCTCCCATTTCCATCTGGCTTTGTATTTCTCTTTTTCATCTGTGACTCTGCAAAAGATTCCAACTAACTCATCCATGGTGCCCACCATGTGTGAGTGACTGAAAATGTACAGTTTGTACCACCTTGCCAATACTTGTTGACTATGGAGGTTAGTCCTCAGATGCATTAGCTGTGTATAAAATGTGTGACTGACCAGTTATTTGTGTTTTGCTGATGTAAAATACAATAGTTACCTTTGTATTTTGGGAAATGTCCTCTGTGACATGTATATTAAGAGTTATTTCAATTACATTTTGGAAGGAAAAAGTAAAGTATTTGGAGATGTGGTGTTAAAGAACATATTCAAAATTACTCCTGTGATGGCGTTGGCACTTTTAATCACTTCTGCCTCTGGTGGTGTTGATAAGGTGTTGAAATGATGCTGAGACTGAAAGCCACACCCTTTGTGGTCTGCTGTCATAAGGACCACATTGTTTCTCCTTTTATTTTAAAATGGGGAAATAAAATAAACCCACAAAACATAATACTAATAAAAAAATTTCTCTGCTTACTCATAAGCAGAAAAGACCGCAGCGATGAAGAAAATTTTTGTGCATGCAGAAATCTGGAGTCTCAAGTCCTTGTAAGAATGAAAACCACACAGAAGCTGCAGGCCAGAAACTGGTATCAAAGGTAATTTGTGGTAAAAATCACAGCCTCCAGTGACATGACAGAGAGAATCTTGGAAACGGTACACTGAAATTTTCGGAACTCATTTCACTAAAGAGCTTCCCCAACATGTCCTCGGAGCTTTTGCCAAGCTTTGCCTGAGCTGTGTTTATAGGGTTGAAACCCACCTGGCAGAGGGTGTGCAGGATGGCTGATGCCCTGAGCACTAGTCCCACAGATGGGTGAGGAGGTCTGCTGCCAGAGAAGGCCTGCTGTCTGGAGTTGTAGGCAGTCCCAATAGTCACTGCTCTTCTCCAGTTGCTTGGCCTGATTCCTCTTCATCACTCAAGAGGAAAAAGTATGAGGGAAGATGAGGGTGAATGGTAGGAGTGGAAGAAGAGATAGGTGCAACTGTAAGAAACAAAGATGTGCCAAAGAGACAAGGAAAGGCAGCCTGAGGTTCGCAGCAGGATCTGTGACAAACTGTATCCAGCTCTGGGGACAAGCTCTGCCAGGCATGCTTCAGGCAGTTGTCCTCTCTCCCTCAAAACATGGAACAGAAACTGGGCAACACCTAGCAGTGACAGTGAGGTGCTCTTCTTCTTGTCAGCCCATTTCTTGATTAGAAAGAGAAGTAAATGGTCCTTTGAAGGAAATCAATGGCTTTCTCAAACTGGCATCGCCTTCAGTCTGCCAAAGCTTCCATATAACAACTCTAGAAGCAGATCAAGAGGTAGCACAGACTATACAGATGGAATCCAACCTCCATACATAAGATTTTACTCCCTAAAGGGAGAAGTGTAAGCAAATTCATGGAGTCCATAGTGAAAATCACAGCTCCCTGCTGGGTTTGGACAGTGCACAGATGTAATAATGAAAGGCACTGGCATTATTTCCTGAGGTAAATTGCCACTTAAGTAGGTTACCGCTTTTAAGAAATACTCTTTTAAGTTTGGTTCATTTCTAATGTCTCTATATACTGAATTGACTTGGATGTCTTTTCCTTTTCAGGTAGACTCTCTTTCCTTCTGCTCAAACCCTCCATTTCAAGAAAAACAGAGCCTGGTCAAACTTGCCTCTGTAGATATCTGACTCACTTCTGCTGGGCTCTTTCCACGTTGGCAAGAACCATCGCAACCTTTATGCACACTGGAGACACGAAAAGAGTGGGTGAGGTGTTTGATATGGGAGACAGTTCTGTTGCAGGGCAACTGGAATGTGAAGAGCCAGTGTGTTTAAGAAAGACCAGAGTGATCAAGGTGACACACTGAAACTGATACTTGTGTGCTGAATTTCTTTCTAAACTAATGAGTTGAGTAACTGTTTCTTTTGTTACTGTTTAAATATTTGCATTGTTTAAGTTTTATTTTGCTGTTCAGACATGGAGTAGGAACAATAGAGGACAGGAAACAGCATTATCAAATATATTTCTCAGACTTTGATTCTGTGACAGAAAAGCTCATACATGATCTGTGGTCCGCTGAACCTTTTCCAATACCACTTGTAACTTTTAATGACTGTGAAGCGCACTTCATGAGCTTCAAAATGGAAATTTCTGAAAAGGAAATTCTTTGATTTGGAAGGGAAAGAAAGTCTTAGTTCCACAGGGAGTCCCAATAAACTGAAGTGAGACAATACAGAGAGAATTGTACAATTGTTTATATGGCTGAATGTATATTGTTTCTCTCAGATGTATTGGCTTCTTTCAGTCTGGTATAGCTTAACTTTTAGGACACCGGTGTAATAAATGCACAAAATCATACTTTCACTAGAGACATCTTAAATGCAGAGTTTCCTTGGAAGAAAAGAAGATGCTTGAAGTCCATACTGAAAAAGAGTTTTCTGCTGACAAGTAATTAAGTCATTCCATTAAAAAGATTTTTTTGGTCTTGGATCTAGACATGATACCATAAAAAGCCAGGCACCTTATCTTGAGGGCTTTTTTCCCTTCTAGACTTGCAATGAAGCAGAACCGTGTCAAAGCGTGAGCCTACATCATTAGCATAGATGTTAGGTTTCCTGAAATGTAAGAGAGGAGAGTGCTGCCCATGGGAGAACAGGGAACTAGGGATGAAGGCAAGGCTTCTATGTGATTTGGTGACCCAGAAATGTGAACAAGATAAGAGCCAGTTTACTCCACATGGTAAATTCATGTGTTTATGTTCCTGCCCAATCAGCTAGCAATCATGTCTCTATTTGTCATTTAGGTAAAAATTTACTTGGTGTGTTGCTGCAAGAGTGGATGAATTCAGGTTCTGTTTGGCAGTATGTGTTGTATGCTTATTCAGTTTACTTTTCAGAATATTAAGACAAGAAAAAAGAATATCCACTGTTCTCAAAAGGGGGTGTAGCTTGTGCTAGTGAAATCTTTCCTAATGTTCTTGAGCTTCTTTCTGGAGTGCCCTTCTAACGGCTGATGTTACTTGTTTGAATAAATACCCTTCATTGAAGGGACAACAGCTTTTCCCATTTGTTCTCCCTTCAAAACCTGGCCTTTAGTAACACTTGGTAGCTATTTTTAGTAGTGATTAGCTGCTCTTTTTTTTTTTTTCCTTGCCAGGTCTTTATGTCAGTTTAAGTATTTCAGTTGTGAGCGACTGTAGCAGGATGTGATCCAAGCAGAAGTTTAAGGAGGTATTATCCACCAACTGAGACACTGCAATTTCCATGGCCATGTTCCTAGTTTGCCCCAGTCACAATTTATTTAGGTTTGATTTATTTAACTAACATTTCTCACTGTTTTTACTTGTGATTTGATGTTTTACCACAGGCAACATCCTCCTGAGATCCTTCAACTCCTTTGACCTAGTCCAGCAATGTGGTAAGGTGCATCAGAGAACAAGCACTTCCACATCTCATGGATTTCTCCCCTTTCCCTCTTGATACACAGTTCCAGTTCCAGACATCAGTTACCAAAACGTGCTTGTAAAACAGGCAGACACAACCATATAATATATGTACTATCTAGGTAAGCAAACAACATATTTCATAGTGATATACACTGATTCTTCATATTGGAGTTGGGCAAACTCTGTGAAAAATGTCTGCAGTGATGCACGCAACTGCTAAATTGTTTGATTTGGCCATTCCAGACTTGTTTCTTTCTGTGTGAATTTTTCTCTCCCAAAGTTATTTTCCTCATCAAATTTTATTAGCACTTGTGTAGGTGTGGAGGAAGCTGTATATGTAAATATTTGCTGAAAATCAAATTTTCAATATGCAGAACTACTTACGTGAGTTGTAGGTGCTGGATCATTCAATTCATAAGTGTCAGAGCCTCAGGAATGTCTGTCTGGCACACTGTGTCCATGAAGGAAGGTAGTGGTTGCAAAAACAGTTCAGAGCCAGTTTTTCAGCTCCTTGGTACTCGGACGACTGAATGCCAATATGACCTGAAGAAGAAAATGATCACCAGGCTATAGGACCTCAAGTCATCTTGTATCTGAAATCTTTTCTGCTCTCTCATGATGCAGCCAAATCAGAAGGCTACAAAGAGGGATGATAGAACTCCCTGAGCTTGTGAAAACTCCTGTTAGTATTCAGCTATGCCACTTGAAAGTGTTTGCTTTGCTGGATGTGCTTTTCTCCCTGAAAGCATGTCAGATGGAAAAGTAGGATTCTTGTTTTCCAGAATAAATATTTTTGGGGTGAGAAAATCAAATGCTACCAGTGACTTCAAGGACATCAATATTATGAACAAATTTTTCCTAGAGAGGATTTTGATGGGAAGATAGCTTGTCCATCTGTTTAAAAAAAATTTTCAAAGCTTGTGATTATCTTTAAAAAATGTGTAAAAGTGTTAGCCCTTCAAAACCATTGAAGTAAAGCAAGCATTTGGAATTTTATTTGAAAAATGCTTTTATATTTTCAGTTTGAAACCACAGCCTGTTCCTCTTTAATGACCCATTGTTTTGTTATGATAAAGGTGCCATATTGCCTTGTGTGCGGAAGTTAGTGATCCTGTAACTAAAATGTAGGTTACTGGCTTGGACTTGATCTTCTGTAGCTGATTTACTGCCTTGGGTGAGAAACCACATGGAACAGTGTCTGAGAATAATTATGACCAATTGCACCTGTACTCCTCAAAGCAAATGCTACAAAAATATCAAGTCAGCATAATTCTGCTCTCAGTTGTACTTGAAAAGAATAAATCACTGAATGACTCTGTGGAAAGGCCTTTATTTTTTATAGGAAATCAACATTTTTCATACACTACTCCACAGCTCAGAGAAATACTAGAGCCAAGAAACTAAAGAGGACTTGTGAAGTAGTGGGCTTGAAGTGTGCTATTTGATTTGTCTCACTGTGATCATACCTCAGTTGCTCAGAGGAACCTTTGGAAGTGTAACAGGACCTGTTATTATGGTGCAAAATTTATCATGTTGAAACAGATACATTAAAAGGTAATGTTTCCTCTATTTTTTTTTTTTTTTTTTTAGAAATGGTTTGAATTATAAGGCAACTCATTTTGTTTCCTGGTCTAAATCTGTGTCTTCATAAGCCTTTTGGGGATCCAAGATGGGATAGCAGCCTTAGTTGAAAGTTTTTAAGGAACATTTTCTAAATTTAAGATGTAGCTTTTTTTTTTTACTTGCATAAAATTGCAAAATGCACACTGTTGTTTTTTTTTTAAAGTTCATCTGAAAGTAAATAAGATGCACAGATTACAGCTAACAGTAGTTGTTAAAGATGTCATTGAAAAAAATTGTTGAAACATTTCCTGGAGAAAATGTTTTTCCAGTGAAAATGAAATGTTTGTCAATATACTTGCTATCTTGGAGAAACTAAGAATCACCTTCTTCCAAAATAGCTTTCCTGCCTTTTTAGTACCAAGACAAATATATTTTTGAAAAAGATTAAAATAATAATAAAGAAAAAGATGTAGATGTCACTTTTGATAATTTTGCATAGGGAAAAATATAATTGTTCAAACAGTTGTGTTTCTTATGGACCATCATAAATCAGTTTTTGTCAGTAATCAAAAAAATAGTGCATCAGATATCAAACATATTCCACTTTCAAGCTTCCAGGGGATTATTATAAAAAAGAGGAGAAAAACATATCTCAAAATGTATTAAGATACCTGAGGGCCTTTCTAAAGTGAAAAATAAATCCTACCCTTCTTTGTGCAGACTGTGTTTCTATCTTAGCTAGGGCAAACTAATGAAAGTGTTGTTTGGCTGTTTTGGCTGTACCTTCAGGTAATGCATCCAGATTCAGGGCTCCTCAGAGCAGGGAGATCACTTGAGATGTTCTAGTGGAAATCTGGGCAGAAGCAAAGGGTCAGGGATGAACTTAGCTGTCCCTGGCTGAGCAAAGCTTGGTCCAGCCTGGGTGCAGTGCTGTGCTCACCCAGTCTCAGGAAGGCTGTGCTGCCCTGCTCACTCTTTTGCTTGGTTTGCCTCTTCAGAGACCAGCACTGGCTTTGGTTTGCCCTTACACATTGCAAGCCAGTTCCACCTCACATGGTGCTTCACCTCCATTTTTCCCCCAACAATAGTCTGTGTGTCAGCAAAGCCGTTCAGGAATGTTGTTAAAATTTTTCAGATTGGTATTGCCATATAGTTCAATTTTCACTCAGAAATATCAAGGTTTTGAGTTCTTATGATGGAAGACATATATATAAAATAGGATCTCAGCTTTTCTAGTTGCAAATGTGGTTAAGAACCTTGCCTAAACGATGCAATTGCTCTTTCTCAGGTAGGTGCCCAAATCAGACAGAATATTGCTCTTTTCCAAATGAAATTTTAGCAACATCTGCTAACAGCCCCCACCCCCATTCCACCCCCCTATTTCTCATCTGAATAGTTTCTTAAACTATTTCAGTCTGCTGTCTTTCTGTTCTGGAAAGTTTGGAAAGCAGTTTTTTTGAAACCTGTGCTGTTTTTTGTTGGAATAGAGTTAATCTTTTTCATAGGATCTGGTATGGGGCTGTGATTTGGGTTTGTGCTGAAAACAGTGTTGAAAATGCAGTGATTTTTCAGCTCTTACTGAGCAGTGCTTGCACTGTGCCTTTCCTGATTCTCACCCCACCCCACCAGTGAGTAGGTTGGGGGTGCACAAGAAGTTGGGAGGTACAGCTGACCCCAGCTGTGCACAGGATATTCCATGTGATTTGTCATCACACTCAGAATTGTGAGGAAGAAGGATGAAGAGCATGGAGTGATGGTGTTTGTCTTCCCAAGTATCTTACTCACGGAGGATCCCTGCTTTCTTGGAGGTAGCTGAACACCTGCCTGCCCATGGGAAGGGGTGAACGAATTCCTTCTTTGGCTTTGCTTGCAGGAGCAGCTTTTGCTTTACCTATTGAACTGTCTCTATCTCAACCAATGAGTTTTCTTACTTCTATTTTTCTGATTTTTTTCCCTCTCCCACTGCAGGGGAGTGGGGAGGGGAAGGGAGCGAGCTGCTGTGTGGGGCTTAGTTGCTAGATGGGGTTAAGCCACAACAGAAGCAAATGGTAAATCACTGATTTCAATATTCAGCTTTGGATGTGACTGCCCTAAAATTGCCACTGGAATCCTGGGCAGTGGTTGACATGAGTTAGTAATACTTTCAAGTACATACCTAAAATAAGCTACTTCTAATGTGAAGTCTCAGAAAATGTTTTGCTGTAGCATTTACAGAGCATAGAAAGGAAAGTGACATGAGTAATGTAATTTTTGGTCAGAGTGACAACCTGCATGCACCTAGTAGGCTGTTTTTGTTTTTTTTTTCATGTCTTGTTACTTGTATGGGACTTAAAACACAAAGACTCACTCTCTTGTGATAAAGCACAGTGTGGTGAATTGCTGTAGGAAAATAATTCAGGAGCCTGGCATTATGTTTTCCTTCCACAAGTAATCCCTGTCAGAAGTGTAATACCAGATTGTCATTCCTGTGAGTGAAACATTGAAGGGGCCAGTCAACAGTGGTCTGCTGCACAGCCCAGGAGAACAACCTCCAAGATCATTTGCCATAAACTCTTGCTGAACCTAGTAAAATATTGGCCACTCTACATGCTGCAGTAGACGAATGTGACCTACATCTATCTTTCATATTATAAATATTTTCTGTGATTTAGGGCATTCATTGCTTCCTTTTGCTGTCAAGGAAATGGAGGAACTACATTTCAGTAGCACTTTACAGAATGTACTTATCTTCAGTCATTGCTGTAAATATGCAGTGTTCATATTCTCACTGTGGAAAATAAATCAGAATGTTTTGCCAGTTAGCTCACTCAAGTCTCAACTTAAGTTATGACTAGTGTCAGTTTTTCCCTTGTTAACAAACTTCTTAGCTTCACTACATTTTTAATGCATTTGACTGTTTCACAGTTATAGTTAATAAAGAAGCATTGGATAAAATCAAGGTGTGCTGAGTAGCATTTTTGTGTTTTATTTAGAACAGCGTGGATCCCATAAATAATAATAGTGGGGTTTGTAAAGAACCTAGCCCCTGCAGTGCTTAAAGCCCTGAACAGAGAAATGAATGTGGGATTAGAGGTGTCAGTCATTGGCATATAATGACAAATAAACAAATGAAACGTGAACAGATGGAACCTAGAGAGAATGAAAAGGAAAACAATAAAGAAAGGCCACAGAACTAGCATGTGGGAAATAGCTTAAAATCAGGTATAGCTAAAAGGAGATCTTCAAAGGTGGAAAGGGATGAAAGGAGACAAAAGAAAGGCAAAAGCATGCCAAATAGTCTGCTGCAGCAAAAGCACGGCTAGCTTTCAGGCACTGCTGAAGTGTATAGCCCCAAGTGCACTCACTCACAGAACCTGGGGTATGACTCTAGACTTTTGGTACCCCTAAGATGGTAGGATGATGTTAAGAAACAAGACATTACAGTATCGGCATCTCCTTAGGTCTACTTTGCAAATGCATCTGGCATTAGCAGTACTGTGACTTACTTTCAAAAGATGTCAAAGATGAACACCAACATCCCTGTCTTCTCAGCCCTGGGGTTACTTTACCCACTGTTGAAAAAAAACCCTTAATTACCCTACAATGCAGCACATCTGACTTGCTGGGGTTGCTTGCAAACTTGGGCTTCTGGGACATCTTTGGCTTCAGGACTCTGGCTGTCATGGAGGGGGCAATGCACAGACTTACTGAGGCTCCTGGTTTAGCAGTCATGGTGCATTGGGTTCATACAAACATGAAGTGAGTTCTCTAGGAGGCTGCTGACTCAGCATTCTCTAGTAATTAAACCAGATCAAAATAGGAGGTTGTGCCTGGGAGGTCTGGTGCTTGTGTGCAGTCCAGAGGGTGGCCATATGGATAGATAGATGGTGTTGTGATGAGACACACTATGTGGAAAACGATGAATATTAAGAGATAGCTGCGTACTTGGGGCACATCTGAGTGTGCTTATGCAAATGGGGAGAGAAGGAGAAACACAGAGAAGAAGCGTCCAACCAACTCTTTGAATACCCTCTTCTCTTGCCTGTGGGCACTGCATCTCTGCTGAGGTAAACATATGGTAGTCTACATAAAACCTGACTTTCTGCTGTAATCCTTCTCTTTTCTATTCTTTCTATCCACCTTTTTGTTCTTTTTCTTCCTTCTGAGTCTGTCACCACCCCTTTGCCCTTCTGAGAACACCCTTTCCCCCCCCCCTTTCTTCTGCCTCTAGCACTCGTTTCCTTCAGCACCCTTACCACCACTGATCCCTTTTCCAACCCTTCATTCCATTGTTCAGCCATCAGGAAACATCACTCAGACAAAGCGTTGCTCCTTCCCCAGCCAAGATGGTTCTGTGCAGTCGAGATGTGCAGTCCCCCTTGTACCACTGCTCTCCCCCACAACCCTGGCAGGGTGCAGGTGGCACCTCTGCCCCTCCTCATGTCACCAGCAACACCAGCAGCACTGGTGCTGCACGGAGCCAGAAGAGAAGGGGCTCAGCTCCTCCTCTGCCTTGGCTGCTCTGCCACAGGGAGCAGGGCTGTGGGGAGTTCAGTGCCAGCAGCTGCTGTGGGGAGGGAGTGGCTGGAAACAAATCACCCTTACCACATTTCTGCAGCAAAACCTTGAACCAGAACATACGTGGTGAGCTGACTAATTTGAAGGCAACTGGTTTACGTGGGTTTGGACTTCTACCAAAAATCCTTACTCAGCCCTCACCACAGTCCTTCATATTGTGTCCATAGAGTTATGGAAACAAAAAGTTAATTGCTTGGGTGTTTCCAGAACTGCTTTGATACTTAAGATAACACACGTGGAAGTGTGTTGGCAGCTAAACGTAAGTTTTTTGTTTTTTTTTTTTTTTACATCCTTGGTTTATAGTACACAAATGTTATTTTTATTTAAAAATTCTTCCTGGTCATTACAGTAACTGGTAGATCTCATTCAGACTGAATACAGAGGCTTTCTCCTCTCTGCAGCAGTCACAGCCCTATCTGGCACACTCTAGGACAGCACTGACAGCTGCAGTATATCCATGCTGGGGGAAAGTAGAAGACTCTATTGTCCAGGTCTAGTAGTCTGACACTGGTAGCAGTAACAAATAGTTGCATATTACAGAAAGACATGGTCATAAGTGATCAAAACAGAGAAATTTAGATGCTAGCGGATATCAGAAAAAGCATGCAGAACGCTCTTTGATTTAAATATGATGAGTCTGAACTCTGATTCATCTCTCTGAAGGAATGAGGATAGTGCTGCCAAGACAGTAGTGTTTTTCGGCAGTTTTAAGAAGGCATCTTATTAATGATGAAAGTGGTCAGTCTGAAATAGAGGGACAGTGCCACTAAACTCTGCAGTTTTTACTTAACCCCAACTAAACACCAAACTTGGAAACAGCAAAAAAAGAGAAGTGATAACTCTGACTGAGTGGGAAAGTAAAAGGAGATCAAATGAGATGAGCTGAGAAATTTGCTGAAATCTGGTCTGAGACTGTCAGCCTGTAAGTATGCCTAGGAGGACTGAGAAGGACCACCTTAGAACTTGGTTGTCTCTAAAAAGTATTCTTAAAATTTCTAATAATAAGAAGAATTTCTTCTCTACGCTTCCGTATGATCAGTACCTAAGATATGTAACAATATGCATTAGCTGAGCCTTTATCTACACTTCTTGTCAAGAAGGAACAAAATTTTTTAATCTGCTGTTTCCCCAGAGACATAATGAGATCTTTGTCTCTGGAGATTACAGAATTCTACTGGGCATGGCCCAGCAACCTGACTTCACTTCAAAACTGGCCCTGCTTTGAGCAGAGTATTGGACCACAAACATCCAGTGGTCCCATCCAACTTAAACTGTTCCATGTCTCTACAGGTTTGCACTACCCACTTTCTTATATAGTTTTGACAACAACAGTGACAACAAAACCCCCCTCCACATTAAAAACAGGAACGAAAAACTAGCTAGAATTAATTTCTCTCTTTGTTGCTTAGTTTGACAGTGCATACCAGCTCCAGGCATGTGAAAAGGTTCACTGAGAAACACGAGGTGCAAGGTATCTGAATGGGTATTATGTGAGGAAGATGTAGTACTGCCTTATCCTTCCTCTTCTCCAGAGCTGGACATAAGCTTCTAAGTAAATTTTTTAGTTTCCTTCAGAAATCTGGGATAAACAGAGGGTAGTACCCCAGATCATTAATCTCAGATCAGGAATTTCTACTTCCTCTCATTTGGGGGCACAAAAATTTTATACTCTATCAGAATCCCTGTGTTCACTGTGAAGCAAAATAAATAATTAATGAAAAGAGTCTGGCCTCATCTGTGTAAAGGATGGCACATGTGTACTTACAGGTGAAACTGGGATCAGGTGGTAGGAGCTATTTTTATCTAATGGCAGATGACATAAAAATCTTTGTGACAGCTCAGCAGTTTGTATTGTGCTTAACAGCCAGACAAATGCTAAGGATATTTGAATGTTATAATGAATGAGCAACAAGGAAAAGAGTGTTTCTAGCACTACAATGAAATGGTAAATATCAGGCTGGCAAATAAATCTCTTATGTCAGTACTCAAAACTAAGCAAGCTCTGCTGCCCTAAAGAGATGCCAACTACCCTCACAGACTTTTGTGTGCTGTGCCACTGCGCAGTCTGCATAGACAAAAATAACAGTAATCCTGTATTTACATTTACAGAGGAGGAAATGGCTCCCTGGAACAGGCCCGGGAGATTTTAGACTATGAAAGGAAATGTTAAATGCTAAATGACAGTCTGTTTTTCCCAGGGGTTTCAAGCATCATTCATTCATTCTTGGGTACACACTAGCATGGTTGTTGACACAAAAAGCATTTTGCTTTTTTTTTTTTTCCTTGGGATTAGCTTATTTAATGTATTTGTTCATTTATTTCAGCTGTAGAAAATGTCACTGGACAGTTATATGTGGCATTTATCAGTGACTGAGATTTTGAATTTAAAAAAAAAATCAATTGAATTATAAGAAAGCATGATATGCACATTGATTTTTCATTATTGGTCCCTTTCTTTTAAAACAAATGCAGAGGCAAATAGTATGGAAATATAAATTATAATTTCTTCCTCATCCCTTTCCCATTGGTGGATGGAACAGAAAGCCAGGAACCTAGTGTGTAGAAGTAGTACTCTGTCCTGTCCACAGTGCCTCCAAAAATCTTGAAGAAGAGTCTTCAGTCAGGAGAGGACAAGGAGGCATTAGTTTTTATAGTGTTACAACATTCAGACCCTACCTTGCCAACAGTTTACTTGTCTGTGGAACAGAAGATACTGAAGGCCAAAGTTCCTTGCCACAGAGACCTGCAGTGATGCTTAACTGTTTTTATGGATAGTTCTGCTGATCTGAATTGACTTTTGCTTTTTCAGTCTCTGCTGTGAGTCTTCAAAAGTAAATATTCTTCTATTTTCTCCTTGTCTGTATGCCAAAGGAATCTACATGCCTCAAGCTATGTATTTTCCAACTTAACTTAGCAATGTACCCGATGATTAAGTACCCAGTGTGTGATGGAAACATTAGTATGCCATGAAAATTGAGAGGTTGCTATGTGACTATTTCTTTCAACCTGGTCATCTGCGGTTGCTTCCTAGTGTTTGATATGCCAAATTCTTTTGCAGTAATGATGGTTAATCACTCTTTAAAGGACCAAACTCCCTGCAGTGGTGATGGTGTAGCTTTAAATATATCCTATGTAATCCTCTAGTTCTGTCTTTAATCTGTTCTGTTTTGTCAATCACCCTCTTCTTCTATAGATTGGATCAGAACGGTACTGCTTGGGATGGGTGCAGCTCTAGTTACAGCCTTTTCATTCCTGGTTTCTCCATTTACAAATCAAGCTTATGAACATGTGTATTTGCTGCCTATGGGGTATTATAAATTCCTCCAGAGCAGATGCAGAAAGTAGTTCAGCCCTATTGTTTCATAGGAAATTACAAAGCTCACATTAGGAGCATGTACTTGTCTTAAAGGGGTCAATGGCAAGTCGTCATTGCTGATGATATTGGAAACACAGCAGATAAAATGCATTTCATGTTATGAAGAAGACAAACAGCAAGCGTAATGCAAGTGAAGACAGATAGCTTTTCCTTCACCAAAATATCTATTGCCTCTGGACAAACTACTTTACTTAAAATAACTCTAAATCTAACCTATGGTCTCATATTACCTTTAAAAGGAAAAATAAACTCTGGAAAGTAACATAAAACATTCTCTAATCAAAACTATTTCATCACAGTCAAACAGCTCCAACTGGTTAACAAAAGCTTTTCATTTCCCTTAATGATGACAAGCAGTGGAGATTCAGAAAGTCAGATTAGTTCTTGGAAGGGTTGAAGGTAGCTAACAAAAAAAAAAAAAAAACCCAAAAAACAAAAAACCCAAACAAAAAAAGAGGTGAGAAAGGAAGTTTGTCAAGCCCCAGCTGGGAATATGTTTTATGAACTGTTTCAAGCTCAACCTTCATAATTTGACTCATTGACTAGCCCTGAGGACTCTGTTTTACCCAAGCATATTTTCCATTATGTGTTTAAAGTTAGAATTTCATTTAACTTTTAACCTCAACACAAGCAGTCTGCACTATGACTGTTCCAGTAAGTATCTGGAGAGATCTCTGGAGATTCGCTGCCCTTGGTGGGAACAGCATTCTCCATTTTCTGTCATGTGTAACAAGTAAAGAAAAGCAGCCAAGAAAATGTAACATTCAGCCTTTTTTCTGTCTCCCACATAGTCTGTCTCCTTAAGCACTTCCTCTGAACAGAGTTTTCATGTTGCTACATGTATGATCTTCTTCCTTCTCTTTCAGGAAGCTGTCTGTCATACATTCATTTAGGTAGCAAAATTTACTGCAGTACTCAGGACTTTCTAACCCATTTAGCATTCTGATTGTGCTCTTTACATCTGATAACATCAGACAGCTAATGCAAAATATTCCAAAGTAACATTTCTCTCTGCACACTCTCCACCCCCTCTGCCCCTATTTGTGAGCTCTTCTAGGAATTTTTTTTTCCTAGCTGGATTCTGAGGAACAGTGTTGATACAGTGTATATGGTGGCCTGTGTAATGATGAGCATAAACAACTCCAACAAAACCAAACTGAACAACAACTGTAAAAGAGACAGTTGTAGAAAAGTAAGTTTTTCAGGTCTCTATCTGCATCACCAACCGTTTATTCACAATCTGAACAAAAGGAGGTTTGGTTACATCACCATAGTTTCCAAGGAACAGGCATCACTGTCCATGCACAGTTAGCAGTAGTTAGGATGTCCAAAGCAGCCAGGATAAGGGACACAGTCACTGAGCCAGTGCTGTGCTCTTTCCCATGCAGATGGTTCAGACAGCTCCAGATGAAGGTCCAAGATAGGACCAATACTAACAGATATGTACCATGTTTCCTGTTTGTAAGTTGATGCTTTCCAGCACTCCAAATCCACTGGCAGCCACTGCACTTAAATTCACAAGCCTGGTGAGGATTCTTTTGTCACAGTAGGGTGTGCCACAAGACTTCACTGCAATTCTGATAATACTTCTATCACTACTCTAAGAAATTGCCTTGAGATTTTGTCAAGGTTAAGTTTAATTTCTGCATTAAAAATAAATTAAAAAATTTCACCTTGTCCAGTGATAAGGTAAAGAAATTAACATTTCAATTTTTTTTTTTGTAATTTTAAGAATTTAATAAAGAAAAAGGGTTTATTTTCCGTCTCAATGAATTGCAGTCCAAAAAGCATAGCTTTTATGACAAAATCAGACTAGACTGGGTCCTGGAGACATCAATTTGCCCTACAATTTAGAGAGTATTGTTCCTTTGCCAAAGTGTGTAATTTGATTGCAAAGTTCTCTGAAGATTGAAAAGCCAGAGCTGCCACAAAGACTTTTCAAAAGAACTGCTTATTATCCCAGAACCCTCTGCTCAGGTTTCTCACTCTTTACCCACAGAAGTCCAAACTCTTTTCACGCCCAAGAGGTATGAACATGCTGCATCTTGTGATGGGGGCTATTTTTCTACTGACTTGTCTAAGGACAGACTTAGATCTTGAATCCATAAGAATGGTAAGGGAGAAGGTAGCTGAGCTCATTTAAAGGGCAGCTGAGTAGACCAAAATATTCTACACTGACCTATCAGAAAATTATTTCTGTAACTGAGATGCTGCCTGCTTCTGCTTCTGCTTCTGAAGACTTTAATTTCTGTCACACAGAACTGTCACTGGTTGCCAGGTTTTAGCCAGTTCAGGGAAAAAAATGAAGCCAAACCAGGAGCCTGGTTATAATTCCCTGAATGATATTTCTCAGTAGAAAATTCTGAGGCTGCAATCAGTCTCTGGAACTGCTTTGACATGTGTCAGCTAAGAACACTTTACAGTGTCTCCTGACCCCACTCTTCCTATCATCTCATTGACATTAATGTAGAGGCACGGCAAAGGAAAACTCTCCCGAAGGGCCCTGACAGAGAGCAAGGGGCTGAGTCATCCTTCAGAAGCTGCTTCTTGGAGCCCATTTCACCTAGAAATACGCTGCACACATCATATGCTAACAAATAATTCAAGAACACTCCAATGGTTTCCACCTGTGGCTTGAAGGGAGTGACTGATGGTGGAAAGTACAATCAAGAGGAAAAAGGGGATATGGATTTTGTAAGTGTCCTGTCAGAGATGATGGATGCTGCAAGAGCATTTTGTCTTTTATTGCACATACTTACCTGACTGTTCTGCTTTTTGTTGCAGAGTGCACTGAAAAGAGAAGTCTTGCGTGTAACTCTAAAAGCTGCTGTTTTTCTTAATGCTGTCTATTTTTGTCTGCTGGTAAGGGTCTGCTGCCCAGCAAAAGGGAGCAGAATACTGTTTTTCTTCAGAAGAAACTGCGTGCATTTTTAGTAGATACAACCATAGGGGGACAAATTGCTTCCCCTAGTGTCAAGCATAAGCAAACAATTTCTACAGAGAGATTCTAGGCTATGAAGATTATTTGTGAAAGCAGCCCTCATTCCAGCCCCAACAGTGACAGACAGTGTCCCAGGTGAAGGAAAGTAAGCACCAAGGTAACCAAACACCTAATTTCCACCCACTACCCCCCTCCCAACCCCCCCCCCCCGGCCTGCAAGAGAAGTGATATTTAGAAGTTGGGAGACATATGTCTTAGACTCTGACTTCTTTTTCAGTTATTTGTGTGCATATACCAAAAAGCCAATAATCTCTGAAGGGCAAACACCTCCATCAGAAGCAGGAGAAAAGGATATGAGGCTATTATCTTGTCACAGTGTTAAACGGGACAGCTTCTTGCCATTCTGGAAAAGAGGAGCTGACAAAGAGCTATGGTGTGCCATATTGCTTTGTGGGGCTAAATCTGATATTCTGAAATGTGAGGCTGTGGTTTGTATGCAGTTGGAACCCGGATGATGAAACCACTCCTTCTTCAATGAGATCATATTCCCCTGCTCCTCATATATCTTACAGAGGAGATATGTAGGCAAATGAATTGTGACTAGTAGAAGTACCTTGTTTCTTCAGGGCTAATAAGTTTGGACAGAGTTTTAAAATTATAATTACAATTACATTATAAAACAATGTGCAAAGAGAACTTACCACTGTTCCTACTCCTCTATGTCGTCTCTCCCAAAGCCCCTACTCTGTATGCAGAGATACTCCTTGAAAAGTTGAGAAGTAGAATTGTAATTAAAAATAAACAAAGTATTGCTTGGCTATGAATAAAGTATCAGGTCTGTTGTATTTCATCTGTGGTCAGGATAAGACTCTCTTGGGATTACTCCAGTCCTCAAAATACAGTTTTCTTATCCTATTCAAGACATCTTACTACATTCCTTGTTAAATGGAGAGATTGAATTTCATTGGGATCCTCAGTCTAACCTGACCTTTTTAAGTAAACCATAATAAAATGCACAAGATGAATCTGATACCATGAGGGTATCATAGGGGTATGGCATATTTGGGCCAGCAGGTGATATTCTTTGATATTTGTGGTGACAATTAATCTGTCATTTCTTTGCATCGTGCATGCCAATTTCAAGACAGCAGACAAATCTACACAATCCCAAGCACTGTGAAATATTTGTAAAATTTCATACCCCCTTTTCCTTTTTTTCTGACCAAGAATAATTCTTTTCTTTCAAAGGTCAAAGACTGATATCCTATGTGGGGCTGGAACAAAAATCTACCTGTCCTCAAACTGTTAAATAATTATTTGCTTCTCTTCAGCTGCCAAACATGATCAGTTAGACATTCTTATCAACTTTGTTGGCTGTGGAAGATATTTCTGGCAACGATATCTCTTCCTTTTTATGACTGGGTTGCCATATGACATGATTTCATAGAATTAATTTGGGTTTTGTCACGCTTACGTTGAAGTCTGTTGTAGTTTTGGCATGGATTTTAATAAAACCCAACCCAATCATTCTTTCTATTTCATGGCAAGGTTAAAAAAAATTTCTGAAGGCAGAGTCCAAAGTATTTAATGGTAAATGATAGCAGATTCATCACCAGGTTAGACACATGAAATGTGGCAGTCCACTTTGAGAAGTTACAAAACCCATTGCCTACCATCATTCTCTGCAGAGTATCTATTGCATCTGCCTGTCAGTTAATATGTAACTTGAATCTCTTGACAGAAGGAAAAGGTAAAGTAAAACGCTGTGTAAAAATAACTGTGGACTTGCAATGTACCCAAATATGATACTCTAGTTCAAAGAATGGTGTTTGAATCAGACTACAGTTACTGACAAACATGTTATTAATGATCAGCCATCAAACACTTTTGATTGAAGAGAGACATCCTGTAGAACTAGAGGAGGCCATTTCTCTTTATTTCCTTATGCTAGGAGAGAGAAAAAGAAATGTGAACTGCTTTTATAAAGATTAATTACACTGGCACTGTATTTTTATCCTCTTTGGACATAATGAAAAAAGAGAAGCTGACTTAACTTGATAGTATTTTATCTATAAATGAAAGAAACTCCTTTCTTTCTAGGCTAAGGGAACAATTTATAATGTCACATGAAGCACTGCACTGAGAATTCCAGCTATGTTACAGCCATTTTTAGGACAATTTAAAGGGTAAAAAAAAACAAAAAAACAAAAAAAGAAAAAAAGAAAAATATTTGACTTTGTTTGTCTTAGCTAGAGACACTTCAAATGCACTTGGGTAGAGCCCATAATGAGGCAATGTTGCATAGAAGCCAGATGTAAGAGCCATCTTTTCAAAGGTATTCAGATGTCTTGGGAGACAGATGTATCTTTCTGAACTTTTCAGATACACCAAGACAAAATACAAGCTGAAGACCTACAATAAATGAATGGCAGACATCTATCTTGCTTAGATGTATTTGGAAACCCCAGTGAGTCTGCAATCATATGCTTACATCCCTAGGCAGACCAGTAAAGACTGTTCAAATCCTGCCAACCCTTGCTCAGAGCTTGAGCAAAGCTGGGGGTTTGCATCATCCTGTGTGCCCTTGAGTATGGTGTCTGCCTTTGTCCTGTGGTTATTAAGCTCAGCACAGATTTTGTGTGTTGACAATGGTCTGACTCTTTAACGTGTCTGATCCTTTTACATGTGACCCTGCACTCTCTGGTGTTTTGGATCCATGATGCTGGATCTATACCTTGCTAGCTCATGTGGTCTGGGTTTCCACCTTAAGTCCTCTTGCTGGGTAGCTTTCCCAGCTTATACCTCAAGTTGTGAAATTCATTCTCCTTGTCCAGCAGGCAAGGCAGAGCTCAGTGAAGGACATCAGTTATGAGTTAAAAAATAGAGGGAGAAGGGTCCAACCTCTGCAGGCCTGCTGAAGGTAGATCTGGCACTGACACTATGATGCATTTGTGGTTGGTTTGTACTTGTTGTGGCTGAGCTTCTTCAAGGATGGAAGGCTGTGATGCATGAATAGATAAACTGTACATGTGCTGCGGCCCCTGGAGAGAAACTTCCCTTACTGTGGCTTGGAAAGTGTCTGGATTGCCAGTGATAAGACAGACCAT
Source organism: Calypte anna (assembly GCF_003957555.1). NCBI lineage: Eukaryota > Metazoa > Chordata > Aves > Apodiformes > Trochilidae > Calypte > Calypte anna. Next base: position 48,574,005 of record NC_044274.1, read on the forward strand.
GGGATGAAACTCCCCACCCTGGTGGGTGTGGTAAGGTAGAGATGAAGGTCATGCCCCTGTTCTCCTTGTGCCTGTACTCAGGCAGATAAAGATCAAACTGCATCATGCACAATAAAGATGCCAGGCATGCATGAAGAGCCATAATTACACACTCCTGAGCCAATGCAAAATTCAGCATGTGCAAAAGTCTACTCTTCCAAAATGATCCTGGCAGGGCACTGGCATACCAGAAAAAAACCAAATGTCACCTTTCCCTGTATCTGCTAGTTGTGGTGGCAGAGCTCAAGAGACAAATATATTTAGTGTTTGTTTTTTTTTTCCATATGAAGTAGAGTGTTGTTTCTTGGGTTACACATCTTTGGCCAAGTCAAACATTTCCTGCAAGGACTGGATATATTCATGCTCAGGCCCTGATCCTGCAATCTGATCTGACTGGAGGAGTTACATCTTGTGCAAAGATGAAAAGCCCTCACAGGATCTCTGCCTAGGTGAAAAGGTCTGCCAAGGTAGAACGGATTGCAGAACTGGAACCAGCAGCTGAAAACCAAAACTAACTCAGAATATAGTAGGTAGGAAAAAAAAAACCTTCCAGTCTTCAGAGGACCTTGAAAACCCACTGTGCTCACGGGAAAATAAATTTTCAATGGTTTGTTCCAAGAAAATCTTCTCAGAGTGTTCTGCTTTTTCAGGCTGACTTCATGTGTTTTATTACAATTTTTTCAGTTTTTACTTGGACAGTATTCCCCAGACTGTAGACAAAGCTGCAATTTGAGATAATATTTTCCCTCTGCAAAACGGCTTGCAATTTTTCATTGTGTAAGGGGCTGCAGGCAGTCCTGAGATGGCTTGTGGAGGATATGATAAATTTGCAAGGCATACTGTACCTACAGAAAAAAGATAGAAAAGTTCCTCCACGCTTATTTTCTCCCCCATTTATAATCATTAGGCTTTAAATGCCCCATACATCTCTGTCATTTAGATAAGAGGCATTGATTGCTTAACTGCTGCTCAGGCATTTCATACACCTGGTTTTAGATGACATTTCAGGGCTAGAAAGAGAAGGAAGTAATGTAAAAAGTGTTCACAGTTTGCAATGTCAAATTTTATTACATAAAGTCATAAACAACCCCAATTAGTAGTAAGTAAGTTCATAGCCAGGGTTTTGAGCCAGCTCTGGCTTCATTAAATGTTTCCTGCAGTTGAGCAGGAACATTGGGATATATAAACTGAGCCCTGATTTATAATAAGACACAGTAAAGTTTTAGAAAAGCTTTGCTTTTCCTTCTGATTGATTTCTTGTCAAGGTTCAGCAAAGCCAGAGGAAGGGGTTAAGTAGAGGTCTTGAGGGACTACTTGACATCTGCTACACTTGTGACTTTTTGATCTTGTTTTTTTTTCCCTTGCTTTGAGGGATGCCCTACAGTAAAGGCCATGTGTGTCTGCCTGTGGTTCCCTGAGATGGCAGGGGCTAGGAGGGCACAGAAGCCAGGGGAGCAAAGAAAACAGCTTCTTGATGACAGATCAAATAAAGGTAAAAAAAAAGAGGAGAAGGGGGATTACATGCTCTGTAATCATGATAATGGGAAGGAAAACACTGGGGGTCTCAAGTGTGAAAGCCTTTGTCCATAGGAATGTAAGCATCAAGGATGTTTTGATATTATAAAACAAAACTTCACACAAGTGCTGGGGACAGCAGCGTTCATCTGCTCCTCTATGAGCAAGTGTAAAGACCTGGGCCTCACAGTTGTGTTTCACCTTCCTAGGCATGGCTGGCAGCCTGGGGGAGGCTGGGGCTCTGTCTTGGACCTGGCATCCTGGCAGAGGTCTGGGAACCCTGTGAGATGGGCTGGCTGCTTGGAGCAGGCCACCCATCTGAGAGAGAAAGCCACCAATGCTAGCTGGAAAACCTCCTGTGCTGGTTACTTTGGAGGGTTACATGTAACTTATCTTACACTTCTGCCTCCCAGCCTGTTTTTTTTTTCCATACTCCCTCAACGGCCCCACCAACTTTTGGACTCATTAGTGAAAAAGTGTGATCTACAAGAAGCCAGTTTAGCTACTTAGATGAGGACGTTGCCAGAGAAGCTGCTGCTGCCATCATGGAGATGTCTGCCTTGGAGGCACCTGCTTTGCAAGTTTGTGCACTGAGATCTCTGAGACCCATGAGGAGCCTTGAGTGCATGGAACAGCCCCCTCCAGACATGGCCTCTGGGCATCACAGCAGCAAACTTTCCCTGGTCTTCAGGTCTTGGAGTGCTGCCAAAGCGTGCTGGGCAGCTGCTGAGCATCCATGGACAGCCACATCAGGAAGAAAGGGAGTCTTCTTTGCTCCCTGAGCCTCCCACATCTACTTGGATCACCTTTTCACCTTGTGTGCTGGCCTGGGGGAACAACAGTGTTAACTTGCTTCCTCAGGCAAGTTTATTGTGATTAATTTTTTTTTTTTTTTTTTTTTTTTTTTTTTTTTTTTTTTGTGAATTAACAGTCTGTTTAACCAGTGGTTAACCCATTTCTCTTGAAGGCTTTTTTATCTTTCTTTCCTTTCCATAAACTTTATCTGACTGACTTCCACTTGCAAACTGTACCGCAGAGATAAATCTGGTCAAGCACTGGCCTCTAGACTCCCACAGACATGTGTGTTTGAAATTGCTCTCAGGTTTTAATCTAACAGAAGGGCTCTGTCTCTAGGTCTGACATTAGGATTTGAAAAATAAGGGGCAATAAGGTCACCTTAGAGTGAGCAGTAGGGTAAGTTTGCTTCTGGTGATCCTAGCTCATCTTCAAAACACCTATTTCCCAGGAATGGTGTAGCACAATTTCTTGTAAAGTGGAATTTCCCTGGCCCTCATTGCCACAGCTGTGATAGTCATGCAAACACTTCTGCTCAACGTGTCGGCATCTGGAAGTTCCATGGGGGACCAGCTCAAACAAGAAGTCATCTCACTTTCATGTGCCCTGATTTCTACAAAGCTAGGGTCTCTAGTGAGGACTTAAACTAATCTTGCATAGTTTATGAGTGAAAATCCATTTACAATGAGAATGACCCCCACCGACTAAAACTTTAAACAAATGCCCTTCGTATGCATTTCCTACAGTGGGGATCAAGTTCCATATGTATGATGTAAGTAGGCCTCAGACAAGCCTCTCTCCTACACACGGAATAGAAATCACTTGCAAAGAAAACTGAAATGACAGCCATATGCACGGAACGTTTTATATGCTACAGCCAGGCTTGCAGACCCCAAGTAGGAGGATCTTCTGATCTGAAGGTGCAATTGAAAACAGGTGCTTGACACACTGCACATAAAAAAAGTATACAGGCAATTTGGGAGCTCTTCAGAGATTCTTTCAGCTGCTGAAAATATGGAGACAACTTCCCTGCCCTCAGTCTTGGGCTTCCTCTCTAATTCCCCTGCTCCCCCTTCTGCTAGAAATGGAGGAAACTGCCAGGCTGTGGTGATGTTGCCCTATTTAGTAAAAGAAAATGTGAAAAAGATTAAGGAGGATCCATCAAAATGTCAGCCTGAGCTTGAACTGCTGGAAAAGAAGACTTTTTTTTTTTTTTTTTTTTTTTTTCCCCAAATTCAGGTGTGTATCACAAAGACCTGGGTGACCTTGTTTTGCAAGTGAAAGCCTTTGACTATGACCCAGGCATGCTTCCTCTGTCCAACTCTTATTTAGCAAATAAACTAAAAGTACTGTCAACGTTTATGGTAAACACCTGATTGGTTGTACTAAAGAAAAAATTACTGCTAGATAATGCAGACCCAGATTAGGTTTCCTTTTTATTTGTTGTCACTAAACGCTCCCAATCTTTTTGAACTCCAAGGCTCCTTAAGTGGATGTTTTAAAATGGTGCAATAGACAATGCAGCTGTATTTCATTTGTAGATAATGGATGCAATACATGTAATAGCTCAGCTAAATATGTTGACTCATGAGCTAATTTAGGTGTAGATGTTACAGCACTTGTGCAGCTGGAAATGTTGCCATCACACAAATCAGTTGCAGATTAATGGAGTCAGGTCCCTGTCTGCACTAGAAAGAGATAAAAGGCCACAATAAAATATAAAAACTAGTTCTGAAGAGTTATTGTAAATTTAAACAGCATTTCAAAATATTTTCACAACCACAATGCATACTGTAATATGAACCTGGAATCACTTAACTATATGGTGATTTGGCAATTTTATATATATTGGATTCATAAAGCTGAGAACATGGGTAAGGAGAGAGAACATGGCTTAATGTTTAGAAGGTGAATTATGGGTGAGCATTTCTACTCCTACTATTTGCCTTGATATTGAGTGATATCAGTAAAACTGTCCAGGTCTTTATTTCCTGGTGTGGGTTCTGGGATGATGGTATTTACTAACTACTGTTTCAGGACCTGCTGTCATTTAGTGACATAACCAAATAGTTAGAAGATAGTACTGAAGCCAGAGGGATCTGACATTTCTTTTCACCTCTACACTTTACTGGCATCCCATGCCTGTTAACCTCATCTGTGAAACATAAGTAAAAAATTTTATGCATTTTTTGAGTCTTTTTTGCAATCTGTGGTGTAAACCAAACAACTATGCAATCTTCAGCTACTATTACGACAATTCTTATCACTAACATCATAGCAACATTTAAATACTGACTGTGTACCAGTATAATCCCAAACATTAACTGGTGAGACAGTAACATACGACTCTATATGTGGTGCAGTGAAGTTGATGTTAGTGCTCAATAGTCCTGATGATAATTAATGGATGGGTCAATAAATAGTTCCAAGACAAACAGAAAAAGTAGGACTGGGATCCTGTGAATTTATACCTCCAAAACTGCTTTTTCTGATGCCTTCTGAAGTGTAAACACTGGCTAGGTTTTTTCTCTTTGGGGCATAAATGGTATGTTTCATCCATATGGAATCCTCGAGGATAAATATATATATATAATAAAATAAGTGTATATATATTGCACAAAATTATTTTGCACTATGTCCTCTGCACATTGGTCAAAACTGACCAGCAATGACAGTATCAGGATGCAGAGATGCACTCATCAGGCAGATGAATGGATGCACGGACAAGCACATATCCTCAGAGAACAGACTAGGAACTGTTTCCTTGTTTCTTCTGACTCTGCTGTGCTTGCTGTATTTGCTTTCTGCTGAAAACTGCTTGTTTCAGTAATCACATGGAAGGACTATATTGGAAACAGAGGTGAGTTAACCTCAGTACTCAAGATATGGGGTTTTTTTGTTTTGTCTTGTTTGTTGTTGTTCGTTCGTTTGTTTTTTTTTTTTTTAATGAAGCCATTATAGGAAATAATTTGCAACTTCTCTGAATGTTATTTACCAGAAAGGAAAGTCATGTCTATGAAGGTATCAGTCCAGGCTGAGTATTTCCAGGCTGCCAAGAAAATGCTAGCCAGACAGCCAGACCCTTTCCTCATGAAACAGAGACGTTTGTATGGTTGGTGTTTTATTCAGCAACTTCACAGCAATGTTTCTGATACAATCTATCTAGAGTTTTAAGGTACCCAATTTCAGTCACTTCTAAAGAATGCCATCACAAATTTATTATGCAGTTGGTAATATTTCCTCTGTAAACACGGAAAAGGGAAACTCTTTTGGCTGGGAAGGAAATATAGAAAATTAGAATGATATATATATATATAGATGCATATACATAACCATGTATATGGACTACATTGCTTACTTTGTTAATATTGACTTGTGTTTTGGTTACTAGAATGACTGGTGGTGGAATATGTGTAGTTAATTGCTGACTGTGGGTAGGATGAGAAGAAAACCTTACTTAGCGATGCAGAATGGAGGTAGTACATCTTGGGATTAAACACTTCTAAAGTGTAAATAGCCATTTATGAAATATTATTTGAGGAGGCCATGTTTCTTTGACTATCACCGTATGTGTCTTTATGAGAAGCAACATGTGGAAAAGGACAACAGATAGCAAAAGCATTCGATTGCATAGGATTATTGTGGAATCTCTTCTCACATTTCTGTGCAGTTTGAAGAAGATAGGCTTTTCCTTGGATATTTCATCTTAGTTTAAGATGGACATAAGTACGGTTTTGTCACTTTATAACCTCCTTTTTCTTCACTCTTGTTTCTCTTTTTTAGCATAAGCAATGCTTTGATTGAAGTATGTTGTCTAGTTATCGCTTTATTTATTGGTGTCTATGGTTTGGGAAGGTTAAAACAGCATTTACAGAAGTCCAGCTGTACTTACTGAGAATGCTTAGCTGACCAACGAGACTAAACACAAGAGTGGGGATTTGAAGGAGCACTTCAGAGAGGTCAAAAGGGTGGATAAACCTGTGAGTTATAGATATGCAGCAACTGGCCTTAACCTGAAACCATGTTAGGATGAGTGGTGTGTGTAGAATCACATCAGTTCCAGAACATGGAGTTAAACTCCGTGGTGCTTCAAAGCAATGGTTTCTATTTCAATGCAAATTTGACAATGATAGATGTTAATCACACTTCTTAACTAAGGACCAGAGGCATAAAAGTGAGTAGTGTGACATATGAATCCCTTAGATAGAAAAGAACCATGTACAGTAGATACACTTAACTGTTCAGGAAACCAATCACCACTAAAATGAGGCTACATGGTAGCATACAACACTTACAAGTTAGCAGAATTGGCTGTGAAAATAAGAAGGTCTCAGTTTTACAAAAATTCCAATAGGGAATTTTACATATGCAGGAAAAATAGAGCAGAATTAGTCTCTGAGCTGAGACAGCCTTATTGATAACAAAAGTGTCAAGGAACGAAAATACTGGTTCTGGAAGGGAATATTTTTTTCTTTTTCATTCATGACTGTTGAGGTTTTTTGTATTTTTTTTACTTTAACCCAAATCCTACAAGGGTTTAATTTACATGCCCAGTTTCAGGCATGAATAGTCACACTGACTTCAGACAAAGAGTAGTCCTGCTGAGATCAATGGTGGTATTCACAAAAATAACGTTAAGTACATGCATACACCTTTTCAGCACCTAGATCTCAAATGCCTACCAGAGAATATACACCTGGAACTAAATACCAAAATGCAGGGAAAATTTTTTTTCCTGGTCTGAGATAGGTATTCAGGAAACAAGCACAGTCGTTCATTTGTGATACATTTTATCACTTCTGAAATGTGTAAGTGGAATCGCTTGTGGAAAATGCAGAAGATTGTAGTCCAAGGTGTTGGGAAATTACAGCCTATGAGCCTCCCTCTCTCACCAATCACACATTAGCTGGAATCATCAAAGATTTTCCAAATGTCCTCATGAGTGGGATTGTTGGTGACATTGAACATTTATAGGCTCAGAAATTTGTACGGTGTTCTCATTTTATTTCAATATGAACTCATGTTACTTCTGTTGAAAATTCCTCTGACAGTCCCATACATGTAATTTATGACATTTCCTATCAGGATGTTTTGCTGAATTAGAAACACTTGTGAAGAAACCCGTCTGCTGTCAGTTAAAAAACATTTTTGTAGCAGAGGTGAGTGCTGTTGAGGCAACAAAGGTAGGCTCATCTTACTTTTATTCTGATGGCTGTTGATCAGGCAATTACACCATAAACTGTTTACAGCTGTGGCTTTTGTTACCGTAACAAAGAATGTGTTTAAGGGTAGACAGAAGGCTATGCTTTATGTTAGTTCACAGTGACGACCATGCAGTTTACACACCAAACAGCCCAAAACATATTTCTGCAACATTCAGGCTTCTCCACGATGTGACACTGATTTGTTCTCTCCTTCATTTTTTTTACTAGACCTGGTTACCTGCATGTCTGTCCTATTTTCCAAGCTTAACACCATCAAGACCATGGTGATGATGTCTCCTAGTTCACAGACTTTGGTTTAGGCATGTGATCTGTTCTGTTCTGTTTTAACAGTTAAAACTAACATTAAAGGAGCTCATAGATTTCAAGGCCATTATTATTTACCCAGTATGGGAATGTACTTGTTTCTGTGTCACACCATAGAATTTTAATTGCTAAAATTTGTCTTCCTGAGCCTTTTTAAAGATCAGACAACTTACTTAGCTAAGTGGGCCAGAGGTTTAGGTCTCTGTTTTTGAGTGGTGTCTTCATAGTTTTGTTCTGAACTTGTTTATAGAGATAATTTCCCACAAAAATGGTGAGAACTGGAGTCCTTGAAAGGCCAAATTGTTAGCTGCCTTCAAGTTGTCCTTGCCTGAGTGCAGAAGCCAGGGTGTGGACACTCACATGGAAATAACTCTTTTGCCCCTTCTGTGTTACATAGGTGCATGATGGGACACATTTCTATTTCACCTCATGTTTAGCTGTCTAAAACATAGCTACCTGTTGTAATCTGGTAGTCCACTCTGCCTTCATGGTTAGTAGATAAGCAGCTCCAGAGATTGCCTGTCTTCAGATGAGATTTACTGCCCTCTTGAGGTATTTATCTTTCTTCTTCAAGAACAGAGGGAGCTTAAAAGACCTTGTGCCCTCATGTAGGAAGTTTGTATCAACAACAGCCAGCTGAAGTACCTTGTCACACAAAGGAATACAGCCTCCACTTCTCAGAAAAAAAAACCCAAAACCCCAAAGACAACAACCCATGCTTTATTCACAGACATCTTGAAAGCTGGTAGAAGAAGCTGGCAAAATTAGCCTAAATGAACCTGTTGTCCTGATCTCGTATGGCCATATGGCAATGCCTTATGGCACAATGTGCTGCCTCATGGTGGGATGCTCTATCTCTGTTTCTAACAAACGATTCAGGTGGCACAAAATCCATGCCCATTCTTATTAGAACACCACTGACCTGCACTGACTCTGCAGTCTTCAGGAGCCAGGCCTTCTGGAAAAAGCAGTCAAAAACAAAGAGATGGAATTAATGGGCTCCTGGCCAAAATTGCTTGTAACATTAAAGAGTCCCCAGAGCTGATAGGTCTTGGTTCATTCTGGCTCTTGTCTCCTGCTCTGCTGGTTTAATACCTGAGGATGTTCCTGCTGGTTCATGATAGCTGGGTTTATCCCACCTGCATTGTAAAGCCAGCAGTCAGCCAGTAAAGCCAGTTCAGCCAGAACTCAGCTCTCTGAAGCCCCACATTACAGCCCAAAGTCTCAAAGTGCTTTGAAAATTGTATGACCAGCACAGTGGTAGTAGCTATCTGAGGTGAAGTAAGCTGTCATGTCCTTCTACAGAAGACTCTATTTTCTCTGATACTTTTGCCCTTGCTTTTCTGCTGTTTTCACAGTTAAAGTTAGTTCAGTTTCAGATTATAAATTTCATACTTTGGCTCATAAAAGCCTTTTTTTTTCCAGAGAGGTAGCTTAGTTTATAATCTTTAGATAGCGATACATACCTCATCTTTGATAACAAATGAGTTACTCTAATTATGTGGGAGAGAAAATTGCTGATTATGTTTTTCCTGTATTCGATTTTAACTTAAACTGCAGAGAGGAGGTGCACTTTTTGTGAACCAAAATAAGAAAGTAATTGCTTAAAAAACCCTCTTAGGATCCCCAGTTAGTATCCCTTAGATTAAAAAAAAAAAAAAAAAAAAAAAAAGTAGTATGCAGGTAAACACTGAGAAAGGATAGTATGAGATAAAGATATCATGGGAATCTTATACTAATCAAAATCTTCTGTGGCTGCTTTATTAAGATACTTGCTTTAAGAACATATGGTAGAAGCCTCAAGGAGATAGGCCCTTTAACTCACTAGCAGAAGTGTAAAATGCTCGCACTTCTTCAAAGGTTTAAGTAATGCCTGCTTAGGGTATTTCATTCGCTAGCAAACATGGTGATTTGTGAAGCACAGCTAATGCGTCCCTGGAAAGTTCCAGCATGAAATAAGACTAGGTGTGAAAGCTTGTCAGGGTCCAAAGAGATATGATTTAAAGGGAAGCACTCTCTGAAAATGTGAAGATGAGTGTTACTAACTTAATCCATATGATATCTTCTCCACCCAAATGTATGGTAGAATGAAGGGCAGAAATGCATGAAGCAGACATTCATCATTGTCTATGAGGGCTGCTGTGTTGTTTTTAAACATTTGTACAACACATTAGTGTGCAAAGATGAAAAGAAGAGCTATCCTATGTTTACTTGCAGATTCACACCTGTTTGGAAAGTTAAAGAAGGCAATTTTTATATTACAAATGTAGCTCTGCACTCTTACCCAGTCATAGAAATAACTGAAGGCCAGGTGTGCAGGGCAGATGCAGAGGGGCAAGAAGTTAGCTGTGTGACACTGATGTTATTACACTAATGAGCATGATATGATTTTCTGTTATTCACTTTCCTTTGAAACCTGAAGACTGCCCGATGGAGGATCCAGTTTTCTCTGATTATGCTTGGATGGTCCTAGATTTTCTGCTGTCAGCACAAAAAACTCCAAACATGTATAACACAATTTAAACTAGTATTAAGCTGTACAAGTTATATTTGTGCAAGCACAGAAAAAAAGATATCCTCCATTCAATGTACATTCTTGGGAGACAGGTAAAATTGGGATGATTTTGAAATCATCCGGTTAATTCTACTCCCATGGCACAGGATCACCTTGAAGATAAACTGCAAGGCCTGAGGTTGGTACTGAAAGACGTTTGAGATAGTTAATGAGGAAACTAGAGGAATATGTTCTATTTTTCTGGGACATAGTATGGGACACTCATGGTTCTGTCTTGTAAGGTTGTTCCTACGCTTTGGACAAAAGTACGTGAAAAGCGGATAGGGAAGAGCAAGAGAGAGTCTGGTGCTGCTGCTGCACTATTTGTCTGCTCCCTTCTAAACTCTGACTTTCTGGCAGGAAGAACCATACCTGTGTAGGGAGTCTCACATAGCTCTGTAAAGGTTGGTGTGGTCAGAGAAGACAGACAAGGATCAGCCATTTACTGCCCTGGCCCAGTGGCCCTGTGATAAGAAGTGTGAAGTTCTACCACTGCATGTGAATGAAATGTGCTTCTGTCAGCTTGTTCTCTGGCTAATGTGGCTTACCTAAGGCAAAGACACTAAATGATTCCCCTCAAGATACACAGTTAGGTACTAGGAAATCTTTATAGAAGGTGTGAAGTCATGTGTTCTTTTTTTCTAGCTAATATAAAAAGCTTGAATCCCAAAGAAAGCCTCTAGGTCCCAAATGCAATAGGTAAAAGGCTTCTGGTTGTAACACATTGTGTCTTACATAGTTTTTAGACTTAAAGCAAGTGTAAATTTGAGTAGATGAACCTTGTTAGCAAAGTGTAGGCATTCCAAAGTAAATACTATTTATTTCTTTTCCCCTTATTATCTGTAAAAATCAAAGTCACTGCAGACTTACAAACAGCAAACATCATGTACATCATGTAAATCATGTAAAATTCTAGACCTCACTGGTGCCTCCTTGCCTGGAATAGGATAACCTTCTAATCTAACTGTGTACAGACATTCCTGTGGATAGCAGAATAGCACCTGTCAGCCCTGTTTTCCTCCATCTTGTGTGTGCTGTTTCCTTTGGTATCATTGTTTTATTTGTCTTGAAGTAAAGAATAACTGAACCAAGTTATGCAGCACTGTCTCAGCAATCTACAGCATCGCAGATCTCAGTGCCAGGGACAGTAGCTGTATAGAATCATCTATATTTAGGAATATGCCATGCTGATACTATTTTCTTGTTGTCTGTATAATTAATCAGGAGGAGATATCTATTGATGTTTCCTTATTACATGTAGCTGGAATATTTCACCCAAAATGATGAAATGAACAGCTACAATGAGTAAAGATGTAACCATGCCACATTTTACAATTTTGTTATTCCTTCTGGGCATGTGGATTCTGATAAAAGGGAGGAAAAAGATGTAATACTTCTATAGCAGGAGGCAAAATTTCAAGACTTAAGAGACTATTCATAACAAATTGAAAACAGAGAATTTAGGGTACATGTTGTTAGGTTACCTTCTGATTTTCCTTGGAAGTTTAATCTTGAAATTTTCTTCTGCATTGAGGAGCTGTAACAGTAAATATACTGTTTCTCTGAGGCAGTCACAGGTTGTTTACCTTCCAGCATGACATGGGAAATACACCACTGAAAAGAATGGAAAATATTTTATTAAAACAAGAGCCTGTAATAACCTGATCCTGAAATCAGATTACGATGATCACAGTATTTTTAAAATGTTAAATACAGAAGAAACATGCCCCAGAGATTAGAAAGTAAATTTTTTCCCTGTGGGTTGTGTTTGAATTGATACCTCTACAAGTTACTAAGAGGCTCTGCACGTGTCAAAGTGTCAACTATGAGATTTGAGATTTATTCTTTGTGACCATGATTCCTTCTCAGCCTTTCCTCAAAAGAAAAGGGTTTGCTACTGGTTCAATGAAGTTTTAAAACACAGGCACATTTCTAGCGCAACCCTCTTCAGCTTTTTAAATGCCCTTTCCACCTTCACCATGTCTTGCAACAGTGAGCTCTACAACGTAATTATGTGCTGACTGGAAAAAAACACTTGACTTCATTTGTTTCAATGCAGATAGTTTGTTCTTGTGCTAGTAAAAACCCCCAAACAAACAATGAGTAATTGTTCCTCAGTAATGTATACAAATCACTCACGATATTTATTATTGGTCCTGAGTCATCTCCTCCCTTCAGCATTCCCTGCTTTCAGCCAAGGAACTTGAGCATAGGTTTTCCCCATATGGAAGCTGTCCCATGTCTCTGATCGTATGGGCTGGTGTGTTGAGGCCCTACAACTTGAGACTTGAACAGCCACTTAAGCGAAAGGACATCTTCTATGCTTCTCTTCTTGATAGCAGCAGGTGAATAATATCAAATCACAACAAACTGCTAATAGGTTCCACCTTGGCTCTGACTGAGCACTGATGGGTTTTGGTTTCCTCCCATCTACATGTTGGACCAAAGGAATAGGGTTTCTTGTGTGTGGTTAGTGTTTAAGGCCTCATTGTGTGCATGGCCTTGAAAGATATATTTTTATAGGTAAGCACCTCATAAAATATTTTTCTGAAGACATTTATCAAGAGAGACTTTGAAAAACCAGAGGGAGAGGGGAAGGAGAGGTGGGGGAAGCACATGTGCTTTTCAGCTGCCACAAAACCCTGCAGCAGCAGCCTTCATGTGAGAGATGACACTTTGCACATTACAACTGGGAATCAAAAGATTTATACTCAACCCTCCATATATATGACTCTCTACGGCATCATTTTGAAAGAGTGATTATTGCTTTGACATGAGATAATATTTTACATTAAATGCCGAAAGTTCACTATACATAGCAATAATCACCTGATGCTGCTTTTTCTTACAGCTTGGCTTTTAATAATAAATAATAATGATAACGATAGTTAGGTTCTGTGTAATTATCCCATTTGTTTTCCAAGAACCCCTGGGGGATGGTATTTATCTCTTGATGTGAATGCTTCTTTCTCCACTCCCTCCACTTACCCATACATCTAAAAGAAGCTCAGACATATGGGACATATGAGACTTACTTAATTTGATGGCAGCTCTGGTGATTATTGTCTCCCTGAGCTGTGGGAATTGTTGTTCAGCTGCTGAGCAATTTCTACACCAGAAGCTGCTGGCCCTCCATTAGGCTTTTCCCTGCTATATCCCCTTTTCTACATTAAAGGTCCAATGTGTTCAAAAGCAATGCACTGACTTCAAAAAAGATTACAACATCTCTTAAAATAAGTAAAAAATAAGCAAAGAGTTGAAGCACTCACTGAGTTTAGACAGGATGAGGTTGTAAATATATTCTCTATACCCGTGTTTACACAGCAGCTTGGGCTAATTAGATAGAGTCTTTCAGAACATGCAGAATAGGAGGAGGGGAGGAAAGGGGACTGTAAAAGGCTAGACAAGGACAGAACAGTGAAAGAGAAAGGACTGAATTTGGGATGTATTACAGCATAACACTGGCAAAATGTAGAATTCTTCCATGTCTGTTTTTTGCAGAAAAGTTGACTTATTCTGCTAAATTGAGGTCCTAAAAATACAGCAGTTTCTCTTCTTGCACTCCTTTTCCCATAGATGGGAAAGAAAGAGCTGATTTGGGGTAAAAGAAGGACTGGGCTCAACTAGAGATATTTTGTAAATTCACGGTGTCAGTGGTAATTTTTCCTAAACTTCTGCATGTCCTGCTCTTTTTCTTCTTTTATCTGATTTTTCAAATAAAACAGATCAGCAGCTCTGAAACACCACCTGAAAGATGAAGTGCAGAAGTACACATAAGCAACAATCTAAGTTTGCCAGAAACCAGCAATAGTAGACGAAAACCTGTCCAGTTTGCTGCAGCTGCTTCAGAGAAAGGTCTGGTTGGTAAAACTCAGACTTTGAGGAAAGATTACATGTACCCTCACTGCAACCAGATTTTCACTGAGTGAAGTTCTGGTTGTGCAAGACTCCTGCTGTAGCTGCCCTGCCTTCTCCCTTCTGTACAGCCTGCATAAGTGTTGTTGCAAGCCCTCCAGCAGGCAGAGAGCAATAGGAAATCTTTTGAATTACTTTCTTCCATCCCATGCTCTGCTTATTCTAGTACTTGCAGCCTTTTGGTGTTGCTTTGAGCCAGCTTAGCTCACTGGAGAAGATGGGCTTCACCTGACAGCAGCTGTTAAAGCATTTTTCTTCTTTCTGCTTTCTTCAGAAAAAATAATCTAGACTGTAAATCAAGGCTCCTCTTGTTCAAAACCCAGAGGCAGCTTTTCTGGAAGCTCAGTGGAACAAGCATGAAGTACAAGTGAGTTATGACCTGTTACTAGGAATTTCTTCAGGTCAACAGTCAGTACTAGGAAAAGAAATAATGGGAGCACCAAATCTGAAGTATGATTTCCTGTGTACCAGATACAAATACTATTAAATGCAAACTCTTCTCTCCTGCCTTCCTTTCCTCCTATATACCCTGCTGTCCTTGGGTATTTTTTTCACACTATATATTCTCTTTCTTATTTTCTGTTTTTTCTTGCATTTCTGTTTTTTTCACAGCTTTTGCAGATTTCTCTATATCTGTGCCTTTCCTGTAAAATAACTCTTCTCTCCTCTTTCTCTATCTCTTCAATCTTTTGTCCCTCATTTGAGAGTTCCAACCACTAACACAGTCTTCTTGCTCACTTAATCCCTGGCAGGCATGTTCTGTGCCTGGAGGGATGAGAAGTATTTTGGTGCAGCTATTCCTAATTTTGTTCTGCCAAATCAACTGGATGGTGCTGGCACCAATCTATAGTTTGGTTACAGGATATTTCTTCTGACTGCTGGATCTGAGGAGGGCTAATGAGTCAATCCGTAGGACAACTCTAGTTCAGGACTCAGGAGTCCTGTGGTCCTCCAGATTTTGTTAATTATCCCATAATCCAAAAGGTAAAATTGACCCTGAGGGTATAGGCCAGTAGTGCTCTTCACACAAGGTATTATGCACTTGATTGGCCAGATAGAGTGCTATGAGCAGTGCTGGTTACAAAAAGCATTTTTCAGGGCAAGATGCTGAACACATCAGTGTCAGCAGATTATTTTGGATATATGGTGGCATAGAAGAGTTCAGATGATCCCGGAGTAAATGCTGCATGAGCCTCTTTATGCATAGCTGTAACCCAACAAGGTACGCTTGGATGCAAATCTGAACTGAAGCCTTGAGCCTTGCTATGTTCCTCTATTGACCAACTTATGTAGCAACTTGCAGGTAGCAAAGAAACAAGTTGGGGTTTGTTTGTTTGTTTTGTTTTTATTTGTTTGTTTTCTGTTCTGTTTTTTGGTTTTTTCCTAGTTGGATCAGAGGTAAATGTGCTCAAATGAATCTCCTCAGCCCTGTGCACAGGTATTCTTCCATATTACTGTGTTGGTTCAACATTTTGTTCCCTGAAAGAGCAAAGCATCTGAAATAGAAACTTTTCACTGACACCAAAGCGCCTTGACTCTCAGACAGCTTCACTCTGAACTTGGATCACAGTAGCAAGTGTGTTCCTACATCCATTGCCACACTCCAATGCTACCAACTCTCCTGCACTTAGAAAAACGTACTGTATCCTGTAGACAACTTTACGAACGAGCATTCTTTTTGCCTTCAATTCTGGAAAATTTGCAAAAGCTAGGGAGAAGAACCTTCAATGAGTGCAGGTGCCTCTGAATATATGGTCTCAATGTTTCTCGTCATTAAAGTAGTGCTATTGGTGGCGCCACCACCAATAGTACAGACATGGTTTGCCAAGAAAATTTTCTAAGAAGAGGATCATAATAGAGAAGAACTTTGCTGTTTTGCAGGTAGTGGTGTTTTGTTTCTGTTCCCATCTCATAGCTATGTTAAAGCCAGGTGAGAAGGAAGTAGTCCCTCTACAGCAAGGAAGGTACTTTCCCTTCTGAAGTCAACGCTTTCAATTAATCTGTCATGACAACAGCCTTTCCAATGGCTGTGAAAATAACTCTTAGGGATAAAAAAACACCTGGTTTGGCCTGTCTGGCAGAGGTGAAGTGTGTGCCCCATGTGAGGGCTTATCTATCATAGCCCTGAGCTTTGTAGAATGTACACACATCGAACTTAAAACTCACAGATTTGTTGATGTGATTGTCTAGGAAGAGATGAATGCTGCTGTGACCTGCATTCACAGTGGTCAAGTTGATTCTGATTGCAGTGACACTCCCAGATAGAATTATAATTGCCTATTTAAGAGAAGTTTCACATTAAAAGTTACCTGAAAGCATTTCCTGAGTAGGCCCAAGTGCAGCCACCCAATGTCCCGGGCTCCTGCTACAGCAGAAGGCATCACAAGCACTCATTCCACATGAGTTCATGTGACCAAAACTGTTAAGAGTAAGTGGCAAAGGCTGAATTCAGTTCTTGGCCAGTAAAGAAAAGAGGTAAGGAATTCCCAATGTTTTGCTTTATTTTCTGAATTGATGTATTTACTTTGATAACAGAAAATTTTATAACATCTTCTAAGGTAAAAGTTTTTGCTTTGTTTGGAAAAGACTTCCTGAACACACACAGCTCATTATTTTAACCAGATTATGCTGCAGGAAGAAGGTTACTTTTGAATGTATTTGAATGTTTTTTTCTGCTGTTAAAATGTGCTCTGGCTGTAACCCCATCTACAATGTATGTATTTTTGTTAATTTCTACTTATACAGTACACTCAGTAAAGTTTTCCCTTTTGAGGTTCCATTAATTATTTATAAGCTGATTCTCTCCCTCCCCCCTCCCCCCAGTGTTTTATCTACTTTAATTTAAAAAACTCACATTTTGGTATTTAACTCTATTCCTTTTGTAAAACTTCAGTGGAGCAGCAGCTGTACTTACTACCAGCATAATATGATACAAAAACATATTGTTCCTTAAAAAAAAAAAAAAAAAAAAAAAAAAAAAAAAAAAAAAAAAAAAAGTTTGAAAAAGGTTGAGAATGAAAGAGAGAGGCCAGGACCTCTTCTTTCTGGTCAGGCATAGACCCTCCTAGGACTCCTTCTGAGCCCTGTGGGGGGCTGGCAGGAAAGAATTTGTAGCCACAGGGACATGTTATCCAGAACCAAGGGTTGAACCTAATTGTAAGCAGATTTTGCCCGCCTTTTTTGGATGAATGATGGCCCACTGGCATGTGACCTGGCTTGGCAATTTCCCCTCAATGTCCAGGCTGCCATAAGGAGATACGTAATGTCTAGAGTGATAGGAAACTCTTCGATGCAGATGGTACAGAGCTCCCTCATAAAATGACTCACTGTGAATCCTCACAGAAATCTCAGCTATAAAAATGATAATGGAAAAAGCACAAGGAAATGCAAATTGTCTTAAGAACAATTTGTTCCACCTCATGTCTTCCATTTTAGATAAAAAAAATAAATTAAATTCTACAACCAAACCAACCACTTCTTCCCTTCCATTGTTTTTGTCTGGGCAGTCTAAATCAACAGGGAAAGTACTGGACCTGTGGAATTGGAGTGAGCTCTTAGAGAAGGCGAAGAGACATCTGGCAATGCTCTAGCCAGTCCTTAGGGAACAGAACTGACTTGTTGGGAAATGCTGCATGCACACTAGCTCTTCTCTCCCTTTTCTACTCCCTTGGTCCCTGCAATAGGAGGAAACAGTTAGTAAAAATACTACCAGTGAATTTCCCAAGAGAGCCAGTGTATTAGTTCAGAGAAGATTCTGAATCCCAGTGGGTGGAATTTTTCCTGTAATCCTTGAAGTGATTAAGAACATATATTTTAGCAGATAGCATGCCATCAACGTTACTTCCCCAATTCTTGTCTTCTTTCCTTTGTATTCACACTTATTTTCACTTGCCTTCCAGTGTAATTTGTTGAGCTTTTTACATTTTCCCCCACTTTATTTAATGGAACATCTCTGCAGCATTCCAATTTGCCTATGAATTTCGTTGAATTTACAGTGGTTGGTAAGCAATGATGCGAGACCATGAGTAGCAGGAGTCTGAGAAGATGGGAGTGTTGTTTGTGGTTTTACCCTTTCTCCTCTTTCCACCATGGGAGGTGACATCAAAACACAGGTAAGAACATACAAACTATTTTGAAAGACAAGGTACTGTCTGCTTGAAGGTTACATGTGCCAATGTGATGGTGATACAGGGCACTTTGTATTCTTACTCCATAGTTGCTACATTAGCATTTTAATGTGTTTAATAGCAGCAAATCCTCTAATTTCCCCCACTTACCTCACTTAGGTTTCATTGGCAGAGCAGTTCCTGTGAGAAAAACATTTTTCTTTAAGAAATTGATACCAAGGGTCAGTTCCATGAACTCAAGCATGCTCTCTCCCATCCCTTGTCTGGGCCTCTGGGAAGTTGCAAACCATGCAAGTACTTGGAATTCTTGTTCCAGGGAATTACTACAAATCTAGTCCAAATCAGTGCTCCATAGAGCATAGGCAGAGGAGCTTCAAAAGAAATTGTCACTGTGACAGGTACACACACCTGCTGCACCACTGCCCTTAGTTGTCACTGCCTCACTTACCTTCTCTTGGCTGTCTCTATGCAAGACCATATAGCACCATAGAGATATAATTTAATTGTCTTTCAAATACCACTGAATAACAGTGGTCTTACTCTTCCCTCCCCAGCAGATTCACACTGCAAATACTGTGGATGCTAATCCCAAGACAAAGTTATCTCCTCATAGCAAAGAATCATTCTGAAGATACTCCAACTAATCCTTCTCCTTCTACACCATCTCTGACTTTCTAACTGTGCACACATCCTCCGAAAGCAACCAGCTCTTCCCAGGCACTTCATTCTGTGTTTCTGATGCCAGAGGCTCTGTGAAAAGCTTCCTGCAGATCTGTCTCCAGCTGGCCATTTGATAAGGCACTGCCCTCACTCCGCGCAGAGAGGCAGAAGCAGAAGGGAAGAACCAGTACCTGTGACTTTTCTTGACTGCTGATGGCACTGACCTCTCTGCTGACCACCTGATGCATACACCTCAGAAATGATGAGTTCTGAGTATGTCTAGGACTTGCAGTTCAACATTTTCGCCTGAGATTCAGATAAAATATGCCCCTAGATTTCAGACTGAGACTCTGTATCTTACACAAGATCGCAATTATTAGTAAGAAGAAAATTAATTCTGTGTTTGCATTTGATATACAATGCATGTGCTACTTTGCATTTCCATGACACTGAGTAACACTTTATATACAGGCTGCAAAAGATGGACTCAGGGAGGTTACGGAGAGAAAAGTCAGAAATACAAGCCTGAATCTTTCTCTGCCATGCTATAAAATGAACTATGTTTTGTCTGTATAAACAATTTCGTTTTAGAACCAAGCCCCAGGAATTTAAACCTGTGATGAAAATATATAATTCAATTTGAAGTGAATATTTGGTGATAAAAACACTCCCAGGAATAATATTTTAAGAAGGATTACATTCTTCCATACTTGAATTGCTTGGTCTTTTTCTGGCAAAGTAAACAAAGGCACTTGTACGTTTAACTAACTGCATGAGAAATGATGACTGATGAAGTTTCCTAAGTATACACATGCATATATTTGTGTTATACAGTATTGTCATGATTATTTGTAATTTCATTCCAGATTTGTTAAACCCCAAGATTACTAAATTTCTGTGTGAAAAAAAAAATAAAATCACAGAACGTGTGAGATCCTAATTAGATTGGTTAATTACCTGACAGCTCTGCAGAATCCTGGTCAGCATTCAAAACTCTTTTATATATATGGCTTTATATGATATTAGAATACCTTGGCAACAACAGTTTTTAATTAAATTTTGCCAAAGGCTCTACACTGTGCCTTTTAAACATTTATGTTTTGGTAATATTTTTAATACCAATGAATACACTGTATTCTGTTTTGTGTTCCATCCTTCTCCTGACACTGCTTAAAGTAGGACCTTAAAAGAATTAAGTGCAAGAAAAGCTCCTATTTTCCTCTTCAGATAATAAGCATATCAAATAAAAGAATATATATATATATATATATATATATATACATATCTATATATACATATCTATATATTTTACAGAAAGAGCTTATAAGCTGCATTTTGCTGGGTGGACGAAAATCACTGAACAAATTACAGTGAATTTCCTGAACTGCCACCCTACAAACTATTTGAGGAAATTATTGAGAGTAACGGTGCACTGCTGTGCTCTTTACTGTACTTAATTTCAAGTCCAGACTTTGTCTCATTAGACGTGGATGCAAGCTGCAAAGTTTGGATTCAGTGTTTTTAAAGAGCATTTTGGAAGTTCACAAGTGTGTGTTATGAATTTTTTTTTCTTAATTTTCTTCTTTTTTTTCCCCCAGACTGCTACATGGAAAGTCTCCTGCTGTGAGCTTTGGATCAAATTTGGAGTTCTGGTTAAGTTCTATTTTTGTTTCTACCATTCTAAAGTTCACAGCATTCACAGGCTGCCATAAACCCCCCTCTGTTAAACATGTGCATTGTTAAAACATGCAGAAGTCTTGGCTCACATTGAGCTTCTCCTAATGGGAGCCAGCAGAATTGTGGGCTGGGATGAACCTCTAGCTCAGTAGACGACCACAGAGAGCATGTGGACTTGCTGGAAATAGCAAAATAAATGGCATTTTCCTAGGAACCATGAATTGCCTGGACACTCAGGGCCCAAACTTAGGTAGGGACAGTTTCCCTGAAATGCTTCTGATGCTCTAGGAGGGTCTGTCTAAGGCACCTCTCAGCTTTTGAAGGAAATTATGTTTTTGACCATATTACCTATGAAGAAATGGTATTTTCATAGATGAAAACAAGCCTTGCTCTTGAATTATCAATAAACTGTGGCCTAGCTTTCCAGATGCTTTGTGTGGTCTGTTCACTGGCACTACGACTGGAGTCAGGATGTGTTGCTTGCCACAGCTGGTCCCTAGCACACCTGAAATGCCTTTTCTGAGTGAACTCCTTGACTTCAATAGAATGTTCCACAGAAGCACCCGAGCCCCATTTTGCAAGCAGCTTCTTTCCATTTGTTGCCTGTAACACCTTCATTTCAGTACCCCTCTTTTACACATGAGACTTCAAGAGCGGGAAGTGATAAATGAGGTAGCAAATGTTTTTGCAGAATTTTGTGGCCTGTCTATGAGTCCTGTCCCTCTTGGGCTTCTTTCTCATCTGGAAGCTGGGGTGACTAATGATGATAGTGTAAACTGATGCATGCCTGAAGTAGACCACGACTGGCTTATTTTGAGTCCCTGGGAGAAGCTATGCTGTACACCATACCTGCCAGGACTGGCATCATTATTTGTTTTTTGATCCCAAATCATTGTGCAGACTACCCTTAATGCACCACACCAAGAAGGGTTTTATATATCAGCTATAGGAAGCTGGGTTAGGGGAGATTGTGCTGAGAAAATCTCAATCTTTTTTTCCTTGCCATGTCATAAAATCAACTATTTTTTGTCTGTATAAACAATTTTATTTTAGTACCAAGCCCCAGGAATGCAGACCTCTGATGAAAATACATAATTCAATTCGAAGCTGAATATTTGGTGATAAAAGTATTCCCAGGAATAATATTTAAAGAAAGGTTACATTCTTCTACACCTTAGCTGCTTTCTTCCTCCGGCATAGTAAATTAAAGATCTGTGTGCATTTCACTCTGAACACCTCAGCTGATACTTGATGAGGTTCACTTGAGATTTTTGTACATGATTCTAAAATGGGTATCAAATTATTTCCCTTTATATAAAAAAATGCAATTCTTTAATAGTTGTAGCCTCTTCTGTCATGCAGGATCCAGAAGACTGTGGGATTTGACAGGGTGGTAGGTCTAAACTAACTCAGGAGACAGCTGTTGACAACTGTGAAGTCTATTTCGTCTGAATAGCAATGTTTAGAAATATCATTGATTTCCTTTGTGGAAATAAGAAAAGAATCTCACCCATGCCATAAATACTTTTAAACCACTAAGATTCCTGTGAACAACAGTTGGAGTTGATTATGTCTGAACCATGTGTTGTTAAGGAGACCACTGAGCGTATCAGTAGCCCATGCATTGTGCAGGTCATTTGGTGGGAGAAATGGAAAGGATTCTCACCATAAATCAGTGACACTCTGGGTTGGTGGCGGGCAAAGAAAAAGGGTTCTGACTGTACACCTTTGTGCTCCCAGTGTCCCTCTGCACTCAGCAGCATCCCAGTAGAAAAGTGTCTTGGACCTGTGGCAGCCCAAACAAATAAGAGCAGCCCATAGCTTTTCCAGCTTCTGCAGAGGATCTGGCCTGGTGCCCCAGTGCCTCCAGCCTAGGGGAAGCCTTGAGGCAGCTGGAGGGTATCTTGGCAGAGGCTAGAAAGATGGGCAATTACACCCAGCAAAAGCCCTCCATGAAGTAATATTCTATGTTTATATATCTATCAGGGGCTTATGGAAATGTCATTCTGACCCTTGTGTCTCTTCTGCCTCCTTATTATGAGGGTGAGAAAAATAACTGAAACAACTTGATATGCTCACTTTTAGTAAAAGACATATCTTTACAGTACTACCAAAATGCTATACTGAGGCTCTTCTGATATTTGGAGCTTCCAGCCATGAAGTCTTTTTTGCCATAAAACATACTCATCCTAAAACTTAAGTGAAACTCTGAGACTGAGAATCTGTAACCGTAGTGAATATAACTTAGAGACAAAAAGTGTTTTGTCAGCATCATTTCAGCTCTAAATGGTGCAATCCCTGTTTTGCTGAGATATGCCATTCTTTTTGGTCTCAAAACAGATCTGGTAATATACAAGAATTCCAGTGGCCTATTTCAGCTATAAAGTAAAATTGAGTTTGATACCTGAACACTGGAAGGGCTTTCAAAAATATCATGTCAGAATGACTTTCAGCGAAAGTATCAATCTCAATAAATGCACAGCACAGCTGTGATACCAACCCCCTTTCCTGGGATCTCAGTGTACTGTAAAAGCTTTCAGGAGTGGGAGGTATTTGCTTTTCAGCCCAGCTTGAATTATTTCTAGGCTAGGTTTTATTGGATCTATATGTGGCTATTTTATGGCTCTTTAATGTTTATGATGTATTTATTATCATTCCTACATTTTCCCTGCAGCTCTACTGAAGAAAGACTCTCTAAAGATCATGAAGCTATTTGTTATTA
Organism: Calypte anna; assembly: GCF_003957555.1. Classification (NCBI taxonomy): domain Eukaryota; kingdom Metazoa; phylum Chordata; class Aves; order Apodiformes; family Trochilidae; genus Calypte; species Calypte anna. Next base: position 48,597,537 of record NC_044274.1, read on the forward strand.
TATCTTTAATTTACAGCCACTCTGTATTTTTGATTTGAAGAGTTCAGCGCTGTGACTGACATTAATTAAGCTTCACTATATCTATCTGAATTCATAGTCCCATATAAAATGCATTTTAAGTAGGGGTAAGCTAAGTCTAGCAGCAATCTGGGCAGCAAAGCAAGTTTATGACAGGGCCTGGGAAGGAACCTGCAGATGGGAAATTCTTTTTGTCAATGCCAAACTGTAAATTATGTTATTAAGCAGATCAAAAGCCTTGATCTGTTGCTCAAGACACTGCCAGTAAAAATTAGAGGGGTAACAGTAAAAGCAAACCTCTTTCCTGATGAGGAGTGTTGGCTGGCAGTACAGGCAGGTGGAGTTTAGTTAGATCTCGGAAGCAAGTCCAGACACAACCTTGGTAATGAGGAAGCATTGGGGTCATATAAGAAAGGAGTGTGTGGGTTGTACCCAGCATCTCTACTGTGCCCATATATATCAGCATAGGCTTGGCATCCATACTGGCTCATGTGAAGACACCCATGCCTTGAGTCCTGCCCTGAAAAGTGTCCCTGACAGAGACACTTCATGCTTGTCACTCGCCAGCTTCCTTTCTGTTCTGTTCTGTTCTGTTCTTCCTTTCTGTCCTTCTCTAAGAGTCCTACTTGTCCATCTTCTAATTTAAGTTCAAACCATTTTGTTGCAGATACCATCAATTTGCTCCTTTCCTTACATCCTATTAGAATTCTTTATCTCCTTTTCATAGAAATAATTAATACCAAGACCACAGGAACATAGGGAAACTCAGATGGGAAGGGCTCTTGGAAGTAATCTAGTTAAAGCTCTGCCTGCAGTCTTCTCAAGTCTCTTGTGTCCAATTAGTAATGACAAATCACTACTCAGTTTGCAAGTGCTAAAATAGCAGAGTACTAAATAACACTGAAGAAGCAAAGGTGATTTAACAGCACTCTCATCTTGCTTCCACACCAAAACAATTTTCTTAGATTCACATTTATGGTAATTTGTTTGGTTGTTTTGGAACAATTTGCTTTGGAACAATTGTGTCAGAACTTGCCTATGACATCTTGTGAAAGTTCTGCATCAACATATTCTCAGTCTTTTCAACCCTCTGTGATCTGGATCTTAAAATTATAGAAGTCTTGCTTTTGTTCCTGGCAGCTGTCTGGACAACATGCCTGATTGTAACAGGGGGATTTGCTGGTTTACAGGGATCCATCCATAGAAACTGGGAAAACTGGTAGATGCCCTGAGTGCTGTGCAAAGCCTGAGCCTGGCAGATGAAGAGAGATTTTCCTAGCATAACTATGCTGCTTTCTCAGGTTTCTCTGGATCCTCAAGTCTGTCAGGTAGAGGGACTGTTATTCCTTTTCTTTTTCTGCCCTGGATTTTTCTAGGTTGATGTTCTCCTATGTTAGAGAACTGCTTTCTTCCTGCAGTGATTACGCTATGCAGGTGAGTGATTTCCTACTGCACCTGTAGGTCACAATGTCACATACCTAGTGCTTGGATGCTATTTTTGTAGTTTGAAGGACAATTCACCTCCTTGTTGCTAAATCAAACTGGAATGCTTTAATATATAAAGGACATAATGGTTTTATGCTCATCATAATGTTTATTTGTGAAACTAATTACTGTATTCAGGATATCTTGCTTCCAACCCTTCTCCTCTCTCCTAGCCTCTCCCAAATCATACTAACACACAGGTCCTAAACTAAGCTGTGTTCCAGGTTAGACTCCTCAAGTGTGCTGTTTTTCAGCCTGCTAGTAGTTTGTAGGATAAGGCAGTGTAAACAGAACTGTTCTTGGAAACATAATGGCTTGATAAAAGCATATAGTTTCAAACTTATTCAATAAAATATTCATCAGAAGAGATTTCATGGTATTGCTCCCCACATGTATTCAATATATCACTTTAACTACAGTGCATTTACCGTCTGTTTATCATCCTTTCTGAACCCATGTGGAATACTCATCTTCTCTAATCCTTGTCTATAGTATTTCTAAAGTACGTTACAAGCTTGGAGTAATGGATTTTAATGCTTTGCAGCAGCTGAGCTGGTAGCATATATGATACCTTAAATGTAACAATCAAAGGCGCATGCAAGATTTTGGTATTTCCCCTCGTTTGCAGATGTGCAGAATCCAAGTCCAAAAACTGTAATGTCAAGTTTAGACTAAAAGTGTTTAAAACAAAATAATGTCTCACTGCTCTGTGTCAACACTCCTATAATGTGAGAGGATATTCTCTGATAGAGAGAACACCAGTATTAAATATCAGTTATTTGAACCCTACAGTAATTTCTTTTTTTTATGTGTGTCCATGAATAACCTTGCTCAAGATTTATGTAACAGAGTGCACTGTTTTATTAATCCAGAGCATGTGGCCTTCTCCAGGTGCTAAGCTTTGATCTCCTTGCCCTTATATGTATTAAGTTTTCTGGTTCTCGTTGACACCGATGCTCTTGGTTTAAGGTAATCCTCTTATTGTTGGGGACAGGAAAAAATGCAAGTGAACTCCGCAGCGAACCTGGAATCTTTTTCCTTGGTTTAGTCTCAGTTCCGATTGAATCTCCACAAGATTCCATCCAGCAGAATCCAGCCACTGTTTTTAAGAGTAAAAGTATATCTTTCTGCAACATTTTATGGCATGGAATGTCGTTTATGGCACACTGGATTACAGTTTGAAATGCTAGCATTTGCTATCTAGAGGAGCTGCAGGTTTATATTAAAACAATTGAGCAGTGAAAAAAAATATGCAAGAAGACAATTTTCTGTGTGACTTGGCTGGTAGCAGAGGGAAAGAATGAGAACATGAGTATGGGTAGAGTGGAAGGCATAGGAGAGGGGTAAGGAGAACTGGATAGTGAAAAAACCCTGCTGGAGCAAGGCTCCTTCTGAATGGATCAGCTGGCAGTCAAGCTGAATGTGAGAGAACAGGATGAAGATGCCACTCACTTAAGTTCTGTGGTACCACCCGATAAGCAGCTTCTCCTGGTTTCTGTTGCAGCTGCCCCTGTTTCCCCATTTCTCACCTCTTCTTCAGCATTTTTCTCACCTATATTGATGATTTTTTTCACAAGTTTATGCTGACTTGATGTAGGTTGGTTCTGGCAATGGGAAATGCTGGTCTGGCAGTGTTGGCATGGGCTCGTACAGGTCAGAGCAACTGCTTCATGCATCTTTTCCTTATTTATTTGTGTTAAAAAGTTTTGGTTTCTTTTGATCCTCCATGTCGAGATGAAAACACTAAAGTCACAGGAAAAAACCTCAGTAACTTCTTTATGATGCACCCCGAACTTTAAATTACCGTTTTCTTGAACAACTCAGATCTTTTAAATTTCTGATTTCGATTTCCTGGAGTATAAAAGGAATGGACCACATACTGGAGAGCATGTCAGACATGTGTTTAACTGAATTTACCTTCTGAAATACTTGTGATTGATGAAAGGCCCCTGTATGGAACATAGAAGGACTTGGGGGCTATTGCGTAACTTTCTTTACTCAATATACACCTCTCTGATATCCTGGTCTAAGGAAAATCAAGTTCATTGACTAAGCCAACTAATGAAGAAGAGAGTGAAGTATTACTACTAGGTATTATTTTCAAAAAAAGTGTACTAATAATGTGGAAAACGTTATGTTGCTTTTTTATTTGCTTCGTTTTGCATATACAGAAAGAAGTAGGATTTTCTCCACTCACATTCCTTTTTAATATTTTTCTATTTTTTACTATAAAAAGCATAATAACGTTAACACTTTTCTTTGAGATTTTGTTAAAAAAGCCCTACTCCTACTTCTTGGTAGAGGTGTTCGAAATGACATTTTAAAGGTGACAATGACTCAGGCAGAACTCTGACATATGGAGAAAAGTGAAATACCTGATGCTGGCCATCTCCAGAGAGAGTGAATGGTGTCAGACATCCAGTGGGCTTGAGTCAGTTGAGCAGTTCCTTATTACTAGGCAAGAAGACCATCAAGAAGAGTTCGGAGGGGGATTTATGGCAGGTATTGCTCTGAAAGGGACAGTCAAGTTCAGCATTATCTAGTTTTGATTTTGTCCAGTACTTCTAACATAATACTTTTCTCTGTGTCCGTGCCTTTTTTTTGTGGGCTGCACGATCCAAATAGTGGTTTCCTTCCACTGATGCAATGTTACTGGGGGGCTGTAAACATACACATGCATGGATGGCCCTATTAACATGGTAGCTGGGAGTGACACAATCTGCAGGGTATTAATGACTGCAGCACTAGCACGAATGAGGGACAAGGGGGGACTTTGTCCCTGGTGCTTCACCAGCTACCAGCCCCATGTTGTAACAGTGCAACCTAAAGTCAGCTGGAGCAGAAAGCTTCAAGCACTTCCCCGTGCTTGTAAAGGTCAATTTCTTTGTGTCTCCAGTGTCTTGACACTTGTGTTCATGCAGTGAGTGTTGGCCTAAGCAAAGAGGTTTTAGCTGCATTCTGAAATGTAGCTCTTGCCAGAGGGAGCTGGGAGTAAAGAATTTAATCTGAGGAGTCTGGAGACAGCTGAGATAATTTATGGGCAGAGCAGACAGAAGGATACATATCTTCAGAATGTTGTTAGTTTGTGTAATATGCAAGAAGGACAGTGTAATGGAGTGTGTATACATGGAAATACTACAAATATTTTGCCAGCGTCCCTAGGGTATTGAGAAAAGATTTCCGTTCTACTAGTTGAATTGTCATGAGGGATTTTCAGGGGTCAAGTTCCATATTGCAAGGAGGATATGAAACTTTTAGCCACTTATTGCATGAACATGTGAAGCAAAGATTGTGCATGCTTGGAGGTTGTAAAAACAATTGGCTCTTTCATGTTTGAAAAGAGGCTTTGTGTCACGGGCTGTATTGCATCACTGAATTTTAATCTCTTGAAAGGCATGATTGAGAAGATGGTGCTGTGCATGCTGAAGGAGTATGGCAGGCTCATTAGAGGGTCTACAATGAACCCTCACAACAAATGGCATAGAAGCTGCACTTCACATGATTCATGCAGACTGAAAAATATCAAACTCAGCAGCAAATATGATCTATCTTTTTAAACAGGCCCAACAAACTTGGAAAAAGAAAACTATATTCCTGGGTATCCTTCCCTCGTGTTATGGTCACAGAGATTTCTGAATAGAAGATGTATTGTCTCCATGGCATATTCTTGCAATACTTTTCCATTATTCTCTAAAATTTGAGTCAGTTCTGTTTTGTTGTGAGGAAGTAGAACAGCACATGATCTTCCCTGCTTCAAGGTCAGATGGGGAGGGATCCTCTGGAGACTTAGGAACACCTAGGCAGGCTTTTAGACACTGGAAAACTTTTAAGCATTTGTTGAATGTGAGGTATGGGTTCAGACATCTGAACAGGGAAATGACACACGTAGAAATGAGAAAAGAGTATAAGAAGTGATGGGTCATTGAAGTGTTTTATAGCTCTTTTGGTGTTACCAACAGGAAGAAAATCACAATCCATATTTTTTGTGCTTTTTAACAGGTTTGTCTTTCCATAAGTTCCTAGCAAGATTCTGTCTCTATTCTCTATTTTATCAATAAATTCTTGTGAATGTCTCAAAAAGAGATTTTAGGTTCAGATTTTTTTGTAGTTTATCTCGAAGTAGAAGTCTCAAGTGCAGTTTTGCTGTTCTGTGTCAATGCTATTCCATTTTCTTCCTATATATATATTCCAGTATAATAGCAGAGCTTAGTAATACAATGCATGACCTAGAGCTTTCTTGCATGCATAAAATTGCAAACTATTATTTTATTTTACAGCCACTCCAACTACATACTAAAATAACCAGAGAAAGTGCTTTTTAGTGATGGATATCATAGACAAAAATAAATTACATTGTATTTTATACTTAATAGAAAGACACATGTATAAGAAAACCAGTAGCAATCAGCAATCTGTATATTATTCTACATGATTAAACCAAAATTAACTAATAATATCCAGATGAGAAACCACATACAGTACTTCACCATTTTCCTCTAATTTTCTGTTCTACAGAAACAATGAAGGAAATGTCATTTTTTTTTCATTCTTTTTATGGCAGATCCTAATATTTCTTTAAGACTGCACATGCCACAGGGTAAACCAGCAACTAATAACCCTTTGTGAAGCAGGTGGCCTGTCTGTCCTGCTTAATTGTTGCTAGTGCATTTTTAAGTTAAGACAGGAGCTGTTTCATTGAGTGATTTTAGAGATACATAGTGAGATTCCTTAGGCTGATAAAGGGTGTTAATGGAATGAAGAGAAAAGTGTCTAAGTACAAATATTTAACTCATCTGCCTGGTCCTTCTGTTGGTGAATAGTATGGTATTAGTCTTGGATTTCCTTCATAAATCATTCTGCAGCTTAAACTGAAGTGACTTATCTTTCTGCTGCACCATGACCTTTATTTTTATGACCTTTTAAAGTGTTTATACTTTTCTTTTTCCTCACATGTGGATGAACTGCCCTGTCAAAATTTCAGCTAATCCAAGGTACATTTTATTTTGTCAAGCATTGTACTGCTTCTTTCCAGACCACAGCAGAGGCTGAGATACTTTATTGCTATCAGTAATAACCTGATTTACTCCCAGTCTGTAAGAAGACAAAATCAAGTGGGGATAGAAAAAGTAGCAAATCTTATCTTTGGCAGGCTTGTCTTGGCTTAGCGTGTTTCTTTAGGTCCTGGGAAGGTTATTCACATTATGCAGAGTGCCTAATACTACAGGGCCCTTTATTAGATCATAACGTGTTCTCCAAAGGCTGGAAAAATAAGACAATATAACTAAGATTAAACATACAACAATTTAAAGTAACTTTAGGTTAAAGTGTGGTTCTACTCAAAAAAAGGGGCTGTAAAACTAGCACCACTAACTCTACAGACTCTACTCCTATGAAGCTGCATGAACTTCTTCTATTAAAAAAATAAGCATTTACTGTTTTTTAACACCTGGTCAGCACAGTGGTGCTTGAATGAATTGAACTGTATTCAGTCTTAGACTTTGTCATCAGAGTCAGGTACTCTTTAACCTCTGAGTAATTATTTGGAGCAATGAAACTTCACTTGTTAGACTGCAGGAATATTTGATTCCAAGGTGTTTTTGTTTTGGTAGCTGATGACCTTGGTCTACAGTGTGCTCAGAAGCTGCTTGGTGAGCCTCAGGAAGATAGGACGCAGTTTCACTGCAGATTACTGAAAGTGCGGGTTAGTGAAAACTGAGCCTGAAAACTGAAAATGTTTGGAACAGAAATCAATGATAATGACACAGAAATCAGGTGACAATACTGGAGCCCTGACATTTATAAAGTCACTGAAAGAGCAGATCCATAGTCAGTGCCCAATACAAACCTGGCCTGGGCTTCAGTAAAACGCTCTCCAAGCTACTTGTTGGTTTCAGTGTTGCAAATTTCATGTATTTACAATGGAGCCATTTGAAGCAAGCTAGTTTTGGAATTTCTCTTGGGAAGGAAATGATCTATATATGTGTCTCTCTGTGTGTGTGTGTATATATATATATATATATATATATATATAAGGAAATATCTAGCATCAAAGAGAGCAATAGATTTCAGAGTTTCCTGAGGTGTCCTGGCAGAGGGGCTCCCTAGATAATCATAGATGGGGTACGGTTAAACTCTGGAGGATGTAGTATTTACTGCTGCTTCTTGGTTTGATATTGGCTTAGTGGACACAGGCTGCAGCTTTTCCAGGCTTTGCCACCTTGTGTTACCGGTCTAAGTTCTAGGTGTTTCTGTCAGAACTGGGTTGCCGGAGGCTCTCACCCTCCTGGGCTGGTGTAGTCTTGGGAGTCCCAAGCCTGCTGGCTGAAGCAGGGTAGAATGGCGAGGAGAACTCAGTCAGTAGGTAACAGGAGAACCAGCATCATTGTCCTCAATGTCAGATACCTGGGTACCATGTTCCTTATCTCCTCTCCCCCTTTATTCAAGAGCTGTGTTTCTCCTCACTGCCATCCAGGTGGTTTTGCTGCTGTTCTCTTCGGTTCAGAACTTCCTCTCTTTTCTGAGATGGGCAATGAAGGTATCAGCTGCCTTCATGGTTCTGTGCGTTGAAGCTGTGCACTGCAAGCTAGTGTTCTGGATACAGTTCAGTGCAATAAAAAGCCTGATCTGTTTCACACCATTCTTTATAAAAGAGTAAGTAATGGCTTCCATCACCTAATGGGACTGAGCTGATGATTTTGTGATCTCTTTCAACAGTACCTCTTCTAGGGTATCAATTCTTTTCTGTCCTAATTACTTCAGTGCGTCAGTAGAAATGGAAGAAGTGGGGGTTGGTGCTTTCCTGGCATGGAGACCCTTGCTATGGTCTCTGCCACATCTGGGCTTTGTGTTTCTTCACCTTTTGTTTTGCATAAGAAAAGGCAACCCACATTCCTACCCTGCTATAAACTAACTGTGCTGTAAAGTAACCAAGTAGATATCAGCCAGTGGCATCTGGTTTTGTCTCTAAACTGAATGCTGGCCTCTGCAGCAGACCAAGACCTTTCACAAGAGGGGGTGGAAAAATAAGAAAGTCCTGCAGGTTTGTATTCTTTATTAAAATAAATGGATCACCATATGAATAGACAGTTCACAATTCATCAGGGAAAAATCAGTACAGAGGAGGTTTTTCACTACAGTTTATTGGACAGAAAGCCTTATATGCTTAAATACTGTGAGGACATGGGAAGCCAGGTACACCTCCAAATATTTCAAATAAAAGCAGAATTTTCTAAACACTGGCAGTGATTTTCTTTGTAAATGGGTTTAACCTTGAACCTTCTGTCATCTTGTATTTTTACACAGGAAATTAATTTTCTACATCCTCTGAGTGCATAGAGAAGACAGAGAGTCAAAAAACTCCAAGGGATTTCCAAAAAAGCCTCCATATATATTTTAAAATTAAACAGATGTTATATGATTACCATTAAATCTGAGCCATGGGTTCCTAGGTTATAAACTATACATGATGTTCTGAAGCAAGAGATGAAATAGATTTTTTTCAATTACGGAAGGTTTTCCAGATCAAAAAGATCAGGATTTAGATGAATCCATATAGGCCTTGTGTTCCAACAAGAGTTTATAAAAAACTAAAACAAGTAAATGCCCTCACAATAGGTAGTAAATGGCCACTGGTGGAGATGTTCTGTGAGTGTCCAGCTCTGCTGGGAGTGCAGTTGTGCACTGCCAAGTGCCTGTCCATTGACATCACTGTCCTTGGATGGGCATTGGAGCGGATCCCAGGTGAGCTAAGGATAAACCCAACTGCTAGGCTGATGACTTGCTGCAATCCTTGTTCCATGTCTGCAGTTCAAGGAGAAATACCCACATCTTGTGATCAGCTAGTTCAAAATTGCTACATTACAAAGTGTTGTTCTGAAGGAAGGAAGACTGTGAGAGAAGAGGGAACTGGTCCCACCTGCTAAGGCCATGAGGCTGGCTTACCACCTTGCTCTCCTCATTGCCCACTGCCACCATCTGCTGCTGCAGAACCAATTTGATTCTATAGGAGGGAGTGTCAAGGGAGGTGAGAAGCCCATCTTCTCTCCTCCTAGCCTGCCCTTTCAGCACTCAGCCACTCTTCCTGCTAGAGTGTTCCATTCTCACATTGAGCTTGATTGAAAAGTTATTTACCCTATATCATAGAATCACAGTATCTGCCGAGTTGGAAGGGACCCATCAGGATCATCAAGTCTAGCTCCAGTCCCCATGTAGGGCACCCCCAGAATCACACCGTGTGCCTGAGAGCATCATCCAAACAGTTCTTTAGCTCAGGCAGGCTTGGTGATGTGATCACTTCCCTGGGGAGCTTATTCCAGTGCTCAGCAGCTGCCCTCTGGGTGAAAAACTTTCTCCTTATATCTAAACTAAACTTCCCCCAGCACATCTTCCTACCATTCCCTCGGGTCCTATTATTGATCACCAGAGAGAAGGTGTGCCTGCTCTTCCTCCTTCCCAAGTGAGGAAGCAGTGAGCTGCCATGAGGTCTCCCCTCAGTCTCCTCTCCTCTAGGCTGAACCAACCTAGTGCCTTTAGTAGCTCCTGATATGACTTTCCTTCTAAACCCTTCACCAGCCTCACAACTCTCCTCTGGACACTCTCCAGTAGCTCTGTCTCCTTTTTGTACTGTGGTACTCAAAACTGCACACAATACATAAGATGGGGCTGTACTCATGCAGAGTAAAGTGGGACAATCACCTCCTCGACCCGCTAACAGTGCTGAGCTTGATGCATCCCAGGACCCTGTTGCCCGTCCTGGCTGCCAGAGCACACTGTTGGCTCATGTTCAACTTGCCAGTGACCAGAACCCCCAGATACCTTTCCTCAGGGATGCTTTCCAGCTTCTTGCTCCCCAGAGTGTATGAATACCCAGGGTTAAAATGTCCCAGTTGCAAAGTACAATCTGGCACTAACTAATTTTAATCATTGTACTGTCTTCTTTGTTTTGATTGGTTTAAAGTTTTAAAGAAACTGCCATATTCAGTCACAGAACTGTCATGGTTGGAAAAGACCTCTAAGAACACTGAGTCCCACCATCAGCACCCCCCAAAAATATATTATATATCCCACCTACTAGAGTGTGTCCTGAAGTGGTACACAGCTTTTAAATGCATTCAGGGATGGTGATGAGTTCACCACCTCTCTGGGCATCCCATTCCAACACCTAACTACACTCTCAATAAAGAAGGATGATGTTTGCCTTCTGGGCATACTGATGGCTCATATTCAGGTGGGTGTTGACGAGCACCCCAAGGTCCTTTTCTGCCAGGCAGCTTTCCAGTAACTATTCCCCAGCCACAATCATTGCTGTGGTTAAATTTGTTTTCCTCAGCACTTACCAGGACTTCGAGTGTTGTGGAGTTTTCCTGAAACTCAGACAGAGCAATTACCCATTATAATCCCCTGAATGTTGTATGTGAATATCATTAGGATTTTTGTGATGACTTCTTGAAGGCTGGTATGTACCCTGGAATGTAAATTTACATCACACAGTATCAGTCATATAAAACCTAGACATAAAACCTAGTCTAAATTGGTCACCAGCACTCTTTTATGCTGTAATGGAGAACAAGAGATGGTCTTCCATCACACCCAAAGACTGATTTCTTATGCTAGTGTAGTTCAGGTGGCTAACAGCAGGTGAAAAAAAACCAACCATGCCCACACATTTAAGTTACATCTTCTTCTACTACGTGGCTAACTTCACCTCAGGTACAGCTCTGGGTGTGAAGTTATGTCAGCATCTAGTGTTAAGTTTTGGGTGCAGTCCTCCTTTCAGTAACCCTAGGGAGCCAGTCATGAAATGATGATAGTGAACATCATGTTCCACAGAGACAGGAGTCATGTCAAGGGGCAAGATGCTGGGGATGGTTCTCTTGCAGAAAAGTTTGTATTTTAGAGCCTGAGAATAGAGAGGGAAGCATCGCATTACTCATCCATGTTGCACTTCACCTTGACTTGGCTCTTGGAGACACTTTACTTGTCTAGAGGCACTGTAAGGAAGTAGCTTTAGAAAGATAGAAGGAGTAGTGTCAAAGAAGAATAATACTTCCTGTGATCAACAGGACACTTGTTTAGGAAAGCAATTAGAGCTGTGATGAGTGGCATTTCCCTGTAGGAGAAGACCTACAATATGGTAAGAAAAGAGGAGATGAAAGCCAGTTCACACCAGTTTTACCTTGCAGCTGGAAACTGAGCAATGCAGAGTTTATCAGTGAACTGCCTACACAATACAGAAAAATAAAGGAGGTTTCACATTGTCTCCTGATTTTCTATGCCTGACGCACAACCCTGTTCACCACAGAGGAAACCCAAAACGTTGTCTCTGATCTCCTTCATGGAGCAAAGGCTCACTGAATATAAAAATTTATCCTTTTTATACTGCTGGCAATGGATTGTTGTCCTGGTTTGGGTTAAACCGTGACAATTGTATCTCCATATCATGTAATATTTGTCACTTCAGAGCTGTAGACTTTCTGTTCCGCAATCAAGTGGGTACATGCTACCTGTTATCTTTCCAAAAATATGTCCGTATTCAGTCTTATTTTCCTCTTGATTTCCTCCATCTGGTTTTCATCTGACCCTGAGCAGCTGTCCAATGTGTGTATATATATCCTTTTCCCTGTTTCATCTTTGCTGAGGTGCCTTTCTACTTAATATCTGCTTAACATTATTTTTCTTTGGACCCATTTCACTTTTAATCTTACTTCTGGCCTTCATTACTCCATCATCTTCCTGTTGCTGCAAGTGTGCACAGAGCAATTCAATCACTATTTAACACACACACACACAAAAGTAATTTTATATGTTGTACAGTATGAAGCAATTATTCCCATTAATGTTATGGTATTCCCTTCCAAATACCATTCAGCTAAAGATCTTGCCTAACCCAGTGTGTATGTCTGGGGAAGGAGGAGGGCTGTTCCTTTTGCACATTTCTTTTCCCTTGGAAACATGAGGTGGGGCATTGTGGGGTTTCTGTTTTGTGACCTAGAAAGGGAAAATATCAGGAATGTTTAAGAGCTGTGAATGTATGCCCTGTTGCTGAAAAGCTCAGATGAAAGATTGCAAGATTCAGCAGAAACCTGTAAGGCTGCCCTCTAAAAACCATGAAGTTCTTCCCTTTTTGGAGGGACTGCAGAAGCAGTAATGGGAGAGCCAGAGCTGGCTTCCAAACCAGGCTCATAGCTCCCATGAATCATTTCATGAACTCTGTTCATACTCCGTAACTCCAGCTCATAGCTTCTCTGATTTGATTTCTTTATCTCTACCATGTCAGCATGCAGAAGTCAAACCTGTATTATTTGTTCTGTTTGCTGTATTTTTTTCCCCTGGAAAACCATTTTTTTTTCTCAGGGATTCATTTGTCTTTTTGTGAGGAAAAAAGAAGCCCATAATGTTATTTTGAAATATCCTACATACACTCTGTGTTTTCTGCCTTTTCACCACTATACTATTATTTTTCTGCTATTTTCTTCACCCGCAGAACATTAGCTTTTGGTATAAATTGGTGTCCGTGGCACATAGTGCATAATTAATTGTCACTTGCTAGACTGCCTACTACATTGGGCATGGTAGAGAGGAGTATAGGGAGCATCTTTGGGCAGGTAAATCACAGAAAGAATCAGTGGTTTAAAGATCAAATTGTCTTTACAGACATTAGGGAGGTATTGCTGTAATAAAATTGGATTTTCCTTGAAAGAACAGTAGAATATAAGGACAGGGAAGAGGCAGAACAGAAGCACAGGCTTACATAGTTATTGGGGTGGAAAAATTGAAGCAGCATAGGCAAAAAAGAAAAAAAAAACACTAGGGAAAGGATACTCTGTACTTAGACATATAGAGGTACCTTTTATGGTGGCTTTGAGATCATACAAATACTTTCATGTGTACTGTGCATGCTTTTATCTGATTAGTCTTTCAAAAAGATAAATCAGATACATTCTGGACACATCTGATTTTTTTTAAGAGCTTCAAGAGAATTTATCTTCATTCAAAAGGATATAAGTTTAACTTTTTCCCTATTTAAAAAAAATAACCTGATACCAATTAGAATTCCTTTACTGCTGGGCTGATTTATGGCACTGTAATACAGCACTGAAAATATGAAAGTAGAGAAGCAATATTTCAAAATGCAGCATAAAATCAACAATAAAAATGTATATTTATAACCTGAAAAGTATGATTTCATCTTGGAGAATTACCAAGCTAATAGCAGTAATAAGCATGATTTTAGTTGTACCATATTGTACTTATTAAACACTTCAGGGGACTTGTGAATAAATCAAATCACAAGATCATTTCTGGATATTTGAACATATTTTTAGATATTATAAAAATGTGGAAAACTATCACACCTGGTTATCATTTGTTCATGTTTTCCAAAAAAGGTTTTAATCATAAACCTCATTGTTACATCTTTCAAGATACTGGGTTGATGCCTGCAGGCTGGAAAAGTAACTCCGTTTAATAAATGTAAATTTAATATCTCTTGGAGATAAAATTAAAGCAGAAAAAGTATGTGCAATAATGTGAATTATACTCGCTATCCCAGGAAATCTTGTTTGGTGTAGAGAGGATGTTTGAGAGGAAGGCAGAGAAATGTTGTAGTAATAATAAGATGGGCCATAACCAAAACCCTGGAGCCAAGCTAGTGAGCTACAATATGGAAAGTTCAGATTCACATTCATACTTTGTGGATTTATCATGGGCAGAACTCCAGCCTTAAGGAATGAGGTTTTTCTCATGGAAGTGAATGAGTGAAGGAATGGAGCTTTTTACTATTCATTAGCATTTTTATTACCTGTAGTACCACAATGGGGAGAGGACTCAGGTGAAATTGACACTCCATTGTATGAGGTATTATAATAACAGGCAGGAAAGAAAGGTCCTGCTTTGAGAATGGTAGACAGCTAAGATGAATAGTTAGAAGGGAAGCAGGTACAGAAAAGCAAGCACATACCACTGAGCTGCAAAGAAGCTGATAGAAATTGAAGCCTGCAGATAACGAGCATTGAAGCATACAGTCAAACAGCATTGCCCAGTGCTCCAGATGTGTCTGCAAATAAATGGTTGATTCCTTTAGGAGCAAGACCCCTTGAATAATCTGGAGTTGCCTGAGCTCATCGAATTGGTATTTTTAATAGCAATACTAATTGCAATTAGCAGTTCACACCAACTAAGAACTTGGCCTCATGTCTTCTGCTTTGCTATTTTTGGGACACTCTGGTCCACTGGAAATTCTCAGATGCAGAGGCCTAAGTCTGACATTCACGAAGTAGAAAGACCTTTTCCAAGTTAACCTCTTGCTGAATGGGGATCATACCATGTAACAGTTGTTCTGAAGGCTATGGTAGTTTCTTCATATTTTCTCATGCCTGATCTTCACTTAAAAATGAAGGACTTTCTTTGATTTTGTTTTCAGTAGATTAAACAACAGGTCTGTAAGAAACCTCTGCCTTCCACCAGCTTTCTTTCCAGGTTCATGATAGCTTGTGCTACTATTTTCAGAGTTTATGGTGAAACAAATTCTTTCATAGCGTGAACACCACAAAATGACAACTTTCAGCCCATAGTGGATTGTTCTGGCTGAGTTAAAACCTCTTGAAAATAAAGATTGTAATAGAAATGCTGGTGGAAGCCTTTATGATAGTAGCATGAACAAAGCTATCCTATAATATTTTTTTGAAACAGAGCCATAATGATTTGTTCAGGAATGTGTTCTGATCTCATCATAAAGGGAAAGATGTTCCTGTCAAGTTTAATCCCAGATCTCCTATAACCCAGTACATACAACCCGTATAACCCAGTGCAACAAGCGCTATCAATAGACAAGCAGCATTTAGGAAATAATTTTTGTTCAATGGTATCCAGAATGAGGAATAAAAAAAGGGAACCTAAAGACATTGCCTGTCAGCCTGACCTCAGTGCCTGGCAAGGGTATGGAGCAGATCATCCTCAGTGCAATCACACAGCACCTGCAGTATGGACAAGGGATTAGACCCGGCCAGCATGGGTTTAGGAAGGGCAGGTCCTGTCTGACCAACCTGATCTCCTTTTATGATCAGGTGACTCGTATAGTGGATGAGGGGAAGGCTGTGGATGTGGTCTACCTGGACTTCAGCAAGGCCTTTGACACTGTCTCCCACAGCATCCTCCTGAAAAAGCTGTCAGCCCCCAGCTTGGACAGGAGCACCCTGTGCTGGGTTAGGAACTGGCTGGAGGGCCGGGCCCAGAGAGTGGTGCTGAACGGGGCCGCATCCAGTTGGTGGCCGGTCACTAGTGGTGTCCCCCAGGGATCAGTATTGGGCCCAGTTCTGTTCAATATCTTTATAGATGATCTAGATGAGGGGATTGAGTCCATCATCAGCAAATCGCAGACGACACTAAGCTGGGGGGGAGTGTGGATCAGCTGGAAGGCAGGAGGGCTCTGCAGAGAGACCTGGACAGACTGGAGAGTTGGGCTGCTTCTAATGGGATGAGGTTCAACACGGCCAAGTGCCGGGTCCTGCACTTTGGCCACAACAACCCCATGCAGTGATACAGGCTGAGCACAGAGTGGCTGAGAGCAGCCAGGCAGAAAGGGAACTGGGAGTCTGGATTGACAGGAAGCTGAACATGAGCCAGCAGTGTGCCCAGGTGGCCAAGAAGGCCAATGGCATCCTGGCCTGTATCCGGAGCAGCGTCGCCAGCAGGTCCAAGGAAGTGATTCTGCCCCTGTACTCAGCACTGGTGAGGCCACACCTCGAGTACTGTGTCCAGTTCTGGGCCCCTCAGTTCAGGAAGGATATCGAGGTCCTGGAGTGGGTCCAAAGGAGCGCAACCAGGCTGGTGAAGGGACTCGAGCACAGACCCTATGAGGAGAGGCTGAGAGAGCTGGGGTTGTTCAGCCTGAAGAAGAGGCGGCTCAGGGGAGACCTCATCGCTCTCTACAACTCCCTGAAAGGAGGGTGTAGCCGGGTGGGGGTTGGTCTCTTTTCCCAGACGACTTTCAACAAGACAAGAGGGCATGGTCTTAAGTTGTGTCAGGGGAAGTTTAGGTTAGATATTAGAAAGAATTTCTTTACGGAGAGGGTGATCAAGCATTGGAATGGGCTGCCCAGGGAAGTAGTGGATTCTCCGTCCCTGG
Source organism: Calypte anna (assembly GCF_003957555.1). Taxonomy (NCBI): domain Eukaryota; kingdom Metazoa; phylum Chordata; class Aves; order Apodiformes; family Trochilidae; genus Calypte; species Calypte anna. Next base: position 48,614,164 of record NC_044274.1, read on the forward strand.
AGCTATTTAAAAAGAGACTGGATGTGGCACTCAGTGCCATGGTCTAGCAACCGCAACGGTGGTTCAAGGGTTGGACTCGATGATCTCTGAGGTCCCTTCCAACCCAGCCAATTCTATGATTCTATGATTCTATGATTCTATGATTCTTCAGAAATAACAGGACAAGTAAAGTACAATCAATTGCTGAACTGTGACTTGCAGAAGGAAAAAAAGCCATTATTGTTACTACTGCTAGGGCTTGAACTGTACTGAGCATATGCTTTGGGATGTTCTTGTGTAAAACAACTGACTGGGCTGGTGGACTCCTACTATGCTTTCACTAGTGGTGCAGATGTATTTAAAAACATTGCTGTGTAGAACATTTGAGCTTGCTTTCCTCAGCTACCTATCATGGACAAACAACTGACTGAAAGCATCTAACTCAAGATCTAAGTACAGCAGTCTATGATGCAGAAACATGGCAGATAGCTCTGGATCTCAGGTGGGTCAAGGGAGTGAAAGGGATGCATTGTAAAGCATGAAAATAATAACTAATTTGAAATTAACTTCTGTTTCTGTCTCTTCACAGTTGGAACTACACAGTGCAGATATGTCCTGAAAGATTAAATGAAGACAAAATGAACCAAAGAGGGTCTCACAAGGCCACTCAGAGAAGGGTGAATTTAAAAAAACAACCAAAAAACTGTGGCTTTGTAATTCACATCTAAAAATATGAATGTGGGATACTGTTTCATCGACAAGAGAGCCTGCAAGACTCATTGTGTCTCAACAGCAGGCTTGGGAAAATGAAAGGAGAGTCCTCAGGGTATCTATACTGCCATCACACTCTGTGTCATGGAAGACACATACAAAGACCATAGGCCGTGAATGCATGGAAAACAACATGTTGTAGCCTTATGCAGTGATTATGTTTATAAAATAAATGCAAAAAATATCTAATTTTTAAGACTGTCACCATTCCAATGCCATTATTTCTCACCCTCTTTCTCTCTCTTCCCCTCTGTCCATCTCTTTATCTCCTGTCTCTAATTATAAAATAAATTCTGATAGCTCCCACTGTTGTAGTCTTAGCCGGGCAGTTAGCTAGACAAAACCAAAATGGGTATTAACTTAAACCATGCACATAATTTCAGTGAACATTATTTGGCTTCTCTCATTTCCCCCCCCAAGAAGTTAAATGAAAATAAAGCCCCAGGATTCAATCCTGGGGGAAGGCACAGTGCATTTATCCCAGAATTCTCTTTTGTAGTGCTTTTTTAGTGGCCAGCCGATAAAGAAAACCTAAAGAGGTGCATCTCTGCTAAGGAATATGTGACTGCCTCAGGCCCTGATTTTGTTTAGTGTTAATCTAGATACAAACATCTCTTCCATGAAACTTCCTGGCAGTGCCTCTTCATATGTCTGTAGTTTTGCCATCAAATAGTTGCCAATTGTGTTTAAAAAAAGATAAAGAAGGAATAGGGCTAATAGGAAAAGGAGAAGGCAAAGACACATAACAGGAGAGAATATTTAGCCTGCTAGAGAAAGCAAAAGAGGTCATGAGCAAACCAGCGCATTTATGTTCCTCAGAAAGATGTAAAATGAAGAAATAATGAAGTTTTGGGGTAGGTCAGAGCCAAATTTGGTGGTTAGACAGGTGTCAAGCAAGAAGAAATGCATTGGCTATTAGAGTTTACTCCTCTGACAGAGATCCAATATTATAATAGAATAATGGAATCAGAGAATGGTTTGGGTTGGAAGGGAACTTAAAGATCATTTAGTTCAAAACCCCCTTCATGGGCAGGAACATCTCCCACTAGATCAGGTTGCTCAAGGCCCCATCCAGCCTGGCTTTGAACACTTCTGAGGAGGGGGCAGCCATAGCTTCCCTGGGAAACCTTTTCTAGTGTCTTGCCACCCTCATAGTAAAGAATTTCCTCCTAATATCTAATCTAATTTCTCACTCTTCAAGTTTTAAACCATCGCACCTTGTCATATTGCTACACACAATAAGATGTGTATATCTTATTGCTACACACAATAAGATATTGCCAAAATAAGATGTGGTTATACCTGTTGCATATACCAAATGGAGGACTATAAATTGTGAACATTCTAAAGGAGATGGTAAATGAGTTGGTACTTGAAACTATGCCTCTTGATTTTAATGTTTCTCTAAATTTCTGTGCTGCATTTGAAGAATTATAAAAACCTGTTCTTTAGTCAACAATGTGAAAGGTAATGCCATTTGGAGGAGGCTTGGGGTAGGTTCTAGGTAAGTTCTATTCCTTGACCCCCTTCTGTATCATAGCTGAGAAGAGATATAATTTTGGGGTTCAGTATGTTTAAAGAAGAAAAGGAAACAGAATGTATTCTCAAATGTCTTCTTGTTTATTCCCTTTGAGCGCATTATACCATTTCCATGAAGGTCATTCCTTGGAAAGGGCATCTGCAGCATGTTCATGCCGCCGGTTCTTTGCCCGAACTACTACTCCCACTCTTTAGGTATTTTCTGGTATGGACTGAAACATAACGAGGTTTATACCATAAACAGTATGAATTGTCTGCTCCATTTATCCTAACAGGCTCCTGTTAACCTTCAGTCCTCTCAGATCTTTCTCAAAACAACACGAAACCATCCATTTTTACATTCCACCCTCATGTTTGACACTGGTTAATATCATATACAAATTCTGTACAACGTGAGAAGCTTCTCGGTCAGTGGGTGTGTTAAGTCTGTCTCCACTTGTCTGTACCTTTTCCAGCATCTAAAAAGCATGAATCTGAGTGGGGTGAGTGACTTCTGGGGTGGAGAAGGCACACATTGTGTTTTGGTGAGAGCTACAGGTTTCCCAGATTCTGTCCAGGGTGATATCCCTCTTCTAGCCTGGGAGCACATCAGGAGGTGAAGGGATGCAAACCCTGCAAGTGCTCCTCCCCTGCTGACCCTGACCCCATTAGGGCCTGGCAGCTGTGAAAGACATAGGAAGCAATTAAAGCACATTGTATTAATCACAAAGGCCAATGGGCACTACTCTCCAAAAGGTGCAGGTCTGCAAAAGAGATAAAACTGAGAACCTCGAGTACTGTAACACTCAGAGGCTTTGTGCAAGTCTATCCTCCTGGATCCACTTGGGGTTATTTATTTACTTAAAGTTTGTTTGCAAACTGGAAGCTTCAGGCTACTTGTTCAATTAACCTTAGCACCTGTTTGGCTGAAAACACATGGGAGCAGTGCAAACAAGCTGTGGCAAGGATTTTTTCCCCATTTTTTCAAAATGAAGAGAGCAGGCAAAATATATTCCTGACAGAAATGTTATTCCAGCCTACTCTCAGGTCTGTGGTGCTGGGGTTTGCTCCTGATAGATTTTAAGTGGAAGCTCCAGCTCGCATCCATGGCTGCAATTGCAGAGACAATCATGATATCTAAATCACTTGATTGTAGTGAATGGCTGTTGTTTTAACTTTTGCCTGCTTCTGTTTTATTGCCTGATGGATTTTGCCTCTCAGTTTTCCTCTTTAGAGGCCTACAATCCGCACCAAATGTTTCACATTACTCAGTGTGAAAAACCTCCTATTCTTTCAGATTTTTTACAAGTTCATACATCCGTGGAAACCTGATATTTCATATTTCATTCTGCTTTGTGAATGTCATTGTGAGGGATGCTGGTTCACATGCAACAGGCCTCTTCTGTCTTTGATCAGCTTGACCGCAACTAATTGTAAATGGAGAACAAATGAAAGAAATATTTATAAATTTCATGGGAATTCAGGCAGAGCCTAAGCCTTTCCTAATGCCTCCATTCACATTAAATGTTTATTGAATACTTTTAGTCTACTGTGTACTTCAGTATTTATATAGTGTTAGGTTTAACTTGTTCTGAGTACATATAGTAAAAGACCTCTCCTCTTTCTTTCTTCTTTTTTTCTTTTTCTTTTTCTTTTTCTTTTTCTTTTTCTTTTTCTTTTTCTTTCTTTTCTTTCTTTCTTTTCTTTCTTTCTTTCTTTCTTCTTTCTTTCTTTCTTTCTTTCTTTCTTTCTTTCTTTCTTTCTTTCTTTCTTTCTTTCTTTCTTTCTTTCTTTCTTTCTTTCTTTCTTTCTTTCTTTCTTTCTTTCTTTCTTCTTTTCTCTCTTTCTCTCTTTCTCTCTTTCTCTCTTTCTCTCTTTCTCTTCTTCCTTCCTTCCCTTCTCCTTCCTTCCTTCCTTCCTTCCTTCCTTCCTTCCTTCCTTCCTTCCTTCCTTCCTTCCTTCCTTCCTTCTTCCTTCCTTCCTTCCTTCCTTCCTTCCTTCCTTCCTTCCTTCCTTCCCTTCCTTCCCTTCCCTTCCCTTCCCTTCCCTTCCCTTCCCTTTCCCTTCCCTTCCCTTCCCTTCCCTTCCCTTCCCTTCCCTTCCCTTCCCTTCCCTTCCCTTCCCTTCCCTTCCCTTCCCTTCCCTTCCCTTCCCTTCCCTTCCCTTCCCTTCCCTTCCCTTCCCTTCCCTTCCCTTCCCTTCCCTTCCTTCCCTTCCCTTCCCTTCCCTTCCCTTCCCTTCCCTTCCCTTCCCTTCCCTTCCCTTCCCTTCTTTTGCTTTCCGTCACAAATGCCTCCTTTCTTTTGTCTTTACCTTATAAAAAAGGCTGCTGGCAGAGGAGAGGAACAGCACAATTGTTGGGTTCCAGAGCCTACAGCTGTAAGAAGGGTAAGAAAAAGGGAAAAAAATGACCATAAAATTTAAAACTAATTTTGAGGCACAAAACTGAGTTGGGAAAAATCAAATGAAAATGTTAAAGATTTGTCCAAAATAAAGTCATAAATGCTCTGAGCCAACTGAAACAGCTGCTTGGTCATGCAGTCTAAATCAGAAAAGGCAACACAACAAAAAGTTTAATATTATGAAACTAATCAGAAGTTACCAGGAAAAAAAAACAACAAAAAAACCCCCCAACAAACATTCCTGGTTTTACTTTTCAGTCTCTTGTAGTTCTTACTGAGCTGTGCTCTTACAGCTGTTCCCAGCTTTAGCACAGGTTGCTTTCGCAACAGGAAACTTAACGCATCCAAAATCTTTTTGGGAGTTCTCTGCGTGTCCAATGCTATAGATATTTGACTGTATCAAGGGTATCGCAGAGTTGAAGCAATTTCCTTTGGCCTGGGACTGGGAAATGTACAGCTCACGGAGCCTGATGTGTTATTTGTCACAGATGCCATATGTTTAGCTGGTGCTGCTGGCAGGCACGCACCCTGGCTGCAGGCACGGACCGGGACAGGTGCTGCCCGGGTGCGAATGGGCCCCACTCTGCTGAGGCCAATGGCAGTTTGGGAGAGAAATGTGAGCTGCACCAAGCAGAAAGGAGAATAAAGCTACTTGTTTCAGCCTCTCATGGAGGCTCATGTCTTATACTTGTCTATCAAAGCCCTTTTTTAACTGCTTTGTTAGCAGAGAAAGAAAGGAAGGAGTGGAAAGCGCTGGGAGGGATAGGTCAAGGAACTGGACATGCAAGTGTGGAGCTGGACACTGGTGAGAGGCAAGAAGGGGGGGTGGCTTTTCTGGGGAGTGTAGGAAGGTAGGGATGTAATTTTTCCCTTTTAAATATGACAAAAAAGAAAGAAACAGCCTCAGGCCAACTGCAAGGCTCTGAATCCACTACCACTGCCTCGCATTGCTCCTGGATTACATTCCTTCTCCTCTCTCTTGGTTTTTACTTTTTATTTTTTGTTTATTTTTCTCATCAGCAAGATTACTGTGGCCAGAAAAATGCCTCTTTCATTTTTGGAGGGCATGTAACACTTGTGAGGAGGTGGTGGTGAAGAGCCTTGGAGCTTGTGCTACGGTAAAAACTTTAATCTGAAATAATGAAAGAGGTGATGGATTGCTGAGAAAAAGATTCTTTAAGGTTGTTCCTTTCCAGCACCTCCATGCTTGAGAAAGAAAATAGGGTGAGAATTTGGGAAACCCAGGCAACATGATACTGAATTGTCCCTGCATTTAAAGACTTCCAGGATTTTTTTCTTTTTTGAGAAGGCAGTAACATCTTAAAAGAAGCTTTATGCTATGATGTGCTATCCAGTATGCTCAGTTTGCCTAATTCCAGAGTCTGTAGAAATGACTACACATTTCTGGCAGTCAAACACCACATGAATTGTTAAAAATAAAACACTTGGTAATCGGTATTAAATTAAATCACAGAGCAGAGATGGATGATGATTATGATCAGGGCTTTAAGTATTATTTACCTACTTAAAAAGACCTTGTCTGGTCTTTCGCAAACAGGCTATATAAAACACTTACTTAGCATGTAACTTGAGCTATGAAAATTGTATTACAGTTAAGTGTTCTTAAAGCCACAGGCTTTTTATCACAATCAAGAGAGCAGGGAAGAAGGTGGGGGAGGAACACGGAAGTAGCTTAGGGAGCACCCTGCCTTCAGGTCAACGACTGTATGGACAACGTAGCAGTGCAGAGGTGTATGGAAACTCCACCAACACAGAACTGGCAGAGCTGGCTTCAGTGATGCTCAGTAGGAACACTGCTTCAAGTCACTCACTGGTCTGCTGCAACAGAAACCCCTGCTCTGCTTATGCAGAGGTCCAGATTGTAGAAATTTAACATCTCTGCCACTTATCTGATGGGTGATGACATGGCAATCTATAGAAGGGGAAAGGAAATGTTGTCTTTTTTATTAGACAGGCACTTAAGTCTTAAACTGCCATCATGACTTTTCAGGGACCACTTCATTAAGCATCTTAGAAAAATAGAGACACACAAGTAAGTCTGTTGTTGTATATTTTGCTTGACAGTGCATGCTTCACCTGGCCTTCTGGGTATCAAGACTGGGAAAAACCCTCTCAGTACTGGTGCAAAGACAGAGAAGAAACATGGACAGAAGAGAAACTTAACTAAGTACTTGAAAGATGCCCACTCCCTCTTATGCTGGTGTAACTAAACAATTTGATCTGTTTTAAACAGAACAGAAGTGTGTGCATGCATGGTCATTCCATATCTTTTCGGAGCAGTGGTAGCCCCCCTTACAGATAGACAACTGCTTCAGCCATCCTCACTTGATTGCTTGAGGTTGTTCACATCCTTCAGGACTGCACAATTTTTCCTGAGCACACTCTTCCTATTCCAAAGCCCTGGGACTTAGAAAGCTTTAGAATAGCTTATGCAAGGAAAAACAACGTTTCTAACATTTCTCCAAAGGAAAACTCAGCCAACTTCAAGGTTGTCTTATGGGGACTGCACAGCAGGCAGCATCAGAAGTGAGCAGATCCCCAGGTGGACACATGTTGGGTGGAGAATTTTTGCTTAGGATTGATCCATACTGAGGGAGGTTTGACCTTCTGGGGGACTCACTTCTGTCTTCCAATGTGTGTTTAAATATAGTTTATGTTTTTTTAACCTGTTGCAAAACTGAATAGTAGTAATACAGCTCAGCTATAGTAACTTCTCAAGGATATGTGATGACGAGGAATAAAAGGTATTTAAGAGCTGTTACTTAACTGTGGATGAAATAGTAATCTTATTCCCCTTCCATCCCTGAAGTTATGTCCTGCATATTCTTTATCCCTTGCCAGATTTGATGCTCATTTTTCCAGCAAAACCCTATCTGTCTTTTGGTGCAGTGAAAATCTTTCTTCACATTAAGTAGCACAGGGTGAATGTGAACTGGACCTCATTCAGCAACACATCATCTGTAAGTGACAGAAAAAGCTGTATTAAGCTGAAATCTAGCAACTGACAACTGACAGACTGGCATGAACAAGTTCAGCACCCGGATTTTTTACCAGGCATGCAGTTTACTGGCTTCTCTCAGCCTGCTTGACCACAAGTTTCTGTAACAAACACAATAGCTGGCATGCACTTGATATTGAGCAAGTGCTGTTTTCTGTTGGTATTCTCATTTAAGTTCCGTATGTTGGAAGAAACAGATGGAACTGGATTTTCTTGTAATTACTACAAGACCAAGATAACAACCCTTAAACCTGCATCAGAGTGGAAAGGTACAACACAAATATGCAAACACAGGGCAACAGCCTGGGTACTAAAATACAGAAATATCACTTAATATGCAGATTATCTAAAGCTGTTTTGTGATTAATGAGTTAAGTTGTTGAAGGGATCAGTTGAATGGATCTCAGGAAACTTACAACAATTTGTACAGAATGTGAAACTAAGCAGAGGTAGAACTGCAGTACCCTAACATCTCACTGATAAGATTTTTAAATAAAAACTCTTAGTTAAGTGAAGTTTGTGGCATTTTAAGGTTAATTTTTTTTTTGTATCCAAGAAAAGTCTTCTATGGAAATTGCAACATCTGCTCCTGTTTCTCTAGTTCTAACCCCCACATGTTCTTTTGAGATCACAACATTGAAAACATCCACAGTCAAGAATGTGTTTTGAGTGGGTGTTTTCTTTTCTTTTTCTTTTTTTTTTTTTTTTTTTTTTTAAGATTCTTGACTCTCTGGCTCAGACTTTCAAATGAGAGTTATGTAGACTTAAGCCTAAAAGCCTTATTTATTGGGATGGGAATTTAAACAGAAAATAAAAGGGGTTGTATCCAATTGATCAGCCAGTATGTTACTAAATTGAAGCTTAAAGGACTAGAAAACCCAGCAAGGGAACCTGGAATGATTATCAGTTTTAGCTACAAAAGGTTTAGCCCAGAAACTGGGAAATTACATTATTTTAAGGCTACATGAAAGCAGACATGGAACACATGTTGAATCTCGAAGGCCCTGATCCAGCGAATTCTTTTGTACCTGCCTAACAACCACTAAATATATATATATATATATATATATATATAAAATATCAACTGAATGACTAAGAAATGAAGAAATGCACTTTCAAGTCTAGCTGGAGTAGTGTGTGAATCTTGTGCCTTTCCACTTGCTTCTGTCTATTGCTGACCCTGAACACTGAATTGCCCACAGATTTTACCTGCTTGAGTGGGCAGTAGACTTCTTCATAGATTGTATGAGCACTTATTCAGTCAGCTTAACTCAATAGGGAAGGACTTCAGAAAGAATAAACAGAGCCTGCATTCATACCAGCTGCATTACGTTAGATGAAACATTAATTTTCATAAAAGAAGAATGATTAGTTCTAAATAAGTAACAGTTTGGAAGATTTATTTACTATCTGGTTTAAAAAATATAGACTGAAATTATAAAAAATAAGATGCCAGTAACAAACTGCATGTACAAGACTTTTTACCCATACTTGTTGACATTTTTCCCAGTTGCCATGGTCACTGCTGAAAATGGATTCTTTGTTTAAATAGAGAATGATATACAGTAGTTTTCTCTTACAAGAACTGATGTAAAATTGCAGCTGAGGTTCTGCCATCCTTTATGATGTAAAGAAATGAAAAACAATGACATTTCTTGCATACATAGGAATTTTATGTATGGTAAGTAAAATATTATGGTGATTTATAAAGCAGAAAAGAGGGAGAAGAAAGGCAGCACAGATTTAGCACCAACATTTGCAGCTACACTTCAGTAATGATAGACCAAATCTGCAAAATTCAGAACTAGAATTAAGACAGAAATTCTTTAGGTAGGGTGTTGTTTCAGTCTGCTATAGCAGTCATGTCCATGAACAAAATTTGTATCTGGAAGGCTATATACAGGATCCTAAACTGCTAGGTTTCTGATCCAGCATCTTGTTTGTAAGCACTTCACTAACAGACTTAAGTTTCTTTGCTGTATTTTCCTCTGCAATATTGTAAAGAAGTGGGCTTGAGTTTGAGCAATGCTTTCTGTATAGAAAACCTAAACTTAATAAAAGATGAAGTAAAAAGAAATGGGAAACACCAGATTTTACCAGCTGTTCAGGCTTGGCATGCATGTAGTGAATTTGCTCTTCATGGGAATTCAGGTGAGTTTGATTAATTGTTTGATGTCAGGTAACTATTTGTTTTCTCCCAACCTCTGGTCACAATTTTATTTAATTCAGTATTTTAAAAATTTATTAAATGTTTTGGTCCTTCAGTAGCTGACAGATGTACAGTTGAGTAAGTGATGAGTACTATACAATAAGTAGTTATTGAAAGAATATGAGCTAAAGTAAAGACTCTAACAATCAGAGATACCAGTATGTTATGAAATTTAGAGTTGTATTAAACAAGGTTTTAGACTGATTTTAAGGGACATGTAGCACTGTAATCAAAGACTCTCCCAATAATTTTCAGATGAAGAAAATAACTGAACCTAATTCCTTTAAATAACTAAAACATCAACAACCTTGACAAAGTCTGATTTTCTTATTTCCAACCTTGCCTAGTATTAACATTCCTAATCAGGGATAGTATTATTGTGCCCTCTTTTAGAATATTGCATAGCTTCAGTTTTGCAAGAACATAAGGTGCTCTGTCCATTGGTGGAAGTCTGCCTTGGGAGAAGCAGGTCCTGCTCATTGTGAAGCTCTGTCAAGCAAATGCCTGTGCATTACCAGAGTGCACTACATGTGATGGGAAAGTATTCCAATTCATGAAATATTCCTGTTCATTAGTAATACAGTTTTGCTTTCTCATTTGTATTCAAGCTAGTGGTATTGGGGTATATGCTTAAGGTTAAGCTTTTTTTGACTTTTTTTTTTTTTTCTTTTTAACTGGTTCTGAAAAAGAAAATCTTAACTTGGAGACATGTTCCCCCTAGGAAACCTGCACGTCAGTCTGGAAAAAAAGATGCATAGGGATTTTACAGCTTTTAGGGATCTTAAATTGATACTGTTTCTAACTAATCCTGCTTTCAGAAATGCTACAAAACTGAATGTTTCTATTTTTTAACTTCTTAACATTAAAGATAATGTTAAAATCCTTATCTTTAATGGAAATCTGTTGACTTTTTCAAGAATTAGTTCTTTTTGAATTCTTAAATCTAAGTAGTATAAACCATAATAATATTCTTTTATAAATTATTATTATTTATTGTTCCATTATAAATTGGAGATTAACTCATCAGGTTCCAGTATACTTTCATGTTTTCACATGTCAAAAGAACAAAGGAGATCAAAAATTGTTGAAACATAATAGCTTAAAAAATTTCAAAGGAGTGGAAAATATCAGTTTTCATTTAAAATTCTTGGTGATGTGTCAGTTCCACAGTGTGCAAGGAAAGTTGCATCTGAAGACACAGTCTATCTTGAAAGCTTGTTTTTTCAATGTTTTTGTGAATTTATCCATATTTGCATCAAACACAGTAATAACATGCTTAAAAGCACACTTCCCTATGGGGATGACTTGCTCTTGTGGATGCAGGTAGAGGAGTAGGGGAAAAAAAAAAAAAGTGAAAAAAACCCTGGAAATTAGTTTTTGAGATGCTGCTAAATGTGTTATTGTTTAAGAAACCATGCAGACAGTTACTTCTGGAGACAGTTATTGCTTAAAGCTCTCAGTTGCTCTTGTAAGAATGCAAACCTATCTAAAAGACACCAGAATTCTGCCAGCCTCATTGATAATACATTTTGGTAGCCCTTCTGATCAGAGAAAATTCCTAAGTTGAGAATGGGGTGGAAGGCAGTAAATATGGGAAAGAGTGCTTACTACTGCAATAGTCTTCCATGAAGTCTGGTAGTAGAATATTGTATCACAGCCGTTTCTACAACCAAACGTAAGTATGTTCCTCAGTTATGCATTATTTTTCTTGAAAAGGCCAGTAACCTCATTACTTGTGCACCAAGGGGTAACTCACTAGTGTTTTACTAGTTCACAGCCTGTGACCTTCATTCAGCAGTCTATGCTTCTTTCCTTTTTAGCAGTTAGAATGAGAGAGGAAGTTCCAGCTTCCCAAATTCTCTCTCACTCTTTTGGACTCTGAAAACCCCAAATCCTGCTTGGGTCTCTCAATTAGATCAGCTGGTGTCATAAAGGACATTAACCCCCCAGCACATCTTAACCTGTAACAGTGCTCCTGTTACGAGTCCTAACACATGGTGCATGTGCAGCTGGCCCAAATCTGCCTTCAGAAGGCTTTCTCCTCTTTACTGCCACCTTTGTTTATCTCTTGTACTTCCTGCTTTTGCTGCTTGATCCCTAAGAAGGAAAACAGACACCCTGCCAGCTACTGAGCAAAGGTCCCTCATGAGTGTGAACCAGCAGGTCCAGGTTCACCAGCAGCATGAGCAAAATGCAAAAGCGGGCAATACCTTCCAGCATCAGGAATTTGCTGTACTTTTCCCCTGTGTGAAAAGGTTATAGAGGTTTTAATTACTGATGCACAGTTCCTTTGGATAGCAACTCTGCCAATGCACTTGCAATGCAGGCGAATATGGAAGTCATTATGCAATCAGAAGCTATTTTCATGTATAGCTACAAGTCAGAACCTACTTTAGTCAGAGGTAAAATTTTATATGTATATACATATATATATATATACACACACACATATGTATATTGATATGTATACATCTTTTGTGATCTTTGACTTCTGTCTGGAAGTGCCCCACTTCCCTGAGGAGCTTGTTCCAGTGCTTAATCATCCTTTTTCCAATATTTGATCTGAACTTCTCCTGATGCATCTTTTAGCCAAATGGCTTAAATAAGCTTCATGTCCTACTACTGTACATTGCAAACCTCCTCTTTTCCCATTCATGAGGACATTGTAAACAGCACTGTGATTACCCCTCAGTATCTTTTCTAAACTGAACAAACCAAGTCTCCTCAGTCACTCTTCTTAAGTCATGACCTCTAGTAATTTCACCCTCTTTGTTGCTCTCCTTCGGACACATTCCAATGTTTTTATATCCGTCTTATATTGTGGAGCTCAAAGCTGCTCACAGAACTTGAGGGGGAGGCTGAACCAATGCTGAGACAAACACTTCCATACAGTTAGTTACACTGTCCTTAATGCACCCCAGGATATAGTTGGCTCCTTTAGTTTCTAGGGCACACTATTGGCTCATATTGAGCTTACCATCAACAAAAATCCCCAGGTACCCTTCTACAGGGTCACAACAATCTATATGTACATCCAGGACTACACTGTCCCAGGTGCAGAAACTGTAGTTCAATCTTGTTAAATGTCATGACTGATGATTGTTCAGTGCTCAAGATTTCTCTGCAGGTCTTGTATCATTGCTAAATTTACTTCATGTGAACTGAATTCCTGTGTCCAGGTCATTGGTAAAAAGATAAAAGAGAACTGGCCATAAAACTGTTCTTTGAGGACCATCACTATTGGGTGGCCACTAGGCAGCTCTTGGCCCATGTACTACAACTCTTCGAGCCCCACCCATGAGCAAATTTTCACCCATCATACTGTGCAGACAGATGCAGAACTCTGTTGATAATGCATCTATTCAGATGCAGAAGTCCCTTTCTCATTGTTAATGAAATAAGATATGAAAAGGAAATTAAAGAGGAGTCATCCATGTTGAATTTTGTCTAGTCTCTGAAAGGATTTTGGCAACTGCCATTTTCATCAAATTAACTGCTTATTAATTCTATTTAGACTAATGAAGGATTTTCTTTTGCTTGTGTAGGCTTCAATATGCACAGGGGATGTTAAAAAATGAGAGTTTAATCACAGTGAGAATTTTGTTCCCTAGTGCTCCCAAGGATGGAGCATGGAGCCAAACCATTAGCAAGCCGGATAAGTCTTAATTTTGTGTGTCTACTGGGTTTGTCTTCACGCATCAGAACAGCTGCAACTAAATAATTGTTGGATGACACCTACTCCAAATAACCTCTCATGTGGACAGTAAGATCCAAACCAGAGTGACTTTTCTGTCTATCTGAACTTACATGGCCCAATAGACCAGTTGTAGTTAAGGTGAACCAATTTCTGAAGCAAATATCACACAGGGGAGTGATGTGGCCACATTCAAATCTTCGATTTTCTAAACCAGAGAACCCAAAAGTCCTTTGTGCATGAATCTGTTGTGATTAGCCTTTGACATGGGACAAGGGGAAGGCTCAGTATCTTGTTTTGGACCTGTAGTGAGGAGCTTAGCCACTCCACCATTCTGCCCTCACTGTCTTCTCCAGAATGGGTTAATTCCAGAAGAGGTACTTTGCTCAGAAAGAGGGTTGACCATTCCATGATAACTGACAGGGCACCCACAATGGGGAAATATTCCAGAAGAGCCCACCTAGATGGAAATAGTTAAAATGAAACAAATATTCTACATTAAGCTCAGCTGGATTCTCTTACAGGCAAAGCTATAGAAATACACTTTCCATTTGAAAGAGATTTCATAGTGTACTGTTAAATGATGACATGCTTTTGCATGCGAGAATGGTCCTACTGAATGGACTGAATATTTTTGGTGGTCTTGTTTTATATTACAATGATGTAGCACAAAAGAAGTAAATCTATATTCTACGTGCTCATACCTACCTTCCATTTCTGTCCATGACATGTACTATGGTCTTACAAATTCTGGATTAAGCTTTCATCAGGTATTGCAAATGATCTGAACCATACGATGTCATAGATTATGGCTTCAGAAAACTGAATTGAGTGAATACATTCTGGGACCTCCTGTTGCTCCTAGCTAGGCCATTCTTTATCCTGATGCATTGATAAATGCCAAGTAAATAAATCCTCCTTTTTCACACAGGAATAATAATGAAATAATTTATAATAGCCCTGTATGTTAGCATTACGCAGGAACAAGGAAGGTGGTGTTCTGCAGAATTACTTGACCTGGAAGCATTATCCTTCAATCAAACAGGTTAACCAGAAGATCCTCAGCATTTACTTAAAATGGCAGAGAAAAAGTTACGTTTAATCCATGTTGCACTTTTCACACTGATTTGACTGACTGGACAAGCCTTCTATATTCTCTCTAGCACTGTAGCCCCTGACATACCACACTTAACAAGGCTCTAACAGCATTTCCACTGTAACAGAACTAAAACACATGGCTTGTAACACAAGTTTGACACTTACAGCACTTGTGAGCTTGGACATGGTGTGATGGGTAAGCAACATGTGGTAACCACTTATCATGAGCAAATGAGCAGAAAAGCTCCATCTTGACATGGCTTATTATGTCTAGAAGCTGTAAATACAATTGTTAGGCAAAGCTCAATCTGTTATTATGTGCAATTTTTTAATATAAGCTTATACTGGGCACTTCTCCCACTTTTTCTCTCAGGGTTACTCAGGCAAGGTCAGATGATGTGATAAATTACTAGCATTCAAAAATAGTTCTATAGAGGAATAGCAAAAGGTGGGATAGAAACTACATAACTGATGCAACAGGTAGTTAAATAGATGCAGATTTATAATCCTGCCACGAAACAACTTGATTACTGTGAAATGCAGCACAATATTTTTTGTCCACAATTAATGATTTTGTAACCAGTTATCCTAACTTTAGTTGTTTCTCACTGACTGTTTTCTCACATTTGTAACACCCTTAATACTGTAGTGTGCATGATGTTTACTCAAAGAAAGGTTAACTTATTTGGGACATGATCCTCTCCAGCTAACATAACTGGGAAGAAGGGAATCTCAAAACCTCTCCTAACCCTGGGAATGCGAAAGTTCAAGTACCTCCTTCCTGCTACCTGTAAAAATTCCCTGGTGGGACTGCACATTCCTATCCAAACAGCTAGCACATAAAGGCATTTAGCGCTCATAAAATCACCCACTTTCATACCCACTTTAATAAGTAGCTGTGATTTACCTACGAAATGTATCTATCATAGATTTCCACATATTTTTTTTTCCAGCAGCATGCAAAACCTTTTAGTTCCACACTGTGCACTCCTTTCCTGATCCTCCACCTGTCTGTGGTCCTTTTTATGTGGGAACATTAAACTAATTTTATTTGGAATGTACAATGGTTTCTCAAGATGATGCACCTGATACTAAAAAGAAGTTCACAAGACTTCTTAGGAAGACAGATTTTTCCCTGGGGACTCCTTCTGCTTTGTATTACAGCTCATAGTCTTGCTTTTAGCCCCGGCTCATCTTTGACAGCCTTCTGCTTCACATTTGGCATACTTGTGACATCTACAAAATGACTCGGAGGTCGAGAAGTCAACTGGCTTCCTCATATGCTTCTGCCATTACTAGTGGCAGTGCTCAGACCACAAGGGAGGGGAGCTGAGGGGGGGGGTGGGTCTGTGTCTGTGAGAGAGGAGAAAGGGGAAGAGGGAAGGATGTGTGATGATGGCACAGGGAAAGACAGGTTTAAACCTTCTTGTCTACCCAGGTTTGTGATGATTTCCACCCAGACACCCAGACTCCTTTGTTTTAGCACAGCTTAGCATTGCTGCAGGTTGCTTGTTAGCCTGTTCAACGCTTGTAACTTGATGATCTTCCCCACGCTGGAAACGTGTTGTTTTTTGGCACTAGTAAGTTGAAGACTCATTCAGATACGTAATGTTATTTTGCAGCAGTGCAAGGCCAGTTCCTGGGGTACAGCCACAGATGAAGTGCATTAAGGTATTTCGTTTGTTAGGCACTGAGTGCTTTCTGTACAGAAGCTTGAAATAGGATGTCTGAAATGTGAGCCTAGAGGAAGCTTGGCATGAAACATTTTACTTAATGAAAAGGATTCAAAGAAATATGAAAGCATTATATTTTGCTATTGAAATATAGGCAAAATAGTGCTGTGCAGTGTTCTGTGTGTAAGCTGTAACTCCAACTGTGTCCCAAACATTTAGGTACCAACTGATCCTAAATCTCCAGTTTATGCTGTACTGAGTATCTCAGATTAATGTAAATCCATGTTATCCTGCTTGCTGTAGCTGGGATTATTTGGGTTATGAATGCAGTCATGCAAACGGGGTTTGAGAGATTTAAAACAAGTCAATGAATAAAGCAATCAGAAAGCCATGTTATCAGATACAATCTGATTAGAAATTTATACACTGCTGACATACAGAAAACAGCACGTACCCTATGGCACAGCAGAGACAAGAAGTGCTGAGGTCCTTTTGCATGTGACAAATCAAGCCTGTAAAGCTAAAAATCATCCAGGTCAGCGTGGGCTCCTGAAAAGTTCACACCACAAGTGTCTGCCTTAACACTTCGTATTATTTTTTCTTCTTTTTGTAGAAGTCCTGTTGCTCAGCCTGTGCACTCAGAGGGTGAATCTCCTGTGGGTGTTAGGTAACACAGGCATTCCAACATAAATTAGTATGAATTAATGTTCTATTGCAGAGCATGGAATTAAAGCAAAATGTGACAAAGATGAGAAAATGTGTTTACTGAATAATTTATTAGGGGAATTTCTTTGGTTTTTCCTTCAGGCAAGCTTGACTTGAATTCCATGCACACTAGAAATGCTACAAAACTTGTGTCACCCCTTAGTGTCTCTGTTACACCAGTATCAGATCTTCAATCTAGACAGATTAAATTATACTGTGTGTAGTAAAGATCAGTATAATGACATGGTTCCTGCATTCAAGAACTTTCAAACTTCTGCAGTCTCTATTATTGAGCAACTGTTTCCTCCATGGCTGTGAAAATTTACAAACAAAACGTTTACACAAGCACTGCCCGGATCTCAGGCGCAAAATCTGCAAAATATGCAAGGCATTACAAAATGGCATTTTTCTAAACATGGAGAAGGTGATTGGAAATTCAAGATAGAAGGAGCAAGGGGAGAATCATGCCTTAATCAATGAGATTCCTTTCTAGGATAAATTGGTTGGATTTATGGACAATAAAAGAGCAACGAATGTAATTTACCTTACTTGTACAACATTGTCTTCTACAATATTCTTTCGTCAAAACTGGTATATTACAGCCTGAGGACAGCTGGATGGGTGATAACTGACTGGATATTTGGGCTCTGAGGGTTGTGGTTTATCAGTTCTGCTTTAACTGGAAGTGGATAGCAAGCAGGGTACCACAGGGTCTGTCCATAAATGAGTCCTTTTCAACATTGCATTTCAACATTGATGCTAAGGAGAGGATGGTGAGCATGCAGATCAAGTTTTCAGAGGATATCAGACTGATGTGTGAGTAAGATGTGTGCGTAAGAAGGCTATGAGAAAGGGCCAGGTAAGAGACTGAATTTGAGCATAGGCAGAGGCCTAGCCCTGCCCTTGGAAGGCAGAGATCTGCAGAGATGCAGGCTGGAGCTGGCAGGGCTGAGGAGCACCTCTTGGCAAATGTTCTCAGGTGCTGGCAGGCAGTAAACTGAGCTGGGTCTATCTCTGCCCCTGGGCAGCAATGACTCCCATAAGCACTTGGGGTGGCATAAGCAGGACATGGCACCAAGAGGAAAGGAAAGGCAGAGAGTATTCTTTCTACTCATCTGGGTCAAACTTCATCTGGGTACTGGATTTGATTTTTGGGCATCCATCAGAGGAAGGATGTCAATAAGCATGCCCAAGTTCAACAAACAGCCAGCAAGACAGTCCTGGGCTGCAGCCCTTGCCCTTGAGGAGAGGCTGTGAGACCAGGGCTGGTTCAGCTGTGAGGATAGATGGCTTCAGAGGTACTCAAGAGCATTCCTGGAACTGATGGGAAGGGATGGAAAAGATGCAGTTGGACTTTTTGTATCAGTGTGTGGTGGCAGGTTGAGAGTGAGCAATGCAAGCTGAAACATGAAAGTCTCAGGATGTAAACAGGGAGAAGCATTTTCCCCATGAGGACAGCACAGCAATAGAGCCAGAGCCCAGGAAGTCTGGGCTGTCTCCAGACTTGGAATTTTCAAGCCCCAGCTAAGGTAAGCCCTTAGCAGTGCCATCTGTGCCCAGAACACTCTTTGCTCTGCCTTGCTTTTAGACAGACACCATTAGACCAACTAGCAAGTTCAAAAGCATAACCTTGAAAAGACTTTTCCCCCAAGCCTAATAGGCCATGCTCAAGGGAGCAGGTGAGGAATCAGACTCTTGGAGTGGAGCAAGGAGTGGTTGGTTACAGCTTTACTGCACCGGCTGGAAATGTCAAAGAGCTTATGATATCTTAAGAGGCCACTTGATGTTTTCTGTTTTGCATTCTGTGGTCCATACTGAAGAATGCCTTCAGTGGTTATTTGAGCTTGTGTCTCAGTGTCTCCTCTCATAAAGAGACCAGACATCAAGAGGGAGTCAAAGGGCTGGTGTGACATTTCTCCCTTCTCACAGTTGTGCTACGGCTCTTCGTGAAGTCAACAAAGGCACAACTACTGACAAAAATGAAAAAGGGATAGGGACAGAGATCTGGTATTTTCCTCTGCCTCCCAGAGCTGTGAACTATGGATACCAGCAATTGGTTTCTTATCAATGTAGATTTTGGATCCCAGCAAGGACAAGTAGCCTGCAGTGCTGCACTGGACAACAGGAAGAGCATGAATGGGCTGAGTTATGAGTTATTCTCACTAGTAGAATAATAATATGTGCATTCATTTCTATGCCATAACAGTTTAGTTTCATTCCTTGGCTGACAGGAAAATATAAAAATTAAAAGTAAGGCCATCAGGAAAATAAACTGTGATGTTTTCTTATTTGCCAAGGAATAGCAAAGGCCAGAGACATCAAAGCCATTATATCCAGAGAGTGACAGTCCAGCTAAAATACAGACTTCGTAAGTAGAAATTACTACGGACAAAATAATTGTGGATAAAAGCTAGGGGTGTCTCAGTGCAGAGTGTATATTTTGTCCAAAATTACTCTAAATCTCATAGAGTTGTATTTCAAGTGACTTTAAAGTGTTAAACACATAGGAAGAATAGTACTCTGACATGTAAAGAGAAATAAGTGTAAGTTGAACCAAAATATATGAAAAGTTGTTGTGGAAGGAAGAAATGATAATGGCAAATTTCACAGGAAAATGTAAGGCAAGGTCTCAGTTGAGGTTTCACTTTCTGGTTTACAGGCATACTTCTTTTTTTCTTTTTATTTAAGGCAGTAGGTTGTCTATTTTATTGTTAATATTTTCTTTTTCTCCCTTTTTTTATCCTCAGAAAAAGAAGCAGACTATTAAAAAAAAAAAAGATAAATATATTGATGTTCATAGAAATGTGAGTGGGTAATACTAGAAACTAATAAATGCAATAGGTCTATTCTTTCACTATGGAGAGGCATTTACTGATCTTTGCCATTAAATCTACCAAAACCCAGAAGTTTTATAGGATAAGAGAGATTTAGAGAATAAAAGGGCAGTTCTTGTTGGTGACTCTCTTGCACAACTGGTAGGAATTCTGTGTCTTGTGATGGACTTGTCTCTTGCCACCTGACAACAGATTTGACCACTATGCACGGACAAGAAGAGAAAAATTATTTTGAAAAAAGCTGAATGTTGAAGCTCAGTGCAAACATCCAAATGTTGTAGAAATCAGAACTACTTTTTAAGAAAAAGTACTCAATGCAAAAGCCGAGTTTTTGAGGTTATGACTGAAATGGCTACGGGAAACATTTCACATAAAATCCATGAGAATACATACTTTACAAAAACATTTTACACATCTTATCAATTGGCTTTTTAGCAGGTATGTTCTGTGTAATGTAGATTGTATGTCAACTGGCAGATGTCTGAAATAATGAAAAAATTCTGTACACACGTGCTGTAGTTATAATAAATAAGAGTGATAAAGTTTTGTTATTACATGCCAACCCCCTATTCTAGTATAAGTTTCCAACAAGAAGTGTGTGGGAATAATCAAGCCATAAAAACTAATTTTTACAATAACTTTAGTTCCATAAAGAAGCTTACAAGTGCACTCCACAAAAAGAGATATTTATTGCATCTTGGTGCTGAATAAATATTTAATACACATCTCACAGATTAATGAAAACATCTTCCACTCATGCTTAGCCCACATGTCATTACTTAATTAATACATTTTGCCTTGCAATCTTTACAGGAAAACCACTTTGTTCCTTTTAAAACATTTTGTATCAGAACAGACGGATGGGATTGAGATTTAGGTTTGTGTTACAGTAAGGTTTCCATTAGTTTTTATTAGCACTACAGCCACATGCAGCTGAGATGGGAAAAAATGGAATCCTGTTGTCTAGCCCTAGCATAGGCACAAAGTGCAATCCTTGCTTCAGTGCTGAGGAAGAGACAGGGGAAAGGGGGTCATCCTAGACCATGTATAATACAATTTTTGCTTTTTAACACTGTGTGCCTGTACATGTTGTAGAATGACTTCAGGGTTTTTCATCCTTTTGGGGAAAGCTATGGTATGGGCTCATATCCCCATCAATACACAGCTGGTTCTTGTGCATGGTGACTGTGCTTCTCTAGAGGTTGATTCCACAAGTGGCATCGCCTTGCTCTGCAAGTATCTACCAGTCTTATAACTTCAGAGGAAGATCATAAAGCTGTATCTTTGCATGTGAGATGGCACATTTCTTCCAAATTTAGAATAATTAGGAAGAAATTATAACCAATGTCTTTATGTCAAAGTGTTTATAATGACAACACTTACGACACACTTCAGATCTCAAGCTCAGCTGAACATTGCAGTAATTGCTGTCTGTGAGCAGAGATCTCAGTCACAACATATATTCACTATGCAATGGGTGGGATCTAAAAGGGAGGTAAAACATGGAGAAGAAAAACAGCTTTTGGACGAAACCAAAGGTGACAGAAGCAGTCCTAGTAATAAAAACAACCCACAGGCACTGTTTTCTTGTAAAGGATGCTGAAAATCTCCAATGCTTCCAGTCTCTGTTGTATTCTGTAGAAAAGGAGAAAGGGCTCTGCTACAGAAAAACACAGACAGTAGGCTTCCTTTCGAAAACTGTTCCAGAAATACTGCCTGTTCATGTGCAGTTTTGCTATCTCATCCATTGCCTCCCATGGAAAGGCAGAAGAGATTGTAGCCAGTCTTCTCTTCTGAGTCTGCCTGTAAATAATGAAGTCAGACTTTGGCTTGCTAACTAACTGAATCACCCCAAGGGGAAAGGTTTAGTTACATTTTAAAAAGAAAGCAAATATTTCTTTGGTGAGGCAGGTTTGGATCTCCTAACTTTTTAAAATTGCTTCCTCCCTGGACTGCCACCTTTGTAACTCACTGTATCCCCTTCCATTCTTAAACTAAACATAATAACCATTTTTTTTAGCCACAAATAATAATCTGAAAAACACACCAGCCTCCCCTCACTTCTCAGCCTGCAATGGGAAGCAGCAAGCTAGTACAACACAAAGTAACTTTCTCTCCTTGCAATCCTATGCAAGTAAATTCTGATTATAATGACAAACTTCACATAATTCAAACTTTACAGGTGTCAGAGAAATTAGTATTTCCCCAAATTAGTAATCCCTCTCAAGTGTGCTTATACAACAAATGTCATGCACAACTCAGTCTTACTGGGTTTAGAGCAGGACTTGAGCCTACTCCCCAGGATATAATTTGATTGCCATCACAGGGGACTGTAATTTCACAAGGATATCTCAAAATTTCAACACAGTAACCAGAAACCCTTAACCTCAATTCAGCCTTGAACCTGATCCCCAACCTAAACCTAATCCAGAGCAGCAATTCAGCATAGCCTCTTTGACCTATCACTGATTGCAGGCATTTCTGATGGGAGTCCCTCTGCTCTCTGTCTCCCTCTTTAACACATCCAGAGGCACACGCCCCACCTTCCTCTCTGACCTTTACTGCTAACAAAAAAGTTAAAGGCAGCTGGGGAAAGGATTAAATTCTGTCAAAGTTCTCCTGCATAAGGATTAAAGAAGAAGATTTTATTTATTCTCTGGAAATAGAACATGTTGTAGGGCAAAACGTTTCAAGTATAAAATATGTTATAAGGAAAAAAAAGTTGGATTTCATTGCTTTTCTTGAATGTTTTGGTGTACCTTAAGCAGCTGGTTTCAGAGTGTCTTTAAAATTCATCTTTCCTGAATCCCTATAGAGCTGTCCCTTATCTTATATACAGCCCTGACTTTATGCTTGTGTATGTTAATAAGGGTGGTAAACTACCCTGAAAACAAATCAATAAATGAATTTTTCTTGTCATGAGAACGAGGAATGAGAATTCCCAGAGGCTGTGTCAGACAACTTCTGAACTTGGCTGTAAATTTTTCATCAGTGTAGACCTAGATCCTGAGAGGTATTTAGTACCTCATTCCTGCTGAAATTAAAATAGCAAAAACGTGAGGTAAAATATGTGGAAGGGAATGAAAATAGAAAGTACTCATTCTCTCTGTCGGTCTTGCACTGTCATTGAGACATATCTAAATCTAATAAGGTGCCTTCTTAATTTAAAATCGTAATATCTAATATCTAGAAAAATTCATAATTTAAAACCTACAACTTTTATGAAAAATACATAATACACATCTATAAACACACACTGTTTTACCCTTTGAAGGATTACAATGGCAATTCAAAGAAAGAAAATGCATTGAAAATACAGTAAGATAGTGAACGAGAAATAAAAAAACTGCATACCTGAAGGTATTAGATGTTCTGGTAAGACTGATACAGTAGGTTAAGCAATATGCCTTGTGCATCAGTATGCAGCTTTGCCTTAGCAGTTGTTGTTAGCTTGAATAATTTCCTTCATGGAAGATTAAAGGTGTTTCTTTTCTGAAACACCTAAAACAAACCAAAAACAAACAAACGATCAACTAAAAAAATCGAAACTCTTTCATCCCCTCAAAAAAGTATGAGAGATAAACTCTGTAGACAAGCATAGAATCATTTATTTATACCCTTTTTCAGATAAACCATCCTGAATACTGCGTAGGGCAGCTGCTAACCAGATAGGGCACATCATTGCCAGCCTGCAGACCCAACTCCCTCAGAGCTGCTGCTAGTGGAGGCAATTCATATGATCTAGTTTCCAAAGATCTATGCTCTTGATTAATTTTTAAAATCACACACACCTTTGTTTTAATCAAATAGAAATGAGAACTCCCACATACTAATTTCTCTATGAATAAGCTTCCTCTATTCAGCAACTCTTAGCTTTTTATGAAGTGCTGTATTTGGCTCCTTACTGCTTCTGTAAAGATGCAGTGAGCTGAGGTTTTATTTAGTGCACAAGGACTCTCACACTTGGCTTTGCTACACTGCGAGAATTCATAAACACAGCACAAGTTGTACCTTGCAAGAGGAGTTTTCTGTGTATCCCTGTTGGAATCGTAAATGAAGGGAGCAGATTTTTTTGTTTTTTTTTTTTTTTACAGTAAAAGAGTTTTCAAATTTACTATTAGTAAAAAAAAACAACTATTAGAAACTAGTTTAAAAATATCTTAATCCTTTGGATATTGAATACTAGTCATTGAACTAAGCAGTAGGAGAGCTATGTAATGCTCAACATGTCATTGAATCTGGAACCAGCACTACCGTATTTTGAATGAGTAGCTGTCATAGTTAAAATGATACTAGACAGCATCAACTGTGATACGGAGAACTCTCCACTAGAAACTGATGGAGAACTCCAGTCCTCTCATGTTACCAAGGAATCATCAGAACAGAACAACTCTCAGCTTCACTAACCCAAAAACTTCATGGAAACCCTCAGATTCTGATGGATTCCTTAAGAATAATGATGAGGATGATGAGGAATGTAGTATTTCAAGGGGAAAAAAGTTTCATCTCAGTCTAGACTCAGGTGGATTCATATGAAGTCAATGCAGTCATTGCCTGGGATGGTCCTGTTTTCCAAGTTTAGCCCTGGCATCTAGGCATGGCAGCACTGTAGGCACTGACCACAGGATCCCTGGCCCTTTTACTGCTGTCACCTGGTTTGCTCTCCCCCAACTCCAGCCTCTTGCCTTTCTCTCCACAGGGCAGCAGGGCATCTCAAGGGATAATGTCCAGCTCTGAGATCCTGTAAATCCAGATCCATCAAGAAGAGCCAGCTCAGCAGCATACTCAGTCCAAAAGCACCCTAAGAAAATTGGGTTAGCAGCTAACACCTCATCTACATCGTGTTAAGAAAGAGGAGTGTGACTTGGTTGCTGTGATACCAGTCAGCTTTAGAGGTGTTCTGAGCTGGTTTGCCAGGTGAGGTCTCCCCAGAAAGCCAGTGGCCAGATGTCACTAAGGCTCTTCCAGGATACCGAGTGAGCAAACTGGTGTTGAGCACACATTGGTGCAGGAGGAGCAGGTTTGCAGGGGCTAGTGTTAATTTTTCTGGAGGCTTTTCAGATAAAAATGGAGATAAGCAAGTGGAGGGGTTCTGTCACTGAAGGAGCAGGTGTGTTTTGCTCTTGCCTTTTGAACTCTAGCAATTAATGCCACTTAATTACCATTTCTAGCACACCAGCTCACTCTTTGTGGATGTCAGCCTGATGGACATTTTGACGGTTCTTCTTTTTTCTTGCTTCTTATGCCTAACTGGTACCGTGATTCCCCTTTCCTTTTTTATTTAAAATATATACAGTTGGAGTAAAAATTAAACTTGATGTTTACTCCCACTGCAATAACAGCACAGGGAAGTTTTGAGAGTCATAAAGCAGAAAAAAATTAAAGTAAAATAAAAACATAGAAGAGATGTTAAAAAGCCCAAGCTATTTCTGGATACAGTTGAGCTCTTGAGCTGCAGAGTTGTGGAGCCATCAGAGCACAGGTGCACACCACATGACCAGGTGATAATAAAACAACCCTAGAACATGATCTGGAGGAGACTGATTATGGTTTGTATCTGTAATACATCCATCCCAAGGTGCGTTTGTACATCTGTTTTGTATTTAGGGTTGAGTTCTTTGGGGTTTGGGGTTTTTTATTATTTTTTTCATTATTTTTATTTTTACTAGTAGCTTTAAATAAAGTCAAGCAGATGAATATCTACATTTAGAAGACCATATGTTAACAAGAGGCTGTGAGCTGACATGACAAGGTTGGTGAAGCACGCTCACCATATGCAAAAGTGCTGAGCTGCTTAAGAGGTTTATATATGGATGGAGACCCTTGAGCCATGCAAAAAGAAAAGCTCTCTTGCAGGTTAAATTAAGGTCAGTCCTGAGGGTTTGGCAAACTGATTTGTGAGGTAACATTACCAGTCACCTAAGTACCTGAGTTAGGTAAACTCACTGTAGCACTAGTAAAAAACAGCACCATATTTTTTACTGTGGAGGATAGTACTAAAGAGAAGGGACACCTGCTTACTGATGCCTTACTACTCCCATTAGACAGAAGTCATGCTGGAAGCAAGACAAGTCAGGAGTGCCATAACTTCTCTTGCTTGGAAATATCTGTTTTATTCAAATAAAAAGCCAGGTCCTGGAGAAGAACTGAGCAGTTGGGCAACCTCAGCTGTCAGAGTCAGAAATAAGAATGTCTGATTTCTTATGGAAAATAATTCTCTCCTGGCATCATTTGTATGAACTCTACAGCTTGATACCCTGTGGACCATCTGAACTGTGAAAGGCCTTTAGTTTTCCAGAACCCGTGTTCTGGAATGGCAAGTCGTGTCCTTGCTCTGAACAAGTAAAATGTGCATAACATCTTTCATTTGGCAGGCCATCGATTTGACATGAGTTTCTTCTCCATCAGGTTGGCAGGACCCTCTTTCATGTAAGTCTTGCTTGACTCATTGCAGGGTCACCCTGAATGCAAAATACCAACTTTTCTTATTGTTATATTGCATATTAGATTATGCACAATCCATTGCAGATTAATCTAGTTAGTGTGATCTACTAATTTCATGCACTGAGATATTAGTCAGTGTTTTTCTATTTTATTTTCTTTTATTCCATTTTTTTGCAGGTTGTTTAGAGAGGTTTTAAAGACAGCTCTGGTGTTATGTTAGATGTACTATTTTTGACCAGGAAAATACTTATTTCTTTTGCATATTAGTCAGATGACATATTTATACAATTAATATCACATGTCTTCTGACGGGCATGCAAGAGTTTCATACTGATCGTTCATGAGTCTCTCAGTTGGACTCGGGAGTTCTCAACTCTTTATCTTTTGCCCTGCATTAAGGAAAGCATGGTATTTGAGTCAAAAGATCTTCCAAGTTACAATGAAAACAATACAGGTTTAAAGATCCGGCTATAATCTGATGCCAAAGAAAAATTTCAACCATATTAAAATAATAATGAAACTACGTATTTGATGGCACTGGAAATAAACAAGGAACTAACAAAGAACTGACTGGTCAAAGGCAGTTTAAGGAAGTAATTATGAATTAAGTATTTTATGAAAAAAACATTAAGATTATCAGAAATGTATCAGCCTTTTGAAAAACAAAACCTAAAAAAATAGTATAGATGGCAAGACCTGTTAATTTCTTGCATTCCCTTTTCAGAAAGAAATAAGAGTGTACAGATCCTTATTAGTTCTCTTTTCTGTACTGGAAAGTTGCCAGTTTTTATGCTTTTTATCTGAATGTTTCTCTGATGTCTATTTCAAGAACTAGACTTTTTCTTTTTTTTTTTTTTTTTTTTTTTGAAAATAGATAATATTCTTCTTTCCAATGCAAAGAGAAAAATTTGCATTTGGTGATAATACGTTGTCTGAAAAACTTCTGTGACAGCATCACTATAAATCTAATACAAATTTCACTTTTTTTTAGCTTTGCAGCACAATGCCAAGCTCTGGGGCAATGTTTACAGAGTTGATTAAACTAGTTTTGATATCTTGACTCCTAAGTCACTCTCTCTGGTACATTTTAAAAATGCCGTCTTAAATCTAGCTCGTTTTGATGCATGTTTTTATCAAATGCCTATTTCAATATGAGACGATAAATGTTCTGATTTGAACCATAAATGCATCCAGTTTATTTCAAAAACTTCAAGAACTTTAGCAAACCTTTAGACAAAATTGGGCTGAGTTTTGATTTTGTAATGAGACACAAAAACAGCGGAGTTTCTCTTGGTTTTGTATTTCATTGCAAGAAACTATGATTCCTAGATGAGTGCAGACTGGAGTGCACACACTCACCATCAGCAGTAAATGTGCAGAGAAAGAAATGGTAGAACATGAGATTTTTCTCTGCAGTCGGCAATGCCTGGAAAGTTGCCCTGTTTCATTGCGATGCAGATTTGCAGACGTTGGCCCAAAAAAAGACCTGTTGGCGAAGTTTGATACTGAAAAGTAATCTTCTTCAGGAAATGAGTACCAAAGAATTGTTATACCATGTAATAAGAAAGAAACAATAAAGATCCCTGGTGAGAAAGTAGTTCTGGGTTGATGGACAACAGTCATTATAAACTGAGCTTTCAAATAAAAATACCTTCAACCTTTTAAAAGGGTTTCTGTATTTTAAATATGGATGTTCGCATTTCAGACTGGAGGGATTCCAAGTGACCTCCTGACTTTAAAGGTTAAGCACTATGAGAGAACCATTGCAGACACTCAGAACGAGAAGGAAAATATGATTTTATAGCTGGAACAGACTATAGAGTATCTCTTCTAACATTTCAAGTTTGAATTAAAGAGGGAACTATTGGGAATAGTTCAAAAACAGCTGAGGCTGAAGAAATGAATGAATTTACTCTTTCTATTGCTCCACAGACGCTACTTCCCCAGTCACTCCATTTAAAGACTATGGGTATGAACTTGTCTGTACCAAGTTCCTGAAGTCATATGATGTTTGTGGCATAGCTGCAAATATAGAATTGGTTGTAACAATAGCTTTAGCAGTGAAGTAATCAGTTACCCAGTCAGCTATGACAAGGTATGTGTGCAAACTAATTGAAAAAGAAAGCTAAGAATCCCAAGAAAAATAAACCATACAGTCATTACTTCTCTCTTGTTTGGCCACTGAATGCTGTCCCCCATTTAAACCTTGTTAAGGACCTGGTTTCCTCATTGCTGCTTAAAGCATCATTGGCTTAAAGTAGGGAAGTACACTCTGTCCCTAGGTTACTGATTGTCACATTTGCAAGAGATGCGAACAAGAATACTACAAATTTGTACTGTGATGCAAAGGGCCTGAGCAGAGTTGGATATGGTCATCTCCTCTGGCTCATCAAAACTCAACAAACTACATGTAAAATAGGGGAGTGTAACTGACTGGTCCTTTCTTATCTCAAAACCACATCAAAATACACCTCTTGAAGTTCTGCTGTTATTTACTAGGTGACCATCTGCATTGTGCACATGAGAAAAAGATCAGCCTAGTCCCTGATGAGTCTTGTTGCCTGAAACTTTATGCAGCTTTTTGGATGGAAAGATATTTATCAGAAAGCCTTGCTGATGGAAATGGATATGGAAAGAAACATTAGAGATCTGTACCTATTATTTACTACACTAATCAAAACATAAACAAATACATTGTTTTTCCTTAGTTTACACATTGTGATAGAATAATCAGTGTTACTACCTTAAAAAAAAAGTCTGGATCATCAAATTCATGGTGGAAATTCTTCAGAGCTTCATAAAAGTAAATAAACTGACCTCATTCTAACTCCATGATGGAAAACTCTACTAATAACAATGGTGGACTGAAGGCATAGTGTGAAATCCTTCCATCCTAGCTGAGGTAGTTTTTGACATCTGGAAGTCGTTGTCAGTTTGATTTTAAAACCCAAACTGAAGTAACAAGGGAGGTTTTCTTTACCATGGTGGTTTATGCTGTAAGCACACACTGGGCAGCTTTCCCCCCTCAGACAGAGTTTACAATGCATGTGCATGTGTGTATGTGCAAGTAGTGACCACTACCTTGGGGGATAGTTCAGTCTCTCACCTTGCAGAGACCTGGGGACAGCTGGTCTGGATGTAGGTCTGTGGGCTCCCTTAGTGGCCAGGCTTGTAGTCTTGGTGGAAGAGGCTTTCTTCCTTACTGGTATTCCTTAGTGACATCATAGTTCTTCGCTTAGCATGCATGGTTATTCCACAAATATTTTACTGTACAGAAGAAGGTGCTACTGCAGAATGAATACCTCATCAGGCAGACACCTCTGTGCACATCCTGTAAATAATGAATTTACATTTCATGTGTGTCTGAGGAGAGAATGAAATAAAATCCTCTTATGGTAACATGGAGACAGAGGACAGACAACTTCTTGTTCCTGTGTAGTCATTTAGGTTTCAGGTGAAGTTAGTTCTATTTGGAACTGAGACTGCATTTATATGACATTTTCTGTTTCAATGCCTTGTATAAAACCTGTGCTTGGAAGGGTACTATATTTTAAGTTAATTTGAAATTTATTTGAAATTTACTTTAATCAGGAAAGACATGGTGAGTATCTCCTACAAGGTGATGCACTGCACTTGAACTCCAGTTGAAAAACCGCAGCCTCCGTTACTGGCACATGTATAACTCTTGACAGTGCCCAATGCTTTGCATAAGTCAAGGTAGATAAAGTTAATTTCTCTTCCCCTGCCCCAGTGGACAAGGGGAAAACAACTGATGTAATCCCCTGGACCTGTGCAAAGCGTATAACATTCTGTTAAGAGGAACAATATGGGTTCAATGCAGGGACCACTCAGTGGATAAGAAACTGTCTGGGTGGTTGCAATCAAATAGTTGTGGTCAACAGCTCATTGTCAAAATGGTGACCAGTCACAAATGGTCTTCCTCAAGAGCTGCTAGTTGAACTGATGTTGTTTAACATCTTTGTTGGTGACAGGGTTGGTGGGATCTAGTGCACTCTCGGCCCCTGTACTCAGCCCTGGTGAGGCCACACCTCGAGTACTGTGTCCAGTTCTGGGCCCCTCAGTTCAGGAAGGATATCGAGGTCCTGGAGCAGGTCCAAAGGAGCGCAACCAGGCTGGTGAAGGGACTCGAGCACAGACCCTATGAGGAGAGGCTGAGAGAGCTGGGGTTGTTCAGCCTAAAGAAGAGGCGGCTCAGGGGAGACCTCATCGCTCTCTACAACTCCCTGAAAGGAGGGTGTAGCCAGGTGGGGGTTGGTCTCTTTTCCCAGATGACTTTCAACAAGACAAGAGGGCATGGTCTTAAGTTGTGCCAGGGGAAGTTTAGGTTAGATATTAGAAAGAATTTCTTTACGGAGAGGGTGATCAAGCATTGGAATGGGCTGCCCAGGGAAGTAGTGGATTCTCCGTCCCTGGAGCTATTTAAAAAGAGACTGGATGTGGCACTCAGTGCCATAGTCTAGCAACTGCAACGGTGGTTCAAGGGTTGGACTCGATGATCTCTGAGGTCCCTTCCAACCCAGCCAATTCTATGATTCTATGATTCTAAGTCTGCTGATGACACCAAACTGTCTGGTGATGTGAACATGGAGGGGAAGGAGGCCAACCACAGGGACCTTGACAAGCTTGGGAGGTGGGCCTGTGAAACCGCATGAAGTCCAATAAGGGCAAGTGCAAAGTTCTGTAACTGGGTCAGGACTATCCCAAGCACAGGCTGGGTGGAGACAGGATTGAAAACCGCTCTCAGGAAAGGACTCAGGGGTGCTGGTTGATGACAAGTTCAATATGAACCAGCAATGTGTGTTTGCAGCCCAGGAAGCCAGCCACATCCTGGGCTGCATAAAAAGAAGCATGGCCATCAGGTCAAGAGAGGTGATTCTGCCTCTCAACTCAGGTCTCATGAGACCCCACCTCGACTACTGTGTCCAGTTGTGGAGCCTCCAACATAAGAGGGACACAGAGCTCTTGTGATCACAGGGTTGGAGAACCTCTTCTGTGAAGACAGAGCCTGGAGCAGTCTCTGGGGAGATCATATATCAGCCTT
This sequence comes from Calypte anna, assembly GCF_003957555.1. Lineage (NCBI taxonomy): Eukaryota > Metazoa > Chordata > Aves > Apodiformes > Trochilidae > Calypte > Calypte anna. The sequence continues at coordinate 48,645,572 of NC_044274.1, forward strand.
CAAATACTTGAAGGGCACCTACAGCAAAGCTGGGGAAGAACTTTCTGTAAGGGTATGTAGTGACAGGGTAAGAGGTGATGACTTTAAACTAGAAGAGGGGAGGTTTAGATTAGGTACTAGCAAGAAATTCTTTAGTGTGAAGGTGGTGAGATGCTGGCACAGATTGCCCAGGGAAGTTGTGGCTGCCCTCTCCCTGGAATTGTTCTCCAGGTTGGATGGGGCCTTGAGCAACCTGGTCTAGTGAGAGGTGTTCCTCCCCATGCATGGGGGTTGTCAGGTACCTTTAAGATCATTTAATTCCAGCCCTCTGCATGAGCATTCTATTACTCTGTGAAATTAGTTCTGAATGGCAAAACAAATCTTATTATGTTGCTACCTGTATGAAAATGACAACCATCATAACAATTATACTAGACTTGAAGGGTGAATGAATACCTCAGCTGCTTATGGTGTAAATCAGTGCCTTGTGTGAGCTGGAATTCTCAGGCAGGGAAGTCACAGCTTTCTTTTTCTTTTCCAGTGTCTTTTTCTTGAAAGTGAAATTCAGACCCATCAAACAATGGCTCTGGGAGCCAACTCAACATAGAAACTAATCTTTTTATTGTCACTGATGGTTAGAAATGAAGTGGCTGTACATGGTTATATTAAAGTATAAAAGGCTGCATCATTTTGTAGCACAAATGCACACATTTTGCAACCTATTTGACAGATCTCTTTTTTGTCATGTGAGAAACATGGTTCTAAGTGGTCATTTTTGCATCCTTTCAGCCTAATCAGGGTGTATGAAAACTCAAACAATTTGTTAGTATTAATCATCATGTGACTAGAGATGAAATCTAGCCAGATATATTACTTTATGATCTCAGAGATCTTTTCTATCCTCAATAATCCTCTGTGTGTTCGATTACAGATTACTTAAATTTTGCAAGCATTTTCCAAAAAAGAGCTCCACATTTTGTTCCTGATGATATGGGGGGAGGGGAAAGGATCCATATCACATAATGGTTAGAAACATAATTATTTTTAGAAATGGACACAAATACTGCAACTAAGAGATGGAGTTAGTAAGCGCCTTTCTATACAACAACTGTGTTAAAAATGGCTCTGTCACAAAAGTACACAGACTACACCCAGTGTATACAATTATCCAGTGAATAACAAACATCTGAAGAGAAATAATTTATATAATATTGATATACTCACAGTTTCTGTTTTTCTGTTGTCTGGTCCATCTGAAATGACCAAAGGATATAAACCAGTTTTCTGAGTGTAACTTGAGCTTGAGCATCCAAAAATTGCTTTCATTTTGATATATTCAGGCATTATCTACACCTTCTACATGTCTTACACCTCTACTAAACACTTCATTTTCTGTGGTTACTGATGTATAGTACAAGAAAAGTCAGGTCTAGGACTGTGACTTTAACTGATTGGATAAACTGACATTATAAAAACTAGGTCTTTGGAGACATTTCATTATTCAGTAATTCTTGGTAACCTGAGAGAACCTATTTGTACACAATGGGGTGAAGGGACAGAAAGAAGTTCCAGAAACAGTCTCATTGCATTGTGTGTAGAATGATGTCAGTGATCAATGATTTGGATAGTATTGTTGGCTCAAGCAAAGGTCACAAAGCAACAAAAATATTGTGAAGTAAAAATGACAAGAAAGTGAAAGCAAGAAGGGCTTTGGCCATGACCATGATGTCTGTGGAAGATGTTCTGAGGAGTGAATCGCTGGCAGTATAGCCTCATTTTTCCCACCACCTAAATTATGTCTCTCAGTAAAAGGTTTTTTGACACAGAGGATGCAACAGGTAGCTTGTGCAGATCTGACCATATCAGTGCCCAACAATACAGGAAACAGACATTCTTTCATTTCACACACAAATCAGCAAGACCTCATGAACACTGGTTATTTATCACATGTTATTTCTGTTCTTTGGCAGAGCACTTATTCAATGATAGCAAAACCTAATGCACTAAGGGCAAGCAGAAGAAAGCTCTGATGTGTGGAAACCTGAACGCTGTGTCCACCATGCTTCCAGTACAGCCAGCAAAACATTGTTCACACATCTACCAAAGGAATGAACAAAGCTAGCCAGAGCACCCAGCAACCTGAGATTATAGCTTTCAATTAACAAGTCTTGGTACTGATCTCCCATCAAACCAGATTATATCTCACAAACAAAAATAAGAGAGAGGTTTGGGTTTATTTGTCTATTTTGAGTATTGTCATAACAACACTGCCTTGAGCTAACTTAAAAACATCTCTGAACTAGTTCTGATTGTCATGCATTTGACTGCAAGAAGGTAAGCAGAAGGGCATCAGCTCTTACTGCATCACCTTAATGAAAAAAAAACAAGAAACAGAAATATTTTCTCATCTCTTTTAGCTGAACCTTACTTTCATCTTGATGCAGTGAGGAATGGCAGGAGACTGAGAGAGAAAAGGTGCAAATGGCACAAGAAATCCATGTTTAAAATTCTGCCTAGCTGGACCCTATTGTGTGGTTATCAAGGGAATCGAGAAGAAATAGAATATGGGGGAATTCTGGATGTAGCTTGTTCCTGGTTGCAAAGTATGAACTGCTGTAAACATCCAAATGTAAATAAGCCACAGTTTCTTGGCACAGATAAGAAATTAAATATCACTGCAGGAATGAAGATGTGGCCCAGCATGTTCCAAGGGCTGCTGCTGGACAGCTGCAGTGCAATTAGCTGCAAGATCATCTGAAGTTTGAGCTGGGTCTTACAGGTTTTGTTATTTCTCCTCCATCTGCCAAGTAATTCTTCAGCAAGCTGACATCACACATATCATCTTTCCTTGCAACAACATGTTGTATGTTCTGTGTCTTGCAGATTTTCTCAACTTTTCTGTTAAAATAGGAAATGTCATCCTTTACAGGGAAATTTTCTGATTAAACTGGTAGTTTGAGAAAAGAATGTGACATTCAGCTCTGTGATACTGTGATCTAAAAGGCACAATAATATGTAAAAGCCTGATATTTATAGAACTTTGTCAAGTCAGATTATAAAATCCTACCTGACTGCTTCTGCTATTTACCAAATCTCTCTGACGTTGTTATCAGTGATAATTTTACCATTTATATGAACTACAATGAACTACATGGGATTTATACTCTTATAATTTTAAGTTTTTATTCAATTATTATGATTACATTCAGTAGAGCACCTCTAGTATCTGATGCATCCCATTGTACAAAGGCAGAAGAAAAGGCATCTCAGAAGAATACAAGGAGGAAATGCCAAGACCCTCAGTTTCTTTTTCATCTTTTGATTCCTTTCATAAAATGTACCCCTTAGAAGGAGTACAGTACGTAGTGATGTTTAGAGCTGAAAAAAAGCATCCCTCATGACCTGCTCATTTAGTAGCAGTCTACTGCCATTGTCCATCACCCCTTACTTCGTATAAACTTACTTTGTATAAAGAAGATTTAGTTAAAAATACAGATACAGGCATTAGAATTTTTTTTCTTAGAAGAGGTGTTCTGACACTGACTAAAGGTAAAATTTTGAGTATCAGGGAGGAAGTATAATGAGAATTGGGTAGGCTGTGGCACACCCAAAAATGTTTGTGATTATTTCAGTCTCATAAAAGTTACCAATGAAAACACCCTTTGTTGTCCTGGCATGGTGTGGTGGAGAGGTCCCAGATTTCCTATGAATCTGAGTGATTGAAGCAATGCAGCCGACTGTGTTGGGTGACACATACCAGGAGCTTGAACTACCTATAAAAAAATAAGTCTCATTTAGTATGTAGTATTAGGCATTTGGCATGCAAAGATGCAAGGCATCCCCATGCCTCCAGCTGATCATCAGGAGCCAGCAGAGCTCTCCTGAACAAAGAGGAGGGCTGGGGTGCAGGCATGAGGTGGGCTGGGGAAAGCTGGGAGGGAAGAACTGATGTGCTGGAGGGGGAGCTGCAGCCCACTTAAACCTCCACCATAAATCTGTTGGGGGTGGAGGCACCAAAAAGCACAGTGCTAGAAAATGTGTGGTATAATGATTATAGACTGGAGAGCCTGGGGCTCAGCCCTGAGACAGTCACTGTCCAATGACAGGAAGTTCCTCTTTTCCCTGCAGGAAGATCTTCAGGAGATTGTGTCTAATCCAATGTTTTAATGACTCCCTGGAATTTAGCCACCTTTGGACAGTGCCCTCCAGGACAATCCTAACACAAGATTTGTGGCATTAAGCAATCCATGTTGAGCCACTCTCCTGCAACTGATATTTAATGTGCATTTTCCTCCCATGTTATTACACTGAACCACTGGAAGGCATTCATCCTTTTGTCATCAGCTTTCTAAAACTTTTCTGAAATTTCCCAAAGTAACTTTTCAGTCCAGTCACTGATTTTACTTCAGGACAGCCTTGGAATGTATGTTTCTTAGTTGCAATTGAAGAATAGCAGAAAGCAAAAAGTCAGATCCTCTTCTGTGTAAATAAACTGTATTCCATTTGTTTATCCATGGGTTTTGGCCCAGATTACTGTTTCTTAGCCCTTCACTGACAGGTTATGTGGGCTATGTCCTGTCACCTCTGATGGGCGATAAAGAGCCTTGAGAAAGGCTTTCAGTAAATGCCCTTCCTTTGAAGTACAAAAATTAATGCCTGCCCTTCACAAATGTTTAAAACTATTAGGATGCACCTCAGGAGTTTCTCCACATTGTACATAGCTTTTTGGTTAACATTTTGTCATAAACTAACAACTGAAAATATGGCAATCAGCATCCCTTGTGTAAAGCCAGGTTTTAATTACACCTTGCTGATTACCCTTATTTCATAGTCATTTCAAGAACATCAAGAGGCTCTTGCTGAATTTTTTCTCCCTTACCTGAATGAGATAAAGTCTGTTCCCCACTGCAGCCATGTTGGTGAAAGAGGTCCTAAACTCCTTCAATTTTTTCCATCATAGTGACCCAAGAAATGCTATTGTTTCCTTGCAAAATAACAGGTTGAACACCATTTTTTTTTTTTCCCCCCTTTGGAGATTTTTAGAAGTAGGAAGGATGCAGAACCACCTCTCCAGCTGCTGCAGACTATACCTCAGCCACACTTCTCATGTACCCTCACAGGTCTGACATTTATTTTTGCAACTGTACAGATAAAGGGAGAGAGATACATTCATACAGTCCACCTGGATTCTTGTGAGCTTTGTTAGAAATTTTTTTTGAAAATGTAATTTCTGAAGGTTACTGAAATCCAGCTTGAGGGCCACTTACAAGGGAAGTGGAACATTTCCACCCTCGCAATTAGATGTCAACATCATTAAGATGTTATCATCTTCACCTCTTTTAAAACTAATTTTCTGTTTAATGTTTACAAACTAGTTCCAAGAGACAACTGAAGTACACTTCAAGTAGGGTACAACAGTGAGTCAGTATTTAGAAATGTTTGAGGATTAAGACTGGGAGAAGAAATTATGCCCTACAAAACCAGTTTAAGATGTGACCTTTGTAGTTCTGTCGAGTAACAGGCTAGTAATAACTGTGTATAGTAAACAGAGTATACCTTCTGTACAGGCTGATACCTGATGTATGGGAAGAAAACTTTGCCTTCTATCTTAGGAAACTGCTTTTGCGGGGAATGTCGTATTCATTCTCTCTGCTGGGAGAGTGTTGCCTTTTTGCTCCAAATATTATACTTTTCAGTGGTTCATCTCTGTAAAATCATTATAAATAGAATAACTTCTACTCCCTCTCAAGTGCTGTCATTTGAATGTGAGTAACACAAATTGAATAAAGATAATTTTCTGAAACACTGGTGTAAGCTGAAACAAATACACAAACAACAGTGTTACATTGACTGACCTTTCTAGGTACATCCTGCAAGCTAGAAGAGCTACCCTGTCCCAGTCCTCCTGGTGGACTGGTACTACTTTTACCACAGTTTGTTAGAAGAATCTGCCTTTTGTATCTTATCTATAAATATAAATGTATCTATAAATACAACTATAAATATATACAAAAGATACTTATATATAAGTATATATAACTTTTGTATATATCTTTATATATCTTATCAAACCACATATTTTGGCAGTTCAGGTAGATGCAGCACCTCAAGAGAATTAAATGTGGTGTAGGACTGAATACTGGACTTGATAATTTTGAAGGTCCTTTCCAACCATGATGATTCTATGATTCTCTGTCTGAAAATGGAGAGGGAACAATACTTAGCCAGGGAGATAAGACAGAATTGCAGTAGCAACAAAAATAGTGGGTTTTGGTCATTCCTGAAGGGAGAATGACACAAGTTTTCTTCGGGAGACGTTCTCCTCCCTGACACTGTCCAGCTTATCAATACCCAATATTGTAGTAACTTATGAAACTCTTCAGTAACCAGCCAAACACACAACAAATAACATGTGGATCTGAAATTGAGTGCCTTCCTATCCTTGCCTGGTCTGTTTATTTCCATCACTCTTATATACTCCTATCTTCCCACCATTTTGTGTGTGTGTGTGTATGTGTGTCTGTGCATGAAAACATCCTTAATTGGTGTCTCCAGTGAATCATAGAGGGTGCATGCACAGGAGGATCTTGAGCTGCCCAGAGTCAGGTAGTGGAAGCACCTATGCCTTGTCTTTGGAGTCAGCATGTAGAAAATCTCAAAAGATCTCCTTTTTCTTACTTGACTGACTTACTGACAGAATCTAAAGTAGAGAAGCTTTTTGTCAGAACCCAAATTACAGCAAATTTCCTTTTAAAATTGATTACCTTTGATCTGTGGGACAGAGCAAAAATTTTCATGAACAATTCTGTCCTTGAAGAACCAGGTGCTTTTCAGAGATTGTCCCTCATCCCATGTTTTTCATGACTCCCAACAATTTAACATCTGCGCACAATGCCCTCCAAGTCCATCAGAAACAGTCCTCTCCTCCCATTGGCTTTGAAGCTCATCTCTGTGTCTGCTCTCCTAGTTCCTGCTTGCCCTCTGAACCAAGTTTCTCTCATTGTGACGTGTACTGTGCTGTTGCATTTTTATGGGGCAAAAAGCCAGACTCTCACTTTCTTCTCTGACCTATTCCTCATAATGTGGAGTGCAACTGTGACCAGGCAGGTACTAACAAGCCAGATGCCTCAGTGTGCCAAAAACTGAATAAACATATTACATTGTACAATCTGCCACAAGGAACTCCAGTACCTCCATTTCTCCTTGGCAGATCCTGAAGAGCTTGCAGGACAGTGCAATTGACGTGCAGAAAGGGACTCAGTATGAATGATGCCTCTGGCTGGGGTTTCTGCAAGCTGCCCTTCTCCAGACTCACAGCAGCAGCCTTCTACACTGGGTTTGGGTGACACACACTTTTGTAATCAAACGAAGTGAGGGCATTTGATTTGAACCTTCTACAAAACACATGACTTACTGAAGAAAAGACACTGGTTTCACAGGCTGTCAGTGTGCTATCTCTGCAGAGTGGTACATGCTTGCCATTTTGCCCTCAGGCATGTCAGCCATGAGCAATGGTAGTGAGGTTCATCTATGGGGCTAGATGGAACAAGTGACGTGCTAACAGCTTTGAAAATTTATTGGTGGTCTTTTTCCCAGGTGGTCCTGCCTGTTCACATGGAATACTAAAAACTTTACAAAATATCTGTTGGCTTCTTTGCTTGGACACCTGGATATGAAGATGCAGTGCTAGTAAGTTACTCAGTGGGTAAGCTTGAAGATATCTGTAGAAACAGTTCTGAAAGGTGAATAATGGCCACAGGTCACCCTGTTTTCTGAAACAAGAATATACCAGCTCTGAGCACCGGGTAAATAAAATTAGTCCTATATACACACGATCCCTGTGTTGTTACTTCTCTTTAGAGGCAGTATGAAATTTCCTTTTACAAGCTGGACAAGGTTTTGATTATAGTAATGATAATATTAATAGAAACTGAAAAAAATTAGAATCAGCTTATATCCACTTTGAAGCCTTCCTCAAAACCTCTTCTTCCTGCAGATTTCACAAAATCAAGCTTCTTTTACATCCCTCTACTGCCTCTCCTTCCTCCAGGGCGCTCACCATAAAATCCTTTTATTTTCAGAGTCCTCCACAGCCTATGCATATCAGTTTTTCATGTGTCATTCTCTTATGTGTCGGCTCTTCCCTCCTCCTCTATCATCCATTTTTTAGATTTTCAGATGTTCTCTTTTTCACACTGGCTCATAACTAGGATTTGCACCCTGATGATACTAAAAAATCAAGAACATGTCATCCTCTTTGAAATTCATCCTCAAAATTTACTTTCCTCTACAAGACCTTACCCATGTGCTGACCTACAACACTGTTGTGGGTTAACTGTGGCAGAGAGCTGAGACCTACACAGGCTCTCACTTCTCTTCCTCACCCCAGTAGGATGAGGGAAGAAGAAAAGAAAAGTAAAAGAAAAAAAACTTGTGGGTCAAAATAACATTTGTTTGATAAGTGAAGGAGAATTAAAAGAAGAGAAACAGAAAAAGAAAACAAAACAAGCAATACTAATGCGATCCCTCATCATTTTCCATGGGCAGACAGTTATGTTGAAATGTTCAGGATGAAAGATGGCTAAACCTCCTAAAACACCCTTTTCCCTTTGTATTCCTAAGCATGATATACAGCTTGGAGTATGCCTTTGGTTAGCTCAGATCATCTGCCTGGCTGTATTTCCTCCCAGCCTCTTGTGTACTTCCAACCTGATATGTGGGGCAGAGTGAGTGAGATGCTGTGCAATTTTGGTTCAACAACAGCTAAAACATTAGTGTGTCATAACAAACCTAAACCACAGCACCATAAGAGCTGCTATGAAATTAGTTAGCCCCATACCAGCCAGATCCAGCCCATATACTGATCATTGCTATCCACTTCTGCTTTTACCTATTGTAGTTTATACTGAACAATAGACATTTCCAATACATGACCTACCAGAGCAGTATCCTGGTCCTCGTGATTCTTTCTTACTTTAATGAGTGCTGTCATAAAAACATGAACATGAAAAGCAGATACCGAAATTACAAAAATAAGATAATTTCTGCAGTCTTGCAAACCCACCTCTGAAAAAAATGTCCTTCAAAACTGTAAAATGTCAAGAGTAGGCTATGAACACAATTTTATAATAGTCATAATTCATCTATTCATCCAGTTATGCTGGCAGCTTTTGACAACCATTTCTTAAACATGTGCTTCTTCCTTAAATTTTCTGCCTAAGATCTACTAACAATCCTGCTGCCTGATTCTCCTTTCCCCTGAAGGACATATCAAGCTGCTTTCTGCTCCTGAGTTGAGTACCTGATGGCAGTAGTCAGCAGAAAAGCTTCTACGTGGTTAGCGCAACAGAATCAAAGACAGCACCAAACAAGTACTTTTGTGACCCAGCTGGATTAAGGATTTGTGGGTTATTCTGTTTTAGCAAGCACCATGAAGCCCCGAAGACTGTACTGATTCAGCCTGCAGTTCAGGTTTTCTGCTCTCTCAGTGTCCTTGTGGCACAAAAATATTTCACAGCTCTACCAATGGGTTAACCATCTATGATTTCCTGCTTCCTTCTTATGGTCTCTCTTTTCTCTTACGTTCTCAGTCACAGTTTTCTCAGGCAGCCATCCCATGGGGGGTGGTCTTCTCATTTTACTCCATTGTCTTTGCTGGGAAGGAAATGTGTACAAACACATTAATTGCTCTCCTGTAGTTGGACAAAACATGGAATAACCTGATGAGGAGGTTTAAAGAGAAGTTCTCTGGATGTATCAGAGAACACATGACAGCCAGACCACCTAAATCCCTGTTGAGAATCCCTGGATGAGTGCTTCCAAGGGAGCAATACCACACAACCCACCTATTCTTAATCTGTGAAATCTGCTTTCATTTGTAGCTTTCTTCCATGCCAAGAGTTTCACTTCTTCAGTGTTCAGGTGCTGCTCTGTGGACCTCTGCTCTTCCTGGATTTTTTTGCTTCTAATTCCAGAAGGAACTTTTATTTTTTTTTTTTTTTTTTTTTTTCCCCCCCAATGGTGATATGTAATGTACAGAACAGAAAAATTCAATTCAGTTCTGGCAGTGATGATATGTGAGGAATTTTTTTTTTCACAACTTTAAGGAAAATTACAGACTGCAAAGCTAAAATTTAGAACAATCACTATCTTAACAGAATTCAAGCAAGGTTTTACAAAATGTGTCTAGGATTTTTACCTACAGGCTTGTGACATAACATCTGTGAGACAGGTATTGAAAAAAAAGATCACTGAAGAAAAGAATAAGGTTATGAATATTTTCCTCCTGAGAAACAACCTTCTCTAGGAGGTGAGCCTAGTATATCCAGTCATTAACAGGGATTAAGCTTTTATGCTGGAAAATAACTACACAAATGCATTTGAAGGAAAATAGTCATTTATGACCATGTGGTCAGTTTGTTGTTCAAGTTCCCACCTATAGAGGTCTGAGAAATAAAAAGTTAATAAAAAGGAAGCAGTTTTAGAGACTGTATTTCCTTTTACTGTCTTATTGTATGCTTAAGCATGTGAGACTAACACCCCATTGAGGCTTATTGGTGCAGGAGTCAATGTTTAGACTCTGCCCAGTGCTGTCTATAGCCTGCTCTTTGTTAAAAATTCTCTCCTGCAGTTTTCTCGTAACTTGAATATTGAAGAGCTTTGGTTACTTTTTGTCATAGTTGCTTTCTGCTAGCAAAGTTGGAAAAGCAGGTGTTTTTAAGGTATAATTTAATTTAAAAATGTTAAACCCATCCAGTTTTAATTGTAAAGCTCTCATGAATTTCCTTTCATTAAATTCTATTTACTTTGTGTTTATCAAGCCTTGCTTTTATGGCTCAAGAGGTATCCTGTATATTGTATTTGCACTGCAGAATCAAAATATAGCTTATAACACATATACTACTGAAATGTTTTTAAAACATATTTCAGGGTCTCTAATCTAAAAAGGGAAGAATAAAAAAAAATTAACCTCAAGCATCACAGAAAAAAAAATTCTCATTGGCATAGATAGCATACTAAAACACTTTTCTGTCTTTATTCAGTCTTTGAACAAGGCTCATATCTGAGTAATTAAAAAAGTAGCTGAAACAGTTCAGGGCTGCATGTGATTCTAAAAGGAGTACACCAACATATCTTTGAACATTCATTCCCATGGTACCTGACTGCACTCAAAGACAGGGAATTTTTGTTTCTCCACCTCAGTGTCCTCCACCATAAACATTTCTAACTAAACAAATTTGGGCATGTAAGTTAAAGACAGACCTAGACTTTGCTCTAAAATTCAAATGGAAAAAACTTTGCTGGTAAGCTTATAGGTGTTTGATAATGTGCTTTTGTGCTGTTATATAGCCTGATTTTTTTAACATTTATTTGACTGAGAACAGCAATATCACAAAAAGGGTGGCCCAGTGGACTTGTGTTCAGCCTAAGATAAAATAATGAAGGCCATAGTATAAAAATATGACAGATTAATTTTTTAATGTATTTTACAGGTAGAAGGCAAGCAATGAAGTCTATTTTTAAAATGTGGGCTGCTAAAACTTAGGGACATTCACAATCCCAGTGAATCCAACAAAACAGTAGGACAAGAGTGCATAGCCTTAAGCTCTGCCAGGGGAGGTTTAGGTTGGGTATTAGGAAGAAATTCTTTTCAGAGAGAGTGATCAGGCACTGGAATGGGCTGCCCAGGGAGGTGGTGAATTCTCTGTCCCTGGAGGTTTTTAAGAAGAGACTGATGTGGCACTCAGTGCCATGGTCTAGGAACCACAGTGGGAGTGGATCAAGGGTTGGATTTGATGATCTCAGAGGTCCTTTCCAACCCGGCTGATTCTGTGATTTTGTGATTCTGTAATTGTCATCAAATGCAATAAACATGTAGCCTCCACTGGTTTCAGCCACATCAAAGAGATACAGAGATCTGAAGGAACTTTGCTTTCATGCATGAGATAGAAGAAATCTAGGTAGGAAAGACCTATACTAAGAGTTAAAACTGTAAGTTTAATTAGCTTTTCATTTCTCTTTAGTAGATCAGGTTCCATCAGATTGCCTATTATCAGTGCTGAGAAAGAAGTGAAAATATTGTCACCTAGTGCCTGCCCAGAGTTTAAATTCTTTATAAGGCATTAAACTTGGTGTATAGCTTTTTATCTGTGTACTCACATAAACAGACACACACTTTTGGGAGCTACTGATTATTGAATAAGTAAAAGGACACCTGCTTTCAGACACTCTTCTATAAAGGACAGATGAGATGAGATGAGATCTTACCAGGACATGGAATCTAAGAATAACTGTCTAAATAAATGGGTTTATTGTAAGTAGGATACTTCTTGTATTAAGAAAAACTCAACTGTTTACTCTTCTTTCTCCCTGCCTTTATTTTCCTTTCTTATGGTTATTCTTGATACTTGTTAAAAAAAAATATAAAAAAAAGAAAGAAAAAAATGTGTGTTCAAATGAATTTTCAGATCTCAGTACTCCCTTCAGAGAAAAAATTGCGACATCTTTCATTTAAATGGTAAGACATTATGATATCAAGGTTTGTACAAAACTGCAAGTTTATTGTAACAAGAAACTTACCAAAAGCTCAGCTTAAACTGAACTGTAAATCTGAATGACCTGGCCAGTGGAAGAAGCAGAAAAGGACACAGGCCTGGAGGTTGGTAATTTCTATATAAACAAAGAACCTGTGGCTCAAACATCTTTGAAGAAGAAACTGGGAGACAAAAAAGAAATGGAAGATTTGAATAGCAGTGCGGGCATATCATTTTTCCATGTTTTTTTTCTCAGAGCTCTAGCTCAGTGTGAAAATACAATTCTCAATAATGCTTCATTTTCATCATTATCTGCTGCTGTAAATGTTCTGTACTTATATAAGAAAAGAGAGCTTGCAGATTTTTCCCCCTCTCCTATTTAAATAGGTCATTGTCTACAAACGTGGCTGGGACTACTCCTACTTGAGGATGCAGGTGGCACCATCTGTCCCCAGGAGCTATGTGCCAGATGATTCTGGCTTTGTTTTGTATGAGAACTTTTTTTCCTGGATAAAATTGCCATATGCACACCATGTGAAACTGAGTCTGGCCAAAATGCAGAGTTGCAAATGCACAAAGTATACAAGATGTCAAAGACTTCAAGGATTCCTTTTATTTCAACAGCATATGAAGTGTGTTTTGTATCTCCATCATAAGTTGCTTTGTTTTTTTAGTTCTTGTTGGGTTTTGTTTGTTTGTTTGTTTTCTTTGCATTGTCTTGTTTGCAGGCATTATCTGCCTTGTATCTCTTTCTAGATAACTTGAGAATAAAACTTCTGTCTTGTGGCCACAGGGCTGGTGAAATGTGACAATGTGGAGTTCACTTTCTGTATCTGCACCACCAGCTCTCAGGGGTGAGCTTCAGATATGCAGGCCAGAGCCATTCCAGAGCAGGAGGCTTATGCTTTGATAAGAAATCATCTTGGTTTGAGTGTTGAGAATGCTGTACTTACCAACCACAATTCGACCACTGCCTGTGATAGGCTGAGTGATGGTGGCCTCTAAGGTAGAGCTCCAAGATGTCTTTCCCATTAGGTGTAGCTCCTGAACTGGTCTTCCCCACTGGACCTGTGCCTCCCCATTGGAAGATTCACAGAACTCTGCTTTTCACAAGAATATAACAGAAATGTCACTGTAATTTTTGTCTTAAAATTGGTCCACCAAGCTGGAGATGTCTAGTAGGGAACCTCCCTATTTGTCAGAATACTCATTTTTAGGGGAAGCTTTCTGGGCAGGGCACTGAACTGGTAAAATGATTTACTGTTAAAGATGCTTATTGATATATAGAGCGGGTATGACCTCAGCTACATCCTATTGACTCCACTGAAATCTACTGAACTGAGTCACTGGGCAACACAGCAGAGCTCCACTGGGATTAAACTCTCAGTTTCATACATGCAATCCCAGTGGATTCAGCGGAGATGCAAAGGCATATATGATGGCAAAACTTGGCTTGTTGCTATATATCAAGGCGCAGATGGTACCATATGCAACGGGTTTCCAGTCACTTGGCAGATGTTCGCAGCTGTCTGAGACCAGAGAAAAAAACTCACATATTTGATTCACATTTGGGCTGCAGTTTGTTTGAGAAAAAATTACATTTGTTTGCTTTTTCAGTTTGACGATGGTACTTGTCACTTTGAAGTTTATTGCTATTGCTGGAGAGTAAAAAGGGAGAAAAAAAGATACCCTATATGACTCATGAGGTTACTAATTCCAGGGAAAAAAACGGAAGAACATTTAGCCAGACTTCATACAGCATACACAAAAATGTACAGGTTGGATAAATGTTACTTACTGTCTGTTTTTCCACTCAGAAACATTGTTTTTCTTTGGAGGGTGCTATAATCTAATCTGGTTATCTATGCAGGTTTAAAAGCTAGCACTCAGCACTTATTTTGGAACACAAGAAATGTATAGCATTGTTTTATGGAAAACATAAAAAACTTGTTGTGATAAAGGACATGGGAGAGAGAAGTGCCTAAATGTAAACAATTGTGATTTTATGCTTTGGAAAACCTGAGGAAAGCTATATTTGTTGACAGCAAAATTTATTACTCTGGAAAGTGTGAGCAGTTTTCTGATTTCTGCCGATCTATCTGCTCAGTTGCTCTACTTTTTTCCCCTCCCTTGCTCCATCTTATACCACCAGGGAGCTACAGATGATAAAATGACTACCATCTCTGCAACATATTCCCGTTTGAAGCACAGTTTTCTGAACTGTATTGCAACTCTTTCACATAGCAGAACTCTTTTCTCAGCAGTTCTTGCTCCTTTTGACTGGACTGCAAACTCTTCCCAGTCACACAGGTCACTCTGCAGCATTCCCAGAGAGGACTGAGAAGAGGACCCAACCCAATCTGGGCACCTCAAGCAGGACTTCTGGAGGAACCGGGGCGTTCGGCCGGTACCTGCGGACATCACCGGGCCCAGATGAAATTCTGATGTGATTCTCTTGCAAACAGTGAATGCTCACTGCCACCTGTGGGCAGCGCCGAGCATCAGCACCCGGTGCCGTCCCGCGAACATCGCCAGGGGAAGGTCACGAAGGGCAGACGGCCCTGCTGATTAAAGACCCTCTGTCTCTAATGAAGCTACAGAGGCACCTATAGATGCAGAGCATGACACCCACTTCGGGGTCTTCCAACCAAGCCAACGGGAGCTGCTCTCTCACATCCATCGGGCTGGTTTGCTGGGGCTGGGTTATGCTAAGAACTGGGTAAGAGCTCTCATCCACAGTCTCCTTTGCTGGATGAAGGTTTTGTGCTGTCTCTGTCCATTTTGCATCATCTACCACCCCACAAGGGATGATTACAGGTGTCCCTTCTCTCTGCCTGAGTGCTGTTTTCTCTGACTCTGCAAAAACTGTTATCTGTCATGACTGACAGATAACAACTTCTTCTTGAATTGTATGGCAACTCTGTTGATCTAATTTCTTATGATGTTTTATAGGGGAAAAAATCAGCCTAATAACTGTCATAGAATCACAGAGTATCTCAAGTTAGAAGGCACCTGATGATCCTTATGGGGACTCTTTGCTCCCTGTGGGGTTACCGAGAACTAAATCATACAACTGAATGCTCTAAGGAAGAAATTCTGTTGACTTGCAAGTTTTTGTAGTTGTAAGCTCAAAAGCACTGTTAGGGAAATCTAAACAAACAAACAAGAGTTTAAAAGTAAAGCTTGCAGGTAAGGAATATCCTGCATTTTTAAAATTAATGAACTTTTTACAAAGCAAGGAGTACATAAAACCCAGCAAGTATATATCGCTGGGTTTAGATTGGTTCTATAAGTCCTATTTTATAACTACATCCTGTGAAAATGTATGTATCTACTTATGCACATTTGCATATAGTTGTCTTTAAGCTGTGAAGGCTAGCATCATACTTCATGCATTTGTTTGCATTCATGAACTCACCTGTAAATTTCTCTACCTGTGCCCCAGCAAAGACAGAGCAGATCTCAGCAGAACCCAACCACACACAAACACCCACTCCAAAGCCTGTATGTCCACAACGAGTGACATTCATGACAATCTCTCCACTGTGCGTCCACCAAATGGGAATTTGACTAGAAGTAGGCTCCTTAGACTTAAAAAACTCATTATTCGCTCATTCCACAAGGGACTTAACTTCTTTCCTTTAATTGAATCCCGTTTACAAACCACTGCTCAGCCTCAGCTAGGCAGGAGCAGAGGGATGGGGAGCTGCACCTCCAGGAAGGCCTCGAGCCAGCGGTGCTGAGCGGGCGGCACCTTGCGCAAGGCTGCTCAGTTTCCAGCTTAGGAGCCGACTGACACCGAGTTCAGCCAGACTTCTTGGCTCTGAGTGAGTTGCCAAACAACACAATAGGTATGTGATCTTATCTCCTTAATAGTGTATAAGAAACTTAGCACAACTCAGACACAGTATAAATGCTGTTGACGGTGTTCTTTAACAAAACGATGCATTACAGCTTGGTCTCAGCTGCACTGTTCCTGCTGCATCTCTTTCTTAATAGCTTTCCTATGATAAATATTTACAATGTGGTACCTGCTTTCCTAAAAGGTACAAATATTTTTTTACAAATTTCCTGTTAAAAAAAACCTAGCATTTTTTTTGTGTGTTTCCAAACTTATAATAATTTATTAGGGTCATGGCAACATCTGAGATGGCTGCACATAAAAGTATTCAGGACATTTGTTAATTCTAGGACATTATGTTTAATATTATGACATAAACATAACAGCTTACCAGATATTTACATGTTGAGTAATGTGGAAATATGAAATTTCATTTTAGACCTGTTCTTGTGAAGACTGTTATTTTCATTAGTGCTCACGAAATGAGCCTGAGCAAAATGTATTTCAGTTTTTCCAACAGCAAATACAAGATGAGAAATAAAAATAGCAGTCTCCTCTAAATGAGAGAAAAGTACACACTTAAGCTTGTGTGCCATATACATGCCTGTTTAAATCCCATTAGATAAGATAATGGAAGATTTATCAAAGATTATCTGACTTGAAGATGCTACCTCTGTCTCTAAAGTTTGTGAGCTGAAGGATCCTGAAAATTGGAAGATGATGCTAGACGTTATCACTGCAAGGCTGTTTTTTAAATTGTTATTTTTCCCTAGGCCTCCAGCACTGATCTGCATGAGACAAAGAACATGGCGAAACTGACTTTTTCCTGACATACTACAACTATTCTTATTTTAAGCTTAGTTATTTTTAAGCTTTAAGTAGTGCAAGAAGCAAGAGTGATGTCACCTTAGAGAAATTTCTTCTTTATGAGGCAACAGTCTCCTCTAGCTTCCTATCCCTGCAAGTTTCCAGGATGGGAAGAAGCTTGGATAGCATCTGCACTGTGAACAGGAACATAGCTTTGAAGCAGAAAAAAAGCTGTAGCACAAATCCTTGGAAGCAGAGAAGATGAACCATAGCACTGTATTGTGCTGCTCATGCTTACTGCTGTTTCCGTGTTGGTTTAACTATTATATATTTCTTTGAGCAACCAAGGGAGAGAACCATCTCCAGGAGAGCAAGATGAATTCCTTCTAATGGTCTCAGCTCAGCCTGGATTTGCTGATGGTTGTTTAGAGATCCAGCTGCCTGCTTCTTCTTGCAATTGGAAAAAGTGTTTTTCCTCATGATAAAATCATAGTTAACAAAACATCACAAGAAGTGGGGTGTGTTTTCTAAGTCATCTCTGGTAGAAGAGGAAATATTTACCTTCTGCCTAGATTGGCTCTTGCCTAGCTCTGAGCCCTGATGTATGTGAAGGAAAGCTCTGTTACAACATTTATGCCAAAGAGGACAACAAGAGAAGCAGAAAAAAGGCAAGAGGTCTCTGAAAAAAATATCCTCTGGCTTATTGTCAGTTCCTAAACAAATACAGAAGTTGTGCAGCTGCATTTCATGCCATTTCCATCTCATGCTGATTTCCATACACATATCTGCATGTATGTATTTGCCTTTCCTTTAGTACTGGTGTGTGTGGCCTGAGAAGGTAACAAATGCAAATATAAGGTTCGTAATAGCTGCTTCCTCCTTATGCACCTGCAAACAGGGACAGTACTACCCCATTTTGAGAATGCAAGGTCCTCACTCCACTTCTACTGGAAACAAAGAGATAATCCAGTATTCAGAGATATTCAGAAACAAAGAGATAATCCATAATTTCATTTAACTTTAGCCTTCAGGGCTTTCAGAGACACATTGCTGTGTGGATACAGAACATCTCTGCTTAAAAACCTGGTAGGTTTTCTTCACTGTCTTCATTTTGTAGTAATCATACTTGACTAGAATGGCTTTTTGCACTCCCAAAAACCAATATAGAAAATATATTCAGGGCCTGGAATATAAGGTTAGTAACTCCAGTACTGAAGTTCCTGTGTATTGTTCTATACTGAAGATCATGGACTAAAGGGATACACTGGTATATATTTTCTTGAGCCATGATGCGTTATCTGATTTTTGCCAAAACTGAAGATACAAAGCAGATAATGAGATGTATAAAGAACAGAATTATAGGGAATCAGGAAGTCTTTTATCTATCTAGTAAGCTTTCTTTTAGAATTAAAGCCATCAAAAGTAGTGCTTGTACTGGCAAACAAGTAACGAGTGGCCCTGATACTAAGATGAGGATGAGGAGCTCCGTTGCTCTGCTTCACAGTGAGTTTGGTACCATGATGAGTCATGGTGATGGTGAGGCTGGACAGCTCTGGCACTAGTAAAAAAAGTGCTACTAATGTTTTGCAAAGGTAAAATCATCCCTACTGTGCTTCTGGAGGTGTTTCATCTAAGAGGTTAATTTAGACTACATGTAGTAATTTTTTCTCCCAGACATTGCCAGTCACAGATTCCTCAGCCATGGGTTGACTCAGTGAAACACAAGTACTTTTCCTATTCGTGTTGTTCTTC
Source organism: Calypte anna (assembly GCF_003957555.1). NCBI lineage: Eukaryota > Metazoa > Chordata > Aves > Apodiformes > Trochilidae > Calypte > Calypte anna. The sequence goes on from NC_044274.1 coordinate 48,664,484, forward strand.
AGCATGAAGGAAAGATGTCTCAAAATTCTCATAGCCATAAACACCTCTATTGTATTTCTGGTAACTGCTACCAAGTAGCCTCAGGAAAATATTTTGCCTAAAGAAATTACTCACCTTTGAGATGTAAAGCAGCCTCAGATGGTGCATCTTCCAACTGGAATAATGCCATCCCTAGATTACATATAAAACTTCTTTTTGCTCATAGTCAGCCTAGGATGCTCCTCCCATCACCAATTTAGGCTGCTCTCCTCTGTTCTTTAGACTTCTGTTTCTCTGCCAGGAAAATGTAATAAAACACATAAAATGTCAGAAAGAATTCACATAAATACATGTGGATCCCCTACATTTCTTTCCACTATAGCTCACTTTTTTGGTTTATCTTTCTCTTTCTTCTACTGAACTTTAATCTTCATTGTCTTTTCTGTCTTCTTCTCTGTTAATAACTGATTGCACTTTTGCAATAAAAAAATTAAAATATTTTGTTTGTCCTAGCAGCAATGGACCTTCAAGTGATCAGATAACAGCATTTCAAAATAACTAACAAGTCATAAGTTAACTCCACCAGTGCTGAAATTTAAATGATCAGATTCCAAAATCCAGTTTGTCCCATGCTGTCCCATGCTGTTATGATCAGTCCCAGCTTTCCTGCTGCCCACATCAGACTTGACCAGATCTCTTTTGTACCTCCTAGCCCAATCTTTCCTATATTGCTGCTTTGCTATAGGTACAGGCTTATTCTGTTATTCCCTGATTTTTAAATGCATTTTAATAGGAGAACCACATCACATGCAAGATAGTTTGATGTCAAGCAGTGTCAGGATACCATTTGGTCCTACGATGTTTTGAGCCTTCCAGTCTAGGGTCTGGCTTGCTTCAAAAGTTCCTCTAGTTCAGTCTTGGGGATTTATGCTTTTTGTTTTGTTTTGTTTTGTTTTGTTTTTCCTTAAAAATAAAGTATATTTCTTAGAATGATAAACATGCTAAACACTTCCACCTGTTTCCACATTCACTGTATGTGCCATTTGTTTAGTAATTCTTGTTTATTTCCACTTTTTATTTTACTTTTAAAAAAACTTTTGCTTGAATGTGTGTAGTGGAAGAAAGACATTTCTGGAATATATGTGTGGTGGGTCTTTTGTAGTGTTTACTCTGGCTGTGAGATTGCAGAGATGAACCTGGCCAAAATTTGTCAGACATGATGAGTAGTTCTATTTTTATTAGGTGTTTGGGGGGTTTTTGTTTTGGATTTTTTTTTTTCAGGAGATGGCAAGAACTGTGGAGGAGCCTGAACTCAAGGAAGTGAAAAAACGAGCTTGATTTTCACAAAGTAGCAATAATTTTCCCGTTTGACAACAGATGTCCTACATGGGCAGACATCCAGTTGTCCCACTACTGCTACTGCTGTCCAGAGGTAGAGAGACAAATCCAGCCAAAGCAGCAAGAGGGCAGAAGGTCACTGAGTGAGTAGCTGCTTTTTCTTGTCCTCCAGGTCCCCTTTGCTCCCACAGAATGGCTCAACATGCAGAGACATTAGTATTATCAGAGACAATAACGTTGTCTCCTGGAAATATTGAGGTCAGAGGTCTCCTCTTTTGGGAATAGCCTTCTACCTTAGAGCAAGGGAAACACAGATATCTGGAAGGACGGAGGTAGAGCTTGATCCTGAGATGTGGGCTGCTGCAATGAGGTGACAAGTTTCAGTTAGGGATGCCAGCCTAACCCTAGAGAGGATGAAGTCCGGACCTCCATCATGCCAAGGATGTGAGTTACTAGAAAACTTCCCCTTGCTTCCATTTAGCAATGTAAAAATGGATGTTTGCTGTCATTGCCCCTCTTGTTTAGGAAGGCCTTTTGCTGGCTGGAATGGCTACTGCTGCTGGCAGGAGTACAACTCATAGCCCTCAGCTGCATCCCTGTATTAGCTGTGCTTTCTTTTCTCAAGATGCATGAGCCGATTCCCAGCTTCTGTAGGGGAGTTTAGTATGAATTTCCATTCCTCTGTCTTTAAGTACTTTGTTGAGGACTGGGCCCTAAAAGATGTCCAGCATGTTTTGCTGCAGAAAGAGGAGTACAGAAAGAGCTTGCATGGATTGAATCCCAGTCTGTTACTGGAAGGGAAGCATAACAGTCAGCTTATATTGTCAATTTCCCTTCAGTGCAGATATTGCCAATGTTATCCTGAGAGTTCCTGTGGTTCTGTGCTAAACCTACTGCCCATCCATCAGCAGAATACAGGCCTTTTCATTTAGCCATGGTGATATATGTGTAACTGAGCCCAACAAAAAAACACAGGAAAAATGCAGTTCTCCACTCCCAACCCCCTCCCCAACCCTCCGACCTCCCTCCTTCCCTCTGCAGTTGGAAAGTGAAAACAGAACTTTAGCTCTGTTTTCTCTCTCCTGGTAATCCGCTGTCAAGAGGCCGTCTGTCACTCTTTCCACCTCAATGAAAACATCATCAGCTTTTTCATTTTAAGTGTTGACTTGAGAGACAAACCAGCCCTCATTTGTACCTTAATGTTCCTCTAGAAAGTGTTTTAAGATTTCAGGTTACACTCAGCAAGCCAATGCCCAGTGGATCTAAGGGCTTAGATGAAGCTGGCTTCTCAGATGGGAGTTTATTGATTTGATACAGTTTCTTTTGTTACTTCTGAAACACAATGCGTAGGACAGGAAAGGGGGAAAGACCTTGATTAATAAAAGCATGAAATAAAATGTATATGTAAAGGGTAAACAAAAGGCTGAGACCAGAAAACACGTAGGAATTGAGTTTGCAAAAAGCCACAGTTTTACATTGTTGGAAAATAAGAATTAAGAAAAAATAAAAATAAATCCAAGCTTCGTTCCATTCTTGATATGGCTCAAGCAGGCCTGTGTGTGCCAGTCCTTCTCAGAAGGTCTGTTCCATGCTGCAACTGTGGCTCAATCAGCACAGTCTACAGGTTTTGGTTTACCACTCTGCACTGAAGGCTGCTACACAAGGAGAAGTAACAGCTCACAAATTCAAATCGAAGAGAAAAATTATGGAGCTAGTTATACTCCTTTACCACAGGCTATATACAACTCATTATTTGCCAGCTGCTGTGGTTTAGCAGCGTCCACCACACTGCACGTAGGAGAATGGGAGATGTTTTCTGTAACACTGGGTGTATAGCTACCAGTCAGTGTATATAGCTTTACGCAGACTGCACTCATGGTAATTCTTCATTTCTGTCTCAAACATCCATTATTTTATTCCTGAAACACAAGCAGCTTCAACCATTTTCCTTTGATATTTTGAGGCTAATAAACAAGGGAGTCCAGAGTATCTGTATGTGCTGCCATGCTGGAAAGGGCACCAGCGTGCACCTTTCACAAGCCTGTAAGACCAAGCAAGATGGCAGACAATTTGATTGTACATATCTCTGTGGAATGAGTATGGTAGTGATGATTTTTGGTAGAACAGCTCACGCCTCTGTGAACAGAATCAGGCAGAAGAAGGGGCTGTATAGGATCATTAGAAGAAAGTCAGACCCTACAGGCATACTCTGTGATGTTGTGGATTTGCACCAGAGTACCAGAGTAGACAAAGGTAGGATCACTTTCATGGTTTAATACAGTGGCAACTAAAGGATTCTAAACAACCAAAATATTTCTGAATACATCAGGAATTATAAAAATGATAGAAAAACAGAGGATGGAAATGAAAATCTGAGGGCTGAATAACTTACAAAGCTGGAGTAATCATTCCCATGGGAGTACTTAGAAGCTGTAAAAGGTTGAAAGTCTATTTATAACAATTGTTGCATTGGGCCAGCAACGCTTACGAAGATTGACGTTAAATGTAATAATTCGATACAAAGGCTGTTATTGCTACCACATTATTTATTAGTTTCATTAATGGTAGATCCCTGCGATAGTTGAATAATTTGAGGATTAGCTTTTTGTATTTTTATACCTACTTTATTTTTGCTCTGCATCATTTTTAAGGAGAATGATACAACAAACTCATTTTAGTAGTTATGTGGCAACAGACTGCAAAGAGTCTGATCCATGGCATCAGGGTGTTTAGTCTTTCTCAGAGCAAGAGAACAGGGGTTCAAAAATGTGTCATTTCCATTACAGGAGTTCTTTTGTATCAACAAAATGAAGATTTTTAAAGGAAAGAGTAATGCTTCCCACACCATCTTGCTTGTAACAGTGCAATGATAGGCTTGATTCACTGTTGCTCTTTACCCATTACTGAAATCTCTTGGAAAGTATATTCGCTTTTCTTTTACTATGGGAACATTTATGGATGAGTTTAATACACGATTGATATTTTAATCCATGCTTAATCAACTTCTCTAGATCCTTAAAGAACTCAGCAATGTAATAGGTAGTTTATAACCATCTAGAATACATTAATCTTTGTAACATGGCTATACCATCTGTTAATCATTTGTTACCCACTTGTACACCATTTATAAATGCAGCCTTTACATAAAGTTTGAGTGAAATATTTTGTGTTTGCACAACACGTTCCTTTCAAGGAATGTAAAGAACTCCATAAGCATCATTTAGTTGAGGCTTATTACTCCCACATGTTATAAGTAAGCTGTATTCTCATTTTACCAGTAGGCAGACTAAGAGGTAGGGCTACATCCATGCTGGAAGAAGAAAGTGAAACTTCTGAGCTACATTGAATCAACAGACTCTTGTATCCCACAGACTTCTGTAGGAATTTCTATCTGTAACTAGTACCACACAGTGTCCATATTGTGCTTCTGAAACCCCATGCCTAGGCATGAGACTTAGGCTATTGCAATCTCTTCCTAAAGTGAATATGAGGAGATACAAGCCTTCCACAGAACAGTCAGAAATCCCTCAGGAAGATCTGCATACCCCCAGGTCTGCATAAGTTTGTGTCTCTCTGTACTTGATGCTCTCAGCCTCCAGGCTGAGGTGAAATCAGCTTTTCCCATTCTTTAAAGAATGAGTGACCTCTGAAGCTTGGTTTAAAGCCTTTCTCAACAGAAATTTATATGCTCAAGCATGGATATTTACAAATGAGGTGGGCATCCTTGGTCCTTGGAGCAGGCTTGGAAGCCTGCTCAGCTTTTGTTTCTGCTGTAGCTTAAGTCTCACTGCTTTCATGACACAGTGGAGGAAGGTGTGGTATGACCAAAAACAGAGGTCAGGCTTTCTTGATCCATCTCAGTCAGAAATTAATACTATGTCCTTAAGCAGCCACCAGGTTATACAAATAGCATTATGCTATGAGTTCCTGAATTTATGTTTCTTCAGAGCCAAAGCCATGACTGTACCATCTTCTGGGCTGAGTGAGGCAGTGCCATCACTGAAAGTCCTCCTTGCTATTGCCATTAACAAGGGTCCCCTTTTTGCAAACCACTATTTGGTGAGTCTGTTGTATCTGTCACCCTTCATCTTCCCCCTCCCTGAACATCATGCATTTCTACATTACTTTTTGATCCTGCAATACGTGATCACCACAAAAAACCCGAGCAATTTAAAGTGTCTTCTACTTGCTCCTGAGCAAGGCCAGTTAGCAAGTCGCTGGTGGATGTGTTATGGTTCAAAATACAGCACAAAAGCTGAGCTGCTCAGGAGAGAAGAAACTAAAAAATGAGTGACTGTACTAATTGCCAAGGTTTCCAGTTCCAGTTGCTCATTTCCAGTTCCTTGGGTGTATTCATAGATCTGCTTTATCACTTTTGACAGGATATTTCACTGACTGCCTTATATATAAACCCTCTGATCTTCTGAAACCAGGACATTTCTTCATACCATTTTCTGCCTAAAAAACCCAATAACCAGTATTTTCTCTAGATATTTTGTCTGTTTGCTTTGTTTTGTATTTAAACAGAGCCAAAAGGCTATACCACAATAAATTAGAGAGAGTGTTTGATAAATACACCTGGGCTGAAAGGCTTCCTCAGCAAAGCAAACAGTTACAGCAATGTCAATCTTGCTGCACAGTCTCATGAGTATCTTCTTGTCACTACTTTACTTTGGTAACCCTCTAATGAGATAGATTTGCAGTTTTTGAAGTCGGCAGGAGAAGCTGTTCAATTAGGTGATCTGGGGAGCACACAGCCTCTCTCTGGGATTGCCCACCACAGCCTTGGAGGAAACAGCTCTATAGGTACCTATTAGTACTTGGCCAGCCCTGAAGCAGCTCTGCTCTTTGCTCCCACCATGAAGCTGCCTGTAGTGCTTGCTGCACAGGAAGACAGCCCCAGGAAGAGAGACAAATGCAGTTCTCACCCATCACAGCCCCACACACTTACCCACTGCACACTATCACTCCCTGACACAACTCCAGTGGCTTGTGGCAGGTGGCCCTCAGCTTGCTCACAGAAATGAAACTGTGATATACATGTCTTGCAGACTGCTGTGTGTTAGAGGCAGATCTGGGCAAGGTGTATCAAAGATGGACAGGGTCCTGAAAGTAACCTTGCTCTGATAGCAGAGCACTTAACCATACTCTGAATCAGAGGCTAAGTCATGTGATTTCTTCCACAACTTTAAGCCTTTTCCTCATTTTTTCTTACCTGTTGGGGCAAATGTTTACTGATGGATTTCCTCATACTCTGGTACCTGATATATCATACTACTGCTCTGCCATACAGTGCTGGCCCCTCAGGCTGCCATGCAGCTTACCCATGACCCTTCTCCCAGCTGTCTCACTCGGTGATGCCAAGTTTACAGTTTAGTTCAGGAGAATGCTCTCTTTATGCAGAAAAGGACAAGGGACTTCACTTGAACTTATTTACCATTTGTTTTCCTATCAGACCAAACTTCATTGCTGTACAACTTTCATGTCAACTCAGATTATACACCTTATCATGAAAATGCTCTGATCACCAAGAGTGAATGCTTTTCCCTAAATAAGTGGCTGACCAAACACTGGTGAAAATGTGCTTGATAGAAAGAAAAAAAATTAAAAATATTTGATGTCTGTTCTCTCTCCTAGCATTTATCCTGTAGTGGAAAATATATTTGTTCCTCTGTTTCACTTCTCCTGATGTAACTACCAGGGCTACAGTAGGATAAAATACATCTGTACATTCTTCCTTTTTCTAAGTACAAAAGTCAGAAATCTCGTAAGGCAGTAAAAAATATGACAGCTGGACCTCTTCAGCACAGGTGTCTCTCATTGAGAGCTATGTTATCTTCTTGCCAGTTATCAGGGTCCTCTCCTCCATCACAAAGACTTCATGATTTAAAAACTTTAAAATAACTGTGGCTACTTTGGTCCTGTATTAGAACAAATGTCACAGTCACTCAGTTCTTTTTAACAGGTATTTCTAGTTCAGACACTTCATGAATTACAAATATATCATTGTAGAGCCTAAATTTTCCTGTTTACCTGATACTGTCTGGAACTTGTTTCAGAGCAACCACCAGTGGTTTTAAAGCCCATAGGCTTACCTGCTAGTGCCTGAGTTTAACTTAATAAATGGTTCATCTTAGTCCATTCCCTCCGTTTCTCCAGTGAGGAATTTTCTGGGAGAATGGTATCTCACACAGTCATAGAAGAGGAGTTTGCAAAGGATCAAAAAAACCCTACTCCTTTCTTCTGCCTCAGGGAAGGTTAACTGCGTTAGGCCATTGATGAGTTGTTTTCATTGATCAGCCTGTTGCAACAAGCTGTGATCCACTGAAGCTTTCTCCTGCTGCTGGCTGTTGAGATTGCCAATGTGAGTGTAGCTGCAGGGATACTTTCTGAGGACTTCATGCCCTGCCCCCCTTGACAAACCTGCAGTCCAGCCTGAGCAGCTTTCCCCATGCTTTTGCTTTGCCAGTGGCCAATTCTGGGCCTTGCATTTTTTTGTTCATGAGTATTTTACACCACACCTGTGTCACCTTCCAGGTCTCTTGTCAGAAGCGCTCCAAAATGAGATGTCTGGCTTTTCAGCCCTGAATTGTTCATGCATATTTCACCTTTCTGTTCCTTTCCAAACTCTTGCTTGAAAAGAGATTATCTCATTTCCCAGCGGAATTTACCTCTCTCAAATGTCTGTACTACCATATTGTATCTAGAATCCTATGTCCAGGTCACTTGAAACCATTTGAAACATGAAGGTCCTTAAGGCTGGCTATTATCAGAAAGAAAGCTTCCATCAGGTATGTTCTTTTTTGCTTGTAGATGACAGCCAGCTGCATAAACCTTTTCCCCTTTCCCTCCACACTTCATGTGTGGTGAGGACACTCCGTGCTGTTACAGTGGTTACTTTTCAGTCTCTTCCACCCTTGGTACTCCAGGTTGCCAAGGAATCTGGCAGAGGTATCCTTCCCACCACACTCTCTATTCTCTGGCAGCATGTAACTAGAGTCCTGGAATAACTTGAGCTGTTGCAAATGTAATTCACAAGGTACATTTACAAGTTGCAGTTCCACACATTCTCCTCCATTAAAATCACTTATCACATTATGGCTGCCTAAGAGCCACTTAAATCATCCTTCAGAGACATGGTCCAGCCTGAAATCTGACCAGGCTGTAGAGAATGCCAGAATAACAAGAGGACTTTTGCATGCTGGACATTCAGATTTACATTCCAGATGGCACAGCTGAGGAGAGCAAAAGGAAAGGGACTCTGTGCTTGCTGGTCCACAGAAACGTCTCTGACTATCTTGAAGAATTCAAGGAGTTGCATGGAGAAAATAGGTTACCAGATCCCTCACCCAAAAGAAGTATTAGGTTTTTTGTATTGTTACCATTCAGCTACTTTGTAATTCTTCCTTTCAGGTGTGGCTTCCTCAACACAGCCCACCTGGTCAGCTTGGCAAGTTTCTCCACCTGGTAGAGCCCAGGAGCCTAAACCTGCCTGGTGTGGAGCACTGCCTGGCAGGGCAAATAAGGAAGATCAGCAATCTGAGGTTCTTTTCCTCTAAAGGAGTTATGTATAACCCAAAGGGACACACTCATTCCAGGCAACATATAAGAACATCTTGTTCTGAAAACCCTTTCTGAATGATGTGCAAAATTCTGAGCAGACACAGCATGCACTTGGCTGTCTTGCAATGCCTATTATTACCAATTATTGCTGAACAAAACCAGGGAAAAACCTCTGGAGGGCCGCCATACATTTTCAGCTAGCTCTTGAAGGTTTTTCATTTTGGCTCCTCTTTGATCTTTATGGGCCCTGGAAGAGCCACTTGTACAGAATTTATATATTCAATATGTACATGAATAGCAGGCTCTATAAAGAAAACTACAACTTATACCTTTGGAAGGAAGTCTTTGCCTCAGTCTCTTTGGCTTTTTTTAAAAATAACCTTATTTGTGCATTTTGTTCTATTTTGACTTCCTTGTTGTTTTTTATTCTATTTTGACCATCTCGTTGTCCACCTCACACTGAAGTCTGTATGCAATAAATGCTGGTCTGTCCCATTCTGGACAAATCAAAGACCCAATTGCAAGTACCTCCCTTAGTTTTTTAACCTTCCTTAATCTACTGCATGTGCCTGTGACAGCCCTTTTCTGTCACTTAAAGTAATTTGGAAAATTGTTTAAAAAATATTAATAATATAAATCTTAACAGCTTATGAAGTTATACTGGCCACAGAGTATTATTTTCACAGTATTTTTCTGGTACTCCTTTCTCTTACAATAAACTTTATGCTTCTCATATCAGTATGTATCACTGGTAGCAGAGTCATGAGTTTTGGGGAGCTATCTTTCCAGTAGAAGAGAAATTGGTGACTCAGCAAAGTATGGGAAAGTAGGACAACATGGAGTAAACAGCTTTTCCACAAGACAAAATTTTTTTCAGTGCTGGGACAAAGTACATGGAAGTCTTTATCTTAAATACTTTGTATTTAGGTAAGTCATTAGCATACTTGAGAAATGTATAAGATACCAAGAAAAATTCTGGTTGCTCTTCAAGGTAGTGTTCATCATCAAGTGGTACAGGTGAGTCTGCTAGCTTTAAAGGGAAAAAAGATAGCTGAAGGTATGTCATAGCTACTAAAAATATAATTAAACCCTATCTCTAAAATAATCTGTTCTCGAGTCACTGCAGGCCAAATTTTCTCCCACACGCCTCACTTCAGAGATCAAACTGCTTGTTATTTGGTACTCAAATTCATGGCAGCCTCTCCTAGATCTCTGAATACACAAGTTGCCAGTAGGAGAACTTCAGGAAAATCAAAGACTAGTTTCAATTTAGAGAGCTGATTTTGTTAAATGCAAAAGCAAACTGGAGTCTCTGCTTTGCATATATAATATGTATAATATATTTTGCATAATAAGAATGAAAATGAAAACTTGGAACCAACTAAAAAATTAAAATACGCTGCAAGATCTTTTTTTCAAAAATTAATATTAGCAAAGCTATTGGCTCTTATTCGTGATTCTATGAGTGTCACATGACTAGTATCTCAAGCGCTGTATATCCAGAAAAGCATATAGACAGCTGTCAGGTCATCATTGCTGATATGATTCTCCAGTCTTATACCTTCTCAATAATTACATAAATGATGATCTGCCTTTAGAATATACTTCATGAGATACACAAATAATGAAGACACCTGACTGACAACTTTCTATGGTACTATGACATGAAGAAAACCTTGTCTTAAGACCCTGGCACAGTGTCATGCTTGCAGTTTGATTTCCAGCAGGGCACATTCCACCTTGAGTAAGTTTTCAGCCACTTGCCAAAAAAGAAAAATAAGCTGCTGCATTTGGATATGGAGTGTGAAATCACCCGGATGGGAGTAATGTGAGTGCATATAATTGTACACCTGTTAGTTATTTCTGAGAAGTTAACCTGTTCATGCTACAATTAGGTACAGTGTAAATCATGAAGACAGAAAACACATTCAATCAATTGGACATGGTGACAGAAAAAAACATCAAATTTCATGGCTTGATAGAAAAATCACATTAGGGACTAAATGAATTATTTCTATGACTCAAATAAATTTACATCCGGGCTTATATTGGTATTAACAAGGAGAATATTTTAGGGAGAGAGAGACTTATATACTCCAGGGGAAGGTGGGTGTAAATTAGTGCAGCCACGGATACAGAGGTTTAGCTGGGGTATAGGCTGAGAGTTGCTCTTAGTCAGGGAAATGTACTTCTAGGGAGCAGGTCAATAAGAGATTTCCTTGATGTGGATGGTACCATATCTGGTGCATTTTCCAGCCATAAGTCCACAAAACTTCCATTTGCAGTGTCAAAAGATGATTTGCTGCCATCACGTAAGGAACGATGCACTTCGAAGATAAATGTAAGCCAACACCGTGTCAATATCACAGGAGGAGTTTACACTGCTGTGTTTGGCTGCTATAGAGAAATATGTGAGCTTTAAGCACTATTGTAGGGTTTAAAACTTGACTATTCATTACAAGCAACGCCAAACATCAGTGACCAATGTGCTGCTCTGATGTTGGCAGCTAGACAAGGTGCCATTCCCTTTCTCGGCTGCTGCTGTCTCACAGAACTCACTGGTGTGCTGGTGTGTGATTGTGTCTCAGAGTCAGGCATCTGTGTGCACCCACTTCCAACTATACAGTACCCCTACAGGAAGTTGCTCAACTCTTTGGCTTAAATAAGAATACATGTATTATGGCAAGAAACTGTTTTTTCAGGTTTCTGCAGCCTTGCAAAAAACACCAAAACAAAACAAAACCCAACAAAACACATTACCCACTTAGCTTTAAAACACTAACAAAATGTGTAGAGACTCTTTATTAATGAGGGTAACAAAAAGATAAAAAGATTGTATTTGTGAATATTAAGCCGTTATATGAAATACTCATTCTGTATTGCTGCATGTCCTGAAACAATGACCTGCACCAACAACAAGTGTCATGTTACAGCAAATGTTACTAAGTAATATTTTTACACACAACCTGTAGCTCTGCTTTATTTTGACCTCGCAGGCCTTTACTCAACACCCCCCCCCCATCACCACCCCTATCCCCCACCCCCCCCCCCCCCCCCGATGGCAGCAGGAGTCTTTTCACCATCTGCAATAGCCCTTGGACTTGGCACATAACTTTCTGACCATACTTACAATCTCCTTTCTTTAACAGCCAGGTGCAAGGCCAATGTAGCCCATGGTAGGACAGCTATGCCAAATGAATAGGAAATGATCACAGAAAAAAGGACATGTAGCAGCTCTTAGGAATTCATCAATATTTTAATTCATTCTAACATATTTTATTTTACTTTGAAAAGGAACTATTCCAACCCAAAATATGATACAACAGATCCAATCATTTAAATATGTCTTAAGATCATAAATATGATCCTCAGCCTTTTCATATATTCACCATTAGTGTCAGCTCCACTCGGACACACATTCTGAGGAAGTAGGAGATGGTTCAGATAAATATTGCAAGCTTGAACTTACAGAATTTGGACTCCTGTGGAAACAGGTCATTCTTTGATGCAATAGGTGTGTGTTTGTATGTGAGCAAGGGTAAGCTTTAGTGCTTATAACACTTACCTAATAACTTACTGATATAGGCAGCATTGGGTGACATCTTTGTCATGATAAGTGAGAGTGAATGCAAAAATTATCACAGCCACACTGGTGGCTGGGTGACTTTGGAACTTCATTATATCATATTTGCTAAGCAGTTCTAAATATTGTAGGCATGGAATAAGTTAGATGTAAGTATGCTTTTTAAGAAAATTAAAAGTTAATAAATTTATTTACTTTATAAAGATACTTTAACGTGATGTAAGTAAGACAGAGGATGGTCAGTATTAATGCTACTACAGCCAAAAGGCAAAGTAAGAGAAACTCAGGTCACACCACTTCGGACACATGCGCTGCCAGTCCTCTAAGAAGAGGAATTACCTTGCTTCGTAAGAAAAAAAGTGGAATGATGGATTAAGATTTGTGAGCTGGGGTTTATAGAGTTTACCTAGAGTAAAAGCTATCAGGGCAAGCAAGTATGCTTAAAAAGAGAACATGTGCACTTTTTGTGCCCTGGCACTAGCTTTGTGATGCCAGTTTCTCAGTCTCAATGGAATATGTCCCAGCAGTGGCCACCTTTGGCCTGAGGAGCATCAGAACACTGGCCACCACTGCATAGCGGGGGCTGTGCCTTTTTCTGTGTCTCTAAAATAACCACCTTGCTTTAAGCAGTCTGCTACAATAATAGACACTGAGGTGGATAGTGAGAGTGGTGAAACAATCAGCTGCACTTTCTGCTAAGTTCATTTTGAGGAATGAGTCTGCCACTGCAGACTGAATATTTTTGATTTCATTTTATTGCTGACACTCCAGCAAAGTCAACCTGGGAATTGTAAGCCAGATGAAATAAGTGTTAATTTGGTAAATTCTTGTACAAGATCCTCTTTCATGATTAGTAATTGAAGTATGGGCACAAGGCCTGCTTGAAGGGATGCGTCTGTCACCATTAACAAGATTAGAGCACACAGGCTTTGAAACAGAAGAAAACTGATCTCCTAGTGTAGCTTGATGCCTTCAACACAGTTTCCAGGGAATCAGCACATCTATAAGCAAAACAGAGCAAGGACATATAAGCCGTAAGAAGGTGCAAAAGAGCAAAACAGTGAAGGCTCAAAGCGTCTTTCCATCCTGCAGCAGTGATCCTATGGATGGTGGGGAGGAAAGGAGCAGAGCAAAGGATCAGCAGATGAGTCTTTTCCCACAGAGAAAAAATCCTTATGCCCTACATGGCGATGACCAGTCCAGAGCTTGGAAAAGAAAAGAGCCACTTTGTTGTGGCTTTTTGCTTTCAGAAAAAGGCAAAAAAACCTGAATGAAGGAGGGTGAAAAGTGGACAACTTCGAGATGTTCTGTAAGACTCAATCCTGAAAGAGCAAAGTGATTTATAATGCTTACTCCCTTTTCTTTTTTTGTTTGCTTAGTTTTAACGTGTTTCTTTTTAAATCTATTTTCTGTACAAGTCCAACAGTTTCTCAGTGTTGGGCTGACCTAATGATAGCTTTTCTCTGTCAAAAGACAGTAAAAAAAGTTTGCTACATGCTTGCTTGACACTCCTCATTAACATCTGTGCAAAACGAGCACTGAAAGAGAAGAAACAAGAAAAACTAACTCCCTCTTCCTGGAGTCATTTGTCAAGAGCTCTAGTAGCCAAGTGTTCCCAAACTTGCAACACAACCTCTTGAAACAAGAGCTGACTTCTTGCTAAATTCCAATATTAGTCACAGTTCTGCGGTCACAGCTCTTTGTTTTTGAATAGAAGCCTTTCTCATGGCTGTGACAAGTTGCTTTGTGGAGGTAAGAAAGGAAAGTAGGTGAGTGTAGGCTGCCGTTTGCCATCCTCTGTTGCAGGTGACCACAACTGGCGGGGCCATGGGGGCAAGAACAAAACAAGTTCTCCAGAGGCTGACAGATGCAGGGCTTTCTTGGGGGGTGAACAATGTAGCCACTGTTGCCTGAAAATGGGAGCTTTCAACACCCTTGGAAAGGAGAAAACTTTAGAAATCAACCACTCTGCAGAGGGTTCCTAGTGGCTTACGCTCACCGCCAGCTATAGCCAAACAAGAATACTTGTATAAGCTTGCTAATGGGGAGAAGTACATCTGGTCAGCATGGCATTTGAAGATGATTAATGAGAAGGCTTCCAACAGGATCAACTTTCTTTCCTTTTATGTGTCCTTGGCTTTAGGCAGCACCTGCTCATTTGCAGCGACGCACTATCTGCAGATCTGCCACTGGAGGTGGCCACGTGAGCCTGAGGGACTTAGAAAGCTCCTGCATGAAGAAGGATGCATTAGTGCCTTTAATGGTAGCAGAGAGAGTTGGAGGTGCCAAGTGTCATGGCATAGGTCCCACTAGACAAGCAGCGTGGCTCCCTGTGGAATAGTCATATAAAGGCTAATGGGAAATGTGGTATCTCAGCCCCGCTCCTGAAGGTCTGTATTCACACCCACCTACCTGTTCTGATCACAAGAAGCAAGGCTGCTGACTCCCAGGGGCTGAAGATCAAGCTGCTCTGTCAGTGAATCCATACTGTAGAGCCCCTGAGGAGGAGGCCTGTTCTGCCTCTGCTAGTGCCCCCAACACCTCTGGTATCAAAAATGTGCAAGGTCTCAACATTTTAACTCAGATCTCTGTCTTACCTCTGGCAACCAATCCACCCAGGACTGCCTCCCCATGAAGGAGGAGGAGATAGGACTCAGTGGCATCCAAGGATACCGTATCTGAAAGGTCTTTTCTGTCTCATGACAAGCCAGGGAAATGTGGAACCAGAACCAGAAAGTCACATCATGTGATCTAAATCCAAAATTCCAGAAAATTTTCATCAGCATTCCATTAGTCTGATATGATTTATTGAAAGCTTCACCCAGAGCCATGCAAAAATGTCTGTCAGCCAGGCAACATAAAAACTGTATCTGAGCAAATGTGGACAACAGAACAGCCAGAAGAGCATGCGTCCTGGACTGCTTTACTCTGTTCTCAAAGAACAGTGCTCTTCCCTTTGCTTTCTCATCAACAGGAGGAATCATAGAATCATAGAATCATAGAATCATAGAATCCTAGGGGTTGGAAGGGACCTCGAAAGATCATCTAGTCCAACCCCCCCTGCCAGAGCAGGGCCACCTAGAGTACATCGCGCAGGAACGTGTCCAAGCGGGTTTTGAATGTCTCCAGTGAAGGAGACTCCACAACCTCCCTGGGCAGCCTGTTCCAGGGCTCTGTCACCCTTACAGTAAAAAAATTTTTTCGAATATTCAACTTGAACCTCCTATGCTCCAATTTACACCCATTACCCCTTGTCCTATCACTGGTAATCACTGAGAAAAGCCTAACTCCATCTCCCTGACACTCGCTCCTTACATATTTGAAAACATTGATGAGGTCACCCCTCAGTCTCCTTTTCTCCAAACTAAAGAGACCCAGCTCCCTCAGCCTTTCCTCATAAGGGAGATGTTCCACTCCCTTAATCATCTTCGTAGCTCTGCGCTGGACTCTTTCAAGCACTTCCCTGTCCTTCTTGAACTGAGGGGCCCAGAACTGGACACAATACTCCAGGTGTGGCCTCACCAATGCAGAATAGAGGGGGAGGAGAACCTCTCTTGACCTACTAACCACACCCTTCCTAATGCACCCCAGGATGCCATTGGCCTTCTTGGCCACAAAGGCACATTGCTGGCTCATGGTCATCCTCTTGTCTACCAGGACCCCCAGGTCTCTTTCACCTACACTGCTCTCCAGCAGGTCAGCCCCCAACCTATACTGGGACATCGTGTTGTTCTTCCCCAAATGCAAAACTCTACACTTCCCCTTGTTGAACTTCATCATGTTTCTCTCTGCCCAACTCTCTAGCCTGTCTAAGTCTCTCTGAATGGCCGCACGGCCTTCCGGTGTGTCAGCCACTCCTCCCAGCTTAGTGTCATCAGCAAACTTGCTGAGGGTACACTCTATACCCTCATCCAAGTCGTTGATGAAGATATTGAACAACACTGGTCCCAGTACCGACCCCTGAGGGACTCCACTAGTCACACACCTCCAACCAGATTCTGCCCCATTGACTACAACTCTCTGACTCCTTCCTTTCAACCAGTTCCTGATCCACCTCACTACCTGATCACCAAACCCACACTTGGTCAACTTATCTACAAGGATGCTGTGAGAGACGGTGTCAAATGCTTTACTGAAATCAAGATAAACCACATCTACCGCTCTTCCATCATCTATCCACCTAGTAATTTCCTCATAGAAGGCTATGAGGTTAGTCAAACATGATTTACCCTTGATAAAACCATGCTGACTGCTCTTGATGACCCCCATGTCCTTGATATGCCTGGAGATAGCGACAAGAACAAGTTGTTCCATCACCTTTCCAGGGATGGAGGTGAGGCTGACCGGTCTATAGTTACCCGGGTCCTCCTTTTTGCCCTTTTTGTAGACTGGAGTGACATTTGCTATTCTCCAGTCCTCAGGCACCTCTCCTGTTACCCATGACTTACTGAAGATGATGGAGAGTGGCCTAGCAATAACCTCCACCAGTTCCCTCAGCACCCTTGGATGCATTCCATCTGGACCCATCGACTTATGGATGTCCAGATTACTCAGCTGATCCCTAACCCAATCCTCATCTACTATGTCAAGCTCCTCATCTATCTCGACTACTTCTGGGGCTAAATGAATCTGGGGCTCATGCGGAAACCCTGCAGGAGTAAAGACAGAGGCAAAGAAGGTGTTCAGCACCTCTGCCTTCTTTATATCCTCTGTCACCAGGGCTCCCATCTCATCCCTTAGTGGGCCAATATTGCCTCTAGTGTTAGTTTTACTAGCTATGTATTTGAAAAAGCCCTTTCTATTATCCTTAACCTGACTTGCAAGGTTAAGTTCCAAGGAGGCCTTAGCTTTCCGAATTGCCTCCCTACATCCTCTGACGACAGTCCTGTATTCCTCCCAAGTGACCAGCCCCCCCTTCCATGATCTGTAGATTTTCCTTTTCCACTTAAGTTTTCCCAGCAGTTCCTTTTTTAACCATGCAGGCCTCCTAGCTCCCTTACTGGATTTCCTAACCATAGGGATGCTCTGATCCTGTGCTTGCAGATAGTGGTCTTTGAATATTGACCAGCTATCTTGAGCCCCTTTATCTTCTAACACCCTGTCCCATGGAATTTCTCTTAACAGTTGATTGAGGAGGCCAAAGTTTGCCCTGCGGAAGTCCAGGGTTCTGGTCCTACTGGGCATTCTGGTCCTTCCACACAGGATCCTGAACTCAACCATCTCATGATCACTGCAGCCAAGGCTGCCATTGACCACCACTGCTTCAACAAGGCCCTCCTTGTTGGTTAGTACAAGATCCAGCAGCGCTCCTCTTCTAGTCGGCTTGTCCACCATTTGCATTAAGAAGTTATCGTCAATGCACTGGAGGAACCTCTTAGACTGTGAAAGGCTGGCTGTGTGAGTCAACCAGCAGATATCAGGGTAGTTAAAATCACCCATGAGGACTAGGGATTGAAGTTGTGAGGCTACTTTCAGCTGCCTGTAGAAGGCCTCATCAACTTTCTCGCCTTGATCAGGAGGTCTGTAGTAGACCCCCACAACTGTATCACCCACACCAGCCTGCCCCTTAATTCTTACCCACAAACTTTCAACTTGCCCCTCATCAGCCCCTGCACAAAACTCAGCACATTCTAGTTGCTCCCTCACATAAAGAGCAACTCCACCACCTCGCTTCCCTACCCTATCTTTCCGAAAAAGCACATAACCATCCATGGCCA
Organism: Calypte anna; assembly: GCF_003957555.1. Lineage (NCBI taxonomy): Eukaryota > Metazoa > Chordata > Aves > Apodiformes > Trochilidae > Calypte > Calypte anna. The sequence continues at coordinate 48,682,664 of NC_044274.1, forward strand.
CATTCCAGTCGTGTGACCTATCCCACCATGTCTCTGTTATCGCTACCAGATCATAACCCTTAGCCCGTACACAGACCTCTAACTCTTCTTGCTTATTCCCCATGCTGCGTGCATTAGCATACAGACATTTCAGGAAACAAGCAGAGCACACTGGTGGGACTAAATCCTCCCTAGACCACCTGCCTTCGGACACTGGTTCATTCTTGTGTTTGTCCCTAACAGACCCAGTTTTCTCCCCTTCCCCCTTCACATCTAGTTTAAAGCCCTCTCAATGAGCCCTGCTAAGTCCTGCCCCAAAAGCCTCTTCCCCCTCTGGGACAGGTGCATCCCACCTGCCACCACCAGGCCAGGTGTCTCATACAGCATTCCATGATCAAAAAAACCAAAACCCTGTCTTTGGCACCAGTCTCTTAGCCACTCATTGACCTGTAAACTCTTCCTATATACCTCCCCACCCATTCTTACAGGAGGGATGGAGGCAAACACTACTTGCGCTCCAGATCCCCTAACTAGCCGTCCCAGGGCCCTGAAGTCCCTTTTCATTGTCCTTACATTTCCTGAGATAATTTCATCACTGCCAACCTGAAAAATCAGCAGTGGATAGTAATCAGAGGAACCCACAAGATTAGGGAGTTTCCTTTTAACATCTCTAATCCGAGACCCAGGGAGGCAACAGACCTCCCTGTGGGATGGGTTCGGTCGACAGATGGGGCCTTCTGTCCCCCTCAGAAGGGAGTCACCCACCACAACTACTCTCCTGTCCTTCTTGATTGAAGAAGTCTTAAGGACACGGGGTGACTGACGAGTCCTAGGTGGTTCAGTAGGTAAGTCTACCTCTGTCACTACATTATCCTGTCCCTGAACTTCCAAGGCCTCATACCTATTCTTCAAGGACAATGGGGAGGGTGGAGGGGGTTGGGAGGATTTTTTTATGCCCTTCCGAGGCCGGACCTCCTTCCATTCATTCGTAACTCTTAAGTCCTCTCTTTCTGTCTGGTGACTGGAGGGGAGGGGATCCATCGCTTCCTCAACCTCTCCCATCTGCCCCTGCCTCAGGGTGAGATTCCACCAGTCTATTTCCCTCTCACACTCTCTAATGGCTCGCAGTCTCTCCACCTCCTCTGTCAGTTTAACCACCTGCCTGAGGAGATCATCTACTTGCTCACACCGCACACATGTGGTGTCACTGGTTCCCTTTGGTACCAGTGCCAGACACAGGCATTCACTGCAGCCAGAGACCTGCACTGCTGCGTGCCTGCTTGGGAGCTCTGTCTGCGTCCCCACATTCTTTTTCACAATGGCTTTTGGCCGTGTTGTGACCATGATGTATCTATCCACTGGTGCTCCCTGTCTAGCCTCGCTCCTGCCCTCTGGAAGCTAGCTGCCGCTCTCTCCTCTCTGCTCAGCGCTGCCGCGTGCTTACTCCTGCTTACTTTGTGTGCTTGCCCTGCCCGCGCGAACTGCCGCTTCACTTTCCTGTTTGCCTACTCCTGTTCGCCGCGCTCCGGGTCGCTGGCGCTCCCGGAAACCTCTTAAATACCTTCTCACCGGTGTGGGGGCCGCGCCCTTCACAGCCCCGCCTCCTGCCACGTCAGCCTTCCTCACCTCGCAGGATTCCCACTCAGACTCAGGTCTCCTCGCTCTGCCCTGGCTTCACCGTCTCTGGGAAGCCCAATTCCTTCTCAAATCCTCTTCAATTTAAAGGCACAGGTCACACCGGTACCGGTGCCGCTGCCGCTCTCTGCTCCGCGCTGCCGCGTGCCAACCTAAGGACTCCTAAGGAACCTAAGGACTCATCCCATACCCACCTTCCTTTTGGAGAGAATGACATCCTCTCAGACCTTCTTAACACAAGGTCTGCTGTCATAGTGCCCTTCCAGGAGCTTTGGCTGTTGGAACAGTTCTACTACCAACAACCTGCACTACTAACATGACTTTTTAACATGAACACCACACCAACACTCCTCCTTTTTCAAAGCACTTCCACAGTGCAAGAGAAAATAGGAAGAAAGCTAACTCAGTAAAACCTAAGTATTTCCAGGCTCAAAGGTCTTGTCTTCTTCACTTATGGTAGTTTTACACATGGAACTTCAGTAGTTAGAACAATCCTTGCTCTTACCATCCTTTTCCACATTGCCCACACTGGCAGGAGAAGAATATGAAAAGAGCTACCAGGGTGTTACAGAGCTAAGGTGAGACGTCAGGACTTAGTACAGAAATTCACTGGGTTTGAGGCTCACTACATGATAAGAATAGTCTCCCCTACCCACTGTGGAAGAATACTAGCATAAGAAAAAGACCATGAATGAGCATTTGCTAGCAGCAACCCTCATTTCCTATCATTCTTGAAGTAAGTAATAGGGGCACCATCAACTCAGGCATCACTGATCTCTGTCTATGGAAATTCATTGTTTCTGTTAAAACAAGCAGCTTGTATCTCAGTTTTATGCTAATTCTTCCCAGAACCTGTATGCATTTTAATGTACATTCACTAAAAGCTGGGTCAAATTTGAATCAGAAATGACAACTCCTGCCTGATTCAAAAGGAGAGGACTGAAACTTTCACCAAGAAAAACAGAGAGGCAAATAACCACAAATACACTTTATTAGAAGTCAGATTTTGGATACCTACAGTGGGACAATTAGCAGTGTATACTTAACCTCAAGGCTCTAAAATTAATTAGCCTGCAGTGAAGCTGTTTGTAATTAAGAAACTGAATAAGGGAAGTGACTGAAAGAGACTGTCAGATTGCAATATGAGGATTTTTCATCTCATCTGAAAAAAGAAAGCTTCAGAATTTACACATACTTGCAAAATACCTGCACAGCTACAGCAGTTTGAAGACATCCTGTCTTGGGAACCATCATCTGTGAATCTACAGCATTCTATACTATAACATCTAGTATATCTGGACTTTGGGATAAAGACTGTGAGCTGATTAATAACTATGGAAACATCTCTGAGCACTGTGCATCAAGTAGTTTCAAGGTGTGATGAGATAGATTCATGAAAATTGAGAAAAATAGTGGTCTTCGTGCTCCAGACAATCTGCCAAAGGCAGTCTTCCTCTCACAGGAGCTAGGAAGACCTAGAAGAAGCTGGACATTAGGATGGTCAATATAATGTGATGTGAAACATTTTTCTACTTTCACAATCTGACAAAAAAATTATTGCTATGAGACTACTTACAAAGGAGCTCCACTATAGCTTCTCAACTTGTGGAGGATTATCTTTAAAACTGTGCCAGCTGACAGCTCCTGTGGCCTTTCTTGTTGTAGAGTCTGTGATTCAGAGTGTGCTTGTCTGATGCTCCTGTTCTCTCTAATTCCTTAAAGAGCTTTTTTAATTTTAACAATACCTTTGCCTTGTACATGTAACACTTGGTACATAGCAGTACAGTGGTTACATATGCAATGCTTGTTAACTATTCTGAAAGTGAAAGCATATTTTAAGTAAAAAGAATATCTGGAGTTTTTGGTGTACTGATTTGTGTTTTGTTTGAGAGAGAAATTTACCATTTGGCAATAATGTAGTTATCACAACATTTGTCTTTGAATATTGATTTTAGAACAGAAAAAGTGTATTTGGGGTTTTTTTTTTAGTTTATAGGACTGAGAGAATATCCTGTGTTTTTCTATCCTGGTCCTCTCAAACCATAACAGAGAACTAATTCCAGCCAGGAATGGATTTTGAAGTTTTTGGAAAGAAAAGAAGGACCACAAATGGTATAGCACAGATAGAATTCTCTTCAGCTGGGCTATGTTAGTGGCAGTGGCCTCTGGCACACAGGCTGGGCTCAGGGCCATCTGGCATCACAATGTCTGGCAGGTGCTATTACACCTGACAGTCTTTGTGTCCTTCCAAAAGGGAAAATGGTTGAACTGGGAGAAACAAAGCCAGTAAGGGCTAGATATTTGAGAAAGAGCTCTTCACACCTCTCTTCTCTGCATGACTAGATTAGTGTTCTGCCTAGATTTGGATATTCAAGAATTAAATTCCAGAGGGATGCATGTCATAGGGAAGACATGGAGCACAAGTCATAAGGTTTTCTTAGACCTAAGCTTGCACTGTATACAGTCAGTCTTGGCTCCTGTGTTTCACTGCAGTAACTGTACTTTTTTTAAAAGCCAGCTGAAGTGAGCAGGCCAGGCTGGGTCAAAAGATAGTGGTAGACGTAAAACTGGGTGTAGGAAGTTGATGGCTGCATTTCAGTGATGGCTGAAATACTGAGATTCATTTTTAAAAAGCCAGGAAGCATTTGTATTCTGTAATGTCTCTTCTCTGCCTCAACATCTCACTTGCCCTGTTCGTTGCTGTAGTATTATAAAATAGTAAACTGATGACTAAACTGAAGCAATGGATTTTCCTTGTCCAAGAGGAGTGCTAGTGATTGTAGGTGCAAAGGATTAAGTATCCAGCTTAACATGTAGCCATGCAACAACCCAGTTCAAAGATCTGTACAGACAACGGAAAGTTAGAAGGATTTCCACAGTATTTGTACAATAGTCCTGGTTCCCTAATTAAGTTTCAGCAGCTTTCAGACAGCGACACAGACACATAGCTATTGCAAAGCTCTGGAAAAAAACAATCTGTCTCCTGTGAATAGTTCTCTAGAAGTTAAGCAGATATGTATATTATCCCAGTAACTGCTGAAACACTCTTAACAAAAAGATCTTTAAGCTGTCAATGTCTGAAAAGAGTATTTTCTTCCAGATAACAATGCGGGAGCACTTTAAAGTTCCATAGGCTGTGAATGCATAACCTAGGGCACTGTTACATTGGTCAAGTGCAAGGACTAGGAACAGTTTAGTAAATGCTTTTTTGTAAGAAGACCTGAGTAACTGTTGGATGTGAGACGCTTAGAATTTTTATGGCATAAAGTGAAGTAAACAACATGTTTGGAAAGCAGCTCTAGCAGTTCTCTCCTAGAAGATGCCTCCTCTTCATATTAGCTTCTGCCTCCTACCAAGCCAGTCTGCAGAATGAAAACCTCCGTAAGATGCAGTACCTTCACTCTTATCATTGTGTAACTTTGAGTTCTAGCTCTCTGAATCTCTAGATCTGAGATCTAGATCTAGCCAACACCAACCAAGCAAGACCCCATTTTCTTCAAGTAAACAAGAAACCTAGGGAAAAAACTTCCACATTTGCTTTATATACTAAGTAATGTACACAAAACACTTCCATAACACCAAAGATAAGAGCTGTATCAAGATGGAGAGGATAAAATGTTTAGTAAAATTAGACAAATGGACCCATTTTTAACTTAAGACTTTTAGAACCGAGTGACCTGAAGAAATCTTACATGCTTTCAAAACCACTTGTTAAAAAAGAGCTGTTGATTACATTGAACTCAAGGATTTCCCATGTTCTTTGGCTTAGAATTTAATATTGCAATTGCACGTATGAAAGAAACTTTAAATTTTAAATATCTGTGATGAGGTACTAGCATGTTTCCATCTCCATTTCACTGTAAAGGTTTGAGTTGCATATCATAAATGATATGGTAGTAGTTACCTTGAAAAGTGCTCATGCTGCCAGGTAGGAGGTCTTTTATACAAAAGCAATCCTGGATGTTCTTAAACATCATCCAACTGTCTTCAAGGTACAGTGAAAGGAGCAAAGTAGAAAAAAAAAATCCAGCCACAGGGAAGACTGGAGGTAACTGCTGTGAATGGAGCAGTCTCCTGGGGCACAAACGTGAGGACACAGGATGCTGGCCCAGTCACTGTAGTGTGGGTTCCCTTCAGACTCATGCCTTGAGTCACTCTACCCAGCAGGGATTGCTCAGCTGGGTGAGGGTCACCTCGGAAGAATTTGCAGGCAGGCTGAGTGATGCAGACAGATTTCTCAGCTGCTTTAGAGCCAGTGCTTTGACTGCCCATGAGACACACCAGAATATGAAATCAGCCTAACCAGAGTATGCTAGCAAGAACTGAAACACAACCTTTTTGCCTTGATCATCCTCTTTTTCCTGACCTCACCCTCAGCATCTGTGAAGGAGGTGCAGGAACAACTCCTGTTAGGGCAGATAGTCTCTAGAGTACTGACATACATAAAATACATGTGAGAGGATTACAAGCAGACCAGAACAGAGTGTTCCAGGACTGCAAAAACTTATTCTTGGACACCATGAAACTTTTTTGGTGGTTCTATATATTTGGCTAAAATTAAGACACCAGCTATGTATAAGGTGACCTTGTAACAAAAGCAAGCTTGCACTGACAATGAAGAAAATTATGATTTTCCATATTTAAAGAATAAAACCAAGCATAACACTTGCCAAATCTGATGAGAACTTTGCTGAAGTGCAGTTCCTTGGCCTCATCCATGATGTCCTGCTCTGAAAGTCTGAGATTCACATCAGAAAGAGCCCCTACAGTCTGACAAAGAACATGAAAGGTAGGATCTGGTTTCTGTACCTAAGTCCTTTCTCCTGTAACTAGAACTGGGACATTTCTGTGAGCTTCCAGGAAATGATTGAAAATGTGTGAAATGGAACTAGACCTGCCTAGTTTCAAGGCTGATCAGAAAGGTCTATCTGCATCAGCTGTATACAGTCATCACGTTGCAAATGAGCTAAGGAGTAATTGCTCAGTGGTAACAGCCCAGTTTTAGCATGGAGAGATCTAGTCATCCTATGGATTATCACGAGGGACTGCAGAAGTCTCTTTTGTTCCCTTTTGGGATAAAGATTGAAATTTGGTGATTTATGGGCTCATGACATAAGTTCAATAGAAATGTTTTACAGAGGACTCCAGCCCATGAATCTGAAGTATATTTAATTCTTAGCTTAGAAACAAATTGCAGCTACCAAACTGGAGCGAAAGCTCCAAACAAATGACAAGGACAAACTGTGTTAGTTTTCTATTAGTACCCATAAATACTCACATCTGTCCTAACTCCTGTGCACTTGAAGATCGAAGTAGAAATCTCTGATCAAATCGAAATATCCACCTATCACAGCATCTGACAATGACCAAATGCAGATTCTGGGAAATGAATTAGGTACAAGAACAAACATGCAGTGATATTTCCACAGAATAATTTTTTAGCCTCCAATGAACTCTTCAGGTAATTCTTGAGTGAGAGGTAGTAACTTCACATTTTACATGTCTTGACAGATTTGTCATCCACATGCTTGTTGCTTTTTGAATTTTTTAAATTTTTTTATCAGCCATGCCATCCTATAGCAACCTGTTCTACAGAGTATTCCCAATACATGCAAACAAACTTGTTCTCTTTTGTTTTGAACCTGCCATGTTGGTTTGATTTGATACCCGCAGCTCTTGTATACAGAAAGCATTATTTCATACCTGTTAGAAAATTAAGACAGAAAACTACTTTGCACTTAACAGAAGGTAACTCTAACTGCTTGAACTTCACTCTAGGCTATCTTCAGGCTGGGTCTTTTTGAGCGGCCAGTTTCGGTTTTCTAAACTAAGATAATTGAATTATAGTAATTCACTATCTCAGTCATTCACTAACAGAAGTCAAGAAGAAAGGGCAACAAAAGGGCAACAAAATTTAAGACATACCATACTTTAAATACTAAAACTACAAGAGAGTAGACCTTAAAAAAATAATTCATCAGCAGAGCTCCAGTCTTGCAGAAACAAAGGTATTGGTTTCTGTTTGCCCTACTACAAAAGATGGAACCCTGTGATATTAATGGTGAGCAAGATGAAGACACATAGAAGGCAGAAACACTACTGTACATAGCAGAACATCAGCCTGTGCAGTTTACCATTCTATGAAATCAAAAAGGTAGCTTCTTTTATGGGATGGATAACATTATGAGCAAAATAGCACATACTGCAATAGTAACCATGACAGCAAAATTCTGAGAAGATTGAGGCTGCTCCCAAGGACCAGAAGGGAAAACAGTCACATCACAATTATCATCCTTCTTTGCCCTGTATATTTTTATACTGTCAAGAGAAAATGGTAATTTCTGTGGAATTGTTTTTGGGGTCAGAACGTACATGCTGAAACCATGAAGATACTGTGGTTCAATAAAACAAGTTTGTCATAGAAATCACTGGAAACATGCTAGAGGGAGAAACAAAAGATGCTCGCTGAAATGGAGCCCAAGTGGTTATTAAACACTCAGATATTCCCCATACTTCATAATCACTAATGTGAGGCAAAACCACTCAAACCCCACCAGACAGGTATCAAAAGAAAACCTTCTGGAACTAATGCTAATTAGGAATGCATATTTTCTGTACTGATCAGCTAGAGCAGACTGCTTAAAACTTCAACAGTGCTGGCACAGTCTGATAACTGAGATCATGCCTTTAAAAGTGCCAAAAATGAACCGCAAGATCTTGGATCAAAAGTTTCTTCCTTACAGGTTGTCTGTGAATTACTGGCACACATACCCCCCAGACTCCTTAAAACCAGGTCTTGCCTAAGTCCCCATGCAGCAGAAATCTCTCTTCCATATCCTCCACATGCAACAAAGCTCTGAAATGGTTAAATAGACCAAGTGACGCATGGGTATTTGCCTCTGTTTTGAAGTTTAAAGGAAGGGAAAAGACCTCCATCACTTGCAAATCCTATGCAAGTTTCTGCAGGCACAGCATAAAGGTGAAAAAGCCCTTCCACATCTGTGTTTATTATGACAAATACCATTTAATCTCCCGGCCTGCATTGCAGCTGCTGGTTATTTTTAACAATATGACAACAAAGGGGGAAAAAATGGAAGGTGTGTCCCACCCTCCACCCCACTGCCATTGTCTGAAGAGCTACTTTGAGAAAATTTCTGTTCTGGGCTATCTGTCAGCTCTCCACTGTCAACGTCAAACTAAAAAGAAAGACGAGAGACCAGCCCTGTGTTCTTTACATCTGAGTAACTAAATGCTTTCCCAGCAGTGCCAGCATGGGGATGAGAGAAGACGACTACAGACAAACCCACTCATAGAGAAAGAACAAAGTGGCAGGTAGGTTAACTTAAGACCCAATTAAGTGATTCCATCTGTTGAATTTCCTCACCTCAGATATACGGACTAGAAAACCTACATGGAAAATGGAGACTCAAAATTTCTCAACTTTTCTCTGAGTCCTCCTGCAGCAGCTATGGGTACAAAACTAGGGATCTATACCCAGAAGAATCAGATGACATAGATAGACACTATATAAATAATTCCTTTACAAAGTGGAAACAGCTAAATGCAGGGGTAGTTTAAGTGGAAATTTGGACAAAAAGAAATACTTTATGTAAACTCTTGATTTCCACAGTATACTGTATTGTATTATTTCTACAGAATCTTCTATACATGGACCAGATACTCGTCTCCATCCCAATACAAAATACTGGAATAACAGTTGCTTGAGTGTCACTACAAATCTGAAGTCCTGCCTATTGCATAAGTCTTTGCTGTAGTTGATCTAGAGACTCACTCTAAGACAAATGTTGGTGTTCTAAGAAAAGGAGACCAACAGGACACATCTGCATTCCTGGTGCTTGGATTAAAGACGTATCAGCACAGACTTGGCACCCTAGATATTGGTCACTGGCTGACCCAGATGTTTTGCAAAGCTACATTTTTTTAGTATATAAAGTGTCTTTATTTAGTAGATCTATTCAAGGCACTAACAAATTGTTATACAAGATGCTGTAGGAACTTTAGGACTCAGAGTTTTGAACAGGTCTGGAAAGGCCTATATTAACCCTCATCACAAGGAGAACCTTCTCAGCTTTCCTATAATTCACCCTATAAAGACTAAAACTTGCATGATTACTCTTGGACCTTGAAGCTTTATGCAAATTTTATGCTGCAGCACTTCATGTTTTATCCTCAGTCTATTCTTAAAACAACTAATAGACAAAAAGGTACAAAATTTCTCAGTGAAGTTATCCACTGCAGCACATAGTCAACCATTTCTCCTTTAAACTCTGAATTTAGTAGTTTGCCTTGCCCTTGAAAATTAAGTACTCCTGCAGCACTCCTCCATAAGTTCCACGTATTCTGGTAACTTGGATGACAGAAGTCTTTCCTTCTGTTTTTCTACTGTTGAGTTTAGACAAAAAGCACTGAATGTTTCTTCAGTTTTGAAGAAGTAGGAAAGATTTTAGAATCACAGAATTGTCATGTTTGGAAAAGGCCTCTAAGATTACTGAGTCTGACATTCTAATATCCCTCCCCCAACAAAATAAGATATATGTACCTATATCACCATGTCTATTCAAGCATGTCCTGAAATGCCCCACCTACAGTTTTTAAATACTTCCAGGGACGGTGACTCCAGCACCTCCCTGGGCAGCCTGTTCCAGTGTCTGAGCACTCTCTCAGTAAAGAAATTTTTCCTCAGATCTACCTTAACCCTCCCCTGGTGCAATTTCAGGCCATTTCCCCTAGTTCTATTGTTATTTACTTGAGAGAAGAGGCCAGCACCCACCTCCCTACAACCTCCTTTCAGGTAGAGAGCAGTAAGGTCTCCTCTCAGCCTTCTCATCTCCAAACCAAACATTCCCAAATCCCCCAGCCTCTCCTCATAGGACTTGTTCTCAAGACCCTTCACCAGCTTGGTTGCCCTTTTTCTGGACACACTCCAGCACCTCAGTGTCTTTCTTGTAGTGAGGGGCCCAGAAATGAACACAGTACTCGAGGTGCAGCCTCACCAGTGCAGGGCACAGGGGCACCATCACTTCCCTGCTCCTGATGGCCACCCTGTTCCTGATACAAGCCAGGATGCTGTTGGCCTTCTTGACCATCTGGGCACACTGCTGGCTCGTATCCAGCTGGGTGTTAACTAGAACCCCCAGGGCCTTTTCTTCCTGGAAGCTTTCCAGACACTCCTCCCCAAGTCTGCAGAGAGGTTGTTGCGACCAAAGTGTGGGACTCAGCACTTGGCTTTGCAAAACCTTGTATTATTTGCCTTGACTCACTGGTCCAACCTGTCCAGAACTCTCACCAGACCCTTACTACCCTCGAGAAGATCAACACTCCCACCCAGCTTGGTGTCATCTGCAAAACTACTGAGAAAACACTAAGTTAGCAGACAACAGTTTGCAAACTATTCCTTTTTTTCCTTTTCCTCTTTTCCTTTTCCTTTTCCTTTTCTTTTCCCTTTTCCTTTCCCTTTCCCTTCTCCCTTTCTTTTCCCTTTCCCTTTCCCCCTCCTTCTTCCATTCCCTCTCCCTTTTCCTTCTCCTTTTTTGACTCTGATGATAGTAGGAAATATTTAACAATAGAGAGAGCAAACCTTTCTAAACATGAAGTAAGAAGGACTTCTAAATGCTCAGACTACCTGTGAGATTGACTGGCTGGCACTGTGAAACAGTAAAAGGTCACAACACAGAGTAGATACTAGAAATTAAGTGTTGGGAACTTTTAAAGGAGATGAGGTTTCTCTTTTTTATAACACCTTCACAAAGGTCTTCTCTGAAAGTGAAGCATCTTCAAGTGATATGGGTTCTTGTGCTAATGTGGATTACAAAAGTAAAATTATTTGATCCAAAAAATGATTAATATGACCAGGCTCTATTAGCCAGAGCATGGCTAAATGGATGTCTAGACCACTAAATCAAGTGCCTTGACCATAGTGAACTTGCTAGAACAAGTCTCACTGACTTCATCAAGGCTCATGTTTTATCAGCAGGTTTTTGTTTTAAATGTTTTGCCGGATCAAAAGCGAGAAAAGTGATAGTAGCCTTTGGAAAATCCTGATGAATATCCTATGCTTTCTACGGATGTACAAGTTTCACTAACAAGCAAATCTTCACAAAAAAGAGAATCTAAGGAATTTTTCTTCTGGACCTAGTTATGTGTTGCTGGCTTAGGAAGCTATATGAGTATCAATGGATAAAAATACCTAAATACAATAGCAGGCACATATGGATGGTGGAGGGAAACACCCTGAAGGCAGATTTCTGGGTCAGGATAATGAGAGAACACCGGGACAATCCTCTTTCTGGTGGAATTCCTGGAAAACATATTTATTTACACACAGAAGCAAACTACTACTCAATATCCACTTTTGCTGATGCATTCTTTCCTATATTTCAGTGTTCAAACCCAGTTAATCGAATGTTGCAGGTATAGCAAGCTGGTGGAACTCTCCTTAAATGCACACAGACACACTTGGAAGCCGTCTCGGTTAAAATATAACTTTTGTCAGAGTTTTCATTTTGTCAGAGAAGCACTCTTTAATAAACCTTAGCTGCTAGCATGTAAATGATTAAAACTCTTGTAACAGTATTTTTCACTGCTGTAGCTGTGTTCCAGTGCTCAAGAATCTAGAGAGATGCTTCTGTATGTAATAATAGTGCATCATATGCTCTTGGACAAGGGATGGATATCCAGGTCCTTGCCCCCATTTGGAAGTGTATTTCAACCCATCTCTACCACTTCTTTCTCATCTGCAGCACCATTAAACCCTCCAGAACAAGACAACGATGAGGCTTATTGTAAGTCGTGTGGGTTCTGGGAGAGATGAATTGTGCATGCTGACTGTTTTGCCAAGCCCTTGAGAGATGAACAATGAAACACAGATCTTGTAAAGGATTTATGATGCCTGGGATTAAGCAAATGTATGAATGCTCTTGTTTAACTAGTCTGAAGTAAGAGAAACATGTGGAACACTTCAGTGCAGCATTACAATTGTTTCAATGCAGGTGTTAAATTAAAAAAAAAAAATACTTTTATAGAAGCTCTTGTTCCAGACTCCAAAAAATCAAACACAACGGAATTTGTAGTTTAGAAAAAAAAAACTTAGGAAACTATCCCAGTGACTATAAACACAATGGCACTTCACCTCTCAATGAGGCTGTGGATGCCTCATCCCTGGAAATGCTCAAGGACAGGTTGGGTGCATCTTTGAGCAACCTGTTCTAGTGGAAGGTGTCCCTGTCCATACAGTGGGGAAGCAACTAGATGATCTTTAAGGTCCTGTCCAACCCAAACAAACCCACTAAACTATGATTCTTAGGATGTTATGGGGATGTAAACTGCATTCCCATTCATGACTGTACCTGTCTTCACTTTCAGTTTGGGCCACAGTTTTCATCAAAGAGTGAATGATTGGAGGTATCTATTACTGAATAGATAACCAGAAGATAGTTCCCAAAGTTAATCTTAGCTCTGAACCATCTGTGTTTAATTCTTCATCTATCTTCAGCTTTCTGGAAGACCTTGCAAAAGTGATTTTGTGTATGTGCCCTGTCTTCCAAGCCATGAATCTCAGCCTATGCCTTCTCCTTCACATACAAAACAGATGTACTGCACCACCTCTAAGTGACATTTGTAGGCCTGAAACAAAAGATGTGGCTGAGATGATAAAAAAGCTGTCCTGGTCCATCCTTATTAGACAACAGAATAAGTGGTAGTTTCGGGAGTTATTGTTTTAAACTATTGGAGAAAACATATGTGCCTTATTATAGTATCCTTGCCACTATTGCTGTCTCTAATACACTGTGCATGATGCAATACACATACACATACATGACTTTTCAGAGCAAATCTATTCATACACAGTTAATAACTAAATTTCCCTTCTAAGCAATGTTAAAAGAAGGCCCTTTAGAAGGAGGGGACTTATGAGACAATGTAAGAGGTACCAGCTGCTCAGGTTCTGTCCTGAAAAACAGACATGATAGTCCTGATCAAAATGTTAGTCGTAAACCTTTCCACCATCTGGCTGAAGTAACTGTTGTTGAACACAAGTGGTCCACAGAGCCATGAACATCTTGCTTGATAAAAGCAACAAGATGTCACAAAAGCAATAAAACTGACATTTCTCCAAGTGCAGCTGCACTAAGATGGGTCACATACCTGAGAAAGAAACAGCTAAAGTTCCTTTGCATTCCTGAAGTTAGAAAACGTGTTATTATCTTCTGACAAAAAGAAGCATTGTAGCAGACCCCTCTTTTCAGTCCTTACAATAATTTTATGGCACTGGAGGAACTAGGTATTATTTGATTTTCTTTTTTATACCATGGGAGCCCATCCCTTTGAAAGTTAATCACCTATTTTTATTTAGTGACTGTAGAATAATGGCTTTGTGGGCAAAACTGACAGGTTTTTTTTCTGGCTGTTCATTTGATACTACCCCATTCTGAAATGAAAAGTGATACGTAATTTCAACTTACTAACAATAGCTCCTGCAATAATGATGTGATGTGCCTGCCAAGACACAGCATTTAAGGATTTGATGGTATGACAGTATCCTAATCAAAAAATACCTTGTAGCCTTTGGATTTTCGCAAAAAAACCCTGTATTCAATGCACAGTATTTTATTTGCCTTCCACATATCTTCCTCTCATGCTCATTAGATATTATTGCCTAAAAAAAAAGAGGCACCAAGAGTATCAGAAACACTATGTTCCAAATAAACTCTGAGAAAGTATCAAACAAAACTGTAAAATAAAGTTTCAATTGCATTGGATACACTGCATTGTGCCTCTGTCTGAGAGGCCTGGAAAAAGAATTATTTACTCTGCTAGGCTCAGGCAGATTCAGGGCTGTTCCTCCCAACAAATAAAATACCTATCTTTACAAAGCCTCCTTAGCTGTTATTATAATTAATTCTTGACTGCCTCACAGAAATGCCAGGCAAAGTTCAGAGCTGTGGACAGACATGGTCTGATCTCTCTCTTGCCTAGCACATGGTGTCATTTTCAGAAACCTATTTAACTTCTTTTTTTTTTTTTTCTTTTTTAAAAGTCAAATGTTTAAAACATTAGATTTTGCTGGTTTATATCCTTTCTGGGCACTGGAGCTTCTGATGTTGCAGTTACAAATGGCTGGGGGAGGGGGTCAGGTCTTTCTGTTCCCCTAAAGCAGATCCTGTTAACTAAGTGTGAAGGCTGCTTTCAGCCTAGAGCCCCCTCTTTCTGGTCTCCTGTTTCCTCTCCCTTACACCCCTGTCTTTTCTCCCTCACATTCTTTTAAATTCCTGCTGCTCTCACCTGTTCTTCCAAGGCAAGCAGCCCATTTCCCAAAGCACTTTTGATCCCCAGTATTACTGTGCATCTCTTTTGTTCTTTCTGCTGAGAAGGCATTATTTTACATAAACACATACATTTAGATTTGGTTTAGATAAAGATAAATAAATATATATAATAACTCAGATTTTAATATAAATGAAAATATATAAATATATAAAAGGGTCTAGTTAGAGGGCTAGTCCCAGAGTGCTGCGGAAAGAAGAGACAGAGGTGCCAGAAAAGGTTAGGTATCCTCAATGTTCCACATATTTTGCTGGCTCTCCTACCTCTCATTTCCACTCGTGTGGCACAGGGTTTTTAATAGACACTCTTTGAAATGAAGAATCGTCTACTGTTCCCATCCCATCAAAGGAAATGGTTTAAGATATCTTCAGTTACAAACTTCAAAGGCAAAATCACAGATTACAGAATAAGTCTCAGACAGGATATTAATGCCAGTGGGTCTACTGGGACTGATGAGTCCTACTGTTTGGAGAAAGGCATACAGACAGTGGTTTCTGATGAGAGAAAGAAGAAAGAGGAGGAAATGAAGAAAAATAATGTACATAAGTATAGTACAGAGGGACTTCCTAGAGACTAGTCTGGAGATACCCTCTATGTTGAAAACAAAAATTTTAATACTGGATCTACAGCAGATATAGTACCAGTCCCACAGAATAATAAGCTCTCTGCCACTAAGGCACCTTTAAATAACATTTCCTCCCTCCATCATCTTGGACATGCCAGGTTCCATATACAGGTAATAGTCTGGTTCCAGCAGTGCCTTCAACAGTGTCAGCCAGCTAAGATGCCACTCTAAACCATGCTGACAGAAGGAGATGCTTGAAGTCAAGCTTCTTATAGTCAGTGAGATTGCACTAACCAGTGCATGAAAGTGGTCAAGATACCCCATTGCCTCTGGAACAAATCTGGCACTTGGGTGGCCACGGCTTCACCCACCACAAGAGACACATCCTTGGTTTGGTCTCAGCCTCTGTATCTGCCACCTCCTGCTTCTGGAAGGTGAAAATTATGTGACCCAAGTGAAGGGTCTGGCACATTTACAGCAATAATGGTGTCCTGTGTTGCTTCTCCAACACTGAAAGTTTGTATTATCCCTAAAAGGAAGGGGATTTATTTAGTGAAAAGGTCAGATCTAGACTGTAGTAGACTAAAAACCGGACAACTCTTACCTTCACATTCTCATAGCACCTTTGAGAAACAAATATTCCTTGTTTGACTTTCCTTGACTGTTTTCCTGATAGGTAGTGCTCTAACTGTACATTAATTCTCTAAATTAGAAGCTGAACGAGTGGATGAAGCAGCTTTGCATCTGACAGTCTTATATGGGCTCCTAAACCATTGTCTTTGTTCCCATAAAGTATACAAAAATATTGTACAGAAGAGCTATTTTTTTTTTTTGCCTTGATCTTTTTATTAACCTCTGAGATGTATTTCCTGAGGAAGTATCTGTGTCAAAAGAGATATGAATTATTTCTCTCTTCAAATGCTTTAGGGAGATTTCTTCTCTTAATCACTCTGCTTTAATGAAAGATAAATTGTAATCCCAACTAACTCCAAGAGTTAAAGTGACATGTTCTTAAGTACTTGGCTGATCTGAACAAAATTAATCAATAGTTTCTGTCATGAACCTCTCAAAAATTAATAATTCTGTTCTCAGATCATGTATATTAGTTGATTTCTATTGAAAGTTTCAGAGGTAATGCCTAGATTATGGCCATACCACAGAAAGGCTGCTTGTGCCTATCAATTTGAATAAAAATAAGACATACAAGCAATCTCAGTCCTCAGATTTCAATAATCACAAGAGAGTGGGGAAAAAACAGCACTAAAGGAAATCAACAAAAACCTTCTTCCAGTAAACAAACTTTACTTGTGCCTGAATCTGTCATCCACATAGGAACTGGGTGAAAGATACAGAATCCACTCACAGGAAAAGGAATTCCATGGGATGTCTCTGCTTTTTATTATCTGTGGTCAATGTATAGTTTTTTTTTTTTTCAAGAATAATTCCTTTGTGTGTGTGTGTGTGAGACAAAAAAAAAGTTACTTTCTTTCATGTAGCTTTTGTATGTGGTATCAAGTTGTTGCCAAAGACTAAAAGCTGTGCAGTGAGGAAGTGTTCTTTAATTTTAAATATATTTTTTTTTTCTCCTCTCAAATTAAAATTCTCATTCTTTCCCTGGCATACATAGCCCTCAAAATAATAGTGTATCATGAGAGCACTGCCAAATGGCACAGATGTTTTTCCCACTCAAAGCCCAGCTTGAATGAGTGCAAACTTCTCAGGCCAGCTAGGAATGTTTGTTGAGTCAGTGTGACTCAGGGAGATCTCCAGATTCCTTTCTGAAACTACTGTTGAGCTGATGATCTTGAAAAAGGTCTGGCCTTTCTCCTATCTTTTTTCCATATAGTCTATCTGCTAATTTGATTACTCTAGTAGGCCAAAGCATCTGTATTGTGAGACTTTCTCATGCATCAAGTACTTTTCTAAGACAAATCTAGAAATAATTTTACCAGATTCAATAAATTTGTTACTAGAAAAATTTTTGTGCGTAGGAACAGAGTTTTGGTGAATCATTTATTAGAATTGTATATCATAAGGCATTTTATCAACAATAATTTAATCATAATTTATTGTTTTTCCTTCTCAGAAAAATATCTTATTAATATCTGATAGATGTTGTCACTAAATATCTTAATAAAGAAAAGAATACATACCTCTAAATACAAATAATTTGGATTATTCTTTATTTCTACAATAATTTGTATTGACCTTATCCATTTTCACGACCAAGTTGAAAAGGTATCAAACAGAAGTAACAACAGTAACAAATAAAAGTACCTCAAGATCTTTGGAGATTATCTTTGTACCGGGTTATAAAGGCAAAAGTAGAAAAGTCTTTTTTCTATTAGTTTTACATATAGCACTTGCTACCAACCAGAGAAAAATAAGAGTTCCTCCACTGGACAGATGGCTCCCAGAAGTATGCGGTGCCTGTGGAAAAAATGACTTGTCTCAGAAATGGCTCACACACCAAATATTTGTACACTCAGCTTCCTTTCATTCTGTACTCCCAGGACACCAGTTGTTCTAAAAAGCCACTGTATTTTTTCTCATGTTGAGGTTACTTTGTAATGGAATTCACCACCATGTGCTAAACTCAGAGTGTGGGGGAAAAATGGTACTTCCTTGGTTTGCATGAGGAATGGAGAAAAAAGTGTTAGATCATTGATCAGATAAACAAATGTCTTTTCAATTCAAGAAGCAGCTGGTTTGTCATCCTGAATGGTGTGTACCCATGCACAAATGAACAGGAGTGGGAACAGTCTTCATGAAGATCACTGAGCAGCAGGTGACACGGCCATGTTCCAGGATGACATACAGAGCTTTAAGACAGCTCAGTAAGTCTGAATGTCATTGCACTAGTGATTTTGTTAGGGGACGTTACCCATAAACTACAGCTGCATCCTAATGTTCTTCTGGGTGGGAACATGGGACGAGGGTGTCTGTGCTGGTAAAGAAACTGACGTGAGCTACCTTCCCTCCTTAAATTGTTTTGCTTCATTTTAAAGCTGTAGGGAAAAAAGTTGGATTGAGGACACAGATTTTACTTTTTGGCACTTCGAGTTTGAACCACAGTATCTATAACAAAAACAGAGCAAGAATTTTTCAACAACGGTAAAAAAAAAATCTACACCAAAACCAGATCCCAGATCTGCCAGAGACATGTTCTGAATCTGTGCCAAAGATTTCAGGCTGGCAAATCAGCAAAGGAGCCAGATAAATCAGAATGAGTGTAACAGGTCTCATGTATTTCAGCACAGCTTAGCCTCTTTACTATGTCATTGTCATCAATACCCCAAAATACTTAGTTGCAGGAATAAAAGTGTCTGGTTAAAAAAGCAAAACCTTTAAAAAAAAATAAAGAAAAGGAAAGTGAGAAGTGTGGTGTAGCTGTGTATTAATAGTGTAACTGAACTATTTAAAGGAAAAGAAAAATGTTTTGTACACTGAAGGCAGGAAAAAAATTGTTCCTATTTTATAAAATAATTCAGTTTCCTGGTTTTGATTTACAGTTACTGCTAACAGCTGCTTACAGATCAGGTAACATTAGCATTCAAAAAGCAGCCCTAATGAAAGCAACCGTGCAGCTAATATTGGTGTTAATTCTATTTCATGCTCTTTGACTCAGCTGCATAAGAAATTGTTTAAAATGGAAATGCCTCAAAAACAGTATTCACAATCTGCCATCAAAGCAAAATCCTGAAATACGTTTATTCTTGCAAAAAATGTACAGTATGTACAACGTATAAACCCCTATCAAAGTCGAGACTAGTCCTTATTGCTGCAGAGAGCCTGGGCACAACTGAGACATTGTATCTCAGCACTGTGGGAAACGTGCCATACACAGCACCCTTGTGCAGAATCTGCAAACATATGCTGATTCCCCTCCGCAGGGCAAGAGCTGGGTGACTCAGGGAAAGGATGCAGGCTGAGACCATGGCTGATGGAGCCTGTCTGTCAGTAAGCCCACACACTGTGTAGACAAGGCAGCAGACTTTTATTCCTTATCTACAGTCTGCTGCTCAACCTGTGATTGTTCATCCTACAAAGCAGGGCTACAAGTCCTGCTGCTACCCTTCACCCAAACACAGGGACCTCTCCTGTGTACACCTGACCTGTGCACTCCTGAATATCAAAAGAAGAAGCTTAAAACAAAACATTCTCTGGAAACAGACTTGCTTGGTGGAAGATGTGGAAGTTAAGAGCACATGTATTTCTGGAATGTGATTCCACAAATTTATGAGAAACAACACTTTGGGACATCCAGAAGACACAAGAAGACACAAACTGAGATCAGGATGGCACAGAGGTCAGCTGAGTACAACCGAAAAATACTGTCATATTATGTTCTTGCCTTGCTCTTACACTATTCCTTGGGCATCTGCTGTTGAGCACTGCCAGAAACAAATTACAGCATTAGGCTTGCCATTTGACTGGCCAGTGACAGGCAGCTTAACCTTTTTTTGTTTAACCCATTGGTCTTTAAAGACACATATCAAGGGCAGAACTTCATTTTGCAGGACATGACATTGTGATCAGCTTTCAGGTAACACACACGTTTTATTTCAATAGACTCCTGTGGCCTTTAATGCTGCATCTAGGCTGTGAAT
Source organism: Calypte anna (assembly GCF_003957555.1). NCBI lineage: Eukaryota > Metazoa > Chordata > Aves > Apodiformes > Trochilidae > Calypte > Calypte anna. The sequence continues at coordinate 48,702,797 of NC_044274.1, forward strand.
TGCTGATGACACTCTGATGGAAGGTTGTTTGCTACAGCTTCTGTCAAAAGAACAATACTGACACTATTGTTTTGTGCATGGGGGAAAGGCACTGGGGACAGTGAGGAGGCAAGACCTCCTGAAGATTTTTAAGACTTGCTCTGACAGCTTGGATATAAAAGGCTGTCCCTTAATCCAAGCACCACGGAGGCCTATAAGAAGTCACTTGACATCCATGCTACATGAATATCCAGAGCCCTGGCTCCTCCACAGCTGGGCAAAGTGGACAGAAAATAGCAGGAGAGAAAAATGGACAATGAAAAATCAGCATCAAGGAAGTGAAACAGTTCAGCTAAATATTCATCATGTTGATCTCCTGTGTTCAAGACCACATGGCACTTGCCATAGGAACATTGCGAGCAAATTAATGAGGAGAATAAAACTAAATTAGGATGTGGTCAGTGTCATCAAAACTTGAAACCTCAACTAGTTAATGTAAATTCCTCCCAAATAAGGATTGATTTTCCTGGAGGTGAACACTTTCAGTAAGTCAGTACTGCACTTTTTAAAACAAGACACACTTCTCAAAACACCAGCTGTTTTGACAGATGACTGTTCCACTGGACGGTGTTTGGAAAATAAATATTATTTTCCTTGCTTTTATCTAAGTCGGCAGTGGCCCCTTATACTCTGCAGTCTTTGCAGTGACAGTGGAGCCAGTAAATATTAAACTGGCTTAAGTTGTGTTTATACAGATACTGCATACTTAGTTGTAGCTTCCAGTGGATGTAGTTGCACCTGGACTACATGAGTTAAGCTAAGTGTTCCCCTGCTCAGACTAGCTAGGTCTGCCCGATGGTTTGTCAGGCTAGGGCATGAAATTTCACATGCATCTCCTCTTCATCTACACAGAAATGTGAATAAGCAACCAGTCTACAAGCTGAAGCATGGTACCCTCCTAGAAACCTGGTTGAAAGCTTCTGAGGCACTTTGAAAAACAGAAAACCAAAACCTCAAAGTAATTGAGGGAGTGTCTCCGTTCACATTATAACATGGTTCCAGAAGCAACAATGCCATGTGGATGGGAGAACTCTGGGAGACCTGGTCTGGGAAGCAATGCAGCCACTGCAGTGCAGTGCCCCAGCCACAGCTTTCACTGCTAGAATGGGCTCTGATCTCTCTGTCAAAATTTTCCATTTGGCTTTGAGGAAACAAGTCTAATCTGAACTGAACTCTCCATGGCCCTAAAAGGAATATTTCAGTAAAAAAATGGCATTCATGGAGTTTAATATTACTTTATTAGCAGTTTCTCAGGAAAGATGGACAGAAATCATTAGTGTGCAGTAGGTTAAATGTAATGGATAACGTTGAGCTCCAAAATCAGGATTGTTGTTCCTGGAAGACTGCTGGTCACCTGGAAGATAAACAGGCTTGATGTGGCATGTAATGAAAGTGAAATAATCAGATCCCAGAAGAAATAAATGTATATGTATGATATCTGGGAGTTTTATTTTCCTTCTGTGAGGTTAGACTCATCCACATGAGCTGCATTCTTTCGGCTGGAAGTGGGCCTGAGGCCCTGTCTAGCTCTGATAGAGACAATAACTCTGGAGTGTCGATTGAGGGTGTGCCCTTTCAAGCATTTTTCTTCCTATGATAGTGCTAGAGTTTAACTAATGGCTTCACATAACAGAACAGTTATTGCAATGCAGCAAATCAAGGCCTTTTTTTGTTGCATTTGGCATCTAGCAATGACTGTGCTTCCAGAGGAAGGCAGCAACTTTTTCTGCCTGAGCTCATTAACATCTGAACAATCCTTTCATGACTATCTTGCAAGACAGACTACCTAGAGCTCAGTTTTGATCTAAGACTGAGTTTGCACTAGCACAATGGCAGTGATATTGACAGAATTAAGCCTGCTTTACACCTATAGAGATGAAAGGAGACTTAAGACCTCACTCCCCTGTGCTGCTGGAATGGAAAGATGACAGGATAATTTCTATGTGGAGGAGTGTACTTTTTCACATGGAGTTCCTTTGTCTTTTTCTCTCCAAGAGAGCTCATTTTCAGCTTATGGTTTGTGACCCATGGTAGGAGTCCATGGACATCTTCTAGGAGGACTGCAGAGGTAGAAGAAGAAAGCCTATTGCCAGTGGACTTTTATCTGCCAACATAAGTACAATAAAAAATGTTAAAACTGATGAAAGGAAAAAGCTCTCCATGACCCCTTCAGCAATGAGCTACCTCACTGGAATCGGGGAGAAAAACAGACTGAACCCCAATATCCTGTCCTCAATCATAATAGCCAAGGTGGCATTATAACACCCAGCAGGGCAGCACGGATACGTGCAATTAATAAAATAACAAGTCTTTGTAGCGAAAAGGGGAAATAAACTTTTTCCTGCTGTCCTCAGCAGCAGCTGCGAGGAGCTGTGGAAGTCGTGCAGTGCGCATTGCCATCTTGTGGCCCTGGGGGAGATCGTCACCCCTCAGGTCGCCTCACCCCTCCCTACACAGCCCGACCCCTGCCCGAGGTGGGACTCTGCTTTTGTTGCCTCCTGCTACATTCTGCCACTTCGGAAGCAAAAGTAATTCTTCCTGTATTCCTCAAGAAACTCGTTCGGGATCAACAGGCAGTGAGAAAGGTTTCGGACAAAATGTTCAGCCAAGTTGGGATACCTGCAGGCTAAATGAAACAACTTTCTTCTCTGTAGACACATAGGAAGTCTTTTGGTGGGAAAATCTTCTTAAGTTATTTTGTGGGTTTGCAAGTTGAACTGTCTCTGCAAAAGCTTGTTGGTGGTAGTAGCGACAGCAAAAGTAAGGGCCATAATAGGACATGTTTAGCATAAAGATTTTCAGACTACCAGGTGAAACTAGATCTAGTATTTGAAAGACAAGCTAATTAAGAAAAACCTGTATGAGAAAAAAAAGTATTTTTACACCCACAAATGCTTTGCTTTCTGAATCACCATTTTTTATCTTGTTCATATGAATTACACCCATTTATCACAATTCAATCAGAAAAGAGAAATTACTTCAAACAGAAAAACAAAAGGCCCAAATCTGCACCCCAGTTTGAACTTCTGAGGCCTCATAAAGTTTGAGCATTTTGGTGCTGGCGTTCACATTAGCCTTCCTTTTTCTTTTTCTTCTTTTTCTTTTTCCTCTTCTTTCTTTTTCCTTTTCTTTTTCTTCTTCTCTTTCCTTTTCTTTTTCTTTGTCTTTTTCCTTTTTCTTTTTCTTATCTTTTTCTTTTCCTTTTTGTTTTTTTTCCCATAAAAACTGGAAGGATTGACATGGCTAAAAATTTTTTTTTAAATTTCCACACAGTCCACATGAAACAGACTAGACTTTCCCATTTAAAAACAGTGTTTCGATACTTCTGATTTGCTGCTTCAAACAATGGCAAGCTTATAAGTGAATTTTTAGAAAATGCTGGAAGTCAGACTTACATTTTTTTTTCTCCACTAAATCGACTGTGAAATATATCTTCAAGATCTGTGAGTTAGTTGCCCCAGAACACAAAGCCAAAATCTCTGGTGGACCCCAGGGGTTAACCATATTCTCCTGAACTGAGTTGCACCAGAAAGCCTAAATGTGATTGTATAAATTACACATTTCAAGGACACGCTGTCTTCAAAGCACTGGAGAGGGCAACAAGCTGATCTGAAGTCACACAAATACTGTGACTTTCTCAGAACAGAGAAGGAGTGAAGTATGTGTGAATAAAACTGAGTTATCCCCTCAGTACCACTGAGGCATTTGGAGTAGATTAGCTTTCTTTTTTAATCATTTCAGACTGCACTCAGCTTTCTGTTTATCAGTCCAACATCTTGTTACAAATTCTAAAAAAAATTCAGAATGGCAAGCCTTGCGTCAGGGCTTCAAGCCAAGAACAGCTTAGAAAGTAACAGTCCAAAGTACACTCTGCTTCTCTTGTTTCAATTATCTAGAAATCAGAGATGTACAACAAAAAACAGGAAAAGAAACCTTTTATCTGTTAGAGAGGCCCAAGTGACACACAACTCCAAATTAATAGAGAACACAGGTTTACAGAAAGTTTGCAAGAACCATGCAATGAGATAATTTGGAACTTTTTTTTTTTTTTTTGTATTTCATTTTCTTCAAAGGGCTTAAGAATCATTGTATAGAAAGAAAATATTTGATTTAAAGTGTGGGTAACTTGCCCCTCCTCTTTGTCTATAGATGTTGCTATTTCACATAGACACTACCTTCCCTTTATTGTTTTTATCAAGTGGTAAATTTAGTGAACTTGCCTTTTACATTTTTATGAAGACACAGAAGATCTGTGAGGCCTGGACATGTCAAAAAGAGTGGAAGAGTTGGCTTGTTCCTGTCTCTATATATAATATTGGTGCTTGTTGTTCATTACTGTATCCAAGGGACTATTTGATCTGGGAAATGCAGCCTGTGTTGCCTGAACTGTGCTGCCTGAGAGGAAACAGGCTCAAGATGTGAAACTGGTCATGTAGGACCTCTTGGTACTTCCTGTCTGGTACCAAGAAGTATCTACATTATGCTGAAACACTACTGAGGATCTGAGTCTAAGTCATGAAAGCTGCAGCCTCAGTTACCATTGCAGGGCTGAATAATAAAGCATGGATGCCATCATGAAAGTGACCCTGTCATGTGCTTTTCAGTGTATTTTGACAAGACATAAAAATTAGTAGTTGGGAACTCACAAAGCTTCATTCAGAATTCTAAAGTGTTCACCCAGAATCTACCTATGAAGATGGACAGTAACAAGAAGAGTTACAAAACCTTCTTTCAAAGGTTCAAAAGATCATGGATCTGTTAGATCCATTAAAATCAGAAATATTCCTAAAATGGACAGACTTTGTCACAGCTTTATACAGTAACCAGCCAGTGACAGATGCTCTCTGCTTCTCCACTACCCTCCCAGGGGAAGACAAAGAAGAGAATAAGGGAGAGAGACTTCAAGGCTGGAAGAAAATACTTGGGTAGGTTGAATGAGGTAGTAATAGCGAATTACAAATATATATACAAATATGTAAATATGAAGCTTGCCCTTACCAGTTGGTAATTACTTCCCAGTGGAAAAGTCCCATACTGGGACTGGGCAGTGGATTGGGGTGCCCAAGCCCAGGGTCTCAGTAACACTTGGCAATAGTTTTAGAGCAACCAAGCCAGTCCAACTTGAGATGGCAGAAGGCAACCTGTCTTGGTGAATGACATTCTTCTATGGTCAGGAAACAAGGGGCAGGGGCAGGTCCATTTGGGACACCTGAGCCATCCTCTCCTCTCAATAGGCTCAGCTGCTCTTCATTATAACCCCACATCAACAGGCAGGCTGTTGCTGGTGGTGTCCCAGGCAAGTATTTTCTCTCCAAGCAGGACAGGCTTCTATAAAAGCACATTATGCTTCAGAAAGTAATTTCCCAAAACACATATTTTAACAGTTTAATTGAAAACATTTATAATATCCCAAAACTTATCCGTTTTTTAAGTTACTGGTTTTGCCTCACTCACAATGTTGCATATAGGATAGGTGGATAGAGTTGCTCCTACTGTGACATAATGGACTTTTCAGCAGAACATTTTGCTGCTTCTTTATTTCTGTAGCATAGTATAAATATGATTTTATTACTACCTCATGTAATGGGCCTATATGAGATCTTTTATGTGTTCCTTTAAAAGTAACGTAATGAATTTATAAATACACCACATATTTCAAAATTTTGCATTCTTAAATGTCTGTATATACACACTTAGCATTTTTAAGCATTTAATTGTCTTACAAACTTTGGTGACTCCATGACTTTCAGGGGGGGACATAATTGTTTATTTAGTTGGGATTCTTTAATTAATAGCTGCTCCTAGGTCAAAACCTCATTGTTAAGAATACTGGACACTATGTTAGAATTGCTTCACAATGAACATATTTCCACACCTGAGAATGAGGATATTAAGGCAGATAGTGAGAAGGAGATTCTTTTCATAAATAAATAAATTTAAAAAAATTAAAGTGTTTTTTAATTCCAGCATCTCTCTTCAGAAACACTAAAAATATCACCCAACAGGAAAGAAAGTTGAAAGACCCTTTGACATTTGCCCTGTTTATACATGACGCTAGTTGTTGATCTTATAGGAAAGGATCAGGAGCTTTTTATGTCCCCTTCATTATTCATGAGGCAGCTGGGTAGCCCAAACTCTGCAAATTCCCAGATGTTCGGAAAGGGATTCATCTCTGCACCAGTGTCAAGACCAGAACAAATACAAAACGGGAGAGGGTAGCCAGATGCCAGTCAACACCTGCCTGGGATTTCAGGCTCTGTGTCTGTTTGCTGAAACTGCCAGTGCAATTTGTGCAGCAGAAATCACCTGCACAAATCCTGACTCTTCTACCAAATTTCCTTCCAGCTTTGATATACATTTCTCTACCAGTACTCCCCCCGTCCCCTTCCAGTTTCCATCACTAAGCACTTTCAAGATTAGTGTTTCACACTCCATTGCAGTAGCAAATACCTAACTTGCTTTTATTTGGTGACTCTTACCAGTCACACATAGGATCCTCCCCATGATGTCCAGAACAAGCTCACTGACTTCAGCAATCAAGGCAGTGATTCTAGGTACCCTTCCATCTAATGTCTCCTTCGACTGCCTATTTTAGTTGAGAAGTGATGAGATGACTCCAGCCTTTTTGTTTCCATGATCTGCTGACCAGAAGAGCAGGTATTGTTGTTGCCTGGGACTGCTGCACAGTGCTGCCTTCCAACGTGTGACACGTACACAGGCTGAACTATCACTGTAGGATCAGCTCACCTCTACGAGTTCAGCCATGGTCTTCTACCCAGGCCATATTCCTGGAAGAGAGCAGAAGAATCTGCTGCCTTATTTATCTGGTTTACCAGGACCAAACTCCACTCATTCAGAAATTAAAATTTGGTCCTAAACTTGAGGAGTCTATTGCCTAGGGCAATCAATGATCATTTGGAATGTCTTAATCACATTCGTGCCTATGGCAGCCCTTAATGCTTGAGCACCTTTGTGGCAAAATAAGCCTGATAAAGCTAAATGAGTAAGTAGCTTATTCCTTCCAGTTGTGGAGGAGAGAATGAGTAGTGTGCTATTTGTTAGCCATGTTTCTGCTGGTCAGTGAAAGTTTGTCTTGACTTATGGCAACTGTAGAGAAAATCAGTGGGAATGTTAATGACAGGTCACCAATGAAGTAAAAGTCCTGGTAGCTGAGGATAAGGGCTCACAGTGGTAAAGTCATTGTCCTCTCCTTTGGCTGTTGCCTGGAATTTCTTTATTTGCCTTTTATTCACAGGGAGTTTCATAAAGGAGATGGAAAGAAATAGTCCCTGGAAAGTATCCAGGAGGATCTTAGGGACTATGGAAAGCAGGGAGGGGAAAAGTATTGAGGATACAAATATTGTTTGAAAGATGTTAAAAGAATCCAAGTGACTATTCAGGTCACTACACTGCCAGGAACATTTGGCATGGGTAGCAATGGGTGTTTCTTGGACACTCTTCCACACTCCAAAATCTGTGCAAATGCTCTGGAAGTCTTGTGAGAATGAGCTAACATGAGACTCACAGTCTGTTGCAGTCTGGACAGGAAATGTTCTTGTAATGTTTTGGCTTCACTCATTGTGCCCAGATGACACACAGGAATGTGTGAAAATGAAAAATGTTGCAGCAGAGGTGGGAATAAACATGTTAATCAATGACAGTATTTTGTGTCTTAGAAAGTTTTTGTACCTTAAAGGGAGTCCTTGCTCAGAATCAGATGGAAGAACATGAAAAAAATATCTTGAATTGTTCCCACACTGTTGGCTTATGTTCACGTGCCCCTGCTAGCTTGGGACTGTGAATAAAAGTGTCTGATCAGAGAGACCCCAATACACTGGGAAAGCCTTCTGAAGGCAGAAATATATGCCAAGGAAGGAAAAATGTTGCAAAACAATGTCCTGAAGAGTTACTTTTGTGGTCAGCTTGCACTTTCAACTACCTTTCAACATAAATTCCCCATTGCAAACTCTGTCAGTTTGATCAAATAAGTTTTTAGAATTGGGAATTTTTGCTATTTAAGTCAGCATACCATGCCTATGCAGCATGAAAAAAAATATCAGAAATATCAAGGGATTAAACTTTCTCTTCCCCCTTGGACTCCTATTCAAAGATTTCAAGCTTAAGGTAATCTTTGCAGCATTAGACACTGAGAATTAGTATGTTCCCCACAGCTGTTGCTTCTAGATGCTGGCCCAGACTGTAAAAACTTAACAGACTTCAGTGGAATGCCTAGAATTCATTTTCTCACTCAGATGCTTTCATCTCATTCATTTCATTGTGTTTACAGGCTGGAAGGTTTCCTGAGGGCAGACGTGATTTTGATTTACAGTTCCCTGGCCAGTCTGATTCTGAAGAAAAGTTACAACACCTATAGTGTAATACTGTTTCAGAGAAGAGTGAAAAATGTCATGCTCTGAAGAGGAAGCCTCTGAACTGCAGTAATCACAGTATATCACACATCTCTGCACCGCATGGTGTCAGCAGATGTTGCCATTACTTCAAAACAGTTTCAATTCCATTTCCCCTGTCTCCACCCACTCGTTTCAAAGAAACCAAACCTGCCTGATCATGCTGGAGACATGGCTTTAAAAATACCTCTGGAATTTCTCCTTTCTATCCAGGTCAGGCTGGGGAGACTTTGGGCGTTTTGAGAGGGAGGGAAAAGAACTGTGTGACAGTGCGGTGCCTCTCCCTTTCTACTTAAAATGGTTGAACATCCTTGCCATGTCATGGCCCCAACAGCAGGAGGATGAGGGCCTCATGTATGGTAAAGTTCAGGATGCTCGTGCATACTGGTGAGTCCTGCCAGGATGCACCAAATACTCACCCCATGTGTGGTTTCCAATGTGTCCTAGCTCTGCTCCAGGAGCGGAAAGCTCAGGGAGATCTGAGACAGAGCAGCAGTGACAGTGTAAATGAGGGTAACATACACTTCAAAACGTAGGCTTCGAAGGAAATCACAAGCAGGCAAATCTAGTTTACATCTGTATTTATGGGCTTGGGGATCCACTCCAAGAGAGAATTGGCAAGATGCCGCCCCTGCTCACAGAATTTCCTTTCTTAGATATGCTGGTTAGCTTTTGTCTTGTTTAGCTTAGGGCATGCATGAGCATGTAGGACATTTGGGCTCTTCTTCTACTTTAGGAATCAAAAAAACCTGAAATAACCTCTACTGGCATACAAAAGAAAGAGATTGCTAATATGCTGCAGCCTCCAGTGTAATATAATCCTTATTATTCCTTCCTTATTGGAAGAGACAATAATTTTTCAGCTGAACATTATTTCAATAAATTATTTTATCTTGTAAATAAACACAAGTGCAATATTCAAAAAGCTTATGGTACTGAAAGCTATTAACTTGAAAGCTATTAACAAGCACTTGTGAGTTAGTATTGTGTAAGAATAATAGAAGTTAACGTAGGAGCAATATTTTCTTTAATCTGAGTTGTTTAACAAGCATCTCTAAGGAGCCCATCCCAAACAACATGGTTTTCACAACAGGACTGTTTGGGAGTGGGAAGGGCAGGATCTGGGAGCCTGAAATGGGCTGTAGTATCCTTCCCTTCTGTTACTCTTTTTTCAGGTATCTTGTCTTTACATGCTGTCAAGTGGAATTGCAACAAGCTCAGGTAGGGAATAACTCTACAAGTTATTAGAAGTTTTTCCTTCAGACAGGATACCTACAGAAGGGTTAAAGGGAAAAGGATACTTGAATATAGAAGAAGGAAGGGAATTATAATTCCAATTATTTAGTTGTCAATAAAGCCAAAGCATGACAAATTTTACCAGGTGTCATTTAATTTCCCAGGTCATAGCTCCATCTACCATAACCCTAAAGGAACTACAGGTAGAGAACAGAGAATTAGGAGCTATAGACTTAGCTGGGACATTCATAAATCTCTCTGGACACTGGTTGCTGCTGAAGATCACAGAATCACAGAATGGCTGAGGTGAGCAGGGACCTCTGGAGGTCATCTGGCCCAACCTGCTTGCTCAGGTGAGGTTACCTCCCGTAGGCTGCTCAAGGCCATGTCCAAATAGCTTTTGAATATTTACAAGAACAAAAACTCCAGAATCTCTCTGAGCAACCTGTGTCAGGGTCTGTTGTCCTCACAGTTAAATTTTTTTTTTCCTGATGTTCAGAGTGAACCTTCTGTGTTTCAGTGTGTACTCAGTGCCCCTGGTCCTGTCACTGGGAACCACTGAAAGGAATCTGCTCTCCTCTTTGCTATCATCGAGTGCCCAAGGTGGGCTTGACTGGGGAGAAAGGAGGATGGCCTCACCAAACTCCATGTAGGTGAGAGTTTTCCTTCTGGAAGCTCACTTGCTTAGGCTTTACAACCAGAAAACTAAAAATTAAAAAATACTCCATCTGTGCCAGTTTACAACATGTCTTCAAGAGAAGTTCTCCAAACTTCTTAACATCTCTAGCCACATTTCTCATAAATCAGGGTTATGCACAGCTGTTATTTTGTTGTGCAAGTGGTCTGTAGGAACATAGCTGATGTTTACAATCTCTCTATATTATACTGGTTAAGGTGATGGATACCTTATTTAGAGGTGGGATATTACAAAGACTCCACAGTTCACTCATCTGCTACATGGAGGATATTAGAACACATCTCTTTACCAGCTGCTGTGAAGAAAATAAACTCCATCCCATCCAGACCCAGTGCATACAATACCATACAGGTATTGTCAAGGGCACTGGAACCACAGTTTGGCTCCGTGTAGCTTCAAGAGTTCAACAGCATACATCAGCAATGGTGTAGGACAGGAATCCCACATCTGCTTGTCTGCAGAGAATCAGTCTGATATTTTATTAAATTCCTAGGTTCTCTGGAGGTAATGCCATTGCAGACAACTTTGTGTTTATTTCCAATTACTATCTTCAGTTTAACTACAAATAATATTCCAAAGTATCCTGAAATATAGCCACAAAAAGGCACTCACTCTTACTTGTTACTAATTGCAAAAATGTTCCCTTTAGACAAATATGCTGTGTTACCTTTAGTTTTCTAGTCTTCTGACATGTTCACCAGAACTTGCTATTGCTGTCTGGAATCATCAGACAGTCAGGACCACAATAGTGGAAAAAAACTAAACATGAGAAGGGTATTAGAGAACTTATAATTTTCTTTGGAAGAAAGCTAGCAGAAATTGTAATGTCAAATATGACCAGTGATGTTCAGTATACTGTTTGTAAAAAGCCATATGTAAGATCCCAAGTATTGCCTCTGACAAGTTTAAGCTTGTTATGAACCCACCATGCTGCTGCAGGAAAGAGCTGGGCCTCAGTGCCAAAAGCAGCTCGTGTGACACTACAAAAAATGCTTCAGAAGGCAAAATAAACTATCTGGCTGAATTATAGTCATGCTCACTATTGAAAAATAAAATATAAAACCAGAAATAGCAGAAACCCAAACCAGAAATTTATCAATAATCCACACTTTACAAATAAAGAGTTGGGTAATTAAAGTGTTTCTTCATTTCTTTAACTTCAAAAAGTCTGACATCAGAGAAGCTTATTTCATCTGTCCCCCACCACTCAGTACACTGAGGCCAGTAATTTTACTGCAGGGTATCTTCAAGGAAGGCATCTTCTGGGTGGACAGCACACCACTTGCTGTGATAATTTTCTTCAGAAGCTAAAAATCACAAAAAAACTGAGTCCTTCTCATTTTAACATTCCTGGCTTTATCCTTTAACCAGCCACTGGCTCTAGCTTTGGCTTTCTCTGATGGATGAAAGGCTTTTGAATACCCAGTGTTTTATGTCTGTGGAGGTATTTGTACGCTGTAATTAAGCTATATCTCAATTTTTCTTTCTCTATAACTTTAAATGATTAAAAACTTCAAGAAGGGGCCTTTAAATCCCTGCTGTAGGACACCTCCTCCACCTCATCAGGTCATTTTATGGATGTTTTCTAGACTCTCCCCATGTCTGATTTATTGTGTGTGGATGTTTGTGTTGAGTGTCTAAGTGTTCAAAGTCTAAGAATGCCCCATGCCTGTCTTGTCAATGTCACACTCAGTAGGAAAAAAGTTTCAGTTTCTAAACACTTTTCTTCTTTATCCATCCAACACATATAATAATCTACTTCGTCTCTGCATTGACAGGTGAACTCCTGTTGAGGTGAGCCTCCTGCTTCTTACACACTGCAAGCCATGAATTTGCTGGCATAACTTATGAGTCTTTCTTTTATGACAATGACCATGTACTAAATGGTCATATTAAAGCACATTTTGCATAAGTAGTTCCAATTTTCCAGGTTGCAAACATGCATACATATTTGTGTGTATATATAAACCTCATATATGTTATATACATGTATTAGGAGTCATATATTTTATAGGGATTATGTTTTATATATTTTATGTATATGTACTATTATATCCACAGAGTCGTCATCGTTAGTTGCCAACTTATCAGTCTGTGTCATCCACAGCTGCTATGAATTCCTGTGCCTACAGATCTCTGACAGAGCTACAGTCTGATCATCTGTCAGAGGCAATTCTCCATGCAAGCGAGGGCCTGATGGAAGAACTTGAGTACCATCACAAAGAGCAGACTGCTGAAGTGGCCAAAGGTGAAAAAGTCGTCTGTTTTTAGCAAAAGTGAAATTTAATTGTACTCTAACTCAGAAATTTTCAACTACGCAGACTTCGCTATTTTAAAGTAAAAAAAATCAGGGCTCTCACACATTGAGGCTGTCGCATGTTGTCTCCATCATTTGTCTAGGCTGCAGTTCTAAAAGGACACAATGAAGATACTGTAAATGTGAATTTCCCACAGTCTGTTCAAAGCAACACTGCAAAAGCCATCTCCTTACCACCTTACCACTGTGCTGCTCCGCCTGACTTATTTTGCTCACTCAATTTCTAAAGCCTCACATCCAGCATTAGGTTTTCATCATTGCCTTCTCGGGGTTGCAAAAATATGCTCTGGCATTCATTTTAACTATTTCCCCCTACCTTTTGACAGCTGGGATTGGAACTCCTGCGTGCAGTCCTGCAGATATTTTTGCTTGAACAGTCACATTAGCTGAGATGGAAGTGCACACCTCTGTCCAGCCACTAGAGGGGACAGAGCCTCACCTGGTGTAAACGCACACAAATGAGAGTTTGCTCTGAGAAGAGCAGGTCAGACAGGTGGCTGGAAGACAAAATCTTTTGTTTTGCAACTATTGGGCTGATGGCTCAACAGCTTGACAGGAGAAAGGCAGGTTTTCCTGCCAGGCTGTTGTTCCCCTTTGCCAGAGACAAAGTGTGATCTCTTTCCTAAGGTACTCTGATAGGAATGGAAACTATTATGCTTACTGCAGTGAAGCACTTTGACATCCTGGGAGGCAAAGGACTGCCACACAGCAAGAGCTCAGCACTCCCCCACTGAGTTTGGTTTGCTTTTTCTCTCACAAAAACTTGTAAGCTTGTACTGAACAAATGCAATGTATGCAAAAAAAAAAAAAAAAAAATTAATCAACCGAGTGAAAACTTCTTATGGGTGTAAAATAACTAATGTCTCCTGTACTGTCTTTCACTATTGGATGGTTGTACACATTTTGTGTGCTTTTGCTGTGCTGCTCTATAACCTTCCTGGCTTACTTTGACTGGAAAGACAAGACCATATTCTGTCATTTATGAACTGGCTGGAGGGTATCCGGAAATTTTTAATTGAGCAAAATAAAATCCTAAATTAGAAAACGTGGACAGTTTAGTCTGTGGCTTGAAGACACTAAATGGCAACTCCAGGGAATGTACCAGCTTCTGTAAATGCAGACGAAATGCTGCTCTATGGGAACATGTCAGGTCAGGCAGACAGCCTCACTTTAATTGGAAATTGTGGTAACTAATAGCACAGTATTTAAATTAATGAATATTTGGTAGTATGGTGTGACTATGCTCCTGTGGGGAACTAAAACTACAGGGGGGTTAAGATGCTTTGCACAGTCAAGATAATTCACTTTTTAGTTTTGACATTTATTTAGATCAAAAGATCATGGTGAGATGTTCTATGATGCTGAGAGATTGTGATTCAATGTTTTGTGGTGCTAAGAATAAACTGATTTCCAGGTTAGTAAAACATTATTATCTGGTTAATAACTTCTTGAATATATAAGTGGTCAAGCTGGACTGCTCTGTTTTAAAAGACTTGGTAACTTGAAAGTACTGTTTAAGCTTAAATCTACTGGTGTTCTAATTTATGTATGCAACAGAAATATTAATTAAGAAACCTTAATGGAATGAAGATAAAAAATGACACTAGGTCCATTTTAGCATGTAACAGCTCTACAGCTGGTCTTTTGAGGCAAGGAACTGTTAAACCAGAAGATAGGGAGTGGCAAAGAGGAGATATTTCTGCATATATTGGGAGAAAATAAAACAAAACAACTCAAAACAGATTGCCCCAAACAATTGTCAGATGTGGCTCCTGTAGTCATCATTAGCCATAAAAGTAGAAAGACACAGATGTAAAACTCTCCAGGGTATGGATAAAGAATACTTAAAGCCTTAAGGCCTTAAAGGATACTACAGGGACAGATTAGTCAGACTCACAGGAAACTGGCAGCATTACAATAGCGAAGGAAAATCTTCATCATTAAGTATATTCTCAGCAATGTGTTTGCTATTTGATGTTTTGATAAATGTCTTCCATTATTGTGACTCTACAGCTTTTAAGTGTTCTTTTACTTGCCAAACTTAAATAGCATTAGGGCTGAAAGAATGATCAGACACAAGCCCCACCATTCCCAGGGGGCTGGATGTCATACAAAATACAGTTGGAGACCATTGTCATAGTTACCAGTATATCCTAGATACCCAAAAGGACAAAAGATGCACCCTTTTAGAGGTGAAATTGGCAGCGATTCTGCATAAAGAGCTTCTCATCACCAGAAGATGCTGTGTTTCATGATCATAGATTAAATCAACACCCAGGAGCCAGACTGTGATGTGTTCAACACCAAAAGCTGCAATTGCATAATCTGTAATCTGGCCACATGAACAGTTAATTGCACTGCATTAAGCAGTACTACGACTAAGAGAAGGCGCTGATAACCACAGATACACACTCAAAGGAATACCCTGTATTCTGAAGACACAAATCCCCTTTTTATTTCCTCCTTCCCTTGAGTTATCAGAGGACGACAGTTTACACAGGAATATCTTTTACAATTGCTCGGGTGCTACAAGTTTCTATT
This sequence comes from Calypte anna, assembly GCF_003957555.1. Taxonomy (NCBI): domain Eukaryota; kingdom Metazoa; phylum Chordata; class Aves; order Apodiformes; family Trochilidae; genus Calypte; species Calypte anna. The sequence goes on from NC_044274.1 coordinate 48,718,035, forward strand.
AAATTTACTGCTCTTCACCTCTCTTGTAATCTCAGACTTAAGTTGTGTTCTGAGGACTAAACCATTACATAGTCTAACATAGACTGTTTAAGCATGGTAAATGTGGTAGGTAGGCTAAATTTTTTCCAACAAAGTACCAAGTGGACTGGTAAGTGTGAAAGAGCTACAGAGGGCACCACACCACCACCCTGCCTCCCCCTCCCCCTTTGCCCCTTTCTGTTACCTTTCCCCCCATCCAGGGCTCAGCTGCTCATTCTACAGGAATTCAGGGCTCAGCTTTGCTCCTACTTGACTTTATAACCTCATCTCTGACTGCTGGCAAAGCTGGTGACCTGTGACAAAGAACTCGGCAAGTATCTATGGAAAACAAGACATAAAAATAACAAAGGTAACATTACAGGCAGGGTATCAATGTAGCTCAAGAATTTGAGATGAAAGATACTAACATGAGAAGGAATAAACTTTAATGGAAAGAAAGGTAAAGCTGGCTGTCTGGTTATTAAGTGTATTGATGGAGCTGGGCAACATACTGGGTTTGCAATGCCAAGGGTTTGCTCTTGGGACCCACAGCAGTGTGTGGCTTCCTTCAGCTGCTGCTCACTGGACGAAAAAAGGCTCCTGAGCAGTCTTACAAAAAGCAATTCCTTTTGTGTGTGCCCATCAGTAAAAAACTGTGGTGTGCTTGCAAAGTTGTGCAAATCCTTTTTGCAGGGTGTCTTTGCACCTGACTACAGACACCTGGCAAACTGACCTGGAAGAGGGGTAACAGCAGGTGCTGAGCCCCTGAGACATTTCAGTGCTGGCAGCCTGTCCATGAAGCCACCAGTGTACATGGAGTATCTCACACAGGTCTTGGGTTTTACCTAATACAGAAAGCCCACAGTCCCTACCTGGGGGACTTACAAAAGAGCTGTATCTTTTACATCAGATGTTCTGTGCTTGTTCTGATTTATTAACAGTTTACAAGATGACCTGATATTTGGCCGCTGCCTTCAAATCATAGGATTTTTCATTCTAAATGACAACCATTGCATTTTGTTAATGTGGCTTAGTCTTTAGTAATACTATGTCCATATATATTATCAACACTCTAAGGACAAGCTTTTGTATCTACTATAAATAGTCTTGGCAGTGCCATGACCACATCCACTGGCTTATTTGAGAACATAATGCTCCTGCTCCAGGTCTCAGCAACAGCACACAGAGGGGGAATCATTTGTATTGTGGTGATACAGAGAGTGGAAGGTGTGGAAGTGGAAGCTCCCTGAATTCAACACTATTTGTGGAGACCAAATCTCTATTAGACCTAAGCAGGTGTTTAGCTCCTCCTTCTCAACTTCCTCATTTCTCGAAGGGATGTTTTAGTTCCTCCTTCCCTGGAGAGACACAAGAATTGATTGATTAATGTCTGTAAAACACCAAAGACAGAAGCACTGTATAAATGTCATGGCTCATTATTACTACTCAGCCTTTCAAAGAAACATCAAACTCTGTCTAGCCTTTGAGCTCAGCTGGATCTTTGGGGTGAAACAGAGAACTGTATCTTGAGAGATCAGGAGCTACTGCTTGATAGCCTCTGTAAAGACATCAGGACAGCATTTGCTGTGTTCCCTAAGCAGTGTTTGCCTTAGTCCCAATTCCTTTTGCTTTAGCTGATAATTCATTATTGTGTGTTAGTATTAAGACTTGAGGTGTCTGGTTGGTATTATAGGAGTCCCCTGCACCCTGTATTGCCCATTCTGAAGGGTATGGGAGGTGGCCCTGGACTCCCAGCCCATAGGCTGCTTCCAGGTGCCACTGACCCCAGTGGGGATCCCACAGGGGAGCCCATGATGCCCTCTTCCCAGAGTCAGACAGGGGTAAAATCTCCTGCACTTCCAGCCTTTCACCTGTGCATGCTGCTGTCCCAGGGTTAATTTTGCATCTGTAGTAGAACTTAATACTGGCTGGAACCAGATGCTTGTTCAAAAACCTTTCTACATATATTTTTACCTCTCTCTGCCACATTTTAGCATCTCATTGAGCACAGAATTAGTCTAGAAAGGATCTATTTTACTGGTGGGAGAATTGCATATCTGCTTTTTTTCTGTAGGACCAGGGTCACTGAAAGTGCTGGCTTATGCCTCAGTTTCCCAAACCATAATTAATACGTTCAGGTCTGCCTAGAGCAGATCTTCATAGCAGAATAAGTCTCCTACAATATTACTGAATGCAGTCACAGACAATGAAATGGTAGTCACACTTAAAAGGCTTCTGTTGTAGCTCTAATACCAATAATAGTACCTTCGATTTTCTGACATGGAAATATTAGTTATGAAGTCCTTAGGACTGACTTTCCTTATGAGCTCAAAAGGGATGGTGACAGTAATGTATGGGAAACGTAGAGTAGCCCTCACTGTGCAAAAGAAAGTAGATGAAAAACATCTGAGTCTTTCCCTACCCCCAGGAAGGATGCAACCTGAGATAGGACCATGTGTGTGCTGATTTAGAATAACATTTCCTTCCTATGTTAGTCTCTATGAAAATGCTAACAGGTGTTAGAAAACTACTGTTACATTCTGACAAAATCTATTTGAACAACAGGCCCAGGCTTGCCCCAGCTCAGGAGAGACAGAAAATAATAAGTAAGCTCCTCCTAGAAGCATTTTGCAGCTTGCCCAGGTTTTAGGGGTCACCTTCTCTCCTTGATTTGCCTCTCTGAAGTCCACACTCTGGAGAACATGTCAGCAGTGGTCTTGGGGCAAAGAGCAACACTCCAGGCTGTGTCATCAGCTCAAGCGTGTCCACTGCCAGAGCAGGGGCAACAGTCTCTGGCTGGGGCTGTCAGCCTTCCCTTGCTGCCAAGAAAATGTTCCAGGGATTAATCCCTCAAGATGTTTACCTGCTTCGGGGCCAAATCCTGGCACAGGTGATGTGCCTGAGCAGGAGAGCTGGGACATGTGTTTCATAAAGCTCTTGCATCAGCCACTGGCAGGAGAGGAGGGGAGAGGAGAACCAACTCTTCAGGCTCAGCCCTGGGTCCCTATAGCAAGTGAGGAGAGATGAGAAGACTCAGTGGCTCAGCAGACGTTTGGGTTGGCAGCCTGTCCTTGCCTAGCATCAGGGTGGTACCTCCATGCTCATCGGGGAACAGATGTATATGGCTCCAGACACATCAGGGATAGGTGTTTGCAGCAGTTGGAAAAAAAAGGGATATATAGCCACAGAATCTTCCTGCTTTCCTAAGCTGTATTTAGGTAATACAATAACCTACAGACCCCTATATATGATAAATGCCCCAAATTTAGCCTGTAATTCTAATTTTTAACTTTTTGCCTTCCCTTGCAAGATATTCTGATCTCAGAGTCACAACAAATGGACAGGAATGCAGCTTGCGGGTTTCTGGTCTTTATTCACACAAAGTTTAAATTATTTATCTGAGAACAGAATTTAGCCTTGTTGTTTTACTACTACAAAAATGATGGAAGTCCTGGATCAATGTCTAATTACTCAAGCCAATTTTCCTTTAGTTATCGAGAGAAAAAAAAAATACGAAGAGGATAGTGCTTTAATAATGTGATTATTTTTTACTCTAATTGAAACTTCTTTTTCTTTCTGAGTGAGGGAGAGCTGGTGCCTAATTAGAGTGCATGAAAATTCTTATGCAGATATAATTAAGCAAGAAAATCAATGAAAATCTCTCCTTGCTGGACTGCTGTCATTTTAGGGGTAGATGTTTAAGTGTATAGAAATAAATCTTTTCCCTGGGCAAACTTTACAGTGTTGTTTTTGGAAAAAATATTTTACTTGATTTATCTTTGAAGTGCCCACTTTACTCATGAAGGGGACTGGCCAATATTTCAGAAGAAAAAGACTTCTACTGTGACTGAAAACATGGTGAGTGTATACAAGATTTCTATCTAAGGGAAAATTCCGTAGAAAACTGTTGGCCTTTCCAAGATCTGGATTTTTTTTCTTAAAGTGTTTTACAGACATTTTATTTTTAATCTATCTGTGGAACAATTAGAGATGCCATGAGTAGGTTGGAGTATTTGGTCCTGTCCTGAGCCAGTGCTGGCTGGCCAGTGAATCTGGCTGCTCTGGATATGCATTAATAATGCAAAGGAGGGGTTACAGAAGAGCATCCTTCTGCAACAAACTGAAAAAAAGTGAAGAGTGCATTTCTCTGTGACTTACTGTTGCTGGGCACCTGATTTGGATGGCACAGATAACAGGAAAGAGCACACAGGTCAAAGCAGCTTCTCAAAGCAGCAGACCAGTTAGATGTCCTATCTTTTCAGTATACTCTGCATGGATCCTTTGTTTTTGTACTCTCAGGCGATGCTGTGGTGAAAAAAAAGCTCAATGAACAAAGCACAGTGAAAGTAACTATAGTGAAAGGATGTAACTTCCTCACAAGCTTGACTTTATATTGGGTCACACTCTCAGAGGTAAAGGTACTTGGTTTCACAGCCAAGTCTGGTGCTCTACCTACAGTAGTGCATCCCACATGTGTCTTGGATGACATAACATAAACATACAGTTCACCAGCTGTCAAATCCTTCCATTCCTAGTATAACTTCTGCAAGTATCTTCTTCAGAAAGTGGAGTAGTACTTGTAATGTCATCATAGTGTCTGAAAATGCACTTTACTATAATGACCCAGGTAAAGAAGGCTGGATTACTGTGAAAAATCCTAGAGAAGTACTATGACTTCCTCTTTTCGTGGAAGGTGTATCTTCATGATTAGTGCTCTTGTAATAAAACACCATGACAATTAAGCCATTACTTTAAAAGTCTTAAAGTAAAAGTCCAGCTGACTGACGGATGCTCTGTGGCATGATGTGTTAAATTCTTTTATTCACTGAAAAGACAACCACAGAAATGGATGCAGAGCTCCTAAACTAAAAAGTTCACACTTCATTAATAAAAGAAACCATAACGGTGTACATCAGATCAAAAAATGAAAGAAGAATTAATTTTTCAAAATCCGAGATTTGTATAAAAAAGGATATAAACAAACATTGTGAACCATATCTCCCAATTTTTTTCCCACTTGGTTGCCACCTGCAATACACATAGTCAAGGACAGTAAGCAGACTCAAAGGCAAAAGACCTTTTGCCTTTGTAGACAAAAGACCCTTTTGTCTACAAATGTAGTAATGGGGTATCTTTAAGTATAAAGGTATTCTGTTATTAACCCTATGGATTGCTTGTGATTTTATGTTTCCTATAAATTTTCCAGCCTCTGTTATGGGGTGACATAATTAAAAATGTATATCTTTTATAGATTGCCTACAAAGCCCAAGGACATAGCAAGATCTAGAAAATTAATCTGAGGTAGTTGAAAATCTGATAGAAATTAGAAGTCAGAACTTTTTTCCTATATAATTTCTGTCCTCTGTGGAAGAAAGGTTCCCCTCTGGCTATTGTTCTGTCTGTTGTTCCTGTCTTCTGTTAGCACATCCACTGAGCAGAGAAACACATGAATCAAAGTGAATGCAATCCACCTACCTGATAGTTCAGGTACAGAGTGAGTATTGAATAAACTCTATATTGTCCTAAATAAAAGAAGCAAATACATTTTACATATGTCTGTTCACTACTGCATTACTGATCAGGTGAAGGCTGTGGAAATTTTGCAGAGGAGGCAATTACCTTCTGCATCTTTCTCAGGCCAAGCAGATTAAGCTACCACAAGCACCCTTATAAGGAACAGAGAAAAAATAAGAAAGAAGACTCTGGTAGTCTGTGCTTCAAGACAAATGCAAGTCATGTTCACAAAAATCCCTAAGGGGTATGCTCATGGCCCTTTTGATGTTTGTTTGCAGATCACAGCAACCAGAAAGCGTGTGCATAATGAGAATGATCAAGGCTTAGATGAACATTAAGTCTATTGTTGCTGGCAAGTAATTGTGTAATACCACCTTTTGGCTGTGACTACAAGTGTTTCATGAATACTTGAAGAACTTTGTTACATTGTCAGCATAGAAAAAAATCAGTGCCTGTATTTGGCCTTCTCAACTTTTCTTATAATTATTATTGTTGGCAACTATTTGACTGAGAAAAAAGGAACATGTGGAGAAGGAAATCTGAAGGAATTAATGTGTAGGTAATGACTGCTGTGAGGCAGCCCTTAGCACTGATCATACTGAAGTTTTGCCAGCCAGGCTTGAGATTTTAGAGCAATCTGGTTTTATGTGGTGGGCTTTGGTTTTGGGTTGGTTTATTTTCTTTCAAGCTGGATCAGAATCTGTTGAATTTATTCACTTTGAAAGAAGTATGAAAGCTTGCTTGATACCTTTGCACTGATGTCCTTTGAGTTCAGTTGGTAGAGTGAAGTGAAGGAAGTTGATTTGTTTTATCTCAGTGAATCCTACGCAATAATTGTAGTCCCCATTTTAAATCTTCTCACATTGTGGGAAAGAAGGTACTTTGCTTCCTCTTTTTATAATTTTTCTACAACTACTTGTTAGATCATAATGAAAATATGCTCATCTTGAAGAGAAACCTAAAAAAGAGGAAAACACCATAAGGATTCAGACGGAGTATTTCAGCTGTAGGCCCAAGGCAGCAGCATTTGTAAACTACAGAGACAAATCCTGATCATCAAAGAGAGTTTCTATCCATCTGTTTGCAGAGTGTAAGTTTTGAAAATGAATGTCTCAAAGTGAAGGAGAACTTGGGAATTAAAAGGAAGGTATAAAAGAATTTTTTTTTGTGCCTAATGTTATGTATTTTTTATCTTAACACAGATTTTACAGATTCACAGGTTGAATAATTTTGTATGTGCCTAGAAAATGTGATGTAGCTTCATTGACTGAGTCCAAGGATACATTACCTGATCTCCTGAAGTCAGTCATTTGGCTTCTCATTTTTCCCTCCCCCAGGGGGACTGTATTTCCGCTTCTAATGCTAACTTTTCTAAACAAAACTCCCTAGAAAATGCTCTTATCCTGATGATGAATGTGGTCGCTCCCAGGATTGTGGCAGCTGGTATGGACTACAAAATTCCTTCGAACTCTGCCTAAAGGACAGGGGAAAAAATTACCTTCCCCTGTTGCCTCCTCCTGAGAATGAAGAAAACAAGGCCATATGGTTCAGAGCTAAAGACATGAAGTTACTGCAACTTGTCTTTCTCATCTTCAGTGATCAGAGTGTCCTCTTCCACAGCTCACAACAACCAGCTCATGTCTGCAGTGCTTCCCCCAATGACCTCGCTGACCACCATCCTTCATCCCTCTCATTCAACTTGTTCTTCACTTTTGACAGTGCCATCCCCAGGTAACCTTGGACATACACAGTAACAGATTTTCTAGAATGTTTGGATGTGTGGAGGGGAAGTAAGAAATTAATGAACCCTGAGTGGTGAAAATAGTAGTTGATATGGTTCAAAGTTGATCTTAGGCAAGCAGATGAGCTTGCAGGGAGAATTGCAGTTGAAACTCTATCGAGGTTTTAGACAAAACAGAATTTAATGAAAGGAAACCGGAAGTTGACCTTTCCATAATATTTCCTTAGACCTCTTCATGTAGGTAGATGCACGTCAGAGCACTATTTACTCCAGTGTCAATTTACTGGGTTGTCACTTTCACATAGATCTCTGTCACAGTCAGGGAAGCTGACAGTGGCCTCTAGAAATATTTGAAGAGCTAAGCTTAAGTGAATGTTTCTTGAGATAAAGGTGAGATAAAAGCATGCTGACAACAATGGGGAAAAGGCCAGTACATCATCTGGTTATTTCCTACCCCTGTTAAATACAAATGGAAGAATCAGCAAGCAGAAAGCAAGACAAACACTGGAAAGTATCTTCAGCTTAGCTATCGTGTTTTATTCACAGGACAATTACTAAAACCATTGGGAAACATTTGTTCTTGGAAAACAGCAGGCCAGGAAAACTTACTATCAGCTAAAAGAAATTGTGAACTCTTGGGCATCAACACCCATATGTGCAACTTTCACTCATACCCAGGCTCAACCATTTAGCTTGCAGCTCCTCTGCCAGAGGACCTAGCAAGTTACTAGCACAAGCAGTCAGCCTCAGCTGATTATTTGTTTAAAAGGCTAACAATGAATAGCATAAAAGTTGGCATCGTGACACGGAGGCTGCTGCAACCTGGTCACCAAAATACCACAAATTACCCAGACGATTTCACTGCAGTTGCAGAAGCACTTATGGCACATTTTGGTAACATAATTGATGCTTTATAGATTAAAAGCATTAGTTAAATAAAAAAAAATAGATAAGTCTATATACACAGGCTACCATACATAGTTATTAAGAAGGTTGACTACCTTTTACAAAATGATGCTTTGAAAATTACCAGTAAGCTGACCAAGCTATTTGACTCAACAAAAAACAAATGAATGAAAATTATTAACTCTGGCTTCTGAAGGACTAGGAGCTTAGATGATCATTCTTTCAGTTACATGCACACTGATACATTGAGAATGCACTCACTAAAATTTGACAGGGACAGATTTTTAAAAAATCACTGAATGCCTAGAAGTCTTGTGGGAAATTGAAATTTGCTGCAGAAGACATTTCCAACTGTTTTTTTCATTAAACAGGAGGAAAAAACGAAGTTCAACCATTATTTTTTTGCTGGTTGTCCACCAGCTTGTCATCATGTAAGTAACCTGGAACTATGTCATCTCATTTCAATAGGGAAGTGAAGGAGGTGCTCCAGGAATGCAGAGGGAATCTGAAGGTAGTGCTGGGCAAAGAGTAGAGGAAAGGAAGAGGTAATTATTGTAGAGACATGAGGTAAAACCTAAAAAAATTCAGGCTTATTTCCTTGTTCTATGAAACTTCTTTTAAAAGCAAAACAACAGGTTTCAGAAGCAAATAACAGCTCATCAATTGGTGCTCCAGTTGTAGAGCACTATATATTTATTTAACTTGATAGTTCTGTAGCTCTTAAACTTCACCACTATAGGTTTTTCTCATGCTGTTATGCATGAGTAAAAGTTGCATTGGTATTTTCTGGTGTTACACAGCCAAGTGCTAACCTTTCCAAGACTAGGAAATGCAACCTTAGGGAACACAAAATGCTACCACAAGCCACTCATGTATCTTTAAGGAAAAAAAAAATCATGTATATTTCATTACTCTTCTCCAGCTGAAGGATATAGTTAACCTTACATACAGGTGATCAAAGGCAAAAAATCTCCTGAGACAACAATTTTCTGCTTTCCTCAGAGGAATGTGAGCTGGAGATTCAGCCTCCCAGATATTTGAGGAAGGACCAAACTGCTGACTGCCCTTGCTCTCAAGGAAGACTGACAGCCTTCTGAAACAGCCTGGAATAATTGAGAAGGAAGGCTTGGAGGTTTAGATGCCTGTTTCTTCCAAAAAATTCCCATGTTCTGCCTCTTTATTGAGAATTGGCTGACCCTCTTACTAGCACTCTTTTCTGTTAATTTCACAGAATTATAAAGTGGCTTGGCTACTTCTGAGAGAGAGACAATGTTCTGTATGTGTAAGTGGACGAGAGCTGTGGTTGACACTTAGTAATTCAGGCTGGGGAATGTGGTAACACATAGCTGCTCAGATCTAGATGTTCTTTATTTTTTGTGAGTTACATGATGTTCTTGTCCTGAAATACCCAACTGCTCTTACTTATGTTTGTAAAATTCTTCTTTCTCCTACATCTTACCTAGACTTCTCAGTCTCACCTCTGTGCCTGGTAAGATCATGGAGCAGATTCTCCTGGAGGCACTGCTGGAGCAGAAGAATAATGAAGAGGTGATTGGGTATAATCAACAAGGCTTCACCAAGGGCAAATCATGCCTGACAAACCTTGTGGCCTTCTATGAAAAGGTCACAACATCAATAGGCAAGAGAAAAACAACCAACATCCTTTACCTAGACCTGAGCAAAGCCTTTGACACTGTCCCACACAACATCCTGGTCTCCAAGCTGGTAAAACATGGGTTTGATGGATGGACCACTTGGTGGATTAAGCACTGGCTTGGTGGCTGCACCCAAAGAGTGGCTGTCAATGGGTCCATGTCCACGTGGAGGGCAGTGACAAGTGGAGTCCCTCATGGATCAGTGTTGGGACCAGTCCTGTTTAACATCTTTGTTCACAACATGGACAGTGGCATTGAGTGCCCCTTCAGTGAGTTCGGTGATGACACCAGACTGTGTGGTGCAGCTGACACACTGGAGGGAAGGGATGCCATTCAGAGGGACCTTGACAGGCTGCAGAGGTGGGGCCATGCAATCCTCATGAAGTTCAACAGGACCAAGTGCAAGGTCCTGCATCTGGGTCAGGGCAAGAAAACAAGAAACAAGAAACAATATAGGCTGGGCAGTGACTGGCTTGAGAGCAGACCTGAGGAAAAGGACCTGGGGGTGCTGGTGGATGAGAAGTTCAACGTGAGTCATCAGTGCACACTTGCTGCCCAGAAGGCCAACCAGGTCCTTGGCTGCAACATTAGAAGTGTGGCCAGCAGGTTGAGGGAAGAGATTCTCCCCTTTTACTCTGCTCTTGTGAGACCCCACCTGGAGTACTGTGTCCATTTCTGGGGCCCCTACTACAAGAAAGACATGGACATGCTGGAGAGTATCCAGAGAAGGGCCACGAGGATGATAGAGGGCTGGAGCACCTATGAAGACAGACAGAGACAGTTGGGGTTATGCAGTCTGGAGAGGAGGAGGCTCTGAGAAGACCTTATTGTAGCCCTCCAGTATCTGAAGGGGCCTGCAAGAAAGCTGGTGAGGGACTTTTTAGGATGTCAGGTAGTGATAGGACTGGGGGGAATGGATTCAAAGTAGAGGAGGGTAGATTTAGACTGGATGAGGGTGGTGATACACTGGAATAGGTTGCCCAGAGAGGTGGTGGAATCCCCCCTCCCTGGAAGATTTTAAGGCCAGGCTGGACAGGGCTTGTGGGAGCTAGTGGGAGGTGGAGGAACACCTGTGTGGTGATATGGCAAGCAGGTTAGAACTAGATGATCTTAAAGCTCCCTTCCAGCCCTGAAAATTCTATGATTCTATGATTCTGGGCTGAGCCAGGTAGTATAGCACATGAATTTGGATCCAAAGGACGATTGGACTTGAGTTTTGAGGTGACCTCTAAGATGTGTCTGAAGAGTGACTAGAAATAAGTGAGAAGTGATGATCAGATCTAGTGAAATTTATCAACGCTACACAAATACATTTCCTCCTTTAGCTTAGGAATGACTACAAATGGTTTTCAGAAGTTTTAAGAAGATGGCTTGATGTCAGTGGTCAGCTGAGATGTGGAGAAACTCAGGACTGAGCCTTGTGTGAAACCAGGCCTTGTTGTGATCTGTAATCTGAGAGTGGCCATACATGTATCCAGTGATTATTCCAGCCTTTTATATTCACTTTCATAGCATGTTACACAAAACTGACTCTCAGTTTTTGGTATTTCTACAAAAGAAACCTGAGTCTGTCCTACTGATCTTGGAAACCACTGTCCCATCCTATTCTTTGGTTAGACTGAAGCCCTCAAATTCTCTTATTCTCTTTGCTGTAAATCCCACTCATTAACTTACCAACTCTGCCCTGTGAAACTCAGACACATAACAAACTTACAAAATGAGATGTATGAAATAAGTTTACTTAATCTGACTCTTTTGAGGCAGCCAGCACCTGGGACTTTAAGACAGTGTGTCACTAAAAAAAATGTAAGAAATGTTCTGTCCCAGAAGGCTAACTCTTCTCTGCAGCACTTTCTAATAGACAACAGAAAAACCCTTGTGTCTCGCCCTTTTATTTTTTAACCTTGTGCATGCTTTGTATCCTTAGGAAATGCAGTATCTCCTGATTCTCTAAATAACAAATGCCCTTATTCCTTTTAATGGGGTCATTAAGAACTCTAACATTCCAGGTATAAATTCCTGCTACTACTGTGCACCTTAATTTACTTTTCATATGTGAATCCCTTTGGGTTCCCAATTACTATCCAAGAACAGCAATTGGCTCTTTAAATTATTCCCACAGGACTGACTTTGTAAAGGACACTGCAGTTTACATCTTCATTCCCTAATTAAAGACACAGTACTCAATAAACCTTGAATAACTAGTAATTGGAAGCTAACAAGTTAGTCTCAATGAACCCCCGTTGACACAGGTTTTGTTGCCTGATAAGTGACCACAAGTGGGTCATGTGAGGAGTGCAGAATGAATATTGAGGTCACATACTAGTGAAACTGAACCACTGGGAACTGGCTAAAAATCTTCCCTGATGTAGATGGTGTCTTAACACTCACAATTTGTTGCAACTCACTGCACAACATCTGAAACACCACAGGTGCTGCAATTCCAGACACAGTCTGCGGCATGAAATTGCAGGTGAGATTGGCTAGGGGAAGGAAGAATGGGTTTCAAAAAACTTGCCATCCTGCTCAGTGTGCTGTTCTCCATAAATGCGATTCATGCCAGTTTAATCAGAGTCTTGGCCTTGGTGGTATTTCCAGAGCTGTTGCTTTTTTTTTTCTCCTGCAGATACAAGAACTTTAAAGCAACCAAGAGTTGGGATTATAATTTATTTGACTGTAGCAATATTCCTTTCTAGCAGGTGCAAAGCAAAATATTTTTATCACAATAACCTTCACTCTGTCCTGTGTTTAATACTGTTCCTTCATCAAAGTACAAGTGCAGTTCTTTTTGGAAAAAGAACACGTAACTTCCTAGATGTTCTGAATAAAGATATAAGTACTGTAATATGACTAGGAAGAATGACTATAACTATTGAGTACTGAGCAATATTGAGCAAGGGTCTGAGTTAAATTTATTCTGCTTGATGAAATATGCTTTTCATTATGCGAAGCAGGAAAAAAGTTAATGAGGAATTCTATCACAACTGCTATCTTACTAGCTTCTCTGAGCAGGAGTTTTCATAACTTAATTAACATTTAAGTATCAAGTTAAAAATATAGTAATTCTAAATAATTCCAGTACTCCATTTATTTTGCATGTATCCTTTTACCTCCTGCCATTAGGTTTGTCATGACAGAAGGCCAGTGAAGGAAGGGCACTGTTGTTTCAAAAGAAGGGTACACCAAGCCCAGCAGCCCGTCTCCAGCATCTGCCATTAGCAGATGTCCAGGAAAGCATAAAAACTAGCATATTCCCTGGCCGTGTCCCCAGGACTCTCTTCTCATCCATCTATTTTCTGCACAGGCAATTTCCTGAGCATAATGTGATTTACTGAATAACCTACTGTCTTCTAAATATTAAATCCATCTTCCTCTGATGGGATAGAAACATTTTCCATCCACATCTCCCTGTGAGAAGAATCTTCACAGATCTACTGCCTACTGAGTGATAAAACACCTCCTCTCATTTGTTTTAAACTTGATTCTTTAGATAGTCATGCTATGGCAGTAATGCTGTCCTTAGTTCCAAGGGAGTCCAGTGGTATGTTTGCATGAGTCTGACATGAGATAATCTATCCCTTTTGTGCAGATATGAACACCTGTAGCCCATGTCCTAGCTGGTGGCCTGTTACACCTGTCTGGCAGTGCTAAACATGATGCAAAAGCTTACACCACGGCAGAAGATAAACTGGAAAAATGGCAAACCCAAAACGTCTACCTTTGGCACTTACTCTACCATTGCATCTACTGACAGGTTTTAGATATGGGGCATGGCTTATGTGTTCACTCCCCTGGGTCTGGAATCAACCATGAGTGAGGCTGCAGCTCATTGGCATCATTGCCCCATGAAACCAAAAGCTGTGCACATTCATTAAGTAGGGCCCTGCCCCAGGGTGGATGAGCTTGCTTGGTTCAATCTCTCACGAGATGCCAGAGCTGACTTCTGTTTCTGCATCTAATAGCTGTGAAGAGGAATACAATGTTACAGTAAGTAAAAACACTAAAATGTTTTTAGTCCAGGATGAGGGTCTTTAATGAAATTCACAGGTAGAATGACAAACCGAAATGAAAATACTACATCTCCAGGTGGCAGTCAGGTTCATTCAGTTTGAGCACCCGAGGCACAAAATGAAAAATCAAAGATGGATATATCAAAAGATCACCGAAAGGTTTGCTTTGCCTCAGAGAAGCTGTTCACTAGATCTTCAGTAGTAAAAAGGGCACATCAGTCACAAGCATGACAGGTGTCAGATAGGGAGAAAATGGAAGAGAAGTGTTCTGTATGTTCTGCTTTACTTTGTGTCTAACTTGCAGGAGGATTAGTGAAGGAACAGTCACAGGAAGGCTGGAGCAGATCCTTGGCTGTGCTGGGTGCCAGCAGTCACTGACATGGGCATATCCACTGTCCTTTTGCTTCTTACATTTTTTTTCTTGTCTTCTGGGTTGAAAGCGTGCTTTGTGTGTAGTGCAGAAGTGCAGAGCTGGCTTCCTCCACTGTGTCACGTGCTGTATACACAGATATGTGGAACTTCAACTTCAAACACCAGAGGAGACAATAAAAATGGGGCAGCAAGGACGAGGCCAGTAGGTAATATATCAAATACATAAATACTTTTTCCCTATGTCTTCCAAGCAGTGAGCTGTTGGAAGAGCACTGAATACTGCTAACTATTCATATGAAGAGAAAGTTATTGTGTGGTACTGGAAAAAGAAGAGATGACAACTTTGTATGGGTTATAACCAACCTAGGTCTTAGTCCGGAGGTATATGGAGGTCTGGAAGGCTTGTATCAGCTGATGGAGTTTCATTACAGTACAATCCCAAGTCTGCTCTGACCAGCTGATAGAAAGACAGCTTTCCAGAGAGAGAACAGCAGGGAAAAAGACAATTCTTCTTCTGGGGCCAGTGTGTATTGAGCTTCTCACATGTCTAGCCTATCACACATCAGGATGCTGGTAGGGACTGAGGTTGTCCTGATCTCCTCAGAGGAACTGCTGTGCTTGCAGACCCAAGCCACCCCTGTCAAGCCAAACTCCAGGAGTGCCCGAGGCAGGCTGTGTCAGCAGAACACCAGCTCAGAGGCACCCACACAGCTGCAGCTCCTTTGCTGGCAGTGCTGCTGCCAGAGAGGGGAGATTTACTCCCTGAAGGACCTCAGAGTCCATCCAGCCTATGCTGCACCCCACTGCTGCAGCTCCTCTGCTTGACTTGGTCCAGACCCTCAGCCAGGGAGGAAAGGCTGCTTTGCATGGACATAAGTGGCCACTCACAGTGCCTGCTATGGCACAGTATCAGCAGCACAGAGATGCTAGGTTTGCAGATCTCTTCTTCTTCTGCCAGGCAGGAAAGGAGCTGCACACAGAAATAAGCTTAGCCTTGTTGAAAAGGCCAAACACAAGTATAATTTTCTGCTCCTAGGGACTGACAGGGTGCCACATGTCTGCTGGCCACCCAGTACAGCAAATGATGTGACTTCTTCTCTCAAAAAATGAAAAATTAATTGTCAGGGGTGTCCTGCCAAAAGAGCACTTTGGATTTGACTGACTGTAGAAAAGTTGGCTGTGCATGGTCCTTTGCTGAGGGCCTGTGCAGTCTGAATAATCTGTGTTATGCAACACCGAGGACGTCACTGTACATGGTTTGACAACTAATCAGCAGTTCATCCTACTAGTGCTGTTCTGCAGCAGCTGAATGCAGATCCCAAACAAGAGTTTGTTAATTGCACACCAGCAGTGGTTGAGTGATAAACACATGCAGTTCCCCACATGTTTATGCAGATACTCAGATTTATCTGACAGCTTTATACCCAGAAGCATGATACACAGTAGTTAAAATTAAAAATGGTTTGATAGCTAAAACAAATGGCTATATAAATTAGAAAGCTGTAAAAAGTAATGCTATAAAAAATAAAAAAATAAATCTACAGATAAATCAGATTGTGGCAATAGAGAAGATTTTAATATAAGTTAATGTAAAGCAGCTCTTGAATACAGGGTTAGGTTCTGACTGGGAGAAGAGCAATTTTCAGAACCAAGGGAAGCTGTGAGAGTATCAGGGGAAAAAAATCTTCTTGCTAAATTAAAAGTGAAGGGGAAAGGAAGGACAGACTAAAACTCCCAGAGAGGTGATTTGGTGAGCACACCTACCTCTGTTCAGTTTTCTCCCCAATGTCTCGTCAAGATGGTTTTGCAGCCTCAGAAAAGGGCTGAAGGATGCCCCAGAACTGCACTTTCTGCTGAGGGAAATAAGTACTAGTAAGGTCCCAGAATCTTGTGCTATGCTCCTGTAGCCATAAACTATATTGTTTTGTGTCCTGGCAGCCTGCATCTTAAAAGTAAGCAAACAAACAAACAAACCCACAAGGACTAAGCTGCAGATAAACCTCTTCCCTCTGACTTTTTTCAAGAGTTTGCAGCTGCTTGCCTCAGTAAGTGAGCAAGGGCCTGACCCTGAGCTCTTTAAGCAGATCCTGTGACTCAGCAGTAGCTGTGGAGCAGGACTTTGCTTATGGTTTCCTGCCAACATAACTCATTCTTCTTGGAGTCCTCTCTGTACAACTGCCCCTCTGGCTTCTGATGTCAGCCTGAGAGCAATTATCTCGTCAAGGCACAGAACAGTTTTGGTAAACAAGTCTGCAAAGCTGAAAGCAGCATTAATAGCTGTTTGGAAGTATTCTCTTTCACAGTAGTAGATGGGGTGTTTTGTGTGTTTCTACCTCAATCATGGGACTGGGAGGACTTGGGATGACAAGTGGGTTCAGGACTAGAAATATAGGAGGTGACTTACTCTCTCCTCTTGCTTTAGTGGGATTTCACTCTGTAAACATGACTTCCCACCAATGAAGATTTCTTTTCCCCAAATGCTTTTTGTGTTCTCAAAAATGCTGTCACTCAACAGGTTCACCTCACCTCTACAAATCCTGCTAGAGTTACCTGGGGCTTTGGGTGAAGAGTTCTATCCAACAGTGATGGTAAGGAGAGGAAGATAGAATGAAAACCATGAATGTACTCAGATTAGGAAGGAAGGTAGCTTTCTGTGGAAACTTAATACTACCTGAGAAATACTCACTATGCTTGCACAAAGTTTTACAAAATCTACCCCCACCCCAGCCCCAAACTATCCAGGTTCACTGGGGTAGAGGTGATATGTGTCTGGTTTCCCCATGCTGGCATAGCTCCAAGTAGCTTCAGCAGGATGACTGGATTTACCCTAGCTACTAGTGAAAACACAACCCACCACAGGCTATGGAGGTCAGAGTTGCTTGTGCTGGTCAGCAGTGTGACTGAATAAACAACAGAGTGCAAAGTCTGACTTCCTGGTTAAGTTTCTCTGATTGGATGGTTCTTAAAAAAGCACAGCTTTTGAGCAGCAAGGCAGGAGTGCTATGTGGCCCTTTCTGGAGCTCTACACTTCTGCAGTCTTTGTGAGGACTTCCATTTGAAGAACAACGTGTACCTACCTGCATTGGATTTACCAGGAGGGAGAGCTGAGAATATTTCTTCCTGTTAGGAATAGGCAGTATGGAATTCACTCCTTTCTTTCCACACCATGCAAAAAAGGTGTCATACTTTTTAAAAAAAACAAATCCAGAGAGTGCTGGTTCTCTGTCCCTTGGAAAATGAACCTTGAAGACCACAGAATCTCCATGCTGGTGACTTAGAAGTTGATACTGTATTTGCTTCTGCATGTTATCAAGCATGTGAGAAATGACTGATAACTGCATTAATTCCATTATTGTGCAGCTGCAAATCCATATCATTGAACAGACTTTTTGGAGGTGTAACACCACAGGACTGTAATGAATATTTGGCTCCTCTGAATCAAGATTACTTTTTTTTCCACAAGTAGGAAATATGTTTTTTTTTTCTTGTACCCACAAAATCTTGAGGTTGCAAAACAAACCTGTATCACCTTCTCTGCTTCCGAGGTGATGTCAGTAGCTGAATAGAGTAAGCTTTGTTTCTTTGCTCATAAAGTGGCCTAGTAGCTGCTCACTGTTACACTGACATCCAGAAGCAGCACTGAATTGTTCATTAAGATGGTTTGCAGTGATTACCTTGGGCCCACTATCCTATCTTGCACTTAGGGCATTCCAACAGCTGCAGCATTTTGACAGACAACATATGAAGGGTACTTTTTAAGTGAAATACCTCAACTAGTCACAGTCTGTACCTAAGTTATCCTGGAGAAAAAGTGCTAACTAATGTCTTCCTAGGATTCATGCCCAGGGGCATGCAGCTCTGTGAAATGGCTGTATGGTCACAACCTGCAGGACAAGAAGCTCTTTCAGCTCCTACCCTGAGGATTTTTACCAGTCCTTGGTAAATTAAGGAGACAAAACCTCCACCATGGACTTTTGGAGGGCAGACTCCATCCTATCAAGGACACTAGTTGAGATAGTGCCTTGGAAGACAGTCCTAAAGGGCAAAGGCGTCCAGGAAGGCTCATCAAGAAGGAAATCTTAAAATTGCAGGAGTGGGCTGTCCCCATGCACTGTAAGACAAAATGGTCAGGAAAATGACTGACCTGGCTAAACAAGGAGATTTTTCAGGAATTTAGGAAAAAAAAATGAGTTTACCTGCTTTGGAAAAAGGGGCAGGTATCTTGGGATGAGTGCAGGGATCTAGTTAGGTCATAAAGGAAAAGAAATTGTGAAGGAGAAGCCCAGCTGTAGCTTAATCTTGCCACTGTCATAAGGGACAACAAAATTTTTTTTAGAAATACATGAACAATAAAAAGAGATCCAGGGAAAATCTCCACCCTTTATTGGATGTGGGGGTGAACATTGCCGCCAAGAGGAAAAGGCTGAGATTCTTAATGCATCCTCTGCCTCAGTCAGACCAGCCACCCTCAGGTATTCAGCCCCCTCAGATAGAAGATAAGGATGGAGAGCAGCAAACCCCCTCACAAACCAGGAAGGAGCAGATAAGGATCTGCTTTAGCACCTGGACACTCACAGATCTATGAGGCTGGGTGAAATCCACCCAAGAGATACTGAGGGATCTTGCAGAGAAGCTCACCAACCCTCTCTCCGTCATTTACCAACATTTTTGATTAATGGGGAGGTCCCAGATGACTGGAGGCTTGTCAGTGTGACACCCATCTACAGGAAAGCCCAGAAGGAGGATCCAAGGGACTACAGGCCTCTCAGCCTGACTTTGTTGCCTGGAAAAATTATGGAGAGGTCATTCTTGAGTGCACTCACATGGCAAGCGAAGGACAGCCAGGGGATCAGCCAAGGGACAGCCAGCATGGGTTCAGGAAAGGCAGGTACTGCTTCACCTACCTGATCTTGTTTCCACCTAGTGGATGAGGAAAAGGCTCTGTATGTGATCTTCCTGGATATTAGTAAAGCTTTTGACACCATCTCCCACAGTATTCTCATAAAGAAGCAGGGAGCTGATGGCATAGACATGTATATTCTTCATTGGGTTAAAAACTGTCTATGTGGCTGGAACCAGAAAGCTGTAGTTGATAGAGTTAAATCCAGTTGTGACCAGTCACCAGTTGTGTTCCCCAGAATCAGTTTTGGGCCCATTCTGCTTCAATATCTTCATCAATGATCTAAAAGAGGAGA
Organism: Calypte anna; assembly: GCF_003957555.1. Taxonomy (NCBI): domain Eukaryota; kingdom Metazoa; phylum Chordata; class Aves; order Apodiformes; family Trochilidae; genus Calypte; species Calypte anna. The sequence goes on from NC_044274.1 coordinate 48,737,446, forward strand.
TTTAGTGCTTCCTCAGTAAGTTTGCAGATGACACCAAGTTGGGTGGGAGTGTTGATCTGCTTAGCATAGGAAGGCTCTGCAGAGGGACCTGGACAGGCTGGACCAGTGGGCCAAGGACAATTAAATGAGATTTAACAAGGCTGAGTACCAGGCTCTGCATGTTGGTCACAGCAACCCCAGGCAACAGCACAGGCCTGGGGAGAAGTGGCTGGAAAGCTGCCAGGCAGAAAAGGACCTGGGGGTGCTGGTCAACACCCAGCTGAATATGAGCCAGCAGTGTGCCCAGGTGGCCAAGAAGGCCAAGAGCCTCCTGGCTAGTACCAGGAATAGTGTGACCAGCAGGAGGAGGGAAGAGATTGTGTCTCTGGTGGTGGGAAGGAGGTGGCGGAATCACCATCCCTGGAGGTATTTAAAATCTGTGTAGATGGGTCACTTCAGGGTATGCTCTGGTGAGCATGGTGAGGTAGGTGAATATATTTTATCTATTTTAGCTATAGGGGGAATGCTAAAGGTTGGATGTGGTTATCTTAGAGGTCTTTTCCAACTGTGACCATTCTGTGATTCTGTGATTCTGTTCTGCATTCATCTTTCCAAGGGAGTGCACTCCTGCATGACAAAGCAGGTGGTGAGACAGCACCTCTTTTTTTTCCTTAGGTAACCACTCAGAAACACAGCACTAAAGCACTCATGCCAGTCTGCTCTGCCCTACCCTGACACAGAGACACATGTGTGAGGGAAATGACAGTCCAACAAAAAGCCAGGGAAGGAGACCAAAGTACATTGAATCACAGAATCTGCCAAGCTGGGAGGGACCCATCAGGATCACCGTGTCCAACTCCTGTCCCTGTGTAATGCACATCAAGGAACTACTGGGCAGTCAATCTCACCTCTGTGCCCAGCAAGATCATGGAGGAGGTTAAGGCCTCCTGAGGTTAAGGCACATGGGAAATGTGGAGGTAGTAGACGGCAACCAGCATGGTTTCACCAAAGACAAATTGTGCCTGACAAATTTGGTGGCCTGCTATGATGAAGTCACAGAACCAGATGGCAAGACCAGAGCATCTGGCATCATCTACCTGGACCAGTCAAAGCATTTGATACTGTCTTGCATGACATTCTGGTCTCTAAATTGGAAAGATATGGATTCAATGGATCGATGACTTCGTGGATAAGGAATTGGCTTTATGGTTGAACTCAAGTAGCTTTAGTGAACAGCCTGATATCCAAATAGAGATCAGTGAGAATGGCGTTCCTCAAGGGTCGGTTCTGGGATTGGTGCTGTTTAACATCTGTCAGTGGAATGGATGGGGGGATTGAGTCCACCCTCAGCAAGTTTGCTGTCAACACCAAGATGTGTGGTGCAGTCAACACAGCATCATAGTTGTTCCTTGCTCTCTGAAACATAAAAACTGTTCTGTATTGCTCCCCAGCAATGCACCTACTCTAAATTCAAGTAGACTCACAGAATCATCCAAGTTGGAAAGGACCTCTGAGATCATCAAATCCAACCCTTGATCCACTACCACTATGGTTTACCAGACCATGGCACTGACTGCCACATCAGGATATGGAAAAATTCTAGAAGATAATGCAACTAAGCCTCTTAAAGACTGGGTCCTGATTTTGACATAAAGACTTACAATATATACAAGCAAGCCTGTTTTTGCAAGGTTCTTTCCTGTCTGAACAGGACTGACTATTGCTGGTTGCAATATCTGTGAAAAATTTCTGACACTATGGATTTTTTCTTGAAAGTCCCTGTCAAGTATCAGCTGGTTTTAATTTTAAAGAAAATTTATGTGAAGTGTATGTGGTCTTTACCACATTGCTTGGATACCACCAGATCACCTGTAATAGGTTCAGAGAATCATTATTTAAACCACTATTTAAATTATTGCAAGATTATATTCCAAATGGAGCAGCACTAAAATGTACAATCCCCACCTGTATAATGTTTCCCTTCCCTTCACTTTCACCACTGTGTTTTGGACACTTTTGGCAAACACCACAAGTATTACCTCTGAGACTGCTGTTAGGGTGGATTGGAATCATGCTCCTCCCTGCACAACATATGCAAAAAACAGGTTCAGTAGAAAACAGTAATTAGACTTCTGATAGCTTTATTCACTTAGCAGGGAAGGATAAGGGCTGATGCTGGCTCAGAAGATGGATCTTTGAAGGGTCAAGAGTAAGCTTCACTACTAGTGAGCTGCTAGAGTCTTATTTCATGCTTTTCTATCATCTTCTGGGAAACTAAAAGGAGAGGCTTCGGAAAAAGGACACGGGCAACTCCCTGCACTGGCTGAGTCCCACTGAGCAATGGGTGTCTCCATCAGGCAAGGTTACACAGCTGGTTATGACAAGGCACAGCAATGTAACACCTTTGGATGGTCCCTGGAGTGGGTTTAATTGCAGCTGTCACACATGAGAAAAGGGCAAGTGAGCAAATGGCTGGGCAATCACCACCAACACCCCAGCCAGCAGGAACTAAAACTTCCAAGTAGAGAGGGCTCTGAAGCCTTTTGAAGGGGGATAACACAGAGCCCGCAGTTTGCCTGAGGTCCATTTCCATGTCACATTTCCCAGCCTCACTCGTGCAGCCAGACTCCTTTGGCTACTATGTGCCACAGAGCATTCTTTAGCTCCTGAGACAACTCTGGCCCTAAGTATGCAAACATCTATGGGGGTAATGTTTGCAAAATGCACTCTGCAGTCACCATATGCTAATTGAAAGAACTGAAATTTAGATGGCATGGGGGATGGGGGCTGAAGTTAGTTAAATTGTTAGTAAATAGCTAGTAATGTTTGCATTATCATAATTTAAACTCAGTATGTTATCTCTCATCTGCATCTCCTGCATCTGTTTTGATTTTGTTTCACTGCAAACGTATACAACACTAAGATGAGGCAGCTTTTTCATCTTTGACAGGGAGAAATTCAAAAGATGGTATTTTGGGGAATCCTTGTGTTGTTATTAGCATAAAATAACAACGGTTTTGCTGTATAGAATTTTCTGGTCTTGCAGTTGCTAAAGCCAGGATTCTGCATGTGGCATGTCACACCTTTACAAGTGTGGTTCATCTCACAGTCAGTAGTCAGGGACCACTTTTTGGTGAGATTTGGGTTAAAGGGGAGGGCTCTACTTTTATGTCATCTGGAAGCTTCAGCTTGCAGCAATGCTGTTATGCCAAATAATACTGAGAATGAGAGAAAAAAAGACAGTCTCTGTGGTATAGAACTTAAAATGTATTGGACAGGAATGGCAGGAGGGCAGACAGACAAGAGCAATGAGATACAATGAGACAGCCTGAAAGAGCAATGTCAGGGAGCCTGGCAGCTTACTTCAGACTCTTAAAATGTTTTTTTTTTTTAGAAAAAAAAAATGTTCTGGTTTTGTTCATAAAAAAACAAAATCCAAACCAAACCAAAAAATCAAAACCAAAACCCAAACCAAAACCATTCCTTGATCCTGCAAAGAACTTACTCTGAACTCATTAAAGTTAGTCAGCCTTTGTCTCTTAATGAAGAATTAGAACAGTGCAAGGGAGGCAGTTTTCAGTCAACAAAAAAAATGAAGAGAGGTGGAAGCAAAAAGTAAGCTACTACTGAATTGCTGCCCTTCAAATCAAGAGACCCTTGAAACAAGCCCCTCTTTTCTTTCCACTCTGGAAACTCTCAGTTTGGCCAAAGATTACGTGCTAAGGCAAGCAGGGAGGGCCTGAGAATCTACTTCATGATACTTTACTCAGAGGTGTAAAAGAGTAATTAGGGAATAGCAAGCAGGGAACTGGATGCTTTCTGGAGTGCTGAGTGGAGAGAGAAACTAGGATGTAAGTCACAAAAGCCCATTGTCCATGCTCTGGGTTTCACTTGAAAAAGATCTTGAAGGGTGACATGGTATCAGTCTTACATATCCATGTCCAAGGGGTCTTCTGGGAGGCTCCCTGCAACTACTGCTTCAAAGTACAGTAAGACCCATTATCTACATTTCTACTGATCTGTCAGACATGGATTCAGACCAAATGACTAGTGATTGCACAAATTTTGGGATAATAAGCTTAAGATACGTTATAATGACCTGAGTGCTCATCTTCACAAATCAGGACTGTGGGGACATCTCAGACTGAGAAAACCAGAAACACAAGCCACTTCGGAGTCACTGCAAAAATCTTGGTCAGAGGCTTCAAAACGCTAACTGTTCATGTTCATTTGTTAATTTCCCTTGAAATCAGGCATCTTGAGGATTTTCACTTTCTGCCAGTTAAAAGCAGTGTGTTAGAAAGATTTTTTTTTTAGTGTTTGTTTAGAAGCCAAGTGAGCTTTTACACCTGCATGCAAAACAAAATAAATATATTTTGTTACTACTTTAAACCATATAGCCACTTCTATTAAAAGCTGCATGCAAATAGCTGTCTTTAGTGTGCTATAGATTAGTCATATTTGTTTTCTAAGGAAGATTATAAATAGTATTTAGGGGGGAACACAGTATTTTGCAAATGATCCCAGATGGAAAACTAGCAGATGGCCTACTACTGTATTTTTGATGCTCAGCCCTATATTTAAATTAAAAATTTTCATAATTAAGATGGAGGTCTGTAACAACACTAGCTACTTTTCCTGTGGCAGCATCATATATCATGCATCACAGGTATGAACTGCAGACTTCTAAGAGCAGTAAAACATACATACAAATTTTGCTACTTAGTTAAAACAAAGAGAAGAAAAAAATCACAATTCATGGAAATTAAAGAAAAGGGAAATTAAAAACCTTTTATACAAATATATATCATATAGTGAAGATGTCTGCCACCATGTGATCTTTTTCCCCTGCAAATCAAATAATTTCAACTGGGGAGGAGAAGAAAGATCACATTTCTTATGTGCCTTCAGCCAAGAACCAGAAGGCCAGTAGGATTTTCCTATTGCATTACCTCAATAAAGTGAGGTTCTTAAATTTCAGTAATTAGAAGAACATTTGGCTCTATCTATGCACATATTTTATTTTGAGAACTGAATCAAGAGCAATGATTTACATGCTAATATTTTCCTTCATATAGTGGCATGTATATGCATGTAGGTGTTACTGCCAGAAACTGGGCTGCTAAGTGCAATCAGGCAGTACCTGATATAGAAGGCAGGGCAGGGGCTCTTTTCTCAGTGTGCAACTCCAACTTGTGGTGCTCCCCACCACACACAGCACTGCTGTGGCATTGAAGAGATGCAACACCTGCACTCACACGCAACACTGGCTACCTCTCCAGTATTCATTTCATGTCATCTTTGAGAGCAAAGAAGAGGTACTACTTTTACAGCAGTCCATATGCAGGCTGCATGGAAACAAATTGAAAGTCACACTTGTTCTTGGGCCACCCAGGATTTAGGAAGAGTAAAGATAGCTTCAAGGTGTTTCTACCTTCCTGCTGAGCTCCCCGAGGTATTTTCTTCAGTTGTGTCAAGTCAGAAGCCAACTATCCAGGCATAACCTTGTGGCAAGAAGTATCGCATCTTTACAAGGTACAAACACCACCCAAATCTACCTTCCAGGCATTCTTGAATATCAGTAGGGTTCCATAAAAATTACACTACTAGGAGACCCTAAGCAGCAAGTCAGCAGCTCACTGGGCTTACAGATCAGTTCACAGTGTTGGAAAAGATGTGCTTTGTTATCAGATAGCTTCTTCTATTGCTCTCACAGTAGTAACATTTAAATGCCTTACCACAGCGCATTAAACAGTGTGATTCAGAACTATCATCTGGCTCATTTTCCATCTCAGCCTGTCCTCACAAAGGGAATTTGATCTACAGTGGAGTGTCTTGTTTTGCTACAGTAAGTAGCATTTTTTCACATATTGGTGTGTGTATGCTATCAAAGGGAAGTCTAAAACTGCATGACTTGCATTGGAGCTTGTGATAGTCATCCCTGACTGTGGGAGCTCATCCCACATGCACAGATCAGCTCCCAGGATAGCAAAAACAAGCTTGCCCTTTTTGATAATGAAAACAGCTTGAAAAATATGGGCAAAGATACCAAATCTAGAAACTTACTATTCTTGCTTAACCAATCTGATAGCAGAGAATTTTTAAGTTTTCATGTTACTGTTTGTAAAACCAAGTAAGAGGCTGTTTCTTTCCTAGAGAGTGCTGCTGTAGTGCTGTCAGTCTCTCCCTTTTCATAGTTTTCTGTACAAGTTTAACATTTCTTGAAGTAAATCTTTAAGAGAAATGCCCACTCATTGAATTCTCCCTCCCTGCTTTTCCTCATGTTTGTACTGTTGATCATCTGGCTGCAGAGACATCTGGTTGGTTTGTTTGGTTGGTTGGCTGGTTTTCTTATTGTTAATTACTTAAAGGGAAGACAGATAATTCCTCAAATTACGTTCAAATTCTTTCATATATATTTCTTTTTCCTTAGCTTTGTTGAAATCAGATTTGGCAGGTTGATGAAAGGGAGGAGTAAAGAACTGAACTAGTCTGCTCCTATTATGAGATTTAGCAAGCTTTTTGAGTTGCAGGATACCTAGCTTGAGATAAAGATCTGGATACAGTTATTGAGCTCTTGACATTAGCAGTAACACATCTGTGTTAGTTTAGAAGTTTGTGATGACATTTGCTAACATCTTACGTATGTCACAAATCGGTTTTTGATTTGACTTTCTGCATCTCAAGTGCAAATTCTTCAAAGTAAAGAACATCCTTTATCTATTGGTAGAGTATTTGGAAAAGCCATGTTGCCATGAAGGCAGACACTACTTTCTAGTTCAATACTTCATATGGCTTGCAGTTCTGTCTCTGTATGTCCGGAAAGACACATTTCCAGTCTTTGCAGTAAGCCACTACTCCCCCTACCTTGTCTTGCCCCTCTACGGATACCATTAAAGTTCCACCCTCAAAAGTATACTCCATGGTTATCAGCTAATTCAAACCATCTGTAAACCTGGTAATCTAAGGCACTGAAAGATCATTTTGAAAATCGGGGGACATGCAGTCTAATACGGTGAATTTGACTGTAAATCAGTTCTGCAAAGAGGTTTGTCTCCTGTTCTTAATTACACCTGTGCAAATCTTCATTTGTTTATTATTGCCAAATACATTGTGTGGGCTATTTGCATTTCCAGAAGGTACATTTCCGTGCTGAACACTTATCTGAGAATAAAAATGCCTTGGTCATTAATTTAAATGTGACACACAAAATATAGGTAGTGTACAATTAGTTGGTGTTACCTGCATTTTCAGCTCATAGCTCAAAAAAAATGCTCTGACTATAAAAGTGGAAGACATAAAAATCCAGCTACTTACTAAGGAAAAATCAGTTGTTTCCACCTGAATTTGCTTTGTAAATTTTTACTATATTTTGTTTTTTTCTTCAGTTCCAGAAATCTTTCAGATGTGCAGTAGCCAGTGATCCTACCTTTGGCTGATAGGATGTTACCTCATGCACATTTCCTCAGCTAGGAAAGGACACACAACAAGAACATGTTCTCAATGGGGCTTCAAAGCAAGCTTTATCCTCTGTGTCACATTTCATGGAAAGGTTGTAAATAAAAGGCTTGGAGTCCAGTGCTATGATTTTTCTGTGTGTGGAGCAACTCCGGAACTGCACCACTGGTGGAGGACTTCAGGGAGGAACCAGGGAGGCAGGGTAGACAGAGTCCAGCTACCTTGGCCATGCTGTCTTCTTCCATGGAGTGTTGCACAGTGAGGAACTCCACTGGCATGTGAGTTTGGTGCTGTGATAATATTTCCCAGAGAAATCTTTGGAAAACAATCAGGGGATGGAATGTACGGGCAAATCGTTGAAGGCCACTGATATGCCACAAAATCAGAGACAGCAAAGAAAGAAAAAGTGAAATGTCCAAACTTCCTAGTAGTAAGGCATATGAAGAAATTCTTGAATAGATTTTTCACTTAGCTCACACTAACCTGAAAAAATGTATGCACAATGGTACTCCGAACAGTTCTATACAATGTGTCAGGCCATTGCCTAAGTGATCTCTTCAGAAGATGAGCTTTATTCTCAGGTAAAAATAACAGATTTATTTATTACTCTGTTTCATTTTTCATGTAAGTATATTCTTTTTGTGACTACAGAAGTGTGGCCTTTTTGTGCCTGCCATTGTGAATAAAATTACACAAAACTTTTAATAAGGCCTCAGTTTGAAGAAAGCTGAAGGCTCATCACTGTTAAATCATCTCCCAGGTCTGATGCTTCTGTAATGTGTGGTTGGGTCTCTCTCACTGAAAGACAGGAGGATGACGAAGCGGTTTACAGATGTGGGCATATTTGTGCTGCAGGAGCTTGTGTACCTCAGTCTTGAAAACAGACACCCATGATGGAGTTTTTTCTGAAGGGCTGCTCGGACCAGGTGGTTCAGAAGCTCAGCACATTAGGTGCAAAACAGTGATCTGGGAAATGTGTGCTGGGGAAGTGTGTGGAAAGTTCTCATTGATGGTTAATAGAGGGAAGGAATTACCAGTTAGTCCCCTTCCCCCAGCTCAGTTCAGAAGTGGCTCTTTTAGGGCAGATGTTCAAATACTTGCTCTCACAAAGACTCTCCTGATGCTAGTGAACCTATTGGGAGGAAAACTGTTGCTGCGACAAATTAATATGCGAGGGAAAGGTTGAGGACAGCTGCAGAGTAGTGACCCCAGCACAATTGCACAGAGTAAAGCAGTCATGGAGGGGCAGGGAGATTTAGCTATTGGTGAGCCCACAAATTTAACCATAAGAAAGAGCTCAATAGCAGGTGAAAAGACTTGGGGAAGGGCCATTTCCCTCCTTTTAATCTTGGGATGTCCTTTCACAAAGCATTATCCAGATGCTTCAATTCTCAAGTGATGAAATTGTAATTTTCAAGCACAAACCTTTTCCTGGAGTTCTTCACAGAAGAAAAATTTCAGTGGCAATTAAAACTAGAGTTGTTACCTTATCTGGGAAAAGAAGCAAAATGAGGATAAGAGGAAAGTTGCAATGTGACTGTGACTTGAGGCAAACAGAAGATCTCTGAACCGTCTGCCTCTCTTTTTCTCTTAAACTCACATGTCTTGGACAAGCCTTCTTGTTCCTTTAAGAATGTAAATCTCTTGTGATAATCATGTTTTCTTGAGAGGAGAATTTCATTTACACATGGCACCTGAATGCTTGTAAACTTTCCCTGCCCTAAAGACATTATTTTGGTTATGTTTTGTCTGTAGAAGATTTAAGGGCAACTTTAATAATCAAATCTTGAATGCATGGTTCAAGACCTTATTTAAAGCACTTCAGCTACTGACAGATAAGGAGTAAAATCTGTAAGTTGTTTGGTTTGTAGTATAAGATAGAACAAAAATGATAGGGGAACAACAAGGCTGCTGCTTTCTATTAGTGTTTCTAGGAAAAACAGTGTTTATTTCCAACATCTCTTCTCTGTTTACTGTGATATTCTTCAGCTAATGCAGAAGCTTCTGCTGCTTGATGAAAACAGAACAGGGTATTTAATTATTGCTTTTTAATTCCTTTTAAGTATGGCTCTAGCTGATTAATTTTGTTTTAGGAACTGAAGTCAACAGCCTGTCTCCATCAGAAATTTATGTGAGGGCACATGGCTGAACATTTGTCAAGGTTACCTAAGGTGAGGTAAAGGCTTCCTATACCAGCCTGAGGGGAGGTTGTGCTTTTGCAGTAGGCAGGACTGCCTGCAATCTTGCAGCTCATCTGCCTGCTGCTGCTGACTCCAGTTCAGTACTGGTGGGGCTGGGGCTGGTGCCTGGCTGGTGCTGGAGGCACAGCCCATGGTCAAAGGCAGGTCTAATAAGGACTCCCTTTCCTGGTGTATCATTTTTGGAGCTTGAAAATACCAGGTGAGGTCAAGGTAGAGCGGAAGACATGCATGGCTCTGTGACTGATGGGCAAGTGGGCAACTGTTGTACTTCTAGGCTCTACTTGTGGTTCCAGACGCCTGGAAAAGAGGATCGGAGTCTGTTCACAGGGCTTATGATAAATGCAGGGATACAAGCAGAACTGGATGCATAGGCCTGTCCTCTTCAGAAAAGTGAATATTGGTCTGAGGGAGAGTTCATGCCTTAAGCTGTTCTGCTCTGCTATTGCACATACACTGCTCACAATGAGAAGCCAGTGTTGTACTTTGAACAAGCAAGTCACTGGGACAGAAACTGCCACAGCAGTGAGGATAAATGCTGGCTAAGTGCAGCATTTCTAAATGTGCATAATCATGTGACATGTGGAATTAAGCACAGGAAGATTAATGCATCAAGCATTCCCCACCTTGTTTAAGAAGGATGCAGTGAAAGTGCAAGACACTGCAGTTAGGATTGTATAGCCAGTTATGATATAGATGGAGCAAACCTCAGCAGAGGGACTGAGAGATGTTTTGTTTCCTGACACTGAACAATGGATCAGTGGAAATGTAACAGGCCTTCTGTGGACAGGAAATGAGGCTTGCAGAGGAAACTTCTGTGGATGTGCTTTCTTCTCAATCTTTTTCAGATTTTTAGGGAAGAAAGAGACTTAGTCTTTCCAGTATTTAAGGGAGAAAATAAATTCCCCAAGTTAGATCCTGAAATCCTTTTTGTTTACTGTTTGGGAATCTGCCTGAGGAAAAGCTAAGTAAAAAGGGGGTATTAGGACAGTAGGATTTTAACCAAGTTTCAAGAAGGCAATGTTGAGGATCATCGCAGTGATCTGAAAAAATATCTTGACCACCTTGGTCTGGGACAGGTTACTATATGAATGACCCTGGCACCAATATTTATGTCCTCTTTTTGAGGTCCTAGTGAAACTTCTACATACACTCATGCATTTCCTGAAAAAGTGCATTCCTGAGCTTCTGACTAATGGTTCCAGAAACCTCACTGGGGTCTCCACAAAGCATACCTGACATGGCTCAGCCTGCCTACCTCACTTAGGCTGCCAGCACCTCCTCTACCTGTGGTATCCTGCTCCCACTGCCTGATTCATGGGTGCAGTCTCAGGGAGCATGTTCCTGCTTGTTCTGTGACAGCCCTACCAAGCTTCTCCAGCTTTAGGTGTGTCAGCTATTTAGCAAGGACAGTTAAGCATTTCTGTGGAGCAACACTGCTCTAAATATACTATATTTTACACTTTTTTCAAACTACAATCTCAGTATTGTCCTAAGTGCACACAGTTGCACCACCACTGCCTGGAGGAATGTCTGTCCTGACCTACTTCATAGTGCAAGGCTGTGAGGAACAGACATCTAGATGCTGTGTACAGTAACTTAAGCCTAACATATTAGTGTGGTTACAAGAGTCAGTCTTCTACAGTTAAAAAATGCAAAATGTTGCACAGTTTTGTTGTGTTTTTTGGCTCTGCTTCTGCAATAGATGTGTAATTGAAATGTATTCCTGGTGTATCATATAACTTCATCTCTCCATCATAAAGATGCCTTAAGGTTTTCTAAGTACCTGAGATAGATGTCTCAGATAATCTTTCCACAGATCTTAAAGCACGTCTGCAGAAATAGTTTTCTAAGTCCTATGTCTTAGCAGGGTACTGGAGTTTACAATAAACAGAGACTAAAGAGACAGGACCATGCTGTTACCTTACCATTGTTATGATATTTTAAAAGGAGCTGGGATGCTGGCTTTTTGAAAGATGCCATTTTAAAATTCTTCTTAGATGTGACCTTTCAGCCTGCAATAAGGAAAATGGAGATGGTCCTTACTCCTGTCTTGGGCAGCACCACCTCTCTCCAGAGCCAGGTTCTGCTGGAGGGGAAGCTGCTACAAGCTCTGCATCCTTTAAGTTTCCCTTGCTCCCACACAGTGTATTACAGAGGAACTCAGCTGCCTGTGAAGGAGTATTATAACAATGCAGCAATCAACAAGGTACTTTGAAGCTGGAAAAATGCAGCCACCCCTGGATTGCCACTGTTCCTTGGGCCTTGTGCTTTGCCCAATGAGTTACTTTGTAATTTTGCAGTGTTTCTTGAAAACATATACTGAACAACTTAATAAGGAGCAGCTAGACCGTCTTGCTCTAAAGGACTTTTATTCCTACTGTAGCAGCAACACAATTATCAAAGTGAAGCTCTTGATGTTGTCTCTGACGCTTGGTGCACAGCAGCATCATTACAGAGGGGTCTCTTTAGGGTAGGAGATATTAACAGAGCATCAGCTGCAGGGGAAAGATGTGAAAGAACAATATCCTATTAAAAATTAGGTTCAATTGTACAACCCGAGAAAAAAAAAACCAGAACACAACATTAAAAAAATAACAAGCACATCTGGTGCTGTGTCTGGTGTGTGTCTTTCTTTCTTGTGGAACCTGCTCTTTTTAGTCAGATTCAGTGCAGGGAGTGCACTCTGCACTCCCATGCCCTTCTCTTTGTTCAGATGCACAGGTACATCGGGCCCCCACTGCTGCTGTGTAGGAGAACAGAGGCTGTGCTGACCTCTTCTTTTCCTTCTGTCTTGCTGAGCTTTTTGGCTTTTCTTTTCAAGACTTCTGCCTTCTTTCTTTTCCTTCTTTTCATGCCTGCAGCACTGCACCCTGCTGCAGGATCTCCTGGTTTCAGCTTCCTCAGATAATTTGTTTTTTTGACATTATACTCTCTGCAGAAAGGGCTGGATTTTGCTTGGGATTTTTTCATGTCATTCCCTTTGGTCCCAAGAATCACACCTCCCTACTCTGCCCAACCTTGCATAGAAGAGGAGGTTTTTTTTTGGTTTTTTTTTGTTTTGTTTTGTTTTGTTTTGTTTTGTTTTTTGTTTTTGTTTTTAATCCAGCCATCTAAAGCAAAAAAAATCCAACAAACAACATAATTCTGGTAACTTCCTCATCTTGCTGTTTTCCCTAGGGCAGGTAAAAAAATATTTATATAACTTTGTGCCAAAATGTAATATGGCTTTTTTTTTTTTTTAAGAAGGAAAATATGTGGCTGCCTGTGCCACAGGCTGAGCCCAGAGATACAGAAGACAATCAAGTCCTTAAGGACATAAACCTTTGAGACAATTTGATTGTAGCTTTTGATTTCTGGGCTTTTTTTTTTTTTTTTTTTTTTCGTCATTGTCCACAGGTATTTTATCCTTACTCATCCTTATTCCTAAGTGGTAATGAGGTAAAGAAATGGTGAAAATCTACCTATCTTTATAGAGGAAAAAAAATGCTGATAGATCCCATCTATGCTACTTCTTGAAAGCAAAGTAGCACTAGTGAAACATGATTATTTTTTAACCCTATTTTTCTGCTGCATGTACAAGTCAAAGCAATATTACTGCTTCTGCAGCTAACGAAAGGCATTACAAGTTTCTGTTTCTCTGCTTTAACAAACCCTTTGGTGCTAAACAAATTGTGATGAGCAAACTAACCAGTGAAAACAGCTGTGTATTCATTTTGCAAATAATGTATGCACTAGCTTACATTCTGACAGATTGTTTCGTTCATAAGCATTTGCACTACACTACACAGACATATATAAGTTTATTGGTTGCCTGCAAACTGCTTGTTTCAACTGTCTGTAGGCTGATCATCCCTTACTAATGGGTCAGTGGCAGAAAAATGCAGACAAAAACTTGTTTTCTTTCTCAAAAGCCAGGGAAGAATACCAAACCACGCACAGCACTGCTTAAATGTCCAGGCACTCATGGAAACAGCTATGAAAGGCCACTTCCAAAAGAAAAAAAAATAAACAGTATAGGAAAGTGAGTGTGGCAAAATCATTGCATAATTCAAGATTTTAAAAAATCTACATGAAAAATTGTGTTTTCCCTTATTTTTCACCCTGCTTTAGTGTACAGGACACTATCTTTCCTCTGATCTGCTCTTCATCTCTGCTGGACCTCTGTGGTTTATTATAAAGTAACCCCTGCAGGATGGCTTTCTTGGATGGAGGACAGAAAAAGCTCTCTTTGTGTAATAAAAACAATGTGAAGGAGTCATTTATTGAATTGGCATGTCGTTGTTTTTGCTGCTTAAATGGCAGATTTATAGGCCTTTGCTGTGCAGGTATTTATTGCTAAGTTGGGGGAGTAAACTGAATCATAAACATCTCTGTGACTTTGAATAAAAGCTAAAGAAGCACTGAGGTCATTGCAGCAGCTTGTGTTTGCAGAGTGCAACAGAAAGGTTCTAGCAGAAGACAAATACTTGCCTTGGCTAGATACACTGGAAAGCTCTTGAGTTCATGTTATTTTTTTCTGTGGATAAGGTACAGAAAAACAGTGCTTTTCTCAGTAAGCTACTCCACCTGCAATTTGCTCTTCCCAGAAAGATCCTTATCATCAGAACATTATCATTACAATACTGAAAAAATATTGTGGCCAAAGTATACTTGAGACCTCATCCCACTACTGAGCCAAAAATGTTATTTTGTATAATTAAGTCTCATTTTGAGAGGCAATTAAACCCCTATATTTAATTGCATACCAACCCCAAATACTAGTGTAGGAGTTGGGATTAGGACAGGAATGAAAAGAGGCCCATCAAAGTTAAGAGCTGCTCTTTACCTCAGGTTCATGTGTGCCTTTTTGGAGCACTCTCCTCACCCATATCTTCTGAGGCATCCTTGGCTGCACTAGGAGCAAAGCACAGAACTTTCTTCCAGCAGCCTGAATGAAGGTGCTGGGGAGGATTTTAATGTGGCATTAGCCTTGCACAAAATGGAAGCAGTTGCTTAGAAAATGTTTTAAAACCTTCAAGTAGCTAATATATCTAACTGTAGGAAGCTAGGTGTTTTGCCACCAGATATAGACATCTCCAAATAGCCCTCCATGTTTTGACCAGGGAGATGACAAAGTTCAGGGATACACGCTACACTTGGACTTCCAAAGTCTCTGTCTCTTTATCACCTTACAGCGATGTGTAACCATTGGAGCCTAAATTGAACTAGCTATCCTGATAGTAGCAGCAGGGAATTTTAGCCATGTAACTCAGGTGCCTCTGTTCACTCCATGAAAGAAATGAAAATTAATTTAGTTCAGTCCTCCTTCCAAGAAGTGCTCCATGCTGTGAGGCAGAAAAAGTGGTATAGCTTATCAATAAGCAATGGCATTTATGGCCTCTCTGAAACCAATACATCATTAAAGGATGGACCTGTCAAGATTTTCAAGAACTGCCTGTTGTGTGAGATACATAATCTACATTTGCCATCATTATTTGGAAGGAGCCTGTTCAGCAGCTGCTGTGTGACAGTCATGTGAGAGAAGAGAAAGAGAAAGCAAGGAGAGAGTTTTCCCCTTTAGTCCCTCCTCAAATCAGCCCTCTGAAATCCCCAGCTGTCTAAAACATAAAAGTGTCAACCTGAGCTTGTTTCAGAGCCCTGGGGATCTGAATTTGCCTGCTGGAGAGAGTTTGTTTTCCTCCAGGCAGAATGTATCACTCATATTTCACAGTACAAGTTTTTCTTTAATCCCTTTTTAAGAGAAAAAATACACCAATTATCTCAGTTTGTGGCTTGCCGGGTCTTACTCTATCTGTTGGGATAGGCAGCTGAATGCCTGCAAAAGCTGATCTGTTACATAAAAAGTTGGATGCTAGATCCAGAATCACATCTCAAGGTTCTTGGGCTCTATCTTCAGGTTTGCCACCATGCCCCAGAAAACAACTCTTGTCCTTCCCCCTTTAATAAAAATAATCCTTATACTGACTGCTGAGGTGTTGCTAAGCCTTGAAGAATGAATTCCTATAAAAAAGCCTCTCTTGACAGTAAAGCTTGATTTGCTAAACCAGTCTCCTGAAAGCTGAAGGATGGTGCAGCACAGTGAGAAGGACAAGCACAGTACCACATGTCCAGCAGGTGTGCCCCCCCATCCAGACAGGTTCTCACACCACCCCAAGCCTGCATCCTGAGCAAAAACCACCCTACACTCCCACACCACACCATCTGCATCCTGGCACATCGTGATGAGTCAGGGTGTTGTGCTGCTGCACCAGGCAGAGGGGTGGTGACTCCCAATCCCCACTGTGAGTCCCACTGACCCAACTGGAGATGGTCTGAGGTGTAGATATCCTGTTTTACCTCTCACTGTTGTAGGGTCTGACCTGTCTTACTCAGTATTGGCTTGGAATTGTCTCTCATGTCTATGTAAAGTGTTAGGTTTCCTGGCACAAACCCTGGAAGACTCCTGCTCCTCTTGAGAATGGTATACCTGGGAATCTGAAGTTTTTCTGGATAATTGGATCACTCTCAGATTCCAAAAAAGCTTGACAACAGCCAAGTACCAGCTCAGGGATTCCCATTCTGATATTTTTTGGCCCACAGCATGTGGAATCTCACCCTTGTCCTGCTTTTGACTTTCCTCCAAGACATGCAGAGCAGATGCCAGCAGTACAAACCTGGAACTCCTTAATTCACACTTCTCCTGTGGGGACTCCTCTGCACAAGCCTGCTCCTATTGATACTTCGGTAATGTTTGTCTCCTTCACAAAAAAACCCAAACCAAATCAAAACCAAAAGCAACCAACCAATCAAACAAAAAGCACACAAAAACCAAGAGACCAAAAATTCAAAGTAGAAGACCACTTGGGGAGCTGTAAGGTTTGCGTCAGACATTCTCTTTGGATACCAGACAGGTGAAATCACAGCAAATAGTTTTTGTTTTGATGTCCATGGCCTTCATTGGTCTTTTAAGGTCCCTCCCAACCCCTAAATTCCTCTGATTTCTGTGATTTCTGTGATCTAGAATACACAAGGCCACATTCATCATCTCCATCTACTGAAATGGACTTGAAAGAGGTAATAAAGAGAGTAGAAGTGTATGGTCTAGCCAAATATTTCCCTTTGAGAGCTGATCTCTCAAGCGTAGACAGGAAAAGGTACAAAAATCATGGACCTCTGACCATGTCAAGGAAGACTAAATGAAGGGGTCACAGACAGATGATCAAAACTGATGAAGAGAGTTGCGTCTGATATTTATATCCATAGCAATTTTCAAGGGCACAAACAAAGGAGATGATGTTATTCAGTGATCTGTTCAGCAGCATTGCTCCACACCATCTACTGCCCATTTGTAGCAGCAGATCCAGATATTCCATGGCAACAACCTGTGCTGCAGAACACCAACCCAAAGCACCCAGGGGCAACTGCAGCAAGAGATGCACTAGGTTAGGACATTTTGGCACATGCTAGAGCTTGTTCAGTGGGTCACACAGTCATGGCTGCCAGTCACCTGCTACCCACTGATCTGGTGTCCTTCAAATGCCCTCTAGTGGCTGTGGGTCTGCATGGGGTCCACATCCCCATAGCACAGGTGGTGTAAGTGAAGCATTTTGCATGAACATGTAAAACATCACCTGAAGGCTCCTGTGTGGAATGCTTGGTTCTCAGTGAATACCTCTGGCTCCCCCTCTTCTGGTGGAGCTGTACAGAAGGTAGTGGACAATAGCACAGATTCCTGCTTCACCAAGCAGAAGAGCAAGGCTGGCATGCCGGTGGCAGTGCACACAAAGCAGGCCCGCCTTGCATTTGTTCAAGATGCCTTGTTATTTTAAAGAATGCTGTCTGAGTGGAAATTTTCACTTCTGAAGCTCTGTTTAAATGGAAATGTAGCACTCCAGGCACTGGGGAAAGAGAGAAGGCTCTATTTCATCCCCTGAGACAATAGGGAATTAGTAAAGAATCCTAACATAAACATCTGTGGGTGTGCCACAGACCCAGCAGACTTCTTGGACAGTGAGGATTTATTGCTGAAGGTCCTAAGGGGTAACTGGGGGAACTTGTGCAAGAGGTGCAACCTGGTGAAAGAATTCATGGTGCAGTGGGAGTTGCAGATTTACTTAAGGGAGTAGGAAGAAAATGATCATTGCCTTCACTGTCATCATGGGGCACTGTGCTGGTTTCTGAATCTCCCTTATGGCTGTGGAGCCTCCACTTTCACACAGGGGCTCTGTCTGACCTGCACTTGAAGTTTTCAATGAAAAGAGCATCCTGGCTTGGCTTCCACTGCAGAAGATCTAAGTTATATTGCTGTGACAATGAAAGTCAAAACAATTGGCAGGGAAGCCAATTAGAAATTCCTTGCATATTCTGTTTTTTCTTTTTTTTTTTTTTTTTTTTTTTAACAGGACTTTTGTCCTCCAATTATAACAGAGCTGTTAGTTTTATCTTGACAACAAGTATCCACAGCCTTCTCCTTGGTTGCTTCCCACTTAAGGAGCATCTGGGAGCAACACAGCTCTCGTTTTGGTGGGTCTGAGGCTGCAGAGTGCTGGGTTTCTAATGTTGGGTGTGCTGTTGCTAACTTCTGACCTGATGCAGACCTCCATCTCTGATTTTAGTCAAGGCTTCAAACAGTTGCTCTGACTGTGTGTGAAGTGGCAGAGGTAGGGAAATATTGCCTCTTTTCCTGGTTCTCAGCAGCTGTATTGAGTGTTTAAGCTATTTGGGGCACAAATAACCTTATGGGGCATTTGTGCTGCACCTAGCTGCATAATGAGGTCCAGAAGACCTAAAATATTTTTCTGCCCAGGAAAGCAAAGAAGAATAAAATAAGGCACTGCATCTTTATGTGAAGACTGCCCTGATATATGCTGTGTGTGGATGTGTAAATTACAACAGATGATGCACTTAGCAATTATGTTCTTTGCATACATAAGCAGGAACAACAGCTCCCAAACTGCCAATCTCTCTCTCAGTTCTCACTGAATGGCTGCGTGTCACACGGTCACACAGCAAGGGGGCTCAGGCGATGGGAGGAAGGAAGAAGAGAGGAGAAAGCTTGAAATGGGGAGATGCATCCCTCTCCACAAAGGAAATGAACAACAGCATCCTTTCTTAAAGAGTGAAATTCACCTGCATTTTAAACCCTCTTTTGTTTCAGGGAGTTTGGTTTGAGCAAGAGACATTTTAAATGAGGTTTGAAAGCTGAACAGTGTTTGCAGCTAATCATGCCTCAGTGTGCACAGCCTGGGGCTCTCTGTGTGCTGTGCTGCTTTTTAGATCAACTCTGGCTTCTGCCCCTCATTATGCATCTCCTGGATCTTCACTTAGGAATAGACCGAAGAAGATCTTACCCCAAATGCAACAAAAGCAACCCAAACAAAAGGAATCAACTCTGCTTTTTCTTTTATTCTTGTAGACCACTCTATGTCTGAGAATTTCTGCACTTCACCCCCTACATGAAATTGCACCTCTCCACTTATGCAAGAAACCAAGCCAGTAAGCACTAGTGCAGAAGATGTTACCCTTCCCATCCACATTGGCTCTCTATCAAGCTCTTCTACAAGCTTTCAAAACTTTGGAGAGAGAGAATACAAGAGCTGTGTATGGCTTAGGAATCCCAGGCTAGCTTCTCCTAGCTAAGGGTTGCTCTACCCCTTGAAAATCTTCACACTGACATGCTGATGAAGGAAAACTGCAGCTTCTACAAATGTGTTGAGATCCAGATACTGTTTTATATCATCTGACGCATCGCCTTCCCTAAGTGGTGGCATCTGCTGTCTTTTTTAGCTTTCCTGCAGGCTTCAGGAGAAGGAAACTCTGAGCTTCATCTGCATGTAAAAATAGGTTGAGACCTCCCAACTCAGGCATTTGGAAGTTGACACAGTTTGACATGAGTCAGCTTGATTGGCAGGTCAAAGAATAATGTTGGCTCTTGCGGTTTGAAAGTGCATGGTAAATTGGCAGAGCTGTGAAGCTCACTGTGTCACAATCTAAGTGGTGCATCTCTTGATATTGCCTCTCTACATATACCCAGAACATTTTTTTGGTAGTTCATATTACTCAGCCCCCATCATGGCTTAGAAAGGGAGCAAGACAGAAATGTAGGTAACCTGAGCCTCTGACTGGTAGCCAGTGAAGCAATGACACCAGGTGTGAAATCACTGTGGGCAAGCTTTTCAAACGACACAGCCTGTTGGATGATGCTGAGCTCTGTTTAAAAACTGGGACAGAATTATTGCAATGGAAACAGCTGGATACTGAGTGAGTTTAAAAATCTGGCTCTTGTTTAGCTGCCTCCATGGGAACTGAGCTGAATTGAAAACCTGGCCCTGACTGGGCATGCTGAGCACTTCAAAATTGGTCCTTCTGCTGTTTGGAAATTTCAGATAATGTGTTCTGTCAGTAGTGGAGATTTCCTTCATTTCAACTGGAAACTTTCTGAAGTATTACTGTTTTTTGTTCTACATTTTTTGTTACTGCTTTCTTTTTCAGCTGACACAAACAACAGTGCCTCTCAGCTTTGGAGTCTGCTCCAGGCTCTGTATATGAGTGTGGTTACAGCCTGCTAATTCCTCTGCTTACATAATAAAAGGCAGAAGTATCTATCTGTCACCTTACTATCTGATGCCTTTGAATCCTAGCCTGAATGAATGTGTTCATCTTTCAGTCTGAGTCCAGAGTAATGCTAAAATTCAAGCCCTATCTGTAGGAGAAGCTCTCTACCAAAAGCTCTAGCCAAGTCTGGGGCCCGATTGTACTCACTGCTGTGCAAATAAAGCCTGTATGTTCTCTAAAGAGTAAACAGACAATATTGACACAAAGCAGCAGGAGAAACAGCAGGTATGAAATGTTGAAGCAACTTAGATAAGAATGCACAAAGCATGGGCAGCCAAGATGAGAGCACTTAGATCAAATTGATATCCGTCTGTTTCACAGACACAGCTGGACGAGGATGTTTGCTGCATGCCATTAGCTTTCAGCAGCCAGTGAAAGGTTATTAACAACTAGTGATAAAAGCAAGATGGGGGATTTCAAGCATAGGCAGAGCAACATATGATAAAAGTCTTTTACAGACATGTACCCAGTTACTTAGCAGGTATGTCTGCCAGTTGACAACTGAACTCATCTTACAGCTTGCAACATGCTGTGATGCTCTCATGGGAATGGGAGAGGTGTCAGGACAGAGTATTTCCATCACCTATGTCAGCTGCATGCTGCTGAGAAACAGTGAACAGTGCTGCATAGTATATTAGTGCATTTGGATGCTCTTGCCTCCATCACAGGGACATGAAGGTACCAGCAGTGCTGGCTAGATGATTATGATGTGATTTTGGGGCATAGTATAAAATGAATAGAAACAAGCTGCGTAGTGTTTTCAGCAGTTTGAATCCAAAGGGTCAAGATAATGCAGCATCCAACAGGCTAAGTCTGTATTGCCATCAAGCCTTGGTCTTTGTGTGGACATGGAGTCATTTACTTCTGCTCTGAAGATGAAGAGTAACAGTAAATAGTGACCTGATGCCAGATGGAAAATACACAGATGTTTCTGCTTTCATATAAAGGGTACAAGGCTGGTCTGAAGAACTTGGCTGTCTGGGTAGAAGACAAATCTCCCTTCTGCTAACTCCCTGTTGACTTCCTGAATTAGAAAATGTCTCCTATTGCACTGTAAACTCAAAGCCAAGAGTCTGGCAAAAGCAGGAGTGATAACTCCTCCTGTTCTCCCTGAATCTGTGTCCATCTTGCTGAACTGCTTGGGTCTGTTCTGAAGAGCAGCCAGCTTGCCCTTGCCTCATACCTTAACAGACTGCATTCCTGTGGTAACAATGTCATTGCATTTGCATGCACTGCATGCACTGAACACACTGCACAGAACACTATTTAGATTGCCTCTAATGTGATAAAATTATTTCTTATGCAGTGGGGAGGTAGGGAAGGGAAATCCCATCTTGTCATCTTGTTTCACTTTTGCTGCCCGAGTCCTGAAAGGGTTTCTGAAAAGAAAAGAAAAAAAAAAATGTCAGAAAGAGGAGGGGGAGAACAAGCACTGATCTTGTACTTACAACCAGAAACTGGAGTACTGGAGTGGATATCTCGCTTTCCTTTGGAAAAGCTGCCTCTCACGACGCAGGGTCTGTTCTTTCTACTGTCTCTGGGTGGCAGCAAGGACAGGCTGCAGCCTCCACAGGGCAGTTGATGTCTGAGCACCTTTTTGGAGTCTGCATTGTGTTCGCTACCAATACCTTAAAAATGGAGCACTTTCCGTATGAGATTTTAAATTCACTGTGTCCTTGATATTTAGTACATATCTTGCTTGTGAGTAAACCTTAATAAAAGCCTGGTGTAGATTAAAACCTGGGGTCCTAAACTGGGTGTTGCTAATAGCACCTTTCTGATGAAAGTTTTGCTGTGTATGGCTTAGTTCCAGGTTGAGAGAGATTTCCCATCCTTTTTCTTCATATCTCCAGCGATGGGGGAAGAGGGAGCTTCCTGATGTGCAAGACTTTCCTACTGCTATTTCTGACAGTGCATAGCCCCCTGCTTCATAGTGACTGCACATGGGAGTTTAGTCAGAGAACACTCTGTCATGGGAGATTAAACAGATGTCCGTATAGTAAGAGAACAGTAACCCTGTGACCATTCAGTAGCTGTTTGGTTTTGGTCGGGTTTTGTTTTGTTTTGTTTTGTTTCTCTGAGTAGTTACATGCTACTGAAGTTATCTGTATCTTAAGCAAACAGAGATCCGTAAAGTTCAAAACATGCTTCTGGTTTTCTGCAACTTTCTGTTACAGCCAGAAATCTGTTTGGGAAAGTGGAAACACAGAGACTTGATGAGAACACTGTGGAGAAAATGTAACATGAAACCCAGCATCCAAACTAGGGAAGGAAATCTCTCAGACACAAGCATTGGCCGATTTCACACCTACTTGTACTTAGATGGTAGACATTAGATATTTACATATGGAACTTGAGAGCTCACCCTATAGATTTGTTTAGGATAGATAAAAGAATGAACCTTGGGGGACTGAAGGGTAACCAACTTCCTCCAAAAATGATAGGAAGCCATGAAACAAATTATGGAAAAATTTATCCCAACATCAGATAATTAACCAGCCCCACCCCTGAGTTGCTGACAATGAAGTTATGTTTGTCCTCTTCATTTTGTTTTTTTGTATACAGTTTTGTACCATGTGAATGGCCACCTGAGAACCCTCAGAGGAACAGTTATTTCCATAGATCCACATAGATCCCTCCCACCAATGCACCAAATAAAGTGCCTTCCACTCTTAAAGTAATGCTTCTGGGACAAGAAAGGTGGCAGAGCTTGCATGCCTATTCAGCCTCCCTGCCACTGAGGTGCTGCTGGTGGAACACACTGATGAACACCACAGGAGCAGCAATCATCAGTTTGAGGAGAAGGCCTTTCCCAGAAGCTTCTTTGGTGCCCCCCTCCTTGAGTTGTCCATATGCACAAACACACTGCTGCTCTTCCATCTGAGTTAAACCGGAACCATGTGCTATAAAGCCAGGCTCCGATTGGACCTTACAGTATCCAACGATCAGCAAGGAGTCTGATTCATGTATGATGGCAAACATGCAACTTAAAAGCTTAATTTAAAAACTACGTGTTGTGACAGTTCTTAATCAGCTGCAAAAACTTTCTCATGAGGACTGTGGAAATTAGGAATTAATTTCAAAGCAAGAAATTATTGTCCACCAGTGCCTAAAAATCTAAATGTAAACAAGGCAGTAGGGGGAGATATGGATTTTAATGACTGTTTGCTCTTCTCAGGTTATAGCTAACACCAAAGAAAATCATGAATCCAAATAGAAATTAAAATCTCACACCCCTATGGTGCAATTGAATGATAGGGTGAAGTGCATCATGTAGGGTCTTCATTCCAAATTGTTTGAGGGAATTAGAAATTATATTGCTAAGTCAATGGGATCTGGAGGCATACAAGAGAAGTCACCACAGTAGACCTCACAGATTAATAATCTTTCAGTACCTAACTGAAATGCAGTATGAAAGCAAGAACATAGCTTCATGGATATATAAAATGGTAAGAAATATGTCCATGCAATGAATTAAGAGAGAAAATGAGGTTTGTGCATATGTAGAAAAGTAAGCATATATTGCAAATGTATCCCTCTACATTCTGGTACTGCCCAGAGAAATGTACTTATATTTAATCTAGCTCTGGTGAACATGACAGGAATTCTGCAGCTGTCGGAGATGTTAGGTTCTGCAGACTCCATATATCCATTGTAAAACTGCTCATTATAAGAAATAAAATATGGTACCTGAATTTTATCTGAAGTATTAAGAATGAAAATTGATTACATGCATCCCATTTGCTGTGCAATTATTCGAGGGAAGGGATTGTTTTTGGCTGACTGAATGCAGAACAGGTATCTGTATGAAGTGTCTCTGATTTGGAGAAACTGTCTGAAACTTTATAAGCTTTAAGGAGAAATACAAGGGTTTTGGGGTTTTTGCTGTGGATATGTGCAAGTGAAATTTATAACTGTGTTATTTCTTAGTAAAAAAATAAGTCTCAGAAAATTTTACATAATATAATTTATTTAATCAGGAGCCTGCATAATCATAAAATGCTCTACATTAGAATGTGATCCATTTCCAAATGTGTTTGATTGAACCTTTGATAACGGGGATGTTAATGAGACTCCTGATTTTGTGTAATGGGCACACATTTAGGTGATGTAATAGTGTTTAATTGTACTGCAATCTTCAGTTGTAGGCTGCTTCAACAGCTTAAAAATTCTATTACTTCTTGATTAGCTATTATATGTGCAGAAAATGTATGAAGCACTTCACTCTCACCTGCTGTTCTATGTATCTCTCTATTTATGTCTGGGCCTCTATGTCCCAGCCATCAACACCATGAACATCCCAGTGCAGCCAGCCTGATTTCTTCAGCCTCTCCTTTGAAGACCTCTCTTGCCTAGGCAGGAATATTGAAACAGAATGTTCTCCTACCTGGGAATTATGCTGAATCAGGACAGAGAGTACTTTTTAAAGTTGTAGGGGAACATACCCTGAAGCCTGGTGAGTAACCCCTCTGAAGGAAACCAGCCTGCTTTAAGGGCAGTAAATACAAAAGCCAAAAACTCATGACTCCAGCTGATTGCAAGGATCCTCTGCTGCTCCCCAGAAGAGTCAGCATCTACCAAATTTGTTGGTGACATTTCTTGTTATGAAAGCTGTTCGGCTATTTTTTTTTTGTCTAAACTTAAGCACAGATTTGTTCCAAATCAGAATCAGGGTTAGGAAAAGTGCGAAGACTTTTCTTCTCTTTGTGCATTCATGTTCTGAAGATGCAACTGCAGGGAAGCAGCGTGCTCCTTGAAAGGACCATTTGCATCTGAAGCAGCATAAGCTTTGAAAATGAGAAGGAATACTCTCCAGTTCTTGCTGTCTCCTGGGGAAGAAGGGTGGGTCTGGCACTGGCAGATGGGACTGTCCTCTTCTGCAGTCAGTGCCTTGGGATGTGCCTCACTATGCCTGCAAGTAGGATGTCTTGGATGGCAATGGGCAGTTCAGCCACAAACTTCGCAGCACATAGAAAAGGGAATTTCATTATTTCATACCTGATGTAATGACTATGTGGTGGGACTCTTACAGCCAGTAAATAATAAGCTTGGTGTCAGATATTTCTTGGCATGTAATGGCCACCCATGCTAAAAGCTGCCAGCTTCTGCAATAATTCATTAAGCTGAGGGAAATTGACTTTATATTAGTCATTTTGGCACCAATAGAAAAGTTTAGTTTCAAAGGCAATAATTTTATGATATTAATAACACTTCTAGGTGAAAATGGGAGTAGCCTAATAGGTGGAGAAATGCAATGGACCCACAGCCATAATTGCCTTTTCGCAGGGAACAGGCACAGTTTGTGTCAAGTGTATTAATGTATTGGTGCAAAAAGCAGAAGTTCAAAAGGGACAAATAGCATTATCTTTATAGCACTACAGCACTGCATGTGCTTTACAACTTACACTTTTTCTGTGGAGCCAGTGGAAGAGGGAAACACCCAACAACCTTTCAACATTTATTATATTAATTCCACTTTTGTGAAACTATGAACAAAGTATATATCTTACCAAGGCATGAGAAGACTTAGAAGAGCAAAAATATTTCCTACATCCAGTGCACAATACTGCCAAGAACACACATATGAAGTTTTATTGAAAAATAAAATTATAAAAATCACGCAAGTTTTCACATTTACCTGAAATGTATTTTTCTGGGTGCAGCATCTGTAGTTACAATATCATCTAAGAGACCCAAACTTAATACACATCAAAGAGAATATATCTTCAAATTTTAGTACGTCTGATCTTTGCACTCACATGTAAACTATAAACAGGAATTGATTTGTATGCAGACAAGAATTTGTAATAAAGAAGGGCAAAACCCTTTCTTCTGCCTCGATGAAGAAACCACTGCGCTCAAATGGAACTGTAGGTTAAATGTAGACACTGTGTGGCACAAATGCTAGACCTTGTTACCAAAGATGAAATAGTAGGCAAAAGTCACACTCTGTGCAAGTTTTTCAGAAGCAAAGGAGGAATCTTTACATACAGAAGAGCAGGATGTAGAGAAGGAGAGATGATCATGAGAAAAAGAGCAGCAGCAGAATAATGAAAAAGTCACATGAGCAAATGGAAAAGTGCAGGTAATGTGAAAAAGAATTTCATTATGCAGAACAAGTTAATAGACTGAGCTTGCAAATAGAAGCCAATGGACTGACAGAGTAGAAACAAATAGAAAAATTAAAATACACAGGTGTAACATGGTAAAATATTGCTTTCATCTCCTATTGCAAAATGTGCATTAAAGTTCCAACAGAGGGACAAAGGATGGAAGCATTACATCCTACCATTACTTTAGCTGATTTAGGGTGTTCTTACAACAAATTATTATACATAGTGTGTGTGTGTGTGTATGAAACAAATATGTGTAAGTTCATCCTCACCACAGAAATTCCTATCAGAATTGTTTCAAAGTCTCTCTTGTCTTTACTAACAATGTCTCCTAATGTCCATGGTTTCTGAATTGAAAATGAACAGGTGCACAGTAAATGAATCACAATGGCTTTCAAAGTCTGCCGACAGCCTGACAAGACACCAAAAAGGTATGAACTTCCTGAATTCTGAAATCTGAAAGGAATCTGAATTCTGAGGGAACTGGCTGATGTTGCTAAGGCACTCTATGATATTTGAAAATTCATGACAGTCAGGTGCAGCCCCTGGTGACTGGAAGAAGGGAAACATTCAACATTTTTAACAAAGGTAGAAAGGAGAATCTTGGGAACTACTGACCTATCAGTCTCACCACTGTGCACAGGAAGCTCATGGAACAGATCCTCCCCTATGATAAGGCACTTGGAGGACCAGGAGATGACCTGAGATAGTCAACATAGCTTTACTAAGGGCAAGCCCTGCCTGACCTGCCTAGTGACTTTCTACAATGGAGTGACTACATCAATCAACAAGAGAATGTCATCTATCTGGACTTCTGCAAGGCCTTTGGCCCTGTCCCCTTCTCTCTAAGTTGGAAAGATACAGATTTGATGGCTGGACTGTTCAGTGGGTAAGGAATTGGTTGGATGGTCATATCCAGAGGGTAATGGTCAATGGATTGATATCAGATGAAGAAGGGGGACAAGTGGTGTCCCTCAGGGATCCATAGTGGGATCAGTGCTTTTTAATACCTTCATCAATGACATAGACAATGGGATTGAGTTCACCCTCAGCAAGTTTGCCAATGACACTAAGCTGACTGGTGTGGTCAACATGCCAGAGAGATGAGATGTCATCCACAGGGACCTGGAGAAGCTGGAGAAGTGAACCCATGTGAACTTCATGAGGTTCAACAAGGCCACATGCAAGGTCCTGCACCTGGGTAGAGGCAATCTTTGATTATCAATTTGGGCTAGGGAATTGATGTGATAGAGACCAGTCCTGTGGAAAGGGACTTGGGGGTACTGGTGGACAAAAAATTGGACAGGACCCAACAGTGTGCACTCGCAGCCCAGGAGGCAAATCATGTCTTTCGCTATATCAAAAGAAGTGTGAAAGTGTGACCAATTGTGCCTTGGTGTAGTTACACTCACTGAAAACTGTGACCCTAGAATCACAGAATCATAGAATCATCTAGGCTGCAAAAGACCTTTAAGAACATGAAGTTAACCTAACAGTCAGTGCCAAATCCAGCTATAAACCATGTCCGTAAGCACCACATCTACACCTCTTGTAAATGCTTCCAAGGATTGTGACTCCACCACTTCCTTGAACAGGCTGTGCCAGTGTTTGATAACCCTTTCAGTGAAGATTTTTTTCCTAATATCCAACCTATACCACCTCTGCCACAGCTTAAGGTCATTTCCTCTTGTCTTATCAGCAGGTACTTGGGAGAAGAAACCAGCATCCACCTCACTACATTCTCTTTTCAGGTAGTTTCAGAGTAATAAGGCCTCCCCTAAACATCCTTTTCTCCATACTAAGCAACCCTAGTTCCCTGAGCAGCTCCTCACAGGACTTTAGCTTTAGAACCTTCACCAGCTTTGTTGCCCTTCTTTGGACATACTCCAAGACCTCTATGACCCGCTCATAGTGAGTGGCCCAAAACTGAATACAACGTTCAAGGTGTGGCCTCTTCAGCACTGAGTAGAGGGGCATGATCACTTCCCTTTTTCTGCTGGCCACACTATTCCTGATACAAGCCAAGTTGATGGCCTTCTCAGCCACCTGGACACTCTGCTGGCTCCTGTTCAAACACCTGTTGACCAGCAGCCCTAGGTTCTTTCCTCTGGGCAGCTTTCCAGACACTCTTCCTCGAGACTGTAGCATGACATTGGGTTGCTGTTACCCAAGTGCAGGACCCAGCACCTGCTGGGTGAATCTCAGACAGCCGTCCATGGCCCACTGATCCAGCCTGTCCTGGTCCCTCTGCAGATCCTTCCTACCCTCAAGAAGATCAATACACCTGCCCAGCTTGGTGTCATCTGCAAACTTACTGAAAGTGCATTTGATCTGCTCAGACAGACCATTGATAAAGACATTAAAGAGAACTGGCTCCAGTAGTAAGCCCTGGGGAACACCACTTATGATTGGCCAATTGGATTTAACTCCATTCACAACATCTTGGGTCTGGACAGTGCCAGCCAATTTTTCACCCATCAAAGTATTTGCTTGTCCAGGCCATGAGCAACCATTATCTTCAGGGCCATGCTTTGGGAAATTGTGTAAAGAGGTTAACTAAAGTCTAGGCAGACAACATCTACAGACATTTCCTCACCCCCTGTCCAGGTCATCTTGTCACAGAAGGTGACCAGGTCAGTCAAGCAGGATCTGCCTTTCCTGAATCCGTGCTGACTGGGCCTGATCACTTTGTTGTCCTTCATGTGCCACGTGATGGCACTCAAGATGATCGGCTCCATAACTTTTCCCTGCACTGAGGTCTGACTGGCAGGCCTACATCTCTGGATCCTACATTTTTGACCCTTCTTGTAGATGAAGGTCACATTTGTCAATCTCCAGTTTACTGGGATCTCCCTGGTTAGCCAGGACTCCTGATAAATGATGGAAAATGGTTTGGTGAGCTTGAGACTCATGCTCCTTGTCTCCTTCAAGATGATGCCTTATACTTTTGCAGGGAGAGTTTAAAAAACAGAGAAAACTCATACAGACTCGGCATTTTTGGATTTTTCCTTCACAAAAAAAGGGATTTAAAAGGTCATTTTAACATATTATCCCACCAACAAAGTAAATTACTGAAGAAAATTATAACAGTTGTTAAGATAATATGAAGTCAAGGAGTGCCAGTAGTGTGGGAATGCCTTATACTTGAGTCATTCAAAAGGAAATTTTTGACTGAAAAAGGAACTGTAGAAGGAATATAAAACATCATGGTTTTGAAACCCTTAAAAGCTATTTATTTTAAGCATAGATTAGGGTTAATATTTTCAATGATAAAAGGAATACACGTTTTTTCTCACTGATTTTTGTTGAAAAGAATGCACTGAAAAACACGGCAGCCATTGATTTAAAACACAATGGTGCTCCACAGGAATTCTATATATGGAACGATTAATTTTTCTGAGTGTTTAGTGGTAACTGAGCTTTATCCACCTCTGAAACAGACAAAGCTTAGTCTATGAAGAAGTCCTTCTCATGAACATCCTACAAATGAACATATACAAAGAGAAGAAAATTAGTGCATATGCAAAAAAAATTATTACAGATGAGGCATTTGGATTAATTCCATGCCAAGACAAGGATGGTGGGGCCATCAGTGCTGTACAAATAAAAATTAATGCTAAAGCAGATAAATACTCCAGCACCTTTAAAAAGGGAAGTATTTTTTAATGTTTTAGAGACCAAAATTGGGCTCAAGCTGTATTACCTAATGGACTATCTAGTAGAGAAAATGAGAAAAAGTCTCAAATCCTTCCAAGTCACTGTTCATAGGTTTTCATGGCAAAAATATCCTCTCTCTCTCGCTCATATCACTAATAGCACCAAGAAAGGTAACTATTAAGTAATTTAGAACAGCAGGTAATGACAGTACTGGTCTTTATTCTCTCTTGTGCCAAACCTCTTCTACACCAGCTTGGGAGACTAGACAGTCCTAAAAGCACTTTATCAGGTGTTAAGCAACCTTAATGAACATGAAAATCAAACCCATTATTTGAGAGAGGGC
The DNA here is from genome assembly GCF_003957555.1 of Calypte anna. Classification (NCBI taxonomy): domain Eukaryota; kingdom Metazoa; phylum Chordata; class Aves; order Apodiformes; family Trochilidae; genus Calypte; species Calypte anna. The sequence continues at coordinate 48,767,790 of NC_044274.1, forward strand.
ATGCTAAAGTGCCCAGCTGAAAATAGCCCCCACACAGGTCCCTCACTCACTGGGACATGGAGAAGGAAACACATCAAAGTAACTAGGAAGGGAAATTTTTCCATTAGCTGCAGAAGTCAGGGAAAATCACTTCCAAGTAAGGCAGCAGTGTGTCCTTGGAAGGATGGAATGTATCTTTCCCATTCCATAGCTGGTGTTGAAGACTGTTAAAGGTGGTGAGGAGAAAAAAAACAAAAAAGAAAAAAAAAATTGTCTATAGACTGAACACTGATTATCTGAAGGATATCCTAACTCTTCAAAATAGTATATCAGGCAGCAGGACACAGCTAAAGTTATTCGGAAAGATAGCAGAGGAATACAGAAAAGAGGAAGACAGAACATGAAAGCTGAGAAAATATTATTAGAAAAAACTCAGAGAAAGAAAAAAATCAAAAGGGAGAAAAAATAAAAGGAAAAAAAAAAACTAAACAAAACCCAATGCCCCCCCCAAAAAAACAAAACCCCCAAAAAACCAACAACAAAAAAGCCCCCCCCAAAAAGAAAACAAAGAAACCCAAACAAACAAAAAAACCCAAAACAAAATCACACAAATAATCCTCTAAACTCAAAACAGATGTCTCTAATAGGAGTCTAGGCTGCCAATGCAGTACAAGTCCGAGCCTAAAAGAAAACACAATGCAAGACAATAATTTTTCTTCCATTTTGTCCTTGTTTTTTACATGCCCTGATTTTACTTCTAAAAAGGGAAACACTCAGGCTGTGAAAAAGCCTCACCCTTCCTCTGATTTTGCTACTTACTCTCTCATTTCCCACCCCCATAACTGGAGGTTTTTCACTTTGACTATTGGCATTTTCTCTGTCAACAAGCAGCTGCATCCATAGTGCATCGCCTGGATACAGTGAAATTGGAGGTATGGCACTTGGGAGAAAAGGATGGCAATGACAGTCAAAACCTACAGTGGTCTCAAAGGGCTATTTCCCACAGAGAAGGCACGCAGGCATCATGCACATGCATGGAGACCTCCAAAGAACAGAGGTATAAGAGGTGCTGATTGCAGTTGCACTAAAACTCTGTGTGCATGGGCCTTATACCCAAGAAATAACCTCAGGTAACTTCAGCAGTGCTTTAGTAACTTGGCTCTACATGGTACCCCTGAAGTTCTGCTGCTCTCCCCAGCTTGGATGGCATCAAGTCTGTCCCAGCTTCCACCCCACACTCCTCCACCCCACTCTGCCCACAGAGGACAAGTGGAGTTCAGTCCTGTAGGGTCCTCCAGTTTGAATGTCCCCAGCTTCTGTCACTGGAAACCTTCTGAATCTGACCTTGGAAAATGTGCAGCACTCTTCTCTTCTGCAGGTTTCCTAGCTGTGGGGGTGCTCTGAGGCCGTGGCTTTTACTGTGTGAGTGATATTCCCCATGCTTGTAAAGGACAAGCATTTAATGGACCATCTGTTTTGGGTTTTCTCATGGTCTACTGTGTTTCTGGCAAACCCATGGCTCCCATTTTGTTTTTAGCTCCATTTCCCTCAAATCCATTAAAGCACTGTTTGTATGATGTCAAGATCTTGTTGCATTAAGAAGGGATAGAAAAGGCTGCAAACTGAAGGGGAATTATACATATTTCTGAAATAGTAGCAGCTATTGCTTTGTGTAATGCCAACCCAACCTCAAATTGATAGAGCAGATGGAGGAAGGGAAAACAGGTTACATGCCTGCAGTGCTAGTGTACTGACAGGCTTTGCTCTGCCAACTAGCTCAATGACTCTCCATGCCTCTGTTAGAGTGGTTTCCAAGAGGACATGAAATTGAAGTTTAGATTGTAATTTATGAGAGCTTTTCATGTCAGAAGAATGTGCTGAAGCACAAGTTTAGCTGCAGGTATCAGGCCCTGGGGTTAAAAAAGAATTATTTTGTAAAAGGCAAAACATTTATCGTTTGTGTATAGAGAGCAAACAGTCAGCCTCAATCTGAAACTACTGAAAAGAAGCACTTTGGAAAACTTCATTACTTTTTATAATCATGTTCTTTGTCATTTTGTGACTTTAAAACAAAGAAAATTCAAATCAAAATTGCTCACTTTTATTCGCCTCCCAATTAATGTTGCTGTTTGCTACATTATGACTTCTTATGCTGTTCCCTTCAGGGCTTTCACATTAGCACAGACTACACTGAGCCATCTTGATTTTGCTTACTACATACTTAATACTTAAAGTCAGATCTAGGAACTTACAGAGCTAGGAGTTGTATTCCTCCAAATACCTACCCCTGAAAGACTGTCCTGGGAATCACTTACACTGAATGGCCAGCAGTCAATTCTGCTTTCAGTCCTACAGTGACTATTGGGCTCGATTGGAAGAAACAACACTTAAGACCTGCATAATTTAATACCAAAATCAGATATTTTTTTTTAACCTATGCATGATTCACAGATCCATACCTATGTTTCACTGCAGGCTGCATATAAAAATAACTTCTATAGTATTTAAAAGAGAAATTATATTTCCCATTACAAAGTAATAATTATTTCAGTAGTCTTTTTCATTTCAGAGGCAAGTATGAGATAAGACAACCGAGGGCTAAAGTGGTGTGAGAGAGGCTGAGGTTTAGAGTTTACACAATGTTGGCCTATTATATGTTGGCTTATACCTGACAGAGTCCATGGATAAGAACATAAAACTAACACAATTGAAAGGTGTGAAATCCTGACTAGCCAGGTGCCAAGCTGCTTTAAAACTAAATGTTTAAAAGCTGAATGTTTTTTCTAAGAAAACCCCACCCACCTGTATTCAGACCTAGACAGGTCTAGGTATGGGTTACATAGGCAAGAAGAAAAAAACGCTTTTGTCCCACCATGAATTTCCCAAGAATTAATTTTTTTTCAGTGTTCCTGGCTGTAATCATACCTACCCTCTCCACCCCAGGGCTGTAAAGCCTCTTGTTGCTGATGGCTGCCATGCACCGTCAGGGAGAGTGGCACTTCCCCCTCAAAGCTGTAGGAACTCAGGCACAAGGACACCTCTGCAGGGCCTGGAAGGGCTTTGGAGACCCCAGATGTATGCCCTGGTGAGGTGCTTATTTCTTGGGCAACACCATCATCCCCTACCACCATGGGTTTCACAGGAAGGAAACTGAGATGAGAGGGACTAAAAGAACACAGTCTGTTCAGACCTGGACAGCAAAGCATCAGGCCTTCAAGGGTCATTGAGTTACCTACCCAACATTCTCATTGACCTGCACTGGAAGCAATCTGAAGTTCATTTAAGTGCAGTCTTTTTGTGAGAATATTTGAACCAGTGTTACAAAGAACAAGTGTCTTGCCTGGGCTCTGAGTCACTTGATAGTTCTTGAACAGGTTTTTGGTAGGTACCCCTTCCCATCTCACCACCATATGCCCACACAGCCTCCCTACAGCAGCATGAATCCAGGACTCAGTGCCTTCTTGCCTCCTTGACCCAGGTGCAAACCCACAACCACCATCTCTCTGTCCTCCAGCATTTCTCCTCCCTCCACAAAATCTGGTAGCAAAAAGTGACAAAGTGCCATCATTGGACCAAGGTTCAGGCTTTTCATCCAGGGTAGTATTACACTGCAGCTTTTCCCCAGTCTCTGCTATTCCTCTCTCATTAGTGTTGACTTCACTGATCCTTTTCACTGTCTGCATTGCTGTCAGCCTTCAGTGTCACAGTACCAGCTGAAATCCCTTGCAAATCCAGTGTGACAGCTGACTCTAACCTCTCCTCTCCTGACATGCTCTTTGTCCTTGTCAGGGATTTTAAATTCAAATTAAGTGTACCTTCATCAGCTTCCCCACCTCTGGGGGAAATTAGCAAGTGTGGTGGCACCAGCCAAGGCATAGGTAGATAGTTACGAGGAAGTAATTCATCATAATTCTGATCCCTCGGAAATACTGCATCTTTTTGTACTGTGTGTCACAATTAGCACCTTTGTGTTTTGAAGATCTTGCCCTAAATTTAAAAAGCAAAACCAAAAACCAAGAAACACAAAACCCTCTGTCGTGAAGGCATCCTGCTTTTGCAGGCCTCTGGCTGTTGTACTGCCACTGTAAATCAGTAGGGTACACTTTTTTGTTCCCACACATCAACTCAGCAGCAGCAATGGACCCAAATGAAGCTTTTGGTTTCTGTGGTCTAATACCTGCCAAGTGTTTGACCTCAGCTCTTTGGCTAGCATTTGCAGCCTCCAGGATCTTGGACTGGCTTGTATCCAGCTACTAGCTGAGCCTGAGACAGCTTTTAGCTGCTGTGGACAGCACAGGCAATGTGCCTGTGGTTCACTGAGGCCATACGCACAATATATTCAGGCTGGATCTCCAGCTCTCAACAGGTCTCAGGGTAAAAGGGAATCCACTTGGGGATTGGTTTGTTTTTCCAGAAACATATAAAAGCTCTTTTAAAATTTCTCTTGTCTTCCCAGATAACAATGATTTCATTTATGGCCATTTATAAAAATACCGGTACACTTGAAGGGGAAACTTTTTGGAAACTGGGATGTGTAGCAGAGACAGTTTGAGAGGCACACCAATGCACCAAATAGACTGAATTCTGAAAGAGTAAAATTTTTTAAACTGATTTCAAATAATTTCCAAAACAGTGAAACATGCTGCAAACAGAAAATATGAAAAAGTAAGAGAGCAAGAACAGACCTCTTGCATTGCAGACACCACTGGTTTTCTGGCTGCATCCACAGCCAGATCAGATCTTTAGGTTGGACTGGAAGTATGCAGTTCTCCATCACCTCCACTTTGGCTTGTATCATAGAGCACAGAGCAGACTCTTCTTGGATGAAGCCATGTTGGAAGCCGCACACCAAGAGTGCACCTAATGCACTCTGGCACCATATACATGTTCAGACTAGGGGATCAGGGTAGAAAAAATCCAAAGCAAAACTCCCACCATCCTGAAATATGCATGTTTTATATGTGGGTCCTTGGCACTGACTTCTTTTACATTGTAGAACCTCTCCTAGAGCAGTAGCAGAAGACCACTCCACTTTATAATGCCAATACAGCCTATCACAACTTCTTCCATTAAACTGGAAAGCTATGACTATAAACTGAGCAGAGCTCAGGACTAAGCCTTAGCATCTGCTGTCTGTGGATGAAGATACATCTTGCTCACCACTGTCATTCCAATATTATGACAACCATGTACCAAAGAGTACAGGTAGAGTAGCATCTAGAAGCCCTTGACAGGAATTGTACCACTATTTTAGGCACTGTTCAGACTTAAAAAAGCTGTGCCCATCCCATACAAAATGAGCAGGAAAAATACACTGAACTACAGTCCTTTGTAAAGGGAGAAATACAGAGAGGTTACTGCTATAGCTAGGTATTTCTCCAGTCATGGCATAAATGGGGTCGAAAGTGAAAAACTGCTTTGGTTTCATCCTTGCCTAGATTCAAGCTCACCACTAAATTGCAAATAATCTGGAACAATTCATCAGTTTTGTCTCAGCTGAGGCCAAGCCTGAGAATGCAGAAATGCCTGAGGTCAGGAGGGAGGTGGGTCAGCCAGACTGGGCAGGAAAACCTCCTGCAGCCTCTCTCTGCCAGCTGCTGCCTCTGACAGCCTTTGCTGGGAGACCTTCACCTTCCTAAACACTAAATCCACCCATGATAGCAACAGAACATCTTTGATTTAAATGAATAAAGTTCAAAATGCCCTGTGATAACAGCTTCATAATATTCTGGAAGCAGATGGCAGGCACAGCTGACAGTGACAGTAGTTTTAAGTGCAGATAGGAGGTGGCAGAGAGGGGAGGGAGATGTGGAGTTGGCTTAGGGAAACAGTGTTAAGAAAAGGAGCTTTTATTTTGAAGATGTAACCAAATAATGAAAGCAGGTAGGGAAGATTCAATTGCCACTGGGAGAAAAACATTCTGCTCTGCTTCTTGAGCAGGGTACAGCGTGTACTCAAGTGTCTGACAAAAGAGGAACAGAGGCAGAGAGAGAGAAAGAGATTAATGTATTCAACTGCACTTGACCCTTAGGAGTGCCACTCTGCTCTCCCAGGAAGTAAACAGCAGTAGGTATTTCAGAAGCTAACACTCAGTGCCTGGATAAATACACACAATAAATCCCAGCTACCTCAGGACACCTCCTTACTTCTGGGTCAGGTGGTAAAGTTAACTGTCTGAGATAAAGCTCTTACTTTTTAAAATCATGTCAGGAAACAAAGTAGCTGGCATTTATCTGTTGATCCTGACAATGCTTTAAAAATCACTACACCCTCACTGCCGTTCTTGAGGTGATGCTTACTTCATTAAAATGCAACAGAGACTGTGAAACCATCCATGGTGCAAAGTGAAGATCTTGCAATGTCTCTTTACAATACTTCCATTCTTACTCGAGGCAGAAAGGAGAAATTATTTTCTTCCTTCTCTGAAATCTCACTATCATCTAAAGAGTTAAGCAGTGGAGAGGAAATCTCAAGGAACACACTCAGTGCATCTTTTTCCTCTCCTCCCCAAACCCTCCCCCCTGCTCTTTTTTTAAACATAGCATACATTGAAGTAAAAACTGACATGTGGTGCCCTGAAGCTCTCTGCAGCATGCTTTTAGTTTTGGAAATTTCATTTTCTACCTTATGATGATTACATGAGAGAGGATGAAATGCTTGCTTTGAGGTTCGTCTTAGACAGAGATGTAATAAACATTGTGGCTTCCCACTGCAATGGAACAAATTATTTTGTAGATGGGCAAGGGGGGGAGTATGTGGTTTAGTTTATATTGAGCCCTTGGATATGGGTGGAGATGCCACATGGGGAGTATATGGAAGAGAGGAAAGGGGGAGAAAGAGAAGAAAAAGAGGGACTGGTGGCTTATTGGTTGCAGTCCAACTCAGCTGAAACTTAGTTTCTCAGTCACCAGTGAACTGCAGCCAACAATAGACACACACACACACAAATAAAATCCCAATCCTATAATACATAATTTGTCATATTTTACAGTTTCTCTTCAGCTGGGTCCCAAGAGGGAGACAGCATGAAGACTGAAAAACATCTGTCCTGTAACAGAAAGTTTGTTCCTCCAGGTATAGAAGACAGAATGCCATGCAGCGCCACATGACTCATTCCCTTCCGTGGGTCACTGTTATTCAGAAGAGATCATGCTGAGGCCCACATATTCACCTTACTTTCAGCTGATAAGAAGGGAAAATATAGCTTTGTGTTGTCCTGATGTTCCTTTCATGAAGTTTATAAAAATCCCTAAGTACATCCATAGCTAAAAAAAGAGAAGGCCATCTGGTCAATAACCTCTGACAGACATGTTTTCACAGTGATCCCTGAGTGAAAGACCCTGATCAGGTTTACCTACCAACAACATCCAGTCCTTTGAAATTGTCTTTTAAATGACTTTGGTGTCTTGACATGTAAGTCCACCCTCAGTGCATGAATGGCCTTCTTGTGCCCACTCAGCGTGGAAAGGGTTGGACTTAATGATCTCAGAGGTCCCTTCCAACACAGATAATTCTATGATTCTATGAAAGGCATTAATCCCAGAGATGCTGGGGCAAAGCCTTCCTGAGGGCAAAAATATGAGTTCTGGGCTGGGTTGGGACCAGGGCACTCCTTTGCTGGGCAGTGCAACCTATTACCCTGTGTCATGCTCTTCATTTGCTCTGGTTTACCCAGTTAGCTAACAAAAAGATCATTAGAGCACGGATAGTGCAGAAAGCAGATTTCTGGAGTGCAGTTACTCTATGCTCCAAATGCACTGGAGATGAAGACCAGATCAGCCACTGAAAGCAGCATACAAACTCATGGCCAGTATAGAGCAAGCCTGCCTAGGCAAGGCTGACATGGAAAAGTAAACTTTTCAGGTTCTCTTTCAAGGCTATAAGCTGCAGGATTCATGATTGGCTCATTTTGAGTAACAAGCCCTGACACTGATACTGAGCTCTGAAATGGACACTCAGCAGGATTTACTGCATTTAGAACTGATGAGAATCTGTGAGGACACTAGCTAGGCATCATGGTGACAGTTATGGTTTACCTTCCCACCTTGTTTATTTTGCATGACCCATAATCTTTTGGGAATTTGCTGATACTGCTTGAAAGTCTTTGTAGCAGACATATGGGACTTATACTGTGTAGGCTGCTTGGTCTGCAAGACTGGAGCTGCTATATATGCTGTCTAGCTTCACTGAGCTTCACTGCAACCTGTGCTCTGGGGGTAACCTATCTTGGTGTTTTGCCTACATCTGTGTAGAATTTTCATTATGGTGGATTAATTTAACTTCCTGCGATTTATACCCCAACTTTGACCTTTGGTTGTGGGCAGACTGATCCCTTCCCAACATCTCTGTTCATTCATCATTTGGATTTACATCCTGACAGTGAAGCTTAGGCACCTGTTATTTCAGCTACTCCTACAAATAAATAGCAGCATCATAAGGAGACAAGAGCACACTGAAAAAACTTGAATCAACCCTGAATGCAGCACAGCCTTTCACACAATGAGGCCTACTTCCATCAGAGGTGAAGACAGCTTAGCCAGTGAAAAGCCTCTTTGTTTCACCAACACTTTTCCACCTACTCTAGCATACCTAGTCACACTTTGGGAGCAGATGGAAGAAAGTTATTAAGTAACAGAGCTGGCAAATTTGATGAAGATTCACCTGTGGTACTGCTATAATGTTGGAAAAATGCTATGAAGCAACAGACTATCAAACCCAAAGGTTTATTTGAATGTGAATTTTTCCCTTTATCATTTCCCCTTGGGACTGCACTAACAGCTTGCAAACAATTAACAGTCACTCACACATTATATCACGGGTTGCTACTTGAAAAGTTGTACAGAACTTGCAGTATTTAGAAGGGATTCTTTCTGGATATCAGGACATCACTGGGCTTTAACCTGTGACCCAGGACCTGTCTGATGCATAATGGGGAAAGCACTGTGTGTACCAATGCTATAATGTATGAATGCCTGGGCTACTTCTGAAACACCAGCTTTCAGTTCACTTTGTCTTGGAAATAAAATGTTGTGAAGTAGTTAGCATTTCACCTCAAAATAGTTGCACTGTAAGGGCTAGAGATTCAGGAGCTATTTTACACACAGCTGGGCTGTCTAAGAGAGGGATTGGGGTGCTCAGCTCACCTTTACAGCCCTCTCATCAATGAATTCTCATTAGATGCGTCATCCTTGGCTCATACACATTTTGCTTTTCCATGTCTTTTGTCAGTACAACTGCTTTGTGAATACCTTTCCATAGCATGTGGCTCAATAACTACTTGGACTGAAACAGCTTAATGAACTAATTTTAAGTATAATCACTGCCTTTCTGAGGTCTGACAAAGCCTTATAAATAAATATCCCAGGTGCAAGTGAGGCTGTGGTCCATGCTGTCCTGAATAGTGGTGTCAGCCTAATACATGAGGGAATCCAGCCCTCAGTCTATTTATTTGTTTTAAAAATTAGTATCTTTATTTCCTGATACACTGACTTCTACATCCCTTTACAGGTGCCGAAAGGCTTTCAAGATTCAATATTTCAACCACATGAATGCTGTAATGTCAGCTGCCAATTACTTTTCTTTCAATGACAACTTCATATATGAACTATAATACTCTTTCTTTGGTTTTGGTTTTTGTTTTGGTTGGTTGGGTTGGATTGGTTGGGTTGGTTTGGTATGGGTTTTGGGGGTTTTTTTAGGGTTTTTGTTTTTGGGGTTTTTGGGTATTTCTTTGTTGTCGTTGTTTTTTTGTTTTGGTTAGGTTTGGTTTGGTTGATTTGTTTGGTTGGGTGTTTTTTTTTTTTGCACTTCTGCCCTTTCCAGAAGATTTTATTTGGGCCAGGTTGTGATAGTTGTAGGGAGAAGAAGATAAATTAACCATGGAGGTTAATTCTCTGGCTTTTCCACCTTGTCTCAATGTATATCACCTCTACCTGGATGCAGCAGCCTGAATTATTCCTAATTTACCTCAGGTACGTAGGCTGACCTATTCATTTACAAATCAACTTTGTTAAGGTAGCATTAGAAAACATGTGTTCGGCTTATCAGCACAGTTTACTTCTAAAAATGTAAATGGTACAAAAGCAGTAAATTTTTGATACTAAGTAAATTTTCAGTATTGAGTACACAGTATACAGCCTAGTTAGAAAAGCAAAATCTTCAGATGTGTTGATGAATAACAGTCATAATCCCTTTCCTCTGACATCTTGTTAGTGTAAGGAAGGAAATAATGACTAATAGTTCCATGCTTTACTAGAGGAGTATCTGCCTTGAATGTCTTGACAATAAAGTAGAATGGAAGGTCTTACTTGAAATTTTATCTTTGTCAGCAATAAATTAATAAATAAGAAAAATTCTGCATGAGCAAAAGGTGGGAATCCTCAACACCCAGAAAAAAGTCCCTACACAACTGGGCAATGTCCCTACACTCTTCCCAGAATACCTGCTCCCTCTTCCGCTGCCTGTGTAGGTCCATCTTGGCTTTTAATTTGACCTGCAGGACTCAACTCAGCCATGCTGGCCTCTTTACTTCTTTGCCTGATTCCCTACCCCTGGGAATTGAGCTCTTGTACCCTATAGAAAGCATCCTTAAAGATCTGCCAGTTCTGTTCTGCTCCCTTGTCCCGGACAGACGTAACCCATGGGGTCCTGTTTACTAATGCCTCAGAGAGCTGGAAGTTTGATTTTCTAACATTTAGATTCCTGACTATGCTTCTCATCTGATAAGTCCCTATCTGTTGTTGTGAGCGCACATGCCATTTCCAGCGTTGAAAGAGATGCAATCCCTTACCACAAATATTTGTTCTGTCTATCAATCATTTACCTACAATGTTACCAAATCTTGGCAGCTCACCTGAGTAGCTGGCATGCTCACTGCTATGCAAAACATACTGAATAGTGATGGTCACCAGCAGTTTGTTAATTATTCTTCCATTTTGTCATTTCAATACACCTCCAGTGTTGCAGGGAAAGCTCTGCTTCTCAACTACATTTATGGGTATACTCAGCTGTTGCAGCTATTGTGCAGCTCTGATTAATACTTCCTCCTTTCTGACACAGGAGCTGCATTCTAATACTCTCTTTATTATTTTCCATCAGATTCCATACTTCTCCATTAAAAAAAAAAAAAAAAAAAAAAGTGTAAGTCAAAGAAGTAGTGTTTATGTCCACAAAATGTGAGACCATGAAAATTTCACCACTATACGTTTTATTTTCCTGTCTACTCTGAATCTCCCAAATGTTGGTTTATTTACGGCTGCGTTGTTAATTTGGGATACCTTATCCTTAAGATCTAGTTTAGGCCAGACATCTAGCTCCACCTTCATGGTTTAGATTGTATTTAGAATGGTTGTTTTAGCTTCTTCATATGCTAGTTCACGTCCATCTATCAGTGATAAGCTTAGAGTATGCACTGAGTATTGTTCATTGCATTTTTCCCAACTCTAGAAAAATCATTATAGCCTGGTCATACTATTTCCATGTATGTTAGTTCTCTGTAATGACCAGCTCTATTTCTGCTTTGGCTGGAGCAGGCAGTAACAAGCTTCATGGAAGACCTTGGCAATGAAAATCACATTGTACAATTGATTTTAATCCTGCCCTGTGTGAATGATTTGTATGAATCAGCTTGCCTGGCAAAAAGGTGGACTGATTATCACCTGGGTCTTTATTTTCTTTTAAAATAATATTTACATCAATTAACAGCCAGGGAGTTTTAGTTTCCCCTTAATAGGAAGGTACAACCTTGTTTGACATTGGCCTTCTCCTCTTGAATCAGAGTGCAATCAATACTAACATAACTCTTGGTTCAGCCTGCAAAAAATAATGGCAATTATATCTGTGTATTTCAGTGATTAGATAATTATTTGTTCTCTTATTCTAGGGTCCTCAGCTTAATAACTGCCCATAAGACTTAAAATTTCTGGCTGAAGGATTTAATCCAGAACAATTTCAACAGTTCTGTGATGCCTTCATGACTAAAACACTGCTTTCATTGTTATATTATGTCAAATTTTTTCCAAATGTATGCTATTGTGTATTTGAAGGTAGTAATTCACTTTCTTTAATGGAAGTGGCTACAGATTTATTGCAGTTTCTCTGAAGAGAAGAAAATGCTATTTGTCTAGCAGCTGAGGAGCGCTCTATGTATATGTGTGTATTTGTGTATGTAGAACATGACTTTTCCTATATTTCTACAGCAACTGTTGATGGAGGGAAGAATGAAACAGTTACATCAGATAGAAGGTAGTTCCACTGGTTTGCACTTCAAGAGGTGGACAGAGTAATTGCCAAATATCACAGTTTCTGTCTAACATCTGAAATAAATTTGATGTATTAATAAGGCTGTGGATACAACAGTAGAGAAAAATAGTGGTGCCAGAGCCAATCCAGGTTGCAGAAAAAATGCTGGAATGGAAATAACAAGAAAGATTATTTGATTCCCCAAATAGGGAAAAAATACTCATTTGTTAATTAACATAAGTATTGCTGTTTCATGAGTGCTTTGTTGAATACAGTGAATACAGTGTCACTCAGACTCATCTTCAGACAATCTCAGCTTTCATTTGTTGTCTGTAATGTAACTGATATTGGGAATAACTAATCAAATAGAAAACAAAGTACTCTACATTGCTCTAACTATTGGTAGTAGCATTCAGCACACACATATTTTCTTGCTTCATTCTGGATATGATAAAATTAATCCAGTACTTCATGCTTGAACTGCTGTAACACTCAAAGCAAAAGTACAACGCACTCTCAGGCGTAAGTGTACCAATATAAAATATAGCATTGCAGAGTTAATTTATCTGAATATAACACCTAGTGGGTGGTGTAAATACAGAAAGAATTGTTACAAAGGTACTTGTTACATTTTCCGAGTCCTGCCTGATTCAACGCACAACACCTTGAAATACAAGGGGTCACCATGTGGAACTTTTAAAAGAAAGGACATTTCAGAAAATATTCACATTATTAATATAAAAAAATAAAAAGTGCCTTATTAGTATTGTATCTTCAGATCCTACCTTGACACTTTACAATATATGATGCAATAATGACTAAAAAGAAAGAGAAAGGCAGTGATTAAAACAAGCATCATGAGGCACCAGACAGATAATGTTCAGATGCAGGTGATGGGAAGAGGACTTGCAGATGTAGAGGATGGGAGACGGCATGCCCATGAGCCAGCCCTCACACTTCACCTACCCTTAAAGAAGTACAGGACAGCAACCATGAGCAGGCTGGCTCCCATCATCCATTCTCTTTCCAGGAAAAATGATGTTGGTCAGCCTGGCAAAAACTCAAGACTCCAAGACACCCACATTGTACCTTATGAAGACTGGCTTGTGGTATGAATAAGACCAGTCTTTCCAGCTCATATAAAGGAAGAAGCTCACTTAATGAATGTGCATGGTTCTTTCAAATATTATGGAGGCTAGTTTAAATCAACATCTTAGCTCTACCTAATGCATTTGCTGAGCATGCCTGGGCCACAAGCACAATGAGGTTTATGTTTAACTCATAGCATGGATATACCTGATCTTAAAGCACATGATGCCTTTTCCAGCACCAGCTCTCAGTGCCTGAAGCCAGTTAATCTTCAGTTACACCTGAAGCAATGATGAGAACAAGTGTTTTTCCTCTTGTTCTTTCAGTAAGTCTAACCTTGCACAGAGAAGGAGGCACCTTCTTTGAGGTATTGCAGTGGTAATAAGTGTGCAGTATTGCTTGGAAGCCTTTAAGAAATCTGATAGACATTGATCACATTTCCCAGTGAACTCTAATTTCTCCACTGGACTCCCGTATATCCTTACCAGATCTGCCAGCAGGCTAACCCTGTCTATAAACACGTATTGAAACACCCAAAAAACATGGAAAAGATTTTTATTGTGATTCTCTACATCTCTTTCATGCATCCTAACAAACAAATTTAGTAAATATCCTGGAAAGGCATGTTCTCTTCTTTCTTGGTATTTCCAAGTACAGCAAGGAGCAAAATATCTATTTATTGAAAGATGATCCCCTTAAAGTATTGCTATCTCCTGCTGCATCATCACTTTAGCAGCTTTCTTTAAAGTTGTTAGAATTAGCAATAGAAGCCTCAGCTCAAATGAGAGCATGCTTTTAGTCTCACTGAGTGCTGGGAGATTTAAGTACATGCTTATATTTAAACATATGCTTATGTCTTTTCACAGTGCCAAATCCATCACTTCAGTAAGCAGGTATGTATTCATAAGGAAAAAAATAGCCTTGTTTTCAGCAGAAAGGATTTGAAGCTGCTCTTCTGGGTTTTTATACCAGTATTGATTTCAAGCTCAAACTGTTTTATCAAGAGTGACTGGTAAAATCATCATATGTCACAGCTGAGTGGGAGGGGACAGAAAGAGTAAGCAAGTAATTAAGAAGAAGGGATTTTATAGATTAACAGGACTCAGTGACAAGGAAATAAGACCAAAGCTGAAAACTCTCAGTCTGCATCTCCACCTTTTATGAACAGAAACAGATTGAACATAAGCTAGTCATACAAGCTCAGCTGGCATAGGAATGCACAGAAGGAAATGCATCTTTCAGGTGTGAGACTTTGGATCATTTTGATCTTGGTAAGTCAAGACAGAAAACTCTTAAATTTATCACAAGTTCACAACTGAGTTCTATTCTGAATCCCTCATTAAAACCAGTGCAGGATCTGCTGGACAACATCCATTTTAGTGCTGATTGCTTTTGCATGTTCTGATCTTGAATAAAATCACAATCACTATTGCGTCAAGATTATGTGTAATCCTGTATGATAAGTAACAACCACGTCCAAGAAGCTCTAATTCACCATGTAAAAGTAATCACTGGTTTTAACAGATCTGTGTCTACTGCTCTAAAGAGGTATTTTCCTTGCTTAGTATCTGTAGTCCCTGGTAAACTATCCATATCCTTTCTCTTCTCATTAGTACTGAAATGTTTACTTACTGACACATAAATGCCAGTGTTGCCAGCATTCAAATGCCAGTTTGACAGAATGTTGGTTAGAGAATGTTAATTCAAGCAGAATAAGAGTAAGGTGGTATCTCAGCTTTCCCAAGTAAAAAATATTTAAATTTTAGCATTTTTTGTTATAGTGCACCCAAAGTAAAGTATTAGTGGCTGCATAACACACTAATGTAAGTACTTACTGGGCAATGTTTCTCATATAGTGCTATTATAACTATTAATAAATGTTGTCACTATAGACATACTGGTCATGAGTCTTCACCAGCACCTAAAACTTCAGTATGTTACCAGCACTACAGGAGCTGATATGGAGAAAATTATCTCATCCTGGCCAGACCCAATACAAATACTTCAAATTAGCAAAAGCCCACAAGCTGATGATCCTAACTCTGGCCTACTTGGCAAACGCAGGAGCCCTTTCAGTCTGTCCTTTGGCAGAACAATGCTTTCCACTGTTACCATATGTTACATTTTCCAAGCAAAGACAAATACCTCTTGTAATGACTGTAAGACCATTTGCTTTTGCAATGAACATATGTAAATTGCTTGAAATTAATTTTTATAATATGGCCAGGTCCTGATTTTCTGGACAGGATCTTCTGTTCCTAATAGAAGCTCTCTACAGGGATTTACCTGCAGTGGAGCCATTTCCAACTTTCACATCTTAATAAAACAGTAAAATTAGGTTGATTTCCTGACTTCAGGTCACTTATCACAGCTATGACAACCAGGTTTAAATTTTCTAGTTATGTTCTACTCAAAAACTTCTCTAAGTAATTTTCACTCGATGGAAATTATTTCACTGACAGTGAAACAGCAACTTCACTAAGGGTGCAAGCGGGACAAACACCTTTGAAGTTACTGGAGTTACATTTGCTCACACCAGGCTTACTAATGTTTACTGGAACTTGCAAAGCTTCAGTAGCCCTAGGGAACCCAATGGCTCAGGGTCTTGGGTTGCTGTCTCTCTGTTTATAAAGAGACAGTTGCCATGGTGTCTGAGCACCACTGGAAAGGCAGCTTGTTGCTGCAGGCCTACAAACAGCATGCAGCCTAGATGAGTTCTCAAAAGTACCATCATGCCAACATGCAAATACTGTCACGTTCAACAGCATGTATGCACTAACCTGAAAATTAAATCAGTTAATTTGAACTTGGTTCTCTGGAAACTGTGATTCCTTAAATTGCCAAAACCCAAGAAGTCTGACTCCTTGTTTGCCGGGCATACACTGTTGCAAAAAAAGAGATGAATGCTACTGGGACTTCCAGCCATGTTTAAGAATGAAAATGACTAGTCACTCTTTTTTGGAATGATTCACTGACAGTAGTATACATTCAGGTGCATGATATAAACATAGTCACAGTGCTGGATTCCCTTGGAGTCACTTGTAGAAGAAACTCTGAACAGGCTTTGTCACAATCTGGAAAGAAGAGTACTCGAATTTGCCAAGCCAACTGCAGCCCAGGCATGGACAGGTATTTAGAGTACCTCATGAGGAAAACTCAGGTGACCATGTGCTTCAGTGTACATGTTTTGTACATGTATGTACAAAATGGACATACGTGAGACCACCACACAGGGAAGCTACACACAGGGGGCTGCAGAGCTGTCAACCAGCTTGTTAGAAAAGTGCTGGAGGTCCTAGTAGCTAAGTTGACCATGAACTATCAATGTACCTTTGTGGAACAAAAGGCCAATGGTATCCTGGCTTGCATTAGGAAAAATATTGCCAACAGGTCAGAGAATGTGATCTTTCCTCTCTATCCAGCACTGATGGTGCACATACTGATGGTGGGTTCAGTTCTAGGCCATCGTGAACATCCTGTAGTGAGACTGATGACTGTGGCCGCAGTGACAAACAGATTGGAGCAACTTTCACATAAAAAGAAAGGCTGAGAGAGCTGGGACTGGTCCACCTGAAGAAGAGAAGGCTCTGTAGGACCTTCTAGAAGTTCATAAATACCCAGCACAAGAGAATAAAGCAGGTGGAGTCAGACTGTTCTCAGCAATATCCAGTGAAAGGAGAAGAGGTAGTGGGCACAAACAACAACAAAAGGCATCCAATTTAATCCACAAAAAAATTTAATAATTTACTGTGGAGGTGATCAAAACCTCAAACATATTGTCCAGAGAGGATGCATAGTCTCATCCCTGAAGATATTCAAAACCAAGCAGAAATTGCCCTGAGCAACCTGCTGCACCTGACTCTGATAGAAGTGCTGACCAGCCTCAGCGACTGTCGTTCTTTTATCCTTATGGACTGCATGCTTTCATTTAGTTTCTAGGTGCCTTAAGCCTTCCACATTAAGTGGTCTAGCTATTCTGTCCTGACTGCCAACCTGCAAAACAAGTGTAACATTTGCTTATTTCATAAAATGAAGGAAAAGGGTGAAAATGTTAGTTAACATCATATTTATCCCAATCTGTGAGGGAAATTCTACTGTGGAATTAAATTAATATTATTGTCAAACATTTTCAAAATTTAATGAGATACCTGCTCAGCATACAGAACAAGGTATAGCACTCAGAGTTATGTTATGTCACATAATGAGAGAGACACTGTAAGTTGGGCATACTTTCTATCAGGAAAGTTTGTAATGGAAAAAGTTGACCAGTACAAGCAGATTCTCCCTTTTCAATGTTACAAGAAAAAAAAAAACAAACCTGAGGAATATGGAAAAAATTTTCCCAGTCATTGTAAAGAACTTTTAGGAAAGGGGAAATGGTTGGGTTCAGCTAAATTTAGCTAACAGTTTTCAATTCACCCAGTAGAAATATTTCCCCTATTGAAAGTGCAAGTTAGCACATTTTATGTCGTTTTCACTGGACACAGACTAATATTTAGAGAAAGCATAGCAAGTCCAGCACATATACCACTTCTCTCTTCAAAAACCTTAGGCATCTTGTGTAACATCCCTGAGATGAGCGTTTACAAGGATTTTTTTTTCTCCACTGAGGCAGCACTCCAGCATGATGCATGCCCAATTTTCAGCACTTGCAGACTTGCCAGTATTTTACCTTCAAGCTTGTTTATACAAGCAGCTTCCTCCAAGCACCACCCAAATCTGTCATAAACAATGGCAATAAAATGAAAGTCTGCCTGTTTTCATCTATACATTTTGCCAGCTCAATTTAAATCACACTCCAGGAGGGAAACCTTAAATGGTTGGTGCAAATGGGAACATCTGAGTTTTGGTCAGCTTTGAGTTTGCTCCCAGAGTTTCTCATGAAATTGTGCTTCTCTTCTCAAGTATCTCCCTGGACGCTGAAGAAAGTGAAACGAGCCATTTCAAAGAGTTGTCAGCATCTGTGAATGGATCCCTTATAGGAACATTGTAAATTATGTAACTAGAGCTGTAAAAATTCTGGTTAGCCGTGCAGCTACAACTAAACCTAAGGATTTTTACCACTAGTAAGTTGCAGAATAGGTGCCCCGTGTTTAAAAGTAGCTTTTGCCTCATTAGGTTGCCTTTCTGGAAATGAGAAATTTGGTTTAACTACATTATTTTTAATTGCTGAGCAAATAATCTCTCAACCACAAGATGCCTTCCTTGAACTCCATGAAAAACGTGAAAATGACTACAGCAGATGTTTCTGCTTTTTAGACAAGGACTCTCTCCCACTGCTCTCTTTTACAAAAGCAGACACCAACATGGCAGAGTTCCAGCATACTCCACGGCTAAAGCAAAATCCAATGTTAGCAAGTCAATGGTGAAAAAACCTTCTGTGCATAAAGTCGGTATGAAAATAAAATTTGTCTCACTTTCATTGTGAGAAAGATTATACAATTAGGCCCTGTATTTCCATAACTAATAGACTGTACTTTTAAACATTAACCTTTTCTATCAGTGTTAAGAAGCTGGTCTTACTTATGTGAGAGGGACTTGCTAGGGGGGGCATGAAGTGATAGAATGGGAGAGAATAGTTTCAAACTGGAAGAGGGTAGATTTAGATTAGAAGGAAGATTAGGAAGAAGTTCTTCACTGTGTGGGTTGTGGATGCCCCCTCCCTGCAAGTGTTCAAGGTCTGGTTGGATGGAGCTTTGAGCAACCTGGTTGAGTGGGAGGTATCCCTGGCCATGCCCCATGCAGGCCAGTTGGAACTACATAATCTTAATAAGGTCCCTTCCAACCCAAACCACTCATGATTCTGTGATTTAGGTATTGTCTGTTGCTGAGCACATGGTCATTCATTCACCAGCTTTCTCACAAAAGAGAATGGGCCCTGTTAGATTCTCAGCACAATATTGCTTCCTTTCTTTTATTCCCAAGTGGTTTTGCATACTCCAGCCTTCAGAGTTCTGCAGTATTCAGTGTATATTTTATAAACACTACTACTTCTCTTAGGTGAGCCTTGGCACTGAAGTCCTCAGACACTTACTGTCAGCACCTTTATGCTGTTATGAACCTGAAATCCTAAACTAAATGTTTGCTCTATGTGTTTTCTAATGTGAAAAAAAAATGATGAAAGAAAGTTATCTTTGTTTCTTTCTTCTTGGAGTACAGAGATAATTATACATTCTTAAAGCCAAGGAAATACAGATGTTGACATATTAATGGAAAAAAATACATTGCATACTTCACACTCATAAACAAGGAAGCAGGATCTGGATGTTTCAAGAAGGGCAAGTTAAAAGACTGAGCCATGACTCATCATGCATTTTGATGTTATTTAACTGAAAAATAATAATGGTCTGTGTTCAGTAATACATCATTATTCACCAATTAATTGGATACATTTTATAACATCAGATATAAAAATTGTTGTCTTCTGGATTCTTATTCACACTCCTTTTCAAACCTAGGTTTGCCAAACTAAGTAGGGTCAGAAAAGACACTAACCCACAAAGGAATACTTCTCATGGTTGAAAGTGGGGGAGTAGTAGTCTAAGTGTCATAAAATGACTTTCCGGTCTTTTTTCAGAAGCATCTGCTGAGTAACTTCTATTCAGATGGTGCTCAATGCCATTACAATCATGTGCAAATCATTGTTCTTTGCTGTAGTCATACCACGTAAAATTTCCAATCATAAAGCTTAAAAAGGAAAAAAATATGCACAGCTATAAACAACTCTTTTTTCTGTGCAATGGCAGGTGTACCAGAACAAGCTAAGAGGATCAAAAACTATTGCTTTAGGCATATTTAGTTTTCTTCACAATTTCCAGTGCTTTGGAAAATGCTATAGAAAACATACTAAGAAATGACTGAGATTAGGGAAAAATATCAAAATAGCATAGATCACAGTCTCAGTATATTTAAGTGTATAGCAAGATCTGGAAGCTGATTTTTTTTTTCCTAAAAACATCTTCAAGCTTTGAGAAACTCAGTACAACATCTTATTATTTCTTTTACCAGAGTGCAAATGCAACTTTTGAAGAAAGTGGAATTACAGTTTCCAGACTAAATGTGGGCTTCTTATGGACAAGCCACTTACACCAGCTATGAAGCATTCCAGTAATTTACATTAAATAACTACTTGCAAGACACAGTGAGAGAACAGCAGTAGCCTTGCTTGATTAGTACACTAGCTTGCAACACTTCAATTATACAGAGAATGTGCTGGACCACCAGAACTCTAAAGTAGTCTAAAGGGATAACTTCTGCCTGTCATAAAGTGACAAAACCAGAAATTCAAAAAGGTTCATAATTCACCTATGAACATTTATCATATAAATCCAATTTTGAGCAGATTCAAAAGAGCTATATGAGCACCTTTGATATCCTGGAAGCATCTTTGATTTTCTGCTTGCATTTAAAGCATGCCTTGCTATTTTGCTTATTATACACCATAGTGAAGATTAAACCAGACAGATTTCAGCTCTTCTTTTAAACTCCAACTATTTCCACTATTTCCAACTATTTCCACTATTTTACCTAGGAAAGTCTGAACTATAGGAAGTTACAACTCAGTGCACAGAATGAAGAACTATCAACAAGTCAAATAATTTTAGCGTGCTGGAAAGAATAAATTACATTTAGAACTTATTTCATGCTCATGTTGTTAATAACATCATATGAAGACTGGTGTCAATGTCCAGCTGAGGACCAGTGACAAGTGCAGTTCCTCAGGGGTTTTTAATATCTTTGTCAGGGACATGGACAAAGGCATTGAGTACATTCTCAGTAAGTTTTCTAATGACACCAATCATTGTGTTGCAGTGGATTCACTTGAGGAAATGGATGCCATCCAGACAGACCTTAACAGGCATGAGGAATGGGCCAGTCAAAACAGCATGAGGTTCAACAAGTGCAAGGTCCTGAACCTACATCAGACCATTCCCAGGCAAAACTGCAAGCTGGGTACAGAGTGGCTTGAGAGTAGCCCTGAAGAGAAGGACCTGGGGGTGTTGACTGATGAGAACCTCAACATGAGCTGGCAGTGTGCTCATGCAGCTCAGAAGGCCAACCATATCCTAAGACACATCAAAAGAAGCGTGGCAAGTAGATTGAGAGAGGTGATATTCCCCTTCTATCCTGCACTTGTGAGACCCCACCTCAAATACTGCATCCAGTTCTGGTGTCCCCACCATAAGGACATAGATCTGTTGGAATGAGTCCAGAGGAAGGGCACAAAGATGATTCAGGGGCTGGAGCACCTCTGCTACAAGGAGAGGATGAGGGAGCTGAGATTGTTCAGCCTGAAGAAGACTCTGGGGGTCCTTCCAGTTTCTGAAGGGAACCTACAGAAAGGCTGAAGAGGGACTTTTCATAAAAGTGTCCAGCAATAGGACCAAGGGAAATTGTTTTAAACTGGAAGAGAATAGGTTTAGACTAGATCTTCCTAAGAAGATCCTAAGATCTTCCTTCAGTATGAGGGTAGTGAGACTCTGGAACAGACTGTCCAGACAAGTTGTGGATGCCCCCTCTCTGAAGCATTATGACATCAGGGCATTTATGACAGCAGTATTATGACATCTTAGTATTATGACATCAGGTCAACCTCACAAAATAAAAAATTGTTAGTGCAAATGTTTGTAAATGAGAGAAACTGGAATGGAATCATAATAAGCAAATGATTCATTAAAGACATATTTCTTTAGCTTTTGACTATTTGGAAGTAGATTAAGGCTTCTTCATGTGTAATTTTGGATCTTTATTTTAGGAGATGAAAAAATATTTTCAGAACAAATTGCCTAGTGAAATAAATGAAAAATCCTTGCACCAAATGTAACATTTATTTTCATGTATTTTGATTTGTCAATAGAGCTCCAACACAGGATTTTCAAAATAAATTATTTCAGGAAGGTCAGTTTTTTGTGAGTTTGTTGACTTTTTTTTTTTTTTTTAGGTTGATGTGTTTTAACATGTAGGTGAAGCTCTGAAAGATTAAAAATACTATTTAAAAAATTAACCTAGCTTTACAGTACCAGCAGATAGAGCAGCTTTGGAAATGTGTAGAACACTACAAGCAAGCAGAACTTGACCATAAGGAAGACTGTTACTATAGGATTTCACCTGCAACATGAGATTTAAATGTTTTCCTCTTCTCTAGATCTGTGCATGTGGCTCTTCAGGTGGATCTGCAGCCAAGCATACCACCAGTAAAAATCACTGCTGGAGCTGCTATGACAGACAAGACAGTCTCTTAGAAAGAATTTAATTTTCTGCTCTTGGCTGAGTAAGAGGTATTACAAGTATTAGAGCAGAGTAGTCATTAAGACTACAGTTGAGACACAATTAATGATCCCCTCTCTGTCACCAGTGCTTGTCTGTCACCTTTCCCTTGAACCTGCTTCTGTTCTTCTTTCCTCAGCACTCTATGGATCAGATTCTCATTGGTGACATCAGTGATGCTGAGATCAGAAACTGGCTCCTTGCCTCTATTTTTCCTTTGCCCTACCTCCAATTTGCCTTCTCTTCAAAGACTCTTCACTGCAGCTCCCAGTGCTTTGCAGGTATCCTTGACTACAGTTCACATTCCCTGATCTCCAGCCAGCTGGAGTAGCTCCCTGGTATGATATAATCCAGATCAAAGACAGGTGGCCAATCAGTAAATGAGAGGCTTGTTGGCACAAAACAGAAGTGACTCAGCCACTATTTTGTCCCCTTTATTCAGTCTTAAATTTGTCTGAAAAATAGTTGTGTGTGGTAGATCTTGAAGAGAGTGGATTCCTAATCATGGGAAGCTGTACTTCTTAAAAAGAAAAAGTTTCTACTGGATGTAGTAACAGACTTGCCCAATCAGCAATCCAGCTGCAAGGCAAAACTAGCACAGCCCAATACTGCAGCAGATTTATAAAGGACTTTTTGTAAGTTGTAGTTACTACAATGACAAGTCAGTCTTTATTTTCACAATCTGGTCTTGGAAACCTTGTTTTTCAGATTTTCTTACCAAATGGAAACCAAATTTAAGACCATAAGTTGGTTATCATTGGTTATGTTGACAGTGATTGTTTCCAGAATGCCTTCAAAATATCCCCTCCCTTCCCATCAAGTAATCAATGCAATTTATTCAGCTGCAAGGCAAAATTCACCAGTACAACAAAGAATCAACATTTCTACCAATCAGATCACTGGATACTGAGTTGACCTCTGTGTGCTGTCCATATCTCTGCCACTAGTGTATTCTTTCTTTCAGGGAAATTGTGCTTTCAAAGTAGGGACTGTTCTTGCACCTTGTAAGAATTTGGATACTTCGCTAAATTACATTTGCAACTTGAGAATATTATTCTCTAGAGTATACTTGCAGACATAAGGAAACACTGAGGGGGAAACTTCAGCACTGTGGCATACTGAGTCAGAAGTTCTACCATCATGTGTCAACATGGATCCATGTGCCAGGAGTACATAATAAGGTGGCCTGCATTAGGAATCTGAAGAGACATGTTGGTGCAGTCTGCTAACTCAGTTCAGCATCCAATGCAAATTAATGTTGCTTTCTTTAACCCAAGGCATAGAATAAAATAGTAGTGTAGCGTTTCTCAAGAAGCAAAATTTGTGGTAACTATATGCAATAGCATTCTAGAAAGCTTTGGCAGTGATTCACTTAAGTTAAAAATGAAAGAATTTCAAAGGAGGGACAAACCCAGATCACATGTGTACTTTCAGAAACAAAGAAAAGTTCCACCTGTGGCATTTCAAGCTGTTTCAATTTCTTTGCCAATTCTTGAAATCAGTGCTTTGTTTTTTCAGAGAGTCTCTGCCAAAGCCTGGTCATTAGACCCAAAACTCAATATAGCTGTAGATCTCCATTCCTGACTGTTTCATTTGTGCATTACATGGGTCTGCAAGAGCTTATGATAACTATCATGGCTCTTTTCACAACTAATTTTCTAATCACCAGTGCCTGATAATAGCCAGAATGTTTCTTGAGTGACTTTACCCAACAATGTAAAAGAACAATCTACCAACATGTTGAATAACCTTGCCCATAAAATGGCACTTTGGTAAAGACTGAAGTTCGAGATCTTCTCTGAAAGCTAACTTCATATTC
Source organism: Calypte anna (assembly GCF_003957555.1). NCBI lineage: Eukaryota > Metazoa > Chordata > Aves > Apodiformes > Trochilidae > Calypte > Calypte anna. Next base: position 48,792,184 of record NC_044274.1, read on the forward strand.
CTCATTTCAGGTGTAACCAAGTACTTAAGGTACTTGTTCCCTAAATTAGTTACTATTTTAACTGCTTTAATAACTAATTTGGAATGATTGTAACAAGAACTGTAGTTCTTGTTGGATCCCACAAAGCTAAATTAAAGACAACACAGTGTTGGATGTAATTACACAACTTTATTGAACACACACAAAACTGGTAGGCATTAAATAGTTTTTACAGGCCAATGGTAGCTACAAAACCTAGTCCTGTGCAGTGAGAGAAATAGAAAAGAGAAGAAGAAAAGGAAATAAAGAGGTTGTAATAAAGTTCTCACCTAAAGATCCAGTGGTCCCCCATTGGCCTCATGGCAAAGAGGGGCAGTGGTCCAATCATAGGAGAGTGGCATGGGGTTGGTGGCTCTCCTCCTTTTATACTATTAATTTCTTGCTGAGCCACAGCTGCTAGCCAATTATTGCTCATTTCAGCTCTTATCTAACTTGGTCTGGAAAGTTCCTCCTAGTGGCTGCCTCCCTTGTGGTTTGCAAAGCTGCCTGAGACTGTTAGCTCCTGCGTAAGCAGGGTCAACACTCTCCAGCTTTGTGGTTTCCCTTCTTATCAAGGAACTGCCTCTTATTAAGTTCCTCAGACTGAGACATATGCATAATGCATCCCACCCATTACAGAGGGTTACTTGTTTACAGTCTCTATGCTGTCTATCCATGAGATTATTCTCTAATAAACTACAATAGAAAATACATGAAGTTGCTTCTGCAGGACGCTTTGAAAAACCTATCAAATTTAAATACACAGAAATTAGTTCTGAGCTTTACTTCAGCTGCCAGCAAAAGCTGTAGCACTGATGAGTAGGCAAAAGAACTGTCTCAATCACATGTACTTGCTGCTAGCTGTCAGGAACCTCCATTTTGCATTCCTTCATCTGAATTTCTTCCCATTGATTAGATTTAACTCCAATTTCCATTGTATTTGAAAAGTCAGGGCAGTGCAGTGAAATTCTATTAACTGGAAAGAAGGAAGACCCAAGGAAATGCAGGCCAGTCAGCATCACCTGTGTGCCCAGCAAGATCATGGAGCAGATCCTCCTAGAAATTATGCTAAGGCACATGAAAAATATGAAGATGGTTGGTGGCAGCTGGCACAGCTTCACCAAGGGCAAATCCTGGCTGTCAAATTTGGTGGCCTTTTACAATGGGGTCACAGTGTTTGTGCACAATGAGAAAAACTGATGTCATCTACTTGGACTTGTGCAAAGCATTCAACATTCTCCTGCACGACATCCTGGTCTCTAAATTGGAAATATAAGGATACAATGCATTGACCATTTGATGGATAAGGAACTGGCTGGCTGGTCACATTCAAAGATTTGCAGTCAGCAGCTCAGTATCAAAATGGAGACCAGTGACAAGTGGCATTCCTCAGGGGTCAGTAGTGGGACCAGTGCTGTTTTTGATAACCATGTTTTTTTTATAGCAACTTTACTATCAAGTTGCCCATGGGATGAAATGAGATCTTGCTGATAGTGACCTTACTCATGTGTACAGTTCAATCCATTTCTTCCAAAATTTGTCACATGATCACAAACACAGGCCTGCTGTCCAGGCCAACTTTCTAGGCAACATGAAGTGTTAAGAGTGCTGTGCAAGCAGCCAATCAGTTTTCAAGCAGCCAATTTTTGTTTGGGAATGGTTTCAGAGTGGGATCTGTCCATTGTAAGGATTTGTGCCACACCTTTGCTCTCAAGGGCTGTCTGGATAAGTCCTCGGTGTAATGGCTTCAAAAGCAGCCATGGTTGTGCATTCTCTGTGTGGATTACCATGAATTTGCCTGTTTCCTAGATTCTAAAATGCAGCCGGCTCAGAGTTTTGTGAGTGAAAGTCTTTTGGCCTAACCAAAGTAACCAGCAACTTAGAACAGCGGACTACCTGTCTGTCTAGGCAAAGACACCAACTATTAGTTACTTCAGCAGCCCACACAACCTGAAGAATCAGTTTTACTTCCTATTTGGATAACTTCACCTTCTGAGGAAAAAGCCATGGGCTGCAAGGCAACAGCAGAAAGGAGCACTAGCAACAAAAGTTATCAGGTCCTTACCATTTCCTGTCTATCCCACTGAAGGGCAGAAGTAGCAAGCTTAGTCCCTCCTGAGCAGCCTAATATGCAGCATATTAGCTGCCTGTAGCAGTAGGGATGTGTAAAGAAGAGAACAATACCTCTAATCACAACGTCAAATCAGTTCCTCCAGTTGCAAGAACCTTTACAACTCCTTCCCAAACAGGAGGTTATGATCATAAATCCCAATTGACAAATTAACAATAATGCCCAACTCTTTTCTAAGTACAGAGTAACTGTTTGCTTACTGTGGCACAGGATAACAAAATCTTTGCAAGAGATTTCTAGAGATTTCCATGTCTTTCATACCCATTTTAGGCCTTACACAACTGCACTCCCATTATACTGCTGCCAGCTTGCATTGTCGTTGCATCGCTTGCAGTTAATGGTGCAACAATAAGGGCTATATTAGCACCTTTTTTGTAGCCAATTATATTTGCTTCTTTCTTCTTTGGGGGGCTCCCTTACACAGCAGCCCAGTACTGGCTTCCTGTTATCTGCTAAATGTCACCTTATTTGGTTACTGTGGGAATGGTTGTTGCACTACTCCTTTATCCCAACTGCTTGTAACTGTCCACTCACAAATCTGCTTTTTTCCTTGCTAATTATTTTCAATACATCCCTTCTCATCAGGGGTTCAGACATTCACCAAGAAAGCACAGACTGTGTTTTTTGAAAGGCTTCTGAGCAAGTTTAACACAATCATGCATTTGTGCTGCTTGGTGTCTGTATATGCAGCGTTAAATGCTGCTAACACACATGAATTGAAATTTCGGCGTACACTTATATCTAGGCATAAATTTTCATACAAATCTTAGTCTTCCACAAGCACTCAGACTGCAAACTTCCTCTGTGTGATGTCTTTGTTCATTTCCCCACCCTATTCCAGGAAGTGACCTGCCATTCAAAGTTCTTTGCTTTATTTTGTTGTAGTTGCACTTAACAGGTAATTCTACATGTATTTTATAGAGAAAAAAAGGTACTACTTACACAATAGCACAGAAAAGTCCTAGGTATTTTCAAGGAAGTGGAAAATTGTCAGAAATTAAGGGGAGTTGGTTAACTGCATGTATTTTACATAGTCTAGAAGAGAACAGAAGAAATTTTTTTCCTGACAGTTGCTAACAGAGTTATTGTAAAAACACTGAAAGCAGCCTGTTGCACTGAACAGAGCAAGATGATAAAGTGTGAACAGGCTCTAAATCTCACACAGGCAGCAGCCAAAATCAGTACACAATGAACATAAACCCAACAATAGTTAAAGTAGCAGAATTTATGTGTGATACAGTAGGAAATACATAAGTCATTAAGGTTTATGAAGGCAGCACAAAGATCAATTTAACATGGAGACATGCCTGACTTAATAAGAGTATGTGAATTTAAAATTATTTAACTTAATTACTAATCCCTTACATGAATTCCTGTTTATAGATGGATATCCCTTTGGAGATGGATCCTATGGAGATCCAGATGCTTTGTTACACTAAATGTTGCCTTCACATGTCCCTGTATTTCTTGTGAAGAATAAAGTCTTCTGTAGTAGGTTGAAAACACGGACTGTAGCAGCATTACTATGTCAAAAATAATTTACCTGACGAGTCAAAACTAACCTGATTTATCTGAATTTCTGTTATTAGAGAGCAGTCATATGAATTGCTGTGTCAGCAGTGCAAGCAGTGACAATTGCAAACACCAGTGGCAGAAAGCTGACATCTACATCTTGGGCTGCCCTGTACATGGTCCTTTGGTGAATGATTTATTTTGGCTTCAAGATCAACTGGCTAATGTTAAACAGCAGGAAACTATACTTATACCCTAAATACGGTGTGAACACTTAATTATGAAAAGTCTGCATATTGAAGAGGCCAGTATATTCTTGCTGAAATCAAACTCCACATCTTAAATCACATACCTTCCTTACCAAGCAGCTACATTTCATGCTCATGCATCTGATGTAGTGAGTAGCAAGTATACATATTCCTGGTGTCCAACTCAGCTATGACTCTTAACAATGAACTAATAGGAGAGCATGAACAGAAAAACCTTAAGGCTGTATCTTGCAATCTGAATGGCAGCAGAGATGGACACAATTTACCCAGGTGTTTGAGAGCAAACCTGTGGAAAAGCTTACACATTCCAGGTCTTGTATTTGCCTTTGGCCTTTCTGATCAAATGGTGTCACAGAGCAGAAAGCTATCAGTCACCTGTGGAAATCACTCTACAGTACACATTTTGTAAAGTACATTCTCTGTACTTTTTTACAGTTTATTTTGTAAATACATTTTGTTTGTTTTCCCCAGTCAAGTACATTCACAACCTGCTTAGAGGATCAGAATTCTACACTTCAGCCTTCCTTCACATATTCCCCCATTGACATGCAATTAGCACAAATCTGATACTGGTGACACTAAAAAAAAATCACCATAGATTTTACTTCCATTTTATATTCAGAGACAAACTCCAAGATTATTTAGAGATGGGTAAATTAATTGTTTGCAGCGAGCACTGCTAGCAACAATAACAGCAGCAAAAAGGACTCTCCAAGAACTGCTGACACCTGTTGAGCATTCTGGGTTTGCTCCACTCTGCAGAAGTTGTTTGACTACTTCCTGCAGGCAGAAATAGCCAAAACTAGGAAGCAGGTTATCTTGCTAAAGGCATACAAAAAGATAACTGACTGCCAGTATCAGAAAAGGTTATCACCCTGGAACGAATGCCTAATAACTAAAGAGACCTCAAAGTCCCAGAGAAATGCATTTTTGTCATGCTTCTGGTCAATATTCTTTTGAATAGCTTCACTGATTATTTTGTTTATAAACTCTGCAGCAGACAGAAAGCCAGTGAGGTTTGGTAAGCACTCAGAAGATAAGATTAGAACTGAAAGTGATGTTGAGAAATTGGTGAGAAGCTCAAAAATCATTAAGATAAAAAACAAAAGCAAGTATAAAATTATACTCTTGGATGAACACAAAACTGAGATCATCTGGTTAGAAAGGAAAATGGCAGTCTGAAAAACAAAGAGTCAACATCACTGTGTGTTTCTCCTGTCCCCACCCTGCCCTTTGCACCCCCCCCCCCCAAAAAAAAACATGACATCAAACCAAACTCTGGAATTTCGTGGACTACAAAATGAATAGCACATTAGCACATTGTCACTGCAAGCCAGCCCAACTTTCTCACACGCTTCTTTCTCACACATTCATTTTGGAATGCATTAGGAATTGCTCTTTAGACAAAGGAGATAATTACTATTCTCTAGCCTTGAGAAGATCTCAGCTGAGTATTTTTTTTGACATCACATTCACAAACACACCTTGCAAGTTTAGAGCAGCTGAAGGCACTATGAAAGAGTCCGTGTTTTAAACCTGTGGAGATAGTTAGATGAACATGTACATCTCCAGAAAAAGAAGCTGAGATGAAAAGTGCATGACTACCAAGCACATTTATGAAAGTTGCACTATAACTGAAATTTCACTTAAATTAGGTAACACTTATCAGGAAAAATTCTAACCAGTGCAAATAATTATCAGGCTGAGATGCACCCCTTCAGTTGAGTAAGGCACATACATAATAATACATACTACAGATCAGTAGATGGGCAGATAAAGAGCATCCTTCTCAATAGGATTCACACACTTCAGGAAAAGCACTGTTCCCTATACAGAATGGATAGGGTATGACAAGACTTTTGTGGGGAATACAAGCAAAATAGACACTTTCCAGGGCTTCTTATCTCAATTATTTATCATCACAGCATTTCCTTAATTGCTGAGCAACAACAAAAAACAAACCAAAAAACCCCCAAAGCCTTCTTTTTCTGTGTTACTTGTGACATTACATGGGTAAACTTGTGAACTACATTGGTATAGAAGATAAAACTTCCACCATACTGCAGCAAACTCATGGAGGCTGGTCTTCTTTCCCCAGCTGGTGATGACCTCAATGAGCTAACCTTACTACAAAGATGAAAGATCTTGCCTTCACCCTGTCTGCACCATTTTTGTTCCAGTGGCTGCAACTTCTGCCAGTTGGTAGCAGAGAAATACCACCATAAACTGTTACAGCAGGAGGCCCAAGGTTGTAATCGTGAGGTTGCTGTAAAAACTCCTGTAAATCTGTGTTAGTAATGACCTTGTTTTGGTGTAACCTTCTTTTTGGAGTGTCCCTGCAAGAGTTCCACTCAAATTGGTTTCTAACCAGTTTTAATTATGTTGGTTTAATTCCTCACAAACAAGGTTTAGTTCCATAGATATTTACCTAGTCAAAATGGTACCACTTCTCATTGTGGTAGTTACTCAAGTTCGTAAATTTTATGTGCAATTCTACTGTTGTCAGCAGCATCGGTTTGGTTTACAGTCCCCATTTTGTAGCTTTTTTCTTTCCCTTTTGCTACGCTAGACATACCAATCAGGGAAAAAAAATATCCTTTATCATGTAATCATTCACCATGTTTGTGTCTAACTGCATATGTGCAACTATGTGTAACTATGTATGAAATTTTAGCCACTTGGGTCTCATAGTCTCTCTCACTATGGGCCCTCACTAGTCTTACCCATTTCAGTGAAGCTTTGCATCGGGTGAACATGCATGCTTTGACAAAAATTTCCAACCCATTCAGTACAAATTGCAATGAAATTAAGTATTTCAGCAGAATACAAAGAGCCTTCAGACTGACATCAGCAAAATGCCCAATCAACTGGAGTTTTAGTTGCTCCAAAATGGAACTGGCTGCTGCAGCATTCCTAAAATAAAACAATCGTTAACCAAACACAGGTGCATTTATCCCAAAGTCGAGTTAATATTTTTCTTTCACCCAAAAGACTTTATATTCTCTTTTTCTTCTCTGAATGCTTTCAGCCAAAAAGAAGTTTAACCTGGTTTAGAATGGTTTGAGTGCTGCTCAAGTCCAAGAAGCAGTCCAGCTGCTTTGCAAAGAAATTTCTCCGCCATTACTTAAGGCTTATTTACTCTTCTGAAGAAAGTAGAGGCAAAGGGGCCCTCATTACTCTGGGAAATGAAGGAAATGATTAAAAAAAAAAAAAAAGACTGGATAATGAGAGTTCCAGTAGAGTACAAAGAAAAAAACAACAAAAAACCCCACCAAACTTCTACCTTTTTTCATTAACATTAGAATATTTTTCAAGAATGTTAACTAGAGTCTTATTATCTCTTAAGACACGTGGTTGCAACTTGTAGTTTAAAACAAAGCTAAAACCAAAACCATAAATTACTCAAAGATCAAAAGCTTTACGTAATGATACTGGTTATTTTGTCGACAGATTTGAATGTTTCCATTTCTTTGATTTTGCTCCCAATTAAATATTTTTTCATAGACAATGGAAAACTGAAAGTACAGCCTTTTAAAGTTTACATATTTACTGGATAGTTCTGTCCAGTTAGCACTAATTCTTATACACTTATCTTAGTATTTTAGTAGCATGAGCATTTTAGTATCCCTTTACATAACAAATAGGATGAAGCTAACGATTAAGTAGTAACACCTCGGAAAACTACTGCAACTGTAATTAGCATTGTATAGCCAGCACTGTAACTTGGTGATTACTGCTCCTGTTCGACCCATGAAAAAAAAGCCCCAGGCTAAACATCACGTAAACAGTAGCTGTCACTTAATCACCGACCACAAGGTGCATTCGGGGCTCCCAGCACTGCTTCAGGTCCTTAACTGCACCTGGCCAAAGCAGAGGAACTTCACGTTAAATACTATCACCTAAGCATCTCTAGCAGCTACTGATTTTAATTCTGAAGCTCCTCCTGGTATTTTTACTCCGTAGCGCAAAGTGAAACCCAATCCACAGCAAAGGAGTTAGAGCAGCTTCAGAGCTGCACACACCCCCGTCCGACACGACTAAAAAAAGTTAATTTCATATGACACCTATGGAAGTTTAGCTCTACATAAACAAACAAACTTGCGTCCAAAAAATCCGCAGACCGGCGAGCTCGTAGTGCTTTAACAAAATATTCAATCGTTTTGTACAGAAACAGGTATAGCTGGTGCGAACAAGGTGAGAGAGCTCGGCAGATACGAGATACAGAAAAATGATATACAGAAAAAAGCCAGAACAAAAACGAAACAAAAACAACACAAAAAAAGCCCCAAAGCCCAATAAACAAACAAACAAAAAAGCCAAAACCCCCAGAAACCAAACAAAAACCACCAAACCAAACCCCCACCAAGCTAAACCCAAACAAAATCCTAGAAAAACGAAGCAACACAACACAAACAGAACGAGCACGTGGAGTTGATACGTGTACTTCCATACAGCCGTTAATGTGGCCAGGAGGGGCGAAGCATGCTAGACAGAACGAACATAACTGCACTATTTCCCCTTCCTACTCCTAGAAACAAGAGATCCATCTCCGCTCCTCACACAGACTCGTTACAGCTGGCGACCACTCCAACACCCGCCCCAGGCCCGGGGCCAGCAGCAGCCGGGTCTCCCGCGAGGGCAGGCGGTGAGGACCCGCCCGGCAGCGCCAGCCAAGCCTCGGGGCCAGCGGCCGTTGGGAGCGGCATCCCGCCTGACTGGCAGGCCGCTTCAGCTCCGAGGAACCTTCTCGACAGCCTTCTCTTGTCCCGGCGGCAGCCTCTGCCAGCACAGACGCGGCACAAGGTGTAAGTTGTGGGTGGGACGAAGGACCACCTCCTTCTATTTTTTTTCCCCCCCTTAAAAGCAAGGGGACACCCGCTCCCCCCCGCCAGGTACAGGAGACCACAACGCCCGTCAGGCTGGCTCCCGGCTCTTCCTCCTCTACCGCTGGCAGGCTCGCCCCGGCAGGGAGGGGCAGCGACAGAGTTCCAGCACCTTCTTAACTCTCTTCCCAAAATACCCCCGCGAGTGCCACCACCCGCGCCTTGCCGCTACCTCCGCGAGGAGGGCGCTCCCCTCTCTCCGTCTCTCCCCTCAGCACATGCGAGATAGGGAGGGGTTGGGACGGCGCGGAGGAACCTCGATCGACAGACAGCTCACGCCTGTCCCGCCGCAGCACGGGAAGCACCCGAGCGGGGCCCTCGGCGTGCGCGCACACGTTCTCTGGCACACACATGCAAAGCTGCTGCACACCTCCCTCCCTCCCCCCAACCTCCCTCTGCAACGTCCCCGTTGAGCGACAGGGAGCAGGCACCAATAGGGGGCCCCTTTCCGCGCAGGGGGCGGGCACTCCCTTGCCGGCGGACCAATGGGAAAGCCGCTTCCTGGACGGCGGCGTCGGTAAGGGGAGGTGGCGGGTGGGGGGGCCGGAGGAGGGGCAGGAGTTTAGGAAGAGGAGGGAATGGCTGTCATCAATGAAGTCATGTTCATATTCTAGTCCCCCGATCCGGTTCCGGACTCTGGTGACTCACCGAGGGGGAGACGAGCGACATCCAGCACGGCGCTCCTGGGCGGAAGGTAAATATAACTTACGCCTCGGTCCGCCCCCCGCCCTACTCCCCGTCCCTGGCACGGTGGTGCCTGCGCCGTCTTTTATTGTTGGTGATTGTCGCCGGCACGCACCGTGCCCACCTTCCCTCCCTTTCCTCAAGCACGTCCCCGCTGGCCCCGGGTGACACCGTGCCACCTGCTTTCCCTCCCCACCTTCTCCGGCGCTCGGCCCTCCCAAATATTTATACCCCCCGGTGGGTGGGGAGAAGAAAGTTTTGATCCGGTATTTCTGGAATAATCATGATACGGATCTCGAGATTGGGAGGGTGTGAGAGAAAAAAACCAAACCGAGGCATCGCTGGTGGCTGACTTGTGAGTCAGCTGCACCCGCGGGAGACACGGACGGGAGAGCGGCGGGGCGCCATGCCCGGGCCTCTCAAGCCGCTGTGCGGCGGGGCTGACTGCGGGGCTGACGGCGAGCAGCAGCGGCTGCCAGCTCGGGGCACCCCTTGATCTTGCCGCCAAGCGACCGTGTCACAGGCGACGCGACCGGGAGAGAGACAGACCCGGAGGAGCGACAGCCCACCACCCGTCTCCCCTCGCCGTGTCAGCTAGGCGGGCCGGGGACGGCCTTGCCTGAAGCCCCGGTTGCTGCGAGCCGCCTAGTGGATTCCCTCACGGCGTTTGCCGGGGGTCCCATGGTGAAGTTCACGGTGTCCGGCGACGGAGGGGTGTGTTGTCGCGGTGGGGGTGGTTCTCCGCTGTGGCATACGATTGTGTAGAGCCGATCGAGGAAGGGGAAATGGAGAGGCATGAGGAAGGAGGAACGTGGTGCGTGAGGGAGCGGTGTTGCCTGTGAGAGTAGCGGCATTACCCGGCAGAGGCAGGGAGGCCATGATCCGGATAATCTCCCTGTCTGCCTGTCACTGGCACTTCGCACACCGGGGAGGGGGGAAGATAGGGCGGTGGGGGCTGGGACTTCGCCCGACCTGCTGCGGCTCCTGTTGCGTTTCAGTCTGTTTTTAACTGTGCAGTCATTCCTGCTGTAAAGGTATCTCGATTACATCCCAAAATAGCTCGTCGTACCGCCCCACCCCCGTTTTCCCTGCAGAAATTATGCCTTTCCCCTCCGCTTTTCAGCGGTCGGAGAAGCGGAGCAGCACAAAACATGCGCTTGCAATTTTCTAATCGCCTTCCAAGCAAAAAGCATTTTATTTCCGGTGTGCGTGGAAATTTTTTTTTCTTTTTTTTTTGGATGGGCCCGAGCGGGAGCGAGGATTCCGACACGCGGATGCACAGGTAGACGCGACTCGTCTGCCCTGTAGGGAGAGGGGAACGGTGGTGGTCGGCACCTGGAAAAGTTCTCTATCCTGCCGGAGGCGGGGGCAGGCGGCGGTAGGCAGCGGGTCGCTGCTGCATACAGCTGCCAGACGGGGCACAAGAGCGATGGAGCTTGTCCCAGGTCCTCCGCGGTGACAAGCGCCGGTGGTGGCACGGGTTGGCCTTTGCCGTCCCTCTGCCTGTGCGAGCGGTAGCGGCGATTGAGGAAGTACCCGCCGCCGCACAGAGAAGCACAGACATGTTTGGTCTGCGTGACATGGTGGCGGAGGGAAGGAGCGGCGGGGAGACGGGCCCAGCCCAGTCCTGAGGCATGCCCCGGCTGCTTGTTCGCCTGCCGCCGCCGAGCCCCCCCTCCCCCCCCCCCCCTTCCCTCCCGCCGTCGAGATACGGGCTTCGGGGCGGCGCAGCCGTTGCTTGGGAGAGGGGAGTCGGAGGGAGGCAGCGGCGCTGATCTCCTGGCATGGGACGTTTTAGAGCCTGTCGGTCCGGGCGAAAACTTTCCAGGAAGGGCGGAGGGAGAGATGGGGCCCTGCATGTTGTTCGCGGCCGCCCCGGCGCCGCTGCGGGGGTAGTGGCTGGTGGTGGCGGGGGGAGCGGCGCGGTGCTGCCGAGGCGGAACGCTGCCAAGGATTGAACAGAGCGGCCCCCACGAGCCTCCGCTGGTGCCTGCGGGCTTGCGCCCGGCAGCGTGCCCGCGCCAACACATGGTGCCGTAGTTCCCCCACGGCCGCGCTTCGTGATGTCCCTGGTGCATAGGGACATCACGAAAAAAGTGGGGCTTTTTTTTTTTTTTTTCTGTCGCCTCCACCCCCAAATTCATTATGGTGGAAAAACAAACAGCACATGGCTGGAAAAGTTACAGCTCTTCGAAACTCGAACCGAAGTTACAGTTAACTGATGGGATTTTGTTTTTATTTTTATTTGTTTTAGTGTGTATTATGGTCAAGCACAGGGAGTATAAGTGTCAGCATGACTACATAAAGCGCACAGAAGTTGTTTTTCCTACCGCTTATAATTCAGTCAGACTTTCCAAACTTTAGGTTAGCAGCTGCTGATTCTAAGGTGTCTTCTGTTGAATATTTTAGATAGGTGGGTAAATAGCGAACTGAAGAATGGAAGCTATAATTTTTTCGTTTTTTACTTTTGCCATTGTAAGTATTCTGCATGCTTCCTGTAAAAAAAACAAAAACAACAAAAAGCGGTTGTTTTTTTTGTTCAAGCACAGCGTTGATCTGCTTGAATTCTCTTCTGTTTTACTTTAGATTTCTTCAGTGATACTTAGTTTTAACCACAGCCCCTAAGACCCAGACCATAAATATCGTACCATTACTTCGTTTAGTAGTATACCCGTTACATATCCTGAGGGGGCGGTTAAAATTGTGACCTTAGTGCAAATAAAGGCACACTTTCTCTTTCTGAACCTAATTGCCCTACTACTGTCGGTGTCTTTGTTTCTTTTGTCCTTTTGTTATTCTAAGGAAAACGGTGTTGTACCAGTAGGATAGAATTGGAGGCAGCTTTTTATGGCAAACATATAGCAGTAGTAAAAGGCAAAGAAGCACCAAACAAACAAACAAACAAAACAAAAAAAACCCCCACATTTAAAAATAAATCTAAAGTTCAGTGTATCATACAGTATCTGTGGACTTAGGGTAAAGCTTCATTAAATACAGTATCTCTCTCATAAGTTATGTCTCAACTTTAAGACAGTTATTTCTTTGGTGTTTCATAAGAAATAGGCCAGAACAGTGTGTTTAAAGCATCTTAGAAATGAACAGAAGAAAAGATCTGAAGTGGCCTGTGAGCTCTTCTTGTCAAGTTTGAAAAACGCTTTCACTAACACCTGAGGCTTGAAAACTGTCAAGAGAAGAAATGTTTCTTTCAGCTGGCATTCTTTCATATATTTTTGCAAAGGTCTAAATGGAATTAATATTTACAGATACATTTTCTCAAATTTTGTCAGACTTTAGAAGTTGAAGTCTAAATATGAACAGTTGCGAGTTAAAAAAGTCTTCACTTTTACCTCCAGTTTTCATGGTCTTGGTTTATTATATGGCTGTGAATTAGTGGTCTTTTTCTGAAAGAGGCTTGTATCACTGAACAGTTTTGCAAATTACACATTAAAATGCATAATTTTGTGTGTTTTCTATTGCAATTGAAGTTTTCTGTGTTTCTTGGACTTCTACCTCTTTTGAACTTTATCCAGATATTTTTTATTTGTTTGATCCTCTAGTGGAGTAGTAAACAATGTTATGACATAAAGTTCACTTGTGATAATGTCAGCAGAAAAGAGATTGTGCCTTATTTGCAAGATAAAGGGAAAGAAGTAAGGCTTACTTAATACAGCTTTGATATTTTGCAAGTATAACAGAATAAGAATACTAATACTGAAAATTGTTTTATTTGTTTCTGACACCTGTGAACTCATCACTTAGGCATAAACATTTTCCTGTTTGTCTCCACTTGTAGAAAATACCTCCTATGCATCCCTGCAGGTCAATCATGTAGACCTTTGGGACCTTTGAGAAAAATGTTAAAAATAAGTTTGTTGTGACAGAAACAATACCTTTTAACCTTTTCATATCTTCATTGATATTTTACAATAAATAACTTGTATTTAAAACAATATTCTGTTTTGTTCCTCCTCTTCTTCACTTCCTCCTCTACTATTCACGACCCGCAAAGGCCGGGCATGTCAGTAATGTGGAGAATTCCTTTCCTTCTGCCTACCTCTCACTGGCTTTTGATTTTCAGAATCTAATGTGAATGTGATGTTCAATAACTGTGATTGATACCTGTGGTAAAGGCTGCAGTATGGAATCTTAATCCATAACTAGTCAGTGCTGTCATGAGTCAGTTTTCTGTGCCTCAAACTAGAGTGGAATCAACATACATAGCAAATTCAGACTTGATCTTGGGCATTGTGTGCTGTGACTTTGGCTATGGGGCTAAAAGGCAATTAAGCTTCAGATGGCAGCTGTCTGCCCTCCTCTTTTCCTGAAGGCTGTTGCCTTCTATAGCAAAAACCGTCAGAAGGGATTTGTGTGTCATGCTGTAGCTTTTTCATTGAAAAGTCTGGTGGCATAGCCTAGCTTAACTTGTGTGAACTCTTGACTTGTGATGATACCTTTTAACTGTCAGTAGTACATTCAGTCCCCAGCTGTTAGCCAGTCATTTCACGCTGATGATTTTATTTTTTCATAGACAGAGTTGGCTGTACATTAGAGTAGTTGATAATTTGTTTTATGAAAAACTGGAACAGGTATGCAGTAGGTACAAGAATTTCCATGGGAATACTTTTAAGGAGTTGAAGGTGATGAATATTAGGACTGTTATCCTAAAGTAACCTCTATCAGTGTGAAAAATAGCCTTACACTGCATGACTCCACGATCAAGTTTTTTGTGTAAGCACACTACTGATTCTGCTAGCTCTGCTGGGGTACATGCAGACAATCTTTGGTAGACATCTAGACAAGCAGCTGAAGCAGCATTCAGAGGTTTTTATCCCTGGCCTAAGTGTCCGGATAAGCATTCAGGGTGCAGCATTTCTAATTCTGTGGTTTGCAGTTTAAACTGTAAGTTCCCCTTGCAGAAGATTTTGAAGTTACAGTGGAGTTATAAACATGAGTATGCAAACACAATCTCTCAGATCTTAGGGTGTTTGGCTTCTCTTCTGTGAACTGCGTGGTTCTGGTTTATGTTAGTTGAAGATGTGAATTTTCTCCTTCAAGTTTTTGTTTGTTTGTTTCATGCAATTCTGTTTATTGATTGAATCACTGTTTAATGAAATTTATAAAAGTTAAATGCTGTTAAGTGTTAATGCAGTGTCCTATATGGTTATACAATACAAAACTGATTTGCTTCTCAGTATTGTAACTTATTTAATTATGATGAGCTGCTGTCATTAGTAATCAGTTTTTAAAACTTGAACATCTTCATTTGGTTATGTTTAGCAGAGGAAACAAGTTCTATGGATCACTGATGGCATTATTTCGTATTTTATGTGGTAGTTCAACAGGGAAAACTTTCTTTAGACTGTAGTGTATAATGGTTTCAGAGTATGTTTTCTCAAAGCCACTTGTGAATCATGACTTCAGTTGGAGATGTGTAAGGAGAAGTAGACTATAATTATTTTTCTCTTAAGGCAAAATTACTGTCTGATTTGCAGTGGGTATGTTGCTGCTGGGTGGATCCATATTTCCTTTTCATCAGATCTAAATAGGGCAGTTTCTGTACTTTCCACCATCTTTCCAAAGTAGGGGAACTGGCCAGAACATCCTGGCTGAAGTTCTATTTCTGTTGACTCAATCACGGAAAGGCAGAAGGTATATTGGATGGAGAGGGAAATGGGCTAGAAGAATTATAAATACTGCTCCATCTGTTCTTAGACTCGGTGTGTGCCTTTTGTCAGAGCAGTGCATAATCTCTGGATCTTTTTGGGTGCCCATCTGGTCTTGAATTCCAAGGTAGCATGGGTGGTGTGTTACCTGCTGTGTTTTAGTTTTGCATCTACTTATATTGTGTTCTTTCTTCATGTGAAGTAAATCCATGTCTTTGTTACCTTTGGCTTTGTAGCAGATTTTTGCTAAGTATGTATAATGTGCTTAAGTCTTGAAACATTTTGCTGGTGGAGATCCAGTTGTACAATGAACTAACTACCTCCCTACCAAACCTTCTAGAAACATATTAAGTGATAGTCTGGAAACATTTACACTTAGAGAATACTCCCTCAAATTCTCTGTATTGTAGATATTCTCTGTCCTGAACCACTTGATCCATAAATAGTTTAGCAGAGATCCTAAGTCTCTTCAGCTTCAGCTTTTGGCTTTATGGCTCTTTTTGTATGTGCATCTGGCTAAAGTTAGCTTGACAGTGACAGGTTTCTTTCCTCTGTGTTTCAACACTGGTGTGTCCAACCGAGGTGGAGAACCTCTCTTGAGGTCACTGGGAGAACTGCGTGATTCACCACAGTCCCCAGTGCTTCGTTTTGGAGCTGTACACAAGAGATTTGGTGATGTTAAACCAAAGTAGTGGTAAGGATTGCAGTTCAAGAAGAGATCATCTTATTTGAAGTAGTGTGAATAACACTATTCCCTTGAGGATTTGGGGGAAATTTTAAGTTTAGAAACTTCAAACATTTCGATAGTATGTAGTGCAGTTGAGAATCAGGGAAAGCAGCCTTCTTTGTGATGGGGTAGAAGTCCATACTGGTTTTAGTTTTTGGGTTTTTTTTAATTGAAGACCCTGTGATCTCTTAGAAATCTCCCCCATGTCTTGCTTTGTAATTCTGATGGGCACTGTTCATTAAAACCTGTCTAAAGAAATGAGTCATCATTGTCAGGCTTTGTCAGGAAGTTGGCTTATTTTTGCTTGCCTCATTGTGGGCACCAGAATTTGCCCAAACTAGTAACAATGCTGTCTGGATGGAACCTGTCCACTGCTACAACTATTCTCTCTTTCTAGATTTTTGCTTTGACTTTAATGAGACTTTTACAAGGTTTTAGAGGAATTGGATATCTAGCTCTCATTGATTTTTAATGAGAGAGGGTTGCTTGATTTCTGTGGATTTTTTTTCAAGTCTCGCTCTTAGTAAATATAAACTAAGCTATTTTTGAAATGTGAAATCATAAGCTTTTTAGCCGTTCTGCTCTGTGAACAGATCCATAGTTGAGAGGGCTGTATAAAAAGTGTTCCGGTTTATGCCAGTGGCTCTTCTTTTAATTTTGTGGACTATAGTCAGAGAAAATGGCTTTGTTTCTTTATGACCATGGATATCTTTGGACAGGATTTATTACTGGCATTCAGGTAGTATTTTCCATTGTTTATAAATTACTTTTGTTTATTTGTTTGGTTTGCATAGAAGTATGTTTTTTGGTATGCAAAAATCTGAATACAAAGCTGTTTAAGACAATTCACATTAACATAAGATGGGGTGAGTTTGTCTTCTCCTAAAGAAAGATAATGAGGGGACTTAATCTGGTGTAAGGGATGCAGCTTTCCTCTCAGGTAGTTGCTGTTTTTCACAGGCTGAGCCCTTGCTGGTCCATTAAACAAAAACGTAAGTTTTCTAAATTTTTGTGTAGTACATATTCATTGTATGTGTAAAAGGCTATGTAACTATAGGAGCTGAAACTGTAACCAGTTAATTTTTATGAGAACTGCAAGTTTATTTTGAAAAAATGGTGAATTGAAGGAGAGATTTTGATAATCATTTTCATGCATAGGTGTAGGTAGAAGTCTTCTGTGAAATAAGATATTTTGGGATAATGTGTACTGATGGTAGCTTTGTAATTGTACTGTGGAACTCTTTAATTTTTTTTCTGGATAGTGGTCCTGATAGGTTCTTCCTTCTTTAAAATGGGCTGAATTTGACTTATACAGAGAGAATCAGCTGTGATGGTGTCAATTTTGTATTTTGTATTGTAATGATTAACTCAAAACCTTGCTGGGTGGAAGGAAGGGTTAGTTGCCTTTCATACAGCCCATGTGAAACTATAGACCTCTTGTAGGGAGTTACGACATTTTGTGTACAGTTGTAAATGTTTGATATTTTGATTTCTTTTGTGGTAATGTAGTAAGGTTGCAAGGGACTAATTAATGACTTACAGAGAAGTGGGGTCCCAAGGTAGCATATTTCAGGTGAGGGTATTTTGTTTTAAATTAGTTAAACATTGTTCCAATTATTTGCCTTTAATCAGAAGAGACTGTTAGCTCTTAAGATGTAACAAAAGGGAGTTTATAAGCAAATGCTATTAGTCAGGTTTTGGTCCTGAGTGATTAGGGGGTAAATAAGGGAAAATGGTCTTGATGAAGTAGAAGTATATCTTCTATATGAGTTCTGCTAAGTAAAGACTCTTGGTGGTAAAAGAAGATAGATGACCAGTTCTCTAAGCTTTGAATTTCTTGACTGCTAGGAGTAAGCATGAGTTCAATTTTTTCTGGTCTTGCAGATGGACCTTCTTTCTGCTTTGTTGGGAACCTTGGGAAGGTACTTCTATTTTTCTTGAGTGTACAGTGTGGCTTTATATAAACAGAGTCATAACAGGGTTGCATCACTTCTGTTAGACAGTAATTACTGCTAACTATGGATGGTGACAAACCCAGATGTGGAAGGTGGAACACTCTTCAGTGGTAAATTCTGTACAGAGAGAATCTGGGACTGGAAGTTACAACAGGCCTTTTAATTTAATTGCCTTGTACCAAAAAAAAAAAAAAAAAAAAAAAAAGCTTTTTAATAAGACTGCTTTTTCATTGTATTTTCTGTATTATTATGGGACAAGTAATAATGGACAGGTAATTTTATTATAAAACTGCTCCCAGAGTAAATAAACAGAGCAGGCTAAGTCCATCTAATGGTCAGCTACAGCTGAAAGTGCTGATCTTACGTAGTTTCTTGTGCTGGCAGTGGACCTCATCTGTCCTTTTAGGAGACTTCCTGACTTCCTGTCAGTACCCTGAATCACTAGGTGGTGTGGTGGGTGTGATGATTTTTTTTCTTACTATTTCTTTTTTAAATACAGGATTATTTTTCTGATAGCTTAACTATGCAAATAATGAGATCAATGGGTGATCAAACAGATGAAGATGGTGCTGTTGGGAGTGGGAAATACCAAGAAACATGACTGATCATATTCACAGCAACTGACCATCAGTTTTGTAAGAATACAGCAGGTGCATCACTGAGTTAAAATACACCAGCATTAGTAAACAAAAAGTCTGCAGTGTTAGACATAGATAAATGTTGTTAGAAAACTGAAGAAGAATGATCAAAGTTCTCATAAATCTGCACATTTTTTCAAGCCTGTATCCTGCATCAACTTGTTCTCCTAAGAGCTTGGAAATAAAAATTTTAGGTAATAGCTGGGTTTCTACCCAGTAAAAGGGTCTCATTTGTTCTCAGGGCACTTACTGTTTTATAAATCACTCAAGTTGCACTCTTCTGGCTTGTGACATGGACAGTATCCCCCAAGTGAATTACAGCTCTTCAGAGCAAAGTAATTGGCTTTTGTGTTCTATTTTGGTGTCATGATTGCATGCAGAAATAACCAGAGAGGTTATACATTAATATCTAACTCTTAGAAAAAAAAATCAGAAAATATCCTTACTAATTTGTTTCATACTTGTTTTGCTGAAATACCATTAATTTTATAAGTATGAATTTCAATGCGGTCACAAGAGATATTTTTGAGCTCACATGTTACAGAGATGTCCAGATATCTTCCCTGACTTTAGTAGAGCTGTGCTTGGCCCCATGTGATACATCTGATGGTAGCAAGCTGGTTGAAGTACCATCATCTCCTGTAGATGTTTTTCATAAGGTACCAATTTCTTTGTTCTGTGATAATCTGTAGGCATCCAGTACCTGACTGAACTATCAAGACTCTTATCCTTCTAGTGCACTTTTAGAAGGATGATCAAACTAAAGTGCAGCATTAAGGATCATTTAAGCATTTTCTGCTGATGAGAGCTTGTGTGTTTGTGTGTAGTTATTGCCAGATTTTATTAGCTTTTTTCAATACCCCTAATGTCACACAAATTTTGTTTTTGTTTTGTTTTTCTTATTAGAGCTATTCTGCTAATTGAAAAGGAGACAGAAAATAGATGTCCACGCCTACAGACCCTGGTGCCATGCCTCATCCTGGTCCTTCCCCTGGACCAGGACCTTCACCTGGACCAATTCTAGGACCTAGCCCAGGACCAGGACCATCTCCTGGCTCAGTTCACAGCATGATGGGGCCAAGTCCTGGTCCACCCAGTGTCCCACATCCAATGCCAGCAATGGGGCCTACTGATTATCCACAGGAAGGCATGCACCAAATACATAAGGTAATAGTTTATTACAAGTGAACCGTTTTTACCTAGAGTTCTTTCCACTGATTAAAAAACCTGCTTACTCTTCATTTAGACCTATGTAACTGCTACTACACATCATGTATTACCTGCAGAACTGTAGCTATACTCCTGCTTCTGTTTTCATTACTGAATATGATGCGTGTATCAGATTAAAAAAATTTCCTTGTTCTTAGTAGACTACTTTGAACTACAGAGCTAGTAATTTGCAAATCGTCATGTGTAAACTGTACTTTTAGTAAGATAGGCATTACTAAAGTAAATATTGAATGATAGTGAAAAAACCTTACAGTAAAAAATTCTAACCACTTTTTTTTTTTCTTTTTTTCCCCTTCTTGTCTGTTTGGATATCTCTCATGTTTTTCTAGGGCGGTTTTTAGTTTTTGATGATTTTTTTACTTACTAGTATTTTCAACTCTTAAGGTTCTCATGCTTACAAACATATTTACTCTTCCATGGAGATGATGAACCTGGTTTCCAAGTTATTTTACAAAGGCTCCATCTTCCTAAGGAATTTAAAACTATGGTGTGAGAATTTGAGAAAAATTTTGACTCCAGTGGTTGTTTTCATACACTTAAAATTACTCTTAAAATGGTGTGCTTAGGCTTCCATTACTGTCTTTTGCTTTGAGGAAATACTTGTTTGTGTGGGAATTCCTTTGTGAGAACAGTCTTTGTATGTATTGTCATTTCTGTTTGTGTACCAGAGAGTTAGAGCTTAGAATAATTTTAGTTTCACTTATTTTCTACTCTCTGAAATATGCATAAAGAGCCTATGGAACCAAGATACTGAAAATGTTTTGGCAACTATTGTTGATTCTACTGAGATTTGTATGCACACACACAAAAAATAAATTTACAACAAAAAATTAGTTTTAAAGTAATATAAATATATTGAATTGACCTCTTCTTCCTGTTTCCATATTTATGTATAGATTAATTTCATTTGTTAAAACAGTGTCCAGTCAGTAAGAGTGTGGCATTACCATCTTTTGTATGAAGGATTCTTATCATTGCAATTTCTATTAGCACAGACAGCTGAAGCGAAGGAGGCTGTGATCCAGCTGCTTGTTATACTGAACTTGTAATTTCTGAGAAGTCAGTACATTCAGTAATTAAAGCTTGTAATTGTACCTATTAGCCAGATGAGATGTTTGTAATCCCCATTTCTTTGTTTGTGGGGTCAAGCTTCCAATACACTGGTAAGTACTCCACATTTCATAATCCGCCAGGATTTTTACATCCTTCAGTTCTCTCTTTCTGTTTTTAATAGGCTCTGTATCTGCAGAAGAAGAGCATGGCAGCAGTAATTTCCCATTAGAAAGCTTGAATACTCTATACACTATGTTTTTGACGGCTGTACCCTGTTCTACTGTGCATGTTTTTCAGACATTTAACGCTATGTTAGCATTAGAACAAAGCAACAAACATCCCACAAAGTTCTTTTAGAGTCTTAAGAAGCATCTCAGAAGCTGTGTACAAGAGCAGAAATTCACCTGTTAAGTGGCATTGAAATGTTTTAAAAAATGCACCATGAATGCAAATAGTCGGGATAGCTAATTTGAAGATGATCAGTCATCTTTGACTGATGAGAAAAGAGAAATTACTTTCTCTTTTCTTCTGATAATGGATTGAAGGCTATAATTTCACAAGTCTTTATTTTAGTAGCAAAAGGCTTGCTGGCCTCTTGGTTGTCACTTCACAAGTTCCAGCATGTCTTTGCTGTGTGTGGCTGAGCTACCAAACAGATCTGTTGATTTGATTTACATGAAAAAAAAAAATAAAATTAGTACTTCAGTCTAGATCAGTTTTCTGGCCTGTTTTCCCGTACAACCCCAGAGATAATATAGTTTTACAGCATGGGTCTGTTTAAGAAATAGTGTGGAAGGATGCACAATTTTGCAGATAGTATTTAAATGTCATTTCATATAATTAAAAAAAAGGTCAGCCTTTTGCAGTTTGACCAAGTAAACATTTTCTTTCTGCTTAGTGTTATGTAAATCAGTTTGACTTCCAAGTCGTGATGTAACTTTTTTTTTTTTCCCCTAATGAAATGCTGTAAAAATGAGAGATTACAGAAAAAGCATGCCAGTTATGCAAGTGCTTGTGGGGTACACATCTGGTATATGCAGTGGGATGTGGTTCTTTCTTTTAACATTTATGAACTAAGCAGTGAAACAGTTTCATTCTGTTGTAGTTGTTTGACTAGCTTAGAATACTAAGCTTAGAATAATATAACATTAAAAAAAGAGTATCCAATAATAGAGAGAACTTTGATGCAAATACATATCAATAAATCGTAATTCCTAAAGTAAGTTACAGTTAATAACACTTAGTATGGAAATTAAAGATGGTATATTCACTTAGTAACCAGAAAACCCTTCCACAGGAAAGTTTACTATTTGTTTATGTAACACTATTTTGACAGAAACAATAAATCAGCTGTCTTTCTTGCTACCTTTTAAAATAATCTTTAGACCATTGACCAATTTGCCAAGGAAATAGTTACACTTTCCATTTTTACTGAAGTGTATTTTGGATGCCTCTGTCTTCAACACTGATGATGTATCAGGGGGACCTTAACACCTGGAACTGGAGGACCATGACTGCAGTAAGGACCAACCCTTAGGTGACCCTGAACTTGTAAGGGACCTGCTGCAACAGTTAGACCCCTACAAGTTCAGGGGGCCTAACGGAATTCATCCACGAGTCCTCAGAGAGCTGGCTGATGTCCTTTCCAGGCTTCTGTCCATTATTTTTGGGAGCTCCTGCCAATCTGGAGAGATCCTTGTTGACTGGAAGCTGGTAATGTTGTTCCAGTATTCAAGGGGGGCAAGAAGGAGAACCCAGGGAACTACAGGCCAGATAGTGTAACTTCAGTGTCTGTTAAAATTATGGAAAAGATTACTCTGAGAGGTACTGAAAAACATGTGGAGGACAACGCAGTCATTGGTCACAGCCAGCATGGCTTCATGAGCGGAAAGCCCTGCTTATCAAACTTAATTTCCTTTTATGACAAGGTAACCCATCTGGTTGGTCAAGGGAAGCCAGTGGACGTGATATTTCTGGACTTCAGGAAAGCTTCTGATACTATCTCTCACGCTCTAAATTGACAATCTTTAGCAACCTCAAAGAGTCTCATGAGGTGAAAAGACTTGAAAACAGGGAAGGTATTAAGGGAAGACGCTGTTACATGAATCCCCTAATCCTGCCTTTCCTCAGCATCCACATTGAAGCTCCTCTGGAGGCAAAACATAGGGGTAGGTGCGTTTAGTTTGAACTGAAACAACCTTCTACACTGGCTGGGATGTGATTTTAACTGCTCAACTTTTAGTTATGACAATGGTATATGTATTCAATTTACGTGGTTCTCACTTGAAAAATAGGAAGAGTACTGTGATATCTTCATTTATTTTCTCGTCCATTTAATTGTAACGTTTCATAAATTTTTCTGTGAATTTGTAGGAGAATGTACTGAAAATGATGACTGGATATGGAGAAATTATGATGATGTCACGAGTGAGAGAAAAAGTGACAAAAAATACTTTCCTATAAAAATAGCATTTTTTTACTACATTTGTTGTTTATCCAAATGTTCCAATAAAACAGAAGGCAAATGGTTTCCCATTTCAAATATTGTGTACTAACAGATCTGTATATTAGACATTGTGTGAATCTTAAAATTTTCTTACAGTTCTGGAAGCCTTTTTATTCAGCAAGCATGTTTCCTGCATTGCTTTCATTGTATGTGTTAATGTTAGTGAAAAATGAGGTAAAGTATCATTGTTAGCCCACCAAAATCAGCAGGGAGCTTTTCAGTAGTAAATAAGAAATTAATAAAGCTGTTGGCCAAGTCCCTGCCATGAGGACAGCCGCAGTCAGTCTGGTTGACAGTCAGTGATGCATTCACTTACAGTGTGTAGTTCTGTGACAGTCACAGCTTTTTGATCTGTGTAGTTTTTATTGGTATAGAGGATGCTGCACTGTCTAGAAGTCCACTTTGATACCCATAGTCTCTGATTTTATTATTTGTTTGCTTTTCTAAGAAGCGGGAAGGAAACAAAAAAAAAGACACTGTAACAGTTTTCCTAGGTACAGGTGAAACTGTGATGCAGTGCTCTCTGTGATAAGATGCTAATTAATAAATTTGGAATAAAAACAAGTTACACAAAATGTTCCTCATGCATTAGGCATTATGTAAAGTGTGCAAGTCTGCCAAGTTTGTAGGTGTGGGGTTGCACAGTTGAAACTCGTCCCTAATTATGTTTTCTGCTAGCCTGTTCCGTGCTTGTTCTTAAAAGCAGCAGCCAATCAAAATAGTAATGTGTACTCAAAGTTGAATGTATCTCAGCTTCCTGTTTCCCTTCTCTTCTGTCTCATATGACTAGAATAAAAATAAAAGTATCCCATCGTGGTAGTAAAGGCTACATTTCTCATGCCAATAATGTGGTTATAGAAGGTGCCTTTAATAAGATAGTCTTCTAGAAAGAAGAATTTACAGAAATTGCATACTGTGTAACATCCTTACTGTATTTTTTAACTTGTTACAGTTTCAGTTATCATCCATTTCTGTAGTGACACAGGGATTCAAAAAGTTATTCTCATAACTTTTTCAGCTCTTGTAATCATCTGCTGAATTGTCTATTTTATAGTTTTTCACCAAAGGTTGAGGTGTATTCTTTGGAAATACAGGTCTCTGCATAAATTAGCAGTATTGTGATCATTACAACTAATTTGGTCTTCAAGTAAGTTTACACCATCTTCATCTTTAGCTTTTAGTAAAAAACTGATTAATGACATTACATTTCTAATCTGTTTCTATTAAATATCCCTTTCCAATTTCACAGTGCATAATTTTTGCAAATGTGTGGAGGCAAACCCCATTCTTTCTATATTCAGGCTCCCTTACATTAGACTTGAAGCACGTGAGTTTGCTATGGATTTTGTGGGGGTTTTTGTTAAGTAGTTATCTTACGAAAACCTGTTCTTCCAATCCATTCTCTCCATTGAAACATTCCTTCAATTCCTTCAATTGGTATTTTCTTTTATGGTCATTTCTTTTTCTTTTTGTTCCTGTGTGATTGATTGATTTTATAAGCTTCCTTTTTAAAATTGTTTTAGGGATTTGTTTTGTTTTGTTTGTTTTGTTTGGTTTGGTTGTGTGCGTGTGTGTGTGTATGATTGTTTTCTTCATTGCTGCTTTGTGTTAATGCCAGCTCCCTGCCCCACCTTCTACATGCTGGTACTTCTGACATCCTGGGCACGGATGCTGTGTCACATCTTAGCCTCATTAGAGCTGCCTGCATTTACAGAGGTTTCATGGTTGACACCCATTAGTATAGTGGCACCTACCTCTGCAATCACACCACAGATGTGTCCAGTCAGAGTCCACTGTTCTGGAAACGGAATAAAATTTCTTGCACAGTCTCCTCCTTCCCTTGCAGGCCCAAAAGATTTAATTCTTGTTACATACCATGATTAAACAGAAATGGATCTGGCTTTACAGGTATTTCAGTTTCTGTACTTAGCTCCTGCAGTCAGAAGGTGAACTGAGTGTTTTTTTCTGCATTGGTTATCTTTTTAAGTAGGGGCAAAGGGACAGGAAGGGATCTTCATGTACTTGGTTAGCACAATGGAATATTCTTAAATGTCTAAAATGGAACATTTCTAATGTCTGAGTGGTCTGTATCTGTATTTCTACTCCCTATCCCAGGTTCTTTTAATCAAAACTAGCTTCACAAGTAATGGAGATTTTTTCTGGTACTAGTTCTTTTCACAAGTGTTTTAATAGTGTCATGACAACTAAGTGATTTGAAGAAACATAAGAAATACATTTACTTTTCCTTTTTTATTACTTTTCTCCTTTTGATCTGTAGTTTCTGATAAGGAAGAAGAAGGGCCTTCAAAAATGCTGATAAAAAAAGAAAAAATGCCCCCATGTGTGTAAAAATACTTTAAATCAAATCTGGTTATTGCAGTAGAGAGTGGGGAATTTATATGAAGTGTTTACAAATTAAAATTTAGAATTATTTTTTTACTTTGAGAAAGGATGGCCTATGTTTAATTATGCCTAGATTGATTGATATGCAACAAATTGATTGAAAAGAAGAAATGTGTCTTTTTTTCTGTGACTTGATTGTAGCTTCTTGCACAAGGAATTTTATTAATTGTCTGTATTTTCCCCTGGAGTTAGTTTTCTTAACTCTCTGTCAAAAAAAAAATAAAAATCAATAAATAGGTGTGCAGTTAGGTAAGATAGACCACAAGGTCTGCATTTGAAATAGG
Organism: Calypte anna; assembly: GCF_003957555.1. Classification (NCBI taxonomy): domain Eukaryota; kingdom Metazoa; phylum Chordata; class Aves; order Apodiformes; family Trochilidae; genus Calypte; species Calypte anna. The sequence goes on from NC_044274.1 coordinate 48,818,140, forward strand.
GTTTGCAAGAGAAGTGTTCAGTGTGCATGCATGTATGTGTTACAGAGAGGGAGGGGTGAGGCTGCCTGTTTCTGTAGAGAGAAGGAAAAAAATTCCTGCCTGTTACTCTAACACAAAGCCTTGCAGAGCTCTGAGTTACAGGTTAATGAGTATAAGCGCTCCCCTAGTTAGAGACCTGATGTAATTTTTGCTTTCAGATAAGGCTTTTTAGTTTTCTTACGACATCTTCTTTCTGATGTTACTTTCCCTGTTTTCATCTTTAGAGTCCTTCAGTTTCTACTGTGGAGCCTTTTCCAGTGCCTTGCATGCCCTTGGCATTTTTTTTCTGACCCCAACCTGTCTTCTCTTCACTCTCTGAAGAAAGGGCCTGTTTTGCGTTTCGAGTACCATGGGAACTGTAGTTTTTGTGGAATGAATGAGGTGACAGGAACTGTGGGGAGCAAAAATATTTGAGCACAAATACTTCCCTTTCTTGACTGCCAATTCTTGTTTTTGCCTGCAAAGAAGTAGTTACCTCCTGCAATGTCATGCTTGTTTTTGAAGAGTGTTTGGGACATTCCAGTAGAGCAGTGAGTGAAAGGGCAAAGTTTGGGCTTAAAATAACTTAAGCCAAACCACAGGCTGTACTTTTGTAAGTTGGTGTGTGTTACACTGCTTTGTAATATGAGACTAGTACAGTTTGTGTGTTTGTATTTGGATGGCTTGCCTCCCTGGCATTGCCCAACAGTTCATAAGGGGGGAAAAAAAAGGCATAAATGAATATAGAGTGGACAAATAGTATAATGTTGACCTGTGCTTTCAAAAATGTGTTATTCTGGATGTAAAGGTTCCCTTAGTATTTTTTTAGAATGACTACTAAGAGAAGTTTTAACACTTCTTTTGTTTGTTTAGATTTTGATTAAGGTTCTCTTGATTTTTATGGTGGATTTATATACTATGTCTATATAAATACTTCCTTTATTTTCACAGTCTATTGATGGCTTGCATGAAAAAGGAATGGTTGAAGATGTTCACTGTGGCTCCATGAAGAGTATGCGACCTCCTCACCCTGGAATGGGCCCACCTCAGAGTCCAATGGACCAGCATAGCCAAGGTTTATACATACTGTTTATGCTGTATAATTTTGGGCCTCCTTTGTTCCACAGGGAGTCAGTAGTTTCAGTATATATAATAGATTTCCAGTTATTTCCTTTCACCTTTGTTTGGAAAAGCTGAACTGTTATCACAGGGCAAAGCAAATAACTGAATCCTCTTGGTTTTTTTGAATGTCTGTCATAAGTACTGGAAAAAAGACTAAGGTTTAAGCCTGTGCCTGAGGCAAGTAATTGGGCTAAGTCTATTACATATTTCATTTCACATCTCTAAAAACTCTGTCTAGTTATTTCCTATGTTATGTAGCTGCTGTAAATATAAATGTGGTAAAATGTGATTTAATTTAGTCCTGAGGTGTAGGAATAAGAGAGAAAAACCCAAACAAACCCAAAGAAACTTTTTTCAGTATCTATGATGTTTGATCAATAGCTCAAGAAAGTTCTTTCCAAAATTCTTTATCTCAGAAAATATAAAATCTTTTTACCATGTTGCTACACACCTTCTTTGTGTCCTTCATTTAATGACATTAGAGGACATTGCTTCTATAAGTAGCTCAGTATGTTGGAGATTTAACTGGTAACACCTGCTAGTATTAATTAGTTCAGCTGATAAGCTTCCTGTATTGCATAATCAATTATATTACAGCAACACTTGAAGAACCCCAACTGAAATGAGGGTCCTGGTTTGACACACTCTGTACAAATGATTAAGAGATTGTCCCTCTTTGATGTACTTACATGTTCATTACACAGGAAAGAGAAATACTGAAAAACGGGAATAGGTACAGATGAGCAAAAAATGACTCAGCCTGAACTGCTCTGTGACTTCTCAGTGACTGTGACTGAAACCTTTGACTGTAATTTATTAGCTGAAAGTCTGTGTGGAACCTTGAACATCAGAAAGTACTGGTTTTCTGTTACACTGAGTTAAATAAAATAGAACTGACTTTGCAGGGACAAGTTCTCCATGAGTTAAAACTCCTCCACCAATTTCAATTATGTGTAAACATGATCATCCATCAGCACAAATTTACCTGACTTTGCATTTAGAGGCACTTTTATTGCTTGTAATGAACTTGTTCATTAAAATGAACAAGTCTAGAGATCGAGATGGATCCAATTTAAAAATAACATGCTCAAAATACAAGAGCACAAGTTGCAAGTGCCTCAAATTCAAGTATCTCTGAGTTGTTTTCTTCTTTCCTGTTCTAGCTGAGATCAGACTTCCAGGCTGTATTGATCTGGAAAAAGGTGATTGTATCTGTGGTGGGCTAAAGACTGTAAAACCCTGATCTCTTTTTTTGGTGTCTGTTGGCAACTTTTGGGTAAACAGAGAATATTGGGGTTCTAATGAGGAACTCCACTTGTGAGGAAAGAACACTATGAGTTCTCCAAGAAGCCATGGAGCGATGTATGGTAGATCTTCTAATCCTGACAAAGTTTTGAGTTGTATTCAGAACATCGTTAGAAACAGAGACTTACTGTCAGTTTTGCCTCCTTGTAGATTCTTGGATGTCTGATTTTGAGTTTGCATTGCTTTTGTGTGCAGTTTTTAACAATCTGCATCTCAAATAGAAACTGCCTCTTGTTAGTTATAGGTCTGATTTTTTTCATGGCTTTATAGTCTGTAGGCTTAAAACTGAAGTAGATAAAAGTGTGTGCTAATAAATGTTATTTTCAGATAAAAAGTTCAAAACCCCAGGTAATGGATAAACCTTAACTCTGCCATTACTGTGAAAGCATGAGCAGAATCATTGTGTGTAAGTCAACTGTCTTTCAGTCTAGCACTAGTTTTAGGTAAAAATAAAAAAGTTTCCTCTCTTTTAATTCCAAATGACCTTGTCTGTAATTCAGGCCATTGAGAACAGTTTTATGAAATAATCAGGGATGTATAGTATGATTTGGGTTGGCAGGGACCTTTAAAGATCAATTAGAAGACCAATCCTCCTGTAACAAATAGGGACATCTTCCATTAGATCAGGTTGCTCAGAGCCCCATCCAGCCTGTTCTTGAAGGCTTCCAGGGATAGGAAATCTGCAGCCTCTCTGTTCCAGCATTTCACTACTCTCAGCACAGAGAGTCTTTATTATATCTAGCCTGAATCTACCCTTTTTCAGTTTAAAACCATTACTCCTTGTCCTCTCACTGCAGGGCCTATTAAAATTCTCCTGTCATCTTTCTTCTAAGCCCCCTTTAGGCATCAAAAGGCTGCAGTAAGGTCTGCTCAGACCCTTCTCCTGTCCCAGGCTTAACAACATGAACTCTCAGCATGTCCTCCAGCCATTTTCATGGTCATCTTCTGGATCCATTCCAACAGGTCCATGGTGTCACTGTGCTGTGGATTGCAGAACTTGACACATTACTTCAGGTGGGGTGTTAGCAGAGCAGAGCATAGGGGAAGAATCACCTTGAACTTCTTTTGTTGCAGCCCAAGATATGGTTGGCCTTCAGGGCTGTGAGTGCATGTTGTCTGCTCATGTCCAGCTTTTCATCCAGCAGTCCCTCCAAATTCTTCTCTGCAGAGCTGCTCGTAATCCATTCATGCCCTTGTCTGTACTGGTATCAGCGGGTACACCGACCTGAGTGCAGTACCTTGCATTTTGGCTTGTTGAAGTTTATGAGGTTCACATGGCCCACTTCTCATTCTTGTCCTTGAGTCTTGTCAAATAGATTTTCTTTTTGTGGCCATTATAAGCTAAATTGATTTATTGATGTGTAGACAGGTGTAGTAAAGTACTTATTGCAGTATAGTGTTTGTACACTCATCAGGAATATGAGTCTTGGCCCATGTATGGGTTTCTCTGTGTATCTTTAAAGCCAGTAGTAGTAATGATGGACATAACTTTGTCTGCCTGATAGAGTTAGAAAAGGTGCTTGGCTCATTACTGCATTACATTCTGATTTGGGAGAAATCAGCACTATTCAGTGTTACCTATATGAAATACATTAAACTAGTTAAAGTCAGATTTTAAAACTACTTGTAAAAATACAGATGTTCATCAAATTGTGGATTTTTTCGTAGTTACTCTTACAGGACTATATTTTGGCTCAGTGCTGTTCAATTTATTTGTCAGTAATCTGAAAAATAGTAAAATTAGTGCTGATAGAATTTGCAGATAGCACAGATGTTAGCAGTAAATGAGGAACAAGTTGGTTAGAGAAGCTGAGTAGGATGCTCAGTAGAATGTGCTTCTTTCTCCAGCATAGATTTTAGCACAGCCAGCAGCATTGCATATCTAGGTATAAAGTGGCTTATCTTGTAGGAAGTGTGAGTCTGTACCATACAAAGCAGACAGATGAGATGAAATATCCTACCTGCATACAGAAGCATGGACGTATAAATTGAGGGAGTGCATTACCTTTTCATTAGATCAACTGAAGGCTGAATTGCAGTATAGTATTCCATTCTAGGAGCTGTAGTTCAGAAAGATGTTGAGAAATGTTCAGTGTAGCATCAAATGTTTGAGGCATCTTTCATATGAGGAGACGCTGAGTGAGCTAAAACTGCTGAAAAGTTTTTTTCTCCTGAAAAAGAGAAGGCTTGTAGATACCTGATGACACAGATTGACAAACAGGGATTAAAACTCATTGTAGTGATCATCAGTAGCCAAAGCAGAGACACCTGGCACAAACTGAAACACATGGAATTCCATTTGAACATACGAAAATGCTTTTACTGTAAATGTGAATCTAAGAATTGTTGCAGTTGGAAAAGACCTCCAAGATCACCGTGCTCAACTGTAGTCATCCCCCCTGAATAAAATATGTGTTTCAATATCTGTATCACCCACTGGATCATGTCCTGATGTTCCTCATCTGCATGTTTTTTTAATGCCTCCAGAGATGGTGATTCTACCCCCAGTGGTCCCTGACTCCCCCATGCCCTGGGCAGCCCATTCCAATGGCTAACTACTTTCTCAGTAAACAATTTCTTCCTCAGTCTAAGCCTCTCCTGGTGCAACTTTAGGTCATTCCCTCTAGTCCTATCATTATTCACTTGAGAGAAGAGGCCAGCACCCACCTCCTTACAACTTCCTTTCAGGTAGTTGTAGAGAGCAGTAAGCTCTTTTATTAAGCAATAATGTGGCTGATCAGTACAGAAGGTTGCTCAAGGAGATTGTCTGGTTGCCATCCATGAAGACAGTCAAAACTCAACTGGATTTGCTGCTGGGCATCTTACTGTGGCTGACCCCATTTGAGCAAGTGGTTGGGGTAAATAATCTTGAGAAGCCCCTTCCAATCTTAACTATTTTGTGATTCTGTGAAATTGTGTCTTATTTAGAAGTAAAGAATTATCTGAAACTTCCAAGTCTTGGAGAATGTTAAACTCTATCTCGAGAGAGAATTGAGAGATGAACTTGAACAGTTTGCACATTCTCAGGTGGTAGAAAGGATTGTAATACCTTAATTTTTTATCTTTAATTTTTCTTTTTTTTAATTACATGAGCTCAGACTGTACCAAATATCTGCACCTTACTTAATGAAGGCACTTAACCTTTTGGACAAGGATTACTCAAGTGTATTTGTGGTAGTTCTTTATGCCATGTAAAATTTAAGTCAATAGCGGAAGTCTTTCTCAGCTGTTCCCTAGACCAGAGGGAGGAGATAATTTAGAGGGTAAGAGTACTTTTATGTTTTAGGCAAGTCAGGTACGTTGTTGTAGCTGTACTGGTCTCTTATTGCCAGAAATCTGTGAACCTGTAGACAGGCTCCAAGATTGAGAACCGGCAGGCCAGAGGACAAAACAATGTTTTTGATGCTTTGAGAATAGGAAAATGGGTAGTCTTCATAAAATGATGCTGTTCTTATAACTCTGAACGGTTCTGATAAATGCATAGGTGCTAGTTTTTCTGTATGCAGCTTGCAGTTGGAACTGATCACAAAAATCAATTTTCATAAAAAAGCTAAGTGTTCCAATAGCAGACTTTGTAGTAATTTTTTAAAAGAAGATTTTGCAGAAGCCTGTCACTACCTACAAAAGGATTTTTTTACATAAATGCTTATGAATGGGGGTGATAAAGAAAAAGTAAATTGGCAAACTGCACATGCAGTTGTAGATTAATTTCTGTTAAGCAAATGTGTAGTTGTGACTGAACAATCCTGAAATTAACTTAGAAAAAACCAAATTATTACAGATTTCTGGAAGTAATGATTCTCTGTAGGCTGTATTAAGGAATAATTAACTCACCCTTTTCAAGGTGAGGTGGCTTACTTTGATGAGCAAATCGGAAACATCTGTGAGCTAAATCTGCAAGAAATTGTTCATTTTGCTCATAAGTTCCTGTTGGCTGTTCGAATGGTAGTAATTGTTCTGAGATGCTTACACTGTTATAAAAACTAACAATAATTTCCTAAATAATGTATGCAACTTTATTATTTAGATTATTCTGTATATTTTTTCTTGGTGCTCAGTGCATAATGATGTTCCTCTTTACTCTTAATACTTTTAATGCTAGTAGGGCAAATGAAAGGAAAACCAATGGCTCAAACTTCATGTTTATCTGTTTAAATGGTAATCTCACTTAATTAACTAAATTTGAATTGTATTACAAGCTGCGTCGGCCACTGTGAATTAGCTGTGCTTACAAACCTGTATTTATATTAAAAGCATGAAACTTAATGTAAATTGTTAAACTTCTGAACAGTTATCCACAAGATGAAAGTTACTTTTAGATTTGACTTTGTAACAGGAATGGAGAGAATTGCAAGTAAAAGCCATATTTTTTTAAAAATAAAATGTTCTTACTAGAAAGAATTAATAAAAAGATACAAATGGACTGAAGCAAAAAATTTCTGCATTCTTCTGGAATGTGGAACAAATGAAGGTGGTTACTGTAGCTGGCCAATTTGAACAGTTTAGGCATCTTTCTATTCCTTAGTAGAAACATAAGCACTTCAGGGATTTAAGATTCTGGGACTTAATATTTGTCTGTTTTTAGTTATGATACAGTGTTTGTTGGACTTCTTATAAAGGTACAGCAAGTTATTAAGTTACTGGTACTTCACAAACAACATTCATTGTCTCCACTGTTCTTAAATTAGCTGCGCTTCTTTTTATTTTTTTCTTGCCTTTTAAATATGAGAAAAGATCTGTCTTACCCATCTGCCTGCTAGCATAAGACCTCTGCACAGTTTATTTCTGCAGTCCTAGTTCTAAATGATTAGCAGTCATGTGGCTCTGCTTTGCTGAGAATTTCATAAAAACTGGTTAGCTGGTGTTAACTACCCATAGGAAAGTGTTATATTTTGCTTGTGTTAAGAAAGTTTGTACTGTTAGTCTGACATGAATGTTCTTTCCACTGTGTTCCAAGAAGTTATGCTACCATGTAGTGGGCATGTATGTCATGCCTTTAAAAAAATTCCACACCATTAATTGATAGTTGAACTGATAGTTAAAATAAATGTCTTACGTGACTAAATTTCTAAGGTCCTATCTATATCTTCTTAATACAATACTTCTCTTAGTCACATTTTTGAGTAAAAATATACCTTTACTATCAGTTTTAGCAGAAAGATTTGACTTCTGTAGTCCTTGGACACTTTTAAAACTTCTTAATTTTTAGTGGGGAATCAAGACCTCTGTTGAATATTGCAGTGTTTGGACACATAAAACAGTGACTCTTTCAATCTAATATTTGTTATCAGGGTTGGAAATTAATGTGTGCCCCAGCAGCAAGCTTTAAAAGTGCCTTATAGCAGATAAAAGTTATGTTTACAAAGTTTAAAAATATGCCTGTCTTTGCATGTATATTAAGCCTTCCTAGGGACTGTATATATTTTTTTTGTCTTATGACATACACTGGTTAAACTTCATTAGTTTTCTTGTGTCCTTATTCAGAACCCATGTCTTCATGCTCACCTGTATAAGGTCTGTATCTCTATTAAAATAGGAAAAAAACAAGTGGTATAGAGGTATCTGTAGGACAGGCATGTTAGTACATGTATTGTCACACTGATAAATCTTCAGAAATTCTTCAAACTTAAAAAGGAAAATTTCCATAAAGCATTACCTGTCTTTCATTATTGTTGGACATATTTTAAACTTTGCTCTCTGTTGTGCATTACCTGAAGGATTGCTCTTCACTTTTTTCTGACATGCTACATATTCTTGGAAGTCTCACCAGAAATCTATACCATTTCCTTTAGTGGGTGCATTGTAAAGCTCAAGGATATATACATTAAATGTAATTAAAATTCAAATTTAAAAGTGATGCATTTTCAAGTGCTCTAAGATGCAAGTGCTCTTCTCTTTGAATCTGTGGTTCCCCGCTCAACTTTATATAGTAATGCAGTCTCCAGTAGCTTCTTCTGAAGGTGCTTTTCACTCTTGCAGTTGATGCTTCAAGCTATTGAGCACCCAGATGGTAAAAACCTATTGAGCGTACTTTGACTAAACCTGTATGTCTAAATTAAGGAGCAGTTGCATAGAAATTAAATACGGTCTGTTTCTAATTCTGTATTTTGGCAAATTTTGACACAGAAGTGTGTATCAGTGAATGGGTATCTTCATGTAGAGATCAAAGTGGGTAACTTGGTCTTGAATTATCTTGATATATGTGAATCAAAATAAACTTTGTATATTAAGGTGCAAAATAAACAGAGTTTACTGCATATGTTACACAATGAAATAGTTGTCTAACATTCTAGGGAAACAATACTAAAGAAAACATAGAGGAAAGCCAGTGTTGCTCCAGTCTTCAAAAAGGGCCAAGGGAAGATCCAGGCAATTACAGACCAGTCAGTCCCACCTCCATCCTTGGAAAAATGATGTAGTGGCTCATTCTGGAAGTCATCTCTGAGCACGTGGAAGAGAAGAAAGTTATCAGGAGTAGTCAGCATGGATTTACCAAGGGGAAATTGTGCTTGACTAATCTGATAGCCTTCAGTGATACTGTGAGGTAGTCTGCCTGTCAAAGCTTTTGACACAGTCTCCCATAACATCCTCATGAGCAAGCTCAGGAAATGTGGATTAGAAGAATGGACAGTGAGATGGATTAAGAACTGGCTGTACAAAAGAGCCCAAAGGGTGGTGATCAATGTTGCAGAGCCCATCTAGAGACCTGTAATAGGTGGAGTCCCCTGGGGATCAGTGCTGGGTCCACACCTATTCAGCATCTTTACTGAGTTTGGGTTATTAACCTGGATGAGGGAACAGAGTGTACTATCATCAAGTTTGCTGATGACACAAAACACAAAACTAGGAGGAGTGGCTGACACCCCAGAAGGCTGTGCTGCTATTCAGGGGAACCTGGGCAGTCTGGAGAGTTGGGCAGGGAGAAATTTGATGAATTACAACAAGGACAAGTGTGAAGTCTTACATCTGGGAAAGAACAACCCCAGGTGCCAGTACAGGCTGGGGACTGAGCTGTTGGAGAGCAGCACAGTAGAGAGGGACCTGGGGATGCTGGTGGATGGAAGGATGACCATGAGCCAACAGTGGCCAAGAAGGCCAATGGCATCCTGGGGTGCATTAGAAGGAGGGTGGTTAGGAGGTAGAGAGATGCTCTCTTCCCCCTCTACTCTGCCCTAGTGAGGCCACATCTGGAATATTGTGTCCAGTTCTGGGCCCCGCATTTCAAGAAGGACCAGGAGCTGCTTGAAAGAGTCCCGTGCAGAGTGATTAAGATTATTTAAGGGAGTGGAACATCTCCCTTATGAGGAAAGGCTGAGGGAGCTGGGTCTCTTCAGCTTGGAGGAGAATGAGGGGATTACCTCATTAATGTTTATAAATATGTAAAAGGCTAGTGCCAGGAGGATGGAGCCAGGCTTTTTTCAGTTATATCCAGTGATAGGACAGGGGGCAACAGGTACAAGCTTGAGCATAGGAGGTTCCACACAAATATAAGGAAAAACTTTTTTCACTGTGAGAGTGTGGGAGCACTGGCACAGGCTGCCCAGGGAGGTTGTGGAGTCTCCTCTGAAAATACTGAAACCCCACCTGGATGTGCTCCTGTGTGACCTGTTATAGGTCACCTTGCTCTGGCAGGGCGGTTGGACTAGGTGATCTTTTGAGGTCCCTTCCAACCCCTAACTTTCTGTGATTTCTGTGGATATCACATCCTGATGCTTTTCTATTGTATTTCATGTTCTAGTTTTGTCTTCTATATAGGAAGGTAATCATTATTTCTAGGAGGTTTTGTACTATATAATCATAGTTTTTCTCTAAGTATAGCCCATGAGGCCATATTGATATCCCAGGGAAATTCAGTTTGAACTTCTGTTCTTGCAGAAAACACTACAACTAGCCTGACTTGAGAGAGATGTTTTTATTCTCTATGTATTGTTAAAGAAATCGGATGGAATTGAGATTTGAGTAACCATAGAGATAAGTTTTTGAACCTCTTATCTATTCTAGGTTATATGTCGCCACACCCATCTCCATTAGGAGCTCCAGAACATGTGTCCAGCCCAATGTCTGGAGGAGGTCCCACTCCACCCCAGATGACTCCAAGCCAGCCGGGACCCATTATACCTGGAGACCCACAAGTTATGAATCAGCCTAACAGAGGTCCTTCCCCTTTTAGCCCTGTACAGCTACACCAGCTGCGGGCTCAGATCCTAGCATACAAAATGTTAGCTAGAGGCCAGCCTTTGCCAGAAAACCTACAGCTTGCTGTTCAGGGCAAGAGGACCCTGCCTGGCATTCAACAGCAGCAGCCTGCCAGTGCCTTCAACAGACAGTCTGGTAAGTGGATCTAGGTCATATGTCATTGTGCAGATAATTGTTGAAGTTCTATCTGTGGAAAATTAAGAAATTAGTGCTGTCATAATTTGTCATAAATCAGGGTCATAATTTGGGGCTGTATTCTGCCATCTAAGTTAATAGCAGCCCATTGGTTTTAAGCTCGAGCTAGTGCATAGGACACATCAATAACATTAATAACAGTAAGAATAACAATAATAATAGCCATTATTATAATTACCATTACCATTATTAATAAAGTATTGTCAAAACAGGATTAAAAGTGATTTCACTGTGCAGTGCTGTGTCTGTCCTTGTTATGCTTGGCATAATTTGAATGTTAATCATATTTTACTAATCAGTTTCACTATTTTTCTTAGAGTGAATTTTCAGTGTCCTGTCTTTATGCAAAAAAAAAAAAAAGTGAAACAAGTTGACTGATTATTTAGATTGTTGCAATTAAAACAAACCACATAGAGTATACTGTCAAGTAAAGAACATAAAGAAAATGGTGTCATTTTTTTCTTCTAATGATAGTACATGTGACAGTGCAATGACCAAGCACACCCTGCACTTAATAGTTTCCAAATACCTCCATTACTGAGTTTGTAGTAGAAATTGAGAGTTAAATTTATACTATTTTCTTTTAAGTAATGTTGATAAAGATTTCACTGGTATCTTTTTTTTTTTTCAGAGGATAGGGCTTTGCTAGTTAGTATTTTTAGGAGATTTAAATTACGTACATTTTTAAACCATAAGATCTATTTAAATATATAATTAATGAAGAAAAATATGGCTTGCTGAATACACTGGCACACTGGAAAGTTGGATGATTTTTTAATACTTGGAAATGCTTTGTGTCATAAGTTTCTCTCATCTGTCAAATTGCAGGTATTGGGTTACATACAATGAGTGGTACTGCAACTGGACCAGGGCCTACTCCAGGGATGCCTGGACACACAGCTGCCATTACTCCTAAAACTTGGACTGAAGGTGTAACACCATAAAATGCTATTTTTTTGTATCATGCAGAGTTATGATTAAACAGTGTGGGTAAAGATTGGGGAAAAGATGCAGGGAGAAAAAAAAAAGGGAGAAGGCATAACCTTTACTGTGCCAAGGACTTGAGCATCTTGCCATGTGTTCATCTGTGAATGACTGGAGCACACAAAATTACTGCAGTTGTTTGGCAGCCTGAACTTGGCAGCCTTTTTACTATCGAAATGTGTAAGCTACCAGAGGGACACCCACAAAAATACACTTTTGTATTTCTATGTGGTTATGTTTTGAGCATGCTTCATTGCAGCAGGCTGGTATTTCAGCTATACTGTTTTTGCTAGTGTAAATAGAAGTTTTCAAACCCTGGTAGAATTACCTCTTTAATTTACTTTGAAAGTTCAGTGTAGTCTTTGAGATCTAATGAACTTAGTGAAAACTTAATTAACAGAGTAACTTTTTTTCCCCTGGGTGGTAATCAGGTCTCTGATTTTATTGATTGAAAGTGGAGTTAGAAGAAGAAAAATAGAAATAGAAAAAAAAATTTAAAAATAGAAGAAAATAGAAATCCCTAGTACTACATAATGTTTCAATGTAGTACATTTTATTTATGAATGTATGAATGTTACTTATTAATGTAAATTTTATTTTTTTTTTATTAGGGACATTTAAAAATAAATACAGTATTAGTATAACACTTAGTATAACATTTCTGCCATACAAGAAGTCTGTTTTATTACTATGTTGTTGATTGTGGGTAAATGTGGTGGCAGTGATGACTTCATGATAGCTGATGTCATAAAATATTTTCTGTTTTTAGTCAACTACTTAGGACAACATGAAAAAAAATTAAATGTTAGTATGTAATCAGATGTGGAACTTCTTATCATAGAATACTCCCAAGCAATACCGAGAATTTAAAAAGGATAATAAAGGGAGTGGAAAATGTTTCTTGAGGGGCTACATGTATAAGCTCTGTACAGTGCCTTCTGGATCAAATGCTAGTACTAAAATGCTGGCTTAAATACAGAATTGCTAACTGGATTGTTCTATCTAAATAATCCAGTATGTCATAATAATATGTCCGTCTTGTTTAACTGGGAAGCTTTCTCCTTGTTCATTGCTGTTGGTTTTTTTTAATGAGAACCAATTTGTCTGTCCCTGCTGTGTCTGTTTGGAGGTTTTATCTGATATATTTTAAAGGATTTTGCTTATTTCTTTAAATGTGTTTTTCATTCATTATGCAGTCTTTTGTGGTAGTTTTTGTTTTGCAGTTCAATTTGCATGATTCCCTGAAAACTGAGATTACAAATAGGCTTTTGGTGGTCTTTCTATTTTTCCTTATTTTTATAAGCTGAAATTCAGGTTTGCTAAAAAGAGAATCTTCACCTTGTGCTCAAGTTCCTTTTCCGGAGTTTGATGAAGATGTGTGAGTCACAATTAGTGATCTCTGAAGGAACCTTTTAATCTCAATTACAGGATGTTGGGTTTGAATTAAGGTGATTTCAAAACTGCAGGTGTATTTTGCAAGTTTTTTCTAGCATTGAGATGCTATGACTCTATATAATCAAGTGAAATCTTTATTGTTGCAATGTTTGTTGTCAGGGATGGTTTTTGAACATCTGAATACATGGGTCACTTGTTGGCATAATGGCATCCTGAAAGCTAGGACCCTGAGTGTCTATAAATGTCAGGTGCTAGTTGCATGTTAACTGAAGTGTTAGTTTTCAGGATTATTAGAGTGCTCTAAATAAAACAATAATTAAATTCCTGGTGTTTGAAATACTTAAATGCAGTTAATAGGAGATAGTAACAAAAACAAAGACCACTTATAATTGATAGATATTTCTAATCAGAGTTGTAGAAATTTCAGTATGACTAACTAGTTCTGATAGTACTCTAAAAGCAGACCTACTTGTGCTTGTTGTGAGGATGTGATTATACATGCTTTCGTCTAAGTGGGCAAGGATAGTAAACGAGGCAGAATTAGGTCCTACACTTGTACAAAATCAGTTCTATGCCTGTGTTACTGCTGCTGATGCTAGAATTACAAGTCAGCAGGAAAAAGAAAAGCAATGGCATTCATCATAAAGTTTCAGGTGTTTTGCTTTGGACAACTTCCTCTGAAGTATGGTATATTTTCATATTAGTATGTTTTTTTTAATATGGAGTGTAGTCTGTGTCAATATGCATTTCCTGGTAATTTTGAATGTTTACCTTAGATTCACCTTGTGTCTTTAGAAACCGTCTTGATTTTCTTGTTATTTTTCGTATTTCATGTTAAGAATAAGCACTTTTTCTGATTCAGGCCAAGCCCCAGACATGAGTGTCTCCAACGCGCAGCAAAAGCTTCCTGCACCGCCGCCAAGTGGGAGACCTTCCCCTGCCCCTCCTGCTGCTCAGCCTGCTGCTGCCATGCCTGGGCCTTCTGTACCACAGCCACCACCCGGGCAGCCTTCACCCATTGTTCAGCTACAGCAAAAGCAGAATCGCATCAGCCCTATCCAGAAACCACAAGGACTGGATCCTGTTGAAATACTCCAAGAACGTGAATATAGGTAAAAAAGCAATTAGCAAGATTCAAATGTGTATGAAGATTGTTTTTCCACTTTCTCAAGTGAAACTATGTGCTGTCAACTCCTGTAGTGACAACAGTACAAAATTAATTGCAAGAGACACTGTGTCAAAGGGAAGTATGAAAACAACAAACCAGTTATTTAATTTTACCTCAGGCTATGAGCTATGGGCTAGTAAGGCATACTGGCAGCATAAAAGTTTAAAAGAGGCTCAAGGACTCTGCTGTGCTAGGGAATTACTTAGATGTTGCAAATACCGTGTGGCGGGTTGTCCCTGCCTGGAGGCCACGTGCCCCAAAGTTGCTTAATCCCCCCCAACTTCAGCTGGATAGGGAGAAAATACAGTGCAAGGCTGGTGGGCAGGGATAAGGTTGGGGAAAAAACTATTCACTGGTTATCATTATGGGCAAAATAAAGCTGACTTGGAGAAATTAGTTTAATTCATCACCAGTCAGATCAGAACAGTATAGTGAGAAATGAAACCAAATCTTAAATACACCTTCCCTCCACTTCTCTCTTCCCCACAGGGAAGAGAGTACATAACTTTATGTACCCCCAAATTATCTGCCTCCTCTACCTCATTGGCACAGGGAGATAGAGAATAGAGGTTGTGGGCAGTTTATCACGTGTTGTCTCTGCTGGTCCTTCCTCCTCAGGAGAAGGACTTTTCACATTCTTGCCCTGCTCTGGAGTGGGTTCTTTCCCATGGGAGAGAGTCTTCCACAGACTTCACCATGAAGGATCCATACCAGTTGTAATTCTTCACAAACTGCCCAATTTGGGTCCCTTCCTCAGGGTTGCAGTCCTTCAGGAACAGAATGCTTCAGTATGGGCTCCTCTCTTCATGGGCCCACAGATCCTGCCAGGAGCATGCTCCAGTTTGACATTACCATAGGGTCATATGAGCAAACCAACCTGTACCAGTGTGGGGTCCTCAATGGGTGACAGGTGGACAGGCTGCTTCTCTTTGATCTTTGCCACAGGCTGCAAGGGAGTCTGCTGCCAGGAGCACCTCCTTCCCCTCCTTCTTCTCTGACCTTGGTGTCTGCAGAGTTGTTTATCTTGTATATTCTCTTTGTTCCAGCTACAATTGTGTAGTTTTTAACTCCCTTCCTAAGTATGTTATCACAGAGCTGTTAGCCATTGTTACTGATGGTCTTGGCCTTGGACAGCTGCAGGTCCATCTTAGAGCCAGCTGACCTTGGCTGTCAGACCTGGGGGGCCCCCCTAGCAGCTTCTCACAGAGGCTTTTCACTCCAGTAGCCCTGCTGCTACCAAAACCTTGTTAGTAAAACCCAATACACACTGAAAGTTAGGAAATAAAAATCCTTGTAGTCTGCAGAAAAAATTATTCAGTGCAGAAAGTTTTCAGAATTGCAAACAAAAGAGAAAGTGGATGTCAAATGGCTGACGAGTTAGTGGCCATCGCAGAAACAAATTTTATTTGTGATGATGGAATTGTCTGGACTACCAAAGAATGAAGAGAATGCTGAGGTCACAGGCAGGAACTGGAAAAAAAAAAAGTTTACCAGGCAGAATGATCTTCGAAAGTTGCCCCCTGAGTGCACTAATTAGATAGTGAAATGTATTACAAAGTATAGAGTGTGACATTGTGAAGTTAGAAAGAGGCTTCTTCCCTCATTCCATCAACAATGCTATTGAACAGCTGGCCTTCAGAATCTTCTGGACAGAAGGGTCTTGACCTCTACATAAAATATGTTCATCATCATTACTGGTCAAAGGGAAGAAAGTGCTCTTAGCTTATTTTCTTATTTTGGACTGATGATGCATTCTCCAGTTATTACGACAGAGTTTGCAGGAGAAGAAGGGAGGCAAAAGTGATGGTGATCTCACCAAAGACTGGTCTAATGACTTGTGCTTTACAAAGGTAAAACATGATGTTTTAGGATAAGCTGCCCTGCCCAGAATCTAGGCCTTGATCCCAGAAAATATTTTACTTTTTGAGTAATTTAATGCTTATGTTATTTACTGGCATGTTGTTGTGGTCATTCTGACAGCCTTACTCTTTTTACCTTAGGACTAAATGGCCATAGCTGTTTCAGTGTAAGCAATCACTATTTTCTAACACTTTGAAAACCTTGAAGAAGACACCATTATACAGTTTCACATTGCTCTGAGTGAAGAATTGTAACACTAACCTGAGCCAAGAATCATGTGGCCAGTATAATGTAACCTTTTCTGCATCACTTAACCTCATATTGTTCATCTTTATGTCTTTCCATCCCTGTTCCATAGCACTATTTTGACAAACTATTATGTCTTAGTCTGCATAAATGGAGGAATGCAAGGGGTGGCAGAAAATAATAGTATTACATCTAATGATGTGGAGAAACAGTTGCAGATATACCATATCCATTAGGTTTTAAATGCCCTGATCTTGGCAGAGTAAGTGAGGTGGAAGCTTGATAGGGGATCTGCAGCAGAGGGACTTTTTCTTTTTTTTGTTGTAGCACATAAATAGTGATCCAGGCTTTTTTTTTTTAGTGTTGAACAGTGCTTAGATTTGGTTTTGCTTTGCATACCAGAATGCTTAGAACTTCTGAAAGCAGTTGAATAGCAGGTATGCTTTGAGCGATGCTAGACTTAGCTTTAGTGTAGGCAGGTCTAGTACAGAAACATGTATTTACACTTTCTTTGTAGAAAGGGAATAGAGGAAAGCTAGTATAAATATTTATATCCTGAAATCAGTGAAGTTAGTGAAAGCTTTATGAAATAGTTTTCAATCAAGATCTCTTAGTAGTTAACTTATTTAATAAAGCAGCATTATACTCAGAAATATGTAGAAAATTTTGGTTTAGTAATTTTCATGACAAGATAGAATTATCAGGTATTCATATCAGGTGCTTCAGGTATTCATATTTCTAAGATATAGGTAGACTCGAAGTGTATCATTTTGGTTTAGAGGCTTACTGTGGGAAGCGTGAGATTTGAATGTAATGAAGTTAGGAATTTGTGAAAATGGCAAGTTTATCCCATTCCTTGACTGGGATGGAGTTGAATTTCTTCATAGCAGTTTGTTATGGGGCTGTGTTTTGGTGTGCTGAAAACAGTGTTGATAACACAGGGATGTTTTAGTTCTTGCTGAGCGGTGCTTACACAGCATCAAGGCCTTTTCTATCCCTTGCACCACCCTGCTAACAAGTAGGCTGGGGGTGCACAAAAGTTGGGAGGGGACACAGTTTGAACAGCTGACCCCAGCTAACCAAAGGGATATCACATACTGCATGAGATCATTGTGCTCAGCATAAAACCGAGGGACTGTTCCCAAATGCCCACTGACCAGGGACTGACTGGGGATCAGTTGGCTGATGGTGAGCAATTGTTTTGATTTGTATTGTTTTCTTTCTCAGGTTTTAGTTTCCTCTCTGTTTTTGTTTTGCTTTGTTGGGGTTTTTTGTCCTCTTTCTTTTCCTTATATTTTTTTTTTCTTTTTAATAATTAAACTTTTTATCTCAGCCCATGAGATTCTTCCTCACCTTTATTCTTCCAATTCTCCCCTCTTCCCACCAGGGGTGCCAGGGTGGGCAATTGGTTGTGTGGTGCTTAGTTGCTAGCTGGGGTTAAGCCACAACAGTGACCTCGAAAATGTTTTTTCTGCGTAGTGTGCTTCTGGAGAGACAGTAATTTAGGAGCTAATTCAGGAGCTAAATGATGAAAAGTTATTTGTTGAGATGTTTGGCCCTTTCTGATGTTGTATACATACCTCTCAGGTGCATAAAGTCAAACTTTTGAGGGAGAGTACATGCTGATATATATACATTTCCATTTCTTAATGGTTCATGGACACAAAGCATGTATCAGAGCTTATCTTACACACAGAATAGTGCTGTAAATGTGAAATACTTTAGATTTTACTATTAAAAAATTGCATCTAATTTTATTTTTTTCAGTGATAGCAAATCTTTTTTCCTTTCCTTGTTACTTGGGAGTTATGTGGTTTGTTTCATCAAATAATTCATCACGGAGCAATATTCCTATTCATTACACATGTGTTAAATAGACCAGTACAGATAAAGAAGCAGTAAAGCACCTAGTAGCATAGTACAAGATCTGAAAAAGCTTTTAATCTAATATAACATCAGAAGACTGTTTTTTCTCCCTGAAAAGCCTTGATCTGTTTTTTAAAAAGCCTCCAGTGTATGTTAAGAAAGAGAAAATGATAGTTTTTGTTGATCTGTGTGTCTAAATGTGGATAAAATGAACCTTAGATATTTAGAATTCTTATCAATAGAAGTTTAAATTATTTGTATGTGGAGAGATGTTAAACTTGTTATGTTGCTTGGAATCTGTCCAGAGTGAAAAATTCATACTATGCTTTTATAAAACTTCCCTTAACATGTTCTTCAAAATAAAGTACTGCTTTTTAATTTCACTTAGTAGGTCTCTTAAAGCTAATAATATGTGTAACTTAAAGTCATACTATTATGTGGAAGGGCTTTTTCCCACCTTCTTACTGCTAATTAAAAACAAAAAATACACTTGCTGTGTTCCAGTCCTGTAGACTGCCTATGGTTTCTGTCTGTTATCTGCAAAGTGTGTTGTATCTTCATCGTTTACTGCATAGCATCCATACCAGACCGGTTTGAATAGGCACAGCTACCCTTTGCTGTTAACCTCAGTAAATGAGAGAGATGTATGCATCACTTGTCACTTATCTAAAAACATAAGCTATGTTAAGAGCCTAGATTCATTTTTTTGCTAATCTTCTTGTGTAGAAGAAGAATACCTTACCCAATTTTTTTTGTTCACCTAGGCTTCAGGCTCGAATTGCTCACAGAATCCAGGAACTGGAGAACTTGCCCGGTTCTCTACCCCCTGATCTGCGAACCAAAGCTACAGTGGAATTGAAGGCACTTCGATTATTGAATTTTCAGCGCCAGGTAATGCCTTTAGCTTCAGGAAAATTCTCAGAGAGGTCAAATGTGTTTGTGTAGCAAAGAGTAAATTGGAAGAGATTCTGCAGCAACACTGAGTCTAGGCAGCATACTTTACATGAAGTAAACATACTGATAAGCAAATCACAGAAATGTTTAACTTAGATTGCATTTTGTTTTGTCAGTAAAAATAGACAAGTGTCCTTTTGCTTTTTGTTCTATCTTCCAGTCTGAAGGGTAATCGCAGAACTGTGTATTGTAAAAAGAACATGGCATTGGCACAGACACAAAACAAGAGCTGGTTCAGTGGCAAGCTGATTTTCAACACAGATCCCAATAAACAAGTCTTTCTGGACATACTTTGTATTTGTCACGGGTCTTCTCATTTTAGGAAGAATTGTATGTTAGCATTGTGTTACCATGTGTGTGGTATTTCTCTGGGATTTACTTTCAGCATTCCCACTGTGGCATACAGACTTTGAAAACTAAGTGTAGCTAGATTATACCTAAGATACAAGTTGGCTATTGCATGCGTGTATCAGCAAATGGATTTCAGAAGAAGGAATCACACTGCCAGGCTCTTACAGGCCTCTTAACATTGGCTTGAAGAACAAAAATGTGATTTGGCAGGTCAGGCAAAAACACTTCCTGGCAGAAGCCTTGGCAGTAGTTGTACCTTAATGTCCAAGTCTTCTTTCTACTGCTGGCTTGTCTCTATAATGAAATTTTGTCAGAGGTCTGATGAAAAGCAGCAGGGTGTCCCTGCTATACTGCTGGGACAGTCCTGTTCCAAACCCTCAACATTTAATTCTGCCTGTTCTCTTTTGTGCAGCTGCCAATAAAACAAGTTGTCAGCTATGTCCAGGTCCAGCTCTGGAAAGTATGTTATATATGTTCTTTATTCATGTTTTGCTTTAGTGGTGTAACATCTTGGTTAGCCACTTTTGTTGCAGCAGGACACTAATTTGCAGCATCTTGTAAAGAAGGAAGAAATAACGAGTGAGCTTAATTAACACTTTTTGCCACCTTGTGGAGACTTTTTGTTTAGAGGAACACACAGCTGTTTCAAGTGGATTGATCCTAGATCTTTTCAGAACTGTCATGGAAAGGAAAGAAGAGGCTGGGACATCTTCTGGACTGTTACTGTTTCACACTGCCATACCAATTTTTAAAGTATTGCCACTATTTATTAAAAATGATAAAATTTTTAAGGTGTTCTTTTTTCCCCACTCGTAGCTAAGACAAGAGGTGGTAGCATGCATGCGTCGTGACACAACACTGGAGACAGCACTGAACTCTAAAGCCTACAAACGAAGCAAGCGCCAGACTTTAAGGGAGGCTCGGATGACAGAAAAACTGGAGAAACAGCAGAAGATAGAGCAAGAGAGGAAACGCAGGCAGAAGCATCAGGTAATTTAACATACTAGCTGTTTGTCCCATAGCACAAACACACCTTACGTTTCTGAGCAAATCTCTATTAAAAATTTTGCTCACCTTTGGAGTTTCTAAGACCAAAAATCCTCCAAATAATGTGATTAGCAATTGCATAGCAGGAAAATTAGAATTTCCTGTATTCCTGTTTTCAGATCCCATGCTTTGTCCAAGGATCTTCACTAATTTGTTTCTCTTTTTAGGAATACCTAAATAGCATATTGCAGCACGCTAAAGATTTTAAAGAATACCACCGATCAGTCGCAGGGAAAATTCAAAAACTTTCCAAAGCTGTGGCAACTTGGCATGCCAACACAGAGCGTGAGCAGAAAAAAGAAACTGAGAGAATTGAGAAAGAGCGAATGAGGAGACTAATGGTAAGAAATAAAGGAAGGAATATGGTTATTTTAGTTAAGTTAAACACTGTATTCTTTTAATATTTCACATACAGACTCATCTGCACCTATGTATTCCCTTTGCAGAATAAAACCTCTGTAACTAAAAAAATAGAC
Source organism: Calypte anna (assembly GCF_003957555.1). Lineage (NCBI taxonomy): Eukaryota > Metazoa > Chordata > Aves > Apodiformes > Trochilidae > Calypte > Calypte anna. The sequence continues at coordinate 48,839,323 of NC_044274.1, forward strand.
TTGTAAAGCTGCTGCAGTTTGATTATGTATATTTCTGACACTCTTCTTCTTAAACTATAGCTGCTTCTCTTTTTAAGGTGTTTGGTAAAAGTAATAGTTTTTTCTACCAGCATGAACCAATTCGGTATAAGACCACTACCATTAACTTCATATGCTAATAGTGTTTTATAATTGCCATTATAGAAACACTGGACTGTGTTTTACTTCTATATTTATTGTTATGAAGATTCTATGTGATTGATTTGTTAATGGCATTATACAATACAGAAATTTTTGTATCTTGAGAACTGGTACCAATCATTCCACCCGTTGATGCTCCAGGACTATCGTCCTCACTATTTCATAGTTTTTCCTTTCTTGCACCTGCAGGGTATTAGTTATATACAGAATGTAGTGGGTTTATGTATAACTGTGTCTTTTCAAAACATGTGGAACCAGTCAGTGGGCTGCCTGTATTTGAGGAGTTAAAATAATTCTGAAATTTAAAGTGTAGATAGATAAATGTGTATTACAAGTATGTTAGCAACTGGGATTGGATCAGTTGCTTCAAGACATCTTTCAGCTCTTTTTTAACACTTTATTACTAAACATTTTTTATTTACTATAAACACTTTTTATTTACTATTTTTATTTATTTACTAAACACTCTATATTTATTTACTACCTAAGTAAAACGAAATGTTTTACGAACATCATCTCCTCTGAGGCACCTGGTGTGGTCTAGGAAGATGTGCTATGTCTCAAACTCTTCACATATCTTTTCAGGAATCCTGATACTGTTCCACAGATTGGTTTTTACTGACTCCATCTAGAAATGGTGACTGTGTCACAGCTTGTTAATACAGGAATGGGCATAAGCATCATATAAAGATACTATCAAGACAAGCTTGTATGTAGAAAGGAATTACTTTGGCTAGATTACAATAACTGTATTCAGTAATAATGAGATAGATGATAATAGTAATAGATCCTAAAAATGTAAGTTTTGAGTGTTGTAGTTCTGATGGCTTGACCCTTACAACTGAAATTCGCAGCAATTTTACAAGCTCGTTTTGAAAATTACTGCTGTTCTTGCCAACTTTCTGCATCTCCCGGAGTGCAGTCTGTTAAAGTAGCAATCTTTAAGCTATTTCTTAATCATGTTTGGTTTTAATAAGCCATTGTATGTTTCCCTAGTTGTTGTTCTAGCAAAAATTGGAAGAGGCATCTCTGTTGCTTCTCTGTTACTGGGGCCTCCAGCATAAGAAAGAAATGGGCGTGTTAGAGTGAGTCCAGAGGAGGGCAAAAAAGATTGTCAGGGGGCTGGAGCACCTCTCCTGTGAATATAGGTTCAGACGGTTTGGATTATTCAGCCTGAAGAAGACTCCCAAAGACACTTTATAGCAGCCTTCCAGTACTTACAGGGAGTCTATAGGAACACTGGGTAGAGACTCTTTACAGGGGCAGATAGTACAAAGAGCAACTGTGTTAAACTGTGAGAGGGTAGATTTAGATTAGATATTAGGAGGAAAATCTTCACTGTGAGGGTAGTGAGACACTGGAGCAGGTTGGCCAGAGGAGTTGTGGGTGCCCCGTGCCCCAAAGAGTTGAAGGCCAGGCTGGATGGGCCTTGGAGCAACCTAGTCTAGTGAGAGGTGTCCCTGCCTGTGGCAGAGGATTGGACATGGGTCATCTTTAAGGTCTCTTCCAGCCCAAACCATTCCATGATTCTTTGATACTATATACTGTTTCCCAAATAGGTGACCCTCTAGAGCCTGATTATCCAGTGAGATCTTTACCGATCTACTTATCCCTCTACACATACCATAGTGACATAAGATAACACATGATTATTGACATATGAGTGGGTTTGTGTTTCTTTCAAAGCAATTCTGTCATGTCTGATGTCTGTTTTTTTATTGCTAGGCTGAAGATGAAGAAGGCTACCGTAAACTGATCGACCAAAAGAAAGACAGACGGCTGGCATACCTATTGCAGCAGACAGATGAGTATGTGGCCAACTTGACTAATCTGGTGTGGGAGCATAAACAGGCACAAGCAGCAAAGGAGAAGAAGAAGAGGAGGAGAAGAAAGAAGGCAAGTAGTTACAGCTGGTATTGTTTTGACCATGTCTTCTACAAATCAAATTTTAATGTTGGTAAATACAGTGGTGGCCATTCATTACAAATATACCAGAGTATCTGAAATCATCTACACTGCCAAATTCTTAAGACTGAGGGAACTCATCTTACTCAACTGAAATATATGAGAAATCTGCTGTCATTAGTTCTAAAGAATGTGAGAAAGAAGGATTAAAAAACTGTGGGCTGTTAACATTGATTTACTGATAAACTTTCTACAGGCAAAATTGGCCTTGACTTGTACAATATGATTAAAATACCCCCAAAAAGGATACAAAATACATTGCATGAAGGAAATTTTGAAAAATCTAGTTTGTGTGATTATTCTATACAGAATAACTTCTAAAAATCCTTATGTTCTACATTTGGCTTAGTCTATTTTGTAAGACCACTGGAAATTACTAGAGAGAAAGAACATGGGTAGGTTTATTACAATAAATGGGTATTGTGCCAGTATATTTGTCATTGTTTATTCTTAGCATGTAATTGAAGCTTTTAAAAATTACCTTTCTTCATAAGAAGTATTTTACCCTGTGAGGGATACTAATGGAAGCCAGACAGTGCTATTCAAAAAATTATTCTTTGTATGAAATAATTGTTAGGTAATGATTTGTCATTTTTGTGACCTTTGAGTATCTTTAATCTCTTACAAGGTAGATAAGAGGATTTATGTAAGCTATTTGCAATATTATATTTATGTGGTTTATAACCAGCACTCTAAATATGCTAATAAATACCAGCATATAAAAAAATTACACATTTGGAGATTAATGGCCAAAAGAAGTCTCCATTTTTTTCTCCCTCTCCAAAACCTCTGTGCTTTTTTTTTCTGAGAGAGAGAGTATGTTCTTACACAAGAACAATCCCCTGCCTACAAAGTTACAGTATAACTTAAATGGGATTCTTGACCTGTATTACCAGTGAAATGTAATGATTTAGTGCATGGAATTTGCAGTCGAGATAATCCTCAGTTCAGGTAGTATGTGGAATGACTGCATTGTTCAAATGAAAAACAGTAGTTTCTTCAATAGTCCACATCTGTGATACATCTCTATTTTTGTCAGTATAGGCGAAGTATGAATTCAGGAACAGTGTTCTGGCCATGTCACTAAAGACAAAATTTTCTGTCACTGAAGTAAAAAGGAAGTATGACTCATAAATATTCAGTCCTTGTAAATATCCCAGTGCAAGGAAGATTAGCAGAAAAAAGATCTTATAGTTGTCTTGATCATCTGCAGCTTTTTGATGTAGTTAAGTTCTTTCCACCAAGCTGTTGCTCATCTGTCAAGGATACAGGAGCTCACACAAATACTACCCATTGTTTTAATTTATAATTTTAATAATTCATTAATCCATGGCTGCAGCATTCCTTGAAGTTAGTGGGCACTGTGTATTTAAGTCATATACTTAATATCTACAGTTTTACATTCCATAATCCATATTAAACACAGTTGAAGCTACTGGAACCTGTAGCTAAATGCTATGTACAGAGAAATGAAAGAAGAGTGGTCTTGGGATTTTATCCTAGAACTGGCAATGAGAAAGCAGGTGGTGAAATTTTTCTTGTCTTCACTAGATTCATATTATGTAGTATACATGTGAACCCTATATCCTTACAAGAATAAAATTTCAGATTAGTCCATTTTTTATCTGGGATACAGTTTAGGGAATCTTAATGATAGATTTGGCTTTTTTGCTTTTTTGATTTTGCTTTTTTGCATCTTCTGCCTTCAGCCTCCTGTTCTGCTAGTGTCTCAAATCTTCACTGCAGATGTGGAGTAAAAAATATACTGTAGATGAAATTTTCATCTGATAGGCCATTTTAACTTGGTATGCAACCTTTCACCTTTTTCTGTAGAAGTTTTTCCTGTCTTTATACAGAACATGAAGAAAATGTAGCTTCCTGCTTCCATAAAATTGGTATTTTTTTGTAAAGGATAAAATTGTTAAGATTAAAGATATTTTTGCATAGCCTGACTTACAGGTGTGAGGTATCTGTCATTAATTAGATTTATCTCCTTTGTGATTTATGTTTCTACTTCCCAATATAATTTCTAACTGTACGTTGTAAATATATGTCAGGATTTGATCTATGCATAGTAAACAGCACTGATATTTACTGCTTATTTGTGGTGGTGTGTTTGACTTACAAGTTTATTTCCATTCTCTGTAGCTGAACTACAAAAATCTTCTATAGAGAGCAGTCTCTTGCAAGACTGGACTCTTCCCCTTACTGTTCATGCAAGGAAAAAATATCCTCAGTTACTGTACCTTGTTCAGCTGAGGCCAGATATGTACTATTGTAATTCATCCTGTCCTCTAATTTAACTCCAGTTCTGGTACAGTTTGTTTCCTTATCAGCAGACATACTTGCTGCCCAGGAGAGCTGAAGCAAGCAGCCTTCAGGCTCATATGGGCATTGCTCTTGCTGAACATGAGCAATTGTTGCATTCAGCAGGAACAATGATGTTTGTGTAGCCCAGTGAAGTATTTATAAACCTATCTTTCAAGTTATTTTTTGTATGTTAAAGAATATTATACTTCATAAATATTTTAAGGGTTTAGACTAGAATTAAGCATAGCCTTATTTCTGGTTTTGGTAATACTAGTGAAAGTATAGTTAGCAAATATAATTAGGTATGTGTCCTGAAGTATGAAGGCTGTGTTAAAAATATAAGGGTAAACTTTTTTAAAATGTAGAATTGTCTTGTGTCAGCTGTTGCATGTTGATTTGAAGTTCATGCCATGGAAAATGAACTTTGGTGGCAAGCATAAAGGCTCAAGTCTTGATCTGAAGTATATGTTGAGGGATCACCTCAATATCTGAAGTGTAGCTGTTCCTTAAATATAGTTCTTTAAAAAAAGAAACAACTGGATTATCTAAAATTATCACACATGTTAATGGTACTTGGAAGGCACTTATCTATAACAGAAAATTTTAGCTGTCTTGTTAGTTTGGTCTGTTTATATAGGTAGCCAAAATAAAACTACTGTAGTACTAAAAACCCATCACTGTAACAGGAGCAGAAGGTATGTTGTGTACTTTTTTTCTCATTGTCACAATAGTTTAGGAAATTTCTAGTTTAGGAACAAACTTTATCTTCAGGGTTTTTTTTTTGTTGTTCATAATTTGAGTAATTGCAGTCTTGACTTGATTAAGATCTAGTGCAAAGAACTTGTAGTTTAGTCCTCAAACCAAAAAGCCTATAGAATAGTAGGATAGTAACCTAGAACAGTTGGATTAGATGATCTTTGAGGTCCTTTCCAACCTGGCATTCTAAGGAAAAAAAGAAGTGCCTGCACAAACGCACAATCTGATGCCTGGTGACACCTCCAAAATGGAGTTTAAAGTATTTTAAAGGAAATTAATAGTAAATCACATGAAGATTAAGTACTAAATTATTTTACTAGCACAGTCTGTAAGCATATAAACACCAGTTTTGGACCAGAAATTCAGCAGGCCAGCCACTCTGACGTGCAGATCTATTACAATGACTACAGGTGTTGTAGTCACCCTGTTCATACTAGTAAACACTTTGTGCGTGGTAGTAACTCTGTGCTTATCTCTGCCTTTATCTACTTAAGCCTTAAATTGCATGCATCCCAAGCTATTCAGAAATAGAGGGAAACATGCTCATGGTCTTAAATCCTTACATCACATGAAGTGCTCTATGTACTTGTAATCTGACAATAATATTTTTAACTTCTTCATTTTTCACAGAAGGCTGAGGAAAATGCAGAAGGAATGGCATCTGGTCTTGGTCCTGATGGAGAGGTATGAATTTGACAAGGTGTTTGTTGTGGTTTTTTTTTTTGTTTCTGTTTTTGGTTGTTGTTTGTTTGTTTTCTGTTGGTTTTGGTTTGTTTTTTCCCCCAAACTTCTCAGTGATAACTTAAAAAAATAAAGACCAGAAATATTCTAGAAAAACCTGTTGCCTTTAACCAGAAATAAAAATTATCTAAATTGAATTATGCTAGACTGTTTATCTTCAGAAAGCTGAAGACTAGAACAAAAATACACTGAATATATCACTCATTATGCTGAAAAATCACTCTCGCCTTTATTATATGTTCAAAAGTATATGTTTTTCTTACAGATCATATATAGACATAGTTTACTATCTAAAATCAGGTTGTAAATGCAAGAAGTCTAGCTTATAATTTTTATAAAATACATTGTTGCATTGCATATAATTACCTTTTGAGACACAGGATGGACCATGGTGCTATGATGGCTTAAGATATTTGTAGGTTCTTCTTTAGAAACAGTTGAAAATTAGTTACTTTTTGTATCATACTTTGAATAATTCTATTAATCTAGTAACAGAGCATATACTGCCTCATTAAGAGGTTATTGCCATTTTTCTGTTCCATTTCATTTTTATACAAAGACAATATTAAAGGTTTTTGCTATAGCTCTTCAACTACATCAGAAAAAATATCACTTGCAAGCATAAAAAAGGAACAGAAGTAAACCTGTAAAAACAATTTTATTTCTCTACATATAAATAGCAAAACATTCCTGTAACTTCAGTAGTTTTGGAAATGGTTTAAATTTTATACTCTGCCAGTTGCTGCATTTGTAGTTGTTAAGAATTATTTTTTCTTGCTCATATCTGTACATGTAAGGGAAAGATTACTTTGCAGAAACACAAGTAGAAGGCAAAAAGGTTTTAAAGCAGAAAATCTGTGATTAAATAGGGCAAATAAAAGAAAAAGTAATTATGGTATTCTGGTTTTGTTAGAACACAAGTGTCTTTTTACTGCAGGTGCTTTGACAGTTTAATTGAAGAAGTCAGGACAGTGAGTCTTTAAAATAGGCTGCTCTTACATACATGCTTTTTCATGTAACATAAAAGATCATAAGTTCAGTGTATGTTTTTTTTGTTACTGATGTCTATTGGTAAAAATAACAGGTTAATGCCTATAAACGTACATACCCTGTGTCTTGTTCTACAAAAAAGCAGCAGTGTATTCTTCTCCAAACTGCTGCTGTCAATTTATTTGGAATACTGTAATATATTAGTGGATATCATATAGAACAGGTTACAAAGAAATAGTATGAGTCAGTGTTTGTCTGATAGCATGTGCAAAGATGTGGCTTCTAGTAACAAAACTGCACTGCTTGTCCAGATCTGGAATTTTGAAAATACCAATAGTTCTTTTTGTTGTCTGTGACAAGCATGAAAGTCAGTTGACTTGTAGTATAAAATTTCATTTGAATTTTTAGCCCATAGATGAGAGCAGTCAGATGAGTGACCTTCCAGTCAAAGTGACTCACACTGAAACAGGCAAAGTTCTTCTTGGACCAGAAGCACCAAAAGCAAGTCAGCTGGATGCTTGGCTGGAAATGAACCCTGGGTAAGAAGAATACAAGTAGGCTACTTTGTCTATTTGCATTAATATTTTTCAAGGGCTTCTCTTATTCTTTTTAATCTATTTTATTCTTCTTTCAATTTATTGTGTGTAAGCTAAGTAGATGGATTAAACCTAATTCCTCTTCTCATCTGTAATTCATAATCTTTCTGTTATCTTTGTACAGCTATGAAGTTGCTCCCAGATCAGACAGTGAAGATGAAAGTGGCTCAGAATATGAGGAGGAGGTATGTGTTTTTAGAAAAAATATTCTGACAAGTAATATGGTAAAAACTAAGTACGTACTGTGTTATTTTCCTCTTCTTTATGAGGAGGGAAGGAAAAGCAATAGCAGGTGTTTTAGTAGTAGTATTAACAGAAAAGGTTTTGTATTTCTTTCCAGTTCATAACTGTTGCCCTTTATATATGCTGTAAATGCCTAACTGGTAGTCAGGGCTAGAAAAAGTAAATTTTTGGCTATTAATAATGATGACACAGAGAATTTAAGCAGTTTCCTGTTTCGAAGAAATGGCTGTAATGGGGCTATACTGAGGCTTTGTGGTGAATCAAGGTAATCTTTAATGTTTAGGCATTGGAGGGTTTACTGACAATTTTGAATAACATAATTATTAAATATTATGTCTATCAAGAAGTCAGGGATTTAGTTTTAGTCTATTCAGAGTAGGGTTATTTGATTCCTTACTCTTTAATGGTGATTTGAATCCTATCATTACAAATAAGTACATTCCAAAGAAGAAGAAGATGACTGAGGAGTAGAAAAGGACCAGGTTCAGTAAACAAGCTAGTAGCAGAATAAGGTGTACAGTTCAGATCTCTTTAGTCTAGCAGTCTTTACAATGCTAAATCAAATGATCACTGAAACTGGACTGTATGATGTTAAGGTGCGTGCCTTTTTAGGACTAATTTTTGCTAATGTTATTCCACAAGACTGTCACTATCGCGATAGGTGTGAAGGGCCTGATACTAGTCACATAGGAGGAATGTTAAAAGAGATGTCTACATTTTTAGTGTAAGCTCTTTAGCAGCGGTGTTGTTTAGTAATAGGGAAACTATTGTTCAAAAGAATTGAACTTGCAGAAGTTAGAGCATTGCTTTGCTCGCTTCACTGGTGAGATTTTTAATTAGTTATCTATTGCAACTGTAGCCAGAGAAGAAATCAATTTATTTTCAGAGAGTAAAAATATGGTCCTTTTTTAAATGTTAAGAAACTGGAAGCCTAAACCAGCAATTCTAGGCAGCTTCTAAATATATATTAAATGAACACGTATCTGGAATATGACATAAACATGACATGAACATGGCAGACAGAATAAGTCTTTAAAAAGTAAAATCATTAAAGGGGAGAATACTTCCTATTTCAAAGTATCACAACTTCCTTTTGTTTAGTGTATGTCTAATATCTTCTTACTCTTCAATACAATGCTGTTGCAGGATAGGTGTAAATTGAACTGTGTGATTCAGGTTCCTGTCATAAAGCATTGGCCAATGAAAGCTACCAATACATGCATACCTATTGAAAATATTACTATGGAAGATGTTGCACTTCCCAGCACCCCTGTTCTTTTTTGGTGTTCTGTAGGATGATGAAGAAGAATCGAGCAGAATAGAAGCTGATGAGAAAATAGTACTGGATCCTAACAGTGAGGAAGTTTCTGAGAAAGATGCAAAGCAAATAATTGAGTGAGTATTCTTTAGGTGCTGGTTTCAGTAAGGAATTGTGTTGTCTTACCATGATGCTCCTCAAAAGTAGCGTGCTTTAGATTACAGTGAGTTGTGATAGCTTCTCTGGCATGTTAACATCTGCTGGAGAAAGAACATGATCCTTTGGTACTACTTGTGTCCTTCTCATAAAGTAGCTTGCACCATTTGGTGTGCTCACCACAGCTGGGGATTTGCAGTGTTTCTGTAAACAGATATATATTAATATGTGGTCAAAACACCTGTTTGTTTGTGGGTATTCACTTTAGTTCTTTTTGTGCTTTCCAGGACAGCCAAACAGGACGTGGATGATGAATATAGCATGCAATATAGTGCTAGAGGATCTCAGTCCTACTATACTGTTGCTCATGCAATCACAGAAAGGGTAGAAAAGCAGTCTTCTCTTCTTATTAATGGCACACTGAAACATTATCAGGTGAGAAATTATCAAAATATTAAAATATTTAAAACTTGGAATTGTGTTTGATGTTTCAGTGTAGATTTTCAAGTTGCAATCTGAAAATTTGTTAAGAAATGCAAGTAGGTTAGAATCTGGTAATTATATGGACAAAGCAATGACAGTTACTATCACAGATCATGCTTCATACATAACAATTGAATAATAATAGCAACTTTCTGCATATATGACAACTTTTTTTCTCATTGCAGACCAATAATATTTCAGTTTTGCTACCCTTAATAACCTGCAAGCTTGATTTTGCTATTTGTTTTCATTTGTGATGGGCTAACAATATTTTTCATCTTCCACTATTTAAAAGTTTAGTATTTTATTTTTTAGTTAAGATCACAGTATTTCAGCACAATGACAGATAAAATTTGGAAAATATGTTTTGCTATGGAGGTTGATGTCTTGTATTCTTTAGACATGCACTGGATTTACTAACTGAGAACTTCTGTATTCTGACATGAACAAAGATTCTCTTATGACTGAAAATCTCTGTGGTACATTTTTCAGTACTTCTGCTATTGTATAGCTTTCTAGGAAAATCCAAGAATTTGCATCTTTTCTGTGATCAGAACATTATTCTACCTAAGCATAAAACAAAGAGTAGTATTTACCAAGATACAATGAAGTTGCATATCTATTTCTGTTAGCAGAGAACTGGGAGGAAGACTTGTTTCTTAAGTATGCATAATGTTACAGTTAGAGCCCCTTCTTCCTACGCTTCTCAGCACTGCCACCTATTACAGTAGCTTTTTAAAATAATTTAAAATTCAAGTGTTAAGCTGATTTCTCTTTTTGAAGCATTTTAGAATTTTTATATTGGTTTCCTCAATCTGGGACATGGTGGGAAAACAAGAGACTGAACAAAAGCTGAAATGAGGTTTCAGACTGGATGTACAGGAAGGGACAGCATTGGTGTGGAGCAGGGGCTTAGGGAGGCTTCACCTAGAAGGTTTTCGGTCACTGATAATGTGAAGCTTTGAACAACCTGGCCCCAGGGCTGCACCTTCTTTGGACAGATTTGCATCAAGAATGCCTGAGGTCTATTCCAAATAGAATGATTCTATTCCAATAGAATGATTGTACTTGTTCAGAGCAAAATTCCATTAAAATTCCATCTCAATTTGAATTTTGTTATGAAGCTTTAGCATTTCTAAGTGTCTCACTGTAAGCCCTTAGCAGAAAGAGGAACATGCCATGTAGAAATTGATTTTGAACATGGTAAGTTAAATAACTTTTCTTGTACTGATGAGAAATTCTGGTAAGACAAGATAGAATCCATCCATCCATCCATCCACTTTCTCAGCTGTTGTATCTTTATTTTTGCTGCCCTGCTGTCCATATGTTGTCCAGCATGAGCACCCAGTGAAGGTGGAATCCAATAGATGCAGTCAGCATCCTTCTTTACTGCATAATCCTGATTCATTGTCTGGGAAGGCTTACCTGGTGTACTGAGTGAATAGTGGATGATAATAATAATTTGATGGCCATGTGAACTTAAAGTGCTTATTGACAGGAAATTAGGATTGTGGTAGTTCTTTTACTTCCTGAATTCTAACTACTTATGGAACACAGAAATAAATTATGCAGTTCTGTGTTTTGCAGTGCAATTTCCCTGTGTGCCACAAAGCAAAATAATTCAGTCTGTGGAGTTAAACAGACACAGGGATTACTAATTTGAGCTGGTCTTTTAGCTGCTCAGTGTGATATTTAGTTACTGGGTAAGTAGATTCATTCTTTATGGTGTCCCATATATATAGTAATTGCATCAGAAGTAAGAGGCACACTTGTTGTAAGAGCTTTATGTCAGGATAACTGAGGCTTTGCTTTGGTTCTAGCAAGAATGTTCCAAAGGAGACTGTTTCATGGCTCATCCCTTTACTCCCTGTCTTTCTCTGTCCTCTAGATTTTACATGCTTTTTCCTTCTCAACATTTTTTCTGCTTTTCTCTGTTTCTTACTGTCGAGTTTGGTCAGATTGTCTCTTCTTTAATGTAGGTATGTGTCAGTGGAGAAAGTTCAGTGACACAAATACAATTTTCTTATTCTTAGATCTGAAGCTACTTTGTAAGGGGGACATAGAGTTGCAGAACAAATTCTGATCAACTCTTACCCTGTGTATTAATTCCTGTATGTAAATCAGTTAGCATGTACATAAAGCCAGTAAACTGATACCATTATTTTGGATACTCTCTTGCAGAGTTTACTGAAGTTAAGGGAAGTTTACTTCAAGCATGTAGTGTTCTCTGTTTCTCAGGCGTCTTAATTTACTTCTGTCTCCATGTGTGAGACAGATCAGAAGTCTGGGTCTGAGAAGCAAAAGATTGCTTTGCACTTGCCTGAGTAATGTGATACACACGTATGTGGAAGTCTGTGTGACAAGGAAATAATCTGAGTCAGTGCTTTCTAGCAGTACTCCTTTCAGTATGAAGTAGACATTTCTCAGCTGCAATACTCTGGCTTCCTTCCAGCTCTGAGATTTTATATACAAGATATGACTGGACAAAGGGGCCTTGCTATGATGTTTAGAAGTATGGACAGGAGGCAGTAGATGTATATGTGTCACAAAAGCTTTAGCATAACGGTGATGCAGTTAGCAAGCGTGAGGTTTACATGCTCTGCAAAGACTTGATGGATTTGGTTTTAAAAGATTTCAACTAACTTAAGCAGAAGGCATGAAGTACACACAGAAAGTTTGACATTTGGTGGTGCTGAAATTAGAGAACAAATTCTTGTAATGTTGAATATTTCTGAACCTTTCATGTCAATGCCTATGTTTTTTTGTGCATGGTACAAAAACTCCTCTGTTTATGAAATCTAATTTCATATTATGGTCTCTGCTGATCAGGAGTGAGCATTTCCATGTAGATGTTACTAGAAATTTATCTTGTTTCGGGTTTATTTGTGGGACGGAGGTGTCTTGCTTTTGTTGTACACATGGTCATTATTTCTGTGAGTTTTAAATAACTGAAACTATTATTATTACTTTCAGCTCCAGGGACTGGAATGGATGGTTTCACTCTATAATAACAATCTGAATGGAATTTTAGCTGATGAAATGGGACTTGGGAAGACAATACAGACTATTGCACTCATCACTTACCTGATGGAGCACAAAAGACTCAATGGCCCTTATCTCATCATTGTTCCCCTTTCGTAAGTAAAGGATTTCTTTCAGCTGTTATAATTCTAAGCATTGCAGGTAGGTTTGTTCAAAACACACACAAGTTTTCCGTGTAATGAAAAGATGAGGTGCACAATGTAATTACCCTGAGATTGGACAGTATATTTTCATGTCTTTGCAGTTAATTTTTTAACGCTAGAAGGGTGTCCAGAAAGCTGAAAAAGCACTTGGTTCCTTGAGTTTCACTGACATCTCTTTTGGCAAATTTAGTGAATTTACTGTAATTCACTCTTTAGCCACTAGAGGGGGATGGTATTTATTTCATATTACGTGCACTCCCTTCCCTATTCAACTTTTAACTGTGATATTAAAAATCTTTTGCTTAGTTCGTTAAGCATCTGGATCCCCATCTGATACCAAGTAATCATGCTTTAGTGAGGTTGGGTGATCTTTTAAGTGTGTATAAGTAGCTATGGATGTAGCCTGGATGAATGATACTGATGCTTTGGACAGGTGTCCTGATTGATTGTTTAGTGTGCTGCCCCGTTTGCTTTCTCTTATATTTCAAAGATGCTGCTTGTTTTATACATTTCTTTTAATGCGTTTTCCTTTCTCCAAAAGTGAATGTGTCAGTTTTAGTGACTGGAAGTGCTGTGTTTTAAATAAAAACTGCCAGACACTGTAGAACTAATGCAGGGTTTTACATATTTGTGTGTGTGAGCTGCTTGATGTCTAGAAGTTCTGGGCCTTTTCTTTAGATAATTTGTACACCAATTGTGCTAGATGTGTTGCAGGATTGGGATAAATTTTATATATGACTATGTCTGTGGCTATGTCTTTTGATTTCTTTTGAGCTCTCTTGCTGTGCTGCAGTAGTAACTGATGGTCTAACATAAATACCACAGCTGTTCCTAATTGTATGAATACAAATCCTGAGCTCTAGTGTGAAAAGAAATGGCTGGGAGAATAAATAAAACAAAGTTAAAAGGAGAGTGTTGGTAATGTCAGATTTCAGATGGGCACAGTAAAAAAAACCAAAAAACAAACCACCAGAAAAGCAGATTTCCTTTAAATACTCTAATGATTTTTCTTATGTTTCTAAAAGACAGGAACTGAAATTTATTTCTTGTATACGTTTTGTACATTTTCCCTGCCTGTTTTTAGTAGCTGGCACTGCTTCCATCACAGTTACAGTAAGAAATTTAAAAAAAAAAGGAACAACAAAACCTCAAGGTTGGGTTTTGCTGCTGTATTGTGATAGCAAATAGCTCATCCATAAGAACATATTCAAACAGCAGAAACACAGTGCAAGAGTGAGCCTGTGTGGTGGCACTGGGTGGCACTGTGAGTGGTTCTACCCAAGCAAAACACAGATGAATAGTGAATTTCATGAGGCTATATTTGAAAAGCTGTAACATTAGTTTTTGAGTTAGGGTAGTATATAAGCACTCACAAGTCTATTTTTTGCTCAGGATTGTCTTTCTTATCCTGAATGTCTACCAAAATACAAAGAAGTATGTAGAATTCTACTCTGAATTGGTTTCAAACTGACCCCTAAACAAGAGTTGAAAGAGGGTTTCACACTTTTTTCCGTTTAGTCGCCTGTCAGAATTGCTATTATTTTATTAAAGTATATAAACCGCATTTTTAAAAAATAGGCTGTCAAATATGATTGATTACATGAAATGTGTTGAAAATTTGACAACTTCTTGGAAATATTTATGAAGTTTGATATATATATTTTATAAATGATGAAATATATTACTTCTTTCTGATCTCTGTAACAGGACTTTATCCAATTGGACATACGAATTTGACAAATGGGCTCCTTCTGTGGTGAAGATATCTTACAAGGTTTGATTTGCTTTCTATATGATTAGAGTCACACAGATGAGTATAGAGCCAGTTCTGTTGCCCCTGCATGAATTTCTAAACTGTTTGCTCATGAAGTTTTGCCATGTATATTAGGTGCTAAGCAGTGAGAATTAATCATATTGAGAAAACTATTATAATCAACTAGTTACTTTCACATAGAGAAGCACTAATAAAATTGTTAATGATGAGATTGCAAGGCTTCTGATGAGTGTAATATAAATTATATCTGTTTAGCATTTTGTAGATAGCTGAATAACTACTTTGCTGTTTGGCTGCTGTAGGAGTGCCAAGCAGTTTGCAAGGAGACTAAATCACTAGATGTGTTTCCAGTGCCCAGAGTTTTACAGTCTAGCAACTATTTAAGGGAAGTACTCTGAAGAACTCTGGAAGGAATTGACATTATTTGCAGTACTGGAAGATTACAAATTCATGTGGTTGCTGGTGTCTGCTAATGCATAAAACCGGTGTATTTTCTTCATCACAAGAAAGAGTAACTACTCACTTTCTGTCTTTTAGGGTACACCTGCAATGCGCCGCTCACTTGTTCCTCAGCTTCGAAGTGGAAAATTTAATGTTCTTTTAACTACTTATGAGTACATAATAAAAGACAAGCATATCCTTGCTAAGGTAAAAATGACTGTCATCTCTTAACAGCAACAAAACCTTTGAGACATCTTCAACTGGTGCATAGCAGAAAACACTTTTTTGAATATAGAATTATTCTATCCTTCAATAAAGGTTAAACCATTAATTTATTTTCTCTTTCTCTCTTACAACTGCACTTCTCAGTCACAGCTCTTCTCCCTGTAAACACCAGGATTTTCCTGAATGTGGCCAGGAGACAAATTCCTTTGTGTCAGTACTGTACACCTGCCTGTCTTTGAAAAACTTTGACTTCTCTTCTTCTGCTTGAAGGCACTGAACCTAATCTGCAGTTCTGACCTTAATTTTTTCCAGCTGTTTTTGATCTGAAGCTTACTCTTATTAGAGCCTTTTGGGCCATGTGGTCACTTTTTCACAAATGGGAAGTAGTTACCTGTATAATAACTTTGGCACCCTGACTCTTTACTACACATGGCCCAGTTCTTAAAGGCTGACTAACAGTCAACAGATATGCCTCAGATGTTATCAATTAACTTGAAACCTTCTGTACTCTAAGACTGTTTCATGTACACACAAAGCAGAGTAAGGAGGTATTTTTGCTGTAAAGTGAAACTATATGGTTCTGCTATTCCTTGGTTTTTCACTTTCACTTTATTTCATTCATTTATTACATACTATTTATTTAGGTTATTTATTTTTCCTCTCTGAGGCAAAGGCAATGCATTTCTTAGCATAATTCTGAATATTTGAGAGTAGTTTGAGACTGCAGCATAGAGGCAAAACCCTCTAGTTTTGCCTAGCCTTGCTGAAAGATAGGAAGGACAGCAGTGTCATTCAACCTGCCCTGGGAAATGGAATTAGTTAGCACCTACAAAAATACAAAGCAAGGCCTGCCTTGTCACATGGTCATTGTAGTACATGTCTTGATTTCCCATGTTGTATTACAGGTGATAACAGAGGGCTTGAGCAACTTAACTTTCCACAACTGCTGAGACTGTGAGAAACTTTATTGGAAGATGTAGTAACTGATCCAAGATTATCATAATTATGCTGCTTTGTTCTTGAGTAAACACAGAGGATAGCTGAAGCAAAACAAAGTTCAGGGTTGCTTGTGAGCATACTTATTTTGTAAAAAATGCTTTTTTGTTCTGCCAAGGTTCCTGTTGCTGACATGTCTATTTGAATTTTAGATGTCTCTTTCTTCCACTGCAAACCATATTCTGGCCTTAAAGGGACAGTGACTTTAATCTCCTTCCCAGAAGTGAGAGGAATCCACTGTTTGCTCTTGCAGTTTGTGTCAGAATTCTGCATCAGATTCAGCATAACTAAGAGTTTGTTTCTATTTTTGCTTCTTCCAAGGGCAGTGATACTTGGGTAGTCCTTGGTTTGGATTTTCTCATATCTAAGAATGACTCATATCTCAGGCTTGACATATTTTTGTTAAACACCTGCTGGGAGGAATTTAATTAAATCTGACCTGCTCTTGGTTTAGTCAACTTTTCTTCTTTTTCTTGCAGATTCGATGGAAATACATGATAGTAGATGAAGGCCATCGAATGAAGAACCATCACTGCAAACTGACTCAAGTCTTGAATACTCACTATGTGGCCCCTAGACGAATACTGCTGACTGGGACTCCATTGCAGAACAAATTGCCTGAACTTTGGGCTCTTCTCAATTTTCTCCTCCCAACCATCTTCAAGAGCTGTAGCACCTTTGAACAGTGGTTCAATGCCCCATTTGCCATGACTGGGGAAAGGGTACTGTGGCTTTTTAAGCATTCTTTTATTATAATTTTTATAATGTTTATTAAACATCAGAAAAAACTCCACTTTGAAAACAGAAGGGAGCTTATACAGAAGTATGAGTACTTGAACTCTCCCTGATATTTAGGGAACTGATGTAACTTTTAGTTACATCACCTTTTTTATAATGCAGAAAATTTTTATATGTGTCTTTTTTGACTTTAAGTCAGTTTGGTTGTAACATGGAAGTCATTACTGACAAGACATTACCTAATATACTGAGTTGCCTTGTACTGACTTTTATTAACTTCTGTAGGTTGACTTAAATGAGGAAGAAACTATTCTGATCATCCGTCGTCTCCATAAAGTGCTCCGACCTTTTTTGCTGAGAAGATTGAAGAAAGAGGTTGAATCCCAACTGCCAGAAAAGGTTTGCAATAAGAGGAGTTTTGGAAGGGGTTTAATAACTTTTCTAAGCATTTTGAAATGTTCCTTTTTTCAGATTTAATTTAGAGAAGAAGACTTCCTCAGCATCTATAGGTTTGTTTGTTTATAAATCTGCAAAGAAAGTTGGCCACTGAGGAATCCTTGCATACCTGAAATTTCATCATTCTCAGGATTTTTCACCAGCCTGACAGCTTTAATTGTATTTGTGATTATCTATGTAAGACATTCAACTTGTTCCTGTAATACATGGGTTCAAGTTGCAAGTTAGCCATGCACTGTGGATTAGATTCTGTCCTTTCCCACGTTCACTGCATCAGATAAAACCTTTGCTCCCTTAGTTTACATGGTAAATATAAAATAAAACAAATCTTATTTTTAATTATTGTTTTAAATTGTTAAATTTGCAGAATGAAAAAACTACAGACAGTTCTTACTAAAATTATGTCAATGTGTTTATGGTTGGGTTGTTTGGGGTTTTTTTTGCACTAGGTGGAATACGTGATCAAATGTGATATGTCAGCTCTTCAGAAGATCCTGTACCGTCACATGCAAGCCAAGGGAATTCTTCTCACAGATGGTTCTGAAAAAGACAAAAAGGTACAAAAGAAAGACTAAAGACATAGGAAACAATAAGTTAACAACATAATTCTGTTTTACAAAATCAGTACGTAGGCTCCTACTGCAGGTCTCTGTCAAGGGACAAGCTTTTAGTTTACAAGACTGCAGCTAATGCTCTCTGTTCAAAAGGAAAAAGTAGGCTTGTATTCATTATAGGTACAGTGCCTTTCTTCAAATAGGAAATATTTGATTGATGGAAGACAGCATTTCCCTTCACCAAGTTTTATCCAGTAATGTACCTGTATAATTGTGATTGTGGCAGCACTGGTACAGTCTTGTTTTGGTCAGCTAGAGCTGTATTGTTTACTTTCTGACAAGATCCATTAGTGAAAAAGTTCTTCAAGACAACAGTAGGATTCAAAGTCATGTAGTCAGATTTAGGCTGTGGATTAGTACATGTTGATTATGCCATCATGAGACTTGATCCAGTTAATACAAGGTATTTAAGTTGCCATTCATCAGCTTGTGTTTATACTTTCCACGTTATAACAAATGGGAATTAGTTTGAGTTATAAGCATGTGCACCCTGGTATGTGTGATGAAGTGCAATCACATACTGGCTTTGCACCATGCTTTTGGAGGTTGCATTGGTACAGTGGGTGGCTTTTTTTATTCAGTATCTTATTTTATCTACCTTGTGGATTGCACCTTTTGTGCAATCACATTGTTTTCTTTGCTGGTGCTTACTCAAACTCCAACCAAAGCTGGTTCTTATAACTGGATATTGATACTCATCTTCATAGTTCATTGGGGTTTTTCTTTGGTTTTCTTTTGGTCATGATTTTATTTTTCCTCATTACTTTATGTTCATCTCTTGTATTTTTAATATAATCTTGTATCTTTAATTTTTATATATGTCCTTACATTTGCCCTACAGATTGAATTTTGTATCACAGTCTTATACTTCATTCCTTTTTGGAGTCTTTTTCCTGTTTTCAACCAGCTCTGCTGTTTTTTCCCGGTTTGCTTCTTCACTCATCTTTTGGCTTAGCCACTTCAAATTACCATTGCTATCTTGTAAGCATTTCCCTCTTCTTCCCTTCTCTCTGTTTTTCCATTCTTGCCACTCTCTCTTAATTTTATTTTTCTTCAACTGTATCACTAGCCTCCCTGATCCACGCTGCCTGCAGGGGCAGGTGGTTGTTAAGAATTCTTGGCTTCAGTGATCAAATGATTGCTGAGTTACAAAAAATCCTTTTTACAGCTTTGACCTGGGAACAGCTCAGACTAGACAGAATTCATTAAGCTGAGAATCTCTAGAAAATTACTTTTAGAGTGATTATGATCAATCCACATTTTGGAGCAAATTTGAGGGGATTTTGAAAGGAATAAAAACAAGTTTTAGATGTATGGAGTGCCCTCTCCAAATATAAAATCTCCACTCAAAATGTGTGATACCACTGTATTTTACAGAAAAGGAAAGAATATTATTAGTGAATTATATGATCAAATACCTTACTTTTCCCTAGTTTTGCTGCTGGAAATTGCTAAATTGTCTTGACTGAGTTTGTTAAAAAAAAACTGAATTAGCCATACAGTAAATTTGGCACTCTGATTACGTTTTTATAAGACAAACACAAAGCAAAGTGTCATTTGAAAGCATTAATTGTTTGGCAATGTTAATATGATCTATGTTCTTAAAGTTTTGTCCACCAGGTGCAATTAGTTTTTATAGCCTTACAGTTTAGTCTAGCACAACAGACCATTGAGAGGAGGTTTTGACCATATACTTCATTAAATATTAAGATGACCCAAGAGATTTGGCTGTCTCTAGGTTTTTAGTTGCCTGTTGCCCTGGGTTTTGCTTGGTCTGGAAAGAGAAACCCGTAGACCCAGTTAATAGGCAGGAGAAGATACAGTAGAATTGGAAAACATTTGGTTAGAATTACTTTCAATTAAAGAGGGTTCCAACCTGATGGAATTTGTATGGGTTCATAATAGACAGTATAAATAAGCAGCATGCAGGACAGGTGCTTTGCTTCTCACCATGAATACTGAGGTAAATAAATCATGCAGTTTGTGGATTACTCTCTTTTTTGTTGTGGAGCATCTGTATGGTAGGTGAATTTATATAGCAAGACAACTGCACACTTGCTTCTGGTTTCATGGGAGGTTGGGGTGTTTTTTGGCTGTTTGTGGATTTTAGTTTGTTTTTATTGTTTTTTAATTAGTGATACAGTTGTCTGGCTTGGGATAGAAGTATTTTTATGCCTGTTTTTAAAAATACACATGGAAAGCTTTATTATTAAACTAAGAAATTGGATTTCTGATTTGACTTGCATTGTTTATACCCACAGGGAAAAGGTGGAGCAAAAACTCTTATGAATACCATCATGCAACTGAGAAAGATATGCAATCACCCATACATGTTTCAGCATATTGAGGTAAGACTGACAACTTTGATTCTGAGAGTTGTTTTTAATAAGGTGACTAACATATTAGAAAATCGATGTTGAAGCAGTGTGGGGGGAAAGAACATCTCTGTCCAGTTCATTTGTGCTGACAAGGACATACTTGAAAAAGTTGGTCATTATGGTCCCTTATTTTTAGAAACAAATGAACCAACCACAGTCTCTTTACTGGTAATCTGAAATCCAGTTTTACAGAATTTAATCTTGTGGAGACACTGTCTTTAACAAATGAAGATTTTTTGTTTTTTTAATTTAAGACATCCCATAGCAACTTAATCTCTACTTAGACCTGATCTACAATGTAAGGAATCGTTTAGGATCTCAGTAACTGTCAGGCTGCTAAGTTTTCATAATAGCAGCGAAAATTGCTGTATTCTATCCAACCTATTCTTTTCAGTGAAAATGCACTGTCTATATGGCATCTCTCACTAGGACCTAAAGTACCTAAATACAGTTATATTTGGAAAGATTGCAAGTGTCATATATATCTGGAATGTAGTTACATTTAGATAACTGTATAAACAAGTACCTACTGTGATGTATTATTATTATAGTTTTCACTCTTTGTTACCTTGTGTGCTAATTAATTAAATTCAATAATTTGCAAATAGAACTTCCAGTGATTATTATAAACTAATGAGGTTCTACTGTATTTGCAGTCTGATAAAATGTTCACTGCTAGATGTTACTTCTGCAAATTGTGTGTTTCAAATAGTAGTAGTACAGGAATTCATTAGGGAGACCACTGTTGCTACAAGGTGGATTTCAAGAGTATACACAAAGAATTAATAATTTTGGTTTACTGTGTAGTGTGTAATAATCTGTTCATTGCTTATAACTCTGCAGGAGTCCTTCGCTGAACATTTAGGCTACTCAAATGGTGTCATCAACGGGTAACTCAGTTTTTCATCATGTCCATAATGTTTTATTGGAACTAATGTTTCTCATGGTACATGGCAACAAAGTCAAACAATTTATAGAAAGACAGAGGAGGCACAGGACACACATTTAAAGCGAAAGATAACAGTTATAGTAGTGTTATATGAGCTTTTTATAACCCTCTGTCTCATTCAGGGGGACAGGCAGAGAAAATTGTAAACTGATGTCATCCTTACCCCTTACTTTGAAGTGGCTTACATACCAACTGAAATTTATTGGAATGACCCTTCAGAGACACTAGTTGGGATTTTCTTCTCTTTCTTGTTACTTTTGCTTTCTGATTTGCCTCTTTACCATCTTTATTCCAAATTAAAGTAGCATTACTTGTATTACTTGAAATGAAATGGATTTAAATTTTGTTCTTGGCACTTCTTTGTGCAACTATCTAGAAATGGAAGCTTTCCAATGCATTTTCCAAATGCATCTTCCACCTGACCCTCTTTGTGTTCAGGTGTTAATGTTTTTTCTTAGTATTATTATTTTTATTATTATAATTTTTCTTAGTATTATACCAGACTGTTCCTGCCCTTAACTACTGTACCAGACTACCTGTATCCTCATCAGTGTTGTCTTTTGCTGATTATTTATGTATGCATATCACAAGGCCATGTATCTTCTGTACTTAAGTATACCATTACTAATGATAAATTGTATTTTGAGAGTGCAGACTCAAGGTTAGAAGAAATTACATGAAATTTATTTTTGTAAAGCATATTGCTGTGATGATAATTTAGACAGCCTGTTTACTTTTATTCATCTTCTCAGTTATGATTTGAATTTCAGTGCTAAGAGTCTGTTCTGCAGATAATAGCATAGAATACAAATTAGCTACTAATCAAAGCAGCTAAACATTATTCAAGACTACTAATTAAATTCTTCACTGTATGAGTGGTGTGATACCGGAACAGGCTGCTTAGGGAAGCTGTGGATGCCCCATTCCTGTTAGTGCTTAAGACCAGGTTGGATGGAGCTTTCAGCAACCTGGTCTAGTGGGAGGTATCCTTCACCATGGCAGAGGGGATTGGATCCAGATGATCTTTAAGGTCCCTTCCAACCCAAACCATGCCATTATTCTGTGATCCTACTAAGGCTGGATGACAAAAAAGTACATCCTCTCTCAAACTCCTCCCGTTATCTCTGTATATTAGTCCGTCTTGGAATATTGCACTTGCATTTGCATGGTAGTTGAATGGAAAGATAATTTTTTTTATAGTGTGTGTCTGATGAATGCAGATCACAGCTGTGGCAAATGGCAGTTGAAAACAAAACTAGCAGATTAATATCTTAACTGATAGAATACTTACTTAGCTGAGAAATAATGGTTTTTTTGATAAATAATGAAACAGAATTGAGTTTCTTCAGAGAAGGTGTTTGGTGTGATTAGAATCCATGAAGTTTTTGTAACTGAAGAAAAATTCCTTCCAAACAGAAATTCACATTAACTTTATTTTATTGTAATCAACATAATTTTAAAGAGAGAAAAGTGCTATTAGTCTTGTTTATCTAAAGTAAATTAATCTGATTATACTGTCAAAGTCTGTTGTACTCTGACATGATAATGACTAAAAGCTTTTCTAAATGCAGGCTGCTTCTGTCGTTTACCATTCTTTCATTGTTCAACAGAGCTGAACTTTATCGGGCCTCAGGGAAGTTTGAGCTACTCGATCGTATTCTGCCAAAGTTGCGAGCTACTAACCATCGTGTGCTTCTTTTCTGCCAAATGACATCGCTCATGACAATTATGGAAGATTACTTTGCCTTTCGAAATTTCCTTTACTTGCGTCTTGATGGTAAGCTAAATGAAAAAAAAAAAAGGATAAGTAAGTGAGGAGGTAGCATCTTCTTTAGTTTGGGCGTGGGAGACCTGAGTTCTAAGTATCTTACTTGCACATCAGTGCTGTCATGTGACTCTACAGAGATGCACACAGGTTCAAAAATTATTTTACAGATCTATGAAGGAGAATTCTCCAGGGATGTTTGTCAGAAAGCTATGGGAGTGGACCCTTAAGCTTCAGTTTACTCGAGTTTTCTGTGCTCTGTCAGACAAGATTCTGAGCAAGATGTACTTCCACCTCAGTAGAGCTGATCTTAAATAACTCCATTGTCTCCTTGACTGTTTTCTTTCAACTATCTTAACTTGCAAACCATTTGGTCAAGGCATTGTTTTGTTGAAACTTCGTCTGATTTGGAATGCAGATTATGTAGAGGTTTGGTGGTTAGGACGTGATCTCTTTTTCAAACAAAGTTTAAAATCCAAGACCCAATCAGTTGCCACTATGTAAGTTGTCTGAGAGTATTGTCATTATGAGAAATGATAATGCCAGTGTTTTGCCTAGATTCCAGTGGAATTAATTAATGATTACCTATATAAAGATTGACTGCTGTTCTCCACAGCATAGCTGAAATTCAGTGACAGGTAAAGTATTACATGCAGTTTTCTTCCTGAATTTCACAGGAAGGTCAGTAGCCTCATTTATTTTTATATATATATATATATATATATATATATGCGCTATTACCTTTGAATGAAAAGATGGTTTGCAAACAGAGTGGAGTAATACTGAAAGGAAAATAACTAGAAATGGTATATCTCACGTGAGGCATACACCTGCTTGGAAGAAGTTTCCGTTTTGGCCTGCTTCTGTATGTTGATGACCTCTCCCTCATACTGACCCTCTTAAATACTGTTTTTACTTGATGTGCTTATCTCACACATAATAGTGTTACATAGGGCCAGCATTTATTTGAATACTACTTCAACAGAAAAACAATTATTTTAAAAAATATAAAGAACAGTATAAGCAAAGTGAGAGTTTAAGATCCTTCTGAATATTTTTTACATTTTATATTGACTCTTTGCTTCATGCTTTATTTGGAAGAAAAGGTAGTATTGAGATGTATTTTTGTCCTTTACAAATATTAAAGAACATAAATTGAAAACACTATTATCTTCAAATGTAAGACAGGCTAATGAAACTGAGCCTCAAATGAGCTGTTTCACTGTGCCACAGGATGTCTTTCTTAAACCTTGCTGAAAAACATAGTACCATGCTCACAAAACCATCCTTGCACCTGTGGCCTGCAGATGTTTTAATGCTTGCACTCAAGAGCAACGAACTGTATTACACTGGAAATGATTTTAGTTACTTTGCACCATTTATTCAAAAATTAATTCTTTTTCATGCTACAATGCCTAAGGGAATACACAGTAAATATAACTCCTTATTTTGTTTTGGGTTTTGCAGGTAATCCATTCAGCTATTCATTTGAACTTTTTTTTTCTTTCCAAATTCTGTGATGACAAGTACTTTGCATGCCGGAATGTAATATTTTTGTGGATTCTATCTAGCTGTCCATTCCCATGAAGTGTTTTCTACCCTAGTCATGTGTTTCTTAAAGGAATTGCTGTCTGAGGGCCACCAGTTTGTCTGTGTGATTATATTTGGTGTAGCAGGGAAGTTAACTTTCCTTCTATCAGCCCATATCGTGCTGTGCTTTGCATTTGTAAGTGGATAGGGTTGATAACACACTAGTGATAATACTCCAGTGCTTTGGCTTTTGCTGAGCAGTACTTGCACAGTATCATGGCTTTCTCTCCAAACCACATCTCCACCTGCAAAAGAAGTAGGCTGAGGGTGAGCCAAGACCCAAACAGAACCCTGACCCAAACTGATCAAAGTTATGTGCTCAGTAATAAAAAACTGAGGGAAGAGAGGAGCATGCAGGGGCATTCCTCATTATGGCATTTGTCTGCTGAAATAATTATGGGTGCCAAGTTTCTGCTCTCCAGGAAGTAGCTGGACAGCTGCCGGACGATGGGAAGTAGTGAATAAATGCCTCTCTCTATTCTGCTTGCATGCACATCTCTTGCTTTAATTAAACTGCCTTTATCTGAGCACAGGAGCTTTTTTATCTTGGCTTCTTGGTTTTACTGTTGAGGAGTGGACCTGACAGGGCTGGGGTGGAGCGTGGATATCTAGTAGGCACTTGGGGTCAACCCCCCACAGTAATAGAAAAAATTCGTATTCTGTACATAAATCAAAACCTGAGTAAAAATAGCAAAAGTTCTTTGGTTTTCTGTATAAAGACAAAAGTGTAAAAAGGACAAATAAAACGGTGGACAAGGCTAAGGTGATCCATATATACTGTTGTTGAGGTACATGAAATTCATCCAGTCTTCAGAGTGCAACAGGGCTTGGTTTTTATTTAGAACTTTGTCTACATTTTCACCACCACTGAATTTCTTGCCTTTTCTCCCTCAGCCATTGGACACCATAACACTCAAGATAAGACATTTTCAGAATTATTTTTCTTTTCATATTAATTATGACTACAAAGGCAAGCATTGACTTTTCAAAAAACATACAGATGCTGTTGTTACCAGAAGGCATTAATCAAGACAAGAGCTCTCTTCTGTTTGTGTATAGTAACTTACATTGAAATTTATATGAGTCATGGAAAGGTATAACAATATTAGCAAATATTTTAAAGTCCACTATTGAGCTATCAAAAGAAATATTTAGAAGAAGCCCACCTCTTAGATGTGCTGGGTAGCTGACCAAAACATTTGTGGCCAGTTTATTCTCTACTGTGGAAAGTGTGGCAGAGATGAGAGAAGTGAGTAAGCTAGAATTTCCTTTCCACATGTATCTTTAGCAGCTGACATTGTATTTATATTATTCCAGTTTACATCTTTGCTATAGGGTATTGTTTTTATATTTCTTTTCAGGCACAACAAAATCGGAGGATCGAGCTGCTCTGTTGAAGAAGTTCAATGAGCCTGGGTCACAGTACTTCATCTTCCTGCTGAGTACAAGAGCTGGAGGGCTTGGCTTAAATCTTCAAGCTGCCGACACTGTTATAATCTTTGATAGTGACTGGAATCCCCACCAGGTTATTTACTTATCTTAATGAAATATCAAAAAAATTAATTATACTTTTTGTATTGCTTCTTTAAATTGGGAATTTAGTCTGGAATATATCCAGATAACTCATAAAAATCTGCTTTGAGAGAAATTTTTGAGGCAAACTGCTAGAGTTGGGAAATGTTTTGGTTTGAATCAGTGAAGTAATTCTGTGGCTCTGTGTATGTGGGAACCCCCGTGGACTTGTAGGGTCTTATGAGACCAGTCTTATGAGGAAGAACATTACTAGCAAGGCTTATGAAAAGGCCAAGGCTCTTAATGCCTTCTTTGACTCAGTCTTTATTATTCAGACCAGTTATCCTCAGGGTACACAGCGCCCTGAGTGGGAAAATGGGGAATCCAGGAAGAAGCAGTTAACAACCTGCTACATACTGTACCTGGACACTCACAAGTCTGTGAGACCAGATGCAATCCACTAAGATCACTGAAGGAGCTGGTGAAGGATCTGGGGAGCTACAAGCCTGTCAACCTGACCTTGGTGCCTGGAAAAATTAAATATATTGCCCCTTCTCAGTCACATGCTTTCAGGAATTTTTTTTTTGCTTTCTTCATTTGCCCAGTACAGAGCATGTCCATGTTTTTTCCTTTGATTTTTCCTCCTACCTGGGTCACATTAAGTTTTGGGAAAGAAAACAATGAGGAATGAGGCATGTGAATTGTGGTGGCCTGTAAATCTGAGTGTTTCTTTATATAGCAAAAACATTCCAGCACTATAACGCCCTTTAAGCAGAGAATTACTTACGTAGCACACTTAAAATATAAATCTCTCTCCGTGTTCTTTGCTGAATAGGACTTGCAGGCCCAAGACAGAGCTCACCGAATTGGCCAGCAGAATGAAGTTCGAGTCCTGCGACTATGCACTGTGAACAGTGTGGAAGAGAAGATCCTTGCTGCTGCAAAATATAAGCTGAATGTAGATCAAAAGGTTATTCAGGCTGGCATGTTTGATCAGAAATCTTCAAGCCATGAAAGGAGAGCCTTCCTACAGGCTATATTAGAGCATGAAGAAGAAAATGAGGTAAGGTAGTTAGAAATAATCAGTAGGAAGATGTGTCAGGAAGTATTGACTGATTTTTTTCATCAGTTACAGATTGTCATCTCCTTTGAAATTAGTAATGTCCTCATTTTCCTACTATCCAGTCAAAGAAACAAATTCATTTTCCTCTTTTTTTTGGTTACAGAAATAGGTTATAGTATGGTTATGATGGTTATGGATTGTAATTAAACCTTAGTGTAGAATTAGGTATAGTAACTTAAACCCTGGCTGCCCTTTCCATAATACTGGCAAAAAATATAATCAAAGAAAGACTTTTTTTCTTTCCAAAAACTAGGTAATCTGATTTTCAGACATGCTGAGCAGCTAGTGTTATCTAGGATCTGTAATGAAAGACCCGCCTTAAAGTGCTTCTTTAGATCTTGGGTAAAAGTTAAGATCTGCTTCAATGTGTTTGGAGTGTAAGCCAGCCAAATAACTTACTTTCTGCTACTGTGGCCAACCTGGACTTCTGGTTACCATTTCCTTTACAAGAAACAATTAGCTGTTTAAAAGCAGCTGTCAACTTTTTCCTTAAAGTAGTGAGAAGTGAGGTTATAGGCTCACTGTTTGCATGTCCCTGTCTTTTCATTGTTTTTGTCTCTGTAATTGTGATTGTGGAATCGTGAGCCTCTTGTTTTTTCTGTCACTGCAGACTCTTAGTGTGAACAAAACCGAGTGTTTGGATAAAAGCTGCATTTGGGAGTGTATAAATGTATTGTTTATACGGAAAACACAAGAAGTCCCACTTTGCAGTTACTTTTTCCCACCTCAAAAACTTCTTATACTGGTTAAAGACATGGAGATTTCAAGCCTAATTTTGCCTCTGAGTATGTCTTGTACGTCTGAACATGATGCACAGGGAAAGAAAGATTCTGGAGATTGTTTCACAGCTATCCTTCATTATGTGGTGTAAAGTTTCGAAGACCAAGGTTTCAATAATGAAACATTTCAGTAGTGGTTCATAACACAAAAGGTTTCAATAATGAAACATTTGTGTAAACTGCTTGTCTTGTTCAGTATTTAGAAAAATCTAATACGTTATTAAGCTAGAATTTTTTGTCATTATTTTTGAAAAGAAATGAAAAAAAGTTTCAGTTTATCAGTAATTGTAGAAATTACTTATCAGTAGTTATCAGTAAAATGCAGAAATAGGATGATGTGTATGTACTATATTTGATTAAGTAAAACTGTCTCAAGCAGCCAACACCATCTATGTGAGTAGATAGATCAACTTGAAGCCAATAGAAATTTTCAGTAAGCCTACAGATTTGTTTTTGAAATTAGCAGAATTTTGTTGTTTTCAAACTCTAGAAAATACTTACCTGACATTTGAAACATTTGAAAATGTTTCAAAAGTCAGGACTGCAGTTCAGGCCAATTTTGACATGCCGTATATCATAGATGACTTCAGAGTAATCTGCTTCTTGTGTGTTGGTCAAATACACTTGGTCTGTCATCCTGAAGCAAGCCAAGATTAAACCAAGGCTTGCTTGCCATAACCCAGCATCAATCTGTAAAGCAAGCATTAATATTTCAGTCAGTCTCCAAACAGACTGAAGCTGAAGACTTGAAAGAAACCTACGTTGTGAACAGACCATGCAAAATTTTATCCAAGCACTGAAACTCCTGAGGGAATAGGAGGGATTGAATTTGCACTGGGTCTGCACTGGTCCTGGACCATCCTACACTGGTCTGTCATTGCTTCTTCATTACTATAGCATTGGAAACAAAATTTGAATATCAAATGAGAGATTGAGAAAAAAAAAAAGTAAATATCTCAAAAGTTATTATTATCAAACAACTTAGACTTGCAAATTGAGGCTGAGATTATTTAGTGACCACCAAGTTAAATATTCCTATGTTAAGCATCCTTTAAAGTTGCATATCAAAGCTTTTCACACTTGTATGTAGAGGGCCATATTCTTTTTGCACTTTCCTAGTAATTGTCTTAAATTCAGCATCAAAACTCGACTTGTTTCTCTTTCTTTTTTCTTAGTGTTTTTGATCTTTTTTCATTTGGGGTACTAGATAAAGCAAAGAGGTAATTTCTGTTTATTTAGAAAAAATATATTAGAATAACAGGAATATATGACAGATGATTAGAAGTTACTTGTTTGTGGAGGCATTTTTTTGTTCGCACTGATGTTCATAAATATTTCTTCTGCCAAGACTACCTAGTTGACAAGAAGATTATCAGACTAAACACAGGTGATATTGACACTGTCATTACAGCTTTTGTTGTAGGATCTCTTATTTTTTTCAGGTTACAAGTTGCTTTGAGATGATAGGAAGAATGTGAAACTTTCACTGATCCTAGAAGAAGGGATCTATACTTTTTTTTTTGTTATGTATTTAACCATGTAACTTCCTTTTCCTAAACATTAAAAGAGCACTGATTTCCCAATTCCTTTTTTCAGGTTAAAATTTAAATGATATGTACATGGAAGTACAAAGGTGTTCATTGGGAATTGCAGTGATAAGAACTGTATTTTTTTCTGAGGTGCAGAAATCTTGCCAGGGGAGGGAAAGTAAGATGTATGGATAGAGATAAAGTCATACTCTGTTTATTTCTGGAGAATGTAAAAAGCTACAGAATGAGAGGTTTTTATGGT
This sequence comes from Calypte anna, assembly GCF_003957555.1. Classification (NCBI taxonomy): domain Eukaryota; kingdom Metazoa; phylum Chordata; class Aves; order Apodiformes; family Trochilidae; genus Calypte; species Calypte anna. The sequence continues at coordinate 48,869,317 of NC_044274.1, forward strand.
ACCATATGCAGCATTCTGTACTCCTGTTTCAATGAGTATGAAACATGATTTTTTGTGAAAAATTCTAAGTCTATACCGTAGCATAGGTTCAGTAAACCCTGTGTAGGAACTAGTCTCTATAGTTTTATTGTTTTAATTAACCTGTTGTCAGACTTTAAACACAATGTGCTTTCAAAATAATCCAGGGAAGGAAGCTGAACATTGTGGACTCTGGTTGTGTTAGAATGGGTATCATAGTGGTTCAGCTTTAACATTTCTGGTTGAATTCTACAGTTTACATCATTTTTTCAAGGAGTGGTCCTGTTTTTAGGAAATAAATGATTTTGTCTGAAGTCAGAGGTTCACATCTCTGACTATAAGCAGATAATTATCAAGACAAAGAGGGATTGAGCAGGTTTTTTTTCAGGACTTCTTCATTCTCCTTGCTTTGACAGCAAAGACTTAATAATACAGAATGGTATTTCTGGGGGAGCGCTGTAAAAAAAAAAAAAAAAAAATTCTGTGATTCTGTGAAAACAGCAGAATGGAAGTGCATATATTTTAACTGAAGCACTGTGCTTCTGACCCAGGAAAACCACAACCCAAAATTTCCTGGTTGCATATTTGCTCATTTCCTTATTCTCCGTTTATGATGGTGGTAGTTAGTCCCAGTAATCTCTCTAATGTCTATAAATTGCTGAACTCTTGGTTTTTCAAGGCTTTTAGTTTCATTTTGAGTGTTTCACACCTGCTGTGTCAAAAGAAAGGTCAATGCAACACTGGCCTGATGGTGGCTATTGCTTCAGGTTGCGTGTAGCTTCTTTCTAACACCTCTGTCTATCTGTGCAACCAGGAAGAAGATGAAGTTCCTGATGATGAGACTCTGAATCAGATGATTGCTCGACGTGAGGAGGAATTTGATCTCTTTATGGTAAGGATGATACATGGCTGTAAGCTGAATATCTTCTCTCGTGTTTTTAAGAAAGGATTTAACCTTTTGTTTTTCTAATTTTGGAAAACTTTGTTGGAGGAGTGGCTTTTATTAACTTACATTGTTCGTAGAAACAAAGGTAGTCCATGTAAATACAGAGTTCCTCATGTGACAGGAAGAGTTCAGAAAACCTTGTGGAACTGACAGTCTCGAGGAATAGTGTGGCATGACCTGAGAAATACAATGCAAAACTCATAGTCACAGTTTGGCTTTCCAATTCTACATCCTCTTTTTATTTTTCACCATTTCTTCTGACTTTTGGGCTATGAAGTTGCCAAGGATAACTACAGGAACTTAATAAGACAGTAAATTAGTGGACTGATAGTGCTATTTTCTTTGTGGTTTAACTGGGTTTTGTCATGGGGCCCATTTAGCTGCATCTCTGCTGCTACAGTTGTTGAACAGTTACCAAAGCAGAACTAGGGACAGTAGTTCAAATGCGATAAACTCAGTTTTATTAGTACTTGCCTTTTTGTTAGTGCTTCAACAACACTGATGGAATAATTACATATCAGTATAGACATGGCTGTTGCTTTTTAGGGTGTGTACTGTGCAAAGATTGCTGGAGGACATTTGAGATTCAGTGATACAGCGACAGGAGAATGTTTAAGTACTGTCAGAGGCTGCTTTGTTCTGCCAGGTGGAACATGTCATAAGCTCGTAAGTGCAGGAAAGAAAGTGTATCAGGTGATACTGACATAAGCAGCCATTGACAGGATGACAGGCCCTTCATCCCTAACCATTTTCAGTTCAAGGATCAGTCTGTAAAAATTCAGTTACACAAGTATGCAGGGGACCATTTTATGTTAGCTCAGAAGAACAGAAATCTCTGAAGCTAGACTGAAAAAAAAAAAGTGAAAAAAAAAAAGAAAGTAAAAGAAAGAAAGAAAAAAGAAAAAAGAGAAGAAAAAAAAAGTGCTACTTACAATAGACTTAGCTGAAAGCAAAAGTACGAGACAGAAAATCACCTTTATCCTGGCCCAAACCAGGACACACCTGTCTTCTTAAAGTTTCCTTCAGTGATTTGGGTGTAAAGAGATTTACATGGCAGAAATGAAGAGGTGGCCATTTGATTCAAAACTCAAAAGGAGTAATTCCAGCTGAATTATTGGCCGAAGGTGCTCTGAGTTCTGTGAAAGCAGATTTGCTGCTGGAAAAAGCTTCTTGGTACTTCTCCTTTAGATCGAGAAGTAAGGAACTAATCCATGGATTGAGAGTAGTTAAATTAGTGTCTCTTAGCTAGACATTTCTACAACTTAATCTTTTTGGATTAAATTTGAAGTCTATTAGCAGCCATTGAGTAAAACCATTGAACAGCCCAGACGAAAGACAGCTTTAGCACTGTGTGGGTTGAAGTTACAATTTTCATAATAATTTACATGGATGCTTTTATGAGCTTAAATAGTTTGTAGTAATTAATAAAAAGTTTAATACAAAGCTAACATACTTTGATAGCCAAGAAGTTAAAAGTATTTAAGGTAGAAACAGTAAAGTCAAATACTAATTGTTAAGTAATACTTTTAATTGTAAACAATGATTTTTTTTTTTACATTTATGGAATTGTAATTGTAAAAGTTTGAAAAACAGGTGTGGCAGTCAGGGTTATTTGCCTTCTGTTTATCAATATTTTAGATCTTGAATACTCAGATAAAGAACACAATGACAGGTTTGTACTGTCCTTACCTCAGTCATGCATGTGCTGTCTCATTGTGCTGTTAAGGCTGTGCAGATATAATCACAATGTAGCAAATGCCAATATTCAAGAAAATGTGTTGGTTCATTAAACTAGGCTTGGAGGTATGAAAATGTGTATTTTGCATATTTAAAGTGAGGAGTTCCAAAACAACAGGCAAGAGAGCAGATCAGTTCCTTGAGAGGCTGTTCTGTGGTCAATTGTTACTACTACAGGACCTTGACACTCACAAATCTGTGGGACCAGATGTAATCCACTGAGATCACTGAAGGAGCTGGCGGAGGAGCTTGCCAGGCCTCTCGCCATCATTTATCAAGAGTCCTGGTTAACAGGAGAGGTCCCAGGTGACTAGAGGCTTGCCAGTGTAATGCACGTCTACATGAAGGGATGGAAGGAGGATCTGAGGAGCTACAAGCCTGTCAGCCTGACCTTGGTGCCTGGCAAAATTGTGGAGGGGTTCATCTCAAGTGCACCTACATGGCAAATGATGGGCACCAGGGTATCAGGCCCAGCCAGCATGGGTTCATGAAAGGCAGGTCCTGCTTCACCTACCTGATGTCATTCTGTGACCAGGTGACCCACCTAGTGGACGAGGAGAAGGCTGTGGACATTGTCTGCGTGGATTTTATCAAGTCTTTGACACTGTCTCCCACAGCATTCTCCCAGAGAAGCTGGGAGCTGATGGCATGAGCAGGGGTACTCTTTACTGGGTTAGAAACTGTCTGGATGGGCAGGCACAGAGAGTTGTAGTCAATGCTGGTGTCTGGTCACCAGTGGTGTTCCTTCCCCAGGGCTCAGTTTTGGGCCTGGTCCTGTTCCATGTCTTCACCAATGATTGGTGAGGGGAGTGAAGGCTTCATCAGCAAGTTGTCAGATGTTACTAAATTGGATGGGTTGATGTGCTTGATGGTAGAAAGACTCTACAGAAGGAACTGGCTGGGTTGACTTGATGGGCTGAGGGTAGCTGCATGAGGTTTAACAAAGCCAAGTGCCAGGTCCCGCATTTCGGACACAGCAACCGCAGGCAGCGTCACAGACTTGGGAAGAGTGGCCAGAAGGCTGCCTGGTGGAAAAGGACCTGAGGGTGCTGGTCAACACCTGGCTGAATATGAGCCACAAGTGTGCCCATGTGGCTAAGGCGGCCAGCAGCACCCTGGCCTGTATCAGAAGGTAGTGTGGCCATCAGGAATAGCAAAGTGATTGTCCTGCTGCAGCTTGAGTTCTGGGCCCCTCACTACAAGACAGACATTAAGGTGCTGGAGTATCTCTAAAGAAGAGCAACGATGCTGGTGAAGGGTTTAGTGCACAAGTCTTACAAGGAGAGGCTGAGGGAACTGGTATTGTTTAATTTGGAGAAGAGAAGGCTGATTGCAATCCAGAACTACCTGAAAGGAGGTTGCTGTGAGGTGTGTGTTGGCTTCTTCTCTCAAGTAAATAACAGTAGGACTAGAGGAAACATCCTGAAGCTGTGCCCGGGGAAGTTTGGATTAGATATTAGGAAGAATGGCTTTACTGAAGGACTAGCCAGACACTGGAATGACCTATGACCTGCCCAGGGAGGTGGTGGAGTCACCATCCCTAGAAGTATTCAAAAAACATGTAGATGAGACACTTTTTTTTTTTTCTTTTTTTTTTTCTTTTTTTTGTCCTTTTTTGTGAGGAGGTAGTGAGGAGACTGACAGTTGGACTCTGTGACCTTAGTGGTCTTTTCCAAGTGTGACAATTTTGATCACATGGTAGAAAAGTTTAGAAAATATTCAGGAAAAGGTCAGTTTTCAATGTGATCTGTGCAGCACTTGTAATTTCATAATAGTGTGCTTCAACAATTGTTAACTCTTCCTGGGAAAAAAATTGAATTATCTTTTTTATGTTACGTTTACCTAAAGATTCCTTATGTTAGAACTGCCTTTCATGTGGAAGAGTGATCTTTCAAGCAATGTCTTTCATCAAAAGGAGTGCCGGTACTCAAGTTGTGCTAATGCATTTTATCTTCTTAAATCCAAAATTACAATATAGTAGCAACCAAGTGCATGAAGAACTTGCTTTACACTGAGTGGCTTGGTTGGGTTTTTTGAGGACTTTTTAAATTATAAAGTGGAAAGTTTAAATTAACCACATTGATTACTTTATTAGTTATAGAAAAATAGGGGAGGTCTGGTTTGAAAATACATGTTTTGGTAAGATGTGTGAGTACATGACCAGATGTTCCCTGGAGAAAAAAAGCAGTTTTCAGTAGTAACCTAAGAAGAAACAAATGGCTATTTTTATCTCTTATATATCAAATTGACTTAGAATGTCTTTTAATTTTTCTTCCAAAGCACTTTTATTTCAGAAAACAACTGAAATATAAAATATATTAAAATATACATATAAAAATATACTATAAATATACTGAAATGTATTAAAATGTTCAGTCATTGACTTAGAGATAGAAAAACATGGTCATCAGAAAAAAAAAAAGAAGAAATTACAGCATTCACTGCATACTCTTGATGTCATTATTATACAGTGTCCCTAAGTTCACTGAAGTTCTCTTCTAAACAATAGAGAAATCAGTTTCATTGTAATGTTTTTGCCTTCTCTAAGTGTAGCTTGCTGGTTGCAATGTTAGCAATAAACAAGGCACATGCCTGGGTTCAATGAGACATTTCTTTTAAGTTAATTTGGTTTGAAATAGATGTTTTTTTAAAGGTCAGGTGTGGAAGTCTGCTATAAAAACCTAAATGCTCTATAGCCTATTCATCATTTTTTGAGATAATGAAGGGTGGTGAAAAACCTACATGTATTTTAATCACTTCTTGAGTGTAGTTTTACTTGCCGACAGATGAAACAGCATGTTCTCATTGTCACTGAGTTTACAGTCAGTTAGGGCACCAGACAAGGTGACAAAGACCACTTTTAAGATGCTACTTTATGAGGTAGCGTTTTGGGAATGCTTGCATTTGACAAGTGATAAGATGATAGAGGATTTGTTACATACAACAGTGCCATCATTAAGCCTCAGTTAGCAAATTTGGCTGGATTTCAGTAGCCTAGATAGATAGGCAGACAGATAATACCTCTGAATTTGTGCATGTCTGTGTCTCATATAGGCACTTAAAAGGATGCTAAACCAAGTTGGCATCCTGTATAAGTGCAGTATCATGCAGACAGGAGGGGTTTGTACATAATTGATAATGCTTTTTGCAAATGTTTATGGGCCAAAACAGTTTCTTGTACTGATGATTAAGCCAATTCTCATGCTTGTCTATTTATGTAATTTTTTCTAATATAAAAATTAAATGCTGGTTGCCCATGAGTTTATGTTTTCTGCTTAGCAACTGCTCACTGAGTATTTAAGTACTGTCTGACTCTTCAAAAGGCCCTATTTGAGAAGGCTATTTATAATACCTGATTTGGGCTGCTTAAAAAAAATGCAAATGAGATTCACAGGACCATAAGAGCCTAGGTCAGAGTAGAAGTTAATAGAGGGAGGTTGATGCTTCCCTGGAATAAAGCAACTCATGAAAAAGTCTGCAGTAGGTCATGGGAGTGTACTGTGAGTGTCCAGATCTCTTTTCTGAGGTAATTGCTCTGCATGTGTTTGGAATTCTGCTTAGTGCAGCATTAAGATCGGGAAAAAGTGGTTTAAGTGTGCTGGCTTTCTGGCAAGCTTTTCTCTGAATTTCTTAATTCTCTCTCTTGATTCTTTTTTTTATAATACCAGTATTATAATACTTATATAATGAGCTAGTGTGTTTTCAGTTATCATTTTTAGCTACATAATAAAAACATTCCTGTGGGGATTTTGCCATGGAATGACTAGTATTTGGAGATCATATTTGTGAATACAAAGAAAACATAAAACCTGAATATAAAAGGAAGAGAGTTGTTTAACTAACATAATACAACAGTGTTCTTGTGATCTGCTTCGAGTCATTTTGTTGCTATGTTGTGTCATTTACTTTCGCTCTCTACAACTACCTGAAAGGAGGGTGTAGCCAGGTGGGGGTTGGGCTCTTTTACCAAACGACTTTCAACAAGACAAGAGGGCATGGACTTAAGTTGTGCCAGGGGAAGTTTAGGTTAGATATTAGAAAGAATTTCTTTACGGAAAGAGTGATCCGTCATTGGAATGGGCTGCCCAGGAAAGTAGTGGATTCTCCGTCCCTGGAGATATTTAAAAAAAGACTGGATGTGGCACTCAGTGCCATGGTCTAGCAACCGCAACGGTGGTTCAAGGGTTGGACTCGATGATCTCTGAGGTCCCTTCCAACCCAGCCAATTCTATGATTCTATGATTCTATGGAGCAGTGAACTTGATAGAAAATCAACCATCAAGTGTAGCTTTGTTTTATTGCTCAGTTTTAGAAGTATTCACAAGTATTGTGGAAGGGAAATAGCTGTGAAGGACTTGGTTTTAAAGCTCAAGTATCATTAGGGAGCCAGGAATTTCCATGGTTCACTTTATATTTGCCCATTAAATTGTTTTGTCCTTTCCTACCTGCCACTGCAGCGCATGGACATGGACCGTCGCAGGGAGGATGCCAGAAATCCCAAGCGTAAACCCCGCTTGATGGAGGAAGATGAGTTACCATCCTGGATTATTAAGGATGATGCTGAAGTTGAAAGGCTTACATGTGAAGAAGAAGAAGAGAAAATATTTGGAAGAGGATCCCGTCAACGCAGGGATGTGGACTACAGTGATGCTCTCACAGAGAAACAATGGTTGCGGGTAGGCTGTCCCTTTAATTATTATTATTATTGTTATTAATTTTTATTTTATTTTTATTTTTTCTTGCTATTTTTTAATATTTTATTTTTATTAGGGTTTTTTTTTTTCAGTTGAGATTTATTCATTCTTGGTGCTTTTTTCTTTTTGAAGGTTGCACAGTTGTGCCATGGAAAGTGCAATGACTTAGTTAAGGCCTAAATACCCTTTCTATGTAGATTTTGCTGCTGTGTTGACATCATAAATAAGTTTTAAGCTGCATTGCTGAAACTTTAATCAGTGTTAGTAAATGCTGATTCTGGAGTATGATAGTTCCTGCATCTGTTCTATTGCTATTAATCTTGACATATTTCTTACATTTTTACACACTTCCATAGGTGTCATCTCTAAGGTACTCGAAGAATTCTTTTACAATGGAGAAGACCAGTGATCAGCATATATTGTCTTTCTATATTGCAGAAGCTTAATTTTATTATTTTTTTAAATATCTGAATTTAACTCTTTTAAGAATTTGGAGACTTTCACACAGAAAGACTTTCACATCTTATTCTCAGCCTATCTTCGTAGGAGGCGTGCTCCAGCCTTCTGGGCTCACTCCAGCAGGTCCATGTCTTTCTTATGCTGAGAACTCCAGAGCTGGACACAGTACTCCAGATGGGGTCCCATGAGAGCAGAGGGGCAGAATTACATACCTTGACCCCCAGGCCACTCTTCTTTTGATGTAGCTCCGGATCTGGTTGGCTTTCCAGGCTGCAAACCCACATTGCCTGGCTCATGTTGCATTTTTCATCCACCAATACCTCCAAGTTCTCCTCAGGGTTGCTCTCAACCCAGTCTTCACTCAGCCCATATCTGTGCTTGGGATTGCCCCAACCAAGGGGCAGGAGCTTGCAGTTGGCCTTGTTGCATGGGCTCACCTCTTGAGCCTGTCAGGGTCCCTCTGGATGGTATCCCTTCCATCCTGGGTGTCAGTGACACCCCACAGCTTGGTGTCATTGGTAGACTTGCTGTGAGGGTATGCTCCATCCAACTGTCCATGTTGCCCTCAAAGATGTGAAACAGTAGTGATCCCAATACTGACCCTTGAGGAAAATTACTCATCAGTGATCTCCACTTGGATAGGAAGCCATTTACTGCTACCCTTTGAGTGTGACCATTCAAGCCAGTTCATTATCCAGCAGGTTTTTCATCCATCAGATCTGTATCTTTCCAATTTAGAGACAAGGATGTCAGATCTAGAGGCAGTGTCAAATGCTTTGCACAAGTTTGGGTGGATGACATTTGTTGCTCTTCCCTTATCCAACAATGCTGTCACCCTATCATAGAAGGCCATCATATTTATCAGCCAAAATTTGCCCGTAGTGAAGCCATGTTGACTGTTACCAACCCCCTCCTTATTTTCCATGTGCTTTAGCATAGTTTCCAGGAGAATCTGCTCTGTGATCTTGCTGGGCACAGAGGTAAGACCGAAAGACAAAATGGCCTCTAGTTCCCTGGGTCGTTGGTTTTTTGTTGTTTTTTGTTTGTTTATGTTTTCTCAAATATGTGGAACATATTTGTTCTTAACAATTTAATCTGCCAGTTCCTTCAGGACCACGTATATATCTCATCAGGTCATCATTGTGGACCTTTAGGTCCCTTAGATGGTCTTAAACCTGACCTGTCCCTACTGTACATGGTTCTTCATTCTCCCAGTCCCTGCCTTTGCATTCTGTGACTTGAGTGGTGTGCCTTGAACACTTGCCCAAAAAGATTGAGGCAAAGAAGTCACTATCTCAGCCTTCTCCATATCCCATGTCTCTCATTTCCTCCTGGATAGTGCTCACATTTTCCCTCAACCTTGTTTATCACCAGCATACCTAGAGAAGCTTTCCTTGTTGCCCTTGATGTCCCTGGCCAGATTTCTTTCTACTAGGGCTTTAGCCTTCCTAATCTAATCCCTGTCTGCTTGGGCAATTTCTCTTTATTTTTCCCAGGCTGCCTGTCCTTGTTCCTACCCTCTGTAGACTTTTTTTTTTTAATGTGTTTGAGTTTCTCTAGGTGCTCCTTGTTAATCCATGCAGACCTCCTGGCATTTTTGCCTGACTTCTTCTTCACTGGGATTCATCAGTGGCTCCTGAGCTTGGAGGAGGGCATCCATCTTACTTACACCACACAATCCAGTATTTAATTTTCTTAACAGAAAATATACTGACTTGTGGTAAATCCTGTCTTCATCTGCCCCTGGTTTCTTTACATGTCTTGGAGAAGTTGCTTAGATCTATTCTTTTCCAAGAAGTTCTGCCTTAATCAGCAGCCACAACTTGGACTGCAGAGATCAGCTACCTGCTCCTTTTAAGTTAGACTTTGACCTCTCTGCAGATACACCCAGCACTGAAGAGTCTAGTTGAGGCACATCCCCACAGGGTCTGCCGTACACCTCAAAGTATGTATGCCTGTGTGTATACTGACCAATGATGTCAGCTCTCTCCTTGCTAGAAGGTCAGGTACCTGACTGTAGAAGCAGGAGACAAAATAATTACAGAGGGCAAACCTGTGAACGTGCACAGTGTTTAGTGACACTGTACTGCTGCCCCAAACAACATTTAGTTCAATGGTTACCTCCTTGAGCAACTGTAAGACAAAAGCAGGCTTTATCACTAGCTGTCACTGCAGCCTGCTTGTCTGCAACTGTTGGCATGAGAACTGTAATTCTTAAAAACAAAACGAAACAAAACAAAAAACCAATTAAGGAAGAATTTGCTTCCTGATCCTATGAAACATGTATATTCTTGAAATATTTCATGCTCTAGCATGTTCTATCCCTGCACCACTTCTGGACTGCGAAGTACTTTACTGGATCCTGTGGCAGATTGTTTTCAAGAGGGTTGTCTACTAAGGATTCCATTTCTTCGGAGGGGGCTTTGAGAATCAGAGGATTTGTTTTGAGTAGTTAGAAGACTTAAGACGGTTGTGCCTGGATTCAGCTTCTCATTTAATTTAGTTGCTGGCCAGGTGACATGAGTAAAGTGTTATTCTCTAGTTGTGCTATTCATTTGAAATAGCTTTACATGTTGGCCAGGGAAACATATTTGAGTCCAAAGTGAGTGATGCCTCATTTACCTCATGCAGACATTGTGGACTACTTGTTTCGCTGATGTAAAAATTGTCAGTGAAATTCAAGCATTTGGTCTGTCAAACAAATTTAAAAAAACAACAGTGGTGGCTTTTCATATATACAGAATATGTGGAGAATACAGGTTAACGTAAGTTTGACATAAATGTTAATTTGGTTTTTTGTTTCAGTTTACTAACTAAGGTAAATATGTTGTGTGATAGATCAAACTACCTAGCACACACAACTTCTTTAACACATACACTAACTCGTTTTGGAAGAAAATACATTCTTTCAACTACCCTATGGATTTCCTGCAGGTACAAGGTGTACTAGAGACCACCCTCCTCCTGAAACACCAAAGGAACCAAAGCCAACCCTAACATAGCTTTCACAGTTGGGCATGTTTTCAACTCTATTATCATCATCTGGAACTTTATGTAACTTTTTGATTTTACACACTCTGTAAGTCTGTTAAAATGTAGGTCCGGCATCAGGGGCTAAAGTTGGGCTAGCTTATTACTACAATTTAACATAAATTACTAAAAGCTTTGCAGTTAGATTTGTGTTTTTGGAGATAGCTTCACTTCTTTGTACACAGCTTTATAGTCAATGCTAAGAAGATATTTTAAGGTGTGTTTTTTTAAACTGATGGTAGAATTTGATCTTTCAGTAGTCTTCATTGCATATTGAAATAGCTTTGTGAAAAATCAGCATTACATTCAACAATTATTATAGCTACACTTTTCATCTACTGGTTGTTAGTTTTGATGGTAATGGAAGTCTTCTTATATGGTCTGTATTGGGAGCTGAGATTCTGTGAAGGAGGAGAAAAGAAACAAGCTTTTGCTAATGCATAGTGTATCTGCATAGTTCAGACCTGGTTTCCTCTGTTATTTGCTTTGCTCTACCATTTCTGGTTACAATTGCAAAATTTATTGACTTGCTGCTAAACCTCGTAACAGTTGAGTGAGTACTTGCTCAGGGCATTAGAAGGAAATAGCATTCTGATCTTAACAATGTACTATAATATTGAATTATCTGTTTCTGGAAACATTTAAAACCCACATGCACGTATTCCTTTGTGACCTACACTACGTGATCCTGCTCTGGCAGGGGAGTTGGACTCCATGAGCTTGCAAGGTCCCTTCCAATCCCTAACATTCTATGATTCTGTGAATCTATAATGGCATCCAATTGAAAAGCTGCAGAGGAAAACAAGTCACATTTAAAAGACTTTGTCACTGGAAGCTTAAGTGTGTTGTCTCTTTTATGGTCAGCAATCATCAGAATTGCTGGTACTACATCAGAATCCAGGAACTATTTTTAATGTGCAAGGTGAGGTTGATTGGTTTTATGAACGAGAAAGCTGATTTCTGGAAGGATTAGGAAGTGCAACATGTTTTAAGACTCACAAAACTGAGGCATTCTTATGTTGTGAGTATCACTGTCTTTCATGCCCTTTTTTAAGGATATTCCGTTCAGAATCTATTAAGAAAAGGGATAAAATGGCTACTTTTAAGATGCAGTGAGATTTAAACCAGTGAACCATTTTAGATGAAAGGGCCTTTTCCTGGCTTTTGGTGTAAGAGAGAATTTAAATGCTCCTATGTGATAGCTTTCACTCTATTTTGGCAAGATAAGTTTCTTAGTTTATAAAAAATGTGCTTTGCAATATGGGTATCTTTCCCAGAATCTGAAGGCAGGATTTGAGAGTATTAATTTTGGAAACTAATGAACTACTTTTTCTTCAGCATTTGAGAGAATTCTCAAATTCTCAATAAAACAATATTTAGTGATCCAGAAATAGTTTTTATGTGAGAAGGACCTCAAGTCAGGTGATACAAACAGCTGTTTCAGAGCCATACCATTACCATCAGTAAAACATTTTGCCATATTTCCACAGGATTCTTTTCTTAAAAGATGTGATTTTGTCTATATAATTTCACATGTAAAGTACCATAACAAATAATAACACACTTTCCATTGGAATTGTGCATCCTATTGTCCTCTAGAAAGCCTAAGAATATCTGTGTCATGTAGACACTTTCCTGTACATTTAAAAAATTGAGTAGTATTGTTAACATCAGAATAAAATAAGCTGCATTTTTTCTAAAATAGCTATGCTTTTCGGACCAAGTTTATATAGCCTGTCAATAATGAGTTAAAACTCTGGATTTCAGAATTTGTTATAACATTGTTGTTTCAAGTGTAAAACTTTGCCTAAAGGTTAGGCCATGTGGTTAAGATGCCTGAAATACATCTAATGTAGAAGATCAAAATTCAAACCAGCTTCCAAAACTGAAACACAGTTCCACCAAAAATTAATTTCTGCATTTGAAGTTTAAAACCTAACTGTTGCTGGGAGCATTTAACAACAGAAGGAGAATTAGCAAGCATTTGAGTACTTGAACCTACTGCATTGTTACGTTTTCCAACATGCCTTGACAGTAGTGATGATAGGTCGTATGCAGTAGGTGGCTTTTTGTCACCCATCAGACTTGTGAATAGATGCAATAAATTTTCCTGTGTTGATTTGCATTTATGACATGGGTAAGAAGTTACTCATAACTTTCCAACTTTACATTGTGGCCAAACTACTCACTTTGCAAAAAGGGAAGCATTCAGGATTTTGCCTAGTCATCAGGAGCAAACTGAGATTGTTACAGCAAAACGTTGTCTTATCAAGGCAGACCTGAGCCTGTGATAGGGAGCTCTGCACTGGTGTTTCCCTTGCAGCAGGCATGATGGATCAGTGTACACAGAGGTCTGCTGCTTCTCTAGAAACAAGAACTTAAATGAAAGCAACATTTGTTGTTGTATATAAAAAAGCTTGAAAGTACTAACTTAGCAAATATAGAAGAACAGGAAAGTTTCACACTGTACTTCAAGGCATGTGTGTAATGTATGCTCCTCTGTAAAATGAATGTCTTTTGTTAATCTGTTAGTCTGATGATCAAAAAGAGATAAAAGGCTTCTATTATTTTTCTGAGCAATTAGAAGGCATCACTGGGTATCTGTGCACTTCAATTATAGACATATATTCTAAGGCAAGAAATTTGGCTCCAAATGGGTGGTTTTACACTGGAAATCTGCTAATCATCCCTTGTGTTAAAGTCCTCAGCTGTGTTGCTTTCATGGTAGAAGAATAGGTGGCTGATTCTTTATAGGAAGCTATCTACTGGAGTATGGTATCTTATGCTTCAGAACAAGAGTTGGTCATATCTGATTCCCCTTATCCAATGCTTAGAATTGTCAATTATTAGCGTAGAAAAGATAGCAAGGTACAGTGGAAGCAAACACATGGTCACAGAAAGAGCCAAGACTGCATTTCCTTTCAAAGGACTGATGTAGTAAGGGTATAAACTGTATTATTTTGTCAGGGATGTCTTTATACTTCTCGATGAATTTGAAGCCAGGAAACATGTAGTTTCAATCAGCTGTTTTTCTGTGCTGATGAAGATTGCATATAATAGATGATTCACAAATAGAAAGACTGCAGCTGGTACTGAGGAAGACTTGTTGGTCCTCACAACCTTCTTTTCTAAACAGGACCTTTCTGTGATTAATGTGAAATAAAATGCTTCTTAGTTTGGGTGACCTACAGCAGGTGATCCTGCTCTGGCAGTGGGGTTGATGGTCTCTCGAGATCCCTACCAACCCCTAACGTTCTGTGTTTCTTTGATACTTAAACTTCCTGTCAGAGGCTTTCTTGCATTTTCTGCACATCCATTTTACTTCAACAATCTTTGTCACCTGCAGTCATTAAAAAGACAGATTTTAACTGTCCTTTTCAAGCTTGTTGAGAGGTCCTCTTCATTTCTTATTTTTAATCTGATTCACTTTTGGCAAGGAAACTTGAAGAAATCTAAACCTTTACAGAGGACAAAGGAAACCAACACACAGTTTCACATCAGTATTTGTAAATCTTGTAGACAACAGGTAATATACAAAAGTAAATTGCCATTTTTCTGCATCTTAATTATATCACTGAATATTATCTTCATGTATGCACATTAAATAATAGATCAATTTCCCCAGACCCCACAAAAAAGAAGTATGTATAGAAGCATTGATATCATATTAACTTAAAAAAAACCCACAAACTATTACTTAATCCTATGTATTTCACATTTTGTGGTCATTTCATTATTTCAAGTTACAATTGCAAACTGAAATTAAATTAGCTAAAGCAGTCTGGGAAGATATCTCTGGTTACATTAAGTGTACTCCTTTACAACTGTGAGTCTGTAAAAGTGATAGGTTTTTGTCCCCGTAAATTTGCCCACAATATTTTTGTGACAGTCGTGCTGTGTCTTTCTTAAATTGGTTACTTAAGTCTCATTTAATCTGTAAATTTCTTTTCTAATTATATTTCCAAATATACCTACAATTGTTTCTAATTGATGCTAATATGTTAACAATTCTACTCTTCAAGTCATGGGGTATGCTGCAAGGTTCAGAGCAATATGAAAGCAATCTAAAGGACACAGGACACCAACTTGTTCAGAGCTGCTGTTGTAACATCCCTCTCAGAATATGTTTGTTTATCATGTGGAAACTTTCACGCACGACATTTCACAAATCCATTATGTATTGTGTTCTAATTTTGAATGTAAGAGCTTTTCTCACTGTGTTCAGAAACTGGCTATTACTCCCAAGTGACTTGTTGTGCAGCATCTGATTGAGCTTTCTAAAAAGAAGAGATGACTTTGGGAAGAAACAAACAAAACCCACCATAATAAAATAGGTTAGTAATACTGAATATGAGGCTGATATCAGTAGTTTCTGGTATAGAAGTTACTCAGCTTTTGGTTTTTTTTTTCATTTTCAAAACTGAAGAAGATGTTGGAGATAGTTCTGTATGTCTCTTAAGAGTGTGGCTGAGTAGCTGTAGACCACAGAATACTGACAATTTTTAGTAGTTCCACACCCAGTGTCTTAATACAGTGAGTATGTATTTCTTCAGTGCTCTGACTGCTTAAGTGAAGAATCCTTACAGCCAGCATGATACAGCTTTTCCTTTTAGTCAGCCAGTTCCTTCTTCATTATAGAGCCCTTCCCTTTTGCTCCCTGAGCAGGCTGTGGAACCTAGTATCATCAATAATTACTTGGCTCTTTACTCTTTCAGTAGGCTAGTTAAAAGTTTACAGGTGCAAAATACTTCAAGTGATTGCATTCAAAATAATTGCTGGGGTGGGCATAGTGAGGAATGAGACTAATTACTGGTATATATTTTTTAACCATATTTCTCTTTTGAATAGTAGAAAATTTGTGTCCTTGACAATATAGTTTGTCATAACTTGGAAAAAGTTGTTCAGTTCTGCCTTTGTACGATGCTTTACTTAGTGATTGTCACACTAAAGAATAAGCTTATGTATTAAGATATTTCACATTAAGTAGTAGGATATTTTATCTGAATTATTTTTCTCAGACCAGAAGGAAAACACTGAACATAAAAGCTTTGAACTTCTATTTTAAAGGTATCTTTAAAAAAAAAAAAATTACCTGTTTCATTTATCTTTAAAGGTAAATATGTTCTTGCATAGATCTATTAGGTGTTTTTGACATTAGTCTTTAAATCAAAATGCAAGGAAAAACTATGTATCATTTGTATTATTATTTTCCTTAGTGTTTAATGCTAAATAGGCACTTGGAGTTTTTGTGCAAATAATAAAGCAACTATTGATTAATAGTTTTCAAATGCAAAACAGTGAATAAAATCTATCTTATGCTTCTCAAAAAGAAGCAAGTTTCAGCAATGGGAAGATGTAGACCCAGACTGATTAACCTCTAGTTGTAGGACTTGGTTTCCATTTTTTATGGAAGTCCACTATATCTGAGGCCATTTATATCAAGTTTATTGTGTTTTGCAGTAAGTAAATTTTATTTGCTTTTTTAAGAAAAACAATGCTTTCATTTCTAATTAAGTGCCGGATGGAGATTTCTTTGAATATTACTTATGTGGAGGGGAATGAATCATCAGTGAAAGCAAGGAATAACTGGAGGTATTCAATAATTCTTTGCCTTTGGTATCTTTCCATCTATAGTTTCATCCCACTGAGATTGCTCTGGTAAGTCAGTTGGGCAATTCTATCCAGTGGGGAGTGGAAATTCAGTTAAAATAACCTTCATTAATCATTATGATTATAGTCAGGTATTCAGTTTTTGCACTTTTGATAGAATTTCTTATGCACTTTCATCTAGTTGTTAAGTATTGAAGGTGTTTTTCATGGCCTTTATCTGCAATATACTGACCCCTATGCTATAGCATAGCAAGAAATAAATTAGTTAAAATGTAAGGTAACTTGCTTTAGAGAGCCAAGAAATAATTCCAATGTGTGGAAATTAGAAACAGTCTGAGACAACAGGAATGTTATTGAGAAACTAAATAGGAGAACTGGATTTTGAAAAGATCTCTTAGAGAAGATGAAGTTTGAAGTCTTCATAAATTGTAAGATACAGCCTCAGAATAGAAGTGGAAGATAAAGAGAAGTACATTTTCAAATTTAATAAGCTGGGAGGAAAAAGTGAAATTTCTCTTGTGATATCAGTAGAGGATGTGAAGGATTATGCTGAAGACAGAAATAGATATGGGCAGGTAGGTGACATTTTAGTACTTTCAGTGCTCTTCATTAGCCTTCTGTGGGCTTTTTTTAATTCTTCTCTTTTGCATTAGTAAACGGGAGCTTTATTTTGTAAAAGAAAATAAATAAATAATCTGTTGTTCATTACTGATGCCTTTTTTGGTTTTAAGAGCTTAACAGCCCTTAAGCCTAGTGCCTCTTGGCCAGTTGTCAGTACAATGCCAAGGTAAGTTATTTTTGTTACCAGAAAAGCTTGTTCCTTTGGAACGGTTACATGATTGGTTTAGTGTTTATGTTCAGGGAGTTGAGAAGCTTACTTTCTTTCTGTTAACCTATGTGTATATGTCTTTTATGGAAACATGGAGTTTATTTAGCGTGCTAGAAATCTGTTCACATGGTAGCATTTGTCACAAGAGTTGTGATTTGCAGGTGATTCTTTAATCCATGATCAGTATGATCTTACTTAAAATTCTGGTGCTCTAAGAAGCCTGCATGCTCTTAGCTCTTCAACAGGGAAAATGTTGTTGGTACATGGACCAGGATACAGCAATGTTTCAGAGCTGTGGAAAGATTTGGTTGGTACTGGACGTAACATTGGGCCCTCACACTTCCCCTGGCATATCGTCCTCTCATGAGGTGCCCAACCCTTTCTAAAATTTGACATTAAATTTTCACAGCTTTCTTTCAAAAAAAATGACATCTTGAAACTTTATTGTACTCATTGATCCTTTTTCCCTAATGGAAGGAAAGTGTTAAATTTTTATTTGCATAATCCAGAGGCATTTGAGCATGGGAGAGGTCTCTGCTGTCTTGAACTCTAGCACAGCCCATCATCTGTCAGGAACTGGAGATATGTGTCTGGGATTTGTAACATTATCATGCTGGAAAAGGTTAGGAAGGTCATTGTCTTCAGTGTCACAATTCTGTCCTACAACAATAAGGTTTTTTGACAAGGAGCTCAGTCAGATGAGTTAGCTTAATGAATTATTTTTGTTGCTCATACACATACGCATTTTGTGCTGACATACGCATGGAGCATTGGTATCTGCTGATAATTGATGTGTGTGATACTGTTGTAAGTCACCTTTTGAGGCAGCATAAATTATATAGGTTTAGTTTTAAATACTTATGTTCATATGCAAAATAAAAATTTGCCATGCCAGAACTAATGCTAGGAGTCACCATAGCATTTTTGGACTGCTGGTATAGTCTCACTGCCTTTTTCATCACTAAAGTCTTAAGGAAAACTGTCCAAGTTTAAATTCCTGCATATGAATTTGAAAGCTGAGCATATTAATCGATTGATATATTAGGTAGTTTAATATTTATTTGTAGGTCTGTAGTATGTGAAGAATTTATTTGTTGTCTGCTATTAAATTATTTTAAGAATGCAAAAATATATGTTAGTATTCATGACGTTTATTTTTATTTTTGTCTTCACAGCATTGCTATATGTAATATTTTAAAAAACGTATTTTTATTTTCATCTTTTCCTCTTGTCTTGATTTTTTTTTTCAAAATATTGCCTACTCCAAGAAAGAATTTTGTACAGAATTCTAAAATAAGATCTTAGTAAAATCTGTGTTAACAGCACCACTGTTACTTTTTGCTGGTAGAAATTTTGTCAAGCAATCAAAAATATGAATATATTTTAGTTCAGAGAATACCATTTTTCTGACAATAGTATGACAACAAAGATACCAAAGTTAAAAACATACCAACTTGATTTGTTGTTTTTTTTCCAGATCATAATATTTTTTTATTGGTTTCAATAATCAAAACCTGATCTGTTTGCTGAGGGACAGTAGAAATGCATTTTCTGTAAAAACTGCATCTTTAAAATTCATGCGACTTCAGGATTTAAAATAATATATGAAATTGTCTAATTATATTATTTTAATTAAAATGCTAACAAGGATCAGTGACTGCTCAGCTAAAAATCTAACTTGGATGCCTAGAGTAGTAAGGGGAAAATAGGATAAGTAGTTGTCAATATTAAAGCAGGCTGAAGGAAGAAGGCTTTGGGCCTTGCAGAAGGTAGAATGAAACAGCAGATTTGAGTAGCCACAATCCTTTCAGTATTAAATTTTCAGTAAAATAAAATTACTTGTATATGAAAACATAGCCTTTCCCCAGCTCTCTTTTTTTTCCTGATCAGCTGATGAAGAGACTAGCAGCTCGCTGCTTTGCTGGCTTGTTAATTTTATCCCCCCTAACTGTGATTTCCGATAGCCGGCCTGCTGATAGTGGTAAGGTAAATATCCTTTTTCATTGCCGTCTTGAAGATTCAGTAGAACTACATCACAGGCATGTGTAGGTGTGTAACACATCAGAAGTCGGTGTTCTCCATATTTCAGTGTACAACTGAGTGCTTAAGGAGAGCAGTGACATTAACTGTTGACAGCCTTGCATGCTGTATTTATTATTAGCTTTTCTAGCTTCCAAGATATGCAGAGAAATTTCCTTTTCTTAATCTTTGTTAGCTGCAGTGGTTTATAAGGGGTGTCCTGCTTTTGACAATGAATATTAATGATTTTGTGTGCAGATTATTTTTTTTCCCTTCTTTTCTTCCTAATTCATCAGAGCTCAAGCCTCCTTCATAGTGGTTATCTGAACGCTGTGGAAGCATGATGTAAATTGTCTTTTGATTATTAAGGCCTAGTTTCAGGCTGTCCCTCAGGATTCTGTGTTCATGTTTATTCTGTGGATTTGCACATCGGAGGATGCATAGGAAACAGATTTCGAAATCCCACTGGTGTTTTTAACATGCCAGGTTGTTTTGTGTTGTGCATCAGGTTTTGTTCATAAAACGTTTTTCAGGAGACAGTGTACACAATTGAGAAAAATTACCTCTGATCTGTAATCACTCTTTTTATATAGATTGTTATGTTCACATGATCATAAATATTAGCCATGTTTGGTGCTGTGGAGAAATGAAGGTAATTGCCTTATGATTAGAGCTCTTTCAGCTACGAGAAAAGATTGATTAGCATTTGCATGTACTCAGGGCAATATTGAGAGGCAAAAGGGACAAATATCAACATCAGTTGTGTTCTGAAAAAGCATTAATCAGAAAGCCTAGTTGTAAGATTTTTTTTTTCCTGGGTTTTCTTTATTTCTTTTTAATTCCAGGTCTGTTATGACCTGGTATTTTTATTTCTCTTTCGCTAGCTTTCCCAGATCAAGAAAAGTTCAGCTTTTTGCTTTATCACATGAATCTGATATTCAGTATGTGAACAGGTTCCCTTTACTTCGACTTTGGTTTTTTGTAGCAGTGTTTTTGTCCTTCTGCATAGTGCTGCTGGGTCTGGTTAAAAGCATACATCCAGGTAACTGAAACTAGTGTTCATTGTTCGTGACTGTGGGGGGGTTTAATTTTGGGTTGTTGTTGTGGGGGTTTTTGCACCCCATGTTACGAATTATTTTTACAGTGAAACTGTACTGTCGGTGTTTCTGCCTATCTGCTGGTTGCTATTACAGAAGAAAATGATACACCTTAGAGATGGCTTTAATGCTTAGGAAATTTGGAAGTTGCTTAAAGTATTTGGAAGAGAAGTTGACTCGTTGATGCATAAAGTATCTGTCTGTTGTGTGCACAAAGAGTGTGCGATCTGGCTTTGGGAGCTTAGCACTGTTTAAACACTCCTGTTTGAAACCATACGATACCAAAGTCTCCTCTGCCTGGAACTACATAAGATAGAACTGCCACTGATATGAACAAAAGATTGTTTTCATATACTTAATCACAAGGTACCGCAGGCCATTGTTGCGTGTGAAACTGGGAATTGCTGTGGAATTCAAGGTTCAGATAAGTATGCATCTATTTAGATGATAGTGGGATTCTTCAAATTAATTACTAGAATAATTTAATTGCCAGTAACTCATTTTATTGTTGTGCTCCTCTTATGTAAATTGCTTGTTTAGGAATAGGCTTGACATTTTGAATGTAATTATCTGGATCCTACGGTGCTGGGTTTTATTAAATGCCATTTGTTATATTTTTCTTTGCAATGTGTCTTACGTTTAAAATCATACTTTCTGAATGATTGTCAGGCAATCGAAGACGGAAATCTGGAAGAAATGGAAGAGGAAGTCCGGCTTAAAAAACGGAAGAGAAGAAGAAATGTGGATAAAGATTCTGCGAAGGAGGATGTAGAGAAAGCAAAGAAAAGAAGAGGCAGACCTCCTGCAGAAAAGTTGTCACCCAACCCACCCAAACTGACAAAACAAATGAATGCTATCATCGATACAGTGATCAACTACAAGGATAGGTGAGCTTGAAGATGGTCTCTCTCTTCTGCATCTGCTCTCTCTGCTGATACCTCTTTACACATATTTTAATGGCTTCATTTTTGTTTTCAGTCTTCAGAGACATTTGCTGATACAGCATTTTTTAAAAGTAATTTCACTTAGGTCCTGGTCCTGTAAGTCTCACTCTTTATAGAGGATTACTTCAGGAACCATCTAATAGGAAGTTGTTGAAGCAAAAAAACCCAAAAAGTGGACATAGAGTGTCTGCTTAGCAATGATGTCATTTTTTTCAGGAGGTGTACTTGAGACCATTTAGCTTGAATGGAACTTACCTTCAACTTAGTCATGCAGCACAGTGTGTTTTAATTCAGCATCTGTTTGCCAAAGGTCATTGAAGCCTTCTTGTGTACTTACCGTTCTTTGAGAAGGGATACACTGAATTACTTAAATCACAAAGGGAACAATTAGAAGCTGAATGAATATTAAATGCATTCACAGAAAATCAAGAAGTATTTGCATGAGGTGCCCCCCACAAGTATGACAGTATAGTTTTGGCATGTAAGTAAGTTTCAGTCTGATTTCAAATGGTAGGTTGCTCTTCCTACTTTTTTGTAGCTACCGTTCTGTGTCTTCCTGTACAAGATTAACATGGCAGTATCTGGTGAAGCATACAGAACTGTGATGCATCACTTTTTGTGACACATAAATATTGCAATAAAGACTTCTCTGATATGTGGGCTCTCCACAGGTTTATTGCATTGGAACAGGATTCACAACAATGAACATCATGAGCAGGAAACTGTCTACAGACTCAGTGTGTTCAGCTTGCTGTGACTCCCAGCTAACAGAATATCTGTGAAGGGAGGTGTATTTAAACTCCTGGTATTCCAGTCAGGGCTTCAAGGAGCCATCTCTTCATTTTGGATCCCTGGCCTTGAGCCTTCTCCTGAAGCCAGTCACTTCTTATCAGGGTTTACTTCTCATTTTGAAAGTAGGAAGCAGGTATTTCTGCTAGCCTCCCCATTTGCAACTGTTGGTTAACTGGTAGTTACTGGGGAACTTCAAAGATTTTTGCCTGTCATGTGTGCCTGAGAAGTTAACCAAATGTGCTGTTACATAGTGACAAGGCATGCTATTCCCTTTCCCAGGAGCCCACATTTGTAGAAGACAGGATTGTTTCCCACTCTAGAACTACATGGAGCTCTCTTCTCTTAGGAACTTAAAATGCCTGTTAGATCGAGGTTCTCAGTGTGATGATCTATGCAGAAGAGTTCCAAGTTCTGCGTTCTGATTTTTTTTTTTTTTTTTTTTTTTTTTTTTTTTTTTTTTTTTTTTTTGTAACCTAGCACCAAACCACCCAGTATTATTGAGGCTGATACAGAACAGAACTGCAAATTTAGCCATCAGAAAACTTAAATATTTCAAGATTTTAAGCCTTAGTTACGGGGTCAAAATTGCTCTGGACTTGGATGAAGAATTTCAGGATTTGCGGCTTTAAAATTAAGTCGGTTTTAGGCATTGGAGCCCTTCAGCTTTGGTGGGGCTTCATCCTTGTTCAGCTCTGGGCTTTTGTGTGTGTAAAGGCAATTGGGGCAAGTATAGAGGGACAGGTTAATTGGAGGAAAAGTAGGCCATGAGCTTCATCTAGGGAAGAAAAGGTTTTTTCATGTATTTAGTATTTGAATACTTGAAATCATCTTTGTCTTAAAATGAAATGCTTAACTTTTCATTTCTCAAAGATGTTGTACTTTAATAAAGTCTGAGAGCCTGATCTGGACAGAGAACTGATTGTGTCCCCATAATTGGTCAGGTGATACCCATCCAAAATCTGACTTTGGCCATGATTACTTTATCGACAACAAGTCAACAGTCTTCAGTAAGTTTTGTGGCAGTTAATAAGCCAGCAAGCGAAAAAATCAAGACTTGACTACATTGCTGAACTAATAAATTTGTGTGCTTTATGATGTTTCTTCTTGCTTTTGAGAATAGCTCTTGTAAATACAGAACCACTTCTCTGTTCTTGTTTAAATCTTCCTTTTTTAAAAAACATCCTCCCATGGTGTCCTAATCTGGAGTACTGGTGGACTGCCTTTTTGTGGTGATTCTTTCTGATGTCTCCAAATGCTTTCCTAACAGTCTTGTAATCTGTTGCAGGCATCTGGGGAGAAGTAAAATCCTTTCCTTCCTTATTTAGGAAGCATCCAACAAAATAGGCTGGGTTGCCTGCTGTAAGAAAAGCTAGAGGCTACAATAATAAACGCAATAAAATCTAGTAAACTGATGTTTGAGCTACAAAATTATTATATAAAGGCCAAAATAAGATTAAACTGACTAGCAGCATTTGAGGTAAACATTCAGTGTAGAGAAATCCTGCATATGATTGTTTGAAAAGGAAATTCAGAGGTAGATATTCAGCTTCTTGCAAACCCCAGTTGAGTAACTCCATGCAAGACAGTTAGTGTAAGTTAGCATTAAGGTGAAATTACTGTTTATCTCTCATGTCCTCAGTGCAAATTCAAGTTTTTTTCTCTATATTTTTCTCTTTTGTACTTTGTAGCAACTCTCACATTTCCTTTTGTTTTCATCCCACATCCCAACACGATACTGATTTTAATGGAAAAATAACCAGAAGTTTATTAGTTCTTACGGAGCGTTTTATATCTACCAAGTGAGTTTCTTTGGGTCTTTCTAGAGAACGAGGAACACACTGAAGGAAATAAAACTTAAGTGGTTATGCTTTAATTTGACTTGATTGGCAGCCTAACTGCATTAGTTTCCTGGATTTCTGGTCCCTGGGGTGTCTCCCATGTTAGTCATGGAAAGGAAATGGTAAAATGGAGAAAAGGTAAAATGGTAAAAAAGGAGAAAAAGGATGAAGATGTGTGGCACTTTGAAAATGTTAATTTTCAACTCCATGGACTCCTTGGGTGTGAGAGCGGTTGAGGTCCTTGTCAAGTTTGCAGTACTTGCTTATTGCAGTGCTTTGGATTCCAATACTGGGTGATGCTTTCAGCTTTAAGCAAAATCTTTAAGCTTTTCTTCATGGTGATCGGGATTTCTGTATCATATCTCTGTGTTTGTCTTTGCTAATCTTGAAGCAAAGTCATACATCAATTTGAAGAAATGTGTGAAGAAATTCTGACCCAAACCATTCTGCAATTTTGTATAGCATTTTTAGGGTACCATGGGAAAATTATAAGCAAAAATGAAAGAAAGGGGAGATCTAATGAGTATACTCTCTAATCTGAGCAAAAACAAGGAGAAAGTTGTAACTGAAGGCACTGCTAGAAAAGGAACCACTAAAATGGAAAGCAGATATCACAGAAGTTTTTGAAGAATAAGTATTGGCATAGATCATAACATATTAATGATACATATATTTAAAAATGAGGAACATCCTAGCCCAACCGTGAAGTTTTAAAACACTGGTGTTGGGAACACAATTAAGACTGGACTAAAAGAATTTGAGTGAAACACAGTACCTCAGAATGTGTGGTAAGGTATTTACAGACTAAAAAGAAACTTTTATTTGAGTTGGAAGTTTGTCATGTGCAGCTGACAGAAAAAGAATTACCTGGGTGAAGAAATTACTGATCAAAGGTAACTAGAAGCCATCAGTATTATGCATCTATAAGAAAGTAGGAGCCTGGCCCTGATGACATCAGTGCCTGTATTGGTGAGGAAATACTCATTATATGTGTATGCCCTTGTGTGTGTTATATTGTGATTAGACATCAAGCTATTGGAGAGCACTCAAAAGAGATCCATGAGGATGGTAGAGGGTCTGGAAGACTTGATGTATGAGAAGCAGCTGAGGCCACTTGGATTGTTTACGTTATAGAAAAGGAGGCTGAGGGGTGACCTCATTGCAGTCTGCAGCTTCCTTACAAGGGGAAGAGATGGGACTGCTACTGATTTCTTCCCGCCTATGACCAAAGACAGGACGCAGGGAAATGGCAGGAAGATGAATCAGGAGAGGTGTAGGTTAGATATCAGGAAAAAGTTTTTCACCCAGAGGGCAGTGAAGGAGTGGAACAGGGTCCCCAGGGAAGTGGTCACAGCACCAAGCCTGCCTGTGTTCAAGAAGTGTTTGGATGATGCTCTCAGGCACATGGTGTGATTTTGGGGGTACCCTACGCAGGGACAAGTGTTGGACTCAGCAACCCTGGATGGGTCTCTTCCAATTCAGCGTATTCTATGATTCTGTATTTTGTTATTTGTTAACGTTCCTTAGTTCTTGGTTGCTGTTTGTAATACCAGAATACTTTTCAATTCAAAAAAGGTTGGTTTACACTGACACAAATGTAAACAATTATTTCAATGGTAAGTAGCATGGGAGAGTCTTGCAAGAGGAAATAGGTTGGTTTCTTTATCCAGACACTGGAGAAGATGATTGCTCTCAGTAAATTCACCTGGGAAAGCAGGGAAACAGGAACACAAGCAGAATGTAGAAATATGTTAAATACAGGAGGGTGATTACAAGTTTATATGAATGTAAACATTTATGAATACATTCAAATTGTTGACTAAGAGTTACGGAACCTTTCTTTGTGTAATAGTGGGGCAGAAATAACAAGATAGATTTGGGCTCTGTTGGTCAACTGAAAAACTTACACATGAGTATTTACAGTACCAAGAACCTGAAAACACCTTCTTAGTTACACAGTTGATCCTGATTCTCCAGTGTAAGATATATTCATCATCTTTGCAGAGTCAATTTGCATATATTTTTGTCTGGGGTTTTGCTGCAGTTATTTCTTTAAAATTTAGGTTCCTTTCCAGCCTTGTACATTGTTTCTAATCTTGCAGTGCAAAACCTATTTAGAAGAGAGCAATTTTAAATGCTTCAGCCCAGCATTACTGTCACAGTTTTTCAGTTCTGATGCTTTTAACCTGTCCTTTCTTCCCCATAAAATTAGGAAAGCTTGTAAAGGTGGGTACTCATAAAATCATATGTGTAACACGGATGTTATATTTCCAGAAAGAAAAGTCAGTTTCAACAACTGACAACTTCAACACTTTAGCCTTTTAAAAGCAGGGGCAATTTTACTTTTCAAAATAGGAATTTATATGCCCCTGCTCCTGGTTTTGTATCATGCACATGAGGCTTAGTCCCTCAAACTATCTTTTTCCTCTTCTGACGGTTTTTCCTTTAATTTTTTTTATTTAAGAGGAAGACAAGGTGTCTTCGTGGTTGATAAAATTAAGTAGAGAAAAAGAATGATACGTCATACCTTGTAATCCTTCATCTTCCGTACAAACTCAGTGCCCTCTTCTTTCTTGCTTCAGTTTAAAGTTTCCTGTTTTCCTGGCTCCAGTTAATATGCCAGTTTGATGCTACTACTAGGTTGCATTAGCTTTTAGATAGCAACAGCTGATTTCAAGAATCCCAGGACACTGATAGGTCTATTACATTAAGTAACTTTCATTTGTTCTTTACCTGCTCTGTGCTCTGTTTGCGAGACTTAAAGTAATGACTTGTATGGTGAACCAGTTAACTTCACAAAGCTTCCTCCCTATGGCAGGTGGCTCTTTATGTTTTACTAAAGCTGGTTAGACAATTGAAGGGTGGGGTTGTTGTGCCCTGTCCATGTTTCCTGCTAGGCAAGAGACTTCCCCTGCCTGTGGTGCTTGCCATTTTGAATGCTGTGTCATTAAAGCCAAAACATTTAAATTCATGCCCATAGTACTCTTAACTTCAACAGGACATACCTCTGGTGAGGGTGTTTTTCTCTGTGCAATGGATTTTATTTCCAGCGGTGTTCTCAACAGTTTTTAACTTCTGTAAAATGGTGAGTAACATAATTAGCCATTTTTAATCTAACTAGTAATTACTTATTGCCAAATGGTGCTCTTGAGATACACAAAGCAAATAGTTCTTATAGTCAAGCCAAAGTTACGGAGTACATAGCCAAATGTCAAAACCAGGAATTTCATTTTTAGGTATATTTATCCACTTTCATTTCAGTGGTGAGAAATGAAGTCTGTTCCTAAAAGGAAGAACCATTAAATACATTTAACAGAGATTTATCATCTGACTATGTATCTGGGTTACTGTTGGAAGCTGTTAAATACAGGGGAGTCCTCTGTATTCTCTCACAAATACACTTTTTTGTAAGAGCACTCTTGTCACTTGCATTTAATGAGGAGTTATCATTTGCACACCATGGCCCTGGTCCTCAGCACTCTGACAAGGGCAAGTATGTAGGACTTCTCATTTACCCACTCTAAATTGAATTTCACAATTTGTTAAAATTGTGAAATTTGTCAGAAATATTCTGAGAATGTTTTGCAGTCTCAGATTCACAGTTGTGTCTTCTGATTCCAAAGGAAAAAGGGTACTGATGGTAGTAATACTTTTGACAGATGGTTAGTGGTGTCTTGCTTCTGGCCACTCACTGCCATGGAAGAAAAAAACACAAAAGGAGCCTCTTATAAATGAGGCCTAATTGTTCCTGCATTTAGTTCCACTGAAGATAATACTGACTAAATGGGTGGAAATAAATGCTTTTAGGCACCTTGACAAAAAAAAACAAAAACAAAAAACAAACCACCCAAAAAAAAAAGGGAAGTTTGGCAAAAAGGAGGGAAAATTAGAAACACTGAGCATAAATATTCTTTTCAAGTAACAGTATTTCTTAAATTAGAATTTCCTAATGATGTTTAACTTGCACAGCATGCAGGTATTTTTTATGTGAGCACTCAGAGGACTAGCATGTTGAGCTGGTGTATTAGCAGTGAACTGCCACTCACAGTTCTTTCACAGTCAGGTCTTATAATTTATTCTGGTCCTTCTAGCCCTCGGCACATATCCTGCTAGTTGCTAGGCAACGATAAGTGATTTTTTTACTGCGCATGATTTTTATGTGGTAGTCATGGTTATTATTTTCTAATTACAAAACTAGAGACAGGGATTAAATCAGAATTGCATTAATAATCAGTGATTTTCTCCTGCTGTATGCACGACACAGTCTTTTGAATTTATATAAGAAAAGATCACATTATTTACAATGTAGATGTGCATATACCAAGGGAGCAGAAGATAATATTTTTTTCTGAGAGGAGGTTCTATAAAAATGATACAACGAAATAAGCTGTTATTGATCTGAGCAGACAAAATCAGGCACTAGTCTTCGGTCTTTTGCATAGTTCATGCCCTTAATGCTTTTTCTTTCACAGCCTTAAATGATTCTTAGTAATTAGTTATGTCGAGAAAAAGCTTGAAGGTTTTCTGTGGCATTCTTGGTTTAATAGATAGTGTGAATAAGTCACAGTTGGCTGGATTTATATCTTGAAAATAGGTTATTGCTGTTAAATAATTTACTACTGTTACATTTTTTTATATAAAATACAATATAGCGATGGCTCTATGTGTGTAAAAAGAGAAAAAAAAATAGAGCCATACGATTAAAAGCTCTATGATCATTAGGAGCATTTTAACAGGACAGATATATTAAGCATGTTATAAAATTCTATCAAAATTAGATTGTTAGTAGCTGTTTCCTTTGCACTTAAATCATTCTGTTTGCTGTTAGACTGAAGGTCCAGCTTTCATGGTTATATTAATTTTCTCAAATAGATATTTCTGTTAAAAGAAAGCTGCTGAAGTTTAGAACATGGCAATAACTCAGACCTTCTGCATAACAAATCCAGATTCATACTTCACAGAATTTTGTAATCAATTTTTATACCTATTAAAGGCATAGCTTACGTCTATATCGTACGTCAGTGGATTTCACAGTTTTACTAACATAACTTTATTAAGTTTGTGCAGTCAAGCACAAAAAAAATAGGGTATAATAAAATAAAAAAAAAGGTGGAAGCCTAATGTGTTTCCATTGGGAAGGTACATTACCATATGCAATGTAATGGCACAAAAGTGTACACTTTGGTATGCTTTTCCACA
Organism: Calypte anna; assembly: GCF_003957555.1. Taxonomy (NCBI): domain Eukaryota; kingdom Metazoa; phylum Chordata; class Aves; order Apodiformes; family Trochilidae; genus Calypte; species Calypte anna. The sequence continues at coordinate 48,898,529 of NC_044274.1, forward strand.
TAAGCACTGCCCTGCATATACAGGTGGGCACCAGTCACTCAATGAATAGCTGAATTTCCCTTGTGCTTCTTTATGATGCCCAGGAGTCTGGTGGTATGGTAGATATATAACTTTTTTTTTTCCCCCTCCAACAAATTTAATCCCATCTTATAAATGAGGAATAGAAACTTATATTTTAAGACACTATTTAGGCACCATAGATCTGGTTTCTTGAACTACTTAGTCTTCTGCAAATCCAAAACAAACATCACTGATCTCAGTTACGGCTGGGAGTGCCCTTCTCTATATTAACAAAAAAACCTCCAAACAAGTCCTCAGTTTGTGAACAAGTATAAACATATCTTAATTTAGTCATTTGTGCAGTACTTAGTCCATTACTTTTCTTTGTGTTACTTCTAGTTTTTCTTTTGAGAGGGCAGTCTGAGATGAAGACAATTCTGTTTTGTGGTGTGACACAGTCACTCACATAGATTCATTAGCACAATTGGTGCCATAGAATCCACAGAATAAACACCTCCCACTTTGACAGGGGAAGTATGAAGGGAAAGAATTTGTCTCTTTGGTGCAGTAGACTGAATTTCCCTATTATTTGCAGGCAGAAGAGTAATAGTAAGACTTAGGATGACACTTATATGGTCATTTTATGATTTCCTCTATTTCAGTAGCTGGATGCCTCACAAATAGATCAGATCTGTTGGATGAAAGTGCTAGTAACTGATTGGAGTGTGAGGTGGAGGTGGTCTGTTGGGCTGTCTGCCCTAAAAACTCTGTGGACAAGGTAGCACTTTCACCTTCCCTCACAGAGCTGCACAGAACACCGCCTTGTCTCACCATGCAGCAGCAGCAGCACCCAGAAGTGTGTTAATTCATATGCTGTAATCTTGCTGTAAACCAGGAGGCAGCCTGGCAGGGCAGTTACTGCTGAATAGATAAGGGGAATGGCTTCTGCTGCTGCCAGTCAGGCAAAAGTTGTCAGGTTGAGACAGGGGTTTTGTGATTCTAAGTTTGCACTGGATAAGAAAATACTTTAGCTGCCATTTGACACTAAGGATATTGGTTGAACAACACTGATAATCCACCAACAAAAAGGACATAGAACTCCTCAAGCATGTTCAGAGGAGAGCCATAAAAATCATCAGAGGGCTGGAGCAATTCCCCTATGAAGATAGGCTGAGGCAGTTTGGGGTTGTTCAGCTTAGAGAAGAGGAGGCTCTGAGGTAATCTTATAGCAGCATTCCAGTATCTGAAAGGGGCCTACAAGAAAGCTGGAGTAGGACTTTTTGCACAGGTATGTAGCGAGAGGACAAGCAGCAATGGTGAAAATGGATTTAGGTCAGACTTCAGGAATAAATTCTTTCCTGTGAGGATGGTGAGGAACAGGTTGCCCTGGGAAGTTTTGACTGCCCCCTCCCTGGAGGTATTCCAAGGCCAGGTTGGTTGTGGCTTTGAGCAGCCTGATCCAGTGAGAAGTGTACTTGCCCATGCCAGTAGGGTTGGAACCAGATATCTTTGAAGTCTCTTCCAACTCCAGCCATTCTGTGATTCTGCAAGTCTTGTCCTTACTGATGCAAGGTATATAAGAAGCATCAATGACCCAGGTCTAAACTGAGAACAATAAAGAATCCTGGAATAGGTTAGCAAAAGCTACTTAGGAAGTGAGGAAACTATGCTTATTCCTGCTTATTCATTGTTCTGTCAGCTCCATGACAAAAATAGTATCTCCCGAAATTTTGATGCTATTTCAGGCATTAAGAAATTCTTAGAAATAAATTCTTTACAGAGAGAGTAATCAGGCATTGGAATGGGCTGCCCAGGGAGGTGGTGAATTCTCCATCCCATGGTCTGGTAACCACGGCAGTAGTGGATCAAGGGTTGGGCTTGATTAATCATCTCAGAGGTCTTTTCTAACCCTGCTGATTCTCTGATTATAAGAAATGTCTAACATGTAGAAGGCATTCGAGGGCAAAGGTGTTCTGTGCTTTTTATCATCGTTATCTTCAATGGCAGAATTGCCTCAGTTAAGCTTTGATTCAGGATTAGTTTAACAAGTTTGGTAAGACCCCACACTACTGTGGAGTGTGACTGCAAGAAAGAAGCTCAGGACTTGATAGCCTTCTTGCCTAACTCCTGTGAAGATTTGGTATCTGAGTTACCATATGAAGATGTAAATGACAAAATAGAGCTTTTTGGAGTAGCTACAAGAGAAGGACACAAGCGAATGTGGGCTGAGAAACCTTTGTGAATGCCGTGAGCAGTGGGTTATAGTTCCTCTCAGCAGAGCTTTTTTCTGCTACTTTGTCTATAAGAAAAATGACATGCACACAAGAGGGGAAAAAAAAAGGGACAAAGCTCTTAAGTGCCATGGACACGTCCTCTCTGGGAGACTTACAGTCATGTATTTTTTTGGGAAGCTACAAATAGGAAGATTTTAAAAAGCAAACAAAAAACCAATCTCAATTTGGAAGTGTTAAAACTGCTAATAGTAAAGAATGAACAATGGGAAAAGGGGAAATCATAGGAATTCTGAACACCAGTAAGGAACAAGCAATGTTTCCAGGGTATGAGAAGTTTTTAGATAACCCATCACTTTCTTTCAGCTAATTGAAGAAGTAAAAATAAAATTAGTGGTTTTCAATGCAGTTTACAATGATGTTGCCAGAAATTAAACAGCCATTGATGAAAGCTAATACTATTTGTTGTTACTCTAACAAGTTAGTAAGTTGGTATTCTTACAAGTTACTGTAACTAGTCAGTCTCATAGCAGTTAGGATCTGGAATAATGGAAATTGGTATGAACAAATGGTTTGCTATGAGGAAGAGGTACAAAACAACTATAGAGTGACCAAGAAGTCACTTCCTGCCACTTGTTAAAATTATAAAAAAAAATTGAGAAGGATAAGACTCTACTCTGCAAACCATTGTGGAATTCAGACTCAAATCCCTATCCTGTTCTCTGCATACAGCTTCCTACACATATGACCCTGTAATGACAGTGGTATGCTAGGACACAGCACAAAGAATTCTAGGTATTGTATTCCTAATTAAATCTAATTCTAAGATAAATTAATTATTTTAGTACCAAATTTTAAAAAAACAGACCAGGGTTCTAATACTTTAAAAGAAAAAAATGGGATTTTTTTTTCTTATGATTAGATTGTGAATGTGTGCATCAGTTTTGTAAGAGAGTTGTGGCTAGTTCTTCACATTATATATTTGTTTTTCTTAACAGTTCAGGACGGCAGCTAAGTGAAGTCTTCATTCAGCTCCCATCTAGAAAAGAGTTACCAGAGTACTATGAATTGATTAGGAAACCAGTTGACTTCAAGAAGATAAAGGTAAGAATCTTTTTATTTAGTGTATGTTGCAGTATATCAATTTCAAATGCAAATCAAAATGTAGCAGTGTGATATGAATGACTCAGAGATGGCATCTCACCATTTTTTTTGTTAAAGCCTACTGGTGAATCTGTAAGTACATCTTTGGTAGAAGAACAAGGATTTCCAAAGGCTGAACAAGGGAATGCAGTCATCTCTTAACTAGCATCACATGTCGGCCAGGTCAGATCCAAAAACAGATTAGATGGAGTTCAGGCATCATGTTGTATTTTAGGCGGTGTACAACTACTTTCATTCTTTCAGCTTATTTTTTTCTGTGCTAGAAAGAAGAAAGTGGAACTCCTTTTGCAAAAAGAACTCTATTTTGGTTGCTCTTTTCTCTTTCAGTTCACACAGTGATTGCTAATTTTTACTCTTACTTGTCTTTTTTTGAGTAATATGTTGACAATACATTTTAAGACTTTGCTGCTTAGGTAAAACTTTTAAAAATAAAGCTTTTAATATGTTGAAATCAAATTGTAATTCAGTGTCCTGTCTGCTGTTTTTTCCTCTTGCACCATCACCCATCCATCTCTTCATTTCCTCAACAAATGCAACAGGAAAGAATTCGCAACCATAAATATCGGAGTCTTGGAGACTTGGAGAAAGATGTCATGTTGCTGTGTCACAATGCTCAGACATTCAATTTGGAGGGATCACAGGTCTGAATGAACCACTTTGTGTTAAACATACAGTTTTCTCTACCTAGTGTTTTCAGTGCTTGTGGGTTCTTATATTATGTATATGAACTCTTTTATAATTCTTCCGTTGAATAGAGAAAAATTCCAGATTTGTAGAATCATCCAGATTTTACTGGATACAGCTGCAGAGTGTGCATGCAGAGAAACTAATTTTGACTCTAATTGTGCAATCAATTTTATCTGATTTGTTGTGTAGATTAGAGCTGCTGTAGGACTATTTGAATCTGTAGTAAAAGGCATTGTGCATGGATTGGTAAATCAGCTTGAGTTTACAACAGTGGATGACAGAATTAGCAAACTTAGGAGAGGAAGAAGAAACACTCACTAGTGAATTCTTCAGTGATACAAGGTCAAGGTTTGTCCAGCAGCAGAGCTTTGTATATGAAGGGTTATACCCTTCGAAGCCTCTGGCTTTTTTTTTTTTAAGCCTGAAAGATAAGTGTCCACAGAAATAATAAATCTCAAGTGAGTCTCAGAGGCTTATAAAGCAAAGTTTCTCATCTCAAACAGCTGTTTCACACACATGAATGTACTCAGTGCTGTGAATTCAGGACACAGACACAAAAGGAGAGACTGCAAAATCTGAATGGCACATGAGAAAGTTGCCTCACAGTACTGTGAAACATAGTCTTGAATAATAATTTTTATAGATGAGGTCCAGCTGGTGTACTGCAGACACAATGGTCAATTTAACCTGGTATAATCCTTAGTGGGTAGAAATTTCACTAGATGGTGCACCTCTGTTTGGAAATAACCCAACCTGTATCAGTGTTGTAGGATAATTTTTCATTCCAGAATACCACCATTAATTTCCAGGCCTAGTATTACTTTTCATAGCATGAAGCCCAAATAACTCATATCTCAGAATTTTTTTTTAGATTTTTGTCTGGGAAATTCTCATACTATTCATTTTGATTTCCAGGGAATTGCAGCACACTTCTGCAGCAGCCCTCTGGTTTTTAAGATGACCTCATGCTCTTTGTAGTACTTTGGGTCTACCTTTGCTCTGAAATACCACTTTTCTTCAGTGAACTACATTGTATATGCACCCAAACAGCTAGTTTAGGTACACAGTGACCTCAGTTGAAATTTTATGTGTTTGTTTTGTTAGTACGATGCATGCTGATTTTCCTTGGAGCAAAGCTGTTCCATCTAAGCTGCAGCCTTATGAGAGAGTTTTTTGTAGGCAGAGACAGGCTTTGTATTTTAAGGCAACCTCAGCAATTTGAAAAGTTTTTTTGCCTTGTAAAGGTCAAATGAAACACAGACACATATGGAGTTAGAATTGCATGTGACTGTTGAAATAGAATTGTCATTAATATTGCCATTTGTCATTAAGGTGTCTGTGCTCCCTTTTTGAAGGAAGTTCTGCTGTCATTGCTGATCATTTTTTCAAACAGTTGGAATTGGTAAAAATATGAGATTTTTAATGTGCATAAATTTTCCTGAAGAAACCCCAGATTTTTCTAAATCAAAATTGATACTGAATATTACAAGTAATCCCACATTAGGAAGGTTAAAGCTTTTATTAAACCTGCTTTATTTCCCTAACAAATTCTGTTTAAGAGCCTGGGTCACACAGATACCTTAAATGTGTAGTGACTGCCACTGAAAAAATACCTTTTGTTTTGACTCTAGAATATATTTAGTCAGAGAAAAGACAGCAAGGCTACTTCCAAAGAACAGTGGAATGTGCTAGGCCTATGCATCAGGGGCTTTGAGATTAATAGCTGACTTACTGTAAGAAAAAAGAAGTACATTGAAATCAGTAGTCATTTGACGTCCATGGAGGAAGCTATGAGGTCTCACAGCCCACTGATGTCATAAGGCAGCTGGAGAAAAGACTTTTCAAAACATTCATGATCCTTTTATATATGTCAAGAAATCTTATCAAAAGCAATCAAACATTTCATGACAAAAAGCACAGCAGTACTTACAGGATGGAAAACAAACTTCAGTGAGATACACTTTTTCTGAAAAGGGCTTGGCAGTCAAACAACAAGAGAGGTTGCATATTTCTTGTAAAGAATTCTGAACAAAGTTTTTCTAATCCGTTTTATTGAACCTGCAAAATGCTAGAGCAGTTTTATCAGCTTTAACATACAGATTGTGTAATGACAGCCAAAAGTCCTTCTGTTATGTTCCTCACAAATAGCCAGTGTCCCTTTATACAAGCAAGTTCGTAAGTGAGCCAGAGTAGTAGTGTGACAGCCAAAGTGGTTCAAAGGATGATGATGATAAAACTGAATACAATCTATGACTCTGTACCCTTCTGTCAACTGTCATTAATTGTCTAGAGCTGAATTATCAGTGCTTATCTTCTGACATTTTATGAAACAAAATGCACAAGCTTATTCGTTAAGGTAATTATGAAGTTACAGATACTCAGCAAGATGAGATTGTTAATACAGTAATCAGAAATGTGTTACAATTCAAGTGTAGTCCTCTTGCACTTGAGAGTCCCCTCATGCTTGAGGTCTAAGAGAAAATCTTGTATAGCCAAGTTATTTAGCAAGCTTCAGAATATCTAAAGACAGGCGCTAAGTTTAGAACAAGCGCTGATAATTGAATTGGTTTAGTTCAGTTTGGTTTAGTTTCGTTTCATTTTTTTCAGTCTTTTTAGACCTGAAAGGGAAGGAGAAGTGAGCTGCTTGGTATAAATTTTGGCATTTCGATTTCAGAAAAAAATAAAGATTAGTTAACAAGGTGGTTAGCCATTTGTGATTATCAACTGTAATACTAGACTGTAACCCACTTTTTAATTAAAATGCTTACTTCTGAAGTGTGTTGCTTTGACCTTTTCCCAAGGTGGTTACTATCAAATGAAAACTAACAGTAGTTCTGTTGGTAATAATAAAAAAATCACACCAACTGGCATTTTAGATGTAGTACCTTTTAAGAGTTGTATTGTTGTGGCTCACTAGTGACAAGTTTCTTCATATAGAGCATGAAAAATTAATGTTGACATTACTTGTAAAATTCATGCAACAGGTATCATTACTCAGTATTTGAAAAGGCCATACAATCTGTGGGTTTATCGTGTCTGTGCTATGAATTTTTGAGATTACTTGACTTCAGAGTTGTGACATGGGTTTGTATTCATACTGTAGATCTATGAGGATTCCATTGTTCTTCAGTCTGTGTTCAAAAGTGCACGACAGAAGATTGCCAAAGAAGAAGAAAGTGAGGATGAAAGCAATGATGATGAAGACGATGATGAAGAAGAAGAATCAGAATCAGAATGTGAGTCCCCTGCTATGTGTATCTGGGAATGGAAAGGGATGTTTTCCATTTTCTGCATGGAAACAGATTATAATATTCTATTTTCAAGTACTGAAAATAATCTTTTAGTAATGTAGCTGCCTTGGATGTTAACAATCAGCTTAGGTCTTTTGGCTTTATGTTCTGGCTACACCTCTCAGAGTATAGTAAACTGTTTTTAAGCCAGAAACAAATCACATGTGATTTGTGAAAGGAGATCTGACTGACTATGAGCGTTTATAAACTTTCTGCTCCTGTTCACATTATTTGTAAATACAAGTGCCTTGAAAGGCTAGAGGTAGCCTTTATCCATGGTTGACAAACCTGTAGGCATGGTGTAACCTATAGAACTCATCACCTGGTTAAGAACCAGATGTTGCAAATATTCTTCAGTGCAACAAGGACTTAAGAAAACTGATTGTTTCAGAAGCAGCAGGTGACACTCATCCAGTCCCTGCAGACTTGGAAACATTATACAGTTTAAAAAGAGGGATCCCTACGTTCCACTTTCTGCCACGCAGTATATGCATTTGTACTGTCCAGCCACCCCATTTGTCTGATTACAGAAACTGTAGTAATTGCCCACAAGCCACTCTTCCAAGTACATCCAGTGAGTGTGCAAAGGATGCAACTGTGGAAATGAGTAGATATTCTGGAATCAGGAATTTAACATGTTCAACTCAAAATCTGCCAGTCATCTTCACATAGCATTTCTGTAGCTTAAAATAAAATAAAAAAATAAAATATAAAATAAAATAAAAAATTGACTGTACAAAATACATTTTTTATGTGCTAGGAAAAAATACTTTTAGATGTGTTTCTTCTCAAAGGACCGTATACTACCATAGACACAATGCATTCTGAGACTGAAACGAGGATACACATGTTTAACCTAATGTATTCTCCATAGTTTAATACAAATTATTGTTACAACTATGAAGAAGCAGAGATCTAAAAGCAAATACCTCTGCTTCATTATTCCATGTTCCACATAAAGTACAGAGGGGAATATATTTTCAGTGTGCTGGAGTGGATTTCTATGAACAGTGACAGCAGTGAAGTTGATAAGTGAAAGTAACAATCATGTATGGTGTTAAATTTTTACAGCAAAATCAGTGAAAGTCAAAATCAAGCTAAATAAGAAGGATGAAAAAAGTCGGGAGAAAGGAAAAGGCAAGAAGAGGCAAAGCCGAGCAAAAGCCAAACCTGTCGTGAGTGATGATGATAGTGATGAGGATCAAGAGGAAAATGTAAGTTTTGCTCACTGAGACTGGAAGTGGTTGCAGTGATTGCATCTCTACCTGTCCTGCTTGCTGTCAAAATTTGCAACTACTCATGCTTAAGCACAGTTTTAATGCGTAATGAAATCATCTTGAAAGATTTGAGCAGGGGTGATTACCTGTATCTCTGTGTGCTTATGAGATGTGGTCTCAGTGCTGAAAGACAAAAAAAGTCTACAGAGTTTGGAGCTTATTTCTCGGAGTTGTTCCTACTTTTATTAAACCTTTAAACTTCATGGTCTGTTTGCTTTTGTCTACAGTCGAAAAACAACTTGATTTTCTTCTCTTTTTCTGTTGTTTTTGTTTTTTTGGTTTTTTTGCGGTTTTTTGTTTTTTTTTTTTTTTTTTGCTTGTTTGTTTGTTTAGTTGAGTTTTTTGAAGGGCTGGGTTTTTTGGGGGTTCTTTTGGGGGGATTGGTTTTTGTGGGCTTTTTTGGCTTGGTTTGGCTTGGTTTGTTGGTGTGTTCTTCTTCTGTTGCAGCAAATGAAAACAGACTTCTTCCCAGTTGTTTTTTAAACATCTGTGTAGAAAGATTATCTGATGTTTCCTGACTGTGTTTTTCTCTCTCTAAAGAGGTCTACAGCAATTAAATGAAATGTCATAAAAGAGAAATATTAGATAACAGAATACCTTTCTTTAGGACTATCTTGATTTGTCAGATGAATTGTCATTTTCTTCCTTTTGCTTACTTTTTGTTTTTCCTTCTTTAACAAATTCCACAGAACAGCTTGCAAAGAATTTCTGACTTGTCTTGTGTCTCTTACCTCTAGGACCAGTCGGAAGCAAGCGGAAGTGATGATGAGTGATCCATAGGGTTTATTTTCTTGGCAGAACTGACCCCTCCCCCTTCTCTTTTCCCTTCTCCTTTCTTCTATCTTACACCCAGTGAATTCATTTTGTCAAATAGACATTGGGTTGTTTCTGTATTCTCATTCTCTATAAATTAGCTTTAGGATAGTGCCAGACAAACATATGATATCATGGTGTAAAAAAGGAAGAAAATGTAACATATTGTGACCAAATGGGCCTCTAAAGATTTTAAAAGAAAACAACGAAAACAAAGCTTTTAATGGAAATTGTGGGTTGATATTATATTTCTATGGGCTGGTTTTAACTTGGTAATGATTTGATTGTGCCTGGTCTTATCAGAGATGTTTTTCAGTGGCATCAGAAAGACACACATAAAAAAAAATCTTTTGTAGCAGTGATAACCAGGAGAAGCCATTAAAAGCCACTGGTTATTTTTTTTCATCAGGCAGTTTTTGAAGTTTTTGGTTGTTCTGCAATGTTTTTTACACTGTGGTACATATATGCAACTTTGTTTAATAGCTTATAAATGTACAGTAGTTAGCCTTCATCCACCTTGTCCCATATACATTTTTCCACTTTACGCTTGACGATCTTCAGAAAAATGCTTTATGAATTGTATCAAATTTATGTCTACTGTAAACTTTGCTTAACTTTTTTTTTCCTCAATTAAAAAAGTTGGGTTAAAAAAATGCTTTTCAATATTGCAATCTATATAGTGTAATGGATGGCTTCTTTCATCAGACTGATCTTCTGTGTTACCAATGTGGATTATCACCTTTTCCCTAAAGTGTACTTAATCTTTGCTTTCTTTGCACAATGTCTTTGGTTGCAAGTCATAAGCCTGAGGCAAATAAAATTCCAGTAATTTTGAACAATATGGTGTCAGTGTTTTCCTAATGAAAATATAATTTGGGTCAATAGATGCAGCCTTGTGTTAAGAATTCCACAGAAGGGGTGAAAAGCAAAAGTCTCCTATAGAGAGCTATACTGTGGTCTGTCCTAAATGTAAAATCAGAACTTGTTCAAATACCATAGAAGTATCTTCAGAGAATGAGAAAAGACATGCAATATGCATCTTTTAAATTAAAATAATAAAATTGAAGTAGTAAAATAATACCTCAAATGTGTAGATCACTACCTAGTTACAGTTGAAGAGATAAAGCAATAAAACAAACATTTCTTCTTCTTTCAGGAAATGTATGTCCATGGGCCTCAGTAATGAATAGAATTAGTTATGTGGGCAGTCAGTTTATTTTAAGTATTTTATTCAGGTATTGTTTGAGAATAAAAATTAACTAAGAAGACCCAATGTTTGTGTTGAAAGCATTTTCTCAGTCGAAAATGGAGTTGTATGAGGAAAAGCTGTATGAGGATATCAGTTTGCATAAAGAAATATGTTTGAATTCTTAATTGCAAGTTTTTGTTTTATCAGGTTTAAGTACTTTCAAAATATTTCCAGCTTGTCCTCTGAGTTTCAAGAAAAAAATGCAATTATTTTTATAATTAGATTTAAATCGATTTATGGCAGCTAAGTCATGCCTGTGTCTCCACTGCAGTCAGTTCTGTTATTTTGCTTAGGATTTAAATGTGTTTGTACCCAGAGTAGTTTTTTCCTTTGTGCAATCTCTGTATGAATGTATGCATTTTTTTAATGCATTTTCCTGGTGATCTCAGCACATCACTATATGAATGAAAGGTTCTGGGTACATTGTTGTCATATATAACCTTCAAAATTCCTTACAAAAAAAAGAGGATACATATTTTTTTTTTCAGATATGTATGAAATCATGTTAAAGATGGAACATTGTTGTAGGATTCCCTTTATATTACATGTTGACACACACAAAGTGTTTTGAATGCCTTTTGGCCAGTACACAAATAAAATCATACAATGCTATAAAATCCATACTAAGGGAAATGAACTCATTTCCTACCTTAATTTCAGAAGATTTTCCAGTAAAAGGGAAATGGTGTAGCTTGGGCACTTAGGACGGTAAGCAAAGTGAAGTAAAGAGTGGGAAGTTTTCATGTTGCATCTGGTTCTTCTGGAAAGCTGGCAGCACAGTGAAGCCAGTGGGCCAGATGAATAACATTTTACAGCTTTTAAATGCAAATCCTTTTACTCATTAATATAAATGGCTTCCTGGTTTAATGTGTCTGGTCCTCAGAGTGAAGTATTGCATTGTCTGTGTTTTGAGACCCACAGGTAATATTGTTTTCTTTGTCGTGTATACTGCTTTTAGATTAGAAGTGTAAGGTGTTCCCTCACTACCAGCTTTCTGGCCCAGGAGGTGTGCTCTTCACTCCCTCAGCTCATGAACAAAGCCATGAATTCAGCAGTGCAATCTTAACCGTGTTTCATGGCAACTAATGAAACAGAGAAAGACCCTGACACAGCTTCTGTAGGCTGTGGGACACAGGCACGTGTGATCCAGCAGTAAGCCCCCGAGAAGTGCACAACTATTAATATGTTTGGTTTTGTAACAGGACTGTTAGAGTAGTCTCTTACTCTCTCTTTTCCTCATCCTCTGAAAAATCTGAAATACCTTAAAATTCCTGAAAAAAGTCAATTTTCAGTTTTGAATAGGGACTTGAGCTGTAAACCGAAACATGACTGTAAAAAAGTTCTGTAGGTTCACAAAAGGGGATAGCAACAGTAGTTTATAAGTACTGGCTGGACCATAAGGAAGAAGGAGAGAAGGAGGTTCAGGGCAGACAAAGAGTTGAACAATATACAATTTTGACTTCTTTGTAGCAGAATTGTGTATCACTGAAGCCAGCCATGTCCTGGGCTGCATCAAAAGAAGTGTGATTAGCCAGTCATGGGAGGTGATTCTCCCCCTCTACTCTGCTCTTGTTAGACCCCATCTGGAGTATTGTGTCCAGTTCTGGAGTCCCCAACTTAAGAAGGACATAGACCTTGTTGAACATGTCCAGAGAAGAGCTACTACAATGATCAGAGGGCTGGAGCATCTCCCCTGTGAAGAAAGGCTAAAGAAGTTGGGGTTGTTCAGCCTGGAGAAGAGGAGGCTCTGAAGTGACCTTATAGCAATCCTCCAATATCTGAAGGAGGCCTACAAGAAAGCTGAGGTAGGGCTTTTTTGCACAGATGTGTAGCAAGAGGACAAAGGGTAATGGTTTAAAGCTTGAGAGGAGATTTAGGGTAGACATTAGGAAAAAAATATTTCCTGTGAGGATAGAGAGACATTGGAACAGGTTGCTCAAGGAAGTTGTGGCTGCCCCCTTCCCTGTAAGTGTTCAAGGCCAGGTTGGGGTGGGGCCTTGAGTAACCTGATCTAGTGGGAAGTGTCCCTTCCCATGGAAGAAGGGCTGGAACTAGATGATCTTTAAGGCCTTGTCCAGCCCTAGCCATTCTATGATTTTAGGATTCACTCACCCCTAATCTTGCTGTGGTGGACATGGGATAGAAGACATAAAACATACAGACAACGTGAAACAAGTTACTTGACAGCATTTAGCTACTTTTTTATTGAAACTGGACATCCCATTCATTGTGGACAGAACTTCGTACTTTGGGGTTGCTCACTTTTGCATTTTAAGTGTTTAAAAACAAGGGTCATGTTTCTACTGGAGTAACTTTGTTAATTGAAATGAGAACCAAAAGTGCCATGGACAATTATCCATATGTAGCCTGCTTTTTCTCTCAAGAAAGTCAGATTTTATCCAACAATTATTTAAACATAAGTTAACTTAAGGTTGTGGCACTGCTCTCTTACTTATCCTTAACAACCAAGTGCTCTCCCTCTCCTCAAATGAGAAAAGGTTGGTGTGGGTGTGTCTCTACTTCTTTCTCATGTGGAGGTCACACCTGCTTTTCAGACACTAGTCCTTGTGTCTCCTTTAGCTTAATTTATAAAGGTTATGAATATGGCAATATTTACCATACTTCTTCTGACTCTACATTCACACAGGGAAATGGGTATGCTGAAGAGCGTGTTGAGCTCTGCCTTCATCTGATGCTGTTATGAGGCAAAATATTTCCCTGCCTTTAGTATAAGGAGCTTGTATTTCAATCCATGTGGTATTTTACTTCTCTCTTATTTTTATGACCACAGCAGGCATTGTAAGAACAAAATTCTCTTCCAGGTTGATGACAAAAGCTTGTGTTTTCTTCCCACCCATGCCAAGTTTCTGTCAAAGGCTAAAATCACAACAGATAACTGCAACATGAAGTTCTTGCATTTTCAGACTGGCCCGAAGTCATGTAAGGTACATCCCCCACAAGGACCATATTGACAACTGCCATTTGGGCAGCTGCTTCCTGAGTTTGTGATTGCTATTCAGTGAAGTCTTTGCATTCAAAATCCATGGCCATGGTGACATATACTGATGCTTCTTTCCATTTACCACTTTTGATGGGATTGGTGGTTTTATGCTTTGTAATGCATCACCTGCCTGTGAATACAACTGCTACGTACACTGTTCTCACACCAGGAGATGGAGATAAAAATAGAAGACAGCAGTACTAACACCTGAATTCACTGCAAGTGAAAGAGGGCTATCTACATGCCAAACATTATTTTCTTTCTCTGAAATGGCCATAGTTTCTGGTGGAACTCAATTTTTACCCACTTGTGTTACTTGTATTATGGTTTATATCCCATTTTTCTGTAGTAGTACCCATTATGTGCATTCTCCCTTTAGGCCTCCAGCATAGTTGTTCTTCTGTCCATTACCTTCCACTGGACTCAATTTTACATGCACTTTTATGCCTTACACACTTGAAGAACTTACTGCATCATTGTGTAGTAGAACTTCCCATGTCCCTTGTCCTAACATGAACTGAGAGAGAGAAGGAGGAAAAAGGCATTATCTGGCCAATCATTTAAGGCTTCTTATTTTCTGAGGCCAGAACACGTTGTTGCTACTAGTGAGCAACCCTAGGGACAGGTCAAACACATTTCTTTGAGCAGTTCTTAAGGAACAAAACAGTGAAGCTGAGCATGACTGATGTTCTGCAGATGCACAGGATCGTAAGTATTCCATGTGAGAGCACTTAAGCACTTAGAAGGAGTAATTAAAATAGTAAATAAAGCTTCACAATTCATTAATACTACATAAGGGGCAATATTACAAAAATAAGAACATTTTAATTATGCTTTGGCCTTATATTATTTGCCATATTAGGCCAACCTCCATTATTGCACCACTGGATGTAACTATTTGTTTCTTCATGCCATCCTTAAATCCGGTGAATGTTACACTGAAATATTTCAGTGTAACATTCAGGATTTAAATCCTAGTCATCTTGATTGCTTATAGGAAAATTATTTACCTGGCATCAATAATAATTTTTTTCATTATTTTTTTGGCATCTGGAGCCAGAAACGCTGGGGGGGGGGGGGGGGGGGGGGCGGGGGAGGGGCTATAATCAGAATCATGGTTACATATACATGACTGATTATTTCCCTGAGATGGACAGGTAAAATCCATTTAAAATGAACACCTGGTCCTGTATGTGGAGAATTAATTATTTCTGCTTAGGTGAAAACAAACTGAAAAGGGTATTACTGTCTATTTCCCCTATGCCACTCAAGACTTGCTTCAAATCTTCCTTCTCATTCCTGCAACATGTGACAGCCACTAAGCTGTAGGCTAAAGGGAGGAGTTTGAATTTATTCTTCATGACCTCTCAAGTGATGCTTTTTTTTTTTAATATGTGACATGCAGTTAATATGTCATTCTGACTATGCCTGATCCTGTGTTCCTTTCTACCTGTGCCATGTCCAACCTCTCTGAAAGGGTTGTCAGACACTGGAATAGTCTGCCCAGGGCAGTGGTGGAGTCGCCAACCCTGGAGGTTTTTAAACAGCGTCTGGGCCTTAGGGACATGGTTGGATGTAACAGGTTTACAGTGTTGGTCAAAGGTTGGACTTGATCTTGAAGCTTTTTTCCAACAAAAGACATTGTGTGATTCTGTGATGCTGTTTTAAGTTAGCATCTGAGAGACATTTCTGCTACAGTCCCTGAAGGAGAAACTCATTCAAAGCAGGTCATCCAGGTGAATGCGTTTCCCTGGATGGTGCACAGGGTGTAGTAAAGGAGGCAAATTTTTGGTAAGTACAACTATGTGAGTGGGCAGCTCTCTGAGCTCAGGTGAGGGTAGCCATCTCATCCCCACCTGTGACATCCCTGCTAAATTAATTCAGTAAGTAGCCTTGCTGCCTGTTCTGCTCATGTCACTGTTCCTCAGATCACAGAGTGCTGCTTGCTTCGGTTGGACTGTTTGTTTTAATGGCCCAACATCTGTCTGAGATTTCTGGCCTTGGGGAGCAATTTCATTACCACTCCAGTAAGAGACAGTGGTGGCTGTCTTTCTCATTGCTTTCCAAGAGTTTGTGGCATTCTCCTTGGAGGCTTGCTTGCTGCTGAGTTGTCTTTTAATGTAACTCTGTGGGATCAACCAGAGTGACATTAAGTAGGTAAACTGAATCACAGACACTAAGCCTACAAAATAACAAAGGCATAATCTACACCATGTAATAGTGTATCTTTCACTTCCAGACATCTCATCTGCCTGAGGCCCTTCAAATGGTCTCCCTGGGGCTGTTTGGCTTTTGGGGTCACTGAGCAAAAAGTCATCTCTAGTTATTTTTAAACTTAGTGGGCTTGCGCAGCAAAATATCTTTTAACTTAGCCCAGAATTGTTTGTGTCCATACTCAGGATGAACAAATAAAGTGGCAGACATACACAGCTTCATGAAAAGATCAGCATTTTAAACGCTGAAATAACTACCATACAGAATTCATACAATTACCTTTTTTAAAAAATACATTCTTCATATGAGACAACTTCACCCTTTGCTGCTCAAGAAGAAAGCAAAAGGCCCTTTAAGGACTTGCCAGAAGACTATCTCCTCCACATCATGCCTCCTAAGCATCCTTTTCAGCTGAAAGCCCCCACCCCAGTGTTACTGAATACTTGGGGTGTGTTTGTCTGAATAATGGATGAAAAACATCTGGGCCCATGTAATGACAGCTCTGCCTGAGTAATGTCAGCTTTTAGTCATATGTCCACGTAAATCTGAAGCACAGGCTGCATGCCTGTCAGCAAGCACAAGATCTGACAATACGCTGTGTGATGTCACTATATTACTTGATTACAGCAGTTATTCCTGAAAAATCCTGGAAGGATTTTGTACATGAGATTTCAGTATGCTCTTTAGCCTTAGCAATACAGAGAGCTGCAAAATACATTATTCTATGAGGTCTACAGTCACTTAAGGTGTTAACATTTTCAGGAAAATCACAGATATTATCTTTTTGTGTGACTGCTGGTGGGGCCTGTTTTTCCCTCCACTTTTGCCAGAAAAATGTTTAGTCTCACATATATGTATCAGCTGTCTGCTGATAGCCTTTAAACCCAGCAGGAAGTGCCAAAGTTTACACTGGACTCAGTCTTGTCAAGCGCTGTAGCTCATCAACAGTGTATTAAATGATCCCTCTTTAAGATAGCAAGGATAATTTGGGTTGCCTAAGGGCAAATCCTGGAGTACTTTTTAAGTGAAAGTGAAACTCTGTAAATAAGGAACGAGTAGCAAGTTTAAAAAGTACCTAGTCGCATGGTGAAGAAGGTAGTTTTGGAGATCTCTATTAAAGCATCTCTTGCTCTGTAACACAGAAATGAATTCCAGGCTGGTGACAAGTCTTGCAGTTGTGCCTTCAGAGGGCGGTGAGGAACCGTGTGATTCAGCCGGGACTGAAGAGCATCTCTGGGCACGTGGTTCCTCCATTCCAGCAGGGAGCTTCGCTGTCACTGCAAGGGAGGGAGGGGAGAGCTCAGGGAAATCTGCTTCTCAAGCAACAGACCTCAAACGAGCAGGTCCAGCAGCCTGTGCCTGGGGTATTCCAAGCTGGGAGGCAGGCAAGTAGAACTAATGCTAAGTGAAATCTGTGTTCCTATTTATCTAAGTATCAGTGCTTGCATAGGTTATTACAAATGGGCAGCAAAATGCTTTCGTAGGATATACCCAGCTGAATTTGCACCTTTTGTTTGTAAACAATCCGATACTCATGAAAATATTTCCAAGTCTGAATGGATTAACCACTGTTACAAGATAAAGGGATATCTTGCTCTTTGTGCCCTTCAGTCATGAGATTTTTCTGTGTGCTGTGCATCTCAGTTTGCCTTGAAGGTGCCTGTCCAATAGGATTTTGAATTATGGTGTCAATATTCTGTGTAAACCAGCAAGTAGTTCTTACTGAAATAAACTCAAGCTCAACTTTCATTTCCTCCAACCTGAACCAGAATTAAGTTGCCAGGTTTCAGATCTTACTGTTGATCCTTTGAGCTTTGCAGTAACCTGGTTTTATTTTTAATGAGCAGTATTTTCTTCTAATTCACATCTACATGGCCACTCCTGCTGCCATGTGAATAGCAATGTAGCATCAGAGTCTAGGTTTCATTATCACAACCAGAAATTTTTTGGGGAGTAACACTAGCAATAGGATCTCCCTGCAAGTGTACAGTGAGTTGAAAGAGCCTGTTTTTAATGCTCCAGAGGAAGGAAAGAAAAGTCAAGCTCACTGAGATTTTGTCTGAAATTCATGTCCTTTCCCAATAAATCTCACTGTGCTAGGCCTCCATTCTAAAGAATAAATAGTATAATGTATGAAAGAAATAGAAATATTCCTGTAGCCCTCTGTGTTTATATCTCTGCATCTCTGAGTTGCCACTTTCTATTACACCTCTCAACCTGCAGATCAGAATTCACAGTGGTCATGGAAAAGCAGCTCAGTAAATTTGACCCCTTGGATCCATCTGGCATTCACTGAAATTCTGATGAGGGTTCCTCCTGAAGAGGAGTCAGTTACAGCTAACCTGAAGAGAAGCTTATACTCTGTATATATACTCTGTATAACTTTATGCACTTCTGCCTTTTCTTCGTGTTGGTTGTGGATTAATACAATAACTTTTAAAGGCAACTGTCTATAATGAGGGTTTAAGTTGGGGAGGGTCTTGGAGCGTACGCTGTCTCAAGGCAAATGAGGACGGTGCTTTTGATACCACTAATTCTTCAGCAGATTTCCACTGCATCCCAAAACTCCTGTCTGAAGTATCCCAAGATTTGAAAATTAATATGTCAAAAGATACAGGAGAAATGAGGGGGGTTGGAAAGTCTATTTTAAAAATATTACAAAAAACAATTTATTAGATTTTTTAGTTGTTGCAATGGGAAACAGCAATATTTACATGCATATATAAACCCCATTACAGCATCATCCTGCTCCACCATGAATACCAGATTTATGTCCTTTCCTTCCCTCTGTTTATAGTTTTTGCTAAATGCCATGTGATTTAATTACCCTTCCATGGATTTTAAAGGACCTCAAAATCCTGGCTGATTGTACTCCCTGACCTCCTTTCCTCCAAAAGCATTAGAAGGCAATGGTGGCATGGTGTTGGTTTAGTATGTCAGGCTTTCCCAAGTGGACAGAAATCCTTTACTGCTCCAACTCCAGACTCCAAATATTCTGACACTACATAGACCACCGTGTTTTTCACTGAAAAAGAAATAAAGCTGTGGAGTTGACTTATTTTGCAATATACCTGCTGGAGAAAAACCAAACAAAAATAACCCTAGAATGACAAAACTCAAACAAAACAAAAAATAGCATTATAGTAGAACTGCCAGAAACATGAAGACAATGAACATGTAGACACACAAACTAAGACTATTTGGCACCACTAGATGCTAGAAAAGATACTTACATTTTGTTTTATAAGCACTTAATTGAAAGTTTACAAAAAGCATTTTAAAAGCCTGTTTGCTCAGTTGTTAGGGTCGATAATTTGCTTGTGTTTCATTGCTTTCCACTGTCATAGAATGAATAAGAACAAAAATAAGAATGAGAATTAATAAGAATAGAACAGAATGAAATATTTCAGTTGAAATGAAAAATAAATCTACATTGATTATCTAGTCCAACTGCCTGACCACTTCAGCGCTGACCAGAAGCTAAAGGATGTTGCTGAGGGCATTGTCCACTGCCACTTAAATACAAAAAGGCCTTGGGCATCAACTACACCTCCAGAAAGTCTGTTCCAGTGTTTGACCACCCACTCTGTACATAAATGCATCTATTTCTTCTCCGGACTTTAATAGCCCAGGGGAGATGAAATATTTCTCGAAGAATCTCTGCACAGCACTACTATCAAGCCTGATAGTAATTTTTGGATAATATCAATATGCAGACATTAGAAAACTGACTTAAGCAAACAAACAAGAAAACCTTAGGGGATGTAAGAACTTAGCTTTCTTTGTTTTCAGTGGGACACATACTTTGCAGTAATAATTAAGCAATCCATCAGCTTCTTGGTTTTATGACAGAGGCGATCCTGAGTTTAAAGGCATACATAGCAATGGAGTATTTTCAAGGCATCTCAGCATGTTGGAAACATAACCCAGGCTTTGGTATGTTGCAACAACTACAAATGTTGTCAAACTTAAAAGGGCATTATGTAAAAGAATTACTGCTCCACAAGGAAGGCATTTGATAAATAACTGTGTATATCAGACTCTTAAATTTTTTTTTCTCCTTGTAAATTACTGTAACTCTAATGTTTTACAGGTAGAAAGTGAGGCATAATTTGAAGTCTTACAGTTACTGGAGCACAGGAACAGGCCTTTCAGGGAAGAAAAACAAAGAGCAGGGCAAGGACAGGGAGCGGGGCTCTGCAGGTAGCAGGAGGATAGGCTTGTGGCAATGAGCAGGGGATATGGCCAAGGTCATGCTCAGAGCTCGTATCCAGACAGGGCCACTGGTGACACAGCTCAGGCCCAAAAGCAAGAGCCCAGCTGAAAAGCAGGTCCCATGGTAGGTGAGGAAACCTCCCTAGCTGAGGCTTTGACAGCTCAGGATTTTCCAGTTTACCAAACCCTTGGGGTTTCTTCTTTTCGGTGTTGCAAATAGAAAATTAGTAATTTTTCACATTCTTTCACCTTGTCAAGAGGACCTGAGAAGATTTCAGCAGAGCTTTGCTGTGTGAAGAGCAAACCATGAAGAAGCATTAACTTGGTCCCTCTCATGCCATCCTGGCACAGGGTGCTCAAGGTCCTGGCTACAGCAAGGCAAGGAGCATGGCACCACTTACCCAGAGCTTGGTGAGATCCTCAGCCAAAGTTGAACGTTCATAATTTGCCTCTAGTTCCAGGTAGTTGAAGGGAAATCAAATTCAAGGTTGTCTTCTCTGTCTTCACATTCCATGCTTTAGACAGTACTAAAATATTTTGCTGGTAAAACACTTTTCATAATGTCTTCTCTTGAACTCTCTCAGCCACAGTCTGATCCTGGTCTACTTAGTATGTTTATAATTAGAGGCTTTAAGTGAAGAAAAACAGAGTTTTAAATTAAACTGTACCCCTGGTACAGTTCCTGACTTTCTGAAGGTCTTTGCCGTGCAAACTGATGCACTGACGAGTCAGTGTCAATAATTTATACTGATGAAGCACTGCAGTGAAATGCAACCATGCAGTCTCTGAACAAGCCTCCACTGGCTGGTCAGTTTTTGAGATAGCAAAATGTCCTTAACAGCCTAACAAGAATAGTCATTTTTGAAACAAGCCCTTCTGTGGGCAACAGATGTGTATAAAACCAGTCTGCTGCAGTCCAAAATTTTACGTTTTTATGGGCAGATGGACAGTGTAGATGCAGTTTGCTGTTCAGCTAGTACCTTTCTGAGTAAAGAAGTATGAAGAGATGGATTTTCTTTAAATATCAGTTTCTAGAACCTGCTTCCTTGTTTTCATGAATATACTGTTTCCATGGGAATAAACCTTTAGCAGACAGCAAAAACAAAAGTATCAAAGACCTAGTCAACAAGAAAGTGCACATGCCCCCAGGGTCAGTGTATAACTAAAAATCGAGTTCAGGAGCTCTTATTTGCATCCTTTTGAGCTTGTGTTAGTCTTGTACTCTTCCTTGCTGTTTTCTCTTTTCTGTCTGTTTCTTGTCCTCAGTTCTGGAAGGAGAGGGTTTAGTTCATTGTGGTCTTTTTCACCAGCAGGACAGTAATGGAAAGCATAATGCATGTGCCAGCCTGTGAAAAAAATTTAATTCTTAACTAAGATAGTAACTGCAGGTGACCAGGACTTCTCATTGGAACAGAGTTCTTCCTTTTAACTCATAGCATACAGAACATAAACCATGACTTCATTTCCAAGAAACTCAAAACCACTTTACTGTATCAACCAAAAAAAAAAAAAAAAAAAAAAAAAAAAAAAAAAGGACAAAGAAAAAGTCATTTCTTTCCTTAATTCCAGGTCAAAACAAGCAGAAATATTTCTTCCCTGACAAAATTGAAGCTGGTGATTTATCAAGGAATGGCACCCCAGAGCTGACCATTGTAACCACAAGGCTTTTAAATCTTTTAATGGTACAGAAATCTGAAAGACAAGAAAGGAAAAGGCAATCTATTTCTGTTTCTGCTTTTTCTGCCTACATTTTTCTACAGAATATCAGAAGATTAAATCCCTGAGGACATCTGTGCCCAAGGCAAGCAGCCTGTACGTGGATGTGGGTCAGTACCAGCCCTGGAGTCTCACCCCAGGTAACTTGGTACAGTTTGTTGAATCCTGTGATGGGATCCTGCTGCTTGAGAAAACCTTCATTCTGCCTGTATCTTAATTAGTTGGCAAAATAAAGCTAGCGGACATTCAGATCTTGGAAGAGCCTGCTCAGGCTGAAAGAGGTTCCTTCCTGTCCAATTGACTTTGTGTCTGGAAAGAAGTGGATCTGTTGTTTCCTTTCTCCTTTCTTGCTGCAGCAAGTCACTGAAATAAAGCACTTCATTTGTGGCACTGTTTTTGCCACTTAGTATCTAGTAAGGCTTCTCTGGGAGGTCTGTAAATTTTCTCCTGTTGGCCTCCTTAATATTTATGTTTAGAGCTTTATGTATAAACTAATTAAGCAAATAAATTAGGTGCATACAAACCAATTCTGCTAGGAGCCGCAATAACCCCAGATTTTTACTGTGTTTTTCTGTCCAAGCTCAGTCAGTGGGCATGGTTTTCTTTTTTGTAAAGGTTCAGCTGAGTTGGTTAATCAGGCATTACAAGCAGGTATCTTTCTCTCTCCTATTTTCCCCCTTAGGCTTTCTTCCAGCCTCATGTTGCTCCTGCTCTAACCTCTTCCCCCAGTTTCCCATGAAGTGTCTTTGGAATTATCACATTTAGCTAGGCATCTTTGGTCAGCATCATAGTCTGGGCGCAACCAGGCTTAGTGATAAGTGAGTGCTTGGAGCATATGCAAAACATCACCCCCAAACTGTGACCCATTGAAAGGCATCTTTGTGTACAGTGCCCTCGTAGGTCCTCCAAGAGAGTATTATACCTCTATTGCAGCAAGTTATCAGATATTTAGGCATTTTCATTCATATCTCAGATCTTAGAGTCTTCTTTCTTCACTGTATAGAGGAATTAGCAGTGCCTGAAAAAGGGAGTTTTGCCAGTTAAAGAATGAAACATCAGGAGCATCCAGCCCATACTTCCTTCCTGGCAGCTCAGCCACTTTTTCCGTACCTATTCAATTCAGTTTAATGAGGAATTGCATTCCCATTGGAATTGCATATGATGGTTCAGTAACCTACAGCATCCTGTTGAGCTTCTGGTTTCTATGTCTGATAAGGCTTTTTCTAAGGAAGAGTCAGCTCTTTTCTGTTGATGAGGCATGCAAGTTAGAGGAAGGGTAACTGTTAAAGACATTTCATCTTTAAGTTGTGTTATGTTTTTGTCAGTTGAAAAAAGTAAAAACTAAGATTTAACCCCTGTCTCAGAGCATTCAGCTGAAAAGATGCCATGCTTTGCTTGCAATTTCTGACAACTGTTGTATACCTTTTATTACCATTCTCCAAAAATCCTGGCATTGGCATTCAGAATTCTGAGCCATTACTGTTTGCACTGAGAACCACTGGCCAAAATCTCTTTTCTCGCCATGCCTCCTGGCCGTCAGTTTTGCTGACTCATTTGTTACAGCTATAATTCCTTTTCTTTTTTTTTTTTTCCTCTGTAGGTGTCCCTGTCCTACATTTCAGTCCATATGCCATGTGGATGCCTTAGTTCTTCTGACTAATCTTCATCTGTAAAGCATTTTTGTATCAAATCTATTGGTTTACCTAGCTTGCAATCAATCTGATTGAATTTAAAAATGGAGCTTATTGCAGAATGTGCTCTCAAGAAAACCCTGCACTATTGCTATGGCAAAGCTAATACATATAAACTGTAGTGTTGTTGTTTGTAACATGGATTACAAGACATTCAAAACTGTAGCTGCTGTGAGTGTTATAAGAGAGGCATAAAGAGACTGACTTTTAAGGAAAATGTGTGACTGAATGTCTTCCTATAGCTGGTGGAGTGTTTGGATGATAACAAATGCAGCCAACTGAGGGAGCCAAGAGACAGCAGCAGTTTGTGCAGAGGAGTCTACAAAATGTTCCAAGAGCTTTTTTCAGATAATCTGTTTTTTTTTCAGATTATCACAGACAGCTGTGATACTAGAATGGCAGGGACACTGACATGCACCTGTATCTATGAAGGAGCAATCTACTGTCTTCAAAATGAAGTGTTCCTTACCTACTGTGTTTTTGCATCAATAGGCTTGATGTTGAAGACATTTCTAATGCAAGAGTAAACAACACCTTCCCAACACAGATGATCAAGGAGCAAAGGAGCAGAAGTGCTCTGCTGGACCTGATACTTACAGACAAGGAGGGACTGGTCAGGCCTGCAAAGATTAGGGACAAGCTAGACTTCAGGGACCACGAGATGGTGAAGATTAAGATTCTATGAGGATAGGAATGGAGCAAAGAGTGTGACCACAATCCTGGACTTCTGGAGAGCAGAATTTGTCCTGTTCAGAGATCTGCTTAGACAAATCCCATGGGGTATGGCAGGAGAGCTGGTGGATATTCAAGAGTCACCACATCCAAGCTCAAGAATGGTTCAGGCCAACAAGCAGAAACCAGGCAAAGGGAGCAGGAGGCATGTATGGGCGATCAAGAAGTTCCCAATTAGACTCAGACAGAAGAAAAGGGTATACAGGAGGTAGAAGCAGGGACAGATGGCTCAGGAGGAATACAGATAGTGTCTGACTATGGAAGGATGGATTCAGGAAAGCCGAAGGTCATCTAAAGCTGAATATGACAAAAGATGTGAACAGCAACAAAAATGGTTTCTACAGGAATCTCAGCAGCAAAAGAGAGAGTAGGGAAAACATAGCACCAGTACTAAACTGGACAGGGGACCCTGTGATGAAAGACACCAATATGGCTGAAGTACTCAATATCTTTTTATTTCTGTGTTTATTGGTAAGACTTGCCCTCAGTAATCTCAAGCACTGGCGGGAAAGTCCAGGGCAAAGTAAATTTACTCTCAGTGGAGGATGATCAGGTAGGCAACATAAAAAACCTGGACCTACAGACACCTATGAACTTGATGAAAGGTACCCCCAGTGCTGCCAGAACTGACCTGTGTCCTTATGAGTTACTTTCGATAATCATTAAAGGGTATGGTGGTAAGGGCCATGTTTGTGCAGAAATCTTGAGGACTGGAAGAAAGCAACTGCCTGTCCTGACTACTCTAAGAGGAAGGAGGATACAAGGAACTTTAGTCTGCTCAGCCTCACCTTGTGTTCCTGGGAAGGTGGTGGAGCAGCTAAACCTGGAAACCATTTCTACACATTGTGCAGGACAAAAAAATGACTGCAAATATTATGCACAGACTTAGGAAGGGGCAAACATGCATGATCAACTTGATGTCCTTCAACAGTAACTGGCATGGTGTATGAATGTGTAGGAAAGAAAGACTGGGAAATAATTACACAGAGAAATGACCAGAAAAAACTAGGTTCCTTCTGTGCATAATATATTCTAGAAATGTTTACTTAGCACAAATTTGGATACCTGTCTGTTAGGTAATTTTTATACGAGAGCTGACAGCTCCTTGCTCAAGCAGATAAAAGCACAGCACTGCTGCCCTCTTTGTGTTTCTTTCTTATTCTAGTGCTGAGTCTCCATTAGCATTTCTGGAGGACTAAATATGTTGATTGGGAAATGATGGCTTTCTTTTAAATATTTGACATGGCAGTGTTACCCAGACATCAAGAAGAGAACACAAAGATGAAGGAGGTGCTGTTTTGTCAGTGTCTGCATCTTCAAACGCCCACCAGTGCAAGCAAACCTGCTTTATTTTTAGTAAGAACCATAATGAAACTGATTGCCACCAAGTGACATCTCTTTTAAGACTGGGCTGTTTTCATCAGATGAAGTGTTTTTTGCTGTAAGAGTTGAGGAAATTTTCCTCACCTTTGACCACATCCTTTTTCATTAGGATCACTGTCTCCGCCTAACAAAGAAAGGCAAAGCATCAGTAAACACTACTAAACTAACCGCAGACTGCCAGAGTGGATTGGACCTCTCCTGCTTCTATCTGTTTCTGACAGAATCTAGTGGTACACGTACTAGAAGAACATGTGAGATTAGACTGTCACTAAATACTCAGCCCAAAAGAGAAGACCTTTATTATTTTTGGCATTCTCATGGTGATGGCAAAATGATTTTTTGGATAGTAATTAGTCCTCACCTGCCCCCTGTAGCAGCATGCTATACTGCCAATACCGATTACTTAGTCCTTCCATAATACCCTTAATTTATTGGTTTCACTTTTAATTTGTGGCAACAGGTCACATATGGGCTTGCTATCTGTAGGAAATTGTTTCCTGGTATTGATCAGAAATGTTTTTCCTTTCAGTTTGCCCTTGCTATCCTATTACAAAGGCCAAATAAATTGGGAGCTTTCCTAAGGCCTATCATTAGTATTTTACCTTTATGTGATCCCCTCTTGTTTGTCATAGGTGAAATCCTGCCTGTGGAGAATTACTACAGTGACTTTCTTGGGCCAAACCCACATATTTTTTCCATCTTATCTTGAGCTACTGAATTACTGCTTGGGAAGAAAATTAGCCAAACATCCCACTGCTCTGTCACTATTTTTATTATTGTACTTCTGCTATATCTGACTTGAGCTACAGTGAACAAAATTAAATGTTATTTACCGACCATACTATCACTGCAGTTAACTGTATTATTTGCTTAGCATAGAAAAAGTTGAGTGTGCCTGGATAGGAAGAAAGAAAAGATAGAGTATAAATGTGAGGCATATTAGAAACTATATAAAAAGACTAGTATTTTAAAATCCACCTTTGATTTTCAGTGGATTTCTGAGGTTTTAATTTTATATGCACCCAATTGTAGAGGAGCACTTCCTCTGATGCCTTTTGAAATTTTAGTCTCTTCAGAAGCCCAGTAAGGTCAGGTGCTTCTGAAAAGTCTCAGTAGTTATGCAACTTCACTACAGATGCCCAGATACCCCGTATAATTTCCAGTTTACTGGTGAGCAAACTGGTGTGAAGTGTGAGACCTGGTAGTGCCCTGAGAGCTGCAGGTGCCCCAAGCTTTGGAAGGTCACACTGCAGCTCTTCCAAGGCAGGAGAAAGAGAGGAATCAATGAACCATCAGCCTTGCCCTGCATATGTTCTGTTAAAAAAAAGTGTTCTCAGGATTTGTTTTTCTTTGTTGTGATGTTGCCTTTGTGAAAGGCGGGAAGCATGTTCCTTATTCTAGCCAAACTCCCAGATGTCTGTCACTCATCATTCTCTCATCTATCTTTCCATGATGAAAGACACCTGCCACTAGAAAAAGCTGAAAACTTGAAATGTTTTGTCTTTATGGGTGGTTTCTGTTCAGTTAATGAAGTAGGTCAATTCAGATTCTGGTGAATGCATTTATCTTTGTGACACACCCAAGCAACCTAAGTAGGACAAGAAAACTAATATACTTTACTCTGGTCCCGAGGTGACACTTTAGGCATTATATGCTTACCTTCTGTTACCTAGTCAAGCAGTAACAACACGTTTGTCCATAACTGAACACCAATGAAACACTATTCCTGCTGTGACTTGCATGAAGTCTTTAAAACAGACACAAATGCAGTTCACAGAATGACCTAAGGAAGCCTTTCTGGAATTTTTTTAATGTGTCTCTTCCTTTCATTTTATGCAATGCATAAAATGAGAAAAAAATAAAAACACTTGGCAGACAGAGGTCCTCAGATAAGAAAGAAGATAATTTCAGTAAACATCTGAGGGCATGGCCTGTTACCCTGTATGGAGGAAAACCATTTTTATGATCCAAGGCTATTCCTCGGGCTGTGACCTTAAAAAACAGGATGCTACTGGGAAGGACCTCCTTTGTGTGTGCTGCCTGAGGAGCACCTGTCCTGTCTGATATTAGTGATGCTCTGTTTGCTCTGATGATGATAATCCAATGAGGAGAGAACAGGAGCACAGTGTTCCAGGATTAGAAAGCTATACAATGCATCAGGGACATTGGTGGGGAGTTTGAGTAGCTGTCAATGTAAGTGTAAGAGAAAGCAAAGCAGTAAAAGAACAACCAGGCAGTGCAGGTAGTTTATGCACTGTCCTGATAAGAAGTAGATTAACCCCTACCTGTAATACTATCTTGTAAGTAGTGGGGTAAAGTTTGAATAAATTAAAATAAAAGTAGTTGCCAAATGTAGTTGCCAAATTTGCATCTTTGTCTCCTAGACTACTTCCTTTCTTGGGAATTTATCTCATATACTGCATTTAAGTCACGGTCATCTTAGATAGATTCCTGTTAAGAATCTTTTCTTCTGTTGATCAGTTGCACAAAAAAGGGTTAAGTTTTGGATTTTTGTTGCTTTTGGGGTTTTTTTTTGTTTTTGTTTTGTTTTGTTTTGTTTTTTTAATTTAGGGAAAATGTCAGTCCTAAGGGATTTCATCCTTTGCAGTATTAGGCAGATGGGTTTTGTTACCTGCTTTTTATAGATCCTAAGCTCAGAAGGCACTACTAGGTCACTTGGAGTGAGATCTGGCTTGATGAATAACACAGAGTTCTGTCCAGTGCTCTGTGCAGAGTCTTGCCACTTGTTTCTAATGAGAGCATCAACCTGAGGAAAAAGAAGTCCGTTCTTAATCATGTTAGATCAAGAAGTGAGGAACCCACTGTTTCTTAATAGTTGATTGTGGTAGTTAACATTTGCACTAATTGAATCAGCTTTACTTTTTCTTTCTTAAAATAAGCAAGAAGGAACTGCATGTCAGTTAACTTATAAATTCCCTTTTCCATGAAAATTAAGCAATACAATTCCAGGGTAAATATGTATGATCTAAAAGCATTAGGGTGGATTTACTCTTGGAGCATAGCTCTGCTGAACTCCACTGAGCAATGCTGGTAATGTAACAGCCTCCCAGACACACACTCGGTATACTCCAGACTTTAATTCACACTAACCAAGGCTGAGTTTGACTGGGCAACAGCTAAGGATTATTGCACAGCTGTGCGAGTCAGACTGTCATTTACTCTGTTTCTGCAGCAGAAACCTACAAATAAAATCCAGGTTTTTGTTAGAACGTGCCCAGTGTAAACATCTTGTGATTCTGTCTTTAGAAAATTGATCTGCTGATGTATGTCTTTGGGTTGAAAACTAAATCTTTTCCTTCTGATTCCTGAAGGTGGGGAGGGTAAGAAAGGTTAATAGCATTAATGACCCTCAGTAAAATGATCTAAGTACAACAACAATTGTGGAGAAATAAAATTTAACAAAACATAGCATTATAACAGACCTAATGTTTTATGCACTGCAGGTAAACGTTATACTTTTCCTTTTCTACTAATCTAAAAATGAAGAGCCATTATTCTGTGCTAAAAGCAAGTCCTGTGAATGATCTCTCCTGATAATGTCCACAGAGAGCTGGTGTAGGAACACACAAAAGCCTGAAAAGACTTGTATAAGATTCTGACTTCATTTCAGCTCTTTAGTGTTAGATTCATTTTTCAGACCGAGTCCAGTAGACCAGTTCTCCTCTCTTTAAACTTAATGATAAATTAAACATAGATTTTAAAAGAAGCAGCACTGAACTTCCATGGAACATGACATATAAGATTAAAAATGGTTCTGCCAGTCTATGCAGTGCATGTATGAATAGAAGGTGGTTATCTGTTCTATATGCTTGTCACTATGGTGAAAAATTCATGTACATCTGCTTTCTGTTTTGATGTCACACACATCCTTTATAACACTGTTTGATAGCACACAAAAAGATTCTGGACCACATTCTCTGCTCATGTAAAAGGTGTAGAGCTGATGACTGCTAAATAACTGTTCTAGCACAATATTCTCCAGGTGAGGATACAGGCTGTGAGGTACATTGCATTACTAATAAAGTGTCCTTACAAGTACCAAGCTGTGTGATTTTTTTTTTTTTTAATATAAGATTAATTTTGCTGAAAGAGCAACAGCTTTTCATAGAGTCATAGAATGGCTGACATGGGAAGATATCTCTGGAGATTACCTGGTCCAACTCCTCTGATCAAGTGGGGCCACCTGGAGCTGCCTGCCCAGGACAATGTCTGGACGGCTTTGTTCCCTTTTTATTTTATTCACATTCATATACACATAAGATGCCCTCTTTAGGTGGCTGTGCTTGACAGAACAGTTTGCTGTGAGGCTTACGTGATGCTTTTGTACATCCTGGCAATTTAGTGCTAATGGGTACTAATATGGACTTAATAATTAAACTAGAAATAAATCATTAAATAAGCTGTGGGCTGTGACTTCAAACATGTCACTGGCATATGTTCCAACCCTTCAGTCTGAGTATAAAGACTGATTTACAGGATGTCTTCCACAGGCAAATTTGCAAGTGCTACCACCTTTTGTGAAGAATTCAGTCTCAGTTTTGGCCATCTTACTGTAAGCTCAAATAACCCAAACTGATCCATTCTTTGCTTTTTTCACAGCAATTCTGTTTAAGATAAATGGTCACATACAAACCAAACTCTGATTTATATGCTTGTTGCTGTTATGACATAGAGACCTGTGCCATTTAAGGGTCCTGTCCTACCTTCCAACACATGAATGAAATTTTAGTTTGAAGTCAAGATACTACTTTTTGCATGCCTATCTATGGACAGGTTTGGAGACACTGACCTTTCCAAGAGCTTCGTCAACAGGAAGAAAGCTATAAATGACATGGGGACTTTACAAGGGTTTTCCTAAATATCTAAAGCTGGGCCCTGTACCTCCGTTCTACTCCTAAGAAATCATCACAAACAGATGTATTGTACTTGGGTTCTCCAATCAAGACCAAGTGGTGTAAAGTGATCCCAGGATTTCTTTCTTGGTCTCTGTCTCTTCTGCTAGTCCCATCAGGCAAGACTGCCTGGAAATGTTAAAATGATGAAATCTTGGCAAGTCCCCACAAACCTTGACAAACAACCTCTCCTGTTGCTGCTAGAGCTTTCAGGGGGTATTCAGCTAAATACACAGTCAGGCTGCATGAAAGGAGAAAGTCCACAGAAGAATACAGGGATGGGTGCAGCTTGAACATGAAGCTCAGGTAATTGAATTCTTCAGGGCAACTGGTACTATGGCTTAACCCCATGCTGGTATGGACAAGATGGACTTGATGGACAATATTTGGACACACTGGAGGGGTGGGCCAAGAGGCATATCATAGAATCATAGAATCATAGAATTGGCTGGGTTGGAAGGGACCTCAGAGATCATCGAGTCCAACCCTTGAACCACCGTTGCGGTTGCTAGACCATGGCACTGAGTGCCACATCCAGTCTCTTTTTAAATATCTCCAGAGATGGAGAATCCACCACTTCAGTGGGCAGCCCATTCCAATGACGGATCACTCTTTCCGTAAAGAAATTCTTTCTAATATCTAACCTAAACTTCCCCTGGCACAACTTAAGTCCATGCCCTCTTGTCTTGTTGAAAGTCGTTTGGTAAAAGAGCCCAACCCCCACCTGGCTACACCCTCCTTTCAGGGAGTTGTAGAGAGCGATGAGGTCTCCCCTGAGCCGCCTCTTCTTTAGGCTGAACAACCCCAGTTCTCTCAGCCTCTCCTCGTAGGGTCTATGCTCGAGTCCCTTCACCAGCCTGGTTGCCCTCCTTTGGACCTGCTCCAGGACCTCGATATCCTTCCTGAACTGGGGGGCCCAGAATATATATATATATATATATATATATATAATGATATCCATCAAGAAAAGTGCGAAGTCCTGCACGTGGGAAGGGATAATAAAATGCACCAGTACAGGTCAGGAGGCAATTTGCTACAGAGCAGCTCCATAGAGAGGGACCTTGGACTCCTGGTGCACAGCAAGTGCATGGGAGAACAACAGGATCTTGTGGCCAAGAAGGCCAATGGTATCCTGGGGTGAATTAAGAACTGTGTGTCCAGCAGAGAGAGGAAGGTTTTTCTCCCTCTCTACCTCACCCTAGTGAGATCTCACCCAGAGTATTGCATCCAGTTCTGGGCTCCCCAGTTCAAGAAGAACAGGGATTCTGTGATTTTTGAGGACTGTTCCCAAAGCTTTCATATGCAAGTAGTTAATTTAAAGCAGGGCTAAACCAAGCAGGGGAACCCTTGCTTTTTTTTAGCTTTTTTTTTTAGAAGAGGAGCAACTTCTGCTCTTCTGCTGGTCCAGGTTCAGCCTTTTCTCATATTTTCTGTTCCTAGCTGCCTGCCTGTCACCCACCAGGGCATCCCCAGAGCTTTGTGGCTCTCAGTACCAAAGAAGACACCAAGGAACATTGGATTTGGGCAGCTCCTGGGCATGTTCACCCTAGCTGAGAACCTAAGTGGCATTTTAGCAGAAAACATAATACATATTATGTACAGGAGCTTCACAAGTGCAAGCACAGGGACCCAAAAGGAAGAATAGAAGTAAACCCTGAACTGCAGTCTGTCAGCAACCTGTCTTTCTTTAATACCAGAGAGCAAGCATGGTAAGGAGCCTTCAAGGGCCTCAGGATTTATCCTAGGAAACGTCAAAGTTTTGTAAGATTTTAATCAGGCAGGAGTCTTGAATCAGTGGTGAGACAGGGGACACATAGGCACGCAGTGTGTGGAACCATTTAGATGAGAGGAAACCTGGATCCTGGGATCCGCAGTTCTGATGTATTTTCAGTGCTTCACAATGTTAAGCCCAGTCTGTCATTCTGTCCCTGGCAGAGGGATTTCTAAATTATTTCTGTCAAAAAATGTTTTGTTTCCTGAGATGATGGAATTCTGTTGTGAGTTTTGATTAAAAAAATCTAATCTGTACTACAACTCTCACACAGTGCATGCTATTTTTTGCTGGCTAGCAAGGGTCACTGTATGATGTGATGTTCTTGGCATGGTAACACTGTTTACTACCACAGCTGAAAGCTGCTAGGAGGTCTTCTTACATTACAAACCCCTAGGGTCTGCAATAAGCTCAGTGTATATTAAAATACAATAGTTTTCTTCATAAATTACTAGATACAGAGGGATGAAATGTAGGATGTTGATGAGTACCTTAGATAATCAGCTAATACTGTTCCAATAGCAGCTGTCTTGTAAGTTATTTTCCATGTCATTTTAGCAGGCTATTTCCATTTACAGTGTAAGCCCATGTATTTGGCTCTAAGATTTTTTTTTCTGATATTGTTGTGAAATAGGAAAGAAAGAAATTACAGTGATCTACAGAGAATGCTTAAGATTCTGAGAGCCAGCCAATGAAAGCAAAATCTAGTTGTTTTGGATATGACTAAAATTCTGTTACCACTAAGTCTGCTTCAGCGTAAGCTGTATCAAAGGCTAGAAGAACTCATATGTGTAGTCATAAAAAAACCCTAAGCATGAAAAAATATCCTTTTTTTCTTACCAAATATTACTTAAATTCCACTTGCACTGTAGTCTTGTGCTACTGCTAACTAGCAAGTCTCTCTGCATTTCACTTCAAATCAAATGAAAAATAAATGATGTGGCTTGTAATGTAAATAGGGAAACAGTTGCTTCGATGAATATTTGACTAAATATAAGAATAGAGCCAATTTCAAGAACTTATTTATCCTTATTGTGTCTGGTGCTTACGCCTGGGGAAGCTTCTCTTTGCAGTCACAGGGACCTGCAAATCTCCTGTTCAAACCAAAACCCAACCAGACCAATTTGCTCCTGTTACTGAGGTGTCTTTGTGACCTGAAACCAAAACAAAAAGAAGAACAGCACAGCAGTAAGATGTTATGTTTGCTTTTTCTAGTGCAAGGACACTGATGATACTGAGACCTGGTGATGTGACTGTAGAAGAACCTGCCACTGTTATGTCTGGAAATCTCTACAGAAGACATTCTATTGCCTTCTTCTGGCAGTCTCTTTCTCATTGATGCTTAAGCACTGATCTCTGGAAGTCTGAGTGACAGCAATGATCCATGTGGGACTGCAGAACCCCAGCCAGCACCCAGCACAGAGGTCTGTCCCATGCCTCCTGCTGTACTGCTGGTGCAGCTCTGCAGCCCTTTCCCTTCTTTGTGACAACAGGAGCCACTGACAGCTCCTGCCTGATGCACCTACAGCCTCACACACCAGGCTGAACAGTGCTACCTGCACTGACCAGGCAGCTATATTGGAGCACAAGCTGAACACATACTACACTATATGGACTAAAGCGTTCAGCTGTACAGAAAAATAAGTTCATGTTTAAAAAGGATGGATATGTTTATCTCCCCTACTTAATTACATTAGCTTCTGAAGCTGAAAACCTTATTATGCAAGCAATCTGCAGGGAGTGGGGAGGCCCAGGAACAGGCAGTTCTAGCTGCTTTAGTTGGTTGGAAATGGGGTAGTGTTAGTGCTTCACCAAATACAGATTTTAACTTCCTTTTCTGACCTCTGGTATTGTAATGTCCATAGTGTTGTGGTGAAAGCTACAGCATT
The DNA here is from genome assembly GCF_003957555.1 of Calypte anna. Classification (NCBI taxonomy): domain Eukaryota; kingdom Metazoa; phylum Chordata; class Aves; order Apodiformes; family Trochilidae; genus Calypte; species Calypte anna. The sequence continues at coordinate 48,932,765 of NC_044274.1, forward strand.
GTAAAGCCTGATCTAGCTGTCCCTGCATATAGACACGACTGACCTAATTATTCCAGGCATTTGTGCATCTTGGAGCTCTGCTGGTCACACATGGTTAGTAATGTTTGTGCACAGGGAAGCAGCTTTCTATCACTCCATTTCTGCTTTTTTTGCAGGAAGCTCTTACCATGGCATCTCTACTCTCACCCTCTTCCTCAGCCTACACCCTAGTCTGTGGCTGCCACTCTCCTTCTCTTCTGTATTTTGGTCCTTTCTTAGTTGCATGGCTGCTTTTAAAACAGTGTAGCTTCCCCTGCATTTTAGTTCCACAGCCCCCACACTGTCTACTGCTATAGCTGCTAAAATAACTGTGAAAGTCATTCTCCTGAGCTGTGGGATTTCAGGAAAGGGTTTCTTCATTGAATAATGTATTTTTGCACATCTCAATACTGTATGCGTAAGGAGGGCAAACGTGGTAGAGCAGGCAACAAGCACTCACCAGTGAAAGAGTTTCTGCAGAAGGTGTGTGATGCAGACATTCAGCATCTTCCTCTGATTCAGGGGACCACTACAGAAATTCTGTGACACAGTAACTTATTGCTGGAGCTGTCATGCAAGCCCTCATCTTCTATCTCTGTGGCTTGTATGCTGCTGATCAATAAATAACTAAAATAACTGATCAATAAATAACTAAAGTTTTGCCACACAAAGTGTGAGGACTCCCAGCAGAGAACAGCCCCGCTGCCCCCTGTCTCAAAGCCAGAAACTATGCAGAAGTGCGAGGAAGCAGGTAGAAAGGAGACCTTGCTTCTCTATCTGCTCTGCTCATACTTGAGTTTAGTGCTGCTTTCTCTGCTTTTGTTCCACAGACTGCAAAATCAGATGTTTCTGTCTGGCTGGAATGAATACGGTTTTTGGTACAAAATGGATTATTTTTCAAAGTTTCCACTTAACTGGTAAAGTTCACGATCAAGTGAATAATGAAATGTTGTGACTGGCTACTAAGTTAAGGACAAGAAAATGCAGTGCCCGTTCAGCATCCTGGCTCCTCCCCACCCCCTTCTCCCCTGAGTTCTGCTGCAGAGTTGTTGCCAAGGCTCTGGTGGCCTCCTCTCCCCATTCTTCTCCCTTCTTTTAACACGTGGAAATGCGCTACCATCAGGTGCCATTTCACAACATCCCTCTCTTATTCTCGCTATGCTGGTTCTCTGTCTCTCAGTTTTACTCTTACTATTACTATCTCTTGCTATTACCCTCAACTTACTTTGACATTTCATTATTCTTCCTTGAGAGGTGTGTTACTGACACCCTCCTTCCCCCCCCTTGCAAATGAGCTCTAGGAGGAAAATGGGTAATTCAGGGCAAATCACCCACCTGGGTCACTCCCTCCTACCTCCATAAGAAGCTAATGTGAAGCAGCTGTGGATCAAATCTAGGGATTACATTTTTGCTTTGTGATTTATTTGTGTGTGTGTGTGTGATTGGTTTGGCATCAGTATTTGCTTTGTGATTTGCTTTTCTTTATTTGGTCTCATTTCCTAACACCAACAGTTGCTTCATTTTTTCAGTCTTTCTCTTTCTTTCTTTCTTTCTTTCTTTCTTTCTTTCTTTCTTTCTTTCTTTCTTTCTTTCTTTCTTTCTTTCTTTCTTTCTTTCTTTCTTTCTTTCTTTCTTTCTTTCTTTCTTTCTTTCTTTCTTTCTTTCTTTCTTTCTTTCTCTTTCTTTCTTTTTCTTTCCTTCCTTCCTTCCTTCCTTCCTTCCTTCCTTCCTTCCTTTCTTCCTTCCTTCCTTCCTTCCTTCCTTCCTTCCTTCCTTCCTTCCTTCCTTCCTTCCTTCCTTCCTTCCTTCCTTCCTTCCTTCCTTCCTTCCTTCCTTCCTTCCTTCCTTCCTTCCTTCCTTCCTTCCTTCCTTCCTTCCTTCCTTCCTTCCTTCCTTCCTTCCTTCCTTCCTTCCTTCCTTCCTTCCTTCCTTCCTTCCTTCCTTCCTTCCTTCCTTCCTTCCTTCCTTCCTTCCTTCCTTCCTTCCTTCCTTCCTAGTATTCATCTGAAGCAAGGCTCAAAATGAAATAATAATAAACCAACAACCCCCCCAAAACAACAACAAAAAATCAAAACCAAAAAAACTCCAAAACAAAACACAAAAACCCCAATCTTCCCCCCCCCCCCCCCCACAAAGAAATGGTAAAAAAACAAACACAAAACCAAAACACAAAACCCACCACAAATCAGAAAATAGACATCTGTATCTTTCAAAAACACAGTGGAAAACATGTTTGTTTAAGACTGGACTTAAGTTTTATGCCTGGGTCCAGCAGTATTATATAAAACAAGCGGATCCTTTTGACTTTTCTGGTTACCTTTTCATCTTTTTCTTTGTTTAGACATTTTTAACTGAAACTGAACTATAATAATCTGAAGTTGTCCGCATGAAGAAAAAGGTAAGTCTCCTAGGATATCATTAATAAAGCTCATGGAGTAACACTATCTTAAAAGTTTCTGGATTCACTTTCTGCTTGCACACTGAGATTTGCAAAGCAATGCAGAGGATTTATTTCAATGGCAGCTGCATGGCTAATCCCATGCAATACTTTCGGGTCTCCATCCCTACTTCTTAGCAACTGGCTGGAAGAATTTGCAGACCTAACCTGGGGGCTAATGCAAGTGTCCTCTCATAATTTCTTTTCAGCATAGACATCTGGACACTGTGTATTTGAGGTCCAGGAGGGCTGGGATTTCTAGAGGACTGGCTGCAGCATCACTGCACCTTTCTGCAGAGCCCTTGGGCTCATCTTGGAGCTCTCAGGCTTCAGGGCTGGTATGCTAAGCACCCCAAGCCTATGTGCATGCATTGATGCAGTCACACTCCCTGGACAAAACTGCAGTTGCTGTTAAAGGAGGGTCTTTGATGGTCCCTATTGTGGTCCCACAGCAATCGGATTACCCAGAGAAGTCTGCACTGTCCACCATGTGCTGCAGCAAGTCTTCTCAAGGGGCTCACATCACGTTTCAAATCATGGCCCCTCAGTGGCCACAATTTTGGCAGCAATGCCTTTACCTGGCACATGCAGGTCCCACCTCCCAGACACTGTGCCTGTCAGAGCTCAGGATTCCTGGGTTCCTGGGTTCCTATCCCCTACAAATGAGCCCTTGTTCCATTTTACGTGGACAATGTTTGTGGGCTGATGGGAAGTGCTTGTGTCAAGAGGAGGGCTTCAGTTCTTTCCTTAGCTGCATGCCCTGGCACGGTGATTTAAAGCTGCAAGGAAAGTCGCTGTTAGTAGCAAAGCAGCAGGACAGCAGTCTTGCGGTGAAATAAGGGCTTATGTTGCCTGTTTTTAAATACAACATTTAATTGTCACTAACAACGCTATGAATCATAATTATATCTATTCTAGAGCAGCTTGTCTCTGATAAAATAAAGCAGCAAATAGTATTAGCCCTGGGGATATTATAGCATGAGTAAATCTTGCTTGGTACTTGGCTGGTGAGCAGGTGATACAGTGCACCAGGGGTGACCTTGGCTCCAGGGTGGAACAGCCGAGTGTTCTTGAGATCAAGTTGGGGTCACCTTGTGGTGACCTGGTGGGATGCACAGGGCCATCAAACAGAGCACAGGCAGCAGAAGAAGGGTGGAAAACCCGGTGTCTGTTTCTTACCCAGATCCAGTGCTTAGCACACTTTTAAAAAAGCCTAAGTGTCCTTGAGTGAGGTTCCTATCCTCTCATTCAGATATGTTTGAATTCTGCCAGGCGGCTGAACGTTACTGCAGAAGAGGGATTATTCACAGGCAGAAACAGCTGGATCCCCCTTAGGACTTACTTCCTCAGGATCAGGCTTTATTCAGTTTTCAGCATCTACATGTTTTCCTTTTTTTTTTTTTTTTTGTTCCCCAGATTAAAACAAACAGCTATAAAGCTGTGATGGGTAGAACAAAGTCAGCAGCCTGACACTCTATAAAATGAAATTAAATGCCAGACACCTTAGAGATCACCCTCACATGCGGAGGTTAGCCTGTCTTTTTTTGGACAATTTTTTTACCACTGAAGGATCACAAGTGATGCATGTTGTCATTCAAGGACAATCTCAGCTTCTACCATAGACTTATCTTTTTTTGTTGCTGTTTTCCCACAGACTTTTTTCATCTGTATGGATGTAGGAGAGACATTTAGCCTCCCTCACATGCCCAGCTGATGGGAGTTTTTGTATGAACAAGATATATAAGGTGCTACAGCCAGAACTGCACAAACTAAGGAACAGATAACCTGCAGATGCCCTTTATCCCCTCAAAATATGTTTAAGAACAGGGATACAACTGTGTGAGTGATTACCAAACTTCACTACAAAAGCCTCAGTATAATCTCGGAGTGTTTTTCCTGATCATTGTCAGATGTTAATTAGGGAGACAAGAAGACATTCACCTAGAAGGTCTGTATTTATTTCAAACTTAATTATGCCAACCTGGAAACAGGAATGGACAATAATCCAGCGGTTATTCTCAGCTTGTTGTTCAGCTGGTAGCAGACCACCATGATGCAGTGCAAAATTTAGGATATAGGGATTCAGAACAATCTACTCAGGCTTTCTCTTTGGTTTTTGGGTTTTTTTCCTTTATGAAAAGATTCTACCTCAGAGTTTGGGGGAGGCATGTAATCACTCACTGCAAGACAAGAAATTATTTTAAGAGAACAAATACTGGTTGCCATGGTTTCTGAAAGGCAGAAACTCCAAGGTCATTCCCTGAAAATTCTTCACAACCAGAGCCAGCATTGAGGATACTCCCTTCACACAGCCAAATAATCCTCCCTTGCCTACTGATAGGATCCTTCCATCTCCTCTGGTACACAGCTTCCTTTTTAAGCCACAATAACACAGATAAGAACACAATGTGAAAAACCTGCAATATGTCTGAAAACAAATAAAGTCAAGCCTGGACTTATAAACATATGGCTGGCTGTTCTCTAGGTCCTCTGCATTTCTGCTGGAAAATCTGACCCATCTATCATGTCTTCTAACAGCGAGTTGCAGGTCCAACTGCAAAACTTTCACCTGAAGGAAATGCCAGAAGAGCTGACATATGGACAAATTAATGGAAAAAAGCATCAGAGATGGGACCATGAATTTGCAATTACTTTAGAAAACAAGTGTCAAAAGTTGCATTTCATGGGTTTTTTCTCTGTGTCTGAAGTACAAGAAAAAAAATCATTTCTTTCTATGACTGAGGTGTTTCGCACCACTCCTGCACCTGAATGCCAGTACTGACCTATGTGCTAGTGACATAAAAAAGATGTCTTCAAACATGTGCAAAATCCAGCTCTGTGACACTTCAGCATCCCACCAAAATGTCAGCAAGCTTTACATTGCTGAAATACTAACCTGCCAATACAGTAATTAGATGAAGACTCCCCTTAAATTGGAACTGCCAGCGAAAATTAATTAACAGATAATACAATTCAGTCATTTGTTTAAACAATTAATATTCATTCTGGCATGAATTTACAGGGGAAGGTACAAGAGCTTTTTGCTTCTGTTTGTACAAATGCACAAAATGGTGTGCACACTGTGCCACAGCAAACTACTGTTTAATAAAACTTGGCTCACATGAAAAGAAAATGCATCAGTCAAAGATTATGTGTCCTGAGCTATTAGAGTAGCCAGTATAAATCTTTCTGTGATGGTGTGTGCATATGTTGTCTCATTCACCAGTGCCATAAAATCAATGACCCTTGAGTACTTGCTAATTTCCATTTCCATCAATTCAAAACCAGAAATAAAGTATCAAAGATGAGGTGTGACTCAGGAAACAGCCCCAATTAGGTGACAGAAATAACATTTTACAATGGCTGTACCATGTGCACAACTACAGTTCTCACCCTGCCAAACCACCATCTCAGTGGTTGAATATCTTTTGTAGAGGGGAAGAATCTTTCTTATTAAAGCACTGGAATGTGTATAGATTGCCAGTACAACAAACTCTTTTCTGATGGGATTCCTGAAGCCAGATAGGCTAGAAGTCTATGACAGGGACCAGACCTGCTGCTGCTAGCTTGCTACTCACACCAGTAGAAACTGACGTACAGTTTTACTCCAGAGAAAGAGAGAGCAGATGGAGAGTCAAGGGCTGAATTTTACAAAGGTTTTCAGGATCCAACCTCTGCTTAAGTCCTGCTTTCAGCACCTAAACTTCCAACATCCTTCCTATTACTACACAACTGCCACACTTACTGGAAACCTGGTATCTCCATGGCACTACAATTTTGCCTTAAAGCTGCCTATGTGTAAATAGAGGTCTGTGTTTCTGCATTTCTGTATTCTTGCCTCAGTGCAAACAACTCTTTATTTCCCTAACACTTAACTATGTTTGGGTACTGAATATGCTTGAGCCTGGTACTGTGCCTTCAGAAGCTTTCATCAGAAGTTCAAATAGAAATTCCACAACTGGTAAATAACTTGAAAAGTTTATGATCTGGTATTAGCAACGAAGTTGGTGCACTCAATAGCTGTGACTACCTGGCCTGGAAATCTGAACATCACCACTCTGTGTTGGTCCACCTCTGACTCATCTGTCCTTGAAGGAATCATGCTAACCTCTGCGTGCCCTGATTTTCCCAGCTTTGAAATAACAGGGAGAGGTTTCCACAGTGAAGCTATGTGCTTGGAAAATGCTAACAATTATTCCTCTGTGACGCCTTTGTGAAAACCAGAGGGATCTCTTCTATGGGAGTTCAGATGCTGGCCCTCTTAATTTTCTCAGAAAAACAACTTTTGATCTGTTTTATCTTCATTTTCAAGTTCAGGTCAAAAATCTTGAGAGAGTCAGATATATGGGTTTTGACCATATCCCCCAGATTTTTTTTGTAGGGAAAACCCACTTTATATAGGTATAGATACATTAACTGAACGCATGTATTCATGACATCAGTACAGGACATACTCAGCAGGTGAAATTCCTGCAATTTTGCCTCACTACATTTAAGATTCATATCAGTTTTCTGCAGATTTTTATGCTAAATAATAACTATTCCTATATAAAGCTGTCCCACAGTCTGACACAAGGTGAGTGACGAGGGAGAGGGGCACATACAAAGGTTTTTCCCTCTTTCCATCATGTCTGCCCACTTTCCCTTTCTTCTTGTTTTTAAAAAGCTTTCCATTTCACAACCTCATTTTTCCCCTTGTTTCTGCCTCTCGGGTGACATCTTCTCATCGCACTACTCCTCCTTCACAGTATGTGCCTGTGACAACCCATCAAACTTCTCTGCTGGTTTTCTCACTTTCCTTAATCTCTTCCTTCACCTTGTCCACAAGTCCTCTCCAGTCTCCCTTGCCTGCCCAGCAGCACCTCTCCCCTCCCTCTACTCAAAGCCCCCAGACTCTTTGCTGATGCTTGCTGTCTGTGAAAAAAGGAAGAGGCTGCTGGAGAATTAAAAATATGTCTCCCAGGCTCTTTTGACTTCTTTGATTCTGGTATAACCCAGACAGCAATCTTCCGCATCTCGCCTGAGCTGTAGCACAACAAACTATTGGACATTTTTTCACCACCTGTTACTTTTGGTGTAGTGTGAACTAATAAAGAGCCATTGTTGGTTCATTTAAAATTAAGCATGCAAGTGATTTGCTTTATCTGACTGAACTAACTAATGGTAGTCCAAGTCCAATACTCATCTGATATCCTGTTTGAGACTGTAACTGATTTTTCTCTGGGTAAGATGGGAAGAGAGTGCTGATAAAAAATAAAAAAAGCAGAAAAAGCCAAACCAAAACCAACCAACTAACCAAAAAAAAAAAAAAAACCCCCCCAAAAAAAACCTTTTCCAATGGAAGAATTAAACCCAGTCCACGTAAGGATTTGTGAATGTATATAATATTGTATCTAAATGTGTACATACAAATAAGTAAATTTTGGAAAGAGACATATACATACAAGAAGTATATTTACATAATATTTTCCATCCCACCTCTGCACATTCAGCATTTGCTCACCATCCATACACACTAATTTTCTTGAACAGATTACAGATGTTTGCTGAAATACTCCACTATCTAGTAAATGACTATCAGTACAACAGTTATGCGATTAACAAGAATCTCCCACAGTTTTACAATAAAAATAACAGAATATATTTCCCAGCACAGGTTATGGGCAGGAAACAAGATTCTCTCTCCCTGACACCCTCTCAGCTTGCACTACAGAAACAAATGTGTTTTTCTCCATCCCACTTATTTACCCTCATTCTCTGAAATGGAATAGAAGAGAAACCTCCAGATGCAAGTATCTTGAGCTTAACTTCAGGAGGCTTTTCTGATTCAGTCATTCTCATTCTTTAAGCCATGAGATTTTAGTAATTTGGATACAAATGTAATTCATTAGTTCTTTTATTCTGCTTTCCTTCTCTGGTGGTGCCTTTGCAGAGATGTTTGCATGCACATGTACAAAACATGCTTGCAGGGATAATAGTTTTGTGAATTTTTCTGTGTTGCATCTAAGCATAAAACCAAAGGGCATGAGACACCAGCCCAGCTGGGTCTGCACATATTACTATAATGATCATTCACTTATTCTCGTGAGGCAAGGCTGGCAAAATACCATGAAACATCCTTATACTAATAAATATCTTTTGATGTAATAAATAGGGGAACATGATTTCAGTTCCTGCTTTCTACATCAGAAAGACATGTTATATCAAATTATATACGAAAACAAGGGAGGAAGAAGCCAAGGCTATCTGCTTTATATCATTCCATAACAAACAATAAAGTCCCCCATTTCTGATCAATAAAATTTAGTTCAGATGAGTATATCATATTAGTAAAATCATAAATCCCTATAGTTATTAGTTTAAGTTTTTCATTTTAGTTCCCAGTTAAAGCTTTGTTCAACCTGACTTCACCTGGTTTTAGACCCAAAACAAAATCTTTATCTGCTTCACACTGAAGCATTTTGGGAGTATTGATAAGGTGGAGTTTCCTATATGTAAAGACAGAGCAAGAGGGGAATCTATCTGTAGCCATCTTCAGTCACATCTTGTGAAGCTTAGTCTGATAAAGAAAGGCTTCTTCTGTGATCCACGCCCTGAACACTCCTGTAGAGCTATGGAAATGTCTTCTTTTGATTTGACTTGATGACCTCATGTCAGACCTCAAAAGCTCATTATGCCATTTTATGCCAGCTGGTGAATTTCTAGGATGTTCTCAAGACTCACTCTTTCACTTCTGTTTCAGCTAGCTGCTATTGCTATCCATCCTGCCCTGCAGACCATGAATATGTATGATTCTGGGGCCGGGATCCAGGATGGCAGGGAGAGGAGTGAATCTAAATCTCTGATGTACTGTTCCAGCTGCCTGGGGAGGTCTGAGGGGATGTGGACATCTGAAAGGGAACATGTCTGTGCCTGCCAGTGATGAATTAATTTATGCCTGTGAGATTTAAAGAACAGCTGTAAAAGGCTGGAGGGCCCAGATGCTGTTGGAGAACACTGGTAGGAGCAACAGGAGGAAGCTGTGTAGCCTCTGAAATATGAGAAAGCACAGGGGAAAGGCAGTGTTTATAGTCTGTAGGCCCAGGTGTGAGGTCTTCTGCTGGCTATCCAAGTCTGCAGAGCGCAGGGAATCCCCAGGTTTTGCCAAGCAGGAACGTGGAACCCCACTGAGGGTGGTGGCTGCACTGCCAAAGGGAGTGGGAGAAAGGAAGAGCAAAAAGGCTTCATAGGAGCTGTTTAGGAGAGGCTTGGGTAATGCTAGGGTCTAGGCCAAAGGCTAGCCAGGGCTAATCAAGCTGATCAGTGATCTGGAGGCTGGGCACAGACAGATCAATGGTCTACAATTGGAGGAGGCATAGTTAGTAACCCACACCAGACTTGTCCCTCATGGTGTGGTCCCTGAGCATGCCTGGGCTGTGAGCTGCTTCTCTGAGCTGAGCACCTCTGTGCTTCTGCAGAAGCCAGGTGAAGAGAACTGTGGTCTGGTTCCCTTCTTTCCAGAAAAATCCTTTATGTTGAACATGCAAAGAAAGGCTTCTAAGAGCAGAGCTGCCCTCTGGGTGCCTCCTCAGAATTCCAACCCATTGCTACTTTTCACTGCCTTGTGACCTATTGCTTAGAGGTACAAACCAGAGCTCATGGCCCAGACAATCTCCTCTTGTCTTGTCCTTCAGCAGGCAGCTGTTCTCCTCTTGGGTTGCAGTTCACTTAAGCTGGCATTTATCCTCAATAACAAAACAAGAAATGTGTCCACCTTGGCCTCTGTCCAGCATTTTGTCTGGTAGCAATGAAGGGATCTGTATGGCTGGAGGTCAGGCAATGATGATGGGGAGAAAGGCCATTTTTAAAGCACAAATTATACTGTGTGCAGCTCCATCAGTGCCTCTGTCTTTCATGCCTGTATTTCTGAAAGATCATAGCTATCTTACAATTTCCATGTCTACAGCAATTCCATTCTTTCTCTTGCCCTTTCCTTAGCAGTTAACTCATTAACAAGCCAGAAGCTATTTGGCCTTTAGTGGTCCCTTGGAAATGTCATTTGGTTAATACTTCATCAGAATTAAAGATACTATACTTGATTTTTTTGTGGTTTTGTCTTGGTCTCCATTTTACCTGCTTTCTTCTGGAATAAAGCCTCAACTTGATGTGTTGGGATTGGAGGCACCCGAAGATCTGATGCAAATCTGTATTGTATGAGGTTGATGAAGCTGACACAAAACCAAACACTGATCATGATTGTCCTGGTGGTCACTCCTTTCTTCTTGCAAATTACAAATCTGCCCTCTGTAATGTTTTTGCTTTTCTGCTGTCATTACTCTTGCCAGTTCAAAAGGTTGTTGCCTGTCACTGGTGAAAAAATGTTTTGACGTATATGATGGATATTCACCTCTTGCTGCCACTATACTAAATTTCTTGTATCAGGCAGACATCAGGAAGTAGGATTTTATCAAATCTACCTCAAGCCTACCTTTCTGCTCTATATACCTCCTTCCCTTTCTGTCCTCAGCCTGCCATGGGTAGGAAGGCCCCTTCGCCAGCTTATAGTCACAGCCATAAAGAGAGGCTCTAAAATATGGCCAGGGGTGTCTACATTTCTCCAGCAGACTGGTTTATGTTGAAGTGACTAAATGATTTTTCATCATATATTTCCCATCAGACCACTAGGCTTTGAAATGACAAGAGGTTTTGTTAAGAAGAGGTAGGATTCCTTCCCCACCTTGGCTTGAAACTAAAAGCAAAGGGAGTTGAACAACTAATTTTGTTCTGTAGATCCATGTGAGAGCAGAGAGTAAGAGCTGAGAATGGAAAATCAGATCACTCTATATAAACATTAACAGCTCTGTCATATCTGTTGGAACAAGTTCCCTGAGGTCATGGATTAACTCACAAAGTTTTCCTATTCTGTAATGATTTTTTTATTTAGCAGGACTGTGTACATGTGTCTGTTTCTAGGCTGAAAAATATGTAATTTCTAGGCTAAGAAACTCAGGAAATTAGACCCTTTGTTCTTGGACCTTTCTTAGAGCCTCAAATACATGATTCCTCCTACTTTACTTGCCATGCAGTTTTGACTCATCTACAGTGCAGTGCTTTGTTTGAAAGGCTTTGTCATACTGATGTCTATAAAATGAGCCAATTTTTTCAGAAAAAAATGTGTATACTATCATGGGCAGCCTTTGGCAAATGATCCAGAAACTGAGGCTTCTTGGGTGAAGTGCTGCTCTGAGGCTAAGTTGAAATACAGAACACTTGAGTGCATTCTTAATGGTCCATGTAAAGCAAGTTTAACACTTGCACCCATATTGCCATTTCAGGTAAGCTTTCAGTTAATGGGAGTGCCTTTTTACATTAAAATCCCCAAAACCACTCTCCAGGAAAGGTTGTATTCCTGTGTTCAGTCTCCCTTCTAGTTACTGTAATGACTCTGGATTAAGACATTATGAATCTGAAACGTCAACAAAGTTGGTAAGCAGCCAGCTTGGGACGCTCTAGTGAATTTGGGTATTAATCCAAAATCCCACATACTGGCAAGAAGGCGGAAACAAGTAGTAAGTCTGCCGAGCAATAAATCCATTCCACTATGCTATTGCTCAGAAAGAATTAGGTGTATGTTTATCAGTTTCCCTCTAAGTATTACCTCTCTTTAGTGTTTTTTCTATGGCATAATCTCTTCTAGATGGCACTACTTGGTTCTGCTGTGTTCCTACCGATGAAATATGACTGTTGCAGCAGCCTGGGACAAGGTGTGAAGAATGAAAGACCAGTTCCCGCAGAGAATCTGCAAAAGAGGAGCTCAGTCACAGTTCTGTAAGGTGTACTGGAGAGGCTGTCATTAAAAGGGCCCTATCACAAAGTGTTCTGCTAACTGATGCTGTTAACTGATCTCACCTACAAATGTGATACTGAAATGAAACAATATGAAAGGCCTCAACAACCTGCAGGAGGGACCCTAGTACTCCCAGGACAGTGATTCAATACACAGTTCAAGTACAGCTTGGTTTGTAACACCAAACTACATTTGCTCCAGCACCATGGGGAAGGGATTAATATCAGTGAGTCATGTTGAGCTTGTCTGATCAGTCTAAAAATCAGGATTTATTCAGAAAGAACGGTCTGAAAATGCAGTTCTTCCGCAATAAGGCACATTTGCTGTTCTTGTATCTCTTGCAGTTTGAAGGAGGCAAAAGGGTTTGTGATGTGTAAATCTTTGATTTGACCATTACTTCAACAAAGGCCAGATGTGTGTTTGTATGCAAAATACATGTTTTTCTGTTACCCTTTTTATTTTTTATAATAACAGACAAAGGGGAAGTTCTGATCTAGACATTTAAGAAATGTCTGCTCAGACTTCAGAATCAAGTTCATCATTGACAAATGGCACATCAATTCATGGTTTTAGGCTGCTGCTGGTTTGGTATGTGGTTTGAAATGTGTCTAGTTTCAAATGCAGGTGCCCCAACCTCCCTGGCTCATGGTGGAAGTTGAGGATATACAAATGAGTGTGCATAGTTTTTTGTACAAGTCTTGCTAGACTTGTGCCTGGAAACAGTTTTATCTGTATTATGAGTAGAGAAGGAGAGGAAAACACCATCTGCAAATTGATGCAGCTGTGTTGTGCAAGAGTCTGATTTGCCTTTGTGCAGATGAATTACGCAGCCAAGGATTTTTTAGCTCTTGGCACATGATGCTGAAACATGGATAAGCTTCACATTTCTTTGCTACCACCAAGGATCAAGGAACAATTGTCCTATCATCCAAAGCTGGAAAAATCCTATGCAGAAGGGAGGCCAAAGCCTGCCCATGAGGCTAACTCATATATTGGAACTGTTTCTCCCTGAAAAAAAAGAGGTAAATCCTTTTAACACCAAGCAATCAGCTCTCTTCCAACAGTGGTGCCCATTGGTGTTGACCAGCCTTTATGTTTTCTTCAGGAGATGTGAAGACTGCTTGACACTGATTTTCTAATTCACCTGTGACTTGAAGTAACACAAAGCCTTTCAAGCACCTTTAGCAAAATTGTATTTTGCAAAATATTTGAGGGCAATGGCTAGCTCAATGAAGAAGCTTCACAAAAATCTACCTGCAAAACCCTGAGTATTTTGATTGGAATGTTTCCCTGAGAATAAACTGACCATGTCTCCAGTGAGCAGTTGCAGACTGGATGTTCAAGTTGTCATATAGTGGAGAGAAAAGGCAGCTTAGTCTTTCTAGTCATATTGTGCTCTGCTTAGCCTGCACCATGCTTCAGAATAAGAAAATAGTACACTGTTGCCTAAAACCTTAAGGAATGTAGAAAAATATCTGTGGAAAAATCCAGAAGAATTCAATCTTGGAATTTGTTATCCTCACTTTGATCTGTTATATCTGCTTCACAGATCTGAGCACTGTGTGTAAGTTTAAAATACGTGTCACCTCTTTTAACCTCTAGGATAACAAAGGAAAAATTAATTATAACAGTATCACAGAGAACAAAACCTCTGGCTCATTGATGTCAGCAGCAACAAGTACATTGTTGGTTCCGTCTTCAGGGATTTTTGTGGAGGGGCATTTTTTCTCTGTTAGAGGGCCTCCATGTTGAATAACATCTCCTGCTGCTCATGTGGATAAAAAAAAGCATTTTGCATGCTAACACAGAGCCTCAATTCTCAGGCAGCTATTTAGATCTTGGATGACTATAATGTTTTGTTGGAAATGTCACACTAACACACTAATGCATCCTAACGACCAAATGATTTAATGAAATTTGAAAAAGCACCAACAAAAGACAGATGATGCAAGACAGGGAAAAAAAAGAAAAGAAATAAAAAAGTAGTTTGTTTCTCTCAGTATGCTTGATAAATGCTTGGAAATGAAACATTAAATACTTGTGGGAAGCTAAAATCTTCCATTGTCCAGTTGACCTCTCACTCTTCTTTTCTTTGCCTTGTTATAAATGAAATGTTGGAGGCATTGGCATACTTTACAACTCACACTTGTGTTACTGTTCTATTGAAATCCTATAAGATTTTCAGATCGACTTTCTTGCCTGCTTAGAATCAGGGTATGACATTCATGTAGAAGACCACCCACAAGGCTGGCAGAATAAGAAGCACTCACCAGCATCACTCAGAGAGCACAGTGGCAATGACCAAGTCATTCTCTCTGGCCTAACCCCACTGAAGCCTTCATGGGAGCACCCTTATAGAAAGGAAGAATCTTGATACCAGGAAGAGATTGGCTCAGCACTGAACTTCTTTAGTATATGCCAGGAAGAAAATTAATTTAGTAATAGTACTTGGGACAGCTTACAGATTCCTCCTCCCTCCCACTCCCTCCCACAGACTGCAACTGTTCCCCTTTTGGAGGATAAGTTGGCAGATTCCCTATTCTAAGAGAAGTGTTGATTGTGTGGAAATGGTGACATTGTTTTTTTCCCCCAGAAACAGGGAAGGTTTCAACTTAAATGGAATCAAACTGAGAATTTCATTAAGTAGGTGGGAAAAACTACTGAGCTAGAAGTGCCACCCTAGAGCAAATTAGTTATTTTTATTAAAAAAACTCTAGCTGTTGGCTGCGTTATGAAATAGAGGATGAGTTTTCTCAGTCTACCTGAAGAGGTGAAACACACTTAGATTAGTTTAGGATGTCAGTTGTTTCTGACCGTGTTTAGGAAAAAACAGCATAACTTAAAACTCCTGACAAACACAAGTGTTGCAAGCAGCTTGTCTGGGTTTTGTGGCTTTAAAATATTGGTTTGTGACTCTATACTGGTAAATAGGTTTATGCTCTGCTCTAGCTGAAGTTCTATAATTAGAACCTTACTGCAAAATGTCCTAAGCAAGCTGTGTGCTTCAGAGGCAGAACCCACAGGAGTTCCTGGGAACTTCTCTTCTTCTGATGCTATTCTATTTTGCTGATTTATTCGGCTGCTCACCTCAGAAAAAGACTAGTTGATTTATTTTAGTTATAACCATCAACATGGAAGACAATTTTGTCTTCTCACAAAAAGGACTCACTGATCATAGCCAGCTTTTTCACTATTGTTTTCAATTACCAAAATTATGGTAAAATATGACTGTTCTCTATCTATGCCTCTAGTCATTAAGAGGGTGATGAAGGACGTACTCTGTATATCTGGCTTAAATGGATCACAGAATTTCAGAGTTTTCAAGGCATCTCTGAAGATCATTGAGTTCAATCCCCCTGAGAGAGCAGGAATAAAAAACGAGGGCAGGTCACTCAGAAACGTGTCCAGATGGGTCTTGAAAGTCTCCAGAGAAGGAGACTCCACAACTTCTCTGAGAAGCCTGTTCCAGGGCTCTGTAGCCCTTACAGTAAATAAATTCATCCTCATGTTGAGGTGAAACTTCTGTGCTCCATCTTGAATCCATTGCCCCTTGTCCTACCACATGGCACAAGTGAGAAGAGGTTGTTCCTTCCTTCTTGAATCCCAGCCCTTCTATATTTATATAAATGAACTAGGCCCCCTCTCAGTCTTCTCCTTTCCAGGTGTTACCAGAGTTCCCACCCCATTCAACAGTGGGCCCACATTTTCCCTGTTCTTCCTTTTACTGCTGATATATTTGAAGAAGCTCTTCTTGTTTCCTTTTAATTCCCTTGCCAGAATTAGTTCTAAGAGTCTTTTGGCCTCTCTTGTTGCCTTCGTACATTCTCTGCCAATGTCCCTATAGTTCTCCTGAGTGAGGAGTCTCTTCTTCCATGAGTTCTAAATTTCTTTCTTCCATGAGTCTTCAGAGCTCCTTGATTATCCATGTAAGTCTCTTACTACCTCTACGCAATTTTTCACTCAAAGAAATGCACCTATCTTGGGCTTGAAGGAAGTGGTATTTAAAAATTGACCAACTTTCTTAGGCTCCCTTTCCTTCCAGAGTCTTAGCCCACGAGATTCCTGCAAGTAGATCTCTAGAGTACAAAATTAGCACTGTGGAAGTCCAGGGCTGTAGTCCTACTTAGAGCCCTTCTTCCTCCTTGTAAAATACTAAACTCTACCATGTCGTGATCACTGTCACAAAGGCTGTTTCCAACCTTAATGTCTCCAACCAGACCTTCTTTATTCATTAAGCTAGACAGACTGAGAATGGTGGTGGAGGTTCTCACACAGGAGGAGGCAGCAAACTGGCCAAGAGTTCCTAATGACCATTAATAACCAAGGGCTGGCCAATAACAACTGCATTTTTAGTGGGCCAAGGGGATCCCCCTGAGAGGCTAAATTCCTGGAGCCTGAATCATCCTTGAGAGGAGTGTGAGATCAAGGGCAAGATTCCCGGGGCCTGAGTCAGCCTTGAGAGTGGTGGGAAACTCAGTGCATATTAGGAACACCAAAGTGTTCATTTGTGGTCACCTACCACCAACCTGACACCCTGCACTTGACCTTTGCTCTGTCTGGAATCAGACTGACATCCCAAAGAAAGATTGCTGGATGCTGCTGGATCCGTGGGTGGTGATATGCCTCTCTTTCTCTCTCTCTCTCCCTCATTATTTTCCCTCCCTCTCTCTCATTCTTTTCTCTCCCCCCTCTCTCTATCTTTATCTTTCTCTCCCTTTTGCCTCATGACATATTTCCCTATCTTCATAGTGTTATATTATTTTGCCTGTGTTATTTGTCAAATAAAACCTTATGCTTGCACCCAACCCTTGGTGGTTGGACTTTGTTCTTGTAGATCCAAAATTATAAGTTCCATAGAACCATAACAGATGCACTGCAAGAGCCTTCTGGACTGAAAATGCCTGGCTGTGTGGGCTTTCCAGCAAATACCAAGGTGACTGAAGCCATCCATAAGTACTAAGGAATGTGATCTGGATGCTATTTCCAGTTGACTGTAGAAGGTCTCATCAAAATCTTCCTGGGTTGGTGGTCTATAGAAGACACCCACAACAGCTTTACCCCCCTTTGCATGAGCCTTAATTCTTACCCACAAGCTTTGAGTTCATTCTACCTCCTTCCGTGGACAGAACTCAATACATTCTGGTTGCTTTTGCACATGAAGAGCAGTACCACCATCTCGCCTTGTTACTCTGTCTCTCCAAAATAGTACATGGCCATCCATGTACTGGAATATTCCAGTCATGGGAGCTGTCCTGCCACATTTCAGTGACTGTGGTTCTCACAGCCATGCAAGCTAACACTGTTCTCCACTGTTCTCCA
This sequence comes from Calypte anna, assembly GCF_003957555.1. Taxonomy (NCBI): domain Eukaryota; kingdom Metazoa; phylum Chordata; class Aves; order Apodiformes; family Trochilidae; genus Calypte; species Calypte anna. The sequence continues at coordinate 48,950,365 of NC_044274.1, forward strand.
GCTCATTCCCCATACTTTCTGCATTGGCATTTCAGAGTGGGAGTCAAGCAATTAGTTTTCAATTTTGGTATCTTACCATGCCCAACCACTTCCATTACTAACCTATTAGTGAGCCCTGTGTTTTTTGTTGTTGCTTTTGTCACCATGTCCCACATCAAGTGGGACTGCAGACTGAAGGCCATTCTTAGGGTCATCTCTCATGACCCTGGTTTTATCCCATTTCCTCTTCAAGCCTAGTTTAAAGCCCTTTCAATGATTCCTGCCAGTTCCTGTGTAAGGATACTTTTCCCCCTTTGAGACAGATGTACTCCAGCTGTCACCAGCAGACCCTGTGCCATATACATTTCCCCATGATCAAAACCCTCAAAAATTCAGTGGTGGCAGCAGCCTCTGAGCCACATGGTAATCAAGTGTGTTTTCCACCCTCTTTCCGTACTTTTCTTTACCACTTGAGGGATTGATGAAAATATAACCTGTGCACTTGAACCGTCAATAAGTGACCCCGGTGTCTCAAAGTACTTTTTAATTGCTTTTGGGCTTCTCTCTGCAACCTTGTCATTACCAATCTGGATAACTAACAAAGGGTAATATTCAGTGGGCTGCATCAGACCAGGGAGCTTCCTTTTAACATCTCTAACCCAAGACCCAGGGAGGCAGTAGACTTCCCTGTGGAATGGGTCTGGTCAACAAATGGACCCCTCTGTTCCCCTCAGCAGAGAGTAACCACTACGACAACCCTCCTCTTTTTTCTTCCTTGAAGAAGTCCTAAGGCATGGGTGTGAGTGAAAAGCCCTCAGTGACTCAGACTAATCTTCATCTCCATCTTCCTTTTTACTGACCCTCAATTTCCAAAGCAGCATACCTGTTTTTCAAGGGCAACTGGAGTGGTGAAGGCAGCCAGGAGGGTTATTGCTTGCCTCTCCAAGGAGGAACCTCTCTCCATCCTCGCCTTTGCCTTAGGTCCCTCCTTCCACCTGGTGACAGGAGAGCAGGGGATTCTCCACTTCTTCCACAATTTCTTCCTGCAGCCTTTGCCTCAGGGTGTGGGTCTACCCATCTGCTTAGCTATTGCACTCTGTGATGTCTCTCCATCTCTCTACTTCCTCTCTCAGTTTGACCACCACCCTGAACAAATCATTTGTGCCAGGCTCAGGCAGGTTGACCTGCATGGCTGTGTGTTGGAACAGAAACTCAGTCTGAGTTCCCACATCCTTTCTTGCTGTGGCTTTTGGCCATGTTGTGACCATGACTGTCTTTTTGGCTGAAGGGAACCAGCCACTGTTAGCTGCTTTGTGTGCACCCTGCAAATGCATCCCAGTGAGTGGGGTCTGGTAGATGACCAGACCACAGTGTTGTATAGAATGGGTTTAAGGATACGGAGGAAATGCCTATAGAAGTTCATAATGTTATTGCAGACTGGCCAAACTTGTCCTCCAGAGATGAAACTATAGCAATAAGGGAATGTTTCTATCTTTAGCAGAGAGTAACATGCAACTTAAATATCATACATGCTACCAAGTAAAAAATATTTATGGTTCATACATGAAGGAGACCAGCACATCGTGTTCTCTCTTTTTCTGTCCAAAAACATTCAACACAGATCAGTAAGATCTATGCCAGTAAAACAAACACCAGCATTACATGTAAAGCTATGTCTATGATCCCATTATTTGTCAGTTTAAGTAGTGGGTGTATGGAGACTCAGAGTTAAAAGGTCAGCTTGGTGCAGAATATGCTGTAGGGGCTGAATCTGTCAAGGTATATGCACACAGGCACAATGCCTTTGGAGGAGCAGCTATCATGAGAAAGGTCTCTCAAGCCCTTTGGTGACACTTCTGGTTTCTGTGGCTTTGCTTCTCAATGTTATTTAGAGGAACTACATTTAAACAGTGTATAAACTGTTATTCTTCTTCTTGGACATGGCATAGAAATTTGTTTTCTGCTACTATAAAATTATTATTTTATTATATTATTAGCCACTATAAAATACTTTAAGTTATAAAAAACCCCACATAATTCATCAGATTACTTATAATGTACTGTGATCTCCTTGCATGTTGTTACCTTTGGCTGAATCCATGGTTTACCACTCAGACCTTCTGAATACATCCAGATACTCATCTTTCAGTCATTCAACCAAGATCTATGGGCATGACTATAAATTCTCCCAGGAGAGCTAAAGACATCTTGAAAATGGGACTCCAGCCCATATTCACAGACATATATGAATGGAAGTGCTGAAAATCACCAAAATATTTTTTAAAGGTGAACATGCTGCCTGTTTCTGTCTTAGAATTTTGTTACAATATATTTTTCCCATGCTAATCTGGTGCTTTATTCTCAGGATTTTTTCACAGAGCAGAAAAACAGTCTATAAGAATTTTATTGTGAAGATGAATATGACTCCATCCAAAATGTAAAGAATAGACCTTTCTGTGGAACAAAACTGAAAAGTTTAAATGTATAGTTATGGATTTGATTAAATTAAACTGGGTTTAAGTATCTTCACAATATTAATTAACTCTGCAAGGTAATGTCCCGTTCCAAAGGAGCCCTGGAAAGAATTCCGGGACCTCTGATTTCTACATAAAAAGCTGGAAAGAGGTTGCTGAGGTAAATAATCTTCTTATAATGTTGACAAAATTATTTCAAGGATTGTTCTGTGAAAAACCTTGGTATGAAAGTTATTCCTTGACATGAAAGGTATTCCACTGCTGTCCAACTCTATCCAGTTGCAGATACCAAGATATCAATATGAAGAATAGAAAATAAACTTGTAATTAATTTACTACTAAACTGTAAATAGCCTTTCCTTTTGTAAGCTCTTGATAATATAGACTGAACACATAGTAACCTTGTCACTTCCTCAAGAAAGATTAATGTAAAACAGGCTCTACAGATGCATGAACACTTAACAGGAAAGGAAGAATATTCCAGGGAATATTAAACAAGGGATCATAATCAACCTTAACTAGATAACTTTCAGAGAAGTTACAGCACATAGACTTTGCTGTCACAGGGACATCAGTAAGACATCTGGGAAACAATTCACTGCTTAGCCATAGCAATGACAAGACATATATATCAAATAAATAAAATGTGTGATCAGTCATAGTAAGGCAGCAGTGAATAGGACATTGGAGACTGTCTTCTACCTTTACCAAATTATCTTCCATAGGAGCACTAATGCTTAACAATGAATGTGTCCCTAAAGATTCTCCAAATGAAGAGTAATTTAGAACTAACACATAGCTTGCTAGCCACACTTTATTCCTATATGTTAGGAGGAGAGAACCTCCCTCTTTTGTTACTGTTTATGATCTTTTTCTTTTCAAATGAGGTTAAAAGACCTTACCAACCACTGTCCTCTGAGTTCTGCTATTATAATGTGTAGGTCCTTTCACTCTACATGATCTTTGCTTTCATTAGTACTGGTCTGAAAGGCATTCCCTCCCACTTCTTCACAGGTTATACAATAATTACAGGTTACTTCTTTGTAGTCTCAACCATTAATTTTTAAAGATTGTCTGAGCTTACTTTGCAGAACATTCGGTTCTGATTTGAGTGGGTTTGTTTTGTCTTTTTTTTCTCACCTCAGTGTCTTGCACTTCTGTGGAATACTGAGCTGCAAACAACCTCCAGTGAGTAGGCAGTTATACAGAATGTCATTAATGCTGATTTGTCACCTTTTGTTTGAGGCAATTCCTGTTGCATTATTTTGCTTGGGTTCTTTCTAAATAGCCTCTTACATTTTTTTGTCTATGTCTTAAATAAACTTAGTTTTTCTCACATTTTGACTTGTGCTGAAGTACACAGTAGTGAGATTTATGGAACTGGTATATGTCTACAATATAAATATGAATAAGAAAATTGATGGTTTTAGTAGAGCTAAAATTGTGCTTTTAGTACTTACACACTTAGTAAAGTAACCTGAAAATAGAGGTGAGCTAACATGTCTGACATGCTCTATGTCCTTCTTATGCTGGGGACTGCAGAACTGGACACAGTGCTCCAAGTGTCTCACAAGAGCAGAACAGAGGGGAAGAATCTCCTCCCTCAATGGCATGTCTGTGCTTCTTCTGATGCAGCCCAGGACCCAGTTGGCTTTCTGGGCTGCAAGTGCACGTTGATAGCTCATGTTAATCTTCTGGTCCACCACCACTCCCAAGTCCTTCTCCTCAGGGCTGCTCTCAATCTTTTCTTCTTCTAAACTGTATTTGTGCATGGGATTGCTTTGATCCAGGTTCAGAACCTTGCACTTGGCCTTGTTGAACTTCATGCAGTTGCACAAGTCCACCTCTCAAGCCTGTCAAAGTCCCTCTGGATGGCATCCTTTCCCTGCAGCATGTTGACATCGCCACACAGTTTAGTGTTCTCAGCAGACTTGCTGAGGCTGCATTCAACTCCACTGTCCATGTTGCTGACAAAGATGCTAAACAGCAATGGTCTGAGAACTGAGGCTTGAAGAACACCACCTGTCACACATCTCCATTTGGACACTGAGCCATTGATCACAACTCTGGGTGTGACCATTCAGCCAGTTTCTTATCCAACAAGTGGTCCATCCACCAAATTCATAGTTTTCCAGTTTAGAGACCAGAATGTCCTTTGGGACAACGTCAAATGCTTTGCACAGGTTCAAGTAGATGGTGTCTGTTGCTCTGCCTTTGTCCACTGAGGCTGTGACCCCATCGTTTAGGGCCACCAAATTAGTCAGGCAGGACTTGCCCTTAGTGACGCTGTGTTGGCTGTCACCAGTCACCAATCAATTAGTTCAAGAACAACTTGGTACCAGGACTGCATACATCCTGCCCGTATTTTTTCTTTTTGTATTACATGTTGATGAAACTTCTGATGAAAAAAATCCTGAAGCATAACTTTGGCTTATTTGTTTCTCTCGATTTTCTTAAAGATGGGATAACTAAATTTTTAGGCCCTCAAAGTCTGACAAGTTGAAGGTTAAAATTGAAGAAAGGATCCAACTATGTTGTCTTGCACAACCTATTCAGCTGACCTTGGCAGAAACTGCAGAGATCCTTTGTGCTCATAGAAGATAACAGAAGACGTGCAGTGTAGTCAGACAGGAGAGTCAGAAATGTTTAATCCACCAAGCATGTTGATTTGACAGTATTTTATACAAACATCTGTAATTCACAAAAGTGCTTTGGTGGTAGCGGAAATAAGATCATCTGCTCAAGCTGATGTATTCCCAGATGAAAATCTTTGGCTTTGTGAAAGCAAAATGAACAGTCTCAAACATCCTCTGCATGTGATGTTCAAGCTCAGAGTTACAAAACTTCAATTCCTTTTCAGTTTACTTGTCTAGTTTGAAACAAATCCGAACAATCCAAATCCAAAATGCAAAATCTTGTGTACTTCATCCAGCTCTGCTACAGTCCCATAGGATATTCCATGTTCTATGGAAATTTTTTTCAATAGGCTTGGCTCATAAATCCTCTAGAAAAAACATAAAGCTGTTAAAAATATGAAAAAAGGAGACCACCTCTGAAAAGCCATTTCTGCACTGTTTTTCGTTTCTTAAATACAATTGTTCTACAATAAAATTTTCTTCTCTTAGTTGGAATTTAGAATCATGAAATATCTGAAGTTGGAAAAAACCCACAAGGACCAGTGAGTTCAGCTTGAGTCAAACTCTATTGAGTCCAATGCCACTTTCCATAAATCCATTTGATGCACTTCCTCTGTTAGGTCTCTTGTCAGTTCTTAGATCTGCCTGAGGTTTAAATTAGACACAAAACAAATAATTACAGCAGCTCCTGAAATATTTCTGTTTGACTTTTATAAAGAAGTAAGATGTTTCTCCAGGTGCACAACTTTATAACAAAACTGTATCAGCTATTAAACTCCACTTCGGTCTATAAATATCTTCTTGCCACTGTCACCACTGTCCTTATTCACAGAAGGGATGATTATGCACTCCTTGTGTCACAAATCATCTGGTTCTTCTTTTTACTGATGTAAAAATGTTTTCATCTGCTTGCTCAATCATACTTACTTCTTTCCCTGACCTTTAAGCTCTTTTTGCAGAAGTGAGTACAGCACAAAGGCCATGTTGGAGATCTATAAGCAAGAGTACTTGCATCAAACCATTTAAATTATCCATCTCCCAAAGAAAGATTAAACATATTTTAAGGAAAACATTGTCATACCCCATGACTGTGGGTCTTGTTGCTTTGGAGGAGATACCAGTCAAGACAGGTGGAGGACATCTGACTTCCTGTCAGAGTATAGAGAAATATTCAGAGCAGTGACTGCAGCTACCTGGCTCTTTTCCATTCTGCTCTTGACTATAGAAGTTAGCATGGCAGAGAAGGCTGAGCCTGCATCTTAAAGAGCTTGAATAATGTATTAAGAACAGCATGTAAGAAATGCACCTTTTACTCTTCTCTGACACCACTGATAAATCTGGGGCTCTGTGAAACCAAGACATGAAGGACTCTGATACTTTTGTCCTGACATAACTCTGTCCTGAGAGAGCAGGTTTGACCCTTTAAACAGCCAGCACCTACTCAGAACCGAGCAGTATCAGTTTATTGACTGTCTATACTATAGGCTGTGTCTAATTATCATTTCCAGAAGCCCAGAAAATCCACATAAATTCTGTAATGCATATTGAGAGTAGGCTGGAAGTGCAATAAACAGGAGAGAATGGACCCACTTCAGCATGGTGGTGGCTAAATTATATTCTCATGAGATCTTACAAACAACTTTTGAAGCATTTCCTATAGCTGACAGCTTCAGCCTCTACACTGCAGCATGCAGATAGTTAACACAGGTACACAAGCCACACCTTATTGTCCCAGGTTTTTCTGGGAACAGAGTAATTTTGTTTTATTTCCGTACCAGTTTTGAACAGTAAAGACTTAGCAAAAATGTCACCCATTCCTTCCATTTGTTCTTTTTTCATTTTCTTCTACATAGTGTCTTCTGTGTGGAAGCATTACAACTATTAAAATAAACACGCAATGTTACTGATTCTGTATGTTTTAATTATCAACCAAATAATTTAGTAATAAAATAGATTTAGTGAATAAAATATTTGAATTTGTCAAGCTATTGCAGAAGCTGAGTGGGTGTATCAGTACATACACATACACTGGACTTAACTAGAGCTGAGAAAATTCAAATTGTAATTAACTTTTCTGTGATAAAGAACTTACTTGCTTTGAGAGGGTTTTGGTTTTTTTAATCTTTCATTGTGCATGTGTAATGATACAGAAACACTTCATGGTTATACAGTTCTCTAACTTAGAAAGTATCAGCTTCTGTGTAAGAACAGGCACAGGATTGATTTTGCTTTACAGCAGGAGCTGACAGCATGCTAAAAGAGTAAGAAGACTGGGAAATCTGGTGAAAATGGAAAACAAAATACTTCTTGAAGGTGTACTGGGCAGCAAGAGCTGCATTGTGCTCTGTAACTCTCATAATTCAGGGTGTTTCAGCCAACAGGATGAAAGGATTTTTTTATAGGAGGACTATACTAGCAAGGACTGTTCCCCAAGCAGCTGCTCCTAGTGTCACAGGTCTGGATCTATTCTGAAGAATTAACATCATCCTCTAAGCCTAGAGCAACAGCACTATATGTTTGATTTTCTGATGGCTTGTGGGATGCATTAGACCATTCCTGCCTCCCCTTTTGTACACTCACGTTCCTTTCTCCATTTCCTCCTCCAGTCAGCGCCTTGGAAGAACCCTGGGGAACCTTTCAGTAAGTCAAGAGAGCAGAGTTAATTATGATAAAAGGGCAATGCCCCATTCCACATGGTGGTTCTGTGCCTACTGAAACAGAAAGACCTCATTCCCTATCCCAGATAAATCTAGTTATTAAATACAGATTGAAAGATAAGAATCCCTCTCTTCTGGTTTATATACAAAATATATTATCCCCTCTGTCTCTCCCAAAAAGCCCCATACCAAAACCAAGCAAATTTCTTCAGTTATTAATGTAAGTTAAAAATTTAGTAGGGAGTGAAGCAAGAATTAGTTTTGTATCAGAGATCAGCACTGTATAATAACATCTTTCAAGGATGTACTACAAAAGTCTTCCTCTCAACAGTTATTAACCCTAAAAACAAATAAACCTAGTGCGAACCTAGCAAATTCAGTGCAGTAAAATTAGGTGGCAAATTAATACAGTAAAATGTATGTTTCAGGTCTATGTTGTTTGGTACAAATTCACAAATATGAGAAGTCAAAATCTTTCAGAAATGCAAAGTTACATTTACATTTTTCTGTAATTCACAGTCAAACAGAATATATGTCTTGCTCCTAAAATAGGTGACTTGCTGACAAACTGAACTGTCATTCCATGATTTGATGGAGTGGAAGAACTGACATCTGTGTCAATTTCACTTTAATCCTCAGACCTGTATCCAGGACTATATCCTTCTGATCTGTGCAGAAAGCAAAAACTACATATGTGTGTTTCAGGTTGAGGCCAGCATTTATGCAGTTAGAAAAAGTCCACATCTATAAAATTAAAACTACCATCTCCAAAGGGAAGGGTTCTTTACTTACTTTTATAAGTAATAGACTTCAAGGCATTTCCAAGCAAGAGCACACAACAACTTCCTGTCTCAGGTTATCAAGGAGCCAAGAAAAGAAGTGATCTGTTGGACCACACACATGTACAAACCAGGAGGTATTAATTGATATGAGTAATGGTGGCAGCCTTGACTGCAGTGACCATGAGATGGCAGAGGTCAGGGTCCTGAGAGAGCAGCAGAACAAATAACAGGATCGTAAGCCAGGACTGCTGGAGAATAGAATTTGTCCTGATCAGAGATCTGCTTGCAAAATCCCTTGGGATATGGCACATAAAGTAGTGTCCAGGAGAGCTGGTGGATATTGAAGGTTTACCTCCTCCAAGCTCAAAAATGGTCCATGCCAGAAAGCAGAAACCAGGCAATGGTTGTAGGAGGCCTATATTGATGAACAAGGAACTCACAACTAGACTTGGACATAAAAAGGGGGTGTACAGGAGGTAGAAGCAGGGGCAGGTTACTCAGGAGGAATACAGGTAGTGTCTGACTGTGGACGGATGGGTTCAGGTAAGCCAAAGTTCACCTGGAGTTGCAGATGCCAAGAAATATGAACAACAAAACAAAGGTTTATACAGGAATCTCAACAGGAAAAAAAAAACAAAAAAACCAAAACAAACCAACAAAAAAACACCACCAAAAAGAAATCTCGGAAAAATGTGGCACCACTGCTAGATGGGGCAGGGTCTCTGGTGAATAAAAATGGGGGGAGGGCTGGGATTCTTAATGCCCTCCTCCTCTCTCTTTACAGGAAAAACATCCTCAGATATTCCAGGCTCAAAAGACCAGTGGTAAAATCCACCAGTGGTAAACTCATTCTCCATGGAGGACAATCAGATTAGGAAATATTTTTTAAAAGTGGATCTGCACTTTGTTTGTGATGTCATGGCAGTAGTCCTAGAAATCACAGACAAGAAGGTCACTGGGAGTACTTGGCATGGATTGATGGAGGGGCAATCATGTCTCACCAACCTGCTGATTTTCTATAATATGATGTCTTGCTCAATCGACATTGAAAGAGCAGTGGATAATGTTATTCTGGACTTCAGTAAGTTATCTGCTGCCATATTCCATACCATCCTCACAAATTGGTGAACTGTGAGTTAGATGAGTGAATAAATAGTGAGGCAGAATGAAAACTGTCTGAATGGCTGTATTAGTGGCATAAAGCTCAGTTAGACTCCAGTCCTAAGCTTGTCCTCAATGACAATAATGGGCCCAACCCTGTTTACTGTCTTCATTAATGATAAGGAAGATGAGGTGGAGGGTACTGTCAGCATGTCTGCAGCCGATACAAAAAATGTGAGGTGTGGCTGATCCACCAGATGGATGCTGGGTGTGCTGCCAGTCAGAGGGACCTGGACAGGCTGGAGAAATAAGCCAACAGGAATCTCATGAATTTTAACAACAAAAAAATGCTCAGTTTTGCACCTGGCAAGAAATAACCTCATGAACCAGTATATGCTGGGGCTCACAGGCTGGAGGGCAGCTCTCCAGAGAAGGACCTTGGGATTCTGGTGGACAAGAAGCTGACCATGTGCCAGCCATGGCCTTGTGGCAAGGAATGCCATTCTGGGATGTATTAGAACCTTACCAGCATGTGGAGGGAGGCGTTCATTCCCCTCTAATCAGCCCTGTTGAGGCATAATGTGGGCTCTACATTCAGTCCTGTACTCCCCATTGAAACAGAGATATAGACATCCTGAAGTGAGTGTAGAGTGCAGTGAAAACCCTGAAGAAAATTAATGGACTGAAGCAGCTGTCTAGTGAGTAGAGGATGCCAGTGCTGTCTGTGTTCAGCCTGGAGAGGAAAAGATTCAGCCTCAGTGAGATCTTGACTATGTGTACAGATACCTGATGGCAAAGGGGGTGGAGAGAAGGAGTAGAAGGGTAGAAGGTAAAGAGGATGGAAATAGATTGTTCTTGATAGTATCTAGGGAAAGAATAAGAGGCAATGGGCACAATCTGAAAAGATGATACTCCACTGAAACATGGAAAACACCTTTTCCCCTGAACTGTTGTCAAAAACTGGAGTAAACTGCCCATTCAGCCCTTAACTTTGCACAGCTCTGAGAAACCTGCTGTCTGACCTGCTCTGACCAGGGGGTTGGACTGGGCAATCTCCAGAGATACTTCCCAACTTCAACAGTTCCGTTTTTCTTTAATTAGCATAACATGTTTATAAACTTATTATAAGACCTAAACTGAATTAAGTTTATTCTTTCAGACCTTGCTTCAAGCAGAAAGGTGTATGTGATATGTATCTCCCTGGAAGCTTTCTCTTTGTTTCAGACAAAAAAGTCAATAGCAGCACTTTAAGAAACCAAGTGCAGGACAGTAGATTGGTGCAAGTATGCCAAAATCAGAGGCTTGTCATTTTCCAGCTCTCAGTGACTTTGATTAAAATCTTCCAAAGACTCATTTGGGTATTTAATGAAAAACCATGTATGCAGCTGATGCATAAGTCTTGCAGAATCAGGTCTATGCAGTATTGCTTGGGCCTGGTTTACAGCTGGAAATTATTTATGACCTGGCAAGGAAAGCCTGCACCCCACAGATGAAAGACCCCCTGTGAGTGCAAAGAATTCTGTGCTCTGTCATGTTTCCTGTTTTTTTTCCAAAAGTGTTATGGATATAATGACAACAGAATTTCATATGGAGGTCACTTTCTGTTCTGTCCATAGAAAAATACTACAATCCACTTCAATTATAATATTTTACCCTTTTTTTTCTAGCCCTTAGATGAAAAAGCCCTGTCTCATCTCTCTTTGCAGTCTGCAGTGTAGAGGACAAAGCCTTTGTTGGTGAGGGCATACATAGTCTTCACTTAATATTGGCTATCAGCTTTCTGTATGGCTTTGGACAGGTTATTCCATCATCTTAATTGCCTTTGTAAAGTGAGGATGGTGACACTATCATCCTTTTGAAAAGGCTTTCAGATGTACTTCATGTAGGACCCAGCAAGTAAGAGCTGAACATGCTGTGCTTTAGTGTCAAAGATGCAGCTTTTATTTGCCTGGGGAGATCAAAATCTCTCTGACACATGAATCAGTTCCAGTAGAGGTAAGAACAAATTAATGTCATTAGACCAGGTGCTGGCAATATTTCCCCAGTACATTGTGAATGTTTCTCATTGTCCACACACAGGAAAGGCTTACCTAAACTGAAAAAGCTATGGGACTGCATCAGTAAAATGATTAGAAAGAGTGAACATGAACAACTTCAGTTTGCTTAGTAGAGTAAAAATTTATGTTTTTTAGAAATTATGACTTCTCTAGAGAAATACAAAGGAAAGAAGGAGGAGAGATGAACCAAAAAAATAGAGACAATAAATCAATAAACTAGAGTTGGCATGGGAACAAATGGGCAGTGTCCACAGAACTAAACCAGAACTGAAAGGTTTCTCCCCTCCAGACAAGTGAGGTTGTGTGTGCTTAGGTTAATGGCATAACAAGATCACAGGGAAGCTCTTCATCTCTTAATAAACAGAATTGCATGATATGGTTACTGTTGATATCTGGGACAGGTCTCAGTGATGGGAGATAACATGGTAGGGAGATGTATTTTCTCTCCCCCTACTTCTCCTGCTCATTATTCCTTTTCACTCCCAATATCCACACCACTCTCCACCTTCATCTAGTGCCAGGAATGACACTGACCCAAGCAAAGGTAAAATGGAGGCACTCAGACCCATGTTGTATTAAAAACCATTGTGTGGTAGTGTTTTTAAATAGTCCACTCTAAAAATGGCTTTGGCAAGAAAGGCACAGAACTACTTGAACAGTGCTTGCATTAAGCGAGCACTGTAGTAGCTTGGAATAAATGGTGAAAGCTTTTAACTGTAATTAAATCCACTGGAAGTGTAATATTTAAATGTGTCATCCAAAAGGAAAACCATTTATGGGTATGTTTTGTCAGTGTCAAATTATTTGCACTAATCCTTATAAAACACTCTGGTGTGATGACTAGGATTTTACTTTCCCAATTGAAAAAATAAAAAGCAGATGGGATAAATGTAGCTGCCACAGATGTGACTGCTATTTCTTCATAATATGGCATATTGTGTCATAGGTGGCAAGATGCTGGATCCTGTCCAGTACTGAGAAATTCTCCTCAAAGCTACCGAGTGCTTTCAAGCTGCAGACGTTCTCTGGGCTCTGAAAACCTGCTTACACAATCTTGATTAACTCTGTCATTGATGGTGTTACACTACTCAGGGAATGTGACTCATGGAAACAAACAATCATTTCCCTCTACCTTCACCCCAAATATCTGGGGCACTGCTTTCATGCCAGTCATATGAGGCAGTGTCTGAGGAGCATGTCCATGTAACCCATGTGCTATAAGAGACACAGAAGCTCAGAGTTCCATGCCTGACCAAAAAGATGAGAAGGTGAGGAGATAGTCTGAGGAGCAAGGGGACACAGCAACAGAGGCATGTTGGACATATTAGTATATATTCAACAATAAAATGGGAAGGATACTGAGTGGAAAGAGGGTCATTTTTCTTTCCAACTTCATACAAAAATTAAAAAACACTGTAGATCTTCTTAAATACTTTTGAATTAAACACAGGGTCAGCTTATACTTTTTTTTTTCAAATGACACTTAAGGGCCTTTAAACTTGGATTAAAACTAACAAGTGTAATTTTATTTTTCTGCACTTTATAAATTAATAGAGAAGCACTTCAGCATCCTTTATTTGGCTGAGTTCCAGTACCCATTTTGGGGGTGTTTCAAAGAAAAGTGCAAAAGCCCCTGTTATTGGTAATTACAGAGCGAGCTGCCCAGCAGGGAAGTTTCTTCTTCACTTCTGTCATTTGGTAATTGGCTTACACTCTGTAACACAAGTGCTTGTATACAAAGAGCTTGATATATGTCTGCTTCCATGGTCTGTGCCAGAAATTCAGAGAACTTGTTCTCTTAACCTTGTTGTATGCTCTTATCTTCTTAATTTCCAGACCTCCCTGGCTGCATTCATGATGGAAATGGTGTGGAAGAAGCCTAGCTCAGCATCCTTGCATGAAAGAGAAATGTGGCCCCTCCTACTAAGATAGCTGTAGGAGGACTAGAGCTCTGAGCACTCCCTTCAAGGGCATGGAATGTTTGAGGATGAAAGAGACATTGTACATAGGACAACTAGTTCACCCTCCCTGATGAAAACAGAGTAAGCTCAAGCAGGTTGCTGAGAACTGTGTTCAGCAATATTTGGCATTCTTCCACTGGTGGAGGAATGGTGGACTCCATAACAAATGACATAAGACAGTTCCCTTTTGCACTAAGTGCACCCCTGCAGATCCCATGGATTTGTGTATGTCCAGTTTGTTTAATGCTTGATAACCCAATCATCCTCCAGCAAGGGCACTTTCAACTTTCAACTTGATCTTAGGGATGTGGGATTCCTGAAGACAGAGGCAAGGAAGAAACAAGAGTAACTTGGCCTGTTCTGTATTCATTGTCATCAAATTCCTGCTCCTACTCCATTTAGTCTCAGACCCACCTTTTTTTTTTTTTTTTTTTTTTTTTTTTGGCAAGGGTGTCCTTTACTCCTCACACCCTGTAGAAGTCTTTCTTTTTCACCTTCATATCTCCTTCCAGACTGCCTGTACACCTCCTTTTTATGTCTGAGTCTAGTTGGGTGCTCCTTGCTCATCAATGAAAACCTGCTCCTTTTGCTTGTTTTCTTCTTGTTGGCATAGACCATTCTTGAGCTTGGAAGAGGTGACCTGTGAATAACAACCAATTCTCCAGGATATGTCTTGTCTCCAGGGCTATCTCCTATGGGTCTTTTCCAAGCAGATCCCTAAAGGGGTTACAGTTTGCTCTCTAGGAGCCCAGGATTGTGATCCTGCTATTTGCTCTGCTACTGTCTGTCAGGAGCCTTACCTCTACAATATCACAGTCACTATAGCTAAGGCTGCCCAGTCTTCACATCTCCAGCCAGCTCTTCCTTGTCTGGAAATAGAAGGTTCAGAAAAGAATCTTCCCTGGTTGGCTCCTCAATCACATGTTAAGAAGTCATTATCAATATATTTTAGAAATTTTGGGGGCTGCTTGTGTCCTCCTGCAGATATCAGGGAGGGTTCAATGTCTCAGGACCTGCTGAGCAGGTGGTCTCTGTGGCAGACACTCACTACAACATTGTGTACATTGCTCTGCCTGTGAGTCCACAGGATCCCAGGTGGCTTTTTGCCAGTGCCCAGGCAGAGCTCCAACCATACCCACTGCTCACTAACATAGGTAGGATGCAATTTGTGTAAGGGCTGAAAAACTCAGTTCTCATACAATGATGTTGCTCTCAAACTTGCAAACACGATATAGACTATGAAGTCTACACAGTCTTGACTATGGGTCCTCTACATTTGTCAAGATGCCACTTGTGTTTTGGTCTTTCTGGAAGGCAAACACTTTGCTTTTCAATACCCAAATCTTAAATTAAATACTGCTGCATACATAAATTAGAGTTCATGCTTTTGGTTCTCTATAAAGAAAAATGCCTGGATTTTTTTACCACTGCTAGATAGTCTTAGAAAACAAATCTGAAGCTAAACAGAAAGAAGAAGAAAGAGAAAAAACAATACTGACATTATCTGAATATTTAAAATTTGTTTTATGTGATTAAAGGAGCCATGCAATCCTGGAAGGGGTCTTCCATTTTAATGTCTCCCAGAGGATATGAGATAAGAGGTATAAAGATGGCAGTTTAAGATTATAATGAACTACACAACAGGAATTTCTGACTAGTAAACTAAACTGATTCTTAAACACTCATCTACACAACACAGTACTATGTGACGATACTATTGGCACCTGTTTTACTGTACCCTGCAGGCAAACAGAGCAAAGCTCCAGTTTCTTCACTTGCTTCATCATGACTGCTGCTTGTTCCTGTTGCTTTGCATGGGTGTCTCTAAGCCACACACCAAGAACTTCTCACCTGCACATATCTGTCCCAGGTTTACAGTCACGTGTAAAGTGAAAGCATCTGTCACACTGATGCAAAAGTCTTAATTCTCCAGGATTTCCATTTGCTGAACTAATACCCAGATCTATGAAAGGCTCAGCCCTGTAGTAAGTGTCTGGCTAAAGTGTAGTAAGTGTATATGTGTCTGGCTTCTTCTCACAGGGTGTGTCATCATATGCTTTTACAGGTGGTCAGGTGAGATAGGATCAGGCTTACAGGTCCAAAAATCATTTTATTCATCCTACTGCATTGGTTTGTTTCTCTGTCCATCTATGATGTGAATTAACAGCCACAGCAATCAAAATGCTTTGGAAAAATCTTCTTCATAGCAGAAGACTTTTAAAAGTCACTTAAATTTTTGTGCTTGGAAGGAGGAGGGGGCATGAAAGCATTCTCTGTACTATGCCAGCTGCCAGCACTCTCCGTCCTAATTTCACTGACTTGTACCATGTTGCCATACCCTCTTTCAGATGTGTCTTTATAGTTAGTGCATACTGGCAATTAACATTGTGGGTGTAAAGAGGGAACTGCTGTTTCCAGTCTCAGCTATATTTCTGGGTGTCACTATATACACTGATTTTTCATGCTTCACTTGGGCTGCATCTTGTCAGCCCATGGCCTTTCCCTTCTTTCAGTCAGGATGCACTGATGCTGTTGTCCCAGCCAGCAGCCAGGAGCTGGTTAACCCTGACTGCCACCCTTTATCAGCATCAGTGATAAGCTTTCTGGCCAGTCGCATTGCAGGTTCTTCTAGAAAAGTGTGTTATTGTGCCACCAGCACATTTTTGCTGTACTGTAGTTCAATAGCAGAAATAATCTGAGTTTATCACTGATTTCTTAAAGGTTCATTCCAAATTCCCCTGAAGGACTTAAAGCCCCTGTTGAAGTACTCATAAACTACTTCAGGATAAAAATGATGGAGCCAAATTATGAAAACTTCCCTTTTCTCTCCTTCCCACACAGTTGATAATACTGAGGCGCTGATGAAGTCTGAGGCACTGTGACCTTGGTACTCACACCTGCACAGGACTGCAGAGATAATCAAAGCACAACAAAACCTTGTGAGACAGATGGATTACAAGGTCAGACACTGGAGAAAACAAACTTTTCTGGATAATGGTTGCTATCCAGTGGCTTTTGAGAAACAAAATACTGTGATTTCAAAGAGCTTAAGATCCTACTGTATGCATAATAATCTCATTACTAACACATCTTTAGGAATAAAATAAAAGGAAAGACACCTTCAACAGCTTTTCTTCTTAAGAAGTTACAGAAAAAGGTTTATGTTCAAAAATACACTTAATCAGCAGCTGACTGGCAGTAGTTAGAAGACCAGGACGTTTGACTCCTCTGTTTCTTGTAGCCACTACTCTGTGCAGTGTATTTCTGGTCACACAGAGGAATCAGAGCTGTTGATTTGCAGGCAGCTCCAGGGATAATAGAAATGTTCTGCAACAGCCAGCATGTGGTCGGCACCACACTGCTGTGTCTCTTGGGAAGCCGGAGGCCCGGCTCAATCCCCATAGCTATTTGGTGAAGGTTGTTCCAAAGAAAGCAGCCAGAATCACTATCCTGAACCTTTCTTTGAATTAAAGTATTTCTTGGTCTGCTGCAGCTGTTAATACAAGAGGCAGCCAAAGCCAGGACTCAAATTAATTCCAGACAAGGTTGGTTTAACGTGGCAGAGAATTGATGGAAGCAAGGAATTTTCTCACCCGGTCTGTCAGTGACCCCACAGAGCTGTGATGAACACTAAAATGTTGTTTGCTGTCTTACCTGGTGAGGCCAGTCCTCTTTGCTCAGAAGCAAAAGGGGAGATGTTTGTGCTTGTGCAAAGCACTGTGTATATTTAAATAGATGAGCTCTGTCTCTGCAGTTTTAGGAATATGGAGAGTGGCAGATAAGTTAAATTTCATCTGATTTTGCTCAGTGCTACTCAAAGCTCTCCCAAGCAGACTGGGTGATAATGGAAGTGTGAGGAGGCTTATTACTGCTCTTTTCTTGGAGACAGCTTTTAATCAGCATATATTAACGAGGGTACACCATTAAAGCCACATCAGGTAGGTATGTAAGGCCAAAATTAAATATTACTTCACCTGGAAACTCAGGATGAATTTCATCTTCTTAATGAAATAACTTATTTTTTAAGTATTCCTACCATACAAGAACTGGTTGTTTCCCACAAGTTTATGACCCTATCCGTCCATTCATGTAAGAGTTAGATCCTCTCCTAAGTTTAGAAATGAAAGACCCTTCTTTATGGAAGTTTGCTATGCATTTTGAACTTACTCCAGCTGCTGCATCCTCCTTTACAGCAGATCCATCTCTGAAGATACCAAAGTCATGATCTACTTTGCAGATGGTTTCTTTGGGAGCAGGATTTAGCACAGTGTCAAAAGCCTCCAGGGAACCACTGGCTCCCCTGAGCTGGGAAGGTGTGTGGGGTTGTAACCAAGCAGAGAGTCTCAATAACTCTTCTGAAAAGCAGGGGTGATCTACCCTGCTCCACAGTTGTGTGGTTCCTCCAGCGATAACGGGGTGTGGGGGGGGTGGGGAGCTGCCCAAACCTCCCCAAAAGCAGGTGACATGCAGGACTGATAGGAGGGTAGTGCAACCATCAGAAAAAGTCGTGGGGAGCATCATGTCAGTGGCAAATCCAAAGCGATTGAGAAGGGTGCAACAAAAGCCAAGCTGAAGCAAATGAAAATACAGCCCCAGATTTCTGCAGAACAGGTCCCCAGTGAGGAGAATGCTCTTCCCTGGGCTGGTGGTGACCAAGACATCCCTTTCAGCTAGTGCTGTGAGGAAGTGCTGAGCAAAGGGAGGGGGTGCTGAGGAGAGGGAGGGGGTCCAGCTGCAGCCTGGCCCTAGTTTTCAGCCTGAGACAGATGGAAAAGGTGAGGACATCAGGGCTCGATATCAGTTCTGTCTGCCAGAAATTATTAGAAAATAAATTTCTGTAGAGTAGCATTTCCCTACCCCCTTCCCTGGGCCCATTATAAACCACTAACCAGAGTATTCAGATGTGAGCCTTATTGCAGGAGACATTATTTGCAATAAATTGCTTCTGGGAACATGCTGACGTCCTCTGGCACTGGGGCACTTTCTAGGAGGTCACAGATTCAAAGCAAGATGCAACTTGAATCCTGAAAGTTTGGGAATAACATAGAAAAAAAAATTAATTTGAATTAAAAAATTATATAAAAATTAGAATATTTATCTCTTTCCTTTCAAATTTTATTTTCAAGCATTTAACAAGAAGTAAAGGAGTCAAAAAGCCCTGAAGATGCAAGTCAGAATGTATCTTCTAGGTATTTCATCTGGACAACCAGCAATACTTTGTCACTTCTAGTGCTAGCAGTGTTTTGGGAGAATTTATATAACAGGCCTGAAAAAAGGTTTATATGAACATATAATGCATAATGCGTTATGATATGAAGATATAATGCATAATGCTGTAGAGAAACAAGATAAACCAGGTGCCTCGAATTGCCAGTGAGTGGGTGTGAGTCCACCTGTGCCTGATTAGGACAGGCCCCTATTGGGCATGAGCAAGGCCAGGGGGCCAATAAAGGTGGAACACACACCCACAGAGATAACCTCAGCTCACTCTGGTGCGAGGCATGGAGAGGCCAGCAGCTCGTCGAGCCTCAGGAGCAAGAATGGCTCCTCCCGCTACATTTGGTGGAGAATGCGGGCAACATACAGATGTCTAAAGAAGCAGCAGTGTGAGGAGCTGGCAACAGGAACATTCTCCCTGATTTGAAAAAATGCCTGGGCTAACACTCTCCCTGAAAGGTATGACCAGCAAGCTCCTTGGTTTGGAAACCCCTGAGCAGAGGGAAGCCAAGATAAGGATTCTCTCTTTGGAAGCCCCTGAGCAGAAGGAAGCCAGGAGGATGGAATCCCATGGTATGGAATCCCACGGAGGAACCAGAAAAAAAAAAATGGAAAAAAAATGGAATCCCACGGAGGAACCAGAAACCCATGAGGAACCAGAAATCTCTTTGGAAACCCCTGAGCAAAGGAAAGCCAAGAGAAGGATTCTCTCTCTGGAAACCCCTGAGCAGAGGGAAGCCAAGAGAAGAGCAGATTCAGGAGGGAGAAGAACAACTCAAAAGGTAGAGACTTTGTGAAAAAGTGCCTGGGCTGACATTGAACAGTTGCCTGAGAAGCTTGGGTTAAATCCCGTAAGTTATAAGTGTATTTTTGTGTAAAATGTATGCGTAAAAATCCTGTAGTGTGTCAGTAGAAAAATGTGTAAAATTCTGTGTGTAAAAATCTTGTACTCGGTGCCCCCTCGATGCTCTTAGCTGAGTGTCCCGCGGGGCCCGAAGAAAAATCCTGTATGTCTGTATTCTGTAATCAGTATTTTTGTGTAAAATGTATGTGTAAAAATCCTGTAGTGTGTCAGTAGAAAAATGTGTGTAAAAATCCTGTGTGTAAAAATCCTGTACTCGGCGCCCCCTCGATGCTCTTAGCTGAGTGTCCCATGGGGCCCGAAGAAAAATCCTAAGTTATAAGTGTATTTTTGTGTAAAAAAAATCCTGTGTGTAAAAATCTTGTACTCGGTGCCCCCTCGATGCTCTTAGCTGAGTGTCCCACGGGGCCCGAAGAAAAATCCTGTATGTCTGTATTCTGTAATCAGTGTCAAAATGTTTGTAAGCTAGGGCAAACCGGGAAAGCTTTGCTGTAAGAAAAGAAAAAAAAAAAAAAAAAAGAAGGGGGAAATGTAGAGAAACAAGATAAACCAGGTGCCTCGAATTGCCAGTGAGTGGGTGTGAGTCCACCTGTGCCTGATTAGGACAGGCCCCTATTGGGCATGAGCAAGATCAGGGGTCCAATAAAGGTGGGACACACACCCACAGAGATAACCTCAGCTCACTCTGGTGCGAGGCATGGAGAGGCCAGCAGCTCGTCGAGCCTCTGGAGCAAGAAAGGCTCTTCCCTCTACACTTCTACCCTGGAAGTGCTGTGTGGTGGCTGGAGTCCTGGAAGAGACCAGCAGCTCGTCGAGCCTCAGGAGCAAGAATGGCTCCTCCCGCTACATTTGGTGGAGAATGCGGGCAACATACAGATGTCTAAAGAAGCAGCAGTGTGAGGAGCTGGCAACAGGAACATTCTCCCTGATTTGAAAAAATGCCTGGGCTAACACTCTCCCTGAAAGGTATGACCAGCAAGCTCCTTGGTTTGGAAACCCCTGAGCAGAGGGAAGCCAAGATAAGGATTCTCTCTTTGGAAACCCCTGAGCAGAGGGGAGGAAGCCAGGAGGATGGAATCCCATGGTATGGAATCCCACGGAGGAACCAGAAAAAAAAAAAATGGAAAAAAAATGGAATCCCACGGAGGAACCAGAAACCCATGAGGAACCAGAAATCTCTTTGGAAACCCCTGAGCAAAGGAAAGCCAAGAGAAGGATTCTCTCTTTGGAAACCCCTGAGCAGAGGGAAGCCAAGAGAAGAGCAGATTCAGGAGGGAGAAGAACAACTCAAAAGGTAGAGACTTTGTGAAAAAGTGCCTGGGCTGACATTGAACAGTTGCCTGAGAAGCTTGGGTTAAATCCCGTAAGTTATAAGTGTATTTTTGTGTAAAATGTATGCGTAAAAATCCTGTAGTGTGTCAGTAGAAAAATGTGTAAAATTCTGTGTGTAAAAATCTTGTACTCGGTGCCCCCTCGATGCTCTTAGCTGAGTGTCCCGCGGGGCCCGAAGAAAAATCCTGTATGTCTGTGTTCTGTAATCAGTATTTTTGTGTAAAATGTATGTGTAAAAATCCTGTAGTGTGTCAGTAGAAAAATGTGTGTAAAAATCCTGTACTCGGCGCCCCCTCGATGCCCTTAGCTGAGTGTCCCATGGGGCCCGAAGAAAAATCCTAAGTTATAAGTGTATTTTTGTGTAAAAAAAATCCTGTGTGTAAAAATCTTGTACTCGGTGCCCCCTCGATGCTCTTAGCTGAGTGTCCCACGGGGCCCGAAGAAAAATCCTGTATGTCTGTATTCTGTAATCAGTGTCAAAATGTTTGTAAGCTAGGGCAAACCGGGAAAGCTTTGCTGTAAGAAAAAAAAAAAAAAAAAAAAAAAAAGAAGGGGGAAATGTAGAGAAACAAGATAAACCAGGTGCCTCGAATTGCCAGTGAGTGGGTGTGAGTCCACCTGTGCCTGATTAGGACAGGCCCCTATTGGGCATGAGCAAGATCAGGGGTCCAATAAAGGTGGGACACACACCCACAGAGATAACCTCAGCTTACTCTGGTGCGAGGCATGGAGAGGCCAGCAGCTTGTCGAGCCTCTGGAGCAAGAAAGGCTCTTCCCTCTACACTTCTACCCTGGAAGCGCTGTGTGGTGGCTGGAGTCCTGGAAGAGACCAGCAGCTCGTCGAGCCTCAGGAGCAAGAATGGCTCCTCCCGCTACATAATGCAGATATAATGCATCAGCAGAACATAAATGTATTCAGATATACTAGTTAATTTAAAATGAGGGAAGATTCTCAGTGTTTGCTTTCCAAGAAAAAAGAAAAAGGAAACTGTGTACTATTCCAGTCTGTGGCTAAAGGAGAATTTCCCATTTTTTCCTCCATTCACAAGTGATATGCTCAGAAGAAAAGAAAAGAAAAAGAAACTTCCCGGGACCCCAATGGTACATTAGAATACTTTCAGTATATTTTCTGCTCACATTTGGTAACAGTAATTACTACCCACCTAATATGGGCCTGGGGGTTTGCTTGGCTTTGGGGTAAGTGACATCTCTCTTTACCTCTCACTGCCAAAAGAAGACTGGCAGACACTAATAAAAAATGATACTGTGCAGCATCATCAGGACTGGTGATATTTTAAAATATTATGATGAAAAATGATATTTTAAAGCTGAAAGTGTGTATGTGGCAATAAATCCACTTACTTTTCCTATTTCTCTTGTTAGGAGGACTGATCTTCCAAACCAACTGCTTTTTGATCATAAACAGTTGTAGTCTACAAGTGTCAACAATCAGAAGTTCCAAATGATGCTGTGGCCACCCTTTAACTATCCTCTGGGAGTGATACCATAGTCCATTCAAGTAACATCTATAAATCTGGGTACAACAAATGTCAACTTCTATGTTGCCCTAACAACTGCAAAATTAACAACAGCACTGAAGTACAAATAAACCCCATTCTAGTGATATTTTCAGTGTCTTGTTTTTTCACCTGCTCATTTCTAATACAAATGATTTCATAGCAAGTAGTAACAAATTAATCTTCAAATTCCTTCCTAAAAGCAGGAGATTATTTCTGTTTCACACGAGAGAAATGTGGCAGGAAATTGAACAATTTATTAGATGCCATCCAGAAAAACAGGGAAAATAAAAGAGCACACACCTCAAAAATCTTAATTCAGATAATGAATCACAAACTCATCCTTCATTTTCTCTCACAATAGCCAACTAGTTTGATCCTCTGGATTATCATTTCATGGCTTTATACTTTAAAGAAAGTAAAGCTCTTAAGAAAGAGATGGACATAGAAGTGTCTTGACTTTTAAGGAAACATAGATACCAACTGTTGTGTCACCTGAAATTATTTTAAGGACACAGGAGAATGGGTATTAACAAATCAGTCAGCCTGTCTATCCTTCAGACTTTCCTTACCACTACTGTCCATTGGGCTTAGAACATCCTGATGTGCATTTTCCTTATCATACATAAACTGTAAATGTTAAAAGTAGTGCATTTTCATACAGATTGCCAATAGTGGGAACTGCACCAGGCAGACACTCCACTAGACAAAGCTATGCCAACTTTA
The DNA here is from genome assembly GCF_003957555.1 of Calypte anna. Classification (NCBI taxonomy): domain Eukaryota; kingdom Metazoa; phylum Chordata; class Aves; order Apodiformes; family Trochilidae; genus Calypte; species Calypte anna. The sequence goes on from NC_044274.1 coordinate 48,973,666, forward strand.
TGTTTCATAGAATGCAGACAGCTCAGTCTGCAAAGGCTACACTCTGTTTTGTGATCTGCTGAATAAATAGACCACCCTGTAAAGCTTACAGTACCTAACCAGCCTATGCACAGAGACATAAAATGCATCTGCACCTTTAACTATAGCATGCATGGACTTCACCACAAATAGGCTGAATACTGCAACCAATGTAAAGTTTGCTGTATCAGCAGTCTCTTCCAGCTAGCAAACTTGTTCAATAGAATGATTTATCAAAAAGGTAAATGAAGAAAAAGAAAATACTGCAGCCTATCCATTTAAAAATGTGGAAAATACTGCAGAACATTTTGTTGCTTTGTTTACCCTGTGCTGAGCAGGACCATCAAATTAATTTGAAGATTAGACGTTCTGCAAAGTTTTGCCAATCAGGCATTATCCTCAGTATAGCTGGAGGTAATAGACCAGTTTCAGTGTTCTCCAGCTCTTCTGAGAAATGCATAATTATGCTTCATAATATGCCTCAGCAAGTTCTGAAAGCTAAACACCAGCTTTAAGGATCTGAATCAAAAGCTCTTTGAAACTAAGGGGACTATCTCCATTGATCTCAACAGGTTTGGGATCATACCCCGAATTGTTTCAGTGCAACTCATCCTGGAATGAAGAACCCAAAGCTGTATATTTTTCCAGAGATTTGTGTTATTCTAGAAGGTTAAAATATGGCAGTGAAGATTCTAAGACATTTCCTGCTCTGGACTGGTCGTGCTCTTCCTGAAATGTCGCTGTAGACTGATACAGCCAGTCTACAGAAATTTAAAACTTCCAGTTACCTCCCAGTCACCAATTAGATTGAGTGCATCTCAAAACTAAATCATTAAAGCTAATGATTACATGTAAGGATTTTTTTTTTAAGATTTAAATGAGAAATTTAGGATTACTTCTTGATTTGTCCTCAACTGCTGTCAAGGATTTGTTGCCTCATTGACATAGAGAATCATAGTGGCAAATACAAAATAAATTAAGAACTCCTGTACCCGTCTCTTTGTAAAGTTTTCCAGGGATCTTTGTAGCTGTACTTTACTTGTCTATGAATTCTCTTTTATTTCTACTTTTCCTAATTGCTGTATTGTACAATGGTTGTTATTAAACTAAACAATTTTCAAAATACCTTTGGGAAAAGAGGTATGGATATAAGTCTTGGAAAACTGCCAGGCCTTTGACTAGAGAGCACTTACCTTTATCTAAATATCTCAGAATGAATAAAGATTCAGTGCCTCTACAGCACAAATTTCCCTTTATCTTACTACTTCAGCCTCACTTTCTAGGGTGTGACGATCCATTCACAGTACATGGCCATAGCAAAACTGACAATTTCCACTAACCTCACAGCACATCAAATGCTGCTTGACAAGGTTATGTTTATTCCAGGACCAAAGAAAATGCTATGTGTTATGCAGTAGAAGCAAGGAAACAGCCAGATCCAGGAGAACTCAGCTGTAAATACTGGATCATGTTTGTTCACTGGATCACTGTCGGTGGGTACGGGCTTACGGAGAAAAGAGACAACTCAATATGAGTTAGCAGCTAAGCTCAATTTTATTAAGCAAAGTGTTACATTTATATGGTCTTAGAGTCTTCTTGGCTTATGTTAATTGGCTGTGTGTTGCTGTTCACACACCTGTTGTCATGTTGCGATAGGGTGCTGCTTATCGTCCTTGTCCTGCTTTGTTGATAGCAGGCATCCTGTTTGCAACTTTTTATCTGCCGTAACTTTCTTCTTCTCAGGCACTAAGAACTGGCTAGATACAACTGTTTATGTGCTGTCTATGCGATGCTTTCCCAGACTATTATTCTTCTTTCTGCTGCCAATTCCCCTATCTTTTGCACATAGCTGATCTTTTAATAACCTTGCACCTGGGCCTCAAGGCCCTTAGCTCACTCTGGCTAAAGCTAATTAGTCAGGATTGTTCACGTCTGTTTTCTTCCAAAAAACTCCCAACAGATCACCGTGTCTCATCAACCAGTGAATATTCTTTATGCATACACTTTGTAAAGAAGAAAGTATCATTGCTGTCGTCCATCTTAAACTCTCAGCAGCTTGGGTTGTAGTATTTACTGTTACTATGCATCCTCAAACAAAGCACCAGTGTCCTTTAGAATGTAAGCTATTGGCACAAAAACATGTTTGAAAGAAAATTAAGTCATGTGGTCTAAAGGGTCTCTTTGGAGCCTGAGTAGCAATGACAATTAAATACATAAATGAGAGCACTGTTTGGACTATGAGTCTTTGATTCATATATCCAAAGCAATGGAAACATCAGGAAGGAGGTAAAAGGGAAATATTCACATGGACTGAGAAAAAGCCAAGAGAAATTTGGAAATAAATGCTGGCTGGAAGGCTTTCATGGCTGGAAACAAGAACATGGTCCCTTGTAATTTCATGTACAATTTTGTACTCCAAAACTGTGAATGGAATACACTTTTCACATAGGTAAACACAGTATCAGATGTACCTGAGCACCACTCAGCACTCATTTCTCCTCTCCCTCCAGGCAAGAGATATATGAAGTTCTGAAGTTTAAATTCAACAAACCAAAAATTCTTTGGTACTTCTTGTGTTCTACAAAAATAGACTCCATTCTTCCTATTTTCCAGACCTGTGTTGAGCACTGGTGTACTTTCAGATCTGGAAGCCCCATTCAGGCTATACATGGACCATCTTCTAAACTTAGTTCAATAAGCATGGTGGATTTTCTCTTCTAGTAGCTAATAAAACCACAGAATATTTTTTGCATACTCAGAAATACATACAAACTAAGATAAGCAAGATTCTGGTGTGCTCTATTTTTAAAGAGACCAACACTTAAAGTGCATTGTGAAGCTATTTTTCAAGTAAGAAACAGGGAAAAATGAAGCCATTAAATATTTAAAAGTAGGAAAAAAATTAAAGGTTACACACATTTTGACAACATCCTTTTAAGTAATTTTTGTGAATTTCCTTGATCTAGTTCATCAGTTATTTATAACTCACATCACAAAAATCATAAAGCATATGAAGGAGAAATTTACAAGCAATGAAATCTGTATTAACATCTGAAAATGTGTTTTCTAAATTATCAAGACAAAAAAAAATGCAGTGCATTCTTTTCAGATTTCCTGCTCCTTCCCCTTCCTCCCCACTGCCTGTCTTGAAATAGGGGAAGAACTATTCACAGAAAATATTCACTACAAGCATATTTCTTCAAAGTGCTGATTGCCCTCTGGTTTTCATATTGACTCTATACTGTGTTCCTTACTACACAAAACAGCAGATGTTCCCTATGCATACGAAGAGGTTTAGGAAACCGCTTCCTGTGTTTTTACCAATTTATACACCTTAGCTTAAAGGATGTCAATGCCTGCAATCCCATTCACCTGGTGGAGCCAATGTAACCCTGCTGCAGCACATAACTGTATCTGCAGGATCAAATAGAAATCCATCTGCACTAACACAGACCAGCCACAATAACTATGAATCCTTCATAAAATTATCAGTGATAACATGAAGTGATTGCCTTTTGAGGTTGGAGGATGTTTTGTGATCCTTAACTACTCATTTACTAGTGCCCTTACTGTTATGGGCAGAAGATACTACTGGGTTTCAACTTTGTTCAACTAAGAAAGCTAATTTTTTTCTGCATTTTTCTTATATCAATGAACCAAAGTATTAGATGTTAATTTTTATAGACCTTCAGCATTTATAAGGAAGTTTTCTGAGACACATTTTGCTGAGCAAACACTGGTCATACAGAACGACAGTTTCATATTAAACTGAAATTTGGTTCCTGTGTCTTTCTTTTCTATCCTAGTGTAAAAACAAAATAAATGTAAAGATTTAAAAAGAATTTTAAAATTTTTAAAAGAGGAGAATAAGACACTAGTTATTTGGCTTTCAGCAAGACTGGAACTTGCAAAAACACTGATCTTCTTTGTGCCAGCTGGATGGAGTTATATGCCAGAAGACTGGTGCATTGCTCTGTTGTAAGCCTGTCTGATGGTCAAGCACAAAGCTGACAAAATGAGTCAGAGGATAAAGCCGAATAGTTGGCTGGTTGAAGAAAATGTTTGAGGCAAGGCAGTGCCTTGTAACAGAGCAGTGCTTTGGCAGGCTGTAAGACACGTAGAGACTGCCACTCGTTGCCACTGAGCTAGCAGAGTAACAAAAAACACAGGGAACAATGTCTCTAGAAATACAAATTATTCAACATTATGCTCTCTGCTGAGCTGCTGCTAATAGGAAGCTTGCAGGGAAATGTTTTATGCACAAAGAAATTCACTAAGACATTCCCCCACTGTCTTATTTTAGGAGCACAGAATACTTACATGGATTGCCCCATGCAGAGAGCATTGATTGTACTGCAGCATATGGCTGTCTAGTTTGAAGACATGAAATACAAATGGCCCTCAGCCTTCTGGATTGCAGTGAGTAGTGTTTTTCCATGACATGATGAAGAATTGCTGTCACCTCTCTAATTATCCAAAGTATAATTCAACCTGATAAAAGGAAGTTTTATTTTTCTGGACTTTTTCTCCTTAATTGTGATAGAGGTGCTGTATGATGAAGAACATCTGCTGTGCTGAGAGCTTTTACTCCAATTCTGACCACCTGTGCCAACACAATGACATAGAGGAGAAACCAAGCACCCAGTCTACCCCACCCTCCGAGAGTACAGTATCCATTTAAGGGTGCAAATATATGCTTAAAATACTGCATTATATCACAGGGAACTGCTTTGGTTCCGTGTGTTAAGTAAAATGATTGCTTTAGCTTATTAACATTGCACTTAACAATACACAGAATTCACTTGCATCTCTGCAAATACAAAAGGCAAAATTAGAACAAGAGAAAAGTGATGTGACATTAATACTAGGCTCCTGGGAAAGTCAAAAGGCAAACTTAGACTAACACCAGCAAAACCTTAAACTCTTTTTATCTTGTGTCCATGAATTTTACATGGGCCAATCTGTGAGATGTCCATGTAAAACAATTCACAGAGTGTATAAAGTATATTTTTGATTAAGTGTCCTCCTGACTTGTGTGGAAGCAACATCAGGCATCATAATCTAAAGCATCATCCTTGAGGCTACAATGTTAGAAAATTTCATATTTCCAACCAGTGAAATTATTTCACTAGGCTGTTATATTCTAAACAGTCAGATGTATTTAGAAGTTGAATTTTCCACTTGGCCGAACGTAGGAATATGCTCTCAAAACTCTTCCATTATATTTCAAATCTAATGCATATAGAAGCACAACTGTAATGCAGTGATTCTTCCTATGGAACTATTTATGGACTTCTTGAATTCATGTAGGTTTAAAATGATGGCTTTCTTGCCATTAGGCAAAACATTGGTATAGGAGTGAAGTGGCAGCTTTCTCCTTCACAGACACCTTGGGGCTGAGCAGTTGAGGACTATAGAAGCGTTTCCAGTCCAAAGATCTGACAAAGGGTTCTTGACAGCTTAAAATGTTTGGGAGAAATATCTATTCTCCAGGATTATAAACTATCTGACCTCATTGAACTCTGTCACTCTAATCAATGGCAGGAAAAGGAGGCTTATCCTGTAAAAACTTGTGCTTAATTCAGTCTAACCCACACCTGGATGTTATGTCCTGTAACTCAAGGCCAGAATACAACCTAATCTTCTGTGGGACTTGTCTTCAAAAGAACTTGTATTTTTATATAATTCAGTCTCATGTACAAAATAGTGTTGTAAGGGAACAAGCCACTTGGGAACAGTGTAGTAAACTCAGCCATGATTACTGCAATTCAAGAGGAAGATGGACAGTTTCTATTAGCAACCATTAGATAGCTTAAAGGAAAAGCAATAGTCCTCCCCCATGCCCCAAGTCCTCTAGAAAACCCAAGCTGATTTAGGGGCTACAAGGAAACAGGAAGAAACTATGTGAAGCCAGTATTTTAAATTCCCAGTATTATGGGAAATATCTTCTTCTCTAGAAGCAATACATCTACATTAAAGTGAACTGTATGGTTGAAAAATTGAACATTGATTCTTCAAGCAGTACTCACCAGAGGTGTTAACGTTTTATTGCTGTCCTATGTCAACAGAAAGTTGGGTTTTGTATCATTTTCATCAGACTGGTAACTCTTGGATAGAGGAGAATATAAAATCACTACTCCAAATGTCAGACTTGGTGCATGTGTAGATATTCTCCTGTGCGGAGAAACCAAAGTGGAGAAACCAAAGTACCTCAACGGACTCTAAAACAAGCATTTGTTTGTAGGTTTCGTCCAGGACAATTTAACATTGGATACCACCTTTCAGTCATGGGCATCAAGGATTTTAACTGAAGGTAGGAGAAGAATCATTCATCACCACCTATTCAGACCAAATCTCAGTCAGCAACCACCAACCAGCATGACTGAGAGCTCTTCCAGTGCACCATATCCCAGAGAACAAAAAGAAAGGCCTTCAGAAGTCATGCTGTTATAAGGAAATATTCTCTGCTTCCAATTAAGATGATGGCAGGAATTTCACTCTTGACTGTTGGGAACAGGTTTAGATACTACCTGAGAAACCTCCCCTGACAGGTGGGAATCACTGTTGGGTGATGAAAAGCTCATTTTCCCCAAGCCAGGACTGCAGGGCATACCATTTCACAAACTGAGAGTTGAAAACAATTCAGAAACTTATGTAGTTTCCAAATATAGATCTGCTTTAAAATCTGGCTTGTACATCTGCCAGAAGTTCAATTCACTAATTCAAACACTACACTCTGTTTCAGAGTACTAGCAGTGTCAGACAGTGGTGTGGCTGAAAATCGCTGAAACACACAGAAAACCTATGCCAAATGCAAGCTTCAGTGTGACTGCTTGACAGACAAGAACACCCAGAAGGACGACTTCTGTAGCAAAGCTGCCTCATGTAGATTCCTAATGTCTGGTCACAGCAAAATTTGTGCAGACAGAAATCAACACAGGTGGGCAGGGAATTATGTTTCCAAGCACTCAAGTCATAATAATTTGCCAGATGTTTTAAGCCTAATTTACATTTTCAGTTTGAAGTACGTTTTCCTTTAAAGTTTAAATATAAGGAAGCTCTAGGTTACCTTTCTTCTTTCTAACCAGCACAATCAAAAAGTATGGCATGTTACACGGAGTCCATCTGTGGTACAAATGATTTGCTTCATTCCATCATGAGACTGTTAACCTTTACACACAAAAAAGTTCTGGGTTATGTTTCAACTTTGCAAGTGCCATAGACGTTAAGGAGATTTTATGGAGAGAGTGTATTGATGCTGGATCCAGGCCCGTGGCTTCATAATTCAGGGATCCAATCCAGAAACCTTACTGCTAGGCATAAGTTTCATTATCATAGCACATGTTCACAGTCAGTTCAAAGTTGGAGCTCTTGTTTGCTATTTCCTGATAGAAGCTGACTCAGTCTCAGAAACAAGCCTGTTATTCCCCATATATAATCTAGGAAAATAGTGTTTGAGCTTTTCATCTTTTAAGACCATTTTTAGAAAGAATATGCTCAGCTATTTAAAGACTGTTAGTAAATGTAGCTTGATTGCTAGGAAAAAACTTATTGCATTAAAATGCTAAACAACATTCACGGGCTGCTTATTATTAAAATCTGCAATTTCTATTATTTAATGTCTGTGTTAGCATATACATCAGGCACTGATCTCATCCATTGTCAAAAAGAGAGCAAAGCTTATCTTGTTCTTGCATGAGTGATTCTCTAGGAGAGCTAAATTCAGGACTTTACAAGACAGCTATCTCTCAGGAGATAGTATTCTTTTATGAAAGTCTGGTCTATAATTAAATGTAGTAAACCTGTGGCTTCTGAACCTCCTGGCATGACAAAATATGAAATGTTGCTGTTTATGAACAATATAACACAATGATAATTAAATAGCTGTATAGAAAATACACAAGTGGTTATATGAGCAAGAGCCAAGTAAAACCTGTGGCAAGAAAACTGTGATACTCATAGGTGGACATTTAATATTTGAGGAAGAAATCTTCAAGGTTTGAGCTATGCAATAATGTTCTTTCCCAGGAGGCTGGTGGCAAGTGCACACGAGTGGAAGCATTCTGCTGACCCAAGTTTCTTCTGTCTTATTATCACCTTCTCACCTTCTTATTTCAGGTTAGCTGAACTATCTGAGAGAATCTTCTTTGGAGACTGAGACATTCAAAGAAGAACATCCTAATCAGGTCAGAGATTTAACAGCTCCTTTTGCTTTTTTGAGGTGTCATGTCACAGCCATAGATCCAATCATTACTTGCTCCAGTTTGCTCTGAAGCCTGGTCATTGGTGTATGCCACAGTAAAATGAAGACAGAGGGACAGGAAATGTACACTTATTTATTTTGGCGGTTTATATTTTGTATGTTAGGAAGGATTGGTCTTTAAGTATGGGAATTCATACATTATGGAGAATATTACAATGGTTAAAAAGTTTTGGTAAATAAGCAGCACACTGTTTAGGTGTGATCAGGCTTCTTATATTATTCTGAACACAGTTCAAAATTTCTTTTGAAATTAAGTCTAAATATCCCTTGTTTTCTTTGATGTCTCCAGCCTTCTTACCTCTTTCCCTTCAAACAGCTTTCCTCAAAGCTGTTGCCAGTCCAGATATGAGTCTTGCTTTGCATTGCATTTGCAGGGTGAATCCTTCCATGTTTGATACACTAAGAAACTTATTTCTACAAGCCTGAAGCAAAAAAACCATCCAAGTACTGATTCAGTTCTGTGCTCAGCTTTTCAGCAGTACTCAGAGTCTTTGTCAAATATTTGATTTCAGAATTACTTTATCATTTTATGTTTTATATTTATTTTATATTTATATTTACTATATTATTTTAACATTCCCAAAGTTTTAAGAAGGTAGTTATGCTTTAATTCACAAAAGAAAGATCTGATCCAGACACTGGCTCTTTAAAAATATCATGCAACAGCCTAGGTAGGAAATAGAAGGTTTCAAAACTAAGCATGCATTTTATGGCACAAATATTACCATCAGTTTCATGGCTGGAACTTAATATACCTATATAGAACAGGAGCATGTCTTTGAGACACTTTAGGAGTGCAAGACAAGGGTTTCATTGCCCACACTACTCTTCAGGAGCAGAAACATTACAGGTTTTAGATTTTATATGTAAAGCTAGGTTTTCTTCTGTAAGAAAGTGACAGCAAGCTGACATACAGAATATGTATGCCAAAGTCAGCCCACCATTACTGTTACTACAGCACATTCTTTAGTAAGCAGTCCAACAGAAAAGCAGAGGGAGTGACATAAAGATCCTGCCTTCTGTGTGCAAGGCAAAGGCACAGAGGTCAAAACTCACAAGCCAACAGTGCCAAAGCTGACCCCACATTCTAGTGGTCCTAGTGCAGTATCTAACCAAAAGACTCCTTCTCATGAAAGCAAGAGCTGATAGGGGAATGCCTTCCTTTTAGATCAGGGTGTGTACTAGCGAAGTCTTCACAGAAATATAATCATTTGCAGGATGCGTTACAAAGATGATTCAGATAAAACCAGAAAATTAAACAGGCTATTTGCCCACCTGACTTGAAATACCTATTTTGTTCACTGCTTTCATTTCAACTCTTACATCCTTCTTGCTGGCAACCACCTCCAAAGATTTTATCTGGACAGCAGAGAACTCAACATCACTCATCTGCCCAGTGCTCTTGCAGAGGTCATTCTGCAGCACAGAATATGGTACATTCACCCTCCTCCTTTCCTCTCTGTAGGGAAGTTTATCACAGCAGGAGACATCTAAGTCAGTCATGTAAGACACCAATCGTTTGTAGTAGGGCAGACAAAGGGAAAACAGCCTTCTTGATTCAGGGTTACTTTAAAAAAAAAAATTAAGAAAAAATTTAAAATATGGAAGTCTATCAGAGCTAGATTGATCTGATTCCCATTTGCAAACCACTGCACATTTCAGAATTGTTATTTAAATCAAAGCCAGACTCTTGCCACATCCCCTACTTTTCTAATGCAAGACTTTGCAGTATGCCTGCTCTACAGCCTGTCACTCTGAGAATCATCTCTGCTCTGGATATAAAAGGAACAGCATGCTAAGCCTTGACACCAGCAATCAACTGTATGTTTAATGTTGCATGAGCCATCAAGCAGCACAGATGATTTTAGCTCATGGAGGACTGAGTCCTCATAGAATTATTTCAGTGGTAGTAGGATGGTGGGTTAAATGTTTAAGAAGAAAGAGATAAGCCACTGAATTGTTCAACACGCCTCCCCCTCAGAGGTACACTTATACTATGGGTTGCTGACATATAAGACAGGTAAGAATGCATATAACACAAGAGTAAATGAGTTGTTATAAACCCAGGTGTTCGTATAGCTACCAAGATCTACTCAGCTGGCAGATAACATGTACGCCTGCCATGATTTTCAACATGTTCAGAAAACCACATTGTTCTGGACCATCATAGTTTCCTGTAGGAGACAGATTTACAAAGCAGGTGATTAACTGAGGTGTGGAGCCTGAAGCATTTAAATTGTGGTTAAGTGAGTTACTTTCATAGATTAAGTAGAAGTCTCAGGGTTTATTTCTGGTCAGGATCGCAGGAGAGATTCCTTGAAGTTGCTTGGTTACAGTTAAGAATGGTGTGTAAGTATCATGTAAAGGTATACACCTTATGCTACTCCTGCTCTGCAGCTAGATACAGGTGTGCCAGCTGTCACTAGACATTTCTCTTCATTACAGGGCACTACAACTGGTTTTAGGGCCTCCTATAGTTCTATAAAAGAACAATAAGCAATTTTTGCGGAGCTCTTGGACATATCATCTTCTGGTTTTCCACTCTCATTGCCTTTCTTCTTCCAGACTTGTACACTATTTTATATTTTGTCATACAGCTGATGAAAATGTATGTCAAGGAGAATGCAGGACCTTATATGATCTCCACCACTGGGTAGATGTTAAGCTTACAACTTCTCGCTACATCTGTGTTGAGTTCAAGCCAAACAAAGAATGTCCTTATAGCCTCTGCAGACCTTTGCTTGCATCTGCGATTTTTGCTGTCAAACTAATGACCATGAACTGTCCTTTGACTCTTGTTATAAGAGGCCAGCTAGGGGACAGCTCTGAAAGATTAATTCTTGGTTTTGCCTATAGCAGAGTTTTTTACAGTTCAGAATGTAAGATGCTATTTTTAAACCAAGTGCTTCAGGACAAACAAGGCACTTGTATGCAGCATAGCATCTTGCTTTTATGTTAAAAAAAAAAATCACCACAAAATAAACTCTTGCGTGCTTTGCAGCCAAGCATGCAAGCTTCCCTTGCAGATGTACTGGAAAATCTTTGGCTAAGCTGATTTAATATGACAAGTTATAATGAGAAGTGGGCAAGACCCATAGCAACCCATTCCAGCGAGTTTCAGTGTGGCTTCAGAGCAAGGGGAATGCATTAACAATACTGACTGATGCTGAAGGACAGTGGCTGCTACATCTAAAGTCTATTTGGACTAGAGAGCTTTATTTTAGGCACCAGAAGTACTAAAGATTATCCTCTACAAAAAAAACTCCAAGAATTATCTCACCTGAACAACCTATACAGCAGCATGTGTACAATGATGTCCTGGAAATTACCCTGCAGCACAGCATTGGCCTGATGGTTATAAAGACAGGCAAGAGAGGGCATTTTCTTTTCTCTTGGCAGCAGTCTTCCCAGACCATGACCACAGAAACACCAGTTTTTCATAACAAGGTTACACAAATTACACCTTGACCGAAGTCAATAGTGACACTATGGACTAGTGGACTATGGACTAGCTGACCTACAGGTCAGCTCAGCATTTTTGTACAACCACCCAGGGACCTTTATGAAAGCTGAAGTCCATAGTGACACTATGGACTAGAATGTAAGGACACATATCTTTCTGATGCCACTAGTTTTTATCTCTACACAGAGGCTTTCAAAGGGCCAGATTCAGCCAAAAAGATTTGTACAGTGTGTGTCATTTCAACTGAGGCAGAGGCAATACCTGTTTTCAGAAGCAGGAATCATCACCAGGATATCAAATAACCAAAGGGGTGGGAGTGTACCAGGACAGATCCTAGTGTTAAATCTCTTAATCTAAGTTGAAGACCACAGCCAGAGGCTCTCAGTCTCAGGGACTTCACCTACTGATCTCTGTACCATCAAGGGCAGTCCACTTTCAACAGTTCAGTTGGGATCGCTGAGTTTGGATGAGAGAACCATGCAGGATTGACCTAACCGTACCCAAGGCAACATTTCCTGCATGTACAAAATGATCTGTAGATCTCCCTCCCACTTCCGAATAGGAAACATATACATTGGTGAGTGGGACCAAAATCAGTCACAGGCTTTCAAAGTCAGAGCTGAAGCTACATCCTTTCACACACACAACAGCATCCTGTTTGAACATGGGAAAACGTACAGGTAACTACTTTTCCACAGACTTTCTGCATAAATGACATGGGTCAGTGAACCTACAGGTCAGCTTAGCATGTTTATACAACTCCTTGCCCACCCAAGGACCTTTGTGAAAGCTGAAATAATAAGGCTAAACATAAAAAGATACAATATAAATGCAAAGTATGTGCATGGGGAGCGGGTGGCAAAGATGAAAACAAAAGACACTTTAACATAAATTCTTTTACAGGCAATATTTCTTGGAATTAAATTGGAATGAATATTTTTCTACTACTATAATTTAGCTATCACAGTAGACTCCCAAGAACATTCCTGAATAATATCTGTACATGTAATGTTCTATGCATCATCATCATAACCATAACCATTATTATTATTATTGATAGTAGTAGTAGTGGTACTACTACTGCTATTACTACTACCACTACTACTACTACTACTACTGCTACTACTACTACTACTACTGTTATTACCTTGGTGAACATTATTATAGCAAAGGTAACCCAAATGGTATTCTTTCCTCTGCAAATAGAGCAGGGTTTGGTTTGCCTGCAGGACAAGGCACCAAGAGCACTTCCACCCCCTGTCAGCCCAGTTCTGTCTTTGGAGAGCTGACCAGTTCTTGCAACACAGTGTTTCCCCTCACAACATTAAAATAAGCTGTCTTGAGCAAGCAGCTGCCTTGAAACTAGGGAACAAGATGTCCTAATGAGAAGTTATTTTGTCTTTAAAGTACTATCCAGGGAGAGGAAGAGTGGAATAAATTGCAATTCTTTCGGTAATAAAACGCCTCAAATTAATAATCAGTTGCTTCGGAATTAATCTACCAGACTGGAAAAGGTGCTTTTGTAATGAAGATCACCCCCCAGACTTGCATCCAAGAGTTCCAGGGATGACAGGATTTCAAATGCTTCACACTCAGAAACTGCATGTGCCTTTCTAGTATTGCTGGAAAACAGAGGGAACAAACTCTTGCAGGCATCTAACTGGTCCATGGCCAGGAAGACTGATTTTCACTGCTGACTTCTGGCAAAAGCAGACTTTTTGCAAGATTCACCCACTGACCATACAAAATCAAGATCTTGAGTGCAAGAAATGGTGCTGCAATCCTGCAGCAGACAAGTAGCAAATCTCAGTGCGAGCCCTTAAAACGGGACAAGGGTGAAGGGTTTTGCAAATAAAAATTGTTTCCATTATCCTACAATCAGCCAGACAACTGTAGCAGAGTGGCCTGCCTAGCAGTCAGACACAGAAATTTTTGTTTCTCAGTGCCTGCCAAGAACTGCTTAAAATGACATGAAGGATGAGACAAACCCACTTTCAAGTCCTCCTTGCGTGTCATGGATTCCTCTGAGTTTGTAAACCACGTGCCAGTCTTTGGTGTCCTCTTCTGTAACTATTACAGGTCAATAGTCCATCCTGTTACATCTCTGTGGATTATCTGGATTTGCTCACGACCCTTAATACTCATCTGATTGTCCTATGGATGGGTGCTGCTCTGTTTTCTACCTTTTGCCATAATCTTTGGAAATCTCTGAGTCCTTATTCTAGCCTAGAAATAGTTTTCCTTCTTTTAGGCTGTCCTTCCCACTGGATATGTCCTGAGAGTCTGCACATAGTGGTGCTGAAATCTCAGTGACAGACTAATCTAGATGCCATCAGCTGACATTAGTAAGCCCTTCTCCTGATGTTTATTCCTGCTGCTGGTCCTAGAACCACACATGCCCATTTATGTCAGTTGTAACATTTCTATCACAATTTTCACATGGATTTGTCTCAGTGGTTTTACCATCTGAAAATGGCCTTCTGGATGTCCTGGGGGGAAGTAAAAGGCTTTTTATTTGCTTAAGGATTTTGAGAACCTGGTGTTGGAACAACACAAAATTTTTAAGCTTCCCTGAAAGTTGTGGATTCATTTCCTGCTGTGGATGTAAAGATAATAATCAGTTTACCTTTTGCCTCTATTCACTGTGAATGCTTGGTAACACAAATTGTCTTGGAAGTGTTGATGGAATTCACAGTGCTGGGCAGAAGTTTGTGCCCATTTTAGCAGGAATGTCACTCTTGCAGGTAGGCAGGGACACCTTTGGGGTGAAGACACACAAACCACTCAGATCCAACCACTGCCTTTCAAGGGACTACTTCTATCATACATATTCAAGTATGTAAATATTGGCAAATCATTATTATGATTCCTGTGCAAACACAGCTTGGTATCCTAGTGTTTTTTCTGAAGCACAGACACAGCAATTACCAGCTTATGCAGTTCCTTGGGTTTTTGTGCCATTTCTCACTGTACTTGTTAGCTAGAATACATTTTTTTCCCCTCTCCTTTTAACTCAATGTAATGTCTGAAAAAAGTTTTTTTGAAGACAAGGTCTTCAGTGTTCTTTTCACTGCACATTTCATTCCTTATGAAATGAGCAGCCTTCAAACATCGATGTGATGCAGTGTTTGCGTTTTCCACTCTCAAGCCTGGAATTCAGCCTGTGTGTTAATCTCCATGGTGGCTGTTTTACTCACAAGACATTTATTCGCAAGGAATAGACTAACAGTATTTGATTATTTTTCTCTGGCTACTGAGAAGTCACAATCAGAAATTACTTTCTACCACTATCAGTGGAGGTGGAGAGGAACCACTGAGTGCTGGGGTTATGCCAGGTTCAATACCTTTTGTCATTAGGTCCTGTTAAAGACAAGTAAGAGGCATCAACACTCTGCTCACAAGAGGTGGATGACCATCTGCACCTTGCTGGTTTTCACCCACAGGTCAAGTGTAGAGGCAGGGAGTAGGAAGCAGAGAAAAGCTACAAAGTACTGAAAAATGGTGGTGGTGGGGGGGGAGTTTGTGAGGGATGGGGTGCTTGTAGGGTACCTAAGGTATTAAAACTTCCAGTACTTCTCTATATTTCCAAATATTTACCGCATTCAAGAATTTTTCTCCACTTGAAACACTCGTCCATTTCCTCTGCAATGATCATCTCTAATTACAAAATTCAGAGACAGGAAATTACATCTTTTAACTGTGTATAGAGATGTATATGTATCCAGTAGATGTGAGCCATTCAAAAACATTAGCTCAATTAATTCAAGCACATTAGTGCAACTCAGACTGTCACTCCCAGATAAGTATCTAACGTGCAGAGAGGCTCTCAAAAAACAAAAGTCAACATTATAAAATTATATCAGTTTATGATAATAAAAATTGCCTTTGAATGTTGTTTTTCATCATTTCCAACTCAGCCATAGAAAAATTCAGAAGAGTCAGAAACAGTTCTCGAGGTGCAGAGGGTAACTAGGTGTGTGAACAGGTAATTTAATACTTGCTGACCCATCATGCTCTTGAATGTCTCTTCCTTAATTTGAATTATATTTATAGCTCCATATTAGGTATTTATTACAATATACCAACACAAAAACACTGGTTTTATGCAGCCAGAAGTAAAAGCTGAGAATCTTATTCTTGTTTTGTGCTACTGGAATTGCTCACAAAAGCTCAGACTTCAATTAGCATTCACATGCAATAGGCTCTGTAGCTGTACTGAATGTCTACAGCTTAGAATGCTCTTACTAAATCTTCCAGGGAGGAAGTCTGTCTAACTTCAATCTGCATGAGCAAGTAGGTACAAAAAATGCTAAGAAACACAGATGAATATTGTACAAAAGCACAGTCTTCATCCTCTTCTCTCTATCTGGAAGTATATCCATCTTGAAGCTATGACAACTGTTAAATGATCTGAAAGGAAGCTATCTGAATGATCTCACACACACACAATATTCAAAGTGTCAGTGTAAGGTATGGACATTTTGTAAAAATCACAGTTTATGAAAAAAACTCAGTCATGGTGTTCTGTAGTCAAAGTAGTTTCCATACTATTATTACCAAAGAAATCTGGTTTATTTTGTCAATATTTCACTAAATCTACATTATCTTAGGGAAAATTCAGCTGATCCAATTGAGACTTTCTCACTTTAAATTGAAAGAACTATTCCTTTTTCCAGCTTGAACTATAGATCTGTATATTTAAGGTGTATAAAAGCAATACACAATACAATTGTTTTAAGAAAAACAGCTTCAGGTATTTCTCAGGTATTCAATGGTCAGCTACCTGTGACTAATAAGGTGTTCTACCACTACTTGGAACAATCTAAAAATGTGGCAAAGACATTAGGAGTAAAGTCCATGCATGCCAGTACATAATTCTGAGTTGCCAGCTTAGTATGTTTGGGTGTTTCCTTTTGTGATTAAATGATCCAGAAGTACAGCTGAAACAGAACAGTTTCTTCCATGAATTTGCTACACCTTGGTAAGTGTATTGAAAGGGAAAAAAAATCAAAACAATTGCCTTTGAATGTAACTGTTCATTGTGTTGCCTACTCTGCCACTATGTGTGGATACATGTTACCAGGGTGAACAGCACACAGCTCTTTTTGCAGCAATCATCTGCAGAATCTGACTAGGTACTTGCACAGTGGGAGTAGCCAGTCATGTATTTTTCAATACTTGTTCCATCTGACCAAATTAATCTCAACCTTTCTTCACAGGAGTCAATGGTGTATTTGATGGAATTGATCTTTCTCAATAAATATGCACACAAAGAGTACATAGCTTTTTGCTAGCTCCAGTCTGACCTTCTAATTTGTGACAGAAATACATCCATCTCCTGTAACACCATTTTTTCTGATCCAAAAGAGGAGTGAAAAATTAAATGATAAATACATGAATCTATGTTATTGTTCTGTGCCACACTGCTCACAGGTAACATGGCTTTAATAGCAAAAGATCTCCCAGCATGGTTTCAAATTACAAAAATCACATCCTATACTGTTCAGTGCTAGGCTATCTCGTGATCCATTACCTACACATTGGAGTTCAGTGACTTCACTGTGTTTTGATGGGGCACTGTACTTACACCTGCCCTCGGGTGTAAACAAGAAAGGAACATCAGGCAGTGTAAGCACAATACACATAGATTGTTTCTGTTCCTTATTTAGCTCAAGTTTCCACCCTGAGCCATTTTCAAGGGCTTGTTATTCTCTCTCGAATACTTTTGTTATTGTTAACATGGACAGCTTATTTTACAAAAGAATTGTAGAGAAGGATAAGTCAATATATTTTATATTCAAGAGCTTGCTTATCAGATTCAGTTTTCTGTTTCTTGGAAAACCTCCTCTGGAATGCCTTGGAGTATCTTTGAGCAGGAACAGTAAATGGAACCACATATAAAAAACCTAATGTGATCTTAGTACCCAATATTTTTTGACAATGATCTATATAATCCACCCTATAATTACCTTAGAGTACGTGTAAAAAAGAAACTGAGTCTCCTCATTATACTTTGTCTTTCTGGATGATTTAATAAGCTTACCCTTTCTATTAATTTATAGCAACATAAGTGACATTTATTGTCTTGATACTTAACCAGTATCATTGTAAAATTTGGTGGTTACTTTAATGCCCCAAGGAGTGAAGTGTCCTTGTCTTGTTACAGAAATTATCTCATTAGTAATCAAAGTCCTGGCCACGGGGGTAAACAGAGGACAAGTAACCACTGGTAACTACAGCTTCCTGGAGACCCTGTTCACTTAGATCAAAAGAAATAGCACACTCTTGTACCAAAAATGTGCTTCAATATTCATACTTCACTACAGCCCAAGCTATGACTCAAGGGTAAAATATACCTGTGTGCAAAGGCCCAACACAGGTTCCACAAGACACTCACATCTTCAAAGTGACTTGAGAGGAGTCCTGGCCTTGTGGAGTCTCTCTCTGCAGAGGGAAATATGTTAAGCACTAAACAGTGCAGCAAAATTAAAGTTACTTTGAAGATTTCCCTCTTCTCTTCCATCTTCTCAAGAAATTCACGGTGTTTTCCTTCAAAATCTATCTCCCTCTGACAAACGGTTTTGGAATCACTGAAGTTGTGATGTTACAAGATGATGCATATTCTACTGAACAATTGTGTGTAAAAATCAAACTTCTCTATCACAGCAGCAGGATGTAGTGGCAGACTAGCAAAACAACTCTTGGCCAAACTTTCATTTAACTCCTTAATAATAGATTTTGGCTGGGGTTTTGAGGTTTGAAGAACTCCTTTCACTTGACAGTGCATTATTTGACTTCAGCACATGTATTTCTCTATTCTCCACCACGCAAAACTCATTCAGTCTTCCCCAGCCACCTTCTCCCAATATTATATTTCCCTTTTCTCTAAGCTCTTTAGCATGTCCGAGCTTACTCTGTTCCTTTCTATTCAGTTTTCTACCCTCCAAGATAAAATCTATAGACAATCAACTCCTTACAGCCTACTTTCCTCTTCCCATTTTTCTTACTTACCTCTGTTAGCCTCCCTGCACAAGCTCCAGTCTCACTGCTAATCTCTCATTCCATCAGCACATAGTCTTATTTCACTCCTTTCATTTTCCTGCTACTGCATCATGTCAGCACTGGATGACCAGACCAAGGATTGCACCCTCAGGTTCCTTTGCCCTTGTGTAACATACTCTGAGGGTGCTGAGCAACTGAAGTCATCTACCTGGACTTCTGAAAAGCATTCAACACTGTTCTGTATGACATCCTGGACTCTGAATTGGAAAGATATGGATTCAATCAATGGACCACTTGGTGGATAAGGAGTTGCCTAGGTGGTGACACTCAAAAAATTGTGGTGAATGGTTCATTGTCAAAATGGAGACCAGTGACAAGTGCCTTTCCCCAGGGGTCAGCATTGGGACTGGTGTTGCTTGAGATCTTAGTTGGTGACATGGACAATGGGATTGAGGGCACCCACAGCACGCTTCCTGATGTCACCAAGTTGTGTGGTGCAGTCAACAGACTGGAGGGAAGGAGGCCACCCTTTTTGGATGGTCCCTTTGGCCTTGACAGGATTGAGAGGTGGGCCCATGCCAACCTCATGAAGTTCAGTAAGGGAAAGTGCAAGGTCCTGCACATAGATCAGGGCAATCCAAGCACAAATACACTCTTTTCACTGAATGGAATGAGAACAGCCCTGAGGACAAGCACTTGGGAGTGCTGGTTAATGACAAGTGCAACACAAGCCTGCAACGTTCACTTGCAGCCCAGAAAGCCAATGGTGAGCAAGGGCAGCATGTTGAGGAAGGTGATTCTCCCCCTCCGCTCCACTATCACAAGACCCCACCTGGAGTACTGTGTCCAGCTCCGGATCCCCCAGTATGAAAAGGACATGGAGCTGTACATGTCCAGAGGAGGGTGACAATGATGATCAGAAGGCTGAAGCACCTCTCCTGTGGAGACAGGCTGTTAGAGTTGTTCAGTCTGGAGGAAGCTCTGGGAAAAGTTTATAGACGTCTTCCAGTACCTAAAGAGGATGTACAAGAAAGCGGAGGAGGGACTTTTGATAAGGTGATTTTTTTGTGTAATGACAGGACAAGAAGTAATGACTTTAAACTAGAAGACAGGAGAAACAGGTTATATTTTAGGAAGAAATTGTTTAGCGTGAAGGTGGTGAGGTACTGGAACATCCCCAGGTTGCCTGGGGAACTTGTGGCTTCTCCCTCCCTGGAAGTGTTCAAGGACAGGCTGGATGGAGCCTTGAGCAACCTGATCTAGTGGGAGGTGTCCCTACCCATGCAGAGGGGTTGCAGCTAGGTCATCTTTAAGGTCTCTTCCAACTCAAACCATTAGATGAATCTCTGAATATATGTGCATGCAACACACACACACACACCAAAAATTAAAAAAAAAAAAAAAAAAAAGAAAAGAAAAATCAAGCACACAATTATAAATGGCCTCACTCGTAGGGGACATAGAACAAATAATGGAGAGCACTCAAATTGTTTTAGCAACCTTCCTGGGATCCAGCAGTTACAATTCCAGTAAAACCTGTAGAGACTCAAGAGCAGTTTTTGATCTCTGCATATATGGTAAACTGTATGCCACAGAGTTGTAGGTGTGCTAGATGCTATTAAAACTAGAAAAGATCCCTCTAAACCTAGAGTTTCCAATTTCTTTTCGTTGGTATTCCATTACTTCAAAAGTCAATAGGCTGTGCTTTAGCCTGCTGTGCTACTCAAACACCAGTCCACAGATGCACAGCTGCACCAATGTAACCAACTGAACATAAAGATTTGCTTGAACTTCAAAAGAGTTTGCTCAGTCAGTAGTTAGAGTTTTCTCTTCTACAGGAAGTGAAGGTTACTTTTGCAAGCCTCCTCAGAATACAGATGTACACATTTCTGAGATGCTGATTCACAAAATCATCAAATGGTCCATTCAGTCCTTTGTTGTTGACTTCAGTGCCTGATCACTTTTTAGAGGGTTAGCTTACGGTTTAATGTGTGAAAATACTAGCCTACCAGAACACCTGGTGACACTAAAACCAACCAAGTACCGCTCTGTACATTACCTGACTTCTAGGACAGAATTCCATTGGTGACAAGAGACCTCATTAAGATTTTGATTTTCATTGTGTCAGAAATTACAAGCAGCTCTACACAGACACAGGTTTGAACCCGAATACTGTCAATCGGGTTGCAAATTGGACAAAAAAAAATGCAAACCCAAGGTAATTACCTATGTAAGTGCAGTTGTCTTATGAGGACCTACAGAGACTAATATAGCAGGAAGTATGTCAGGCCCAGCACCAGGTATAATGTTTGCATTATAGGCTGCAAAAGAGATGAGAAGATGTGAACAGCTGATACTAGTATTTTTCCTATCTATCAAGTCAGTGAGAGGGAAGGAAATACAGACTGATGAAAGAAAAGTCAGAAACTAAGGCAGAAAGTATAATGAGATCTTGTTGGGAAAAATACATGTTAAGAAACATGTGTTGAATTAGAAATAGCTCAGAATTGTTCAGAGTAACTCCCTGAGGCTGGCCACAGTGGTTTAAACATGGTTTAGCTGACAGGGAGAATGGAGAAAAGATACTGAAATTGGAGATGGATTGCCTCTTAGCACAACATTTCTGTAGGGCTGAGACCTCATTTTTTCTCTACACCAATTCAAAGCCACATTGTCCACCTGCCAGGAGAGAGCACTAACAGGTTCATTCTAGCATGAGTAAGAGTGATGACACCCTCGGTATTTCCTCCTGTAACTTAGTGTGCCTCTCCGTGAGTTATGAAAAAAGTTATGATACTGGGAGAAATCCTAGGAAAAATGCATTGGTACCTCATTTGCTGTACAGGCTCCTGGGACATCCAATAAAACTGAGTCCAGCTGTGGTGGACCGGATTTAAAGTCCTATTACCATGTCCTCTTTGCAGCCTCTGGGCAGCTCCAACCTGAGTATGGAACAGTACTCAATGCAGAGACACAGAGCACAGGCATCTCATTCCTGACCCCATACTGCAGGACTTCAGGCTGGTGCCAAGGCCCTTGGGACCCCAGTAGATGATTTTAATCTGGTTGCCTCAATGTCACAGATGTTCAGAAGGGAAATGAAATTTAAAGAGCAACAAACCACAATCAGAGTTTAAATGACCTCCCCTGTGGGGATGAGATGAAAAAACTCCATTTTTTAACTCATTTAAGTATGATCCAGGGAAAACAGACAGCAATAAACAGACATTAGAAGAAACAATCCTGCATAATTCTGGCTAATTTAAGTGAGAGTGGGGTACATTTTTATTTCACTAGGTAGCATGTTATTCTGGACATTTTCTATCTGATGTTTCCATGGCAGAAGGCACACTCTTCTGGAACTGAACAAGTAGGATGTTTTTTCTTCTCAGAAAAGCCCACTTACATTCCTGTAAGCCTTCCCTAAGTACCTCAAGAGCCCTCAAGATCACTCTGACTGGAGGAGCAAAAGGAACAGTCAAGATTTTCAATAATCCTTGGCCTCAAGAGTAGTAGAATACATCAGATTTGGCTGCAGCTTTCAATGCATTACTAATACAAACCACTTGGCAGCGTTTGTTTCTGTGAGATAAATTTGATCTGTAAACACAAAAGAAAGAGAAGGAAGACAGCTGGTCAGACTGGTCACAGTACTACCTGCTGAGATCCATCAAAAGCTGATATTTTTGCACAGGGTCCCATGAAATTTGAACATAAATCAAAGTATAAAGGGTAGTAAATACTTTAAGAAAATGTATTCAGTTGCCAACCTCAAAGAACAATTGTAATGCAAACTACAGCAGAAGTTCAGCAACAATTCAGACTAATTAAATGTATTAAAGTATGTAAAGAGATACAATGCAGACACTAAAGGAGATCCTGAGACATTTACCATGCCACTGGGTTTTCTGCAGGGTTTTTCAATCTGTGAAGGCCTAAATGCTTCCCAGGGAAGCTGAACACCTTGCACAGCGAGACTGATCCTCCTGCCAGCAGGCTTCCTTTACTTACCTACTTTGTGTGGACCATGTGAATGTAATTTCTAGACTTTCAGGACTGGGATAGACAAAAAAAAAAAAAAAAAGACTCTGGTTCAGAGGCTTAAGTCACCACAATAGGGAATGAATAATCACATGAAAAAGGGGAAAGGTGCAGTTGCAGGCCTGTGATGGGCACACTGCCATAGTTCCACTAGTCTTCTGGGCTATAGAGTCAAGAAAATGGGAAATCCATCACATGGCATACAACAGAAGCTAGGCAGAACATTAAAATGAACCCAATGAGAAGGTTACACAGAGCTCTTTAAATCAAAATGTGTGTTTTCATATCAAAAAGCTCAGTGACATCTCAGGACTGACTTACTGCCAGACTCCTGCCAAGTGATTTGTTTGGGGACTGGGACTAAAGATGAGAACTGTGATGCAAGCAACTGCCCAATGTGGGGACCCGAAGCAGGTAACATGAGGTTCTTGCTTGCTTTTTAAAAATGCATCACTCCCAAAATTAATAGTCAAAAAACTCAACCAGATTACTTGGAGGCATTTATTGTGAGATTGCCACACAAGGCCTATAGATGCACATCAGTTCAGAGAATATATTAAGACCATTAATCCTTCATCCTCTGTGAAGATTCCCATTCACACTTATACAGCTGTTCTTCTATCACAGTGAATTATCTTCCTTCTGAGCAGCAGAAACTTGCTGTAATCCAATAATGTTATACCTGAATGGGAGCTCCCACAGCAATGTAACATGGCTTAATTCAACACTTCATCTTCGTACCCTCAGTTGTTTAGTCTTAGCTTTCCTGAAAAGAAATTACTTTAGGGACTAAATCGGTCAATGCTGTAGCCTGCTCTACCAGATAAAATAAGAGATGCCTTTATCTGTGAAGGGAAGAAAGATGGTAGCTAGGAAATAAAAGTGGGTCAGTAAGTCTGGAAACAGGTGTGCAGCTTTCCTCCAGCCTCATGGAGAGGCCCCACAGAAAGATATGAATGCCTCTAGCTCTGCTATCTCATGTCAGAGCACCCTGTCTGTGCCCGTGCAGTCTCGGGGAGCAGCACAGCTGGTGCAGTGATAGGGGCTTCTGTTTGGCTCAGTGGGTCAGGGCGAACTGCATGAGAGCAGCTGGAGTATCTTCAAAGCCTGAGGAGATCTGTGGCACTTTGCAGAGTATATTTTCAAAAAAACAGTCCTATGATTTCACAGGGAATTAGAAAGTGGGGAAATTACCCTAAAAACTCTGTACGCTAGGACTCAGCCTGCATTTTCCTTTCCTTCACAGAAGGGAAAGCCTACTCAATACTGACCATCTTTTTTGGTAGCTGCAACTTAGCTTAGGTCACTCATCTTATATCCTTGGTCATTCCACTTTCTTCAAGAGCAGTTATTTATTTTATGCATCTGACTTTTGCTTTTACTTTCCTCCCCCTGACCCTCTGCAGCTTTCTGGAAGAAAGCCTAGGTCTCATATACCATCCTATTCACACAAAACTTCTGTAAGCTACATTTACATAATCACCAAATGACCTGTTCATTCCTGATAGACATGTATTTCTTTGATCAAGTCTATAGTTCCTCCATCATGTCTTCCTTGTTAAACAGGCCAGACTTATCTCAAAATGTCAAGAGCCACTGTGACTAATTAATTATTCTATCTTATCAGTGTTTTAAGAATGGCTTCAAACATCACTGAAGATTCCACTTTAAAGCCATATTGTCAACAAAACAAGAAAAAAATTAGCACACAAAAGAATTGCAATAAGGAAACTTACTCAGTGCAGCAAGTCCTCTAAGCCAAAGTAATGGCATCCTGTACCATATCATCAGTTTCACTTTACAGGGTTTTGCTTCCAAAGAATCTTGTTTTGTTACTTTGTGGTTTGCCATGTCCTACCTTGCCAAGAATAAATATACACTTAAATAAATACTCTGAATAGAGAACACCCATGAAGAACAACTGGCAGAGCTTCTTTCTCTCTGAAATGAGGCATCCTTTTCTACATCTTTCCAAATCTTTCCAATTTTTTTTTCCCCTAGTCCTTGCCAGTTCAGGAAGCATGCCACATTCTTTGATCATCAGTCAAAAAATCCCTTTATGGTTCCTTCTAACCCAAACCATTCTATAATTCTGTGATTATCTTCTGTGGACTGGGAAGAAAATTGCTGTGTCAGATAACTCATCTCCTCTACATAAATAACAAAACAAAACAAACAAACAAAAAACCAACAACAACAAGAAAAACAAAGGATGTGAAAACAGTTTGTATGGTTTTCATATGTATATATTTACTGTCATTCCAATTGTTTTATGCAGACATTATTTTCCTTTGTATAGGCAATAATTCTTCTGAAGAAAGCACTGTCCTTTATACAGAGAGATGCCATATATTTTTAGTGGAATTTAACTGGATAAATATTACCTAGTATATGCATTTGCACCTGACTATATCAGCAAGGATGAAGCATTTTGTCTAATTTCCTCCATCTGCCTTCCCATCACTTTAAGCTAAGAACTGATGTTTGTTATTTTTTTCATATTTGCAAAATGCAAAATCCTGTTTATAGAACTCCTGGAAAGATATTTTTCTGCTGGATGTTTCTGCTGCCTGCTACAGGGATCATCTGTATGCAGGAGAAAACCATGATCCTTTTTCAAATATACTGGAACTGCACAAATCAATACTCTGTGTTAAAATGATCAGATTTATTTCATATCTTTAGTTCATTGTTCATGGTTAGAAGACAATGAAAAAGTGTCATGCTCTCAACAAGAACAACAGACAGCACTTCTTTAAAATACACTGATGGTTTTCATAAATGTTTGAGAAAAGATTTGATACATTTATTTGAAAAGATATTCCTGTTACTATATCAGTTTGCTGCATGGGGTGATGAAAATTTCTTTTGTGCAAAGATTCAGCAACCCAGTTTCATTACAGAACAGGCTTAATTTCTGTAATTAGTCTGTGTGTACCACCCTCTTCTTTGTCCAGCAGCTAAGGCTGGCTAATAGAGCTGTTATTCCTCAGAAATGAGGTAAGCCACCTCTGGCTCTAAGCTCCCAAGCTCTCTGCAGAAAAAGGGGAAGGGTTACATGGCAAAACTGCTGTTTTCATTCCCAGGGCTTCGATTAGGAGCAGAAAATTGTGCCTCTCAGAGCAGAGGAAATGGCTGTCTAGTAAAAAAACCTGATGAAAAACCACATGCTGTGATAGAAGCTGATGGCAATGAACACAATACACATAGCAGCAGTAGCAGAATACCAATGGTTGGGATACACACAGGACCCCTGGACCTCCAAAGATTGACCAAAGAGAGCAGCTATCCAGGGACTAAGAGATGAAGAGTGAGTGACAAGCATTTATGGAAGAAGATGCTTTATAGGAGGTAGGGGAGAGTCTACACATTCTTGGCAGCATTGAAAGTTATCCTACAGCCTGTAATACTGGATTTACTGGTGGTTTTCCACAGGTTGTGTTAGGGTAGGAATAGAGATGATCAGCCCCTGGAGCAGCCCCAGCAGGAGTGAACCAGGCATTAATAGCCCTAGTTCTCCGTTTGTCTGGGGGGAACATAAATTTGCTGTTGTCCATTACTATCTTCTCAGCTCTGTGCAGCTGACCAGCAGCCTGCCTGGGAACTTAAATACAGATTTTGAGCAATGTAACTGTCATGTAGGCAGACAGTGTCTTCCTGCACAAAGACCAAAAGGCAGTCCCAGGGGGAGCACAGCCAAGATTGCTTCAGGCCTTTCAATAATGGAGCTCAGCACAACCCGTGGCCACTGCCAGCAAACACTGCAAGTCTGCTCACTGCCAGTGATGTTCCTCAGGGCATCAGCATGCCTCTGAGGCAGATCAGGAGAGGAGCCAGTATGGCTGAGTTAGTGCTGATTAAGGAGTAGAAATCCTTTGAAGAACCAGCCAAACAACTGGACGAGTTAAGCCCTGAGAGTATGTACTAAGCCTGGAAGAAGGCCTTTTATCACCTCCAGCTGAGCAGGAGTCATCCCTTCTCCCCAGATAAGCAATGGTCACAATGACCCAGGCATGATCACTTCTGAGCTGGATTATTCTCATTCAGCCTATCAAAGGCTGGATGGAGGCTCTGCCAAGCTTCTCCATTTCTTAGTCTGTGATGAGCAAACAAAGTCCCTGATCAGTTTTATCCACTGAAACCCAGTCATTTTCTGAAAATAGCTTGCAGCTTTGCCTTTTGTACCCCACATGGGTAATGTGTGGAAAAAACAATTCGTAAAGTGCCAATAAGCCCACTGCCTGCCTAGAAACTTCCCTTGGGAAACATAACTCCCCTGAGGCATGCAGGCACATACATGACAGCCAAAACCAAGAGATGCTCAAATGAGAGGACACCAGCCTAGTACAAGACACACACACCCACAAACACACACCCACAAAAAAAAAAAAAAAAAAAAAAGGTTAATTATGAGTTTTTAGGAATTTTTTTATCAATTCAGGAAAAAACTCCACTTCTCTGCTCTGATGATACCCCTGGTGCTGAGCTGCTGGCCCTATGCAACAGATTTTCATGTTTCTTTGGAAAGAGTTCAGGATCTCCATCAACTGTGAAGTTTAGAACTGAATCAGAAGTTCATGCATTAAAAAAAAAATAATCTCTTTTGGCTACTGCACCTTGGAGCTACTATACTGTGCCTGGACACTCCTTATTTGTAAGTTTTGAACATTTCAGTACTCAGGCATGAGACAGTGCAATACAGAAACTGAGAACATCATCTTTAAATATGTTGTGGAAACCAGTTTCAAACCTCATTTTTTCCTTGAGATAAAATTGAAAACCTATAAAAGCATATCTGACTGTGTCTCCTTGGTGCAAAAGGTATTACTTACATAGCAAGGACTTGGAGCAGCAATTCCAACACTCCAGTGCTTGCTATCTGAATATATAATCTTCTGTAATTTGTATCACTTACATAACAAGGACTTAGGGCAGCAATTCTAACACTATAGTGCTCGCTATCTGAATATACAATCTTCTGCAATTTCTTTTCTTCTTTTAAATATACCTGAGTACTTTCTCCTGTTTCCTTGAAGACTCCTATTTATGTAAGTAACCTGTGGCCTTTTCAGGTTTCCTCTTCTTTCCCTCTCCCCAACTGTTTTAGTGCCTTCTGAATGTTCTTCGTGCATTTCAAAAGAAAAGTAAAAGCCCTACAGCAAGTTAACATCAGATGCTACTAAATGGAGATTCTTGTGCAACACCATAATGATACACAACCAGCAAGCAGCTGGTACCAGACTCTTACTTGTTCTATGTGGGGGGTCCTCACAGGAGGGGCTGGAATGAAGGGGTGCAATGACCTGTGAGTTGTGGGTGCAGTGGTCTGGAGTTGTGTTATTTTGGATAAGGAAAGGGAACAGAGAAGGTCATGATTATGAGACGTTTTAAGCTGCTAGAAGGTGTTACTAGAAAGTAGCTGTGTTGCTGAGCTGCAAAAAGCAAGCAAACTGCACTGGAGATACTACTTCCTTCACCAGGTGCTTGAAATTTAGCATCAATAATTAATATAGATTATTTTAAACCTTCAGTATAATTAAAGAGGAGGTGGATTTTCAGGTACATCTCCTCATGTGCAGTCAGAAATACCTGACAAACCGTAGCAGATTTTGACAAATTGTCTGCCTTAAAAATGAACCTAGGTAACCAGAAGCCATACAGATCCCTCTAAATGTAGCTGAGTTGTAGTTTCTCCACAAGGACACTCAAACCCTAGATATGTTGTTATCCCATTCCCACAGGAAATTAAGAACATTTTCAGCTAACTAGTGTTATTATGTAGCTAGCAAGCAACTTAATGGGCTATAGCTTGAGGAGCATGAGCAGCCCAGTACCCTGAACAGCTTATGTTCAAGTTGCAGGCACACAGGAGAGTTCATGCACCAGGTGTGCTTTGCTTTTCTTAGCTCTTCTGTCTTAAACTGTCTGGTACAAATAAACCAGGACAACATTGTAGCAGCACCTTCATTCACCTGCAGGAAGAACTCCTTCAGTAAGTGGTAAGCACCCTCTCTCTTCCTTTCCAGAAGTAAAAATTCAGTAATAGCGAAGGCCATTCCTAGATTTCTGTTTGTCTTGACATTCTCTGAGTCTATATTCCTTTCTGCTACTAGGACCAGATAGGAGCTTTCTTATGGAAAATCAAAACCCTCTCCTCAGGGTACAATTTTTCTTAGCAAAATTGTTGTTACAATTACTGGTGTCACTGCTGCTAAGAAAAGATGCCTCACCAGTCAGCCACGCTTCACATCCTTGGGCTGAAGAGGTCTTGAGTGGATGGTGGTCTCAGTGTTATGAACTACTGGGGTAAGGATCCTGGCAGATGAAAATTCTGAAAACACCACTTCCCTTTGCAGCATTGAGGAAGAAAAATGAAATTTAAAAACTGAAAAGACTGGAGTATTCACTGAGTAACATTTCCTATCAGTATAGACTTTGAAGCCTGTGCAACTCATGGTCTCAAAAAAAATCAGGCTGGCCATCACAAAACGGATTGTATATCACAATCAAAAAAAAAAAAAAAAAAAAAGATACACAGGTAAGATCTGAAGAAACAGAGTGTCTTTTCAAAGTATTTGATTAAGCTTATTTACTGTCTGA
Organism: Calypte anna; assembly: GCF_003957555.1. Classification (NCBI taxonomy): domain Eukaryota; kingdom Metazoa; phylum Chordata; class Aves; order Apodiformes; family Trochilidae; genus Calypte; species Calypte anna. Next base: position 49,003,053 of record NC_044274.1, read on the forward strand.
TTCTCCACCCAACTACATTAATCTGTTGCTCTTCAGCTCACATGTGCTGTGAGGCTTCTTGGCATACTAGCAGAGAAGTAGGATAATTTCCCTTCTCTGTTTTAATCCTTCTTCATCTGGGTGTTGTCTTTAGCTCTTGGCAAATGTGAAAGAAGCCCTAATGATTCCTCACTTTCAGTAGGATTATCTGTTAGCTCTGTACCACCCAGGTACACTTAAGGATGTCCTGTCCTGATAATGCCTTTTCATTCAAGACAGCTGAATCACAAAAGAAAGCCAAAAAACAAGCAAAAAAAAAAAAAAACCCCAAGAGAAAACAAAAAACAATCAACAACAAACAAATAAAAAAAAAGCCAAGTCAAGAGAAACTGACCCGCAAGAGTCTGTTTGATAAAGAGTGGAGCAGTGGAGTGAAAGACAGCTAAGAAAGAATTCTTTTCACAGGTCTCATGGCCTCTGACATTGTTCTCCACCACATATTTTAACTAACTTTTCTAGAAGTAAAAACTTGATAGATCCTAATGCTGAAGGTTTGCAGTGAATCATCTGAAAATCTGAAAATTTTTTAGCTAAATATGAGGAGGATAAAGGTGTTTTCATAATCATTCCTGATCAGTTCCCTACAACCACAGCTAATAATAGAACTGAGGGAGCTGTTGTGGGTTTAATTAATTTAGAACAGCACAATAGAAGGACTCCATAATCTATACTTCAAAAATTGGATGAAGGTTGTAATAAAGCTGGAGATGCTTGGTTTTACAATGTTTTCAGACTCTGTTGCAAGCCCTCTGCTGTCCTTTGAAGCCTATTTTTTTGTTGAGGGTCCTCAGAGCTCATCAGCAGCTGTTAAACACAGAAACAAAGTTTGCTCTCCTGTATGTGGAGTCTCCTCTGGCTTTAGGTGAAGGAAATCCAGGATTTGTTCTGAGAGGCTATGAGTGAACACTCTGCAGCTGCATGATGACACTTATTTTATAGCTTATCTCACTCAGAAGCACATAGACTATATCTTATATCTCTTCATGCATAAGTCACATTTGCCTAGAATTCTCAAAGTGTTATGACAAATCAGCATAGGTGCCTTAGAGGCATGCATCTGACTATTGCTTTTCAGAGTCTCTGGTGCCAGTCCAGCTACCAGTCCTATAAAACACAGTGGTAGCCTCTGATTTTTCTGATACCATTGGCATCCCTAATGAGTAGTTCTCAAAAAAAAAGAACTTTGGACACAGCAATTTGAGATGAACTAAGTCTGCAGCACACATAACATCTGTCTCAATATCCTCAAGAAAATAGCCATAAATAACATCTACATGATGGAGTTTTGTTGATAGTGTTGATAGGTGATGATGGTAATGGTGGCAGTAGTAGCAATAACAACAGTTTCTCTGAGGCAATATTTGAGCCAAGAGAAAGCAGCTTTCCTGAAGTTCTGTCCTGCAAAGAAAGTGAAGTCAACTCATCTCCTTTTGTAGCTGAGACTGGCAATATTAGACATGGTATTAGATGTATATTGAAACAATGAATGTTACTTTCCAACTTCTGTAATCTGTCATGAACAGGCTTCTCCAATTGCATTAGGAAATACTCACAGCAGGGGATACATAAAGAATGTGCTTATTGGTGTTCTCTGTTTTGGACAAGAGCTCTTCCACTAAGAAAAGAGTGCAGAACATTCCTCCTAGAAGTATGCTTATACTTGGCTAATTATTCCAGTCTGGTAGTCTCATGACATCTCTTGTTCTCTGTGGATTGTTTAAAAAGGAAACCAGGATTTGAACTACCGGAGATCAGAATTTCATCCCCAGGATATTAAGGAAAAAGAATAATTGAACCATCCTGTGATTTGGACTGCTTCACTGCAAAAAAAAGTCCCTCAGACTACTGTAACATCAGGGACTTTCATGAAACATCACTCATCCAGTTGTGTTCTAAGCCAGCAAAAGCCTCATAAAAGGAACACAATCTTTCCTCATCTGCGTAGTTACAAGTCCATCCCCTCATCCCTCCAGGATCCTCCAGTATCTCCAGTGCACTTGCCCCAGAAAGACAGAACCTTGTGGCATCACTCAAGTGAATCATCATTCCTAAGGGTGCACCTTTTCCTGCTTCACTGTTCCTTGAAGCTGTTCCTGAGTTGGCTCCAGCTTTCCTTGCTGAGCTGAACCTTCAAAAATATGCAGAGGAACAGAGGTATTTCTGTCCGAAAGACATCTGGGGATGGGAACATAGACTTGCAGAAAAGAGCAATAGATTAATCTTGAAACAGTAGCTTGAGCCAAATAATGCCAAAATCACTATCCATCTGGGATAAAAAGCTCTGCAGCAGCACACTTCAAAGACTGCCATGTGTACACAAACTAGCATTTCTCATGCAGTGAGCTATTTGGTGTGGACCAGTGGGAGGGGTCTTTGATAGCTCATTCCATGGATGTTTGATGCAGAACATACCCTGCTTGGCATGCCCCAGACATTTCTTTCTGTAAAAAGAAATAATTGTAGGCACTTCACAATTCACTCAAAATAGGACAGTGGGCATGTCTGTAAGCTGACACAAACCCAAACCAAGCAGGCTTAATTAAAAGACATCATGTTTTCTAGATCTTAATCCTCTCTGTATAAGAAAGAAGAGAATAACAAAAACAAAATTATGCTAATATTAAACAGTCCCACTGAATTAAAAACAAAAATTGTTGCTACAACCAATAACAATGAAGGGCATAGCCTCTTTTTTCTTGTTACTGCCACAATGTATCTACTCACCAATTTGCAAACCCCAACATGTGAAAGACTACACAATACCAGAAATTAATAACCAGGGGATGCATGTCTTAAAAAAGTAAATGGTGGAGTTCATTCATCCCTAAAAGGACTGCTGTGCGATCCTATTTTATGCAGTAGAATCAACAAGAAATGGAAACTATAAACAGGGTAGGAATTTAAGGAGCTCAATATAATGAAAAAGAAGGAAGAAACAGCCATTTAACAGAGAATGACCATGGTGAAGAAGAGACACTTGAGAAGTGCTAGAGGGAAACACATGTCACTGGCAATTCAATCAAGTGAGGTGCTTGAAATGGAGACAGAGCAGAGAGCAACAGCAACTCCTGATAATCTAGGCAATTCGTGTACATTTCTATCAGGTTTTCTTTTTGCTTATCCTCTTTTCCCATGCAGAACAGGGAATGAAGGACATTACAAACACAGGCTTACTGTACTGATAAAAGCTTCTTTTGCTTACTCCTCCAGCTAACACGAGGTTTTAGAATCATCATAAGACAAACAATGTGGAATACTCACTAATGTTGCAGAACATTTATCTCACAAAAAAATGAAAGCTTCATTTTCCCAACACAGCCTCGTTGCTGCTAATGCCAGCACAAAAGAGGTGGCAGGAATGTATGGTCTGGGAGTTAACACTATTGTGAACTTGCACACTGCTTATGGACAGAGCCATTGTACTGTCACTCCAGGAATTCTGTGTAAACAGAGAAATGCATGACTGGTTTCTGAGAAGCCATAATTTATAGTTTGCCAAATGTAGCTTTGTTCTGATACAATCTTCCTGGTTGCTTCAAAACACATGGTAATGGTATAAATCATAAGAAAACACATGGCGTGTGTTTCTGTATAAATAATTTTTGCTACATAAATCTTTTCAACAGTAGTACAGGTCCTGGAGGAAATTCATATAACATCTTTTGAGCATTTTTGCAAGTGAGGTGCTCTGCTCTCTTCATCCATATAAGTAATAAGGTACAAGCATTTTAAGAATACTTATGTCAGAAGGACAAAAGCTACTGATAAAAATGTTTTATTAGAGTGGATAATTTACCAAAACACTGATTTTAATGCTCCTGCCGTGTCTTTGTTACAGGTTATTAAACTGATCACATTGTCAGTACAGAGGCACACAAAAATCTAAGCTTGTGACCATTTAAATTCTGCGGTAAAGGTAGTGAATTTGATTAGATGCACAACTGGACTACTTCAGGTGCTGTATGACTTTATTTTCTTATGAGGTTTGAAAAGTATCAGAAACCTTTGACGAGCAAAGATCAGCATGCAGAACTTATGAATCTCACTACATCATTTTGGTTGGCTGCAGGTTTTTTAAATGGAAATCATAAGAAAAGGCTGCAGTAGAAATTTTCTTATAACTTAATTAGAATATGTAGATGTGTATGTATGCACTTGTACATTTGTGTATAGGTACATATGTACACATATGAGCCAGTATATATATACAGAGAGAAACTGATAGAGTGTGCAAATTTGTGATGATTACTATGCAGTTATTGCCTTAGGAAAAGATCAGAAATGGGACAGGAAGACTAAAGACTTAGGTCATGCTGCTAAAATATCTTTGATGAAGATGAAAGCAGCTGATGAAGGCATCACCTGCTACAGAAAATGGTACATTACCCTAAGTTCTATCTCATCTGTTGACACAAGGTCCTTGGATCACCATAGGACCACACCTAACACCACAACTAAACAACATTTTGAGATCTGTCTCAGCATTCCTAATGGATGATAAGTAGGAAAAAAATCATAGCCTTTTTGGCAGTTCTGCAGTATAAAGTCATACAGGAATGTGCATCCACTCATGAATTATACTTACACACTGCCTAACACCAGACATGGCAACAAATAACTCTGTTGGTGAACAAGCTCCTCAGCTGGAGGCCTTTGCTTAGTGTGTAGGCTTAGGAGCTCTGGCTTAAGCTGCAGGCCATGTGATACAATTAAAAATTTGAGAAACTAGATTCCTTGAAACTCAGCATATCGGGGCAGTGTGATACTTACACCTGGATTTGGAGATGGTTACAGAATGTGGCAGAAAGCATCTGTTATGCTATGCTTTTGGGCAGAGCTTTCTGTCCTTTCGTGTTTACAGCCTCAGGGAAAACAACTGCCAGCAACTGTTCTAGGTCGTGTGTGAACTTCCAGTGAACACTGAAAGTGGAGGAAAAGAAAACTTTTGAAATTGTACCTCAGACTTCAGTTTTCCACAAAAAACCCCAAAACAAAACCACAAACAACAACAAACCAACCAATAACCCAATATAAACTCAGAAATATTTTAACCAGATCTAGAATGATTTTTTTCTCAGTCTTTGTCAGGACTCTCACTGACTCATTGTCAGGACCAGTCTCATTGATTAAAAAACTGAAACAGTACCCTTCGATATAATTTCATAAAAAGTACATTTGGTGGTTTTAATTTGGATTGTTACTTTGATTTTGATTTTGGTTTCAGTTTTGTGGTTTGGGTTTTTTTTGAAAAAAAGTCTTTTAAGGTTCTTGTGTTGCTTGCACCCTGCCTACTAAATAACTGTAAAAGATAGCTCACAAGAACATGAAAGTCTTCTTAGATAGAAACAAACAGGCTGCTTCTCTCTTTTCTTCTGTATTAGGACTTTTTAATAATTATTTTTGGCAACAGAAATAGTGCTATTGCTGAAAGGAAAATTAGTCCTGTAAAAAAACCTACTCCTCACCCCTTCCACCTGTAAAATTTTTCTCTCTAACAATGAATTCTTCTCAGGGAGCTAATTAGAAATAGAAAGTTCTTTAATTTATGAGCATCTGATCATTAGGGCATTTTCAATTTCTCACAGCATCCCAAATGACATCTTTACAGAAAGGCATAACTGAAAGGAAAGACAGACTAATTGGAACAATTAATTGAAACAACATACAGTTAATTTCAATTATAAGAACCCTAACTGCTCCCTTGTCCCTTGTTGTGCAGCCTGATGCACTGAGGTGATGTTCCTCTAGATTCCTCAGAAAAAACTGTGTGAGGATCCCATCTGCTGCTGCTAATTCCTGTATTTACTGTTTGTATTGTCATAACACACATCAGCTCTAGCCCTGAACACAGTTCCCAATGTAAGGTGCTCTGCTGAAGAAGAACAGGAAGATTCATGACTTTAGATGTGAACACAACATGGCAAGGCTTCCATTAATTTCTGTGAGGCTACTATTTAATGCTGCATCTTTTGGTCAATGTAGTAGTGTTTCTACAAGGTTCAGTGATGTCATGTGGACCTGCAGAAATGATCCAAGTTCTAGCTTGAAGTAGCATATGATTCTTACACCCATATGGAGCTCATTTTGCCCTCAAGACATCAGCCATGCTACTGTAGGAGAATCCGTTTGGTTTTTTATCCGAGCATTCCTTTCCTATACCATGACTCCTAAATCTGCTACAGGAAACATATAAAGAGCAGGTCTGTGCTGTGTTTGGGACATGACTAATTACAATTTTGTATGGTTTAGTGAATCAGGCCTGTACTGTTCAAGAAAGAGCTGTCTGGAGATTTGCATTTATGCATAACATCCACTGACATTTTACTTTCCTTTCTCATGTACTGCCCTCCCTGCAACAAATGAAACTGTTCTTATTCACCACAGATTATTTTGTCCTTCTGTATGTTTCCCCATACACTTCTCATGTGGGCTTTCACAGTTTCCTACTTACACTACTTTGCAGGAAATAAAATCTGAAACTGAGTTTCATATTGATTTAATATCATTTGCTGGCAACAGAGTGAGCAACTCTCTTGACTATTGACTGTGTTAACATCTTCTAGGCCTTCAAGTCACTCTTAAGGCAATATTTGTGGAAGAGAAAAACAGAAGGCCTGAATAAAAGTACTGTGTTAAGTGCATGTCAAATCCTTAATCTTTTAAATTTTTCAAACCATAGAAAAAGCAGTATTTCTTTGTAAAATGCCTTCTACACTGATGGGCTTCACATTGAGACAATCCTTAGTTTGGGACTGATTATCTGAGTGAACAAATGTCAATGCCTGAGTACTTGCACCAAGAGCATGATCTGAACTTTGTACATTTAAGTGTGCCAAATGTGCTGATTGAGACTGGACAGGCTGCTCCAACCATAAAATACAGCCTCATGTAAGACAATTGTTGTGGATGGACCTCGTCTGACTACCAGATGCCCCCCTAGTTGCTCTCACTTCCCCTCCTCTGCAGCAGAGAAAGCAGAAGTAAAGGAGAAAAGCTAAGCAGCTGAGATAAAGTCAGTTTAAAAAGAAAAGCAAAAGCTGTAGATGTCTGCAAAGCAAAGGGAGTAAGCTACTCACTACTTCCCATCATAAAGCAGACAGATGTCCAGTCAGTTCCTGAAAATCATTGCCTCAACACCAATGATGATTTATTGGGAAGAAAAATAGCACAATAAGCAATGTCTCTGCATTTTCTTTCCTCAGATTTTATTTCTAAGTATGCCATTACATAGTATGAAGTGTCTTGGTGAGGTCCTTTCCCAGACTCCTGCTCTGTCTCAGCCTATTGGCCCTGCAGGTGGAGAGGTGGTTTGGAGGGAAATCCTTGATACTTCAAGGACTGCTCAGCAATAACCAAAACACTGGAGTACTATCACCAGTGTGTTATCATCCCTTTCAAGCAACAAATGCAAAGCACAGCACTGTGTGGGCTGCTAGGAGCTCTACGCTGCTCAGATCCAGAAGTACACCAAGCTATCAGCTACTGAAGTAACAATACACAGGGATAATGTCACTAGATCAATAGAAATTATTTGACTGTTGTGAGAACATATCGTAGTTCCTCTGACAACAGAGAAGTCCCTCACTTGATGATAAATGGTATCCTGGGAAACTTAAGTGTGGCTTTTGATGGGAACCTGAACCAGGAGGGCAAACACTTCTCCCTCCTCTGAAATGGAGATTGCCATAATTTTGCATCTGGCAGGGGATTCATGCCAGCCCCACGCTCTACAAGATCAGACAGGAGGTTCCTTGCTGGCAATGCACAGCAGGATAAAAACAAACTCTGCAGGCAAAGGGACAACCCATATTGCAGCAAACTGCAAAATTCCACCTGCCAGAACTTAGCAAAATTTAAAATCAGAGTGAACTGAAATATGGGATAAATAAGAAAGAAGTATTTCAGAGTTTAATTAAGCTAAGCCTTCACACACCAGGCTACATGGTGCCAGTCAGGTAGCACATTGCATCTTCAATTGCAAAGGGGAGTTTCCATTCCCTTGTTTCCATCATCACTTTCCCAGTGTTTTGTCCTAGTCTACTACATGTCTGTGGTTAGAGAAACTAACTGGAATATTCAATGCAAGTAGCCTATAGCTGAACTTTGCTAGACAGCACATGGCTTCTGAACCACTAAAATCATTAGGAAACACCAGACAATTTTGAACTTCAAAATCTAAGAAAAGTTATTATATTTTCTCACATTCATGAGTGCTTATAAGGTTTGGGAAGAGGGACAGTGTTCTGTTAACCTCTTGACTCCTCTGTTCAGCACAGCCTAATGCTTAGGAGCTGGGTGGGAGATTTCACATATTGATGAAAACTTAGTGTTAAATCTAGTGGCACTAGATATAACAAAAATAGGCCTCACACATTTGTCAGGAAATGCTTTTATTCATATGAAGACATTAAACAACAACACTCACAACAGGCTGTTTTACCCGTCTGCTACTCTGAAGAGATAAAAGAAAATTAAAAATTTCAAATTGTTCATGAAGTAGCAAGATATAGATAGTAAACACTCTTTTTTTTGGTATAAATAGATGAATCACTCATGGAAGGTAGTAGTTAGATGCAGACAACAGCAGCTGCCTTTGGAAACTAAATCAGGGATTATAACTGCTAATGTTGACTGCACTGAGTACATAACTGGAACACCAAGTTATGTGGTCTTATACTTCCAAGGCAATGTTACATTTTAATGCTACTTACATCTTTATATTTACAGCCATCAATCCATTTTGTTTTGTTTATAATCTGTGTGTTCAAGACACAAAGTCTGTGCTTCTGGTTGCAACAGAAAATATTTCTTGATTATAGCATGATACAGATGTAATGAAAATAAGTCACCCAGGTAAGCAGCAAAACTGGACTCTCTCCTGTCATATAAAAGGTGCCTCTCCTACACTGTAGCACATGCAAATTGCTGAAAGACTGGCTCATTGTCAGATAGGTGTTACCTGTATTTGATTTGTATCAGCCCAACATCTGGCTCTTTGTAAATTCAATTGCTTCATTACAATGACCAGATACTAATCCTGTTCCTCCTCCACTGACACAGATGTAGGCATCAGTCCTCCATCTCTCCATGACCACTCTACACTGTTCCAGCAACATACAGGACCCTGGTAATGTAGAAATTGTATAGGCAATTTGAGGACTTAAATGCTCCTTTTGCCATCCTTGCTATGTCACAGTGATAAAAGGTAACCTTCTTGTCACTGAGGATTGGTTACTATGCAACTTCTATACTTGTAGATAAGACATAAATAATAAGAGCTGAAAAAAAAGATGCCCACAGGGACGAGCCAATATCCAGACCACAAGGCTAATCATGCCTTTTTGTTGAAATGCATTGCAAATATGAACACTATTAGATCAAGAGTCACTGCAGGAACTCAAATCTATGTGGAAAAAGAACAGTATAAAACCTGATGGAGAATCTGGGGCATTGTGCTGGCACTGCCATGCATAGAATTTCATTATTTTTTGAGTATCTATGCAGACCTATGACCCACTTCTGTTCCCACTGAAATCCATGGCAGATTTAATAGGTGCTCTATTTTTTTCATTTTAATAGGCACACTATTTATAGAAAAATGTGTAACTTAAAACTGTGTGAAATTCTAGTCTTGCTTCACCTTCTAGTCCTGAAGGGATACTTCTTAGGGAAGAACTAAATGCTATTCCACAGCAATAACTGTGAAAGTAACTATACGTTGTGCCTAAAATGCCTGTCATAGTATGTTTAGCAGATTATCCTACATTCAAGAACAGTTTTTTTCCTAGCAACTAAGATACCATAATCACAGTTCATCGTTAAGATTGTACCTGGATTTGACAGACCATCCCTCAGAACAAAATAAAATTATGACATACATACTTATCTTTGACTGCCACCAATCTGTTTTCTTCAAAATTTAAGACTATCAGAATAGGCACTGATATGGCATGAAAGAAGAAAAATGTAAACCTGCTTCCATTTTCCAGTTTTTCATTCTCTTTTTGCAATGTCATGTGTTAAAAGCCTATTTTTTTATACACTCCATCTTTAAAAAATTTTTGAGGTGATTTGAGAAAAAATATTTTCCTGCTAACATATATGGGAAATATCAAGGTTATATCTATTCAGCAGATTTCACCCTTTGATACCACTTCACTTTGGGTTCTTTGGTGAGTTGAATGCAGATTTTAGATTTTCAGTTTTTAAGAAAACTAACATGAGGAAATATAAACACAAATCTGTTTTGTAAAATTTACTGTATGTGTATGTGTATATATGTATATATATAAAAAGTAGCACAGATATCTTGTCAGATATTGAGATAGCATTTAAGCTTAGTTTCATTTATTCCTGTTTGTTGCATATCAGTGCCTAGATCCAGTGTGAGCCAGACTAGGGGTCAGAAGCAGTGCCCACACCACCTTCAGCTCTGATGTGCCTCAGAAGGGGCTTAGTTATTTGGTGCTGAGCCACACAGGCACACTCAAAGAGTGGCAGGCAGTGTGAGGGATGGTTGTAGAGGCAGCGTGGTGAATATCAGTGCTGCACTAAAAGGGATGGTGTTGTTTTGTTAGCACGGTCACCCATGTGGCCACACAGGGACCTGGATCTGGGAAGCTGCTCACCTGAAGACTAGCAGCAGTGACCCTGGATGGGGTTTAGCAGTCCAGTTCTCCATGTGGATGTGTACAACTCTCACTTGCAATAAGAAGCCAAGAAGATGAATGGCCTGCATAGTGGCAGGAACAGTGCCAGCCCTTTAGGAGCAGTCTGTACTGTATCTGGCTAAGCAGCCAGGGAGCTGCAAGTGAGTAAATCCATCTTTCAGGTCAGGTGTGCCTGCAAGGCCTGCACTGGACAAGGCTGGCATAACAGTACCTTAGTGTATGGTTAAGCTTAAGTAAATGCTTTTAACGTTCCTTTTTATGGCCCTTAAAACTATTTGAATGGTCCAGTCCACAGGTAGTTTATAAGCTTATTTAATTTTGTTTAAAAGAACTCCAGAGTATGCTACTCCTTTTTCATAACCTCGGCTTTAGAGAAGATGCATATCCAGTCCTGGGACCCTGGTAAACTCCTGTGGGATGCACATGAGCAAGCTAAAACTAGCAGATACGAGTTCCCTTTGCATGTGCACCAATCTAATGGGCCCTCAGCCAGCTCCAAACTGAAAACCCTTGTGACCTTGCTAGGGTGACACTGTGCCTGAGCTAATAAGCTGTGCTTAGAAGCAGAGTGATCTGGGCTGGGCTTCACAAGCATGCTTTTGAACTGGAATTGGCTTCTGCCCAGGCAACTGAACACATATGCAGAGGGAATTTGTGCATGAGTGAAACCAGCCCTGTAGATTTGTTTACGTTATCATCAGACTGAAGGCTACAGCTTCCCTCCAGGTCTGAAGCCCTGCAAAGCCTCTAGTCTAGATTTCAGAACATATTCCACTTAATCTTCCATTCTGAGCAAATGGGAGACTTGCATTTTACAAGCTCTCCAGTCACTTTCTGACATGGTTTATTCCTAATAAGGCTTCACCCAGGGCAAATCATGCCTGACAAACCTTGTGGCCTTCTATGAAAAGGTCACAACATCAATAGGCAAGGGAAAAACAACCAGCATCCTTTACCTGGACCTGAGCAAAGCCTTTGACACTGTCCCACACAACATCCTGGTCTCCAAGCTAGTAAAACATGGGTTTTATAGATGGACCACTTGGTGGATTAAGCACTGGCTTGGTGGCTGCACCCAAAGAGTGGCTGTCAATGGGTCCATGTCCACGTGGAGGGCAGTGACAAGTGGAGTCCCTCATGGATCAGTGTTGGGACCAGTCCTGTTTAACATCTTTGTTCACAACATGGACAGTGGCATTGAGTGCCCCTTCAGTGAGTTCGGTGATGACACCAGACTGTGTGGTGCAGCTGACACACTGGAGGGAAGGGATGCCATTCAGAGGGACCTTGACAGGCTGCAGAGGTGGGGCCATGCAATCCTCATGAAGTTCAACAAGACCAAGTGCAAGGTCTTGCATCTGGGTCAGGGCAATCCCAAGCACTGATATAGGCTGGGCAGTGACTGGCTTGAGAGCAGCCCTGAGGAAAAGGACCTGGGGGTGCTGGTGGATGAGAAGTTCAACGTGAGCCATCAGTGCACACTTGCAGCCCAGACAGCCAACCGGATCCTTGGCTGCAACATTAGAAGTGTGGTCAGCAGGTTGAGGGAAGAGATTCTCCTCCCTCTGCTTTGCTCTTGTGAGACCCCACCTGGAGTACTGTGTCCAGTTCTGGGGCCCCTATTAGAAGAAAGATATGGGCGTGCTGGAGAGTGCCCAGAAAAGGGCCATGAGGATGATCAGAGGGCTAGAGCATCTCTTCTGTGAAGACAAACTGAGAGAGTTGGGGTTATTCAGTCTGGAGAGGAGAAGGCTCTGAGGAGACCTTATTGCAGCCTTCCAGTATCTGAAGGGGCCTACAAGAAAGTTGGTGAGGGACTTTTTAGGATGTCAGGTAGTGACAGGACTGGGGAAATGGATAGGTAGGTAGGTACATAGGTAGGGGTAGGTTTAGATTAGGTGTTCTGAAGAAGTTCATCACCATGAGGGTGGTGAGACACCGGAAGAAGTTGCCCAGAGAGGTGGTGGAATTCCCATCCCTGGGAGTTTTTAAGGCCAGGCTGGACAGGGCTCTGAGCAACATGATCTAGTGGGAGATGTCCCTGCTCATGGCAGGGGTGTTGTAACTAGATGGTCTTAAAGGTCCCTTTCAACCCAGAAAATTCTATGATTCTATGGCTCTATGATTCTAAAAAATCCTGGGATTCATTTAGCTATCCCTTACTGGAGGAAACACCCATTTTCATATGGTTTGAGGAATATTCCTTTAATTACAAGGCATATGAGATACCATTACAGTCTTCCAGTTTCGTAACTGTCATGTCTCACAAAGCTAAAGTTTGCCTGTGTTTCTTGGTGAAACCTCTGGAAAAAAAAAAAAAAAAAAAGAAACCTATGCACTATGGGAGTCCTGTTAAGCTTGTCCTTTTTAGATAAAAATAAATATGTAAGTATTTTGAATACAGAACACAGTTAACAAGTGTTTTAGTTCATATAACTCCAAACACTCCTCAGCACAGATAAAGGCTAATATATTCTTTATCTTGGCTATTAATTGGATTTGTGCTGTTCTTATAAGGTGCTTCAGCTTAGCAAGTGTAACTATTTACCATGCCACTACTGACACAAAAGCAAGTATTTATGCATTGCTTTATGTATAGAATTGGAACTTAATTCTGCTCTTCTACTCTCTCCCTCTATCTTTTTCTCTCCCCTCTAAAACTGCTGACAAAGTATTTTTGAAAACATGCAAGGTTCTGCAAACAGGAAGTGAAGTGCAGAAATACAAATTTAAAAGTTCTGGTTATAGCCACGGTCTGGCTATACATAAGAATAGAAGACCATATGAAGTGTAGAGCATAAAATAACAGTTGTTTTTGGATGTTAGAAAATACAGCAGGAGAGAGAAATGTTAAAATCAGCACAGGATAAGGATGTAGAATTAGGCCCACTATTGTTTTGACTCAGGTAGAAATTGAAATATTTTATTTCACATTGGATATAGACACATCCTGCAGGTATTCTGACAGCATCAGTAAATCTGGCAAATATCTGCATGCTACATGGATGTTCAATTTTCCCTTGAGACTTGAACTTGTGCAACTAACACATGTAATATCCCAAAAAGAATTTCAAAGACTTTTCTGACCAAGTTATGAAATAAGACTGTACCTTTAATGTGTAACATCTACCTAATGTTAAGAAAGAACAGCTTTAGTCTATGATACTACGATGCGTTTAATTTCATACATACTTGGTTATGAGCAGCAGTTCCTTTTTTCATTTGAAGTTGCCTATATTATTTTCCATTACCCATTGTGCAGCCTTCTAATTATTCATAATAACTTCTTAAAAAAATTTAATTAGAAAATGTGTTTCATTAGCTGCACACTGTGGAAGCAAAATTCTATTAAGAGATACAGCAAGTATTTATGTGTCTAAACAGATGGAAAAACTTTACTGGAACAAAAAATGTATTTAAGCATATCAACTGGCACAATGAAATGAGAAACTTCTACATTCTTTAACTAAGTGTCTGAAGATAATGGCTAAATGCAGTAAAGGAAACAGCTCAGATACAAAAAATCTAATTGCAAAAAAGGAAACAATCAATATTTCCTCCTTCTGGGAACGGAAGCAAGTATCAGCTGCCACACTGCATACAAAACTGAGATTTGTCTCAGGCACCAGTACTCAGATTTTCATTAGAATGAGCAGAGAGTGTTTTTAAATTGCCTATGTGACACAGCAATATAAGTGCTTGTGTGAGAGTTCAACATGCAACCTAAATTTGATACTTTGAACTCCCCTTGAGTTCAAGAGTTACTGACTGAAATCTGAGAAGTGTGAAGAGCCTGCTACATAAAAGGAGGGAGTTCCTCCACCTCCCAGGTGAGCAAGAGGTGAGCCTAAATGTGCAGGTAAGACACTTAATAGTTCTTGCACAGTTGTGCTGCGCTTGATGGTAAGAAAATCATGGTAATATAAGTTTGGTTATAGTGGTGTGGCATCCAGCGTTAGCAGAAAGCAGTTAGTGGCCATGTTTTTATACGTAGTACAGCTAATCTGGTCCATATGGGAATGTGCACCAGCTCTCACAGGCTTATAGTTGTACCACAGGGAGAGAAGATCTCAACTGCTGCTACCCAAACTCTCCTCTGTTGCAGAGATTCTGCCATGATATTGTTTAATCTTTTATGCCTTGATATCCCTCTGCCTGTAAAGTTGAGGTAACAGAACATCTTACTTCCCACTGCTGCCTCGATGGTAAATACATTAGAGATTGTGAGCATGATAAAAGCCATGACTTAACAATGCAGTTACAGCATTGCCTTTCATCTAGGCCATTATGAGTAAATAAAGGCTCTTTTATGTCTTCAAAAACAAGAGTAGGAAACTATTCCTTAATTAACAAGTTGTTTTCAGCACTGTATGCTTTTCAAACTCCTTAACATTTAAGTAATAGCAGCAAAAAATTCAAAATAGGACAAAGCCTGGCTATAAGCAGTACAGGTGAGATACATTAGTTCAACTGAAACACTGTATCATTTAAAAATAGCAATTTAAATAATATTGAAACACAAATGAATTTCAAAATGGTCTCAGATGGTGATTTCTGTACTATAAGAAAGCATGCAGCTGTTCTACTGTACTGGATGCTAATACACAGGTCTTTTTTAAACTTGAATTATATTACAATATTATATTATATTACAATCATAATGGAGCTATTGTTCTCCTCCCATGCACCTTCCTGTGCAGTTCTGCTGCTGATAACAATTCAAATCAAGGAATTTAGCTGGAAGGAGTATGCTATACTTTTATGTTAAACAATCTAATGGATGTGAGTGTAAAGAAACAATACACTTTAAAAAAGCAAGTGCACACATAAGTATTTCCTTCTTACGTTAACACTGACGAAAACAATCTCAGGCGTCATTCTGGTAAGGCAAACCCTATAAATACCTACCCGGTCTGACCTTCCAAATCAGAGGTGTGCAGTTCAACCCAGAAAAAGAGAACAGGGGAGACTTTCATGAAGTTCATTCATCTGTGACTTCAGTATTACCACGTAGCCCTGCACGCACAGTTCAGGATGCTCATGTTTCAGTGACAGAAATCTTGCCTGCACTCATGAACTTGCTGGAGCTATAACTTGGAAGAGGTGGGACTGAGAAGGCAGGAGAGATATTTGTATACTGTGCTAGCTCTCTGCCCTGTGACCTGGTGCAGTGGGGAACAGCATTACAGAATTGTGTCTGCTAATGCTTGGATCAGCCACTTGAATATAATCAGGTAGAGTTTGCAGAGGTCCCTAGCACAGAGGTAGCTCTCATTTAACTTTGTTACTGCTCTGTAATCTGCAAGAGCAGAAGAATCATTTAGTGGAAAACTATGCTTTGGAAACTGATACGGGGTTGGACAAAGAGCCTGGGAGGGCTCTAGCTCATTCCCCTGGAAGAGGATTGGAGGCTGGAGTGAGGCACGCATGGAGACAGGCCACCCTTCCTCTGCACATGGGAAAGGGAACAAGCTGCTGGCTGCCATCCCACTCTCTGCCTCTGCCTGCTGGCTAGCGGAGAGTAGATTTCATCACCTGCCTGAACCATGACTTTCATGTGCAAGAATCCCAGCCAGCACTGTGTACACGGGGTGTCTTTTTTCACAGGACTCAGGTCCTTTGACTTCTGGTGTGACGTTTTTGCCTAGTAGCATTTGGATCAACCTAGAAGGTGAATTTGTGCATAATCTTAGTGCTGCTTCTGCTTTACAGAACAGCTGATACTGATTTTTTCACTTCTACTATGTGTCCTTGAAAATTTCTTGATGTGTTAGATAAGCATGGTCTAAGCATCTGGCTTGTTTAACCAAGAATAAAACTATGTAATTTAAATTTACAAAATACCCCCACAGGCTCCTTGTTCTTTTCCAAATTGAAAGACAAATGCATCATCCCCAGCATACTGTTAACTTTCTCCCAGTGAACCTTAGAGCATCTTAAATATCAGGAAAAAAATTGCAGATAACAAATTGAAAGTCAACAGTGTCTCACTGTTGCAGAAAAAGGCCCAGAGTCTCCTCTGCTGAAAGGTTTTAAAAACACATTAGACAAATATCTATCAGGACAGAATAAAAATATAATGTTATTAATATTATATGCGCCTTCTCTAGAGGTAGGAGCTGGATGAGATGACTCTGGAGGGGCCCTTCCAGTCCATTTTTTCTGGGGGCCTGGCTTAAACTACTTACCTCCAGCTGCACTTAGCTAGATGTCAACTTACAGAGGTAAACGCTAATAGAAAATAGCATAAGTTAACTATGTCATAGTGGTAATAATTCTCTGCCCATTTGCACCATTATACTTGAGGTGTCTAATGAGTACCTACATTGCACCTTTACAAACAGTTCTTTTTTAAAGCTTTGTTTCTACTTGGAATTTCCACTTCCAGATTATACAACACACACAAAGTTTACATAATTTTTCTTCACAGGTAAATATACAGTACTTACCAAAATATGCCCAAAACACCAACAGAATGTTTCAATTCACGGATATTATAAATGGGTTTTTTTCCAAGTAATGGACTCGAATATTAGTAAAGTCTTAAAAAATAAGAGTGAAACTAATTCGCAAAATGATCGTATAAGTCCTTTCCAAGCTGCTAATGAAAAGATAAATAATATAATATCCTTGGCCAAAATTAAAGCCAAGGAAGAAAGTCTGTTGCTTCATTTAAGCAGAACCACAGCAGCTAGCAATACCCAGGCAGCTGCCAGGTGTGCATTTGGCAAGATGCTGCTCTGAGAATTGTTGCTGCTCACAATTACGCAAGGGAGGAAAGCAAAACAGCCACACATTCCCTGAGCCAGAGGCCTGCAGTTCAACACATAAAATTCCTTAACTTTCAGACAGATCAGCAAAATGCTTCTACTTAAGGTCCAATTACAGAACTGGGACCCTGACATTAAACAGAGATGTATAGAAATATTAATTTTTTTTTAAGACTTTAGATCCAAATTGAACTAATGAGAAAAAGCACTCTAGAAACTGCATAGAAAATATTCATAGACATTGTATAAAAAAGGTTGAAATTCAGTTCTAGGCAAACCTTAGATAGGAACTGAGTTAGAAAGTGTCATTCCATCATGCAAAGGAAAAATTTACCACTCTTCCCTTCACTATACAGGGCAGGGGGTGATCCTTAGAAAACAGGAGTGCTCCTGTTTGACAGGTCTCAGGTTGGGAAGATTTAGGTGCTTACACTAAAGCCCATTTCTTTTTTATAGCCCCAAGGTTTTCTCCCTCAGATACACAGCTCTGGGGGATCACTGGTCCAGAACCATCTTCTGAGGCAAAGAAACAAAACAGTGCTAGGGACTCAATGGCTCAGTGAGACAGCAAGAAGTGGGTAAACAACCAGGACAGCTTAAACTGGTGATTGCCTTCCTGCTCAACCAGTCCTGTGGCTGTCCCTCAGGCTCACCTGCATGTGTTCTTTCACACAACTGCTGCAAAGCTTGAATTATTGATATCTGTGGAGCAGCCTGTCAAGTAGGTACCAAGGAACTCTCTTCCTGCAAAATCCCTAAGAAACACGGCAGATTCCACAGCCAATGACAGCCTGCAGACAAAGGTCTGAATCTTGCTCTGACAATAACCCTGTGGATGAGCTTTCCAGCTCCATCTGTAGAGAAGCATAAAGCACCAAAGCTGTTCTTGTCCCCTTTTTGCAGTTTAAGTGTCACATTCTCAGGTTGCGGCTCTTCACTGGGACTGCTTACTTGGAGCCTTCCACCACCTCTGTGCTAACTTTCAGTGCTTCCAAGTTGAAAGCAAGAAGGTTTGCTGTTTGCTACTCATAACAATTTTTTTTTCTCCAAATAACCAAAGCCTAGATATAACACATAGCTGCATGCACCTGCCAGAATTAGTCAAATATAGATGATGTCACTAACCTAGCAACAAATGGAGTGACACACATACGAAGAGGAAACAGGATAAGGTCACACTGGAATTTTTTTTTTTTTTTGTATGCTGGCTTCAGCCACCGCCTGCAGCTGAAATACCAGAACAAGGCATACTTTTTATTTAATCTCTTTATTAACTGAAGGGGGTCCTTTAGCAGCTTGCTACCAGCACAAGTGATGCTTACACTTAAAATAAGCAGTGCACGTGCACAGGAAAATAAAGAGCATAATGAGAATCTGCTCTAAAAGGTTTACTGCTGAGTAAACAGCAGTCATTGAGAGTCAGGATATGCTGGCATATCCAGAGCAGAAAACACTGTTAATTGCAATGGAAAATGTAACTGGATTGACTCACTGAAGCCACTGGGACTCAAGATACTAGCTGAAAAGACAAATTTCAGTATATCCCATTTAAAGAAAGTGACTGGTAGCCATAGAAGGATGTAAGATTTTATGAAGATTATATAGAGAAACAATTTGACTTTCATAAGCTCATGAAATTGCTAGCATCTGGAAAAGCTCATTTACGTCACCTAATCTGTCCAGCTCCACTTTGCAGGAATGCCCATGGTCTCAGCAGCCTCTCTGCAGTGACGCTGCACGCTGCCTTCCCCTCCACCACCCAGCTACTCCCATTGTAAGAAACACTTTCTTAATGACTTGAGAGTTTCCTGTTCCAGCTTCAGGCCATTGCACTTCATCTTTCCTTCTTCTGAGAATCTGGATAATTCCCTTCTTTCATTTATACTATTATCTCTGCAATTATTTATAGTCTGTAGCTGTAAATCTCCTGAGTCTTCCATTTAATACAGTTCTCCTGGTGTCTTTTTCTGCAGTGTATCTTACTTTTGTATCATCATCCGTTTCTTATTTTGTATCTTCTCTATTTTAAAAATAATTTTTACATAATGGGGACTTGAGTGCATTCAGCATTCCAGATGCAGCAAAATCACACTCCATGAACCAGAATCTCATTATTTTATATTATCACCTAGGTAAAGGTGGGTGTGTTTTATGTGACAGTGAAGGACAGATTCAAAAGACAGAGGCAACTTCATTTTCAAATGAAAAATCACACTTGGAAGTCTGGTATCAAAGCTCTGGGTATTCTCAATATGCCTGAAATATTACAGTTTTCTTCAGCCATGTACTAAGAAACACAAGAGAAGCAATCCTTGTTAAATTAATAAACAGCAGTGAGAATATCAATCTGAAAGAAGAATCTCAAGCATTAGCAAATCATTAGCAAAAAACTTTATGTAAAAATTATTTAGTTTTTCATAAACCAATATAAATCTAAAATGTAAATGAAGAAACATATTAACCAAAAGAAGGTCAAAAGCCCCAGTATAAAACAAATATTAGGAAAGGCTTTAATAATATAGATGGCTTGGTTTTTTATTTTTCTAATTTTTCATTTTTAGAAAAATCTGACAGTCAACAAACAATTGCTGTTCTGAAAATTTAACCATACAGTCACATGAGAGTGTATTGCAAACCATAGACTGCCTCTTTTTCCATAGTATTTACCACTAAATTACTTGAGCCCTTGCTAGTCATTAATACATTCATAAGTATATCCCTGGGAAATGCCTTCTGACATCTTTCAGGGCAAAGCAGCATAGAGAAACCAAGCTGCAAAAGAACATTTGAGAAAATTTCAACAAAGGCAAGACATAAATTGAACCTAGATCTCCTGAGCTGCTCTTCAGTATCTTCCCAGCAATATTCAGACAAAGCAGCTGCAGTTGAAAAGCCTAAGAAATCACTCATTATATGCAAATAAGATTCATCTTCTTTTATCAGAAGATGCTAAGCTGTGTTGGCACTGAAATGACTACTGCTAAGTACAGACATCATGATAAAATGGATCTCAAAGGAATAACAAGAGACTATTATAGAATATCAATCACAAAAAAACTTCAAAAAAACAACCGAACAAACAAAAATCTTTGAAAGGGTACTTGCCTGTGTTTTAAAGCATTTAGATAAAATGAAATAATGGTTATGACAGTGCAGTAATGGAGAGTTCAAATGGGATAGGATGGAGTCTGCTATGGGCCACCAGATAAGGCAAGAGAGAGGCACAGCTCCACACTGTTCCAAGGGAGAAAGATGTGTCAAGACAGCGTATTACTGCAGGAGACTTGAGCTTCCTGTGAGAAGAGAACAAATAGCTGTGGATTGGGGCTTCTTCCAGACATGAATGTGGGTATCTTCACCAAGCAGTCAATTAACCCATACAATTGGGGCTGAGTTTTAAGTTTATTTTCCATCAAGTTTTCAGCCTCAGATCTGCTGAGATCTGACCTGAATGATCAAGAGCTGACTCACTTTTAAACAAAATAATTTGTACATAGATTTGAGTTCTCCTTTTTTAAAGATTTTTTTTTTTTTGTAAATCAGGGAACTAAAAATTCATAATTCATAATTCCTTCAAATGCTTATAAAATATATTAATAAAAAAAGAAAGTGTATTGCATATGATACTATTAAACTCTGTAATTAAATTAATACTTGATCCATTTTGCAACAGAACCATAGAGTCATGAGTAGGATTGTTCTAATACAGAACAAGAATTATGAAAATGAAACAGAGGTGAAACTCCAAAAATATTTCAGTACCGTAGACAATCTCTATCTTAAAACACATGCTGTATAACAGAATGATCACTGTTTGTATTTAATAAAGAAAAGGGAAGAAATTTCTCAAACTGCTCAGCTAGTCAGATTTCTACTCTGACTTCAATAATATACAAAGTTTTCAAACGAATACAGAGGAGAAGACACTATGAACTTCAGTGAGCTTGAAAAATGGGAGAAAACACAACAGATTTACCAGAATTAGATTGTGCCTAGCTATCTGAGGCCTTATTTCCATAAGTCATCTGGATTTTTTGACAAAGATCTTGATCAAGTTCACATGGGGCTCAGTAAAGCATCTGACTGAGTCCAGCACAGGAAACTGTTAGTTAACAAACAAATCCTAGAAATTTGTACAAGATTTGCCAGATAGGTAAGAGACAACTTACAGAGAATATGAGGAGTCATGTTGAAAAGAAAATATTAGGATAAATAAGAGAATTCATCTGTCATCAGCCATGGGACCAGATTTACTTAATAACATCAACAATCTAGCCAGAAAAATCAGGAGTGTGTTAACAAAATTAAGGACATGACATTTGAAAGCACTCCTAATAGATATCTGACATATCGAGCTAGATAATGAAAATTGCCTAAGTGGTTGACAGAGAAACAATGGAAAATGAAGATGCATGCGGGTTATTAATAGTTTAGAAAGCATAGGAACATCTGAGAAGAGTCAGGTAGGAATTAGGGCCTACGCCCACAAAAACGTATTGGGATCATTAGCCCATCTGAAATGCATCTATACTGATGCATGCAGCAGGGGGAACTGGAAGCTGTGAACCCAGAAGAGAACTTTGACATAGTGGTTATCACAGAAATATGGTGGAATGCCTCACATGACTGCAGCACCACACTTGATAGCTACAAGGTCTACAGGAGGGATAGATAAGGAAGAAGGTGGTTATATTAAGAATAATATTAAGAATTGTTACAACTGTCCAGAACTTGAATATAGTGATGACAGGGCCAAGTGTCTTTGGATCAGGATTAGGGTCAAGGCCAACAAGGTTGATATCACTGTGGGTGTCTGCTATAGATATCCCAACCAGTGCAGAGAGGTGGACAAAATATTATATAAACACCTAGATGAAACCTCACTGTTGTATGCCCTTGTTCTTATGAAGGATTTCAGCTTCCCTGATGTATACTGGAACTACAACACAGCAGAGAGGAAACAGTCCCAAAAGTTCCTGGAATGTGTCAAGGATAACTTCCTGACACAGCTGGTGAGTGAACCAAGCAAGGAAGGTGTCCTGCTGGACTTACTCTTTGTGAATAGAGAAGGAGTGGTAGGAGATGGTTGGAGGTTGCCTTGGACACAGAGACCATGAAATGATAGAGTTCTCAACTTCTAGAGATGCTAGGAGGGAGGGCAGGAAAACTGCCACCCTAGACTTCTGAAGGGCAAATTTTAACTTGTTTAGAAGCCTGATCACCTGAATCCCTTGGGAGTCAGTTCTGAAGCATATACATGTCCAGGAAGGCTGCAAGTTCTTCAAGAAGTAAGTTTTGAAGGCACAGGAGCAGGAGCAGGCCATCCCCATGTCCTGTAAGGCAAGCCAGAGGCACAGAAAACCAGCCTGGCTGAACAGGGAGCTTTGGTTATCATTCAGGGAGAAAAAGAGAGTTTATGCCCTTTGGAGAAAGGGACAGACAACTCATAGTGACAAAAAAAATATTATGAGGTTATGCAGGGTGAGAATCAGAAGGGCTAGAGCCCAGCTAGTCCTGGTTGACTGGAGAGTACAAGTAGGCTGGAAATCAGCTGATGTAACTCCCGTGTATAAGAGGGGACAGAAGGATGGTCTGGGAAATTACAGGCCTGTTTGTTTGACTTGAGTACCGGGGAAGGTGATGGAGCAGCTCATCCTGAATACCATTATGGGGTACGTACAGAACAAGCAGGTGATCTTGACCAGTCAGCATGGGTTCATGCAGGGCAGGTCCTGTTTGACTAATCTGATCTCTTATGACAGGGTGACCTGCTTATTGGACAAGGGAAGGGCTGTGGATGTTCTCTACCTTGACTTTAGCAAGGCTTTTGACACATTTTCCCACAGCATTCTCCTGGAGAAGCCGGCTGCTCATGGCTTGGATGTGCACACCCTTCACTGGAAAAAAACTTTGGCCAGATCCTAAGAGGTGTGGCCAATGGAGTTAAATCCAGCTGGCACCCAGCCACAGGTGGTGTCTCCCAGGGCTCAGTGCTGGGGCTCTCCTGTTTAACAACTTTTCTGATGATTTGGATGAGGGGACAGAGTGCACCCTCACTAAGTTACCAGACAACAACAAACTGGGTGGAAGCATCCCTCTGCCTGAGGGTAGGGAAGCTCTGCAAAGGGATCTCCACAGGCTTGATTGATGGGCTGAAGCCAACTGTGTGAGTTTCAACAGTGTCAAATGTTGGGTCCTGCACTTGGGCTACAAGCCCCAGCAGCCCTACAGGCTTGAAGACCTGCCCAAGAGAGGGACCTGAGGGTGCTCACTGACAGCAGAACTTGAGCCAGCAGTGTGCTCAAGTTGCCAAGAAGGCAAACAGCATCCTGGCCTGCATCAGGAACAGAGTGACCAGCAGGGCCAGGAAGGTGATCTTGCTCAGCCTTGGTGAGGCTGCAGCTCAAGTACTGTGTGCAGTTTTGGGCACCACAGTATGGGAAGGACATTGAGGTGTTGGAGAGGGTGCAGAGAAGGGCAAACAGATTGATGAGGGGTCTGGAGAACAGGTCTTATGATAGGAAGCTGAAGGAGATGGGGCTGTTCAGCATGGAGGAGATGGAGACAAGACCTTATTGCACTCTGCAACTACCTGGAAGGAGGTTGTACTGAGCAGGTGTTGGGCTCTTCTTGGGGACTAGTGATAGGACAAGAGGAAATGGTTTCAACTTGTACCAGAGGAGGTTCAGATTAGATACTAGGAAAAATTTCTTCACCAAAACGGTGGTGAAGCATTAGAACAGGTTACCCAGGGAGGTGATGCAGAGTCACCATTCCTGGAGGTATTAAAAAAGCAGGTAGATGTGGTACTTTGCAAGATGATTTAGTGGTTAAGGTGGTGTAGGACTGATGGTTGGACACAATGATCTTAAAGGTCCTTTCCAACCATGATGATTCTCTGATTCTAAATGTCTACGAATGGTCTGTGGCCAGAAATGCCCATCTCTCCCCTTCGATTATAAAGGTAGTCTTGCACCACCAGAGTAGGTGGATACTTACTACAAAGACCATGGCACCATCTGCTGCAGCTGGAAAAGGGCATGCAATGTGCCGGTCAAGGTATTTCTAGCAAACAAAGTATTAATGTCAGCTTAATGTCAGCATAGGAGGGTGGGATGAGACCTCCTGTGGAGCTCTTTGCACTCTGGAGCACTCCCTACCTTTCTGTTTAGTCAAGTCCAGAACAGGTGAATTCAAGCTGGGAGGGGGGCTGATGATCCCAACACTATGGTTAGAGGGGTGGTCTATCACCAGTGAAGTACCCAAAAGGACTATGGTAGTTTAGCTTGGAAACGAGGGGTGTGAGAGAGGACAGGCAATAATGTCAGGCACAGCCACAGGATGTAAGGATCAGTCTCAGAAGAAACAGGAACACAGTGAGCAGAATTAAATTATGTGTGGAAGATAGAAGATAAGTGGGTATCCCAGGAATAAGACTTGAGGGTACTCTTGATTCAAGACTTTGGGTAGAGTAAATGTCATTGCAAAAAAGAAATAAAATAATCTAGAAACCCGCCCCCAAATAAACAACCCCCTAAAGAGGCAGGGTAAACATCAATGTGATATATAATCAATTTATGGTTTACTTATGACTTATCTTTCCACAGCACAAGACTAGAATAGACTTAGCCTTCCATTCCAGTCTTCTGTTCATTATTACAAAAGATGCTGTACCTTTTGAAAACAGTTGCAACAAACAAATACTTGACCTTGCAGGAATAAAATGTACTTATGTCTATCCTATTCAGCTATGTCCCAAGATAGTTCAGGTCTCAGAAAGCTGATTTTCAATCAGCATAAATAAATTAGATTCTATGTATTGCTATATAGAGACATTCAAATTACATTCCTGAGGCAGATGCAGAAGCTGTGTTTCATGCCATCATTTCATTTCACAGAAACAATTTCCTTGTAAGCAAAATCTAATATTTCAGCATGCAGAACAATATTATCTTGCATATAAGTGCAAAGACATTGGTACTGATCGATTTCAATGTAAATTAAAACTCAAAATATAGATATGCTGTTATACTGCGTTTCCTCAGTTTGTAAATCTGTCTACCACTTTTTGCAACACAGCACCTGCATAAGAGAAGAGTTTGACTGTTTGCCTGTTGAATATTCTGCCTCCTCTTAAAAGAGTATCCAAAAACAGACTGCAAATCTCAAACATATGGGGAATGACTAGGTAATGAAAATGGCAAGACTTCACAACACCCTTAGAGAAGAAAAATGAAATTTGTGTAAATTATGTGTAGGCAATGCAGAGTGTAACAACAGATCATCTTTGCAGAAACTATGGGACATGGAAAACAACATCCACTGTTACTCCAAATAACCAATGAGCCCAGGACAGTGCCCTCATTATGTCCTTAGTTTATTCTTTTCTCAATTGGCATCTGCCCAGAACAGGGAGAACTTCCCCAATATGGTTCTCTGCTGCTTACCCATCTACAGGGCTACACTTTTCTGTCATGTTTGTTATCTTTTTAGCAAATCAAAACATGTTCAGCAATTACTACATTTGGGCTAATACACTATACTCTATATTATTACACAAATGCAAACATATACACTGTTGATCATGAGTGCATATTAAAAGAAAACAAACAAAAAACAAATCAAAAAAACACAAAAAAACCCCAAAACCGAACCGAACCAAACAAAAAACACCTCCTCTTTTTCTATTGAAAACTTTACAAACATGTACTTCTGAAGGATTTTTAATAATTATCTGTATTAACTGCTGTAAAACTCATAGAATATATTCCAGACTACGTATGACGAAAATAAATCTTTTGGAATCAGATGTATTCATATAAATTTGGATAAGCATAAGGATAAAGATACATGAAGGTACATGCATGAAGGTACAATAGTCTAAAGAGTATCTCAGATAAACAAAAATGTGGAAATAGCTACACACCACAGTACCACCAATGAGACAGATTTGGGTTTTGAAAACAAATTAAGTGTTCTCAGGTTCAGGTCCTAACATAAACTATTGTGATGCCTTCCAACACTATAACATTAAATAAAATGCATTCATCACACATGCTAGATCCTCACTAACAGTGGAAACCCACTAGTAAGTGACAATACAAAGAAAATTGGTTAACTTGTATCACAGAGGAGGAAATACAGTCTTCACAGAAACCAGCAGCAAATACCAATTGATGTTGGTATGTTGTATCCAGTACTTTTCAACTGTTCAGAATACATCCAAAAGTGACATTTAAAATCCTTTTCAAGGATGTAACATATCCATGTTTCTTGTACCAATAATGATGAAAAAAACTACAAACAAAAAACCAAAAATTTGTATTAAAGTCAAGACCAGGACATCAGTTCCCTCTGCCTCATTTTTACAACTCAGATGATAATGATGATGATGATGATGGGCAGAGTAAGAAGGACTTTTTTATGAGTGTGAATTCAGTTTGTTAGGTGTCCTGAAAACAACATAGGAAATACGTTTTATTAGAACAAAGTTGTTTGTTTTTTCTCACTTTTTTCTCCTAGTGATGCAAAATCACAGAATATGGACACAAGTATCACTTCTAACAGCATTATAGACCTTCATACATTTTGCAGAGAAGCCTTGAAAAAAAAAGGGAAATTTATACCTTATATTTAGCCATATAATCACATGGATCAGAAGGATTCATGGATATACTTATTTTAAATTATTCACAAAGCATGCATTCTTTCTCTTTTATACTCTCCAAAACTCTTCGAAGTCAGTAACACAGATCCTGGATCTGAATGCCTTAATACAGCCATGAATACATCTTCTTAGATAACAGTCTGTTCAGGCATGCAATTACAGAATCACAGATCTGTCACAGTTGGAAAAGACCTCTAAGATCACTGCATCCAACTCTCAACATCCCCCCCCCTCCCCTCCCTTCAAGCAAAATATATACATCACTACATGTATCACCCAATAAAGCATATCCTGAAGTGCCCCATATACAGTTTTTAAATACCTCCAGGGATGGTAACTCCACCACCAGTTTCAGGGTCTGACTACTCTCTCAGTGAGGAAATTCTTCCTTAGATTTAGTCTAAACCTCTCTTGGTCAACTTCATGCCATTTCCCCTAGTCCTGTCATTATTTACTTGAGAGTAGAGGCCAACATGCAGCTCCCTACAACCTCCTGTAGTTAGCTGTAGATAGCAACAAGATCTCTCAGCCTAATTCCCTCTTCCTCTCATAGGGCTTGTTCTCCAGACCCTTCACCAGCTTGGTTGCCCTTTTCTGAACTTGCTCTAACATCTCTATGTCTTTCCTATAGTGAGGGGTCCAGGACTGAACACAGCACTCAAGGTGCAGCCTCACCAGTGCACAATCACTTCCCTTCTCCTGGCCACACTATTCCTGATACAAGCCAGGATGCTCTTGCCCTTCTTGGCTACCTGGGAGCACTGCTGGATCATATTAAGCCAACTGTGAACCAGCACCCCTTTTCTGTCTGGCAGCTTTCCAGCCACTCGTCCACAAGCCTGTAGTCATCAGGGATTGTTGTGACCAAAGTGCAAGACCCAGGAGTTTTCCTTGTTAAACCTCATTTTCTTGTCCTTGTCCCAGTGGGCCAGCCTCCCCAGGTCCCTTTGCAGATCCTTCCTCGTCTTGAGGAGATCAACACTCCCACCCAACATGGAGTCATGTGCAAACTCACTGAGGAAGCACTCACTCCCCTCATTTAGGTCATTAATGAAGATACTGAATAGGGCCATCCCCAAAACTGAGCCCTCAGGAACACCATAGATGACCAGATGCCAATTGAATTTATCTCTGTTGACTACAATTCTCTGAGCCTGGCCATATAGCCAGTTTTTAACCCAATGAAGAGTATACATGTCTATGCCATGAGCTGCCAGCTTCTCAAGGAAGATGTGGGAGATGGTAATAAAGGCTTTATTGAAGTCTGAGTAGACAACATCCATGGCCTTCTCCTCATCCACTAGGTGGGTCACCTTGTCATCGGATGAAACCAGGCTGATCAAACACAAAATTATCTTATGAGCAGTTAATGTCTTTGATGGCAGCACACAAAGAAAATACTACAAGTGATCCTAAGGCAGGGTACTATCCTGTGGTAGGTAGCTGCTGCTTTTTCTATCCATGAGGCTTCCCTTTTCTTTATTTGATTAGGTTGCATACTGTAGACAAAATGAATCCCCAATTCATGTCCTTCAGCAGTGGAGCTGGAGGCAAAAATCTCATTGATGTCATATCTGCAGGTGAATTAACAATCCCAGTGCTTCAGGAACTCATTTAGCAATGGAGTCTGTAATTTTTAAGGTGAAAAGAGAAAGGAAGACAAAACACACAGAATTCATACTACATGTATTCTAGAAGATTCTGTCCTTTATTTTCTCTTGTAAGTTGACTTTACACTCTGTAACAAACAGAGTAAATAAACTGTCTTGAAGGATCCAAAGCTATTGTAAGTCCAGAAGCATTATCACAGGACTAGATGCAGGGAAGTCTCTGGGGCCCCTTAATCCATGACAGTTCCCAAAGAAAAGGTAGTATAATGCCATTTCTTCTTAGTTGCATCATCCTTTAAGGCAAAGACAATGTGTAACTGGTTTGCTTAGCTTCTTGGCAATCTTTTCCAGCTTTTTTTGAGGGAACATCACTAGACATTCTGGTCAGAAAACAGTATGGAGGCTTGGAGCTTCTCTAAAAAAAAAAGAAAAAAACAGTAATGAAATTATTATGCATAACATTTAATACCGTGTACTACTTGACTTCTTACTGTTCTTCATGCACACACTATAGATTGTTCTATAGAATATCCCCATTTATATGGCATGTCTGGTTATCATGAATGATAAGTCTGCAACAAACCTTCATATCTGGTGGAATTCTTCAAAACTCCATGGAATTCAAGTGTCTGCTCAGTACAAGTGAAGAAGCCACTGTTAGATACCTAGTTTAAGAATGCTTTTCTCTAGTGTCTCAGCCAGTTTGTTCAGCTAGGAACTGCTCCTGGATAATGCCCAAGTGGTTTTGGAAATCAAGCATGTACTCTGCACATAGTAATTATATATTGTGTACATTTAATAATGCTACCAGTAATATATATTAATGTAAATAAGAACAGAATTTGGACCTAGACTGGTTCTGAGAGCAGTACAAGAGTGGAGCACCCTTTGAAACTGTTCTAGACTTGTTTAGAGTGGCAAGCTCTTGTCTAGAGCTTGTTTAAATGAGGTGGCAATTGCAGCTTTCCCTTCACACTCCCTCTGTGCATTCGCTGAGGCTGCCCACTTTCTCAACCCTGTTCTGTCTGCAGCTTCCCGACTTCCCAACAGCTGAAGTTGTTAAACGCAAAGGGATGCAGCAAAAAACAAAGACTGAAGATCACACATGGAAACAAAGTAACCATCAAGCTATTTCCCAGGCTAATGACGGTGAAACCATTACAAAAGCCAATTCACATTCCCTACAATGTTCAGCATCCTCCCTTAACCTTGAACCCTCCTGGGCACTTTGCTTGTACATTATCTGTAGCGTAACAGGACTGCTTTTCTGCGATGTGTGCGTATTTCCGACAGAAATACACAACTATTTTCCATTTCTGAAAGAAATGAAACTGAAGAACTAACTGAAGAACCGTTTTATCTAACTGATCTATCTCCTATAGCTCTATTCTGGCTTGTATTCCTGTGCATATGAAAAAGAAGACACTTCAATCCATTACACTTTGCAGATTATCCCAGCCACCTTCCCATGCCCAAGCCTTTGCTAGACTACAGCTACCACAAGGGCACAAAACCTCGGTGTAGCTCGCTCCTATGAATCACACCGATCTCCTTATAGGGTCTGGCAGATTACTTGCCCTTTTCTTAAACAGAGTCCCTGTAAGGATGGTGCCAGGGAAGAAAAAGACCTTCTCTGTCTGAAATCCATTTCAGGAGATTCCATCAGAGCTTATGGATGATCAGACCCATGCACACACTTACTCATGCATTTTAACTTAGTTTAAATGTCAGAAGTTATTTTACAGCAAATTCTGCTTTGGAGTCCAAACCTTCAGGTGTGCAAGGAGCAAGGTACATCCAAGACAAAAAGTTGCTTCACCATCACAAAGCCAGATGCCAGTGCTCATGGAACAATAATGCAGGGGATGAAGACTACTTTTCCTTCCTCTAGTAAATCTGTGTCTTCCATAGACAAACAAGGAACACCATCAACAGCCGGCATGCAGCAAGTTATGTCTAGCTCTGTGTTCCTGCATGACTGGAATCTTCTGATGTAGTGCTGCACTCAGTGTATGGCTTATAAATTATTTCTGTAGTCGTAACAGGACAATTGTTGAAATGCTGCTCGTCAAATCACAGCAGAACATGCAACAATGAGCACCTGACTCACAACAGTATGTCATGCCCAATATCTCCAAGGAAAATGATGTTCTCACTGTAACACATTAAGCCATCTTCCTGTGGACCCCAGTCAACCCCCTCGTACACAATAGTTTTTTTCTTGCCTGAAGCTGCTTATGTTTGCAAGAACAATGCTGTAGCATCTAATGCCACATATCAGGCAGGCTGGGAAAGCAGAGCCTTTCTCCTGCTGGCCATGAGGCAGAAAGGCTGCAGGGAGGCAAACACTAGCAACATATATCAGAAATACCATTCACGGTTGTATTTGGGTTGCATGAAATCAAACCTTGACTTCTTGAACTAACCTCAGATACATTTAAATATTTGCCTGTTCAGATGACCTGGACACTTGATCATTATGTGCACTGCAAGACATAATGCATTCTAAAGTTAGTCTCGCGGTGGTATGGTTTGCTTTTAGTGGAGTCATGATACAACTGGATGTGACTCAAAAAGGGCTTAATTCTGCAAGTAAAGTATAAAGAAATATGTTATGACATTTAAGCAATCCAGAGTCTCAAAGATACATGCTTCACTGGTGAAATCATCTGCCTTACTGAAAAAGACCTGAAATAATAGGCATGTTCAGATGAAGCAGCTTGCCGAGGTCTGTGTCCTCAGTACAATCCTAATATAGCACTGAACACAAAAACTAATGAAAAAGCCGAAGATCACTAAACCTCATTTATGAGTGCCATGAGCAAAAACGAATTTGTATTTTACCAACCTTTCTTTATTTCACCAAGACATAATTGGATGTTCGAAATGCTATAAATGTGGGATGAAACTACCAGTTCTTCTTAAAAAAATAAAATAAAATTGTCGAGTTTGTAATTATAGAAATTTGACGTATCATTTTGTGCAATTACTAAGCAACTAAGAAACCTGATCGGAGAATGCAGAAGTGATTTTTCTTCCTCAGGATCTGAAAGATGCTACGAAGGGAGTGAAAAACCCGCAGGCATGTGCTCGTGGAGAGAGGGGGGGACGAGAAAAGGAGGAAAGGAGGGGGGACGGGGAGGGGGGGGAGGTGGGTGAGCACCAAATGGAAGAAACGCTTCTTTGGAGAAAACCATGCCTCGACGCGGATTTCGGCACGCCTCCCTGTGTCGCCAAGACCGGGGGGGCCCGCAACACCCTCTCCCCGCGGCGGGGCGCGGACCGCAGCACCAGCGCTTTGGTGAAGCAAGAGAAACAAAGCAGCCGCCACCCCCCACCCACCCCGCGCCCCCTCCACCGCCGGGGCTGCCTCCCGCCGGGGCTGCCCCGCAACACCGCCCCGAGCCCAGGGGCTGGCACCGGGGTCGCGCCGCCTCGCGGAAGCAAGGCCGGGCGGGGGAGCGCGGGGGGCTCTGCCGGCGGCACGGCACGGCACCGCACGGCACAACACAACACGGCACGGCACCGCGTCGCACCGCCCCGCCGCAGCGCCACTCACCGCGTAAGCCGAGCCGAGCAGCGCCGAGCCGGGACGACTCCAGAGGAGCCGAGCCGAGCCGAGCCGAGCCGAGCTGGGCCGGGCCGGGCCGGGCTGGTGTGCAGGAGCGGCGAAGCGGCCGCAGGTGCGGCAGAGGAGGAAGCCGGGGCGGGCGGCGCTGGCGAGCCAACCGGGGCCCGGCGCGGCGCCGTGAGTCACCAGCGGCCACGCAGGGCGGCCGGGCGGCTCCTATAAGAGCGCCGCGGGGACACTCTCCCCCCGTCCATGTCTCCGTCCCTCTCCTCTCCTCGCCGCCTCTTCGACTGCCGCGCCTGCCTCTACGCCCGCCCTCCCCGCCTCTCCGCCCTCCCTCTCCCCGTTCCCGGAGCGGCGATGCGGTCGGACCGGCAGCGCGGAGATCCGAGCGGCGCGGCCAGCGTCAGCCCCGGCCCCGGGCGCGGTGAGGGGCGGCGGGCGGTCCCGTGCCGATGGGCGCTGTGTCTGCTCGCCTTCAGCTGCCTGGGCGCCACCGCCGCCGCCGGTGAGTGCGGGGGAACCGGGGTGGGCACTGCTGGGGCTGCTCCCGCCACTGCTGTGGCACTGCTTTTTTCCTTTTTTTGTTTTTTTGTTTTTTTTTTTTTTTTCCCCCCGCGTATCTCAGGCTGCTTGCCCTCTGCTCCTAGAAGAGAGGAGCTCGGCGGGATAGGGGGGGTGGTCCCGGGGGTGCAGAGGGGCCCTGCCGCCGGGGTCTGTCGCGCCGCCCCTCTTGTTGGGTTGTCTGGCAGGGCACCCTCTCCCTTGCTGCGCCCCAGGCGGCCGGTACCCCGGGCAGGGCTGGTGAGGGTGGGCCTGAGGTGAGCCCCTGCCCGTCCGGCCCTCTCGGCCCCGGGGAGTATCTCTCCCGGGGGCCACCCGGGAGCAGCGGGAGGGTTTGATTTCCTGCCTGGTGCAGAGGGTAGAGTTCGGGTGCTTGTGGCTTACCGTGGGGGGCGTCGGGGTGGACTGGGGCTTTGTTGTGGAGGAAGGAAGAAAAGCCCTTGGAAAGCCTGCGGCGTTAGAGGTGCTGTCAAACTACTGTGCAACTTTGTGGCATCCAGCGGCACTGGCATGGCTCTGGTTCAGGGCCAGCGGTAACCACCATGAGGGATCTCCACCTGGTGGCAAGGTTGAGTCTTGTCGGCGCCGAATTCCTTTTTGAGGGCTGGGCTTTCACTGGTTAGCGCTGCCGGTGGCGGGTTCCAGGGTTGCCTCCCAGCGTAGAAGCTGTTACCCCTGTGGAAGGTAGTCCTGCGATTTAAGCCGATCCGATGGTCAATTAAAAATATCTTCCTCTTGCTTGGAGATAGTTAACAACTGGATGACTCCTCTTTTCCTTCGGGGAATGGGGTCCAGACTACTCTTCTAGGTGGGTGGTGAACTATCAAGGTCTACGTTGTTGGATACTTCCTAATATCCTGACTAGTGCCAAATCTTGGCTGTGTTGGTAAAGTGTACTTTAAGGCAGACCTTGTAGTCCTGTCTGTGTGGTAGTTCAGATGATGGGTCTGTCAGGTACAGCCCCACCAGGGGATTGTTGCGCTCAGTCCTTGTACAAGGAGGAAGAGGGAAAATGCCTGCCCAGTGACTCTGCAGTTCCCAGTCATGTAGCTTGTTTGCATGTCCTGTCTACAACAGACATGATTAAACAACTGTAATATGAAGGACAGAACTGGCTGGCACTGAAGTTGCTAGTGCACTGTAGTCCAAAATCCTAACAAGAAATATGCAGTAGAGAGCAACACTAGTCCACCAAGTTAGTCTGGTTCTTGGCATAATTTGAGTTAGTAGCCCCACCAGCTCTCTTCTACTAGTAGCTGCAGATGCCAGTGTCCAGGCCATATCTTAAGCTAGTTCCTGTAGGAACTCTCACAGGGTTTTCCAGTCCCTGTAGTAAACTTTTCTGGGAGCTGGTGTCAGATGACAGCACACAAGAGTCACATGTTTGAGGCTGCCCAGACAAGTAATCTGACAACCTACTTAAGGAGCTGAGACAAATGGCAACAGAGGCATGGGGAGAGGTAGTTCAACTTGGGTAGTCTTGGGTAACTGTGCTCCTTCACCATATGCACCTCACTCATTATGAGGCAACTTCTAGTAAGTGCTTGTCTGGGGAACAGTAAAATAATGTTTAGCAGCCACAGTCTGTAAAGTTACTGGTTCTCTGCATCTTCTGCTTAAGCCACAGGGGAAACAAAGGTATGGAGGTGCTTCAGGTATATAAGTAGCACATGAAGAGAAGCTTTGAGTTAGTGGTTAATTGATGCTGATGTAAAAAATCATTGTGTCCAGTAACTGAAGCTGCAACTGAGGTATGACTTTGTTCCTTCAAATAATAGTGGATTGGACTGGTAGTGTTGCAACTGAACTGTTACCTGGCATTGCAGAACCCTATGTGGTGTAAGACTAGGAACCACACTTAGTTCATGTCTTGAGTTAACCTTGTTTTAACTAGAGATAACTTCAAGGGGCCTTTATAGTTTGAGAGACGTCTTCAGGAGTAGCAGCAGATTTAGTTGATAACATTTACCTCTGCGCACATGTGTGTTAGGTGCTGTCAGTTCCTTTTTGTGGCCTAGCAAATGTAGTTGCTCTAACACTTCTCTAGGTATGATCTGCTGAAGCGTTTTACCTTCTTGGACTGGCTTGTTGTAGGGGTTGTAATTAGTAAAGTTGTAACTGTTACTCCAAGATCAGTTACTGTTTCATTTAGCCTCCAGTGAAGCTTCCCCATGGCATTTGGTTAAAGTGATGTTATATTTCTAAGTTACACTGTACCAGGGAGTCTTAGCAAGCCTTTTGTGGTTGTTCCAGATTGAAATTGAGTAACTATGGTCTGTGGAGTTATTTTGGGATACCCTGAGTGGCAGACTTCGTCTAATATCTCTTGTAGGCTATTTTGGGAAAGGTTGACGGTTCTCACTTTGAAAGCCTGGATGAGAATGTCTCAAAACCAGCAGGAGCCAGCTGCAAATTTTAGGTGGCAGTACACTAATAATTGGAATGATGTGCAGAAGGTTACTTCTGTTAAAGGTTACTGTGACTCTGCACCCCCCCTAAACTGGTGGGTGTATTCCTTCTGGCACAAGGCAGGCTTCTTGTTTGACAGCTCTTTACTGAAAAGTAGTAGCTTTACAAAACCATGCTATTAGAAAGTGCATGGTGGTGGAGTGTTAACTCCTGCCTTGAAAAGGAAAGGGTGGATAGAAATACAGAGCATGAGATTTAATGTCTGTAAATACTGAGGGCTGGGTGTCAAGAGGAAGAGGTCAATCTCTTTTCAGTGTTGTCTAGTAACAGGACAAGGAATAAGGGGTTTAAGGTAGAACATAGGAAGTTATACCTCAACATGAGAAGGAACTTCTTTATTGTGAGGGTGATGGAGCACCAGAACAGGCTGCTCAGAGACATTGTGGAGTCTGCTTCTCTGGAGGATTTCAAACCCTGCCTGTGTGGCCTGCCCTAGGTTACCCTGCTTTGGCTGCAGTGTTGGACTAGCTGATCTCTAGAGGTCCATTCCAACCTCTGACACTCTGTGATTTGATGAGTCTGTAGAGCTGATGTTCAATTTTTTTGGCATGCTTTTGAACACAGTTCCTGTGAAACAAATTGTCATGGCTTTATTCTCTCTGACCAGCGAGCCAATGCTTTACTTGACCACTGAAACATTAGAGATCAATAAGCTGCTATTTCAGATCCTTTGCTTCTGATATGAATTTACATGAGGCACTTAGCAGGTGAAATTGTAAAATTGCTTGTGTTGTCCTTGCTTATGCTTGTCAGGGGTTTGCCCTTGTGTGGTGCCTGATGGGTGGCCACTATAATGTGAAACGGTGGAGCAGTTTCCTCTGGCTTGGAAATTCTCGCATTTTACACAGAAGATATAGAATAATAAGAATGTTCTTCTAAAATTTGATGCCTTTTTTGAGCCCTGGAATGCCAAAGCAGATCACCTCCACTAAATGATGCAATAAACCAAGGAGGAGCCAAGGAGTCTTGCATCATGCTGTGGATATGTGCACAGCCAGTCCTAATGCATGATCTTACACACTTGCCTGCATCCATTACATGGAACATTTCTGGCTTATCTGCTGAAGCAGTTAGCTGCTTTTAATGCCAGTTATAACACATCTTTAAGACAAAGCAAGTTCCCTTGAGAGATGGGGTCATGCAGTTTTAAAGCTGAAGATACTCTGGAAAATGCACTCTAACTCTTAAGCACCCTGCTGAAAGCAGTACCTCAAGCATGCTAACAAATTAAGGCTGTTATCACTTGGGATACAACAGACTAGATTCCAGAAGGAAGCAGTAAATTATCTTGCTCTTTTAGCATCACACTTGATCTAGCTTTAATAAGCAAGATCCAGGTATGTAGTCATACTTCTTTTTGCCTATACTAAGGAATGTCTCTCAGTGCTCTTTTTGGAAGAATAACTGAAATCACAGAAACTTATTCAATTTCAGAGAGGATATCTAAACTATCTCTACAGAAATCTTGAACTCTGCAGTACTATGTTAGCAGCAGAGTAATGAAATTCCAATCTGTCTTGACATAAGACAAGTTTAAACCCAGTTTGTTTAATGTTTGAAGAGTTTTAAAACTGCAGTGCTAGGTACTGGGCAGCAGAAATCATTGTATGTATGCATCCTTCTGTCTTGCATACTTGACCCTTCCATGAAAAGGAAAACTTAGAGCAACACTGGGACTGTTTTATTGTTGTCTGGCAGGTGGCCTGTCATAGTGTTTAACTGCTGTATTTACATTGTGAAAGCTTCTGTCTCTATTTTCATTATTTAATAAGGTAACTATAAACATTTGGATCTCAGGCCTGGTTTCATGATGATGTTATACAGGCTTTTAAGTGGGGTAACTTTTTGATCAGAAGTCAGTGAAAGGAAAAAAGTATTGCTAAATATTACTGGGACTTATGTTTCTTTTTTTTTTTTTCATTGAAGGTGCGAGGGCAAAGTGTGAAGAATCTCAATTTCCATGTAGTAATGGACGCTGTATTCCTTTACTCTGGAAATGTGATGGTGATGAAGATTGTTCAGATGGCAGTGATGAAAGTGCTTGTGGTAAGTAATCAGAATAAATAATTCTTCTGTAGCTGTACTTGTTAGTTGGCAGTGGGAACTTAACAGTGCATAACTGTAGAGATGCTTATCCTGTCCAGCACTTCTGACAGTCAGAACAGAGAGCAGAGGACAAATTCCCTAGAACTATCAGGGGTTCATCTTGGTGCCTTGTATCTCTCTGAGGCAGTTGACTTTCATAGCATTCAGGAAAATTCTCCTGGAAATGGTTACTGAGAGAAGCAACACTGTTTTCAAGGGTGGTGAGTGTCAAGAATGGAATGTAGGCCTATCTTTAGGTGTTGCTTGAAGATGTGGTAGGAACTGTTTGCTATCAGCACTTAGCAATTGGCTGTTCCATGGTTAAATGCCCTGTTTCGTACGTGAGAGCGATTTGGCTGAGAGTTCTATAAATGGTAAGTCTAGCTTTGGCTGCCAGCTCTTGCTTTAAGCAGACAGAGGCCAAGATAGATGACTAGATGTACTGGGACAAAAGCAAAACGGTCTCAATATCCAGCAGGGGTGAGGTTGAACTGCCAGTCTGCTCAAGCAGACCTGAAGTTTTGCTTTAGTGTTTCATATTATTATGCTTCTTCAGTGATAAATCAAATGCCTTGATAATAACTCAAAGATGAAAATCTTAAAATTAATATAAATTGACCTTAGTTTAACTCAAGTGCGTTCAAAGCAGCAGCAATTCTTGCAGCGGTAGTCTCCCTTAACAATAGCAGTTCTTCAGTGCCTGCTTACAGGAAGATAAATGTTTCTCACTGCACAGTGTAGCTCTCCAGGTAGTGTTCCAAGAGCACTGTCATTGGACTGGTGGAGGATGGCATCAGACACCTAAGAACTAAGGATATGGCATCATTTTCCTAAGGCAAGGCAGCTTATCTCTAGCTGCAACTAACAAGCTAAGATCTGGTCTCTTTTTTTTTTCCCCTTGCAGTGAAGAAAACATGTGCTGAATCTGATTTTGTGTGCCTCAGTGGCCAATGTGTGCCTAACAGATGGCAGTGTGATGGGGATCCAGACTGCGAGGATGGGTCTGATGAGAGTGCCGAGCTGTGCCGTAAGTCTGCCTGGCCTGCCCATGCAGGCAAGACTCTGGGGAGTAGTGTGTTGACTTCTTGTCTGCTTGCAGCCCAAATCTCCTTTGAAAGGAAGGATGAACTTTTTGTCTTGGAGAGCACCTTCTGGAGTGTTAGCTTGGCTTTGGCCACATCAGGTTCTTGACAAGACTTTTTACTGCTTAAAAAGATGCAGAACTGAACTGGGGCTTTGAACTTGTGCCAGGTAACAGGTAAAGGTACAAGTTTTACCTGACAGTCAGAAGCAGCTAGCACAACACAGCAGGGCTGACTGCTACTGTGGCTTGTTCAACAAGTGATCACTGTCCTCCAAGACAACTACTTTTGCAAGATACACAGAGCTAGTGTAGGAGCAGAATGACTATGGGTTGTGGGGTGGGAAGCAGAAGTGCAGAGGCCTGACTGTGATGTCTTGCTGTTCGCAATCCCAGTCTAAAGTGTGGTGACTAACCAAGGAATATAGATCCGTGAAGCTTCATTTCTCTGTATCAATAGGATCCACACTGAGGAATACTTCAGCCCCAAGTCCTACTGCACTTTGACATTACTGCTGTCTACTACCACGCGTTATAGCTCAAGCTTCTACAATGTAATGGGTGTGCAATCACAAAACTACCACCACAAAGATACGCTTAAAATACTATCTATTAGGAGCTGGAAGCATCTTTTTTTTACTCAACACTACAAGCTAGTGTAACCTCTTCCATGACGGAGCTATCAACTTAGATGGATGCTGGCATCTAATTAACTGCAACTTTGCCCAGAGCTGAAGCCTTTCAGTTTCAACTTTCAGGACAACTGCTAATATCCAAGATCAGTAGCTCTTAAATTTTAGAACTCTTAAATTGAACTTAAACTTTTTTCAATAGATTTGAGAACATGCCGGGTAAATGAAATCAGCTGTGGTCCTCAGTCAACCCAGTGTATCCCAGTGTCCTGGAAATGTGATGGTGAAAAAGACTGTGACAGTGGAGAAGATGAAGAGACTTGTGGTAAGGGAAGAAACAGTGGATGCATAACTCTATTTGAAATTGACTTTTCTGGAAAGAAGCTAGCTGGGCAGTATACCTGGGAAGATAAATTTCTCATAGTATCAACATCTCCTTAAAACTACATTCACCTTGTATTGCAGCCTGCCTAACAAAGCTGACTTGTTCTAATATTCCTCAATCCTGCTAATCTAAGAACTACAGCAATAAGCTTTTCAGCACCTCTGTTTTGTCTCTGGCTAATTTTGGCAATAGCCATAGGCCTAGTCGCATGTCAGGCAAACCATCAGAACTTGTTCTCTGCAGAGTTTCTTAACAGGTAAACTCAAGTTGCTGCTTACATTAACAGATGGTTTCATAAAAATGTATTAGTGACTTATAGACAAGGGCTCGGCTGATCTGCTTTACAGCTCTACCCCGGAGTATTCTGTGCTCTTGTCTGGAAGTGTGACTGGGGAAGAGAGGTTTCAGGTTATGGGAGAGGCAACTTCAGGCTGGTACACAAGTGAAACTGCCACTGCCAGAATTAGAGTGCAACATATCTGGTTTGTTCTCATGAACTTCCATTTATATCTGTTGTCGGAGGTGTTCTGAGGTAAATTTCTGGTAACCAAAGCCACAGGGCTGGCTTCTGTGGGAGCTGCCTTACCTGGATGGACTAATGAGACAGGCCTCCAGACTTCTGCTAGGTGTCTGTGGAGCTGCTGCCTTCCTCAGAAAGTCTTAATGCCTTAATGCCTTAATCTGACACATAAATTTACAGACAGTGTTCCTGATGAAGCTAGTAAAGCTACCAGCCTATGCATACTGAGATGCTAGCTACACTGCTATTAAACCAGCATAATTTGTGCTGGTGTAAGTTGTGTGGGTGTGCTTAGTACCACAGGATCAACTGGTACAAGACCTTGATCTGTTATCTCCAGTGGTCCAGGCAAATTGGACAATTACTGTCAAAAGAACAAAACCCTTCTATTTCATACTATAGTGCATGCTGACCATCTGGCTACTTTAATCTTTGTCTGTACCCTAGAATTAGCAGTTCTCTTATCTTCAGTCTCTGGTTCACAGGGTCTGAGCCCATTTTCTGAAAGGCTTGCACTCTGAAACAGAACAGCATAACTTTTCAGAAGGGGGTTATTTTCACTCACTTCATCAAGACTGATGCCTCTGAGCTGTAACATCCAAAGGCAAGGGGGACAGTCTGTGTGGGGCCCAAGTGGTCCTGGAGGTGGTCAGTTAGGTTCTCCTAGAACCTTAAACAATATATTATGTTGTCTCAGCTAACAGCTGATGAAGAACCTGAAAAGCTAACTACCTTCAAACAGACATGTGCTTGTGGTAATCTGCTAATTTCTCTTCTGTTACTCCAGGCAATGTAACTTGTAGTCCAGCAGAGTTCACATGCAGCAGTGGACAGTGTATTTC
The DNA here is from genome assembly GCF_003957555.1 of Calypte anna. Lineage (NCBI taxonomy): Eukaryota > Metazoa > Chordata > Aves > Apodiformes > Trochilidae > Calypte > Calypte anna. The sequence continues at coordinate 49,043,958 of NC_044274.1, forward strand.
CAAGAGCTTTGTCTGCAATGGTCAAGATGACTGCAGTGATGGCAGTGATGAGCTGGAGTGTGCACCTCCTACCTGTGGAGTTCATGAGTTTCAGTGCAAGAGCTCCACTTGCATCCCCATCAGCTGGGTGTGTGATAATGATGCTGACTGCTCTGACTACTCGGATGAATCTTTGGAGCAATGTGGTCGCCAGCCTGCCCCTCCTGTGAAGTGCTCTGCCAGTGAGGTGCAGTGCGGCTCGGGTGAATGTATCCACAAAAAGTGGCGTTGTGATGGTGATCCTGACTGCAAGGATGGAAGTGATGAAACTAACTGCCGTAAGTTAACTTGATCCTTCTCTAGGAGGTGCTGGTTGGCTCCTGCTTGATTTTATTTTCTTCAGCAAACTTCAGGAGTTTAAATCTGTAATGGCTATGTCCTCAGCTTCCCGGACCTGCAGACCAGACCAGTTCAGATGTGAAGATGGGAACTGCATCCATGGGAGTAGGCAGTGTAATGGTGTGAGAGACTGTTTGGATGGCACTGATGAAGCAAATTGTAACAATGGTAAGTGTGGAACTAAGCAAGAATGAAGTCTTTGCAGAATATCTGTTGAAGCTCTTAGTTACCTTCACAATCTTCATCTCAGTAATCCAGTGCTCTGGACCTGGCAAATTCAAGTGCAGAAGTGGTGAATGCATAGATATCAATAAAGTGTGTAACCAGCAGAGAGACTGCAAGGACTGGAGTGATGAACCTCTCAAGGAGTGTAGTAAGTGAACATACTCATTACATAATGTTGACTACTAAACATACTTAGAAACAGCCTCTGAACTTTCAGGTGTCAACCTTTGGATGAATTTGCTCTTCCTTGGTGGCAACCAGTCAACCAAGACCAGCCTAGCCAATGGGCTCTTTTTCATCCTAGCCAAACTGGTTATTGGGATAACTTCCCTCCACAGTCAGAAGGCACTTGAAGCATCAGAAACACTGAAACTTTCAGGAATCCCATATTTGCTGCTGCCAACTTGTAACACAAGTAACATGCTGTAGATGAGCAAATACAAATTTGAGGAGGGTCATTTGCATGTAACCTCAAGTGCCAGTGTGGTTTATCAGATGTGGCAGGCATCATTAGAAAATGGATGGGTATCTGGTAAAGATCTCTAAGTCTTAATGTGTGTGCTGTATCAGAAGTGGTCAATTCTTTTCTTCTAGATGTAAATGAATGTCTGGTGAACAATGGTGGATGCTCTCACATCTGCAGAGATCTTGTTATTGGCTATGAATGTGACTGTCCAGCTGGTTTTGAGCTGATAGACAGGAAAACCTGTGGAGGCAAGTATCATGTAGGTTAGCATGGACCCTGTTGATGGCATTGGAGATGAGAACAAATGAAATTGTTGTCTTTACAGATATCGATGAATGCCAGAACCCTGGTATCTGTAGTCAAATCTGTATCAACCTGAAAGGGGGCTACAAATGTGAATGCAGCCGTGGCTATCAGATGGATCTTGCTACTGGGGTGTGCAAGGCAGTGGGTGAGTATTTGTGTAAAATTTCTTTATCTCCTCTTTAAAAGAGGTAGGAACTGCTTATGCTTTTTTGGCTTGGAAACAGTTTTTGTACTGTTATCAATATCACTAGTGCAGACCTGAACACTCTTAATGCTTCGAATTATGCCATGGTACAGTACTTACAGCTGCCCAAAATAAACTGCTTGTGTCTCCCCCTTGGACAGCAGGACCCTCCACCTCAAGTTATGGAGGGAGAAAAGGATGAGATATGGTACAGCCAAGACCTCTGTCCAGTAGCAAATGCTCGAATGGCAAATACTAAATGTGATGTCTCTTAAAACTTGTAATAAAAGAACAGTGTGTGACTGCATGTCTAGAAGTACAGGTGACACTTTACACTCTTTTCACAGGAAAAGAACCCTGTCTAGTTTTCACCAACCGGCGGGATATCAGGAAGATTGGTCTTGAGAGGAAAGAATACATTCAGCTAGTAGAGCAGCTAAGAAACACTGTGTCTCTAGATGCTGATATTGCTGAGCAAAAGCTTTACTGGGCAGACTTCAGTCAAAAAGCAATCTTCAGGTAAATTGACTCAGCTTTTGAATCTTAAACCACCCCATAGTTTTCCCAAGATACTTCTTTAGGCTCTGGTAATGAGCACTAGATTCGTCATGTTCTGAAGATGAAGTATAGCAAGTGCAAGTTCCCACAAGTAGCAATGTCTATTGCACTTCCTAGTAACTGGTGCTACCATTGGAAAAAAGACACTGTTGAAATAATAAGTGCATCTTCTGCATTTTCTGACTGAGATCTGCATGGAATATTTGCTGAGGCATACCAAGTGTTAGTATCTGTGGAGGAAGGTGTTGAAAACAAGTAATTCTTGTCTTCCAGTGCATCTATCGATACCCGTGATAAAGTTGGAACACACATCAGAATCCTGGACAACATACTGAGCCCTTCAGGGATTGCTGTTGACTGGATTTATAAGAACATCTACTGGTCTGACTCAACTGCAAAGACCATTTCAGTGGCTAGCCTAGATGGCAAAAAAAGAAAGGTTTTGTTTTTAACTGAGCTGAGAGAGCCAGCTTCTATTGCTGTAGATCCTCTTTCTGGGTGAGTATTTGTCCTAGTTCTCTTAAAAGAGGGGAGCTACCAGATAATCCATGTCATGATAACTGACTTAGGTAGCCTTTGCTAATTATTGGTCATAATTAAGAGTGATACTACGCAGTACTATAGTGCATCATACAACATAAATTCTACTTCACAGCTTTATGTACTGGTCAGACTGGGGTGAGCCAGCAAAAATTGAAAAAGCAGGAATGAATGGATTTGACAGACAGCAGCTTGTGACAACAGAAATCCAATGGCCTAATGGAATTGCTCTAGGTACGTTGAACTTGTCTCTGTGCCAGAGGTATTCTGTAGCTTCAGCAATTTTTTTGCTACAAACACTAAGGGCAGTCTTCAGAGAACTATTTTCAGCTTCTGAGAATGGGAAGTTCCTGGGTGCCTAGGGACACCGAAATAGGAATAGATAGTACTTCTGACACTGAAAGGGTACGTTCTTGCACTTCTCTCTGTTATTGCTGGGGCACAGGCCAGCCATTTAGGCAGCACTGCAGCAGCCCTCTGTGACCCAGTATGGCAAGAAATAAGGGCAAGATTGCAACTCCTCTCGAACCTGTGGGTGTTTTGAATGTTGTAGGGGGCTTTGAGCTTTTTCACCATTTGGATAGTAAACAAGTTTTTTTTTCTTTTTTCTAGATCTTGTAAAAAGCCGACTCTACTGGCTCGATTCTAAACTGCATATGTTGTCAAGTGTGGACCTGAACGGCCAGGACCGTAGAATTGTGCTGAAGTCTCATATGTTCCTTCCTCATCCTCTTGCTCTAACAATATTTGAGGTGTGAATGACTCACTGTAATAATGGCCAAAGACCCTCTTCTTCCTAGTCCATGGCTGCAATTATAGCTGATAGTTAGACAGAAGTAATGTAATGCAATGACTGTCTTCTAGGACCGTGTCTACTGGATTGATGGAGAGAATGAGGCAGTCTATGGAGCCAACAAATTTACTGGATCTGAATTGGTTACTCTAGTGAACAACCTTAATGATGCACAGGACATCATTGTGTATCATGAACTGGTTCAGCCTTCAGGTAACTATAATAGACTTTACAGATATACCAGTGTATAATTTTAAGAAATTTGGGTGGTGGCAAATGATTTTCCTCCCTTGTACAACTGCCTAATTTTTTCCTACCTACTTAAAGTGCTTAAAGTTTCCAACATAAGCAACCCCACTGGGTTTGAAAGGAGGTCTAGTTGAAATTGTTCTTTCTTAGGCAGAAAAGGTACAAATTTATAACCTTCAGAGACAATTCTACTAGAGCAATTATTGCAAATAATTGTGATATACACTGGGAGTATGAAAGCTCACTCCTATCAATTGCTGTACTAACAGGCAGGAACTGGTGTGAAGAGAACATGGCAAATGGAGGCTGTAGCTACCTGTGTCTGCCTGCTCCTCAGATAAATGAACACTCTCCAAAGTACACCTGTGCATGTCCTTTTGGATACGTCTTGCAGGAGGATGGTCTGAGATGTGCAGGTATGGTAACATTGTTGAAATCTTCTCCAGGATGGATAGAGTTAGGGATACTGAACCTGTTGAAGGCAAATATGGTAGTATAGACTGACAGCTTTGCATGAGTTAATCTGATGTAATTAATCTTGTAGAGATGGGTCTTCTAGCATATGTCAAGATGGCCCTAAAAGTCTGCAGGTGCTGTTCAAAGTGCATGCTTGGCTTCTGTATCATCATCATTTGCAACAAGACTTTGTACCTCCATGGCTTTCTTCAGACAGCAAGCACATACACAAAACATGCCAAACCCCTTTCTTATAAAAGAAGGGGTATAAATTAATGTGGCTCTACACTGTATAAATACACAGTTGAAAAGCTGATAGGCTATTCTCTCTGGCCAAAGAAGTTTGTTTGAACCTCCTTTTGTGGTCCAAATACAAATGGCATTCATGACAACTCTACTACCCTGAGCTCTAACTATATGCCAGGCTTGTTTGTCCAGTGGAATGAAACTAGAAACCTGAAGGTGCCATTTAATAGATTGCTTTTGATTCCATCTGACTAGTCAGAGCATTGAACTAAATGATGCTGTCCTTGGCTGTGCTGAATGCTTGCTAATAGGTATCAAAGACTGTACCTGACCAGTAAACTTGTGGAACTAAAACGTCACTCAGAAAACCTGAAGTGAGGGATAGGGTGACTTTCTGTTGTCATGACTCTAAATACCTGTAATTCATGCTTGATTAATGCTTTACCCCTGTTCTTGGAGTTATTTTTTATCAAAAGACCTCAGCTGACTGTGTGTTAGTGAAATAACTAATGTCAGCGTTTCCAATAAATCTAACAAGCTGCATGATCATTCTGCCATCTGCTAAACATTCACTACCATGGCTTTCATAGCTAAGCCATTGCAGAATTTCAGGATTAACTGGGTTCTTGATCTATAATTAGTTTCAGGTACTGGAACAACTGTGACTTACACTGAGGCTAAAGATACCAGCACAACAGAAAAATCTCCAACTGTTGGACTAGTTCCTGGAGGTACTGGTCCCAATAACTCAGATTGCTAAACACCAGAAAAATTAAATGCAAACTGACACACTAGCCTATTGGAAGTTTTCTCTTCTGCATGCAAATAGAAAACACAGGCCAGGTCATATCTTTAGCACAAATACAACAGCTGGAGCATGTGATAAGGAGAATTAACTCACTAAAGACAGTATGAAACCTATAGGTTTCATGAAATCCCAGGAGTCCTCAGAGAATGCAAGCAATAAAAAAAAGCTTTCTACAAACATAGGATGAAGCCTGTTAGGCTGTTCTTGCAGTGTGTTGCTGGGAAACTAATATATGGTAGCAGCTTCTGGGCTTGGGAATTTTTTGCCTCTTACAAGATCAGCCAGCCTGTCAGTAAGCAAGCTCACTACTTCAAATTCTTGTGCAGGATTCAACATGAGCAGTACAGTGCCTGAAGCACCTGCATCTAGAGGAACATCAGCAGCTTGGACTGTTCTTCCTCTCGGTGAGTAGTGTTCACTAACCCTCGGGACCCATTGTAGTGGGACAAGGGACAAGCCACTCTTAGTCAGGAGCTTGACTTGACCCTACTCAGTACTTGCAATCAATTTTTTTTTTCCCCTGAAGTGCTGCTGGTGATGGCTGCAGTGTCTGGCTACTTCATGTGGCGTAACTGGCAGCACAAGAACATGAAGAGCATGAATTTTGATAACCCCGTCTACCTGAAAACCACAGAAGAAGACCTCACAATTGATATTGGAAGACATGGGGGTTCAGTAGGACACACCTACCCTGCAGTAAGTAAACCTATTGACATGTCTGAACCTCATGGTTACTGCTCAGAGTGGACAACTACTGCCAGGTGATACCTGTAGAGTTTAGGAGAGACCTCTGCTCTTAAAAGCTGCTGGATGCAGCCAAACCACTGAGCTGAGTCAGATGAGAACTTATCTTTCTAAAAAAGTTGAAGCTGTAGCAGGCAACTGCTCTCCTGTACTTGAGGTGTGAATGAGGTCACTAGCCTGAAGAACCAGCCCATTTCAAACTGCTGTGTTGCGATGATATGCACTGTTTTGTATCTGTTATTAGTATGATTGTAGCTAACTTGTACTTGTTTTGTACAGATATCTGTTGTAAGCACAGACGAAGATATGCTGTGAGCACTGGATCATCGATCACTTCCGGTTTACTTGTGTTTTACACTCTATGGGGATAGTAACCAGGTTTGTGGCTGAAAGACTTCCTCCATTCTTGGAAGAAAGAAGACACTTTCTGTATGTATGGAACACTTATGTAAATATCTGTTTTATACAGATTAACAACAAACTGTAAATACGTGTCCACCACAATTCAGCTTTTGGTGGTAACCGTTTTATCAGCAACCCTTGGATTGGTCAGTCAGTAACATCACTGACCAAAAATAAAGCACTTTCCATAGAAAGCCATATTCCAGCCACAACTTGTAAAACCTGTACATATGTGTATAGGCCACTTGTAAATATTATTCTTGGAGAAAATCACTATAAAGCACTTTGAAATACTTCAAATGTAAATTATTGTTTTTCAGTGATTGGGGACAATGGCAATAGGAAAAAACGGGTTGCTATGATTGCCAAAAATTTATAAACATTATTTTGTATGTATGACTGAAACAATCTTGTCTGTTACCTCTCGGAGGTATACAGGTATGAATGCTCTTTAAGAAACCACTGTAAATCTCAAAAGAAGAGAAGGGCAAAATAAAAAAGTAAGCAGTTGAATTATTTGTCTCTATTATTATGTTTAGCGCTGAAGTAAAAGAGGGCATCTTCTAAACTGGAAGCTTTAGTGGGCTACACAACTACTGCTGGACAGAACATGAAGTATTTCTTAAGTTATATCGGCAATACCCCTGACTGCTGAGACCATAATTGACATGCTAGATGATTGAGGTTTGTTCTAGAGACTACTAGAACCCTACTCTGCAGGGTCCTGGACTGAATGGGTCTCCTTTCATAGACCTTTATCTGGACTCCTAAGTTAGGACCGACAGTGTCTCAATTATTGCAAGCTCTTAAGAGGTAGCATTGACAGAGATGCTGTGTGCATACAGGTTAAAGCATTACCTGTCAGGTAGGAGTAAGGTCCTTGTGAAAGCTATTGTGAACAAGCTATTTAGCAGTTACTCCTCATCGAAACACCAGTGCAAGTTGGATCTTGCTAGCTGCTACACCTGTACAAATTGAATATTAGAGCTGTGACATGGCAGCCTGCTTCTGTAGTCTCTGTGCTGACAAGACCTTATTGATACATGTGTAATGATAGAAGTCCTCTGTAATGAGCATCAGTGAGCTAGTTAAACTTTCCCTATGGAAACTGAGTTCATTATAAAAGCTCTAAGATGCTGATCACTTGAAACACTGGAACCTATCTCTTGGGTGGCCATAGGAGTGAAAAATAAATTGTACACTTGTTCTAGGCCCAGGAAGGTGATACTCATTTTGATGAGAACTGCTTAGTACCATACCACTTGAGTGCTAATTTTAGTAGCAGCAAGTACATTCCTTACCCACTGTACGTGTATAGTACATTTCTGTAATAGGGAAGAACTAAGACTGAAGTAACTTGTGGTTCTGTCATCTTCAGGCATTTTGCCCTGTGATCAAGTTTGGACTAAAGAGAAATGAAGCTTTGAGTCTTTTTGGAATAACTACTTAGTAGTCTCCAGCTGAGTAAAAGGTAGCTTCCCGAGGCATTAGTAGTTTCCTTAATGACAAATTACTTTGCTTGGATGAAGTTGTGTTTTTTTTCCCTGACACTGCATGATCTTGGCTATGAATTTCTACTGCATAACTACCTCCCACAGGAGCTACTGCTTTCCTATTCTTAACCCTTCCTTCTTTCAGATAAGGAAGAAATGGCTTCTCATTGCATACAGGAATAGTTTCTCATTGCTAAGGAATAGTTTGGAAGATTCAAAAATATTCTGGCTATGACTTTATGACTATGACTTTGGTTATGACTTGTTATGTCACTCTCGGTTACATGTCTAAAATAGTAACAATAAAAATCATTAGGTCAGAACTTGGAGTGCTTCCTAGGCTTAGTTCTGATGCCTCTTCTCATTGAATTTGCAGGTGGGGTCTGGTCTCCTAAAGGTCTTCTGTGCACTGTGGGCTTCTTTCCTGACAGATGAGTACTGCTGCCAACTTCTGCAGATTCAAAATAAGTTGTTCTTAGCAAGCTCAGTACTCCTTAGGGAGCTGAATCTTCTAACCAGCAATCCCTGGCACCTCTTGTCTGTTTGTGGACATTTCAGTATCTGAAATACATGTGGGCTAAAAAGTCCTGCAAAGGTTAGCATGTAAGGAGACCTCTAATGTTTCTGGCAAAGAAAATTTTATTTATTTTGCTTTAGCCTACTTTCTGGACTTTTCATGTCAGATTAATATATAAGGACTAGTAGTTATTTGATAGAATTCAACTTTTCCAGTTAGATATCTAACTTGGGATACTACAATGTGCTGGTGTTGAAATGTGACAAAACCTAAAACAATTCTCAGTCAGATTGTTATAACTGTGCATGGCAGCTAAGTACAGGCATGGTGCTCTGCCTTTTTAGTCTTCATACAGAAGATGAGCAGCTTACATATTTGCTAAAGTTCATTGCTGTCACCAGTATCCCACCAAATGACATTAAGTAGACCAATAAAGACACTTTTCCCTGAGGTTAATGTTTAGTTGAAATAGCAATTGAAATCTATTTTGTGAACATGAAGTAGTTCACACAGAAACTGTAGGGTCTGGAAACTGGTGTTCTGACTTTAGGCCAACATGCTGAACAAAGTTGTCAGAATAGTTTTTGTAGTTTATACGAGACTTGCTAGATAAAACTTCTATGTCTTCAAATAGCAAGGGGAAGGAGGAATGAGGAGTATCATGCATTAGAAGGATGATATAAGTTAAGATCAACTTAGCTGCAGATTTTTGGCTCTTAATCTTGCTAGGTTTATTCTGCCCTGCCCCTCTTAATTTTTGTATTATGAAATCACTGTTTACTTCCATAGTGGGCTTGGAGAGTAGTCAGGGATTCCTTCTGTAAAAACAGATCCAACTTACATAAGACAAATGCCTTACTATCTTTGAACAATTTTTTTCCTCTGCCATCTGCAAGTATTTGACTCTGTTTTACTGCTCTTTCATGTGACTCTCTTGGCATTTAATGAGGGCTGTATAGCCATACTGAGCACTCCTGCAGCAGTAGCCTGTGGCTATGCTACTGGCCACTAAATGAATTCTCAGTGCTCATCCTTTTCTCAACTCCTCTGATGCAGTCTCATGGGCTCCCAGAAGAACACAGCAGCAATAACCTGTTTGGTCAGGTTTCACTGTCAAGTTGGCTTTGTATTACTCTTGAAGAGCTTGCTTTTTTTTGTTATTGAAGTAATATTCAAGGTAATGGCATAAGGTTTGCTTCCCAGCTAAATGCAAAGCCCTCTAGCTCTAAATACTGCCTACTTCTGTGTAGTGTCTGCTAGCTAGTGTGAGTGCAAAGCTAGTTTTGAAAGTGGCTTTCTCTTTCCCTTATAAATATTCAAATTTCTTCTAATACTGTCCTTCTGTTCCCACATTCTTTTCCTGTTTCTTTTTTTCCTATTTGCACCCTTAAGCAATAATATAAAATATTCACAATTGCAGCAAAACCAGAGAAAAACTAATATAAAAGGAGTTGAAGCTGCTCGCATGATTCAGATACCCGATCATGCCTTTTCCCAACCCAACTTGTATTTGCTTACATATTTAATGGACTTATCTCCCTACCCCATCAGATCTTTGCTGAAACGGTGAATATCCATTAATCTGTTTTTATGTAAGTACTGAATCTTGCTAGATTAGGAAAAAAGGGACTAAGACAAAGGGCTGCAAGAAATAGGATAGGAGACATCAGATAAAGGAAAAAAGCTTGCAGCTACACAAGCACTCTGCACTGTGTAACTTTGGATGCCAGTGGAGGCCACCAGTACTTTCTGTAGATATGCCACAGCATAGCTCTGAAGAAATAAGCTCCTATTCCTTCTTTGAGCTGGCTCAAAACAGTAGTTAGTACTGTTTCTTATTGAAAAAAGGTGCTTGAAGAGGTTGGCTTCTGCAGTTCAACAGAGTATCCTTAATACATTCCTAGTCTGCAAGTTTCACTTTTCTCCTCCTGAAAAAATTCTTTACAATTTGCCCTTATCAAATGAAAAAAATCTTTAAAGCAGGGGATGAATAGAGAGCGTGTGATATCAGAGGTTGTTGAACATCTAGGCTGTTGAACATCCAAAACAAATCTGCCTTCAGAAAGCACGATGACTTTAATTCTCCTTTGCACAGCCCTGGTCAGATTATTCACACCTTTGCCAAGCAATGGAAAATGCATCATATCATATGCAGGAAATAACCAAGGACCACAACCTGAGCAGACTACTGAAGGCCAACTTAAGACACCCTTTGGTCTGTAGGAGGTTGGTTGAATATTGGAAACACTAAGCACTAAAAATAAATGGTGGGTAAAAACAGATATTTAGTAGAAATTCTTTTTTGCTGTGGATATGTCCTCTGTCTAAAAACTAAGCAGTTTTAAAGTTGGTTTTCCTCACGTTCCCCAGACATGATTTCTTGGAGTCAAACTTCAAAACACACTGAAATGGAAATGTTTTACTGTACTGTCATTGCATAGATTTAAAGCTCAAGTAGCTGGAGAGCAACTTGAAATTGTTAACATTCAGAACAGTTTTCTCCCTCCAGTGGGAAGTATTTATTGTTGAAAGACCTCTTGGAAAGGCTGATCATTGAATACTGAAAATGCCATAACAATCTAGAAGCATTGCTGCTAGCTGTGAGGCTCCATTTGTGGATCTGCACAAGTGAGAAGTGGTTTTGTTTGGACAGTTCACTGCTTGTTCCTTTTCTTGGCCTTAAATGTATGAAAATTCGTGTCCATTTAAATTAAGACTTAAGACTTTCTTAATCAAGGAAGCTAGCCTGTGATTTGATAGTTGCATAAGGCAGTGTGGCTGCAGCTTTTAGCTCATGGACTTGGCAATACAGTATGTGCTTTTAGAGGTTGTTCACTCCTCTCAGGACTGGGTTGGAAAGGTGCTTAGAAGGCTCTGTCTTAGGGGGTCTCAAATATAAGTAATATATTTGGTAGGGAGTGAGTAAAGAAAAGTTTTGGTGTTCTTAATTTGGGCTTCAGATAATTCTTCCATGTTAAATTGCTGATGGTACTGCAGTAAAATTTGATGAATGAATTCAGATGTATGAAGGGACTCCACACACATAGATGGCCACATCACAGTCTGCATGAAGTTACCAAGGCCTGATCATGCCTTATCAATCTGTTTACCTTTAGGCTTTCCTCATGGTCTTACACAATACTCTCCTGTTCAAACTGGGACAGTACAGCCTGCATTGGAGGACAACTAGATGGGTAAAAACTGGTTGAATACTTAAAGCCTGAGGGTTGTGCTCTACCTGAAGGTGGGTAACAAGTGGAGTACCACAGGATCTGTCTTTGGATGAGTTCTGTTCAGCATCTTTATCACAAAACCTGAGAAGCACATCATCAGTCATCAGTTTTGTAGAGAACACTGAATAGGTGGCAGGGGCAGAACCACCAGATACATTCAAAGGTAGAGGTGCTGTCTCTGGGGGTCTTGCACAGATGAGAGGAAGGGGCTGTCAGTGACCCAGTGAAATTCAGCAAGGGCCAAGCCCTGCCCTGGGAAGGCAGAGCCCTGCAGGGATTCAGACAGGAGCTAGGCAGCAGCAAGGACTGCAGTGTTCATAGTTATTGTGTGAGCAGGGCATGGCACTGAAAAAGAGGAGAGAGTAGGAACAGTCCCCTCTACTCAGTTCTTGCCATCTGGGCAGAGGATAGTGGTCAATGGCTCAAAATCCAGATGGAGACAACTGACAAGTGGTGACCCTTAATGCTCCATACTGGGACCTGTGCTGTTTAATGTAGATGGGGGCATCGGGAGCACCATCGGCAAGTTTGGTAATGACACCAAACTGAGTGGTGCTGTTGATAAGCCAGAGGGTTGGAATATCATCTAGAAGGATCTGGACAAACTGAAGAGGTGGGCCCAGGTGAACCTCATGAGGTTCAACAAGATCAAGTGCAGGGTTCTTGCACCTGGATTGGAACAATCTGCATTATCACTACAGGCTGCAGGATGAGGTTTTGGAAAGCAGCCCCGCAGAATAGGAACTTAGGGGTGCTGGTGAATGAAAAGTTGGACATGATCTAACAATGCAGGGTTGAAGCCCTGAAGGCCAATTGCATTCTGGTCTGCATCAAAAGAAGAATGGCCAGCAGACTGAGAGAGGTGATTCTGCTACTTTGCTTTGATAAGACCTCACCTGGAATACAGCATTCGGTTCTGGAGCCCTCAACACGGGAAGGACATGGACCTAATGGAGCAGGTCCAGAGGAGGGCCACAGAAATGATCAGGGAGGTGGAACATCTCTACTATGAAGGCAGACTGAGGGAGCTGGGGTTCTTTAGCCTGGAGAAGAGAAGGCTTCCAGGAGACCTAATATCAACTTTCCAGTATCTGAAGGGGGCCTACAGGAAAGTATGGAGATGGACAGTTTGCAAGGGCTTGTAGTAATATGACAAGGGGCAATGCCTTTAAATAGAGAAAAGTAAATTTAGACTGACTGTTAGGAAAAAATTCTTTACCATTGGGGTAGTGGAAAAACAGAACAAGTTGCCCAAGGATGGAGTTGAGGCCTCATCCCTGGAGATACTCAAAGTAAGGTTTGACCAGGCTCTGTGCAACCTGATCTACTTGTGGATGCCCCTGCTTACTGCAGGGGTATTGGACTAACTGACTTTTATAGGTCCCTTCCAACTCAGATCATTCTATGATCTGATTTCTGGGCATCCATGTCCATAAATATGGCCAAGCTCAGTAAACAGACAGGAAGTTGCTCCTGGGATGGAGTCCGTGGCCTGGGATGGAGAAGCCATGGGACCAGAGCTGGTTCATCTGAGACAAGAGACAGCTTTGGGAGTGTACAGCAGCATCCCTGGCACCAACAGGAGAAGATGGAGGAGATTCAGGTGGATTCCTCACAGCAGTGCTTGTTTGGAGTGTGTGAAGCAGCAGCAAAAGCTGAATCATGAGGCTTAGGCTGAAGGAGAAGCCTTTTTTCCCCACAAGAACAACTCATCTTTGGGGTAGAAGCCCTGGGATGTTAGGCCTTCTCTAAACTGGGGCCTTTCATGTCCAAGACTGGGTGAAGTCCTGAGCAGTGTCATCTGAGACCAGGGCTAAACCTGCTCTGTGGAGGGGCTGAAGACCTGCTGAGACCCTCATCCTTTGATTGTTATTTGTTTGAATATTGAGGAAACAAAGGAATTTATCAACCTTGCAAAATGTTGCTCACTGGAGAGTAAATATGCTGCTGCTTTTTTTTTTCTTTTTTCTCAAACTTAGGTAAATATTATCACAGTAGGTGAGGGTTCCTGTGGTGGATAAAATGAAGGGCAGGCAGTAGAAAATATTCATATCACCTTTGAGAATATGGTCTAGACCCAGTCACTAGAGCATGTCAGCTCTTGGCAGCAAGCTTAAGTTCATGCCTCTCACATGATGCAGTTTTCCACCTCTTGGTTATCTATGTTAATTGGCACTAATTCAGCTGTGTCAATGGGGTTTCTCCTTGTGATCATTTTCCAGCCTTAACTGGGCAGGTAAAGCAAAATTTATCAAGGTAGAAACATGGCTTCTCAACAGCTAAAAGACCTAGTGCCCAAGGAACTGGAATTGTCCTCCTTATGTGGCAATGATCTGGCTAGAGTAGTACCACTGGAAAACGTGATTTCTGCAGAGGATTAGAAGAATCAGATTAATAACAAAATATTTTCCAAGCTTATTCAAGCTGACATGAACATCTCATGAACTTTGTGCTTCAGAATGTATTTTTGCTTCAGGCTCTTCCAGTCTGCAAGTTAAATGATGCTTGAAACTTGTTTACTCCCTGGTGAAAGCATTCCCACTGTGTAAGTGACAAATAGTACGAGTTCCTGATTTTCAGCTTGTGCCTCTAGTGATAAAAGAAGTTCACCCCACGAACTTTTTCAAATAATGACAGTTAAGAAATCCTCAGTAGAAAAATTCAGATTACATGTGCAATTATTGATGCTGGACCAGCTTGGACATTCTGATTCTCAAAATAGAAATATGGCTCATTCTTTAATTTAAAATCCAACCTGCTAGCCCCCAATGCTCTTTAGTTGAAGAACATGACAAAGTAATTGGGGGGTGGTCATAATGGTGGTATCTGTAAAATTTAGCTCACATATTATATGAGAATTAGTATTAAGTTCCTGCTACCAGGTAAAATATGGTGATTTTGTAGGTTTAATATAAATATTATCTGACCTCAGAAAGTGAGTTGCAACAATTGGTTGGAAAGAAGCAAATAGCTGACAGGTTGCAAAATGGCCTGCGTGTAGAAAAATAGCTGGCTCTTCCCGGTAATTTTTCTTATTTCCCAGTATTCACTGCTGACTTATGTAAGTGAACACAGAGAAAGAAAAGCTGTAAAGCTGCTTATTTACAGAGTATGTAATCAAAATCATGTCATTAGAACTGTATTTCAGTATTTGATACAATGCATCTACTTGAGAGAAAACCCACTGAAATAACTCACTTTTCACTTTTTAGGTGTCAGATACAAATAGCACAGATACAAAGGCTGAAGACTGATCTGTAAGCTGTCTTCATAATTCAAAGGTCACATGCGAGCAGCTGGCATTCTCAGTTACATGACACCCCTTGATGCTCCCTTGCTGGCCAGCAAGAGTTTATAGCAGTAGACTGTTTAGTGCTCCTTGTATAAGCATTATTTTCTCTGAAATAACTTACACTAGGAGCTACCCCAATACTTCAATCTAGAGTTCAGTACTTAAATAGACCAGCTTCAGAGTATGACCTCTACAAGTAATTGTGAAATAAACCAGCATTAATAATAAGACCTGACAATTTATTTTGCTCTTCACCTTGTTATCTGACACTTCAGTAGCAGTTAATTAATTTAACAAACACTACGTGGCACTTTTTTTACACGGTGCTGATAAGACATTTGTGAAAATGATTCTGCCTTTAAATAATTTCAGAATGGGAGGAAGTGAAGTATCTAGCCTGTTCAAGGAAGGAGCTTGCTCCAAACCCATAGCAATCAGAAGCAATTGCATAGGTAAATCCAAGAACACAAGACATGCAAAACCCCCACAACTCACACTGCAAAAAGATAGGGCAACCAAAAAAAAGTCTGGAAGGCCTCCATGAGGCCTGCAGCAACATCCTCTGGTGCTTTTTTATGGGATAGCTGCCAGAGAGACTGGGTCTTGTGGAAAGGCTCCAGCCCTCTTCCAAGGGCAGCGTACAATGCCTCATCCACACATTGGAACAAAGGAACAAGAAGTAATAAGCAGATAGGAAGACATCCTACACTACTTAAGATTTTCGGAAATTAATATTAAAAACAGAGCAGCACATCACAGATTAAATTAGAAAATCATCTGAATTCAGAGATTAAGGTACAATATTAACTTTCTTGCAATGGATCCTTCTCAGTATAGACTGTTACTTTATGACCTGCACTAAGTGCATAGAGGAGCGTGAAAAATGATGGCCATTCTCAACATTGACTATGAATTAAAGTCAAGAAGACCAGATAGGTACAGCTCATCTACTAAAATGTTGAGGATTAAGAAGGCCATAAACAGTCAGCCACAGGGAGTATGCACTGCTGATGTTTTATTTTGGTGTTTTTTACTTGGTACAAATAGGAAGGCAACCAGATCACTATTTCTTTTTAGCCTGACAAATTTACAGCTTGACATGCTTGCTACTGACAATTTTGCTTTTAAAAGAAGTACATAGACAAGTGTACAAGCAAACAGTCCAATTACTCTGTACAGTGTTCTTGAAAGGGGAAACAAATGTGCAAAACTCACAGAAATCCTCAGCCTGGCACAAAAGAAAATGCCTCACTCAGCAATTTATCTTCTTAAGCACACAAGCTGACACAGTTAGCTACAAAGAAGTACTGTCACAGGATCCCCTGGCACTCCACAGTTTCTCTGCCTCAGTCTGTCTTGTTCAATTGGTTAAGCTTCATGGACCTAAGAGGTATGACTAGACAATATAGTCCCATGCTTCATAAAGTACCACAGCTGCCTCCAGACTGGGTATGTATGAAAAGCTATTAAATAACTCTTGTGGTAAGTAAGTGGGAAGTGTATTCCACACATTCTGCTACTTGTTTCCTGTTTCACATAGGGCAAATTTCATTTCTATGCCTCATTTTTTAACCTGTAGCAAGTCACAAGACCATTGAGATATTAACTATAGCTTGTAAAGCTCCAGGGAAGGATGGGTGCATGCACATATATGCACTCATACATGGAAAATCCAGGTATAAGCAGATTTCACTTAGAGATGCCCAGTGACTCCATTTAGCAAAATTTTGACAAAGGCTTGAGGTGAGTTCTTGTGTTAGGCCACAGAGCAAGGCAATTTCTCTTCTTTGAATACAGTAATGAACCCAAATGTAGATATCAGCCACCAAGGAGACTAAGAAAGTGGTTTTTGGCACAGTTAACATAATGCTTTTTATGAAAATAAATGTACTTCAGGACCTGACTCAGTGAGGCTTTTGAATGTATATTGACATGCTTCAGACTTCACTGTTAACTCACAGCCTTGGTCAGTAGCTTCAGGACTGATCTGCTCATCTGTTCAGCTTGCATGGGAAGGGAAAACATAATCTGGATTTGTTTTATAGTGTTTGGAAGTCCCATACATGCCTATTACATTTGTCATGCATTAACATACTCAGCATACCTTCATACATGGCTTAACTGTGAGCTCAGAACTAAAAGGAAAATATACCAGATGTTGAAAAGTGGAACATTATTGGTTGAAAATTACAAGGCCATTACCAGGGTATGTAGAGAAGCAGTTAGGGAAGCAAAAGCTCAGCTTGAACTAAATTTGTCCAGATATGTCAAAAGCTTCAAGAAAGGGTTCTTCAGATATATTAAGCAGGCAGAAACAGAAGAATAATATTGGTCCACTCCTAAATAGGAGAGGTGAACTAGTCACCAACAATGAGGTTCTCAACATTTTTTTTACCTGTCTTTACCAGTGCTGTTAGGCCCTAGAACATAGGAACAAAAGTTCAAGTTGAAGCAAACACCCACCCACCATCAGTAAAGGAAGAGTTTGTGTATCAGCTTTTACAGGAGCTTGATCCATGCAATTCAATGGTCCAGATGCCATCCACCCCAGACTGCTGAGAGACTTGGCTGATGTCATGGTGAAGCTGCTCTCCATAATCTCTGAGAAGAACTGTGGGAGGCATCCCTGAAGACTGGAGGAAGGCCAATATCACCCCATCTTTAAGAAAGGTTACAAGGAGGACCCAGGCAATTATAGACCCATTAGCTTCACCTCAGTCCCTGGGAAAGTCATGGAGCAAATCCTCCCGGAGGCTATCACAGGTCAATTAAAATGTGTTCGGGAAAAGCCAACACGACTTTATCAGGCAAATCATGCCTAACAAACCTGATTGCCTTCTATTACTACAAAGTAACTCACTTTGCAGACGCAGGGCAAGCATTGGATATCATCAATTTGGACGTTTCCAAGGTTTTTGGTACAATTCACCACAACTTCCTCCTCAAGAAACTGGCTCAGCTTGGCCTGGGCAAGTAGTCTGTGCAGTGGGTGGGGAACTGGCTGACAGACTGCACTCACATAGTAATAGTAAATAGTTCATCTTCCCTCTGGCAATGGGTCACAAGTGCAGTCTCCTAGGGATCTCTGTTGGGCCCGATGTTGTTTGGTATCCTCATAAGCAACCTGGATGCTGGGACCAAGAGCTTCCTGTTGAAGTTTGCTGATGACACCAAGATGAGTGGAGAGGTTGACATGCCAGAAGGGAGAGCCACTATACTGGATGGCTTAGATAGACTGGAGAAGTGAACTAACAGGAACTTTATGAATTTCAATGTAGAGAAGTGTAAGGTCTTGCACCTGGGAATACATAATGCAAGAGTTCTGTTCAGACTGGGATCCACTTGGATAGAGAGTAGCCTTGTGGAAGAGGACCTGGGGGTCTTGGTGGACAGCAGGTTCAACATGAGTATGAGTGTGCTGCAGCAGCAAAGAAAGCCACCAGGATGCTGGGTTGCATCAACAAAGACACCACCAGCAGAGACAAAGGAGTCCTCATCCCAGTCTACTTGGTACTTGTCAGACCACATCTAGAGTATTGTGCTCAGTTTTCGTGCCCTCTGTACAATGAAGATGCAGATAGGCTGGAGAGGGTCCAGAGAAGAGGACTCATCATGAGGATGATCAGAAAACTGGAGCACCTCCATATGAGAAGAGGCTGAGAAAAATGGGTCTGCTCAGCCTTGAGGAAAAGATGCTTAGGGGAGATGTTATTGTGATGCTCCAGTACTTAAAGGACAGCTACAAAGAAGACGGAGTCATGTGGAGTCATGTGGACAAGATGAGAGGCAATGGGCACAAATTGCTCCTGATTAGATTCTGTTTGAATACAAGAGGGAAATTTTTCACTATGAGAACAGTCAGACACTGGAATGGTCTCCCAGGAGTAATGGTGGATTCCCCTACTTTGCAAAGTTTTTAGTCTGAGCTTGACAGTGTGCTGGGACATCTCATATAAATAATAATACTTGTTATTATTTTTAATCTTAATTTTTTAATTTATTTTTTTTTAATCTTAAAATGATCCTTAAGATTCCTTCCAACCTGACATTCTATGATTCCATGATTTTCAAAAGTAGCAAGTTAATATTAATAAAAAAGGTCTACAGATTGTAGTGTTGCTGGCCTTCAGATGTTTCTGTTTATTCAGTTTTATCAGACTATGCTACTAAGAATATTTTAAAAAATAAATATTCCTCTTAAATTTAACAGAATCATTATCAACTTCTGTGACTGTGAAATTTACTTTATTTTAGTGGTAAACCATCTTTGTCCCAAAGGAGCAGATATTTTACCAAAAGAGTACATTCAAGGAGGAAAAAAAGAATTTTGGGCTGATTAGCTTATTCATCCCAAAGACAAAAAGTAAAAATGAAGTTAATGCAAGTTGTATCACTATACCATTTTGTCGTTTGAACAAAGCACATGAGAGTAGAAGCTGGATGTATTGCATCAGCCTGCCTATCTGTTGCTGCATTAGAAGTGGACAATTGAGTAAAATCTGCTATTAGAAAACTGTCTGATGGAATTAAAAATAAATCAGCAGTTCGTCAGCTCTCTGCAAAAGCTGTATGATTGAACATGTGAATTATTTTCTGACTTGTAAGATAATTTTCATTCTGCCTATCTCAATTCAACTCCTGCACATTTCCACCACAACTGTCCTTTACAAGGACACAAATTGTCCTTTTTAAAAGAGTTACAGTGCGGTGTTTTGCTTCTGTGTTAATATTGCTGTCATGATGCTTTCATATTTAATTTCTCCAGCGCTACCCTGCCTTCTCAACAGGCTTCTTAGGTCACCATCAAACACAAGTGGTCTGGCATAATCTGTCATATAGGAAGGAAGAGACAGACTTCTCCTTCAGGCTAGGTCAGCCCTGGGTTATTGATAATGGTAAAGCAGTCAAAGGCTTTTTTTTATTATTTGGGTAGCAGTGCTGAACACTCAAGTTGTTGTGATGAAGAAATAAAGCTCACTAGAAAGCTGTGAGTCCAGTCTTCACCTAATCTCTACCCCTTTGCCCTGCTGCAGTAACACAAATGGACCACAGACCTGCCTACAGGAGAACTGAACAAATCTGGAGGGTGGAAGTGGCAATAGAAGGCATGGGCAATGGGGCCAACAAGCGGAGGAAGAGAAAGGTTTGCTGTGGCTCAGTTTCTTCCCTCACAGCTGGGACCTCTGCCAAGAACAGCCAAGCCCCGAGGGTGCCTGCCACATCCCTTCCTCCTCCCAACAACAGCTGTGTACTGCAGCACCCAAATAAATCTTAGTCATTCCATGGTGGCTCTTTTGTTCTATTGTTTTCAAACTTGGAGACCCATTTATGCCATTAAGTTAACACAGGACTCGGGGCTTGACTCTGCATTGTAGTCTGCTTTGTGCAGTAATTTAATGGGCATGCCAAATGGTAGTCAAAGAGCACTAAACCCTGACCAACTTTCTGTCTTTTGTGTACAAACAAGTGTTTGAACACGAGGCAAAGAGAATTAGCTTGTTGATGTAAAATACACTGCAGATTTTACCATATTGTCATTCCCATCCTAGCTCTAATTAATTAAAATTCACTTCTTACAAGTAAATAAAGAAAGGAACACACTAAAATATACATATGACTGTACCAGGCATAAGAATAAACATTATGTGTAGCATTGTGCATGCTTTACATGGAACAAAAATTCTTTTTTGCAAAAGGTTGCCGTGTTTTCAAAAAATGCCAAAGCAAAGGTGTTTGCTCTGGGCAAAGGTGAAAATGGAATGCCACTGACTGCAAAAATACCATGTAGAAGAAATGCACGAAATATCATGTATTAGGAATATGGTTTCTGTTGATCCTAGTTCAGGATTATATGTCATTTACATCATATTGATGTGAAAGCGTAGGAATAGTATTTTCTATGCCTGTGTGTAGTATGTCAGCTCAGGCTTGTCACAGTCATTCCTCAAAACTCTGCAGAAACCTGGAGCCCTGGGGCTAGAACCTTTTTCCTCAAAGCAGAAGCTTTAAAGACAGTAATATCCTAAAAATAACAGTTAACTAAGTTCAGCAGGATACATTTTAAAGAACTATTCAGGACCAGAATAGCATAAATGATAATGGTAATAAAGAGATTATTAAGATGAATCTGTTAAATTTTACAGCAAAATTTTCCATGTTACCTAACTGCCAAATAGGCTTTTGACTGTTCAGGGCACAGCACAGTCTTTACACAAGTTAGAAATGTCTATGATGCTGTAAAGGTCTAGAGCATATCTTTATTGCATAACAATTTAATCTTCTTCATTTGATGGGCTTTGCCAGAATTATATCAGCTTAAGACACCAGTGAAGCTTTAAGGTCACACCCTGAGTTCAGCATATCGCTCCTCTTGAAGGGAAATTTCCGTCTGCCTTTAAGAAATGCAAATAAGTTTTCCTCCGTTTTGAGGGCTGAGACATCTATTGCTAGCACAAGGTGTTGAAAGCTGGAAGAGATTCCTATATTTGAAATTATGCAAAGAAAACAAAGGACATATTTACTAGCGGCATTCAAAAATTAAGCTTGCCTTGAGTGAAAGAGCACATCATAAGAGTTTTATGTGTTTGGATAGAAGTATTCATGATACTTAAATAAACGAATGGATGAATAATAAATAAATAATCTCTTTTGAAGCAACATTCTGTATTCTGATGTATTCAAGACACATCATTGTCCATCCAGTATTATTGTGAGATGTGAGCTGATTTTGAGGAAATATTGGCTAAATAAGAATATGCTGCCTCAGGGCTTCCAAAAAAACCCCTAAACCTGAATATCAAGACTTGTGGAAGAGAAGAGCATTGATTGGTTTACAGAAAAGATATGAACTTTTTTGTTAATGAACAGGAATTTCATGGAAGAAAAATTTAAAGATAGAAGATTGCAAGCCACCAACAGGAGCAAGGAAGTTTGCATAAATAGCTGTTTTACAGATTTTATTTTCTATGCTGTACCTCTTGCAGAGGCTAAACCAAGGATGCTTTCTTGTGACACATTTTTGTGTCCACCACAGAGGGCAACATGAGAAAGCCCAATCAGACAGTCTGTCACCCAGCTGGCAGACAGTTAAATATGATGTTGTCAGAAGATAAGCCAGTAAAGAAACAAAGTCAGAGAAACAATGTTTTCCTGGCTTATGACCACTGCTTAAATTATTCTAATCCAAAAAATTAAATGCAAGAAAATCTTCTTACAAGCTGCCAAAAAAATACAAGAGATTGCAGTTTGATGCTGCTCTCAAAATGTTAACTACGTGCCTTTTTCAGGTGCACACACGCAGAGAGTGGTTACATCACTCTCAGAAATACACTGAGTTTTCTATTTAGGAGGATCCAAGCATACAGGCAAGTGATTATTGTTGTTAGACCAGCTGGAACTAGGTTTTCCTTAGCCTGGCCCTTTTTCATCTGTTCTTTCATATTGCATTACCACCCTCTTTTCCTCCTTATGAAAGATGTGAAGAAAAATCAGGAGATAAGAAGGTCCCACTTCAGCATTTCCATTGTCTTCCATGTTAATGACTTTTCCCAGGCTCATGTTGCACCTTACGCTATGGGGAAGCCTACAGTAATTCCTAGGAACACCTCTTGCAGTAGAAAATTAAACTGTAGGCTAAATTTTGAATCGGAGGATACATCCTTGTTAGACTATTTTCAACTCCTTTTCCACACTAGACCATGAGTTTAAAATATTTCATCATATATAAACTAATATATAGAGTTTCTTTCCTGTGTTAGAAAAAAATATTTGGTTATATGTTTCTATGGCATAGGAATCCCCAGTGGCTAACTGCAATAAAGAGGCAATCTTAGTTCACTTTCTATTATTTTAATTATAGAACATGTGTTAGAGGCATTAAACTATTGTTTTACCTAATTAGAAAAGGACCACTGTTCCCATACTTGTAGATTTTTATTCAAGTGCTTCTTCTGTACCAACACAATTCTCTTGTGATTTTATTGTCTTTCTTAGACAAGCTGAAAGGGGGTCATGTCACTAAATGGAGATTTTTTGTGGAAAAGAGAAAATCTGGGGATCCTGTAACTGGTAATGACTGAGGCTGAGCACCACGCCACAAAGCTGGATATAAAACAGCCTCTTCAGCTAGTTTCCTGCTCAAATAATTCAAAGATGAACAACAGGACATAGAAGCAGCAAGACCTTGAGCTGTTTTGCTGCTGCAAAGCTTGGTCCCTCAGGTAAACTATGGCTGTGCTCTCCTCACAGAGCAGGGTGGGTGTTCCCTGTCAGAGGGAGAAGTTAATGTGATGGTTTTCCATACACAAAAACATGCCAGTTCATCTAAACTGGTGCAAAATTTTTTG
This sequence comes from Calypte anna, assembly GCF_003957555.1. Taxonomy (NCBI): domain Eukaryota; kingdom Metazoa; phylum Chordata; class Aves; order Apodiformes; family Trochilidae; genus Calypte; species Calypte anna. The sequence continues at coordinate 49,067,193 of NC_044274.1, forward strand.
TGATTCTAAATGTTGATATTGATTTCGCTTGTGTTTAAAACTGCCCCAGACTGTCCAAACTAATGAGTACATCCAACAAAATAAGCCTGATTTAAACCTGAAATCCATGTGTCCAGAGGGATTTATCCATCTAATTACACTACAGTCAGAACAAAACAAATAAATGCATCATGAGGGAAAGGTTAGAGAGAACAAGTAGGTCTTGGTTTATTACATTATGTTTATGCACAACCTCGGTTTTGGGGCTTCAGTGGTCCTTGCTCTTCAGCAGATGCCTGGGGAATGTCTGAGCTAGTGATTGCAACTCTTATTGACCTCATAAGCTGTAAATATTGCATCATGATTATTTTTTAATTACTAAGAAACCTGATGAAAAAGACCTGTTCCTAAGTAACCAGACCAGCATGCTATTAAGGACATAAACATGACAGCAGCAGTGGTTATGTTAGCATCATGCTCAGTGACATCTAGCCCAACAGAGTATGAAACATAGATTCCCACGAGTGAAACCACACAGCAAGTTTAATTTCTGATGACTTCATTAGGTTCCTATAAAACCTCTGTCTTAACAAATTAAACTTTTTCAGGTTACCAAAAATTACAAGCTGCTATTTTGCTTATTGCTAAATCATGTCTCGTCCATGTAAGCCACAGCCTTTCAGAAAGATTTTCTACCATTAATTACTTCTACTCTTCCCCCATTTTTCAACTGTACTTTCCATATCCTCTCATCTCCAGTCTGGCTGTCACAAGAGTTGCTTTCAGAGAATGTAGTGTTTAATTAATCAGCTTACCAGCAGATGCTTCCTCCAGGCTATAATTTCTTGTCCAAGAAGATATTTTCCCTAGAAGAGAATTTTAGGCTAGTAAAAAAACATAGAGTGCTAGCTCTAAAAATTGGGCACTTCCTCTCTTGCAAACTTCATCTTATTGCTCCAATGATGTGATTTGGCAGTCATAACTTTGGGGTGTCTGCTGCAAGTGTCCATTAGTGCACCTTCCCATCAGTGCTGGAGTGTTGAAGCACATTCAAAAGTAAAAGAAATAAAACCTCTAGATTATTTTTTACAGTAGTGACCAAACCACAATAGTAGCAAGAATAATAATTTTGCTCTACTATTGACTATAGTAAAAACTAGAACATAAAAAAGGAACAGAGATTTCCCAAGCTTAAAATGTTTCCCCTAAACTCTTCGTGTTCCTCTGCAGATCATAGTCTTACAGCTATTTAGATCGAGAACTGAAAAGTGTTAATATATATCTAGTTAAAAGTTTACTGATGTTAACAAAGTATGTGAGCCCCATTCCTTAGCTGCATTTCTTCTAGGTACTACCATGATATAAAAGCTGATTAATTACTACTCTTTTGAGCTTGAAATATGGTTTTATGGATGCACCACCTGCAAGGCCACCGAGGGGTCCCAATGAATGTTATGATTGACTTAGTATAAAGGCACAGACTGTGTCTGCCAAAGAAAGCAAAGAAACACTATATGGGACTTGCATACAGCTGTTTTTAAAGCTGTAGTTTTGCTTATCAAGTAATTATGTAGCTACTTTAGTCAATACCTATCTTTCTTCCCAAAATCAATCAGTCCAACTGATCTGTGTAGCTATCAAATTTCCTTTGTAGCATTGCAAGTTGAGCCTCTTCCTGCCTTTTAAAAATAATAATAAATAATTATTGGAAATCTGTTCCCCATCTGCAGCAAGTGTAGTATTGGAGAGGCACAGCCCTGTGGCATCACACACTGGCAGCTGTTTGCAAAGGCAGCAGAGCTGGGGAGCAGGAGTAGTGGTTGAACTGCTGTGATCCAGTCTGCTGGAATCCACAGAGAGAATCTGAGCACCAGTGGCTGCATGAAATATTAGGTGCCAATGTTATGAGTTTGGGCTGGATCTGCTTTACTGATGCAATTTAAAACAGAAATTGTGGGCTTTTCAATTTGTCTGGGGAGCTGGCTAATCAGTGCATGGCAGGTGGTCGTTCCAGTTCCCACTGGCAGCTAACAGAGAATTGGAAAACACAGGATGGACTTTTTCCTCGCTTTCATTTCTCTGTCCTGCCAATGCTTTTACACTTTCATTAGGTTCAATAAATAATGTGTCCAAACAACCACTGAGTGGGAGATCTCACATGAGAAATTCACATTTGAGAAACTCATACAGAAGGCAAGCCATCAGGGAAGTCCTGTCCCAGTGACCAGGGTCAGAATTCAGAATTTACACCCTCAGCAAGTAGAAGAAATTTCAGTCTGAGCTGAGAAATCACACTGGAATTCCTGTTAATAGAAAACAATCCCTGAACACTTCATAACTGGGCTCACATGCTTTTCATATCCAATTCAGCATTAATCATTACATTTGTCCTCAATTAAAATGATTGGGTTTTATTTGTCTGTATCCCAGTCCTGCCTCTTTAATGTTGCTGTGTGGCCTGCACAGGCACAGTATGATTTTTTCCAGGGCACATCTAAAGTCTGTAAACTTGAAGGGGCTCTTTCTCCAAGGCAGAAAGCAAGAACTAGACAGTTAGGACAGGCTGAAAATATAATAGCTGTTGCAGACTAGCAGGGAAAGTGAAAACAAGAATGGCATCTTTATTTTGATATTATTGACATGTTAGCATAGCCCAAAGCTGCCATAAAAGTAAAGGCTGCATTGTACTAAAGAATGGATAGAAACAGGAAAAATCATTCTTCCCTGAGAATTTCCCGTCCACTGAGACCAGACAGTAATGTAATAAATATCATGCAGGTAAACATACAATCATAAGACTCTTGAAGAAAACGCTTGTTTTATTATCATAACAGCTGTGGTCTCCGTACTCAGGACTAGATCTCCTAAGTGGACTGCATCGCACAATCCTTAGAGCCACAAAGGTAAACTTTCAGACATCATTCCCAGAGCCCTGAACAGTACTAAAAGACTTCCTCCCAAGACAGGGAGAGAAGAGGAGAGCTGGGTATCTGTGCTAGAATTTTCCCAGTTGTCTTCCTACAAAAAAATGTGATGATTGACTGTAGTGCCCCTGAAGCTGTGTAGACTTCTGGTAGTTTTTAAAGAATCCGTAAACATAAATTAGCATATGTTTGGTCAAAATGTAACAGGGGAAATAGGAACCAAAACAGCCATGGTATAGAGCGAAGCATCAGAAACAAAAGGTGGAAAAACATTTTTTGAGCTCCAGGCCAAATAAGTCCAGAGCACAGTCATATAAGGGATTTGCCATATTTGGATTGGTGCAGCTGCATTTTGATGAGCAGAACTGGTAATAAGCTAACAGCTGGGTAGTTATTTGAGAATGTGTCTCACAATCATCTGCTGTTCAAGCCGAGACTCCTACCTGCAAGTGCAGCAAGATTCACTCTTCCCTTTTGTGATGGAATCCCTGGAGCTTAGAATAGATTTGCCACTTGAGGACTGGCCGCCTACTGGTGTTACGTAGACTTAAGAACATAAGATTTGTTGCTAAGCTTTCTGGGGATATACTGAGGTCACGGGTACTGTATGCCACATAGTATTTTCTTAATGGATTATTTTTATTGCATAATTCCTTGTACGTTTTCTGTATCCCCTGCTCCTATTGTCTACAAAGACCTTTTAGGTCATCTTTAGACTAGCCTGATTTTGTAGGTACCAGCTGCTCCACTTCTTCATTCTTTGACTAAGAACTGCCTAGTAGAAAAATCCACAGATAGATGTCTCATGCCCACTCTGACTCTTTCTCAGAATTCACCTTTTTCTTCTGGTCTAGAATTTCAGACTTCAAAATTCTTCCAACATTAGACACATTGAAGAACAAAACAAAACAAAATAAAACAAAACTGAAAACAGAGGTAATAAAAGAAAGTTCTCTATTACACACAGCCTAAAACTCTCCTCATGAGCTGAAGAGGTTCAGTTTGCTCATTTTTGCCCACTTAGGGTGCCTACACTCCGAACAGGATCTTCATGTTGCTGCAGATGTGCAAAGCAGGGGGTACCAGCTGTCCTGGAAAGGTAAGATTGGGTATGGACGTGTTGACAGCTCTATTAGCATTTGCTTTCTGGAATTTACACAGAGTGGAAGAAAAAAAATCTATATTTTGGATGGCTAATATTTGTCTTTTTGCACAGATGTTTAGATTGTCTATGCAAAGGCCTCTGGATTTTGTTACTGTCAGGGTAGGGTTGTTGATCTTTAAAGCAGGAGTCCCACTACAGAGCAAGACATAAATATATTTACTATCTAAGGTAGAACTACACTAATTCAGTAGAAATAATATCTGTTTATATAGAATTTTTATTATGGATGGTTTCTCTTCTGAGTACTACTGAATTACAGTCACCACTAAGAAAACAATGAAAAATCTGCAACAGAACAAAAAGCCCAATGAGAAATGTCTAATTCATTCAACTGGAGTTTTAGCATCATCTTTCATTTTAGGTTTATAACTAGAAGAAAACTTACAATAATGCATTTTTAAATCTCTTATGTTTTACTAAATTGTTAGATTTCAAAGACTGCATGAATGGACCCATTGTCCTATGTTACATACACCGTTGCATTATAAATAACTTAAGATCCTGCAGAGATTTCAAATTGCTCTCCCACATCCCCAAGAGGAGTAGATGAATCACAACCACCCTAGCCAAAGTCCATACAATGTTCAGAAAGCACACATGTACTGTCCAGTCTCACAAGGGCCTCATGTTTTTATTAATTTCCTGTTTTACTCTATTTACTGCGCAGTTCAGTTCACTTTAGGAGCTGAAAAGGTGTTCTCTGCCAGCTGGAGGCAGCTGTGATTCTGTGATGAGTGCAACAATCCATGTATTCTGGGAGCCTGAGTTTACTTGGTGACTTGGTGATATCCTCAGCTGGTGTACAATTAGCTTGAGCCCACTAAACTTAATGTAGTACTACTGATTTACTCCCTAAAAAAAAAATAAAAATAAAAAAAAATAAAAAAAAATAAAAAAATAAAAAAATAAAAAAAAAAGAGAGAGATTTTGATTACTGTGGAGTGTGTCTCACAGCAGTTCATTAATGAGGTCTAATGTCATATTTTTATACCCCACAGAAAGCAGATTTAACCACTCACAGTCATTTAACTGCCCTGGGAGAAAAAGGTCTATAAAGTGGGCTGGAATGCTTCTAGTCTACAGAACAGTTTTTTCAGACTTGGATGAAGAAAGCCTGGTAATATAAAATTCTGCACATTCACACTGTTCTCAAGGGAGCTAAAAAATGTACATTCAAAGACATGTTATCACACTATTCACAGACAAAAAATTCCTTTCTGAGGGAGCAGTTGAGCTGAGGAAAAGATGTCAGCTGAACTCCTCCAGCTGACACATTAGTATTTACTGGGATTCTTATTCTCTTCAACCAGGTTATAATTAATTTTTTATAACTTATCCAAAGATTGCTCAGTGCTACACCAGCCATAAAGGTTCTTCATGTTATCTTACACTCCACATGCCCTGTCAGTTTTCACTCTCCTGATTCCAAATTGCATTGAAGAATTTCACATACTGCATTTGCCATACTGTGCCAAGCAGATAATTGCAGGAGGATATTGTGAGTAGACTGCGAGGGTGAGTATTGTATTGTATTGTTCTCTTCTCCTAATCCTTCATGAATGCAAAACCAAAACCAGATGTAATTCATCATCACAATTTGAGTCCCTGAACAGGATGTTGCTCTCAGAAGTGAAACCAAACACAGTAAATTGAAAGCAATTCCGATTCCCATTTACCCTGAGGGTAAAGTGTGCACCTGTGATGGAGTCACTGATCGCTCTCTTTTTAGCCTTACTTTTTAAAATATCTTCTGCCTTTCTCCCATTCCTCAACATGCAAAAAAATTGAAGCTCATTTTGCTCTTCAAGCTATAATTTTAATAGATCTAAGTGGATGAAGAAGAATGTACGGTGGGATATACTGTTTTGTGCTCAAGAACAGATTTTGTCCTTGGACAATCACCTCTTTTCTTTTTCAGGTGCAGAGCATTGAAGGCACATTCTCCTGTGAATTACTTTTTTGCTATCACAAGGTGTGCTAAAATAAGATTTTTTTCTTTTTTTTTTTTTTTTTTTTAAGCCTGGAATTCAGATGGGAATACTATGCACAAGTGCCCCAACTGTCTTTTGTTTCTCCAGCAGCTCATTTTGTTGTGTCATTCTAGTAACAGATTCTCAGTGTGATGGTGAATGAGTTGTTACATATTTAGGTTATGTGCTGCAAGAAGGAGGAATGGCCATCTGGAATCTCATGATAGTCAGCTCCTATGTGAGTACTTCCCCTTGGCTGTTGAGTCAGCACTATACAAAGTAACTGAGAAGACAGCATACTAAGATAATGCAAGACATTGTTCCTCATCTTTTCGACTGCAACATGGCTTCATTTTCACACACCTGCAGGTGTTTTACCTAGCCATCTAAGTGTTTTAAAACCACTTGGGGGAACTGTGTTCTCAGCACAGCAACTGCAAAATACTGTACCAAGAACAATACTGTACCAAGCTGCAATCTCATAATTACACTCTACAGTTCTTATTCCAGTCCTTCCAGTAAAACATTCCCCAGGGAGCAATCTTCATGCGTGAATCAGTTTTATCAGGAAAAGGAGGAAAAGGCAAAGGTGTTCTCTTACCTTCCCATTGCTTAATGAGTAGCAGCTGCAGACTAAGAGTTTTAGGACAATTTTAAGTTGTGCAGTCTATAAAATGTTTCCTACGTGGAGGAATATGCTCCTCTTTCTGTTTACTCTTTATAATGCTTCACACAACACTGTTGCACAGGATTACAGGATACTAGGACAGAATTGGAGCAGGCGCCTTTGAATGGGTACCAACTTTGGTTACTACAGAGGAACACATGCACTGTAACACCTTGCTACCTATCATTTCTCTCAACATTGTTACTTGCACTCATACATAGGAACCCCAAATGTTTACTCAGATCCCCTTGATTGTACAGCAATCAGCAATAGCAGAATAGCAAGACTGTTTCTTCTCTCACAACTTCCTTTGTATGGACAGATTGCAGTCAACAGATATAGCAGATGGACTAGGTTGTCACAGGAGGAGAAAGTATCAGTTGTGCCAGAGTAAATCAGAGATCTGCCTAACCCACAGTATGATCTCTGGCAGTAACCATCTGTGGGTGCCTAGGGAGAATTTAAGGACATCATACAGTGATACTTTGAATACTCAATCCATCTTTACAGATTGCTGGGTTGAGGACTTTCTCAATTAAATGCAATTTCTTCCTTTCACAATTTTTGCTAAGAATTCTCTAGAACCATTTCTGAGCCATAAGAATTTTAGCATCCATGAAGTCCCTGGGTGAGGGGCTTCACAGCCTCTTAAGCTGTTGTGCAAAGAACTTCTGCAGTTTCATTTGTTGCCCTTAACTCTGGAAAAATCTTTGAGCACCCCACATTTGCCATCATAGCACCGTGCATAATCTTGTCATCATCCTAACAACCCAGCCATCTCCTCCCCAGGCTGAGAGCCATTGCCAATTTAGCCATTCCTGAGGAGCAAAAATGTACAGTTCCTCCATGCAGACATTATGGTCCACGTGAGAGCACATCAGCTGCCTCACCCATAATTTAGACTGCCCGAGGGAATATTAGGCTGATTTACTTCAGGCCTGCACAGCCCCTCAGTCAGAGCACGTGTGAACCTTCAGCTCTGTCTCATCCCTCACACACACACACACACACACATACACACACAAATTCACCTCCATGCCTGTGGTCACACACGTGGCAGGAAGGAGCTGCTCCACAAAGAGCAGCAGGATGCACCTTACACTCAGGGCAGATTATCCCCCAGGGATAACACACAGGGTGGGTGAAGGCAGCTGTGGGTAGGGACAGGACTGTCCCCACCAAGCCCATCTGTCACAGCTGGCAGCACAACCCAGAACTGCATCAGCATTCAATGGACAACTGAGGTCTGGGTTCAGATGTGAGCAGGACTTTTAGTGGAGTCAGACACTGAGCTGCATTTCTCCACACAAGCTGAGAGAAGGGGATTAGAAACAGAGCACTTTGAATTTCTCATCTCGCTGTGCCAGGACACCCTCAGCCTTGCACCTGGGAGCCTAACTCAGCCTTTCCTCAGCTACACTTCTAATACACAGACCTGCCCTGCATACTTGGCCATGTCCAACGCTGGCTGCTTCCTACCTATCCACATTTACCTTCATGTTTGCACATACCGCTTGCAGCTGGGGAAACTGCAAAATCCTGCTTTTTAACCATCTCAAAGAATTCACAAAAGAAGGAACTGAGGCTGCATCTGGTCTCATCAACATGCTAAACATTATGTTTATCACACAGAGAGCAGCAGTAAGTCCAGAGTGATTAGTTACCTAAGGTACTCCAGTTCTCACAAACATAGTAAACAATTAATATTATTTAACTTTACAGCTAACAAACCAAATTAAAATGCAGAAACAAATCCATTCTTTCAGTTCATTAGACAGGACATAAGCTCTGCTGTGAACAAGCCTGATAAATGGAATTTCCCTTCAGGGCATTAGTGATGAAAAATGGCAAGTGTAATATTTCTATCTAGCACTTTGCTGAAATTGTGTCAGCAAATTCCCAAACCTTGCAGTTCCAAACTACTCTGAAGATTTTCTCTTTTAAGGCTCCTATTAGTACCTCCTTCCCTCCTAAAATATACTGGTGTTCTGATATTATGGGTTTGTCCCTGGAAATTCTCTAAAAAGCCATGAGTTATCACTCCTCCTCAGGAGCCCAAGTCTGGTTCATTAAAATAAAATTTTAATCTCTTGTGTAAATAGATGTGCTGTGTGAGCATTATGCTGAAGTGCAGCAAATTCTTCAGCTGAACTGGAATGTTATGCTGTAAAGAGCAATATTTCTATTCATTTAACCCATCTGCCTAGTTACACCTCCAATCACCCTGACATCCAGTCACAGCAGCATCAGGCTAAAAGACCACCAAAACACCTCTTGATTTGTCAGTTATCATTATCAGTACGTATGAGCTATCAGATCCTGTTTGCATTGCTCAGGCAAGTAACCTCTATAGCTCCCAGGTTGCTGCATCTGTAGGCTGAATGCATAGTACTCACTTCAAACTAGAGACAGCATGCAATGCTGAGTCCGTAAATCCTCCGTCCACTGGATTTTTTCATTTGTTATCACAGGGTTTACAGTGAAATTTCATTTGGAGTTTGCATAGGCAAAAGGCTAGAAAGAAATGTCTGTCAGTGGTCTATTAGCATTTACTAACGATCTAACTTTGTTTGAACATCAAGCCATTGATTCCTCTTAAATAAACTAAAATCCATCATCCCTGATTCTCCATTCATATAACTTGTTAGAGCTGCAGCTAGAGCTGCATTTCCTTGTAGTATCATGTTGATTCACATTGTTTTATTTGGACAGAGTATCAAGCTTGCTTCTGTTAGCACAGCTGTGTAGAGGGGAACAGTTTTACCTTGCCTGAATACAATCAAGGATGGATTCTACCTACTTAAAATTCAGCTGAGGCAAATTAATCCACCTGCTTGCCATTACTACCTAACACAGCACCTAAATTAGTTAGCTTGTTCCCCTCATGTTAACTGGGTTCATGCTGGTGGTTGTCCCCTTGCGCTTCTGGGTTAGGGACCTAAATACCCCTGCCCACCCTGACAGGTACTCACAGATACAGGGACAGACACACAAACTTGGCCAGTGTCCCAGGGACAGCTGAGAGCAGAGGTCCTGCCAGGGTGTGTGTTGAGGCCACAGTAATGCTGCTCCCTCCAGAGCAGAAGGCTCTGGGTCCCACACTGTTGCTGCTGGGGAGCGATGGTGGAGGTGCTGCACCTGAGGAGGCAGATCTGACTCTGCTCATCCTGCAGGGCACAGCACTCCAAACTCCCTCCCAAGTGCCTTATAACTCAGACACTTAGATTATGTGAGCTAATTTATACCATCTGTTTTTAAATGTATTACATGTATGTGCTTCTTAAATTTGCAAGTTAGGCTGCAGTCAGGAAGATGGTTTTCCTTGAATGCTGCTTCACTTAACAAATTCAATATCATATTTTTTCTGTGATTATGACAGTTTAGTCCCTCTAGGCTTATGTCAGACCAGGATGGGTGTTCAATTGCTCATATCTGAGGAGAAAATCAAAGCAGGGGAAAAAAAAAAAAAAAAGTACAAGGAATGCCTGAGCTGAAGATACATTTCTGAGTTACTTTAAGATCAAGATTTAGCTGAAAGCAGAGTTCATAGCTAAACAAAACAAACTGCAGTTCATAAGTCTGAGCACAAGGAAAATGAAAACCCAAGACACCATAATGTATGGACCAGTCTTTCCCCACTTCCCAGGGTAGCGAAGGGGTAATGTATTTCTCCCTGAAGGTATGCAAGTCACCGTTCTGGAGTTTCACAGGATTCAGGAGAAGCTGTGGCTACTGGTGGCAGATAGAAGGAAGGAGACGGGCATGTGGCAAAGCAGTGGGAACATCTGAACTGCCACCACCTCAATAAACAGTGACAAATGGCAAATGGTGCTCTACTTCTAAGAAGAAAGCTTAAATAAAATTGAGCATCTCACTCCAGCATGTGTTTGGCAAGTTTAGAGCTGCCCTGTGATGCTCTACGACTACACTGTGTTCTGCTTGTGTGTGACTTTGTATGAACCTGGGTTTATCTCAGTGCAGAGACACAGAGGAAAACCCAAGACAAAAAATAATAAGTCTATAAGCCACCTCTTTGAAGATTTGAGAAAAAAATCTAGGAAAAGTCTTCAAAGAGCAATCTCTGTTTTAACATCTCCCATTCTTTTAAAATTGAACTTTCTTCCCAAGGCCTAGAAAACCTACTACAGTCCCAGCAAATGTGAGGTAACTGATGAGTTGTGTCTTATGACAGGGATCACAACAGCTTCAGTCCACCTATAAACCTTCTCTGACGGGCTTATTACTAATATCACCTCCTGCTGTAAATTCCAGTCATAACTAATTTTAGATGAACCAGCTTGTGCTTTGTATTTACTGAGATTCTTCGGTGAGGACAGATTTTGGAGCTTCTTCATCTTTCCTGTTCTTCAGCATTCAAACCATCAGTGTCCTTTGGCTTCAAGCTGTCATTCCTGTGCTGTCTGCTACCTTCCCCATCTCTGCCCCTGCTGCACAAAGTCTAGGGAGCTTCTTGTCACCAGGTCTGGGCTTCCTTTCTACTTTTCAGTCAGGAAATGAAGCACTCTGAGAAGATTTCTTCCCTGTTTTTTTTTTTTTTTTTCCTACTTCAAAGCTATTAAAGCTGCCATTTCTGGTGTTATGTTTGTGTTAGTGTTGATACACTTGGTTACACTGTCCCCAGGAGCAGCTAAAAAAACTGCATGCAAATTGTTTTCATTGAATGTTAGAATAGTAAGGAATGACAAAATGAATACTTTCTTCTTTCAGCAAAAAAAGGGAAAGGGCAAGGGAAAAAGTGCTTTGCTTAAACACTCTCTTCATCACTCTTCTGATTCATAGAGCAAGATCTTCCTCTGCTGCTCTGCCTGCCTGGCAATGTGTGTGCTGGCTTGTCTCAGGTGTCTTGCTTTCCCTGATTCCTCTGGTCCTGATATGGAGCCTCTCCTCCTTATAACCTGTCCTTCACACTTAGCTCCTTCTACAGTTACCTAAAGTTTGGCATCCCACACTTCTCATAGCTAAATTGTGCCTCGCAGATTACTGAATGTCTTCACCTCACAGAGCCAAGTTTTGGGGTGATGACCTGTATACATTCTCCCAAGTCTCCCCTCATTTGTGAATGAACAGCATTTTTGCTTCTTCATTTTGCTGCCTCAGACTATCTCATGCCAGCTTGCTCTGAGAATCTCCTTCCTCACTGCCTGTCTGCCTTTCCACATGTCTTTCCACCTTCCCTCCCTCACTCACTGCTTTCCTTCCTCCTTCTCTCATTCTCTCTTTTCCTTCTTTCCTCCTTCTCTCATTCCTTCCCTTTTTTCCAGCATAGTGCTAAGCTATTCTTACACAGCTCTCCCATTTTGAACCCCAGCTTCAGCAACCCCAATGTACTCTGCAAAGAAGCCCAACTAATCCAGGCAACCATCTCACCTCTCATGTCAGTCACTTGCACTTAACTTCACTAATGCCTCGCTCTTCTGACACCCTGAAGTCACCCCTGATCATATCCATACTCCAGTGGATAACCTTTCTTTACTATCTTTTATTCTTCTAAAGCTACCTACAGAAGTGCACTGCAAGTCTGCTGATTGTTCTTTTTTAAGTTTTCTAGGTCCTTTATTTCTACATTTCCCAGTGACAGCGAAGAATTATACATCAAACTAATTGTGGCAGCTCTAAAGAACTCCCACAGAACTCCAGTTTTACAGGTAGTAGCTGTATTTTTTATATATTATGCCATGCTGATGTCAGCATGGACTGTTTTTCACTAGAAACAAGAGAGAGGTAAAATCACAGAGAAGAATAAGAAGTCCCAAGGATCTCTTCCGTATCCTCTGAACATTTTCCTGAACCTTGATGTTAACATTTTGTTTGAGCTCCCAGACTCCATTTTGGGAATGAGATAGAGACTTCAGTGCTTCAAAAGCCAGAAGCTTGATCGTACACTGAAGTGAACTCCTGCAGTGCCATTGCAATACTAATATCTCACCTTACACAAACAGTGAACAGGGGTACGCAGGGAACCAAGCCCAGACAAACAGGAGAGGAGCAGACTGTGACATCATTCAGCAGAAGTCAGTTTTAGTACAATGAGGCACCATGCTGATTTTTGCATTCGCTGCCGAGGCAGTCCTTTGGGGATGCTGCCCATGGAGGAGGTGGAAGTGAAATACTGCAGCATGGCCCTCACAAAGGTTTCTGTTTCTAAACAAATATGCAAGAAAACAGGGATAAACATAAATTTTTTATGGCAAAAAGATGGAAAAACTCTCTCCTAGTAGTGACATTAAATTTTGTTTGACACCAAGTTGTGGATACACTGACCTAATTCATATCTATCCACTGTATCACTGATGTCATGTTTCTGCAGAATATTTGCTAAAGACTTTCTTCCAAGCAAACCTGGAAACAATAATCTTGTGTACAGAGATCTTACCTCACACAGCAACTCCAGTTTGCCATACAGCATCATACAATTAACTTATCACGTTAGTAAAATCAGCATTCATAGTTCTTAAACAGAGATTCATTACCTGTTTTTAAAACAGCAGGGTAGTGTAGATTCTAAAGGAAAGAATTTTCAGGATAATTGTCTAAACAGTATTTGACAAAGGTGGTGATTAAGTTAAACAAGCACTTGGTACTTAGTCACAGTCAAAACCTTCTGCAGTCAGAGAATTATAGAATGGTTTGGGTTGAAAGGGACCTTAACGATCATTTAGTTCCAAACCCCCTGCTATCAGCACGGACACCTGGATGCAGTCCTATCTGTTTGTTTATCTTGACAGTGTTTGAGGACAGAAGGAAAGCACCTCTTTTTTTGCCAGAAGTCAAAATCAAAGGAAGGATTTCAAAGCTATATTCATTATTTCTTCAGAGGCAATATCAGAAAAAGATCTTTTCTCTGTCATGTTTACTTTTCAAAAGTGACAATTTCTGAGGACACTGAAGAGAAAGAAGTTTGGGGTATTGCATTGGATAGAGCAGAGGAGAGCAGACCTGGGAGCTGAATTCTTCTCCTGTAGGAAAGTTTAGCCTGTAAATCAAGTCAGTAATGTCCCCAGTGTGGGGATAGTAGGAAAATAAAATATGGCCTTTTAAAACCACTCATGTCTGTATTCCTGAGATGCCTGACAAACTCACTGTATTAAAGAGATTTACAAATGCCACATGGCTGGAATAAGGAAAGCAATCCTGCTGACAGACTTTCACACATATGCATTAAGATGTCTGTGTACAAACATATACACACACAGAAAATCTGGCTAAAATCCAAGCTGCAAAAGCTTTCTCTGCCTCTGAACTGATGTGTAATTTGGTATGCAACTTTGTAGAGAGAAAGCTTTATTATAAACCTGTGCTTCTCTTTGGAAAAACATCTACTGGAATTTAAAATCACAGTCAGATCAAAATTAAACATTTCAATAAGGAGTGATATATTTTCTTCCACTGAACAAACTTACCTAATTTCCTCTGAAAAGGCCCAGGTATAGCCTGTTTATTTTTAATTGATATTTCTTGGTAAAGACATCAATAATTTTGCAGCTAGGTATTTCAATTTGTATGCTAAAAGCAGAACACCATGAGTTTTACAGTGACAGAGCATGCTAAACTCTCAAAATGAAAGAGCTGAGCCCTCCAGTACACTGAGGATAGGAAAGTCTTTGTGAGGCATATTTACAGCTGACTCAAAACAGAAGGGTTCTGGTGTCACTGATTTTAGAGGCAGAGCAGCTGCTCTGGAGCAGGTCACCAAACAGAACCAAGGTAGTACAATGCAGATACAATGCATGCATAGAAGGAAGCTAGAACCAGCTCTAGAAATAAATGTCTGAAAAGCAGAGGCTACGCAGCTGCAGTCCCAAAAGGTCAGAGAGAGGTGTGACGTATATGCCTGAAGCAAACCAGATTTCGCAACAGCATAGCCTTAGAAAATCCACTGTGGATTATGGTTTTACAAGTATGGGGCCAGAAAACTCACTGCAAGGTGTGTGGCAACCCTTCTGCTCTCTTCTCAGGTATGGTATGAAGCTGGGTTTTCCTGTGAGTACACTGAGGTGGAGAAGGTACATCTGCTTCCCGATAGTCCTGGCAAACACTAGGGTATTTCTTTCATGTTTGGAATGTAGCATGAGACCTGAATGTGAGAGTCATTCAGATGACAGGTAGCAAGGAAAAGTAGAGCAGACAGGTGAGCTATGCTAATTAACTATCTCTTGGAGTGGTGGGATAGGAAAGCCTAAGGTCACACTCAAGGTGGCAAGAAGAAGGAACTACGGAAAAAAAGTTACTCCAGTGGACTTATTTGTCATGGAAGAACTTGAAGGACACATGCCTTGCATTGAGCCCTTTCCAAGTCTGTGTGGTCCTGCTGCATGCAATGTGCATGACAGAGTTGTCCTTTTTCCTTTTGATAGTGAGTTTCAATAGAGTGTACATAAGGAATCAGCAGTTCTCAGTACAGTGTGGGACATAAATCAGGAGGAATGGCTACCCAGAGGCCACAGCACACTCATCTATAAGATTAGCCTGCAGCTGAGTCCAAGACCATTACAACACCAGAAGGAATCCAAGGTTGAATGTACAGGTTTTTTGTTTGATTTTGGTTTTTTGTTTTTTTTCCTGGAAAGATCCTTATATATATATCATTATGAACAAAGTCAGGTTGAGATTTGTGACTTGAGTGTCTGGTTCTTGCTAGGGGTGGGGTGCAAAGAGGGAAAAGGGAGGAACTGAAAGAGTAGCAGGATGATACTCTTTCAGAGCAGGAGGCTCTTGGCAGCACTAGCAGGTGAGTGCTCAGGCCAGTGCAGAGTCCTGAAGTCTGAAAAGGGAATGTGTGCCATGGAATGGTGTGTGGACTGATGGGCTGCTGTTTCTTACTGTTCCTCAGGAGAGCAAAAATATAAATAAATATGTAGTTTAAGGCTTAATTCAGAGCTTTCAGGTCTGTACCTGGAATCATTCCTTGAATGTACCTAGTGCCTAGTAAGAGCTGGTACATATACAGGTGCCAATTTCACATGGTGTGGGTTTCAGAGCTGTGGATAGTTACTCTGGACTTTGGTTGTCCAGAACACAGCTCCTGGTGTGCTCCTCGTAAATAATTCTGTCAGGATGCGCTTTTAGGTGACATATAATGACAGGGGTATTTCCCTGCAAAAAAACCATCTAGGGGTCAGCTACAGTAAACACTGTGGGTGTATCCATTTAAAAAGCTGAAATTTACAACACAGGGACAGGGAAGAGCAAACATGGAGCAGTGGAGGTGGAACACGGTGCTGGCAACGACACAGTCAGTGATGGTAGCTCATGTAGCTTGTCCTGGGTCTCTGGGCTGAGGTATTCTGCTGCAGCCATCATGTACACCCCTTCAGCATCCATCAGTTGCTGTGCCTGACACAGCCTAACTGCTCAGCTACAAAGCAGCTGACTTAGCTCTGTCAGGCTGTGCAGTCTGTGCCTCAGCCTATGTTTGGAGCTGGCTCTCACCCCGCATTCCCTTTCCTTTTAGGTACAGGCAACACTGATGAGTGGAGACAGGAGATTGCACAGGCACATGAGCTCCACAGAGGAGGCAGGGGATTGCACAAGGCACATGAGCTCCACCACAAACATGTGAGCAGGAAGAGATGTGAGTGGCCCTAACATGTGAGCAAGAAGAGATGTGAGCTGCTGAGTGACACTGATTAGTTCACCCCTCAATCATCCTCTCCTCCCACTCAGTCCATCCATTCTAAGCACTCTCCGTGTGACTGCGAGAGCAGGGCTGGCAAATAGGAAAAAAAAAAACAGAGAAAGCAAGAAGCAGGGAAAACAAATGCTCAGCAGCATGGCACTCTGAGGGGAGAGAAAGTCTGCCAGGGAGGTTGGGTGCAAAGATGCCTGAAATCACAGAGCATGAGGGATCTTCTTGCTCGCTGCTGCTTACATTCGAGTCTAGCTGAGCTGGGTGGAGACAAAGGGTAGAGTGAAGTGTGCTTCAACTCTAAGTACATCTGGTATTTTCACAAAGCTCTAGCTCAGTTGTTTGGGTTTTTTCCCACTGTTTTTTTTTTGTTTTGTTTTTTTATTTGGACAATCATTCATCATAAAGAACTACTATATGGTGAGGCAGACAGAACAGAATTTCATACTCCCAGTATGATACCCTCACAGTTCTAGAAGACACTGTCTGCAGCAAGTCATTCTACTTTCAGTGCTATCACGTCTTTTGAACACCCTAAGATGACAAACAGAACATTAATAATTATTACATTATTAATAATCATTGTTATCAGTATTTTCCACATTGTAAACATAGCTTAAGAGGTCACTGGAGGTTAATGAAAGAGCCTGACTGGACCCTTTAAAACAAACCCCCATGTAATTTTCCAGTGCAATTCCCTATGGAAAACTGGATGTGACTCCAAGATGTTAAAGCAGTTTAAGTCGCACTTTTTGGCACAATTACAGAGTGAAGTTCCAGGATCATTGTTGTATTAGGTCATAATAGGTGATCTTACAGGCCCTTCCTGATCTTAAAAAACTACTAATCTGTGAACAGCTCCTCTTCTGAGTTATGAACTAATCCATTGAGGCCTTATAGAGTTATATTGATTCTTTATGATAATTTTGATCACAAAGTTCTTTGTTTTTTGGTTTTTTTTTTAAACCAAGACAAAGCAAACATAGCCAGCTCTGCAGATGATTTGATCATTGGAAAAGCATTGCAGTTACACAGTACTCTATCTTGGGAACAGTCAGCACTCCTTAAGAGGATGACTTAAGAAGATTCAAACTCTCATGGCACTCTTGCATTTTAATTAAAGTTTTCTATTATGAAAATACAGTTCTCAGGAAACTGGTTTTCAAAGCACTGTCTGGTTGGTGGGACAGCATTCTCCGCTATTGCTGACTGCCCAGATTTCACATTTTTTCTTCTACCAATAGACTCACAATCAGAGAATATCTCAATTTGGAAAATAATTTTGTAACTAAGAGCTTTGTCCAGACAGTCCTTGAACTCTGACAGGCTTGGTGCTGTGACCACTTCCGTGGGCATCTTGTTCCAGTGACCAGCCCACCCTCTCAGTTGTCCAATGTGACCTTTTCTGATGCAGCCTCATTTCATTTCATTTCATTTCATTTCATTTCATTTCATTTCATTTCATTTCATTTCATTTCATTTCATTTCCTCATGACCTATTGTTGGTCACCAGAGAGAGGAAATCAGCACCTCCCCCTCCACTGCCCCTCTTGAGGAATGTGTGTTTTGGCATGAGGTCACCCTTCTCAGCCTCCTCCAAGTGGAGCAAACCAAATGACCTCAGTCACTCATCCTAGGTCTTGCCTCAAGGCCTTTCACCATCTTGGTAGCTCTCCTCTGGACACACTCTAGCAGGATGATGCTCTTCTCACATTTAGGCACTCAAAACTGCACACAGTACCTGAGCTGGGGCTGTACCAGAGCAGTGTGGGGTAAGGCAACCTCCTCTCTTGGTCAGCTGGCTATGCTGTGTTTGATGCACTTCAGGGCATTGTTCATTTTGGCTGCCAGGGCCCACTGTTGACTCCTGTTCAATTTGCCATCAACTCAATCCCCAGATCTCTTTCCACAGGTCTGCTTTCCAGCCTATTGTCCTCAGGCTTGTAATAACCAGAATTAACCCATCCCTGGTGGACAATCCTGCACTTGCTCATGTTAAATTTCATGTGGTTGGTAATTGCCCAGCTCTCTAATCTACACAGATCTTTCTAACACCTCTCTACTCTTGAGGGAGTCCACAGCTCCTCCAAGTTTAGTATCATTGGCAAACATACTTAACATACATTTGATTCCTGCATCCAGATCACTTTTTAAACTATTAAAGACCACTGGCCCAAAAAGCAAACTGGGAAACACCACTGGTGATTGACTGACAGGTGCCAGCCTGAAGTAATTGCATATACTAACTCTTTGAACTTGATCCATCAGTCAATTTCTCACCGGACATATTAGGGACTTGTCTAGATGTGTGGTAGATACTTTGTCAAGAAGGATACTGTGAGAAGCCATATGAAAATGCTGATAAAATAAAAGAAAAACAAAACAAAACAAAAAACCAAGCCATATCTACTAGCTTCTCTTGTTCAAATAGATGAGTGGAAATTTAGCTGGTTAAGCAGGACTTTCCCATCATGAACCTGTGCTGGCTATGACATACAACTGGCTTGTCTTTCAGGGCTTTTTCAGTAACTCCCCAGATACCTTATCCATAATTTTACCAGACACTGAAAGGAGAGTTACAGGCTTGTAATTACCAGGGTTTTCCTTCAGATCTTTCTTGAAAATCAGGACAACATTTTCCAGCTTCCAGTCAACTGGGAACATTCCAGACTCTGAAGACTATTGAAAAATAGAGGAGAAAGGTTCCCTGATAACATCAGCTAGTTCCTTCCATACCTGGGATGGGGCCCATCAAGGCCCATAGACATAGGTAGATCCAGCTGGATCAGCAAGTCTTGAACAAGTTCAAGGTCATCTGGGAGCTTATCATCCCCCCAGTTGTGATCTTCCACCACATGGCTCCAGGGATCGCAGGGCCCATCAATGGTGTTTAAGACAGAGGTGAAGGCAGCATTTGTGAGGTGACTGACCTTATCAAGTAACAGACCAATGCTATTTCTGATCCTACTTTTTGTGGTTAATCTACTTTAAAAACGCCTTTTTTGTTCTTTGCAATGCTGGTGAGCTTGAAGTCTGCTCTTAACCATACAAGAAGACGTTATGCAATTCTTAGTCACGTCACTTATGAATCACAGAATCACAGAAAGTTAGGGGTTGGAAAGGACCTCAAAAGATCACCAAGTCCACAGCAGGGTCACCCACAGGAGGTCACACAGGAACATGTCCAAGTGTGTTTTGAATGTCTCCAGAAAAGGAGACTCCACAACCTCCATGGGCAGCCTGTGCCAGTGCCCTGTCACCCTCACAGTGAAAAAACTTCTCCTTATATTTATGGGGAACTTCCAATGCTATAAGCTAATATGCCTTAAGATAATCAGTGCACTGAATGAAGTAACTAAGAAAAAGAAAAGGGGGGCAGGTGCAGTGATAGAAAGCCTTTTAAGGTAATTTTTTTTTTTTTAAGTGGTAGTAGAAGGCCTTTTAAGGTAATTTTTAAATTTTTGTTTTTATTTTTTTTATCAAGGGAGAGAGTGTAGAAGCTTTATTTCACCTATTTTTCCTATTAGAGCATGTTTGAGCAGACTGTGTACCAAGTGCCATAGAGTGATACTCCCAAGAATATCTAGGTCACAGAGATTAGTCTGAGCAAAAGTGAAGCTAGAAATCTTGCTTTGCTTAGTAGTGGTGTCCAAGATTTTATTCCAAGTGGATGAGGTATCGGCATCTGGCAGTCATGAAGTTCACCCTGCAGAAGTTCCTGCTACTGCAGTAAGGAATGAGAAGGGATCTTCTGAGGAGTGAGAAATAAGTCTCACTGCATGCTGCTTAGAAGCTCAGACTTGAGATCAGGAAGCCTGACAAAAAGCAAAATGAAAAGCTGCAGTGAAGACTGACAAGAGGAATATGGTTATAGTCTAGCCTGAATCTTGATTAAGAAAAATTCTAGAATTTTTTATAGCAATGAAATAGTATTTCAGACTATTAATTTTTTTTCTCACATCTGAATTAGTTTACCTAAGGGGAAAGAGATAGCCTTGAAATTGAACAGTAATTGCATTGCTAGCAATGGCTTCACCATGGCATGGTTTAATGGTCAAAACAAACTGCAAAGCAGACTGCTACTCGTAGTAAGGTATGGACAACACTTGTTAATAGGGGCCTTGCCTTTTTTGGCTCAAGAAAGAAAACAGTCAGTGGAGAAAAAAGAATGCAGCAAAACATATTCAAGTGCAGCTAAATATGAACGTTCAACAACCCAGGCCTTAAACAGTGTGACCTGAAGATATGATGAATTTGTCTCAGAACAAAACTACTGCAAAATACTCCTCTCTGGTGTCTTCCTGTTTGTCAAGAGATTGTAAACATAAAAGCTACAACCAAGGGTAGGGGAAAAAGAAAAGGTGATCCTCACGGCAACAGCAATTACTTCACATGGGACACCACCAAAACAACAGTATTGAAGTCTGCAAGTGCAAGGCCATGAGGCTGATGACACAGGAACAGGAGTTTGACAACAAAAGAAAAATGCTGTTGTAGAGGCTCTGAAGTAAACTGTTCAGCAGCTTGTGTGAAAGGGTAGGGAGCTGAGAGTGGAGACCAGGCTATAGGACTGCAGACAGGTGGTGTCCAGACCAGCAGGGCTGTGGCCAAACTTGTAGTTTTCTAGTGCCTTGTCCCTCCTTGCACCAGCCTGTTTAGAAGTGGAGTAGCAAGATGGTGTTAAGAAGCTATAACTCGGGGGCTAAAAGCATTCCAAAGGAGCCATGCCTTCATTCATGTATCTTCTGCTTTACAGAAGCTCATCTGAAGTGCTCCCGCTGACCCAGGAAAGTAACTTGGCTCTCGAGATGCTCCTTTTCACTGGAGAGGCTTGCTCCAACTTAACCAAAACTGAGGATGAAACCTACATCAATACCAAAGCATCTCTCCTGTCCTGATAGGTACTTAGTGCAGCTTTATGCTATTAAACACACACTGCAAGAAAAACAAGAGGAGCTTTATTCCCTTTCTCAGCAGCTCACAAAGAGTTTGAAGTAGTGTGCTAGAAACCCCTTCACACCTCTTCCCTTCGCTTCAATTTTTTCCAGAGAAACAAGAGACCTGTGCTCCCAGAGCACTGACAAAGCTTCAGGCGCAGGCTGTGACTTCCCTCAGCCACCAAGCGGATGGAAGTATCCTAATTAGGAATAAAAAGGTATGGCTTTTATCTGCTCACCTTCGGATTACATTTTAAGAGCTATTGTAGTGAATTCCTGCCCATTATCTGCATAGCAATTAGTCATTATTTTCAGTAAGGATAATTAAGACATGCTATATTCATGCAGATAAAAGAAATCCATGACATTTGCTTTCTCATCCCTTCTCTCTCACAAATTTACCCCTCATTCATTTTGATTTTGAGATTATTAGATATGTTTTTATTAGCAATAAAACTTCAGGGGTTTTTTCCCCTACTGATTTTTCATAGATTTATGGATCCATAGTCATTCACGTCACAGCCTGAGGGAGATGAGACTGGAACAGGATAATAGCCCTTAAATCCCCTTCTCTAAGCACTCAGATCTTCCCTGTCAGCAAGATTAAAACTGTCAACAGCATTCTTCGTGTGCCTATATCCCACACAGAGCTTTCACAACAACTGGAGTCGTGGCTGACGGGGAGAAAAATGCAGAACTGTTGCTGCTGTGCATGATACTACTAAGATAAAGAGAGAAGAAAACAGAATCTACAGCCCTTGCAGTGCTGGAAAGGACTGGTGCTAATTCCTTCATCTAGTATATGCAAAGAAGTGAGAAGAGCAAGGGAAATATAGCATGTTGCAGTTTAACACACAGCAACAGTTTCCTTTCCTAAAACATAAAGACAGAGAGAGGAAGGCACCAAATGTCTTCCTGCAGCCTGACAAGGGGAAGGATAATGAAGGCATGCACGTAGAAAAGAAGAGTGGCTCATCTGCTGCTGCTCCACAGAACTCCCAGCATCTACTGCTCCTGGGACCTGAAGGAAATTACAACTACTACGTGGATGATGATGATGACGAAGAGGAAGAGAAAGAAAACTGGGCAACAACAGATGCATTTGAGGACACAAACAAGCCACCTTCATCCATTCCTTTCTCCCCTACTCTTTCCTCTGGAGTCCCACCTTCCACTTCGTCTGTTCTGAAGATCAATGTTGGTGGCCAAAGCTACCGTCTTGCCTACCAGGCAGTTGCCATCTATCCCAAGACCCGCCTGGGCCGCTTGGCTACCTCCACCGACCGCCGCTGCCAGCTGGGCCTGTGTGATGACTATGCTGACCAGGTAGATGAATATTTCTTTGACCGGGACCCAGCTGTCTTCCAGCTGGTGTACAACTTCTACGCCTCAGGGGTCCTGCATGTGCGGGACGAGCTGTGTCCCCGTAACTTCCTGGAGGAGCTGAGCTACTGGGGCGTGCGGCTCAAGTACACCCCTCGCTGCTGCCGCATCTGCTTTGAGGAGCGCCGGGACGAGCTGACGGAGCAGCTGAAGGTCCAGCAGGAGCTGCGGTCCCAGGCAGAAGGTCAGGAGAACGAGCAGCTCTTCCACCACATGCGCTACTATGGTGCCCAGCGCTGGCGCCTCTGGAACCTCATGGAGAAGCCTTTCTCCTCTGTCACCGCCAAGCTGATGGCAGTGGCCTCCAGCTTCTTTGTGCTCATCTCTGTGGTAGCCCTGGCACTCAACACAGTGGAGGAGTTGCAGCACGTAGACCAGAAGAACGGGGAGACCCGGCCTATCCTGGAACACATTGAGACCGTGTGCATTGCATTCTTCACACTGGAGTACCTGCTGCGCTTGGTTTCTACCCCAGACCTACTCCGCTTTGTCACCAGCACTCTCAATGCAGTAGACCTCATTGCCATCCTACCCCTCTACCTGCAGATGGTGATCGAATGCTTCACTGGGGATGACCATTCTGGGGGCCAGGGCTCTCAGCACGAGCATGAGATTGAGACAGTGGGACGGGTGGGCAAGGTGGGACAAGTGCTTCGCATCATGCGACTCATGCGCATCTTCCGCATCCTCAAGCTGGCCCGCCACTCCACTGGGCTGCGTGCCTTTGGCTTTACTTTGCGCCAGTGCTACCAGCAGGTGGGCTGCCTTTTGCTCTTCATTGCCATGGGCATCTTCACCTTCTCTGCCATGGTCTACACAGTGGAGCATGATGTCTCCAGTACCAACTTCACCAGCATCCCCCATGCGTGGTGGTGGGCTGCCGTAAGTACACGCATCTCAACTTGATGGGTAGCCAGAGACCCTCCCCCCCTCTCCCTCCCCTTCCTTGCTAGACTCGTTTGAAAACAGTAGGCTCAGATCACTGAACATCTGCTCTGAATTATGAGCTTACAGGACATATGCACTCACTCACGCACACACACATGCACTCATTCCCCGCTGCTGTAAGCCTAAATCAAGGCTTAATCAGGCAGGCAGTGTTGAAATCCCAGTCCATCCAAATGCAGACAGTACTTGCACTTTTAAAGAAGAAGTGGGCAAAGAGACAGGAAATAAAAGCATTTCGCCATTTAATCCTCTTGTCAGTGTTGAAAAAACAAAACAAAACAAAACCAAAAAACTCCAGCCCTTCTCCCCTCCCCCCCCCAAAAAAATAAGCAAAGAAAAAGTTTATATCAAGTGAGCTGGCTGCAGGTGGACACAAGATTTTTGTTTTTCTTCTTTTTGCTGTTTTACTGTGATTAACTGCAAGACATAGTTTTTTAACTTATTTATAGTTTAGTCTGGCCATTAAAAATGCATTAAGACCAACAGTTGTCTAATACAAGAGATGATGTTATGTTCCTTAGAAGGCACGTCTACAGTGAATGTTTGCACTTACACAAAACATTGGTGATTATACCACACTGGACTTGCAAAGCACTAAATACAAAAAGAAGTAGAAAGGCTCAAGGGGTTGATAATGGGATAAAATGCCTTTTACATCTAGGTCAGTGGTTTGAATCCCACATCACTTAGTGGTGAGAGCTAGTTAATGTCACCTTGAATCTTTTTTTGCAACCTCTGCCAGAACAAGTGTGATTTTAGTCCCATCCCAACTACTTGGAGTGAGGGTAACTGGCTGAGTTTCAGCTCACAAACATCAGAAATTAAGACAGAATGACCTCATTTCTAAACACTGCCATTGGATTAGTGCTCTGAGGCATTTGGGCATGTCTCCTTGAGAGGTCTGAACTATCAGCAACCTGCACTATACTGTGTTATATGGAAGGGAGTTTTTGAGGCAGTGTTTTCCCGGCTGTTGCATTCAGGGGAATGAAGATAGAGCTAGGAGAGTTTGAAGTCCTCTACGTTGCTTATCTGCCTCCTGGCTCTGGCAGTGTCCTGCTAGAACTGTTCCAGTATCCCTATTTTGGAATTAACTTGGATGGTCATCATAGACAGTGGATGCACCAAGTTGTGTATGTGGTCCACAGGACAGTAATCCCAGCCCATTCTAAGGTCTCTTCTTCTGGCCAGCAGCCCTGGGAGCTCTTGGCCCACACTTCTGGTTCAATTACTGCTGATGAAATGTTGTGGTTTCCCATACCTACATTTGCAATGAGCTAGTGCATGACAGGAAAACTGTCCCTACAGACGTATGTAGTGGTTTATATACCTACATACATGTGGACATGTGCTGACTGTTATTTAAGCTGAGAAAGAAGAGAAAAATCAATGAATAAAGGAAGGAGTTCTGTAATGTAACTCTCACAGGTCATCGTTAAGTGGTTTATGGATATGTTATAAAAAAAAAATCTGTGCTTCATAAATTACAAGAATAAGGACATTCGTCCTATATTTTGTTTTCTGAAAATGAAGGATATATGTAAAATCTTTAGGGCTCATTTCTGCAAGCTGGTGATATCATAATATTTTAGATACTCCTAAGAAACCTATATGGCTATGACTGCATGAAAACAGAATACTTAGATGAGCAAGTGTCTTCAAAAGAGGAGCTGTAGTATGCACATTGCAGCTCTGAGGCATAAAATTCTTTAAGACTGAAACCTAAGATAGTCAGATCACTTGAATTTGATGAAAATCCAACAGCATTCATGGTCTCACATCCAGATACAGAGGAGAAGTATCCCTCCAAAACTGTCACTAGTCGTGTAGAAGACTATGCCACTGGAATAGGACCTTATCACAGGATAATGGTTTTGTCCTGGCTGGTAAAGATAAATATCTTGCCTTTATCTCAGTATTTATTTTTGGAAATATTCATCCTGTATTATAATTCAAATCCAGTGACTTAATTTCCATTAAAGCAAGTGACTAATCCTTTTTATTCCTCAGGAAGCACCAGGTGCATCCTACAAATGTGCTTACCCAGTGTTGTCCCATGTATCCTAATGCTTTCTTCATTTGAAATAACATTTCATTTAGCACTTTAGAGGATGGCAGACAGCACATCATGATCTTCCAAAGACTTATTTCAGTGCTAAAGTGACCAGAGCATTACAATGAAAGTCCCAGAGCCAGAGTTTTAGAATACTGTTTCACTGACACATACAGCTGAGATACTGTGGAGAAAAAAAAATTGCTGAAAAAGACCTTTTGCACAGAATAGGAAGTTCCAGATGGCAAAAGCCTGTATTTTTTACCTGCCTGAGGAAAATAAGTTATATTAACTAAATATAAAAATTATAAACAATCAAGATGTGCTCGATGAAAGTATATAAATTGGGAGTTATTTTATGCTGACTGGAAATGTGTCATTCATATATATAGCATCCCCATAAGCAAATAACCACTATTTTTTTGAAAGTAAATTTCACAAAGAAAATTTTAGAGTACTTCTTTTAGTACTGGGTCCATATAAAACACAGTTCCTTCATACAACCATAGGCTGAAAAGAGAAAATGATTCTGGCTGAGAAGAAAAAA
Source organism: Calypte anna (assembly GCF_003957555.1). Taxonomy (NCBI): domain Eukaryota; kingdom Metazoa; phylum Chordata; class Aves; order Apodiformes; family Trochilidae; genus Calypte; species Calypte anna. The sequence goes on from NC_044274.1 coordinate 49,093,412, forward strand.
AATCTGTGCAGTACAAAGACAATGTGATGACAAAATGTACAGATTGTATAAAGCAGGTATACAAAAAATACAAAATACAAAATACTATCCTTCCCATTAAAAAAAACCAAACCCAACAACAAAAACAAACAACACATTTTAAACACTAAAGCCTTTCTTCAGAGGAGAATTCAGCTAAAATTTTCCACCTGTGTATCTGTTGGTTAAGAGGAATATTCCTTACTGAAGGTATGCATGTCTTAATTCTCTGACATATAGATGAGCAGAAACATCAAAAAATTTATCACCATAAACATATATGTTGTGAGTATACACTGTGAGTAAAAATTTCCAGGCAGCAGAGAAAGATCTTTGTTTTTTTCCACAGCTCCTCATAGGTATGTAACTATTAAGAGGAATTTATCTAGGAATCTCAAGGTCCTGGGTCACTCCTTCCTGACTGGAAAAATTTAAAAAAATATATTTCATAGTTAGCTGAAAGCTAACCTACAGGGACAGGTTTTGAAGCTTTTCCAGTATTTTTCATTAATTCCAAACATATATAAAACAAACAACTGTAATACTCATAATACAACACATAGAATATTTCCCAAAATACTGGGTTTATAGGCACTCAATTTAGACACAGGGCATCTGTTCTGAGTGAGATCAGGAAGCAGCAGAGCTGCAGTTTTCATTGGATTTGCGTGGTCAGGGAGCCATCTCTATCCGCTCACCACAGCCGAGTAAACCTACCTTCTGAACAGGCTGATGTGGAAATTGAAAATTCCCTCCCCAGGACAAAGGGTTTTAAAATCCTCCTGAATAGTGTTAAACTGTACTGTTGTCTTTCTGCACTGGGAGACTTTATTTTAATTAGGGATTTTTGCGCAGCATGGACAGTACAGTAGAAAAGGCAGCAGATAGTATTTCAGATTATGCTGCAAAGTGCAAAACCACTAGTTTAAAAATTGTCCCTGGTCCCTAAACAAATCTGTTTGTCTGTTTCTTCTCAGCTCATAAGCTGAATGTTTGTTTGCCTGTAGGTCAGCATCTCTACAGTGGGATATGGGGATATGTGTCCAGAAACTCACCTTGGCCGCCTGTTTGCTTTCCTCTGCATTGCATTCGGAATAATCCTGAATGGCATGCCCATCTCCATTCTCTACAACAAATTCTCAGACTATTACAGCAAGCTGAAGGCTTACGAGTACACAGCTCTCAAGAAAGAACGGGGCAAGGTGGACTTCACACGGAGAGCCATGAAGAAAATATCTGAATGCTGTGGAGAACGTGCAGCCCGCCCTGCATCACAGCACTGATGCAGTTTTTGCTTGGGATATCAGGGGGGAGAACAGAGAAGACAAAGAAGAAAAAAGAAAAGCAGATCAGCCAGGTTAACTGAAGATGAACTCAAAAGGCCAAAAGTAACAGAAGTAGATGGTGACATCAGTTTTGAGAAGTGCTGTTTTCAAAACAAAAAAGGCTCAGATTACAGTGACAGATTTTTTTGTTTGTTTTTTTGTTTCGGTTAGGACATGAGCTGCACTCAAGTACTCATTAACTGCCTAGAATGACATCGTTCTTCAGATTACCCACACAGAAAGTCTAAATTAGACCCCAAATGAAGATGTAGCCCCTTGATACTGGTTAGATCCACATGGAAGACCCACCATAATCAAAACAAAAGAAAACAACTTGCTGTAACTAAGGGTCAGCCACCTCACTGCTTGCAGACAGTCTCAAAAATTAAACAGAGAACCCAATATATTGACTGTGTTGCTTAAAATTGGTTTTGCACCACCTATTAAAACCAGGAAAACAGCATTGAGTGCTAACGTGAATATTAGCAGCATATATAGCCCCTAGGTTTTCAGCTTCTGCTTCCAGTTCCGGACAGCTATGTTTCACTGTTCCAAATTTATTTTTCAAATGCATACCTGCAAATTATTTCCATCTTCATACCTAGGCGATCAACATACTGGTTTTAGTACTTCCCTCATCACCACCACCATAATCATCTTTCAGTATGCCAAGAAGTAGTAAAGAAGTCTGGAGTCTGAGTTGATAAATGTCATTGATTAACTTTAAAAACACTTCCAAATTAAAACCTTATTTAGATATAGGATTAAGTAATAAACTAAATTAATTTTACAACATTTAATGTATCTAATTATTGAATTGTTAAAATAATAATAGGACTTTCATAGAACATAAGTGTTAAAGCAGCACTTAAAAAAATATCACATGAAACATGTGATGGATCTTATCAGGACTTCCCCATAATCAATTTTAAATTTAATAATTTAAAATCAAGCTACCTTGTGGGTTACATACAGCTGTTAAGGACACAATTCTGGCACCTTATCTCATTCACACTAGTACCTTCCTGAGCCTTCTTGCACAGCTGAGTGCAATTTTTATTGCATTGGAAACTCACCCCAAAACCTACACACCAAATAACAACAGTTAAATGGATTCAGAGTTTCATGTATCAGCTCACATCATGTAGGAGTATCCTTGTTACATAAGAGCACCCGTACTGGTTTAGAAAGAGTTACCTGAATAATAGATCTGAAAGAATAGGGATTTTGTTGATACTCAGATACAGCCAGCATAAAAGAAAAAGGCAAAATAAGGAAGCAAAGGTAACAAAAGGAAGCAGTGGTGACAGTCACTGATAGGGCCTGTGGCTGTTACTCACCAGCAACCTTGCTGCAGAACAGCCTAATGTCAGAGATGCATTTTAAAATTCTTGAATTCTCACATTGTGTCTGTGCTGCCCTGCTGAATGCAAATAGCTGTATTCAAATCTCAGAGCCCCAGGGGAGACAATGTTGTGAAACTCACTCTTGGAACAGCTGAGGGTGAAAAAGTTCATTAATTTTGCCATGTCCGTGCAAATTTTTTCAAACAGAGGGATGCTTCTGCTTTCAGTGGTGAGAAGGTAATTAGTAACCAAGTTGGTCTCATTCTCTACCTCCAGACAAACGTATCATAAGCCCATCTGTCATTTTGTTCTTTAAGAATGACAGTCAGCACATTGTGTGCTGATCAGCAATGTTAAAAGCTAAACCATGTCTTTAAGGCACAGCTGAGCCCTGGGAGCTGAATGTGATAGATGTTTGCTGTTCTGGACCACACACAATGCAGCAGGCACAATCCTGACACTCACTGGGAAGAATAGCTGCCCGAGGGATGGTATTAATTTGCATGGCCCTTCTGCACAGCAACAACAGGATGAGGAGCTTCCTGAAATCACAGGAAGCTCTCCCTTGCTGCAGTTCAGGGAGGTGGCAGGTTATAAGCATGCAAAAACACAACTGTGTTTATTTGCAACATGCATCGTGGGTTAGACCCATTAAAAGGATTTAAACACAGCTGATTACCCAACTTTCTAAAATACAGAACACCCTAAATTAATTTTCTTCTTTAAAGGAGCCAGTGCTTGCATGTATGATGCAGATGGGATACAGATGCTCAGCCTTGCATGGAAAGCCCAGCTCTTACTACCTAGCCTGAGCACTTCTCAGCCTCTGTTGAGGCTGAGCTTCTTCACAGCCTCTGACATGACAACAATCACCATTCTCATTTCTCACCCCACTTGCCCCACAGAGTACTGGTCCTGTAATACTGCCCTAACTGTTCAAACACAGCTTGGTCTCTCCCACCCCTCTAGCCGATGATGTTCCACTTTGCACCAAATGGCACTAAAAGACAGACTGTACAGCTCATCGTTTGCAGCACCTGGATGGGTGGAAAGGTGGGGGTCACAGGCCCTGCTTCAATAAAGAGCTTTGGAAGTACCCTGACCAAGCAGCATAATCTTCCCATCCACACTCTTCTCTAGCTCAAGCAGTCTTTGGCTGAAGGATTTAGTCTGGAAGGAATCCTGCCATTCCAAACACACACTGCAGCCACACAAAGGCAAAACACAGAGTTCTCTCCAGGCTCCTGGCTGTGGGCTGAAACACTTTGCAATATGGAGACCAATACCTGTCCCCTCAGTAGAAGGAGATATCGTATCCAGTACCACCGGGTCCCATCCTGGGGCTCTGAACACCGAGGCCATCACACCTTGAGCAGCTCAGTTTTCCCAGTGTCTTCTTCACTCTCTTGTTTCTAAATGCACTTTGCCCCCTCACCCTTCCAACATCCAGTCCCATCACCCTGCTGATGGGAGCCTTGGTACCTTTTTGTTTCTTCTACGTACTCACTCAGCACACAAGCGTGGCTGGTTATGTGATCTGGGTAGAGAGCTCTGACTGATGATAGAGCTAACACATGAGTGGTAGAAATGTGCAGTCTGGAGTACAAGCCTCTGGCAAGTGCCACATGAAATACTAAGCAGAAGACTACACAAGGTTCCTGTTCTTCTGTAAAATCTGGCTCACCTTCCCTGCTGCCTTCAGCAAGTGACTGGATCCTTAATGGAGTAAGGCATTTTCCAGCAAACTAGAAATTAGTGTTTAGGTTTGGGTTTTCTTTTTACCCGTGGAAGAATCAATTTTCTCCTCTGGATTACCTTATCCAGCTTCCTGTCTTGTGGCTTAATGAATCTGATTTCAAGGCTGGCAAGTGTAAGTCAGTACTGTGCATTTCAGTAGGAAAGAGTATGGCCAAATGGAAGCACCACTGTATCAGACAGGCATTGCCCCAGCCACCCAAAGCTCTGTCAATACCAGCATTTTCTGTGGGTGGCTACCAGTAAGGTCATCCTACAACGTCATCTCTTGCTGTGAGAGCCTTGTCTGAGTCTCATACCATATTAAGAGGACCTCCAGCCAGCTCAGAGGGAGCAAGGATTTCATATTCTCACTGAACAGGCTTCTGACAGCCTGCAGAAGGTTATGCAAAGCTTCACTAGCTGGTTTTGAAATCGGTTGCAGCTTTTTTTCCCTTCTTTTTTTTTTTTTTTTTTTTTTTTTTTTTTTTTTTTTTTTTTGTCCTTCTGAGAAGGATTCCCAGTTAATTTATTCTGCTGCATCCACTAAGACTTTCAGTGAAGACTTTTGGTGGCATCAGCACTGTCCCTAGATAACATGAAACAGTCAAATGGGAGACTTGATGACATCCAAAATAATTGATTTGTCTTGATTATTGAATGCCACAGGACTTCACCAATCAAAAGATGTCAAAATAACCACATCAAACAAGAATATGCTCACATACTACAAAGATAGGCAATACATTAAAGCTAAAGGAGATCTAACTTGGTTTAGGAGATAATTATTTGGCACAGCTAAAGGTTTTGGAAAACAGGGTGGAGGATTCTCAAATCACTGAGAAAATATAAACCTCCCTTATTGTGGCCATGAGAAGGTCTTCTATTTTAACTAATTGCAGACATTAATGAGCCCCAGAGGGAGAAGGAAAATACAGTCCATCATTATGTTTCACTGCAGATTTACCACAGATTTAGCAAACATGTCGGGTATGGTAGACAAAGAAACACCCAGTTTATCCAAACAGCCTGGCTTCATTTTAAGGCAAAAAAATTCATTTTAGGACTAGGAATTACTGGGAGGAGGGCTAGGGTGGCAAAGAAAAAAAAAAAGAAGAAAAAAAAATGGGAGGAGAGAGGGGGGGAAAAGAGGGGTGGATGGCAGGCAGAAGGCATATAGAATGTGGGAAAGGGGGGGATAGGGGAAGAGAGGAAAAGGATGGAAAGGGGGGAGTGGGAGAAGCAATGGGGGAAAAGAGGGAGAAAATAAGGAGAAGAGGGTGAGGGGGGAAAAAGGGAAGGAAAAAGAAAGAGAAGGGGGGGTGGGGGTGGAGAATGGGAAGGGTTAGGGAGGGGAAAAGGGAAAAAAGGAAAATGAGGAAAAAAACAAAAAAGGAAAAAAGGGGAAAAGGAAAAAGAGAATAAAAAAAGGAGAAAAAAAATGAAGGGAAAAAAGAGAAGGAAAAAATGGAAAAAATAGGGGAAATCTAAAATTCTAAAATAAGTTGTAGAAATCTAAAATTTTTATCTACATGAAACAGTGAAAAGAATTCCACTCATAATATGCTTTTGCAATATTCTTAGAGGAACATCACTTTTTTTCAGTGCAACCAGCATCTGTTTGCTTTTCTCATTCAGAAGGACAGCAATTAAAGGGGTAACTACAGTAAACCACAAATTAATAAGCATCTGGTGCTACTCCCAGGCTTCAAAGACCAATAATATTATTCAGTCTTTTATTAAGCATACATTTAAAGATTACAAGATAGATTTATTTCAAAGTTTAAGGTGAAAAAAAAATCACTATCAATAAGCCTTGGAAGGAATAATTGTCTTCTTGCTTAAAAAATAGCTTAAATTGTTTAGAATATTCTGGTTTTCTACTATGTAAAAATATTTGATGCATGCTTTTTATCTGCTATTTAGAAAATGTTTATTAACTTCTTTATTCAGTAGCAAGGAAACTACATGGCTTTTGACTGTAATCCAGGCCTTTATCTTGGATTTGAAAAGGAAAAAGGTCAGAGGTACCAGATTTTTACGTATTTAGGTAATTCCAAGGAAATATGCTGAGAAAAACTGAAGCATTCTACAGGGAGCTCCTGAGATAAAGATTATCAAGGCCTTTAAATAAAACCTGTCAGAATCTAATTCTACATTATAAAATTACTCCGTATTGTTATTCTAAATTCTGAAGCAGGTTTACTCCATTTTAAGCAAAAGCATTTTCCCCCTACTAATAACCAGATTTAAAAGTTCCATGTTTAAAAGTTGGACTTTTGCTACCACCATCACAGTTCTTTAGGTCACCATGTACCCATGCAACACTTTTTCCTTCAGAGGCTCCAGGAGAGGAATCTGCCTGACCAGCACTTCTACCACAGGCTGGCAAAGAGAAGGCAGAGCCATCCTCGGCTGCAGAGCTGAAGTAGCCCTACAGGGCTAAAAACACCTAAAACCACCCAGCACTGTCACTGAAAGTGTCTGTCTGAAGAAATTTTCAACGCTCGTACAAGGACAGCGTTGCTCACTAGTGCACTTACTGGTGGGGTTTTTTTTCTTACCAAAACCAACATATGGAGGTGAAGGCACGGACTGCAGATGAATGCCAAAGCTCACTTGTAAAAGAAAGATTGGGTTCTGAGGTGAAGCCTTTGTGATCCAGCCTTGGCATAAGCCAGATCCATGCTGACTTCCAAGGGACTCCATATTCCTCAGGTCGGCTCCAGACAACTCTTGAGAGGCAGGCTGGTCTGACTTCCAAATATCTCAACAGTCAAATACTTCATCTGGGTAAAACAAAACAAAACAAAACAAAACAAAACAAAACAAAACAATAACATAAAAAAAAACCCAACAAAAAAACTCCGAAAAAACCAACAAACCCCAAATCAACCAAAACACCGCAGCCCCTGCAAGTTCCAGAAACACAGGAAAATTCGGGAAATCACACGCAGGCTGCGACATCAAGTCCCGTGTGGTGGGGAGCCATAAGGACCTGTAAGAAGGAACAAGGTAGCTGGTTGTACTTCAGGGAAGTCCATTCCCTTGCACGGAAAATTGTTCACTGCTGCCGCCCAGAGGATACAGGCTGACTTTAAAAATACCTGGTGCCTGCTACCCCGGTTCTGATGCATCTGCAGCCCGGAGTCCCGGCAGCAAGAGGGTTTTACAGTAAGGTAAAATTTAATCTGTACTGGAAAATAGGCATTACCATCACCGTGGACCAAATGAATCTTGCACCTACATGCTGCATTAATTATACTGGAGACTAATTTCCCTATTCCTTCTGTTTCCCTGTGACAGCCTTCCAGTGCTACTTCCAAGTGCCTCAGATGTTCCCCAAAGGTCACTCCAAAAAAGAGAAGTGATTCTAGGCAGATCTGGAAGGTGTCAGGTATGTTTGACACCTGGCCTGTGTATTTCCAGAACAGTTCAAACTAACAAAAGCATCCATACTTAACACCAGAAAATTTGCCAGGCAATGAAAATCCAAGCTAAAGTTTCCTTAACTGTAGATTAAGCCGATTGTTTTAGATGAATAGAGGATTGTCCAGGCTTTCAATGACAGGAGTTAGCATGAGCAACCAAAACATAGGTCTCAATCTACATTCCACTTTGAGGCACGGCAGGCTTAAAATAATGCTGATTTTCTGTGTGTATTTTTCCATGCAGGACAACGGATGTTCCTCTAAATCTCCATGCACTGAAGAGAGAATGATGCCACTTTATACACAGATTTGCAATACAAGTTGGATCATGCAGCACAGTCAACCTAAAACATCAACTTGATCCCCTGGAATGGGAAGATTTGCTCCTGGCTATTGACAGACTACTTGCTGCCTTACCATGGAACTCTGCTGCTTAACTTGTGCTCTGGTATTCAGAAGGGTTCCCTCCCCTTTGTTTAGTGAATTTTATCAGCTCACTGGTAGAAATTAATTCAACACCACCACAAAAGCCTGAGAAATGCCAGAGCTGCAGAAAGGAAAGGGATGCAGCCGCTTCTGTTCAGAAGCAGAATTAAACCCACTACTGACTCATGCTGCAGCAGGCAGGCTGCTGGGTACAAAATCACATTCCTTGTTTCACCTGAGGGGCTGGAGGAGAAGTGAGAAAGACACACAAGGTTCTGAGCGCTGTTCTTGCTTTATCTCCTTCCACAGATCTCCACTACTTCTACACAGCTGTAATATTGCTACTACCATCAATTTAAAAAACAGTAGAAACAAAACCAAAACCAACTTTCTAGGTATTGTGACCTGGTGTGGAGTTACTTCTTAGAAAGCAAGGCCTACACATTGCAGCAACCACAGCCTGAGCAGCATCACACCGCCAGAGAGCACAAAATGCACTCACAAATTTTCCATCCTCGTGCACCTGCTTTGGCAGGGGGTTGGACTATTTGATCTCTAGAGGTCCCTTCCAACCCCTAACTTCCTATGATTCTATGACAGCTCTATATGACAGCTTTATATGACAGTTACCTTGATAATGCAAACTGTCTAATGGACAATAAAGGTTTCTTTCAAGAAGCTAGAGAGAAAAGTGTCCTGGTAAATGCAATGGACACTTATATGAACCTGCTTTAAAGATGTAAGAAACAAAAAAACCCCCTATCTTTAATATTTGATTACTACAATTTTTTAGACATACCACAGAACAGTGAGAACACTGATGTAGATACCCTAAGTGGCAAGTGGTGTGCATAGGTGGACATGGCCTTGTGTCAATTCTGACAAGTCTACAAGCCAACTAGGAAAAAGATGGACAGGAGTAAGAAAGAAAATCTCACAGCTTATGGGTCACTCTGCCTGCAATGGGTATTTTGTCCCATTTTATTCCAACTACTTCAATCATTCTACATTTTCTGTTGATCCCACTTTGTCCTCAGTTGTGTACTAAGAAACAAACTCAGTCACAGTGGATGTTTTCTGCTTCTAAAGCAAAGTTAAACACTGAAGAAAAGTAAAACACTGCTTGTTCTTGGTTGCTCTAGCTGTCAGCAGAAAAGGGGAAAGCTGGTCATAGAATCATAGAAAGATAGGGGTTGGAAAGGACCTTGAAGATCATCTAGTCCACTCTTCTTGACAGAGCAGGGTCACCTCTAGCAAGTCACACAGGAACACATCCAGGTGGGCTTTGAATGCCTCCAGGGAAGGAGACTCCAAAACCTCCCTGGGCAACCTATTCCAGTGCTCTGTCACCCTCACAGTGAGAAAAACTCTTCTTTATATTTATACAGAACTGCCTATGCTCCAGTCTATAACTGTTGTCCCTTGTCCTATTGTTAGTCACCCCTGAGAAAACCTTGAGTCTTTTCCCCTGGCACTCTGTCCTTATATATTTATAAACATTAATGAGGTAATCCCCTCATTCTCCTCCAAGCTGAAGAGACCCAGCTCCCTCAGCCTTTCCTCATAAGGGAGATGTTTCACTCCCTTAAATCATCTTGGTCACTCTGTGCTGGACTCTCTCAAGCAGCTCCTGCTCCTTCTGGAACTGAGGGGCCCAGAACTGGACACAGTATTCCAGATGTGGCCTCACTAGGGCAGAGTAGAGGGGGAGGAGAACCTCTCTCTACCTCCTAACCATCCCCCTTCTAATGCACCCCAGGATGCCATTGGCCTTCTTGGCCATCAGGGCACACTGTTGGCTCATGGGCATCCTTCCATCCACAAGCACCCCCAGGTCCCCTTCCCCTGTGCTGCTCTCCAACAGCTCAGTCCCCAACCTGTACTGGTACCTGGGGTTGTTCTTTCCCAGATGTAAGACTTGACACTTGGCCTTGTTGTAATTCATTACATTTCTCCCTGCCCAACTCTCCAGCCTGTCCAGGTCCCTCTGAATGACAGCACAGCCTTCTGGGGTGTCAGCCACTCCTCCCAGTTTTGTGTCATCAGCAAACTTGGAGAGCAGCATCAATTCTAGTACGCTCCATTCTCTCATCCAGATCATCAATAAATATATTGAACAGTACTGGTCCCTTGAGGGACTCCACTAGAAACAGACTCCCAGCTGGACTTCATCCCATTGACTACAACTCTCTGGCTTCTGCCCTTCAACCAGCTCCCAATCCACTTCACTATCTAATCATCCAGGCCACACTTCTTCAGTTTAGCTTCAAGGATGCTGAGGGAGACAGTGTCAAATACCTTCCTGAAATCAAGATAAACTACATCTGCTTCTCTGCCATCATCCATTCACCTGGTTACATCCTCATAGAAGGCTATCAGGTTGGTCAGACATGAGTTCCCCTTAGTAAAGCCATGTTGACTGCTCCTGATAAGCCTCTTGTCCTTGGTGTGCCTGGAGAGCACAAGAATGAGTTGTTCCATCACTGTTCCAGGGATGGAGGTGAGGCTGACAGGTCTGGGTCCTCTGTCTTGCAGACTGAGGTGACATTTGCTTTTCTCCAGTCCTCAGTCACCACTCCTGTTCCCAAAAGCTTACCAAAGATGATGATCAGCCCAGCAATAACATCCACCAGTTCCCTCAGCACCCCTGGGTGCATCCCATCAGGACCCGTAGATTTATGGATGTCCAGCCTCATTAACTGATCCTTAACACAGCCCTCATCAACCAAGGCAAACTCACCCTTTACCCTGACTTCCTCAGCACCCTTACCTGACTTCAGGGGCCTGGGGCTCCTAAGGATCCTCCAGCTGTATACAAAGAGGCAAAGAAGGTGCTCAGCAGTTCTGCCTTCTTTGTATCCTCTGTCACCAGAGCACCCACCTCATTCAGCACTGGGCCTGTATTGCCTCCAGTGTTAGTTTTATCTGCTGTGTATTTGAAGAAGCCCTTCCTGTTGTCCTTAACCTCTCTCACAATGTTTAATTCCAAGGACGCTTTAGTTTTCCTAGTTGCCTCTCTGAATTCTCAAACAAGTCTTGCATTCCTCCCAAGTGGCCATCCCTTCCTTCCACAATCTATAGGTTCTCTTCTTCCACTTGAGTATACCCATCAGTTCCCTGTTGCACCACACTGGTCCCCTAGTTTCCTTTCTTGATTTCCTTCTCATTGGGATGCATCTGTCTTGAGCTCAGAAAAAGTGGTCCTTGAATATTAACCAACCATCCTACACCCCCCTACCCTGCAGGACCTGGTCCTTTGGTTCCTTGAATGAAGTGGCAATAAGCTGCAGTAGTACCTATTTGTAGATCCCTATTTCTAATGTAATGAGAAATTCACTATTACACACTCCTACACATTATTCCCAAGGTAATGGGTCCTCTGTCTTCTTAGAACCAAAATTAAAATAATCATCACTACCTGTTCTGTCCTAGCATTCACAGTGATAAAACACTGCTCCCCCTCCAACTTCTGCTACATCAAGTGAGAGGTGATGGCTATGGATGGCCAAGGGGACAGTCACTTCACCTCTGGACCATGGCTTTAAAACAAGGGCACCATAAATCCTGGAACAGCCTCTCTTTTAAGTGAGTGGCACAGACACCTGCTGCATGTACACTTCCAGTGTGTTCATGGAAACAAAGTAAGTGCTGCTGGCAATAATTTCAGTAGTTTGGATAATATGAAGATGTCCTTGCCAAGTACATCTCTAACAAAAGAAAAAGGACACACTGAAAAAATACTTTTGCTTCAGAGTATTTCAAACAAGTAACCTCTCAGCCTTCATACAGTCGATGAGACTCACAGAAGACTGGCACAGAAATGACACTGCATCCAGCCAGCATTTTTAGGGCGAAACAAGTCCATTCTGTAAAGTACCTTTAGCCACTGAAGCAGTCTTAAGTACCCCTCTAACCACCTTTTCATCTTCCATTACCCTGTATCAGAATTTTATTTCAACTAATATTGAAGACATCCCTTGGCATTTATATTCTGGTAAGCTATGTGTGGCATCTTTAGCATAACCTTACCTGACTGCCAGGGTTTAAGGCTGAGCTGGCTATCAAATAGCCAACAGATGTCCTCTGTTAACCCACTCCCTTCCTTTCTGTCATCAGGCCGCTGATACAAGGCCAGCATTGTTGTCCCCTCTTTTAGTATTTATCATTTCTTAAATTGTGAAAGGAAGATTAATAATCACCAACTCCAAACTATTGCACATAATCTAAAATAAATCATACAGTCTCAAAAATTCAAATAAACTGCCTAGCAGACGTGCAGTTAAAGCAACCAGAACTAAAGCACACACCCAAAGCACCAAATCAGATTCATGTAAGCAGACATTCTTGCAGAGTTTTTTGCTATTCAGTTTATTAAGTTATCTTCAGCTATGATTTCTTTCAATTCTCTTGGTTGGAATTCTAAGAATTAATTTATACCCCTCAATCATCAGAAAATTGAGAGGGGTTGTATCAGATACTTCCCCCTCACACACTGATTTACTCAAATTTTACACAATTTTACACAAATTACTCAGTCACACTTCTGCTACATATTTTATTCAAGTTGGGTTTTCTGGCAGTTACTAAGACTTAAACAGTTCACTACAGTTTAAATTAATTATCTGTTACTACTTGAAATGACATACTATTGTCACAAAATAAAATTCTGTCACAGAAATTAGTGAGCTACAACCTTTAGTAACTGAGAGGACGTGTTTACAAGCAAGAACATTTAAGGCTGGTGTGAATCAGGTCTAGCTGGGATTACCCTTGAAGTATTTACTACTATTAAGCCTAGGTGGAATTAAGAGGAAGCAGAATCAGCAAAATATCCATAAAGCAGAAGATATGACCAGAAACAGTAATAAACAGTTCTCCTAACTATTACATTTATGTACTGCTTAAATTAAACTAGATATACAATGTTTCAGATTTTTTTTTAATTGCCTATCAAGTACCTTGTAACCTTTTTATTCTAGAAAAATGTTCACCTAGGCATAACCAGTGAGAAGACTGCTTATTAGGATGAAACAACGTATCTAATTGATTTGGAAAAAGTATTTATATATTTAAACATACACATCTAAAAAAGGTACTTAACTATTCCAGGTGCTTCTTTTTTTATCTCATGCTAATCATACAAGTCTTGAGTTTCAAACCCAGTAATCTGATTTTCACAGGTGCTGAGCACTGCAGTTCCCAAAGGGCTGTAGGAGTGGTTGTGGATCATCATGACGCCTGACCATATTTAAGTATTTAAGGAGACTGATTTTAAGTATGTAATTTACTTCATTTCCGATTAGCTGCACTGTTTATGTTGAGGAAGTTGTATCTTAGAAGAAATTATGGCCAACTTTACCTTCTATTAAAAATGGATCCACATCCAGTCAGGCTAAAGTTGACTCCTACAGAAGATTTAATTTATTTGTCCCTCTGTTTCATGTCTATAGTATTAAACACTCCCCAGGTGTTGCATGAATGTTTTAACAAAATAACCTGTGGTTTTGTTGTGGTTTTTTTTTCCTTCTTAAAATGAGAAAATAAAAAATTGGCTTGATCTTTCTATATCAAAAATTGGGTACTGTGGAAATCAAAAGGTCATTTACTTGATATAAAGAGGAAATAAATTATTCCCTTCCTTATTCCAAGGAAGACATCAGATTTATTATGGCTTGTATTTCAGAATACTGAAAAACCAAACCAAACTGTTGTGCACTATAACAGCCCCTCCTTCAAGACCGTCTTTGAATAAAGTAAAGAGACAATCTTCATCCTAGTCATTAGTTACTGAGGGATGAGAGCCTCGCTCAGTTCTTCACTAAGAATGGGACAGGAGCTGTTTTTCTGCTTTCTTTCTTGAGGAAGCCAGAAGGGGAAGGGATTAAGAATACGTGTATTTGCCCAGCAAATCTCCAGAACAGATGCTTCTGTTTCTATGGTAACTATGACAACATAAACACAAATTTTAACAAGACTCAAAACAGTTTTGTGCAAGTTATCAGGAAAGACTTAAATTCCTGATTACGTGTTCAGGTTTTTTTCTGGTAGCTCTACAATCTTGAGATTTCAATCTCAGAAACAAACATTCACAGCACACAACGGAATGCACGCAATAGACAAGTTGTTTTAAAAATTATTTAATTTACAAATGCATACATTGCTTCCTAAAACAACCATGGTGCAAATCTTACCAATTCTCAGTTGAGTACATTGATGTAAATTGTCTTTTTAGCTTCATTTACACTATGAAGTCAATTTCTGCAGCAATGCTTCTATTCCTTTTACATTTTTATTCAGCTTTAACTTTGGGACAAGCTTTTTCAGTCCTTTTTTGACTGTATTTGCCGCTTTTTCATCACCACTCTGGAGAAGGCTACAAGAAACAGGAAAAGAAAAAACAAGGATGTCATACAACAGCAAGTAGGACATAGCAAAAGAAGATGTCCATGTAAGGAAACAGTAACTGTAATAACTATTTAGGAAGAATGAAGTTCAGGGCAGACTGTAAAACTCTCCATAAAGCAGCAAACACAACCAACACAGGATAATCAGACTGGAAGAACTGCTGACCCCTTCTTAAAGCAGGTTCAAACACTCTGTCAGACCAAACTGCTCAGGGCTTCACACAGTCCAGGCTTGAAAACCCCCAGTGCAAGACAGCCTGACCCTCCTCAGACCCAGACCCAACACTCATGGGAAAAGGCTGCTCCTATCTCCAGCCTGAGACTCTTGCTCTGCTGCCACAGAAGTCTGTGAAGACACAGAAGTCTGTGAAGAGGCCAGGTCTCCTCTGTCCCCTCTGGTGCTAAAGATGCTGGTACTAGGAAAGCCATCCCTTCTCCCAGCTGAACCAGGCCTGATCCCACAGGCTCTCCTCCAACGCCACGGGATCTAGCCCATGACTATGTTGGTCATCTGTCATTGATACCTTTCTTGTAATGGGGGCCCTAAAACTGCTTGCAGTGAAGTACATCTAATACACATCAAGTGCTTTGGTTATAGAATTTCTGTGATTCTTTCAATACAGGACTACAAAGCACAACCAGGTCCTTCTCAGCCAGGCAGCTTTCCAGCCACTCTTCCCCAGGTCTGTAGCATTGCAGGGTTTTGTTGTGACTGAACTGCAGAACCCAACACTTGGCCTGGTTGAACGTGTTGACACTGGCCCATCTGACAACACTTATTCCTAAATTTTTTTCTGTGACTCTGGCTAACAACTTCTACCAGCTAGAAGTCTGCTACACTTTTAGCTACAGCAGTACTATTTAATGAAGAGTTTTTCTTAAAAACTAAACTGAGCACAAGTGAGGCTGACACTTTTTCAGCTTTTCTTGTGACAAATACACTCCTGATAACAGCAAAAAAGTCAGCAGTACTAGCAAAGGATATCCTGAACACACTGGTACTTAACATGAGAGATTGACACAGTTCAGCAGCAGGGACAAAGAACAAGACATTCTGGACTGCATTTTATATATTTCTAAAAATTAATTTTATCTGCCAACAGCTATACATGAAATATCTGTGCATACCAAGAATCTGAAAGCAGCTTTACAAGACACCGTTTTTTTAATCCAGATAATCTACATGTCTGATGTCAAAAGATCAACATAGTTTGAGGTGTTTAAAATAATTATTCTGAAAGCTCTTTTAAGATCTGTTAAGCAGGCACCTATTTATTCTGAGGAGGTAAGCTTTACAGGTTGCAAAAATGACATCAGTAATTCCTTTGGTGAAGCATGTTTTTATCAATTTTTCAGAACACATCACTGATGAATTAAAATGTGGATGTGGAAATGTAAACAGATGAGCATTCATGATATTAAAGTACTTAGAATACTTCATTTACACGAAGCTGTACTGTAAATGCTTGCAGAGCCCTCTCATTACGACTTTTCACATTTGTAGTAGATCAGAATGAACTCCATATTTTTTATAAAAGTCATATTAAAAACAAACAGGACAATGAAAGGAGAGGGTTTAGAGGATTCCAGGTAACTAAGCAAATTAAGCTCAAATGACTAGCAAGCCAAAAATCCTCAAATGGACTGACCAGGTTAGTTCTGAGTTTCAGACATGCATGTAAATGGCAGATGGCTCCTAAAAGCCAACAAGAAGCCAAAAATCAATCAGAGCTTCAGAGAGAACCGGTAGTGTCTGAAAATTACCTCTGTCTGAAGGCTCTGAGCTCTCTTATGACAAAAGAAGTATCTGATTATTTTTTTACATTAGCTTTTTAAATATTGAGGCTATGATCTATACCAGACTGAATTAACTTTGGCATGGCTGTATGATTTGGGTGACCTCTCAACTTTAATGCACTCAGTTAAAGATGAGATAAAAGATGAGATGAACTAATATTTGATAGAAATGTGAACAGGTGCCACGTGAAATGGAACAAAAGCATCTGGTTATGTTGGTGTGTTCAGCTGTCTAAACAAAAGGGAGTTATGCCTAAAGAGTCATCAAGAGAACTTCAAACACCAAAGGATTCAGACTTAAAATAAAAAACACAAACCCTGAAAAGAGAATTCTAGCACCAAGCAAACATTTTCCCCCACACTTTTATTTCTCTTTCATGTTTGGAGAGTTGCAGTGTTAGTGAAAAATGTTTGACAACTTGGGAAATAAGCTCCTCAGCATGTTAACAAAGCACACTTACCAAAGCCCTACTCAGCAGTGCCACGAGTAGTAGCAGACAGAGGGAAAGACTGACATTCCTTAGAGACTCCTCCCTATCACTCCTGTGTTGGTTTTTGCAAATAAGCAATTACTAATCTCCTCTTTTTTCATAAGACCTCAAAACCTATTAAGAGAGTGTTGTAACAATAACAGCCCAACATCTATTAAAAAATGTGATACATGGAAAATAATCCACTAATTTACTTCCTTACTTATTTGGACAATCAAAAAACATGGTACATAAACCAGCAATACCATGTTAAATCAATCTCCTTACCCTCGAGTTAGGGAAAAAAAATCCAAGCACTAATACACTGGCAGTAAACAAACCTTCATAAAAAATCTCTACTGAACATCTGTGTGCAGGATCAGATAACTTAAAAGCATTAGGTGCATTTATTGAATTCTAAAGGCCTGTTACGAGAAGCAAAGTATAGTCATTTTAAGCTGAACAATCTTAATGTATGACCATTACGTTGCTGTGTTAACCGCTTTTGTATCTGAACTGCAGCTACTCTTCTACTGCCCTCTCTCTCTAGTGCTCAGAGTGATAATGACTAAGAAAATATACACTCAGATTAACTTACAGAAGTCCTACCAATGAAAACATCTTTTGATTCACCTTGCAAAACAGCATGCATGTTGAACTAGCCTCATTCTAAAGCTGTGAAGAGCACAGACGAAAGCAAACAGCAATTAGTCTAAAGTAACCTCAGGAGAGGCTGGGGTGGGAAAACAGGAGAAGATGATTTTATTTTTCAAAATCATGTTGTCTGTTGGTTCACTGCAAGTCTTTATGGGGAGTGAGCAATGTGATATGGACTCAGTAGTTCCAGAAGTCACCACACACTTCAGGCTAAAGACCTGGGGAATCTGTGACGTGGCACTGGCAGGTAGTCACACCGTGAAAACAGCAACGATTAGCACAGCCACTCCACTTGATAAAACCAAGCATTAATTTTAGTTCGATTCCTGCAGGGTCTTTTGATTTCAGTAGTTGCACAGTTCATTGCTTCAAAATTGTGAGCAAGTTAGCTCATCATAAACCTTTCCGTGGTCTTTTCCAAACACCCCTCTACTTCCATACAAAGCTTACTTAGGCTCCGTATTTAACACAAGAGTAAGTTACCAAAAAGAAAATAAATCTGGATTCTTGTATGCTGCTACAAGTTACAGGTATTTCAGAGTTATTCTAATGTGACTATTAGAGGAGTAGCCTTTTGAGAATTTTGAGCTTTGAAAACAATACATGGTAGGCACAATTTAAAAAATAAATTTGTTTTAATCTTAAGATTTTCCAACGATGAACCACTTCTTAGTACTGAAACAGGCTGAGCCCAAAGAACAACCTATGGAAACTCTGGTTTGAGTTTTTTCCTGTACCTTGTTCCACCAGATACTTACAGTGGCATTAAAGACAGGACACACGGAGAAAAGAAATTATATTTTGCCGGTAGAAATTTCTACTGATTTTCTCTTAACTGTTCATGAAATTAACCCTGGAACCCAATCAGAAATAGCCATGTGCCTTACATACCAACAAAGAATAATGGCACCTCGATTTACTTCTGCCCAGGTCTTCAAATTCTGAATTCCAACTCGTTCCACCAATGTTCTTGCAAAGCAAACTGTAAAATATGGGAAAGGGGTAGGGAGAAGAAAAAATTTAGACAGTACCTTTATATAAAGAAGCCTGTTATCAGTTTTCTGTAGCTGTGATTTAATCAAATAGTTTTTAACCGCCAACTATTTACGAAGTTTTGCTCTCACAAAATAATTGACTACTTTATCCAATAAGTACCCTTATAGATGTTTTACTACTTCCAAGTATTGCTTAAAATTAGACAACTGCAGCACTGTGTGATAGTTCACTAGTATAAAGTAGCCAAACTTACTATTTCTTTATATGGGTGTTAAAGCTTATTTCTGTCTTAAAAGAAAGCATGAAAGAAAAAGTTGGTAAGAACTACACCAACACAGTGCAATATCCTGCATTTACTTCACTCTGTTAAAAATGTCTACTTAAGAATCTGACTCTACAACTGAAGAAACAGAATTTTCACAGCTGAAGTTACTTAAAACTTCAAAGCTAATCCTTTACTGATGCATGAAAGCCAGTAGGAACCTTGTCTGTTTCAGTTGTACTGATGCTACAAGGCTCTATTAGTTCAGTAGCTTTGAAAGTTTAAGTTCGCTTGCAGATTCATTACACTAATGGCAGATGCAAAGGAAAAAGCCTAAGTTGATCAACTAGTTGAACTCCCCATCTGAATCTGAGAACCTGAACAGAGAAACTGCTCTTACAGCTTGTATGCAGAAAAAATCCACCAGTAAGCAATCAAAAAAACCTTACCCAGCCTAAGAAAAAAAAAAATCAAACCTCTAAATGAACACTGAAGGAAAAAACAAACAAACAAACAAACCAGAGTAAAACTTCAGAATCCCATCTGAAGAACAAGTCAGGTTTTATTCCACTTGTTCCCTATGTGCTAACAGTTTGATTGTTTTTTAATGCCAATTCCATAACCTCAGAGCAACAATCCTGAATGGTGCACTCTTTGGAGGAAAACAAAGAAACCAAAGGGAACAGACTGTGCTTAAAATGGGAATTGCACAATACTGGCAGAAATAAATCCAGGTAACTCATCTTCTCCTTCAGGCTAGTCTATGTAGGACACACCTATAAAACCTTCCCTATGGGTGTTTTTAATAATCCTCTTGAGAAGGACCAAGACAGGCTCCTTTCAGAAAAATCAAAACCAAATTTTTTAAGGAAACAGTGGATGCCTGCACATAGTAAGAAGAAAGGGAAAAAGAAAACAAAAACCTTCGATAGGCTCCAGTGATCCTACAAAGAAAGAACACTTTACACAAAGAGAGTTCATTCCAGATTATACTATGCCACCCCCACTTCCTTTCATTTTTGAGGTTTTCATATGAGACAAAGTAATCTCTATTAGGAGATGGTAATTCACACAATAAGATTTTACAGTTATGTAATAAAATAAATTTAAAGGCTAAATTAAGATTGAAACATCTGTGCCAAATCTCTGCCTTCTGGGATATAAAGCAGCAAAGATGTCCTATTTTTGTGCATCAATTTTTGTAGTAACAGTCATAAGGCATTAACCCAGCAGCACTAATGAACAGAGTAAAGATTACAGTTTGGCTCACAAGCACTAATGAAACAATTCATCCAGTTAGAAAGACTTTACTTTTTCTATTATTATCCTTTAAATTGCTGCATAATTGAGCAAAGCTATCAGGACATTTTAAGCACAGAAATGAACCCTATCCGAAATACACAGTAAAACCCTGAAAAAAAAAACCAAAACAGCGCAGTACTTGTTTTGCATAAAAAGCAAACTTATTCCTGGCATTCTGTTTATGTAACAGCTCACAACAGCAAAAAGACAGAAGGAATAATCTTAGAGAGTATGTTAGATTTTCCATACATTTATATATTCAAAGAAATAAATGCAACAATATTATTTTAGGTCAGTTAACTTGTTATTCTGAAGTTATTATTTGATCAAATAAAGCTGACTTTCCGACATACCTTCTTTTCCACTCTCTCGCATTTTTTCATCTTGTTCTATTAACCATTTCAAAACTAGATGGCCTGCTGGATGCTCTGCAATGTGAAGCTTTAAGAGGAAAAAAACAAAGCAGACCAAAACCAAATTATTCAGTGGTGATGTTTGAAAGCACAGTCACATATCTGTCGATAAACACTCCTGCCTTATTTATCCACTGTGCCCTGTTACATCACACTTACCTACTTGGTCATCATACATCATTATGTATCTGAGTACTTATTTAAACCAACCAGTTTATTTTTACCACCTTCACTGTAACATCTGACTTTCAGTAATATTAATCATATCAACCAGTGTTTCATCCAAGGACTTCACACTTACTGAGCAGAATCTTTTGGTCCAGCTGCCTGACTGCAAATTTTCAGACTTGAAAATTCACTACAGGATGGCTCACAGAAAATCACAGTAAGTAGTGCACGTAAAATTCTGTAAAAAGGGTATCTTACAAGATGAGGAAAGTCACTCACTACAGCTACGAAAATCTGGAGGGAACCTATCTTAAATATAATGAACACAGCATTTCTCATTTTCTAGTCTACAGACACATTTCTGACTGAGCTGAACTCAACAAAATAGGGGAGGGGCACACCTTTGAAATGAAGGTCATACTGTAAAGATAAATAGCAATTATACAAGATATTTCCTAACATTGAGATACCCATAAAAGACCATATAGTATAACAGAATAGAATACAGAAAGATAAAAGACCCTACAATTCTCAGTGTAAAATATAAAAATTTACTAACTGCTCAGTAGCACAGTGGTAACATTACAGAAGGGACTGTATAGCACAACTGTAAGCTACCTTTCCACAAGGTCTTAAAGCAGTTCTAATGATTCAAGACCATGAAATACCTTGCTCTACAACTCAGATGAAACACTGGCTCAAGCCTTCATCACTCCAGATGCAATAAATTATGAAAGGAAAATGCTAGAACATGGGAGACCAGCTCTAATGTCTGCATGCTATCAGGGCAATGTAGTGACCTCTTACATAAGGGAAGGAGGGAGCAGACTTCATTTTAGTAATACAAAATAAGCAAACTCCCTGCAAGATCTCCAACCTTGTCTTCTGTTACATTACCTGCCCATCACGGCCACCTGGAACCAGCTCTTCTGCTGCTAAATTAGCAATTGCATCTAATGCAGGCTGGATGTCACCAAGAGCTGTTCTTAAGATGTCAGCAGCCAAGACAAAGCTAGTTTTGTCTGTCACTACTTCTTGAGTATGTTCTTGCAAATATTCTAACAAAGGTGACGAAATGGCTTCCAGGAGTTCACGCTGGCGGATTTCAGTATTCTTCTTACTGATGAAAGAGACAGTATATTACTATAGAAGGCTCTGTATGCACATCATGTAACAAAAAATTCAGAACATATAAGCTATTTGAGACAGCTTTTAATTACCAGATGATCAAAATAAAGCACTATGCTTCCCTCTGTTTCACATACAATTGAACATACATAGCACACTTTTCAAGAACACATGGTGTGAGAAAGTCTATATTTTTAAGCTGCCAGTAAAAAACCTTATGGAGTTTTTTTTTAACAATATGACCTCTGTTTGTTTTCTATTCATTCTGGTATTTCAGCTAGAGAGATGTATTTTTAAACATCACATTAATCATCTAAATGGCTCCTTCTTCAAAAGCTGATAAACATCAGCATCAATACCAGAGACTGAATTCAAATTAACAATTTCCATTTTTACTGCTGTGTTGAGATATACTTCTATGCAACTCAAAACATTATTAATCATAATAAACCAATGTACAGTAAGAATTTTCTGCTACACCATATTTGATATATTATTTTAAACAATGAGCACATCACAATTTTTACCCTTTACAAGGAGAGTAAACTACTGACCACAAATACATTTCTGGTCACCAACTGTCATATTTGAACTTTAAGATGAAAATGCAAAAATAAGGACTACAGATAAACAGGTTGAGTAATACATATGTATTATTTACATATATTTAGATTACACAGATATATTATGATGAAAAGCTGAAATTAAAACAATAATGACAGAAAGCTGCATCAACTCAGCTCTAGAGAAAACAGCCTTCACATCTAAGTTACCTATGGGCATTTCCATCTCCTTGCTGCAGAAGCATGATGATTTCTGGAACAAAATGAGCAGGGTCTCTAGGACTCAGCAAGTACAAGAGGACCTTCTTTCCATATTTGTTGTTTATTATATTTGGCAAAGAAGCACTTATTTCCTGTAAAAGTAAACAAAAAGTGACAAAACATATCTTTCAAATGTAGATCTTAGGAAAGAAAAACTACACACTATGAATAAAATCCACACCTGTTTGTGAAATTAAATAAAAAAAATAAATGGAACATTCTACATTTATGATTCTATGAGTTTCTCCTCTCCTCTCCTTCCACATGCACAGTATCTGCCTCATCTCTACCTCCCTACCTACAGCAATACCTGTACTGTAAGTACATTACAACCTGTACATCAATTACCCTGCTTGCAAGAAAATAAATTGTGCACTCTGTATCAGTGTGAAAACACATCTTCAAGGTAATTTACAGACTAAAATATCTTGGAAGTAATAACATTTCCATAGGAACATAATTTTATGTACAAACCCATTATGAAACTTCAAAGGTGTTTGATGAAGAGTAGATCATGCTGTCCTTACTGTTCATTGTGTAAGCAAATAACAGAATGGTGTTACACTTAAGAAATCTATCCACATCCATTTTGGAATCAAAATAAAAATATTATGTGGATTTTATCCAGAATTTATTTATCAGTATCCAGTCATTTAGTTATAAAAACATTAAATAAAAGCATCAAGTTTTGAGAATTAATGCAAGTTACTAGTTTCAGCATGCAGCGAAAAGTCTCCAAGCACTTTTTCTTTTTTCAAGTCATGGTATATTCAGGCCTGTTGCCATACTTCTAAAAATTTACTACACTGTATCTTGAAGTACCATTTTCCAAGATACTACTTCTACAAAAGAAAAGAGCTAAGTGTGCTAAGCGACCTTTTTTACAGTCGCATGTTTGCAAAATAAAGACATTCTAGTCCTGGATATCCTTTACATTTTAGGTTTGCCTGTAAAATGGGTAAGTTGAGATCCTCATTCTGATGTTTTCCACTGATTTAATCTCCTGAAATGCTAGCAGAGCTCAAACTTCTATGATAAAGACACTGTATTTGAAGAGATTCGAGTCATCCATTAGCCAGACTGAAAATGTACAAAATGGGTTATTTTCAGCAAGTACTGTAACTAGCTTAAAAACTAATTAAAATAAATAATTGAAGAGAACATATGAAAGTGAGGAGGCTTTCTATGAAAAAAGAAAATAATAATGATATATAAATATAACGAAACAGAAAAGGTGAAAAGGAATTAAGTGGTTTGAAAGAAGTGGACCAATTCCTACTCTTATATTCCTGCACACTAATACACTGATTCTGTTTCATATATTGGTTTTGGAAAAATTCAATTACTTACTGATATAATTAACTGCTTCACAAGTTTAGTGTCATCAATGCAATCAAAGGCTGCCAGCAAAACCAGATGAGAAAATTCACCCTGCAAAGATGAAACATCAAGAAACCACATGTAGTCAAGTTTTATGAATACATTAATTGACTTAGGATCAACATTTCTGAGAGTTTGTCTCAAAAATTACACAACCTGAACCACTAGCAAGTTCTGCCTACTGACATAAGCCAAACATTTAGGTTCTCTCTGAAAGCAAGACTTATCAAGAGAAGCATTTTGTTTAAAAAAGGTAGATTAAGTTGATCTGCCATTACATACTAAGGTACTGCTTCATCACATCCACACTATTAACCTAATCCTACTGTTCAATCATTTGATATCACAGGATTTGTCTTGCAGGAATACTACATACAGATTTCATGGTGGATTTGATTAGAACTGAGATAAATCACATACCATATTTTTGGAGATCCTGTTTCTGCAATGAGCTTTACTGTCTGTACTGCATTAGAGAGAAAGTCTCCAGTACAGTCAAAAGGCACAACCCAATTCACTTTCATATAAGAATGATTCTACATCAGAATGAAGCCAGATCTTCAGTGCTCTAGTGTTGTTTTAGGTATTACCCACTGTCTCTTATTTCTATAGAATATATATTTTATAAAATAACACTAATTTATTCTTGTATCAGAAAATTATTGAAAGAAACACTACTAAGATGGTGGCCTCTAAGGCATGATGCACAAGACAATCCATTGTGGTGCAAGAAGAAAATATTTTCTGTACTGTTAATAACATATAAATAACCACTGGTTATCTGTATCTTATCCTTTTAAAATTTGTCTTTCTGTGTATGTTTTATAATGTATTCTAGTACAGCAGTAGATGTATATAACATAAATGCATATATAATGGACATGCATGCTCAGGGTTGCATGATCAAAAACCTTCAGAGACCACTAATTGAGTCCATGTAATCTATTAGTAAACAGAACAACACAGCAACCAGGAAAGAAGCTCAATGTATTGTGTATTATCTATTCTAATGAAGTTTTATCAAAATTAGTTGTTTCCAGTACCAAAACACATTCAAATTTGCCTCTAGCAAATTACTTGTATTTCAGAGATTGTGAAATAAATGGTTAACACTCACCGTTGATATTTTTTCAATATAGGTCTTCATAGTTTTCACAATGACTTTTCTGTCCTGTTGAAAAGGAAATGAGAAACTAAAATGACACTACAATGCCAGTGCTTCTGAACAACCAAAGCATTATTTCCACCTTCAAAAAGGTAACTTTCAACTTGCATACTAATGCAGATGTTTATTTAACACATATTTTTATTACTAGTCAACACCTAGAAACAGTGTGAAGAGTTAAACATAAACCTTGAAAGATTCAAATGCAGGGAGGTTCTGGGATATCTTTTGTATTTTAAATACCTAAAAAGACAGAAGGCATGACAGCGTTTCCAAAAGATGATGGCATACATTACAATTGAAGTATTGGCATAGATTACACCTAAAGAATAAACTAAAACGCAGTTCCTATTACATATCCTAGGTCTTGGCATTCCAAAGCCAAACATCATTTCATGTTATGACTTCTTTACTGTCCTCTCCCTGCAGCCAATTTCACCGCCATCAAGAAATCCTTGGGATGAATAAATGGCCAATAATCCTAAATAGAAGGTTTTATGTGCCATCTCCAAGAACTCAGCTAAAAATAAATGGAGATGCTTCCACTATAGAGGTTCTAATAAAAGCATTAGATTCATGAAAAACTACTGCTTGTATTTCTCAACAGGTACAGTGGGGCCACTTTTTAACCTTGCTCTCAAATACAGGCAGGAAGGCCCACATATGCAATACTTACAGTCTCAGACTAGACTACTATTAAAGAGGACTGGGTAGACAGAAACCAAACAATACCTTAGGAGTACCATGCCATAAGCAGTGCATTGCTACTCGGGCTCCATCATGAGTGTGTGCCAGGTAGATGACAGCCTCTCTGATAGCTTCTATCATTTCCTGGGGAAGAAAAGGTGATAAAGCAAAAAGACTGGAGAAATCTCAAGGTGGACGGCTAATAGCATGAAAGGATATTTTTCTGCCCACAACACAATAGAAAGCATCACTGGCTCTACAGAACCACTCTTACTGCCTTCATGTATGAAAAATGGCCTCAAAAGTCAGCCAAAAGACTGTACGTGACATCAGCTTTTTCCTTTCACGATGAATGTTCATCATATTCATCCTATGAAATACCAAGTGTATTGGAGACCAGGTATTATAAAGAATTTCTTTGAAGAGTAGCTGAGCACTGGTATGGGCTGCCTAGGGTGGTGGTGGAGTCACCATCCCTGGAGGTATTAAAAAAAACATGTAGATGAGGCATTCCAGAACATGCTCTTAGTGGAATATTGATTTTTTTTTTTCCTGGGTTGACAGTTGGACATAGTCATCTTGGAGGTCTTTTCCAACCATGACAATTCTGTGATTCTGTGAAGCTTGATGTCCTATTCAACACAATTCAAGGAAGGGTGCTCAGAACTGAGACTAAAATTAAGAGGAGCCAAATACAAATATTCATTGAGGAAGAAAGAAGGTGATCCAATTTATTTATACATATGGGGTATTCACCATACAGCAATAAGAACTGTAATGTGATTTAAGCACCAGGTGATATTATCCAAAAGTTAAGTCTTCATACCCAAGGAATGAGGTTCTGAAGCCTTCTGACAAATAGCATGTTCAGACAAAAAAGAAAAAAGCTCACAAACTAAACTGAACCAAGAAGCCCCTTCCCAGGTTACTAGATACTTCTTCTGTTGTTAGTCTTGTCTGGTTTCATTGAGATGAAGCTCCCACATGGCCCTTTCTATCCTTAGTTTTTTCTCACTCCCTGGTCAAAGGTTCTAAGCATTTTACCATTTATGTAGACACTGCTCAGCCACAACATGATTTCTGTCACTAGCTACAGGCACAGGCAGTTAACAGTTCTACAAAAGGGGTTTCCACACCCCAAAAGACAGTATCTACATGCTACCAGATCTGCACAACAAGCCAAGCAAGGAGGAAGAGACAGGTCTGATTCACACAAGACTGTGAATCCAGAAGGATTACCTGACAAAACATTACATGAAACAGTGCATGGGAACTTTTAATTAGGTAAGACCTGGATTCAGAATAGGCCACAAACAGTGCACACCACAACTTTTAGCTTTGGGTCTATTAACAGTAACAAAGAATAATTCAGGAGTCCAGTCCATCAGAAGCAGGTATCAGACAGAAGGTCCACCAGGCTCTACCTGGCATGAGATAATGCTAAACTGCAGAAGCAGGGAAAGGTTATGGACGCCAAGCAGGATACCAGCTTATATAATGTGACATCATGCAGATGGCTTTAGGACTAGTTTTTGCAAGAATAAGTGGGGTGAGCTTAAATCTGGAATGTAATATAGACACAGCAATAGAAGCCAGATGCTTGACTCAGGAGGAGGCAGAAGACAAAGTCTTGACTGCCAAAAGAAGGCTACAATCTGACCAAATTTGGTCAAGAGTTTTATGGACAATGGAAGCAATGTCCCTAGCTTTAATTATTCTCCAGCTATTGAGAAGGACCATTTAACATGGAGAGAGAAAACAGTCATTCCATAAGATTTTGGGGTTCTTTGAATTCAACTATCACAAATGTTTTTATCTAGAGTGAAACCTCACTGTGACTATATATAATCTCCACACAACACTACTCCCCAGTCACCTACCTGGAATCACCAGATATGTAAAACTTTGTAAATTTAGGATGCATATTTTTTTCTAGTTACCTTACAACACTTTCACAACAAGATGAAAAAAACATTCCACTGATAGGCAAAAGAAGGAAAAAAACTAAACAAAATACACTTACGGATCTTTGTTTCGGAAGAGCATAAGTGAAAAAGTCCAAAAATACTTTATGTACCAGTGAGTGCTTTATCACAGCCTCTCTGTATTTGGGAAAAAAGGAGCATAAGCAAAAAGTCACTCACAACTCCTGGTTTTAGTTTCAGCTAGCAATACTTCATCTGTATTTAAAAAAAAAAAAGTTGTCAGGCAGTGCAATGTGCAGAAAACAAAACACTCACTCTGCTTTAGATATTTAGCATTTGCAGTATGTGGAAAATTCAATCAAACCTTAAAAATTCCCAAACACTGCAAAATATTTCCTCCTGAAGGCCACTGGAGAAGCTTATCCAATAATGCATAATGGAAGCACACCACACTGTGGGATTTCTACCAGTTGCATGACTGGGGAAGAGGACGTTCTAGTTTATAGAAGTGAAGCTCTAAATGATAATATTCACTATGACAAAACCATAGTTAGTTACTATACAAAATAGCAATCCTACAGCTTAAAAGAGTATCAGTATCACCCGTCATGAGATCAAAATAGTGTCAGTATATCTGCCCATTTGGTATGTTAGAAACAAACCAGTTCATCCTAGATTGTCACCCCCTTAGTAATTTTTTTCCTTACTTTTGTGCCATTGGTGTAAGAATCTGTTTCATTTCATCCAAGATGGCCTCCCTCTTCTCAGGCTGAGCTTCTAATACTTTATCCAATGTTGGGGCAACTGCTGTCTGAAATGAATGCACAATCAGATGTTTAGTTGTTCCCAGCAAGTAACAAAGTTCACAGAACATTACAATCCTTGGCCCCTTTTCAATCAAAAGTAATGAAAAGTATCACAAAATAAATGTTCTGCAAAACCAACATTTTACCATTTAAAAGTAAAGAGTTTAACTACTTTGATTGTGTCTAAACCTGTATACTTAAGTTTCTACAAACTGAATATTCATCATTAGCAAGAAGAGTTACTTCTGTGGTCTGAACTGTTTTTTGCCAATTACATTTAGCTCCTGAGCTGTCAGATACAGGACAAAATACACAAAACTGGCATTATATTAAAATACTCCCTGAGCTAAGCAGAAATTCTCCATGACAGTATGCATATGTCAGGGAGCAACAGAGCAACAAGTCAATTAGCAGAGTAGTTAGCCAGGTCCCAGGAAATTCCAGTTCAAGAAAGAAGAAAAACCGTACACCTTAACTACACAAGTACTTCCTGGTATGTCACCTAAATAATTACACTGGTAATTCTTGCAAAAAAATAACCTGGTGTTAGAAGAACAGTCTGACTAGAGGGAAAATTAGAAGAAATACATTTCTAACCGCCCCTGATTGGAGGGGAAAGAGGGAATGGTGATTTGCAAGGCAGGAGGGGGAAAAGTGAATCGCACACATTTAAAACCTCCAAGAAATTAAAAGTCTTGTTAAGGATTACATCATAAATTCTTAAAAACCCATATGCAATTGAGCCTCTGCTTTGTGCTGCAACGGAAGACTACCCAAAGCATTCACATCAAGAATTCTGCAATGAGAGAAACTAACAGTGCACTTGATTTCAGGGGCTCTTTTACTCTCAGTAGAAATTACAAGTACAGCAAGGATCTTGCTGTACAGTTTTGAAAAATGCTTTACTGAACCATACAACAACCTGTAAGGAAAAAAATACAGTTCAGAAATAAGCTATTAATTTCTTGTGTACTTTTAACAGAAATCTTGGGTTAAGAATGAGTTGTGCTGCACACTGGGACATTGTGGTGGTGTAGACTGTTCACTGAGCCACACTGCAACATCAGCATCAGTCAACATTGTTCCTGCTTTAGTTACAAGTGCAAGGGGCCTAACATTATTCCTGTCTTAAGAAACTCAGTGTGCAGAACGTACCTGAGACCCTTTCCTGCTTGAAACACAGGCCCACTCTGTGAGTAGCCAAAGTATTGCTAACTCAAATTGTGGCTATCATGGAAAAATACTGACCAAAGTCAACCACCCAGAGCCCTATAACGGTCCCATGAAGGCTCCTTGGAGCTCTCCAGGATTGCACAGACTGCAGCCTGCACCACATGTCTCACAAAGGAAGCAGGTTCATTGGATTGAAAGTGCAAGTTGCCACCACTTCTCTGAAGTACAGGGGAAAACCAAAATTATATCAGACAGATATGATTTTGACTGTTGGGCAATCAGAGGGAGAAGAATGCAACTTCTTTCATGACACTGGGTACAAAATCTAACATCTTAACCAGCTACTTGAGTTTGTGCACAATGTGATTCGGAAACGTTGCTAGATTTTTACTTGAGCTTTGTACTGATTGTAATTATTCCTGATTATTGGTTAAGCTATCAAAAAATTATATGATCTAATTATGTGATTTGCTATAATAATGTTAAACAATCTTAATTTACTGCTATTCTAAATCAAACTACGTATTAAGCACAACATTGAAATCTCTACACTTAAAACTCTTAGCTGTAAACCAATGACCAAGTCTGTGACTAGAAACAGGCTCATCTGCACCTGAACTCCTCTCTGAGAAGCAGTTTAGAAAGCAAGGGGACCCACTCTGAACCTTGTGACTCAATGGGAGGGCCTTCCCTAATTCCTGCCAAATCACTCCAGCCCACACTGACTCAGCCCTCCCTATCCCTGCATTAATATCCTTTTTTTAATCCTGTAGAAATTACTCCCACTCATTCCCAGCCTCCTATATGCCCCTTCCACATAGTAAGTAATGGACTGGACCTCACTATGGAATTCTGCTAAGTTGCTGTTTCATAAATGTGTATTAAAAATCATTTTTTCCTGACATCTTTTTCAGTGATTCCTTAAGTGACCTTAGGCCTTCCACTCTCCTTTGGACAGACATAAAAGTTACTCTAGTGTAGCTACTCATTGTCCAGAAGTTTTACATTTTGTAGCAAGTCAGTTTTACACTTTGTAGCAAATAAAACAATTCCTGCCTACAACAGAAACCAACTTTCTAAGTTAGCAAGAAAGAAGAAAAAATAAGAAGTCAAAAGAAAGGAAGTTGTACTTTTAAAAAAAAATTCCATTGCCAGGTGAGAATCTACATGTAAACAGTCTTAAGAGTCCACACTCAAGTCCTGTAGTCTTCAGGAAAAAAAAAACCAGACAAAAACTAAGCCCAAATGGCATACAATATACATAGATGCATCTATGTATAGATCCAGGCCCATTTTGCTCATATTCATTTCTCATGAGACATAAGGCAGTTCTGACACAAAAGCCATCTGCAGCATTCATGGGAAATTAAGCATAGATTTTATCCTCAAGGTAGACACTATGACACTATGGTAACTTCAATTGTGTGACTATTAAACTGCCTCTAATGAGCAGAGGAAGATAACCCATGAATATAATGTATTTCAAATAGTTCAAACTGAAAAAACACAACAATGATCTAGAACATAAGTATATGCAAGTAACAGTAACAGTCACACAAGCTAAACTAGACTATATTTGGACAGATGACAGAAAGAAATTCAATCAAAAGAAATAGTAGGTAAGATAGATAGGGTACTACTGGAGCAATACCTGAGATAAAACTGCTTAGACGAGAAAATACTGAAATTATACCTTGTAAACCTGGAAAGTGTTCCCATATAGTTCTTCTGTCAGCATATTCCTCTGCTCCAGAATGGCTTTTTCATTATATGCATATTCCACTACAGCAGATGCTTCTGCATGCCGAAGCATTTTTTTCACATGGCCTTTAAAACTTTTTATTATTTCTGCAACTTGTGATTTTGTCCTATTTCACATAAAAAGATACACAGAAGAGTTAAAACTTCAGCAATATGCTAACCTATCAACAGTTACATTTTTTGGAAGCACATCTAGGTAGTAAGATTTAGAACAGACATCAGAAAACACATGCATCTCAATCAGACTTGTGGCATTTATGAAAAGGAATCTGAAAAAATAAGGCATTTTAAAACACACAGGAATGAATGGATAAATTCTACAAAAGAATGGGTTCCTGAAACATTAAAAGTAACTTTTCAAAAGCCAGTGTTTTGTGTAAGGCAAAGATACACTGAGAACCTATTCGAGCTTCTTTTGACGTTTTCTTCAACTGATATACAGCTTCAGCCTTAACTTCTGCAAAAAGAAAACTGCTTTTAGCAATACCAGAAACTCTCCGGCCTCATCACTCTTACAAAGATGTTTCCAGAAACATTTTCTTACTCATGATGGATGCACTACAGATTAAGAGCAGCAGTCATACTGGAAATGAAACGCTGTAACAGAGCTAAGCGATTCACTTCATACTCACCCATACATAAGAAACTTCTTAACAATATTTCTGGAGTATTTTGACTTGCTCAGCTCTACTAGGCTATCTAAAAGAAGGGAAAAACATTCAGGTAGTTTGATTTTTCGTAACATTAGCTCTACAATGATAAGAGGAACTACTACAATGCTAAAGGAACCACTTCAGCAGAAAATTTAAAAAATTCAAGAGAAATCAATACAGATTGTCTTAACACATGGTGACAACAATATGGATGCACATAGGTAAAACATAGGCAGGAACAAAGTACCTTTCAATTCTTCAAATGTCTCTTGCCTTTGCTTCTCATTACCATACTGAATAAAGCACTGGATCACTCGAGTTGAATCATGTGCAAATGCCAGCTACAGAACAGAGATATCTCATTATCCTAGGCCCTTTGAACAGCATCACACACTAAATTTATTTTAATGCACTTGATCTGATATAGTTTTATGCTACGCGTAGCACATAATGCCAACTATAAAAGTAGTTACCTGTTTATAACAAACTAAGTTTCAAGTTTTTACTGGTTCACAAGTATTCCACCGAACAAAATACAGACAATACTTGCAGTTGCTGACAATTAAAGACATGCATTGAGGTTTTAATCCTAAAAAAGAACCATGAAATGTTCTCATTTTCTTTCATGCTCTTCGTAATTTCAGAGTGACTGTGATGACACAGTTCCACTTCAGTGTGGAATAACAAGAATAACTTTAAAATTCGACACATACTCACTGCAAATTTATACATCTCAAGAGTTAAGCAGAGAGTTCTCTATAGCTAAGTATATGGATACTGATTTCTCTAAAAGAAAGCTGCAAGCCAACAACAGTAATTAGTAAAAACTCTGAGTGGCTGCCTTTTAACTCAAGTTAACACAGAATTTGACCAGACTAGAGCTGCTTGACAGAAAAGACAGACTTGTAACAGCCAGCGGGTGGGCAAAGTGTTGCAGAACTACTGCCCTGAAAGCCAGGTGCCAAATGCAGCCTTCTAACTCAGCTTTTGTTCTTGTTTACTAAAATTTAAATAATTCCTTGTATCTTTTGGAAGGACAGTCCCCTACTACATTACTAAAAGTTCTCTCCTACTTCACTGTTCTTTAAAAACATTGTTGTGAATTTGTGCACTATGGCATTAGTTTTTCTTACACTTTTAATTTTTCCATGAAGAAGCTTCTGTAGGTCATTCATTAGCTTTTCTCGAGTCTCCTTATCACATTTCTTTCTACAAGCAGAAAAAAAAAAAAGTAGTAAAATAATCATCGAGGAAATGGGTTTTTTGTACTATGACTCAAAAATTATTCTGTTCAGAGTAACATTATTAAAAAGAATGTAAACTTAAATCTGCAGCCAGGGTTGCTTATAGATTTTTAAAAATAAGATAAGTTTAAGAGTGAATGCTCCTAAGCATTTACTCACAGATTTTAGCCTGAAAATACAAGTAAAGTCAATTCAGACACTTGTAGTGCCACAGGCCAGCACATTCTGCTTGAATCACCCAGAGAATTGCAATGCAAGTCACCTATGGAACCTCAGTTCTGTGGAAATACAGTTTCATATAATTACAAGAGAAAAAGAGTCCTCCTGTAACTTATGACTAGAAACCAAAGAAACAAAAATTAAAAATACTATTATTACCTTCTCATAGTTTCCCATATTTGCTTTGATTTTGCAATTATGTCATAATTACTCCTATCATTATGTTGTCTGGTTTGCTTTAACTCCTTCCTTTTCTTTTTAAATTCATTCCACTTCGGCTTCTTAGAATCCGGCCCTGAAGACAAAAATAATACATTTTCTATAGTCAGTTAAAAGAAGCAATGGAATCCTTTACCAGTATAAACTTGAATTGCTAACAATTCAGGAGCTTTGCCTGCAGCTAACCAGCTACTTAATAAAAAAGCACAAATATTTAGTAAGTATGCTAAGCTAGCAATTTTCATTTCTAGAATGCTGGAAGAATGATTTTTCCTCAAAACTCTGCCAAAAAATCATTATTAGCTTGAAAACTGACTCAAAAATGCACCCAGCAGGCTGTGACAGCCCCAGGTAATTCTTCCTTATTAGCTAATCCTCTATTCATATATGTAATTATTCCCTTTCTCAAAACAAGAACCCTAACTCAAAGACACTGAAATCTCAAGGGGGAAAAAAAAAAGAAAAGCCTTTTTACATGCTCAGTACTGTTATTCAGTTGAACTCCTGAAGCATGGGATTTTAGTATACAACGGGTACACACTGCCACACAACAAACTCTGTTAGGATAACTTTACAGGAAGCAGGAGAAATGACTGAGAGAAAAAACACTTCCAAGTATTTGACCTACTTTTACTCAAACCTTGACAAAAACCATCACCTCGTATCAGAGGTCATGCTAACCATTACTTCTATACGGAACATTAAAGACTCAGCCTGCTTACTGGTGTTTAGCAGCATGTATATAACTGTTTTAACCCATTCAAAAACATGCTCTCTTTTTACAAACTGTATTACACATTTTTTAATCACTCTTCTAAAGTAAACATGACAAGAGAAATAGTGACACTTTGCCTTGAGAGCAGTGACACTGTGCAGTATATTGCAGCTTTCAGTTATTTTTATAAACAACATTTAAAGGTTTGGTTCTGGTGGCATTTATTTTTTAAAGCAGTTTACTATGAACATTCTGTTGCTATTAAACTGCCAGATATCTAATGCATATCCCGTATGAAGCTATTCTGCAGATGTGTAACAACAGCAACAACAAAATACTGAACACCACCTACTGTCCTCCAAACAACTTTTTTTTGCAGAACTTCTGAACTTCTCACATAAAATTCCACTTCTCATTTTACCGTGCTGTTTAGCTCTCACGGAGAGCTCTGATTCACAGCAGAGGAAGAAACATGAAGAACATGAAAGGTACATAAAGTTCTCATGTACCAGAAACAAAAAACCAAAACCCACTTAAACAGTGATAGAACAAGACATTTGTTTAGGCTCTCTGCATAAACACAAAAATAAGATGTAAAATATAAACAGCAGTGATACCATAGATGATTTGTTTCTTTTTTTCTTAAATAAAAAGAGGCTTAGAGATGGTTTGGACCACAGTAAAATAAGAGATAGTAGAATTCTTTTCCTTAATTTTTGTATTCCAAATTTTATAGCTAGTACTTTTAGAACAGAGGATGCTATTTCTAAAATGGTCTATGAAGAATATTTTGTATTCCAAATCTATGTGGAAATTGCTAGTTTCAAGCTAGCCACTCAACACTGTCTATAAAATAATCATAGCTTTTTGATAGTAAAAGAATTACTTAAATTTGCTACATTTTACTTTCAGCTTCCAAGAAAACTCTAAACTTTTGATTTGCAAGACTTTGGATTCACGTGTAGTCAGGTAAATTTTCCCACAGCAAAGATTAAATATGAAATAAACCTGGAGTCATTCAGACAGTTTAAAAGGGTCATAAGAAGCCAGGGGGGCAAAAGAACACCTAGAGTAACAGTTGTTTCTCAAAACCTCGTTTTCATTGATAACCAGGCTTAAAAATCTGCTCACCTCCCTCTTCTCCATCCTGCAGCTTCCTCTTCTTTCCAAGCTTCTCTGATTGCTGCTTATTCTTGAATTGTTTGACATTAGTTCTTCCAGGTCTCAACTGTCCTTTCCCAAATTTCTTGGAGATGGACTTAGGCTTCCCTTCCTCATCTCCTTTGTTAAAAATTTTCTTTGGTGGACCTGAATCTATCAACCAACAAAACAGAAATTAAAATGTTGCTTCAAAATAAATTATTTCTGTGACAAAAATCAATCTGTCATATTTATTTTTTTATTTTTATTTTTATTTTACAGTGAGCCTTAAAGGCTTCCCAAAGACATTGTTTTCACTACAGTCCTTGGGTGTCTCAGTTTTCCCTAGAGAAGTTTTCCCAGGCATTATTTTCCAGGCAGTGGTTTAATGGCCCAGGCATAAAAAGGATTATTCTAAGTAGGTAATTTCTTCGTCCTTGACAGAACATTCATAAATCCCCAAATCATCTCTTCACACTTTAGAGAAAAAGGTGTTTTGACATCATCTGTTTTAAGCAGAAAAGAGCAAACACAGAAAGGTATCTTCTCATTCCTAACCCACTTCATACACCCTGGCTTCAGGTCTCAGATATAATTTTTCTTAACTTGGGTCACCAAAGTCTACAATTAAAAAGCTATCAACATAATTTTTTTAATAAAAATACATCAATCAAATGGAGCTAAAGGGCAATTGCAGTTCCAATGCAATGTATTTGAAATACTTCAGCTTCACTTATTCAGGACAGGAGATTTCACGATCTGCCTGGGCAAACTGTTTCAGTGCTCAGACACCCCCAGTCCAAAAAGCCTTTCCTGATGTTCAGAGGAAACTTCCTGTGTATCAGTCTGTGTCCATGGCATCTGGTCCTGTCACTGGGCACCACTGACAAGAGTCTGGCTCTGTCTTAGCACCCTCCCTCCAGATCTCTTGTATACCCAGACAAGATGCCTCTCAGCCTTCCCTTCCTCAGACCGAACTGTCCCAGCTGTCTCAGCCTTTCCTCAAAGAAGAGATGTTCAAGATGCTTCATCATGTTCATGGCCCTTTGCTGGTGTCTCTCCCATACATCCATGTCTCTCTTGTGCTAGACACAGCTCTCCAAGTGTGGCTTCGGTGGTGCTAAGGAGAGAAGGATCAAACCCCCCACCCTGCTAGTAGCATCCCTATCCTATTGCAGCTCAGGATCCAAATAGCCACCTTTGCCATAAAGGCACACTGCAGGCTCACGTTCCACTCTGTGACCACCAAGAGTCCCAGTGCCTTTCCTGCAAAGCTCCCTTCTCCCAGCATGTGCCAGTGCACAGGGATGTTCTCCTCTCAGGTGCAGAACTTTACACTTCTCCTTGTTGAACTTCATTAGGGTTTTGTCAGCCCATTTCTCCAGCCTGCTGAGGTCCCTGTGGAGGCCAGCACAGTTCCCTGGTGTGTTAGGCACTTATTCCAGTTCTGCATCAAGCCTACTGATGGCATACTATGCCTCAACATCTAGATCATCAATGAAGCCACTTAACAGGATTACACCCAGTATTGACTCCTGGGGAACAGTGTTAGTTACCAAGTGAATGGATTTGGTGCCACTGATAACCACCCTCTAGGTCCAGCCATTCAGCCAGTTCAGCAGACGGCCATCCAACCTACAAATCAAAAGCACCTCTGAAGGATAGTAAGGAAGGAAGAAAGGAAGACAGCGTCAGAAGCCTTCCTGTAGCTCACACAGACATCTTCTGCCCTCCACACATCCGCCGACCTAGTAATTCCATCACATAAATGTAACAAGACAAAAAACGTCTGAGCACACCCATGCAGAACAACGATCACTCAGCCAGCACACCTCCTAAGCAGCCTTTGCCTTTTTACCATCACCTTTTTTAAATTTCCTTTTCCCGTGCGGCCCCTTCCCACGAGGCGCTTTTCCACTCTTCCCCACGAACTTCTTTTTACTTTTGGCTTCCATCCTGACACCCCTGCAATCGGAGCAAGAGGTAACATTACTGGCCGGCTCTCTTGCCAGCGGTGGGAAGCAAAGGCAGTCCGCGCTTCCCTGGCCATGCCTGACGGAACTAAACCCTCCTCCCCAGCGGGGCCGTGCGGGCTCTCACGAGATGGCCCGCAGGCCGGCCAGCACGGAGGGGGGGGGCGGCTATACAAGGCTTTGGCGCTCCCGCTACTCCTGGACCGTGCCCAGAGACCGTGCCCAGGGGTCCCCAGTCCCTTCCCGGCCCGGCCCTTCCCGGCCCGTCCCATCCCCTCTCCCGCCGCTCCGCACCGTCCCCGCCGTCCGCCTCACACGTGCCGCCCTGACCACGCTTTACGGCCGCCCCGGCGGGTCCCTGTGGTCCCCATTGGCCCTCACGGCCGCTGCCGCGCGACAGTGCCGAACCATCCTGCCGAAAAGCGCCGCGCGGTGAGAGAGGGGTCCCTGGCCCTGCGCGCTCCTTCCTGTCCCCGGGGGTGAGGGCGGTGTCGGCGGGGCCGCCTCCATCCTCCCCTCACCAGCCCCCTCGGGGCTCCCCGTGACGGTTCTCGCCCGTGTGGATTCACCCCTCAGGCGAGGGGAGGGCAGGCCGCGGTGAGGAAATGCCCCGTCCCCTCCCAGTCCTCCTGTCTCTGCCGTCCGGTCCGGCCCGGCCCTGCCGCTCGGCCCAAAGCTGCCGCCATCTTCTGGAGCGCGGCTCGGCAGCTGCCCGGCACCAATAAAGATCCAGGTTCTGAAGTAAAGTAACGTGACCCAGGGCAGCTGAAGGAGCGATGGTTCCGGAGGACGCCAGGTGGAGCCGTGACTCCAAAAGGGTGCGGGTGTCACTCCGCGGGAAAGGTTCTGTCCCATCGGGTGCTGTGTAAAGACACCGCTGCTGAACGGGAAGAGGATCCCTGCTCACAAGGATGGTGATTGTCAGGTTAAAAGTAACGCAAAGCATAGTTAAATATAAACTTTAAAAATAATGTTTGCTTCCTGACAACTTAATTTAGGTTTACCGATCTTAGGATCCATATATATATTTAAAACCAGCTTCAGTTTCCCCTGCAGGTTAAATGAATTAAAACTTACAAAAACTTCAGATCAGAGCAGGAGAAGATCATAAAGCCATCAGAGCTAGGAATGGGATTCCTAAGATGCTAACATAGTCCTATGTAGGATTATGACAATTTAGCATATAGAAATTATTCCATTTAGTAAAAAAATATTTCAGTTACCCTTAGGACACAGAACGAAACAGTCATGCCTTGTGGGATACAAGAGACAGAAATGAAAATCCACTGCATAAATGCATTGCTGAGCACAGCTTTCACCAGCTATGAAAACATCTCAGTGATTTCAGGCATTGGAATGGGCTGCCCAGGGAAGTAGTGGATTCTCCGTCCCTGGAGATATTTAAAAAGAGACTGGATGTGGCACTCAGTGCCATGGTCTAGCAACCGCAACGGTGGTTCAAGGGTTGGACTCGATGATCTCTGAGGTCCCTTCCAACCCAGCCAATGCTATGATTCTGTGATTCTATCCCAACTTTCAGTTGCCATTTTGTTGCCTTTACACTACACTTACTCCTTTGAGTAGCTTTGGTTGGAGAAAAAGGGCATGCAGAACCTGATCTAGGTTCCCTTGAGATCAACAAGAACTATTCCACTAATATCAGTGACCTTTAAATAAAACTTTTGGCATCCATCCACTAATTTTATCTGGGCATGCAATTTAAGTAATTCAGCAATATCACTCCATGCCTCTACAAAGCTGAATAAGCTCCTCTCTCCCCCAAAACAAACCCAGAAAAGTAAACCTGTTTCAGAGGACAGCAATTCCTCTTCATCCAATTGAAAACATATACTAAACTCAACCTAAATATTTACTGTGTCCCTTAGTAGCTGACTCCTAGATTTAGACAGCTTCCTGATAGTGTCCTCTTCCTTAGCTTTGTGATCCCAAAACCAAAGATCATTCTTCTTTCTTTCTTTCTTCTCTAATTCATCTCTATGCTCTAGTTAAGAACTTCTTTAGAAGAAACCACTTTTACTCAAAATATCTGTGCAGCACTACAAAATATTTGAAAGCAAATACATTCAAACTTAAGCAGGTTTTTCAATTATGTATGTTGCCTAGCAGAAAGTAAGGGGGGGGGGATGGAGGGGAAAGTGTGTAAAAATGGAAAATAATGCATAGTTTTCCATTATCCCCCTTTGTATCTAAACTCTCTCTTCTTGACACAAGCACTGGATGGTCAGAGTCCTAATTTAGTTCAGATCAAGCTGAAAAAGTAATAAAATCCACAAGTACTACCATTCACCAAGGCATTTAATCTTGTCTGGTTCATTTAGGGTTCTGAATTATTGCTTGAAAAAGATTTCCAGCATTTTGTTTACTAGCAGATGTTCGGTCTTGAGAATTCTTACACTCATTTCTTCAAGGCCCTTACTCAAGGT
Source organism: Calypte anna (assembly GCF_003957555.1). Lineage (NCBI taxonomy): Eukaryota > Metazoa > Chordata > Aves > Apodiformes > Trochilidae > Calypte > Calypte anna. The sequence continues at coordinate 49,133,617 of NC_044274.1, forward strand.
TTAAGTTCAGGAAGAGCTGAATTCATCTTATGAGCTCAGAAGTCTTCAAAACCTGTGCAAACCAGTCAAAGAAAATTATCTGAAATTCTTCCTGGAAAGTGTAAGGGCCAACAAACTGCACCTAACAACTCAAAGTTAATTAGTACTAGAGAAGGAATTGGTTTAGATGACAAACACAGGGGAATTATAAGCCCAAGTAAATCATTGAATGGTTTGGGTTGGAAAGGACCTTTAAAGGTCATATATATAGATATATATATGTATATGTGTGTTAATGTACCTACCTATATAAACACATTTTGTGTGCATATATATTTGTACACCTATACTGGTAGAAAAATAAAAAGTTATTGCTAAGTACCAAACAATAAAGATGAGGTATGCTCCTACTGCAAAACTTAAACTTCATGCTTTACTTGCTTGCTTTTCTAGGGTAAAAAAGGACCATGACTGACTAGCAAACTACTTACATATTAAAGGTTCTGCATGGAAGACAAAAACTAGCAGTTGAGATGTAATAAAAAAGACTCTTGTGAAATATAAACTTAAGAATTTACCCACTCAACTAACCATTAGAATACTTAGTCCTGTGACTCAAGCAGCTAACAGAAAATTTCAGAATTACTTTTTCTAATACCTCTCTCAACCACATTACTATTCCTTCTTACAAAGTATTCTACCTCAAAAATTACCTGACCTGCTATTTAGTCTCAGAATTAAAATAAATACATAAAAATAAATTTAAGTGCTTTGTTTATTCCCCCCTGAAATCCTTTGTGCTGTCCTAAAGACATAGGAAGAAGTGGGAAGGACAACTAAAAGCCTCTATGTCATCTGCATCTCAGAGGTTACATGAATTATATGCATAAAATATTAACCATGGTGTCTGCTGAAGTTTTCTCTAGCAACTGATTTTTCCACACTAGAAAAATGAAAATTTTCACAGTGGAAAAAGAATTGGAGGATGAAGTCAGTTCTGCTGTTTAAAACTATTGATAGTGATGGCCTTGCACCAGCACTCTGAGGCTGCTGATGCTAGTACTATCTGTGCAATACAAAAGAATGCATAGTATAAGAATATAAGCATTCATACTATTAATATTTTTTCTGCCATATCCTAAACTGGTGCTTTTGAATTTCACATAGTAAGTGATTTATTTTACTCTTTTAAGCTCATAACATTTTAGGATATAAAACTGGTCTCAGTGAGGGACTGCAAAAAAATTGCACAATATTTTTGGTTGCAAGGTACCACGTGGGGGGGGGGGGAGAACTGAGCAAGGACAAAGAAAAACAAGTGTGGAGTCTCTCTCTTCTGGTTAATGGTTCATATCCAGTCCAGATCAACAGCCTGAAGCTGAGCCTGAATCTCAGTGCCATCCATGTTTTGTCTCCAGTGAATTGATGGAACTGGACTCACAGTGATGAATTTTCCAAGCTATAAAGAGTCAGTTCCCATGACTGCCCATGCTGCTTTTCCTCAGCTTGTCTTCTGTCACAGCATGGTCAGCACACTTGAAGTCAATACAAATATTCCATCTGCTTCTGGGGTCACAGAACTAATTCCTGAAGATGATTCCTGAATGTTTTTTTCTGGTTGATCAAATATTTGGTGTAACTTCTTCTGGAGTTGGAAACTGGAACTCAGGCAACTCAAAAGAAAGATGTGAAAGATCTTAAATATAAGTAATAATATAAAAATGTGGTAAAATACAACAGATTTTCCTTGGGGCTTTCCCTTTTTGTACTAATTCATTCAAAGGAAGCTTATTTTAATCTTCTAAAGAGCTATCAGATGAAGTAGGGGGAAAATACATCACAGAAACAGTAGCTAATGGTCTTTCAGAGCAACCAAACAAGAATATAAAAGAATTAAAGTAGAGCTGCTGTGGCTAGGAGAAGCCTCCAGACACTGACAGGTTTTGAACACTTCAATTGGAACTTCATTGGCCTCTGCTTAAGGTCACCACCTCTGATCATCACTTATCACAGGATTCAAAAGGTGTCCCAGCCCAGGAGAAGCCACCACACTGCTACATTTGCATCTTTATGATATTTGGCCTTCTGCTCTTAAGGTTCCTTTGATCCTTAAGGATCAGGTAGGTTTCAGCCCAGGGTTTTCCCTTGATCTCCTGGGAACACTTTCTAGGCACTGATTTTCTACTTTCTTCCCAGAAGTTCTCTTGATGTATACCAGAACCTTTGGGAGTTCGTTATGGTCATTCCAAAAATTAGCAATACATTACATTTTTAATACCTCAGCCTCCCAAATCAGTAGACTGTGTCATTCAACAAGATTTCTTCTGCACGGCAACCTAAAAATATTTTGACTCAAGGTCAGGCTTCCCACAGCAGCAGGCTGCCTTTCAGGAGTAGTTTTGCAGACTGCATGTTCATTTCCAAATCAGTGGGGAGGACTGTCACAGAAAATCAGAAGGGCCAAGTGGTCATCTGTCCTGTTGGCAACACCTTTGTTCCACAGGAGGAATCCAGCTCTCCTTGGATTCAAAACTCACCAGAAATCACTGTCGGGCAGACTGATTAGGTTAGATATTAGAAAGAATTTCTTTACGGAAAGAGTGATCTGTCATTGGAATGGGCTGCCCACTGAAGTGGTGGATTCTCCGTCCCTGGAGATATTTAAAAAAAGACTGGATGTGGCACTCAGTGCCATGGTCTAGCAACCGCAACGGTGGTTCAAGGGTTGGACTCGATGATCTCTGAGGTCCCTTCCAACCCAGCCAATTCTATGATTCTATGATTCTATGATTCTATGACACTTTTCTCAAATGTTTGTAACTCCAGCTCATCATTCAGAAGTAGACTTGCTTGATGGCACCTGTGAATTTCTTCCCACTCCTCATCCATTTATAAATACTCTTGTCTTCTCCAGTCTCACAGCTGAACAAGATCCATTCTCTGATAAAGCATAATCTTCCACTCCTCCTTATTTTAACATCCTGCATTTACTTGTCAGTTTCTGCTTCTCTCAGATCATCAGTTTTTCTACTTACAGAGAAATTCTACTCCTTCAGGTTCCTTTCTAGGGAACGGAGCGGTTGTATTGATCTCCTGGGCTTAGACATTGTATTGTCCCAGAGTGCACCCACATGAAAGGGAAATGTTAAGGCTTGAACCGGTGCAGTTCTTTCTGACACTGCCAGTACGGAACAGCCCAGCAGCGGCGCCAAGGAGCTCGGTGCTTAACCCTCCGTCACTGTCACCTCCGCCTTCTCCACCGCCGGCTGGCTGCGGGGCTTTCGGGCTTTCTGGCAGCTCCTCCACGACGAGGATCAGCTGCACCGCAGCAGCTGCCGGGCGTGCCGAGACGGAGCGGCCGTGCTCCCGCTCCTATGCGGGACCGGCCGGGCTCCCACAGCCGCGCTGCCGCCTTCCCCGCGTCCTCCTGCCCAGCCGGGGAGGAAGGCGGCTGCGGAGGAGGAAGCGCACACTGCGGAGTCTTCGCCGACAGAGCACTCCCAGGGCTCAGACGCCTCCTGGGACACCTCCACCGCCGCCTCCCCTCGCCTCTGGAGAGCTCCTCAGCCACCACCGAGCCCCTTCAGCGGAGCGGGCGGCGGCGTTCGGAGGCTGCGGAGCGGCCCCGCGCTGCTGCCGGGCGGGCACAGATCGAGTCCTGGGAGGCAGCCACGACGGGCAGGGGCAGCAAGGCGGTGAAACCGCACCCCGACACCGGCACGTCCCGTCATGGGCACCCCGTGACACCGCCGGGACGTGGCAGCGCCGGAGCCCAGCTCTCACCGGCAGCTCAGGCTGGCAGCGGACCTCGCACATCGGCCGCGGCAGCTGGCGGGGGGATGATGCTGGTGGGAACGGACAGTGCAACATCTCGCGTGTTGGCATTGGGACTGGAAGCTTGTTACAGTGATATAATGTCCCCTAAATCCCAGATAATTCGCTATTCCATCTCTTTTCTCATCTTTTTCTCATTTTCCCTTTTGCTTTATTTTCTAACAGGTGTGTCTTCAGGGTGTAAGTCCAATGTTAAGCAGTGGGTGACACAATTTCACTAAGTTTTCCCTGGTGGCTTGTTTGGGTTTTGTTGGTGTTGGTGGGTTGGTTTGGGTTCCACCACTGGGCCTGATAAAAGGGAAAAAAAACCCAAATTCACAGGTCATTTTTGTTTGTTAATCTGAGAAGTGTTCCAAGTTTAAAAGGTCTGTAAAAATCTTTAACAGGCCTCAGCTCAATTGATTTTCCAGATGTTATTGTAATATGCAAGTCAGTATTGATCCCTGGACCCAGGTGACGTGGGATATCCTGTTTAGCTGGCTGGAAAGGAAGCAAATGTAGCCCCCCGACTGTGTCAGAAGTCCAGTGTTGTACAAAGAGATCTCCCACATACTTGTTCCCCTTCTTCCTCTGAGCCTCTGAAGTCACAAAATGTGCTGCAGTGACATGCATGTTGCTGAAGCTGTGCTTGCACTGAGGATAGCATAGTTTGTCTATAAAGACAGCACAATTCCATCACTGCAACTGCAGAGTTCTCTGCCTAGACTTATTTACCACTTCTGAGAATGAAAATGAGGTATCACTTCTTGATTCTTCTGTGAAGGAATTTAGTGTTATTTATCCTTGTCTAAAGGAGGAATAAGGCAGTCTGCATGTACCATCAGGTGTTAAAGAGTAATTACAGTTAAGATCCTACTTAGTGGGTTTAAAGGTACAGATTCTGGAGATGCTAAATGAGAGAAGTTCTTTGTCTTCCAAACACTGCAATGAGCTTTGTCTATCATGAATTAGCTACTTGGCCTCTTCTTTATTTTTAAAAAAGCATAATCCAAAGAAACTTTCAGGAATTTTAAATCTGATTCACTTTTAAAGAAAAAGGATAAAAAAAGAAAAAAGACTTAACTATAGTACATTATTCAGCACAGATATTGTTAGAAACGTTGTCAGCAGAAACAGCCTAAAACAAAACATTTTCTTAACTACCTATAATGCATTTGGTGTAGTAGAAGCACGGGTTTGTTTTGCATTTGACAAAATAAGTGGATGGAGGCTAAACATAGATAGAAGGATGATGCTTTCCAAAGACACACAAAATGGACCCTCTACCAAAAGGTTACACAAAGATAATGATATATTTTATGTGGCGGTGATCACCTATACTCATGGAGTAAGTTTTTCTGTGTTTCACACTTATACAGACAAAGTAATGTCAGTATTTTCCTCTTGTGGAAAACATGCACCTTTGTAAGCCTTGAGGATAAGTATGGCTGCAAAAACTGTAGTGTGTTACATGGGACTGTAATACTTACCTGCTCCCAAAGTCCTTTCAAAGAAGTCTGCCCTGCCCCATAGCAAGCAGGCAGCTGTGCCTAACAAATCTGGGAGAGAGAAAGCATTGGGCAGCTCTGTCTGACCTCTGGCAGCATTTGTAGATGTTTATTTCTTGTAGGGTAAAAATCCACAAGATTGCATAGTCAGGGAGAAGCATTATTCCAACAGATGAGCAACATCAAAGCGACAGCTTTCCTACTTGATATGTCATACCACCAACCTGAAATTACTTTGATGTCAAGCTGGTCACTGGTGGATCCGAGGCAGAAGTCTTCCTTCTGTGACCCTGAAGCTGGTGAAAAGATCAATCAGGGGAGCACGCCAGGCTACTTCAGCTCCAAGTCTCCCTCTGATGGTGAATATGGGCTTTCCAGGCCAGGATTGTCCTGTTTCCTTGCTATGCTGCTGAAACTTTGGATTTTAGTCTGTTTTTCTTTTTTGGGGTGAAAATGGAAGAAGAAGGGGAGTTTAAAGTTCTTTTAGGCAAAAAGCAACTGTTGAAACTCGGGAAAATAAAAAGCTAAACTAATTGCTCCTATTCTGAGCAGAAGTAACCTTATCACTCACACAGGCCAGTGCCTGTGGTGCAACTGCTAACAAAAGCTGCTTTACACACAATTCTTTGTGTCCCTCGTGCAAATCAGTGTGTTACAGTAGCTTCTTCAGTTGTTCCTGCATTGTTTCAGTACCGATATAAGACAATACAGCCTCAGATTACAGCTTCTGCAAAGGAGCAGTTCACAAACCCTTCTTCTGAAGTGCATACTAATGGTTTTTGGGTATTACTGCTTACAGTAATGCTACTGGCAGCTCTCTTTAGTTGTACTTCAATAACACAAGTGTTGTAAATATGTTTCTATCAGCAATACTTAATGAAAGAAGATAAAGAATATGAGCAATCCTGGGCTTTCAGCAAGCTGTCAGAGCTTTCTAACCAAAAAATTTCTCCAGCAGCAGAGACATTAATACAGACCACTTTTAGCAGCAGTCTGAGCAAACGTGGCTAAAGCAGAACAGTGCCAGGACACCATCTGTTAGTCTGTCTCCATTGCAGGGAAAGGTAATACCCAAAGAGAAAACAGCTTGAGGGCAGCAATTTTTCTATACCACTTCCAGCCAGATCTCCAGAAGCATGGCAGATTTATTAACTGCTAGGCACTAAATAAGTACTGAAATATTATGTCTGACCCTAACTTTGATAATAAAAACAAGAGCAGATTTTGTGTGCGCTGTAGCAGTAGAAAATGCCTATATGCAGAGTGATTCTTACTAGAGTAATTCTGCTGATAAAATTGCTTAGAATAAACTGACATCAGCTGCACATTGTGTTTCGAATATAACAGTCCTACTGCGTAGGTTAATTCAGGTATCAAGGAAGAGCATGAGCAACAGAATTTAGCAAAATTTGGAATGAGGTCAAGTCAGAATTAAAACTCACCCTGGCATACCATTAACGGTGCCAAAAACTAACAATCAAGGTAAGGTTCCAACCTTGGGGCTTCACGTGATCTGATCTAGTTCAAGATGTCCCTCCTCACTGCAGAGGGGCTAAACTAGATTAACTTTAAAAGGTCTCTTCCAAACTATTCTATGATTCTCTGAAAAATGGATCAAGATTTCTTCCCTGCCTTGGTCAGATGACTTAGTTGAAAAATAACTGGTTTATATGCCAGGTGGCTTTTGGCATAGATCTTGATATGGAACTAAGCAAATGCTGCACACTGGAGTGCTGGAGGCTATAAATCATTTTATGTAATAGAATTGAACACTTCAGATAAGCGAAATTAAATACACTTAAAGTAACTGAATATAGAATGTGTCTTGCTTATTTCTTATTATCAACATTGTGCAGAAATGACCTCAAGGATCTATTAAAAATAAGCTTCATTGTAACCCTTCTTACATTCATGCTTTCTTATATTTCTTTACATTCCTTACATCTGAATTTCTCCTAAATTTCAGCTGTGCTTCATGCTTTGAGGTCTGGACCATAGCTCTTTGGGATGCTGGGCTACATTTCCATCAGTTAACTAGTGAAATCACTTTAATTAATATTAACAGCATTAACAGAGATTGAATTTAGAGAATCACAGAATGCTTTGAGGTGGAAGGGACCTCAAAGATTCCTTAGTTCCAATGACCCTGCCATGGGCAGGGACACCTCCCACTAGACCAGTTTGCATAAGGCCCCATCCAGTCCAGCCTTGAACACTTCCAGGGATGAGGCAGCCACAACTTCTCTGGCCATGGGTCTTTCTGGTGACACTGTCAGTGGAGAAGAACCAAGTAATCTCCTCTGTTGGCTCTACCAACTGCTCTTTGCTATGCGGTCACCGCAGAGGGCAGTGTTCCTCTACAGGCATCTCCTTGTGTGTGTGTGCAGGAGCAGGACCAATACATCAGTCTCAGCAAGGCACCAGGTAGGGAATTGAGACTTGGTCTTGATTAGCAAACCGATTAGAAGCATTCTGTAAACACAGGTGTGTTCACGGGCACAGGGAATTTCTAGTCTCGTTTGGTAGGATGCATTGCAAGAACAAGTATCTACTAAATTTTTGGTATTTATTTGAAACTAAATGATAGGCAATGACCCAGCCAGCACGGGTTTAGGAAGGGCAGGTCCTGTCTGACCAACCTGATCTCCTTTTATGATCAGGTGACCTGTATAGTGGATGAGGGGAAGGCTGTGGATGTGGTTTACCTGGACTTCAGCAAGGCCTTTGACACCGTCTCCCACAGCATCCTCCTGAAAAAACTATCAGCCCGTGGCTTGGACAGGAGCACCCTGTGCTGGGTTAGGAACTGGCTGGAGGGCCGGGCCCAGAGAGTGGTGCTGAATGGGGCTGCATCCAGTTGGCAGCCGGTCACTAGTGGTGTCCCCCAGGGATCAGTGTTGGGCCCGGTTCTGTTCAATATCTTCATTGATGATCTAGATGAGGGGATTGAGTCCATCATCAGCAAATTCGCAGACGACACTAAGCTGGGGGGGAGTGTGGATCAGCTGGAAGGCAGGAGGGCTCTGCAGAGGGACCTGGACAGACTGGAGAGTTGGGCTGATTCCAATGGGATGAGGTTTAACAAGGCCAAGTGCCGGGTCCTGCACTTTGGCCACAACAACCCCATGCAGCGCTACAGGCTGGGCACAGAATGGCTGTAGAGCAGCCAGGCAGAAAGGGAACTGGGAGTCTGGATTGACAGGAAGCTGAACATGAGCCAGCAGTGTGCCCAGGTGGCCAAGAAGGCCAATGGCATCCTGGCCTGTATCCGGAACAGCGTCGCCAGCAGGTCCAAGGAAGTGATTCTGCCCCTGTACTCAGCGCTGGTGAGGCCACACCTCGAGTACTGTGTCCAGTTCTGGGCCCCTCAGTTCAGGAAGGATATTGAGGTCCTGGAGCAGGTCCAAAGGAGGGCAACCAGGCTGGTGAAGGGACTCCAACACAGACCCTATGAGGAGAGGCTGAGAGAGCTGGGGCTGTTCAGCCTGGAGAAGAGGCGGCTCAGGGGAGACCTCATAGCTCTCTACAACTACCTGAAAGGAGGTTGTAACCGGGTGGACGTTGGTCTCTTTTGCCAGACAACTTTCAACAAGACAAGAGGGCATGGTCTTAAGTTGTGCCAGGGGAAATTTAGGTTAGATATTAGAAAGAATTTCTTTATGGAGAGAGTGATCCGGCATTGGAATGGGCTGCCCAGGGAAGTAGTGGATTCTCCGTCCCTGGAGCTATTTAAAAAGAGACTGGATGTGGCACTCAGTGCCATGGTCTAGCAACCGCAACGGTGGTTCAAGGGTTGGACTCGATGATCTCTGAGGTCCCTTCCAACCCAGCCAATTCTATGATTCTATGATTCTATGATTCTATGATTCTATGACTGGACCATAAATTTAAGCTGACTTTCCTAAGAAAAAAATAAGCTTTCGGACACAGCTTCATATCTTTACCACAGTTTTGTGTGAAATACCTGTTTTAATCTTGGTATTTAATGATGATTCTGATATTCTCGCATCTATTGCTCAGTGGGTCCTGGAGTTAAAATAATATTCTGCATCTATTCACATGAAATAATGCCTGCAATATGTACTAGAAACTCAGAAGGTATGTGACCCAAGAAGATTAGGCCCTTGTCTTCTTGTGGAAATGCCTAAACATCCAACGCATTACCATATCACAGAATATTTAGAGTGAAACTTGCACAAGTAGGTTCTGCTGGCAATGAACAAATATCACTAGTTCCTGGAGGCAAAAGTCTGCATGCCCCCTCACTGACAGCTGTTAACTACTTAAAGCTGTAATGGGTAATTATTGTCAATGTATTGAAATTAAAAACTCTATTACTGTCTGTATTGATAGCTACTTAGCTGAACTGACACTTCAAAATATAAGTTTCTTTTGCAGTCTGAGATCCACTCAATAGTTAGTTCTGTTGCTAAATAAAAAATTTGAGGTTTTATTTAAAAAGTACCAAGTTGAAATAACTTTTCTCTTGAAGTCAATCGTACCACAAGCCAAAATATCTGCCTATATAAAAACTGAAGCAATTCAGGTAGGTTTGTAACAAGAAAACAAATTTATTGATTTTAAAAGACAAGACACAATTTTGTTTTGAAAAACACAAGAAAGCTAGCCTGAGTTCAAGTCTGAAATATTCAGAAAAATCCTACTGTCTTTAGTATGTTCCAGTCATTTTTTTAAACAACACACTAAAAGTTAATATATATTTTTATAATTATAAAAGTTCCCCAGTTATTGTACAGTACACGATACAAATTGCCCACAAACTATTATTTAGCTCCTGCCAGTTTTGAGAGGACATGATATACTAAAAGATTTAGCATTTCTCACAAAAATCACATCAGGAAATACGTATTTACAAAATCAAATACATTATACAAAAAAACCATCACGTTATTCTGTAAAGATGTCTCCTTTAAATAATTAAAAAGTATATTCAACTGTAGTCCAAAAACTGGAAAAGAACATTACATTATCTCACACATACAATCTACAAAAAGTTGCTTACCGCATTTACATAATATATTCAGTCAACTGGAAAATAAAAGTTTGAATGTGACCTAGTGTTACGGTGTTTCTGTGCTGTGGGACTGAATAATGTAATCTGCCACTTACTAAGTGAAATTTAAATGATGGCACTTAAAAAAACCCAACATTATAAAATAAATGCAACAAAGGAAGTTTCCTAGAAGGTAAGAAAGCCCTGAGTGATGATAAAATTACTGATTGGTAGCTCTAGAATTAACCTAATTAAAGTTTACCACCTCAGGCACAATTTTCCAAGTTTTTGAAAGGCACTCAAAGTTTCTTTAACAGCCTCATTGGTTATTATCTGTAAGTCCAAATTTTCAGTAAAGATGAGTGGAGATGGGCAACTTGCTTTGGTACAAAGTGGTATTTTTCTAGAATACTTTAAATTGATTAATTGTGTTACTTTAAGATGGATATTTAATGTTTAAATACAAGGCATTCAGTTTATTATTGTGTTGAAAGAGAGATTACTTGGGGAACTCTTTAAGTATTTTTTTGTGTAAAAATATCTTGCTGGTATTAGTGGTTCAAAAAGAATTGAACTGAGTTCCTGGTAAACACCAATCCATGTTAGGTTGTTCCTCTGAAGTCTAAATTCCTCAGACAAAGACATTTACTATTTCAGAGTAAAGTTCATCCAGAACTACAAACTTCTGCAAGATGTCTGCACCATAATCAAGACAGTGCTTAAGAACATACAAAGAACATTTTCCTGATTTAGATTTAAGTGAGGCTCATTTGATGCTTATAGGCTTGTTCTGGGCCTTCTTTTCTACAGTGAATTTCTGCCTTAATGAGCAATCTAAACAAACAATGCCTACCAAATACTTAACTACTCAGGGCTTCCAATCCCACAATGCTAATTTATTTTTTTCAACAGCAAAAGGGAAAAAATCAGAATAAAACAGGAGTTAAAATAACCATTTTCAAACTAAGGCATATTTCCAAACAAACACTAGGCAGTCACTTCGTAAGTGGCTTTTACTGTTTCTTAGTTAAACTAGTAAATTAAACTCAGGTCTACTGGCACATAAAATCACTAGCAGCAATGATCAAGGCATGCAAACTCAGAAGCATTTACAGTAAATTATGAATTTTAAAAGTTGTTAAATTAAAACCCTTTGAGTATTGCATTTAAGTAATTAATTATGCATGAATTTGCGTTAACTGACTAAAAATGTTTACAACTTACTTGCACTATACTACTGACGTAATCCCATTAAATAACTTAAAATAAGACCCCCTTTTTTTTTTTGTCCTCAGCTAGACTTAAGTAAGTACAGCTGCACTTAGCATTTACTAACTGACTGATAATGCAAGAAATGAGTAGAAAATGTACTATCACTTAGTAAGGTGGCATGTCGATTTGTAAGTTAAAAGAATCTCTACCTGCTACTATGCTTGTTCCCTTGTTCTGGTAAGCAGTATTTGTAGGAACAAAGGGCTTTCTAAAATGGCAAAAGGCTTGTGCAATTTCTAGGCTGCTTTTAAAATTTTGACATCCAGTGATGGCTATCTAAACTGTACCCCTGTAGATGAAGATGAATAAAATACCTTAATTTTTTAGCTCGTCATTATTGCAGTGACTGAGCTTTAAAAATGAATATCAGTACAATCGTGCACTTTTTAATCTTCTTTGTCAAAATCACTGCCAAGCATTTTGATGCAAACATGCTAAATATTACGCAAAATTTATTTTTCTTCACTAAGCCTTCTCTGAATCCTAAAGATTCTCTTTTCCAGTACCAGAATATTCCAATATTAACCGACTTCAGGAGATCTTCAAAACAGTCTGGATACATTTTCTAAACCTTTATCTTCTAAGGTTATCAAAAAGTAGTCAGCTGCGTATCTGTAGAAACGCATGCTTGTTTTTCTTTATATATTTATGCAATGATGAAAACAAGGGAGCTGAAGTACTGCTTTCTATTAGACAGCACAGATGGCAGTAAGTAGTTTGCCTACAGCTATTGAGCCTCCTATAACAAGTAATTCCTGTATAGTATGCAAGTATTTAGTTTAGAAATAATAATAATAAAATAATCTGGAACACTATCAGCTATTCCAAAGTATATGCTCAATGGACTAATTAAATTATCTAAAAAGCTTAGTTCCCATCATGTTACTTACAATGCTCAAAGGGTTAATGCAAGGCATTCTATCAAATTAATTTTCTAGTACTAGAACTAAGCACTGTGTGTTTATGCTTGTATTCCAGTTTTTATTGTTTGTTTGTCTTAAATCACCAAACAAATTAGCAGAGATACTAGAATTCCATTTATTGATTCGCTTTAAACCACATACAGTGAGGGTGTCCTGTTAGAGAGACAAGGGCCCAATTTTCAGAAATTCATACTGCTCGCTCAAATGAATGCTCTTAACTCTGAAATTATTGTTGTTTCTAAGTATCACTTATATTACTAATAAATCTGTATTTCATCAGGACTTTTATGGCTATGAATGGTTGTTTTTATTTTGTAAAAATATTCTGAATTAAATTGGATTGCAGTGCATCTCTAATATTTTTTTTTTCAATGCAGATGTTAATTGAGAATGAGACAGATATCAGAACATCTGTCCTAGAGAAAACAAGGTGAACAAAAGAAGTGGTTTAGATATCTAAAAATACCTTGCTTTAAATTAAATTTTTATATAGATCTACACATTCCTGAATGACTGAACATTATCTTTTTTCTTATTTGTGAACTAAAGGCAGTAATCATTTTATAGGTGAGTAATTTAAAATCTCTTTTCCAAATTTTTATGGAACTTTTTTTAAAAGGTGCTTAGAACATGCTACAGTACAAGAGCAAACCACAGAAATAATAATTCAAAACAGAAAAAAAAAAATCTTTAAAACTGCTGTACATGAGAAAGATGAAAATGTACCAAGTTTTATAAAATAAAAAACTTTTGAAAATTGGGCCCTGTGTTTTGAAAAAGTAGTTCAACAACACCCATTCCCCCACATGGTTCACCATTCACTGTGCTAGTATGGGACACATCTCTAAAATAATGATTTTGGATTCCATGTCAAGATCAGATGAAACACACATCAACTCTTCTGCTCTGTGGATACATGCTAGAGCACTAACAACAGAGCTGGTGTGGCAATGCAACTGCATGCTACACGTTACTAGAATATGGACTGAGGTATTCGTATCTCTGTAGCTTAATGATTACTAAAACCCAAGTATTAACTAGCAAGAGTGTGCAAAATGTTTTATCTATGTGTTTGATTAAAATTTCAGTAGATGTGAAAACAAAACAGAAGACCCCCAAACCTCTAAGTATACAATGCACCTTACAGTATCACAGTTCTTCTAAAAAAAAATATGGTAAAATATTTAGAATTTAAACATAGGAATACAGACTCCATTCAGTTTTTTCAAACCAGGATAGTTCAAATTTGTTTTGATAACTGGTTTTTAGGAGCTATGACATACATTCCATTTTTGTATCCAGATTGTTTTTTCAGTTTTCTTTTGCACTTCATGAACAGTGAACAACTGAGTGGAGTGGGGAGCTAAATAATTATACTCAGGTCCCACCTCTTTTAGCAGTCTAGATTTACTTACAATCGTACTCTCTTCTCAGCAACAACAAGTCCAACATTAAACCAAGAAAGGACAATAATAAGAAACCATTACAGTTCTGTCAACACAAAAACTGAAATAAGTACTACAGTATTAAAAAAAAAGTTGAAAAAAAATTGCTGAATTATTTTAGTTTATTTTACTTGTAAACATCTTATAATGCACAATGAAGGGGAGCAAATATTTATCACAGCTTAGTTTTAGCATTTTTGGTGAAGGGTACAGATGTGCTGATTTCCAAGGAAAAATCAGGACATACTGAGCGATATAAGTGAGAACAAAATTTATAATGAGACTCAGTGCATTTATCAGTTTAGAAACAATGAATATAAACCTCAGTTTCATTTTTTACTGAGGCAAAAGCCATCTACTGACATAGTAGCAGGAACTATGCCTACAAAGAATGAACAGGATGGGTTCTCCTCCCATTTCAGCAAAGGTATTAAAACTTAATGTTGTATACCAATAATGTTAGGACATTTTAGTGGATGTGCAGCTGCATTTGGAGCACATGTAAGTTCTAGCAACAAACTTGTTCACTTTACATGCTCTTCTCCCATTTGGTATTTGTCACCTTAAAGTCACTTTCAGACACACTAGATAAACCAAAATAAAAGAAGGCCTATTTTTCTTACAGTCTTTTCTATAAAGTTGATCTTCTTGTGCTCTCCTTCACTTTTTGGCTTTTTTGCTTATTTGATTCCACTATTTTAGTGTAGCAAATTCATGTGTCTGCATAATGAAATGTTTAAGAACAAAAATTTGAGTAGTTTAATGTCAATTAGAATGGTTTCTATAAAATCTAATTATTTAACTGGTAAAATGCAATATCTGGCTGATACCCCACAAAATATAGAAACTGAAAACATGCACTGCATTATGTACCTGCTCCATTATTTCTTTTTAGTTTTTAAAATTAAAAGTAGACAAGGGTGTAGAAAATATATAATCATGCCTGGGACAATGGTCAATCTATTTTGACATTTGAAGTTGGCATTAAAGCTAGCTTTGCTTTCCAAATTCCCAAGCAAATTTTATTTGTAATAAAGTGAAATCCAGCTAAAAGTGAGAAAAAATAGGTTTATTGTCATTCTAAGAGGGATATTAAAATCATTTAATAATAAAAAATCCTTGTATCCTTTTGAAGGCTATGTAACCTGTCCTTATTTCTTAGGGAATTTGAAAATGACAGGCACACCTTGTTGAATTAATTTAAGAGTTAAGAATAACAAAAAGTACTAAGTCTTAGCTTCAGTTCTGTTTAAGGCACCATGTAATAGCCGAGGTACAATGATCCCTGATGTACATTCTTAAATGGCAATGGTCCATCTAGCCACCTATTCAAATTCTACACAATTGGGAATAAGTACAAGTGAGGTGTGCCAGTTACACTGCCTTATCTAATTTTTGTAAAAATTTAAATCCATTTTAACAACAAGGAAATATTTCTGAAAGGAAAATTATGCAGGTTGCTACATTCCTTGCGTTCTATAAATCATCTTTTCTAAGAGCAGCAGATTGAACCACTAGTAGGAAAAGACCTGGAACAGAAGAAAGTCATCCAAATGGAATGTTTTTCTGTATGTCCAGTTCAGCATAAGTAGCACGTACACTTAAAATTAATAATAATAATCAAGTAACTTATTTTTTAGCTTCGGTCTCTAACAACTACAGTACCACTTAACAGCTAAAAGCACCTGTTCAGTGGCCCAACATATAGAATCAGTAGTCTTCAAAACAGAGAAACTGGTATGCAAATAATCTCTGGACTGTTGATTTTAAAGGAAGCTTGCATTGTTTGCACAATGGTCATATAATTAGTTACACTTATGATGTACACATCACCACATTCTGTTACAATTCTGTCATTTAAGCTTGTTTCTTTCTCACAGAAACAAGATCTTCTCAACCCTCCAGCATTATTACAAAAAAATCCCCCTGAATGCTCACAATTTTATCAAAATAGTGTCTTCTAGTTGTCCAATGAAAAGCACCTTTTATAACAAATTTGATACATCTGCTGTCAAATAAGTATGCCTCCAGTGTAAATCAAAGAAAATAGTTCTTTTGATATTTCACAGAAGTGCATCTAATTAAAAACCTATGTACATGAAATCATCATCTTAACTAATAATTAACATTAAAATATTTTTAAAAAACTATGAAAAATTTTAAATTATTATAAGAGGACAAAAACATTAACATTAAGCTTTGCAAAAATCTTCCTCGCATTTGATACTAACAAAACTATTTCTATTAAGCGGCCAATGTAAAATGATTCTGTTTACAAAGAAAAATTTTTTTTTTTTTAAACAGACCTGGCAAAATACATACACCCATTCCATTTAATGACTCCAATAAAATAACGTTCAGCACAGCTAAAATTTGACAACAGTCGAACTTCAGACTTATTCTCTTTGTTATTTTTTTTTCCATCCTAACCCAACGGGCTAATGGATTGGGGTGTCTGTTGGGAGAGGGAGGTTTCACATTAGACTGCAGTGTATGTATTTCCAGTAGCACTGCACTGTCTTATAGTCTGAGTAGTTGCAACAATGTGCTCATTATGAATTGGGTTCAGGAGGTTCTGCTGTACTCCACTCTCAAGCACTGGCTGCATGCAGCCCACCTGGAACGCCTGGTTCAGCTCCGTTTTCTCCCTCTTGGCTTGTGGCTCTCCATTTTCATCCAACTCTTCATCTATTTCGCTTTCAACTTCACTGCCATCATCTGCACAAACATAACACCAGGAAACTATCATGAGGGGAGAAAATTCCAAACCATGGACCTTTCTTTTGCAAATAACAATTGAAACACAAGACTAGCATTTTGTTAAAGCACAATCTGAAAATTGAAAATTTAATGGAAAAAGTCAATTATTCTCTCAACTAAGTAAACAGACTCTTTGGTTTGACCACTTGAATTACAAACTTCTGATACACCATGCGGATAAAACCAGTTGCATTCTCAAACCCAATTTCTACCAAACACTGCTAACTTCACATTGCAAAATGCCTCTTATCAATAAGATGCTCTTGGTTACAGATAGGGAAACTGAGATGAAGAGATTTGGGTTGACTGACCCTGAATTTTGACAGATGTTCTCATGCTCACCCAACTAGTGAGTATAAGGCTGTATGACAAAAAAAGCCACGAAGAAGTTTCAAGGAGCTAATTTCTTTCGGTCCTCTTCACTAACAAGTCACCTGACAACTACTGGCATGCAATTCTGCCTTCTTCACTTAGCAAAACATTACTACAGATAAACATGTATCAGCATACTCCTGTATTTCTTTCCACAGCTGTTACACGTCTCTGTCCTATCCAACTAAAATCTGCATGAAAATCGGAATATTTATTGTGTCAATATTAAACATATTTAAAATATACTTATTTTAAAACAAGCCTACAGTATTCTAGTCATTATTATATGCTGTATATTACACAGCTTATTGTATCCATATGCTATAGTAGCATATCTATGTAAGATATATATATGCACTTTTAAAGTATAATACAGTTCTAAATTATTATTGACTTAATTTTTAAAACACAAGGACCTATTTTGCTCAAGGAGACACACTAGCTTTGTACAGAGTTACATCCTGGAGAGATTAAAATGATTACCTTTATCCATATTTCCAGGTGACACAGCATTCAAATCACCAAACTGCAAAATAAACAATAAAATATATAGACATAATCTTACGCAATTGTGTACTTAAGAGTTTAATTATATGCTGTGCAAATCAGAATTCTGCACATAAGCAATCCTTCTGAAGTCAATGGGGATATCACCTTGCGTGTATTAACATTTGCAAGGGAACATTTGTGCAAATACATGTAAACAGATCCATGTAGGGAACACTTTCCTAGTACTCTGTTCTTCTTTTATTTTCACATAAAATACTCAGTTGTGAAAAACTGGAAAAACATTTTTTCTAGGTTCAACAACAGTTTTCAAACTGTGCACATAAATCTGTAGGCAGATTTGTAAAGGAGCAAGTTTATTTGGAAATAATAGATTGTTTGAATTCAGTGTGATTTTAGTACTCTGAAAATAAACCAACTAAGATTGAAATGGATGTAAGCATTTGTAACCCAACCTACTGCAGAATGTCCTACAGCTCTCCACATAAATGCTTAAAAAATTTGCAAGGACAGATACCAAAATTCATCATTAAATCTATCAGTTTTGTGTCTAACACACTGTCTTACCTCTCCCATAACTGCAATAGGTGTCTCTCCTGTTGCCTGAGCAACACGATGTTCTACCAGGTAAAACATGTATTCATCATAGAGCAAGCGGATCAGATGAAAGGAGCCAAAGCTAGCAGCACTGCGCAGGGTTAAATCTCGAATCACCATTGAGCTGTTCAAAAAGAGGAAAAAATACATGCACTTATGTCATGGTCATTTAAACACCTCCACGTAGACATTTCAACTCAAGAACAATATTCTCAAAAGTAACATTATCCACAAATGTGTTATGGTGTTTTCAGTAAGAAATAACCAGACTGTGTTGTTTCCTGTTTTTGTTTGTTTTGATGTCTGCATAACCACTAATACCTGAGCATGTGTAAAACTTAACTTTAAAGACAATATAAACAATGAGAATTGTATGAAAACTTTTCTATTTCAAACAAGGCTTAAATATTGTCTCTTGCATTTACCTACCTAGTACAAAAGTTTTAATTCTGTGATGTTAAAACTCTGAAACTTAAAATTACAAGAAGATGGCTATGAGAGTACTTATTATATTAATAAATACTGGTATCTTTAACAAGAAGTTACTACAGCAATTTTCAAAGAACAAGGGTTAGTTAGGTAACTGTTTTAATAAGAAGCTAACACGGAATCCTTGTCTTAATGTTCTTTTTTTCACATTAAAAACAGTTTTTTTCTTCCATGTATAATAAACACAGATACCACAGTGTTTTAATAAATAATATTTAAAATAATGGCTTAGTAATTGTGTGGGTTTTCAATCAAAAAATTCATACTATGTTTATAACTCATGACAAAATTCCACCTACATGAATTTGCATCTGTCCTTTAAGACAATAAATAAGGAACATTTGCGTCCCTAGCAATTTACAAGTAGCCAGGAGTTCCAGGTCAAGAACGTTTCTAGAAGAGATAGATGAGCAAGCCTCTGTCTGATACTACATCTATCAATGTTACTTTAGTAAGCAATACAGCAAATAGTAGGACATTTAGAATGTTTTAGAAAGCTTACCTGTAGAAAGACCATTTTAAGAGAAACTGCCGTGCTGCTTTAGGAAAGCTGGGTCTTCCTTCGTATGGTTTCAAAGCTTGCATCATAACATTATCAAGCCAGGCAGCCCACTGCTCCAGAGTGCTCTGCTGTTGAAGAGTCATCTTGAAATCTGTTTCTAGTCTCTGAACCATGTTGTCATCACACTGGCACACCCAGGAAGCCTGCTCCTGTTACAGTACATGGCAACTCTTGAATTAACAAGACATAAGCCAAAGCACAGAATGTAATTTTTTCTCAAAGATTAAGCAATTCAGTGGATGAAAAGTTCATAACCCACTTACTAGACAAAATAAGAAGCAGTTTCATCTTAATCTTGTTGAAAGCAAAAGAGCAAGAAAGGCATATAAGAGCAGATAACAAATAAAGAAACAAGAACAAACAATGGAAATGATACAAGTAAGTTGTCGCTTACCACATCCATTTCAAGAAAGTATTCTACTTTCCTTATTTATCATTTTTCTACTGAAACATTTGGGACTTGAAACTTTTTTCTGGGACTACAGGCAGGGCAATCAGGAAGAACATTTAAATGGGGGGTTAAAGTAATAAAAGAAGTAGCAAGTGTGCAAGGTTCCTTTAATTCTGAAGAGGTTAAGCCTAAAGACAACCGCTATTACATCACCTTCTAAAAGAAAGCTTTGTATGTGAACAAGGATTGTCCTGTTTGCTGACTATAGATAGCAATTGATGTTACATTACCTAAAGTAGAACATACACTGCCTGCAAATGGAGAAACATTTTCTGCATACAATAATAAGCTGTTTAATCAGTACTACCAATTTTAATAAGACTAGCTGATCAGTTCAGAAACTCACTAACTGCTATACGTGTCCTCAAACTCTAGCTATCATTTGCCAAGTTAACATCTGAACATCCACAGACTCTGCATCTGTGTTAACATAGTACATACGATACTTAATATACTGTATCTTTGGTCGAGTACTCTTGACTGGCTTCTGTGCAGACTATTAAAAAGTAATTTAGAACACTTGTTCACAAGGAAAAGAGACAAATACAAAAATGTGATTAATCTGGAATATTTCACTTTGCTCAGTAAAAGGAAAAAAATACTTTTCATCAGAGGACTGGAAGAATGTAGAGAAATTAAGCTTAGTGAAAATATAAACACATTCTATAGATAACTGTAAATGAGTTCTAATCTGTGCTAATATAATCAATTAGTCAGGAGATCTTGTCATTTTAAGCACAGGCACTTAAATAACGTATACTAATACTAGTTTATGAAATAATGGAACAGTCTCTGCTAAAAGAAACACAGTGCATTTAACCAGTTCTAGAGACATTCAGAAACTGCAGTACTATCTGAGAGCTAAGGTATCATTTATGTTACTGCTAAAACATCATTCGTGGTACCCATTCTAAGAATATATTTGTTATATATTTGCATAAAAGTTGGAAGAATATGAGTACTTCAGGACAGGAAATGGAACCAGATAATGAGGCTGAGCTCTTAATTTCCTAAAGTTTAAGCTGTTACATTTGGACTGAATCACTACATGTATGAATCAGGACGTTTTCACTTCACTTTCTTGATAGAATAATCACAGCGAAAAATAAAGTTCAAAATAACAGAGGAAACAACACTTTAAAATAAAAAGCCTATTATTTAAAGCTAAACCGTACCTGAACATTGGCAAAATCAACACGGTTAAGATCATTGAGCATCTGGTTGATTTGAGAAGTGTTTTGAAGTACAGCACGAGCTGCTTGAGCCAGGTGATTGAGAGATGTGTATCTTCGCAGAGTCTGGGCAAAGGCACTTACAGCGGCAACCTAAGAGGAAATTGATCTATTTTAAAATATTCATTTAAATATTGATTACCTTCATTATAATATTTGTTATTAATGAGCTTCCATATGTATATTATGTCCATATAGCAGACCAAACAATGTCTCCCCTAAAATTTTTTGACAAAACTAAGTTATTTCCTCTACCTTATTGACATTTGATGCTAAACATGGAATTTAGTATTAAAGTTAAAATGCTACTGCTTTGAGATGCTATTCTCCTTATGCTTTGCCACTGCAAGAATAAAATTGCAACAGTTTTGTTTACCTTGGTTTGTATCATCCTTTGTGGAATATTGTTCATGGCATTTGAAAGCCAACCTTCAAGGCTTTTTGCAAAATTGCGAATGGCTTGGGTCAAGGCACCTGTGCGTTAGAGAATAAAAAACAAAATAAAAATAAAGCAATGTACCCATCTTGAAATGTTTTGCATCCTCAATACCAGCATACTCAACATCTAGGTCTACTGCTTTTGCTTAATAAAAGACAAATCAGTCAAGTTTCAAAATTCAGATATAGATTATGCAACAAGGGTTTTAGTTTTGCTTTATAACCAGCAGTACTGTCTTGGGCATGCCTATAGAAGAACATCAATAACTGAAGCAGTTACTGTGAGGGAAATGTCCACCACAAACTTCAAGCTTCCTGTTTCATCTAAGCACATCTTTTAAAAAGCAAAACTTTGGAAAAGATTCCAACTATTGGAATTTCCTTTGATAAGCCCAAAGTAACCTTAAGCCGTCACGGTGCTGCTGATTTCAGTTCTAAAAATCCAATAGGCAGTGCTTAAGTATATTATCAAGAAGGAAGATGCAGGAGTATCTTTTTGCTCACAGAAAGTGAGATTATTGAAATGGCTGTGGAATCTGTGCACATTTTTTCACTCTACTACAGCACCCACAGCACTTCTGAGTCACTGATAGAGATTCAGAGAAAAACTCAAGAAGCAGTAGTCTGCACTTTAAATTTTTCAGAAGAGGAGGGAAGGAAGGATTTTCCCAAAGAACTACACCTGGAAAAAAAAAAATCTTATCTCACTTTTCCATACCTATCACTTGCTCATTGTCATAATGGCATCCACTGAAACAGTTGAAAAAGGAAGACAGAAAAAGAAAACAACTACAGGCTTTTAAAGACCAGTTGAGAACTGATGCAATTGCAAAAGTGAAGAGGAAAAAACTAGAAAGAGGAGGCCATGTTTATTTGAAACTATTTTACCTCCATGTGAGCAGAAACACCCTGAGTAAAGAGTGGATAGATTCTGGTTATAGACTTGAATTCTATGCTGATAGAACTTGTCTTTGAGAAATTGCTTTTTCCACTCAAATTATTGATGATACCTTTTTAAATAAAAAAGTGTATTTACTTAAAGAAAAAAAAGTATTCTTCATAACATCTTTTACACATCTTTAAATTTGTGGAGATAAGCCATAGAATCCCTTTCAGAAACTTATGTAACGGATTACACATTTAGCTTCCTAGGTGAACCCAATTTGGTTTTATAAAGTATGTACATGGGAGCTGCTTTGTAAATTATTTCTATGCACTTACTAATTAATTATGCATTCACTCACATAGAACTGGGAAATGTAGCGTGGAAGAAATAATATAAATATTGCATGGAAGACACTTAAATATTTAAGAAAAATACTACTACTTTTTCACTTGTAATCAACTAATTACTCTTTTTCACTCAGCTATGTATTACAAAAGTATCTGCATCACTGTAATTATGATCTCCTTCAAAAACAAATACAAAAAAGCAGCCAGGCCTTAGGAAAGGCTTTTAACTAGGAAGAAAGAGAAGCAAATGAGAGGAATTTTAAGTTCTGAAGAAATAAAGCAGCTGAAGTAGATAATCAGGCATTGGTATTACATAGAACAAGCATGAATGTCTACTAAGATTTGCAGATATCATATTAGATACTGAATTTTTCCAATATTCCATCCTTTAGAACACATCTAGCCATTAGCAAGACTTTAAGTATCTACATCCTCAAAGCATTCTTTTAAATTCATCTGGTTACCATAAAAAACCAAGAAAAACCTTTCAAGAAATCACATCATGAGTATGGTTAAAAGTAAATGGCCTGAATTAGTTGTTATTAGACACACAATAAATGGTGTTGTAATGGAAGTTACCAATACGAAGTTTGATCTGGATAAGCTTCTAAAAAGCTTCAGCATTCAGCTGAAAACCTTTGAAACATAAATCTGATTAAAAAAAGGCTTTACAGTCCTTCCAATATTTTAAAGATTTTCTTCCTGGAATTGTGTAATACAGAGTAGAAATACATTTAGCATAAATTTGCTACCTACGACAAAAACTAACTCACAAGCAAGTGTGCTACTGTCCATTCTTTCACTTGTGAAGGCGCAAAAACTGCATTCCAAAACATAATAGGTCTGGTCTATTGTCAAAGACATTAGACAATTATGATAATTTTTTTTCTACTCTGGTAACATGTATCACACAGCAGAGTAGCACAGTAAGACTTCCCTAAAAGAGAAACACTGAAAATCCAGACATCAAAAAAAACAAAGATAAACTTTTCTTAAAGTCACATGCTACTTCAAGCACTTTTCAAATTCTATTTTTTCCTATTTTGAGAAGCTGCTGTTGTTATTGTTCAATTTATTTAGGAAAAAAATCATAAACATGCCTTTGATGGAGCATTTACAGTCCCTTTTTCTCCACAGAGACCAAACTTCCCTATGAACTGCTATTTTCCAACAGGTGATGATTTGGTCTACTTCACCCAGCTCTATATTGTCATAGTCAACCATTAAGCACAATTTCAAACCATCCTCTTGGTCTCTTGTGATGGCTGGAGATATTTTACTTCAACAGCAGGACTGAAAATACTAATAATATTTCAAGTATTTAACAAAGAAGGCATAACTTTTAAGGACCATCAGTACAGCAAAGCTGAGTAGAAAATGCCATTCAGTTAGCTGTTTCTAAAAATAAAAGTAAAAACCAGAGTAGCTGTCTTCAAAAAGTAGGTCAGTGAATGGACTTCTGAGCAGAAAACCACTAGACTGTTCACAAAGTTTCATGTGATTAATTTGTCCTAGGATCAGATGATGTGTTGGCATAAAAAGTCTGATAATCAGCCCAAAACCAGTCATGTCAAACACAGTATGCATCAATTATTCATATATGACTGGTAATTGTAGAATCATAGAATCATATGATCATCATGGTCGGAAAGGACCTTCAAGATCACCAAATCCAGCCATCAGTCCTACACCACCTTAACCACTAAATCATCTTACAAAGCACCATATCTACCTGCTTTTTTAATACCTTCAGGGCTGGAGATGCTACCACTTCGCGGGGCAACCTGTTTCAATGCTTCACCACTCTCCCAGTGAAAAAATTTTTCCTGATAACTAATCTGAGCCTCCTTGGGTGCAACTTGAACACATTTCCTCTTGTCTTATCACTCATTAGTCACTGGGGAGAGGAGGCCAACACCCACCTCACTACAACTTCTTCTCAGGGAGTTGTAGAGCACAAGGCCTCCCCTCAACCTCCTCTTCTGCAAGCTGAACAGCCTCAGTTTCTTCAGCCTTTCCTCATAAGAGCCTGGTTGCCCTTCTCTGCACTCTCTCCAGCACCTCAATGTCCTTCCCATACTGTGGTGCCCAAAACTGCACACAGTACTTGAGCTGCAGCCTCACCAAGGCTGAGTACAAGGGTAAGATCACCTCCCTGGCCCTGCTGCTTGCACAATTACTGATGCAGGGCAGGATGCTGTTTGCCTTCTTGGCCACCTGGGCACACTGTTGGCTCATGTTCAGCTGTCAGTCAGCACCCCAAGTCCCTCTCTGCTGGGCAGCTTTCCAGACACTCCTCCCCAAGCCTGTAGAGGTGTCAGGGGCTGTTCTGGCTGAAGTGCAAGACTCGACATTTGGCTTTATTGAAACTCATGCAGTTGGCCCTGGCCCATCAATCAAGCCTGTCTAGATCCCTCTGCAAAGATTCCATACCATCAGGATGATCATATATTTTTTTATCTGAAAATATAACACACAGAAAAGTGCCTATGAAACCACACCCTGAAAACTGTATCATCCAACTGCATTAAAATTCTCACTTACTTTTAAAATACAAAGCATACATCAATTCTCAGAACAACTTGCTATACAACAAAATTAAGGATAAACGATACACAATACTTTCCTAATTTCCAAACTTGTTCCCAAAGCTGTCCTGTGAGGCACAAACCACCATCATGATACACATGCATGCACTAAAACCCTTGCAAACTGTTTCATATATTCAGCTTACTAGGAATAGGTCTAAGGACGTCAGGAATGAGAATCTCCACCAAAGCCTGGTACATCACGTGGTCACAGTTACACATCCATTTCAGAATAGATTCATTTTTGCACAGAGTAATCAGCTTTGCTTTCGGAAGTCGACTTTCTATTTCACTCAAATTGCTGTTGAGAAAAAAATGTAGTGAAATAATAAATCGTAATGCATTCAGAGCACACAAAAACCTGCAATGGGTGTTAAAATGTATTATTTTATAAAGATGTTACAGATGTCCTAACTATACCAAGCAAAATTTATTTGTTATGTCACACTCAAGTGGATTACAAAAAATGCCTCCGTAGCTCTCTACAGCCTATACATTATGGAGAGGTATGAATAAT
Source organism: Calypte anna (assembly GCF_003957555.1). Lineage (NCBI taxonomy): Eukaryota > Metazoa > Chordata > Aves > Apodiformes > Trochilidae > Calypte > Calypte anna. The sequence goes on from NC_044274.1 coordinate 49,159,317, forward strand.
CCTTTTATCTTAAAAGAACTGGATAGAATACCGGGAAAAGACACCTTTACTGTGGTTGTCCAAACAAACCAAAAGTGTATGACAACGTCACGAATACACTTTGGTATCTACCCAGTTGTCTTGGGTTACTGCAGTGCTGTTTCGGAAGCTCAGAGATGGGGGGCACAGGGGTGGCTCCTGTTGAGAAGCTGATGGAAGCTCCCCAGGTTCCAAACCTGGCCTCAACCCTGCCTGAGGCCAAACAGATACGGATGCACCTCTCCATGTAACATTTAGGAAAGGGGCATTGCAAAAATATGTATGAAAAAAAAACCCAGCCCTCAAAGCACAGTAGAGAATGAAGTGAGAGAGCAATGCCAGAGAAAAGACACTGAAGTCTGTGAAGGAGGGGGAAAAGCAAAGATTTCCCCACAGCCCATGGTTAAATGTCAGCTGTCCCCCTGCAGCCTGTGGAGGAGCACAGCAGAGCAGGATCTGCAGCTATGGAGGACCCCGTGCCAGAGGAGGTGACTGATCACAAAGCAGCCGTGACCCTGTGTGCAGCCCGGGCTGGAGCAGTTCCTGAGGGACTGCACCTGTGGGAGGGACTCATGTTGCAGGGGTTCCTGAAGGACTCTCCCTTGAGAGAGTGGATTTTCTCCTCCCTCTCCCACAGTAGGAGCACAGGGTGAGCACGTGGAGGCCAGGTTGGTACTGGCTGGGCCTAAACTGTGACGCCAGCCTACACAGAAGTGCCAGACAACATAAATTTCATTTGAAACATCAGGATGTGAAAAGAACTATTACTCTGTAGGTAAAACCAGTAAGATGGTTTTTTATTTGTCACTTGTATTACATTATCATGAGAAGCAGAAAACGAAATGTTTACTGACCTTGGTTCTGTAATTGTAGTGCCATCAGGTGGAGCAGAGGGAGAATAGCGCCAGAAAGTTTGCCACAATTTTTCTATCAGGCTGAACTGAAGATTGACAACCACATCCAGTATTGCCTTAGGAAATAAAATACAAGTACAGATTGACTCCAATTCAGCTTCCCCCCTCCCAACTCCAACTGTATATGTAGCTTTTTTTTTCATTCATCAAGTAATGGATGAAAGGCAAACTACAATTCTCAAGTTATAAATAATACCTGGTTTAACACTATTGATATCCATAACTTAAAAATAAAATCGAGCATTACAAACTGCTGTGCATGAAAATTTGAATAAGGCCAAGTGCACATACACGGAAGCCTCCAGAACTGAGTATGGCCCATGTGAACATTTCAGAGGACTTCACCCAAAGAAGATAGTTAACACTAATGCAAACACAAAGGAAACCTGCCATTTTATTGTTTTTCATGTTTCAGTATAGTTTTGAAAGGACTTGAAAGAAATAATTTTAAAAGATACATTGTTAAGTACCAAATGTGGCCTAAATGTCTCAATGTTTCCTTAAAATGAGACAAAAGTTACTGTTTTTAATGTACAAAATAACTGTAATTTAGTCTGATTTATACTCCCTACTGACTAAAGCAAAGATCTACATGTAAAGTCTGAAGTTTAGTTTCTCTAACAGTCTGGAAACATACACGTACCTACACTTCTCTGCAGCTAGTATATATTACTTTTTTCCTCTATAAAGGAAACCCTCTGGAAAAACCTTTTACTTTAATTTTTACTTCCTTCCCAATGAAATAAGGAAAATATTTGGGGGGAAAGTCATATGCCACTAACATGGCTGCATATATTCAGCACTACTGTCTTGTACTGACCTTCACAAGAAGTCATGATCTTAAAAATATAAAAGGTTTATAGGAAATACCTCACAGTGCTCTCGATAAAGACTCTGCAGTGATTTTATGTCCTCAAAGGTGGTACCATCTGGTAGAGAAGATATTTCAACTTCTCCAAACTCTGGAAGTACTCGAGATGCATCTGTTTGCATGACAACATAATGAAAGAGAGGTATTATGAACAGTGTTAGTTATAGAATGATTAAGAAAAAAATTAAGGATGATGCAAAGAAATACATTAAAAAATGTTACAATGCTAAAAGAGGAAAGCCTTTCATACCTGGTGTATGTTAGAATTGTAAACAACTTCAACCAGCATTTTTTAATCAGAAAGAAATATGGAATTATTCTTGAAGAAATTAGAAAAGATATCATGTACATATTACATACATCTATGCAGAAAAGCCAGCACACACATTCAAAATATTATAGGATGAAAAAAGAAAACTATGTCATTATGTGAAAGATTAGTTCTTGAATAGCTTTGTTTCTTGTTTAACTGAAGAGTTTCTATGTAGCCAGGTATGCTGGAGTTCACATGACACATTATACATTTTTTCATTAAATTTTCTAATATTTCAAGTAGAGCCAATATTTACTTCTACTGTTTGTCACAAATGTTTCCAAGAGACAAACTGATAAAGAGAAAAATGCTGGACTGAAAGGTATCGGGAAAGAAAAATTCAGAGCACCTGAATGCTATCCTTATGCTGCCCCTTTGTTGACAGTGATTTCAATAGAGCACAATTAAGCTAAATGATTTCTTGCTGGAAAATCCCAACCAAATAAACCTACACATTCTGCCATGATAAAGTTAAGCAGTATTTCTTGATAAACAAATTATTTAATTACCATTTGCTTCTATTACAGAAAACACATGCTTATTTGGATCAACAAAGTCACAACTTGAACATTTTAAAACATGAACTTTGGAGTTCTAACTGAAACTGTTTGGCTCTTTCCACTTGTAAAACTGCAGCACACTTTCTAAACAGCCTGCTGGATGACTATCCTTCAGCAGTAGTGCAACGCCACTGCCCCCACTTTCTGTGAAATAAGATGAACATAATGCATAGGTATTTCAGTACGTATACCTAATACAACTTTGCACAGCAACTGCATTGTGATTTATACGATATTAAATATAACCCTCAAATACAGAATTTGCATATTTTTTTCCTTTTATACTTACCATATGCATAGTAAATATTACATAAAGCTCAAAAGACAGAACACGTAATTTAAGTGCTTTTTGTTCTGTTGTGGGCAAGAACTTCAAATGAAGCATGATAACTTCAAAGCAACTGCTGTAGTGTGTATTTATATTCACAGGGATAAAGAGGTTCATCTTATTAAAACATCAGTACAAAATCTTTTTTCATACCTAAGAACTGTTGATGATGTTGACTTTGGGCAATTACAGTTTGTTCAACAGATGTTCCTGTCTGTTGACCACTTCCTGTAAAGCCATCTGCAACTCCATCCACTTTCTGCATAGGCTTGTACCTACAAAAATATAAAGTGCAAAGTTATCTTTTCTGTTCATTTCTTCATAAATAAGACCATATGCAATCTACGTTCGCTCTGATTTTTTCCATGTCAAAATAAAATTTTGAGCCTAAGTAACACAACTTACATGTTTCTACTTATTTTTTAATAACAGAAGACAATTATTAAGGGAACTATAACATTAGCAATGTATTACAGAATTCATAAAGGTGTTATTGCAGCTATTACCAATTTCTTGTGGAATTTAATTTAGGAACATCATACCACAAGATTAGTTAATTTACACCAAAAGGAATAAAATATTTTCTTTCCAAGAATCTTAACTTCCCAATAACTATGTAATTAAAAAATAGTGTTTGATTACCTTAAGAAAAAACAATACTACTCTTTAAGCATACTGAAAGACTTCAGATCCAATAAACTTCTCTTATAAGCCTAGAAAGGCTAAGAATGCTACTTGAAAACCTAAACACTTCACTAGTTCACGCTCAGAAACTTTTATAAAGGACAAGAATTGTAATGCAAATGGGAACCCTGGTTTGGATGGTCAAGTGTTGACTCAACAATTGCTATGACAGGCTAAAGACCATGCCTGTGACTTCCAACACAACTGAAAATTTATTCTGTGCCAGATCTTACTGCTAGCATGTTGGAGACTTTGCACTTCTGAAAGGGAATTGTGGCCATTGGAAAAATAAATAAGACAAACACCAAAGCTAAGTAACAATCACTAAAATGGGAATTGTTACTCAGACTGCAAAACTCCATAGTAACTTCCAAAATGTGACAAGAAATTCCACTCCTCATGCATTATCAATTGGGAACATTGTGGTTCAAGAAAACATAAACAAGCAGTGTCTCGTGCAATTACTGAGATTTTACTCTAAAAGGAAGTTCCCATGAAAAACATCTGTTCAATATTCTGGACATTCCTGACATGAATCTAAATACATAATAACAAAAGACATGCAGAAACCATACTTTCAATAGAAATAATCCTGGCCTCATTAACAGTTTCAGAAATTTATGAACTTAATGCTTGGGGGGAAAAAAAAAAAGGATAACTCTTTGATCTTAGAGCATTTGTACCAAGTTTCACTTTCAGCAATGATTCAGTGTAAAATTCTATGGCTGTAGAACTCGATAGTGAAACTCTGATCAACTGTAAAAAGAATAAAATTTTATCTCTGGTATCACAGTAGTGCTGAACTTTCTTGGAAAATACAGTTATTACTTGATAACCTACCTGCAATCCAGGCAATCAATAATGGAAGAATTCTTAACTTCTCTTTCATTATACATTATAATTACAAATACCAGGGAGAAGGTTAACTTTTAGAAATATCTGTCAACATAAACCTATACATTAAGATATCTCCATTAAGTTTTGCAAAATGTATTATTATACTGATACTTCAGCTACTAAATTAGGATTCAAAATGTTTAGAATAGATACAAGATTTTCAGTTGTACCAGAAAACATTCCTTCAGTGCTACCAATCAGTATTATCCATGCACTTAATCCATTGTGCTTTTTAAAAAACATATTGGGCAAAATTCTTACTTCTGGCACTGTGACAAGTAACTTGCCACAGGATTTAGCCACTTCCAACAGCACTAGAAAATTCCTTGCAAAATAAATCCAATGGATGAAGAAAAAAAAAATAATCTTTTTCAGAACCTTCAGATTAAAGAAGTAGGAAGTGGCTAACAATTTTAGAGTTGCAGTTGTTTCTGTACAGGCAGAGCTTTCCCAGTTTAGAAATCAAACAGCTATACATAATTCTTTAGTTAAATTCAAGCTACTTTTATTGCATGAAAAAAATAGTTAAAATTTCTTATCTGCTAAGAGTTACATCCCCCAAAATTATCCAGACTTTTACACTATTTCCCCGTTTTACTCACTACTAGCCTATACTTTACTTCATGTTTCACCCTTTTTTTTATTTTTAAATTACCTGGTGCTAGGACATTGGGAGCAGAAAATAGCTGCTGACCTTACATGAATATTACAGGTTTCTAATGGTATTTGACACAGAAAGGACACTATTTGAATTTTACGTAGGTTAGCATAAACACAGTAAGAGTTCTCAAAGTGTGTAGTCAACAACAGGCATTTCCTCAATTTGTGCAAAGCTATGAAAATAACAAAAAGAACAAAATAAACCACTAAACCACTGAAATCAGAACATGGAATCAGGCAATTCAGAAATTACACTGGTTTCACTTTGCAGTTAATTTACAGTAAAATTTCACTGACTCCTGACTGTGACATGACTTCATTAACATAAGATTCCTCTCTCACTTCAGAACATATTAATAACTTCCTGACTAAAATTCATATGCTGTAAGCAATTTATATTCATAAAGCAGAAACAGGAAATACAATAAAATGCCTGTTTTCTTTGAAATGCCCGTATAAATCAGTAGGGAAAAGAAAAGCTGAAAAGCATTAAAATCAAGAGAAGTCAGACTGGATTGACTAAGTCACAGGACAGGCAAAAACCAGATAGCAGCTTTTTCAGTTAATTTTTCTGCTTTTGTTTGTTTGTTTGTTTTTGTTTGTTTGTTTTTGTTTTGTTTTGTTTTGGGTTTTTTATGTCAAGGTTTAACACCAGGGCAGCAATAAAAAGGATGAGAGATGCACTCAATTAGCCCCTCTCCCTTCCCAGAAAGAGAAAGGAACAAGAGTAAAGGAGAGAGACTTACGGGCTGGAAACTAAACTACACAGCTTTAATGAAACAGTAATAATTAAAAAGCAAATAATAAAATATATACAAAACCAGTATCACACTGTAACTCCCCTCAGCCCCCCTTAACCCTCACATCACCACCGAGGCTGCAGGGCAACCCTAGCAAATCCCTGGAGTGGGCTCCTGCAGTCAGTGGCAGATGGGAGCTGGATGCAGGAATGCACAAATTCAGAAAGGCACAGATTTGGATCAAAGGCAGAATAGACTGAGTCAGTCCTCAACAGGATGCCATCCATGGAAGAAGAGAGCTTTGCTGTCTTCATCCCTCAAGTTTATACCAAGTATGACACATATGGGATGGAATACACAGTTTGGTCAATTTGGGTCTGCTCCAGCACTCTCCAGAGGAGGTCTGGAGGTGTCACTCCTTCCCTCTCTTTTGTTTCTGGAGCATAAGAGGTTTAGTACAACGCAGCAGTGGCCTTAGTTCTGCATACCATTCTACAGCAGTAACTATAAACATCAAGCATTATCAGTCCTAGAAGCTGACAGTGACTGGAAAACATGCCATTAATTTCAGCAAGTGCAGTTATTTATAAGAAATTTAACTGTAAAGTAAAATTACTAGGAAGAAAATTGGTTCTGTCCTGGCTCAAACCAGGACACTTTGTTTGTACTGCTGCCATGCAGCCACGATTTGGATTTTACTTTAAGTCTCAGAATTTAGTATTTTAATTATATAATAGAATTTATAATATTCTATCTTCTTAAAAATTAAGTTTTCTGTCCCTCTGGGTTGGTAAAAAAACCCCAACACTGTAGTGGCTTTAGAAAGAAACAAACCTAAGCTCTAGTTTTGCTCTAAGTATTCAATTCTTTCTATTTTTCTTTCAAATCTATTACTCTGATTTATTACCAGGACTGCATTGATGCCTGTGAGAATTAAGTTAACATACCAAACATTATGCTTAACAACATGTAAAGTATATTAAAGTACTGTGTACGTTGTCGTTACGATGCTGAGGTGATTATGGCTTATAAAAAGCAGGAAATTCTGCTTAGGCTTCTAAAGTAGATATGCAAAATATACATGCAAATAAAATGTTGATACCGATGCTTCTAGGGGGGGAAAAAAGCAGTTTTTAAAATTAGCAGAAAGCAAAAGTTAACTCAAACAGCTTGCAACACCACAGTACTAAATATACTAAAGATGTTGAGTACAGGAAAACTGAGTAAACTCAAATGCTTTAAAAAATTAAAAAATCTTTTAAGTAACTAAGAAATACCCAAGAAGCATCTGTATACTATTTATGTATATTATTATATATAATACAGATTTTTATGTATTTATGTATTATGTATTTATGTTCAGCTCCCATAAGTGAATGCAAAAAATGTGTAATTGGTGTATGCAAGAACTGAAGGGTATATCTGAAATTAACTTGGAAAGCTGCTGGCTTACTTCTGAATATAGAATTTCAATATTGTTATGAACACAAGTGAAAAGACAAACATGCTGTATCAATTTCCCTAGACTAACCCTTAAAGATAATTCAGGTTCTGAGCCACAAGTTTCTACTCATGAAGAGCTAAATAAAACCAGGCTAAAAATGGAACTTCATTTCAGGAACTGTACATTTGATATATTTCTCTTAAATGGCCTGACGGAATACTTATGGAAAAGATATTTCATAGTAAGATTGTACTTCAAATTTGCAGAGTTTAGCACCATACTTAACCCTGTGCAAATATATTTGGCATAATATTTGGGCTGGATATTACTTTATTTCTTAACAATCTTTTTCTGATGACTATTCATTGTTAGTCAGGCCTGTGCTTGCTTCAGAACATAGCCACTTAAATATCCTGGTTTTTCCAACCCTGGAAAACATCTAGGAGCAGACAAGGGTAAGCCAGGCCTTTCCTTGCAAATCTGAGTCATACAACAGGTGCAGCTGAAAGGCAGGTTGTGACCTATTATCTTCCAGCCAAGACTAATCATTATCTGTGCATTTCAGTTTAATGGTGCTTTAAGTCTCCTGATCAGTGGTCATTGTCATCAAACCACTGCCTCAGCTGCAAGATAGGACTGCTAGCACCTGCAATCTGTAGTTACACTTTTTTCTTCTTGATGGAACACAGAAAGAATACTCCCACAGCTCACACTCATCACAACCAAGACTAAGCAACTAACTAACTAACTAACTAACTAACCTTCTATCTTAAATTTATGCCTGATAAATCTCAAACCCCTGCATTCTGTCTCAGAACTCTGAATATGAACATACAAGACCACTTTAAGGTATTCAAGTTATGCAAACAGAAAAGGTGTATGACCCTCAAATTAAGCACAGGAATTACTCAAATTAAGAAAAGGAATGAAGCAAAGTTATCCGTAGCATATATTTAGTCTACAGGTTTTGACAAAAAAGGACTAGAAGTGTTGATCCAAGATGTGTTTGACAGAGGTAGCAGAACTGGTATAACCACACAGAAAAAGTATACTGACTGGACCTTACCAGATTTAGAGGAGAAAAAGGGAAACATTGGAATTACTATTAAAGCTGGGGAAACAGCCATGTTACCCTAATCATGCAAATTATAACATTCCTTGTTTTAGCTATCTCTTAATAAATTAATTTTTTCAATATACTAGGATAATTGATAAAAATACAAACATATATATGTATACCAAACCTAGATACTAAGCATGCTCTGTGAATGTGGAACAAGTTTTACTTAAAAAATACAAGTTCAGTTTCTGTGTTGTGCATTGAAAGTTTTAAGATAAACAATATATATATTAAGAATTTAGTTTTTCTCTCCAAAAATTCTAGTTTCTGTGCAAAGCAGTGTATCTGGTTTCCTTTAAAATTAATCAAGCAAAATACAGACATTTTTATTTCTGAGAATGTGGAATAATGCTTGATGTTGTAGACCAAAGACTACTTTAAAATTAAAAACTAAGGCTACAAAGAGAGAAAAATGCACAAGCTCAGCCTTGTAGCATTCCAGAATGGTTGTACTGAAGTTAACAGTGTAGGTTGTGCAACAATTTAATATATTTTAAAAATATTTTTCTAGAATAATCTGTACATTCCAATGAGACAAAAATCTTCTGGAATCATCACACTTGGCTTTAAATGTGCCTATTCCTAGATGAGAATTCTGCAGTTTTTTGCTTTAGAGAAGTATGAATGGGTAAGTTAAAATAATATTGACTCATTAGTTTCCATTTTTCAATGAAAATTTCCAGTATGTTACTATATAAAAATGTAGATTCTGAAAATTTGTATACTCTATTCTGTATTACTGGTATATCTGATAGTGTGCAGAACAGAGATTATGTACATTTTTACAATGCAATAGTCAGTCTGGCTAGCTTCTTGATCTCTGCTTATTTGATTAGGATGCTGGGATTTCAAAAGAGAAAATATTTTATTGAGATCTATGCACCCTGAACAGAACAATGAAAAAATATCCTCAGGACTACTTTGTATGAACAGTACACCAGTAGGACTTTGTGAACAATACTTCTGTTTCTAGGGTACCTAGCCAGACACTGCAAGATTCCAAGAGTGTATAGAGATCAGCCTGTCTTTTGTCTTAAGAGACAAGGTAAATAATCCAAGTTCCTGAGCAAAAAGATACAGCTTCACCAAGGGAGGTATTCAAGTATAGCTGCTTTTAGGTATTTAATAACAAAAACATTATTACTAACATATAAGTAGATGGTGGTCTTTTTTTGCAGTCAGTTTTAGCAGTTTAATTCAGGAAAGTGGTCTTTTAACACCACTGTAAGCCCTTGAAGAAAACAAAAGGGCTGCCAGAACTGGCACCCATGGAAATAATGGCCTGCATATGGCCTAGGGCCTGCATATGGAGACAGTGATAGAGGTAACAATCGAGCCAATTATGGAGATAAGGATTGACCACTCCAGTTGCTCAATCTGATCTATCTCAACCACACTTACTCTGTTGTGAAATGATTGATTAAGCCAGCAGGCCTATAGAAGGAGGAGCAGTGATGGTGGGCTTTGGGAGTTTTACTGACACCAGCCCTCCCTGGGTGGCTAGCCCAATGCTGGATCCAGGACCTGTGATTTTCTGACATCTGTCTCTCTGAATTTTCTTCTGCTATTCACTCTCTCTTTCTCTCTATATATATTTCTTTTCCTTCCTTAAATCAAACTAAGCAACGCAAGGCCTGGATTTTTTTCCCCAGTTTGTACATCTTGAACAAACAAGTATTTTGACTTTTGTCATTTAGGTATCAGCTTTTATGATTGCACAGCCTAAGCATATATAACAATTGAAGTATCAGCTTTTACGAATTATTTTTTCTATAGTTTTAATTAAATCTTATGTTCAAACACTAGCCATAATTGTCATTTCACCTTAAGTCAATCCAGGGGAATGTGACAGTCGAGCATGTCCTTGGTCTTTAACAGTTTAATCACAGTCCCCAGAAGGGGCAGGTATGACACTCTAAGGCTGGATCCAGCCAAACCTAGACTTGTCTCTGAGAAGAAGTTTAGAAAACAAGGGTGTCCAATCTTGTCTCCCTGGGTGCCCCATCCAGGTCATGACAAATACATAACCAACTTTCCTACTACAGCACAATATTTTTCATGTAGCAGCTACTCATTAAGCAAATAGTTTACAAAGGATGGAAGCAAGGACAGATAACCTGGGAGAAGTACAGAGAAGTAGTCAGAGAAGCAAGAGATCAGGTTAGGAAAGCAAAAGCACAAAGACAGTTGGATTTGGCAAGGGGGGTTAAGGACAACAGGAAAAATTTCAATAGGTCTGTCAATGATAAGAGGAAGACTAGGGAAAATGTGGGCCCACTCCAGAAGGAAATGGGAGAGCTGGTCATTCAAGATGTTGAGAAGGATGAATGAATACTTTGCCTCTGTCTTTACCAGCAAGGACTCCCATCTCACCCTCAATGTTGCAGAAGCCAAAGGCAGGGACTGGAAAAAGGAAGATCCTCCCACTATAGATGAAAAGCAGGTTCAAAACCACCCAAGAACTGGATGGTGAACAACTCCATGGAACCTGATAGGATTCACCCATGGCTCCTGAAACAACTGGCAGATGAAGCTGCAAAGCCACTGTCCATGTTTGAAAAGTCATGGTGAAGTTCCTGAGGCCTGGGAAAGGGGAAACACAATCCCCATTTTCAAAAAATGTGCAAGTGCAAAAATGGAAAAAAAGAAGACCCAGGGAACTACAGACCAGTCTCTGTGCCTGGTAAGATCACGGAGCAAATCCTCCTGAAGGCTCTGCTAAGGCAAGCAGATAACAAAGGGGTGATTGGTGACAGCCAACACGAAGGGCAAGTCCTGCCTGACTAATCTGGTGGCATTTGGTGGCCTTTTATGATGGCATCACAGCCTCGATGGACAAAGGCAGAGCAACGGACGTCATCTACTTGAACCTGTGCATAGCATTCAATTCTGTCCCACATGACATTCTGAACTCTAAACTAGAATGATACAGATTTGATGGATGGACCACTCATGTGATAAGGAACTGGCTGGCTGGTTGCACTCAAAGAATGCGATCCATGGCTCAGTGTCCAGATGGAGACATGTGACAAGTGGTGCTCCCCAAGTGTCAGCACTCAGACCAGTGCTGATTAACACCTTTGTCAGCAACATGGACTGTGGAACTGAGGGCACCCTAAGCGAGTTTGCTGATGATTCTAAAGTGTGTGGTGAAGTCAACACACTGGAGGGAAGGGATGCAACCCAGAGGGACCTTGACAGACTCAAGAAGTGGATTTGTGCAAACTGCATGAAGTTCAACACGGACAAGTGCACCTGAATCGAGGCAATCCCATGCACAGTTACAGGTTGGGAGGAGAAAGGACTAAAGACAACCCTGAAGAGAAAGACTTGGGGTGGTGGTGGACCAGAAACTTAACATGAGCCACCAATATGTGCTAACTTCAGTGATGGCAAGCTTTTATTTTCCACAGCAGAGAAAATTTTTAAAATTGCATTAGAATTTCAACTTTTCTGTGTAAGAAAAGCTGAGGCTTTATGAGCTACAAGTAATAATAAGTACTACTGTTCATTTCACACTTTACCTCTGTTTCTGCTGCATGGGCTGCTGTCTCATAGCCATATATTGCATGTCCTCTTGTAGGCGATTAAGAGGAGAGTCTGGCTTGACACGAATCCCATAGTAATGATATTTGGAGTTCCCCCTTTGTGAAAGAACAGGAATTAGAGTAGCACTAGTTTTACTACCCTACATTACAGTTACTTTACAATTTTCTTAGACTAGAAAACAATACCCATAAATCAAGGTGAACTCTCCTTTAACAGCTGCTTTACATGGGTGTCATTTGAGACCTTTGGGAACTTAATTCACTCTCTTAAACAAATATTTTCCAGCATTACATACTGTAACCCACTTCAGTAGGAAAAATAATAAGCAAATAAGTGCAATTTATCTAGTTACAGAGAAACACAATCTCTAGTAATTTCCAAACCACTAGCTATATTTTATTTGTACTGATAAAAATTTGCAGTGTATTTATCAAAATGTAAACAGATAATAGTCAAAACCAGGAGAAGTAAAACTGAATAACATAAAACTGTTTAAAAGCCAGCACTGAGAGTAAAACACTATATCACTTAAATACATATTTATTTATTTTTTACTAGCAGTTTCTTACTCATAAAAGTAACTTGTATTTTCTATTATAGCTTCGGGTTTCATTAGCACAAACCTAGTTCCAAGTCTTCTGGTCCGTAATCCCATGAAGATTGACCGTATGAGTTTTCCAAAGGAGGCAGCATTGACTGGATCCAATTTGTGTTCCTGACAATGTCGTAAGTAATGGTTGTAAAGAGTACTTCTTGGAAGGCTCACTCCTTCTGCAGTTTCATAGTTGTCTAAAAGCCACTGAAGCTAATCACATACAAAACAGAGAAGAAAATAATACAATTTTTAAACAATTTTTATGCATTATTACTTTAAAAAATATAGTAACCATACAGCACTAACTTACAACAGTTCTGAAATCACTTATCGAGGTCTCTTAAACATTCGCTTTCTTCTTCAGAGATTACTTAAATGCTAGCTATACCATTGCATTTCAGGATCTTCAGAATCACCAGGCAATGAGTTCTGCTATTTCTTTTATCAGATAAGCATCCACTTCTTAAAATATTATTGGTTCAGTACCACACACAATACTTGATACCCATGTTTTGGGGACAAACAGTACTGCAAAGAAATAAAGTAATCATGAAAGCAATTCAAATAAATTTCAAAAACCAAACTCCTTGGACTAACAGGTAGTTAATGAATTTGTAAACCTCAAAGATTATAATATATTTTACCTTTGTGTTAAAAAACATCAAGACACTTAACTGGATAGGGAATTTTTTACTCTCAAATACATAAAAGAAAAAGATATTGCATGTAAGTTGAAGAGCAACCTAGATTAACACTGAAAATAACTTGTATGCCATAAAGCGTCAGGGGTAAAATCACTTTCAGCTGTAGCCTGTTTGCTTTTGACACAAACAGAATGGGATTCTTGTAAAGTTACTAATCTTTTCATGTAATTGTGGTAGGTAATTTTAGACACATGCTAAAGAAGACTTTTTATGTAGCATCATTGGACTTTTTAGGTAGTGCACAACCAGAAAACACTTCTAGCTGTCACTATATATATTTTTATATTCCAAAAAGTTTACATGACCATCCGCTACTTTTAGATTTAGCCCCATAAGAGAATGACAAAATAGATAAAAATAATATAGGTTGAGGACACATTTAAATTCTGTAGTTTCATTTTTTTTGATAGGTTAGTATTTTCCTTATCTTTCCTCAGTATTTGCCATGCCTTCAATTCCCTGTAATTTTCCCTTAAAAATAGCTTGAATTATTCACAAATGTAATTTTCTCTTCGAATTTTGTCCATTTTCCTAAGTATTTATATTAGAATATTAGTGTGAATATTCAGGCTTGCTAGGAACAGAGATTTTACCAAAACTCCTGATTTAATGCACTGAAAATGCAAACTCAGGATGTTGTGTCTTTGTTGTGGTTGTAACCCTGCCAGCCGCTAAATACCACGCAGCCACTCCCTCACTCTTCCTTGCTTCCCCCAGGAGTGGGGCAGAGAAGTAGAAAGGTAAAGATAAAAATACTTGTGGGTTGAGATAAAAGCAATTTAATAATTGAAACAAAATCAAATGAAATAATGACATTGACAATAATAATAATAAAATAATAGCATATACAAACAAGTGATGTGCAGTGCAGCTGCTCACCACCTACTGACCAACGCTGAGTCTGGATATTGATCCTGCAGGACAGAAATACTGAAATACCAGAAGAAGAAAAAAAATTTCCCTGCCAACCCTAACCTACATACTCAGCATGACATTGCATGGTATGGAATACCCCATTGGCCAATTTGGACCTGTTGCTCTTGCTATGCTCCCCCCAGGCTTCTTGTGCACCCAGACACTACCAAAAGCATGGAAAAATGAAAAGGCCTCCAATTTCTGAGCAGCAACTACAAATATCTGTTATCATTATCATGATTCATCTCATGCCAAATCCCATACTAAATACAAAGCACAGTGCTATTCTAGCTACTACGATGAAAATCAGCTTTATCCTAGATGAAAATAAGACAGTCTTGAAGATTTAATACAAGATTCTATTCTGATGAGCTAGATTCACTAGTGTGTGGAATAATTTGCAACTAATGACAGCACAGCAGTAAGTAGTATAACCAAAATACAACTAAGCAACAGCTGAAGACATAGATGGCCTAGGTGTTACTAATTCCTTTGCAAAATTATTTTCTGTTAGAGAAGTGAACACTCTGTTCCATCAATGTTCAGTGTAGCTTATTGTGCAAAGAACATGAATGTTTTAGTGCAATAGCCATGAAATGATTCAAACTTGACCTTTTCTTTATCCAAAAACTGTTACGTACAGATGACACCAAATATGTTTAATTTATAGCAACGTTTTAGTCACAGTGAAATTCACCAATATAAATGCAAAAACAGCACTACAGAATTTACTCTAGACCATTCAAACACCACTTTCATATTTATTCACCATTTTTATTGAAAAGATAAACCTATCTTTTCCGTGTTTCTGAAACATAAGCTCTACAGATATATACAGGAAACAGATGTAAATACTTCCAAGACATAAAATATTTAGTTTGGTTTGCAGGTAATTTTATGTTTCAAATAGACAAAATGAAAAAATACTGTTCATCATCTTTGTATCAGTTATATCATTATTTAAAAATCTTAAAAGCCACAAGTGTTTCTGATTTGAGCATCTGTCACTTTGAAATAAAGCTGAAGAAAAAGTGTAACTGTAAATATTAATTTTTATCTGAGTCTATTAAACTTACCTCACTAATGACCTCACATAAGCCTGCTTGGGCTTAAAAACAAAGGTAATTATATCTTTCAACTGTTGCATTTTATCTATATTTTAAATCTATTATTACATCTCTATTTAGATCATATGCATTTATATAAATTTTTCATACATTCGTAAACCTGAAATTTAATCAGAACAGATACAGAATTTGACCTACATCTGTTTTCCCCAAAGAGAATAACTTCATTAGTCCCAAAAGACTGACAAACAAAAATTAATTATTTTCCAATTAAGTTCTGTATGTAGCATTTAAGGTATTTTCCTCCAGATGGCTTTTAACCTATTTTGAATCACTTGAAGTACACTTAATTAATAATATGAATTTCTAAAGGATGTTATTTCAACCACAACTTACATTATTCAACACCAAAAAAAACCCCAACCCAAATCAAATATAAGTGCAATATGAGAACTTTTGCTCCTGGGTGGAGTTACTTAGCAGCAAATGCTCAAAGTCATTACGTGCTAGGTTATAGCCTGGGAAAAAAAAGATGCACTTAAATACGATTTTTAAAGGGAAATTATCTCCAACCATTATAAAAATATTGTAAGCAAAATTAATAAACCTCCATTTTCTACCAAAATCAAATATAAATCTAAAACTGAGCTGTTCAGGTTGGAAACCTATTTTTAAAATTCATAGTAGAGACCATACTGTATGGGTAAGATGAGTAAAGGTATGAAATATTTAGAGAGTCAGCCCTGGTAAATAATTGACTAAATGACTATGACTCCAGTTAAACTGAAATATTTATAAAACATTAAACTCTCAATTAATTAAATAAGTCAATCTCATGCATAAATTAGGAAATAATAGGAAACAAAGAAAAAATTACATCCTCCTTAAAATGAGCACATATGAAATCAGGTAAGAAAAAAAAAGCACACAGAAAACCTCACAGAGGAATCATAGAGCAAAAATCCCAATTCCAAAACTTGTACTTTAATTAATTAACGTATCATCTGCAAAGTGAAAGGCAATTAAGCACACAATTTAGAATTCTATTTTAAAACCTATTAAAACAAATTATTTCAATAAATGCCAGAACAAACCACTAGAAAACAAAGTTAGGAAGTTTAAAGAGACAAAGAATGAACCTATACCAAAACTTCCACCACAGTGTCTGTATTTGAGTTTAAAGACAATAAGCAATGCTTTAAAAATAAGCAAAACATCAGTACGTTTGGTCTAGAATTTCAGCTTCTTCCAAAATGACCACAAAAACATACACAGGAAATATTGGGAGATATATACCTATTACATTATTTTCGAAAAAGCCTTCACAGTCAAGAAAGAAATATCATGGTAAGACTTAACAGCTGGATGCAAATCTCATTATTAGGAACACACTCTGAAGAGCACACCGGGAATGAATGGAACATAGTTCACGGGGGCACAGCAGCTCATCTTGTAATTATTGTTTGTTTTATATCAAGACTTTACAGTAGTATTAAATACGAGTATATCAACAGTTTAAGTGTTCCCAGTCATAATACACATTTCTTAGACTTTGCTCCTCCAAAATATGGTCCCTTTAAAAATTACATTTGAATAATAATTCTGATAATTTCTGTCTAATACTATTATTATTAAATAACAACTTTTATAATGTCATATCCTCAAAACAGTTATTTTGTAAACATCCAAAGTGGAATCTAAAAGTCCTCTATAATATTTCATGTAACATTTTTGTAATGCAATTTTCCTCTTTCAAATTTAATTGAAACAATCACAAAACAATTCCAGTTTTGACTTTGACATCACCAGACTCATACTGAAAAAAAATCCAAGACTCAAAGCTTCTAAAACATGTATTTTTAGCTTGACAGACAGCCTCTACCACTGTATTCTTACATTAAGAACACCAACCAAATTTAAGTTTCTTCTGTAAAACAAAGGAATTTGAATTTGTATAATTAGAAAAGCTGAGAAGGAAAATACAGGTAAGATGAATACAAACTAATTAACATGTCAAAAATACAAAAACACAAATACCAACAGGAGAAAAAGATTTCAAGAAAAACTAGTAACTTACAAAGACACATTATTTATATAAAAAGGTTAAAATTAACTTTGGGCCTTTTCCCTTATTTTAAAGTTACGAATAGTGGATTTATTGCTGTATCTGGAGATTTTTATCCAAGTATCTTTTCACTTCTTATATGGAAATATCTTAACGATAAGATTTGCAGAATAACACAGCAAAAGGCAAGTAAATAAGATAATTTTGTGTACTTCAAATTAAGATTTTTTTTTTTTTTTAAATTAAGATAACTTTTTTTTCAGATCATCATAGGGATATTTAGGATTCGTAAGTAAGTAACTTTATGATAAAATCTCTATTTACAATAAAGGAAGAAACACTTGAAAATAATCTGAAGATTTTATTTGGGCATGCTGTCTGTTTCCTGTCTCCCTCTTCACATGCCTTCACAGACCTTGCTTTGTGTAAATAAAGGCAACTTTATTTAAGCTGTCAAAAGCTAGCTAATTAAGAATTATTTTAACTTTATTGTGATAGTTACACTATAATCCACACAACAGTCAAATGTTTTAACTTGTCTTTACATAGGAAACAGGTAACACTCTGCAATATACCATAAAGACATTTCATCTGACAAAGTAAGAGCCATGGGAGATGTAGTAGAAGATTACAAGCAACTAAGATGAGAAGATTAAATAGCAGAAGGTAGTAATAAAATAAAATAAAATAAACATTTAGAGGCAGGCTAAGCATGCAGTACAAGCAAGAGAGAGTGTATGTGAAGAAGAGACAACTTACATGGCTGTTGAGAAGAGAGCTTCTGTGAGTGGACAGACCATCAGACTTTTGCAGTGTCTCAATCGCCATTTCAATCTGATAATAGATTTCATTAAAAAAAAAAGGACTCAAGACGAGATAGTAAAAAAAGCCTGATCAGAGAAGTTTTGACAGATTGCTTACAGATCAACAGAAATGCCTCCTTTATTCAAGGCTAGGGCATTTATTCTACTAAAAGGTTTCATTCCAGAGAATGAGGTCAGAAAGGCATTTTGCTTGCATATATATTGCAGGATAACTGCCTCAAAGTCCACTTTACCTTTCTACCTTCTTAGGAAATGAAATGAGTAGATTTACCAGTGAGCTGTACTGTAACAAAAGTAATCCTGACTGAACAAATGTATAATTAACAAAATAATAAAATAAAATAAGTATATTTCTAAACAGAATTTAAAGAAATGCCTCCATATGTTTCCCCTTCTACTATATCAGAAAGACATGCACAGTTTGCAGTAAGAATTTAATTACAAACAAAACTTTTGCTCTCTGGAATCACAGAATAAATCCCAAACCCAAATAATTAATAGGTTTTCCACCATAAGCTTCACTGGGACAAGGTGTCACCCTTACTGCTGCCAGCACCCTTTGATTATCCCCAGCTGTCAAAGTAAGTGGGAAGTCAGGAGTTATACAGACTGCAGGATCCAGCCTTTGGAAAAGCAGGTTTGTTCACAATAGTTTTGCCTTTTAAAAGGAAAAGAAAACACATCACTACTAAAATACAAAGTAGTATTTCTTCAAATGCAAATGTATGAATACTCTCACATCCATGTTCATTCTTTTGGTTTTTAATATCAATAGAATTTTTGATCAGTTTGGTAACAGCATCACTGAGGAAAAAAAATTAGAACTTAACTGCAGTTTAACTGGGGAGCTGGAAGAGCAAAAACAATGAAAATGACAGACAACAGGATGCACAGCAAGAAAAGGCATGCAATTAATTAGCTACATTAAATGGCGAAGTAAAAGCAATGGAAAACAACACATACTTTTAAAACACCAGCTCTCCATGGACATTGCAAAATGAGCCTTGCCTAATCTACTTCAAATATCACCATCGTATCCATAATTTTAGTGGCATAATTTATCAATCCTGGCTGAATTCACTCTGTAGAGCAGAAACTGAAGAATACCACAGTTGATATTTGAATTTATTGTATATATTAAACTAACTTCTTCCTTTTTACAGGGCAATTGACAATTATTTTATTACAATAATTATGAGGAGTCAGTTCTGTTTCTCTCTGGCAACTGTTTAATACTAGCCATACAAGCCTTTTCATAAAACTTGATTATTAAAAATACAGTTACTATGTAAGAAAATATAATCTTACGTGGCAATTTTAAAAAATATTCTGATCTCTTATTGCTTCAGTGAAACTATGAGGTCAAAGTATTCAATTACAGTGCAAAGATCACATTTAAAGTGTGCTTTATGATAAAATTGCAACCTTAAAACATCATAATCAGAATGAAGTTACCTTACTAAATACTGTAGCTACAGAATTTCTCCTTTGCATGATGCTGCAATTAAAAAATGAAGACTGTATACACATTTAAATCCTAATTCTGAATCCTAGATTTCTTGTTCAGCACTGAAATTACACCTCCTGCTCCTCATTCCCACCACTGAACTATTCACAGTTTGTTGCTGCAACGTGTGGCCTTGTTTTTTCAGAGAACCAATCTGTTAAAAAGTCATAGTAATTGCACGTACAAAGAAAACTGATGTCACAGATGACACATACTCCTCACTACCATAACTGCTTCAATGTTTTTTGTTGCTATGCAAAGAGGCAAATAGAGAAACTGGGGTGGTTTGGGGTTTTTTGGGTTTTTTGGTGTTATTTGGGGGATTTTTGTTGCTGGACTTTCTTTCAGAACTAGATTTCATCAGTATGGTGACTGAGGACAATGAAGCTGTGTTCCCTTTCATGGCACAGCATAACTCAAGGTGTGTTGGTTACCACTAAAACACAATAAACCAGCCATACACTGGGCTGCATGAAAAAAGGCCATAGGAGGTGATTCTCTCTGCTCTGAACTTGTGAATCCCTACCTGGAGCACTTTGTCCAGTTCTGAAGCCCCCAGCACAAGAAGGGCATGGAGCTGCGTGAGTGAGTCCAGAGGAGGGTCACAAAGATGGTCACAAAGAGGGCTGGAGCACCTCCCCTGTGAAGCCAGGCTGACAGAGCTGGGGTGGTTCAGCCTGGAGAAGGCTTGCAGGGAGACTTTACAGCAGGCTCCCAGCAACATAAGGGGGCCTACAGGAAAGCTGGAGAGGGACTTTTTTCAAGGGCATATAGTGATAGGGGAAGGGGGGAAGAGTTTCAAACTGAAAGAGAGTAGATTTACATTGGATAATAGGAAGAAATTCTTTCCTGTTAGAGTGGTGAGACACTGGAACAAGAGAAGCTGCCCTATCCCAGAAAGTGATTAAGGATGGATGGAGCTTTGAGCAATCTGGTCTTCTGGGAAGAGTCCCTCTCCATGGTAGGGTCATTTGAACTAGATGGTCTTTAAGGGCCTTTCCAACACACACCATTCCAGGATACCGTAATAAAGCTCAGAAAGATACATTATCTACATTTTAAGAGAGCTGTCATCATATTCTACTAGGGAAAGCTTCTCAAGAGAAACTGTTCATTGCAAATAATTTTGTTCATTATTTGTTGCCCAAATTTTGATAAAATGAACTTTCAGCTTTATTTGACAAATACATATCTCTGTAATGCCAGAAACTTTCTTCCTCTGTAGGCTATCCAATCACTTAGTGTTTTTGAGCATAAAATGTTTGATTTGAAGACATGTTTTGCAGAGAACAAATAATTGGTCTTGACCTTTCTGAAAATTTCCAGCTAATTCTTATTTTCCTCTACATCTTTTCCTCAGGCCTCAATTCTAGGGCAAGCTCTGTTCGGTATTTTTATTAGTGATCTGTATTAAGGAGTCTAATGTACCATAAGCAAGTTTGCTGATGGTACCAAATCGGGAGGTGCTGTTGACTGTCTTGAGGAATGAGTGCTCTGGATAGACTGGACCATTGAGTTATGATGAACAGAATGAAATTTAACACATCAAAATGCTAGATTTCAGTGACAGAAGTGTCAGGTACAAGTATAAACTGGGATAGAAGTGGCTGGAGAGCAGCCCTGCAGAAAGGGACCCGGGGGTGCTGGTCAACAACAGGATCAGCACGAGTCACCAAGAGGGCAATCAGCATCCGGGGGTGCATCAAACACAGCATCACCAGCCCATCAAGAGAGGGGACTACCCCACCATATTCAGCCATGGTGCAGCCTCATCTTGAGAACTGCATGCAGTTCTGAGCCCCACTGTTTGAGAAAGATGTGAAGGTCTTTAAATCCATTCAGAGGAAAGCAACAAGGAAGGCGTGTCCCCTGAGGAGCAACTAAGGATTTGGTTTTGTCTGGTTTGGAGAACTAGAGGTTGGGGGTGACCTCATTGCTCTCTCCACAGATTCCTGAAGCAGGGAACTGCAGAGGGAGGTGCTGACCTCTCCTCACTCAGATCCAGTGACAGAATGCATCAAAATGCTTCGAGGGAAGGTTTAGACTGGATGTGAAGCATTTTTTGACTGAGAGGGTGGATAAACACTGTAACACGCTTCCTGGAGAGGCGGTTTCCTTGCCCAAGTATGTCAGTGACTAAGAGGCATTAAAACACTACTCTTAACAACATGCTTTAGCTTCTGGTCAGCACTGAGGTGATCTAGCAGCTGGGCTAGATGATCACTGTATGTCCCTTCCAACTGAAATGTTCCACTTTATTCTCTTATTCCAAGCTTTCCGGTTTTCAAGAAAATATAGAGGGCACAGAGTACCATGTGTACAGGGAGCAACAGCTACCTGAGTAAAAAGCTGTTTATGTGAAGGACCTATTCCTTCAAGCTTTTAAATTTTGGACAGAGATTTTTATTTAGGCTCTAGAAAAACTGAACATAATTTCAACTCTATTCAAAATACCATTTAAGTACACACACAGCTTAGTTACATGAGTAATGCAGTACTTTTTATTATGGTATTTTGTGGAAAGAATTGGAAAGTAATTTTAACATTTAAAATTTTATTCTGCATAAATACAATAAGAAGAGTGACACCCTTGCATATTTGGCAATAAGCAGTGAGAGATTCCAGGCACAACTAACTACACACACATCCGAAATGCTAAATTACAACACAAATTACACATTCATTTATTTGAAATGTGATCGGTCATGCATTTCTCCTGTTCTTCTCTTAACAAGATTACAACCATTGATCTTTCTGACTGGTAACTAAAATGTACATCACCACTCCCACTGCAAATCCAAGTAACTGTGCTACATGTTACACTATTGGTAGGTAGGTACACAGCCTGTAAAGTAACTAAAGTAATAAATAAGGGCAGACAATATATTAAAGCATGACAACTATGAAAACTATGATTGAAGACTTCCTCAATGTACTTTGTACACCAGCTGAAATACTGCTTTGTACTCTGACATGCTTGTTAATGATTAATGGTATTTCCCCAGTGGTAAAAAATTCAACAGTTTGACCCCAGTATAAGCATCCAGAATCCTACCAAGTCAGTCTTTATGTGATCTACTGATTTGGTAGTTATTAGCAGTTCTTGCTAGTAGATGTCATAGCATTCCCTAACATGTTACTAGATAAACAAATCACACTTAATAGTCTCAGACACGTTATGCTATCAGATGTTATACTCAGATATGTATATGCTATGCTGTCATAGACATTGCAAACACCTATCCTAAATTCACTTTGAAAAAAATTTCCTTCCTCTTAGGAAGTAGAAAGAAATAGCACTTTATCATGATTCAGCTGATTAACTAACAATTAAAATAATTAACATGAAGTATTTATAGTAAGTAGCTTTGACGTGATCAAAGGACATAAAGAACACAATCTGCAGAAATCTAAGCCCTGAGGTTTTGTGATAAATTGGATACCCTACAATTTATTTTACCTATTTCCATCTGCAAACCATCCTCCAACAGCAGCACAGCAGGCAACTTTAGCTGGTATTTTAAATTTCAATTTATTGCTCCATCGTGTTCAAGGAAATGAACTTCTGTTACTATCTCCCCAGGAACTCCCATTCACAATGCCTTTTATCCACTTCCAAAGGTTTGCCCTTTGCCCAAGGCTTTGAAGGAAGTGAAATTCTAAAGGAACTTCTCACACACATACTTCATTTTGAAGGAATTACTAATTCATCATAATGTGTGTAAGAAAGGTACAGCTAGCTAGGTTATGCGTACTCATGAAAACTGTGCTTACCTAAAGAAGGTGTATACATACCAAGAACTAATCTGAAGCTACAGGGCTTTGAAAATGTGATGCTTTCACTCCTAGGATGTCACAGACATGCATTACTAAGGGTAATTTTCAAATCTGTTTCAGGACAGAGTACTCCTTGTATGTCATGTTTTCTGAAACAAGCTTGAGGGTTGAATTGCACAGAGAGGCTTGCACAGGAATAAGAAGTTTGAAAATTAAATAGTACTGAACATACTAAGACAGCTCAGGTCTAGTTTTTGCAGTTGTAAGAATTACATTTAAAAGATCTGCATTCTTCAAAACAGGCAGAGGTGTAAACAGGTTCTGTAAAATTCAGCTCAAGAGAAAGAAACAATACTTTAGAGCTAGAAAGAAAGAAAGAGACTTTAAGTCTGTTGGAATGAAAGAAATGTAAACAGGGAAAAAAGGAAGAACACAAAAAGATGTTAAAAAAGTATAGTATTTTATATATGCTGACCATAAAAGAAATGCTAATAAACCTTCAATCATAGAAAAAAAGCTTTTTTCCCCCACCTGCCATTTATGAATTTTTAAATATAACATCCAAGTTAAGTATGCAGAACAAACACAGCTCAAAATACCTGCTGCAAATACATACCTCCAAGTAGCCTGCAAGTACAGAAGGCATGCACACTGACTAATGAATATGTTCTTTAGTGATTGCAAAAGAACATACAGAGTCAACACAGGGGAAAAGGCACACCTAACAGCCACAAGGCCAGAAAAATGAAATATTTGGAGCTGATTACTTTTTCTTCTCTAATTTTCCAATGAAACATTGCTGTCCCATGTTTATCTTCCTTGCTGGAAGTTCTCTGTCCACCATCTGGCCAAACAAACCAATTCACCATTTCTCTCTTGGATCCTTCAGTTATTTCTAAACCTCATCTTTATTAGTACATCTTCAAGAAGATTTTAAACTTTTTTATTCATGGCTGGTTTTCCTGTATTTTGTACAAACATGTAAATGAAAAAAAAAAAAGAAAAATATCCCTTGTCAAGCTGAATATAGGGACTGCTGAAATATATACATTACATCTAACACTAAAAAACTGACAGCACACCGTACTTAATCAGAACAGAAAATCTGAATTGAGAAATTAAAAGGGAAGTGTAGTTCATATTGTTATTAAAACCAAATCTGAAGACATTTATAGGAAGAGAGCCTAAAAAGAGGTACAGTGGTCATTTTAGTACAAATATGTATTTAATCAGAAACAAGTAAAAATCCAGTCCTTTAGAATGGTGGTGCCTCCATGCATACTGGTAATCAAACTGTTAAGAGAACATCATTAGTAAGTCATCTTGCATCCACAAGTTCTTGCATCACAGAGCTTAAAATCAAAAGAATTAAGAGAAATTCTTCTCATGGATGCAAAGATACCTACATTTGTTATCTGATGATTAAAAAAATCCAAACATTATGCTTCTTACAGCATTCTTTAGTAAGTAATTGGAAAGTACTTGGAATGCTATATTGGAAGGAATTAAGTTTCCAGCAACACTGTGTCTTGATCTTTGACACTCAAATACCAGAATAAATACTTCCTGACCAAAAATGGAAACTACCTACGAGGTGCTACAGAGCTTTTACACAAAAAACAAATCAAGAGCCAGACTGAAAACTGAGGCCAGATTGTATCAGAAGACAAAAAAGGCACATGGGCAGGTGAAGCTAGAATAAAGCCAGGGCAGGTATAGCTAGACTTAGTAGGGTCATTCTCCCTTTCCCCACATTTCTATTCCTTTGAAAAGGCCACAGTCTCAATTCAAGACATCACAGTGAAGCAGTAAGACACTCAAAGGGGCAGGGAAAGTCAAAATTTATTTTGGGCACAATTCTAGACTGAAACCTCTGAAATAGGGAGGGAGAAGCCATGAGGCTCCACATCTCTGAAGGAGAAGCCCAAGGACAAAAAGTCTTGGAGGCAAAGGTTTATAATGGCACAAGATCCACAAATCCTCTAAACTTCCCACTCCTCCAGTTAATTCATACCATATAAGTGTTTTTTTCCAGCATCAGTGATTAACCATTCTGATGACTAATTTTAAAAAAGAAAAAATACAGATATATTGTCCTTGTATCTGGAAATGCCTTCCTCTCCACCCTCCCTGCCCACCTCCTTCCAAAAAAAAGTCATTGTACTCAATTGCAGAATTCATATGTAAATGTCTTGCCAGTATAAGAGGTCAGATCAAATTAGGTAATCTGATTAGCGTAAAAATCTGTGCATCTCTGATCTGATCAGAAATGGTTTGCTTCATGCTATAGTGGATCCAGCTAATAAAAATTACTTTCAGAAAAGTTGGGGAACTGAGGAGGAGAAAGTTGGTCTACCAAGAAAGAGATAAATAAATAAAAATTCATCACAAACTACTTTCAA
Organism: Calypte anna; assembly: GCF_003957555.1. NCBI lineage: Eukaryota > Metazoa > Chordata > Aves > Apodiformes > Trochilidae > Calypte > Calypte anna. The sequence goes on from NC_044274.1 coordinate 49,185,271, forward strand.
AGTGTAACCCCTCCACCTTTAACAGACCATTAGTTACTTTTATGCTATTAAAATAATTGCAAAACTCTCACTAAAACTGTATTATCAGGGTATGATATTTAGACTGTGCTTTCTTGCTTCTTGTTTTCCTCCTCCATTAGTTACAACACATTTTCAGTAGGTACCATGCTTCTTTTAAAGTTAAAAACAAACTTTACATATTCTGCTTAATACCAGAATTACAATTTGTGGTGACACATATCTATACTAATTTTCCTTTTATTTTCATTCACATTTAGATATGCACTAAAATAGGATCAAGTACTGCAACAGCATGAGTGGAGACCTTCTGTGGTTGACGATGACTTATGACTGACAACTGTAATTGCAGATCAGTCTTAAAGTTTGTTAGAAAACATGACTAATAGATGGGAGCCTCTCACTGCTAACAAGCACAGCATATTTATTACTAAAACTATATGAATATTTTAATCTTGTAACATTATAAAATATGACTAGTTCATCCTTTACACATGAAAGAAAAAAAAAGTGACTTAGATTTCATTATTAACATGGCAATTCAATAGTCAAGTTAGTCTCTTAAATACAGCTGCCCTTTCTTTTATGCTAGCTGCCAATAGACCAAACAGATGATTCTTTAATACATCTTTCAATACGTGAATTAATTTCAAATAGTCACACAGCTAAGGTAAATCACTTCTAATTCAATGCAATCACAATTTATTCTTTACATATCTAAATATAGTCACATGAAAATTTTGGAATTCTACACTATCTTTTATATAGAAAGTCTTCAGAGGGACTTATTTTATAGATTTGACTTTTAACCTTAAACTGTCCTGTTTGTTTCTTTCATCTTAAGCTAGATGTATCAAAAATATATAACGTCAATAATACAAGGGATTTGCTTATTACAGAAGGTAATTCTTTGATCAGTGAGGGTGAGTAATAGTAACAGAAATGAAGTTATCAGTTGAGATAACTAGTATCAGATAATCAGCTGAGAACTAGTATCTCTACCGCAATAGAAAACAGAGTTTGTGATGATCACACATTCTAGTGAGTAAACTCTTACTCATTTCTGCACCCTTCGTCTCCATATGAAAATTCACCAAAATAATTAATAATTTGGAAATATTTACTGAGTATTATAGTAGCAAAACAATCTGGATACATGCTATTTTGATGACTACAATAAATTTACTGCACAAGGATGAAAAATGTTATGATGGCAGAGATCAAATGAGGATCACAGGTGAAACAAGCTCTACCTATTTAAGATGCAATGGTAATAAAACATTATTTTGCTCTATTTTGCATAGATGAATAATGCCCCCTAGTAAAATTACAGCAGATTTTTTGCTTTAAAATTGCAGTTTAAGCTGAACCTTTTGTGTTTCAATTGACTCTTGAATATGTCAGGTGAACCATTCACACCAAGACCCTAAATTTATAAAAATAAAACAATGTTCTGTCCCACTTTCTTAGCCCTTTTTAATATGATAAACCTGTATTATCAATGATGCTTTACTATATATAATGACTTAATATATTTTTCAACTCTTACTACATTGTTTCACAATTCTCTTCCCCATTATTTCCAAATCTCTACATCCAAAGCAAGAACACTCAGAAGAGTGAGGTAAAAGTATTCATTAGGGCTATGCAGCAAAGTTAGCCCAGGGATAAACCCATTTGCCTAATTGAAATAAGGTCTGATTAAGTACACTCTTAAGGGAAAGCTCGGTGTTTTGAGTGTTATCTATCACAGTTGTACCAGAACGAATCTTCCCATAGCATTGTAAGACACTTCCATAAGAAGTTTTAAATCTGGAACAGACTTAGAATAATAAAAAAAGGGTTAAAGGATATTACCTCAGCATTCTGAACAATTGGAAATATTTGGACATAAGCTACCAAAGCTTCACTAATATCAAGTAAACAAACTGATAAAAGCCAGGAGGTTACAGATACATAACAACTGTGTTGTTTTCAGAAAATTTACAAAATGCTAAAGGAGGGTGTTTTAGTTCCCAGCCTGACAAACATTCAGCTCAAATTATTATGTGAGCATTTCCAAAGCATTCACTGATGCTACTTGAATGCAAAAATTTAACCTAAGGAATGTAAATTGGCAAGCTGTCAAAGGAAAGTCTTGCTTTTATTGCTAAGTGTTCACAGTATTCTTACTCCTGTATCTTACCTCCATATATATTTATTACTTATTTTACAGAAAGTACTATGCAGTACTATTCTGACAACATAATATTGCTACACAATCTGTCACAACAACCATATCAGTCTGCAAGAACATCTTAAGACTTAAGAAAGTCTCAAAGGTTTTGCTACAGTCTGAAATACTTACTGTCGCAGGGGAGGCCCGTGTTGTGTGAGTCACTGAATGACCAGAATTTTCCATTGAATTGCCAATCAGATAGGTTCCTCCTGAGCTGCTAATGAGTTGTCCTCCTGTGACACCCATCTGAATCCCTCCAGTGCCCACCATACTATGAGATGAGACCACTGTTGTCACCTGTGCAGAACTTCCTTGAGTATCAAAATAATTTCCCCCAGTGTTTTGGCTGTACATCTGGGTTTCTGTGTAAGGGTAAGTTGTCGATCGGCTTCAAGAAAAGAAAACAAAAGGAAATTATTTGCTTTGTTAGCTGAGAGAAATTTTACAGTTCTAGGAATGTATATATCACCTATATCTATAATGTATATATGCGTATATAAGCTATAACCAAATCAAATACAATTGCCAAACAGCTTCTGCCTCCTCAGAGAATAACATTTAATCAAATTAAAGCACTAAATAACTAATTCAGTGACAATGCTAAATCAGGTATTCACGAAACCTTACAGAAAAATTTGTCAGTCTTACCTGAAGAGAAGTATGGCATATATTGAGAAGAAAGGCAGAAAGAGCTCATCCAAATGACAATATATTAAAAAGCAACTTATAAATTTCCATCTGTTTTAAATTTTTTTAATCTGACAATCAAATTTTGAATTTTAGTTAGATGTTATATATTTTGCATGTTACGCATGTTGCAAAATTGCAAACAGTTAACAAAAATGTCAGCAAGGACAGTCCAGTGTTCACGATTCCCCTGTTACCTCTTGTTTTTAAATTCATTAAAGCACACAGCTGAAGCTTGAAATTCTGAGTTCACTTGTGCTTTGGGAAATGAAGTTATTTTTTAAGGGTGAACTCAAAATCGGACAGGAATTCACATCATACTAAAAAGCTGCATTTAAGAAATAAAACTGAAGCAGAACTATAACTTGTAAGAAGGACATAAAGATGAAAGCAGGTATCGTGTGTTTTGTATTCTTAATAACTTAACTTGAATCATTATTCTTCACACTTCATGATCTGGTTTTTGAATGTGTATGTGTTCCTGCTAAATTTGATCTTCAAATCAATGCAGTTCAAAATTGTTAAGTAAACAGCATTCATTATTTCAAAGACCAGATTCCTCTTTCTGGCAGTTTATTAGTAAATTTTATCCTGTTTCATGACTGCTAAGGTTTGTATCATGTCAAGCATGATAACAGAAAAATCAAAATGTAAAAACCAGTCAGTTTACCCAAACATTAATTTTCTTAATTAAGCATATAAATATAAAATATTGATAATAATCAGCAGGCAACACCATTTTGAAATTCAATTTTCTCCAACCTTGGAGTTGCATATGCTGAGATGACTTAGTCCAAGTAAAAAAAAAATTAAAGGTAATATGATACATAGGAAACAGAGAGGTGCCCAACTTCTGCCTAAGCCTCCAACTTGTTTAGAATACTAAAAAAAAAAAAAAAAAAAAAAAAAATCATGTACCATCATTCATCTAAACGATTTCAACAAAAAAGTTCAGACATTGACACCTTTCCATTAACTTGAAATCAGTCTTTTTTTCCCATTTATCTTGACAGGGTTTAATTTTGTATCGATATATGTTACAGATTATGTGAATTTACTGTTTGTTATGTTGGGTTTTTTTTAATTATGAGAACATAACCAAGTTCAATTTATTAGTAAACAATGGACTCATCAACGATTCATTCTTTAGCTTCATGAAATATTTTTAACGAACTGAACAACACATGGCACCTTATCAACAACCAAAGACAGAACCTTAGTTGTATTAACTACTTCCGAAACAGTCTCTCCCTCCCTCTTCAGTAACTTGCAGAAAGTCCAAAACTTTAGTTATAAAATCCTAAATATTTCACAGGCCTCAATACTACATTATTTGCTCTCATCCATTCTTAAGCTACTTAAACATTTTCCTTGGTATTTATAGTATTTCAAAAACCTCAAGAACAGCTGCAAGCAACTGGGATTTGATCTAAAAGAAATGCATTGCAGTTTACTGAAAACAAACAAAAAAACCCAGTTCTTTTAGGGACTAATGCTCAAGCAGACACTTATTCTATTAACATTTCCTTTGGAGAATTAAAATCAACTGATCTTTTCATTGTAATATTCAATGCATGTGTTTAGGTAATGTGCAGGTCTTGCTAAACTGTTTTATCAATCCAAGATATCACTGTGATACTTTGTGAAACCATTGTGATACTATCTGACAGTAAGCAAAATAACCACTAGCAGATATGGTATTACTTTTGTGTAAGAAACATATAATTTACAGAGTATGAATAGTGCTATGCAGCAGAGGAAAATTTACTAAAAGGCAGTAATGGAATCTCAGGGGAAACAGATCTTGCAAATGAGACTGAACACTGTAATTACTCTCAAAAGAGAAAAACATGATGTCAGTATCAGGTATCACTGAGGAAAGGAATGAAAGGGCAATGCTATTTTGACTGGTAAGAATAGATACGGCTACAAGAAAATGACTGTCCTAGAGACGCAAGGAGGAAAAAAGGGAATTAAAGAGGCAGTTATTTGAAGCAATGCAAATCCTAGAGAACAGTCAAAACGTCACTGGAAAATTAAGTCACAGACTTGGTGTGGAATAGAGAGACAAAAGGTTTGCTTTTAGCGGGTTTATAGCTGTATATCATGTATATCCCTAAATAAGGATGGATGATATCAAAACACCTACAGCTGCTTATAACTGTACTCTGTATCAGAATCTAATAGGTCTGCCTACTGAAACGTAGTGAAAGTTCAGTTTTTACTAGAACATAGCATTAGAAAGTTCATTAGAAACTAGTAAGTTTGAAGTCTAGGTAGCTAGGCTGCAGAATCCTAGTTTTCAGATGACGGAAAACTCAATGGTGTTTTACATCATCACACAAGGTCAGACACTGCGTGAATTAAATTTAGATTAAGCAAATCCAGAACACGTATCCACTGTTACTGAGCTTCATTTTTAAAGCCACTTTTGTCTCTCCAAATATACTGACACTTTGAAAAAAGGAGACAAATAAAAGCAACAGCATAGAGAGACTCAACCTAGTTGTTGTCCTCCCTTAGTTGTCAGTGTGCATATGCACACAAGGGAAATAATTTATTCCCAGCTGCATCTATTATTTGTTTCTATGTAAATGTCAAGAATCTGCTGTATTGATTACTACAAATCAGTGTTCCTGCCATTGCATCAGTCTCAGTAATTTACATAGGCTGATCATGGCCCCTAATTTTATTTGAACAAGTAGTTGATGGGAGAGACTTATGTTTCCCAGATTTATAGTTGTCTACAAAACCTTATCTGAAGACTTATGTTGGCTTTATCTATGTCTCGGAAATGTCTGCTTGTTTAAAGTTTTTCCCATTACTCTGCCTTTCAGTTAAAAAAATAAAATAAAAAAACCCAAAAACCAAAACCCAAACCAGAACCCAAAACCAACCAACCAAAAAAAAACAACAAACCAAACCAAGCAAACAAACAAACAAATCCCTAACAGAATAATTTCCTTTTCCAGGTATTGAAAAATGCACAGCATCTTTAAGTAAAAATTCTCAAATCAGGTTAGAAGTCCAGACAAGTTAACTCAAATTTATGTTTGTTTTAAATCAGGTTTTAACTTTAAATTATAGCCCAGTATCTTCTGTGTCTTGCAAAAGAAGTAACTAACCACTGAGTTTTTAACACTAAGTGTCAGGAAATTCCAATATTGTGTAAAATGATCATAAATCTATTTTTTTGTACTTTAAGATCTATACCTTTTATATTACAACCTGAAATACTAGCATCCCTTCAAAGTGGCTGTAATAGAACAGACAAGTTCATCCAAGAACAGCATCCTGTTTCAAACATGAAAAGTATGCAGTGTGTGGTTTTTTCCCTGTAGTTCTAATCCAACAAACAAGTAACATAATTATTCTCTTTCTCATCAAGTAATAACCTCAGCATTGGTCTTGTAGGCTTTGGTATGGATTATCTACATGGCTCAGTAGGCAGGCATGTAAGTATTTCTTCACTGTCATCTTTGCAATAAAAGTTAGCCTTTTATGGTAATTCACTAACTAATGTATTATTTCCTGGGATACAAATACAATAAACAGTAGGTGAAAATAAATATTTCAACAGACAGCATTATTTATATGGAGAGTAGCTATTGTTCATTATAATGCTATAGTATTGCAATATAGTTTTCTACTTCATGCATAGAAGCCAAGAAAGCCTTTCATGCCAGAACAATATCCTCAAACTCTTCTTAGATTTTACTCTAATACTGTGGTGCTAAAGCTTATTGAAACTGGTGAGAACAAAATCCTTCATCTAACACTGGCAGGCCTTGCTGCTGATGCATTGCTGCAGCCCCTGGAGGTGCTATATCATAAGCAATGGGAAGAAGGGCAAGAGACATGATGTACCCCAACACCCACACGAGATCATGATACAGCAGTCAAATGGTAATTGAGAGGGCTAAATCATGTCTCAGCCTGTCTCATACAACCGCCTGCCTCCCTTCAAAGAAATCTATTTCTATAACAAGAATATTGATTCAGGACTTTTTAATAACAGATCAAATCCCAAAGAAGCAATAACCTTCTTCTACAAAAGCCTCCTCAGTTGAACTAAAGACAGACATGGAAAAACTGGTAAGACAGTAAGTCATTGCTTCCTTTCACCTTTATCAAACAAAATCACTAAAGCCAAATATCAAAACCACATTATGAAAGGACAATTAATGCATCTATAACCAGAGAACAAAACTTCAAAGCAATTTATTCTGTAATAGTGTATAGTTGACCTCCCTTATGCATATACATTTTCTCTATGCAGACAACTTAAACCGTATCAGCCAGAAAAAGCTTTATAAAATTTACCTAAAACAGAGTTACATTAGTCCATGTAAGAAATTCTTATTTGTCACATTCAAAAATTACAGCAAGTGAGTTACTGATAGGCATTATTTATCAATGAAGAAAAACTGAGATCTTCAACATTCAGTAAAAGATCCTTTTCCACATGGAAATAAAGCAAGAAAAGCACACATAATAAAAGCACAACTGTATAAAGACCCTGTGAACTATGGAACAAAGAAAATTAAAACACAGGGAAAATCTTATAAACCTGTAATCTTGACAGATAGAGAAGCCTTATTTATGACCTCTAAAAATTCTGCTGAAGCACTGCAGACCTACAGTCCAGGAAATAGGGTATTGCCACTATTAGGAACATGTCACAGTGTTAATACTAAACCTAAAGACCTCAAGTCGGGCTTGTCAGGCTTCCTTTGTGCAGACTTGTCTGTGCCAGCCTAGGGCTTTGTTCTGGTTTAGCTGTAACAGTAATTGTTAAATAACCACAGAAACGTTACTTAATCTGCTTCCATTTAAGCCTAGCTTTTTACACTGTGTGGTATAAAACCTATGGCTAAAAAGCTGATGCATTGCTCTAGCTAAGAGAAACTAGTATCAAATAGCTATTCTGTGAAGAATAAACAAAACATGACCCTAGATTACAAATGTAGCAACAACGATCATGACCATGGGATGACAGTATTCAAGAAGAGTTCAGCAAATGTAGAACGCACCATCTTTAGTAAATTAAGAAGTAATAAGGAAAATGCAACCAGTGAAGAATGAATAAAGTGTAGACTGTGCTCTGAAACATTTTTTAAATTACTGCAAGTGGGCCCAGTGCAAGTAGAGAGACCTGCAGAATCCCTGATATGTCTCCAGGCACAGCATCTATGATGGTGGTGAAGCTGTAATGCTTAGGTGGAAGCCACTGACCTGACTGTGCAGAGGCATAGTCAAAGAGTTACCATGATGCCAGAGAAAAAGGGATGGGTACCAGGTAGTACTAGCAAGATTAACAGCTTTAACTATATTGATATTAATTCTTTGATTTGACAGTTTTAATTTACAGTAACAGTAAATTATTGGTTTTGCCCACACCAACCACACAAATTGTAGTACAATATGTTGGTGAAGAATGTGGTTTGGATTCAACAGCAACAGCAATTCTTAGACAATCCCAGCAATTAAAACCCTCTTTGCAACACCAGTGTTATCCAGGTAAAAGGCTGCATTAGCGCATTACATTACAATCTAGGTAAGAAGAAAGTTCATGTTTAGTATAGGGGACTCCCTTGGATGCTTAATATAGGTGCAGCCAATATTCTTTACATATCCTAAAATGCCAGATAAGCCTGTATGTCATCACAACAACAAAGCACTTTTGTTTCAGGATAGAGTGACATGTTTGGCAAGAAAAATTGTTACTAATCAAACACAAATGCAGATGTGCATTTGTGCAAATTCAAAGAGATTTTTAAAGTGTACAAAGTATGTGTTAATTTGCAGGCTACACCCCTTGTATTACCGTAATGCTTGCAATTACAATAAAAGCAAGTACCTTGTAAGTGTAGACAAATCATGATAAAAAATGTGTGGGAAGAATTTTTTTAAGACTACAACAGTTAAAACTGACAAAGACTGTGAAACCTGACAAACTCCTCTCTTCTTTAGAATTGAAGGAATTAACTAACTCTTTCCTCATATGTATTCTAACTGCACACGTTATTACTATCAAAGATGGACTTAAATCAAAGCTGGTTTGCAAGAGCTTTATTTTGAAATAAAGATTAATTATTTCATCAGACATGCTGTGGTGTTTATTTCAGAGATGTCTGTACACTGAATTAATTTCTTCACCCTAAGTAAGGGTTGCAGACTTGTTAGTCTATTGCTAGAATAGCACTGCCACTTGATAAAATTACGGAAGCATTCTATACAGGATTTTGAGCTAGAATTAAGATTTTGATGTAGGACTGTCATAAAGTTAATCGAACATATAATAATGAGAAGACAACCTGGAAGACAAACCATTGATCATTCTAGTCAATTGCATCATTTACAAACCTAATCTGAAAGCAAAGCAGACAATTTCTGGAGTGGGAGAACTGGACAAACTGGCTGTAACACACTTCTGTGGTGCTGTCAGGATCCACAAGACTCATCTCTCTCAAATTTCATTGGGAAGAATAGAAAAAGATTAACTGCAATCTGAACAACTGCCTAAATATTTTAGGGCAAGAGAGAATGGCCTCTGTCTTTTCTGTCACAGCAGAACTCAATACAATCTACAGCAGCTTTGTTTAGGGATAGGATAAGCCTTTTGTTTGCTTCCAAAACTCTAAAATGTCACTATGCCATTGATACAGCTCTGTACAAGCTAATCCAATGGCAAATCAAGGAAAGGAGAAAGAAATACAATGTTCTATAAACCAGAGAACTTCAATAATTATAGAAACAGCATAAAGAAAAGCAATTCTTTCATCTCTGAAGGGAACTATATGTTAGCTACCTAGATCCCTATTTTATTTCACCAATCAAATAAATCGTACTGTAACATGTAATCCTAACTTACATTCACATAAATGAAATTTTCCTGTTCTTATTCTGGGGTATAAAAGTATACAGGAAAACATGTTTTACAATACACAATTTTTAAAAATTCTGAGTAGAAATACAGACTGGTGGTACTCTCTTCTTTATATATAACAATAATCTTCTGAAAGGTTCCTAAAAGTATTGAACAATAAATTGGCTGCCATTTGTATCCTGGGTTTCATCAAAAGAAACACTGCCAGCAGATCATGGGAGGTAATTCTGCCCCTCTGCTCTGCTCTTGTGAGATCCCACTTAGAGTAATTGGTCCAGTTCTGGCGCCACCAAAGCAAGGAGGATATGGATGTGTTGGAGCAAGTTCACAGGAGGGTTGCAAAGATGGTAAGAGGGCAGGAGCACCTCTCATATGAAGACAGGCTGAGAGAGTTGGGGTTGTTCAGCCTGGAGAAGAGAAGGCTCTGGGAATACCTTACTGCAGCCTTCTGTTACCTGAAGGGGACCTAAAGGAAAGCTGTGGAGGGACTTCTTGTAAGGGCTTGTAGTGATAGGATGAGCAGGAATAGTTTCAAACCAGAAGAAGGTAGATTTACGTTAGACATTCAGAAGAAATTCTTTACTGTGAGGGTGATGAGACACTGGAACTGGCTGTCCAGGGGGAACTGTTCAAAGCCAGGCTGGATGCAGGCTGGATGCAACCTGGTCTAGTGGGAGGTGTCCCTGCCCACCGCAGGAAGGTTCAAACTAGATGATCTTCAGGTTCCTTCCAGCCCAAATCACTCTGTGATTCTCTGATGGACTGGAATGTGAGTTCCACAGGATACATCTAATGCCATAGCAGTTGGGCAAGTCTGAAGAGGACAAGCTGTGAAAAAATATGCTTTGCACCACACCCTAGGACCACAGTCAAATCCTGGGTGGCAAAAAAGGACTGTTGTGATTTAATTCCAGCTTGCAATCAAGCAACCTCCAGTCACCTGCTCATTCCCCTCCTCTCAGTGGGAGATATGGTGAAGAACCATAAGGGTAAAAGTGAGAAAATTAATGTGTTGAGATAAAGATAGTTTTGTAAGTAAAACAAAAGCTGTGAATACAATCAGAGCAGTATAAGGAATCAGCAAGCAGATGTTCAGCCATGTGCAGGTACGCAGGGCTTAGGAAAAACAAAAACTGTATCTCCAGATGTCCCCCTTTTTGCTTCTTTCCCCAGTTTTCATTGCTGAGCACATCATCTGGTATGCAATATCCCTTTGGTCAGTTGGGGTCAGTTATCTTAGCTGCATCCCCTCCCCACTTCTTGTGCACACTCAGCCTAATCACTGCCATTGTGTGAAAGGCAGAAAAGGTCTTGATGCTTTGTAAACACTGCTCAGCAAGAACTAAGACATCCCTGTGTTAGCAACACTGTTTGCAGCACAAGCTCTTAAAATGAGACCAAGTACTTCGAAGAAAATTAACTCTGTCCCAGACAAAACTAGTACAATTGGAAAATCTAACACATTTTTTGTACAGGCAAGAAGAATTCGGACAGGACAGTATGTGAACGAAATCAGTGAAAGAAAATATGCTAATGGATGTGACCAAAGAAAGCTGAGAGTGTTCAGAGGTCTGATACAAATAATAATGCTGTTCTGAATCACTTCAAGGTTACCACCAACAAATAAGTACCCCCCAAGCAATAAAAAACTGTCTAAATAGTATTTCTTCCTAAAGCCAGCAACAGAGCAAAAAATGCCAAAATGAGGGTAAATGAAAAAAGAGGTCAAGAAGCTCCTTCACAAGCAACCCAATCCTACTTTTATGTTTGAGTAAGCTTCAAAGCTGGTGCTTCTCCAGGTCATGAGTTAGACTGGTCATGCCCAGAAATCCCACCAAACTTAATTACTCTTTCTATGTGTGTAAATTTACATATTGGAAAAAGGAATCTGAAGATGGCAAATGGGAAGCAAGAAATGTTTAATAGTGAACAGAGAAGAGGCTAAAGAAGCACCAAAAGGAGCCCATGTCACTGTTCTTCCTCTGCCTCTCCTCATTACTTTGGAAAAGAAAATACTTATTTTATTAAACACAGGAACAAAATTATATGATTACTTTCATTTAATAATAACTAAAGCTGCACCTTTCTGTGCTTTTGAAACTAGGATTGATGCCAGGAAGGTACAGACAGCCCTGTGTTCTACCTGAGGTCAATAGTAACACAGTACTTCCCACAGGCAGAACTTGCCCATAAGCTGAAAGGTATTTTTTCAAACACTATGCAGTATATGTAATTTCATGTAAATCCATCTAAAACTATCACAAGAATTCTAATTACACAAAAATACTGCCTTACTAAAAAGTGTGAATTCAGCTTTTAATTAAAAAACCTCTTTTGACAATTAAGAGCTTTGATTGAATAATTTTTTTCCAACTTAAAATACACTAGTTGGTACAATCTAACTGAATATACATATTTAACTTCACATTTTAATAAACATTGAAACACCAATCACTTGCCAACTTACATAGCTCCATTAGTGTAGACTGTGTCACTTCCCTCCACATACTGAACCTGGGCTGGGTAGACATGCTGTACCTGTTGCACAGTCTGTACTTGCTGTACCTGAAAACAAAAATATTATTAACTTGGGACACTGCAAAGAAGGACTGATGATTCAGTGCATCTAATGGCTTCTGAATGATATGGGATCTCTCTGTTCTCATAATTTCTCAAGGTATGTCATAGCAACAGCAAAGTTAACTGTTCTTACACTACATTTGCACTTTAAGTTTGGTAAATGGAGCCCTGAAATTTAAGATGCACACAGATGGAGCATACATATACATTCTGACAGTGCTAAGACAGAACTGGGAAGTATTAATAAAGATGAAATAAACTGTAACTTCACTTTGTAGCAAGAATTGCATTACTGCAGAAGAAAGTATCGTTTGGCCACATATATGCCTTTCCATTTCAGTCCTGAACAGTACAAGCCTTAAAATCACAGCTTAAATGAGATGTTTTGCAGTAATTTAGAAATAGAGTTCACATTGAGATGGTATAGTTCGCGTTTAACTGGAATTAATCTAGAGTAAGACAAGTTTTTTCCTCAGTATCCAGTAATCATGGATTAAAACCCCAAGTCTGTGTAACTCCTTTCCCAGAGCAGCTACAAGAACCAAAAGTATAAGTTTTGTGGTCTGACTCTAAAAGCATCTCTTCCTCTTAGGTGACTCAAGTTCTACAAACTTCAATAAACAGGGGAAGGGGAGTCATTGTTGATCTGGCTGTTGCAGAGAACCAAAACTGATCTACTCAAGCTATACAGTGAGAAAACATTTTGAAAGTAGGCTTTCTTCTTAAAAACGGTAGTTGTCACCTGTCATGTATGGATATGCACCATTTTCTGTTCCAGTAGCACAACCTGGGAAACACTGCGAAAATTATGCTTTTGTCAGCATGAATTCCATGTCCAACCTCTCCCAAAGTGCTCTTTGTTTCCTCTTAATACACACTGACATAGCTTACCCTCTATTTAAAAAATCCACACTATTTTTCCATTAATAAAGGAAATGTGTATTCCTCCCCCCAGCCTACACACTGGTAAAATGGAATTCTACAGTATGTACAAACACAAAATTTAAAACTTCCTATCAGTAAATTCAGGTTATGTTCCCACAATATAAAACGTTTTGTATCCTCCCTTTATTCTTGGATACAAGATGCTACCATTTCAAAACCAGCAGATTCAGTACAGTGTTAGAGTCCTACTACAGGCCAACAGGACACGGAAGAGATAAAATGGTACAGCCTGTATCAAAGCTCAGTGTCTCTTGGACAGGAATGTGAAAAAAGGCCACTGAATTATGTTAATTTTTTTCCGATATAGTAATGAAAAAAGACATTTAATTTAAAAAAAAAAAAAATTACTTCAGCTTCTCTGAAACACAGTAGTGCTGTAGTTACATTGATTCTGTGCCCAAGGAAGCTTTAGTTGCTACATTGTATTGTACATAACATGTACATAACAATGTTAAGGTAGAGAAAGTCAGAGGTAAGTATTTTTCCTCTAAGCAAAAAAATAAGTAAGTGGCCTTCAGGATGGCCTTGTATATGAAAATTCTACCATGCTGAAAATATTTGCCATATGATATCTCCACTAGTAACCATCTTTCTTATTTTACTTCACTTGGGAAAAATGTTTTTACAAGAAGCAAATCTAGTGCCTCTCGATTTTCTTTTTAATCTTCAAAGACAGGGAGAAATGAAATGTATACATCTATTTTCTACGAGCACAAAATTATTTGAGGTTTGTTAAAATTATCAATTACAATATACATATAAAATTATATATATATTTTATATATATATATATATAAATTTATTACTTTCCTACTATCTATTATTAAGCTTTTAAAGGAATTGTTACCCATGTTTATTAGTTTTTGAGGCAGAGCAGAAAGCGGAGATCACAAAGGGAATATTCAACAGAGATCTAGATCTAAATGGCATCGTATTAAAAATTACTCCAAGTTAGTTGGGCTAAAAATAGAAAACACAATGAAATATTTATTAAAAAGTGAAAGTATGCAAGTTCAAAAATCGTATGTTCTAGGGTGGACTGGTGAGCCAATCATGGTAATCACTGCTATTATCCTTCTGGAAAACAGAAAATTAACTAACTTGTATAGGAAATAATGAGTTAAATAGGGTCAGACATAAGATCTTTCATTCTTCTTGCTTCAGCCTGAAATAAATAACTGAAATTGGATTAGAAGCAGCTGAAATGTTGCAGGAGAACAAGAGGCAAATGAAAACTTACTTCAACATCCATGTGTAATTCTAATTTCTAGTTTAAAAAAAAAAAAGAGGAAAATCAATTACATTCTTAATTATACTACCTCAGAGGAACAAATAAGGGACTAAGCTATATTGTATCTACATGAGTTTGTCAACAAAAATAAAGCATATAAAAGCATACTGAAATGCAGAAATTACACTGAGGTATAAAAATGAAATTTATGAGAAAATTTTAATTTCCAATAAAAAGAACTATATTCAAAGTACTAGTAAGTAAAGAGGAGGAAGAAAGGGCAAAATACATAAAGACTTTTAAACTCCATTGAAAAAAGAACATATAATTATCCAGAGGGCCTATGCAAATGACTTGGATGTGAATAATTTTCTGTTCTCAGAGATAAAAATAAATTTAGTACCTTCATTAGTCTGGATAACTCCAGCAAGCAACATATAAATAGCAGATTCTGTAATATTCTAAGCATATTCATATTTATATAATGGCTAATGTCAGTTCATGGTTATGTTTTTCATACACTAAATATGATTTTGCATTAAGAGCAATTTTGATTAGCAGAAATCTGCATCTTAAGCTAATGATATAATGCTCTGTGAGTGTGATAACCATCTTGTAAACACAACATAAAGAAATGCTTTGCTCAACTTCTGATGCCAGGATACACTTTTATAAAATAAACTATATGACTATTTTTAGTTTTATTTCTCCAGTTCTTCCACAAAGCATTACACAACCTACAGAGTAAGGTGCATAAGTAAGCTTAGAAGCTTACTGCACTCACTGAGACAACAAAAGATTAAGATAATTCCTCAGGCTATTAAAACAGAACTTAATTACACTCCTACCTTTCTGGTCTTACTCTTGCTTTTTGCTTAGATCTGACACGTTTGTCTGCTTACAATTCCCCTTTATCCCTTCTCAACAACAACAGCTGCTCTGCTGCATGAAACCAGCTGTCACCAGTGCCACTTTTACCAGGGGGGAAGCCCAAGTTTTCACTAACAAAAACATTTATTTTTTTCATTTTTGGACCATCATAGAATATTTTTATGAGCTCCATATTTACACCAGCATTATTCATATTAAGGATTTATTCCATCTGAAAATGTCTAAAGTTACTTCTCCATTCTTTGCTCAAGAGACAGTATGTTTTTCTATACAAACACAGCTGCAGAAAAAAGGCTGTTAGTCCACCCTTCCACTTACTCACTTGCTCTTCCTTAGGGCAAAAATGCTTCATTTTGAGATATGAAACATATTGTGAGCATAAAAAAACCACTAATGCCACAATGAAAAATTAACCCAAATTAATGTATGCATGAGTTGTATTTCCAGGAATGGAAAGATGGGAAACAAAGACCTCATGAGGAAAAATGAAATTATATACACCACTTTTTACATTTAAAACAACGAGAATGGCATTATTCACTAAAAAGTACCAATAAATTACTGCAAACATGATAAAGTAGAAGTTTCAGATTACTCCAAATTGTTGAATTTACACAGACACTTATGTTACAGTATCCTTATAAAGCAAAAAAAAATTAAAGCATATTTTATATACTGCACCTAATATTTTCCCTCCAACTTTCAAGTCCCTTCAAGTTCCCTTCAACTTTTCCAAGTCTTCCCTCTATCATCAAAAGAATAACTCCATGAGATTAGCATTCTATCTCCTGATTTTCTTGAGGCAAACTGTCCCATTCCTATAAAATATGCAGTAAAGCCAACATGAATTTTAGACCTATATGCAAACAATTTGTCAGAGCAGATCACACTTACAATTTCCTAAAAAAAAAAAAAAATAAATTTTTTTCAGTGTTTGATATTCCCTAGTTTGTTTTTTTTAACTCTGCAATTGAAATTACATACCCCACTTAATTCTTCATCACACTTTCTGCTGGCATACCACATTCATATACACACTCCTATTTTCTCCTCACTCCACATCCATTTTTGTAATCTATCTTCTGCCTCTACACACATCTCCCACACAATACTGAGTTTTAATCACTGCATTACTGTCTGGTTTTGGTTTTCTAACATTCTTGTTGCATATTCATTCCCTGAAATTTTTGATGAACTGCTCTTCCATTGCCAGGCTGATCCCTTAGCTTTTCTTTATGAAATACTATGCTGATTCTTATGGTCACTCTTGAGTTCAGCTGGAAAAATGTAACCTAAAATCCCCACTGCAAAAAAATACCCAGAATAACAATGGAGTATTCAATGAAAGGGAATACTCAGAAGGAGACGTACTAAAGGAGATGTTTGTTTATCTGGCACCGTTTTACATACTCAGCAATAAAAAAACAGTTTCCTCTTCTCATTGAGGTATGATTAAAAAAAACCCCAACAGTTACTCCTAGGCTTCTGCGTTTTTGACATGAGTATTACATTAATAAAGGACAACTGGAACAACTTCAGAAAAGATACCAACTGTTGATAACAAAGATTAATGCATTATTTATGTAAGGGAAAAATGGAGCCAGCTCCATCCTACACTTTCAGAAAGGTGGAAACTTTGCACAAGCAAAGTTTATAAACACCAAAATCCTGTTTATTCTTCATCTGCTTGTGACAAAAAATAGAAGTCCATAGCAGATCCTATCCTTATTGTTTAATCAATCCAATGATTAGAACTAAAATATCCTCTATGCCATGAACTGGTTACCAGCCTTCAACCCTTACACTGACCAGAATTTCACACGAATGAAATTCATATGCTTAAAATATCATATCTGTTTAAAACAAGCAGCTGTATCGCACTACCAAAATGCCATCTTTTTCCTTAGAAGCTGAAATACAGGAATAACAAACCACATAAGGAACATCTATTAAACATCTGTTATTATGAAAGAACATAAAAATCAGTAAAATATCCAGATCATACTTCACAAAGAAAAGACATCTTTCATTTCACAAACCTTACAGAAGAATTAGGCAGACAAAATGTTCTACAGAGTTTAGCTGAATTCAAGCATCACGGAAGCTTCAGGTAAAACCTCCCATAGTATGCAAAAGTCTCTGTCCATATCAACATTTAAGTAAAGAGAGAGACGAGAGCTATTTAACAGTCTGAACTCAAAAGAAAATATTTCAAACAACTGTTAAATTACTAGTGGTGAAATTTGAGCAAACAGACTTGGACAAACACTTAAATGAAATTTTCGAAATTCAAATGGAATGTTTTTCAACTAGATTGCATGCTAAAAGATACATAAGCATAAAAGCAGAAACTACAGCAATGGAACTATGAGGCATTATAAACTGAGTCTGTCAATCAGGAAAAAAACGTTAGTGAAATGTATGAGACTGGAACACACACTTTAAAAGGCACCACATAGAATTCTAGACCTCAACAAATACTGAAGAACTTAATATAGGGAAAGGTGCTTCACTGGCAGAACAGAATCAAATACACTAATAAACTATGTCTAGTGTCATATATCAATTATGAAACTGTGAAGTCAATTTGTCGAGACAAACAGTATCAGATGTCACCTACAGTACGTCACACGGACAGCTAATTTCTATGTATTCTTGCAAAGTCTTGGACAGGTCTCACAGCTTTCACATTTAGTCCCTGCTTCTATGTTCAAAATTTTCCTTCTATTGTCTCCATTTTCTTCTAGCCACCACTCATTCCACAGCCTGCTGGTGCTGCACAGGTGAGTGACTCTCACTCAAGATAAGTGTGCAGCGTGCTGGCTGCTACAAGGGTCTTCTTATTTCCTGGCAAGTGTACATAATGAAGTACCTACTTGTCACACCATAAGTACTTTAAGGACACTGTGCAAAGATCTTTAGGGAGTCAAGTCTAAAGATGGCAAGGACAGTGCTTTTCATTCTTACATTTGCCTTGAACTTACTTGGATATCCAAACAAAAGGAGAAACTGCATAGCACATAATATCAGAAATATGTTCATTATTGAAAATAAGTAAGTATTCAGTAAGATAAATGAAATTTCTGTGAACTACTATATGAATTCCACAATAACCTACAGTTAAAATCATGCATATGTACTGCTGGTGCTTGTCAGATGCTTTAATTAAGCAACAGATTCTGAAAACAGTTTGCCTTTCTTCAGTAAAATAAAATTGATAAAAACAGAACAAAATAGTTCGCTTAGCAGCCCAGTACAAAATTAAGCTCTTCACTACATTGTGAAGACATATCCTTCCTGAATATTTTTTTTTTTTTTAATCTTCCCAAAACTAACATCCACCTACCTGTTGCTGAACTGGTACTTGCTGAACTACCTGTGTAGGCACTGCTGCCTGGCCAGCCACAGATGTCTGTAAAGTCACAGTCGAACCTGTATCCGACCCAGTCTCTGATGTCTGCATCGTGATCTCTGAATAAAATGAAGAAGTAAAATTAAAAGGTTAGTTCTTTTTTTTTTTTTTTTTGTTACTTATGGCAGCATGCTAATATGTCATTTATCTGTATTTGGATCTGGAAATTAGTCAATATCAATCTTGGTATGACCCAAAAAGTTTCCCCCTACTAGCAAATGAGTTAATATAAACGTTTTTTTATGTTACTTATATTCAAAATATCTTTTATTTATATGTGCAGAAAAGCATAGCGATTCTTCGAGTTTTGTCATTTTAGGAATAATTTAGAAAAATCAGGAACAAATCTCTCAGCTTGTAAATAACTTATCATCATTTGTATATGTTTTTTCTCTGGACTACTGAATTATACAAAAAACTCTACATTCAATTTCAAAGTCAAACTTCAAGCAGGCCACAGAATGATGAGCTGTAAATTGGAAGTAAAATCTGAAAAGCATTTAGTGAGTCACAGTGAAAAAGCAACTGAAATAACTTTCTTCAGTTGAATGCATTGTAACAACCACTGTAGCCCAAATCTGAGAAGAAACCTTTCAGCACTAAAACCATCTAGAAATACATAATGTGATAAAAAAATACCTAAAATTGTGACCCAAACATTTAAAGGGAACAATAGAAATTTAGATAGAACACAGAAATGGTCTGAGAATACAGGAAAATGCCTTAAAAAGTAATCTCATCAGAAAGACAACTGAAGATGACTTATGTCTTCATAGGAAACAGACTGGGAAATATGGGATTCCTTGATATTACACAGCAAAGACCACATAATAAACTGGGTAAGAAAAAAAAATCATTGAACATTAGGAATTAGACTTTTTTGGTTTTAAAGCCAGCTTAGTGCAGGCCCTCCCTCCAACTACCTCTGACTCGTTTTGCATTCAAATGTTGTCAGTGAAGAGAAGCAAACAGGTATAATCTGGGACATGTGTGGGAAATACAAGCAGGACCTCGCCATCTGGGACCATCATTATTTTAAACTCCATGGAACCATGGCTATGCTACCTGGCAGATTCAACAGCTTATTCTGAAATTTTCAGAAAGGGTGATAAATTGCTGATCAAATCTATCTGAGACTTTATCAATAGGCTCTCAGAGTTATCATGTTGACTGATACCATGGTGACTGAACCCCTTACTTCTGTCCAGCATGCCTGACTAAAATCAGGATACGAAATGAAAAGAAAAAGGAACAGAATTTCACAGATGTCTACTGAAAGGTTAAAAATCCTAAGTGAAAATGAATCTCCACAGGAAAAATATGGAAGAGCTGGAAACCACTGTACTGCTACAAAGATACAACCTAGTTGCCATTACTCCAAGTTGGGAGGATGAATCCCAGGGCTGGAGTGTGGCTGTTGATGGCAACAGATGGTTCAGAAAGGACAAGCAAAGAAGGGGAGGCAGAGGGATTGTCCTACACATCCAGAAAGGGATAGAGCATGAAGAGCTGACATTGAAGAATAGCCATGACCAGGCTGAAAGCTTATGGATTCAGATTAAGAGACTGAAACAACAAAAGGAACTTTATGGTACATATTTCCTACAGGCTGCCTAATCAAGGGCAGCCTTTTGAGGATGTAGCCAGTAGCTACAGAAACCATCACACTCACAGAAACCCATCCTGCTGGGAGACTTCAACCACACCACCATCTACTGGAAAAGCAGTACAGTGAGCTGTGGGTAATCCAGAAGACTGCTGGAGTGCATGAAGGATAACTTAAGACAGGTAATAGACAGTGCTACTGGAGAGGATACTGGGCTTCTGGTCTCCAGTGTAAGTGAGCTAAAATATGATGCTGAGATGAAGGCAGCCTGGGCTGCAGTGATCCTGTACTGAGGGATATGGGTCAGACGAAGAGTAAAGTCAGGTCCCTGAATTTTAGGAAAGCAACATTCTGGCTGTTCAAGGAGTTAGTAGGACCCCCCAGAGAAACTCCTCAGAGGCAAGGAAGCAGAGTAAAATTGTCAGAGCTTTAAGGATGCTTTCCATAAACTGCAAGAGCTCTTGATGCCTAGATGTAAGAGATCAGGAAGGGAAGGCAATAGACCAGCAGGTATGAGTCAAGACCCACTTGCTGAACTGAAGGGCAAAAAGGAAATGTGTAAGCAGTAGAAGCAGGGAGAGGAGAGGTGCTGTGGGAAGAGGATAGGGACACTGCCCAGTAGTGTAGGGGTGGAGTCAGGAAAGTCAAGATAAAAATGGAGATCAATTTGGCATGGCACAAAAAGAATATTAAGAAGGGCTTCTATAGGTGTGTCAGAGAGAACAGGAAGGTCAAAAGAAGTACACCTCCACCGATGATCAAGACTGGCAAAATGGTAACAAGGGAGAAGAGAAGGCAGAAGTACTCATCTACTTTTCTGCCTTGGTCTCCACTGGCACATTCTCTTCCCACACCACCCAAGTTCATGGACCACAAGATGAGAGCTAGGGAAGCAAAGACCCTCTCTCTGTAAGAGAAGATCAGGTTCGAGAGTACCTGAGGAACCTGAACATACATAAGTCTGTGGGACTTGACAAGATGCATCCCAAAGTCCTGAGGGAACTGGCTGATGTAGTTGCCAAGCCATGATACTTGAAAAGTCATCCTGGTGACTACAAAAACAGAAACATTACATCAATTTTTGAAAAGGGTAGAAAGGAGGACCCTGGAAACTACCAACCTGTCTGCCTCACTGTGCCCGGAAAGATCATGAAACAGATCATCCTAGAATTAAAGTAGAGGCATGTGAAGGACAGGGAAGTTATTAAAGCGAAACTATGGCTTCACCAAGGTCAAGTCTTGCCTGACCAATCCAGTGGCCTTCTGTGATGGAATGACTACATCAGTGATCAAGCAAAGAACTATGATGTCATCTATCTAGATTTCTGTAGGGCCTCTGGCATGGTACCCCAGAACACAGAATCATAGAATCATTTTGGTTAGAAAAGACCCTTAAGACTACCATGTCCAACCATTAACCTAGCAATGTGAAGTCCACCACTAATTCATATTCCTATGCATCATGTTTACACCTCTTTTAAATACCTCCAAGGATGGTGACAATCACTCCCCTGGCAGCCTGTTCTAGTGCCTGACAACCATTTCAGTTAATTAATTTTTCCTAATATCTAGTATAAACATCCCCTGGCAAACCTTGAGGCCATTTCCTCTTGTGCTATCAACTTGTAAGAGCAGACAGTGTCTCCAGGAGAATGCTGTGAGAAACTGCCATAAGGCTTTACTAAAGTCTAAGTACACCACATCAACAGACTCTCCCCCATCCACTAAGCGGGTCACTCTGTTACAGAAAGACCTGCCTTTCATAAATCCATGCTGACTCAGCCTGATTGCCTTCGTGTCCTGTAAGTGCTGTGTGATGACACTCAAGATTATCTGCCCCATAATCTTCTTCAGCACCAAAGTCAGCCTAACAGGCCTGCAGTTCCCCCTGTCCTCCTTCTGGCACATCTGGTAGAGAGGCCTCACATTTGCTAACTTACAGTCAACTGCAACCTCCCCAGTTATCCAAGCCTGCTGACACACCATGGAAAGTGTCTTAGTGAGAAAGGCCACCAGCTCCCACAATACTTTTGGGTGCCTGCATCCCATGAGGCCCCTTCTCTCAAAATGGGAGAGATATGGATTTGATTGATAATCAATGGATGAGAAATTGTTGCATCCAGAGACTAGTAGTCAACAGCTCGATGTCCAGATGGAGATCAGTAATGAGTGGTATCCCTCAGACATCTGTACTGGGACCAGGACTGTTTAATAACTTTACTAATCAGAAGACAGTGGGATCAAGTGCACTCCCAGCAAGACTGCAAATGACACAAAGCGTAATGGTGCAGTTGACACACAGGAGCAATGGGGTGCCCACCCAGAAGGACCTGGAAAAGCTCAAGGAGTGGGCCCATGTCAACACGAGGAGGTTCAACAAGCCCAAGTGCAAGGTCCTGCAAATGAGCTGGGGGCAACACCCAGTACCAGTAGAGGCTGGAGGATGAAGGGATTGAGAGCAGTCTTTTGAGAGCAGTCTTGAGGAGAAGGATTTGGGGGCAGTGGTGGATTAAAACCAGGCATGAGCTGGCAGCATGCATTCACAGCCCAGAAAGTATCCTGGGCTGAATCAAGGGAAGTGAGCAGGTCAAGAAAGGTGATTCTGCCCCTGTACTC
The DNA here is from genome assembly GCF_003957555.1 of Calypte anna. NCBI lineage: Eukaryota > Metazoa > Chordata > Aves > Apodiformes > Trochilidae > Calypte > Calypte anna. Next base: position 49,208,364 of record NC_044274.1, read on the forward strand.
TGCTCTGGTGAGACCTCATCTGGAGTATTACATCAAGCTCTGTAGTGCTCAGCACAGGGAGATGGACCTGTTGGAGTGAGTCCAGGACCTCAAAAAATGGTAACTGTACTGAGACACCTCTCCTATGAAGAAAAGCTGGAAAAGTTGGGTCATTCAGCCTAGAAAAGAGAAGGCTCCAGGGAGACCTTACTGTGACCATTCAGAACTTGAAGTGAGTTAGAAGAAAGGAAAGGGCAGATGTTTTAGTGGGACCTTTACCAACAGGACAGGGGTAATGTTTTTAAACTAAAAGAGGGTAGATTCAGACTAGATCTAAGTAATAAACCTTTTTAAGAAGGGTGGTGAGACACTGGAACAGGTTCCTCAGAGAGGTGGTGGATGACCCACCCATCCCTGCAAACATTTTTCCTGATTAGATGGAGCTCTGCAGAACCTAATCTAGTTGAACACGCCTCTGATCATTGCAGAAGCCTTGGCTTAGATGACCTTCAAAGGTCCCTTCATGCCAAATTATTCTGTGATTCTGTGCTTCTATGTTTACTATAAACCAGTAAATTTCATACCTTTGTTTGCCTAAAGTAAATGTATAAAATGCAGAATAAAGATTTAACACCAAAATATCTAAATATCAGTGCATGCTAGCTCAAAACATACAGCTTTTTGTTATTCCAATATTAATGAGAACATTCAGCTTCCTGTAATAGCATCCAGAATGAAAATTTTCTTTATTTTCCAATATGCAGTTGCCCTCAAGTTTCTGCAGACAAATTAACAAGACTTTCTGCTGTACAAGACGTCCCTAAGGACACTAGACCAAACTCATCCATGGTGTTAAATGTGTGAGCTTAAATAAACTGAGGCAGAGATTTTAGAAAACTATTTTTGCAAGCAAGGCCCTGCAAAATCTATGCCTAAAAGGCATAAACCTAGGCATAAGTCTATGTTTTTATATGCATGCTTAAACATCTATATGGAAATAATAGCCATAGCAGTGATTACAACAGCTTTCAAAGAGTCACAGAACAGCACAGTGGGATACCAAATAATTTGTGGGGTTTCCAAAACATACCAAATGACATAGACAATAGCAACACTCTTAATGGAATACTAATGACTTGAGTGTTTTTGTTTGATACTTAAACACTGTAACCACTTTATAAATTGGAGCAATTCATGATTTACTCAGTCCTTATACAGCACAAAGTTGCTGCTAACAAAAAAGAATGTAAGTTGTAAAAAGATCAACATTTTTACAGAAGAAATGTAGTGAGCCTGGCTTTTAAGAGAAACTGCAAACTTCAAACTTCATTTAACTGACCTGTAAATGGTGTTTCACTTAATGAAGTCAGGTATTATAACAAATATCCTTCCTATTTAGAAAGTAAAGACAACTATTATTTAATGAAGGCTAATTTTCTTATACTGAAATTATTTAGAAAACCATCCCTTTTTGTAATTGCTATTTTCCATAACCATACAAAAGTCACTGGGCATTTTTTATGCATAAAAATTCAAAATAAAATGGAGAAGGAAAACAAACTGCTGTATATACACACTACTGTTTAGTCTAAACAACAGTTCTACCAACTGCAATCTTTCAAAAGCATCCTAATAATCCTATGGATATGTCTACTCACTTCAGGATGTAACTACACCTTTAGTCATTAACCATCTCTATTTTTTTCCTCATCCACTACCTTTGACTCGGCAAATTCCGTCAAAATTGAGTTTAAAAGAAGAGTCAGCTTGTCTCAGCAAACCTGGTATGCAACCCAGTCAAAGACTTGCAGAATAGTGGAAATCAAAAGCTAGATGCTGAGTAATTTCCTCAACAATCTTGCACCTATAAAAGGCACTTCCAGTCGAGCACAAAAACTGATCAGTTTAAGCCACCAGTTCCACTAAATGATCATTTTGGATACTGTAGCCCAAACTGGAACAACAATTGAACAGTTGAAAAGAATTACAATGTCAATTATATTTATATTTTTATATTTCTATTTAACAGCTCTTAGCCTCACATGACTGTATGTTGTTTTCATGGTTATAGTGTATAAATATGTCAACTACTGCAAGGGAGGATTGCTACTGCACTCAAATCAGTTTTTACTTGTGAGGGACTGCTCCATATTGCCATGTGTCTGTTAATTGCTATGTCACATGTCAGGCATTAAGTACTTGATCATTACAGCTGGAATTCAAGATGCTCAAAAAATCAGAACCAGGTACCTTCATCTAAGTAAGGAATATAATTTGTTCCTTTCCTTGCAGATGCTGTCAAGAATTTTTCCTGTCTGACATAATTAATACTCCTTTAAGAAAAGGGAACAGCTTCATTATAAGAACATGGGATACTCCAGTTCTAAGCCAAGTGTTAGTCACTGTGGAGAAGCTTTGAGATGGACAGACTGCAAGTGTCAGTGCCACCCAAAAATCTCTGCTGTTAAGCAGTGAGGGATGCTGAATAACAGAAACCAAGAACTGGGGATTCTCTGCTCAGTCCTGGAAGTAACAATATCCAGAGATGTATCAGAACACACAAGAGAGAATCCAGTTAGGTGGGAAAGAACCTTCAGGAAGAACTGGAGAGACCCCAGAGGGCCCTATGGCCCAGCCTAAGAATACCCATTGCACGATTATCACTGCCATGCTGACCTACCAAACTCCAAACTGTCATCCCATCCACAGGACAGGATAGCCATGTAATTTGTTGATTCCACATATGTTTTTAATTGAAGTGTTTTGGTGACTGAGTCAATTTTACCTCCACACTGACAACTTGGTGGCAGCCCTATATTTAAGCACTCAAGCTGATGTACTTCTCTACCACAGATGCACTTTCATTAATAATCTGATAGGGAACTGGGTGCTCTACAGACTGATTGGGAAACTGGGATAGCTAAAGGGCAGTTGTGGAATTCAAACTTTGCCATCAGTTTTGCTTAAGTAGAAATAAATCTAATGACTTAATATCAACTTATTCAGAAGTGCTTAGGTTGCTTCCATAATTTTGCTTTAAGTCATAGTATCAGAATCATAGGATGGTTTGGTTTGGAAAGTACCTTAAAGATCATCTAGTTCCTACCACCCTGCCATAGGTGGTGTCCCAAGGCAGGGATACCTTTCACTAGATCAGATTGCTCAAAGGCCCATCCAGCTGGCCTTGAGCACTCCAGGGAGAGGACAGCCACAATTTCACTGGGCAAGTCTCTCTCCTAGATGCAATTCTTTACTATAGCTCACAACACAGTATAGATTTTTCCTGGTGGATGCCATACAGTATGTTTCACCGTCAAATTTTGCCATTTTTCTATTCACTGGAAGTTTTTCTAGCATCATTCTAGAGAAGGTCTCAGTGTATTTCTTTTACATTGCACCAATACTGAGTATTTACATGAAATGAAGTCTCTCCATTTTATACAGATACTGCATGAATGTAAAGGACCTACATATTACAGCAAAAAAGATGTCATCCTTGCCTAATGGGACTGTCAGGTGTATCACATGCAACAGATGAATGTTTGACAAAGATCCAGTTTATTCTGGCTAATTAAGCAGCTGGACACATCCCTCTTCAGTGGTTTTGCTTTGTACAGTCAGTGCTTGTTACATCATGTGCATGTAAAATGAACAGGCCCCGTTCTGAAAGAAGGTTAATTAGCCCCTCCAAGAAGGGAAAAGATACTGCTCAAGCCCAGCTGCTGAATGTGACAAGATTAGTACTTTTTCCATCTAAAGGGCAGAACTCATGCAAAGCTACTATGCTGAAAATTACCCCTTTCCAGTATACTGTGTGGCAATTTCCTCTTCTCTGTTGAGTTCCCTACAGACTTTTTAATACCCTCAAATTCTCAGTTGAATTCTCCCTGTTTTCTAGACTTGAAATAGTAAGACTGAATGACTTACAAGCCTAACTTGCTCAATTACTTATCAAATGAGATTGTTAAAATGTGTCAGATTAATGATTAATGTCTATTTCGTTCCTGGACTCCTTCACCCTGAACTAAATTTCTTTTTAAAATCTACCAGAATTTGCAAAGTTTAGTTCAGCTAACTATGCTTTATTATCTACATCAAACACTGCAGAAGGCTTTAATTCAATGAAGAAAATGAAAGCCTGTAATTTACTTTCAAGTGCAGCAGGAAATTTCTTTTTTCTCCTCTAGAAGACTAAATAAAACACCACAGAATGTAAAGTGAACTAGATCTCACAATCACATGCAGTAATGGCAGGTTTTTAGTGGTCAGAATAAAAGACTAATCTTAAGATCTTATCTATTTATAATGATGAATCACCAATATAACTCATTAAGAATTTCCGGCAAGAAATTCTTCACAGAATTCTTTAACAGTCCAGGAAAGCTCCTCAGAACATAAAGTTTCAGCAAGTGATATGGAGTGCTTGGTTCCCGAACAATAGTGATATCAGTAATAGAATTAAGTATAATTTGAGGGAAAAAATCACATAAAAGAGAGACATGTAGAATAAAAGCATAGCTTATATAATACTGAACCAGCAAGAATTAGAGAAAAACATGTCCCAGGTAGTCAACAACCTGTCCTTGAGATATATGCCTGCAAGACAGATGAAAGGAATGGAAAGGAATACTCCCCGTTATTCATTTTGGTTATAGACTTGAGCAGAAGGTAGAAAACACTGACTATTTGGACTTACCATATTAGCATCTCATCAGTATAGATATATATATATATCAATATAGATAGATATATATAGCCTGATATAGCTCATCAGGCTAGAGGGATCCCTTCTAACACTTTGCCTCCTACTATTTTTTGATTCGAAGGAAACATTTATATGTGTTTAGCAGCAAAAAAGATGCTATTATACATGCTTCAGAGGGGGGAAAAGAAACCTATAAAGAATTTTAGATGCAAATGTATTTTCATGTTAGAACACCAGCTTCTTACTTAACACTATCTGACTGATTATTCTTCCAAGGGTCTTAGGAATGCAAAAGTAGGCAGCTAGACTCTGCCGATGCAAGGTCTACTTGCTAAATATTTCAATTAGCAGCATGAATCTTTCTTTCTTTCTTTCTTTCTTTCTTTCTTTCTTTCTTTCTTTCTTTCTTTCTTTCTTTCTTTCTTTCTTTCTTTCTTTCTTTCTTTCTTTCTTTCTTTCTTTCTTTCTTTTCTTTCTTTCTTTCTTCTTTCTTTCCTTTCTTTCTTCCTTTCTTTCTTCCTTTCTTTCTTCCTTTCTTTCTTTCTCTCTTTATCTTTCTTCTTTCTTTCTTCTTTCTTTCTTTCTTTCTTTCTTTCTTTCTTTCTTTCTTTCTTTCTTTCTCTTTCTTTCTTTCTCTCTCTCTCTTTCTTTTCTTTCTTTCTTTCTTTCTTTCTTTTCTTTCTTTCTTTCTTTCTTTCTTTCTTTCTTTCTTTCTTTCTTTCTTTCTTTCTTTCTTTCTTTCTTTCTTTTTTCTTTCTTTCTTTCTTTCTTTCTTTCTTTCTTTCTTCTTTCTTTCTTCTTTCCTCCCTTCCCTCCTCCTTCCCTCCTCCTCCCTCCTTCCCTCCTCCCTCCTTCCCTCCTCCTCCTCCCTCCCCCTCCCTCCCTCCCTCCCTCCCTCCCTCCCTCCCTCCCTCCTCCCTCCCTCCCTCCCTTCCTTCCTTCCTTCCTTCCTTCCTTCCTTTCCTTCCTTCCTTCCTTCCTTCCTTCCTTCCTTCCTTCCTTCCTTCCTTCCTTCCTTCCTTCCTTCCTTCCTTCCTTCCTTCCTTCCTTCCTTCCTTCCTTCCTTCCTTCCTTCCTTCCTTCCTTCCTTCCTTCTCTCAGATGTGACACTGAGTGCTTTAACAGAAAAAAATGAAAAAAATCAGACACATGCAGACACCAAAAAAACCTATTTGAATTAGAAAGAATAGCAAGTACAGTACTTTGCCATATCTGTTTGCCTGGCATAGTCTGCAACCATTTGAAAGAAAGGGTTAACTGGAAAGTAGTCTGCAAATACATAATACCCCACTGAAAAAAAAAATGGAATAAACCCACAGCCATGAGGTTGCCTTTGGACCACTGGTCTTGGCTCACAGGAGAGTGTTTGAATGCCTGGAGGCTGGAGAAAGAGGAAAAATGATAGTTTCCCATGTCAAAGAGCTCACAAGCCTGGTTCTTGACCTCAGAGTCTAAAACCCACCAAAGTGTATGGCCATCAGTACCAACAATAGCCATTAGACTTACACTACTGTAAACCTATCATTTAACCAATGTATTTAATTAATGCTGAATTATTAACTTTTAACAGACTGATTGGCTAGTGGTTGAGAATAAATATATGCTTGCCTGAAATTTAGAGAGTTGGCTGGTGTCCCTCAGAGTATTCCCATTACAGCACTCCCAAATTATTCATCGATAACAGATGCAACAATTCACATCATAGCTGCACCTGGAAATCTGGCGTGGTGTAAACTCACTGCAAACTGAAAATTAAAGGACTGGGTATGCAAGATAATTCTGAACTACAATGCAACTAAAAACAGATTTAAGATGTCAACAGGTACAGCGTGTGGAACAGGACAATGACACAAAGTTGTGTCCAGATGCAACTTCATCATACTCATCTGCATCTTCTGTCACTCTGTCCCTGACAGCTGCTTAGCCACACAAGCCTTTATCTCTATACCTTCCTCCTACTTGAAATCAGTAATACAGTAGTTTTGCTCAGACAACCTAGACACTGCTTTTAAAAATGGGTGCTTACGCAGAGTGCCCAGATTTCTTAATCCAATTTATGCTGAAAACATTCCTTCCATAACTCATGTGTTGATTCTCTTTACACAGAAAGAGAGCAAGCAGCTCAATGCCTGCATTTGGAACTTGCACTCTATAAGGGAGTATGTAAGAACTTTGCAAATATAGAACTAATATTCCAAGTCTGCAAATTCACCCCTATTTCAGAGAGCAAACTACTTTTCTCTCCTGGATATAACATATAGTTCTTACTACACCTGCAATAGAAATCAGTGTGGAATTTATTTTTTTTGTAACTTTAGGAAGACAACTGTAACATGAAGAACTGAAAGCCCCAACTGCTTCTCAAATGTACACATTTGTCATACAGAGAAATAAACACTACATACAGTCCTACTAGGTCTAAAAAACATGCAAAAACTATCAGTCTCTGTATGGGAAGTTCCCTCGCTGTAAAAGAAAATTTGCCAGATTCCACATAATTAGCTATGTGCTTTTAACAAGTTTGCTGAAGTGTGACTGCCCACAGCATATGTGCCATTGAAACTACTAGATTTATATTTTAATATCTCTGATCAATTGAAAGTTAGCACTCCGACTACATCATACCTAGAAAAGGGCTGGTTTTCTTTATTTCTAGTAATAACAGCTTTCCTTAAATTCTATGGATTGAGATTAAAGTTTCTATTACAAAGTAGAATAAAGTGCCAAGCTATTGCAGGATTTATTTCCAGTTTAAGTGAGAGAAAATTGATTTGCTATCTTGCGTTGTGTTAATACAAAACAAACATCACTACCCCCATACCAAATAATTAGGTCTTCTTTCAAATTTTGCAAGTGAAAAAACAGTTTTCTGTATATTGGTAAGTCAAGAAAACAGAATTCCCTTTTCTATTACAGAATAAAAAAATACAAAAATCCAAATTCTGCAACTGTAATTAAAACACATAAAGTCAGCTAAAATGTGAGAAAGTAGTATGTTCCCAAATGATTATTTTTGGTGAATCAAGATGACAACACACTTTAATTGGTTCAAGAAGGCAGGAGAAAGAATACAGTTAACTAACACCAAATACAGTGTAAACTCAGTGATAATACCTACAGGGCTTTAATAACTGACAGATTCGTGTTCTAGCTCCTGTTATACCCATTGTATTTTCAAAATAGCTGTATTTTCTTGTGACATGTCTAACCTTAGAGATCATCAAAAGCCATCTGGACATGATCCAGTCATGTTTGCGCAAGGGGGCCTGGAAGAGATGGCTTCTGGAAGTCCCTTCCCACCTCTGAGGCTTTCCTCTGACAACTCTCCAAGGAGCCAAGTCAGGACATGTCATTATTTTAGCCAATAACTGGGTGACAGATGCCATTATTCCCCTACTATGGGAGAGACACTTTAGGGTTGGAAAAAAAAAATAGGATAGATTCAATGAAATAATAAATAATAATAAATAATAAATAATAATGATGATGGTGAATTGCATACAAATACGTAAGATATGGAATTCACACTCCACATCGGGTAATTACTTCCCACCAGAAAAACCCCAAACTGCCCTCAGAAGCACATGGAGGGAGGGGCTGAGTTCAAGGTCCCAGTGACAGTCCACAAAATCCTTGGAGCCCCCGAGCTTATCCTACTCAGGGAGGTAAGCGAAGGCAGTATGTCTTGGTGAACAAAGATCTCCAGTGAGAAAAACCACGCAGCAATGCCAGAACAAGAAGAGAAGACAAACAAGTGAACCCTGACCTAGCCAGCACACCAGACACAGAAGCCTGGAGGGGGGTCTCTGAGGAGCCATTTTACACTGAATACCAGGGGCCATGACAGTTGCCCTAGAAACCTCTGTGATGTGAGTGGGGGGCACCTGTGATGGCCCCAGTCCTGCTGCTCTTCATCCTCTGCAGGCTCTGTCCCAGTGCATTGGTCGAGGCCCCTCACAAGCGCAGACACACAGCGTGTGCCCTCCAGCAGACGTGGGGACCTCCCCTCTCCTGGTGTGGAGTCGTGGCTGGTGTGGGTCCTGCAGGTCCTCTGTGACAGTTGTCCCAGAGCTGAGGGCTTGAGGAGGCTGTCGGGCTCCTGAGCACCACTGAAGGCTCCCACCTTCCCTGACCACCACCTCCTGCAGGTACCTGCCATGTGCTAGCTCAAGTCATGCTGGGTGCCTGGGGCTGGGGGGACAGTGCAGGGGCCACAGGGCCCTGGAGCTGGGGCAGTGGGAGCTTGTGGGGAGCCAAGGGGGGCAGGCACAGGAGGAAGGCAGCCTGTGGGGCTGGATGGACACTCTCCAGCCTGCAAGGGGACCCTTCTCCAGGCCCTTACCTCCCCTCTCTCACCACCTGTGGGGGCTTTCCTTGCTCTTCCATTCCTGCCGCCAGAAAAGCTCAGACCCTCTGCATGTCTCTTGGCAGGACATGGCATCGGGCACGAGCCAGCTGCAATGGGCAGGGCAGCAGGAGGCAGCAGCAGGTGACCAGTGCCCTATCTGCCTGCAAGAGGTGGACAACAAAGCCTACCTTGACACCTGCTCCCACACCTTCTGCTTTGTCTGCATCCAGCACTGGGCCCTCTTGACAGCTGCATGCCCGCTCTGCAGCTCCCCTGTCAGCTGCATCCGGCACACAGTAAGAGCGGAGAATGACTACCAGGAGTACCTGGTGGGCTCATCCACCCGCTGCCAGAGGAATGCAGCCAGGCAGAAGGTGTGCAGCAGATCCCTACAGCAGCGCTACCACCTGCGCCCAAGGCCCAACAAAAAGAATGAGTCCACCTCTGGGAGAAGAGGGTCTGCTGGGAGGCACTCAGTGGAGCGGAGGGACACAGGTCCAAGGACCTCTGACACCTCTGCCAGACAGGCTGCAGGGGAGTGAGTGCCCTGCTAGCCCTGCCCATGGGCCTGTTCTGTGCTTTGACATGCTGTCCCTGACAGCACAGCTCATTTCCTTTGTAGACATTGAATAAAGATCCAGAATCTTTTCAGAGCACCTTTCTTTCAAAACCACCTGGTGTGAGCACACTAAATTGGTTGTGTGGAAAAGCGTATTTTTATTTCCTCCTCCAACAGTTGCATTTGCACTATGTATGCCATTACATAAATAAAGCTCTCATTTACTATGCCAGGAAAGAAAGGCTGTAAAAAAATAATCTGTGTGGTGTAACTTTGCACCTCTTAAAATGAGTCAGGAAGAGGAGAATCAACACATATAACAGTTCTTACACTTCTAACACAGTAACCTACAGAGACCCAAGACACTCTGCAACATCCTACACTTTGTTCCTTACATCTGTCCATGACAGGAAGCTTACAACAAAGTATGTAAATAAAATCAAATATAGTCATTTTATCAGTGAAACTACGTTATTGTAATGGCCTACAGACACCATTTGACTCACAGAGGCAGTGTGCAATCAACAACTGAATAAATAAACAGCCCAAACCTTCAGCCTTCCTCCTGCACATAGCAGCCATGTGGGCAGGAAAGGCAAGACAATGAAATCCTCTTCCAGGGGTTAGCAAAGTGTCAAAGCACAACTCCAGAACGTGTAACCCAAGGAACAAGCATGAGAGCCAGCACCAGGCAGGGTTCTGAGAGCTTATGAAAGAAAAAGAATGCAGGTGGGGAAAGTGCCATCTACAAAGGGTAAAAGGACAGGGTTCATCTTGGACCTGACACATTGTTTCTCAGCATCCAAAGGGAGATCTGCTTCCTCCATCTTTCACCACCACACCTTGTCCCAAACTCCCTCAACCTCCACCCACATCACCGGTTTCTCTGCCTCCATCCCTTCCTTTGAGCACCTAAGAAGCCAACGTTTTGTCATCGCTGTCTCCCCACATGTGCACAGAGCACCCTGGGATCCGTTTGAGTAGCTGGCCTCAAGAGTTTGCCCCAAGTCCCTTTAAGCTTGAGAATACCTTTTATTATTTAAAGATTTTAATGCATTTACAATCACCCTGCCTACAGTGAGCGTCCGATCTTCTGTTACAACTGATACAGCAAGCCAAGATCTCTTGGAACTATTAAAGGTGAATGGGAAGAACTTAGAAATACCACACACATCATATTAGAAAAGAAAAATACCTAAAACACCCAATGCCTCACCCTGTAGTATTTAGTGTATCACATAAATCATCGTAAAACTTTCAACCTGGGTGTCTATATTGCTCATTAAAAAATAGTTTAGGGAACAGTTAAAGAACACACACTCCTAAACTTTCAATTTGGTTCTAAGTTTTATTTATACGTATACAATATACATATATTTATACAATACATGTATGAATTGTATAATGAGAGATTATGGTAAGGATTTTCATCCATTTTGTGCTGTTTTCATTGTGGCAGGACCATGGGACAGGTCCATGGGAAGCAGGAATGTCAATGGCTGAAGCTTTGTTTTGGGGGCTAGTAAGATGGTTTGTACCAAGTCTAGTGAAGTCTAAGATATTTTGTGGAAAAAACCTGGTGCTGGGATTGCTGGCTAGTATAATGTAGAAACTGCCATCTGCCATCCTTATTTTACCCTCATTTGAAATACAACCGCTACATGCCCTGGGCTTGGGCTGCTCTTTCTTATTTTCACTTTTGCAGCAATAATTTTGTCAGTTTTGTAGATTTTGTTCTCACTGGAATTCACTTAGAAATTCTTCAGGGTAAAATGTGCCCACCATTGCTTCATGACAAGTCTATTAACCTGCACAGGTGAGTACCTGCTTCCTTCCCAGTTTCAGCTATCAAGACTTCACTTCCAAACATCTCATAATAAGCCTTTTCAAATCTCTTTTGTTATAAACTCTGTGATATGGTTTGCCTTTTTGAGAAAAGGCACACATTCTTTAATTTTAAATCAATCCTTGCAATGGGTTTTCCAAACCCTCACAGAGTTCAAAAGAACCATAACCACTGGACTGGCTCTGACAGCTTTCTGGAAACTGTGGTTATTGTTCTTTAAAAAACTTGGTAACACATCAATGTAGAAAAAAGCACTGCACATTAAACTATCCCCACATCTTAGTTTAAGCGACCTGTTAACACAGTCTGCATTGGAGGCTTTTGGTGAATATTAAACAAGCTGTTAAAGCAGTATAAAGGCTGATTTAAAAATCTTTCACCATCTATCTGTAACTTCTGACATGCGCACTGCCTGATAAAAAAGGCCTTAAAAGCCCCTGCTATATCAGAATTAATTCTGCCTTTTAGGACAATGGCAGAGACATGCTTTTGCAATATGCCTAGCACTGTACTTAAGCTGCACTTAACAGCAGCGTTATATCTGGAATACCACTGCAGTTCCACCAAGCTTACTGATACCTAAGCATCCACCACTGCCACAACCACCTTGTTTCTCCTAAAGTGTTTTTCTCATGGCTTGAATTGGGTATCCTGGTTTGCAACCCACCTTGCAAACTGGCTCCAGTTCAAATCAGTAGTCTTTTACAGGAGCTTCTAAAAAGAGATCTGTATCCCCCACTCCTCTCCTCTGCTTCCCACCTCTCCAGAAGCACAGCAAACACCTTTCAAGAGAAGCAGCAGCATGACCATCTGTATCGACATGCCATCAATATGCACACAGAAGAAACTAAACACTTCACCATGGTTTAAGTCATGCAGAGGAATACTTTATTAACTAGGTTTGATGGGTGACAGTCATTTGTCAGGCTTTTCCTAGTTTTTGTTGGGTATTTTTGTCCTCTTCTGGGAAAGTCATTGTTTTTTATCTCTTCATTCTTAAACTGATGCAGGCTCATATAGGAACACTTCTGTCTTCTGCCTCCTCAGTTAATCATCCAGAGCTTTTTTCAAAGAGAAACTTGCAAAAGCACTTGCCTTTTCTCTATGAAACTTACCTTGATTTCCTGATCCACGGGCCTGGCAGATGGCTCATGTGCTTCATGTGATGTTTTTTCAGGAGTCCTGATGGTACTTGTCATTACTATCTCCATACACACATTTTTTTGAAGTTGGCCTCTTGTCCTGGATTTCCACTGTCACAGACAGGAATACAGCACAAGCCTCAAAGCTCCCCCAGTAATTAGCAGTGTAAGGCCATCCTATGATGGCCATGGTTTGTCTCCTCTTTGCACATGGTGGGGGATGCACGGAGGCTCCTTGGTGAGCTGTATCTGAGGACAGGTATGGCAGCCTCTGACCATGGTCCTACTTGATGATGCCCTTTCCCCTCACTGGCCTCACCAAACCCCCCTCGTCATCCTCCTGTACTTCCTTCAACCCCAAACATGTCAGAATCTTTTCACTGGACTTGTGAAGTGGTGGACCTTCAACCTACTTGATGCTGTTATTTGACTGGAAATCTAATGTGAATGGAAATTATTTCCATTCGCATTTAAACTTCATTTCATTAGCTCTTTGTAACAAGTTTTTACACATTTTATGCATGCAATGTTATGTAGACATATATATTTAATTGATGTATCTTTACACTACATGAAGTATATATACCTATATTGTATATAATACTACTACGAAGATATAAGGTACAGAGTTTAAGTAAAAAATGTGTTTTAAAACATTAATAAAGCATTTTATACCTAGATTTCATATGAATATACATACAGAGAAATGGACATTTATTAATTTTTGTGAATTTCTGGTCCAAAGACATTAGCAACCAACCACAGAATGTGCTGAGGTCTCATGCATTTGATTCTGGCAGTGCTGTCAGCCAACTGCAGGATGTGTATTACGAAGTAGCCATATATCACTGCTTCCTGCCATCAGATGATGGCTGAAGCAAAGGGGTCGCCCTGACTCGGTAAAAGGACAGGACCTGCAGTTCCACCTTCTTTTGGGCACCTTGATGAGGGTGGCTTCTTGAGCCACTCCCAGGGAGAGACATGTGGGGAGACAGCAATGACAAAGCAGGGACTCCCAGGGGCAACAAGGAGAAAGAGGGTAAAATAGTGTGTTAAATTTTAGAGGACATATTGATCTTTGCTAAGACTTTAATTAAAGTCTGTTGCCTGAACTTCCTCTGGACTCCACAAATTGAAACCAATTGCACTTTAACTACACATTTTTTTAAAAAACATAGATGTTCTTTGCCTTTTATTAGACAATTGTATGAAGCTATATTGCACAGTTTAGAAAGCAGTCAGGTGTTTTCTGTTTTTAACAAATACTAACAAGTTTCTAGGTCTATCTAAGCAAGCACAAGAAGGAAAAAAAAAAAAAAAAAAAAAAAAATAGAAAGAAAGAAAGATAAATCAGTGAGGAAATAAGTTCTTCTAACAGGAAGTACACCAGTACTATACAAAACGCAAAAGCAGAATATGATCTCAAGCAAACAGAGGTATACTTCCTTTAGTAAGCCATCATAAATGAAATGGTTGCTGTAATCACACTTCACAATAAACTAGATAAAAATACACTCAGGAGTTAATACAATACACCAAAGTCATAATGCATTTTATTATTTCAGTCTTTGAGAATTATTGTTTCTATGAAGATTGATGGATCAATATGATAATCAAATTATTAAAAACTTCTGTTGTTTGTTAGTTCATGATAAGCCATATATTATTTGAAGCACTACTGTGTTAAGAGTCAGAAAACAGATTAAGAAAATGGAAGGAGAAGGTAATGACCAACACAGACTCAAAAACTGACAAGGAATAACTTTATCCTCAGCACTGTGTCTCATACAGCAGAAAACACAAACTTTACTCAGATTCCAGCTTCTATAGGAAGTGAAGTAAAATAAAATATAACAGCTTAAGAGCTGATTCTGTCATCAAGTTTTTAGCATGCTTAGTCACTACAAGCAATTCATTGAGACTGGGCTCATCTCAAAGCTTAGTTCTCATCTGAATCTGCAATTCACTCCAACATGATACAGTGAAAGCTTCAAAGCAATACATAAGAAAGCTGAGAAAGACATACACAATTCCACTCATATTTTTTCAGTAAATCAGAACATTAGCTAATAAATTAATAAAACAATAAAAAGCAAAGGGAAAAATACTAACCCTAAAGAAAGCATAAGAAGGGGAAGGGAAAGTTACTGAAAGGATTGCATCTACTTTGAATAGGAAATGAATTTTGATAATTACAATCTTGCGTGTCAAAAGATTTCAGACCACTCTCTTCTCATGTCTAAAATGGAAATAAGAGTTAATTTGGTCAAAAAGCTAAAACTTGGTAACGACCATGTTATCAGAAATACAGTAGCGCAGACATCATTACAGGAAAAAAAATCAGATTTGTGAAGAGAGCAATGAAAATTATAAAGCTGTTTCAACAATTGTGTTGGACAGATAAAAGAAAATGTGTTTACGTCAAAAGCCTAACTGGTTAACAACTAGTAGGAATAAACAAATTCAGAGAGAGAAAACTATTACTGGAAAAGTTTATAATAAGAGAAGACTAATTTTAGACTTGTAGCTCAGAAACTTTTGTTACGAATTATAGGTAAGGTTCAGATATTCATGGATATCGTAACTGGAATATAGTCCTAAATCTTCTTGAAGCATCTCATGCTACAGTAGTGAGTGTTTGTGCAGTATACCGTTTTATGCCAATGGAAGCTAAAAGGATTTATTTAGCAGAATCATACTAATAACGTTATATGACTACAGATGCCTGTCACAAGATCCTTATGAACCAGTCACTCAGCCAGGGTATGCACACCTTCCAGTATCTTTTGTGAGTACTCAATTTGCACAAGCATACACGTGCAACAGTAAAGGCCTCAGTGAGAATGCTGTACCACTAATGACCTCTTACAATTAGAAAGTGTACATCTTCAAGCCTGCAAAGTTTAGAAAGAAGTATTTGTTAGTACACATATTTCAAAAGAAGAGCCCTGAATGGATTTTAGCAACAAGAGAGGTCCAGCTGGAAGATAGTCTTTATTTGAGTAGCCACAAGTAGTGATACTGTTTAACATCTCCACTACTGACAGAGTAGTGGGACAGAGCACACCTCAGCAAGCTTGCAGGTAACAAAAAACTGCAAGGACTGTTTTATATTTAGTAAGAAAGACTGAAAAAAAGACTGAGAAAGACTAAAACCCAGGATGCAAAGGATATGCTTTTGAATTACTTTTTCTCTACTGTATTATGCATTCTTGCACAAACAGTGATAAGGTATAGTCTTTATGAAATACATGGAAAATTTAAAACCGAAACATTTCTGAAACATTTTTAAAGACTGGTTTATGCTAACAATATGAGCCCTCAATTTAGCCTCATTTCTTCTCTGTTGATTAGGATATTAGAAATTTTA
Organism: Calypte anna; assembly: GCF_003957555.1. Lineage (NCBI taxonomy): Eukaryota > Metazoa > Chordata > Aves > Apodiformes > Trochilidae > Calypte > Calypte anna. The sequence goes on from NC_044274.1 coordinate 49,224,313, forward strand.
TACCAATATATTCTTTTCCTCTAATAGAAGCTATTCAATCTGAATGGAAAAAAACAAAACCACACATGCAACAAGTACCGAAGAGAGAAAGCATGGTATGCCGAGACCTGCATCCCTTAAATCCTAGCCATTTTCTTCTAAATTTAGCAACATATGCAAGATGGTAAATCACAATATGAAAACAGACTTCTAAACACCAAATGTGTGAAAAATCCTTAAACTAATTCTTAACTTCTTTATGCCATAAACAGAGAAAGTTAATGAAAATATTGATTCTTCCATAGGAAGAGGGGAAAAAATATCTAAAATTAGCAACTATATTATTATTAAATATATTGTAGATTAGTTTATTTCAATAAAGAACATGTTAACCTGCATCAAAAGCGGAAGTAACAGTCAGGAGTCACACTGGAACATACACTGAAATAAAACTTCAATGCTTTTGCAGGACAATATCTTGATTCCAGAACAGATACCTGAAAATGAACACTTATTCTTTTCATTCTTCAAAAATACATACTTGAAATTTACTGGATTAATTCCTTCTGGAACATTCAGTTCTCACAGGAGCCAACAGGAGCTCAGACTAAACTGCTTAACATTACAGAGGGCAACAGGGAGTCAAATTATATAAGCAAAATAACTTTTTCTTTTATTACTATGGAGTATTTCCAGCCAGGTGTCAAAATTAAATCCTATAATATGCCTATATATTCTTCTGACAAAACTTGTATACCTTATTCTAAATTTTTTTTGCTTGGTTTGGTTTATGAGAAATTAAAATAACAGTATTATTATAAAAAAAAACTGAACTACACACATTCTGCTATCTTGAGTTGTATATTGTAAGAAGTACTTATAAATTACATTTTTTTCCTATACTTCATTCACTTACAAAAATTGGTATTTCCCAACTAAAATGTCTGCTCTCATTATCTTCATAGTACCTAAATATAGTACCTAAATTTCCTAAAGGAAATGGATGGAAGCTGTCCCAGGGGAGGTTTAGGCTGGATGTTAGGAAACATTTTTTCACTGAGAGGGTTGTGAGGCATTGGAATGGCCTGCCCAGGACAGTGGTGGAGTCACCGTCCCTGGAGGCATTTAAAAGGCATTTGGACCTGGCCCTTTAGGATTAGGTTAGTACTAAACTTTAAAGCTTAGTAGTTAGATTATGGTGTTGGCTGGACTGAATGAGCTTGGAGGTCTCTTCCAACCTAAACATTCTGTGATTTTATAAATGATATTACTAGAGAAGCAGCACAAAGAAAGCAAAACAGTAATTCAGACAAGCATCTCTAAAAAGGTACAGCACAAAAGCTCAAAAAAAGTCTTTAAACTCCCTGAAACCTTAAACACCAAGTGCAGAGAAACATAATAGGCTAGTGGATAGTTCATTTGAGAACAGGGTGATATACCTCTCCTTAGTAAGACTAGCACCTACTAGAAATAACTACACATATCTAGAAGTTCTAAATCCAAATGCATGCCTGTACAAAATCTACCAAACATCTTATTTCTTTCCCGTATTCTCATGATAACTGTTAGAGACAGATTGATGCCTATACAGAATTTAACTTGGATTGTTTAATTATTTTTCTTGTGGCACTATGCAGAAATTTCTCTAAAATATGACACATTTAATATTAATGAAACATAGTTGTAAATGCTTTTCAGTAGATATATCTCTCAGACTAGATCACATTGATAAATCAATTATTTGGCCATCAAGAAAAACTACTACATTAAGTGTTCCCCTACAGTGACCACCCATCTGAAACTTACTTAAAATTCAGTTAATGAAGTTGTTAGTAAGCCAACTCCAATAGTATCACTGAAGTCAAGCAGATAAACCAATTCCATTCTTCCTGTATTATGTTACCATCACAGACAAATATAAATGTCAAAAACTTCATTAACTATGCTAGCTTTTGAAATTTAACTATGAACATGTGAATTACACAGGCCTGAATAGACTAAGAATGTAGCTAATCTGCTTCTAATCATGAAGGGTCTAGTCAATGGAAACTTTATTTTGGCTGCTTATTGATTTCATTTTCAGACAAGCTTTGCTGGCTTGTTATGCTGCTTCAGCAGATTTGCTTGCTTAGACAACACTAAGATCACTATAGAAAGGGTGCACTGTGCACCATAATAATGAAAATACCTAGTTCATAAATAAAGATCTATATTATTTTTACCAATTTATTTAGAATGCAACCAGTGTACTAACTCACTTGCTTTTCTCATCACTATAATTTTAATGACTGATATAAAAGAGATACCAGTCATATTATTAGAGGGGTGCATCCTGAACTACCAACAAAAAGGACTCCCTTTAGCTCTAGACTCTTAATAATACACACAATGACCTTCTGTCTCCGTAGATCATTTAACTGTTTACATGTTACACATTTCACTGATAGGTGTAGGAAATAAATTCTAAATAGATTCAGTAGAAAACACTTCATTTTCTACGTAGCCTCTAGGCAACAAAGACCACAATAACTCTAAGTAGAGTCCTTGACCATGCAGTGAAGTTCCTTGCCTAACAGTTGCTATCTTCAGTATCCTGCTTTCCCACAATCACAGAATCATAGAACTGGCTGGGTTGGAAGGGACCTCAGAGATCATTGGGTCCAACCCTTGAACCACTACTGCTGCAGTTACCAGACCATGGCACTGAGTGCCACATCCAGTCTCTTTTTAAATATCTCCAGGGATGGAGAATCCACTACTTCCAGGGGCAGCCCATTCCAATGCTTGATCACCCTCTTGGCAAAGAAATTCTTTCTAATATCCAACCTAATCCTCCCTCGGCACAACTTAAGACCGTGCCCTCTTGTCTTGCTGAGAGTTACCTGGGAAAAGAGACCAACCCCCCCCCGGCTCCAACCTCCTTTCAGGGAGTTGTAGAAAGCAATGAGGTCGCCCCTGAGCCTCCTCTTCTCCAGGCTGACCTTCAGCGTGTCACTTTGCCTGACAGTGTTTCAACCTAACTAACTCTGAAAGAGCAAAAGCTGTATTTCTTTGTTTCACAGACACATCAGAAGAGGAAATTACATTGACATCTCTGATCCACTGCGACCTAGTAGTAAATAAACAGCAGTATACAACACAAAGTAGAATATTCTCAGATTTCTAGACCTGAAATTGCTGACGGGAACAATTGAGTTCTAGCAGATACTTCTTATCGAAATATTATCTGGTTAATGTTTATGACCTATAAATCGATTCCCAAATAACTTGTCACTTAAATCCCAATAGCCTCAGACTGACATGAGGCACTGATGGCAATTATATAATATGTAAAACTTAAGATTTCCAATTTAAAAGCAAATCAGCAAGACAATTAAGTTCACTGCTGAACAGCAGATCATTTAGCAAGATAAGTAACAAATCCTTAAATATTTTGACAAGTTCCGTGACCTTTTCTATCAAAACAGCACAAATTAAAAGTAAGTATCTAGACTATCTACTAGTATCCAGACTATCAATGTGCTCCACTTTTACTCTGGCATTTAACCAGATTTGGCTCAATAGGCTTTAAAATCTATTAAGTTATTTAACTGACTAAATTAATAAAATCCAACCTGCTGGGGACAAACATATTGCTTTGTTTACTTCCTCATGTTAGTCTTCTATTAGGAGGGTCTAGACTACCATAAAGCAGCTTGAATAAATCTGAATTAAATAGAAAAGCAGCTTTGAAAGCATTCTATCTAAATCATACCAGGCTGCATTCAGAATGAACCTCAATTTTCTGTAACTCATAACTGAATAGCTTCATTATCCAATGCTAGAACAGCATGGAAGAAAATGAAACAGAAAAGCAGCCAAGATTACCAATACTTATCTTTAGCTAATATAGTACCAGGAAACTAAAAGTGAACACCAGATAGGTAACAATTAATCAGGAAAAAAAAAATTTAAAAATGGAGTAATACATGTGGAGAACCACGTGTGGTTTTTTAATGAGAACATAGAGAAAACAATTATGTCTCTGTGATAATTGCATATAAACAGCAGCATGGATCAGAAATGCAGTTAAAACACATCCCCACACTGTGTGTTTTGTGAATTAGCCTGAAGATACAGGCAAAATGTTTCTTTATAACAACTGCAGTCCTTCGACATTATATATCTAACTCCATCACTTAGACAGGACTCAGATTCACTAGAGAATATGCCCCGGAACTACAGTTTTCATTATACAATATCTTGTAGTTTTGAATATTCCAAAGGTTATTTTGCAACGTGAAAAACTATAAATTAATCAAAGAGATGACTTTTGTAGTTTGACATAGATTTGAAATGTCTGCACGCAGTTTAACAATTTCCCAGATTAATTCATCATTCTGCATCATTCTGCATGCCCATCTTCACCTCCCAGCCCACTCCCTGGTTTTCAGGTCACACCAAGATTTCTTCAAAATGCCTCATGCTTCCACACTGGATGGTAACGGGATGTGATGTGCTGCTCAACTGTCCAGACATCAGGGAAGTCTGGACTGCAACAAAAACCAGCATGTTCAAGCTTACTGTCAGGAAGTAGGTGAATAAAAAGTATAGATTTTGATTGATCTTGACTGATTCAAGAATTAGTCAGAATAGGCAATGAAATTGACTTGAAATATTCATCATCCTGGTAAAGAAAAAATAAAAAGAACAGATGAGCTAGCTGAAATGAACACACTCAACCTGGAAGCTACCAAGAGAACACCTAGAGCAGAAACATAATACAAAAAACACTACTAAAAATAATCTTTGTTACTGTGTATTTTCAATAATGTGACAGAATTGTCTGAAGATATGTAGAAGTTGTAGAAATGGAACAACTAAATTACACCTACATATCAGAGAACCAATCTCTAAAATGTAATGTTGACTTACATGCAACTGATGGGTAAATTATGCCTTTTCATTACTGCAAACGTCCTCATGCACAACCTCATGCACTTCACATAATGAGCCAGCTGCCCCCTGGCCCTTTTGCGAGGTGAAAGTACTTCAAGACTGTAGTAGAGACACATAAGGCTATCAAATGAAATAAACAACACATCTTCAAGGACGAATTACTGCAATAAGCAGCTTTTTCCTTCTGATCACTGTATGTATTCCACCCATTCAGAAGCCCCAAAAGTGCTCCTCTAAATGACTAGAAGATAGGATCACTCTCATAAATGTGTAAGAATTGAATGGTATATTTGCTGTAGGCACGAGTAACCTTTTGTTATAAATGGTGATTTTGGCTTGGTAGTAATACTGCATGACCAACAAAGAGAAAATTAAAGTTTGCTTTATAGGTCAGCACTTTTAGTCACTGTAGCAGGAAATTTCTTTGCTTCTAAAAAGTTCTACATATTACCCAAGCCTTTTTGTTTTAATAAGGTCCAAAATACCAAATCTCATGGGACAGCAATTCATATGCTATAACTAGAGTTTTTTTGAAAGAGAACTCCTTAAAAACAACTTTCTAATCGGTAACTAATACAAAAAGGTAGCACTGAAAATCGTTTTGCCCTGAGAGTAACATTTATCACTGTATCATTATGGTAAGCGTAATGATGTCAATAATGAAAGGGAATGGAAGACTTCAAAGATAAAAACCAGTGGGGAAAAAAAGGCCTCCCTCAAAGACCAAGATGGCCCCACAAAACTGCTTCACCATTCTGCAGACTGAAGAAAACTATGCTGCAGCAGGTAAGTTGCTAGAGCCAAGCAAGACAGCCCTGTCATGGAAACAAGAAGAACCAGCTGATAGGATGTCCCACCAACTATCAGCCACTCTGGCTGTTTCACATGTGTACCAGTGATACAGCCAGGAGCAAGCTGACGACTGTGAAGGACTACAGAGCACTGGGAGCAGAGGTGAAGGACTCTGGAGAGCAGACAGTCTTTTCATCAGCTCTCACAGTCAAAGGGAAAGGGCTTGAAAGGGCCAACAGAACTGGGAAAACCAGATTTGTTACAGTAGGGAGGATGTGACAGCCAGGGCTTTGGCTACTTAGACCATGGGACTTGCTTCCAGAGAAACCTGATCTCCTAGGGGCTGATCAGGTCCGATTTCTCTGATCTCTCAAACTTTTGGTCATAGGCTTGCTTTGAGTAAAGAGGGCTTCAAACTACAGTTGCTGGCTGAGGGGATATTCAATCAACCCTTAGCGGGTGACATTCCACTGCCACCACTTGGAGAACAGTGCCAGATGTCCTGGGCCTGGAGAAGGATTCCAAACCAGCAGGAATACCTGAAATGCAAGGAAGCGTAATCTCAGACAGCAAGACAGCTTCAATGGGGCCCCAACTTAAATGCCTCTATGTGTATGTACAAACCATAACAAACAAGAGCAGTTACCCATGTGTGCATGCCTGCAGGGCTACAATGTTCCTGGCATCACTGAGACATTGTGGGATGGCTCCTATGATGGAAGCATGGAAAATGGATGGGTACAAGCTCTTCAGGAAAGGCAGGCAGGAGAGAAGAGAAGGGAGTGTCACTCTCCACATCAGTGACCAGATGGAGTCCATGGAGCTCCACCTGGGGATGGATGAGGAGCTGACTGAGACCTTGATTGAAGGGAAGACAGGACAGATGATATGAAAGTGGAGGTCTGCTACAGACCACCTGACCAGCAAGTCCGAGTGGATGAGTCCTCTTTATAGACTGACAGGAGCAGCTCTGCATTCACAAGCTCGTGGAGGATTTCAACCAAACCAGCATTTGCTGTAAGGACAACACAGCAAGGCACCAGCAATCCAGGAAGTTTCTGGAATGCCCTTATTACAATTTCCTTCTCCAAGTGGAAGAGAAACAAATGAAGAAAGGTGCTATGCTGGACCTTGTTCCCAGCAACAAGGATGGGCTGGTGGAGAATGTGACATTTAAGGGCAGCCTTGGCTGCAACAAACCCTAAATGGTGGAAATCAAGACCTTTAGGGCAAAAACTCACTACCCTGGACTTCAGTAGAGCAGACTTTGACCTCTCAAGGGATCTGCTTGGTAGGGTACCATGGGATAAAGCCATAAAAAAAAAAAAAAAAAAAAAAAAAAGAGCCCAAGAAAGCTGGTCAGTATTCAAGGATCACCTCCTCCAAGCCAAAAGCAATGTGTTCCAACAAAAAGGAATGCAGACAGGAATGCATCGAGACCTGCTTGGATGAACAAGTTGCACAAAGATGGCAAGTACTCCTGCAAAGCAGCTACTATTGCCTACTTCAGACTTACACTGCCAAAGGCCTAAAAAAGGACTCTTCATCTGACAGAAGCCACAACTCCTTCCTGTAACAGCAAAGCATGAGGGAAGTTACAGTATCCAATCAGGCATTGCACAATGGACCACACAGTTTTTTGGTGCCCAGAGGACATGTGATCAAAAATTAAGTTTTCGTTGGCTTCCAGTGTAGCATACACACCTAACATTGTTTTCAAAGAGAGTTTAAATACCAGAATAAGTCCAATTCACTATCAAACTTTACAACGCTACTCAAGTTGAACACAGTTGAACACAGGTTCCTCAACCTAAAGGAAAGCTAAAGTTAAGTCTTCAACTTTGGAAACATGTTGATGATTACTTACACTTTTGAACTCCTACCCATCTCTGCTCTAATTCCTATTTGTGCATATAGTCAAATCCTTGTGAGGCCATTGTTACAATTATTATTTCTCCTTCAGGTAATACAAGTGACACACAAAACCGCCAGACCCCAAGGATCCCTTGGAATCCGAGGTCACTATTATAAGTACAAACTATTAAAATTAGATCACATTATACCTGAAGATTCTTTACACTTCCCTATAAATAGCAAGATTCAGCAGAACTTTCTGGCTTCATTAGTCTTTGAAGTATATGGTCACTTCCTAGGAACTGAGAAGCTACAAACTTTTAGAAGACTGTTTTCCAGACAACTGGAAATCCATGCTTATACTTTCTTGCAAATAAACACAAGTAACTTTCCTAATTAGAAAGTGATGTCCTGGACTTGAATCTAACACTTACCCAGGTTGGGCTATAGTAAAGAAAATACAAATGCTAACATAATATTCAGATTTCTCAAAGTAAAGAGAGATACACCCATGCAATGGAGTTTTCTTATATGAAGTTTAAAAGTAAAACTAAATTATTTTCACAAATAATTTTTCAAATAACTCTCCAGTTGCCCGACAATGGTATTTTGAAAATTCTGCATCCTTTCTATACTTGTCCTAGATTCACAAGGAAACTAATTTTGCTTTGCCCATTTCTTGAAACATCAGCTCTCATTTTGAATTAACAGGCATTAGTTAATCTGCCAACTTGAAAATTCCATCCACATGTTCAACAGGTAATCAGCAACGATTATTTTTGTATACCTTCGTCCTTTCTAGATAACTGCAATACTGCATTGTAGCTTCTTACATCTACCTTTCTGATACAAGTCACTAACAAATTTTCAAGGGCACAGCAAGAAGAGAGATACTAATATACACAAATGTAGCTAAAATGCACAAACAGCATTCTGTACTTATATCTGATTAAATGCTATGTTTATGTGATGCAGGCCCATTAAATTAGGTCTAAAGTATTTAATTAAGCAGAAAAACAGTTCATTTATATACTTCGCTCTTGTTGGCAGATAATTGTGCCATAAATACAGTATACAGTCCCACGGTGAATATCATATATTGGTAAATTAATTCAATAAAATACCACAGATGCTCTAGTAGCACATAAATAGCAGCTGGGTCCCAGAAAATTAATTACATTCTGTAGACAATGACAGAAGAACATTTTATGCCAATATGGATCTTTTCTTGAAAGCGTTCAATACGTAAAACTCCTTACATAAAACAACTTGTATTTTTAAACATTGTGCAATTTTACACAACATTTCACTAACAGTACATAAAGTAACATTATTTTTCCTATTTGTTACTTTAGGAATGGTTAGTGTATTGAAAAAAGATTTCACCACAAAAATTAAACAGAAAACAGACGAGAAGTTTATTTCAGAATTGGTGTCCAGCTCCTTATGATAAACTATGCTTTTACCTTACAGACATTAAATAAAAAAAAATATAATAATTGTTTCATCTACAAATGACTGTTTTTACACTTAATCAGTATGAGAATATGCCACATCTACATGAAATGGAAAATTTTGGAAATACATTTGATTGTCAATAATAGTAATCAAAAAAGAAATTAGGAACAATTATATAACAGAATGCCACAATACATTAAACTGCAAGAAAATTCAGTTGAAGGGATAGATGCACAGGTAAACAGACCAAACAGATTTTTTTGCCAAACTTCCTCCTTTCTGTTGCCCTTTGGACTTCAGTGGTCTACTTCCTCTCAGCTCATTTTTCTGTATTTCCAAGCAGATAAACATATTTCATAAACTTACATACTGTTATATTAAAATATCTCTATTGCTTAACCTTCCTTTTTGTTCCTCAGTCCTCAAGATTTTCTACTGTTACTGTTACACACTCTACAGAACAGTGTAGAATGTTCTACACTGTTGTATTCTAGTGTATAGAACATTCTATACACTATCGTTCTCTGACCTCTCCTTCTTCTAGTTACCTTAAATACTGGTGGTTTTAAATTTCATTTTACAAGAAGGGTAAAGGACTAAAAAATGCAAAGTATCGTTTCATATACAGTTTTCACTTTAGCCTCATAAGAAGCAACTAAATAGTCATTACTATCATATTTGGCACACAACATTATCTAATTTCTGCTTCTTTCTTTGAAATGGGAAGGGGGCTTTGGGGCTTTTTAACCATGAAGCAAATAGCCCACAAGGTTAGGTCTAGATGCAATTTGCGGTAACCTGCAAAACAAGTTATTCAGGTTTGTCCAATAAGAAAACTATTAGGAAGTAACTACTATGAGCAACATCATTGACTCTAGAAATACAGATAAGCACCAACCCAATATACAGAAATCCGGTTGCTTGGGAGAAAGGATATGGATAAACAAACAAAAATAATTACAGCAGTTCTGTAAAGTAATTACACCCCTACAGAAATTCTGAAAGCCATCTACAAAATTCAGGATTATTAATTTGCCATAATAAATACTGGATACTATTTTTATAGCATAAGTTGAAAATGTTTCAGATTCCTTGGAAAATGTCACAACTCTACTATATAAAACAACTGATTAAAATACCTTTAGAATGGTATCATCTATGAATTTGGACACTGTATGTTCTTGGCTTTTTTAATTTCTGCTTTTATATATTAGCTAGAATTTCATTATCAGATTTTAACCTCTTTTTAAATTATAAACCTTCAGTTTTAACCTTCAGTCATAAACCTTTGAAACTCTCCTAGCTCTCCAGCTGTGGCAGTACTGGACGCTTTGCCAAACAAACACCTCTGTAATGCACATTTATTAGCAGTCCACAACTGCTACTCAAACAGTTTTGAGTAAATGTCATACTCAGATGAGATCACACTGCTGAAACAGTTTTTCAGAATTTTAAAATTCCAGGGTTTAAATGAGTTGATAGTCTAAACTACAAACATCATAAAAATTAAAAATATTGTTCAGACTAGCACTTGTCTTGCATTTCAACTAAGAGAACTCACATACCTGAAACTTAGCATAAGCTAAAGCAATTTGCCTAAACACTGCTCAGATGACCCACATTACATTTAAAGTTATTTTTCTAGATTTGGATTTATATATGCTACATTTAAATTTAATTTTCAAATACAATCAGATAAAACTTTTTTGTTTTCTTGAATATATTCAAACCTGTGTTAAATGATGCAGAAGATAAACATTTAGTGAACAGTTAAGGAGAAGGATACTATTTACATAGTCCAAGATACGTTTAAAAGGTAAGCCTTTTTCAGAATCCAGTTATTATGGTTCCTGGGATAAAAGAAACCACTTGATCAACATTTGAATCCACCGAGATAGCAGAACACAGTAACATCCAAGTCAAGTCTCTAACATTTAGTTGATTACACTTGATAATTCTCTTCTACGCTGTGTAGCTCCTAGAGTCAACCTTTCACCATTAACTAAAGATGTGTTTTTTATACTTTTGGAACAGCTTTCAGCTACTCAGAGAGAAAAAAAAAAGAAAGTGTTACTTTAATGGACTATAACAGCTTGCAAATAACTAATTTGGCCTTTCTGTTTAAGTAACTGGCCTTTACCATAGTGACATTTCAAATGTTACTATTCCCAAAATAAGATACAGGAAATGAAAATAGGTGTTTATCTAGTATAGATCTATATTTTTGCACAGCAGCCAGTGTTTCAATTTTCAACTCAGCCAGGTCAAAACACTTAAACTCAAAAGTAATCATCTGGAATTACATTCATCATAATTTTGTGAGACAATTTCTGTCTCTTATCCAAAATCACCTATTTGCCCATACATTTCAACCTTTCCCACATGACAGATCTTTGAAAACATGAAATATCTACAGACTGGTATCACATAAACTTGCCAGTTTATTTAAGTTGCTCAATTTTACTCACTACCCCCTTTTATCATCACAACAGATTTCTAAACTTTTTAAAATACTGTTAGAATTCTAACGATTTGACATAGCCTACTTTATTATGTATCTTACAGAACAAGACTTTGCATATGGGTATTTTAAATCAACATGTGTCTCAAAAATAGGAGAACTGCTGCATAGCTGAATCAAGAGAAAATAACAGAGCAAATACTAACTTCAGAAAAGCCTGACTGTAACTAGCAACCACTCTCCAGCAATAGCTGATGCCACATTCTCCAAAGATAGCATGTGAAAATCCAAATAGTACCCCTCATTTGGGGTAGTGTCTTTTCCACTTCATTAATTCAGCTGTGATGGGCCATATTCTTAGAATTCATACACGTCCTAGGGACTTCTACAAAGTTAGAGTACAGATAAATGTATAAAAGAAGCTGAAATTTACAAGCCATTTAAAGTCACTATTAAATACCCTATTTCAGTGTTGCTTTGTTTTCTCCTGTGTGTCAAAGTACCAGTCTTGGAAGTCACTCATTATATGCAGCTTTGTCAGGGTTTCAGTACCACAACTTTTCAAAAGTATCTTCATTTAGCAAAGAGGTTCGCCACTTTGAAAAACAGAATCCCTCTAAATTCAGACTAGTTTATCATGAAAAGAAAACCATGAAAACTGTTTGTACTCTTGTTTTATTACTACATCCGGCCTGGTCGCTATTGGAAATTCAATTATTGTTGCTAGGAGCCTGTTGCTATGCAACCAAAAAGGGTTATGCAGCACTTTCAGTCTGAGAAGCATTGAAAACACCACAGGCTGCCTCTTTTGGCTCTAACCAGTTTATTTCAGCAGATTAACATTCTCTTCAGTCACCCCCCAACTTCAGGCATACCCTTCAGAAAAGTTGCAATGACAGATCTGAACAATGTAAACAAACAAGAAAACAGAAAAGCAGCACAAAAGCAATACATTTGATCTCTACTACATGCTACAAGAAACAGCAACAGTTCCTCTAATTCAGCATTTCAAAAAGTTTGTAACCGTAAACTTCAAAACCCTTCCTAGTTTCAACTTTCACCCACTAGTACAATGGAATTGCACGATATGTTTCGCATGGATATAAAGCCTGACAGAACAATACATTAGTTTCATACTCGGATCGTAAAACAATACTTTAAAACAATACTTCAAACTGCTTTAAACTGGCATAATACTACTTAGTAAGGCCCTGTCAGCAGGGGCTTAGGAAAGGCAGATCCTGTTTGACAAACATGATCTTTCATGACAGGGTGAGCCACTCATAAGATGAGGAAAAGGCGATGGATGTTGCCTATCTTGACACATTTCCCCCTGCTGGAGAAACCGGATGCTTGTGGATTCAATGAGCATACACTTTGCTGCGTTAAAAACTTAGATGACGTCTCAGACTAGAGAGTTGTGGTCAATGGAGTTAAATCCAGTTGGTGGCTGGTCACAAGTGGTGTCCCCCAGGGATAGGTAATAGGACCCATCCTGTTTAACATCTTTATCAATGATCTAGACAAGGGGATAGAGTGTACTCTTAGGAAATTTGCAGACTACACTAAACTGGGTGGAAGCATCCTTCTGCCTGAGGGAGGCTCTGCAGAGGGATCTCAACAAGCTTGATCAATGAGCTGAGGCCAGCTGTGTGAGCTTCAGTAAGGCCAAATGTCAGGTACTGCACCTTGGCCACAACAATCCCCAGCAGTGCTATGGGCTTGGGCAGGAGTGGCTGGAGAGCTGCCCAGCAGGGAGGGACCTGGGGTGCTGACTGACAACCCTTGAACATGAGCCAGCAGTGTGACCAAGGGGCCAAGAGGACCGATGGCATCCTGGCCTGTAGAAGGAACAGTGTGGCCAGCAGGACCAGCGAGGTGACCTTACCCTTGTACTTGGCATTGATAAGGCTGCACCTTGAGTATTGTGTGCAGTTTTGGGCCACTCCCTACAGAAAGGACATTGAGCTACTAGAACATGTCCAAAGAAGGACAATGAAAATTATGAAAGTTTGAAGCACATGTCTTACAAGGAGCTGCTGAGGGAGTTGGGGCTGTTTAGCCTTGAGAAAAGGAGGCTGGGGGGGGCACCTTATAGCTCTCTACAGCTACCTGCAAGGAGGTTGTAAAGAGGTGGGGATTGGTCTGTGCAGTTACAAGTGAAAGGACAAGAGGTAATGACCTCAAGTTGCACCGGGGGAGATTTAGACTGGATATTATGAAGAATTCTTCACTGGAAGAGCTGTCAGGCATTGGAACAGACTGCCCAGGGCAGTGGTGGAGTAACCATCACTGAAGGTATTATTATTAGTAAGGTATGGTTTAGTTAAGGACTTGTCAGTGCTAGGTTACTGGTTGGACTGGATGATCTTGAAGGTCTTTTCCTACAAAGGTAATTCTGTGATTAGTATTTATTCTCTATATCAAAAGATGTCCATCAGGTCTGTAGGTTACTTTAAAGACCTTGCAGTCAAACAGACTTCTGCCTTGGTGTGCCATTGTCACTTTACACAGTATGAAAGCTGAATTATGCAGCCTACATATATCTCTGCAGATTCATTTATTTCAGCAATATTTTTGCAAACCTTCTGGAGAATGGCTAAGAGATTACATGCAGAAAAGCAGAATTAGGGCTTTTCTCCACTCTTGCTAATAATCTGAGGGTGTTCTAGCCTGCACCAAACCCAAGTTGTTCTCAGCACCATAGTTAAGAATGCTACGTCCTCCAGCTTGGTCCTTAAAATGGATCCATACAATGACACACTAGCACAGTTTGTTTCCTGACTAATTCAACAGGATGTTGATTTTTTTCTCCGCATGACCTAACTAGATCCCTATAGTAATCCTGAGATGCCTGCCCTTCTCCCAAAGGAGGTAAACTCTCCTTTTTCACTTGAGCCTCAGCAAAAGCTCCCTATTCAGCCATGCTAGTCATCTTCCCTGACATTTCTTCTCCTGTTCCTGTCCTTTTAGATTTCTTTCTTGAAGAGCTTTCAGCCTTCCTGAACCCCTTGGTCCTTTAGAACTCTCAATCAATGTCCTGGACAGGCCTAAGTCTCAGAATTACTTCAAAATTGTAGAATCATAGAATGGTCTGGGTTGGAAGGGACCTTATCACCCAGTTCCAAGCCCCCTGCACGGGCAGGGACACCTCCCACTACATCAGGTTGCTCAAGGCCCCATCCAACTTGGCCTTGAACACTGCCAGGAGGGGGCAGCCACAACTTCCTTGGGCAATCTGCCAGTGTCTCACCACCCTAAACAGAAAATAATTTCTTTCTAATGTCTAACTTTCATCTCCTCTCTTCAAATTTTAAACCATTTCTCCTTGTCCTCTCACGACACACCCATGTGAAAAGCCCTACCCCAGCTTTCTTGTAGGCCCCCTTCAGATTTTGGAAGGCTGCTTTAAGGTCATCTTGGAGCCTTCTCTTCTCCAGGCTAAACAACTCCAAATTGAAGACGCCTGTCTTCAGAGGGGAAGTGCTCTGATCATTTTAGTGGCTCTCCTCTGGACATATTCGAGGCGCTCTATGTTCTTCCTATGTGTGGGACTCCAGAAATGGACACAATAGCCCAGGTGGGGTCTCACAAGAGCAGAGAAGAGGGGGAGAACCACCTCCCCTGACTGATGATGAAGCTGACTATAGCTGACAGCAAAATTTTTAAAGTTACTAATAAAAGTAACTAATAAAACCAAACAAATCAACCTAAAAAACCCAACCCAACAAAACAAAAGAAGTCCAAACACAAAATATCCAAACAATTAAAAATTTTATTTTAAGATACCCTCAGAACTCCTCACTCCTCAATATGATTTTTTCCTATAGTCTGGAGGTTTGTCTATTCCCAAGTTACTGGTAAGGGAAACAGATTCTGAACTTCTCAATACCTTCCTTTCCAATTATAAAAAAATGGTTAAAAGAATGTTCCTCGGAATGTAATTTTTTAGTGTCTATTTTGTGTACATTGACATGAAGCAGGCTAAAGTACCCTGAAAGAAAGACAGAGATTAGCCAACAAGAAGGAAAATTGGCCACTGGCAGAGAAAGAATCGTGCAGTCCCTGGAAGCAGAGATCAGTAGGTGTAGGCAATCCCCACAGCCTAGCTGGATACATGTCAGCAATGTGTGATGCTTAGCAGCCTTGTCACATCCTGCTATCTCAGGTAAACTGTTAAATATTAAACCACATGCACACCAGGCATCCAAAAAGGAACAGGAAAAAACACTGGATATTGAACTGCAGAGCTTAATAACTAAGCATGAGTGCCAAAAGTAGTGAAAATTATAACTACAAATATACATAAACAAGTATCATTGCCATCAGTGACAATAAGGCAGCAGAAAAGGACTAAAGCATACACTGCAAAGGAAGAAAAAATTGTTGATGCAGAAGATTTAAGGAGTGATATATACTTTAATTTTGTGTCTCAAAAAGAAATGATCAATTTTTAAGTCTTTACAAAGAAAACAAGCAAACAAGTATCCAAATTATAAATTTTTGTACATTTGGAAAAAGCTACCTTATTTTAAAATATTGCTTTATGTCCTAGAGATATCCAGCACCCTACCCCAAAATCTGAATCCTAAGTATGTCTTTAAAAATGTACTGTTTTGCTGTGTATCCATGTATTTAAAGTACAGTAATTTTAAAACTGTATTGTTTTCCTAATACTGTATTTAAATTATTTTCATGAATCTCACTCTGCTTTGGTAAAAGAATGTTAAAAAAAAAAAAAAAGACAAACAGTAACTGATGATAAAAGTATCCGTGTCCTTTTCCATCCCAGTATAGTTGCATGAGGCAACTAATATTTCACTGTGTGTTTACAGTGTTCTTTTTTCTTTCTAAAAAAGGTGTATCAAGCCAAGAGCAAATGGAGCAATAGCAATTTTGGAGGAAATACACAAGAAACGTTGTGTTGGAAGCAATGACAAAGAAATATTCTTATAGTAAGAATATTGCTTTACCAAACACCATTGAAATTCAGTATCACACTGAACAACAACATTTAAGATATTCATTTTAATCTTGTTTGATTTCTCATGGGACTTTTCCCAATGTTCTCTTTCACAAGCATAAATTTATTCACAGCACATTGTTATAAACAAATATGTTTCAAATATAAAGTTTGATTTTTGGCTCTTATGAAATAACGAGATATTTTTAATGTAAGAATGTATATTAATTCATACATAAAGATATAAAGAAACCCCATAACCCAAACGTGCCAAAAGACTTCCACATGTTTCTGCCTTGCTGGAAAAACAACTGAGTTCCAAACAGTTCATTCTGTTCTGCTTTTCCATACTAACAGTACACAGCCCCTTAAAAGACAGTCATTTGAACAAGTCTCAGCCATCTTAGATGGAGAGATGTCAATACTTCTAATTCTGTTCCACGTGTCACTTAAAACTAACCACTTCAACATTTGTTTTTAGATTAAAGGCATATATTTATTTTAAAAAATCTAAAATTATTAAAATCCTTCTTAGTTATCACTGCACTTCTCTAAAAGAAACAGCCCTTGAAGCTCTAAGCTAAGATTGACCCTAGAAAGCATGTCAAAACGTGAAACTGCGGAAAAACACATATAATCATTCTTATTTAGCTAAGGTTATCTGGCATGGCTTTTTTTCCCTCAAAAGAAAAAACACTGAGACAGAACAAATAGGCAGTACATGTAAAACCAAAATGAAATAATGAATACTGAACACCAGTGCAGCACAGAGAAATGGAGAACATGCAAATAAATACTAGGGAAAAGCCATTAATTATAAAAAGGCAAAGAATGTCACCAATCAAACTAGCACTGCACAATAGAGAATAGTTAACAACTCTCTGTGTTTACAGTTATTGTACTTACAATGCAAATGGAATACCGAGAATTGCACAACTGGATTCAAAGAATCCTTGCTTGTTTAGTTTCTGTCTTGAAAGGATATAGAAAGGTTACACTATTAACACAAATTTTCAAATTATCTCAATCTCACAAAACCCTTCATTCTCAAGTAATATAAACACTAGTACTTTCAAAAGATGGTTTAATGAAAGGTAATGTTAAAATGATTTTTACAATTGTTTGGTATTTCTTTTATTAGACTCCATCCACTGCACACATAGAGAATCAGAAAACAATTCAAATATAAAGAACATTCAGTGACAATATTTATTAAGGGCATGTGTCATGAACAAAAACTGAATTTGATTTATAATTCTTAAAACAGAGACATAAGACTACATAACATAATTTCACTGTTCTGCACAGTTGCCAACTAACAGTAAAATAACGCTATTATTAAATACCACTAGCTATCTCATTTCCAATATGGGAAGATAAGCACCTAACCTAGAACACATATAATACCAACACTGCATACTATTAGTATAATTTTTGAGATATGATAGAGTTTGTCCACTTGCTCTTGAGACCACCTTCCTCCTGAAAGCACACTCAGACATGCCACCAGACCAGTTCCTGAGGACTTTATCCAGTCAGGCCCTGAAAATCTCTTGAGGACAAAGATGGCAAAAACTTGCTTGGCCCCACCTGCATCACTGGCCTGCCCTTCCAAGGACAAATGTTTTCCTTATCTTCAGTCTAAATCTCTCTTGTTTCAACTTACAAGCGTTGTGTCTCAGTTCTACCATGTACTGCTGTGAAAAGCCTGGCTCCATCTTCTTGATGGCCTCCTTGCATGCATTAGGGAAGGGTGCTGCTAGGACCCCTGAAACGATCTCTTCTCCACACTGAACAAGCCCAGGTCTCTCAGTCCCTCCTCACAGAGATGTGTGTTCCAGCTCCTGACTGCCTTAGTCACCCTCTGCTGACCTTCGTCCACTTTAGCAGTGTCATTCCTTTCACAACAGTATGGTGATGATGTATGGTGATGGCAAAACTACACATGGACATTGCCTAGCAAGTGTGGAGATGGAAGGGAAAATAATTGCCCCCATTTTCTTGCCTATACCCTTGTTCAGACAGCCAAAGAGACACTGCTGATTTTCCCTATGGCCAAGGAACCCTGCTGGCTCACATTCAGCTCACTGCCAACCAGGTAACACAGGGTCTCCTCCAGATCACTGCTTCCCAGCCACTCTGTTCCTAGCCTGTAGCTTGCAGATTATTGGATGAGGGTCAGAAGAAGCAAAATTAGGCTATAGATGGTAAGCCTGCTGATGCTGAACCTTCGAAAAATTCAGCAGATTCGGAAGAGGTACCATCCTTGGATCATAACATTTAGCCAACAGCACAACTATGCTGACACAGTAAATTTCGAGTGTTCCAAACTTATGACTGTGCAGCGAACACAAGCCATTAAGAGCTGCTGAGGTTTCCAGCACCGAGTTATTCCAGGTCCCAGCCATATAACCTAGTATGTCACTCCGCAATGTAACAGTGGAAACACTTAAAAGGTCATCTTCCACATGCAAAGTAATCATAAAACTTCATCTCAGCTGCCCAAAATACACTTGTGATACACAACTTGTGACTCAAGGCCACAGAGAATGTAGTTAACAGAGTTGGTCACAGCACTGACATCATGATCTTGTATCTAACTCTTACGACAGGAAATGTCAGTTTCTTCAGAATTCAGTGAGGAGAAGTATATGCTAAAGGAAGGACAAGCAGTGAAAATACTTCAAGCCCCTTTAAAAACAGGAAACTTGACTCTGTGGCTTTTATCAGGATCATGGCAGGTAATTTTTGTACCTGAAATTTAAATCCTTGTAGGAGCTGCCTCCCAGAAGAAAGATATAAGACAGTAACTGACATAGCTCAGACTGCACAAGTTCATAGAGCTATATTGTTCAGCTACTGGCCATCTGGATGACTTCAAATAACAGCATTTTAAAAAGCAACACCAAACAGCTGCAAGTGAACCAGTATTAAAAAGACAACCTTTAAAATACTATGAAATACACTGTTTCATAAACCAGAATCACTACTTCCATGACAAATTATGCTATTGCTTTGTAGGACCAATTTTGATTCTCAGTCTATTGCAAATAAACATTCCCTTGGTTTGACATGAGCTTGCTGGTGAAGTCTACTCCAGCCACAAAATCTAAATGCTGTGCACTAGGCAGAGGTTTGGGAAATCCTAAGCCCCTCTAGTCTCCACACAACTACAGACCCAATGCACAAAACCTCTTTAAACTTACCTGCCCACTGTTGTTCCATGAAATACCCTGTCAGAGCTACGCTTCTTACAGTACAAAGGAGTTTCAGAGAGTTGGAGACTAACAGAGCAACTCAGGACAACCTTCAGTCAGAAAGGACCCAGAAAGATGGGAAGAGAGAATACCACAAAGATTCATGCTCTCATTTTAGCTCATTGATACTTGCCTCTCTTCAAACCCAAAATCCAAGCATAAAAGGGTTTCCATAAAATAAGGAAATGAAGATGGATTTCTGTGCTAATTACCTTCATTCTGTAGCTAAGCATGTTTTTTACTCCCTAGAACAACTGTAAGGATGGTGTAGCTCACAGAAGAGCTTTCATTCTGCCCAAAGAATAATCTTTCTAGAAGTTATAGGAAATTGCTATGACTATTGCACGGAATCAACTCTGAAGAGTTAAAAACATACTGGATTCTACATTTTTTTATATTTACTAAATATGATAGAAAACAATAAAATTAATATGGAACCGTTATTTATCAACTCTTTCTGCAAACTGCAATTTAGATGGGAGTGGCTTAACACAGAGTGGACCAAATAAAACAAGAGTGAATGAAATATTAAACAGGAAGCCACATGGTGATATGACTACCACATGCTCAACTAGCATGTTGATTTCAACTTATGGCTAAAAAGTTTCAGTAAGTCAGGTACTACACAGGCAGTTCAACACCTCCTCACTAGTCACGGCTAATGCAACTTTAAATAAAATAAGATCTTTCTGCATAGGTAATCTACTTTTCATAAGCATATAATAATTTTACAAATGGCTGCAACTGTCTGTAGAGTGATAGCTATTTAGTTAACCATTAATTAACTGTAAAATGTGTACAATCTGGTCATTAAATTGTAAGATTTCTCAGTAAGAAATTTTGAGTAAATTTTATTTTTAAATGGCAATTATAGATCAACTCTTGTCCTAAAAAATACTTTGAAAAGCAACTATGTTTTTTTTAACTAAGGCAAGCTGGTTTAAGACAAGAGGTTTTTTCATAATTGTATCTTTCCAAATTCTCTCAGACCCAAAGAAATTAACATTGAATTTGAATAATACACATAGTACATAAAAACTTGACTAGAAAATTAGCAATCCATTATGTACAGCTACATCTTTCCTAATGGAAGAACGTACAGCTCAAGAACTGGAATGTGGAGTAGGACACATTCTTCTTTCACTAAATCTGTAACTCCATTGTCACTCCTGCTTATGTTAAGCTAAAGAATAATTAAGGTAAGAATACAGCAGTTAAGGCTCAAGACAGAGAACTGAGTGATCTTTTTGCAGCAGTTAAAAAGAAAGATAATCTTCAAATTTACCAGACATTTAACTTAAGGCAGAAGTGCCTCCAACGTCAAGAGAACTACAATTATTTTGTTATTTTTCCTTTCACCTACCTATAGTGAGTAGACTTAGTCATGCTTAGACTTAGTCCATTTCAAAATTGCACTGTCAAATTGCACCAAGCTCTTCACAATGCAGAACACTACCAAGAGATGAGGAAGAAAAAATCAGGTGATAGATGGGGCTACACTAATGAACAGCAATTTTTGTAAATATTTTGTGAATAATGTGCAATAGATCACATCAAAATATGTCAGCTCATATTCAAAATTCTGGTCATCCAGCCACTATCGAGTAAACTCTTCAGATAGCCTATAAGGGAGCAACGTATGCAAGACTGCTCCTCTTTCTCCCTCGGCAGATTTAAGTACATTTGGGGGGCAAAAAGAAAATCAGACCAAAGGTACCCTGAAAACAATATACAATGCATCACCTGAAGATTCAGCAGACATAAGCTATCTCACTGGAGTTAAAAATGTACTTTCAGATTTTATCTCCACAGAAGCATTGTAAATAACCTTACTAACCGTGTTATTCTGTCCTAGAATCCTATCAGTCTTTTTCAATTCTTTGTAAGTGAAGTATAGTTAACATGACAGAAAAGAAGTAATCAGACAAGAAATCAGAACACTTTAGCTGAAGTAGAATAAACTGACTCAATGGAACCTGCGAAATGATATACTGCACCTTTTAACAGATTTACTTGTTTCTATTCCTACTTTGTAATGTTGCATGATTTAACTATGAGTTTAAGTGTTTATAAAGCATCCCTGAGGCAGTATGCAAGAGAAAAAACAGTTAGATTAATTATTATGAGGTAATAAAACAGAAGAGAGAAGCCATTTACTTGGCAGATAAACAGTAAACAAGGCTTTGACTCATTAGCTGTGGTGGCAGCATTCAAAGCCTGAATAAAACCTAAAGACATGGTACTTGCCTTTGCAACCTCATAAACTTATTTAAATTAAGACCTCAATAAGAACAAAGTGAAAGAACTCAGAGAAGTTCTCAAAAGCCAGGATATACTCAGGGTACTAAATATCCATGAGTGGATGAAACAAGCTTTAAAAATAGTGCTACATATTTTTCACTCTCATTAATGAAGTCAAAAATATTAGAAGTACAATCAAATTTAGTTATTAATAAACAAACTTTGATATTCCTGTGGTGTAGCTATCACTGTTATGTAAGAATTTAAAAAGAGAGGTTGGAAATAAATTAGGAATTTGGACAGAGAGCCTGAATTGCTACAATTTAAACTTCCGAGCTTCATCAAAATTTCTGCTATAAAGCATTTAATTTGTTTATTAAATAGAACTCAAAATATAGTGCTATCAACATCCTTTCATTTTTGGCCACTAAATCTGAATTTAGGGGACCAAATACAAGCAACGGTGGAACATTACTATGGTGAAATAGGAAAAACAACAAAAGGTACCGTGCAATTTAAGGTGTACTGACCCTGCACTGGCCTGCACCTTTACTCGTTTTCAAAGGGAAATTACAGAGCTAGACTCCATTATCCAGTCACACGCACACAAAAAAAAAAAAACAAAACCACACACACACAAAAAAAACCACACCTGGCTCATTAATTACAGTGTATGGAAAAACAATGGATACTTCTAAACTATACAAGTTAAAACAATAAAATTTTAAACTGTAGGGTTCATAAATCCATAGAAAAATTCCTGAAATTTTGAAACATAGTGGTACTCATAAATATGTAGTTTATACTAGTTCTCTGATGTGTTTTCTGAGGAGGAGGGGAGAGGTGTTGGCTTTTTTTGTGGGGAGGGGTGCATTGTTTTTTTTCCAGAACTACTGATTGATAAAGACATCTATACTAGTCAACTAAAGTTCCTGTCACTTCTGCAACTCATATGTAACAGATAAGATGCAACCTTAGTTTCATTCAGGAAGATTTTTCAGAAAGAAAATATGAACACATATAGAAATACCCAGAAACAGAACAGCCAATTTCTTCCATGATTTCAAGCATATTGCCAAAATACTAAGTTTGCTATATTGCAATGAACAGAAGAAAGGAGAAAATTTGTTGTAAGATTTATTTAAATTCCATACACATTATCGGTGTATTTCAATGAAAGAATTTTTAGGATTTTCTTTCCTTTTGGTATTCCAAATAGCATAGCACCCTCTGGTGCATCTAATAGAAAGAAAGAATAAGCAGCAGTTATTGTATAAAAAAGACCTTAATTAAAAAAAAAAAACACCAAACCTTTGAAATTATATTCCTTTATTCAAAATTGTAGGCAATGTTTATTAAAAATATTGTGAAAATGAAAATACTGTAAATATTGTGAAATGAAATTAAATTGAATTATACATTCTTTAGTTTAAAAAGTACAGGTGGAACATTTAGTGGAACAAAATGTTCCATCAAATGTAACTAAAGGTTACATCAAGCAGGACTAAAGCTACACACACAGTCATAAAACACTAAATTTCACACCGAAATAAACAACATCATTGATTTGACAGGTTAAATTACTAAACCACATTTGACTGTTAAAATACATCTAGTCACGGAGAAAAATAATTTCCTCCAAAAGTACATTTTGCTAATCACAGAAGTAGAGCTCACCACCTGCTTTAAGAAGCTCTTTTGTAAACCTCTGGAAGTCTCAACTCAATACACAAGAAATGAAAGTGACACCTGTTTAAATCAGCCATCTGTCCTAACAAACTATATTTAGCCAAATTAGTACGTGTACTTCTCCTTAAACTTCCAAACTATGGGTGTATGTTACATCTGTGAAAAAAAAGTATTGTTATGACTGAGAATCAGCTTTACCACATATATATAAATAATAAAACTGTCTTACAGAAAAACATTGTCTTAACCATTAAACTGTTCATTTTTAAAACCTCACTAATTTTTCAGCTCTTTTTCTCAGAAAAAAAAAGTTTCACTCGTAATTTAAAAACATATTGCTTTTGGAATTCTAACACGTTTATTTGGCACAGACTTTGAAATGGAACTCCAGCTACAAGGACACTGCAGTACCACCGAAAGCTTAATTTTCATTCTGTCTGTATTACAATGAATTCATAACGTTTCAAATGAAAA